>NC_080673.1:2344364-4844364 GCF_030445035.2 Dasypus novemcinctus | reverse complement strand
TCTTCTTTTAGATTACGTCAGTGGATCTGATTCTAGGCAATGAGACAGGAAGATGTGTGGTTTTAAGTTGGCAGGGAGGAGGAGGAGATGCTGCTTCCTCCCAAGAAGCCTTACTGGCAGCACGTTCTTTTAAAAGACGACCTAAGCTACCTGACAATGAGGTTCACTGGGACAGCGTAGTCATTCAGGCAAGCACAATGTAAGTCTACCTTGTTAAAGGTTAGCCTCATATTTCTTTTAATTACCTTGGCTAAATAATTTGTTTTTAAAGAATCAGTTATTTAGCTAAGTTTTCTTTTGAAAGGATCATTTCCAGAATTCCAAACATCTCTGTACATCTGCGACATGAGCCCCCTGCCTTGACTAATGAAATGTATTGTTTGGTTGTGACTGTTCAGTCCCATGAAGAGACCCAAATCAGAGACATGAAGCTCACTGCTGGTTTAAAACCAGGTAAGCATTCTTTTTTTATGTTCAATATTAATTCAGCATAGAACAGGTATCTGTGGGTGAAATCTAGGGAGTTTGTTTAAAATATGGTTATGATATAGTGCTTTTTGTATGGTATTGGTTATTATGATCATGTTTGAATTATTAAAACACAAATATTAACACTTTCAGGACAAGATGCCAATTTAACTCAGAAAACGCATGTGACTCTTCAGGAAACAGAACTGTGTGATGAGTCCTACCCTGCTTTACTCACTGACATTCCTGTTGGAGATCTACATCCAGGGGAACAGGTGAACTTGGTTGACCGTGGTTGGAAAGGAAGTAAACTTACAGTTTTAAATATACAGTGACTTTTAGACAGTTTCAGAGCATATTAAAAGAATGTCTTAGAACTTAAAAAAAAAATTAAATTATAAACTTTTACATATTTAAATGTGTGAAATGCTTTAAGCAGTCTTCATACAAGGGCTTTTAGAACAGATGACCCTAATGTAGATAATTAATTGCCCAATAAGTAACTAATAACTTGTTTGTAACTTAGTGAAATAACATTTCAGGTGTCTTTCATTTCTAAACCAAACACATGGAATTCTTGGGAAGTTGAGAATGATAAAAAGAAGATGGAGTAATTGATTCCACTCTTAGGCTGTGGCAGGGATATGTATATATACTCAGTGTATTTTTCCATGGTGGTATCTTTGATTAGTTACACTGTAACAACCTATAAAAAGCATTTAAGAATTTAGTTAGTTGATCCAGTAAACTCTGAATTGTTGGAACATTATCCTGGAATACCAGGGAGAAACCTCTTTCATATTAATTAAATTAAATTTCTTTTTTTGGTTATAGCTGGAAAAAGTATTATATGTTCGCTGTGGAACAGTGGGTTCAAGAATGTTTCTCGTGTATGTTTCTTACTTGGTCAATACAACAGTTGAAGAAAAAGAAATTGTTTGCAAATGTCACAAGGTATTTTTTAATCATAGCTACTTCATGAAGTGTCATATATTGATTGCTTGTCTATTTTGTGTTATTTTAGTTAACCTATAAAATAAACAGCTTAGGTGCTTATAGTCTTACAAACTTGAATTAAACGTAAGTTGATTTTTAAAAAATCATTTATATTTAGATTTATGTTGGCATTCCTCGCTCCAACATTAGTGTGAGAAAATGGGCCTCCATGGCTTGTCATACACGTAATCAAAAGGTTTGCAAGCTCAGGTAAAAAGACTTGAAACTAAACCTGTCTGTTTCTTTATAAAATCACTTATTGGATAAAACCTGTCATTTGGTAGATCATTTTTGAGGAAGAGAGATGTCCAGTTTTGAAATACCTTTTCCATTTTTTTGAGAATGCGCATGGAAGGGAGTAAAATTAGGAAAGCTATCACAATCATAGTCCAACAATCCAAAGGCATTTGCTGTTAGCTCTTCGTTTTTTACTGGTCTCTTTTCTGTTTTAGGGATTTTCTTTTGGTCTTATTTATATATAGATTTAAACATATCATAGGTACTTGTATCCTCTCTTTATAATGAAAAATCAAGATACTTTAAAATCTTCTTAGTTCTGGCATCTGTACAGAGGAGAAGGCCTGGCTGTCTGGGACGGTGTATAGAACCTGGCTGTGGGCTGTTTGTACATCACTGAGAGGGGAAAAAAGTCCCAGAGAGGTTAGGAGTGTTTCCCAAGCGAGAGAGAACGTGGCAGGCTGCATGCTGTCAAGATTCCACATAGCCTGATGGAGTGAAAGAGCCCTGGATGGTGAAGACGGGGAGTAAGGGCGCTTTAATCTCAGCGCCGCCTCTGACGCTTGCGCCAGAGCAAGTCAGTGAACTTCTTTTGCCCTCCATTTCCTTATCTTTAAAATAGGAATGTTAAAGTTCTCTGTAGCTATAGAGTCCTAAACCTTGATTATGAAGTTTCTAGTAGACTTGAAATATATCTACTTTTTTAAAGTAGTTATTTGCTGTCTCTTAACTATCCTAGAATAAAACTAAAGCAATATGCTGCTGTATCTTGAAGCATGTTTTCTTCTCCTTAAGACATGATATTATTGAGGCTACCTGCATCTTTTATTAGAGAGAGGTATATTTATTTATACTTCTGTCAGCCAGTCCACTTGTAAAATACTTTTTTTTCTTTAAAGATTTATCTATTATTTTTCTCCCTTCCCCTCCTCCTGCCCTGCTATTTTTGCTCTCTGTGTTGTCCTCTCTTCTCATTTTCTCTCCTCCTCTAGGATTCACTGGGATTCAATCCTGGAGAACTCTGGTGGGGAGAGAGGTTCCCTGTCAATTGTGCCACCTCAGTTCCTGGTTTCTGCCACGCTTCACCTTGACTCTCCCCTTGTCTCTCTCTTGACGCGTCATCATCTTGCTGCGTGGCTCACTTGCGCGGGGCACTGGCTCACCACGCAGCACTCACGCAGGCACTTGCTAACCACGTGGGCACTCGTGCAGGCACTGGCTCACTCCATGGGCACGCTTTCTCTTCTTTTTCACCAGGAGGCTCCAGGGATTGAACCCAGGTCCTCCTATATGGTAGGCGGAAGCTCTAGCACTTGAGCCACATCCACTTCCCCTAAAATACATTTTTAGGGGACCCTGTGACTGTGGAATGGAAATAGATATTACAAAAAGGAATTGGTCAAATATATTTGGAAAATACTGGGTGTAAAGACATTAAACAATTTTTACTGTGGAACTTTGTAGAGTATTTAATTTGCTAATAAGTACAAAGAATCTTCCCAAAAGGCTATAGTGATCATCTTTTATTTTTCCTAGAAGCACTTTCCTCATGGAATATCTTACAGGTCCTGGTGTTATTTGGAGGACATTTTGGGAATGTCTGTTGTAGATCACAGAGACTGCTCACCCAACCTGAGGAAAGACACCTAGAGAGCAGTCTAGCAGCCTTTCCATTAAGGCTCCACGTCCGGAGCACGGAACACAGAGAATTGTTTGTGTGACTTTTTTTTTCATTCTCTCAAGGACAGTGCAGGTAGATGCATTGGGGGGAAGTTAAGTCATTACGAACACTAGGATTCCAGGGGAAATTAGGGCATGCTACTTTTATGAAACCTCAGTTGAGAAAGGCTGTCGTGAAGAGTTTAGACACAAAAAGAGAAACCAACTTACCTACGAGAGGAATTGCGAGTTCTAATACGTAGGAAAGAAATGTTAACCTTCTAGAAATTCAGTATAATGTCTGTTATTATAGTCTCTTAACAAAGGAATATATGACTTTAACTGTTTGTAGTAGTTGAGTTTGCATAATTTGTAGGATGCAGTAGATTGTAATATTAGAGTTAGGATCTATTTCTTACAGGGGAGAAGAGTTACATATACGCCATTTAGGAAATTGGCGTGGTATAGGTAGGGAATCAGCTTTGGAGTGAAGGAGACCAAGGTTTAAATCCCAGTTCAGTTACTTATTAACTGTAATCTTTTTTTTTTTTTTTTTTTTTTTAAGATTTTATTTATTTATTTAATTTACCCCCCTCCCCTGGTTGTCTATTCTTGGTGTCTATTTGCTGCGTCTTGTTTCTTTGTCCGCTTCTGTTGTCGGCGGCGGCATGGGAAGTGTGGGCGGCGCCATTCCTGGGCAGGCTGCTCTTTCTTTTCACGCTGGGCAGCTTTCCTCACGGGCGCACTCCTTGCGTGTGGGGCTCTCCCACGCGGGGGACACCCTTTGCGTGGCACGGCACTCCTTGCGCGCATCAGCACTGCGCATGGCCAGCTCCACACGGGTCAAGGAGGCCCGGGGTTTGAACCGCGGACCTCCCATATGGTAGACGGACGCCCTAACCACTGGGCCAAAGTCCGTTTACTAACTGTAATCTTGTGCAAAGTATTAACCATATTTCTAAGACCGGAATAATGGAACTACCCAAATAGATGATGAGTGATGTAATGCTTTTCCCTTCACTAGCTGAAATCTCATTTTTACCTATATGTATGTCTGCCTTCCAGGTGTTGTAGAAATTAAAATAAGATGAAATCTTAGCTAACTGTTTTGTTGCTTATTCATTTCGTGTGGAGAAACATTGAGACCCTATGCTTTAGACCCACATGGAACCACTGCAGTTTTTCAACCAATATAATGAGTATGAACGTCCTAATTATCCTGCCTATTACACTTTTTTAAGAAGTGAGGGGGAAAATACTTTGAAGCATATAATAATAATAAACATTATCAGGTACTTCCCTCGCCTTCCTATTACGTCCTCTCATTTAACCCTCATAACCGCCCTGTGGAGATTACTGAAACTGCGGCTTCAAGGAACCGTGGGCCTTTCCCAGAGTCGTTGTCGTGGCTAAGATCACATAGTTGTAAGTGGTATCTGGCCATGATTAGAATGCAGAGCTACCTGGCATTATAGCCTGAGCTTTAAACCAGTTTCCTGCATGAACCTTTTTTAAAGATTTCTGAGAGGGTGGGTTGCTTGTTTTAAAAGATATAAGCCCATTATTTTTCAGACATACTCTTTTAAAAAGGCAAAATACCATGCTGATTAAGAGTACAGGCTCTGAATTTAGATTTGACCCATTTCCTGCCTCTGCCACTTACTAGCTATATAACTCTTCATCTTGAAAGAGCAGTTATAATAGCACCTACTTTGAGTTTTTGTGAGTGTTACATAATACATGCATAGTGGTTATGCCTGTCATATTACATTGTTATTGTTATCATTATTATTATTTTAGTCATCTTGAATCAAGGTGAGGTAAAGAACCTGGATAAAAAGAAGACTGAGATTCTAGGCTTGGCAACACTAGTTTTCTGCCTTAGGCAAGTCACTGAATCTTTTCTTAACCTCTGTTTCCTCTTTTGTAAAATGGTAATGATGCCTGCCCTGCCCACTTCATTAGATCCTGAGATAAATAATGTATGAAAAGCTCTTTGCAGTATGAACTATTATGAAACTATAAGGTAATTTATTATGAATAGTAGCCAGACTCCCTACATTGATAGTGCATTATCTATGGGGAAAACCCTACCTTCTTAATATATAAACTGGGATTATTTGCTGATCAGTAATAGATTGTATACATTTTATTTTTAAAGCTTTACTTATTGTTAAGACTTGGAAAAGACATTGAATGTGCCCTTTAAATTTTCTTCCAGGATGAAACTGTAACAATAGAAACAGTCTTTCCATTTGATGTTGCAGTTAAATTTGTTTCTACAAAGGTATGTTCCTGTGAAGCATATTGGAAATCATTTAGTTTATAGAAATTGGCAGAAAAAAAGGATATGGACTAAATGTGATTCCTGACAGACCTTTTCTCTTCATTTGTGACAGTTTGAGCATCTAGAAAGGGTCTATGCTGACATCCCCTTTCTGTTGATGACGGACATTTTAAGTGCCTCACCTTGGGCCCTTACTATTGTATCCAGTCAGCTACAGCTTGCGCCTTCCATGACCCCAGTGGATCAGCTAGACTCCCAGGTGGACAACGGTGAGAATTTAGGTCACTCCCCACTTAATTAGCAGAAGAGGTGTGTGCGTATGTGTAAGTTAATGGAAGAGAGAGATTTTTGCTAAGTGAGCGATCTTGAAACTTAGATTTAGAAAACCAAATACATTTAGAATTAATGTAGAATTAGTTTTATTTCCCATTTGCTTGACTATACTTTATTTTAAAAGATCAGATTTTTGCATTCTCTAAGGAAGTTACTATTCAGAAAGTATACTTGAAAGTTAAATATTATCTTTTCACATTTGGATTTTTTAATTGATTCTTCTTACTCCTTTTAATTGATGAAAATTAAACAAATGAAAATGAAATGAAACAGTGAAAATTAATTACACAGAAAATTCTGTTGTTTTTAGGTTGAAATGGGAAAATATGTGTATTAGACATTTGGAAAACTGTAGAGAAGTAGAAGATAAGTTTTCTCAGTCATCCAAGTAAAACAATTTGTCTATAGGACACATTCATCCCAGGATGATACCTTTTTGGCTCAGTGTACTTTTAGGCTGAGTGCTTCTTGAGTTGTTTGAGAGAATGAAAGTAGTTTTAATGTTAACCCAAGCAAAATTGTACTCAACTGAATAATAAGGGTAAATATTCTGAGAAAAAAAATCAATGTGTTCTTAAAACTAAATATAAATTAATTGTTTTATTTGCTGATTATCCACTGCTTGACTTCAGTTACAAGTCATAGTTGATTTGTGATACTGATTAAAATTAGATGAGCAGTTATCAAAATTCCATCATATTTTTCCATCTGCCGTGAGTATGATTTCATTCTATGTCAATAAATCACCATAAATATTTATTGAGTGCTTTACTGTAAGGCATCATGCTAGCCTCCCAGGAATAAACCAAAAATAGCAGGCAGTCTCCATGCTTCACTTTATATGCATTTTAGAAAACTGCATTATAAAGTAGGTATCATTTTCTGTCAGAATGATAGAATAGTCTGGTTCTTGCAAAAACCTTGGCATCAGATCTTTAAGATCAAAAGATAGAAATGAAGCATGTGGGAGCAGGTGTGGCTCAAGCAGTTGAGTGCCTGCTTCCCACATGGGAGGTCCTGGGTTTGGTTCCTGGAGCTTTCTGAGAAAACAAAAACAACAAGTAAACGAAGGAGTCAGCTCTGGGGAGCCTGTGTGGCCGAGTGGCTGAGTGCCAGCCTCCCATATGCGCAGTCCCTGGTACAGTCCCTGGCCTTGGTGCTTCAAAAAAAAACAATGAAACATGTCCCAAAGCCTCTCTAATTATTTAAATGCTAAAAATATCTTTCACATTTTATAGTAATGATAATAAAAAATAAAAAACATTTTATGCTTTCAGAGTGCCAAGTTTTTGTTATTCTCTTTTTAGAAACTTGCTTTTCTCTTGCATTTTTGGACGTGATTGTTTCTGGTCCTACTTCCTTTCTCTGTCCTTTCCTCCTTTATCTCCTCACTGTGCTAATTTGGAATAATCCTGAGCTTTAGTGTCAGACTGAACTAGTTTCAGTTCTCATCTGTTCTACTTGCTCTTTTGTTATCTTGGATTTCATTTTTTTGCATCAGCTACTTCTCAGAATGGTTAATTTGGTTTCACCACTTCTCAGAGTTAAAGAAGATAATAAACATGCAATAAGGAAATAATGTATATGAAATGGCTTAGCCCAGTGCTCATCTTTATAACAGGTACTTTGTAAAAGCTGGTTATCTGCCCATCCTTTATTGATTCCTTCTCTTGATCTTTAAATGTTGGTCATTTCCAAGATTCTGATTTTGGTCCCCTTTTTATTCTTCATGTCTTCAACTGCCCCACAACCTTTGGCTGCCTGTATTGCCTAGTCCAGTTAGAGGAGTCACTCTATAGCTAATCCAAGTTAGAAACTAGACTTTGTTCATGCCCACATCTACCCTGACACCAAGTCCTACTTTCTAAACAACTCTTTTAAAAAATATATATATATATTTAAGCAATTCTTGAATCTAGCTTCTCATCTCCAGTCCATCCTCCTCATATCTCACCTGGCCTATAGAAATAACTTCTTAGTTTGTGTCTCCTCTTCTCTAGTCTTTCTTTGATTTTGCTGCCAGAGTTTGACTCCTCGGGAAAACTCATGAGGATTTGTTGTTCCTTAACAACTTTCACATTATACTAGACATTTTGCTCTCAGGCTCCAGCTTATCTTTTCAGCTTCTTCTTCACCAGTTCAATACTTCCCTCTGCTCTTTCCCAGACTTCAGCCAGGTCAAATTCTTTAATTCACCAAATATGGCTCCTGTGTGCTTTTGAGCATGCTATATTGTCTAAAATCTTCCCCTTCCTCTTGCACTCTAGTTTGCTCTTTAGGGGTTATATAAGCTTTGATTTCTTGATCCTGTCAAGCACGGCTAAGTACTCTTGCCCCTTTACTCCCTGATATTTTGAGTATACTTACATTATAACACTAATATCATCATATAATAATAATTTATTTATAGATATGGCTCACCTACAAGACTGTGTGCTCCTTTAGGGTCAGAGCTGTGTCTTTCTCAGTTTTTTTGTTGCCAGCTTTATAATAGTTGGTCAGTAAATGTTTACTAAACTAATGAATACTCTCTAGTTTGAATCTCCAAGAGTACCAATGCACTGTAAAATTTGTGTTTAGCAAATTGAAAATACAACTTTTCTATATCATAAAATTCATGCTGATGCCAGCATTAATCTTTACTTTAATGAAAGATTTTTAAGTAACTATTCCATTTAGGACATGATATTGTAGCCCATTAAGTGAAACATACTGAAGGAGGAAAATGCATCAGTTTAAATCTCTTAAGATAGCTTCCTCTGGTGGGAAAATCTTGTGTATTCATATTAAACTCCCCAAGTTCCTAATTCTGGGGAGGTAACCAAAACAATCACAATGTTGATGATTAATGATGGCATTATAATGGAATATTGATATATTAGAAAAACTCTAAAACTCTAAATAGGGAAATCAGAGAAATGGTTTATCACCTCAAACACTAGTTTTGTGACCTTTTTTCCCCTTAAGATTTATCTTTCTATTTCTCTCTCCTTCCCTGTTCCCCCTGGAGTTGTCTGCTGTCTGTGTTCATTCGCTGTGTGTTCTTCTGTGTCCGCTTGCATTCTTGTCAGGCGGCCCGGGAATCTGTATCTCTTTTTGTTGCATCATCTTGCTGCATCACCTCTCTGTGTGTGCAGCCCCACTCCTGGGTGGGCTGCACTTTTCACACAGGGCGGCTCTCCTTATGGTGCGTGCTCCTTGAGCGTGGGGCACCCCTACGCAGGGGAGACCCCTGTGTGGCATGGTACTCCTTGCACACGGCAGCCCCTTGGCAAAGTCACTTAATATCTCTCAGCTTTAGGTTTCCAAGTCTTTATAAATAATATATAAATGATGAGGTAGTTTTTTTTGTTGTGTTACTTGGATGTGAAGTTGCCTTCCATACATGAAGCCATTGCATGAGGATTAAAAGTCTCTTTCTCACAGTTATCTTACAGACTGGAGAGAGTGCTAGTGAATGCTTTTGTCTTCGGTGCCCATCTATTGGAAATGTTGAAGGTGGAGTAGCAACTGGGCATTATATTATCTCATGGAAAAGGTAAACATTATATGAATCTTACCTTTCCTTTGATGTCTGTGCTAGGCTAATATCTTTTTTATCTGTTATTTCATTTAATAGTTGAGAGGCTCTGACTTTCTGGAAGGTAAATAGAAGTTATTATTCTGCTTCATGGATATGACTTTTATCAGAAACACAAAGACTGAAAAGTAAAAAAGATAATTAAGTTTTATATTCATATGTTTGTCACGATTTGTGACTTATACTTTGATGAAATTTTAGCCAAACTAAATCTGAATATAGAACCATTTAAAAATATTAATAAAAATAAAAATCTCCTTATTTTTAGTCAGTAAGATTGACTGCATCAAAAATCCAAGGAAATCAACAAATTGTTATGAGTAATAGAGTTCATCAAGGTTGTTGGATCTAACATCAACATACAAAAATCAATTGGATTTCTATAGATCAGTAAGAAACTTTTAGGCAGTGTATGTTTTCATGTAGATATCACATACAGAGCAACAAAAATTATAAGATATTGAGGAATATGTTTACTAGAAGATGTGTATTAAATTTATGGGGAAAATTAAAATTTCAAAACATTAAAAGAAGACATAAATAAATGGGAGAGATACACTATGGTCTTGGAGCAGACCTAATATTGGAAATTGATCTATAGAGTCAATGCAATTTCTGTTGAAGTAGCAATAGATTTTTTATTTTCTTTCATTTTGTGGAACTTGACTGATCTTCATATAGAAAGGCATAGTCAGAAATAGTACCAAGACACTCCAGAAGAAGATAAACTAGGCAAAGATATTTGCCTTGACAGATTCCAGGACTGATTATAAATTTATAGTATCAGGACACTGATATTGCCATAGGAATATATAAATAAACCAGTGGAACAGAAGAGTGTCTAAAAGTGGATCTACCCATGTATGGAGATGGAATTTTACAGACATAGCATTGCAGTTCAGTGGGGAAAGGATGAACTGTTGTATAATTGGTGCTGAGCAATTGGCTGTCTATCCACTTAAGGAAAAAAAATGGATCTCTACTCTTTACTGCACTATATATAACAATTTCAGGTATGTTAAGGATCTTTTGTAAAAAGCAAAATTATGTTACTTTCAGTAGAAAATATAAAAGAATCACTTTATGACTTTGGAGTAGGGAAGAGTTTCTTTAAACAAAACAAAAAAAAAGTACCAGCCACTAAAATTGATGGATTTGATTTCTTAAATATTTCTATTTTCTTAAAAACCACCATAAAGAATGTGAAATGACAAAACACAAATGGAGGCAAGATATTAGCAGAATGTGTAACTGACGCAAGATTAGAATTCATATCAAGAACTTCAACAAATCATAAGGAAAGCCAAGTAACCTAACAGGAAGTTGAGCAAAAATACTTGAGAAGGTAGTTTAACTTAAGCAGAGGAGGCCAGATGGCCAGTAAATATGGAGAGAAAGCTCAACCTTCCCAGTCATCTGGAATGACCCATTAAAGCCACACGACATTCAAACGTACTCCTACTACTTTAGAAAAGTAAAGTGGTTTAACAATACCAAGGCTGTCAATTAGAACAGTTATAATTAGGATAATTGGCTAGGAACATATCCAGCAGTACCTGGTAAAGTTGAAAATGTCTGTACCCTACAGTCCTAGAAAAGAGCTCAACCATGTGCAGAAAGCAGACATGTATAAAAATGTTCATAGCAGCATTGATCATCATCATAAGAAATTGGAAACAGGAGGATTTGGGGAAGATGGCAGTGTAGGAAGATCCAGAACTCAGTCCTTCTACCAAAACAACTCTTAAAACACACAGGAACCATCTGAAACAACTATTTAGAAATTCCAGAGGCCAGAAGAGCAGCATCCAGGGAAGACTGGGAGGAAGTGGCTGATAAATTACAGTAAAAAACAATAAATTGTGCTGTGTGGTGGTTTCAGGTACCCATCCCCAACTCTTGCAGGAAGGCTGCCTTAGGATTTTGCCCGTGACTATCTCCCTGGTGACAGAAAGGGATATAAAAATCCTTTTCCCCAAGACCAGGGATGGGAACAGCTGATCATTGGTCATAGCTTAAAAAAAAAAAATTATTTAAATTAAAAAAAAAAAAATAACAGGCAAAGGCAGCTTAACAAATTATGGAAGCATTACTTTTAAAAACCCTGTCCTAGCCCACTGGGTGGAATGTGGGAGAGTGTGGACCATTGACCATGAGGTGCAGTGGTGCTCAGAGATGTATTCACCAAGTGCAATGAATGTCTCATGATAATGGAGGAGGTTGTTGTTATGGGGGGAGGAGTGGGGGGAGGGGGGTAGGGGGTATATGGGGACCTCATATTTGAATGTAATATTGGAAAAAAAAAATCCTGTCCAGGCACATATTTAATCCTAAAATAGACTCAGTTGTTTCTCTAGTGTTCTGAAAGATGAATAAATGAGCATAGATTGTTTAAATGACATAACCAAAGTCTCCTTGTTCATGAAGAAAATGAAAAAAAAAAAAAGAATGCTTAATCATATTCACATCTCATAAAACTAAATCCCATATTATTTTTTTTACCTTTAGCATTGATATAGTTCCTTCTTTGCCTTTACTACAAACATTTTATAATATATTACTATTAACTATAGTCCATAAGTTATATTAGTTGTATTTTCCCCATGTATCACCATATTCTTAACACCTTATAATAGATGATCATTCTTGGATTTGTACTATTAACCCTAACCCTCATCTACCACCAGAATCACTATGTTATACAATCCCTGGATTATCCTCTAGCTATCTTCCAGTTAACATTAACCTCCCTAGACTACCCTTTTCAATCACATTTATAAATCACATTTATAAATCAGCATTGTTAGTTATACACATTATAATGTGTTACCATCAACTGTATCAATTTCCAGATATTTACAGTCAACGTTATTAAACATTCTCCATATATTTAGCATCAGCTTCCCCTTGTCAAACCACGTTCTCTCTCCTACTAACCTATACTCTGTGGTTTAACTCCATAATTTTACTCATCATATTTAGTTCTTATCAGTGAGACCATACAATATTCACCCTTTTGTGTCTGGCATATTTCACTCAACATATTACCCTCAAGAATCATCGATAATGCCATATACAACCCAAGTTCATTTCTTCTTATAGCTGAGTAGTATTCCATCCTATGTATATACCATGTTTTGTTTGTACATTCATTGGTTGATGGGCACTTAGGTCCATACAAATAGTCACCAAGAACATCAGTGTGTAAATGTCTGTTTGCGTCCTTCCTTCCAGTTCTTCTGAATATATCCCTCGTAGCAGAATTGCTGGATCATATGCCAGTTCTGTTTAGCTTCCTGAGGAACCACCAAACTGTCTTCCCTGGAAGCTGCACCATTCTACACTCCCACCAACAGGGAGGGAGTTTTCCTATTTCCCGGCATCCTCTTCAGAACTTGTGTTTTCCATCTTTTTAATAACTGATCATAGCTTTCAATTCGCGAGTTCGCTGGAGGCCTGGCTCTGAGGGCAGCCATTGTCTCACCCTGCCCCCTGCAAGGAACCCTTGTTCCACCGCTCCCAAGGCAGGGCCGCGGCAGTGTGGACGAGATGGCGTGCTTCCTCAGGGCTCTGGGGTGCAGGGAACTAAGAGCTGCGTTTCTGGGTAGACCGGGAAAGCTCAGCTCTGGGGAGCCGCTCGAGAAGCTCTTGAGGCTCTTCCCGATCCCCCCGCCCAGGGCACTATGGAGCTTATGATTGCATCCATAGTTTGGAAAAGTGTAAAGAAATACATGGGAATGATAGATACCAAATTCAGGATATCTGTTCCGGAAGGGAGGAAGAGATGCAAGCAGGAGGGGTTCATAAGACTGTATTGGTAATGTTTTTTTTCTTAATCTCGGAGGTAGATACATGATATTTGATATATTATTCTTTTTAGTTTTAATAATACTAGAATAGGGAGTACAATTTTATTTAAAACTTGAAAGGGAAAAATGTGTCATTTCATTAAAGAACAAAACAAATCTAAGTTCTGTTTTCCCCACTCTGAATTTATCATGTGTTTAATTCTATACCAATGTTTAATTTATCAGTTATATAAGAGTTAAAACTGTTTTGAAGGCGCTGCTTTGTAGGAACTTGCACATCAGCACAGCTGTTCCACCCCTCTATCAGACCCTTTTTAAAGGCTGTCTTTAGCAGTTAAAGAGCTACCAGCTCACCCCTCTATCAGACCCTTTTTAAAGGCTGTCTTTAGCAGTTAAAGAGGTACCAGCTGTCCCTGTAGTAGGGAAAATATTTGAGTTTTACTCACTTCGTCTCGGTAAACATAAGAAACACTATGTTTCTTGATAGTGTGCTGTTTTTTGATTCTTCAGTTTCCGACATACTTGTAGTGTTAATTATAATGGTGCTCTTCAAAGTGTGGTCTGCAGACTCGTGCCTGTCTGTGAGCACTCATCAAGGAGATGAGTTTGTGTCACAAAGTAGATCACTGGTGTTTTTCTTCATTGAAAAAGTCTTAACCACCAGCACGCTGTATTAAAATGGTGTGTTTCATAATGGCACAGTTCCTTCATTCTTCACGCTGGTTTTGGCTTTAACAGTTAAATTCCAGTTAACTGGAAATATTCAAAACACAAATGGGATTCTAAAAGGTCTTTGTGAAACTGCTTTTCTTAATAAAGTTTTGGGAAATGGGTAATTTTTCTCTCCTTTGCAACTTGGTGGGTTTACATAGTCCCAGTTTATTTTTGATTTATTAACTTCTTACATACATTGTGAATTTAAAAGATGACGTTTTCTGCCTTAGAACTTCGGCCATGGAAAACATCCCCATCATCAGTACTATCATCACTCTGCCACATGTGATTGTAGAAAACATTCCTCTCCATGTGAATGCAGGTAATGGTAATTCAGATTTTACTTGGAAAAAATAGTCCAATGGTAATTTTTATTTTCACTTGAAGATTTTATTCTTGAAATTTATTATGAAAAATTTCCAAAATTTGCAAAAATAGATTATGGCCAGTCTTGTTTCATCTATACCCCCATTTATTCCTCCTACCACCATTATTTTAAAGCAAATCCCATATATTATTTCATCCATATATATTTCAGTAAGTATCTTTAAAAATTAATGGCTCTCTTTTTTAAAACATAATCACAATATCATTATCATGACTTTAAAAATTTGCAAGACTTTTTTTTTTAAATATAAACTTTATTTTTGGAAAAGTTTTAGATTACAGGAAGGTTACATCAAAAGTATAGGGATGGGAGCAGATGTGGCTCAAGTGGCCAAGCACCCGCCTCCCACATGGGAGGTTCCAGGTGTGGTTCCCAGCGTCTCCTGAAAATACAAAAACAAGCAAAACAAATGGAAAAAACAGTTCAAGGGAGCTGTTGAGCACGGGCTTCCCACGTATGAGGTCCCGAGTTCAATCCCCGGGCCCTGGTACCTGAAAAAAAAAAATTGAAAAAAAAAAAAAAGTATAGGGGATTCCCACATAACACTCCCTCTTTCCCCCCCAAACACACACACAGATACATTTTCCCCTGTTAATAATATCCTAACATTACTGGTATATTTGTTAAAATTGATGAACCAATATTGAAGCATTGCTACTAATCAAGGTCTATGGTTTACATTACGATTTACTCTTTGTATTATACAGTTTTATAGGCTTTCATAAATATATAATGTCATGTCTCTGTCATAGCGGTATCATAGAAAACATTTCTAACACCTAAAAATGCTCTGTGTTCCACCTATTCATCGCTCCCTCTCACCTCAGAACCTCTGTTAACCACTATCTTTGTATCAGTGTTACAAGTTCTTCCATTACCACATGATAATAACTACAATAAAAAATCTACTTTGGTCTGTGGTTACACTCCCTTGTATTTATTCATTCCTCATATTTGGGGGATTTGAAATGATGTCTGCACTGACTGCTTTGGAGTGAGATGGGGCTTAGACATTATGGGGCAGATAGAAGGAACTGTTTGCTTGCAGTTGTAAATACTCTTTGATTTTGGAGATGGAATTTGTCCATCATCTTCATTTTGTTAGCTGTCCTGGTTAAGTTTGAAGAATAGGAGAGTAGGTATTGGCCGCAACTCTGCTGGTATTCATTGCTCAACCAGCACATGAATAGACCAAAGATTTAAGTCTCTAGGACACAGTTTTACAGGTATAGTGATAATTATAGGTTAGAATCACGAGTAGGGAATTATAAATGATTCTAACTGTTATATTGTGGAAATAGATGATCACATATTGCAAAATAGGGCCTGCTGAAGGGGTATTGATTTCACGAGGATATGTGCCTTGCCTATAGTGTTTGGACATCCCTAAAGCCCACAGGTGCACTTTTGTTTGAGGCTTTATTTACTATGGCAGTTAGTATGAAAAGATCTGCTTAAGACCTGTGTAAGTGTAACCTCTGAAACAACCTCCCAACTTATTTTGAAATCTCTTAGCCATAAAAGCTTTTTGTATTTAATGTTTCCACCTTTTGGTTAAGGTCTTTTTCCAAATGCCCTGCTGATTGGCACTTGGTAATAATCCCTTGCTACCAGGGAGGCTCATCCCCAGGAGTCATGTCCCATGTTGGGGGAGATAGTAAATGTGTTTGCTGAGTTTGGTTTAGAGAAAGGTTGAGTTAAAAAGGAGGCTTTTTTAGGAGGTAACTCTTCGGCATTAATTATAATTAGGCTACATGTCATTTTTACAGGAATAAGGTTCATAAGTACTAAGATCAAGGACTTGGCATATTGACCTGTTTTCTTTTATTAGGCAATGCCTATATATATTCGGGAGATTTTTGTCATTTTATTTGAGAAAGTAACAGGACTCCCCAGAATGGGAGTTTAATATTTCGTTAGCTACTCTGTGGGTCTCTATGGAGAAAACATACCTATAACAACACAAATACATTCATATCCCTTAGAGGTATGCTTTAGGTGCATTTTTTTCCCTATACATTCCCCACTGTTGACACCCTATACTAGAGATGGACATTTGTTATATTTTTCCTGAAAGAACATTCCTATAATTGTCTTCTTAACCATAATCCTCAGTCACCCCAGATTTCACTGAGTTGTACAGTCCCCTGCAACTCAGTTTTCCTTCTGTCCTCTAGTTTTACTTTTAGCATGAACCAATTGATAGAGAAGTCTCTTTATACTTTTTAATGTATAGCCAAGCAGACCTCCTTTTCCTTTTCCCCTTTCTCCTTCCCCTTTCTATTCTCTGTGTTCTTTCCTCCCCCTCTATAACCAACTCCAAAACTACTTTCTCTACCACCATCCCTATACCTTCTTTTCCACATTTTCTCTCTCTCATAGTTTGTTGAAAAATAAAGTCATTGTCCTTTAGAGCTTCCACAGTCTGATTTTGCTGATTGCATGGTGTATTTTGAATGTTTCTCTGTCCCTCTTAATTGGTTGTTAGATCTGTAGGCTTGGTCAGATTCAGTTCAAGTTTTTGGCAAGAATATATCATTGATGGTATGTACTCCTATCAGGAGACATGTAATAATACCTACTTGTCATTTCTTCTTTATTTATTGGAATACTTTTATCAACAGAAGTTTCCCTTTATTAACTATTTGAAACCTCCTGTTATTAACTATTTGGTTACCTTGATGTCTGTAAAAAGTTTGGAAATAAAAAGCTGTATGTGTGAATGTATGTATATGAACGTTTTATTTATAGTTCAACTGAACATATGCTTTTGTTCTAGTTTAGGAAACATGATTATATTTAGGGAAATATTTTGTATATTTAAAAAATTTTTTCCTAAAATGTAGTTCAAGTCCTGAGAGCCTTTTATTAAGTCAGTTATTTTTATAAGGAGACTTTTATTTTCTTAACCTATTTTATCATAGACTCATGGATATTGTACAGAGACTTTCTTATTTGGCAAGATTTTGGCCAAATAAGATTTGGCATAATTTCTTGAATTTTAGTAATTCCATGTTTACAGAACAAGAATGAATACGTCGAAAATGAACCCATAAATGCTGACCTGTTTTTTTAAACCAGGAAAAAAAAAATGTGTCATCTTCTTCTGCAGATCTGCCATCATTTGGGCGTGTCAGAGAATCGTTACCTGTCAAGTATCACCTACAGAATAAGACTAGTTTAGTTCAAGATGTAGAAATTTCTGTGGAACCCAGTGATGCCTTCATGTTCTCAGGCCTGAAACAGGTACAGGTCATACCTCATTTAGTTGTTTCTGTAGATACAGAAGTGTGGCCAGGAAATAGGGAATTGGACAGTGCCTTTTTAACAAATGAACTGATTAAGGCTGACTGTGGTGCCTATTGTTTTGATAATAATTTTTAGTGACTTTTAAAAATAAAATGCAACTTCCTATAGAGATGGATTAAATAGGCAGTGCATCTCTTTTAACATCATCGATATATCAGACTTAGAGGTTCTTAGTCCCTATAAAACAAAAGTTCACAGATCCTTGAACTATATTATAATAAGTTAGAATTCCTAAAAAATTAAGATTTCCCCTTTGTTACTGATAAGTTTGTGTATGTGGCTTTCTAAATGTGTGACCTCGAGGCATAGAGCCTGTTTTTCTTCTAAATTTGCAGTGATGTTTTTTAGCAATTTTGATTTTACATAGAATTTATTTATTTTTGGTATGTTTAGATACAATTTCGTATCTATACCTAAAAATAAATTGTCTAAATATTTTGATTCATCCATTCAAATAAGAGGTAGACAAGTTCGTCATGTTTTTAAGTGAATGAACATAACACTCAGGCCAAATTATGTGTCATCCATTGTCAAAGTTCAATAGTCAGTAAATACTTATTAACAACTCCATTAAATACTGTTTTTTTAGGAGGTACCAGTGACTGAACCCAGGACCTCCTATGTGGGAGGCAGGCACTCAACCACTGAGCTACATCCACTCCCTACATGAAATACTTTTAATTAACAATATATGGTATGGAATATAATACTAGGTACAATATCTCAGTATACATTTATATGTCTTACTGTTGACATATGTGTATATATGTACTCATTTGTAAATGATTAAGCTTTTCTTGAATGTCCTGATCTGTTTTGCATTTTGAATTATAGTTAGAAAATATAGGGGAGTAGATATAGCTCAAGTGGTTGAGCACCTGCCTTTCCAGGTCTGATCCCAAGTACTTCTTAAAAACAAAAACAAACAAATGAAAAAACCAATTCGGGGGACCAGTGTAGCTCAGTGGTTGAGTGCCAGCTTCCCACATATGAGGTCCCGGCAGCATTTCAAATTTTCAAACATCTTTTCTCCCTGAAATTATCTTAATATGAAGGCAAAATTCCTAAAAAAATGCTTATGTTGACAAAATGTTTACAAATGGACATTTTTCTAGAAATGATTGTGTAACATTTTGTGACTGCAAGAATCTTCTGGGTATAAGACAAGAAGTATTGACCTGTCTAAACTTTCTCATTCTTAACCAAGTGCAAGTTGCCTTTTCGATCTTGGCAGAAAGTGATAAATCATGCATATGTTATTTATACATTTACCATCTGCCTCATCCAAGCTCATACTAATTTAGCCCTACAGTTTGGGATCTGTTTGGAAGATGGAATAGAAGAGAGAGGGTGCTTTCCTTTACCGGAAGGATTTTGGGTGGCCAATCATTTATAAATTATCAGGGGATGATAATATAAAGACATTTCAAGTATGTGGATGTGATCATCTTTCTTTGTAATTTTCTGTGGTTTATTTTTTTATTTTATTTTTAATTTTTTTACTTTCTGTGATTTAGATTCGATTACGTATCCTACCTGGAACTGAACAGGAAATGTTATATAATTTCTATCCTCTAATGGCCGGGTATCAGCAGCTGCCCTCGCTCAACATCAATCTGCTTAGATATCCCAACTTCACTAATCAACTACTCAGATGTTTTATACCTACCAGTGTTTTTGTAAAGGTAAGGTTTAGAAATTTTGTTCTTTTAAAATGTATGAAAAACAAAAGACTTTCTTTTATTTAAACTTCACTAGATAATATTTTGAGACTAATAGTGATAGTGATAATTTTGACTTTTATTATATTAATTTGGCAATTTCACTGTTCATTTCTCTAAAGTAACTATTATTTAATTGCATCTAGTTTGAGATTTTTATCCTGGTAGATATTTTATCCTTATTGTATCCTTAAACACATTTACTCTTTGGATTAGTAAAGTAAGTTCCAAATTATAGTTAGTTTGTAATTAGTTCATAGTAAAAATGGATTAACTTTCTAAATAAGATCCCTAAATTTCCTAATTCTCTCTAATTGTATAATACTGGATTTAGGTCATTTGTGGAAATAATGATCTGTCAGAATCTATACCCTGGTGTAAAGTTTAGAATTTTTTTTATTATGTAGTTTCCAGGTTTCTATAGTAAAACAATGTGGAGGTTAACCATTGTCATTCATCAGAGATAATAGTGTGTGAGAGCGTACATTGGGCTAGATAAGTGGTTCATTTAGTTCAGCATTCTGCTTCTGAAAAGTCACTCCCTGATGCCTAAAATTACAGTTGTCCCTTCCAATAGTTGATTTCTCTCAGTAGCTCAGGTATACATGAATATATGTAAGACTCTTGTGTGGCCCCTTCTTATTTTAAGTTTGTACCCCCATTTGGGCTATAAATTACATTGCTTGCTACTTTTAAAAAAATTTGTCCCTCTCATTCATGCTTTGGGGAACTGTCCCTTGTTTATATAATCCGGAACTTGATAAACTGGTCTGTGTTAATATGTCTTTCATACCCCTCCTAGCTTTTATCTTTCCAGACTTAACACAACTTTTTTTTTCACATTTGCAAAAACAATTTTATTAAGCTTTCCAAGCTCCTATCCCATGCCATAGTTTTAAGTTGTAAAAGAAAAATCTTGCAATTTTGATTTCCTTGTATTTAAACAGTGGCTTTCTGAAACATTTTCACCTAATCATGTTCTCAAAACATTTCAGTTGCCTCACCTCACTCTCAGGTCTGATGTTATTCTAGCTGTTTTACTTTTTGAAGTGTGTTCTAAGTTCAGAAGTACTGCATTAAAGCAGTATTAACCAGGAATGGTAATAGGTTTCATTTCACAGGCAGTGATAGATGGTAGCTGCTGCTGGAGCAGGAGGTTGAGAGAGAAGTAGTAGTGCACTGGATTTAGCAGCGCGAAGGACACGGTCAGCGGGTGATGTCAGCCCGTGGTGCTAGAGGGAGGAGTGGCAGCACCCATGCGGTGCAGCTGGCACCCTCAGTTAAAGTGAAGAAGGAAGGTGGGACAGAAAGGGAAGAATAGGTTAATTTTATCCTGGTGTTTACACATGCTCATTTGTTTTTGTAAAACACTTTCAAGAATTTTAAAATCCTTTCCTTTAATAGGACTTTTGTTGTCATCATCACTTTGTAAACCCGTTTTTCTTCCCCACTTGAAAGCCACAGGGTCGGCTCGTGGATGATAACTCTGTGGCTGCTGCATAATGTTGAAGACTGGCCCTTGGCTGTTCTTAGAGAGAAGTCAGATGTGGCTGTATAGGTTTTCATTATGAACTATAGCTTTGATCATGAGAAAAAGTTATCTTTTCTATTTTTTAATGAATGTTATACCATCTATTCAGAGGAACTCATGCTTAAAATATTAGGAAAATCTATCCTCTTATATTTTCACTAATAAATATTTGAAATTGGTCAGTGCTACTTAAAAGGATGTCAGACCATTATTATTAGAAGTCATTTAATGAATAATAAATTCTTTAAAAAGTGATTTACATGTAAACATCAGAGGAGAAAAATTAAGCATCTTAAATATGGCTGAACAAAGAAAGGAAAATGCACCACTATCTGCCCCAGTAAAGTTCTGAATCCCCTATGAGTCTCTTTTCAGAGTAGCTGAAGTCTGAAACATCTACATAGAGTTAATGTGTGCTCAGAATATATACACAACAACTTATGAACAGTTGTATGGCTGATCTAAAAGCTTCTAGAAAAGTTTACGCAATTTAAATAAGTTGTCTAAAAATACCTTTACCACTAAAACATGCCGCATAGGTTCAGCTCACAGCCAACACGTGAATCTCATAAAATGGGTTCACGTGTATGTGTAAGTGTGCTAAAATCCTAATCTGAAAAGATCTGAACTGCAAGGATGTGATTATAAGCATAATTCCCTAAACTAAAAGGTTTTGAGAAAGATATTAAGGTCTAAATAAGAGCTTTTATTGTGTTGTGCAGTTTCTCACTCACACACACACACAACCATTGAAAACTCTTAATTCTTGTAAATATCTTAATGTGAAAAATTTTTGTTAAAATATCTTAATAATTTAAAACCACCTGGTTTCCTGGAAAATTTTATTTAACATGTAGGAGCTGTAAAAAGGCAATAAGTGATGTAAATAAATATATTCTCTTTCAAATATGCTTGTATATGTCTTTTCTTGATTTTGAGCCTGGGTGATCTCAGCTTCCTGAAGCAGCTTTACTAAGAACACTGTTTCCTGAGGTGTAGAGGGCAGTGTTCATGCCAGTCCTGCCCTGAATGGCAAGGCCCTCTGCTTACACATGCACGTGCATACATGCATACACACACTTAAGAACTGGCTCTGCTGACTTCCACGGACTCTGCGCAGTGAAGCACTGTCTTGCCGAGGAGATGAGTTCCCATCTGTTCAGGTAGATGCCACAGGAGCATGACTCTGGAGCCTCACTCTCTCGGATCCAATCCCAGCTCTGCTGCTAACTAGGTGACTTTGTTTAAATTACTTAACCTCTGTACATCTCAGTTTTCTTACCTTGAAGATGTAGATAATAACTAGTTCATAGGCTTGTTATGAGAATTATATAAACTAGTACATGAGACGAGCTTAGAATAGTGCCTCACCGGAAGTTAATACATGTTTGTGTGTTAACCACAGTCCATCATTCACCTCAGGGTTATAGTTGGGGATAATACAGTGTCATCTGTATTATCCTCACTCCTCATGAAAAGGCTGAAGAGGATATGAATGTGTCTGCTGGATGGGTCTATGTTTATCAGACTTTCTTCTCCATCACCTACAACAAGAAATACAGTTTATGTAATGCAGTACATGCATATATATATGCAGGTGTATACACACGTGTATGTAAATATATATATAAAACTACAAAAGTTTCATAAAATACTACATGCTATGCCATCTTACATTGCATGGTTGTAACCTACTGATTTGATGACCCACTAATTGGATGTAACTGCAGTTTGAAAAATACCAAACTAACATCTTTAAGGTCCCTTTGAATTCTAAAGTTCTTTGATGTAATCCTTACATAACACTGCCATTGTCAAAACGTGAAGTATGCATTTGGACAAATGTATCATTGGCATACATGCTGAAATTATTAGCATTGATGTCACTATAACTGATGTCAGCGTAACTCATGTAACTGTATGCTGCTGTAAATATGCTCCAGATAAACAGGTCTGTGCTTTTCCTTGGCCTTTTCTAGAGTGGGCAGTAGAGTAAGCCTTCCCCAACCAGCCTTTTCTAAATTCTGTTTTGGATTTTTTCTATTTACCTATTTCAAAACAGAATTTTAGCTTAAAAAAAACAAAACTTGAAATCACCCTCTACCCTGGATTTCATGTATTTTCTTTTAAAACAAAGTTCCCTGGATCCCAAATCAAAACTGTTACAGTGTTACAGGAGCTGCTGACTCACTAAGGTTACAAGAGTCAAGAAGTACGTCACAGTCTTTCCCTTCCTGCCTCTTTGTGCCATCAACAACAGCCACCTGCCTCTCCTGAAAATATTTGGTTCTCAGTATTGCCCTGTACAGGTTTTTAAATAAGGAATTATAAATTAGGGGGAGGTATATATAGAAATGTACGTACTGGTGGGTGATGACTGTGGTTAATAGTACAAATATAAGAATGTTTCTCTATTACAAGGTGTTAAGGATATGGAGATACATGGGGAAAAAAGAACTAATGTAATAGTTAATAGTAGTATTGTAATGTTTTTACAGCAGTGGCAAAGAAGGTACTGTATCCGCGCTAAGGGTAAACAATGGGGACTATAAAGGAGTAGGAGATTTTTCCTTCTTGAGTAGTGGAAAAGTCCTAAAATGGGCTGAGCCGTTGCCCACAGCTCTGATGAAACTGCGCGTCGCTGGTGTACACTGTGGGTGGACTGAAGGGGGGACACAGAACACAGTGACCCCTGTGCTGAGCGACAGGCTGTGGGTCACAGTACAAATACGAGCAGGTGCTCTCATGACTATAACAAATACACATTTACTAATACGTGGTGTTGATAACAGGAGCCTAATGGGGAACTGCACCAAATATAAGCTGTGGACTAGATAGCAGGAGTATGATGGCGATGGTCTTTCATCATTTGTAACAAATGTGTCACAACAGTGTAAGCTGGAGGTGGTGGGCGATGGATGGGAATCCTGTATGGTATGCATGATTTGTTAATTCACAGCTTCTCAAAAAAAAAAAAATGTCGGAAGCGGCCGTGGCTCAATTGATTGGGCTCCCCTCTACCACATGGGAGGTCCTGGGCTCATGTCCCAGGGCCTCCTTATGCAGGCAGGATGGCCCACGCCTGCAGAGAGCGGATGGCCCGTGCCCACGGAGAGCTGGCGCAGAAAGATGACGCAACAAAGGGAGACAAGCAGGCACGGAAGAATGCGCAGTGAATGGACACAGAGCAGATAGCAAGCAAGCTGGAAGGAGGGAAAAATAAATAATAAATCTTAAAAAAAAAAAAACTGTCCACCTGGATGATGAAGGTAAGCACCAGTAGATAGAGTGTATCGTTACCAGGAGGATGAGAAGGATTGTGTCTTCGGGAGAAAAAAAATTCTTAATTTGCTTAAATTTTATATCTCAGTGATCCTGCAATTTACAACTTTAGTGCAGATTTGCAACTTCAGTGCCTCCAACTCAGTTTTCCTCTTAAGGTCTTAGATTCCTCATTCTTGAATTATTCTAAGAATTAAGGGTTTTATAGAACATGACTCAGTTTCCCAGGGCTGCTGTACCAAAGCACCACAGACTGGCTTCAACAAAAGAACTTTGTTGTTGCACAGTTCTGGAAACACTTAGAGTCTGAATCAGTGTCGACAGGGCCAGGCTTCCTTTAAAGTCTGTAGGGTTTGACTTGTGACATAACTGCTCTGCCTCTGTGTCTCGGTTGTCTCTGTTCAAATCTCCTCACCTCATAAGGACATTCATAGTGAATCAGGGCCTACCTTCTCCAGATCGGCTTCCTCTTAATCTCATAACATCTTTACAGGTCCTATTTTCAAATAGAGTTAAGTTCACGAGGCTGGAGATTAGGATTCCAGCAGATCTTTTGGAGGGACACCATTCAATCCATGACAGTGCCTCTTGCAATGAGTATTTTAAAATGCCTTTCACATTACTTAAAGATTCTATATTTTTGTTGTAATTCAGTCATTTCTTCTACGATCCATGTTATATCTCTGCCCAAAATATAAAAAGTCTTCCAACGATCCATTCCCCAATAATAGCTGTTAAGAATTCTGAGTTGTAATTCCCATGTTGGCATTGCAATGGGAGAGGGAAGACTTCCAGGGGAGAGAAGCACAGCAAGTGAAGTGGCAAGCTCCCCCTTTTAACAGGGAGGGCCTGCCCAGGCCCAGCAACCTCTAACCTTGGACTTCCAGGACAGGCACCCACAGTGCCCGATTCGTAGTGTGAAAATTGGAGAAAAGGGTTGTGTTGCTCAGTGGTAGAGGGAATAAATGCTAGTGACGATGAATTTCAGGAAGTCCTGTACAACACTAGTGATTAGAGACTGCTGAACATATATGTGCTATCAAGTAGCAGTGTGCCCTTTATCTTACCTCCTTTTTTTCCATGCTGTGTGAATTCAACCTACACCTTAAAGGACTAAAACTTCTCTAGCTAAAATAGAAGTTTATGAAATAGTTCCAAATAAAAAAAACCCACATCCATCCTGTCCCATTAACATATATATGGCAAAATAAATTCATATTTTTATTGTATTGATCCAACATTCTGAGGTGTCTTTTTTAACACTTATAGATAAAAATATGATTATTTGTTTAAAAATATTTCTAATGAGTGATACTCGTGCCATTCTTTGATGAGTTTCACAACCATCTTCTAAAGTACGCAATTCTTGGTCACATCTGTTAAAGAGCTCCATAAAATTTATTAAGTGTAAAATACTGTATTTTCATGAAATAGTAAAGAAATTCATAATTTAGTTATATTCAGCTCCTCTTCAAAAATCAAAACTTTCCCTTCCACTTAATTTGCTTGTGCCTGAGAATGAGAGAAAGTGATCACAAGGTCTTATTGTTTTTGCTTTCTGAAGCATTTCTACCAGAGGGGGAAATAGAACCAAAATCAAAACTGCTGAACAGTCCTACATTTCAAGGTGTACATACCATGCAAATTACACCTCAAGCAATTTTTTGCATTCCTTTTTCTCCTCACAATCATTGAAGAGCGAAAAACTCAAAGCAACTTAGAAGTTCATTTTTCATTTATAGCATATACCCTTATCCAAAATTTATCAGCATGCATGGCAAATGAGAACTTGTAAATACTATCCTTGTCGGGTTGGCCAGGATTTCTAAACAACATATCTTGCCCAAATGATAATTGTTAACATTTATTCAGGGGAAGCAGATGTGGCTTAGGCAACTGGGCTCCCGCCCACCACACGTGAGGCTGGTGGTTTGGATCCTGATGCCTCCTAGAGACAGTAGCTGGTGCCACAGGCAGGAGCAGCAAGCTGACACAAGAGACACAAGAAGATAAAAACATGAGCGACACAACAAATGAAGGGAGTAGAGGTTCCCGGTGCCTCCTAAAGAAGACAGCAAACTAATGTGACAGGCAGGCGCTGCAAACTTACGCAGCAAAATGACACAACACGAGCTGTGGGGAGGAAAAACAGAATGAGACAAAAGCAGAGTGGAGGCAGCTCAAGTGGTTAGGCAACTCCTTTCCACATCAGAGGTACCAGCTTCAGCTCCTGGTGCCTCCTAAAGAAACAAGGAAGACAAACAGACACAGCAAGTGAAAAAACAACAAGGTGGGGAGAAATTAATAAAATACATCTTAACAAAACCATAAAAACACTTTTTCAGTGCTTACGTGCCAGACACTATGTTATGTCTTGTTTCCCTCTATCTTTGTAAAAGCTCAATATGGGGTGTGGTTACTGTTATCTACCTTGATCCCAGGACTTCATACGTGGGAACCCTGTACTCAAACCACTGAGCCACATCGGCTTCCCTGAGTTGGTTTTATTGTTTGCTTTACTTGTTTGTTTTCGTTTTTCAGGAGGCACTGGGTAGTGAACCCGGACCCCCCATGTAGGAGGCAGGCACTCAACCGCTTGAGCCACATCCTCTCCCTATCACATTTTAAAGATGTGGAAACTGAGGCACAGAATGGTTAACTACCTTATCCAGTGTTCTGGTACTCTTGCTGCTAAACAAACCATCCCATTCTTAGTGACTTGAATCAGCAGTCGTTTTCTTTTCTTTTATGGCTTCAGGGAGTCGGGAATCTGGGAAAGGTTCATCTGAGCAGTTCTAGCTGGGGCTCACTCATGCGGTTGTGGTAGGACAGTAGCTAGAGTTAGAATGGAGGGGGTTGTTAGAGCAGGATGGAACTGAAGCAACTGGAGGCTCCACAGATCTCTCGCTAGTTAGTCTTAGGCCCTTCCATGTGCTCTTTGGCTTCCTCACAACGTGGACGTTTTGGGAGAGTTGGACGGCCTATATGGCAGCGCAGAGCTCCAGCGTGAGTTTTCTGGACAGCAAGTTAGAAGCTACACTGCCTTTTATGACCTCGCTCAGATATCACGTGAAGCTACTTCTGCTAAGGTCACAACTCCAGCCAGATTCAAGGGGCATGAATGTTACCTCCACCCCTTGGTGGGAAAAGGGCCGAATCCTAAAAGCACATGTGGGACGGGAGATATTGTTGCAATCATCTTTGGAAAATACAGTCTATACCCAATAACAGCAAGTGGGGAAGAGCTGGGATTCAAGTCAAGGCAATACTCCAGAAAACAAAGACAAAAACAAAAAACTGGGTGGAGGAGAAATGGATAAAGCAAGATTTGAAAGACTGAAAATTGTTAAAGATGATTGATGGGTCCCTGGGGGGTTCATTACACACTATTCTCTACTTTCGGGAATGTTTCAAATTTCCCCTTTAGAAAAAAAAAGTACAGCTTAGAAACAAAGAGGAGGTGATGAGCTTCACAGGAAGCAGCAGAAGAGGGAGGGCTTTCCTAGAGCCACATTGGAGTGGTTTTGATTATGTTTTTAATGTTCATAATAGAATTGTTTTTCTTTTTGTTCTGATGCATGGGAATGCATTTTCAACATCCATGAACAGAAACTGTGATAAGAGCCAGGTTCTGGAGGACAAATAAAGGTATGCAAAATAAATCAAGGAAGAACTTCCCAGGTAATGAAAGAATATGCTGGCATGCACCCCTGCGAGCACTGTGCCACGTGCTTTTAACAGACTGGCGTGTCCAGTGTTGAGTAATGCTAGCCTTGCCTCTCCTCCCTTAGAGGTTTCTATTCAGTGGTAACAGAAGTAGGGGGAAATGAAACTTGCCTAAAACTGAACGAGTGCTTACTGCGGCCACCACCGCTGTTCTGAGGAGCAGGGCTGTTTCTGTTGAACTCTAGGTTTTGGGAATGAAGCTTGTCTTCTGTTTAGCTTTATACTCCTCATCAGATTGAAGAATTGTACTTTGAGAAATATTTGATCCTGGGTGATAATTCAGCAAGCAATGGTCTCAACAAAGAACTGAATCCCAAATGCCAAATTCAACAGGAAAAAAATTCCTGATAAAATACTGAATTATATTAATATATAGTATAGGATGGGCAGAGCTCCATGATACCTCATCTTTAAAAAAAAAATTTTTTAATCAGAGGTGACCATCAGCTGGAACTACATTCACATTGTTTTCTCCATTTCTGATTGCCATCCTTTATATCAATTCATTTTTTTATTGTGAAAGTTTCCAAACATACACAAAACTAGAGACTAACAAATTGAAGCACTCAGCTTCAATAACCATTAACACTTTGCCATCTATTATCAAGTCCCCTCTTACATTATTCCACCCATAAAAGAACTTTTAAAAAACATAACCACAAGGCTGATAAATTAATAATTCTCTAAAATTCATTAAGAAGTCTTTTTTATAGTTGGTTGGTTTAATCAAGAGCCAAATAAGATCCACCATTTGATTTATGTCTCTTAAGTCTTTTAAGGTTCATTTAATGTAGGACAGGGATACAGGGGAAAGCGCTTTTTACCCCCACACCATTGATTTGTGGGAGAAATGAGGATTGGGTGTCTTGTAAAATATGCCACAATTTGGATTTGGCTGACTTTCCCAGGTGTCATTTAACTTGTTTATCTCTGACTGAAAATGGGGACTAAAGTCTTGCCTGAATTCAAGTTTTCTTCCTCCTCTCTAGCTCTAAGAACATTTCCTGGGTGATGTGCTGTGCTTCCTATTGCCACACGCAATGCTTGTTTCCCTTTTAGTGATGCTAAGATTGATCAATAGGTTTAGGGGTGGTGTCCTAATCTCTTTTTCAGCTAAACATCCATCAATGGCAATTGTCTGAATCATTTATTGCATTAGGAGTTGCCAAATGGTAATTTTTAAATGCTACTCTGCATTGATGGGCTGGAGTTTTTCTGTATAGAAACTTTTTCCTCATCACTAGGTTTATTGCCCTGAAATAGTTTCTATAGGAAAGAGATAATTTAATAATTATTTCTCTTTTTTATTTATAATTTTCATAGTAATGAGGCAGTGTTCTAGCTACATCTAATGTTATTCAAGAGTTTCAGGGCTTTTTCCCCCCACAGTGCCCCTTCCCCATTCTTAAGCAGTAATAATGTAAATAGGCAGCTGGAGAACGTGCAAGTCGGGCTGGTCTAACTTGCCGGCACTTCTGATAGCAACCATCACCTGCTCTAACGAGGGTCCGCCGCCCTCTACAGGCTACAGCTGTAAAAGGGGATACCCTCGTTTAAAAGCTTCCACCTGAAAAATAAAGCTTACAAGAACTCTTCAGTAATGATAAAAGCAAGAAGACAATTTCTACAAATTGGTACAGACTTTCACTTCTTCAAACCTTTACTAATTACACACTTAATGGACAATATTAATTGATAGGTATGACACACAATTATCTTGAGAAATCAGTGTAAGAGCCCGACATGGGGGAAAGATTAGCTTATGTTTAATAAATGCATTTTATGCTAATTCTTCGAAAACGGGTAATCAGTGATGGATCTTTTACCATGTACACTAATACACGGAGATTCAAACCTGTAGCTATTAACCTACACGGCGATTCACACAACTATTAACCACAGTATTTTATTTTTCACACTTAGAACTATCAACCACAATATATTTTTTTCAGCCGAAATTACTGGCCCTCGATCTCGTAGGTCGGTGTTTACCGTTCGTGTCGTGGGCCTGAGCGCTGGGTGAGCGGAACCTTTCCAAGCCCCGTTCCCCTCCCCAGCCAGCGAACTGGAGGCGCGCGGCCTCCCCGGCGCAGCCCCCGCGCCCCAGGACGCCGCTCCTCGCCGCGCGGGCCGTGCGCGCGGGCTGCGGCGCCGGGGAGCGGGGGTTCTCCACGGCGGGCGGGCGGCCCCGCGGCCACACAGGGAGCCTTTCCGCTCCCAAGTGAGGGCCCAGCTGCCAGCAGCAGCACGCGCTCCTGGAGCTCGCCGAAAAGGCCGCGGCGCCCGCGCTCGGGAGCCCCGCCGCGCCCCGCCGCCTGCCCTCCACCGCGCGGCCTTCCAGGGCCGCCCGCGCCCGGCCACCTGCCCTCCACCGCGCGGCCTTCCAGGGCGCCCCGCCGCGCCCCGCCACCTGCCCCCCCACCGCGCGGCCTTCCAGGGCGCCCCGCCACCTGCCCTCCACCGCGCGGCCTTCCAGGGCGCCCCGCCACCTGCCCCCCCCACCGCGCGGCCTTCCAGGGCGCCCCGCCACCTGCCCTCCCACCGCGCGGCCTTCCAGGGCGCCCCGCCACCTGCACCCCCACCGCGCGGCCTTCCAGGGCGCCCCGCCACCTGCCCTCCACCGCGCGGCCTTCCAGGGCGCCCCCGCCGCGCCCCGCCACCTGCCCCCCCACCGCGCGGCCTTCCAGGGCGCCCCGCCACCTGCCCCCCCCCACCGCGCGGCCTTCCAGGGCGCCCCGCCACCTGCCCTCCACCGCGCGGCCTTCCAGGGCGCCCCGCCACCTGCCCCCCCCCACCGCGCGGCCTTCCAGGGCGCCCCGCCACCTGCCCTCCACCGCGCGGCCTTCCAGGGCGCCCCGCCACCTGGCCTCCACCGCCCGGCCTTCCAGGGCGCCCCGCCGCCTGCCCTCCACCGCGCGGCCTTCCAGGGCGCCCCGCCGCGCCCCGCCGCCTGCCCTCCACCGCGCGGCCTTCCAGGGCGCCCCGCCGCCTGCCCCCCACCGCGCGGCCTTCCAGGGCGCCCCGCCGCCTGCCCTCCACCGCGCGGCCTTCCAGGGCGCCCCGCCGCGCCCCGCCGCCTGCCCTCCACCGCGCGGCCTTCCAGGGCGCCCCGCCGCCTGCCCTCCACCGCGCGGCCTTCCAGGGCGCCCCGCCGCGCCCCGCCGCCTGCCCTCCACCGCGCGGCCTTCCAGGGCGCCCCGCCACCTGCCCCCCCACCGCGCGGCCTTCCAGGACGCCCCGCCGCCTGCCCTCACCGCGCGGCCTTCCAGGGCGCCCCGCCACCTGCCCCCCCACCGCGCGGCCTTCCAGGGCGCCCCGCCGCGCCCCGCCACCTGCCCCCCCACCGCGCGGCCTTCCAGGGCGCCCCGCCGCCTGCCCTCCACCGCGCGGCCTTCCAGGGCGCCCCGCCGCGCCCCGCCGCCTGCCCCCCCACCGCGCGGCCTTCCAGGGCGCCCCGCCACCTGCCCCCCCCCCCCACCGCCCGGCCTTCCAGGGCGCCCCGCCGCGCCCCGCCGCGCCCCGCCGCCTGCCCTCCACCGCGTGGCCTTCAAGGGCCGCCCGCGCCCCGCCACCTGCCCCCCACCGCGCGGCCTTCCAGGGCGCCCCGCCGCCTGCCCCCCCACCGCGCGGCCTTCCAGGGCGCCCCGCCGCGCCCCGCCACCTGCCCCCCCCACCGCGAGGCCTTCCAGGGCGCCCCCGCCGCCTGCCCTCCACCGCGCGGCCTTCCAGGGCGCCCCGCCACCTGCCCTCCACCGCGCGGCCTTCCAGGGCGCCCCGCCACCTGCCCCCCCCCCCACCGCGCGGCCTTCCAGGGCGCCCCGCCACCTGCCCTCCACCGCGCGGCCTTCCAGGGCGCCCCCGCCACCTGGCCTCCACCGCCCGGCCTTCCAGGGCGCCCCGCCGCCTGCCCTCCACCGCGCGGCCTTCCAGGGCGCCCCGCCGCGCCCCGCCGCCTGCCCTCCACCGCGCGGCCTTCCAGGGCGCCCCGCCGCCTGCCCCCCACCGCGCGGGCCTTCCAGGGCGCCCCGCCGCCTGCCCTCCACCGCGCGGCCTTCCAGGGCGCCCCGCCGCGCCCCGCCGCCTGCCCTCCACCGCGCGGCCTTCCAGGGCGCCCCGCCGCCTGCCCCCCCACCGCGCGGCCTTCCAGGGCGCCCCGCCGCCTGCCCTCCACCGCGCGGCCTTCCAGGGCGCCCCGCCGCGCCCCGCCGCCTGCCCTCCACCGCGCGGCCTTCCAGGGCGCCCCCGCCGCCTGCCCTCCACCGCGCGGCCTTCCAGGGCGCCCCGCCGCGCCCCGCCGCCTGCCCTCCACCGCGCGGCCTTCCAGGGCGCCCCGCCACCTGCCCCCCGACCGCACGGCCTTCCAGGACGCCCCGCCGCCTGCCCTCCACCGCGCGGCCTTCCAGGGCGCCCCGCCACCTGCCCCCCCCACCGCGCGGCCTTCCAGGGCGCCCCGCCGCGCCCCGCCACCTGCCCCCCCACCGCGCGGCCTTCCAGGGCGCCCCGCCGCCTGCCCTCCACCGCGCGGCCTTCCAGGGCGCCCCGCCGCGCCCCGCCGCCTGCCCCCCCACCGCGCGGCCTTCCAGGGCGCCCCGCCACCTGCCCCCCCCCACCGCCCGGCCTTCCAGGGCGCCCCGCCACCTGCACCCCCACCGCGCGGCCTTCCAGGGCGCCCCGCCGCCTGCCCTCCACCGCGCGGCCTTCCAGGGCGCCCCCGCCGCGCCCCGCCGCCTGCCCCCCTCCACCGCGCGGCCCTTCCAGGGCGCCCCGCCACCTGCCCCCCCCCCACCGCCCGGCCTTCCAGGGCGCCCCGCCGCGCCCCGCCGCGCCCCGCCGCCTGCCCTCCACCGCGTGGCCTTCAAGGGCCGCCCGCGCGCCCCGCCACCTGCCCTCCACCGCGCGGCCTTCCAGGGCGCCCCGCCGCCTGCCCCCCCACCGCGCGGCCTTCCAGGGCGCCCCGCGCGCCCCCGCCACCTGCCCCCCCACCGCGCGGCCTTCCAGGGCGCCCCGCCGCCTGCCCTCCACCGCGCGGCCTTCCAGGCGCCCCGCCGCGCCCCCCGCCGCCTGCCCCCCCACCGCGCGGGCCTTCCAGGGCGCCCCGCCACCTGCCCCCCCCCCCACCGCCCGGCCTTCCAGGGCGCCCCGCCACCTGCACCCCCCACCGCGCGGCCTTCCAGGGCGCCCCGCCGCCTGCCCTCCACCGCGCGGCCTTCCAGGGCGCCCCGCCGCGCCCCGCCGCCTGCCCCCCCACCGCGCGCGGCCTTCCAGGGCGCCCCGCCACCTGCCCCCCCCCCACCGCCCGGCCTTCCAGGGCGCCCCGCCGCGCCCCGCCGCGCCCCGCCGCCTGCCCTCCACCGCGTGGCCTTCAAGGGCCGCCCGCGCCCCGCCACCTGCCCCTCCACCGCGCGGCCTTCCAGGGCGCCCCGCCGCCTGCCCCCCCCACCGCGCGGCCTTCCAGGGCGCCCCGCCGCGCCCGCAGGGTAGGGGTGGGAGGGAGGCCAGCGGCGCCCCCGGCCAGGCCCCGGGCCGAGCCCCGCCGCACCGCGGCCCCCCGCGCCGCCGGCCCGGAAGGGGAGGGACGCAGGGGGAGGGCGACCCCCGAGGGGAGGGGGGGAGGAAGAGGGAGGGCGCCCGGGGGGGGGGGGTGAGGAAGGGGAATCAGGGGGAGGGCGCCCCCTGGAGGAGAGGGGGGAGGAAGAGGGAGGGCGGCCCCCGGGGGGGGGGAGGGAGGAAGGGGGGAGGGCGCCCCCCCCCGAGGGGAGGGGACGCAGGGGAAGGGCGCCCCCCGAGGGAGGGAGGGGGGGAAGAGGGAGGGCGCCCCGGAAGAGGGCGACAGCCCGGGCCTGGAGGTGAGACACCCCCCCCCCCCCCCCCCCCCGCCGCGCGTCCTGGGCCCGACCCTGCCGCCAGGAGCAGGAGCCGCGGGAAGAGCGCCTTCCGCCGCCGCCCCGCGCGGCCCCCCCCCCGCGCGGCCCCCGCGCGGCCCCCCCCCCGCGCGGCCCCCGCCCGGCCCCCGCCCGGCCCCCCCCCCGCGCGGCCCCCGCGCGGCCCCCTCCCGGCCCCCGCCCGGCCCCCGCGCGGCCCCCTCCCGCGCGGCCCCCTCCCGCCCGGCCCCCTCCCGCGCGGCCCCCCTCCCGCGCGGCCCCCCCCCGCGCGGCCCCCCCCCCGCGCGGCCCCCGCCCGGCCCCCGCGCGGCCCCCCTCCCGCGCGGCCCCCCCCCCGCGCGGCCCCCCTCCCGCGCGGCCCCCGCGCGGCCTGACGCGTTCCGTCGGGTTTGCCGAGGAGCAGCGGGGTCTGAACCCTGGACAGACAGCTAGCTCTTTATAAGAAGGCCCTCCGCTTGGGAGAAAGCCCCTGTGTTCAGGATCTCCAGGTCCCAGTCCTAACGCGGGGAGAGGGTCACTGCCCCCTGTTGAGGGAAAAAAGCAAGTGACAGAGCATCTACAGAACGTCAGCTACGACACGACCCTGCTTTATAGGCCCTTTCTTCTTCAATTTTATAGATACGTAATTAATAAAGCATAGATCCGTCCGAAAAGCACAATTTTTGGTATTCGGTGTACTTTGTGCATTTACCACTCCAGTCACTGGCAGGGCACTTTATTATTCCAATAATGATGATAATAAAACTCATCACTCTCAACCTCTCTATGACTCGCCTAGCATACATAGCTGCTATTCCTTTTCCTTCTGTTTGTATTTATATTTTGTAAAAAGCCTTGTATATGCAATATCACCCATATTCATGTTTTACATAAGGTTTACTATTTTGCACGTTTCCATTTTAGTTTTTAGCTTTCCTTAGACTTTCCTTTTCCAACCATTGTCCTACCCACACAACAGCTCTGCTAGTTACAAACACCGTGGTATGCTTTCACCATTTCTATTCATTTCCAAAGATTTACAAACAACCTTTTAAACAATTCCGCACAGATTAACCCTCAGCTTTCCATTCTCTACCCTCCTATTTTCCGGTGACCTATATTCTACTTATTAACTCCGTGAGTTTACACAGAATATTTAGTTCATAATAGAGCAATCATACAGTATTTGTCCTTTTGTGTCTGGCTTGTTTCACTCAATATAACGTCCTCCAGATTCATCCATGCTGTCATACGGTTCACGATTTCATTTCTTCTTACTGCTGCATAATATTCCATCGTGTATATACCACAATTTGTTTATCCATTCATGAGTTAATTGACAGGTGTCCATCAACTCATGCACCCAAAATTGCTGTTTTGGGGTGCAGTGCTCTATAGACATTTGTTTGCTCTAGTTCATTTATCATATCATTCAAGCTCTCTGTTAATTTATCCTTTGTCCAGATATTCTGTCCAATACTGAGAGTTTTGTGTTAAGTCTCCATTATTATTGTAAAGACATCTATTTCTCCCTTCAGTTTTGCCAGTGTGTGCCTCATGTATCTTGGGGTAATTAGGTTAGGTACATAAATATTTACTATAGTTATTTCTTCTTATTGAATTGTAACTTTTATTAATATATAATGATCTTCACCCCTTATAACAGTTTCATATTTAAAATCTATTTTGTCTGATATTAGTATCACTACTCCAGCTCTTTCTTGGTTGCTATTTGTATGGAATACCTTTTTCCAACCTTTTACTTTTAACCTGGTTGTGTCCTTACGTCTGAGGTGGGTCTCTTGTAGACAACATATAGATGGCGCATATTTTTTTAATCCATTCTATCAGTCTGTGTCTTTTGATTCGGAAATTTAATCCATCAACATTCAATGTTATTACTGTAAATGCATTACTTTTTTCATCCATTTTGTCCTCTGGCCCTCTGGTGTCATATCATTCTATTGTCTGTCTCATTATCCTTTAGTTTACCCATCCTAATAATCTTCATTTCTAAACTCTTCTCCAGATCTCTCACCCTTGTTTTTGCCTTTCAGGCTGCAGCAGCCCCTTTAGTACCTCTTGAAAATATGGTCTTTTGATAAGATATTCTCTCAGATTTTTTCTGTGAGGACTTTTAACTCACCCTCATTTTTGAAGGACAGTTTTGGATTGTACATCATTTTAATTTTCTTCATTTTACTTACTGTTCTTAATTTTTTTCTACAGTAAAGTCTTTGTTTTTTCCTAACAAGAACAGAATGATAAATGTTATTTTTTAAAGGAACAAATGTATGGTCTCCAACAGCTGTGGGAGACTGTCCCCTGAGAGCCAGGAGGTGGGTCCTTTGCAGGAACTCCATCAGGGCTCCGTGATGGTCCTCTGGGAGGTGAGGTGCGGGAGGCTGCGGTTCACCTGGAGTTGAACATGGCATTGTGCACCGAGCAAGCATGCCGTTTTGAAAATGTGTACCCCTGAATGCTGAAAAAGTGAGTTAAAAGACAAGTAATCCTTGTGGAAATAGCTGGTCCCACCACTAAAGAAGTGTAAAGATGAGCTTGGAACACCTTGTCATACCCAAAGTCAAGGAAGTTATAAAGTGGTGGCTGAAGTCTGTCAAAAATGATCGCGGAGCCCGTCTGAAGAGGCAGGCTCCCGATGGACGCATGGCTCATAATGACATTCGAATAAAAGAAAATGAGAAAGAAAAAAAAACTTGGTCATTTGATAAGATGTTAGAGAATCATCTTCTTATTTTGAAAATTGATAAATAATGTCTCTCCTGTCTATCCTAAATGAACTGTACTTTAGGGTAACTAAATAATAAGAATTTTTTAAATAGAAGCAATCCGTCTAAAGAATCTTGGCAATCATCATCATTAGCTGCTGACATTACAACCTGACGTTATATGCCTCTTGATGCAGCACACAATCTTCTGAAGTAATTTTGCTAAAAACTTGGACCTCGTTCTGATCACACTTCTAGATCTAACTGCCAATTTACAGAAAGTCCAGGCAAGTATTAAAGAATACTATGAGGATGTAATCTGCAAAAGACAGGCTGTGGGTAACTATAGGAGACAAACGATCCTGCAACAAATAAATTTCAAAGAAATAAGAAATTAGTGGGGAAGACGGAGTCTATAGATTTTTTTTTATTTTTAAGATTTATTTTTTATTTATTTCTCTCCCCCCCCCCCCCCCCGCCCCAGTTGTCTGTTCTCTGTGTCTATTTGCTGTGTGTTCTTCTTTGTCCACTTCTGTTGTTGTCAGCGGCACGGGAATCTGTGTTTCTTTTTGTTGTGTCATCTTGCTGTGTCAGCTCTCCGTGTGTGCGGTGCCATTCTTGGGCAGGCTGCACTTTCTTTCGCACTGGGCGGCTCTCCTTATGGGGCGCACTCCTTGCGCGTGGGGCTCCCCTACGCGGGGGACACCCCTGCGTGGCACGGCACTCCTTGTGCGCATCAGCACTGCGCGAGGGCCAGCTGCACACGGGTCAGGGAGGCCCCGGGTTTGAACCGCAGATCTCCCATGTGGTAGACAGATGCCCCAACCACTGGGCCAAGTCGGCTACAGATTTAAAGACAGTTGGGACACACCAACCGAATGCAGTTATGGCCTTCTAAAAATGCATTTATGAAACAATTGGAAAAATCTAAACATTGAATGGTTTGATAATACTAAAAGGAATTATCAGTTATTTTAAGTTTGGCAGTGGCATTGTGGGTAAAACAATATATGTGGCTAAAATAAAATGATTTGCTTCAAAATAATCGGGATTCGTTCGTAGGTGAAATAAGATAGTCTTTGAATTAATGATCATTGAAATTGAGTCATGGGTACAGGAGTACTTTTGTATATATCCTAATTTTTTAAGATTTTAATGTTAAAAAAGGACAGTTAAGTGTGGATTGGTTTCTATAAACAGTATAATAATCCCCATTAATTTCTCCTCTTTTCAGCATTCCCTTGTCACTGAGGGGGTTGAGGGGGGAAGTGCCTCGTTGAAGGAGATTCTTTTTTTCCCCTCTGTTCTGACACTGCCTGGGGAGTCTCGGATGGACTGTGGCCTGACAAAACTCTGCAGAATGTACAGCACGGGGAGATTTAACCTATGCGATGAGAAGGGGGTGGGGTTTGACTTCTCTTTTTCTATTTGTGAAAATGCCAGAGGTTCTGGACCTCAGCAGAATTTAGTATCGAGGGACTTATCCTCAGTTCATCCAATACTAAGAAAGCCGTTTTTCCAATGAGTAGTCCATCCTGCCTTCTGCCAAGCCGTCCCCTGGATTCCATTTAATCCAAGGGGTGCAATACAGCCAGATGCCTCTGCCTGTGAGGGGAGGGGGGCCCTAGGAATAGACAATGGTTTGGTCAATCTTTGGCTTCTGAATCCTGCCCGAATCTCAAGCAGGTAGACAGGACTGTGTGGAGCAAGCTGGCAGGAGCCCCAGAAGCAAATGCTCCTCGTTTATTAAGGCACAGCTTTCCCCGGAAGTAGTTAGGGCACCGTTTTGGCCCAGATACATCTCACCATCCCTTGGGAAGACAACTGAATGGGAAACCTGCTCGATATTTCTGGTTATCTCAACTTAGAGTCCTATCTGCCTATGGATGAAAATTTTTATTATTGTACCCTCAATCATTCATTCATTTAACAATTTATTGAACACTCTGTGCCAGGTGCTCTCTTAGGTCAGTTCAGGTTCAACAGTGAACAAAATATACCAAGATCCCTGCCTTCATAAGTCTTAATTGGAGGACAGATAATAAACCATAAATGTAATAAATAAATTTTTATAAAGTATTTTAGAAGGGGGAAAGTGCTATAGAAAAAGATATAGAGCAGGGTCCTGGGTTCAGGGTTGCAATTTTTTTTTTTGAATGTTAATAACTACAGTCCATGGTTTACCATATCTAAGCCATGTAGTGAAACTCCACATTGTTTTTTTTTAAGATTTATTTATTTTTATTTATTTATTTACCCCCCCCCACCCCCAGCGGCTTGCTTGCTGTCTGCTCTCTGTGTCCATTTGCTGCGCATTCTTCTGTGTCTGCTTGTTGCTTTGTTGGGTCATCTTGCTGCGCCAGCTTTCTGCAGACGCAGGCCGTCAGTTCTCTGCGGGCTCAGGCCAGCTTGTCTTCACAAGGGGGCCCCAGGACGCGAACCCAGGACCTCCCATATGGTAGGTGGGAGCCCAGTTGATTGAGCCACAGCTGCTTTCCTGGGGTTGCAGTTTTAAAGAGGAGGTCAGAGAAGACTTCTTGAGAAGGTAATAGTTAAGCAAAGACTTGGAGTAGAAGAGTTAGCCTTGAGCTAGTTGGGGAAAGTGTGTTGCAGGCACAGAGCAGAACGAGTTCAAATATCCTAAGGTAGGAGCATGCCTGGCAGGTTAAAACAATTTCAAGGCGAGTGTGGGGGGCAGAGTAAGCAAAGGTCAGTGTAGAGGCAGTGGGATCAGAGGACTTGTAGGGCTTTCCAAACCATTCTAGGGATTTTACTTTTCTCTGAGTGCTATGGGAAACCACTGAGGGATTTTGATCAAAGAAGGGACATGATCTGACCTTTGACCTTGACTTTCACACGCGCATTCGGAATGCTGCATTGATTGTGGATTGTAGGGTGCAAGGGTAGAAGCAGAAGTTGCAGTTACTCCAGTGGCGTGGAGAGAACAGCTGTGGAACTGGGGAGAAAGCGTCAGATTCTGGTTAGAGCTGGAGTGACCTGACCAAGACCACACACCTCGCCAGTGGCAGAGCCAGGTAAGAGCCCACTTCCACCGACACGCCATCTCATGCTTGCTCCATTCCTCTTCCCTTAGATTCTTTTAGCATCCCATGCCATGTCGAGATCCAGGATTTTGTGTGTGAAGTTTTGGTTGTACTGTACATATTTTAGTATGTATCTAGCTACCTAATCTCAGCACCATTCTTTTGGAAGTGTTTGGGGGCTAGAAGAGAGTATATCATCTGCTCTTTGCTCTCTGCATGTAATTTCTGGATGGCTGTTAAAAAGCATCCTGAGCTTATCTTCCTGCTCCGTCCAAGGCACGTCTAGTATCTTAGGTTTCCAGGGTAGCTGTAACAACGTACCACAAATTGGGAGGCTTAAAACAAATTCATTGCCCACTATAAATGGAGGCTTGAAGTCGTCAACAGGGCTGTGCTTCCTCTGAAGTCTAGGGTTCTGGCAGTGGCTTGCCAGCAGTCCATGGCTTTCCTTGGCTTGTGGTCTCACCCCCTCTTGCCTCCACCACGTGGCCGTCTTCTCTCTCCTACTGACTCTCCTACTGACTGCGCGAATTGCCTCCCCTTATAAGGATGCCAATCAAATTGGATTAGGACCCAACCTTGTCCAATTTGACCTTCTCTTAACTAATACCATCTTTAAGATCCTATTTCCAAATAAGGTCACATCCATAGGACTAGGGGTTAGGACTTGAATATATCTTTTCGGGGGACACAGTTCAATCCATAATACCTAGTGGTGCCCAGAGGGCATCTGGAAGCAGCCCGTGTGGACTCCTGGAGAGATTCTGCCCTGTATCAAATAAAGACCTGTTTCAGCCCCATGGCTACTTAAAGAGGAAACAGATGTCCCCACTGCCATTACAAACATCATACTTTCCTCTTATCCAGAAGTTTCCCTGGGTGATGCTGATTTGTTGCTGAGAATGATGACTTGGTTTGTTCGCTCCATCTCTCCAGTCCTATATGGCCAGGGCTAATTCTCATAGCAGGGGCTGTGAGGTCTCTCAGGTTTGAGATCTTAGGGGACACACTTGATTCAGGTCTCTGACCCAGGAGGGGATGCCGAGTAACCCAAAGAGTTTCAAAGTCTTAGTTAAATAGAAGGTAGTAGCATCAGGCTTGACACAACTTCCTAAAGTCCAAGCAAACCACTAGTATGAGTGCCAGGAAGACATGTTTTATTCACTTGTCCGTCTTCAGCTCCTTGAACCATAGAAGTGTCTTAATAAATGTTTATTGCATATATAGGTAAACTACAGACCCACTCTTTGGAAATGACTTATCTCATTTTTCAGACATTTTCCCTTCCCTTTGCATTCTTATTTGTTGTCTTGTCCTTCCCACCTCTTCTTTTATTTTCCCTTTTACAGCTGTACTTGAGAATTCCTCCCCCACCCCACTCAGGCCCATTTGTCATTGACCCAGTACCAAACTGCTCAGTCATTAAAAAATTGCTCCATCTGATGTATAATTCCTGGAAGCTTCCAGGTCCCATCATAACTAAGTTTTAGGAATTTAAAACTGCAAATGATTACAACTTTATTCCTTTTGCTAGATCCATGTAAATTTGAGATTTACTGTAACATATGGTAACATGCTTTGGAGATATGATTTCTGTCAAAATGTCAGAAAGAGAAGTTTTATCAGACACCACGGGCAGATAGACCTGTGTAATTTGTGTGTTCAGACACCACAGGCAGACAGACCCTGTTTTCTTTTACCCCACTCCTTTGCTTTCACTGAGCTGTGTTTCTGGGTCCAGAAGCACAGAATTGGAGCTGGACTCACTGCTCAGCCTGCGAGCACGGGGGCAGTCCCAGTAGAGGCTGCGTGGTGGTCCTGGCAGATGTACTCACCACCCCTCCTCTTTTCTGGTGTTCTCATTTGTTTCACCGATAACCTCAGTTTGTGAGGAAATTGCCTCTTCCGCATTTGGAGTCCGGTCTTCCTCTGGTGGTAAGAGGCATGGACAGCGCCGCCTTGTTGGACAGCTCCGTCCAGTCCGTGTGATGGGTGGCTCTGGGAGCGGTGCCCCGCAGAGCCCTGTGTGGACGGAGGGTGGCACCGATGCGTCTGAGCGGCCCACAGACAGCTGCCTGTGATTTCTGCTTCTCAGTGAAGGCTACCTGCACATTTTGCCATCTTGTTTTCTCTGCAACAAACCATAAGATGGACTTTATGTTCTCACCAAAAACAAGACGCAAGATTTGATCAAATTATCGCTGTCAAAGATGCATGCAGGGAAGCGGCTGTGGCTCAATCGGTTGGGCTCCCGCCTACCATACGGGAGGCCCTGGGTTCGTGTCCTGGGGCCTCCCTGTGAAGGCAGGCTCACCCGCACGCTGTGGGGTGCTGCCCAGCCCGCAGGCGCCACAGAGTGCCAACTCAGCAAGGTGACACAACAAAAAGGGAGACAAGCAAAAACACAGGAGAGTGTGCAGTGAATGGACCCAGAAAGCAGACAGCAAGCAAGCCGCAAGGGTGGGAGGGGGAATAAATTAAAAAAAAAAAATAGACACAGAGAAGAACACACAGCGAATGGACCCAGAGAGCTGACAGCAAGCAAGCTGCAAGGGAGGGGGAATCAAAAAAAAAAGATGCATGCAGAACTGACCTGCTGGCTCTCAGCTATTCGCTCTTTGCAATGCTGAAGGGGCGCTGTTGCTGACAACACATATTGAGTGCCCGAGGAGCTGCTCTGTCTGTGCCCCCTGAACATCCAGCATCCCCAGACAGGGTGTTTCCGTCCGCGCTGCAGGGAAGCTGGTCCAGCAGCAGCGTGGCCTCACTGCTGGGCAGTCCACCTGCTCGGCCGGCCAGTCCATGGCGGTGGCTGTCCTGGGCATTCCTGTGGCTTCAGGGCTGCCAGCCGCCTGCCTCTCACCTCCTGTGGCCACTTGCCTGGTGCAGCAAAGGCAAGAGACCCTGTGTCTCCTGGCCAGGCCCTTGAGGCTGGACGTGGGCCGGGGCTGTGGCCCTGGCTCAGCTCCCACTGCCGCCTTGGGGGCTGGCTTCCCCGTGGCTGCCTGGAGGTACCTGCAGAAGAAGAGGATGCGCTGACATCCTCTGGGCAAACTTTGACCAACGGGAGATGGGGGATGGGAGATAAGTTCTCCTCCCTTCCCTCCCTCTATGGGCTGCATAGCTCTTCAGCCCCTCTGAAGACATCCTGTAAGACAGAAAAATCAGCTGTGTGTGACCAGCTCAATAACTCTCACTTTGGCATTTATTCACCTTCCTCTTTTCCCTTGCTGCTAGGATCGCTCTCCCCAATAAAGTAACACTATGAAAACTTTGTCCTCTGTTCTGGTTTCTAGAGAACCGGGGCTATAATACAGAATATATTTAATTTTTTTCAATTAAAAATTTTTTGGTAAAGCTTTGACCTAGATCATGCATTTCTTACTTTTAATCTGTTACATTGCAAAAATAATATATATTCATAGTAGTAGAAAATTTGGTAAATGTGGAAAAACATAAAGAGGAAAATGAAAATAATTCATAATCTTCCTACCTAATGATAAAGACCTTTAACATTTTGGAGAAGTTCCATCTAGTGTTTATTCTGTGCATCAAGAATGTTTATTTTCTAAGTAGTCCCTCCCCCAAAACAGATCTTTTATTTTCAAACTAGCTCTCATGCCTAATAGTGGACCTGTTTGTAGGTTTTTGTGTGGCTAGCTTAAATTGAAATTGTTCACTCAGAGTAAGATTCCTAAATATAGTCTTAGAAATTGATGGAAATTTTCATAGCGCCTAACATAGTTTAAAAATGCTTTAAAAATCGGTAGATTTTCTGACCACACATGAAATTCTGTTTCTCCTTTTCCCTTGATATACAGTGGCACTAGTAATAATGTTTCACAATGATGCTCAGAGAACAATAAGGCATGGGAGGAGGGCTGATGACGCATTGCTATAAATAAGAACTCAAGTAGCAACTGTCATGAAATGCAGTTGAAAGACGCTAGGCAGTTAAAGTGATTATTGCTAAAGTAAAAAAAATATTCAGTTGGTTTTATTGGAAGCCATGCTAGCATTTTGGGAGTCTCTGTGATGTAGTAATTTTTCATGTATTTAATCAATAAATATTTGTCATTAGTCAGGCACTGTTCTAGTTTTTGAGGATACGAAGTGACTAAGACAAAGTCTCAGCGCTCACGCAGCCCACAGAGGTAGATGTGCAAATGATCGTTAGCATCACCGGTGAGCACTGTCATCGCCGTCACCAGAGCTCTTTTTCCCCTATGTTGAATATTGATTTAGGAACCTTGGGTAGCCCCAAGCAGGGCGTTTTTGAAAATTAAGCTTTTCCTTTTGAGATAATTATAGAGTCACATGCACTTGTAAAAGAAGTAAGGCAGAGAGATTCCATGCACCCTTTACCCAAAATTCTCCAATGGTAACATCTTACAAAGCTGTAATACACTATCACGACCGGGATACGGACACTGATGCATTCCACCAATTCTTTTTTTTTTTTTTAAGATTTATTTTAAAAATTTATTTCTCCCCACCCCATTGTTCGCACTTGCTGTGGTTTGTGTTTTTCGGAGGCGTCGGGAAATGAGCCTGGGACCTCCGAGGTGGGAGGGAGGCGCCTCATCGTTGAGCCACCTCGTTCCCTGCTTTGTCGTGTCTCTCGTGCTTTCTCTTCTTGTGTCTCTTGTTGCACCAGCTTGCTGCGGCTGCCTGTCGTGTCAGCTCACTGTCTTGCTCGTTTTCTTTCGGAGGCCCCAGGAACCTCTATTCCCTCTAAGTTGTGTCTCTCATTATGTTTTCTTCTTGTGTCTATTGTTGCATCCTCTCGTTGCGTCAGTGTGCCACGCCTGCCCGTCGCACCAGTTCACTTCTTCTTGAGGAAGCACTGGGAACTAAACCACGGACCTCCCATGTGGTAGGCGGGAGCTCAGTCGCCTGAGCCACATCTGCTTCCCTCACCAATTCTTATTTAGCTGTCCTCTGCTGTACTTGTGTGTGCATGTGCTTATTCCTTGCAATTTTGTCACCTGAGTAGGTTTGTGTGTCCACCACCACAAGGCCCGGAACAGATCCATCCTCACAAGCATTCCTTGTGTTGCCCGTTTAAAACCAGATCCACCTCTACGCTCTGTTCCCTCCCCACTGTCCCCAGCCTCTGGCAACCACCAATCTCTTCCCCATTTCTATAATTCTGTCATTTCAAGAATGTTAAATAATCAGAACCATAAAGTATATAACCTTTGGGTATTGGCATTTTTTACTCAGCATAATTCTCTAGAGAGTCAGCCAAGCTGTGTGTATCACAGTTTGTTCCTTTTTATGGCTGAGTAGTATTCCATGGTATCAGTGTTCCTTAATTTTTTTAACCATTCACCCCTTGAAGGACATCAGGATTGTTTTCAGTTTGGGGTTATTAGGATTAAAGCTGTCGTAAACTATGGACATTAACGTATAGGTTGTTTTTTGTTTTTTTTTAAGATTTATTTATTTATTTATTTAACTCCCCCCCCCCCCCCGTTGTCTGTTCTCTGTGTCTGTTTGCTGCGTCTTGTTTCTTTGTCGCTTCTGTTGTCGTCAGCGGCACGGGAAGTGTGGGCGGCGCCATTCCTCGGCAGGATGCACTTTCTTTCATGCTGGGCGGCTCTCCTTACGGGGTGCACTCCTTGTGCGTGGGGCTCCCCTACACGGGGGACACCCCTGCATGGCAGGGCACTCCTTGCGCACATCAGCACTGCGCATGGGCCAGCTCCACACGGGTCAAGGAGGCCCGGGGTTTGAACCGTGGACCTCCCATGTGGTAGACGGACGCCCTAACCACTGGGCCAAGTCCGTTTCCCGTATGTATAGGTTTTTGTGTGAACACAGCTTTCATTTCTCTGAGATAAATGCTCAAAAATGCAATTTCTGGGTTGCTTTGTAATTACACGCTTAGTTTTATAAGAAGCTGCAAAACTTTTCCAGAGTAGCTGTTTGCATTTCCACTAGCAATATGTGAGTGATCCTGGTACTCTGCATCACTTTCATCAGGTGTTGTCGCTATTTTTTGTCTTATTTTGACCGTTCTGTCGGGTGTTTAATGATGCCTCACTGTGGCGTGAACGTGCGCCTCCCCAGGGGCTGGCTGTTGAGGACCTGTGCATGTGCTTATTTGCCGTCTGCGTGTCTTCTTCAGTAAAACGTGTGTCATATCTTTTGTCCATATTCTAATCAGAATTTTTCTTTACTGATGAGGTTCTTAAAAAATACTGTGGTAAAATATATGTGTATGTATGTATGTATGTATGTATGTATATATGTTTAACACAGTTTTGTCATTCCGACCATTTTTTTAGTTAGGCCAGTAAGAAGAATTTATTGGGAAATGGGGGAAAAGAACAGAGCTGGCTGAGAAATGGGAGAGAAGGATGGAGATATAGACCGAGATTTGATGTGGTCTCCTCTAGGCAGAAAGAGTGAGTTTTGACTTTTGTGGCCGCCTTGTAAACCGTTAGTTTCCCTCGCCTTGCCGATGCTGAGGGGAGGGCCCCAGCTGTCACTGGTCACCCCACCAAAAGTGGGCCAATGGTGAGCCCTGATTCTAACCATTTTTGATTGTACAATTTGGTAGCATCAATTATATTAACAATGTTGTGTCTTTATCATCCATTACCAAAATTTTTCATCATGCCAAACAGAAACTCTATGCATTAATTATCTCTGATTCTATCCCCTTGCCCATACTCACAGTCCCGGGTAAGACCTAATCTACCTTCTGTTTCTATGAATTTGCTTATCTACACATTTCATATGAATGGAATCATACAATATTTTTCTTGTGTATCTGTCTTATTTCGTTTAACATAATGTTTTCTAGGCTCATCCATGTTGTAGCATGTATCAGTACTTCATTCCTTTGTATGGTCAAATATTCCATTGTAAATATATTCCACACTTTGTTCATCCATTCATCTGTTGATGGACGCTTGGGTTGTTTCCATCTTTTGTGAATAATGTTGCTATGAGCATTAGCATACAAGGATATGCTTGCGTCCCTGTTTTCAATTATTTGAAGTGTAGACCTAGGTGTGGAATTGCTGGGTCATACGGTAATTGTATGTTTAACTTTTTGAAGAACAGTCAAACTGTTTTTCCATCGCAACTGTACCATTTTATATTCCCAGTCGTGTACAAGGGTTACAATTTCCATGCATCTTCATCAGTAGTTATTTTCTGGTTTTGTTTTGTTTTTATTAGTAGCCATTCTAGTTGGTGTGAAGTGATATCTAATTGTGGTTTGGGTTGCATTTCCCTAATGGCTAATGCTATTGAGCATCTTTTCATGTGTTGATTGGCTATTTGGATAGTTTCTTTGGAGAAATGTCTGTACAAGTACTTCAGCCATTTTTAAATTGGGTTGTTTGTCTTTTTGTGGTTGATCGGGAAGCATTCTTACTATATTCTGGATATCAAACCCTTATCAGATATGTGACTTCCAAATATTTTCACCCATTTTGTAGGATCTTCTTGCTTGATAATGTTCTTTGGTACACACTGAGAATTGAATCATATGCCCTACAAAAGGCATGTTCAGGTCCCAACCCTGGTCCTGCGGATGTCAATCAATTTGCAATCGTTCCTTTGAAGATGTTATTAGCTCAGGTGTGCCCTAGCTGAATGAGGGCGGCTTTAATCCAACATGGCTGAAGTCTTTAGAGCAAAGGAAATCAAATGCAGAAGGAGAAGCCATGGGCAGCAGCTAACAGAAGCCATAAGCAGAAGGACCAGACACTGCCATGTTCATAGCCACATGACAGAAAAGCCAAGGACAAGGACTGCCAGTCAGCCCCAGAAGGCCGCAGTCTTTGGGGAGAAAGTATCGCCTTGATGAGACCTCAATTTCGGACTTATCCTAGCCTCAAAACCATGAGCCAATAAATTTCCATTGTTTAAGCCAACATGGTATTTGTTTTAACAACTGGGAAACTAAGACAATGCATAGAAAGTTTTAAATTTTAATAAAGTCTAATTTATCATGCTTTTGCTGTCATATTTAAGAATCTATTGCCAATCTAAGTGATGAAGATTTTTCCCTATGTTTCTTCTAAAACTTTAATGATTTTAGCTATGTTTACACTGTGTATTCATTTTGAGTTAATTTTTTGTATGTGGTGTGAGGTAGTGGTCCAACTTCATTCTTTTGCATGCAGAAATCCAGTTTTCCCAGCACTATTTATTAAAGATACTATCCTTTCCCCCATTAAGTAGACTTGGTGCCTTGTTGAAAATCACTTGGCCACAAATGTGTGTTTATTTCTGGATCCTAATTCTCTTCTGTTGGTGTAGATGTCTGTTTACGCCAGTTCCAATTTTTTTTAACAAATCATTTTATTGATAGATGTTAATAAAGTATAAAGCCATTCCAAGTGTACAATCACTGGTATTTGGTGTAATCACATAGTTGGGCTTGTATCACTCCAACCATTTTCAGAGCTTTTCCATTATTTCAGTAATAATAATATTAAAAACCAAAACCAACCAACCAAACAAGCAAAACTCTCTATCTCTCTATGCTTCCCCTGCTGTACGTGGTTGCTATTCTGTTTCCTTCTTTCTAGTATATTTGTATTTATATGTTGTAAGAAAGTCATATATGCAATATCACCCATATTCATATTTTACATGAAGTTTCACTATATTAGACAATCCCATGTTACATTTTTTAGCCTTCCTTCTAGTAATGTAAATGTCCTTAGGCTTTCCCTTTCAACCACTGTCATAGTCACATAATAGCTCTGCTAGTAACAAACACCATGATGTGCTCACCATTTCCATTTATATACTAAGATTTACAAACAGCCTTTTAAGGAATTCTGCACAGATTAACCCTCAGCCTTCCTTTCTAGCCCCATTCTATTTTCTGGTGACCTATATTCTAATTATTAACTCCAGGAGTTTACATAATATATTTAATAGTTCACATCATCAATCATACCTTATTTGTCCTTTTGTGTCTGGCTTGCTTCACTCAACATAATATCCTCCAGATTCATTCATGTTGTCATATGCTTCACGACTTCATTTCTTCTTACTGCTGCATAATATTCCACTGTGTGTACCTACCACAGTTTGTTTATCCATTCATCAGTTGATGGACACCTGGGTTGTTTCCAACTTTTGGATTTATGAAAAATGCCGCTATGAACGTTAGCATGCAGATATCTGTTTCTGTTACTGCTCTCAGTTTTTCTGGGTATACGCCTAGCAATGGCATTGCTAGTTTCCAAGTTTGTATTCATCTTCCTTAGGAACTGGCAAACAGTCCTCCACAGTGGCTGTACCATTTTGCAGTCCCATGAACAATGAATAAGCAGCCCTATCTCTCCACATTCTCTCCAACATTTATAGTTTTCTGACTTTTTAACAGTGGCCAGTCTAATAGGTGTGAAATGATATCTCATAGTTTTGATTTGCATTTCCCTAATCAATAGTGATATTAAACATTTTTTCATGTGTTTCTTCACCATTTGTATTTCTTCTTTGGATAATAGTCTTTTCAAGTCCTTTGCCCTTTTTTAATGTTAGTTTGTCTTTTTATTATTGAGTTGTATCGTTTCATTATCTATATATCATGGATATTAAACCCTTATTGGATATGTGACTGCCAAATATTTTCTTCCATTGAGTCAGCTGCATATTCGCTCTTCTGACAAAGTCCTTTCAGGTGCAAAAGTGTCTAATTTTGAGGAGGTCCCATTTATCTATTTTTCCTTTTGTTGCTTGTGCTTTGGGTGTAGGGTTTAAGAAACTACTGCCTACACAAGATCTTGATGATTTCCTACATTTTCTTCCAGGAATTTTATGATTGTTTTTATATTTGGTCTTTGATCCATTTTGAATTAACTTTTGAGTAAGTATGAGATAGGGGTCCTCTTTCTTTCTTTGGACATGGCTCTCCAGTTCTCCCAGCGCCATTTGTTGAAGAGACTGTTCTGGCCCGGCTGGGCGGGCTTAACAGCCTTGTCAAACATCACTGGACTGTAGATGTGAGGGTCTGTTTCTGAGCTCTCTGTTTGGTTCCACTGGTCAATGTGCCTGTCTTTATGCCAGTACCATGCTGGTTTTTTTACCGCTGTAGCTAGGTAATATACGTTAAAGTCAGGACGCAAGAGTCCTCCAACTTTGTTCTTCTTTTTAAAGACATTTTGGACTATTCGGGGCCCCTTACCCTTCCTAATTACATTTGATTATTGGTTTTTTGATTTATGCAAAAATGGCTTTTGGGATTTTTATTGGGATTGCGTTGAATCTATAAATCAGTTTGGGTAGACCTGACATCTTGATATTTACTTTTCCAATCCATGAACACGGAATGTCTTTCCATTTATTTAAGTCTTCTTCAATTTCTTTTAGCAATGTTTTGTCATTTTCTGAATGCAGGTCCTTTATGTCCTTGATTACGTTTATTCCTAAATATTTGATTGTTTTACTCACTATCATAAATGGAATTATTTTTCTGATTTCCTCCTCAGATTGTACATCAGTAGTGTATAGAAACGCTATTGATTTTTGTGTATTAATCTTGTATCCTGCTATTTTGCAGAATTCATCTGTTAATTCTAGTAGCTTTTTTTGGTGTGCATTTTTCAGGATTTTCTAGAAATAAGATCATATCATCAGCAAATAGTGGAAGTTTTACTTCTTCCTTTCCTATTTGGGTGCCATTTATTTCTTAATCTAGCCTAATAGCTCTAGCTAGAACTTCTAGCACAATATTGAATACCAGTGGTGACAGTGGGCATCCTTGTCTTGTTCCTCATCTCAGCAGGGAAGCTTTCCATCTTTCAACACTGAGTACAATGCTAGCTGTAGGTTTTTCATATATGGACTTTACCATATTGATAAAGCTTCCTTCTATTTCTTTCTTTTGGAGTGTTTTTTCAAGAAAGGGTGCTGCATTTTGTCAGATGCCTTGTCTGCACCAATCAAGAGGATCATATGATTTCTCTTCTTCAATTTATCAATGTGGTTTATTACACTAATTGATTTTCTTGTGTTGAATCACCCTTACAAACCTGGGATAAAACCCACTTGATCATGGTGTGTAATTCTTTTTTTGTGCTTTTGGATTCAGTTTGCAAGTATTTTGTTGAGGATATTTGCATCTGCATTCATAGAGATAATGGTCTGTAATTTTCCTTTTTCATAGTATCTTTATCTGATTTTGGTTTTAGGGTGATGTTGTTTTTATAGAATGATTTTGTTAGCATTCCTTTCTATTTAATTTTTTGGAAGAGCTTGAACAAGATTGGTATTAAGTCATCTTTGAATGATTGGTAGAATTCACCTGTGAAGCCATCTGGTCCCAGTCTTTACATCTTTGGGAGGTGTTTTTTTTTTAAGGTTTATTTTATTTCTTTTCTCTCCCCACCCCCCACCCCGGGGTTGTCTGCTCTCTCGTGTCCACCTGCTGCATGTCCTTCTTTGTCTGCTTGCATTCTCCACTGCACCGGGAATCCGCGTCTTTTTTTGTCGTGACAACTCTCCATGTGCGGTCTTTTCATGCAGCTCAGCTCTCCTTGAGGGGCACACTCCTTGCGTGTTGGGCTCCCCTATGCGGGGACACCCCTGTGTGTCATGGCACTCCTTGCGCACATCAGCATTGCACATGGGCCAGCTCACCACACAGGCCAGGAGGCTCTGGGTTGGAACACTGGACCTCCTATATGGTAGGTGAACTCTCTATCAGTTGAACCACATCTGCTTCCCTTTGGGAGGTTTTTGATGACTGTTTCAATCTCTTCACCTGTGATTGGTTTGTTGAGTTCTTCTATTTCTTCTAGGTTCAGTGTAGGTGGTTTGTGTGTTTCTTGGAATTTGTCCGTCCCATCTACATTGTCTAGTTCTTTGGCATAGTATCCTCTTATGATCTCTCTCATTTCTGCCGAGTCAGTGGTAATGTGCCCCCTCTCATTTATGATTTAATTTATTTGCATCTTCTCTCTTTTTTCCTTTGTCAGTCTAGCTAAAGGTTGGTCAATTTTGTTGATCTTCTCAAAGAACCAACTTTTGGTTTTGTTGATTCTCTCTACTGTTTTTTAATTCTCAGTTTCATTTATTTATGCTCTATTTTCTATTTCTTTTCTTTGACTTGGTTTAGTATTAGTTTACTGTTCTTTTTCTAGTTCCTCCAGGTGTGCAGTTAGATCTTCAGTTTTAGATTTCTTATTTTAATGTCAGCATTGAGGGCCATAATTTTCCTTCTCGGCACTGCCTTTGCAGTGTCCCATAGGTTTTGATATGTTGTGTTCTCATTTTCATTAGTCTCAAGATATTTGCTGAATGCCCTTGCAATTATTTTTGACCCACTGATTATTTAATAGTTGCTGTTTAACCTCCTTATATTTATGAATTTTCCCTTTTTCCATCTATTTATTGACTTCCAGCTTCATAGCATTATGATTGGAGAAAGTGTTTTGTATAATTTCAATCTTTTAAAAATTTTTGAGTCTTGTCTTTTGATACAACATATGGTCTGTTTTGAAGAAGGACCCATGAGCACTTGAAAAGAATGTATATTCTGCTGTTTTGGGGTACAGTGCTCTATAGATGTCTTTTAAAGTCTAGTTCATTTATCATATTATTCACACCCTTGGTTTCTTTATTTTTGCTCTGTCCAGATGCTCGTCCAATACTGAGAGTGCTGTTTTGAAGTCTCCAGCTATTACTGTAGAGACATCTATTTCTCCCTTTAGCTTTACCAGTATGTGTCTTGTATATCTTGAGACACTCAGGTTAGGTGTATAACTATTTACCATAGTTATTTATTCTTGGTGAATTGTACCTTTTATTAGCATGTAATGACCTTCCTCATCCCTTATAACAGTTTTGCATTTAAAATCTATTTTGTCTGATACTAGACAAAATACTCCAGCTCTTCTTTGGTTTCTATTTGCATGGAATATAATTTTCCAACTTTTACTTTTGACCTGGTTGTGTCCTTATGTCTGAGGTGAATCTCTTACAGATGGCTTATATTTTTTTAATCCATACTGTCAGTCTATGTCTCATTAGGGGAGTTCAAGTCATTAATATTCAGTGTTTTTACTTTAAAGGCATTACTTACTTCATCCATTTTGTCCTTTGGCTTTCTGATGTAATATCATACTATTGACTGCCTTTTTACCCTTCTTAATAATATTCATTTCTAAACTCTTCTCCAAGTCACTCACCTTGTTTTTTTCCTTCAGGCTTCAGCAGTCCCTTTCGCGTCTCTTATAATTCTGGTCTTTTGATAATATATTCTGTAAGTTTTTGTTTGTCTGTGAAGACTTTGAACTAAGCCTCATTTTTTTTTTTTTTTGCTTAAAATTTTTTTGTCTTTATTTATTTTTTTAATGTTACATTAAAAAAATATGAGGTCCCCATATACCCCCCACCCCTCCCCCCACTCCTCCCCCCATAACAACAACCTCCTCCATCATCATGAGACATTCATTGCATTTGGTGAATACATCTCTGAGCACTGCTGCACCTCATGGTCAATGGTCCACATCATAACCCACACCCTCCCACAGTCCACCCAGTGGGCCATGGTAGGACATACAGTGTCTGGTAACTGTCCCTGCAGCACCACCTGGGGCAACTCCAAGTCCTGAAAATGCTCCCACATCACATCTCTTCCTCCCACTCCCTACCCCCAGCAGCCACCATGGCCACTTTCTCCACACCAATCTAAGCCTCATTTTTGAAGGACAGGTTTGCCAGATACAGAATTCTTGGCTGGCAGTTTTTCTCTTTCAGTACCTTAAATACATCATACCACAGTCTTCTCTTCTCCATGGGTTCTGATGACAGGTTGGCACTTAGTTTTACTGAGGTTCCCTTGTATGTGATGCTTTGTTTTTTTGTTGCTGCTTTCAGAATCCTCTCTTTATCTCCGATATTGTCATTTTGAATAGTATGTGGCTTGTGGTAGATCTCTTTGGAAATATTCTGTATGGGGTATGTTGTCCTTCTTGTATATTGATCTTTATGTCTTTTAGGAGGGATGGGAATTTCCTACAGTTCCTCCACTGCGGTCACCCCTCGGGCTGAAGTGTGGTTTGCTGGCCTGGTGGGGGAGCAGCCGCGGCAGGCGAAGCCGCTGCCCCCATAATAGGGTGGCTGGTCGGACTCACCGCCACCCCTGAAGGAAGCTCGGCATGGGTGCAGAGTGCCCTCGGGTCTCCCCTTCTCGGCAGCCATGCTTCCGCGGCCGCCCCTCCTCCCGGATAGCGCCACACGATGCCTTTTGAGGCAACACCCTTCTTCTTCTTTCTCCCTGCGCAGGTGCAGGGCAGAAAATTCCAGTCTGCCCTTTTCCCCTCCCCCGACAGCAGCAACAGCCAGGCGTGGGCGGAAAAATCCAGTCTGCCCTTTTCCCCTCCCCCGACAGCAGCAACAGCCGGGCGTGGGTGGGAAACTCAAGTCTGCCCTCCACCCCAGCAACAGCAGCCACCAATCCCTAAACCCTGCCCCTTCCCCCAGCAACAGCGACAGCCAATCCCTAACCACCACCCCTCCCCCGTCCAGTACCGCCCACTGACCTTTCGCCGGCAACCAATCAGAACAGGGCGTGGCTTCGACCAATCAGCCTTCCCCAGCCCCTATAAAACTGTTGCCTCTCCCTCAGTAAAGTGGACTTGCGTGTTTACCTTGTCTCCGCGGTAGTTCTTCTGCCGTGCGCCCTCCAGTCCTGAGAGCCCCCGACAAGGGCCTGGCCTCCCTTGTCCCCAGTTCATCGCCTGCTTCTCCGGGCGACCCCTTCGTCGCCGGCTTCTCCGGGCGACCCCATCAGCCAAACCGCGCAACCCCTTGTGAGACCGATCCCTCGTCTGCTGCCGGACTGACCCCTCGTCCCAAGTGGGACCGACCCCTCGTCCCAAGCGGGACTGACCCCTCGTCCAGAGCTGGACCGACCCCTCGTCCGCAGCCAGACCCCACCTCTACCGACCGAGCAAGCCGCCGCAGTTGGCGCCCAACGTGGGGCAGAGCAACCCCACCGCCACCGACTGAGCAAGCCGCCGCAGTTGGCGCCCAACGTGGGGCTGAGCAACTCCACAACAGCCTCACTCCATTACCTGGCGGCCCCCCCCTCCTCTCTTCTCACCTTGGGACTTCTCTCGTGCAACATTGCTGCTACCTGTTTGGCTACCTCATACGATCCACGGCGGTCTGGGAGAATCGCTGGATGGCTTTCTCCTTCCATGTCGGGGGCTTATACCGACCCGCTATGATTAAGAGGAGCCTTGGATTTCTCGGGAGCGCGCGCTTGCACGTCTGAAGTAACCCTACCATAGCCCTACGCCCTCCTCTCTTCTCACCCCTATCTTTTTGCTCTGCATTGCTGCTCCTGAACCTTGGTGACCTCATACGATCCACGGCGGTCTGGGAGAATCGCTGGATGGCTTTCTCCTTCCATGTCGGGGGCTTATACCGACCCGCTATGATTAAGAGGCGCCAATAAAACTCTCAGGAGCGCGTGCCTGAGCACCTCCACCCCTGCCTTCACCTCTGCCTCCTCCCCTCCACACTTGCTCCTCTTTGCCTTGCTCCACTGCTCGTCGTCCCACCCTCCCCTCGTCGGGGCCTTCTCTTGGCCCGCGACCACCGTTGGAGTCCCATCGGCTCCGACCCCTCGTCTCACCGCGCACCTCGGCTCCCATCGCCGCGCTCTCAAGGTAAGGGCCCCTTTTCTTATCGGCTCCAAAAGGCCATTAGCAATGGGTAACATCCTATCTGCTAAGCAAGCCCCACAAGTTCGGGCCCTCACCGGTCTCCTAGACACTCACCGGTGTAAGATCTCTTTCAAACAACTTCAAGTATATTGGGACCTTCTTCTCCCCTTTAATCCGTGGCTTACCACGTGTCAGCTTTGGGACCTGGACACCTATACTCGCCTTATAGATAGGGTCACTTTTGCTGTGGAGCAGGAAGGTAAAAGATTCCCTCCTGGCTTATTACAGGCAACATGAAGTCCAGAAGAAATCTTGAAGGGTATAATCTATGATATGCTATATAAAAAAGGATTTAAAAGCAGCTATACCAAGAAAGTAAGAATTATGAGTCAACTGTAAATAAATTATATATTTCTGTTAATGTGTTGTAATTGTTCTGTGTTTGTCTGTCTGTTCGTTCAATGTCAACGTATATTGTGATACCTCCGGATGGTAAATATAAATTACTAGAAATCTTTAAAAGAGCTCTATTCAAATGGCCAAAAATTAAATAAGCGCTTATATTAATACTTAAGTTTATTATATTAATACATAAGTTTAAATGTTGATAAGATATCTACAATTTAAAAAAAAATTGTAAGTCTTAATTAACAAAATTAACTGTACGTCTTCATAAAAAGTTGTTCTTGCCTAGATTAAAATGAATAACTTATTTTTCTTCACAGGATAATATAAAGAATGTAAAACTTATATGAATATTAAAAAGGTTAAAAGTTTGTAAAAATGCTAACGGAAATGTAATAAGTTTTGCAAAAAGACGTATTTTGTCCTAAAGTAGGATGGCTAATTTTTCATAAACTCTTGAAACTTAATTTGCATGTGGCAAGTGTAAAAGGTATTGTGATAACTTTACGTAAGGGAATGTGTTCTGTAAAGATAAAATTTATCTTCAATAGTTTACATTAAGGTATTAAATGGCTAATTCCAAAAGGTCATTCTTAAATATATATATATATAACTGAATTGATGATAATAATAATAAAAGGTAATTTTATAACAGGAAAGATTAACAGCAACCAAGCTCCCCTGCCAACTTGCTTTTAGGAAACGGTTTCTAATATTGCATGCTACTAAGTATTTAAAGAAAAGTTATTCTTAAGGAAACAGAAGATGATTTTGTCTTTGCAGCCATTGTCTATTTAGCAACACCCCTCGCTATCAGCCTAGCCACTGTTGCGCCGGACGATTGGAACCTTAAACAAAGACTCCTCCTCACTGTCATCTTCCTATCTATCGTTACTATATTTACTGCCCTCATTCTCCTTCGTTTATAAAGCAGTCGCCTACAAACCACAAAGCTTCTGTCTTAAACATACCATTCGCAACCCTATCCTCTAAATAATCTTCTCACTTCCCCCACAGCCTTTAATACTTTATTTCTTCCTCATAACCTTTGCTTTCTTGATAATATTTTCCGCCATCTGTCTAGCCGCTACCGCCCCAGAAGATTGGAACCTTGGCCAACGAATTCTACTCTCCATCGCCTTTCTGTTTATTATCCTCTTTTATGCTTTACTCCTTATCTTCCTCCCATAATGACTTCACCAAGCCTCCTCTTGTCCAAAACCGTCACCCTTCTTTTCCTCACACTCCCCATTGCACTCACCAACCCCAGCCATCAGCCTTTTAATTGGACAGTAAGCCTCTGGCAGGAAAAAGTAGTCCTCTCCTACAATGTCTTCGCTGCCAAGGAGAGATCAACTACCTGCAACGCGCTGTCATCCTAGACTTTTAACAGCAGATGGACCTTATAGCCACCGAGATCAACGAGAATTGGACATTGGCCACCCTTGTTTGCAACAGCAAGATACCGCCCCCCAAATTGTACATTTATATCCCCGTCATACTCACCTCCCTCTTCAGCCCCGCTTCCCTCATTGCTTACTGCCTCTTGGGCCTCGGCTACTTGTTGCTGCTGCCATCCTGGTCCTTATTTGAAAAGAAGGGGGAAATGCGGTCACCCCTCGGGCTGAAGTGTGGTTTGCTGGCCTGGCGGGGGAGCAGCCGCGGCAGGCCAAGCCGCTGCCCCCATAATAGGGTGGCTGGTCGGACTCACCGCCACCCCTGAAGGAAGCTCGGCATGGGTGCAGAGTGCCCTCGGGTCTCCCCTTCTCGGCAGCCATGCTTCCGCGGCCGCCCCTCCTCCCGGATAGCGCCACACGATGCCTTTTGAGGCAACACCCTTCTTCTTCTTTCTCCCTGCGCAGGTGCAGGGCAGAAAATTCCAGTCTGCCCTTTTCCCCTCCCCCGACAGCAGCAACAGCCAGGCGTGGGCGGAAAAATCCAGTCTGCCCTTTTCCCCTCCCCCGACAGCAGCAACAGCCAGGCGTGGGCGGAAAAATCCAGTCTGCCCTTTTCCCCTCCCCCGACAGCAGCAACAGCCGGGCGTGGGTGGGAAACTCAAGTCTGCCCTCCACCCCAGCAACAGCAGCCACCAATCCCTAAACCCTGCCCCTTCCCCCAGCAACAGCGACAGCCAATCCCTAACCACCACCCCTCCCCCGTCCAGTACCGCCCACTGACCTTTCGCCGGCAACCAATCAGAACAGGGCGTGGCTTCGACCAATCAGCCTTCCCCAGCCCCTATAAAACTGTTGCCTCTCCCTCAGTAAAGTGGACTTGCGTGTTTACCTTGTCTCCGCGGTAGTTCTTCTGCCGTGCGCCCTCCAGTCCTGAGAGCCCCCGACAAGGGCCTGGCCTCCCTTGTCCCCAGTTCGTCGCCTGCTTCTCTGGGCGACACCTTCGTCGCCAGCTTCGCCGGGCGACCCCGTCAGCCGAACCGCACAACCCCTTGTGAGACCGATCCCTCGTCTGCTGCCGGACCAACCCCTCATCCCAAGTGGGACCGACCCCTCGTCCAGAGCTGGATCGACCCCTCGTCCGCAGCCAGACCCCACCTCTACCGACCGAGCAAGCCGCCGCACTCCACCACACTCTTTTGATTACTGTAGCTTTGTAGTAGGTTTTGGAATTGGGCAGTGTGTGTCCTACAACTTAGTTCTTAATCTTCAAGATAGTTTTGGCTATTTTGGGCCCCTTGAAATTCCATCTGAATTTGAGGGGCAGCTTTTCTGATTCAGAAAAAAAATATTGGAATTTTTATAGTAATCAAGTTGACTCTTTTAATTACTTTGGGTAATATCAACATATTAACAATATTGAATATTCTAATCCATGAACACAGGATATTGTTCTATTTAGGTCTTTACTTTCTTTCAATAATATTTTGTAGTTTCCAGGGTACAAGTCGTTAACCTCCTTGGTTAAATTCACTCGTAGATATTTTATTCTTTTAGATGTTATTGTAAACTGAATTCTATTTTTTTTAGCCTAAAAATTCAAATACATATTTTAATGAGATGATCTGGGGATGTCTTCTCTCTTTCTCCACTGCTCCCCCGAGATGGCTCCTTTGTCTGCTCACTCTGTCTGCTTGTTTGTGTCCTTTCATTGCTTCTGCTCATTGCCTGCTCACTCTCTACTCCTTGTGTCTGCTTGTTGTCTGCTTGACTTCTTTAGGAAGCACTGGGAACTGAACTTGGGACCTCCCATATGGGAGATGGATGCCCAACCTTGTGAGCCACATCTGCTTCCTGCTCATTGTGTCTGCTCATGACATCAGCTCATAGAATCTGCTCATTGCCATCTGCGTGTCTTCTTTGGGAGTTACCTAAAGAAGATGCTCTCTTCTCTCTCTTTATTTTTCTCTCTCTCTCACCCTCTCTCCCTCCCTTTTCTTTGTATTTTTTAAAATTTTGAAATAATTTCACACTTATAGTACAGTTGCAAAAATAATACAAATCTCATACAAAGAACTCCAACATAACTCCCCAATACCCAGGCCCACCAATTTTAACATTTTGCCTCCTTTGCCATTTCATTGTATCTGTTTGTCTATCTGTCTATCCATCCATCTGTTTTTTGAACATTTGAGAGGAGGTTGTACATATCATACTCCTTGAATACATAATACTTCCATGCGTATTTCCTATGAACAAGGATATTCACTTATGTAATCGCCTTAAGTGCAGTTATTAAGTGCAGTATATTTAACATTGAATAAAGATTACATTCTTTATTCCAATTTTTTCTTATGTCTCAATGATGTCCTTTTGAGCATTTTCTTCTTCATTGTTAGATAGCATCCTGTAGCATGCATTTATTTATTTATTTTTAAGATTTATTTTATTTATCCCCCACCTGACACTTGCACTCACTGTCTGCTCTCTGTGTACATTTGCTGCATGCTCTTCTGTGTCTGCTTGTCTTCTCTTCTCATCTTCTCTTTAGAAGGCACCAGGAAGCAATCCAGGGACCTCCAATGTGGGAGAGAGGCACTCAATTGCTTGAGCCACCTCAGCTCCCTGGTTTGTTGTGTCTCTCATTGTCTTTCCTTGGTGTCTTTTTCCTTGTTGTTGCATCATCTTGTTGCGTCAGCTCACCACATGGGCCAGCTCATTTTCACCAGGAGGCCCTGGGAACTGAACCTGGCATCTCCCATATGGTGGACGGGAGCCCAGTAGCTTGAGCCACAGCTGCTTCCCCATGCAGTGCATTTAACTGTCATTAACTTTTTAGTCTTTGTTTCTTTTTTAAAAACTATGGTAACATATATACAACTATACAACATACATCTTCCCATCCCAATGTTTATACATTCTGAGTCTTCAACCACTGATTTATCATTACATTTTATACATTTGCCTTTTTCTCTTTTTTTATTCTTATTTTACTTTTCAATTAATTATATTTTTCTTAAGCATATGCTTTTTAAAGCCTGTGGGACATAAACAGTGGATTAGAAATCAAATAGTACTTGTATTTTTTTTTTTTTTACCTATGTTATTATCTTTACAGAGATCCTTATTTCTTCACATGGCTGCAGTCAAATGTCTAGCATCCTTTCCTTCCAGCCTGCAGAACTCCCTTTAGCATTTCTCATAGAGCCAGTCTAGTGGTGATGATGTTCCTCAGCTTTTGTTTATCTGGGAATGTCTAGTGCCACCTTTATTTCTGAAAGACAGTTTTTTCAGATACAGAATTCTTAGTTAGCAATTTTTTGCTGTCAGTATTTAAAATATGTCTTCCCACTGCCTTCTTCCTCAATGATTTCCAATGAGGAATTGATACTTAATCTTACTGAGGCTCCCTTATATATGACACATTCTTGCTTTCTTGTGGCTTTCAATGTCTTCTAACTTTGGCATTTATAAATTTGACTATAATATGCTGTGGCATGGGTTTATCCTGTTGGAAGTTCACTAGGTATCTTAGATGTGTATACTTACATCTTTCATTAAATTTGAGAAGTTGTCAGTCCTTATTTCTTGGATATTCTTTCTGACTGCCCCCTTCTCCTTATGCAGCTCCCACAATGCATATTTTGGTACACTTGATGGTGTCTCACAGGTTCCTTCAGCTCTGTTCACTTTTCTTCATTCTTTCGTCTTTCTGCTCCTCAGACTGAATGATGTCAATGATCTTACCATCAAGTTCACTGATTCTTTCTTCTGCCAGCTCCAGTGCTAATCCCTCCAGGGATTTTTAATTTCTAGTTCTGTGGTCTCAGCTGTTTTGTTCCTTTTCATATGAACAATTTCTATCTCTCTATTGATAATTCTCTTGGTGTTTCATCTCTCATTTTCCTGACTCCCTTTAGCTCTTTGATGATGTTTTCTTTACTTTTTTGAGCACAATTAGGACCATTTTCAAAAAGTCTTTAACTGGAATGTCCCAAGTCTGATCCTCTTCATTGATGGTTTCTAATGCTTTAATTTTCTCCTGTGCCTGGGCCATTCTTCATATGTTTTGTAACCTTTTTTTGATACCTGGACATTTTGGTATTTTAACGTGCTATTGCTGGATTCAGAATCAAGGTATCTGTTCCTTAAGCTTGTATCTAGCTAATGTTATGACAGAACTTTCCTTGAATGCCAGGAGCTTGTTACTGCAGTTCTTTCACTGTTTTCTAGAGCTTTGAGAAAGAAGTCTCTGCCAGTTCTTGCTGATTAGTCAAAGCTTTTATGAAGGGATGGAGCTCAGAAGCATCTCACTCCACAATCTTGATGGGGGCAGAGACTCTTTCCTTTCTTTTTTACATTTAATTCTTACACCTCCAGCCAATCCGTCGTCTGGCGTCGGGGATGGAGGTGGTGCAGCCTTCCTGCCTAGGCTTCCATTCCCCCCCTCCCCCAGGGTGGTGATGGGACCTGGACCCCACACATGACGTTGGAGCCGGAGCCCTTGCCCTTCCCTCTGGGAGGAGCTTCTTCAGTACCGCCAGACTTAAGAGGGCTGAATTTTATTCTTTTTTTAATAAAATTTTATTAAAGTACATTATTCATACATGAACATACATAAACAACTAATTATAGTGATATTTGCAAATCCACTAAACAAGCATACATATCATCATAAGCCCCCATACATCTTCCCACCATCACCCTGCACTGTTTTGAAACATTTGCTGCAAACTAATAAAGAACATCATCAAAATATTATTACTAACCACAGCCCATATCTTACATTTGGTGTATTCTCCACCAACCCACCCAACCATCAACACCCTATATTAGTATTATATATTTGTATCATTCAGGAGAAAATGTTCTCATATTTGTCCTATTAACCATATTCCATCATCCACCAGTGGATTCCCTTTGCCCCCCAGTCCCATACTTTGCACAATCCACTGAAAGTGCATACTCAGTTGCCTTCTTTTCATCACAGAGTTGTGCTGTCATCACCTCAGTCAACTTTGGAACATTTTCATTACTCCAAAAGGAAAAATTCCATACCCCATTATACCCTCCTGTTGTTGTCTGTTAGTATTGAAAATATATCTTCTTGTCGTTGTGGCAAAATATTACAATACTACTGTTAACTATCGTCCATAACTTACATCAGTTGTAATCTTCCCATACATCACCATAGTCTTAGAACTCTGTAAAAGATGAATTCTATTCTTAATTTCCTTTCAGAATGTTCATTACTGGTATATACAAGCACAGGTGATTTTTGCGTGTTAGTCTTATACCCTGAAATTTTGCTGAATTTATTTGTAAGCACTTTCTTGTAGTTTGGGGAGATTTTCTTTGTATAAAACCATGTCATCTGTGAATAGAGAGAGTTTTACTTCTTTCTTTCCAATTTGGATGCATTTTATTTCTTTTCCTTGCATAATTATTCTGGTTAGAACTACTAGTACAATGATGAAGGTAAGCATCCTTGTCTTGTTCCTGATTTTAGGGGGGGAAATTTCAGTCTTTAACCATTGAGTGCAATTTAGCTGTGGGTTTTTTGTAAAGACCCTGTAGCCTGTTGAGGAAATCTCCTTCTTTCCTAGTTTTCTCCTTTTGTTGCATCAAGCTGCCTTTGCCTGGAGGGCAAATTCTGGGAGGAGGGGCATGCCGAAGAGAATGTTTCCACATCAGTCTTTTCCAGCTGAAACAGGGCCAGGCACCCAGGGAGAAGTCGGATCCAAAGTGCCCTGGGAAGGGGATCAGTATGGGTGCCAAGAGCTTCTCCCACGGCTTCCCAAAATGGAACGTTCTTGGCCTGTCCAGCCCATGCAGTCCTTCAACTAACTGTCCCCTGCAGCCATGAGGACGTAGAGCATCTTTAGGTCTCCTCTGCTGTGGTCTTTTTCTGGGGTGGCTTAAAACAATGGTTGCCTCTGCCTTTGTCCGCCGTGGGTTGAAACAGTGACCACCCTCAGAGGCAGGACTGCAGTAATCTGAAGTCATTAATCAAACGTCATGATCATTGATTGGCCATGCCTACCCTGGTCTTGGGGAAGAGGATTTTTATGTCCTTTTCTGTCACCAGTGAGCTATCCAGAGGCTGGACTCAATGTCAGCCCTTAGTATTGAAGAGTGGGATGGGCATTGGTAGCTACTATGCAGAGAGAGCTACTTTACTTTATCATGATATAGCAGCGTATTCTTGCCACTCTTCCCTGGATGCTTTACAGTGCTCTTCTGTCCTCCAGAGTTCTAAAATAGTTGTTTTAGACAGTTCTTGCCAGTTTAATAGTTGTTTTGGTGGAAGGACTGAGTTCCGAGCTCCCTACTGTGCCATCTTCCCACAGTCCTCTTCCACCATTTGCTTTTAACACTGTCCAATTCCTGAACGCATATGAATGTGAATGCTGCAAAAGAAGTAGAGGGCAGCATATGACAGATGTACATCTTTGTCAAGAAGTTTATATTCTCACTCAGAATGTCATTATGAAGGCCAGCTACACTGGCACACAACTTGGGAAGAGGGTGGGCTACTGGGTGGCCTTGTAGCAGACCTGAGGGCATCTGAACGCCAGGCTTCAGAGTCCTATGGGAGTGGGGATGGGGATGGAATTCCAAAGGAATCTGAAGAAATACATTTGTTTTAAATCGTGGGTTCACAATGATATTGCCAATTCAGATCTAAGATTATAGTGTACTCAAATTGTAAAAAAATCCTTGTGGTGAAAATCTTAGTTCATGATTACATTAATATAATTACTTACTTATTTGGTGTATCCTAGAGTATAGTTATAATATTTGCAAAATAAAATTATCAATGTTACTACAACGCAGGTAACTGCATTTTCAGATATCTTTGGGGTTTGTGTGTGTGTGTGTGTGTTTTATTTTATTTGTCTAAGGATACACAGTAAAAATTCTGTTTAAAACTTTCACTTACATAATTATTTTGTTTATATGGCTATGCCACCAGCTGTATATGCAGTTGGGATCATTTGTTTGCTTGATTTCCAATTTTTGTTTGCTTTCTTTTTCATTGGTGATTTAAATACAGTGTTTAACTATGTTAAACCACTTCATGTTTCTAAAATCTAACCTATACAACATAGTAAATTTCAGTGAAGTCTTGTTTCCATCCCTGTTGTCTCCAGTATTCTCCCATTCCCACACCCATAGGTAACCAGTTTTATTGTTTTTGGTTATTACTTCAATTGTTTATTTTGTTGTTGTTGCAAATTTAAGCAAATGTCCAATTATATTCCTTCTCTCTACCTTTTTCTTGCACAGAAGGACTCAATTATATCATATTTTTGCTTTGTTTTTGATATATATTAATACTTAGGAAGGCTTATATTTTTGTTTTAATTGTTAGTTTTGTAGTAGTATCTTTGTATGAGACCTTTAGTTCTCTCTTTCCTATATGCTATCTTGTAGTCCCCAGTTATGGATAATAATGAAATTAATGGATTATCCACTTTTTCCTCTCCTCTCTCTCTCCCAGCATCCACTATCTATGGGTTATTTACTGAACATATTCTATTTTCCAAGTACTTTCTCCATTCTCTCTCATAATTAATTAGTTTTATTATTGCTATATTTCAAGGTATCACATTGAAATGCCTCCCACCAGTTTTATTCCCAATTATTTTTGTCTTAGTTCTTCAAAGAAATATTTTAAGGCTTTTCAAAGATTTGTGCTGAATTCCTATGATTTTTTGGAAGGTTGGCTGGAGATTATTTTCATAGATTCCTTGTAAGGGCTCATGGGAACCATATTAGATGAGGTCTTACGTGTTTATAATTTGGTGATTTTCATTCTTGATTGTCAGTCTGGTTGGCTGAAAACTCATTGGATCATATTTTCTTTCTTTGAGTATTGTAAATATATTACTGTGCTGTCTTCTGATGTGAACTGTTGCTTTCAACAAGTCTGACACTTAATTTCTTCTCTTATTCATTATATTTGAGTTTTGTGGGGAAACCTGGATACCTAAATAATTTCTTCTTTTTCTTTGAATTCCAATAATTTAATTAGAATATGTATCAGTGTAAACTGTCCTGGGTTGATTTTCACAAATACATAATTTGTCTTTTCAGCATGTGGGGGCAAGTGTTTTTGCATTTTTTTTTTAATTGTAGGAAAGCTTTCTTGAATCAGTATTTGTTCTGCTCCATTGATTTGGTTTCCTTCTTTAGGATCTCCAATTATATATTGCTGGATTTTCTTTGCATATCTTCTATATCTATCTTTTTTTCCCTTAATTCTTTACCTTTATTTTTGTTTAATGTTTAAATTTTCCTCCTTTATAACTTTAATATCCCTTGCTATACTTTCTGTTGTGTCTGTTTGTTCTTGTATACCTTCTAGTTTAGTCTTTATGTCTGAAATGACTTTTTCTTTACTTTCTATTTTTTCTGAGATAGAAAAATCTCTGCTTTTATTTTACCCATTCCTGTCTAGCTATCTCAATTCTGAATATTTATATTTCTTATTTATTCCATGTTCCCATAGTTTTTCTATAGTGCTAAGAACAGTTAAATTCATTTTATATTAAGATACATTTTCCTTCTGCTTTGTGGCCATATTTTTCTGATGTGTTTCTTTTTCCTAAATACCTTTGGGATTTGATTATATTCATTTTCTTTTTATATGAGATGGGTTTGTCTGTAGTTTTAGGGCAAGATTTTCATATAGGGAGTAGGGCTGGATGAGGATAGCTTTCCAGCTTGAGGGCTCCCTCCTGTATTGTTTCTTCAAAGTATTCCCCCCAAAATGGTCACTCTCTGGTTCTGTAATCTACTTCCTTTTACCTTCTCTCCTTATACCCATTGCCCCTGTCCTGATCATTTCAATTCTACTACCAGAGATTTTTCCTTAGGGTAGATCTTTGTCCTTTTCAGAAGGAATTTTCGTTGAGTATTTCTGAAGCTATTGAGGACCTGGCCACTCAGTTTCCTCTCTGAGTGGAGTTCTTACCTGTGATGATTGGTTTTTATTGAGGAATTCTGTGCTGGAAGGCTCTCAGCTGTGTTGTGCTAGAGCTAGCTTACACTGGTTTGCCAAAGTTGATGGTGTGCATCTCTTCCAAACCCGTGGCCAGTGATATTGGCTATGGTAAGAGTATGTACAGAAATCAGCAAACACTACGAATCAGTGGTTGTTTAAGAACTGGATCATGAGCACACTCTTGGTTCTTAGCACCACGATGCTCCCCTTCCTCCTCCCCTTCAGTTCCTCACTTAGCTGCTGATCCTGGTGAGAGTTTGTCCTCACAATTATTCTAGGGGTCTAGGGAAACCTTGGAACCCAATTTGTTGAAAATACTGTCTGAGGGTTGTTTATATGTCACTATCCTATTGGTATGGGGATTTGGAAAGATTTATAGTGGTCTTGCCCTGACGGTAAGCCTTCCCAGGAATGCTTTTCTAAGTTACTGATAATGATGTGGAGGCAATGCTCACTGGAGGTTTTGGGGCAGGGAGAGGGAAAAACAGGTGTCATGTGGGGCATTTTTGTGACTTGGGAATTGTCCTGAATGACATTGCAATAACAGATACAGGTCATTGTATATCTTGCCACACCTACAGAATTGGGTGGGAGAGAGTGTAAACTACAATGTAAACTTTAATCCATGCTTAGTGGCAATGCTTCAAAATGTGTTCATTAATTGCACTGAATGTACCTCACAAATGAAGGATGTTGTTAATGTGGGAAAATGTGGGAGTATGGGGAGAGGGCATATGGGAACCCCCTATGTTTTTTATGTGATATTTTTATAATCTAAGTATCTTTTTAAAAAATGTTTTTCATTAAAAAGGTCATATTGAGAGCTTTGGACTAAAGATTCAGATATATGATCACCTGGACTATCCAAATATTAGATTAAGTTGCTTAATTATCTATTCTTATGCTGAAAGAGCTCCTCTCTCCAGGTTCTCCATTTCTGTAAATTCTATCCCACTCTCCTGGGAACTCAGTCTTGAAACCAGGAAACAAGACACTGTAATTCAGGAATGCCAGAAAGTGCCTTTCCTTCTCCTCATGCCTTCCACAAATTCCTCCTGGTTCACTGATGCTTGAAATGCCATAATTCTTTAGTTTGGCTTCAAGCCAAGAGAAGTGCTTTCTAGTGCTGACTCTGTGCTAGGCACTCTTTTATATCAACGTCATGCATCACACATTTTTATACATGAGGGAACTGAAGCTCAGAGAAGTTAAGTAAGGTTTTCTGGGTCACAGAGTAGGTCAACTGTTTTGTGCCTAGACCCAAGTTGTTTTGACTTTAAAAATCTGTGATTTATCTACTACTCTAGGCTGATATTTATGTGGGCTCAGCACAGGAGTAATAATTTATGCCCTTACATAAATAAGTTCTTCGGTGTAGCAGCTGATAACGGTGTCTCTCCCATATCTCCTTAGACTTTACCATTGTAGTGCACTGGGCAGGACTTCCAACTGCCTGAAGCCTTTTTTTCTGGTTGCCAGACCTCCTCTTCCTTAAGAATTCTAGTTTGACAAGCTAGAACTATGGGAGAAATGGGAAAATTAACTCCACAGCTCCCCCACCCCACTTCATTCCCCCTGGCTGGCCGCCGTCAACTGATGACTGATGGATGGTGTATAAATGGCACAGCTCCCTCTCCCCTTTGAGGATGGCTCTAAGGCACAGGTTCAGACTGGCTCTCAGGTTCTCCACGGAGACTAAGCTCCAGTTGTCCACACAGAGATGTGCTTGATAATGCATCCTTTGTTTCCCCTCCCCTGCTCCGCCCACCCTGCTGTTTTGCTGTCTGTGTCCATTCACTGTGTGATCTTCTGTGCCTGTTTCTTATTTGTCTTCTTTGCCAGTGCTCATTTGTCCCCAGATATTCTTAAGTGAGAAGTTTAGTCCTGATCTCATTAGCCATGGCCAGAGGTGCGAAGTCATGTATTTGTTGGTCAACAACTATGCCAGTTCTAGGAGATAGAGCTAAGAGGGTAAACAAAGGGATGGGGATAAGAATGAGGAATTGATGCTTAATGGATAGAATTTCTGTTTGGTGATGGATGGTGGTGATTTAAGCACACCGTTGTGAATGTCATTACCACCACTGAATTATATATTTCAATGTGGTTCAAGTAGGAATATTTATGTTGTATATATGTTACCACAAGAAAAACTAAGAGAAAAAAAAGCCAACTGAAAAACCTAGAATTGAAATATACATATCTGTAGCAGTTTGATATGGTTATGAATTCCAAAAATAGATACTGGATTATGTTGGTAATCTGGTCCATTCCTAAGCATGATTAAATTATGATTAATGGGTAAAGGTTATTTTTTGGAGGAATTGTGAGATGCTTGGAAGAAAAGACCTACAGTGCTTTGAAGAGACTGTTGACAGCAATACTGATGTTAAAGAGACTTTCTATGATGCCTCAGAAATAAATGAAACTATTATTGGAAACTGGAGGAAAGGTGATCCATGTTTTAAAGTTGCAGAGAATTTAGCAAGATTGACTCCTGGTGTTTTATGGAAGGAGAATTTGAAAATGGTAAGCCTGGTCATTTAGCTGAAGAAATTTCCAAAGTAAATATGGAGACTGAAGCTTGGCTTCTGCTTGCAGCTTATAGCAAAATGCTAGATGAGACAGATATGCCAAGTACTGAGCTGTTGAGCACAAAGAAAACAAACTGATTCTGGAAATTCCAGGCCTCTGGAAATCAAGCTCCCAGATAAAAGTTTCCCATTGGAGGACTTAACTAAACTTGGAACTTGTAAATCAGGATTGAAGATGCAATTATGTCAGAAAGACTTGTGGAAAGATTTACTGTTTGATGGCTTGGACCCTGTTTCCTTCATGCTAGACCAACAGACTTTTTGAGAGAGCTGTATGAACAAAACCACTGTCAGCCTGGAATAAAAGGGACATGGGAAGGAGAGACTGAAGAGGAAACGACTTCAAGAGGAGAACCATGGAAGCTGAGATCTGGAATTAGGATATCACCTTGGGCCAAGAGAGGAACCCCACGCACGTGTACAGAGAGGGTGAGTTTGCCCCAGCAGTTGAAGAGGTGGATGTTTCTGCCCAATGTTCTGGGAGAGTTTTGCTGCCCCAGGGTACAGAGAGGGTGGAGCACATTCCCCAAGGATTAGGGCAGTTAAGGTCAGCACCCCACAGTTCTGAGAGGGGTGGACTTGTCCCCCGTGGATTAGGGAAGGCCAGGTGGTCAACTCACTGCTCTGAGAGGGTTGAGCCTAAATGCCAAGTGTTAGGGGGAATGTTTTCTTCATGTCACTGTACTAGGGGGATTAAGACTCTAACTCAAAGATTGGGTAAGGTGTGGAAATCACGCCAACACTCTTGGAGGGTGAGGTCTGGAGCTTGGTCGACACCCAGATGCTTGATGAGAGTGGAACCAAGAAAATGGGCAAGCATGTGGAAAGGATGGGTTCCCATAAGGCACCAAGGAGAAGAAACCATCATCTTACGAATGACTCAGACTGAAGTAGAATGGAGGATGCCCTGCAGGTTTACTGAAATATAAAGGACCCATGACTCATGTTTCCCTCCCAATTTCTCCTTATTGTAATGAAAATGTTTATCCTTTGTCCATTTGTGTATCGGAAACAAATAAATTGTTTTGTAAGTTTCAGAGTTCTATAGCAGACAGGACTTTGCCCCTAGACAAACTGTGTTTCTATAAATTGATAGTGATATGATTTAGTACTTGCATTCTTACTGATTTAAGGTTTTTTATAATATTATAATGTCTTTTTGGAATTCAGAGGGTGGAGTGTAGCAGTTTGATGTGGTTATGATATCCAAAATAGATATTGGATTATGTCTGTAATCTGATCCATACCTACGAGTGATTAAATTATGATTAGGACTTTGATTGGGCCATGTCACTAGGGCATTGAGTCCCCACCCCTTCGTGGGTGGGACTCATAGATAAAAGACATGGCAAAGGGCAGAGTCAAGGGTTTTTGATGTTGGAGTTGGATTACAGTTTGATGCTGAAACCTTAAGCTGGAGCCCTGGGAAATAATCTTGCAGAGGAAAGAGAAGCAAGCCCCAGGAAGAGAGGAACCCTGAATCCAGAGAAGCAATATCCTGGAAGGGAGGAACCCAGGAAGCCTGAACCCTCACAGACGTTGGCAGCCATCTTGCTCCAACACGTGAAAATAGACTTTGGTGAGGGAAGTAACTTATGCTTATGGCCTGGTATTTGTAAGCTCCTACCTCAAATAAATACCCTATATAAAAACCAACTAATTTCTGGTATTTTGCATCAGTACCTCTTTGGTTGACTAATACGATATCTGAAATTTTTTAAAAAAAATTGTTTGTTTAATTGCAGAAGAAAGGATCAGTGAACTTGAAGATGGGTCAATAGAAATAAAACCAGAGAAATAGAGTAAATAAGGCTTTCCCACCCCCAAAATAATAAACAGAGTTTCAGCTCTTGGGGAATAATATCTGACATGTAATTGCAATCCCAGAAGAGCAGGAAAAGAGAGAACATGGTAAAAATTTATTTGAATAAAAAAATGGCCAAAAATTTTCTATATTTGATTAAAAACTTAATCCTCTGATGCAAGAAGCTCAGCAAATCACAACAGAATAAATTCAAAGAAAACTACCTGGAGGCACTTTCAGTACAAACTGCTAAAAGCCATAGATAGAGTTAAAAAAAAAAAAAAAAGAAACTTACATGATTAAAAATAATAGAGACAGAAGACAAGAGAAAGGTATATTTAGAGGGCTGAGGGGGAAGGGGTGAACCTAGCACCCCAGAATCTCATGTTCAGTAAAAATATTCTGAATTATCTGAAATGCAGCTAAGTTAATTCTTTTGATCTATACAAATACTTGTTTGGATGAGTTAGGCTCCAAGGTGTGTCCTATGGAGAGTGGCGCTTGACTCTGGAGCCAGCATGAGTCCATTTCCTGCCTTCAACACACTAGCTGAGTGAACCTGGGCAAGCTCCTTAATTTCTCTCTGCCTCATTTTCTCATCAGAAACAGGTACTTTAGAATATGAAACTTTTCTCAACTGATAATAATATCCATCACTCAGTTATTTAAGGATTAAGTGACTTGACCCGTGCAAAGTGCTTACAATAGTGCCTGGCAAATGGAAATCACTCAACAATCAAAAGCTATACATTTCAAAGCAACTGTTGAGTTAATCCAATGAACCAGGTAGAATAGGACCTCGACGTCCACCTATCTTGGAAACTTACACTGGATAGTCAAATTTTCAGAAGGTATGAGCTATTTTTCTTTAACCATTTTGGACAAAAATATTTCCAAACTGCCTTGCTTACTTTCCTCCCTTTAAAATCAAGTGTGTTGGGGAAGCAGCTGTGGCTCAATCGATTGGTCTCCTGTCTGCCATATGGGAGGCCCTGGGTGAACATCCCAGGGCCTCCTTGTGAAGGCAGGCTGGCCTGCACCTGTGGAGAGCTGGCACAGCAAGATGACGCAACAAAGGGAGACAAGCAGACACAGTAGAGTGCGCGGCAAAACAGAGAGCAGACAGCAAGCAAGTGGCAAGAGGTAGGGGGAATAAATAAAATATTTTTAAAAAATCAAATGTATTGATTCCAGTTTCACTTCTTCTGGGACATATGCCATAAATGGTCTATCACAGAGGTCTGTGGTGCAGGGATGCCCTCAGGAATACAGGTTTGATGTGCACCTCTGTTGTCTACTTCCTGGGCAGGCACTTTAGTGTTTGTTTCCTTTCTTTTCCCTTGTTATTACCTGACACTTCTTGCTGATGTTAGCCTTTGTGTTTGTGTAGACCCTCCTTCACTTCTAATTTCTGTGAGTTAGAAAACCAGAACTCCAAGTTTGCTGTAATTGTAGAATTGAGAGTGCGTAGCTCTGCACTAGTCTTGGTAACATCCTGAATATGATAAATTATATTTAGTGCAAAGATAGCATGCAAAAAGAGAAATAAGCCCGAATTCTAAAGGGTTCACTAACTTGGAATTTGCTGAGAAAGCTTGAATTCAACAAGCCAATATTAATGCTCATTTACGCAGGGATATAAATGACTCTAGATTTTGAAATTGGTTTCCATTTCCTCCTAACTAAGGATCAGCTGATACTCTTTCAGCAGTGCAACTATGGTCTTAGTTCCTACAGGGGGTGGGTACAGTTGGGAGTGGGTTCTGTGGACCTCTCCTCCTGTCCAGCACTCCTGGCTTTTATTTTCTGTGTCAAATCCTTCCATTCCTCTCAGTTCAATGCATTTTTTCGAAGCAAAGTCTTGAAGTAGTCAAGCTTCACTAATTACTTTCTTTAGAAGACTGCTTCCCTCCAATGTACTCTACAAAATGTGAACGGTCTGCCTTGAGGGTTAGCAGGAGCGGCTACCTGATACTGCGGCTCTCTCTGTCCATGCATCTGCCAGCTTTTCTGTCCCTCTTTCTAACCCCAGTACAGTTTTTCCAACATCTGTAATCTCTGCCCATCATGAGACCCTTTTTCTGCCTTCCTGATTCCCACTTAGGCATTTGTTATGCAGTTGAATTGTAGATGAGTGAGGTGTTCCTGTATTTACCTAGTCTGATAATGTGTAGAAGCTCAGGTGATAATGGAATGTACAGTTCTTATATTACAGAGCCTCGGACTCCCGAATCCATTAACCTCTGGCCCCTTTTATGCTAGAATTCAACAAAGGGGAAATCAGAGGTTTAACTCTTGAGTAGAAGGAGAATGTGTAAATGCAGGGTTTTTTTCCAGTCATTAAAGTGAAGGCTTACATTCCGACCCCGTTGTATCTTGCATTTGGTCAGCAGACTTTTCCTGGAGCACATTTTAGATACATTGCCATTATAACCAGATTTGCAAGAATAGACCTAGCTCTGGTTAAAAGCTTAATCATGGCCAAGTTTAACTCTGCTGCCCTCGTCTTCCCATTTGATTCCAGCTCCTACTTGACTGTCACTTTTCTACCCCATGGAACTTTCTGCCTCAGGCAAAATCTCATGCTCCATTCCACCCCATTTCTAAAGACATCTGCCATGCCCTATGTTCTCTTTCTTCAGGGCTTGGCTCAGCCTTGCCTAGGATACCACAGAATCCTAGAAGTTTCAGGTTGAAAGAACCCCAGAGATAAATGAAATGGAGTAAGTTAGCTAAGAGCAGGGGGATAGGTGCATACACACAGGTATGCATGTCTGTGGGTGCACGCATGCAGTTTATGTATATTAAAGAACGTGGGTTCTTTAAAGGGAATCTCCCCATTTCCTCCATATCAAAAGTTTACTCTCTCGTAAGACCTTCCCAGTAAATGATACACAGCTTAAGTTATCTTAGCTCTTTGATTCAGTGAGCCATGGCACTACATCAAATAGAAGGGATTAGTGAGCCATTATCTTCCTCAGGAATTTTTGCTGAGAGTTTGCTCTTTATTTACAAGGCCATGAGTCTCTTTAAAATCTTGAAATTATGTAGTTTTTAATTAAAATATTTAATTTTGGTATACTTGTAGAATCACAGGCAGTTCTAAGAAATTGATTCAGTACTTGTAACTCAGATAATAATTGCATACCAGCAATACATTGGACACACCTACATGCTATAGGTGTGTTCAGTATATGATGACTGATGGATTAGTAAAATAATTACATTTTATGCCTCATGGAAATTGTCTTGTGTGAACTGTGTTCAGAAATTAATTTCTGTGTTCAGAAATTACTGGGGACAGAAAGCAAATTTCCTGGGTCATTTGTATTTTGTTTCCTATGCGTTTCTCATTTTTAAGGTATTTTTATTTATCTTTTACACATATATTACACATTGCATGTTTTATGGCTGTGAATTAGTGAAACATAAATCTAATTTGTGAAACGCTAGAATTTTCTTCTATTAGTTGGTCAGGAATCTGAGAGATTAATTGAGAAGTTCAGTGTCTGGGTAAAGATGAGACTTGATAGCAGTCGCTTTCTATAGAACCACAAGTCTTCTCCTGCCCTGTGCACCTCAGATCAAGAGTGTGGCTTACAGGTATTGTTCCAGGAACCCAAAAGACACAGCATTTCCTTCAGACCAGACTTACCCATAGCGAATTCCGTTTATCATTCTTTTATCTTCCTCTAGAATTCTGACAGGCAAGAATGCTGCCTCCGGGCTGCCACACTCAAAATAAGACAGCCCACTCTCAGGGAAGCGTAAATATTTGGAATATGAAGTGGGTTGGTCTCTGAAAAAACACATTAAGAAACTAAAGTTTGAGGATAATTTAGCAGATTCTTGGCCTCCCGGTATTTGGTGAGTATTGCATTCAAGTTGACCTTTTCACAAGAATTTGTAGAGAATGGTGGTCAGAGTTTTGTTTTTTTTTTCTTTTAGCATGATAAATTCACTCTGCAGATGAGCACGCGCTTTGGGGTGAGAGCACGTTACTTTCTCTGTGGGAGAGGGCAGTGTGAGCGTGCGGCCCTCTGGGGGAGTTCCCGATACTGGCTACAACTTCGATGAAGGCTGAGAGTGGAGGACACCTCAGGGTGGGAGTACTTGTTTCACAGGTGGAGGGTGTGGGAGTGGGGATTCCTCCGGCAGGCACACGGCAACCTGTCACACAAGCAGAGAGTGAGTTCAGCTTACTGCTTAGAGCCGGCCTCCTCAGGAGAGGTCACAGAGCTCCTCCAAAGACCCATCCAAACTCGGAAAATAAAATTCCCGATTTTTGAGGAAGGCAAAAGTTAAAGTTACAAGCACAAAAGAAGGGCTTCGTTCGGCTAAGTTGTTTGCTGGCATTTTGAAGCATCCCGCCGTAATTACATAGGAAACTCTTAGAGCACTCACAGCAGTGGTTGGTTGTGTGTACACCGTGGCTCCCAAGGCCACAAGCAGAGTGGACCATCAGGGTCAAAGGCAGGATCTTGGGTCTTCAATCCCCATATCCTTGAGGAGATTTCAAAGAACATCAGTCAGAAAGGAGCAGTGGTAGCAAGGTTAGCCTGAACTGGAGGTTCTGGGGAAAACTTCCAACTTAGTATTTCAGAGGAAACATCGGGCGACACCAATGCCCTGGAGGATACGTAGGGAGATAGAAGGGCAGAAGACCTCACAAAAACCCTAGCGGTGTGGAAGGCAGACATTTGGCTCTGACTCCCCTCCTGTCGTGCAGGACGAGTTCAGGTCCTTTTGACCACCAGCTGGGGCACCGGCTTTTCCTCCATCCTTTATCACTGCCTCCAGGCAACTTCTCACCCAACCGCCCCAATCCTCTTACACTGGGGGTAGTACTGATCCCAGGTTTCTAAAGCCAGAAGGGCAAATTGTGAGAGTGCTAAAGATATTTGAAAGTACAGCTCCAGGGGCCAGGACAGCTCTGAGTCTGGTAGGAAAGAACAGTTGCTGGCCTTATATTTGGCAAAATGTTCCTATTCCAATTGTCTTACAATTAGGGTTACAAGATTTAGTAACTAAAAACACAAGACTCTGATACAGGCTTCTCATATTGCAGCCTTGAAACTTTGCAAAGAGAAAGGAGTCAGTCACAAAAGGCCCATATTGTATGATTGCATTTATATTAAATGTCCATAAGAGGCAGATCCATAGAGAAAGTAAATCGGTAGTTGCAAGGGCTGGGTGTGTGTGTGGGTGGGGTAGGGCTGTATGGAAGGGATGGAAGTTGACTGCTAATGGTATGAGTTTTCTTTTGGGGATACTCTAAAATTCTAAACATTCTAAAATTAGATTGTAGTGCTGATTGCGCAACTGTGAATATACTAAAAAGCATTAAATTGTACACAGAAAGGGGGGATTTTATGATACATGAATATCTAAATGAAGCTATGTTTTAGTTTCCCTGTTGCTAAAGCAAATAGCATGAGATGGGTCAGGTTAAACAAGGGGAATTTAGCGCTCCTGGTTTTAAGTTTAGGAGAAGTCTGAAATCAACCTTCATCAAGGCGATGCTTTCTCTGAGAACTCTGTGGCGCTCTGGGCTGGCTGCTGGTGACCCTCGGTCCTTGGCTTTTCTGTCACATGGCACAGCACACGGCGGTCTCCTGGCTACTGACTTTTAGCTTCTGGCTGTTGCTCTGTGGCTTTTTTCCCTGACTTTCACCCTGCTTAGAAAGGACTCCAATAGTCTAAATTAAAGCCCAACATGATTCATTTGGGCCACTCTTTAACGGAAGTAACATCTTCAAGAGATCTTATTTACAGTGGGTCCATGCCCATGGGAATTGGTTTAGTTTAGGAATGTTTTTCTGGGGTACCTTGCTTAAAACTAGTGCAAGCTCTTTTTAAAAATGCAGGATACCCAGTTAAATTTGAATTTCAGATAAGCAGTGAGAAAAATTTTTAGTGTAATTTTATCTCATGCAATATTTGGGACATATTTACAGTGAAAAATGTACATTGTTTATCTGAAATTCAAATTTAACTGGCTGTCCCGTTGATGAACCCTTGTGTTGCTTCCATCGTTTAGCAATTGTGAATGATGCTGCCATGGACGTTAGTATGCAAATATCTACTCCACTGCTGCTTTCAATTTTGGGGAGCATTTGCCTAGAAGTGGGATTGCTTAGGCATATGGTAATTTTATGTTTAACTTTCTGAAGAACTGCCAAACTGTCTTCCACAGTACTGTACCACTTTACATTCCCACCGACAATGAACAAGTGTCCCTATTTCTCAACATCCTCTCCAACAGTTCATTTATTTTTTGTCTTATTTTTAAAATATTGAATACTCTAGTGGGTGTGAAATGGTATCTTATTTTATTTTTTATTTCCATTTTCCTAAGGGCTAATGATTTGGAGTGTCTTTTCATGTGCTTATTGGCCATTTAAGGTAGTTTGAAGCAAATGTACCCCAGAAAAATGTTTTCCTAAATCTAACCCGTTCCTGTGGGTGTGAGTCCATTGTAGGCAGGACTTTTTGAAGAGCTTGCTTCTGTGAAGGTGTGGGCCAGCCCAAGCAGGGTGGGTCTTAATTCTATTCCTGGAGTTCTTTATAAGTGGAATGAAATTCAAACGGAGAGAGAGAGAGCCACAGGAAACCGCCGACACTGAAATTCAGCGGAACCTGGAGAGAATAAAGAGGCAGGAAAGGCTGCCATGTGCATTGCCATGTGACAGAGAAGCCAAGGTCGAGGATCACTGGTGGCCAGTCTCCAGAAAGAAAGCATCGCCTTGGTCATGCCTTGATTTGGGCTTTTTCCCCCCAGACTCAAACTGTGAGTGAATACATTCCCATTGTTTAATTCAACCCATTTCATGGTATTTGTCTGAGGAGCCAAAAAAACTAAAACACCATTTGGAGAAATAACTTTCCAGTCTTTTGACCATTTTTTTGCACCATTTTTAAATTGGGTTCTTTATCATTTTGTTGTTGAGTTGTAGGATTACTTTATATATTCTGAAGAAATAAGAAATCCTTATCAGATAGTAAGATATTTTCTTACTTTCATGATGAGGTATTTTGATGCACAAATTTTTTGATTTGATGAAGTCCATTTATTTATTTTTTGTTCTTGTTGCTCCCACTTTTGATGTAAAGTTAAGAAACTATTGCCTAACACAAGGTTCTGAAAATGCTTCCCTGTGATTCCTTCCAGGAGTATTGTAGTTTTTGGTTCTTAAGTTTAGGTCTTTGATCCATTTTTAATTGATTTTTGTTTGTGGTGTGAAGTAGAAAACTACTTTCATTATTTTACATATTGATAACCAGTTTTCTCAGCACCATTTGTTGAAGTTTGAGCAGGGTTGGTATTATTTCTTCTTGGAATAATTGGGAAAATTCAAACATCTATTTCTGGACTTTTCTTTGTTGGGATGTTTTTTTGATGACTTATTCAATCTCTTTGCTAGTTATTGGTCTATTGAGATCTTCTTTTTCTCTTTGATTCATATAGGTAGTTTGTTTATAGGAATTTGACCATTTCATCTGGGTTATTTAATTTGTTGTCATGCATTATTCATAGTATCCTCATAATCCTTTTTATTTCTGTGGGGTGAGTGGTAATGTCTCCCCTTTCATTTCTGGTTAAGTTATTTATATCCTCTCTCTTTTTTCCTTGGTTAATCTAGCTAAAGGGTTGTCAATTTTACTTTTCTTTTCAAGAACCAACTTAGGTTTTGTTGATTCTGTTTTTTTGTTTTTTTTCTCTCTCTATTTCATTTAACTGTGATACAATCTTTGTTATTTCCTTCCTTCTGCTCAATTTGGGTTTAGTTTGCTCTTTTTTTCCTAGATCATCCACTTCTGAGGTTAGGCTCTGATTTGCAGTCTTTCTTTTCTTTTTAATGTAAGCATTTAGAGTTATACATTTCTCTCTCAAGACTGCCTTTGCTGCATCCCTTAAGTTTTGGTGTGTTGTGTTTTCATTTTCATTCTCCTCGAAATATTTCCTAATTTCCCTTATTATTCCTTCTTTGACCAATTGGCATTTAAGATTGCATTGTTTAACTTCCACATATTTGTGATTATTTTCCAGCTCTCCCTTTGTTTTTGATTCCTAGCTTCATTCCATTGTGGTTGGAGAAGATACACTATATGATTTCATTGTATTTTAATTTATTGAGACTTGTTTTCTGACCTAAACTTATGGTCTATCCTGGAGAATGATCCATGTGTACTAGAGAAGAATATGTGTTCTGTTGCTGTTGGATGAAGTGTCCTATTATGTCTATTAGGTATACTTGGTTTATAGTGTCATTCAAGTCTTCTTTCCTTATTGTTCTTCCAACTACATGTGCTATTCAGTATTCAAAGTGGTGTATTAAAGTCTCCTACCATTACAGTAGAACTGGCTGTTTCTCTTCAAATCTGTCAATATTTCCTTCATATATTTTGGGGTCTGCTTTTAGTCTGCTAGGCTGCCAAAATGCAATATACCAGAAATGGGTTGGCTTTTACAATGGGGATTTATTTGCTTGCAAGCTTATAGTTGTGAGGCCATGTAAATGTCCAAATCAAGGCATCATCAGGCAATGCTTTCTCCCTGAAGACTGGCTGCTGGTGATCCTGGACTCCTCTGTCATATGGCAAGGCATATGCTGGTCTCTCCCTTCTCTTATGGTTTTATTGCTTTAGTTTCTGGCTTCCTCTGGCTTTTTATCTGTCTGAATTTATCCATTTATAAAGGTCTCCAGTAAGAGGATTACGATCCACCCTGGGCCTTGACTTACTGAAGTAATTTAATCAAAATGCCCTTAACAGAGGTCATCTAACCAAAAGGTCCCACCTACAATAAATTCACATCCACAGAAGTGGGTTAATTTTAAGAACATAAATTTTCTGGGGTCCATTCAGCTTCAAACCATCACAGATGCGCACACACACACACACATATATATATAATTGTGTATATATATATATATAATTGTGTGTGTGTATATATATATTTGTGCATGTTCAATTGAACCCTGTGTTAGATATAGTGACCTTTTTGTCCCTCATAACAGTTTTTTACTTAAAGTCTATTTTATATTATATTAGTATAGCAATCCCAGCTGTCTTTTGGTTAGTATTTGTATGGTATATTTTTTTCCTTCCTTTTATTTTCAACCTATTTGTATCTTTGAGTTTAAGACTGGTCTCTTGAAAACAGCACATAGTTGGGTCATGCTTTTTTATTCATTCTGCCAGTCTCTGCCTTTTGACTGGAAAGTTTAATCCATTTATATTTAAAATAACTACTGATAATACCTGACTTTCTTCTTCCATTTTGTCTTTTATAAGTCTTATACTTTTGTCCCTTGACTCTTCTGTTACTGCTTACTTTCATCTTTATTTGATTTTTTTTGTATTGTACCATTTTGAGTTCCTTCTAATTTCTTTCTCTATATATTTTTAATATATTTTCATGTAGCTACCACGGGGCTTCAATTTAACATCCTAATTCTGTAACAGTCATGTTTGATTTGATACCAATTTAAAAGCAGTACCATATAGATACACTGTTCCAGCACCTCTCCATTCCCCCACCTTATTGTTGTACTTGTAGCAGATTATGTCTTTATACATTGTACATACAAAATCATAGATTTATCATTACTTTTATGCGTTTGCATTTTAGAACCTGTAAGAAGTAAAAACTGGAGTTACATTTTTTAAAATGTGGTACAATAGTACTGGCATTTATAATTACCCATACAGTTACCAGAGGTCCGTATTCCTTTATGCTACTTTCATCCATGACTGGTGTCCCTTTCTTTCAGTGTGAAGAATTCCCTTAGCAATGATTGTAGGACAGGTCTAGAGATGAACTCCCTAGCTTTTGTTCATCTGGGACTATCTTAGTCTTCCCTCCCTCATTTTTTAAAGGAAAAAAATATAAACAAGATGTAAAATTCTCGGTTGGTAATTTTTTCAGCACTTTAAATATTTCACCCCCATTGCCTTCTTGTCTCTATGGTTTCTGATGAGAAATCAGCATTGAATCTTACTGGGACTCCTTTGTACATAACACATGGCTTTTCTCTTTCAACTTTCAGAACTTTCTCCTTGCTCTTGCCATTTGACAGTTTGACAACTATATGTCTTGGTGTGGTTCTCTTTGCATTTTGCTGTTCCTGAATATGAATATTCTTGTCTTTCATCAAGTTTGGGAATTTTTATGCCATTATTTCTATGATTGTTCCTTTGGCCCCTTTCTGTCTTCTTTCTCTTTCTGGGATTTTCATAATGTATATATTGGTAAGCTTGATGGTGCCCCATACATGTTTTAGAATATGTTTGATTTTTTTAACCTCATTTTTCTTTCTACTTCTCAGCCTGAATCATTTCAATTGCTTTTCTTCAAGTTCACTAATTCTTTCCTCTGCCAGCTCCAGTATGCTATTGAAACCTCCTAGGGCATTTTTCATTTCAGTTATTGTGGTCTGCAACTCCAGTATTTCTGTTTGGTTCCTTTTAAAAATGCCTATCTCTTTGCTGAGATTCTCATCATTCATTTATTGTTTTCCTAATATCCTTTAGTTCTTTCTTTGTTTCCTTTATTTTCTTGAGCATGTTAAGGATCATTTTTTAAAAGTCTTTGTCCAGTATGTGCAAATTCTGCTTCTCTTTGATGGTTTTGATTTATGGTTAGTTCCTTTGGATGGGTCATCATTTCCTATTTCTTCATTTGTCTTGTAATTTTTTTGTTGCAAACTGTATTTTTTAAATATTTTAAATAGTTAATTCTGTGATTTAGTCCTTGAGCTGTCTGTTCCTTAAGTATGTATCCAGTTAGCTATTTGACAGAGATTTCCTTGAGTGCTAGATACTACCAAAAACAATCTAACCAATGCAAAAAACACTTTTCATAGTCTTTGAAAATTGGTTTGCTTTGGATGATGGTCTCCTTTCAGAGTTTAGCTCTCCTATTAAGAAGATCAGTTGGAAGTAAATATGAAATACAGGACCCTTTCTGTCAAATTGGAGCCTGAGTAGAGCCTACTTTTTGTCCTTGACTTGTGCTTACTCATGGTTTTAGTAATTCTCCAGTTCACAGGAATTCAAATGTTCCTTCTACTCCAGATGAAATACTTTCTCCCCTCCTTTGCACTCTATTATGTGACTTAATGTTGGATGATTTGTTGTTGTTGTTTTGGCTTTTAACAATGGAAATTTATTAGCTTACAAGCTTATAGTTTTGAGGCTGAGAAAAAAAATGTCAAACCAAGGCATCATCATGTGATACCTTCTCCCCAAAGGCCAGCTTCTGGCTCTGTCACATAGCAAGTCACATGGCAGGATCTGCTGGTCTCTTCATTCTTTTCTGAGTTTTGTTGCTTCTTGCTTCCGTGGCTTTCTCTCTTCTTTGTCTGAGTTTCATTCTCTTATAAAGAACTCCAGTAGGAGGATTAAGACCACCATGGTCAAAGCCTTAACTGAAGTAATCTAATCCAAAGTTTCTACTTACAGTAGATGTATACCCACAGGAATGGATCAACTATAAGAACACACTTTTCTGGGAGTACATACAGCTTCAAACCATCACATCCAGCTATTTTTTTAATGATAAAATTTTATTAAAATATATCATTCATACATGAACATACACAAAAAATAAGTGTATAGTAAAATTTGTGAATTTACAAAACAAACATGCATATCATAAGAAAAGGCTCCCATAAATCTTCCCGCCACCAATACCTTTCATTATTCTTAAACATTTGTTACAAACTGAGATAGAACATTGTCAAAATATTACTACTAACATAGCCCATATATTACATTTGTTGTATTTTCCCCCAACCCACCCGATTATTAACACCCTATATTAGTATTACATATGTTATCTTTAGGAGAAAAATGCTCTCATATTTGCCCTGTTAACCACAGTCCATTATTCACCACTGGATGTGGATGCTTTGATGATTTGTACAATCCCTTCAAAATGTACACTCAGTGACTCTATTTTTCATTAGAGTTGTGCTGTCACCTCAAAATTTAGAACAGTTTCATTACTCCAAAAAAAAATCCCATATCCTCTTATACCCCCATATTGTTATCTCTTAGTATTAAAATAGTATCTTTTTGCCACTGCTGCAAAATATTACAATATTACTGCTCACTATCATCCATAAGTTACATTAATTGTAATTTTCCTGTGTATCACCATATTCTTAGCACTTTATAAAAGAAGAGCATTCCTGTATTTATACTGTTAACCACAATCCTCATCCATCTCCAAAAATCACTATATTATACCTTCCCAACGCTAGTAATGTTTTTCCCAGGTGACTTTTTTTTTTAACAAGTCAAACTAATTTTAATCATCTAAATATTACCATATCAATATGTAATCAATCTGAAACAGTTGTCAACAGAGAAATAACAAATGAAGTTTCAAGGCAACAAAGGCATTAATTTGGGGTATTAGAATTGCAATTCAGGAAGCTTAGATTCAGGTAGCAACCCAAATCGTGTCTTAGCATTTCCAAGCAAAGATTTTTATTTTTATTTTTATTCTTGCCACGGAAGCAAGAATGTTACATAAAATTTATAGGGGATTCCCAGGTGCCACAGCCCACCCTCCTCCACACTTTCCCACATTAACAACATCTTTCATTAGTGTGGTACATTTGTTATAGTTGTTGAATACATGTTGAAGCATTTTACTAGCCAAGGACTATAGTTTACATTATAGTATACATTTTGCCCCAAACTATTTTATATGTTTTGACAAAATGTGTAATGGCCAGTATCTGTCATTGCAATGTCATGCAGGATAATTCCAATGTCCCAAAAATGCCCCCATTTTACACCTATTCTTCCCTCTCCTTACCCTCAGAACTTCCGGTGGCCACTGCCTTAATATCAGTGATAAAAGTTCTTCCATTGCTAGCATAATTATAAGTCTGTAATAGAACAGAAATAAGTCTACTTTAGTCCATTGTTCTTTCCCCATTCTTGAAGATTTTGGATGGTGATGCCCACTGTTTCTTTCTCTTTTCTTTTTTTTTTTTTTTAAAGATTTATTTATCTACTTTTATTTATTTCTCTCCCCTTCCCCACCCTCCGCCCCCATTGTCTGCTCTCTGTGTCTATTCGCTGTGTGTACTTCTGTGTCCACTTGCATTCTTGTCAGCGCCACTGGAAATCTGTGTCACTTTTTGTTGCATCATCTTGCTGTGTCAGCTCTCCGTGTGTGCGACGCTACTCCTGGGCAGGCTGCACTTTTTTTGCATGGGGCAGCTCTCCTTGTGGGGCACATTCCTTGCACGTGGGCCTCCCCTATGTGGGGGGCACCCCTGCATGGCATGACACTCCTTGCATGCATCAGCACTGAGCATGGGCCAGCTCATCACACAGGTCAGGAGGCCCTGCGTTTGAACCCTGGACCTCCCATATAGTAGGCAGATGCTCTATCAGTTGAGCCAAATATGCTTCTTCACTCTCTTTCTAATTGAGAGGGGGCCTAGATCCCATGGGGCAGATGGATGGGACTAGCTTGCTTGAAGTTGCAGACTCTCCCTGTTCCTTGAGATGAGCATTGTCCATTGTCTCCTTGTTAGTTGTCCCTGCCCAGGCCACTATGACTTGTTTCTTACACTGCTTTGGGCATTAGCAAGTTGCTTCTCCCTCAATTTTCTGGGTTCAGACTTCCAGGCTGCCACTATATGGACTGGCACTGACATGCAGGCATCCCAGTATGTTCATAGGAGTTACTCTTGCCCCTCTGGAACAGGGCCACTGACCCACAAGGGAGCCCAGGGTGCCTCTGCATTGCACCAGTGTGGGGAAGGTGTTAGCAAAGGTTCCAGGAGCTTTGCCTACTTTCTTTTCTTTCCCTACTTTTTTTTTAAAAGGAGTTTTTTTTTTTGAAGATTTATTTTATTTATTCCTCCCCACCCCGTTGTTATTTTTCACTTGCTGTGTCTATTCATCTTCCTTGTTTCTTCAGGAGGCACTGGCAGCTGAACCCAGAACTTCTGATGTGGGAGGGAGGTGCCTAATCACTTGAGCCACCTCCAGTCCCTGCTTTGTTGTGTCTCACATTATGTTTTTTCCTCCCCACATCTCTTCTTGTATCATCTTGTTGCATCAGCTCACTGTGCCTGCCCACTGCGTCAGCTTGCTGTCTTCTTTAGCAGGCACTGGGAACCTCTGCTCCCTGCTTTTGTTGTGTCTCTCACTATGCTTTTCCTTCTTGTGTCTCTTGTTGTGTCAGCTTGCCATGTCTGCCCATTACACCACCTCTCTGTCTTCTTTAGGGGGCAACCTCCCTTGTGGTAGGTGGGAGCCCTGTTGCTTGAGCCACATCCACTTCCTTGTCTACCATTTTTAAAGCTGAGTTTTCTTGATTTGTTGTGTAGAGTTTTGAGAAAGCTGGTTCTGTCAATTATTGTTAGTTGTTCAAAGATCTTGTGGGGCCATGGTACTCTAGAGTGTTTTATGCTGCCATCTTGTTTGACCAGAACTCTGTATTTGTTTTAAGGGTTTCAGTTTGCAAATTCTGGTAGCAGAATTTATTACAGGTGCACTTGCATAATGATTATCTTTACAGAATGATCAAATATGGGGAAAACCAGTATAGAATCAGTGTAATGGCATGAATAAGTGCAGGATTATTATGTAATTAACAAACAGACTGTGACCTCTGTTCATGTTGTTACAGCAGCCATTACTTTTTCCTTTATCTTACAAATGGGAAAATATCAAACTGCAATCAATTTGTCTGGACTTAATAATTTAGGCAGTAAATTGGGATTATAATACACTGGGGTTACATGGTGTACCACTTAAGTGAAAGTTTCATTCAGTTTTATCTAGATTTTTGTTGAAATAGTTCAAATTAAAAGCAGATGCCAAATTGATCCTTTCACACTCTAAAACATAACTCTTCCACTATGATTTTGGTGTGATACAGAACAAACTTTTCCAAATAAAAATTAGAGGCTAAAATAAATTTAAATTAATTTAAGTTGTCAAAATGCTTTCTAAAGGAAAGTTTCATGTAGACACAAAGAAAGGGAACGAATCTTTCCCCTTGAATGATTTCAGTGCTTAGTTGCAAGGCAAGTGGGGATGTTACTGGATTCCATCTAGGTGCTTGGCTATGCTGCAGAAATGAATTTCAAGAGCACGCCAGGTGAGTTAGGCCAGTAGTTTATTCAGGTAGGGAGGGAAGAGAAATGGGAGAAAATAACAGAGCAGGGGTCCCAGGGAGAGAGGAAGGGGATGTAAAGGGATGAAGAGGCTGGTTTACAAGCCGCATTCCCCATTATAGATGATAGTCCCCAGGGTTACTCACGTGGGCACATGGCAGAGGGAAAATGCGACAGCGGCATGCAGAGCGCAGGACAGGTGTGTAAGCCAGAAGAGCAAGGCAAAAAAAGCCTGCGCTCCAGTTTGTGCCTGGCCTTTAAACTGTTAATTATTCTGCCCCTTTGCTAGTGGAAGGGGAGGGGTTCCAGCTGTTGGATGTTCTGATTGGTTACCCCACCCGTCAATCCCTTAGAGACATCCAAGGATAAAGTTCCTAGAGAACACCGGGACTTCTCCTTCTTCCCAGGAAGAAGGCTTTGCTCTGGGGAGCAGAATCCTGGGGCTGGGGTCCTCAGCAGCCTTCTTGGGGGTTACCGACGTCCACGTGGACTCTGTCAGGTTCCAGATCCGTCTATTAACTCCCTGTCTTCCTAGCCTGCTTCGTTCCCCCTCAGAGCGTTCTACACCTGTAATCTTAAAGGCGTGGAGAAGGAAGAGGAGCTTTCTTCTGTAGCTGCTTCCTGCTGGGTAGGGGCTCGCAGACCCTGCCCGACAAGGCACGGACCTCCCTTGCTCCTCTATCGCGACTGGAAGAAGGTGGCTCTGGCATCCTGGATGAAGCTGGATGAAGTCCCCACGTGGCTAACGAGATGCTGATCCTGGGAGAAATCAATTCAATTAGAATTTTGAGAATGCACAGCCCACTAAGAGGGCACTGGGCCACAGGAGGTAAAAAGGCCAGGTGTTTATAAAGGCGGCGTTTCCTTGACACTGGTGGGTTTTATTTTGCAGGTTTTGAATGCTGTCTAGGACTGTTGTAGAGTAATTTACATAGAGATGACATTTTCCCTTGAGGAAAGGACATACCCTTCCCTGTGCTGCAGTTAGCATGTCAAGTGTCCTGCGATTTTGCATCACCACAGCAGCAAGAGAGTCTGCTTGCTGTTTCGGAGCTTCTAAGGCGCGGCTGGTTTCCTCTGTGCTGTTAGTTATTTCTAGGGTGTGATTGAAATAGATAACGGGGTTTAGTATAGACTGCCAGCACTAATTTTCCATGGTGCTGGTCATGTTTAAAGCAGCTAAGAGGGGCATGAGAAGGGACATTGCCTTTTTAAAAAGAAAACAGACAAGGGTTTTTAAGGCAATGAGTTAGAGATTTAGATGATACTTAGCTTTTTCTTTGAAGAGGTATTTTAGGACGTCCAATGACTGGCATTTGTACACCCAGTCAGGTGCTTTTGGTGAGCTGGCATTTTCTTGGGCAGCTGGTTTTGTTCACGATAAGTGCATCAAGTTGGAAATTTCTTTAATAGTTGTAGGAGTAATCAAAACTACAGAGTAAAGTTTCTTACATACTGGTGCTGCTTTTTTTTTGCCAAGTTGTGATCAGAACCTGATTTTCAGGTCCTAGGTAAGGAAGGATTGTCCATGGACCATCTCAAAGGGGCTAGGCGGAAGCGGGTTTTATACACCTTGTTTGTGGTTTTCCTTCTGGTGGGAAAACACTTAGACCTGGTAGGATGGCATGTGGGTTTGCCAGTCCTCCCCAGGGTATGATTCCCACATCTGGAAAGGGGGCTTTAAAGGGGGAGGAGAGTGGAGCCCCCAATTGTTTGGGTTATTAACTGACAGGTGTTGGAATAAGGGGTAGGAGGGAGACCTGGGTTTGTGCTGCTGCTGTAGCAGCTGCATCAGCTCGAGTGTTTCCCTTTGCTGCAGCAGTGTTTGTTTTCTGATGCCCTGGACAATGCATAGCTGCTCTTTCTTGAGGTAACAGTACGGCTTCTAGTAAATCTAGGATTTCTTGTCCATGCTTAATAGATGACCCCTGTTAGTAAGCAAGCCTCGTCTTGCCACACAGCAGAGTGAGCATGAAGGACAAGGAAGCATGCTTAGAGTCTGTGTAAACATTAGCCCGTTCCCCAGCTGCTAGCTTTAAACTTTGGGTAAGGGGGATTAGTTTTGCTTTTTGGGCTGAAGTTCCACAGGGAAGAGCTTTGGCTTCTATGGTTTCAAATTGAGAAACCACTGCATAGCCTGCCTTTTAAATTTATTCCTTAATAACACTGCTTCTATCCGTGAACCTTTCAACGTCTGGGCTCACAAGAGGCTCATCTTTTAAATCTGGCCTGCTCGAGTAGTTTTGGTTAGGAGTTTTGAGGCAGGAGTGGAGAAGGGGCCCCTCAGGATCTGACTTCGGGCCCTCTACGGGTGGCAGGGTGGCTGGGTCAAGAGTCTGACACACCCTTATTTGCACTTCAGGGGTCTCCAGCACTTGAGCCTGGTGTTTAATTAACCGGCTACCTGTGAGCCTCTGGTGGTCCCTGGCCTCAAGTCTATTCTTTACCTGGTGTGGGGTGAAGACTGTGAGAGGTTGCCCCCAAGTTAGTTTGGTGGCTTTCTCAATTAAAAGGGCTGTTGCCCCCACTGCTCTCAGGCAAGGAGACCATTCCTTTATTTTATAGACATGTTCATTAACTACTCAGAAAATGAAGTTTACCAGGACTTTCAATATATTCAATGTTTTTCTGTACATGATCTTATAGAAAAGATAACACTATACTAAAATCATCAAGCATATATTTAGAATAGGATAAAGGTATAGTACTTAATACTAATTAATGTATTACTCAAGGTATAAGTTTCTTTTTGAGCTGCAATTAATAGATTCAAGTTTCAGGTTTGCAATACTTTACATGTTATCTCTCCATGGGAGTGGGCCATAATGACAATTTGTACTTAAGTTCTACTTACAGTACTCTGGTGGGTTTGAATGCACAAGACAGTCTGATAATGCTGAAGTCTATCTCTTGATTTTTATATACCTTTTAAACATTTACAATGCAATGTGTTATATATCAAATGGTTTTGCTTACTTATACACTTTTACCATGAAGATATTAGCTGGTATTTTATTTTAGTAATAGCGAAAAAACTATTTTTTCTGTTTTTAAAATGAAAAGTGAAGATTCCAATGGAATCAAGGTAACCTTTCATTACCACCACTTGAATATGTACATTGAGGTCACTTTCAGACAGACTTCATTGCTATGAAGTTACTTTTTGCCATTAATAGTAATCTAGGTTTCTGGTTAATAATGACTTCTTAGAACTAAAGCCATTTAAATGATTCAGTTTGGAAGATGCTTTTACAAACTCTTTATAATTGACCACAACCACAGACTGGCTAATTTACCTTAGATTACAATTAATAACCAATGGAATTTACTTTATGTATTTAAGAGAGGGCAGTCCTACATTTCTTTAACTTAATTTCCTTAGATATGAACTTAGAATTTTCATCATTTATTAATTTGATATTATTATCCTAATGTATGAAGTTACACTGAGCAAATAGGCAGACATAAGTAGATTGACACAGAAATACAACTGAGTTACTTGAAACTTTCATTTTTTACAAAACAAGTATAATTGTAAAACATTTGAAAGATCTTTTGGAAGGTTTTTTCTTTAATTTGCACTATGATCATGCAGTTTTGCACAAGAATTTTGTTTCTTCACTAATGGCTTATAACCAAAATGTTCCCAATATTTTAGTACAGTTTTCCTTTGTCTCAGAACTTTATATTTTCCTTTGACTTTAGCAGACTGGATGAGCAAGACTAATTCTATGTATATTCACTGAGGCTATTGCGGCATCAGGGAAACTGGTCTCTCTCATGAATTGCCACTTTTAGGAACCCAGACAGTCAAGGCAGGAGGCCTCCTTCACTTCCCAGGCCTCAGAGATAGCAGGACTCCAGTGGCCACTGGACTGGAAGAGTGGACATTCAACCCCAAGGGTCAACAATTCCACCAGGCAGCAATTCAGTCCACACTTGGAGCCATGAGAGGAAGCAGAGACACTAATACCAGTAGGACAAGAGACAGGGGTGTCTCACACTTGTCTTCCCCTGGGCAATATGGGCAGAAACTGTTGTGAAATAACCATAAGCAAAGGCAAAGGGTGAGGCTAGGCTTGAAGTGACCATAAACAAAGGTAAGGTTAGTTTAGAATTTACACTTACAATAATAGATTCAGGCTAAATTCATTCAGTTATAATTTTAGTTATTATAAGGTGAATTGAGTACCTTTATTAACTAAGCCACAGAATGTTATTAGTTTTTACTAATAAGCAGTTTCTCTGGTTTTCTAGCAATGGAATTCATTTCACTTGTCATTTATACATTAACTCTACTAGCAAAACAGTATTGACTCTCAAAGACTAATTCTCAGGTGACCCTTTACCATTATCCAATTTGTAACAGGTGAACACCAAATCTGATTTCCTAGGCACAAATAAACTGACAAAGGTAAACACAGATTTCAAAGCTGAACACAAGGTTATGCACAAATTAAAACAGAATTTTATACCTTTAGCCTTTCCAGGAACTTTTTGACCTTAATGGATGGCACATGAAGTTTTTTATTTTGATCACTATTCATAATTTTTATGGGCACAACTGAGTTTAAACTGAGAAGTTTGAGGTTTATTTCCTCATTTCTTTAAGGAGACGATATGAGGTTTCTGGGCCTCAGATTTATCTGTTTTCTTTTCTTACTCTGGTTTAACTGGAATTCAGGGTTCTATGCAGAGGCCGCTCTTGGCTATACTATGGCCATGTAGACCAGCAGTGGGCAGAATTTCCTGATTCCTAAGAGACTCCTATGGGGAGTTTGCTGGTAGGCTAGAGATTGTGCCCATTATTTTAGGAAGAATGAAGAAGCACCCTTCGGTCGACCGTTCTGGTGTCCCAGAGACTAGTTTGACTAAAGTCACTGCTCCACATAATTTGGAGCTGAAGCCCTGTCTCAGCATCCTGAGAATATTTATTTTCAGGGCACAATTGGCCCACAAGCATCCTTGTGGGCAGGTCTTGGGGATATCTGATTCTGGGTATCAGATAAATGAGTCCAAGCTGACTGGGAGGCCTGAGCAGTGGCCCTGAATCAAAGCACCTGACACATTTGTTCCAGGGGATATTTGGCTGCTCTCTGAAAGGATGGGCCCAAGGAATGGGGGCCATGGAGTTTCCTGCTCTGGTTCTCGGCACCCCTACTTTTTAGGGTTTGAGACCAACCCAAACAGAAGTTCTGAGTTAAATCTCAGGAAACATATGGCTCCCTTTGATTCCTGCTACCCCAGGAAATCAGAGCGCCCCTGCCACTGGGTATACCCAGAGCAGCCTGGACTTGGGAGACAGGCCGAATTGATTTCCAACCTGAAGCTGCCAAGCTGAATTGTGCTTCTGTCTCCTATCCTTCCAGAATTATTAGATGCAGCCTTAGTTTTGACTTTACTGTCTGATAGTTTTCTGGTTAAACCAGTTATTAAAAGGCCATTAAGTGATTAGAGGTTAATTGTATCAAGTTAACAGACTCGGGTCCTGAGGCAATAACAGCTTCCTTGCTAAACAAAGGCACTTTCCATAAGAACTTTATTTTCACAGTTTTTAAAACAGACCAAAGCATAAACCTGCCAAGAGAGACTCAGTAAAAAAGTGTAAAGTTTAGAACTTGCGAGGGTATTCTGGTCACGTGGGGAAGGGCCTCTCCCACGGTATCCATATTGGCTCTGCCCGCGCTTTTCTACTCATCCGCCAGGTAACTGGGCGTGGTCAGGTAGGAAAGCGGCTTGCTGAGGAATGGACCCAGCAGGAGGGGTAAGCTCTCGGTTCTCCTTTCCTGCCCCGTTTCCTCTAGCTGAGGCGGGAGAAGGCTGCAGCTGCCAGCCCTGCGGCAGTTGCCAGCCATAAGGGCAGAGCCTCTGGCTTCTAAAACAGCTTGAAGACCAGCGGGGCAGGGAGCGTCCACGCTGTGCCCCAGCCCTCCCGACTGGGGTTAGACCTAACAAGGTGGGGCGCGCAGCGCGGATGCAAAGAATTCCAGAGCCCTAGCTCCTTCCCTCCCGGGATTACGACCAGTGGGGGCTTGTGCGCAAACCCGTTCAAAATAGAGACCCAAAGGAAGGCACTAAGCAGGCTGTGGGCCACAGTTTCACTCACCAGTGAACTCCTGGCTGGCTCGCCAAATATGCTACGGGATTCTCTCTAGGTTCTTGGCTATGCTGCAGAAATGAATTTCAAGAGCACGCCAGGTGAGTTAGGCCAGTAGTTTATTCAGGTAGGGAGGGAAGAGAAATGGGAGAAAATAACAGAAAATAACAGAGCAGGGGTCCCAGGGAGAGAGGAAGGGGATGTAAAGGGATGAAGAGGCTGGTTTACAAGCCGCATTCCCCATTATAGATGATAGTCCCCAGGGTTACTCATGTGGGTACATGGCAGAGGGAAAATGCGACAGCGGCATGCAGAGCGCAGGACAGGTGTGTAAGCCAGAAGAGCAAGGCAAAAAAAAGCCTGCGCTCCAGTTTGTGCCTGGCCTTTAAACTGTTAATTATTCTGCCCCTTTGCTAGTGGAAGGGGAGGGGTTCCAGCTGTTGGATGTTCTGATTGGTTACCCCACCCATCAATCCCTTAGAGACATCCAAGGATAAAGTTCCTAGAGAACACCGGGACTTCTCCTTGTTCCCAGGAAGAAGGCTTTGCTCTGGGGAGCAGAATCCTGGGGCTGGGGTCCTCCAGCAGCCTTCTTGGGGGTTACCGACGTCCACGTGGACTCTGTCTGGTTCCAGATCCATCTATTAATTCCCTATCTTACTAGCCTGCTTCAGTGTTAAAACCTTGGCAAATGATTTTCACAATGTTTCCTTCTTTTTTTCTTATACCTAAAGATTTTTTTTACAAATCATTTATTTGGGTCACACATTGAGATTTGGATTTCTAAGACAACATTAATCATTGTTCTCCTTTTAGAAATTTATTTTCAAGGACTAACATTCTTTCTTAGAAGAAATAATTGTCAAAAGAGACAATACTTTTTTTCTTTCAAAATGAGAAGCATTTAAGAATTTGAAGAGCATTCAGGAACAAATATGCATTAAAAGAAGAAAAAAGGCAGGCAGTTAGCTGTGTTCTTTAAATGAGTGTTTTTTTGGCTGGACTTCTTCTCAGGGACGGGCGTGTTTCTGGGACAGGAGCAGGACCAGGGCTGAAGCACTCCGAGGTGAGATGGATCAGGCACCTCAGGCAGCGTTCCTTAGGATTTGACTCCAGCCACGCCAACGAAGGCGCTGGACTGCCTGTTCAATCCAAGAAGACATTCAAACTTCCCTAAATCAAAGATAGGAAATCTGGCAGCATAAAATGGAAAGATTACAGAAATGGTGGCTCCCCTTAGAAGCGGGGAGAAGGCGGTGCGGTTGTGCCTTTCCAGGGGACTAGCTCAAGAGGGAGGAGCAACTGCCAAGAAAGGAGGTTATTGTGCCCCAACGGCCAAGCGACTTCATTAGAATCTATCGTTAAAATTAACCACATTTTACAAGGCTGTAGTCGTCCAGAACAATAGAGAACTGCAAGTGGTATACAAGGCTGAGAAAACACAATGTGCACACTTAGAGTCAGTGTAAACAGCAGATACTAACTTCCTAAAGGTAGAATATCTTAGACATGGTAAAAAAAAGAACCCATTTCTTTCCATTTGTTCTTTTTTAAAGACTGAATATGTTTGAAACTGGTGTTACCTTTTCCCATCTTCTGTTAATCTGTACCAGAAGCTTTCTCTGCTATTTCTTTAAAGTTTCAAAGTGGGGGGAAAAATCTCTCACAAAGCTAATTCCTGGCAAAGGGACAAGGGTAACCTTCTAACCACTCATACCTACCCTAAAGCAGGGGTGGGCTGAACTCCCCTGAAGAAACAGGGGGCGTGGGGGGAAGAAGTGACCAGCTGTGGGAGACTGGATTACGTATCCCAGCACAGACGCTCCCTTAATCTTATCTGCTTTCCTGTGGATGTGAGATTATTATATGTAGAACCTCTTGAAGACATTATTTCTGGTTAAAATGTGGCTCTAGTTAAGATGGAGGGTGGGTCTTAATCCTTATTCCTGGAGACCTTGTAAAGAGAAGAACCAGAAACCACAAGTTAGAGAAGGTCAGAAAATGAGCAAGAAGCCAAAACTTTGCAACAACTGGAAGGGCAGAGAGGATAGCGTCCTGCCACGTGATGGGGGCAGAGATACAGGGCAGGCGGCTCCAAGGACGGTGGCAGCCAGCACTAGAATACCCCAGACTCTGGGAGAAAGGAGGCCTTGCTGATCTCTTGATTTTGTATGTCTAGCTTCAAAACAGTGGCTCAGTAAACTCCTGTTATTAAGCCAAAACCCACTGTGTTGTATGTATGATAGCAGCCTGGCACTCTAAGACCTGCCTAAATGAAGCCCAAGTTCTCTGAGCTAAGAAAAAAACGGTGGTGGTGGTGGTGTGTGCGTGTGTGTGTGTAAGATTGAAGATTGTATGTTGTGACGGTAACAGCAAACATTTTATTGAAAAGCATATTGGAAGAATCTTTTTAAAATCACACTTTGAAAAAAAAAACCCATTAACCATTTTCCTCACTGTAACTCACACAATACACACCATCTTCCATTGGGGTACCCGTGCTCACCTTGCTTTGGTGATTAAGTGCCACCCGTCACACCTGTCACCTAGAGATTCCATCATCCTCAGTGAATTCAGAAATCTTAGTTCATCCTCAACGAATTCCTGCAGCAGCAATTAAAGGGCCAGATAGAAAATATTTTAGGCTGGTGGGCCTCCTGGGCTCTTTCCCAGCTACTCCGTTTTGCCATTGTAGTTAGAAAGTCACCATAGATAATAGGTAACCATGTGGGCATGACTGGGCTCCAGTGAAATTGTGAAAAATGAAATTACAAAACAGGCTCTATAGTATATCATTTCAATTTCGTTTAGTGTAGCCAACTAAGAAAACAGTTATAGCCACTCCCAGCTACTTGAGCTAACACACTGAACTCAAATCTGTTTATATTCATATTACAATCCAACATTATATTCCTTCTACTTTGATCCAACACCCTTAGGATCCATTCCCACACATGTCTTCCAGGTTTCTTTTTTTTTTTAGATTTATTTTTAATTTATTCTCCTCCTCCCCCCCGCCACCATTGTTTTGCACTTGCTGTCTGCTCTCTGGGTCCATTTGCTGTGTTCTCTCTGTGTCTGCTCATCTTCTCTTTAGGAGGCACCAGGAACAAACCTGGGACCTCCCAGGTGGGAGAGAGGCTCTCAATCGCTTGAGCCACCTCAGCTCCCTGCTTTCTTGTGTCCCTCATTGTCTTTCTCTTTGTGTTTCCTTGTAACATCATCTTGTTGATCAGCTCACCATGCCTGCCCTTATTGCCAGCTCACTGTCTTGCTTCATCTTCTCCAGAAGGCACCAGAAACCGAACCTGGGACCTCCCGTATGGTAGGCAGGAGCTCAATCACTTGAGCCACATCTGCTTTCCTCTTTCAGGTTTCTGTTGATATAAATCTTGCAGCTATTCTCTCATGTCTTAGAATGTCATGGTCCTATGTTGTACCTGTTGGGACCTGATAGAATTTGAGTTTGGTCTCAAGCAATGGGAGATAGTGGAGATGACAGACCCTGAGGAGGCTCACCTGTCCCTTGTTGAGCAACCAGCTTAGAAGAGACCGTTACAGGATCTTCAGGCACGGAAACGAGGACTACCTCAGACGGGCAGAAAGGCTTCTCCTACTAGCACCGTGGGCTCGGCAGATTCTCCCCAGATTCAAGGTTCTCAGCTGCACTGAGTAATGCCCGTGTGTCCCCTTACCAAGTTTTAGGGTCCCACTCCTTTCTACTCATTGCTCTAACTTTACCAAGAGAGACCCTGCAAGGCTGGGGACACGAATTGAGCTTCGTGTTTGTTTTTCAGTAATCTTGGACTTATAGGTACAGGAAAGCAATTTCTTTTGGAGTAGTCATAGAAGATTTCTGGTTCTTTACCGAGACATTGGGTTGGGAAGTTGAGGCCCTGAGCGCACCACTTTTTTTCCCCCACAAATCTTCCCAAACACTGAGAAACAACCAAACAACCCCATTTTATATAAAGTGTTTATAGCAGAAACTATTTTCCTTGACTCCATCCTCTAGAATAATTTCCAGTATCAATTCCCATATTTCAGGGTTTGGTCAGAGAGGCAGAATCACTATACAAGGCTTGCTTATTTCAGGGTTAGAGGGCCACAATTGCAGGAACTGCTGGGAGGGGCTCTGCAAGCTGTCGCCACTCCATCTGGTGATGAGGCTGAAGTTCAGGAGAGTTGACTAGGAAATGGGGTCAGCGTCGACAAACTGGAATCCGCCAGGACAGCTGGAACCTGTGTCTTTGTCCTCAACCTTGGGTAACGGACAATCTGTAGGAAATGCTGGTGGGCTTTCCCGTGGAACTGCCCCCTTGGCTGGCCAGAACTCGGAGCAGCTGAAGGAAGCAAGCAGGTGGAACTGGAGGAGTTCACCGCTCAGGCTGTGTGTGAGCTGGCACAGAGCCTGGAGCCCTGCACTGGCCCTCACAGCACAAAAAGGTGGTTGCTTCACTTCTGCCTTCTAAACATAGCACAGATCTCTCCTGTGCTCAGCCCTAACCCAGAAACGGGTGGGAAAAGGAATTCTGGAAATGCGGTTCCAATTCACCAAAGTGGGTATAGTACAAGGCCATCAGAAGCAGGAAACAGATGATAAACCAACATAAACAGAGAAGGTCCCACCACAACCATCTGAGGTGAGATCTTGCATTATCCCCATTTTGCAGAAGAGAAAACTAAGGCAGAAACAGGTTAAGTATTTTGCCCTAGGTCTCGCAGCTAAGTGCCAGAGCCCAACTCTGGCCCAAGGCAGTCTACAGCGAAAGCCATGGGATTCACTACCACTCTCTTTTTGTTTATTCTGCATAAAGCCTTCTGCAAATATTCAACTCAAACTAAGCCGTCCTCTGAGATGATACCACGGATTACAGCAGTTGCCGGCATGTCTACCATTTTGTTCTTTAATTGTGTTGTGCTTATTGATAATCATCTCCCCAACTAGGTATAAAACTCTGCCAGATAATACTAACTATTTTTTTGGTATGTTTGCTTTGGCTTCCAATAGTGCGGTGCATTCAGCCGCGCCTTGTGAAGACTTGTCCTGTTGATTTACCGCCTTTGACGCTCAGAGCGAGGGGACTGTATCTACAGATGCATGTATCTATGGCCCGAGCGGCTTTAGATCTGAAAGGAATCTTTTTCTAAAAAGCCGTTGTCAGTTTATTGAAATGTGCTGAGGAAAAGAGAAAGCAGTCAGGGCTTCTTCAGGCACCCAGCTCTATGCTGGCCTCGTGATAATCGCATAATCCAGACAAGTCAGGGCAAGGGAACTGAGGGGGTAGACGCCGGCCCAGGCAGCGGGGACGTTTTGATTTTCTGTGACGAAGGATCATTCCAGAGAATTACTAAATGAATTCTCACAGTTCATTCAGCGAATGGGAGGTGGAGGATTCTTGACAGTTCAGACCTGAATCCCGTGCTTTTGCATGCCCCCAGCATGAGAGGGACTTTTGTTGGCTTTTTCACTTGGACTTAATTTTAACCTTCAACCCACAGAAGACGGGAGGTGGTACGCGACATCGAGGAGGAAGCGCCTCGCCCACCTCACATCGTGCTGGCATGAGTTGTTATCTGCTCCCATAACAACACTGGAAGGGGATTTGTTTTGTGGTTGAGTTTCCTTTTTTCCCCCCAACGTCATTAGTATCAGGTCTGCAGTATTTCCTCAAATATGCAAGGGGAAGGGAGCGGTGACTTCCTAAAGGAAAGTATTTATATTTTTAGCCTGAAATATGTTTTTACAAAACTTTTCTCAAAAAAAAAAAAAACCCCACATTGAACAAGAGAGTTCTGAACAACGGAAAACAGATTTTAAACCATAGTTAAGATAGTTTAACTTGTAAAATATGTATTTAATGTAATGAAAAGAGAGAAGCAGCAATTTTGTTATTTTAAAGGATGGCCAAAACACTGTGTCTGGATTTTAGAGGAGTCGCCTCTGCCGCGCCTGCTCCCGGCCTTGCTTGCTCTGGGCTTCCGTGTCAGCGGGGTCCAGCAGGGCCCCTCCTTGGGGATGCAGCGCGGGCTGTGGCTAACGGGCTTGGGTGTGAGTGGGGAAGTAGGAGGGAAGGGTGCAGGGAGACCCTGTGCTATCCTAAACTTGCGGGGGTGACAGCCGAAGGAGGTCGTGGAGCCCCGGGCCAGTGTTTCTGCGTGTGTAACGTGCAGCCCAGGAGAGCGCCAGGCAGCTGCTGGTGCAAGGCCTCAGCTCACAAACGAGCAGGTGGTGGCCTAGAGCGGTGTGGGGACTCGGAGCCCCAGCCGATTTAACGCGGACCTCACTCGGACGTGGGGCTGGTAAAGGGGCCCCATGCTGAGCAAATGCCCCCTGGACAGGGCACACGCGGCTTCCACGGTGTGCTTCGCAGGCTCGGGGAGACTTCCTGCCAGCCCTCCAGCCCTCGCTTACTTGCCCATCCTGAAACCCATTTAAGAGGGACCAAACCTTTATGTTACAGACAGAGACGAAATGTGAATACTCCTGAGAAAGGTAAGGGATTGGCATATGTTCCACCCAAAGTTAAGGAGATTTCGTAATAGTAAATGGTCCATTTCTGAGCAGATTTTTATATTGGCGGAAGAGGTGGCATGAAATTGTACACAACCCAAAAGGGTACCCTGAAGGGAAGGAAAGCCACAGGTTGAAGACTGGGAATTTTGTTTTCCAATTTTTTTATTATGAAAATTTCCAAACATTCAGAAAAGTGAAAATAATAGTACTTATATGCTTACCATTTTTATTTTTAATATTTCAACATTTCCATATATTGGCACTGTCTACATATGTGTGTGTATATTGTGTGCGTATGTATTTCTGAACCCTTTTAAAAATTAACATGCAGACATTCATCATACTTCACCCCGAAATACTTAAGCCAGAAGAGAAAGGTGAGTGTTTCCTCTCTATTTCAGCCCAGGAGTAGCTCTAACCCTGATGTGACTACGTTGTCCTAACTACTTCATCTTCTTTTCTTTGGCTCAGTTGAGAAATCACTTTAGGATTTGCTCATCTCTTGAAGCCATATTCTGTTTGGGTGTATTTAATTTTTCAATTATTCTTTTAAAGGTTTGACTAAAAATCACTTAATTATTATGTTATTTGCAGACAGTTGTTTCCTTTCTCCATTAAAGAAAACCAAATGTAAATATTAGGACGTGGCTGAGATGTTCAAATAAGTTACCAGGAATGTTTTCATCTTTGCAAGTGATCTAGACCAGTGCTTCTCTCGTTCAGCAGGTCTGGGGAGTAGGGCTGGGTATTTCGCATTTCTAATAAAATCCCTGGTCAGGTCGATGGATTATATTTTGGATAGTAAAGATCTAAACTAAATTGTTTAATTTCTCTGTGCCTCAGTTTACCCTTCAATACAAAGACTTGAGGAGGCCAAGTACCTTATGTACCTCCCAGAAAAGGTCAGGAAGGACATCTAAAGTATTATATTACAATAAATTCAAGTGTCAAAAAGTTGTGTTTATATCCTTTGTGGTATAAAGTTAAGACTTTATTTTGGGTTCATGTGTAAATCAATCAAGGTCAAAAAAAGGAATTCCTGAAAGCCATTTTGATCTAGAGGTGGATTGGAGTCTTAGAAGCTACCTGGCAAAGAAAACAAAGCTTGGAATAATTTGTCACTTAGCAGGTTGGCACTGCATAATTATCCATATAAGTGAATAAACTATTGCTTGTGTATCTCCATATTATTTGCTGGGTAGAGGAAAAAATCAACTTAGAGAAGAAGTTCACTCTATAATTTGTAAAATGTGAAGAATGGAATCTTTGGCTCAATTTGGGTTTTAGAGCTGTGCTTTTGAATGCTGGAACCACTAGCCACCTGCAGCTTTTGAGCACTTGAAATGTGACTAGTCCAAATTGCTGTGTGCTGTAAAAATAAAATACGTACCTCATTGTGAGGATTTAGTATGAAAAAAGGGTAAAATATCTCAATAATAGCTGTTTATATTAATTACATGTTGTGATAATATTCTGGATATTTTGGATTAAACAAATTATAGTATTAAAATTAATCTTGTCTGTTACTTTTTACTTTTTCTGTGGCTACTAGAATATTAAAAAGTACATATGAAAGAAAGAAAAAAAATTACATATGTGGCTCACTTTATATTTCTATAATAACAGTGCTGTTTTAGATTATGTGGTTCTAGAATGCAACAGTTATTCTAGATTCCATCAGGTGCTTTTAGAGTCAAAATCAGTTCTCAGTGAATATATACGTATGTCATTTTTCTGTAGGCAAAAATCAAGTCACAGTAATTCTGGAAACTTCCTGGCTCCCAGCCTCCCTTTTCACATGCAGTTAACTCTAGTCTTTCCTGAGAGGTTTGCAAGTCACCCCACCCTCTCAGCTGGCCACTGATGTCTCTTCAGGTCCTGCTCCTAGACCAGAGTTTTGTACCAGACTCCTTTTCCCTTTGAGGAAGCATCTCTTGGGTTCCCCAGAGTGCCTTCCCTGTGGCAGCTGCCACCGGTCCACAGATGTGTCTTTGAATGAACCGTAAGTGGTTAAAGCCTCCCCACCTCCTCCCTTATCCACAGTAGATTTTTCATGTCCAATGTAAATTATTGGAGGAAAATAATTACTTGTGGAGAATGATGTTACCCAGTTTAATATGCAAGAAATATCTAAGTTTCTCCTTTAATAACTCAGCCTGGAAACTACATTTAAGGGTCTAACAGTATAATACAGAGATAGAAACAAACAAACAAACAAAAAGTAGTCACAGTCATCCAGTTCTGTGATTCAAAAGGCAGCATCTCTTTTCCTTCATCTCAATTGAAAAAGTCTAGAAAAGTTCACTGTCTTAGTGTGCCAGAGGGCTGCCGATGCAAAGTACCAGAAATGGGCTGGCCTTAATAATGGGAATTTTATTATAAAAATAAATTCTCACAATAAACAGAGATGCTTTCTCAGGAAAGTCAGCTTCGGGGCGCCCAGCCACGTGGTAAAGCAAGATGGCGGCCAGTCTCTGCGGAGGTCTCACCTTCCCCTCCAGACTCAGCCACTCCTGCTCAGCCGGGAGAGTGGGCCAAGGGCTCTTCTCTTTCCAGGCCTCCTCACAGTCTCTCGGGGCGCTCTGCCCTTCTGCAGTTGTAGCCTAACCTCGAGTCCTCGCTCCCACGACAGGTTAAAAAATGGTGCCTTCCTTTCTCTGTGTGTCTCTCTGTCTCCGTTTCTATCAGACCCAGTTAGAGGGTGGAGACCCAAGCTGGCTCCCGCCCGCAGTGATCTTATCAAGTCATCTAATCAAAGTCTCCTCAGCCGAATTGGATGCAGAGAGCCCCCCACCCTCAGGAATGGACTGGTTTAAGGACACAGTGTTTTTCTGGGATTCACATATTCACCTACCGACTCATCACCTGCCAGAGAAGTGGGTCACTGTGTGCTAGAGGACGGGTGGGGGGTAATGCCATCGGCTGCCCTACCAGAATCACAGGAGGAGCGTTTTCCCAAAGGGCAAGGAGTGCTAGGCAGGCCCAAATGACAAGATACACTGCAGAGATTTATAACTACTCCAGGTCAGAAGCCAAAGACGAGGGGTAAAACCAAGATTTCTGGGATCTCAGACCCTGCTCTTTCCACTGTACCACAAATTATTGATGATGATTCATATACAATGTTCTCATCACACTTTTAAGTGTTCGAGATGATTTCATATAATGCATCTTATTTTCAGTGTCATTCTGCCTAGTGTTAAGGAGAGAAATAACAGAGAAGGATCAATGACATAAGCAGAGTGTGTCCAAGGACTTAAAGCTCAAAACAAGAGGTGTGACTTGTCTTATGCTTAGCTTTAAGATTCCTTTGAGGTTTTCAGCAGGAAAGCAGGAGAGATTAATTTGGGGACTATCAAAGACGTAAGAAAGAGCCACAGACCCTCACTGGGACACAAATGAAGTGCATAGTCTAGCACCCTTCCCTCCCTCTTCTCACGCTAATGTAGGAGCTTTTTTTATTTTAAGATTTACTTCAGTTATTTATTTCTCCCCATCCACTCCTTGTTTGCACTCGCAGTGTCTGCTTGTCTTCCTTGTTTCTTTAGGAAGCACTGGGAACTGAACCCGGGACCTCTGATATGGGAGGGAGGTGCCTAGTGAGCCACCTCCGTTCCTGCTTCATTGTGTCTCTCACTGTGTTTTTCTTTTTGTGCCTCTTATTGCATCAGCTTGCCGTGCCTGCCTGTCGTGTCAGCTTCCTCGTTAGGAGGCACCAGGAACCTCCACCACCTACTTTGTTGTGTCTCTCACTATGTTTTTCCTCTTGTGCCTCTTGTTGCGTCAGCTTGTCATGCCTGCCCGTCATGCCAGCTTGCTGTCTTGCTCATTTTCTTTCAGAGACACTGGGAACCAAACCCAGGACCTCCCATGTGGTACATGGTAGCTCAACTGCTTGAGCCACATCTGCTTCCCAATGCTAAGATCTTGAAGAATATTTACCAGCCTCACTGTGTTTCCACTGCCTCCCTCAGCCCCAGCCTTCAGCACTTCTTGTTTCCTCTTTTGGGAATTCCTTTCTTCCCATCTGAGTGCCCCCACACCAACCTCTGCGGTCCCAGGACACCCAGTGCTTATACCTATGGTCACCCCTCTCTCTGGATTGTTGTTTTGTGTTTATTTGCTCATTTGCCCCACTAGATCACAGGCTTCTCGATGACTGAAATTGTATCTTATTTGTTCTTATATTTTCAGCACAACTCAATCTCTGTCACTAGTAGACCTGCAATATTTGTTGAATGAATGACCAGGAATCATAACATTACAAAGATTTAAACTTTAACACGGTAAGTTAAGAGCTAAATGCACACTGAATAAAGTGTAGCAGGTTTGGCTTCTGTTTTATTTAGGTGCTCATTTTTCAAGAATGAAGGCAGGTGTGCGAGACTGGCAGGCATCAGAGCAGGAGAGGAAGCAGATCCACAGGCAGTGAAGACAGAGGCAGAAGCAGGTTGGCGGGGAGCCCAAGGGAATATTTGTGGAGCCGATGGGCCAGTCTTGGGGACAGAGAATATGGATTGTTATTTTCCAACAAAGAATTGATTGTGCTCCGTGCTGCAGCCAGGTGGAAGAAAGCACCAGGGACAAAGGGAATAGGGCTTGGCAGCCCCAACCAGGAAGCAGCCGTGGCACTGCTGGGCGAAACAAAGGACAAAGGACAAATGTGTTCAAAATAAGCTAAAACTCCAGGGATGTCCTGAGCAGGTCTTTTGTAGTCTCCAAAGGAAGAGGTTTAAGTTTCCAGAAGTTTTACCCAGTGTCCTCTTCAAATAGGCCAAGGGTTACCCATCTTCATTCGCTAAACTCCTTTCTCCTTTTTGCCCAAAGACAAGACGTCTTCCAGGCTTGTCAGTCTGGCAAAGTCTGACCCTCCATGCACCATACACCCCACGTCACATCGCCTACTCACAGATTCCCAAATAGGCCTGCGTTTTTATTTCTCTGAAGTTCTGTAAGGGCTGCTCTCTGCCTGCACCTCCTCTCCACAACCACATCCACCCTACAATGCTTGCCTACCACTCAAGATCCATCTCAACTGTAAGTCTTCCCTAACTTCGATTCAGAATTAATCATTTCTTTTTAGCTTCTAGGGTAGTTGGCCTTTAAACTTTTTTGGTCAAAAAAGACTTTGCAAAACTCTTCGGTCCCTTGCAGATGATCAAGCTGATACCCCCAATTTTTTTTTCCAGCATAAGTTAAATAGATGCATAACATTCACTCTCCTGAGTTTTGCAGAACTGATAGCTTAAAATATAGTGATATTTCTCTTTGAAATATAGTCAGTGGAATCTAATCCATTTAAAACAAACAAAACAAGAACACCTTTTCCCTTACTAGGAGTAGAATGAAAGTGATTGGAAAGAGTGAGGTGTGTGGGCTGGTGAGTTCCGGTGAGAAGAGTCCTGCGGATCGCTTCTCTGATTGTGGCTTGGGCAGCAGCAAAACGACAGGCAGATTTGTGGGTCAGAGAGCCGAGAGAACTTGCATTCTTTGCCCTCATGGTGCCCCAGGGCAGTCGCCAGACTCTAGAGAAGAAATGACTGTGCTGTAGAGGAACTAAACTCACTCCCTGCCGCTAGTAGACCTGCGATAATGTTTGCTGAATGGACAACTGTAGGACGGGGTTTGGGTAGAGCGGTTCTTAGCTAGTGACAAGAGCCTCCTGCACCTCAGCAGATCGTGGAAACTGCAGAGTGATTCCTAGTACCCAGGAGGGCTGCAGGAGGAGGGGAGAGAACGCCAAGTCTGGAGGAGCAGGTGGATTGAAAGGGAACTCGTTCTGTGATGACCCTGAGACCAAACACTAAAGGCCAGGCAGGACAATGCGTGTCTAAGACGGATGACAGTGAGGGCCCGCGGACTTGCCTCCCCTTCTGGCACCTGTGCATGATATGTGCTCCCCCCACCCCCACTCCCAAAAAGAAATACCTACCTAGGTACACCCACAGGTAAGTGATTGAATGAGATTTAGTGTCTACCACCCTGCTGTAACGGTGGCTACAAAAAATAAAATACTGTGAGTTAAAGAAAAATACAGCTACTTTTCTTATACATCTAAGTGTACAAGAAAGAATATTCTGAGGTATATACCTGCTGCAGATGTTTAGAAAATACTTTTTTCTTTTTCTCCTTTCCCCAGTTAGACCACATGCTCCTAGAATGGGCATTGTTCCTGCTTTGTGTTAAGTGCTTTGGCACTTGTTTGTGGAATGAAAGTGTGTGTGTGTCTGTGTGTGTGTGTTGGTTATTGTGGCTGTAGTATGTGAGGAAAGATTGTCTTAATTCAGGAAAATGTAATCAGTATTTTTAATGTTGGATTTAATGGATTTATGCCAATTTTGGTCTTATACTTAAACCTCCCTGTGGTGTTTAGGCTCATGTGTCAACTCGGCCAGGTGATTGTGCCCAGTTGTTGGTCAAGCAAGCATGGGGCTAACTGTAATACAAGGGCATTTATGGACTTCAGTCATCAATGACTTTACTGCAGAAATAGCTGATTACATCTATGACCAACCAAAGAAATTGCCATCAGCAATAAGTGATTTTTATCCAATCAGTTGAATGCTTTAAAAGGGGAAGTGATTTCAGCATTGAGAGAGAATTTCCCAGCTTGTCTTTGGACAGCCAACCTCTCCCAAAAGCTCATCAAGGACCTTCATTGGACTTTTACTGGAGCGCCTGGTTTGTAGCCTGCGTGGAATCTGGACTTGTCATCCCCCATTTTCATAAAATCTCATACTATTGATAGATCTCTCCTGCTGATTCTGTTTCCCTAGAGAACCCTGACTAATGCACTCCCCCTCATGAGTTTTGGGGAAAAAGGTCTTTTCACTAAGTATTTCACTTTTTAGTGAATTTAGCAAAATATAGAGAAAAATCTCAGATTAGAGAAGGTAGGAAAATACTAATGAGAATGAAGGAACTTGGGAGAAGAATTTCAACCAACTAGGGAAAGTAGAGGAGGGAACTGGTCAGTTCTCGTTCAGTGAGCCATCAGAGAGCAGCCCAGTTTGGCTTCCAGAAGTCTAAGGTTCTCAGAAATAAAGGAATTTCATAAATGGGCCTTCAAATCCAATTAAGTGAGGTCAGAATTATAGTGCCTTCAAGTTAAGCTTTTAGCTGAACTCCAAGTCTTGAAGGTTGACCTACAAAGCATAGGCCTATATTTTTCTTTTTTTATCCCCCACCCCCGCCGTGGCTTTTTGCGTGCTGTCTGCTCTCTGTGTCCATCTGCTGTGCGTTCTTCTGTGTCTGTATTTATTTATTTAATTTCCCCACCCCCCTTGGGGCTTGCTTGCTGTCTGCTCTGTGTCCATTCCCTGCGGGCTCTTCTGTGTTCTTGCTTGTCTCCCTTTTTGTTGCGTCACCTTGCTGAGTTGGCTCTCCCGGCATCTGCAAGTTGGGTGGCGCCCTGCTGCTTGCCGGCGAGCCTGCCTTCACAAGGAGGCCCCAGGACGAGAACCCAGGGCCTCCCATACAGTAGACGGGAGCTCATCTCATTGAGCCACAGCTGCTTCTCAGGTCTATACTTTTAATTAAAGCATGAGTAGTTGGTTAGACAAAGCAAAAATAACAGTGAAGCAATTTTATGTCTTTGGAATCCTTTATCAGGTGATCTATTTATAAATACCTCCACCTTTTGGTTTCTCCATCTGTCAGTTTCTCAGCATAATTCTCTGGAGATTCATACAAGTTTTTGAGTATGTCAATAGTTCATACTTTTTATTGTTAAGTAGTGTTCTATGGTCTGGATATACCATGGATTGTCTAACCATTTACCCAGTGAAGGACATGTGGGTTGGAAGGACATCTCCAGTCTTTTACTACTGTGGTAAACAATTTGGACTAGAGCTCTATAAACTTCCATGTACAGTTTTTTGGTGTGAACACAGTGTTTTTAAAAACCAATTTTTTGATACATATTAATAAAGAATACAACCCATCCACAGTATACAATCCATGGTATTTGGTATAATCTCATAGTTGTATATTCAATCACTATTGAAACATTTTAATTATTCCAATAGTAATAACAACAAAAATTTAAAAAAGACAAAAAAGGCACTACCTCTTAATAATCATCTCCTAATATCTCTAGGCTCCCCTGACATACATAGCTGCTATTCTTTTTTTGTCTTTCTAATTTATTTGTATTTGTTTTTTGTATAGATGGAGTCAAACAGTATGTAGTACCTTTTCTCTAGTTTCTCTCACTTAGTATGTTTCCTTTTTTTTTTTTTTACCCTTAATAGATTAATATGTTACTATACACTACTGATTATATTTTGCTTTGTGAACGTTTTCTGGGTTATATGGAAATTGTATGCTTAGTTTTACAAGATGTTATAACTGCAAGTTGTTTTCCAGAGTTGATTGTGCTACTTTACATTTCCATCAGCAAGGAATGAGTGATCCTATTTCTCTGCAGCCTTGCCAGCATTTGGGGTTGTCATTGTTTTTTCACTGTTTTCTATTTTAGATATTCTTACTGGTGCATAGTGATAGCTCATTGTGGTTTTAATTTGCATTTCACTGATGGCTGCAAGCAGAAGAATTGCATTTACCATCCATGTGGAATCTAAGCCCCCTCTTGATCTAGAGATGGAGTGGACATCACCATCCCAGGGTCCACAGAATGGAGGAATAAAATATGGATTAGAGTGGGCTTACTGATATTCTACTATAAAACTATTGTGACTAGTAATAGAAGAAATTGTAGCATTGAGGTGGAGAAAGTGGTCACAGTAGTTGCTGAGAGCAGGGAGAGGGAAGAGATATGATGAGGGGGCATTTTTGGGACTTTGAGTTGTCCTAAATGATATTGCAGGGACAGATGCTGGACTTTATATATCCTTCCATAACCCACTGAATGTAAACTACAGGGTAAACTATTCATGTGGTGCAGCAGTGTTTCAAAATGTGTTCACTGAGTGCGATGAGTGTGCCACAATGATGGGGAAGGTTGTTGGTGTGGGAGGAGTGGGGTGGGGAGGTGGCGGGTATATGGGAATCTATTATGTTTTTAGTGCAATATTTTTTGAGATGTATGTATCTTAAAAAAATACAATTTACAAAAATGATGGGGGTGGGGAGTGGGTTATATGGGAACTTATGTTTTTTAATATAATGTTCTTTGTGATCTATTAACTTTAATTAAAAAAATTTTTAAAAACAAATAAAATAAAAGTATGTGGAAAAAAATATTCTGGATACAAGTTCCTTATTGGATATATGGTTTACAAATTTTTTTCCAGCTTGTGTATTGTCTTTTTACTTTCTTTGTTGACACATAAAAGTTTTAAATTTTGGTTAAGTCCAGTTAATCAATTTCCTATTTTATTTGCCTGTGCTTCAGGTGTTATGTCTAAGAAATCATTGCCTAACCCAAGATTACAAAGATTTACTCCTATTTACCTCTAATATTTTTATAGTTTTAGTTCTTCATTTAGGCCAATTTTCAGTTAACTTTTGAGTATGGTGTGATGTATTTTTGCAAATAACTATCCAGTAGTCCCAGTACTATGTGTTGAAAAGACTTTTTTTTCTCTTTGCAATTTCTTGACATGTTGGTCAAAAATCAGTTGACTGTAAATGTAAGTATTTATTCCTGGGCTCTCACTTCTTTTCCATTGATTTACTTGTTTGTCTTAATGACAGAACCACATTGTCTTGATTACTGTAGTCTACCTTTTTATATCATAATCACCTGGAAGTTCAATTTCTAATTTGGAAGTTTTGATTATTTGGAGTATCACTGTAGAACATCCAGGGGCAGGCTCTTGGCCCCGGCTCGCTCCCGTTCTTTCTAAACAAGGCGTATGTTTAGATATCCCAGCCCTCACTTCAAACTCTGCCCCCGTTTCTTTCTTCCCCTCCTTCAGCAGTCACTGGGCCTTCTCTTGAGTCTAGGTTTGCGAACGTCAGCAGCACCGTTTGCACTTGGAAGGACAGGCCTGGGGAAGACACCGCGCGTGCCCTGCAAGAAGGCTCGGGGCTGCTTCTGTAGAAAATTCCAGTTGGGTTTGGTCCCTGGGAGTGTGTGGTCTTGAAGAGGTAGGGTAAGGAGCACAGATGTCAGGTGGGCCTTGCACACTCCTCGCTCCACGGTAAAGGTGCAGCCAGAAGAGAGTCTTTCGAAGTGTGGGTCCTAGAGAAAACTCCCCTTTTGCCCAGGTATAAAGGTGGGACTGTTGGATAGAGTAGACTCACTGGGTTCATAACAATGATTCTTTTAGTGATACATTAGAAACCCATTCAATTCTTTCTTGATGACATGACATTATGGTGTCCTTTAAAATTTGTGGTACATCTGGTTTTCCATTTCTAAGCAACCACTTACACATCTTGTCTGCTTTCTTATTATGTTGACAAGATTCTTTATTCCTACCTGTTTTACTCATTATGGAATATTTCCAGACACTATTAAAACTTGTCTAAATTATGCTAAATATTAAGCCTGCTAAAATTTGATGACTCTGATCAAAATTACGTCCTTTATCAACTTTATTAGTTTTACCTTTCTAAACAAAAAAATTGGCCAGGATGATGTTTTCAACATCCAAGCTGACTGCAGGTGATACTTTTACTTAAAATGAAATTTGTACTTTCCCATTAATATTCTATATATTTATAGATAAAGATGAATCATTTTAAAACATAAGTTAGTTTATTGGCATTGTCTTCTTTAGCAGGTTTCCTATCGCTATTTCTAACTCTAACATCATTTTTTGAAAAACCTTTTTATTAGAGAAGTTGGGGGTTCACAGAACAATCAAACACAACACACAGGATCCCCCGCACACCACCCTACCATCCACACCTTGCACCGGTGTGGAACGTTTGTTACAGTCGATGATAGCACATTTTAAAAAATTGTACTTTTTAAAAAACAGTGGCAGCCAGCATCTTTATTGAGAGTCTATGTTCTAGGCACTGTGTGAGGCAATTTACATGGATTACCTCATTTAAAACACCCAGTACACATGCCTGTGAAATACGTCCTATTATTTTTTAAATCTTTTTTAAATTACAGAAGTTGTAGGTTTACAAAAAAACCATGTAAAAAATACATTGTTCCCATGTATTTCCCTATTGTTGGCACTCTGTATTAGTGTGGTACCTTTGTTATAGTTGATAAAAGATTATTAAAATAGTACTATTTACTATCAGTGAACCAGAGTTTACCTGCAGCCAGAACATGTTTTTCTGGGGTACATAGAGTGTCAAACCACCACAATGATCACAGAGTATTAGTACTTATTTATTAATGCAGTGAAATATATTAATAAATTTTCTATTGTGAAATTACACTTGTATTCCTGGAATCAACCCAGCTTAGGCATCATGTATTATTATTATTTTTATACACTGCTCCATTTGGTCCACTAACATTTCAGCATCTATATTACTGAAATGTAGGTTCTCTGGGCATACAATTTCTGATTAACGATTACTTTTTCTTAGCACTGTAAAGAGACTATTCCATTGTCTTAAGGCTTCTGTCGTTGATGTCATTCTGATTGTTGTTCCTTTTGAAGTTATCTCTATTTTCTGTAGCTACTTCTAATTTCTTTTCCTTTAAGTTTCTCCAGTTTTGAAACTTGTAAACAGGTATGAATTTTTTCATTTATTCTGCTTGGGATTCGTTGGGCTTTCTGAACCCATCTATGTTTAATTAATTGTGGAAAATTCTCAGCCATATCAATCTGAATGTTGTCCCTCCTTCAGTTTTTCTATTATGTCATTCTAGAACTCCAATTAGACATATGTTAGACCTTGTCACTTACTCTGCCTATATTTTATCTTTATATCTGTTTTCTATCTCTTTGCCTTTTTTGGCTTCATTCTGGATTATTTCTCCTAAATATCTTTTAGTTTACTAATTTTCCCTCAGTTCAGTATAATTGTCTATTTAATACACCAGTTGAACTTTTTATTTCAATTACAACTGTCACTTTTAGAAGTTCCATTTGATACTTTTTCAAATACATTTTGCATTTGCTCCATACGAATTTAAAAAATTTTTCCTCAATCATATCGATAATACTCTTTTTATATTCTGTGTATGATTAATCAAATTTCTGAATTTCTGTGGTGACTCGTTTCCTCTTGTGCTATTTAATATTTGGTTGTGCCCATGTTCCTTAGCACTTTACCTAGGGCAACTCTTTGATGCCTGAGTGAAAGTATCTTTCTTCAGAGACAGTTTCTGTTTGCTTCTACCAATACCTTGACATCACTACCAACTCATTTTAAATTCTTATCTCGTAGGCTTTGATAATGTGATTTCAGACTTCAGTCAAAATGAGGACTGGCTTGTGGCCTTAAATTCATAGGAGAAATTCTTCCCCCTTACGTCCAGCTAAAGACAGTGCTAGAATGGACAACTCTCTTTGCCTTCTGTCTTCAACCTTTTAGTGAGATATAGCCTTTTGAGGGGCCTTCTTTATGAAGGAGCCTCTGATCTGACTCCATGCCTTATACAGCCTCAAAACTTTCTCTCTTGCTAGCAAGCATGGCCAGGAAAACCCAGACTCTGCCCACTGAGACAGTCAGATGCCTTCAGGAAAGCTAAGGCTTCATGAGCAGTTTCCATGGCTAGTGCACCTGTTGGGCTCATGTAAAGGAGTTATTACGAGCTCACCTATGCATTGAATTAGGCTGGAAGTTTGTTGGTTTCCTTGCTTTTATTTTCCTATCTGGTAGTTAAGAAATGTATTTACATTTCATTATTATTTTATGACCCAATTTGATTTTTTTTAAAAAATGGGAAATTCATTCCATATATATTTGTTGTTAGAACTGATATATTTATCATTTCAAATACAGTTTTACAATACTTTCTTCCTTTTTTCCCCCTGGTCAATGACCTAGGCTTTCTTATCTTGATCTTTTCTAGTGCTTTCGAAAGTATATATTCTTTCTATCTCTGTTCCTGTCCCAGACACAGCAGCACCCAGGAGTAGAGGGGAACTACAATTGCAGCCTCTCTAATTTCTGGATGGCAATGAAACTAGACAAAGAAAATCCTATTCAGGTCTCAGCCCTAAATGGCATATTCCTGGTTTGCTTTAAGAAACAGACACTGCCTGTTTAAAAAAAAAAAAGCAATAGCCTGACTCTTAACTTTAACTTTCCCCTCATCTGTCTTATCCCTTGATTTAGACCAGAGAGCTAAACCATCCAGAAATTGGAGGGGCTGCATTTGTAGTCCCCCTCCTCTCCTGGGTGCTGCGTAGAGGGTGGTGAGCCAGTGCTCAATATGGGCAAAACCCATGATAAAATCTGTGACCGGAAGGGGCAGGCTGGGCGATGGGTGGGGTGATAGTGTTGCAATGACGGCACTGGGTCTGATGGTGTAGGACTGTGACGGCGAGTGGGGGGCTGGGTGGGACTCTCCATGGAACTGGGGGAAGGTTGAAGGAAGGAGCAGGTGAACTCTGGGGATTTTCAGGTTTGTGGTTAAAACGACATGGTGAGAATGCTCTTCTGACAAATACTGCAGGGGAGGGTTACTGTGCAGGGTGTGGGGGTAGGGTGTATGTGGGATAGGGAGCATTTGGGGCACGCCTCTGTGGAATACGGAAGTGTTCATCTTGTCACAGTATGTTATCTCTGTGGGTGGAGACCCACACAATATACAAGAAAATGTTAAACTCCCTTCCTGGGGAGTCCAGCTATGTGCTCAATTAGACGGACAAGAATATCCTCAGAACATAGGCAGTGCCTAATCAAAGAAAACAGACGAGTATGTTAATCTCTCAGTATCATTGCATGTAACGATGAAACCTATTCTTCAAAAACTGAAGACCAGCTTAGTGGTCACCCTAGGTTCTGAGGAGGGGGAGGGGAGAAGACAATGGAAGGACATAGGCCATTTTTAGGGCATCGGAACTGTTCTGCATCATCTTGCAAGGACGGATACCGGCCATGTTAAATCCTGTCAAAACCTATAAAAGTTCACGGATCAAAATGTGAACCAAAATGTAAACCATTGACCATGGTTGTAGCAATGCTTCAGTATTTATACATCAATTGTTACAAATATACCATACACATGTAAAATGTTATTAATGGGGGAGCATGGGAGAGGGGTAGGTATATGGCAATCCCCTATATCTTCTATGTGACTTTTCTGTAACCTAAAGCTTCTTTGAAGCTAAAGCAAAAAAAAAAAAAAAAAGACACTGAGGAAACATATGGAAGGAATTATCATTGTACATAAAAGAGAACAGATCTTATAGTGAAAAACATAATGAAAAAACTTTATTTTTGTATTATTTATTATTATTTTATTATATTATTTATTTATTTTTGGCTTTGTCTTTGGGGAGGTTTTTTGCTTTTTTTTAATTCATTTTTTAAAAATATTACATTCAAAAAATATGCAGTCCCCATTCACCCCCACTGCCCCCACCCCACCACTCCCCCCACAGCAACACTCTCCCCCATCATCATGACACATCCATTGCATCTGGTGAGTCCATCTCTGGGCATCGCTGCACCTCATGGTCAGTGGTCCACATCATAGCCCATACTCTCCCACGTTCCATCCAGTGGGCCCTGGGAGGATCTACAATGTCCCGTAATTATCCCTGCAGCACCACCCAGGACAACTCCAAGTCCCAAAAATGCCTCCACATCTCATCTCTTCCTCCCATTCCCTGGGGAGGTCTTGGATGGCAGAAAGGTCACAACTGTGGCAGGGGAGGGTGACTGGGTGACTGGTGTGGGGTGTCAGTGATGCATGCAGAAGAGTGCACGTGGGGCATATGAATATCTTCACGTGATCATGGGGCATTGTCTTGGTGGGTGGAGTCCCATACAGTAACCAAAAGAATATTGAATTCCATCCTGGGAAGTCCTGCTCCATTCTCTAATAGAGCAGCAAGAATCCCCTGAGTACAAGGGCAGTGCCTAGCAAAGGAGACCAGACCATTATGTCAAGTCCTTGATATTGATGGTTTTAATTATGAACCTTTTCCCATGAAATTGAAACTCTGCCTCGTATTATATATTGCCTAAGAGTTACTTTCTAAAAACCTCCTTGTTGCTCAAATGTAGCCTCTCTCTAAGCCCAACTCAGCATATAAATGCACTACCTTCACCCTGGCAGGGGCATGACTCCTGGGGATAGCTCCCATGGCATGGAGGGATTATTGCCAAGCGCTGACTAGGAATGCACCTGATAAAAACCTTGACCAAAAGGAGGAAATATTAAATACAGACGAATTTTTATATAAGTGAATTGGGAGGTCATTTCACAAGTTTTGCTTATAAACATCTGAGCAGGATTTCATTGACTGCCACAGTAAACAGTGCCTCAAACATCGGGGCTTCTGAGGGCTCTAGAGACATCTAGACATTACAGACAGGGCAGACAAGCTCCGGAACTTGGCACCCTGTCAGTGGGCCTGATTTGGAATATATGCTCCCCAATGTAACAGAGTTACTCATTTATAATTTCCCTACAAATATCTCTTCTGTCCCTTTAATTTGAACCTATAATTAGCACTATACTCATTGAATATACGTCCCAGAGACTTCAATCTTTGGCCTGTGCTTGTGCCCATTGACCCCTGCATCTCAGCAGTGCTGCAGCATCTATACTCCCGTTCATCGGACTTGCCCAGGAAAACTAACAAAAGATGATGATAGACAATGCCCATCCCCAAAATCAGAGTATCTACAACTCCAAGCAAGACAGTTCCATCTATCTGCCCCATGGGATACAAGGCCTCTCTCAATCAGAAACAGAGTGGGCATCACCATCTCCAAATCTCGGATTGAGGAATGAAGAAACCTAAGGGAAGTGCAGCTGTGCACTCCAGTAGATTAATTATAGAATTTATTGTTGTAGCAATGGAAGAACTTTCATCTGAGGCTCTGAGGGGAGGGAGAGGGAAGAAGAGCTGTAACACGGGGGCATTTTTGGGACAATGGAATTGTGCTGTATGCTATTGCAATGACGGATACGGGCCATTATACATTTTGTCAAAACCTATAAAATTGTGCGGAGCAAAGTGTAAACTATAATTAGTGCTCGCTTCGGCAGCACATATACTAAAATTGTAAACTATAGTCCATGGTTAGTAGCAATGCTTCAGTATGTGTTCTTCAATTATAACAAATGTACCACACTCATGTAAGATGTTAATGTGGGAACATGTTGGAGGGAGAGGAATGGAGTATATGGGCATCCTGTATTTTTATATTTTTGACGTAACATTTATGTAATCTAAAGCATCTTTAAAAATAAAAAAGTTAAAAAATATTTAAGCAGAATAAATAGTGGTAAACTGAAAAGTTGTCAAGATTTGCAATTGTCCCAGATAGTAGACAAATCTTGTTGATATGCTACACATTTTGTCCTCTTGAATTATCAAGAAAATTCCCTTTAATTTTCCAAAGGAAATATAAATAAATAATAAATAAAACTACTTCAAAATGATTTTTTAAAGGAACATACATATTTTTTCCACCTAGAATAACTGAGAGAAATATTTAGAAATTAATGACTTTTATCTTAGATCAAAAGGAATAATCTATTATATATAACATTTTCCTGAATTCTTTGGTTAATCACATTCCTAAAGCAAGTAAATATAAAACAGCATAAGAATAGGGAAATGGACTTGGCCCAGTGGTTAAGGCATCTGCCTATCACATGGGAGGTCCACGGTTCAAACCCCGGGCCTCCTTGACCCATGTGGAGCTGACCCATGCGCAGTGCTGATGCGTGCAAGGAGTGCCCTGCCATGCAGGGGTGCCCCTGCGTAGGGGAGCCCCACGAGCAAGGAATGCGCCCCATAAGGAGAGCCACCCAGTGTGAAAGAAAGTGCAGCCTGCCCAGGAATGGTGCCGCACACACGGAGAACTGACACAACAAGATGACGCAACAAAAAGAAACACAGATTCCCGTGCCGCTGACAACAACAGAAGAGGACAAAGAGGATGCCGCAAATAGACACAGAGAACAGACACCAGGGCGGGGGAGAAGGGGAGAGAAATAAATAAATAAATAAATAAATCTTAAAAAAAAAAATAGCGTAAGAATAGAATTTCATTTATAATAGAATGCCCAATATAATGATTTTGAAGTCCCACATTTTAGTAAATATAATGTGAATTAGATTATTGAACTTTCTCTTGTGAATGACTGTTTTTGCTGTTTAAAATGTTTTGGTATCTGCATGTTTCAGATAGCAGTTATCTGATTAACTATGGAATTTTCCTAAAACTGTCTATTTTTAGCCGGCTCTTCTCCTCTCTTTGGAGATCTGCCATCATCAGTGATTTCAGAGGAGGGAGGCCTGGTTCTTGGAGGAGATGTACTTTGGGTAAGATGGCAGGGCCCTGGTAGGTTATAATTTCCACTGCTGGAGATCTTGCACACTGAGAATTCACTTCCTTTTTGGTAGAGACACAACCAAAGCCTGAAACTGGCAATTCAATTTTTAAAAAAACCAACAGATAATAAACATTCTATTCCAGTGAATAGAGAAAAATGTTTAAAAATTGCATCTGTTTTACCTTGTAGCTTTGTTATTAAGATCAGTTATTGCTATTCCACATAAAGTAGCAACAAGATGTTATATACGAGCAACTATATGCTTAAGAAATTAATGACAGGATAGAAATGCATTATAGCAGTTTGCCATTTTTTTTTCCTACCACAGCACTTACGGGAGATGCCATTTACATAAAGGGCACAGCCCCACGGGAATACCTGTGACATGTGCGAATTGTGGCAAGATAGTTGTAACTCCAACCTCCTTTCTTTCCTACCTAAGAAAGCCTATCGATATGCAAAGAATGACAAAAAATTATTAACTGAGGAAATTTGAATCGATCCTAATCTAAAAATAAAGGAAAAGGAATTAACCTCAAACTTATACTCTACTGTTGTTTTAGTGTTCTCCAGAAAGAAAGACCCGACAGAGTATATAAATATTATGAGATTTTTTATAGGAATTGCCTCATGCAACCATGGGGATTAGCAAGTCTGAATTCAGGAGGGCCAGTCTCAATTTAGGAACTCCAGTGAAGGTTTTGATGCATGCCCCAAGAGAAAATGGCTGGGTGAAGTAGAGATAGAAGTTCTTTCTGATTGCTGAAATAGTCAGTTCTTCCTTTAAGGCAAGACATTTTTCAGTGCTGAAGGCAGTCTCCTATTTGATTGTAGATGAAATCAGCCATAGATGCAATCAACTTACTGATGATTTAAATCCACAAAATACCCTCACAGTAACGATCAGGCCAGGGCTTGCTTGACCAAACAACTGAACACCATAATATAGCCACGCTGACACATGAACTGTTTATAACAATTTTTTTTTTTAGGTATTGGGGCTGGGAATTGAACCCAGGAGCCCGTATGTGGGAAGCTGGTACTCAATCACTGAGCCACATCAGCTCCCCTGAGTTGGTTTTTTCATTTGTTTGCTTGTTGTTTGGTTTTTGGTTTTTAAGAGGCACCAGGAACCAAACCTGGGGCCTCCCATGTGGGAAGTAGGCATTCAACTGCTAGAGCCACACTTGTTCCCTGTAACAATTCTTTATGACACATTTCCCAGTGATAGAGACTCACTAGTGAAGCACAATCTTGAGTTGGAAAGAGCTGTATACATGATATAATAATACATCAATATCATTTGTCAGCATCAAATACTTATCTTTAAAGTGTTAGTTCAATACTACCCACTCTCTGAGGTCTTCTCTGATTCCCACTGTTCCTCATTTGTAATGAAGCACTCCTTCATTTGTTCCCCTACCTCTTTTATGCTCCTCTGCAGCATGTACACTGTTCTACCATTGCACAAATAAAGCATACTTTCATTTTGGGAGGGGGGATTACTTGTCTGCCTCCTCTTACAAACTGTAAGCTCCCTCAAAATAAGGTCTATGTCATATTTATTTTTCTATTTAGTATCAACACACTGTCCAGAATACAATAGGTATTTGACATATGATTGTTAATGAATGGGAGCAAGATATGGTAACTTTCTACCACTCAGATTTAAAGTCTGATGTCCTAATGGTGTGTATATCTAGTATTGTAAAACATTTCATGAATAAAAGCAATAGTTTGGTTTAACTGATGGAATTTTTGTTCAAATAAAATAGGATTTTTGCATGAAATTTGGGTTGGGTTCAGCTGGGTATATAATACAGACAAGAGAAGAGTAAAACACTTTAATGGGGGAAAAATATTACTCTGAACTGGTTTTTACTCTTAATTGCTACCATGCATAGCTACAGGAATTGTACTTAGACAAACAAATAATAGAAACATAGACAGAAAAAAAAGTATTTTCCACACTGCTCTTTGGAAACTGGTTCTGGGCTTCTGCTATAATAAGTGAGGTGCCGTAGAAAGATCAGAGTACAGGAGGTCACGGCTGGGTTGAGAAACTGCAAAATATTCAGAGGCATTATTCAGCACCATCTCCTCAAGACGCATCTAGAATTAGTTTTTAGGCCATATGAGAGTCTCAAATACAGAGGCAACACTAAACGATGTCCTAGAAAAGATCAATTCTTTTGAGAAAAAAATGAGAAAAGAATCACAGCAGAGAGATCAGCATCTAGGACTACCTCGAGCCATTCTGAGAAACTGTCTTAGTTGAGAAGTCTTCCCTTTGAGGAATTATCAGCATAGACTCTTGACTAAGGTAAGGGTCTTTGGTAGGTTATGGGGAGAAGTAAAGTATATATTGGACTTTTGCAATCTTTTCAACATCGAATTAATTCTAAACTGCAAGTTATAGCCAATGTCTTCATGTCGGTGATTCCCACATATGTGGCTACTGTAGTAAGACGATCACTAACTCTTTGAAGAAGTGGGCTAGAGAAAGCCTTCCAATAGAGGGGCCTTATGGAGTAGTGGTTAAAAGCAGAGGCTCTGGACTCAGACCGTCTGGATTTGCATCCTGGCTTGATGACTTCAGAGGGGTGATCTTGAGCGTGTTGCTTAGCTTGTCTGTGAATCCCTTTCTCATCTTTGGGAAGGAAGCATCGCCTTAACGATACCTTGATTTCGACATTCTCATGGCCTCAAACTGTAAGATAATAAATTCACACTGTTTAAGCCAACACATTTCATGGTATCTACTGTAAGCAACCTAGGAAACTAAAACACTGCTCATCCCAGTTAAATACAAAAATAGCTAGCATTTACATAGTGCTTTCTATGTGCTGTGTACCATGGAAGCACTTGAGTACATTAATTCATTTGGTCCACACAACCCTATGGGATATATACTGTTATTATCCTAATTTTCCAGATGAGAAATGGATTCACCAACGAGTTAAGCAACTGCTCAAGTTCCATGTGAAACATGCAAATATTTCAAGAGCAATGCTTATCTATTTCTTTTAATTAATTTTTTTTTTATAGGTACCAGGGCCAGGAATTGAACCCTGGACCTTGTATGTGGGCCTTGTATGTGGGAAGCCAGTGTTGAAACCACTGAGCCACATTGGCTGCCCGCTTATCTATTTCTATGTAAGCAATCTCCCCAAAACTTGGCAATTATCCTCATAATTCTGTGGGTCAGGAATTCAGGCAAGGAATGCCGAAACGGGCTTACCTCTGCTCCACACGTTGGAAGCTCCAGCCGAGGTGGCTCGGTGGCTGGAGATGTCTGGGACAGCTCGGTTGGGACCGTCAGTCTGGGGCTTCAGCTCTCCTGTGCTTGGAGTCTGCTGGGCTGGAGGGTCTCCTTGGCTCAAGCACCTGGTGTCTGGACTAAGGTGGCTGACACAGTGACGGGTTGAACAGCACTGCTTTCTCTCTTTACACTCCCTCTTCATGTGGCTGACTTGGGACTCTTTACAACATAATGACCTCAGAGTGGCGGCACTTTTTACATGATGGCTGGCTTCCAAGAGTCAGGAGTGGGAGAAGTGGCACAGCATCACTTCAGCTCCCTTGTATTAAATAAATCAACCACAGGGACTGACCAGAGTCAAGGGGTACCGGCGATAGACTCTACCTCTTGGTGGGGGTGTGGCTAGCCCATATCACAGAAGATTACACGAAAACACCAGCTGCCACAATCAGAAATTCCAAACTGAAGGTACTTAGGCTGGAATGCATCTCCCTGAGTGATGACTGTCTAGGCTTCTGTTACATCACAATGGACAATGAGTAATTGATAAGCTTGGGCAGGAGCAAGTTTAACAAAGCCTCTTCCCCCAACAATAATGGCAACAGTAGACTGCCGGCAGTGGGGAGATGTGCTGACAAAGAATTTCATTTACACTGCTCTTTCAGCCTTCACAAAGTCCCATCATCTTGAACTTCAGTATTGAGACAACTGAGGCACGTGTTCTCCCAAGGATATTTGATATAGATTTGAGGATTGCTTATTTGATTAGATGTTCAAGCAGTTCATTATTGTATTTCCTGAGTATTTTCAAGTAAATTAGTACAAGAATTTCTTCTGGTTCATCATGTTCTTAGTTTCTTTGGAGGCTGGGGTGATGGGTACTGGAGTCATAGATCTGGTTCAAATCTTGGTTTTACCAAGTATTAATTGTGTGACCTAGGGGAAATTACTTAATATCTGTTAACCTCATTTTTCTCATTGGAAAACTTAGAAAAATAATAGTTCCTACTTACTGAGTTTGTAAAAGCGAGATATTTAATAAATGTTAAATAATTTCTCTTGAAAATAAGCAAGAAATCTTACCACGATGTGGGCCAAGACAAAGGCCGTGGATCCTGGTCACCGGGCAGGAAAGCTGCCTGTCTAAGCAGTGTCTGCACCTTCCTTTATGATGATATTCACAAGTGCCTCCCTGAAGGGGGTGTAAAGCGCAGCCACAAGGTTGTAAGTGACATCAACATTGTTACCATGGCGGCCTTAGTGAGTTGGGCTTCTTCTTACCTTTTGGGCTGGAGTAAATGCCTACCTCCTCGGAGAAACCTTCTCTCATCATCCTGTCTAATGTGTGTTCTCCCTGCTACTTTCTGTCTCTGTACCTGTTTGACACTTCAAAGCATTACTCTTATGCTATAATTAATACATACCGTTCTTTACCTGGTTAGTGATTTCCCTACTGTATTAGTCAGCCAAAGGGGTGCTGATGCAAACTACCAGAAATTGGTTGTTTTTATAAAGGGTATTTATGTGGGGTAGGAGCTTACAGATACCAGGGCATAAAGCATAAGTTACTTCCCTCACCAAAGTCTATTCACATGTTGGAGCAAGATGGCTGCTGACGTCTGCGAGGGTTCAGGCTTCCTGGGTTCCTCTGGGCTCAGCTCCTCTGCTTTCTCCACAAGGTCAGCTGTAGACTATCAGGCAAACGGCTCTGTCTCTTTCCCTGGGGCTCCAGTGTAAGGCTTCAGCCTCAACCCCCAACATTAAAAGCCCCAATATTAAGAACCCTCAACTCTGTGCTTTGCCAAGTCTTTTATCTGTGAGTCCCCACCCACCAAGGGGAGTCAACGCCCTACTGACACAAGAGGTTTACCTGATTAAGTAATCAAGTAAACCTCTGAATCCAATATAATCTCATATGCCCAGAGGAAAAGATCAGTCTACAAACATAATCCAGTATTTCTTTTTGGAATTCATCAATAATATCAAACTGCTACACCTACATACATTTATTTTTCCTTGACTGGTTTTTAGTTTGTCTTCATAATAGCATTTAAGGAAGGCTCAGTTTATTTCTCATAGCTCGCTGATGCTGCAGCAGCTGGAGATTAGGGGCTGAGAGAGGAGGTATGGAAGGGCAGAGAAAGGGAAAGGTGGAGGAAGAAATGAAAACTAAATTCATGGGAAACTTGTATTTTGGTGAACTGCACAGAGCAAAAGCAACTAAGTCCGTGGATGTGGAAGGCTTGGACCAACTGGTAACCGAGGACTGTTGAAAATGAAAACGGTGGGTTACTTATCTCAAGTATTTTATTGCCATTATAATTATCTTCTGAGAAAATCACAATTATATGACAACATACGGAAAATGTTTAACCTACTCTGGTATGTAGTAAACAATACTTAAATGGTAATAGTAATGGTAATAAAATTGATGATAATGCAGATGATGACAGTGGTAAGAAGTAATAAAGTAGCACCTCATCTTAATTCCATTGAGTTTGTTTTCCTTTATTTTTTAAAATTACAGATTGTATAAAATAAATATAGAAGGAGACAAAGTACTACAATGACTCCCAAATAATCATCATCTAGGTTAACAATTACCAACTCATTGCTAATCTTATTTCATATATACCTTCATCTCCTTCATTGCTTTCTATATTATTATGAAGCAAATCACCTCGTTTTGTCCATAAGTATTTCCAATGTCTTCCTAAAAAATAAGTACTTTTTAAAAATATACTTAAAAGTTTTTTAAAGATACTTAGATAACATAAATATTATATAAAAAATATAGGGGATTCCCATATGCCCCACTCCCTCCCCCTCCCACATTTTCTCACATCAACAACATCCTTCATTAGTGTGGCACATTTGTTACAACTGATGAACACATTTTTAAGCATTGCCACTAAGCGTAGATTATAGTTAACACTTTAGTTTACACTCTCTCCCATACAATTTTGTAAGTTATGACAAGATATATAATGGTCTGTATCTGTCATTGCAACGACATTCAGGACAATTCCAAAGTTCAGAAATACTTTTTAAAATGGTTTGAGTTTCATAAGGTTTTATTAGGAAAATATTTGACCTGAATTTGTTCATGGTGGCTTCACATACCTATCTGAAACTTTGTCATATAATTTAGTGGAAAGTATTTCATTAATAAAACAAAATTTAAATTAAACAAACAAAAAACAAAAGATAACCCAAACTGAGATCCTACTTCACACTCACTAGGTTGGCCAAAATTAAAAAAACAAAAAAGGAAACTAAGTGTTGAGGGAAGTGGAGGTGGCTCAGGCGATCGGGCACCTCCCTCTCAGATCAGAGATCCCAGGTTCAGTCCCTGGTGCCTCCTAAAAAAGAGGACCAGCACACAACAGACAGACAGCAAGTGCAGACCACAAGGGGCGGGGAGAAATAAACCAATAAAAATAGGTGTTGGGAAGGATGTGGCGCAAGTGGAACCCTCATTCATTGTTGGTGGGACTGTAACCAGTGTAGCAGTTGTCACAAACCATTGGTGGTTCCTCAAACATAAAACTTAAATATGACCCTGCAATCCCACCTCTAGGTATATACCCCAAAGAACTGAAGTTAGGGACTCAAATGTAATAGATAATTGTCTACCAATGTTCATAGAGGCATCATTTACAACAGCCGAAAGGTAAAAAACACCCAAGTGTCCATGAATAGATGAATGGGCAAACTTACACACATACCCAATGAAGTAGTACTCAGCTATAAAAAGGAATGAAGTTCTGATACATGTTACTACTTGAATAAACTTTCCAAATATCCTGCTAAGAGAAATAAGCCAGACACAAATGGACAAACAAGGCATGGTTCTACCTTTATAACATGTAAAGAAGAGGCAAATTCATAGAGATAGTAGAATAGCAATAACCAGGGAGTGAGGGGAAAGGGGATGGACAGTTATTTGTTTCATGGGTACAGTTTCTGTTTGGAATAATGAAAATTTCCAGGAAGTCAATAGTGATGATAATTGTACAACATTACAAATGTACTTAACGCCATTGAATGATACAGTTAAAATGGAAAATTTTATGTTATGTATAGTTTACAATAAAAATGCCAAAAAAGAGTTATGGTGCATACCAGAATTTTTTTCTAACAAATCAATTTTATTGAAACATATTAATAAAGTATAAATTCATCTAAAGTGTGCAATCAATGGTATTTGGTAAAATCACATTTGTGCATTCATCACTTCAAACATTTTTAGAGCAGTTTCATTATTACAATAATAATAATGATAATAAACAAAAAAAGAAAGCATCACCTTTCAATCTATTTCCCCTGCCATGCATAGCTGCTATTCTGTTTCCATCTCTCTAGTTTATTTGTGTATATATATTGTAAAAATAGTCTTATATATAGGCAATATCACCCATACTCATATTTTACATAAGGTTTTACTATGTTATACAGTTCCGTGTTACATTTTTTAGCTTTCTTTCTAGTAATGTACATGACCTTAGACTTTCCCTTTCAACCACTGCCATACCCATATATTAGCTCTGCTAGTCAGAAACACTATGATGTGTTGTCACCATTTCTATTCATTTCCAAAGATTTATGAAAAACCTTTTTAACCAATTCTGCACAGATTAACCCTCAGCTTTTTCTCTACCCTCATTCTATTTTCTTGTGACCTGTATTCTAAGTATTATCTCCATGACTTTACACAATATATTTAGTTCATAACAGCACAATCATACAGTATTTGTCCCTTTGTGTCTGGTTTGCCCCACATAACACAGCGTCCTCCTGGTTCATCCATGTTGTCATACACTTCACGACTTCATTTCTTTTTACTGCTGCATAATACTGCATTGTGTGTATACACCATAATTTATCCATTCATCAGTGGATGGACATCTGGGGTGTTTCCATTCATTGGCAATGCCATGAACACTGGTGTGCAGATGGCTGTCCATGTCATTGCTCTCAGTTCTTCTGGGCATATACCCAGTAAAATGGTATTGTGAGTCACCTGGCAAGTCGATATTCAACTTCCTTAGGAACTGCCAACAGGACTCCACGGTATCTGTACCATTCTACATTCCCACTAACAGTGAAAAAGTGCTCCTATCTCACCACATCCTCTCCAACACTTATAGTTCTACGAATTTTTAAGTGTCCATTCCAATAGGTGTGAAATGACATCTTGTAGTTTTTATTTGCATTTCCCTAATCATTAGTGATGTTGAACATTTTTTCACGTTTTTTTTTTTTCTCCATTTGTATTTTCTCTTTGGATTGTCTTTTCAAGTCTTTTGCTTATTTTTTAACTGGGTCATTTGTCTTTTTTATTGTTTAGTTGTAGAATCTCTTTATATATCATGGATATTAAACCCTTATCAGATATGTGATTACCAAATACATTCCCCCACTGAGTAGGCTGCCTTTTCACCCTTTTGACAAAGTCCTTTGAGGTGCAAAAGTGTTGAACTTTGAGGAGATTCCATTTATCTATTTTTTCTTTTATTGCTTGTGCTTTGGGTGTAAAATTTAAGAAACGACCACCTACCACAAGATCATGACGATGTTTTCCTACATTTCCTTCCAAGAGTTTTATGGCTGTCACTTTTATTTTTAGGTCCTTAATCCATTTGGAGTTAATTTTTTTTTAAGGTGTGAGATAGGGGTTCTCTTTCTTTCTTTTGGATATTGCCATCCAGTCCTACAAACACCTTTTATGGAATAGACTGTTCTGGCCCAGGTGAGAGGGCTTGACAGCTTTGTCAAAAATCACTTGAATGTAGATTGAGGGTTTGTTTCTGAGTTCTCAATTTGGTTCCATTAGCCAATCTGTCTTTATGCCAGTACCATGCTGTTTTTACCACTGTACCTAAGTTAAGTTATATGCCTTTTTTTTTTAGGATTTATTTTTTATTTCTTTCTTTCCCCTTTCTTTCTATCAGTTGAGCCAAATACGCCTCCCTAAGTTATATGCCTTAAAGTCAGGAAGTGAGAGTCCTCCAATTTCATTCTTCTTTTTAAAGACCGTTTTGGCTATTTGGGACCCTTACCCTTCCAAATAAATTTGTTAATTGGCTTTTCCATTTCTGCAAAAAAGGCTGTTGGGAATTTTATTGGGATTGCATTGAATTTGTAAATCATTTTGGGTAGAATTGACAACTTAATGATATTTAGTCTTCCAATCCATGAACACAGAATGCCCTTCCATTTTTTAAAGCTTCCTTGGTTTCTTTTAGCAATGGTTTATCATTTTCTGCATACAGGTCCTTTATGTCCTAGGTTAGGTTTATTCCTAAATGTTTTATTCTCTTAGTCACTATTATAAATGGAATTTTTTTCTGATTTCCTCCTCAGATCGCACATCAGTAGTGTATAGAAATGCTATTGGTTTTTGCATATTAATCTTGTATCCTGCCCCTTTGCTGAACTAGTCTATTAGTTTCAATAGCTTTGTTGTAGATTTTTCAATATTTTCTAGATATAGAATTATATCATCAGTCAACAGTGCAACTTTTACTTCTTCCTTTTTTATTTGGGTGACTTTTGCTTCTTTATCAAGCCTAATTACTTTAGCTAGAACTTCTACCACAATATTGAAGAACAGTAGTGACAGTGGGCATCCTTGTCTGGCTCCTGTCTCAGCACGAAAGCTTTCACCCTTTTACCATTTAGTGCAATGCTGGCTGTAGGTTTTTGACATATGCACTTTACCATACTGAGAAAGTTTCCTTCTATTCCTGTTTTTTGGTATATTATTATTAAGAAAGGGTACAGTATTTTGTCATATGCCTTTTCTGCATCGATTGAGAGGATCATATGATTTTTCCTTAGTTTATCAATTTGGTGTATTACACTAAATGATTTTCTTGTATTTTCCTGTATAACTACCCTTGCATACCTGGGATAAAACCCATTTAACTGTGGTGTATAATTCTTTTTTGTGCTTTTGGATTTGGTTTGCAAGTATTTTGTTGAGGATTTTTTGCATCTGTATTCATTAGAGATTTTAGTTTGTAATTTTCTTTTTTGTAGTATCTTTATCAGGTTTGTTATTAGGGTGACATTGGCTTTATAGAATGAGTTTGGTAGCATTCTTTCCTGTTCAATTTTTTTGGAAGAGCTTGAGCAAGATCAGTATTAACTCATATTTGAATGACTGGTAGAATTACTATGTGAAGCCACCTGGTCCCAGATTTTTCATCTTTGGGAGGTTTTTGATGACTGTTTCAATTTCTTCACTTGTGATTGGTTCATTGAGGTCTTCCATTTCTTCTAGGGTGAGGGTACGGGGTTTGTGTGTTTCTCCGTATTTGTCCATCTTATCTACATTGTCTAATTTTTTGGCATTCAGTTATTCATAGTATCCTCTTATGAGCACTCTAATTTCTATGGGGTCAGTGGGAATGTCCCCCCTCTCATATTTTATTTTATTTATTTTCATCTTCTCTCCTTTTTTCTTTGTCAGTCTAGCTAAGGGTTTGTTGATTTTGTTGATCATCTCAAAGAACCAACTTTTGGTTTTGTTGATTCTATTGTTTTTTTTTGTTCTTAATTTCATATATTTCTGCTCCAATCTTTACTATTTCTTTCTTTTGGCTTGGTTTGGATTAGTTTGCTGTTCTTTTTCTAGTTCTTCCAGGTGTGCAGTTAAATCTTCAATTTTAGCTTTCTTCTTTTTTAACATAAGCATTGAGGGCTGTAAATTTCCCTCTCAGCACTGCTTTGTGGTATCCCATTGGTTTTCATATGCTGTTTTCTCATTTTCATTTAGAGCAAGATATTTGCTGAATTCTCTTGCAGTTTCTTCTTTTACCCACTGATTATTCATCTTGTTTAATCTGCATATATTTATGAATTTTCCCTTTTTTTGTCCATTATTGATTTCTAGCTTCATTCTGTTATGCTCAGATAAAGTGTTTTCTACAATTTCTATCTTTTTAAAGTTATTGAGTCTTGTCTTTTGATCCAATATATGGTCTAGCCTGGTGAAGGATCCATGAGTGCTTGAAAAGAATATATGTCTTGCTGTTTTGGGGTACAGCACTCTATAGTTGTCTGTCAGGTCTAGTTCATTTATCGTATTATTCAAATTCTCAGTTTCTTTATTTATCCTCTGTCCAGATGCTTTATCCAATACTGAGAGTGGCATGTTGACATCTCCAACTATTTTTGTAAAGACATCTATTTCTCCCTGCAGCTTTGCCAGTGAGTGCCTCATGTATCTAGGGGCACTGAGGTTAGGTGCATAAATATTTAGTACAGTTATTTCTTCTTGGCGAATTACCCCTTTTATTAGTATGTAACGACTTTTTTCATCCCTTAAAACAGTTTTGCTTTTAAAATCTATTTGTCTGATATTAGTATCGCTACTCCAGCACCTTTTTGGTTACTATTTTAATATCTCTTTCCAAACTTTCACTTTTAACCTGGTTGTATCTTTAAATCTGCATTGAGCCTCTTGTAGACAGCATATAAATGGTTCATATTTTTAAAAGTCTATTCTATCAGTCTATGTCTTTTGATTGGGAGTTTAAGTCATTAACAGTCAATGTTGTTGCTGTAAAGGCATTCCTTACTTCATCAATTTTGTCCATTGGCTTTCTGTTGTCATAGCTTACTATTGTCTTTTACTCTTTAATTTACCCTTCTTAATAATCTTCATTTCTACACTCTCCTCCAAGTTTCTTACCCTTGTTTTTTCCCTTCATGCTGCAGTACTCCCTTTAGTATCTTGTGTAATTCTGGTCTTTTGGTAACATACTCTACCAGTTTTTGTTTGTCTGTGAAGACTCTGAACTCACCTTCATTTCTGAAGGACAGCTTTGCCAGATACAGAATTTGTGACTGGCAGTTTTTCTCTTTCAGTAACTTAAATACATCACACTACTTTCTTCTCGTCTCTTTGCTTTCTGATGAGATATCAGCACTTAATTTCATTGAGGTTCCCTTGTATGTGATGCTTTGCATTTCTCTTGCTGCTTTCAGAATCCTCTCTATTTATCATTCTGAATAACAGATGTATCATAGTAGGTTTATTTGGATTTATTCTGTTTTGGGTGCATTGTCCTTATTGGATATTGATATTTATGTCTTTCATAAGGGTTGGGAATTTTTTGGTCATTATATCCTCAGATATTCTTTCTGCCCCTTTTTCATTGTCTTCTTCTGAGACACTGATAATTCGTGTGTTTGTATGTTTCACATAGTCACTCAATTCCCTGAGACCATGTTCCATTTTTTCCATTTTCTTCTTTCTGTTCTCCTGTTTTTTCCAGTTCAGATGTTCTGTTTTTGAAATCACTAATTCTGTCTTCGAGCATTTCAAATTTGCTCTTATGTGACCCTAATGTATTCTTGTAATCTCATCCATTGTGTCTTTCATTCCCTAAGTCTGTTAGTTTTATTTGCAGGCTTTCAAATTGTTCTTCATGCTCGCCCAGTGACTTCTTAATATCCTTTATCTTTAGTTATATTTTCTTTCAATTTTTAAATTGATCACTAAGAAAGTTGTGTAATTTATCACTGATGGTCTAAAATCCTGTATCTGTTAAGGATATCTGGTTTATTCCTTTGACCAGGCCATCTCTTCCTGTTTTCTAGTATGGTTTGGAATTTTTGCTGGGATCTAGGCATCTGAATATGTTGGTGAATTTACTTTGATGGTCAATTTCTCTTTCTTGCTCACTGTTTTTTCCCACAGCTCTTCTTTGATATTTAGTTCAACTTATTCTAAGTCTTTAAAATTTCCCAGCTTAAGTTACTAAAATTGGACCACGGACTCACTAATGGAGTGCAGATTTTCTCCCAGGAGTTCAGGTTAACAGAGACCTAAAAGCAGTTTTTTTTCCATGCAATTTCCAGACCAGCCAGCAGATGGTACTTGTCAACACACCTTTCCATGGAGATGTTTCTTTAAATTTCCTGCTTTCCTGTGCTTTGGTCTGGCCAGAGCCAAGATTCAAAGCAGGCTCTGCTGGCCAAATTCACTGAAGTGAAACTTCCCCCCATCTACCCCTCCCTTTTCCCTTGTAACAGCTGACAGGGAGGAAGATGTTTGTTCCCCTTTAGTTGGCTGCACTGTACCAAGGGAATTTTCCTGGCTTATTGTCTTGGGGCTGGGGTATCAGAGCCCTTCCTGGCCCTTCCTGGGTTTGGTAAGTCATGTTGTTGTTTTGGGTTCTTTGTTTCTCTGTCCCTTGCCCTCTTGGGCATTGTGTAGTACTGTCCTGGGCTACACAATGCCCCTCAGACAGCTTTTGTTGTCAACAGATTTTGTGAGAGAATTGAGCCCTGTCTACCTACACCAACACCATCTTCTTGGAATGCCTCCATTGAGGTTTGTTGTTGTTTTTTAAAAAAATTTTTAGGAGGTACCAGGAATTAAACACAGGACCTTGTATATGGGAAGCAGGCACTCAACCATTTGAGCTACATCTGCTCCCCTCCGTTAATTTTGATGGCGCATCCTCTTAAGATGGCTCTTCCTGTTCAGAAGTCCAATAGTTCTTCTGATAATCAGGTATGCATGCATGCATACATGTGTGCATGTGGCAAGAGCTTCCTATCTATATGTGGTAGAGAGCATTTATACAAGAAGTTGCAATTTTACTATGTCACTGTATTGTGACCATCACAATAGTGGAATCTTTTCTTGGTTCATTATAAGTGTTGTGGTAGGCCGCCCCTGGGAGGACCCTTCATGATGTCTAACTCCTGGTGGTCATGCCTTTGTGTAATCCCCTCCTTCTGAGTGTGCGCTGGCCTTAGTGAATCACTTCAAGCAAAGAGAATACAGCAGAGGTGATGGGTGTAGCAGAAGATGGGAAGCTTATTATTTCAAGCAATCTTTCAACAGGTAGGTATTTGAACACACTATTCTTTTTTATATTTGGAGAAATACTTTTTCCTGGGAAAATCATTCAACTAGGTCATCTGGTTATACAAACATAAAGCAGAGCCCGTTACTGGGTAGGAGATGTTTGAGATGTGGTATAAGTGGGAAAAATACCTGGTAGAGAATGTCAAAGTCTGCCTATGTTGAAGACAAATTGCATTTATTTTCCTAAGGAAAAAGTTGCATCATACTTGCAAATGGTAGCTTAGTCTTGTGAAGTTTTGGGTGTTTTTGTCCAAGAATTGCTGATGTGTAATGAAGGAGCTGTTTTTGGAGAGACTCAGAGCTGCTTTGGGGCTCGGTGACCAAGAGTGTCCTCAAGTTGGAGAGAAGGGCCATGACTTGGAATAGAGTTTGCTTTGACACCCTGAGGCACCATGGTTTGGAGAGCACTGGGTGCCAGTCTTGTGCCTCAAGATAATCATAAAGGGCCTCTGAGGGACTTCATGGGTAGGTATTAGGGCAAAGGGAAGCAGGCAGAGACCCTAAATACAGCAGAAGCTGCATGGTTTCTGGGGCTGCCATACTGGTTTGTGAACACACAAGTGGAAAGGGCTAGATTATGAGATGCTCTTGCATAAACCAAGTGATCATTTAGAAAAGGTCTGGAAGGGATTTAGTCATCAGAAGAATAGCTTACCTAAGTGTCCTTTGGAGTCCCTTCATTCTCATGATTATATGATTTTTAAAAAGCATGGCATGACAGAACATGCAAAATCCCCACCTCTGATCAAACTGTTTCTTTCATTCAAAAGAGGGAAAGGCCTGAACATTGTAATACAGTTGTTTTCTGGGTTTTGGGAGAAGTAGAAGTCAGGCGAAACATCACACTAATGAAAAAGACATATATCCATGTGTGAATAAATAGAAAATGATGAAATCAGTGTTTTATTGAATACCTACTATGTCCCAGGCTCTTTACATGTTATCTTGCTTTTCATAACAACTCTCTCTTTTAGAGATAAGAAATCTGAGGGCCAGAGAGGGAACTTGCCTGAAGTTCCTCATATATCTAATAAATAGATGGAACATACATTGTCCCACTCCATGGTCAAACTCTTTCTACTAAACCACACTGCCTAGAATTTACAGTACAGATGATTGAGAACATTATATTTTAAAGGAGAGAAGTTCAGTATTTTAATGTTCATGGATAAGTGGATTAAACAAAAATAAATGTTAACCCAGTAGCAAGGAGTACACCTAGTGCCCAGATCTTGGTTTCTAAACCACTAAAATGAACCAGAGATCCTTGAAAAAAGTAGCTGATTCCATGACTGGGGCAGGGAAACTGCAAGATGAGCCTGGAATATTTTGTTGTGGCAAAAAAGTCAGGAAGTGCTTGGAGAATGATGGGGACATGTCAAAAGGACACTGGTCAAATATGGGATATACAAGCATCAAAATAATGATCATTAAGGATTATAATCTAGTAAATAAGGTAAGAATACATCAGTCTATTCTGATATAAAGAAATTCAGAGATAGAGGCAGAAAAAGAAAAAGAAAGAGAAAGTAAGAAAGCAGAAGGGAAAGCACCAACTAACAAATGTAGACAGAATGATGGAACTAGAAAATCACAATTTGGCAATCATAATAATAACTGGAACAGACAGAATCATAAATGACTGCTCAACCAAATGGGTAAAAATATGAGGAGAAACAGTTATTTACATAATCTCAAAAAGATACTTGCTAATTACAAAGTATATATAGTAACTCCATAGTTGAGAAACAAATATTTGGAAAAAAATGTGTGTGTATGAGAGAGATGTATGGATAAAGCAAGTATAGTAAAATGTTAACTATTGGAAATATAATTGAAGGTATGTAGGTATTCTTTTTATTATTCTTGCATCTTTTCTCTAACTCTGAGATTATGTAAAAAAAGAGAAAAAAAGAGATAAATGCAAAGAAAACCCCTGTCACAAGTGTGACATTTTTTCCAGCCACTACCACTTCCCCCCTTTCTGAGGCCCAGGTACTGAGAAGGGCGAGCAAAGAGCAGGCATTTCAGTGGCACCAAATTGAAGCTTCGTGCTAAAACGCTACAAGCCAGGCGAGAAAGCCCCAGGTCTCCCCACCATGGGTGCGTGGGAAAGCCTGAGGGCAGGACTCTTCACACAGCCACAGCTCCAGCCGTCTTCCTCAGGCCGCCCTGTCCTTGGCACTCCGAGGCTGCCTTGTGGCCACACGCACCTCGGGCCCACTGGGGATGGACGGTGCAACTCCAGGCGGGGTGACTCCTTTCCTTTCTTGATGCTTTCCGCGGTCTCGCGCGCTGGGCTGCGAGGACTTAACTTCCATTTTGCAGATGGGGAAAGTGGACTTCAGTGACCTGTTCAAGGTCACCCTGCAGTAAAACAGAGGTCTTCAGACCTGGATTTAGTGACTTTTCACAAAAATAAAATTGCAGGACGCCAGCAGCAAGCACGCCAGTCATCCCCCAAGTCCACTCCCAGCCCAAGGCAAAGTTTCCTGTATCAGCGGTTTTCGAAACGCTTGTACCAGGAGCAGCACTAGCAGAGCCGTCTGGAACCTTGTGAGGAGTGAACAAATATCGGGCTCCACCGCGGAACTCCTTGGCTCAGAAGCTCCGGGAGGGGCGCCTAGATCTCAGCATTTAACCGTGCTCCGGGCGACTCTGGCGCGCGGCAGTTGCAGACCCACTTCTCGAGGCAAAGGAAGCCTTCCGAGCTTTCGGACAGGCACGCAGGACTACTAGTCTCTTTCAGTGAAAAGTCAGCGAAACGGTTTTGCACAGAAACAAGCCGAACGAAGACTTTCTGTTGTAATCGTCGTCTTTCCTGGCGACGGTCTGTCCCCGTGAACCTGCGTGGACGACACTGGCAGTCACTGGGCTCCTGCCAGGGCAGGCCCACGGCGCACGCCGCGGTCCCAGCTCGAGCAGCGCCGCCGGAGTGGAGGGAGGGACTGACGACCATTTTTCGTGGTTGACTAAGTTTTTAAAAAGCCAGTTCCACGGGTCCATGAACCAGTCAGCGAATCCACTTGTTCCAGGGGCGGTGGGAGCTGGGAGCAGGGGAGGAGCGTGGGGAGGAGCGACGCTCGCGCCTCGGGAGTCGGTGCCCCGCGAGTGCCGCCGAGCGCACCCCGCCTCCGGGTCTCCCCGGAGGCCCGCCACCCACACGCACACCCCCGGCACGCCCCGCTCCACCTAGACCGGCTCCCGCCTCGCAGTCCTCGGGATTCCTCGGGCCGAGACCGGCCCAGGGGCTTCCCGGGCCTCGGCAGGAACTGCCCGCCCCTCGGGCCGCCTCCTCCCGCGTCCCCGCCCCGCGCCCCGGCTGCCCGGCGCCGAGGGAGCCGAGGGTGCCGCCGCTGGAGATGAGCGGTTCCGGGCGCGAGGCCCGGAATCGCAGGTAACGCCGCCGCGCTCGGAGCCGGAGCGGCCAGGGCCCCGCGCGCGCCGCTCCCCTGGGACCCGGAGGCGACCCGCTCCGCCCGCGGGGGCCCCCGGCGCTCCCCGTCTGCGCGCAGACACGTCCGGCTGGCTGGCTCCCGGGGCGGCGAGGCGGCTGCGGTGAGCCGTGCGGGCGCGGCGGCGCGGGATGCCCCAGAAGATGGAGAAGTTTCTGCAGATCGCGCCTCACTCGCTGGCCATCGTCCTGGGCCCGGCCGCGCGGCCGGCGAGCGCGAGGCCCGGGGGCGCGCAGCCCGTGCCCCCCGCCCGGGCGCGCCAGCTCTCCCGGCACCACATCGGCTACGAGATCTTCGCCGACTTCAAGGCCGAGAACATGCAGCACTTCTGGAACCAGAAGGTCACCGCGGCGGTGGCCGAGACCTTCTTCCTGGGCTGGATCGACGAGCAGGTCCTGCTGATCCAGGGCAAGGAGGAGCACCTGGAGGCGCTGCGCGAGGGCTGGGCGCGCCGGGCGCTGCGGCCGCCCGCCGGCTTCCACATCCGCTGCCTGGGTGAGCGCCCGCGCGCCGCGCCCCTGCCCCGCGCCCCGCCCGCCCGCCCGGCGCAGGTGACGGCCCGCGCCGCGCCCCCCGCCCCGCGCAGGTGACGCCCGCCCCGCGCCCCCTGCCCCGCCCGCCCCGCGCAGGTGACGCCCGCCCCGCGCCCCCTGCCCCACCCCGCCCGCGCCGTGCAGGTGACGCCCGCCCCGCGCCCCCTGCCCCGCCCGCCCCGCGCAGGTGACCGCCCGCCCCGCGCTGCCCGCAGGCCCTCCCTTACTCGGCGCCCCGCGCGTCCCTCCACCCCCGCGCCCAGACGGGGAGGGGCCGGCGGCTCGCCGGGAGCGCGGGATTGGGGCGCTCGGGCACCCGAAGGGGACGTGCGCCTTCCCCGGCACGCCCGCCCCCGCCCGCGGGAGCCCCCGGCGGCGCGGGTCGGCTCGGGGAGGCAGCGCGGGGCGCCGGCGGGGCGGCGGCGGCTCCGGGCTGTGAGTCTCCCCTTTCCCGCACCCGCGGGGCGTGCGTGTGGGGCGCGAGCGCGGGCCCTGACGCGGGCCGGGGCGCTGTCCCCGCGCGGTGGCTGCCCTCGCCCGGAAGGCCGGGCCCGCGGGGGCGGTGGGCAGGCTCCGGCACGCGCGTCGCTGCACGGGACCGGGGCGTCTGTGGGGTTGGAAACGCATCTTTCTTGGGCCGTTTGGTGAGTTTGACACTCGGAAAGGACACGAAGAGGACAGAGAAAAAGTCTGAGCCTCAGCCAAACAGGAAGAAAAAATGTACAGGGGACGAGAGCCCGGAGGGAGGGCGTCATTTGCTGTCGCGCTTCCAATGTGTGTTGACTTGCTGGTTTTTTTTGCACTGCTTCTTGTTTTTTCTTCCTTAATCCGGTTTACATCTCTTTTAGAACACATCGTATAGTTTTGTACTTTGGGCCCAGTGGTTAAAAGCGTATTCAGTAACTAGTAGATGTTTTGTGGAATGATTTCAAGGGAAAAAAAGCGTTCTTTCTAGTCCCACGGTTTAGAAATTCTTTCATGACATTTTGGGAAGAGGTCAAAAGTTCAAACGCTGAATGACTGTAAAGCCGATTTTTTTTTTTTGCTCCCCACTGTTGGTATGCAGTTTTACCCTGCAGGATTAGCTTTTACCTGCATGTGTCCTTCAATAATGCAATGCCAAGTTTATAGCATTTAAAAATTTTGTTGTGTATTGTTTATATTTGCATAGCAGAAATCTTTACAAAGATTGAGAAGACAGTCTTTTTGTTTGTTTTATAATCTGTTCTGAATTCCTAAAGGTGCCTTTATCTCTTTTGTTTGATGTTTTTATTTTACTGAAGTCGTCAATTGCACCCCTTTAATTAAGCTGCGTTAGTCAAGGGGCCAAGATGAAAGTCTCTGAGGCTTGCCCTGCTCTGGACTGTGTGGAAGTTAGAATATACATAGTCATTTTTAATGTACTGTATAAATTGCAGCATTTCAGTAGTATTCTTTTAAACTTCATGCTTGTTTCTTCCTTTTCGTTTTGGGTAATTTTAAATATATACAGAAGTAGAAAACAAATTATATTGGAACTCCCATATACCCATCATTCAACCTCAAAATTTATCGACTAATGGCCAACCTGTTTCATCTGTAACCGACCAGACCCAACCATTTTGAAGCAAATCCCAGACATAATATCCTTTCATTTGTAAATACCTCAGTGTATTTGTATTTTTTCATTTCAGCAGAATTCATAAGCTTATAGGAATTGGTGACATCTGTCATATTAACAGAAGAGAATTATTTTGGCAGGAATTTAGAGTCCCGACTGCTGTACCTGATCGACTGTTACCCTCAGCCGGCTAGGTATCCCCTGAGCTTTCTCAGGCTGACTGGCAGCTGATGGGTACCACCTCTGCTCAGCCCTAAACCTTATACCACCCACCCTCCCGCCCAGGAGGAAATGCCTTACAGGAGCAAATGTGTTGCCTCCTGTAGCTGAGGTATTCGATAAAAGGAGCAAGAGTGTAAACCTGCTGGGACCCAAGTGGTCACTTTCTTTTGAACTGCCTCAGGGATTCAAAACTACTGGAATTACAATTCTGTTTCGGAAATGATTGTAAGATGCTTAATGGTTGGTAAGATGTTATCTATTTTAAAAATTCTCTAACTGAACCTCCAAGTCTGCTAAAGCTTCAGTTAGAGAACCTTTTTTTGGGTATTGAAATTCTGAAGCTGGGGAGCCACTGGTGTCTGACTTTTTGTTTTGAGCCCAGTAACGAGGATGACAAGTTCATATGCTCAAAAAAATCACAGGGGGATGCACAGGGTGAGTCTAGCTGTAACTACCCTGAAAAGAGAGAGTGACAATATCATGGCGTATCCTTGAATCTGTTGACTTTATGTATAAAAACAGGAATCGATCACCATCTTTGCTACTTTTTAAAGTTAGTAATATATTACTGGCAGCACACCTTTCAAGTGATCCCCCAGTCTCTACTAAATATATCAGGTACTTTTATGTTATTTTGTGATTTTAGCTAATTATTGCATGGGTGTGAAACAGATATAGAAGCAAACCTGCAGATGAGCATTACAGGATCCGTTCTGTTCTTCCTTGTTAAACTTGATTTAAACTCATCAGTCACCAACAGTCCTCTTGAATAACTGGTAACCAAATGCTGGTTTAAATTTTATTATTCTAGTGGTAAATGATGATTTTTTTATTATCGCTTTTTAAAAGATACATAGATCACACAAAATGTTACATTAAAAAATGTAAGAGGTTCCCGTATATCCCACTCCCCACACCTTCCACTCCTCCCACATCGACAATTTCTTTCATTAGTGTGATACATTCGTTGCATTTGACGAGTGCATTTTGGAGCATTGCTACACAGCGTGGATTATAGTTTATGTTGTAGCATACACTCTCTCCCAGTCCATTCAGTGGGCTGTGGCAGGATGTATAATGTCCTGCATCTATCCCTGCAGTTTCACCAAGGACAGCTCCAACTCCTGAAAATGCCCCCATATCACACCTCTTCCTTCCTCTCCTTGCCTTCAGCAACTCCCATGGCCACTGTCTTCACATCAATGATATAATTTCTTCCATTGCTAGAGTCAGCATAACTCTATAGTAGAATACCAGTAAGTCTACTCTAATCCATATTTTATTCCTCCATCCTGAGGACCCTGGGATGGCAATGTCCACTCCACCTCCAAATCAAGAGGGGGCTTAGATCCCATGTGGCTGATGGATGGAATTCTCCTGCTTACAGCTGTCGACTTTCTTGGTTCCCTGATGTGGTGGTTGACCATCCTTACCTCCCTGTCAGCTGACTTGGGCAAGTCCAATGAACTGGAGAGTAGGCGTTACAACTCTACTGAGGCCCAGGACCCAGCTGGCACATGGACAGTCCAGAGATTCAAGTCTCCTGGGCTTACACCAACCCTAGCATGAACCATAGGTTTAGCTAAAGTGACAGAAGAGGCATGCATAGACAGGTCACATCAGAGTCCAACTCCATCACACTCGGGAGCACAAAAATTCCAAAGTATGGCCCACTGGCAAGGCACTGAACTCCAGAGCCATCTACCATGACCGTAGAACCTGTGTGTTTCCATAGCCCTCAGGAGTACCACTACCTGGGGTTGTATCTACTTTGCCTGTCTCTGAGATCCTGCTGAGACATGCATAAGCGTGACCCCTCTGATGACCTCCTGACTCATTTTGAATCTTCTTAGCCATATAAACTCATTGGTCTTTACCATTTCCCCCTTTTATTCAAGGTCTTTTCTAGTTGCATCACCAACTGGTGTCTGGTAGTAATCCCTTGGCACCAGGGAAGCTCACACCCAGGAGTCATGTCTCACGCTCGGGGGAAGGTAATGCATTTACATGCTGAGTTTGGCTTAGAGAGTGGCCACATTTGAGCAACATGGAGGCTCTCAGGAGGAAACTCTTAGGTACCCTGCAGCTCTAGGCCTAGTTGAAATTTCAAGCACACAGACTCATCAGCATAGTCATCAATATCAAGGGCCCATTATTGGACCATTATTCCTCACTGATTTTTGCCCTTGTACTTGGGGGATTGTTGTTGCTCCATTGGAGAGTGCAACAGAGTTTCTGGAATAGGAACTCAGCACTCCCTCAGTTGTTGTATAAAACTCTGCCCCCCACGCAAACACCCAACGAACACATGAGCACATCTATATACCCTATATGCATGCCCTGGGAACTCCCTCCCACCCATAAATAATGATTATTCACAAAATTTGGTTTTGTTTTCTAGGAGGTCTCCTAGATTCTACTTACAAAGTGGTAATAAAATTGTTCCGCTTGATTCTCTGTCTAGGTGACTTTTTCTGGCTGTGCCACAGTACAGATGAGGCAAACCAACACTTTCACAGCAGGATTGAAAGTTAATATTTTGCTTTGAAATTTGAAAATGTGAACATTGAAATTGCAAGCATTTTGTTGCCTGTAATTCTGAAAGTATGTGGTTCTAACCAACTGTAAAATTTCAGGTGGGGATTGGTGGGAACTGGAAAACAAGGAGAAGATTGTTAGATTTAACAAGAAACAGGCAATTAAGCAACTCAAAGTGAAAGTAGTTTTGATTTGGAATCTTCAAAACCCACTTTTGGAAAGAACCTACTTTGGGCATGTAGAAAAAGGTTGAGACTTTTTATTTCCAGGTCTCTCAAAAGGGATACATGTGTGCAGGAAACTAAAAATGTTTTACTGTTATTCTATAGCTTTTTGAGTAAACCACATTGAATTAAATCCCACGCTTGTTTATTGAGTGCCTACTAAGTGCCAGTCTCTGTATCACCACTTGTGCCTTGTGAGCTGGTTGGGAGGTCCCCAAAGGTGAGGCTCAAGCCAAGCTGTGTGCAGATGAGGGGTGGGAGGCAGAGCAGGAGGGTTTTCCCAGCTGGTTCAGGAGCACGAGGAAAGTCATGGGGTTGGAGAGTTCATGGCATGTTTGACAGTCGGCCGGATGGGGTGTGGGGGGAGAGTGGTAGGGCATGGGAACGGAAGGGGAGGCTAGGACCAGGTGCACAGATTTAGAAGGTCTGGGAGACTTTTAAGCAGGGAAGGGGGTGACATGATTTGATCTGTGTTTCCTGCGAGCTCTCTGGCGGGTGGGTGGGATGGAAGGGGCTAGGAGGGGATGAGATGAAGGAGCACCAGCCAAAGTCCTTCGGGCAGTGACGCGAGAGTGTGAGAGCTTCTCTCTGTGCACGCACGTGGTCAGTTTCATCACCCCAGCCTTGGTACCGTTGGGAGCCTGGTTGAGCCCAAGGGCCTGCCAGCCCCAGCCACCATCCTTAGGCCCTGGAGTGGTGTCGGACGCTCCCCGCCTCCTGAACAGGGACCCCCTGGGGCTGATGGGGTCCTTCATGCCGCCCAGTCTCAGTTGGGTCTGGCCCGTCAGCCCTAGAGATTGCCCTGACTTCTCATCTCAGGGAGCACAGGTTAGCGTTTCTGTCCCCTTTCCCATTTTATCCTTAGATATTCAAATAGTTAAGGCCAAAGACGCTTCTTATACTTTAAATCAGGACTTACAACTGACCTTTTGAAATTGTTTGAAACATACGGACGTCAAGATTTTACGCGAAAAATCTTTATTGATTTTCTCAGAAAGCATCTTGCTGTCAAGGTGGTTTCTCTAGTTAGAAACCTCAAGACAGAATTGTTTTGTGAAAATTGTTTAATACAAGTTACATTCCAAGAAATCACTTAAGTTAACTTGACATGGACTGATTCATAGACTAATGGTGCTTAACAGTTGCTTTAAAGCTTTTTAGATATTTATTCATTCAACGACTGGAACGTTTGCATTTCTAAGATTTGTTCTAGGTACTGAGGTAGACAATGAGATAGATGTAGTCCTTGTACTTTTTGGAGCTTTCATTCTAGTAGAGAACAGATATTTTAAAATTAAGTAAAGAAGTAATTTGAGATAGTTATAAGATATAAAAATTAAGCAGAAGGTAGAGAGTGGCTGAGGGAGGGCAAGATTAGAGGGAGAGCATCTTTGATGGAGTAACATAATAGATTACATTTTGGATCATTTACTATTTTCAAAGTGCTTTACTTTTACTAACTAATCTTTAAGACATCTATACTACCTAGGTATCAATATTATACTCATTTTACAAATGAGGACATTGAGGAACAGAAAGATACACTTGGTAAATGGAGCTGGGATCTGAACTCAATGTGTAAGGACCGGTGCTGTGAATGACTGTTCCGTAAAACTTCGTGTTTGAGGTAACACTTGAGTGATGAGGAGTTGGCCAGCTATGGCAGAGCAGCAGGTGTCAGCTGGGCATGTTGTAGGAACAGAAGAGGAAAGCAGTGGAGCTGGGGCTTGTTGAGCCAGCAAAAGCATGGAGGGCTTGATGGAGGTGAGGTCAGGGGGGTGGGCCAAGCCCAGCTCAAGTGGCGCCTCGTACGATTTTATTTTGCTGTAAGAAAGTGTTGAGTCTCCAATAAGTATTGTGATGGGTGTGTGTGTGGAAAATGCAGAAACATTTAAGATGTGGTTCTCACTTTCTAAGACGCCTACCTCATATTAATCTCATTCCTCTCAGGATTAAGTCTAAACAGTGAAGAGTGATGCATTAAAAGTTTCATAAATTTCTACCTAGCTATAAAAACATTTTTTATGAATTACCTCACTCTGGCTCAAAGATATTTTCAGTCAAGGTGTGTCAGTTTCATTCCAATAAAGCATTTGGAATGAACTTCTGAGACTCTTAAGTTTTGCTGTGATAACTGAGAAGTTTTGAAAAGATTTATAAATGTCACCTCTTATGGCTTAATTCTGATTTTGAGCATGTGTTTGTTTCCTCATGGGTTTACCTTGAATTTGGAAGAGAAATCCCATTAAGAGACAAATTTTTCAGTTATTATCTAGTTCCTTTAAAGGGTCCCATAAAACTGGAAGGGGGCGGAGGACCTGCCTGCGCGCCTCACACTGAGCGGGAGCACTTGGGCTGCTGTTCCTGAGGTCGAGCACATGTTTTGGGGCAAACTAGAGAGCTTTGTTAGATAGAAACTACTTGTGACAAATATTTTAGATATTTTGGTTCTGCTTAACATATATTTTACATGGTAATGATTTGATTACCTTAAAAGTAGAATTTTCAGTGTATAGGGCAGATGTTAACATATTTATTTGAAGTTGGGCACATATACTTTTAGCTCATTTTATACATCTGTAAAACACATTTTAAACCCTTTCATTTGTATTATAACTTTAGATATAATGTAATCACAGACATTCCTTAATTTGGTGGGAACAAATTTTCTTAGGTTAAATAGATGTATTCACAAGGGACAAGCTGTGACGTATATAGTATATACAAATATCAAAATACAACATAAATATCTTTTCAAGAATATCCTGTCAAAAGCTTTTAATAAACTTTAGCCATACTGGCTGATATGGGAGGAGCTCTTTTACATGGATAGAGAGCTGAGAAGGACACCATCACTCTTGATAGAGAAGGGGAAAGTTGGACACTGTCAAGGGTCAGAACTAGAACTGTCTTCTTGAAACATGTGATAAATGACATAAAGAGGTAGAGGAACCACTACAGTATCCAGACTGAACATGAGACTAAACTCTTCTAGAAGGGTAGACCCAACTCATGAGAGATTCCACAGGATGATCTAGGAGCTGTGGGAGAGGCACAGAGGTGGTAGGGGAATTTTAATGTCGGCAGTAATACATTGTAGCAGTTTGATATGATTTATGAATTCCAAAAATAGATCTTGGTTTGTGTTTGTAAAGTGGTCTTTACCTGGGCATGATTAAATTATGTTTAGGGTTTTGATTAGGCCACATCAATAGCATGTTGCGTCCCCACCCATGGATGTGGGGAGTCACAGATATAACTACAAGGCAGAGCAGGGGAATTAGTTGGAGTTTTGATGTTGGAGTTTTTTGTTTGTGTTTTTGTTTTTTTAAACAGGTATTTTTTTAAAAAAGATTTATTTCTCTCCCCTCCCCCCCTCCCCCAGTTGTCTGCTCTCTGTGTCTATTTGCTCCTTGTCCTCTTCTGTTGTTGTCAGCGGCACAAGAATCTGTGTTTCTTTTTGTTGCGTCATCTTGTTGCGTCAGCTCTCTGTGTGTGCGGCGCCATTCCTGGGTAGGCTGCACTTTCTTTTGCGCTGGGTGGCTCTCCTTATGGGGCGCACTCCTTGCACGTGGGGCTCCCCTATGTGGCATGGCACTCCTAGCACTGCGCATGGGCCAGCTCCACACGGGTCAAGGAGACCTGGGGTTTGAACCGCGAACCTCCCATGTGGTAGATGGATGCCCTAACCACTGGGCCAAGTCCGCTTCCCGGTGTTGGAGTTTTGATGCTGGAGTTTTGAGCTGGAGCTTGGGAAGTGAACACACAGGAGAAGAACACAGAGGAAAAGAGATGGCTTCTTAGACACAGCAGAAGCCCTGGGGAGAGAGACAGAACTGTTTACCTCATAGTCTACAGCTGGCCTTGTGGAGCAAGGCAAAGCCTAGAGAGCCTCATATTCTATAGCAGACCTTGTGGAGAAAACAGAGGAGCTGAGCCCAGAGAGGAATGAACCCTGGGAAGAGAGGAACCCAGGAAGCCTGAACCCTGGCGGACGTCGGCAGCCATCTTGCTCCAACATGTGGAAATAGACTTTGGTGAGGGGAGCAGCTTATGCTTATTGGCCTAGTAACTGTAAGTTTCCACCCCAAATAAACACCCTTTATAAAACCAACCGATTTCTGTTATTTTGCACTGGCACCTCTTTGGCTGACTAATACATCCATTTAAGAGTGAAAAATCCATTTCATATGAATAAAATAAAAATCTTGAAAATATTAGTCAAAAGCCAGTAAAAAAAAGTTAAGAGGCCATGATAGACTGTTTATTGAACATGCTAAATATGTTTAATTTAGATTAAAATGACCAACACAGTGTTGATTAATGTTACTTAAAAACGTTAGCATTCTCTCCTTTCATGGAATCATGGTGCAGTTGACTCTGAAATTACACTTTGTAAGTCTGGTTATAGTACCTCAAGGGTACACAATGAATGGTGTTCTTTGAACTGTAAAGCATTACATAAAAAAATTATTGTTGCCATTTCAAAGAACCAGTGAAAGCCCAGGGAAGGACAGCACATTGCTTTTTTACAAACTAGGACATTTGTGACTTTATACATTTTGATCTTATGTGCTGTTAGTCTTCTCTTTACCAGACTTAAAATTGCTTACCGTTTTTTTCTGTCTTCATTGAATAACCCAGAACTTGGATACTTATCCTGCTTGCCCTTCCCCAGATATTCTCTGCGGCATGCATTTTTGTGTCCTAGATACTATTCAAACCTCACACGCCCTAGCCACTGCAAATCATCACTGCAGTCTTCCCAATTTTGAGGAAACTTTTTTCCCCTGATAAGAGAGGACGGACACGGTGTAGCCAGTACTGCCAAGCCTTGCGTTTAAATGTGAACATGATGTCTGGAGTTGTCGCAGTCAGCTTTTGACTATGGCAGCCTGTTTGAGGAAGAAAACCAAAGTGCTAAGGATGGCGGAGCACTAAGATAGAAAGAGCTGTGTTCCTGATGGCAGTGGACTAAGGCTGCCTGGCCTCCACCTTTCTCTGCATTTCTTGTTATGTTAGAAAAGTAAGCCACCTATGAGACAAAAATAAATCAGCTACTGCTAGTTTTTCTGTTAAGGAGGGTTTAATACAACTTTAACTGGTACATTCTTCTAAAAGAAACTACAGGGCAGCTATCCTTTAAGATCAAAATCAGGGAAGATAATTTATTGTCTCCCGAGGCATTCCACGGGCCCACAGGATGGTGGTGGACACCAGGCTGGGCAGACTCCAGGTCCTGAGATGGTCTTCTGATGTTGATGATAGGAAAAGCACACCTATGTGTTGTAGAGGTGTTTTTTTTTTCCAGGTCCTGGGGGCTGGGGATTGAACCCAGGACTTTGTATGTGGGAAGCTGGCGCTCAACCACTGAGCCACATCGGCTCCCCTGATATGTTGTTTTTTTTTATTTGTAATTTGTAATTTTAATATGTAATTTTTTAAAAATTTATTTCTCTCCCCTTCCCCCTGTTACCTGCTCTCTGTGTCCATTTGCTGTGTTTTCTTCTGCGTCTGCTTGCATTATCCGGTGGCACTGGGAAACTGTCTCTTTTTTGTTGCGTCATCTTGCTGCGTCAGCTCTCTGTGTGCGGCACCACTCCTGGGTGGGCTGCACTTTTTTCACGTGGGGTGACTCTCCTTGTGGGGTTCATCCCTTGCGCGTGGGGCTCCCCTAAGCGGGAATGCCCCTGCGTGGCACGGCACTCCTTGTGTGCATCAGCACTACACGTGGGCCAGCTCCACACAGGTCAGGAGGCCCTGGGGATTGAACCCTGGACCCTCCATATGGTAGACGGGTGCTCTGTCAGTTGAGCCACGGCTGCTTCCCCTGATTTGTTTTTTTTTCATTTGTTTGCTTGTTTGTTTTAAGGAGGCACTGGGAACGGAGCCTGGGACCTCCCATGTGGGAAGGAGGTGTTCAGTTGCTTGAGCCACACCTGTCCCATAGAGTTCTTTTTTTTTTTTTAAGATTTATTTATTTCTCTCCCTTTCCCCCCTCCCCCTCAGTTGTCTCCTCTCTGTGTCCATTTACTGTGTGCTCCACTGTGACCGCTTCTATCCTTATCAGTGGCACTGGGAATCTGTGTTTCTTTTTGTTGCGTCATCTTGTTGTGTCAGCTCTCCGTGTGTGCAGCGCCATTCCTGGGCAGGCTGCACTTTCTTTCACGCTGGGTGGCTCTCCTTATGGGCGCACTCCTTGTGCGTGGGGCTCCCCTATGCGGGGGACACCCCTGCGTGGCAGGGCACTCCTTGCGCGCATCAGCACTGCGCATAGGCCAGCTGCACACGGGTCGAGGAACTCGGCCATCTCTCAACAGTTTCCTTCCCTCTCTGCTCCCCTTACCTGCCCCCCACCACGCACACTGCCAGACTGCCTTCCTTCTTCCCCTTCCTTCCCCCAACCAACTTTCCTTCAGTGTTTGGGCAATCTTTCCTTTAAGAATTTAAAACAAAAGGTTATATAACATCTCTGCCTTTCCACTTCCAAGTAACATTTCCCCCCCAGAATTTTCTGGACACCTAAGGTCCCCTTATGTCCCATTTCCAGGGCATCTGAGGAGAACTATCTTCAGAGACTGCAGGCTGCTCCCCACTGCCCCAGCCCCCTGAGGCTGCCTTCCTGAGCCCAAGATGGTATTCTGACCCCTTGTGTTGACAAGAGGAGGAACCTCCTGCATGTTTAACGCCTTCAAGCGGACACCACCGCTCAGGACTTTTAAGAAATAAGCTTTACTTCTTCACGGAAACCCCAGACCTTCAGGTGTTGGCCCTGGAGGCTGCTTTCTATTTTGGGGACAGTCCTGAAGTCCTTCTGAGCGACCTGTCAGCCGACGCCTTCGCAGAGCCGTCAGTGTTGGCACTCACTCCCGCTGCTGGAACTCATCTCCTTCCCTCTCTGTTCTCAGCTTTAAGTGACATCTTCTCGAGTTGACAGCTGGGCTTTATGCATGCCGTCACAGATCCACTGACTTTCCAGATGCGTTTCTTAGCACTTTCTACTTGTTTGGCGGCCCTAGGAAGGAGGGTTGAGGCTGGGGAAGCTGGGATGGACAGGTGAAAGTCAGGATGTGGGGCCACACATGAGGGGAGGAGACAGGGTGTGGGAGAAGGGACATGCCCATGGCCAAGGTGTGAAAACAAATGGCAAGGAAGAAAATAAAGGAGGAGGCAAGTGGATGTGGCTTAAGCAGTCGAGCTCCTGCCTTCTTCCTGGGAGGCCCCAGGTTTGGTTCCTGATGCCTCCTTGAGAAGATAAACAAGACAGCGAGCTGGCATAATGGGCTGGCATGGTGAGCTGATGCAACAAGATGACGCAACAAGGAGACAAAGAGGAAACACAATGAGAGACGTGACAAAGCAGGGAGGTCAGGTGGCTCAAGTGATTGAATGCCTCTCCCCAACATGGAAGTTCCAGGTTCGGTTCCTGGTGCCTCCTAAAGAGAAGACGAGCAGACACAAAGAGCACACAACGAACAGATACAGAGAACAGACAGCAACCGCAAACAACGAGGGGGGAGTAAATAAATAAATCAATCTTAAAAAAAAAAGGAAATGAAGGAAGAGGAGAAATGAGGGAGTGGGGGTCACCTGTAAGTGCGGGTGAGGTGCAGGATGGCTTGACCTCAGGTTGGCAGGAGATTTGCTGTAGATCAGTTCTTCTTGGCGGTGACTCTGGCATGAGTTTTATTTACCTTTCTACACAGTCGGGGTCTGGGCTGAGGAGGACGGCTAAAGGCCTAAGATGTGTTGTCTTGCAGCAAACGCTCCCCCTACCCCTGTGTCTTATGAACGGCCAGTCTGACAATTGACGTTAGCTTTTAAAAATTTGTTCTCTCTGGCCCACAAAGCAGACACTTCTGGACTCCTGAGGAAGTGAAAGGATGATATGACTCAGCGAACACTACATCCTTGTGGAAAACAATGTCCAATTCTTTATTGCATTGACTAGAGTCACTTTATCCTATAACCTCAGGCTATTTGTCAGTATTTACCCAGATCCTCAAATCTTCCTTCCTTGAAGATCATCTCCGACTCCCTGGGTTCTGACGAGGCATCCTTCCCCTGCGGTCTTGATAGGTTTTGGAAGACTTGGAAAGGCTGCTGACTTTGGTGTTAATAGAGAATCTCAAGAGACAGGAAGAATTCTTTTTTGGCATAGGGTACTCTAGGGTGAGCACTTTGCTTTCACCAGAGTCTGTTATTAATTTGCAAAAAAAAAAGTTTGTTCAAGGAAAATAATAGTAGACTGTGAAGAACTAATGCAGAAAAATTAAAGTGGTATCTACTCCCAGATAATTGTGTTTACTCCAAGATCTTTCTTTTCCCCATTTCTTTAACATTTTTTCTTATGTTGAAAAGGAAGCTTCTAGAAGGCATTCTTTATGCCATATGCGTCTTCATTTTATTAAATATTTGCTGACTCTTAACCTCACGGTTGGGGGGTGTGTAGAGAATAGAGGAAGAATTAATTTTTATTCCTGGGTAAGCACTTTACAAATATTGTCTCATTTTATCCTTACAGTGTAGTGCTAATATTTTGCCCATTTTATAGAAGAGAAAACTGAGGCTTAGAGACTCTAACGCTGCTCAAGAAGGGCATCTCAAATTCCAAGCCATCTTACTCCAGAACCTGAACTATTGGGCAAAGGTTTTAGCTTTGCTGACTTTTACTGATAATTTTTTCACTTACATTGTAATTTCTTTTGAATGTTAAACATAGCAAATTCATATGAATTATGATTTATGAAGACTCACTTGAAATGCACAAATATTTTCCCACCGAGTAAATGAAGCTGACTACTAAAGAGAATAGTGGGGGCTTGATATTTTAAACTAGGCAGGCAGTGCTGCTCAGAATATCTGTGGAGACTAACATGAAATTTATAAGCCCAGCTTCTTGAATTAAACGGTTTTTAAATGCAGAATCACAAGATAACTGCAGGAGTGGCAGTGCCAGATATATGTTCAAAGGGTGGCCTAACAGGAGCCTTAGGAAGTAAAGTGATGAGACAAATTTTGCTACCAACTGAGAAGTGTTTCTTTCTAGAACAAACAGGCATTGTAAAAAAGGTACTGAAAATTGTTTTTATGATAAAGTGGATATGGTACCAGGAGGAAAATTGTTTTTCACTGTTTTCTTTCTTTTCCAGAAGTAAATAACATTGGCATACACAGATTCTATGAGTAAGCCAATGATCAGTTCTGTTTTACTTAATCTAATTTAAAGACAGTGCTTCTCCTAGTGAGTCATTTTTTTTTATTTGTAAAAGTTACACCAAGAGTCTTAGGTTTGAAAGAATTATTGGTTTTGAATTTTCCTAAATTAAAATAAAGGTAATTTGATGTGATGAGGTATATTTTGATTATTTTTGGTTATGATGCCAGGGAAGTTTTGTTTCGTTTTTTCATAACTGAAGACATAATTTCTGTGAGTGAATTATATTGAGTAGTATGGTTTTTAAGTATATATGTGATTGTTAAAATATAAGGCTTCCAAGTTATGAAATTATTTTTGAGTTAGCTTTGGCTACATGCCATTGCTTTGATATATAATATTCTCATTGCTATGATCATTTAAGTAGTCTATAGGTACTTTCTTCTTCTTCCTTTTTAAAAAAAGTCACTTTTTATATATTTTTAAAAAGATTTAATTTATTAAACCCCCCCCCCCCCCTCCCGTTGTCTGTTCTCTGTGTCTATTTGCTGCGTCTTGCTTCTTTGTCCGCTTCTGTCGTCGTCAGCGGCACGGGAAGTGTGGGTGGCGCCATTCCTCGGCAGGCTGCTCCCTCCTTTGCGCTGGGCGGCTCTCCTTACCGGCGCACTCCTTGTGCGTGGGGCTCCCCTACGCTGGGGACACCCCTTCGTGGCAGGACACTGCACATGGGCCAGCTGCACACGGGTCAAGGAGGCCTGGGGTTTGAACCGCGGACCTCCCATGTGGTAGACGGACACCCTAACCACTGGGCCAAGTCCGCTTCCCTTTATTTCTTCTTTGATCCACTATCTTGGAGAGCGATTTCTTCCTTTTTCATATGAGAAATTGTAAGTTTTTTTTAAAAAACCATTGTTATATCTCATTTTATAGTATTTAGAATGCTATTTGAAAAAGAATTTTTTGTAGGATGTATGTGTGTTAAATTTTGTTATTAAATTCATATTTCTATATATTGTTTAACTCTTCTATGTCCTCATATTCTTTTGTATGTTTTATTTATCTAAAGACTGGTAAGTGTGGCAAAGTCCTATCTTAGGAATTACTGATTTTTTTCATTGGATTAGTAAGTTTTTAATTTTATGAATTTTGACATTTTAATATCAATAATATATTCATTGTTGATTTTGCCTTTGTCCATATACATTTATTACAAAGATTCTCCCAGATCCTTTTTACCTTGAAATTTTTTTCCAAAATTAATGTTGTTATCTCTGCTTTTGCTTGGTAAATCACTGCCAACTTTTTCATTTTAATCTTTGTATCCTGGGAAGCAGACTTGGCCTAGGGATTAGGGCATATGTCTACCACATGGGAGGTCCACGGTTCAAACCCTGGGTCTCCTTGACCCGTGTGCAGCTGGCCCGTGTGCAGCTGGCCCATGTGCGCAAGGAGTGCCATGCCACGCAAGGAGTGCCCTGCCACGCAGGGGTGTACCCTGTGTAGGGGAGCCCCACATGCAAGGAGTGCGCTCCATAAGGAGAGCCACCCAGTGCGAAAGAAAGTGCAGCCTGCCCAGGAATGGCACCGCCCACACAGAGAGCTGACACAGCAAGATGACGCAACAAAAAGAAACACAGATTCCCGTGCCGCTGACAACAACAGAAGCAGACAAAGACGACAACGCAGCAAATAGACACAGAGAACAGACAACTGGTGGGGGGGGAATGGGAAAGAAATTAATAAATAAATCTTAAAAAAAAACTTTGTATCTTTTTGTTCTAATGTATATCTCATAAGCAGAATATAGTTAGATTTTTAATTTTAACCCAGTATCAAGAGAATTTGTCATCTTAGGGATGTTGAACCATTAAATTTGTATAGTAGTAAATGGTATGCTTGCTTTTTTGAGACTTCTTATTTTAGGTATTCTGTTTGTGTTTCCTTGCATTTCCTTTGTTTTCTGTCTTTTATTAGACTGTTTACCTCCACCCACCTGTGGTTTAGAATGATACTTTTCAAACTATCTGTGGCAACTAATTAGTTTAAAAAATATTTCCAGTCCATCTAGGACCAATAATTTTGTAAAATATAATAAAATGAATTATTAAAAATAAACATGAAATGACATACAAAATAGAAGCTTACTCTTTTACTATTAAATTCAATAGATTTAAATCTTCCATCAAATTATTGTAGAATTTTTAAAATGCTTATCCTCTCTGTGTCATCATGTGGATCAGTAAAACACAGTTTATGGATTATTATTTCTTCACAGATTACACTTTGAATAGCACTGGTTTAAAACTTACTGCTTTTAATTGTACTTGCCTATAATTCTACCTTTGCTTCTTTATCCATCAAAATGGCACATTTCAGTTACTTCTATAAAATGAGGAATTTAGCATGCTTTTCCTCTTTTTTCCCATTCCATATTGCTGTTTTTGTCAAAACTTAGGTGGCAGATGTGAACCTTAGTCTTGTAATATTTATAATTCTAAAATGCCAGTCTAAACTGATGATTTTAGGTTCTTAATGTTGGTATTAATTTGCAGATTATCTCTATTTACTTTCATCTTCCCCCACTGCTTTCTACATTAGTGGGTCGTATTAATTGTGAAATAATTAACTTAGTAAACAAATTGTAATTATAAAAGCAATATGTGCTCATTTAAAAAATGGACCAAGTAAGTGCCCAGTTCTTCGTCCTCAGTCGTTTCTGACCTCTTCTTTAGAGGCAGCCCCTGGAGAGAGTGGTGGGCCTTCTCCAGACAGTTCTGTGACCGGAAGAGCAAGAACTCTTTTATTCTTCGTTATATCTCCCCGTGCTTGGAGCACAGGTACATGATAACTACTTATGTCGTGACTAAACACATAAACACATATGCATGTGTGTGTCTAGTATATAATATGCAACCTGCTTAGCCCACCTAAATATTTATTGTGGATACTACAACAGCTCTCTGTTGCTGAATATTAAGTTGTGTGTTTTCATTCCAAAATAAAAATGTAATAAATGGATCTGCTAAAAAAGAATAATAAAGAAGAGGCCTGAGCACTTGCTACGTACTTGGTATTGACTGTTAATTTTTTTTCCTGTCTGGCTGTGTCACCGTCTATTTGGTGCATCGCTTTGCAGCGCCAGGGCCTGTGCCTCTCCGTGCTTCGCAGGTCTGGGATGCCTTTTTTTTTTCCCCTTTTTTTGCCAGGAGGTCCCGGGGGTCTTCTATATGGTAAACGGGAGCTCAAAGGCTTGAGCCACAGCCACTTCCCTGTTAACTCTTTTAATTCTTACACCGACCTTACGCGATCAGGGCTGCGATTTTTCCTATTTTATAGGTGAAGAAACTGACCCCAGTGAGGTTAAGTAACTCGCTCCAGGTCACTCAGCTGGAAAGTGGTGGAGCCAGGACTGGCCTCGCCATGCAGAGCCCACAGCTACACTCTCCCGCCTCTCGTGAGCACTGTTCACACTTCCTGGCTGGTGACGCTGCATTTTGGTTGCAGCAGTTGCTGTACATGCTGAAAGGTAAACCCTGGAGCGCTGTTTAACCTTGAATGCACAGGGTCACTGGCCTCGAGACAGTTGGCTGTGTAGGTACCTGTTCCTCAGGGCGGGTGGACACAGAAGCACTTCTCTGTGCCCAGCACTACTTCCGTCTGGCCTATCTTTTGAGTCTGAGGCCTGAGAGAAGTCAAGGGGGCGTGATGCTTCTTGTATCCTTTGTTAAGGATCAAATTTCCTTTTGCCTCTCCTGTCTAGGAAAGTTCTGAGCTATTGGTAAGGCTCGGAATCACCTGGGGAGCTTGTTAAAAATGCAGGTTCTTTGGGACCAACCCTAGAGATTTTAAATCCGTAGCCTCAGGAACCTGGGCTTATTTCCAACAGCTAGCAGGTGTGAAGACAGTACTTGAAGAGGCATTGCTTATGGGAAGGGTGGCCATGCTTGGGGGAAACGTCCCACTGCAGGGCAATGGGGTTCCTTATCAAGTAATTCCAAACTCAGAGGGTTCTGAAAACTGGCGTAAGAAAGGGCAGTGCAATTAAAACATCTTTCTTTAAGTAATACCCATTTATGCCTGAGGGTGCAGTGTAATGAGCACAGAAACTTTTGAGAATGTCATTCGTTCAGTTAAAACGTCAGAGGTCCACTGTGGCAAGCCTTGCTGCCGGGCATTTCAGAAGAAGCCAAAAAGGAGGCCACCAAGCCTGGCTCTTAAGGACTTGGTGATGTAGCCTGGAGGGAAACAAGTGCTGGAGGGAAGAGGTACCACCCTGGCAGTTGGTGCTTCAACAGAGAACAGTGGATGGAGGGAGCGATTTGCAGATCTTAGTCAAACTCTAGTTTGTGAGAGCACCCTCAGCCTTAGCCTTGCCTTGCCTCTGCCCTGCCTTTCTGCCACAGGAAGGCACCATGGAAACTAGAGTCTGGGCTGGAAGGCTGGAGGATGGAGAACGGACTGCCGCCCATTCTCTCTTGGGCAGGCGCTTTCCCGTCAGCCCATCTGCCCCTGCATCAAGGACCTGCTGAAGCGGATGCAGCACTGAGGCAGCTATGGGACTTCAGCTTTAGTTTTCTGATTTTGACTTTTATGTGTAAGAGTAGAGGAGATCATTTAGAGTCAGATGTTCTTAAATAGATGTGTTTGTATTTATGTACATCTACTTACAAAAGGTAGAGGAGTGGTTTGAAAAGTGTCACATGAAGAGACAATTACTATTGTAAAAGGAGACTGAGAATGTATTAGGAGTCCTTGTGGAAAAAGAAGGTCCAGAGGATTCTGGAGAATCATATATACAATGAGCATTTAGTAGCTTATGGTCTTGAGGCTAAAAGCAAGTCCAGATCAAGGTGTCATCAGGTGGTGTTTTCTCCCTGAAGACTTGGCGTTCCCAGGCTGCTGCCAGCGATCCTTGGTCCAGCTGTCCCATGGCAAGTCGCATGGGGCATCCCTTGGTGGCTTCCTTCTCCTCTGGGTTCCAGTTCAGCTTCTTGTGGCTTTTCTTCTCTCTGTCTGAATTTTCATTCTTGTATAAAGGATTCCAGCGAGAGGGTTAAAACCTATCCTGATTGAGGGGGCGCCTCGTAATGGAAGCGGCCTCATTCAAAGGTGCCGCTTACTGTGTATTTACACTCGCAGGAATGGATTAAATTTAAGAACACGTTTTTCTGTATATACCACAAGTTTTGTATAAAACATCACAAACTCTGTGTACAAAGCTGATCTTAAAAAGTTGGTCATTGATTGCTTTTACTTATTTCCCTAGAGGTTGTGATGAATTTATGCTAAAATCATCATTTGTATACATTGTAAATAACAGGACATTCTTTTATTTGTGTGGAATTTGGGTACATACTGAGTCTTAGAGCAGATTTTTCTTTAAGGCAAACAACTTTTAGGGAAACTTGAAGATTTGATCCTAGCTCACATATTTGAACTTCCTAGAAAACAAAAACAGAAAAACAACAGAATTTTGGCATTCCTGTTGTTATCTTTTTTCTTTAGCACATTTATTCTGCATTAGCTATTGTTGATAAAATATGTATTTTTAAAATTTATTTATTCTCCCCCCTTGTGGCTTGCTTGCTGTCTGCTCTCTGTGTCCATTCGCCATGCGTTCTTCTGTGTCTTCTTTACTCCCTTTGTTGCGTCATCTTGTTGCGCCAGCTGTCTGCAGGCGCGGGCCGTCAGCTCTCCGCGGGTGCAGGCCATTGACCACCCTGCCTTCACAAGGAGGCCCCGGGGCTCGAACCCAGGGCCTCCCATATGGTAGATGAGAGCCCAACTGACTGAGCCACAGCCGCTTCCCAATAAAATACTTTAATCACTACATTTTCCCTTCTACAATTTAAAAAAAAATTGCATTATGAACATATTCTCCAAAAAGTAGTAGATTTTTATATGGAAGAACCTGCAATATCAGCTTTTTATAAATCATCTACATTGAACTGAAGCAGAGAATACAACACGCAAAAGGTTACTACAGGTTTTACAAATGATTTCCCTCTGACCCTCTAACTAGAGCAGTGCTTTGCAGACCAGATTTTTCTGTGGACAAGTAACGTATTCGCTACCACTGAATTCTCAGAGGAGTCTATCTTATAAATAGTCATTGAAATTATGTGAGAAAATCATAGCTGTTGAGGAGAAAACCGTAGCTATTCCTTTGCAGTCACAGGGAGGGAGGCAGTGTAGATGTGAGCTGGTGAAATGTCTTCCTTGCTCAGCAGGGATCTGGAGAGCGGCTGGGGAGGATGCACCTGCCCTGACTGCGCTCCGAGGACGGAGGGGCAATGCAGCATCAACGATGTTGTTGGAAACTGGAATTATTTGATTTTTTTTGTTTGTTTTTTTGTTACCAGTTTATACCATGCAAGTATCTTAGATCTGTGTTCAAAAGCAGAAGGGTGAGGGATGTTGGCACCATTACTGAGTTACACCAGCTCAGAAAACAATCCACACCTTCAGGCAGTTCTAGAAAGGTTTTCAGATACTGCAAGCACTAGGTGTTTGATCCCGGCCTAATAGATGGGGTGTCCTGCCCTTGCTTTGGATGACAAGTTTAGGCTCTTGTCCTTTCTGCTCCTGTTTTAATCTTTCGTTTCCTTAATGAGAAAGAGATTGATTTATGTTTGAAACTACTTATGACAAACGAATGAATAAGTCAAAACAGGAAAGGGAATAGAAACTTCTTGGAACTGAGGCAAATCTTCGGTTTGAAGACGTTCATGAAGATGAAATCAAATGGAAATTGTTGATGGTATTAACTCAGCAATATAAAACTAATTAGAAAAGATTTCCTGTGGAAAAATAGTTTAATTCAATGCATTTTTAAACACTCTCTTTTAAAAATGAGTGCTTTATGTATCTCTTTGTTACTGTGGAAGAGTCAAAGTGAGGAAAATTCCCCAAATTTAAAAAAATCAGTCTCTTCTGTTCCCAAGTATGTGCCTGTTTTTTTATAAAGTGGCCAAAAGTAAGAAAGCCTAGATTCCTTAAAAGTCCAACACCATGCAGCTATATTTGTTATATATCTAACAAATTAGAAATGTAAAAGAAAATTTACCAGCAAATATTTGTTGTTTGAATAAACTACACCTTAAATTTTTATGTACCGAAACGGATGATTAGTCAAAAAAGTTATATTGTACAGAATACCTTTTAATATGCCTAAACTATTTAAATGACATTTGATCTGTTTTAAAAAGTACTAATGACACATATTACATTGATTTTCTAAATGATTTTTTTCTCCCTTCCCCTCATTACAATTTCTGGAACTTTATTAGTAGAAGAGGGAGGGAAAATTTCATGCTGATAGAAAGTACATTGAAATTATTTCTAAATAGCAGTTTGATATGAATTGGTGAGTTCACATAATTTCAATGACTATTTATAAGATAGACTCCTCTGAGAATGTAAATCTGTACTGGCCAATCTGAGGTCAAGAGTATGATCTATTCTTCAAAAAATGCTTTTATTTTCAAGGAGAGGGATTTAGAGTATGCGCAATTGTGCAATGAGAAAGAATTTGAGCGATTTTTTTTAAGCCCCAATCTTTTGTTACCACAAAGTAGTTACAACTTAAAAATGTGAACTCGAATGACTGTAGTTCTTTGTAATATTATCATTATATTTAATTTCCCGAGAAGATAGGTCATTGTGCTGATTTTGCCCTCATTCCAAAAAGATTGACCAGGCATTTCAAGGAAGATATTGCCTTCTTAAGTCATTAAAGTAAAAAAAATTACTATTTATATGATCACTTATTTTCAAATAATTGGTATTTATAGTCTACTTTTGTTTTATTATCAGGTAACTTTGTGTTTTCCCATTAGACTATTATTTCTTTCAGAGTGGAGACAGAAATGTACTTCAGTTTCTATTTCCTAGTCCAGTTCTTTGTAATGTGGGCTTCAAAATATAGTTAATGCTGACTGACTGCTAGAAGCAATTTTCTAAACTACTATTATAACATTGAAAAAAGGAACACACTCAGCACTGGCAAGAGTGAGATATCTGATACCTTAATACATTGCCAATAGTATTGTAAGTTGGGTTGCTTTGTTTTTTTTTTTGAAAGCATCTTGGCAATATGTATTAAAATCCATCTAAATATTCATATTCTTTGATGTAATAATTCTACTTCTAGGACTGTATCCAGGAAAATAATCCAAAATATAATGAGCTATTTGTGGGAAGCTATTCATTGGCAGTTTTTATGAAAGAAAAATAATAAGTAGCTTAAAATCATGAGTGGAAAATGATTAGGTAAATTATGGTACTAATACTGGAAGGAATACCATACAGCCATTAAAACGTCTAGGTAGTTTAAGAAGCCACATGGAAAAACGCTAATGAAATTAATATTACTTGAAATTCAATACTTCATAGCTATACAAATCCAAACAAAATCTCAAACCAGATGCACAGGGGAAAATAGGAAAGAATAATAATTCCCATGTATTGAATAATTACTATGTTTTAAGCATTGTGCCAAAGAATTCCTCTCTTATATTTACAAATGGCTTGTTATGCCGTTTTGAGATGAGGAAGCTGAGCTTAGAGAGGGAGGGTGACCTTTCTCAGCTGTGCTAAGTGGTGGAACCACAGTCTAGGCCCAGGTCTGCGAGAGCCAGAGTCTGTGCTCGAAACTGATGATTCCCAGAGCTGACCGTGCATCAGAATCATTGGGGGATCTTTAAACAAATACATGAAGGAAAACGTGAATAGAGGCTCTGTCGCCCAGCGTAGCACTACTGCATTGGAATCTCCTGATATACATCTACAAACCTGTATTCTTAACAACGAGCTTGGTTCTGTCACCAGCCTGTGGTCAGCATGTAGGACCCTCCTCAAATGCCATTGATTGTATAAAGCCTCAAGAAATACAGTAAATTTTAATATTATGAACAATAATAGTTGTTGAATTTGGGTGATTTATAACTAACGTGGCTGGTTTATAAATAAAAACCAAGGGCCACCAAACAAATAGGAGGTGATTTATACTCACTATAGTGTATTACCATTAACTCTATCCATTTCTACACTTTTACAGTCAAGCTAATTTAAAAAATTCTATATACATTAAGCATCAGTACCCCTTCTCAGCCCTCCTCCTATCTTCTAGTAACCTTGTACTCTAGGTTTTAACTTCATGTGTTTATTCTTCTTATCTAGTTCATATTAGTGAGAACTTACAATATATGTCCTTTTGTGTCTGGCTTATTTCATTCAGCATAATGTCCTCAAGGTTCATCCATGTTGTCATTTGTGTCCCAATTTCATTTCTTCCTACTGTCGCATAGTGTTTCATCATATGTATATACCGCATTTTGTTTTATCTGTTCATTGGTTGATGGACCCTTGGATTGTTTCCATCTTTTGGCAGTTGTGAATAATGCTGCTTTGGACATCAGTGTGCAAATGTCTGTGTGCATCCTTGTTTTCAATTCTTCTGGATAGATTCTTAGTAGTGGGATTGCCAGATCATATGGCTGTTCTATATTTAGCTTCCTGAGGAACCACCAAAGTGTCTTCCACAGAGGCTGCACCATTCTACATTCCCAGCAACAGTGAAGGAGTGTTTCTATTTCTCCACATCCTCTCCAGCATTTGTTATTTTCTGGTTTTTAATAATGGTCATTCTGGGGCGGTGGACTTGGCCCAGTGGTTAGGGCGTTTGTCTGCCACATGGGAGGTCCGCGGTCCAAACCCTGGGCCTCCTTGACCCGTGTGGAGCTGGCCCACGCGCAGTGCTGATGCGCACAAGGAGTGCCCTGCCATGCAGGGGTGTCCCCCGCGTAGGGGAGCCCCACGCACAAGGAGTGCACTCCGTAAGGAGAGCCGCCCAGCGCAAATAAAAGTGCAGCCTGCCCGGGAATGGCCCCGCACACACGGAGAGCTGACACAACAAGATGACGCAACAAAAAGAAACACAGATTCCCATGCCACTGACAACAACAGAAGCGGACAAAGAAGAAGCCGCAGCAAATAGACATAGAGAACAGACAACTGGGGCAGGTGGGGGGGGATTGGCGGAAGGGGAGAGAAATATATAAATAAAAGTAAATCTTTAAAAAAAAAATAATGGTCATTCTGTGAAGTGTGAGATGATGTGTCATTGTAGTTTTAATTTGTATGTCTCTAATAGCTAGTGATAGTGAACATTTTTTCACGTGCTTTTTCATCATTTGTAGTTCTTTGGAGAAATGTCAATTTAAGTCTTATGCCCATTTTTATATTGGATTTCTTGCCCTTTTATTTTGAGTTATTTTTTTTTAAGATTTATTTTTTATTTATTTCTCTCCCCTCCCCCGCTCAATTCCCCCCCCCCCCCGCCCAGTTGTCTGCTCTCTGTGTCCATTCTCTGTGTGTTCTTCTGTGACCGCTTCTATCCTTATCAGCAGGACTGGGAATCTGTGTTTCTTTTTGTTGCGTTACCTTGTTGTGTCAGCTCTCTGTGTGTGCCGCGCCATTCCTGGGCAGGCTGCACTTTCTTTTGCGCTGGGCGGCTCTCCTTACAGGGCGCACTCCTTGTGCATGGGGCCCCCTATGTGGGGGACACCCCTGCGTGGCACGGCACTCCTTGCGCGCATCAGCACTGTGCATGGGCCAGCTCCACACGGGTCAAGGAGGCCTGGGGTTTGAACTGCAGACCTCCCATGTGGTAGGCGGACGCCCCATCCATTGGACCAATTCCGCTTCCCTATTTTGAGTTTTAAGATCTCTTTATATAGCACAGAAATCAAATCCTTATGAGATACGTAGTTTCCAAATATTTTCTCCCATTTAGTGGACTGCCTTTTCATCTTCCTGACAAAGTCCTTTGATGCACTGAAGTGTTTAAGTTTGAGGAGGTCTGATTTATCTACTTTTTATTTTGTTGCTTGTGCTTTCAGTGTAAGGTTTAAGAAACCACTGCCTATCACCAGGTCTTGAAGATGTTTCCAACATTTTCTTTAAAGATTTCTATGGTTTTAGTTTTTATATTTAGCCTTTGATAACGTTTTGAGTTAATTTTTTATTAGGTTTGAAATAGGGGTCTTCTTTCTTTCTTTTGGGTGTGGATATCCAGTTCTCCAAGCACCATTTGTTTAATGGACTGTTCTGCCCAAGCTATGAGAGTTTGACAGTCTTGTCAAAACTCACCTGGACCAGAGATGTGAGGGTTGTTTCTGAACCATCAGTTTGGTTCCATTGGTCAATCTATCTTTATGCCAGTAGCATTTTTTTTTTTTTTTTAACCGCTGTAGCTAGGTAGTATGATTTAAAGTCTGGAAGTGCAAGCCTTCTGACTTTATTCTAACTTTTTAAGATGTCTCTGGCTATTTGGGGCCCCTTACCCTTCCAAATAAATTTGACAATTGGGCTTTCCATTTCTTTAAAAAAGGCTGTTGGAATTTTTACTTGTATAGTACTGAACCTGTATATCAATTTGTATAGTTTTAACATGACATTAAGTTTTCCAATCCATGGACACAGAATATTCGTCCATTGATCTAGGTCTTCTTTATTTCTTTTAGCAGTGCATTGTAGTTTTCTGAATACAAGTGCTTTATGTCCTTGGTTAAGTTTATTCCTAAATATTTGATTCTTTTAGTCACTATTGTAAATTGATTTTTTTTTTCCTGCCTTCATCCTCAGATTGCTCATTACTAGTGTATAGGAACATTACTGACATTTTGCATATTAATCTTGTATCTTTCCACTCTGCTGGACTCATTTATTAGCTCTAGTTGCTGAATTGTAGATTTTTCAGGACTTTCCAGGTGTAGGATCATATTATCTGTGAATAGCAAAGTCTTCTTCTCCAATTTGGATGCCTTTTATTTCTTTTCTTGCTTGATTGCTCTAGCCAGAACTTTTAGCACTATACTGAACAACAGTGGTGACAATGGGCATTCTTGTCTTATTCCCAATATCAATGGGAAAGTTTTCAGTTTTTCACCATTGAGTACAGTGTTACCTGTGGGTTTTTCATATATGCCCTTTATTGTGTTGAGAACATTTCCTTTAATTCCTATCTTTTGGAGTATTTTTATCAAGAAAGGATGCTGGATTTTGTCAAATGCCTTTTGTGTGTCAATTGAGATGATTATGCAGTTTTTTTTCTCTGATGTATTACGATGGTATTTTATGCAGATTGATTTTCCTTGTTTTGGACCACCCTTGCATGCCTGGGATAAAATACAATTGATCATGATGAATAAATTCTTTTAAGATTGTGTTAGTCAGCCAAAGGGGTGCTGATGCAAAGTACCAGAAATCTGTTAGAATTTATAAAGGGTATTTATTTGGGGTAGAAGCTTACAGTCACAAGGCCATAAATTTTAAGTTACCTCCCTCACCAAAGTCTGTTGCCATGGGTTGGAGCAAGATGGCTGCCGACATTTGCAAGGGTTCAGGTTTTCTCTTCCTCTTAAGGCTCTGTGGTCACAGCTTCTTCTAATATCAGCTGTAGGCTGAAATAAGTTTTGTTTCTCTCCTGGAGCCATTTCTTTTCAGGCTCAGCTGCTCTGCTCTTTCCACAAGGCCAGCTATAAACTATTAGGTGAACTATCAGGCTCATGTCTCTTCCTGGGATCTCTGCCATGTGTAATGGAGCATTCTGTCTTTCCTCACATATCTGCTGCTTCTGTGTGTTTACTTCCCAGTGTTCCAGCATCCAAAACTCCAACTGATTCCTCTGCCATGTCCTCCTGATATAGCCCAATCAAAGCCCTAATCATAATTTAATCAAGTTAAAAGTGACACCTCTGAGGATAACACAGTCTACTATGCCCAGAGGAACAGACTAGTTTATAAACATAATCCAATATCTATTTTTCAAACTCTTAAACAATGCCAAACTGCTACCAGGTGTTGTTGGATTTGATTAGCAAGTATTTTGCTGAGGATTTTTGCATTTGTATTCATTCGGGTATGGTCTATAATTTTATTTTTTCATAATATCTTTATCTGACTTTGGTATTAGAGTGATATTGGCTTCATAGAAGGAGCTTGGTAGCATTCCTTCCTGTTCAATGTTTTTAGAAGAATTTGAGTAAGATCAGTATTCAGTCTTCTTTGAATGCTTGGTAGAATTCATCTGTGAACCATCTGGTCCAGGGCTTTTCATTTTGGGGAATTTTTTGATGACTATTTCAATCTCTTAACATTTGATTTGTTTGTTGAGGTCTTCTATTTCTTCTAAGGTCAGTGTAGGCTGTTTATATGTTCCTTGAAATATGTCCATTTCATCTACATCGTTTAGTTTTTTTGGCATACAGTTGTTTTTAGTATCCTCTTATTATTTCTTTTATTTCTGTGGGGTCAGTCGTAATTTCTCTGTTTTCATTTCTGATTTTATTTGCATCTTCTCTTTGTTTCTTTCTTAGTCTAGCTAAGTGTTTCAAAGAACCAACTTTTGGTTTTGTTAATTCTCGCTACTGATTTTTTTTTTGGTCTCAATTTCATTTATTTCCGCCTTTATCTTTGTTATTTCCTTCCTTCTGCTTGTTTTGGGAATAGTTTGCTGTCCCTTCTCTCGTTCTTCCAGCTGTGTAGTTAGACCATTGATCATAGCTCTTTCTTCTTTTTTTAATATAAGCATTGGCGGTTATAAATTTCCCTCTCAGCACTGCCTTTGCTGCATCCCATAGGTTCTGTTCTTGTTTTCATTCATCCTAAGATTTTTAAAAAACCTTATTTTGTACATTTAATAATTGTAAATCTAAACAACTAAAAAGAAAACAATTGAATAAAAATATACATTTCTCAATTAAATGTACTAGATACCTATAAATTTGTTTTTGAATCATACAATATGTTGCACAATATATTTGGTTCATAGTAATGCAATTGTATGGTATTTGTCCTTTTGTTTCTGGCTTGCTTCACTCAATATAATGTCCTCCAGGTTCATCCATGTTGTCATATGCCTTACGACTTCATTTCTTCTTATAGCTGCATAATATTCCATCGTGTGAATAGACCACTCTTTGTTTATCCATTCATCTGTTGATGGACACCTGGGTTGTTGCCAACTTTTGGCAATTGTGAATAATGTCACAATGCACATTGGTGTGCAAATGTTTGTTTGTTTCACTGCTTTCAGTTCTTCTGGGTATATACCCAGTAGTGGTATTACAGGGTCATATGGCAAGTCTATATTCAACTTCTTTAGTAACTGCTAAGCAGTCCTCCACAGTGGCGGTACCAGTCTGCATTTCCACCAACAGTGAATAAGTGTTCCCATCTCTCTACATCCTCTCCAACACTTGTAGTTCTCTTTACTAGTGGCCATTCTGATAGGTGTGAAATGATTTCTCATTGTAGTTTTGATTTGCATTTCCCTAATCATTAGTGATGTTGAGCATTTCCTCATGTGTTTTTTTTTGCCATTTGTATTTCTTCTTTGGACAAATGTCTAATCAATTCTTTTGCCCAATTTTTAATTGGTTCATTTGTCTTTTTATTGTTGAGTTATAACATCTCTTTATATATCCTGGATATTAAGCCTTTATTGGATATGGGATTTCCAAATATTTTCTCCCATTGAGTTGGCTGCCTTTTCAACCTTTTGACAAAGTCCTGTGAGGTGCAAAAGTGTTTAAATTTTGAGGAGGACCCATATTTCTACTTACTCTTTTGTTGCACGTGCTTTGGGTGTAAGGTCCAAGAAACCACCTACTACTACAAGGTCTTGAAGATGTTTCCCTTCATTTTCTTGTAGGAATTCATCTTAAGATACTTACTGATTTCTGTTGCAATTTCTTCTTTGACCCACTGATTATTTAAGAGTGTGTTGTTTAATCTCCAGATATTTGTGAATTTTCCCTTTTTCTGTCTGTTGTTGATTTCCAGCTTTGTTCCATTATGATCAGAGAAAGTGTTTTGTATAGCTTCAATCTTTTTAAATTTATTAAGATCTGTTTTGTGACACTACATGTGATCTATCTTGAGAAAAGATCCGTGAGCACTTGAGAAAAATGTATATCCTGCTGTTTTGAGGTGCGGTGTTCTATTAGGTTTAGTTTGTTCATCATATTATCCAAGCACACTGTTTGTTTCTTGATATTTGGCGCCCCATATTTTCCCAATGATGACAGTGATGTATTAAGTCTCCATCTATTATTGTAGAGACATCCATTTCTCCCTTTGGTTTTGCCAGTGTTTGCCCCATGTAATTTGGGGTATCCTGGTTAGGTGCATAAACTTTTAAAACTGTTTCTTCTTGGTGAATTGCCTCTTTTATTAATATATAATGTCCTTCCTTGTCTCTAAGAACAGCTTTGCTATTTTTTCTTTTTTTAAATATATTTTTTATTTTTAAAAAATGATTGCTTTGCTATTAAAGTCTATTTCATAAGATATATGTATAGCTACATAAGGTTTTTTTTTTTGTTGTTGTTGTTCCTGTATGGATGGAATATATTTTTCCAGTCTTTCACTTTCAATCTATTTATGTCCTTTGGTCTAAGGTTAGCCTCTTATTGGCAGCATATGGATGGCTCATAATTTCTTATCCATTTTGCCAGCCTATGTCTTTTGACTGGGAAGTTTAATCTATTAACATTCAGTGTTGTGGGGAGTGCATGTGGTTTAGTGGTTGAGTGCCTGCTTCCCACGTATGAGGTCCTGGGTTCAATCCCCAGTACCTCCTAAAAAACCAAAAACAAAAAACATTCAATGATGTTATTGTAAAAACAGTTCTTACTTCACCCATTTTGACCTTTGGGCTTTATCTGTCATATCTTATTTTCACCACTCTTTTTACACTTTTAGTTATTTTTACTGATATAATTTTCATTTCTATACTTTCTTCCAAGCCTCTCTCTCTCTCCTTTCTTTTCAGGCTGTAGCACTCCCTATAGTACTTCCTGCAAAGCTTATGTCTTGGTTACAAATTCTATTAGTTTCTGTAAACTGAATATTCTAAACTCGCCCTCATTTTTGAATGATAATCCTGTTGGATATAAGATTTGTGGCTGGTGGTTTTCTCTTTCAGGATCTTAAATATATCATACCACTGCCTTCTCGCCTCCATTGTTTTGGATGGGAAATAAGCACTTAATGTTATTGGGTATCCATTATATATATGAGGAATTACTTTTCTCCTGCTGCCCTCAGAATTCTCTCTTTATCTTTGGCATTTGACATTCTGATTAGTATGCATCTCTAGGTCTCTTCACATTTATTCAGATGGTAGTATGTTGTGCTTCTGGGGCATGTTTTACCTTCATCCTTCAATAAGGTGGGGAAATTTTTCTGCAATTATTTCCTCATATATTCCTTCTTCCCCCTTTCCCTTCTCTTCTTCTTTGACACCCATGATATATATGTTTGCACGTCTCTTGTCATCATTTAGTTCCCTAAGATACTTTTCAATTTTTTTCTTTGATATGTTCCCTTTCAGAGGCCCTGTCTTCAAGCTCACTGACCATTTCTTCTACCTCTTCAATTCTGCTATTATATGCTTCCAGTTTATTTTAAATTTCACTTATTGGGCTTTTCATTCCCTTAAGGTCTGCTATTTTTGTATGTATGCTTTCAAATTCTTTGTGCTCACCCAGTGTCGTCTTAATGTCCTTAATCTCTTCAGCCATCCCATTGAATTTATTAAGGATTTGTTTGAACATCTATGATTCATTGTCTAAACTCCTTTATGTCATCTGGAGGCTTAGCTTGTTCTTTTGACTTGGCCATATCTTCCTGTTTCTTGGTATGGATTGTAATTTTTTGTTGGTTTCTCTGCATCTGATTTACTTGATGCAATTATTCTGGGCTCAGTTTCTCTTTTTAGTCTAGGGCTTTCAATTTGATTGGTGTTTTGTACAGCTCCTCTTTCATACTTGATTTAACTTGATTTGGAACTTTATAGTGGCTTGTGTTTAGCCATTGTGAGTTTTTTTCAGCTCTTTTTCATCTCTTTCTTGTCCTTTCTCCCTTGCTGGTTGTGGATTAGGCACTCAGGATGTGGTTGGTACTGTAAGCCATGAAGGCTGAACCTTCCTGCGTTGTCCCAGGAACTGATAAAGATTCTTCCACCTTTCTCCCCTACGAGGGGTAGGGACAGAGCCTCAGCTGTGTGTAGTAACCCAAGCTGTACCACCAAGTCCATCTGTAGTTGGCCCAGAGAGATTGACGAAGCTCCACGCCCCTTCCTCTCTGGCCTGGGGAGGGGATGCTGCTGCAGGTGTGTGCAACAATCTTGTTTATGCAGGCCAGAAGTGACTGCAGTTGCCTGGAGAGGGTAAGGGAACACTGTCACTCATCCTGCCCTGTCAAGGGTGGTGATGGAGCTACAGATAACAGAAGGTTTTTTAATCAAGTCTTTGTAATACTGCAGATTGCTATCTTGAGTGACCCTGAGGCAGGAAGAAAAACATGGCATCTTAAATTAAGGGGGATGCTCAAAAGTGTCTGTATTTCTCAGAAGACTGAGGAAGATGCCAAAATTTAGACAAAGTGTATGTGTATATTCTTTACAATTTAAAAAGATTATATATGTATTATTGTATATAGTAGGATGTATTTGTTTACATGGTTGGATTCCTGGAATAGTCTTAGCCCCTGGGGCCAATGTCAACCTCTTCAATCACGTTGCAGGCCTGGCCAGACAGGCTTCAGAATTCCTGCGTCAATTCTGAATATAACCAATAATTTGATGAAGCTTATGTCGTGTGGGTTCAATAATGTATGTTCAAAGGATAAGATGCATCCTGTATATATTTTTAAAAGGTGAGCAATGGTGCCATTTAGCCTCAGTCATGAAAACCTTATTAAAAGCAGGCAATTTTTTTTTTCCCCTGCAAAACTCACTTTTCTTCCATATATGAGATTGGATGGAACTGGAACATATGATCAGAAATCCACAAAAAAGTGTGAAAGCTTTATGTTAAATAATGCCTCGACTGAAAAGATAAAGAAGTCTGCATTGAAGACATTATCACAAAAACTGGCATTTTTAGGATGCTGTAACTTGGAGAACAACTGGAGAAGAAAGTCCAGACGATGTTTTTGTCCAACTCAACAGGAAAGTGCTGAACTGATGACTTAATTGAGGATAGTGAATTTCCAGTGTGATCACTGAACTAACCATCACTCTCCTTTTGCTGTTCGCTGTGATGATTGAAATTGTGTTCAACCCCTCTTCTGGGTGCACTGGATACATGAAGTCACACTAGAAGGAAAAGGACAGTACTGTTTTCTTAAGGAAAAAGACCACCACAAAAGCTTTGAAATGGTGTCAACATTCTTGGAAGCTACTGAACTTAATAAAAGGAATAAAAACCCTCCAAAGATTTGGGGGTTGAACTATGACATTAGCAAACATTGGCTTTCAAAATTGCTCAGTAATTTAGAAAAAGACCTCTATCCTTACCAACAAGGCAGACAGTTATGTCCAGAAGAGTGTGCTAAACACCAGATGACGTGCCTGGCTTTGTAAATCTTTGAATGCTGATACAACGTCCATCTCTTCATGGATTAATCGGAGAGAAACATGCTTGCTTAGATTTATGAGCTGAGAGACACAATAGCCCTATTTTTGGAGCTCCAGAGGAAAGAGCAAGTTCTTTATACTTATGAAAAGTTTTCAGTAGCACATGGCATATTTTGGTAGGAAAAATTTGAAATCCTGAATACACAAATTATATTCCTTAAGGGATACCAACATAATAGGTCACATATTTAGAGCCCAATAAAGCTACATTTTACATTAAAACCTCTTCTTTATTTTTTCAATTTGATGACACTCAAGGCTCTCTGACATTGATATTTAAGAAGTTCCATCTCCTACAGTCCGGGTGAATTCACGCAGTCCAGTCTTGATGTTGGTGGGAAGTCTCTCTTGATGGCTTAGGAGGAGAAAAGTTTTCTCACTGATGTACTTGAAAAGACATCTCCAGAAGAGATTTTTTTTTTTAAAGATTTATTTATTTATTTAATTTCCCCCCCTCCCCTGGTAGTCTGTTCTTGGTGTCTATTTGTTGCGTCTTGTTTCTTTGTCTGCTTTTTGTTTCTTTGTCCGCTTCTGTTGTCGTCAGCGGCACAGGAAGTGTGGGCGGCGCCATTCCTGGGCAGGCTGCACTTTCTTTTCACGCTGGGCGGCTTTCCTCACGGGCGCACTCCTTGCGCGTGGGGCTCCCCCACGCGGGGGACACCCTTGCGTGGCACGGCACTCCTTGCGCCATCAGCACTGCGCATGGCCAGCTCCACACGGGTCAAGGAGGCCCGGGGTTTGAACCGCGGACCTCCCATATGGTAGATGGACGCCCTAACTGCTGGGCCAAAGTCCGTTTCCCCAGAAGAGATTTTAAAATAGGAATTTTATTCAGTTGCAGACACACTTTACAGATCGTGATGATATCATTATTTACATCAAACAGACAAACATGCTTTTCCAGGCATTAACTTATTTTCTTTCATATACATATATTTCCTAGGCTCTTTTTTTCTCCCCTTCATTTTTGACTATGGAAACAAGCAGGTAGAACGCTGTCAGAAGTGACTGTCATCTGTTTGGCAAGCAAGCATCCTCAGCGTTTTAAAAAATATAATGAGGTGGAAGAAAAGTATGTATATTTCAAGTTTACTATAAACATTTTAAAATGTTATCACTTTGATATTTCCATTGACATATTTAAATTTGAAACTTCAAGTAAAATTAAGGGAGGACATGCGATTGTTTTTTTTTTTTAAAGGAGGCATGGGTTGAGAAAGCTTGAAAAATACTGCTCTAGTGGATCACAACTAGGAAAATAAACTTCTTTCATCTGTTTTGCCGGCTTTTGTTGTGCGTTTTTTTCCCCTGCAAATTGCCCTGGAAGGGGAGGGTGCCAGGGTTATGCTCTTAATTAGCAATGAGAGTAAAATATGTTCTGGAAAATAGTGTTACAATACAGTTGAGATTTGGAGTGCTTAGAAAATATGAATTATGGCGTAAGTATCAGAGTTAAAGCTCCAATAGCTTTCTATAAACGGTTCAAAAAGTGATTTTGTATAGTTCCCCCATTACTGTTTTTGAGCTGCTGTATAGCTTCTTAAAAATCTCAACAATCCAGATTATTTTAATTTCATTCCTAAAATGGGTTCTGTGTGCGTGAGGCCGACAGGCTGCTCTTGCTCTGGCCCCTCACTTCCTCTTTCACCGGCTCGTCCCTCCCATGGGGGTCTTCCCTCTTCCCTCTGAGGGCTTCCGGCTCACCCTGCCCTGCCCTCCGTGGACTCGTCTTGCGCTGCCAGGGGCACACGCTCCCCCGCGTGGCGCACTGGGCTTTGTCAGCGGCTGAGAGTCCACGTGGCTTAGCGCCCGCGAAATGGATTCGGGCTGTTACCTGCCCTGCCCTTTACCAGCTCGCGGTCTGCGCCAGGGTGCCGTGCTCTGAGAAATTAACGGAGATACAAGGCGTCCTCCGGGTGCCCTGGGCGGGTTAAGCCGCCTGAGGTGGAAGTGCGCCCCTCCACGTGGCTGGCGGCGGAGCCCCGGGTCCCCAGCCCGGGTGAGGGGCGGGGACGTCGTTCCTCAGGCCGAGGTGGACCGGGGCCGAGGGGCGGGAAGGGGCTTGGACAGCTCGGGCCGTGCGCGCGCTCGAGCCGGGTCGGCGACCCGGGGCGCCGCCGCTGCGGTGGCCGCAGGGCACGACCCCTCCTTGGGAGCGGGGGCTGGAGGCGGCCGAGTGGGCGGTCCTCCCGCCCGGGGCGGCGCTGCGGGGCGGACGGGGCCCCGCGCCGCTCTGCGGAGTCCCAGGGCAGACGAGGCCCCCGCCGCGCCCCTCCGCGGCTCCCAGGACGGACACCCCGCCCCGCCCCGCGCCCCTCGGTGGGCTCTCAGGGCCGGCGGCCTCCCCCCGTCCCCGCGCCCCCCCGCGGGCTGTCGCGCCAGACGCTGGCCTCGGAGGACCTGCACTCGCAGGGCGTGCGTCAGACCCAATGGCACCGTTCAAGTTACTCTCAGTGCGCCTGCGCCTGCCCGTCTCCAGTGGCGCTGTACACCTCGGCAAACAGAGATGCATGCAGTGCCGGGAGAGGCTGCACCGGCCTTTAGAAGCTGAGAACCCTCCCCACCAGCCCGGAAACGGAATTTCGGCAAGCAGTGTTGTGCCGTTTGAAGCTGGACAGTATTTCTGTAAAATACAGTGCTTCTGTTTTGAAGAACAAAGGCTTAATCCACGAGAGGAAGGAGTTATGCCCGTGATTTTCCACGTTGATGCTGAATTTGCTGAAGATCCAAGAATGGTGAATGTTGATCTCACCACTCTCTCTTCTATTGACTTTTTTTTTTTTTTTGAAGCAGAGAAAGGGCACAAATTGCCAGTTCCAGGCTATAATTGAAGACAGCAGCTAAGTCTGGCTTTGAATTCGTGATTTTTGAAAAATCATGTATCTTGCCTTCTCAGAGGAGAAGTATTATACTGTAATATAAAACCCATTTTAAATAGTAATGCAGTGATGGTTCTTCTTGTTTCTTCTCAACTAATTTATTCCACTTTTATCATAGGCAGTCCACAATGCCTATTTAAAATGTGTGACTGTTCAATACCATACATAAGAGTTTGATAGTAGTATTAAAAAACTGTTTTTTAAATATGCAGATATGGTAGGGTTTGATTCAGTAGTTCCCTTACAAATTATTGGCCATTCATATTTGAAGTAGTGAATATGAGAATTTTAAAGAAATTTATGCCCAGGGTTATGTAATTTTAGGCTACAGACCAGAATTCTGACCATGTTTATGATTATCTCTAAAACAGTTGCTACTTTTCTTCAGTATGAAGAGTCAGCTATCTTAAAAGCTCAAAGTAGAAGAGGAATCACTGTGTAACTTGAGCCCTAACAGCTTACCCAAAGATTACATTCTTATTTTAAATTCTACTTTCTTTTTCTGTTAAGATCTATATTACAGTCATAGTATTAAGCAGATAATTTTACATTTGTGGCACAAAGAGATAATTACTTTGAAACTGTGGTATAATGAAATTGAAATAAAATGCCTAAGTATAAAAAAAAGGAGTTAAAAAAATAAAAATGTAGCAATTAATTTTTTATCCTTTAAACTTTCGATGCTGTGTAGATGAAAAGAATTTCTCTCTCTCTCTCTGCCCCCTCCCCCCTTTTAAGTCTGTCTGCTGATTTATACATAGTATAATAGGTTATATATCTCTGAAATTTTCATATGTGGTTTAAAGTATGCTTATTGAATAACTTAAGCTGTCAGAGTAATAGCTGGTTAATTCCAGTTGTGGTTTTTTGAGATGCTCAAGGCCACCCTGAAGCCAAAAGATAAAAATTAATCTAGAGAGTTTTTTCTCTTCGTGGTTCTGCTAGCTTCTTGGTCCTCCTTTCCCGATGCTAATCCTATATGCTGTAACACCTTTATTTTGCTTTTGAATTGTGCACAGAGGTTGGGTTGAACCTGCCTTGGCTGGATGCCCGTGCGTCACCACGTGGCACTTCACGGCATGCAGATAATGTCTTCATTTTCCTCTGTTTTGATAGGTTGAAACCTGTGTTAGCAGGTATAAGGGCTTTAAAAAGTACAAATGAAAGCATTATACTAATACTGTTCATGCCAGAGCAGACTTGTTAATCTGTTCAGAGAATCTTCATTCCCCTCCCACTTTCTGGGTATGTTCACCCACGCCTCCTAAGAGCGGGAGAGTGACTCAGACCCTTACGGTCAAGGTCACGGGTCCCGCTTCGCCCCCTCCGTGCTCTCTGCCCTGACGTCTCAGGTGCTGGGGCCCGGGCCTCTTAGGGCACGGGCTCCGGAAAACCCCACGGTGAGGCCCGTGTGCCTCGGTCTCCGCGGCCTGGATCGCTCTCCGTCCCGCGTGGGGGCCTGACTGGAGCGCAGGGCGGCCCCGGCACTCCCGGGCGGCTTCCGCTTCCGCTTCCGCCTGCCCGCCAGCGCGCCGCTCCCCCGCCGCACAGCTTCCGGTGTCGCTGTCCTCCCACCTGCCCTTCAGGGACCGGGACACCGAGGCGTCACGAGGCCGGGTGGCTTGCGTGGCGGCCTCAGCCGGCGGCTGGAGGACCGAGGCTCGAGCTTGGCCTTGCCCTCCGGGGTGGGCCGCCCTTCCTGCCGTCGGGGGCAGCAGAGAGCGGCCGCTCAGGCTCTGGGCTCCGTGTCTGCCGTGCACGTGCTGGTAGGGAGACGGCCTTTCCCTCCCCGGCCAGGGGGTGTCAGACCCCCAGACGCAGGGAGCTTGGGGGGGATTCCTGTGCCCTTCCAGAGTGCGTCGGGTCCGCTGCTGCTTGAGCACTGAGCTTAAAACACAGCTGCTGTTTACTGATGTGCAAGAGTCAAAAGACACTGTTTACACAAATTGCTGTATTTAACCCAATAAGGTTGTATTACCTCCGGTTTGCAAGAGGTGGAAATTCAAAGAGGGGAAGTATCTTATCTGAGGTCAGGTAGGTAAGGAGTGGCAGTGCTGACGTTTCTGCTCAAATCTGCCTGGCTTGGCAGTCCGAGCTCTTTCAGCTGGGCCTCCCACCTGGGTGGTTTCCTCACAGAAGAAACAGAAGGAAGCGCCATTTTCACTCGTGTGACCTTCAGGTGCTCTTCAAATTTAATCAATTTTCCCTTCAATGTAAATTTAACTACAATAATTAATAATGGCCCTCTTTCTTTTTAAAATTTTTGTCTGGAGGCCCCTGTTGTCCAAAAGTAGACTGTCAAAGGCAAATCGCATTAAAAAAGGTGGTTTTTTCCCCCGACGACCTGTAACGCTCCTTAATCTCACAGACCTGAAAAACGAGTGACTGTGGAATTGTGCTGCTGAGAACTTGCTTCTCTAATCATAGTCACCAGACATGTGGTCCGCAGGCGGTGACAGGAAAGCATGCATTCGTCGGTCTCAACCCAAACAGAAATGCCACAGGTTATTTAATGCTCCGCTAATGCTCCGTGAGTTCACCGGGGGGCAGTCTCGGCAGGTCTGGAAATTTACCTGATGAGCAGGCCTTTGCATCTCGGTGAGGGCCACAGCTCTCCTGGGGTATTTGCCCTTGGCTCTTTCATCTCTGTCTCAGATCTAAGTGCTCTGGGCAGGGCTTTTGTTCTTTGGCACATTTTATTGTGAAGGGCTGTGCACACCTTACAGGAACAAGAGGTATAACAAGACAGGCTGGCCCCTGACGGGCGCCTGGAGCTGCTCCCCGTGTGCAAACGTGTGTAACCCTCTATCTGTGAAATCAGTTACTGCACTGTGCAGGAGAGGTGTTTGTTTTTTTTTTTTTTTTTTTTTTAAACCAAAGGTACATTTGGCTGTGTTCTTGTCAACTTGACATGGCATCAAGTGGGAAAGGAATTCAGCGGTTTTATGTAATGGTTTTGTTGAGCTTCATTCCCTAAACTGCCACCTTCTTGCAGATAATTTTGCAATTAAAAAAAAATCTGATGATAACCTCAGACTGTCCGTAAGAGGAAACTTTAATCAGGATATTCTCATCTTGACCTTCACATTCTCTGCTGGCTCGTTGTTTTGGTGTGCTGGGGCTGCTCTCACACGCACCACACACTGGATGGCTTACCACGGCAGATATTTGTGGCCTCAGTTCTGGAGTCTGGAGGGGAGAGCACTTCCTGTGTCTGCTCAGCTGCTGCTGCTCTGCCCGCAGCCCTGGGCTCCCCTCTGCCTCGGTGGTCACTGTCCTCCTGTGCCTGCCTCCTCCCAGGACACGGGTCACGTTGCATAGGGTCCACCTAACCCAGTTTGGCCTCTCTTAGCAAATGCCATTTTCAAAGACCCTGTTTCCAAATGAACCTCATTCGTAGGGCCAGGGGTGAGGACTTGAACATATTTTTTTGGGGGTACAATTCAATCTGTAACAATCATAAAGGTAATCTTCTTGCCACTGCTCGAAACTCCCCATATTTTATTTAATATGAATTACTTCTCACCTACCTTTTACTTTCATTTACGCCTGTTTTATTTTCCTAGGCTGTGGACCCGGGGTAATCTCCTTAGGTAAATTTCAGTTACATGTGATGTAAAAAAAACTTTACTAGAGAGAGTTAAACAGGACTTCCAGCCACCTTATCAAACATTGGCGCCTTCTCAAAATAACCACAAAACTGTTATTGTGTGATTGAAAAAACAATTCTTGCTTCTTAACTGGTTAATAAAATCTATACTTATTTGACTTGTGGAATAAACTTCAGAATGAAGCAGAGAGAGAAAAATGTGTATTTTATGAATAATGGTATTTTCAGAGAGTGCTTAGTGCATACAGTGTGCTGCACAGACACCAGGTGCCGTGTAGGAGACAAAGCACGCGTGTCCTCGGCCCTGCTCCTGGGGCGCGCCCCCTGGGAGCTCAGGACCCGGAGGAGCGCGGAACGGGCAGAAGGTTGTGCGGTGCCTGTGTTCCAGGCGCTCCGCGGGCTGCGGGCAGGACGGCCCCCCGGGCTGAGCTGTGGTGTTTACCCGGATCCTATGAGCGGGACCGCGAGCGGGCTCGCTCCCCGCCTGCACGTCCCGAATGCCCTCTCTGCCCCTCCTCGCGGGGCCCGGGGCTGGGGACAGGTGGAGGAATGTGGCCGCTCGACCTCGGCTCTTCCAGACCTGGGGGGCTGCGTGTGGAAGACAGGCCCTGGTGTGGAGCGGTGGAGTGTCTGCGATGGCTGGGCCTCCTCTTCCCGTTCGTTGTGCTTTGACGCTTGAGAGCCAAGTATTCACGGAGGAGGCCAGGAGGCCCCGGGCAAGAGGGGAAGAGGCTCTGTGGGGCGGGAGAAGCAGCTCAGATAAGGCTGGAGCAGCACGGAGCATGGCTGCATTGGGGACAGGAGGTCAGACACCGCCCCTGTGAGCATCCCCACCCAGTGAAACACCCTGCACTGGGCATCAGGGCTGCCTGAAGCAGAGTGGAGGGGAGGCACCACCCCAGGGCTGTAGCGGCTCTGGGGGTACTTGATGCCAGGTAGCTGCCTTCATTCTGTCAGTGTGTGTAAGGGCGCTCTGCCCTGCTCCCGGGGCTGGAGCCACCCCCTCTCTCTGCCCGCTATCCTCCCAGGCCTTGCTGGAGAGCGCTGAACACTGCTTCCCTTGTTCTCTGGCCATGACTCGGGGCAGGGGGCCCTATCCTTAGTGGAGAGTCAAGCAGAGGTCAGTTAGAGGCTTGTTGCGGCTGACTTTGTAGGGAGGAAAGCAGGTAGAGAGATGCACCTGCTGTAAACAGTGGAAGCTGCTCTGGGCTTCTAGGCAGAGGCAGAGAATGCCAGAAGCTATGTTTGAGGACGATCAGGCAGGCAGCGGTTTGGCACCTGTTAGGGGAAGGCCAGAGGCGCAGTGAGCTGAAAATTGCCATAATTTTCAGTCCCTGAACCTTTGGGTAATCTTTGATTTCTTCCTCCACTCTTCCTTATTTAATCTAGAAGTTCTCAATTTTTAGTGCACAAAGACTTACCCAATGAGCATAACACAAACAGATTCCTGGGCCCCTCTCTGGGGACTCTGACTCCGTGGGCCAGGAGTGAGGCTGGGGGTGTGTGCGTTGGCTTTGCACCCAGACAATTTGGGTACAGCTGATTCGAGGGCTGCCTTTGAGAAAACGGAGCCAGGTCATGGTCAAGTTCTGTCCGTCTTTGGTTCGATTTCCTTCCCCAAGGGCCCTTCTTTTTGCTTTCACGGCCACTAGCAGGCCAGGCCCTGAATGTTCTCAGCACACCCGGTTCCCCTCAGAATGAGTTGCTCATTTACCCCAGGACACACCGCGTCCCTTCCGTCTCAGCCCTCTGACTGGAATGACGAGCAAGCTTGAGTTCCTATTCCCTGGGAAACCTGCTGTCCTGAAGCTCCCCTGCTGGGGAAGTGGTGGCCTCTCTCAGGTGCAGCAGCTTGCTTACCTGCATGAAGGATAAGCTTAAAAGCCTCGGCTCAGACGGTGCTCGGGTTCCCCCTGGCTAGGTCCCCTAACTGCACTTTTCCCGAGGTCATGGTGAGGCTAAAGCAAGATAACTCGGGCGAAGGGACTGTGCTCAGTGCTTGGGACGTGGAACGTGCTTTGGCAAATGCCCTTTCTCCGTCTTGCCTCTAGAGGCCCTGGATCCTCCGCAGGCCCAAAGACCCTCCGGAGAGAAGGGCCGCCCTTGAGGTTCTCCATTCCCAGCAGTGCCCTGACTGCTTAACAGGAAATAATGCAGAAGCTAGTAGTCCTGGTAGAAAAGCAGGAGCGAGTTTATAAAGCATTTAGGATATGCAGGCATGGTTATAATTCCTTATAAAATTACTCATTTAATCTTCTCGGCGGTGCTTTGAGGCATTTGAGGTTACTCTCATTAACACCAGGTGAGGAAACTGAGGCAGTGGTTAAGGAATTTGCCCAAGGTCATCCAGCTGCCACAGCCGGTTTATCTGAACTCAGAAAGTTGGGCTACAACTTATAGCACTTAAATAAGAGAAACAAAGTCTTCTTTTTATTATGAAAAATGTCAATCTTATGCAGAAATAGAGGAAATGATGAAATGACTTTATTTACTCACTTTTAGTGATACCCAACCCATGCCTACCTTATTTCATCTGTCCTGCCACCTGCTCCTCCTCTCCACTTGGATTAGATTGAAGCGAATCCAAGACCTCATTTCTTTGAAAATACTTATCATTTCATTGTGCATACTTATGCGTATGTCTCTAAAAGATGGCCTATTTTTTGACATCACTGCAAAGACATTCCTTAATATCATCACCTGTGCATTTTGTGTGTAAATTTTCCTGATGGCTTCAGAAACATTTCTTACAGTTCATTGGTTCACATCAGGAGTCAAACAAAAGCAAACCTGTTTTTAATAAAGGTTTTAAAAATAGAGTCCTCGGTTAGAATGTTTTGTGTGTCTGCCTTGTGCAAAGCGCAGTGCAAGGAGGATGAGCGACTTCAGGGGGCTGTCAGCAGCCTTGGTGACTGCCTGGACGCAAGATGGCAGAGCACACCAGCTCATTTTGCCCCCAAGGCTCTGAGCTTGGGGGAGTGACATAGAAGTAGAGCTTTTGTCAGAGGTAGGGAAGTAGAAACAACTCAGGAACATATGAGGAGAATGGCTTGTGGAATGCATTTAGAATCTTCAATCATATTCCATTGTACATGTCAATTTTCTGCATTTCATTCTTAATTTATACCCTTCCACTTGATTCTTCTTTCTTTGCAACATCTGCCTTTTTTTAAATTTTTTTTAAGAAATTAATGGAAGCTTTGGGGTGTACTTAAAACAACAATGTCTTTGAGTAAAGTAAATAAATGTGGTAGAGTAAATCCACACATTTCAGTGGCTTAATTCCCGTGATGATGGATTTAATTTTTTAGATATATGTTTTATTGTTCTGTCTGGCTTTATATCTTGGAAAATGTCTTGTCAGATGAGAAAGTATGCCGAGTATTGGAAGGATGAAATTCTCTGAGATATTTCCGTTTGCTTTGAAATTACTCATCTCCTTGTTTTGGAGACCTTGCTAACTTCAAAGTAAAGTGTTGTGATTTACCTTGAGTTTGATGGAATTTTTTTTGTTTAGCCAAGCTCGCACTTTAAAACTAGACAGAGAGAATCATGTGTATGTTTTAAAATCTTTTGCTGAAACCTGCTGCCGCAGACATATGAGTTTCATCAAGTAGATTTAAGTTGTAACAAGCATAAGACAGAGAGCAGTTTGGCGTTGGTGCCAGCTAGGAAATTAGAATAGCAATTTGCTTATTTCAGCTCTTTTATAGCAGTATTTATAAAATTGACTAATTTTTTTCTGCAGGTATTTTGCCAACTAGCATTAAGAAGCAAGGGATTTAAGAAATAAACTTTCACTCTTTTCCTATTCAAGGAGGTGGTATCAATTTTTCTTTCATATTTTCTTTAGTTAAATAAATTATATTTAGTTTATATCTGAGTAAATTTTCACGGTTGTTAAAATTAATTTTCAAAACTAAATCATGAAACTACTGGATTTTTACTGAGATGTTTAGTTAATCTGCTGTGCTTTGAAACTTAGCTTAGGTACAGACGTTCTTATTTTGAAAATTATATTAACTTCTGTATTTGATATCTTTAAGGCTGCAGTGAAATTGTGAGTTGCAGCTGCAGAAAGAAAAGAAGAGAAGATGTGGAGGGAGCCTTTTCCTGTTTTAAACCTTTAGGTCCATTCCCATTTCATTGCCTGTCTTACCTACCAGTTTAGGCCTTTCCAAGCTCAAGAACCCACCAGTACTCTTACATATAACTAGAAAGTTTCTGAAGCAAGATGATTTCAATAGTCCTCATTCTCCTTGCATTTGGTAAAACATCTCCCTTGTGCTTTTGTATTAAACTGTAATTCACGGATGTAGGTAACATAACACATTTTAAATTTCATATGGAAATGGGTCACATCATCTGAGCTCTTGGACCAAGCCTCTTCTGCATCTGGCCCTCCCTCGGGAACTTGCAGTTCTAGGAGCTAATAAATTCCCTGTAATTTTAGGTCAGCTTGATCTGGGGTTTCTGTTACTTGCCTCCCCAAACACCAAACTGATACACCTTGTAATAAACTTGACAAACAGATCTTCTGTTGCATGTATAAAAAGAAACCAAGTAATTCTCTCTGGGCCAATGAACTTGTATTCCCAAAGAGATACACACACAAAACATGAACAGTTCCTGGGCATCTGCTAGGTGTCAGGCCTAATCCTGGGTGTTTCACGGCCATTTTTTTATGTAGTCCTAGGGTTTGGATTATTGTGTCGGTTCTGTCTGTTCGTGCAGCTTGAGGTAGGACTGCGAAGTCCTCTCCTACCACTTGCCCGCCTGGCTGGAGGGATGGTGACTGTGACCATTTTCGGACTCTCAGGATTTTACCTGGCTGGGGGCATCACGCCTCTGTGAGATGCTTCTCTTCCAGTCTGGAGGTGAGGAGAACCAAGCTCACTTCCACCCCGAATAAGGGTTTGCTTGGTACAGTATTATTTTCTTTTGTGCAAACCTGTTTTCCTCGCACGTGTTAGAAAATTGGGCCACGTATATCTCAATGCTCTGACTTAATAAAAAGAGTTTCCCTCCCCTTGGCCAAATGCCAGCGGATGTGGTATGTGACACTCACACTTGGCTGAAGTCAATTCCAGATGTGCTGAGAGATTACTGCTGTGGGTTTTGACATTGTGTACTGAATTCCACAGAGCGATGAAATGGAGCTACAGTTGTATTAGCTGTGTTGTGTCTGGGAAAGTCCTGTGGCTCCTGCATGATATTTGGGGGAAAGGAAGGTGTGTCGTGAAGGCCTACATGCCCGGGTTGTGAGAAGCGGTGATGGCGGCTCTTGCAGTGTGACCTTGGAGCTGGCGTCTCCTTTGGCTTTGCGCTCTCGATGGGCACAGGCTGTGCCAGCCAGGCCGTTAGTGTTCCAATGTGGGGGTGAGATATTCAAGGAATAATCTAGGGAATAGTTGTTGGTTGAAATTAGCTGGGGTAGAAGCATAACTTTCATCATAGGCCAATGGCTCGCTGAAAAGAAATTAGTCATGTACTTCACTCAGAGCTGAAAAACAATAATTAAGGGTCCGCCTCCGAGAAGAGGGTATTTGTTATGGTTTTAGTGCCACCTAATCCACCACCAGCGCCTTTGGGAAAGTCACGGTAATAATAGACTGCCAAATAAGAATGTTAGGCAGAAAGCAGTCACATGTTGTTGTAACAGGTCTGCGTTTTCAGAAAGAAACATTTTTTTCTGGGTGCATTTAAAGAGCTGTCAGTTCGTAAGTTGTAGCCCCGTGTGTTTCGATTATTTCTAGGCTGGCCTGAGGGTGATCACGGAATTCTGGGTCAGACCCTCTCCATGGAGAGGCCCCAGACTAGGCTCCACGTTAAGCCTGAGCAGCTGTGTTGGAGGGCGGTTTGCTTTTCTTTCTGGGGGCAGTGGGGTGGTGGGGCAGGGCAGTGGAGGGATGATGGATTTCAGTGGGAGCTTTCTACTGTTCACAGTTTACATGGAGAGAAGAGCATGTGAGAGGCAGGATGTGGAATGTTAGAAAGGTTGTCCTGTAAAAAATGCACCCACAGGAATTGTGCAAACGTAAGGAAAGTTTTGGCAGGAAGGAGCATGGCTCTATCACCTTTACTCATTTCTGCTCCCGGTTCTGCCTTGAACTTGGAGTCTTTCTTTACTTGCCTGGCCAAATTGCAGCCCTTGTCAGGAAACAGGTGGTGAGACAGTTCCTGAAGATGTAAATAGTGATGTGCATATGAAAATTAGTTTTCGACAACCTTGATGGAAAAATTTAGAAATATGGAAATGCTTTGTGAATATAAGACTTCAGTTATGGGGGGAGTTGATCTAGAAGTATTTCATGAGCTGTTGGACTTTTGTGGTGCAATGAATTCACCTACTATTTTAGTCGATGGTATTTTTACAAGTTTTGATGATCCCATTCTTTGCCGTTTTCTCTATGTATGGCCCCAGATGCTCTGTTAGAGTCTCTCTTCTCCCTGTTTTCTTTACTGTGATTGCTCTGCTCAAATCCTCCCGTCTCCAAGGCTCAGTCCCTGTCTCCTCTCCTCCCTGAAGCAGCCTCGATTCATTCTGGAGCTTGCTGAATTCTGGTTCTGAAAGCAGTGGTACTAATGATACCATCCAGTCTGACCCTTCACCACACTCTCTCTTTTTAGAGACTACCTCACTAAAATTGAGAGTTGTAAGAATTTATTAAATTTTTTAAAACTCCAGAAAACTGCATTCTGCATTTTTAGGGTAGCCTCTTAGTGGCTTCTCACCTTTATTTTCACTAGATTTTTCCTGTGAATCTTTTCTCAAAATGAAGAATAGGTAAACTCCATATAAAATTCCCTTGTTATCCTTAAGGAATAGTTGATAAGTCACCTTTTTTTTTTTAAGACTTATTTTATTTATTTCTCTCCCCTTCTTCCTCCCCTCCCCCAGTTGTCTGCTCTCTGTTAGTTCCATCCATCTACCCCATGGAATCTAAGCTCCCTCTCAGTTAGAAACAGTGGGCATCACCATCCCCAAACCCTCAAGACAGTGGACTAAAGTAGACATATTATTCTAGTATAGACTTATTTTTCTAGCAATGGAAGAACTCCTATCATTGATATAAAGGCAGTGGCCACCAGAGGTTCCGCGGGGAGGAAGAGGGAGGAATAGGTGTAACATGAGAGCATTTGGGGACATTGGAATTGTCCTGAATGACATTGCAATGACAGATACAGGGCATTATACATTTTGTCATAACCTCTAAAATTGTGTGAGACAGAGTGTAAACTATAATGTAAACTGTAGTCCATGATTAGCAATGCTTCAATATATGTTCATCAGTTTTAACAAATATACCACACTAATGAAAGATATTTAAAAAGAAATTCCATCCATACAAGCAAAATCAAATCAAATAGTCATTAAAAAAAAACAACCAAGCCAAAAAAACCTTTCTGCTATGCCATACTGTCTCTTTTCAATCTTAAATGATGTTGGAAGATTAGTCAACTATTAAGAATATTTTGCTAATTTGCTAACAAATAGACATGCCTATAATTTCTCCCCTGAGATGGCTGTGGTTCAGTAGGTTTTAACATTGAGAAGTTTAGTTCTTAATAATCTTTATAAATTTACCTAAAACCCTCTTTTCTTCATTTAATCAGTGCCTGCAGGAAGTTAAGGCAGACGAAAATGTCGGAGTCTTTCTTCCTGATTTTATGGGAGCTTTTGTGCTTTGCAACTCGATCTGTGTTTATCTGTGTCCTCTCAGAACTCTCTTTGTGGCTATTCAGCAAAGCAGAATAACCAAACAAATTCAAACTCTGTTTTGGTGATGTTGAAGCTGTTGGGATTTGTTGGATTACTCTTAAAAAGTGGTTTCCCCACGTGAATTCCGACATGAATAATTTTTCCACAAAATAAGATTTTTTGCTAGATGCTCTTTATTCTCTATTCCACCATCCTTTCCCATTAAAAGTCTTCAGGTTCAACGGTAAAGTTACCAAAGAAGCACAAATCCAGCCAACTGTACATTAGGAAAAATTGTTCCAGGTATGCAACAACTTTGTTGTCACAACTGAGAAGTGAAAACTGGGGGGTGGGGTTAGAGCTAATGAAAAGGTTATAGGCAGGAGAGAACCTTTGTATTTCTAGAGGATTATTTTCATTCCAGGCATATAACAGTTACACCAAAGTGAGTAGAAAGAACACGAGAATCTGTTGTTAAAAGATTCAGGCATGAATTTACATCTCCCATCTATAATCTGCTGAGCCTCTGTGGGCAAGCCATTTGATCTCCTCAAGCCTCAGCTTCCTTATCTGTAGAAGGTTCAGTAGTGTTATTTGCTTCACAAGAGGAGAGCATTTCATAAGCAGCAAAGCATCACACCAGCCTTTGTTTCTGTCCCTGTCACAGCCAAGCATGGCTGTGTATTTGATGTGTATTGAAGTTACGGAGTTTTGAATACTTTGAATGTTTCATGTGAACTATTTTGGAGCTCTGAAGTTGCATACAGTGGAAGTTTTGGATACTTGATCAACATCTAACTACCTTGTTTGTGATTAATTACCCCTGGCCCCAGAGCAGCCTAGATCAGCTGGAAATTTTCGGGTGAGGTGGTTGGATGCTTCATACAGTTACACTAACAGGAGGCAGAGTATAACTGGGAGAGGTGGTGGAGTTGGGATTACTTCCTGATTGCCTGTGTGGGTTGGTTGCCTGGAGCATGGAGATCCTGTGCAGTTATTCACAGCCGGTAGCTGTAGAACTCCTTACCTACCTCTATTGCCTTCCAGAATAATCATAAAGGTACATGCTTGTAATCCATTTTTGCCTTCCAATAACACTAATACAAGGCAAGGAGAACACAGAGTCTCTTGAACACTAGCCGCTTGCTTTGAATTTCAGTTTGAGACATTCATTCATTCAGCCAATCAACAAAGCATTTAGCACTTAGTCTGTCTCAGGCAATACGCCTGGGTTTGTGGTGGAAGAGACATACTGTATCATTATGCTCCACGGTTACAGACACAGTGGAGACATGTGCCATGTGCTCTGGGAACTCACGGATGAACTGTGAATCTCTTGATGTTGTGACTGGATGGACCGCAAGGGTACAAGAGCAAATACATGATCTGTAGAATTGGATGCAGCATAGGGGTAGGGAGAAGAAGCATAGTGCATCTTGACGCAGAGCACAGCCGAGCGTGATTCCAGCTCCTCTCAACACTTGTGAGACCCTCAGGCAAGTTACGTATTTCTTTGAACCTCAGCTTTCTCATCTGTGAATGGACAAAGAAGATAATGTCTAAAAGACCTGAGCACACTGCTTGGAAACGGATAGGTTTTTGTTTTGTTTTCCCGTTGTTTTTGCTTTTTGTCTGCTTGCTGTTTTTTTGTTTGTTTGTTTGTTTTTTTAACTCAATGTCCTCTCGTCGTTTGTCTTCTTTAGCAGGCACGAGAACCAAACCCGGGACCTCCTGTATGGGAGGCTTGAGCCACATCCGCTCCCCTAATAGGGTTTTGTTTTATCCCCCCTCACTGTGGCTTTTTGCGTGCTGTCTGCTCTCTGTGTCCATTCGCTCTGCATTCTTCTGTGTCTGTATTTATTTACTATTTTATTCCCCCCCTTGCGGCTCGCTTGTTTGCTCTCTGTGTCCGTTTGCTGCCCGCTCTTCTGTGTGTTTTCACTTGTCTCCCTTTTTGTTGCATCACCTTGCTGAGCCGGCTCTCCGCAGCACTGGTGGACCAGTTGGCACTCTGTGGCGCTTGCAGGCTGGGTGGCGCTCTGCAGCGTGCGGGCGAGCCTGCCTTCACAGGGAGGCCCCGGGACGCGAACCCAGGCCCTCCCGTGTGGTAGACGGGAGCCCCGCTGACTGAGCCACAGCCGCTTCCCGCTAATAGGTTTTTAATGTGTCCACTTATTCTCCCTTCCTCCTCCTGCCCTTCACACTGATACTAGAAGTAAATTACTGTAGTAGAAAGAGCACTGGAATTGGCAGGTGAGGGTTCTCGCCCAGTACCTTACTTTGTGACTTGGACCTGCTCACACCCCTCTGTGGAACTCGTGGGATCTGTGAGAAGAGGGGTATGGGTTGAGTTGGTTACACTTTTTGGCTGTTAAAAGTGAGTTTTTGTGTGGACATATGTTTTCATTTCTCTTGGGTATGTACCTCGGAGTGCTGGGTCATGTTGTAATTCTATGCTTAGCATTTTGAGGAACTGCCAGACTGTTTTCCAAAGTTATGACGGCCTTGTACCATCTCACTGGCAGTGCATGTGGACGCCCATTCCTCTGTATCCTTGACAACATTTGTTGCTAATCACCTTTTTAATTTTAGTAATCCTAGTAGATAGGAGGTGACATCTCATTATAGTTTTGATTTACATCTTCCTGATGACTAATGATGCTAAGCATCTTTTCATATGCTTCTTGGCCATTTGTACATGTTTTTTGAAATCTCTGTTCGAATCCTTTTCCCACTTTGAGAGTTTTTTGACTTAAAAAATATTTTATTATTGTGCTAGTTATATACTTTGCCATTTTAACCATTTTTAGGTATACAATAATTCAGGGGCATTGATTATATTTACAGAGTTGTGCTATCATTACCACCATCCATTATAAAAACTTTTCATCACCCCAAATAGAAACTTTTTATTAAGTAATAACTCTCCATTTCCCCTCCCTCTGGCCCTTGGCACCCTCTGATCTAGTTTCTGACTATAAATTTGCTTGTTCTAGATAATTCATGTACGTGGGATCATACAATATTTGTCCTTTTATGTTTGGCTTATTTCATTTAGTAAAATATTTTCAAGGTTCATGATGTCGCAGGAGGTTATCAGGACTTCATTCCCTTTATTCTTCATTTCTCCACTCCCCTTGTTGTTTGCTCTCACTGTCTGCTCTCTGTGTCTGTTTCTTGTGTGCTCTGTGTCTGCTCGTCTTCTTTTAGGAGATACTGGCAGCTGGACCCAGGACCTCCCATATGGGAGGGAGGTGCCTAATTCCTTGAGCCACATCTGCTCCTTGCTTGTTGTGTCTCTTATTGTGTCTCCTCATTGCATCATCTCATTGTGTCATCTTGTTGCTTCAGCTCACCGTGTCAGCCCATTGTGTCAGCTTGCTGTGATGCTCATCTTCTTTAGAAGGCAGTGAGAACTGTACCTTGGACCTCCCATGTGGGAGGTGGGCACCCAACTGCATGAGTCTTATCCGCTCCCCTTCTTTCCCTTTTACCACTGAATACTATTCCATTGTGTGTATATACCACATTTTGTTTATTCATTGGTTGGCAGACATTGGGTTGTTTCTACTTTGGCTCTTGTGAGTAATGCTACTATGGACACTGGTGTACAGAGTCAGGGGTGTTTAATCTTTGCCGTTTTGAATCCTCTCGGCGTGTGGGATTGGCTTCCACTCTCGGAGCCTCCCTGGGAGGTGCCTGTGCTGAGTTAGCAGTGGTAGTGGTATTGGGGCCACCAGCAGCAGCTGTGGCCCAAGGACCACCAGGTATTAGCACAGGCCAAGGTGTTAGTCATTGGAGGCCAGTTTATGCTGAAGTAACAAACTATGGCACTGTCGCAGTGGCTTGGCCCCTTAAGCGCTACGAAGGCGCAGTCCGGGCTGCCTTCCTCTCAGGCTGCACCCGCTCTGTGCAGGGCACAGTGCGTGGCTGGCCAGGGCCACAGCCTAGCCTGGAAGGGAGAGCATCTGTTCTGCTCACACGCCACTGGCAAGACCCTGTGACCCGGTCCCGTCCTACTGAAGGGGACCTGGGAGGGGCAGGTTTCCCTGTCCCAGGAGGGGAAAACCTGATGTAGGTGAGCGCCGGTGAGGTCTATGACGGGCACCTCCTGTCACTCAGGAGGCCGTGGCCTCTAGTGACAGCCTCGTGAAGATGAAATGTGGGGAGTGCTTTTAAGTCCTCATGCTTTCTCTAAGTATTTGAGTTGGCCCTGTGAGACTACAGAGATTCACTTAGAAACATTAAAATTGATCTGGAACGTTTGCTTCTAATTTGGTTAAGCAGGTTCAGCAAACCCCTCAATGGGCTGCCCTTTCTGCCTTTCATGTAGTCGTTTTCCTAGGAAACAAGTTTTTTAAAAAATGTTTGTTGAACACCTCCTGTATGCCAGGTGTTTTGTGCTGTGTGCTGGGGATATGCAGGGATAATCAGAGCTCATCCCTGTCCTTTAAGCAGAACGAGCATAAGAATAGAGATAAACGTATAGGGAAGCAACTCTACCGAGGAGTGACGGTATATGTGCTTCAGTAGCTGCAGGGGAGCCCGCTGCTGCCTTGGGGAGTGGGAAAAAGCATCCCATGGCAGTCAGCGTTTAAAAGTTTATTTTGAATTATGAAATGACACATATTCACTGTTCAACATTTAGAAAATACAGAAGATTAAAATGAAAACCACCTGTAATGCCAATTCTCGAAAAATACTTTTTACATGGATATATTTCTCTTAGCATTATTTTAGGACCATTAAAATTACTTAAATATTTTTAATGACTGTTAAATATTATTTCGTGGGTACGACATAATTTATTATTTAATTACTCCTTTGAATCACTTTGAGATTCATTTTAAATTCCCTTGAGATGAACATTTTCTGTATAAATTTTTTGTTGATATAGCTGCCATTTATTTAGAAATGAAGTGACTGTGTAAATGGTAGGGACAGTTCAGGTGCTTCTTATAAATGGACAGAATTTTTTTTTTTTAAGACCCTGTTTTTCCAAATTCAGCACAGTAATACCCTTGCTCAGAATTGTGCTGCTAGCTTCAGAATTCGGGACCGTCTGGATGCTGGCCCCACCTCAGGTGATGGGTGGAGACTGGTAGGGACTGGGGCTGGGAGCGAGGCGTTCTGGTTATTTGTCAACAAAAGAGTGGCTCTTGCCCTTTTATTCTGCCGCCCCTCCTTCACCTGCCTTACACACTCCCATCGTCAACACGTCCCGTTGCTTGCAGGCTCAGGAGAGACAGGCTCATGAGAATTTTCTGGGAAGCACTTGAGAATCATTGACCTAAAAAGTGTGGCTACCACTGACTTCCTTGATCTGTATGCAAGAATAATGAAAGCATTTCCCCCGGGGGAGCCACTGGAGGGCACTGTGAACAAGGCAAACGGAAGGCGGTGCTCGCGTGCTGTTTGTTTTGGGAACGACGACTCTTAGCACTGGGAGAAACCCTGCTCGCCAATGGGGCAGTTGAGGAAGTTACTTTTCACGTGCAAGGCTGCGCGTAAATTAGTGAAACAGGCTAGGGATAGAAATGCCTCGGCATTTCTCGTTCTTTCCATGCTAGGACATTTGAATAGTTTATATATTAATTAATAATTTACTGGAAATAATTTGAAGTCTCTATGAGCTCTTTTGGTTTTTATAAGTGACATGTGATGAAGTGGCACCTACAGATTAGGCAGATGGCAGGGGCGTAAAAACTCATAAAGCTTTTAAGGCTGAACATGAAATGACAAAGGTTCAGGATACTCAAATTATGTTGCTATTGAGTCCATCATTAATTTTGGTCAGCACGCTGAGAATTTTGTTTTTCATTTTATAAGTCAGTGCCACTGAGTAACAAAACGGGGCTTGTGGGTCAACGCCTTTTTCACTGGCAGAGGGGAGCAGGAGTTTGGGGGAAGAGGATGCTGGAAAGGAAGCTTGTAATTTTTCTTTGATGTACTGTAAAAATATATATACTAATTTTACTTATTTGAACCCAGTCTTCTATACCTAGATTGGAATGTTCTAGTGCCTTATCATTAGAAGTAGGCAGTATATAGCAAGGCTGAATTTCCAGAGAAAGAATTTCAGAAGGGATTTAAAAGAATGGTTCTTAACTTATTTGGAAAGTTTTCTGTAGTGCTTCAAATAATTTTCTTTGTCCTTGCACATTTGTAGCCAATTCTTCTTTTTCTTTCTTTTTTTTATTGGAGAAGTTGTAAGTTTAGACAGAAAATATAGAGTTCCCATATTCCCGCCCATTATTAGCAGCTTGCATTGGTGTAGTATGTATGTTAAATTAATTGAAGAATATTATTATAATTACGCTATTAACTATAGTCCATGTTTTACATCAGAGACAAAAATTAGGTTACCAGGGGCTGGGTGCTGGCAGAGAATGGGAAATTCATGTTTAAATTGTACAATCTCCTCATTGGGGCGATGGAAACATTTTGGTAGTGTGTGGTGGTGATGTTAGCATAACATGGTGAAGGTAATTATGTATTTGAATATGGTTAAAAGGGGAAATTTTAGGTTGCATATATGTTACTAGAATAAAAATTAAAGAAAAAAAGTACTTGGACTGTACAGTACAAACAGGAAACCCTGATGTAAACCAGGCAATTCTGTCCAGGGGTGTTTCCTCTGGGTTGTTTTTTCCCCTCCCTTGGTGGGTTGGCTCAAGTTTAGTCTCCCCACCAGGGGGCATGCGAAGAAAAGCTGGATCAACAAACCCCGTTCTGGCATGAACTTCGTGACTGCAACTCACTGCAGTGACACTTTCCTAGCATTTTTACAAGGAGAGGTTGCATATATAGGTATGGATGTGTGTGTGTGATTATTTGCTGTTATTTTGAATGCCATGTTTTCCACTGGGCCTTTTAGAAATTCTTTGAAAATCTTTGTAACACTGGTAGTTTCAAAGAAATTATAATACTATGAGGTTTGCTAACATGCGTATTTCAAATTTGCCAAAGCCCCTCTTCAGTGTTCTGAGATTTGGCCTTAATGTATTTATTTGGCTGCAGCAATGCTTAGGAATTTGGTTCCAGTGTGTTCTTAGAGACATTGCATACAGTAGATTGGTGGGAGAGACTTTTAACATAACATTTTAAAATAATCAGAACCCTCTGTACCATGCGGGTCTCCTCCCAGGTCTCTCGATGTCCAATCTGCTTCTTATTTAAAGTTATTTTCATTTGGAAGGTTCCTTGCTCACAAATAAAACATTCAGAAAAACTTTTTAGATAAGTTAGATGTTTAGACAATAGGAGCAGTAAAAATACACAACTAATAAAGCCTTAAAAAAAAAATATATATATATATATATATATAGGATAATTGTAGAGAACAATTTGAGTACTTTGGAACCCCCAGAAATCACCTCTAGAGGTCTGTGTTTTAAGAATTTATTGTTGGGGGTGGCAGACTTGGCCCAGTGGTTAGGGTGTCCATCTACCACATGGGAGGTCCGGGGTTCAAACCCCCGGCCTCCTTGACCCGTGTGGAGCTGGCCCATGTGCAGTGCTGATGCGCGCAAGGAGTGCCCTGCCACGCAGGGGTGTCCCCCACATAGGGGAGCCCCACGCACAAGGAGTGCACCCCGTAAGGAGAACCGCCCAGCGCAAAAGAAAGTGCAGCCTGCCCAGGAATGGTGCCGCACACACGGAGAGCTGACACAAGATGACACAACAAAAGAAACAAAGATTCCCGTGCCGCTGACAACAGAAGCGGACAAAGAAGAACATGCAGCAAAATGGACACAGAGAACAGACAACTGGGGGGAGGCAGGGAAGGGGAGAGAAGTAAATAAATAAATAAATCTTAAAAAAAAAAAAGAATTCACTGTTAAAAAAAAGAATTTATTGTAGAACAAACATTGAAAACAAAAGGAAAACAGTGTTGACCTTGTATTAATCAAGGTAATAAAGATAATGGGTAAGAGAAATACTTATATTGGCAATTTTATTTTCCCACAGAATCATCTGGTTTCGGAGGCACATTCACATGGGGAAAGAAATGGACTGTGGGATTATGAGTACTGGTATTCCTTTCAGCAAGTGTTCTGTTCTTGCCAGCGTGTGGCTTATGTAATGAATTCCCTCATATAACCCCTGTAAGAAAAGTTAGTCAAATGGATAATGAAGCCACTTGAGCTTTTTATGCTCATTACAACATATGTGCATTAAAATATAACAAATAGGTAATTCTCTATTTCCCTAGTAGTTCTTACAGCCTTCAGTGATTTGAGTATTTAAAAAGACAATCTCGCCGCTCGCTGCCCCCAGGCATTCAGTAAAACTCAGTCTTTGTAAGAACTATTAGAACTGCCTTTTTAGATGGAACCCAGCCTTTGTCAGTTTACTCGTTCCATACTACATGACTGGACTAATTTTTCAGGGGCTTTGAATGGAATGTAGAAGACTGTCTCTGTACTAAAAAAACAAACATGAAAACTTCAAGTCTTACAGTCAACTCCTATCAATTTCCCTTTAATTACCTCCTGAAGTACCTATTAGTGACTCATTTCTTATAAAAATAAATTATAGGTACTCTGCAACCCTGTTGGCAGTTTCTTTAAAATTTTATTTGGCTACTACCAGGAAAATGGGTGTGTGGCAATTATGCAGGTATGAGCATCGAATTGCTTGGTAATTTTAAATATTTAATGAAGTGTGTGACAGGGTTATGTGCAAGTGGGGTTAAGCTGAAATGGAAGAAAGTGACAGTAGTCCTGTCTTCTTAGAACATACCATGCTGGCCATCTGGGTTATGTTGCTCCATACGTGTGTTAGCGAGTGGGGCTGATGGGCTTACAGTCCTGGTTCGTGGGTCTTACCTGCGTGATGGTTCCTTTTCGTGCATGACTATTGAAATTTGCTTGAGTTTGCAGCCATCTCTTGTAGATAAAATAGGCCCCAATGGGTATCAAACTCTTTGGTTGCATATTTGTTTTTAGTTTTTAAGATTTATTTATTTATCATTTCATTTATCCCTCCTCCCCCCTCCCCAATGATTCTCATAGTTGTCTGCCTGTTGTTTGCTTGCCTTCTCCAGGAGGCACCATGAAGCAAACCTAGGGCCTCCCAAATGGGAGGCGAGTGCCCAACAGCCTGAGCCACACCCACTACCCACGGGCTGTGGTATCTGCTGGCTTGTGGCCTCTGCTCGTTCAGGCATCTGCTCATTGTGGCAGGTGTGGCTTCGAGCTCTGTTGTGGTGGATGCAGCATCTGCTCATCTTCTTTAGGAGATACCGAACCCAAACCCGTGTGGTAGGCAGGCACCCAACTGGTTGAACCGCATCCGCTTCCCAACATCATATTTGTTTTGGAAACAAAACGTTTTTGAAGCAAAATAAAATTTTACAAGGGATCCCGATATCTCAGGATGAAAGTAGAACTCCTCTTCGTGGGAGGAGGCATCAGAACCTTGCCCGCTGACTTCTGCAGAGGCATTCCCCTGACCCGGGGCGTTCTTCAACCCTCAGGTGAAAAACACTGAAGCAGAAGATTGAACCATTTTTGTCTTTGTGTACCATGCGTTTTCCACTCACTTTTTCTACTTGTTCAGGCACTTGGCATACGTAGCATTTAGATCAGAGGTTGGCAACTCTGTGAAGATCTAGATAGTAAACATCTTTGGCTTCTGCCATGACCACTCAGTGCTGCCATCCTAGTGCAAAGGTGGCCACAGACAGCATGTCAATGAGTGGGCATGGCTGCGTTCCAATAAAACTTTATTTATGGGCACAGAAATTTGAATTTCATTTAATTTTCCTGCCATGAAATATTATTCTTTTGAATTCCCCCCCCCCAACCACTTAAAAATGAACGAGCCATTCCTGGCTCGTGGGCCACAGAGCAGCGAGCGGGTTGGGTCCTGGGCTGTAGTTTGCTGACCGCCTTCAGATGGCTCCATAGGTATTACCTTTGAGAAAAACAGGGACGGGCCTGTGTTTACCTGAAACTTGATAATATTAAGGCATTTGTAGTTTATTTCAGCTGCTTGGGTGACGGCTTTCTCCCTTTGCCAGGACTACTTTATAAGGCTGCTTTGTGTCTCAGAGGCGGCTGATTCCTGATACAAATGTTCTCTGAGTACATTGTGTCCATTCAGAGGCAGTTAAATATAGATGAGGACAGAAGGATATTGGCCTTGGCTACAAATTATCTAAACCATAGTATGTAAAATTAAAAAGCTGTAATTTTAGATCTCTTATTTGATGTAATTTCTTCCCAGTGTGATTCTTAACAGTCATTTTCTGAGGAATAGATGTCAAAACCCAGACTAGCAAATGTGTGCCTGGCTCTGCCTGAGTTTCTCTCCCCAGCACCCCCCCCCATGTCAGAACAAAAGCATGCAAGAGTTGAAAAAGTGTAAGAAGAGGAGCCATAATTAGCAGTAAAGTGTGCAGGTAGTAAACCCAACAATAAAGAATGAAGTCTTGGCTGTTGGAGAAGCTGTTGCAAGCCTCTCGTCCTGTCTCGCCCCACTCTCTGCCCATCCTACAACGCCCGCCCCTGTTTTAGAGTTTTGGGGAGTAGGCGACAGCCTTTGAGGAGTCCTCCGTGGGGTTGGCCGGATCTCTGCATTTTCCTCATTCCCTGTACTTCCTTTCAGGAGCTGGGGCTGGGAAGGGGGAGCCTGGAGAGCACGTGGGACCTAGTGCCTGGTGTGCCCAGTGGCCGCCTAACAGGCAGTCCCCTCCGAGGCAGGGCTCCTGAGGCTCGGCTCGGGGTGGGCGTCAGGGAGGGTTGGAACCGGGTGAGGCGAAGGAGATGGGAAGAGGCAGATGGTGGCAGGAGGCTTTGGACTGTAAATCAGAAGGAACTGACAGGTTACTGGAGGCCCTTGACTTTGGGAGTGGCAAGAGAAACGAGAACATTTGATTTACTCGGATTGTTTTTAGAAGATGGATTACAAAAGAAGGAAGCAGGAAACTTAGGGGCAGTTTTCATGACCCATGAGGAAGGTGGCTGGCTATAAAAGGGAGTAAATGGATGATGTGATTTTGAGAGATAATGGGGAGAAGTTGGTGGCAGATTGAATATGGAGAGAGAGAAAAAAGAGCCAGGCTGGAGTTATGCCCTGGCTTTCTCTTTTCCAAGTACTGGCAGCTTACTTTCCTGGGGGAAGTAGCGTTCTTGAAGTCAAGTGCGTGGAGGCAATATCTTGGGTCCTCAACTCCCTCTGTCTCTGAGACCTTGGGGGCATTCATTCATTCATTTAAGCAACAGGTATTTATTGGGCATTTATTATTATAGGGCTGGGTTTATAGGAATATCTAGGGAGCTCAGCTGCCTGCAGAGAGCTTCGTGTCTAAGAGGGGCTCTGACCTGTAGGTGAGCAATTACAACACGTGGGGGTGGTGCCACCTATGTTGGGGGAGCCCAGCCTGCTGGGCTGGGATGGAGTGAAGAAGTCTTCCAAGAAGGTTTTGCCTGGAAAGTGACAAAGTACAGGCGAGTGCCAGGAGCAGTGATCCAGGCAGGGGACGGAGGGGAGGTGATGGTGGGAGGAGGACCTGGTTATGGGACGCTTTGGAAGTGGTGAAATTAAGGACACAGAGGCAGGAAGTGGATGCGGCTCAAGCCATTCGGCTCCCATCCACTGCATGGGATGTCCCGGGTTTGGTTCCTGGGTGGCTCTTGGAGAAGACGAGCAAGACAGTGAGCTGGCGTGACAGGCTGGTGTGGTGAGCTGATGCAACAAGAGGATGCAACAAGAGACACAAAGAGGAAACACAATGAGAGAGACAACGAAGCAGGGAGCGGAGGTGGCGCAAGTGATTGAGCGCCTTTCTCCCACGTGAGCAGTCCCAGGTTCAGTTCCCGGTGCCGCCTAAAAAACAGAAGAGCAGACACGGAGCACACAGTGAATGGACACTGAGAGCAGACAGTGAGCACAAACAACGAGGTGCGTGTGGGAAATAAATAAATAAAAGTCTTTTAAAAAGAAGACTCAGAGGCAGGGGCATTGGACTGGTGAGATGAGAGTTGAGCTTTAGTGTGAGAGGGAGAGAGAAGAGATGAGGTGAGCAAATGAGCGGCGTCCCCCAGAGGGGCCGCTGGGTTTGGGGCCTTCCAAGTCTTTTGTTCATAATCCACAGAAGGAAAATCTCTGTACATTGGGGATCAGGACACACATGGACACATACTTTGTGACGTGCAGCACACATGTATAAAGGCACCCATCACTGCAAACAAAAATAAACTCTCAGTACATGCAACGTAGCCTACATTTTATAGTCTATTCTCTTCTTCCTTTGTTTTGGTTAATGTTACTTGTTAACCAACTAAATAGTTTCATGACTCATAATGGATCATAATACACAAATCTGAGAAATACTCTGTATGCCTTGAATTTTCTCCTCATAGCTTTGAGGCACCCTTAAGACCTCTAGACCAGAGCCAAAAGCTCCATTTGTGTGCATTTTGTACAGGTCGCTCTGGTTCTATCATTTAAGGAAGAGATTGCACGGAGACCAGATTGCAAAAGAGACCAGCGAGGAAGCAGCGGCGAGGTCCTGGCTACGAGGCAGGGTGGCTTCAAGTGAGCTGGTGGTGGTGGCGGTGGAGAGGAGGGACATGGCTGGGGAGACGGAGGGGCGCGGCTGGGTGGGGGCGAGGGGAGGGGCGCCCTCAGACTGCGGCCTCGGTTTCCCCGAGCTTCCTGTTTGAGCCTCGGTGCCTTGATCCGTGAAGTGCTGGTGATGTTGGCATCGGCCTTTTGAGTTTTGGTGAGGTTTCTAAAGACGCCAGCATAGGGTAGACATTCCAGCCCTGATGGGGTGGGGGAAGGGGGTCTCAGATCTTTGCAGCTTAACATTGGCGTGACTGAGCTCTATACACTGAACCCAGCACTTCCTGGATTCTCCGTCTGTGAAGTGGGGGAAATAATCGTGTTTCATCGATAGTCAAATGAGATGATGTGTACAACGCCCTTTGTAAGTGCTCGATGAGAGGCAGCCATCAGTCAAGAGAGCATGTGGCATGTCACAGAGTACCGAAAAATTCCAGACTCGTCCTCTTTGAACTTTCCCTGTCTATTCTAAAGCTTTTTTAAAAAATCGTTTTTATCACTGTTTTCTGAGTCATCTCTAATTTTTAAATTTCCATTTTCATAAAAGAAGGACGAAATTGAAGTTCATATTCATAGAGGGTCATTGGATGTTGGAAACTGAGGCACAGTGACCTTACAAGGAGAGAGGTGCTGTCTCCATGGCTACGCTTGCAACCTAAGGAATGCGGTAATTAAGAGTTCCCGTCAAATGGGATGAAGCTGTTCGAGGCTGAAAGAAAAGATGAGCACATACCTTTTGTAGTGAATAGAACACTTAGACTTTGTACCTTGAGATAAGATTTTTTAAAATTCCTTAGACTATGGGTAATGCTGATAGTTAATACATGTTGCTGCTTGATGATACGTAGGCTATGTGTTCCTGCTTGTTGTCATGTAGACTGGGGTATATTGAGAGCCCCTTGTAAACAATAAAGTTGTCTGAGAAGTTATTACTCGCAGACCCTCTGATCCCAGTTCTCTCACTCGTTCTTGTTCTTTGTTTCCTTCCCCCTTTTCTCTTTCTTTCATTCCCGATACCCTTCGGGTCCACATCTCCAACAGTTGGACTTCTGAATTTGCTCTTGCCAAGACCCCACATCATCTATCACCAAAAAGTCAAAATCCAGTTTACCTCTCTCTAAACTGAGCAGCAGGCTTTCCAGACAGGGAGGAGGACTGAAAAGGGAGAAGACAAAGATGAGCAAAGAGAAGAGCTCCTCCCGTTCACAGGTAGATTGAAATGTGCTTCTCCTTCTGCTGAATTCCCATGCAGAAGGCTGCGTTTACGCCGCTCCGCCAAGGACTGTGCTGTGTTCTCACGACGAAAATGAGGCTTGGTAGTTGTCCTGCGTGCTTGTGTGTGCGTGATGCACAGTTTTTATTTTATTTGCTCTTCACAGCAACCCTGCCAAGGTCCACAGGCCAGTGTGTTTTTTTTTATCCCCCCCACCTTGTGGCTGTTTGCGTGCTGTCTGCTCTCTGAGTCCCTTTGCTGTGCGTTCTTCTGTGTCTGTATTTATTCCCCTCCCCCCTTGCAGCTTGCTTGCTCTCTGCTCTGTGTCCATTCACTGCGCACTCTTCTGTGTTTTTTCGTGTCTCCCTTTTTGTTGCATCACCTTGCTGGGTCGGCTCTCTGCAGCACTTGTGGGCGAGCCTGCCTTCACAAGGAGGCCCCGGGACGCGAACCCAGGGCCTCCCATGTGGTAGGAGCCCAACTGATGGAGCCACAGCCGCTTCCCCATAGGCTAGTGTTTTTGTGGAATGACCCTCACTTTAGTGAGCAAGACCAGAGAGAAGTGTGGGAAGTTGGGGGGCTTGCCAGGGTCCCATCTCCAGCTGGTGCGGCGCGGGATGGAAGCGAGGGCTGTGGGACTCCAGGCCCAGCGCGCTGGAGAGTTCTTGTCCTTGAGCCTTGACAACAGTTTCCAGTTGCAGCGCCCGTCATTCTGCCAGCCCTGTTCCATTTGATCTTCTAACTACTTTGTATCTCGGTTTAAGTGTTGGGGATTTTTAGGAGGTAAATCCCTTTTGCTTTTTTGAACAAGTTTCACTTTTCTGTTGGAGTCTTTTAAGGCTAAATTCTCTAGGACTTTAAGGGACTAACTTTTATTTAGAAAATTAAAAGAGAATCTTCAGTGTACTGTCCAGATAGATCTGAAATAAAACCTTTTAAAATTTAAAGTTTGCTTCCTTTAAATGCCAGCTGAGGCAGAAGCTTATGTAGGAGAGTAAAAGACGAAAGGGCTGATTAAAAAAAAAAAAGGATAAAATAAAGCAAGACATGAAAATGAAATTTTCTAATGATAGTAAATATTCACAATAAGAAGTCAGTTCTTGCTTGAAAATAGCCTCTCAAAAATACCTTCACATTTATGAAATAAAATTAGTTTTCTAGGCTGGTGCCTCCTACAGTGTTTGGAGTTTGGTGTTGCGCATAGAGAATGACTTTGTTCAGGTCGAATGTGTTTACCCACCAAAGCTTGTGATGCAGGGGCCGGCTGGTCCACGTGCTCAGTTGCTGTGGGGATCACTGGAAGGGAGACGCTGATCTCCCTCGTTTTTACCAGCTGGGCTGCTGGACTGGGTGCAGCCTTCCCATTCTCCTAGATGTTGGTTCATAAAAGGGGTAGACATGGGTGCCCAAGAGTTGCTTCAACTTCCTCAAGGGAGGCCAGTTCCAGCGCCGGCATGCAGCTCTGGATTTTAATCCCAACCCTGTCACTTGCTTCTGCTCAGCCTCTGTAATCTCCGTTTTCCATGTGTATGAACAAGGACGATAAAATCTGCTTAGCTTGAGTATATTTTTTTTATTTTAAAGATTTATTTTATTTATTTATTTCTTCCCCCACTATTGTTTGTTTGTGCTTGCTGTCTGCCTTTTGCGTCTGTTCATTGTGTGCTTTCTGTGTGTGCTCATTTTCTTTTTCTTTTTTTTTTTTTTTTACGAGGCACTGGGAACCGAGCCCAGGACCTTCCATGTGGGAGGGAGGCACCCATTTGCTTGAGCCACCTCCACTCCCTGCTTGTTGTGTCTCTCATTGCATTTCCTCATTGTGTCTCCTCATTTGTGTCATCTCATTGCATTGTCTTTTTGTGTCAGCTCACCATGCCAGCCCATTATGTCAGCTTGCTGTCTTGCTCATCTTCTTTAGAAGGCACCAGGAACCAGGGACCTCCCTTGTGGTAAGCAGGTGTCCAACTGCTTGAGCCACATCCACTTCCCCTCAGGTTGAGAATTTTTTTTTTTAGATTTATTTTTTATTCATTTCTCTCCCCTTCTCCCTGCCCCACCCCCCCACTTGTCTGCTCTGTGTCCATTTGCTGCATGTTCTTCTGTGACCACTTCTATCCTTATCAGTGGCACTGGGAATCTGTGTTTCTTTTTGTTGCGGCATCTTCTTGTGTCAGCTCTCCGTGTGTGTGGCGCCATTCCTGGGCAGGCTGCACTTTCTTTAGTGCTGGGCAGCTCTCCTTATGGGGCGCACTTCTTGCGCGTGGGGCTCCCCTACGCGGGGGACACCCCTGCGTGGCAGAGCACTCCTTGTGCGCATCAGCACTGCGCATGGGCCAGCTCCACACGGGTCAAGGAGGCCCGGGGTTTGGACCGCGGACCTCCCATGTGGTAGGCAGACGCCCTATCCATTGGGCCAAGTCTGCTTCCCCAGGCTGAGAATTAATGAGTACATTTTACACATTCCCTCGTGCTGTACCTGGCACAGAGCAGGTGTTCAATAAAAGGCAGCCCACTTTCTCCTTCCTTGCCACCATCTCCCTCTCTGTGGTTCTAGGTATAGAGGAAACCCAAAGGTCCCAGAACTGGCCTGGGAGCTGGGAGCTGGAGCCAGGGGCCCTTGGACGGCTCTGTCCCTGCCTGTCCCTTCCTGCCGTCTGAGGAGGTGCTGGTTTGTGCTGGAGCCAGATGAAGCCCCTGAGTGAGCAGGACTGTCACTTCTACGGTGAGCGCCTGTGTCTGCTCCTGGGCCTCTCCATCCCACACCGTGAGCACACAGGCCCTGTTACAAAACTAGACGCCTGTAGTGACAGCCTGTATCTGCATAGCGGTTCACCGGTTTCAGCCACGTTAGTTGTTCTTGACCACTATTGCTTCTTCGCTGGTTTCTCTTCCTGCAGGACTGTAATCTCTGTGAGAAGGGCCACATGAACCTCATTCATAGATGTGCCCTCAATGCCTCGGGTAGAGTGACGAGGCTGTCAAGTGAATGAGCGACACAGTGCCTTGCTCAGAGCTGGGAGTGTAATGTGGACTCGGTGCCTGTTGAGTAAATGATTTTTAAAAATTTTTAAATTGTTTTTCTTTACTAGTATTCATTGATTCATAAATTGAGGCTAGCATACATGAAGTAGAACACGTAAAGTGCACTAGCATTGTGTACTTCTTAGTGATTTTTTTAAAGGTTTATTTTGTTTCTTACCCCACCCTTCATTGTTTGTGCTCGCTGTCTGCACTCGGTGTCTTTTCGTTGTGTTTTCTCCGTGTCTGCTTGTCTTCTTCTTAGGAACTGAACCTGGGATCTCCCATGTGGGAGGGAGGCACTTCATCACTTGAGCCACCTCTGCTCCCTGCTTGTTGTAGCTCTCATTGTTTTTCCTCATTATGTTGCCTCATTGTGTCATCTTGTGTCAGCTTGTTGCGCCTGCCTTTTGCATCAGCTCACTGTAGCAGCCTGTTGCATCAGCTTGCTATCTTGCTCATCGTCTTTAGGAAGCACTGGGAACCGAACCTCCCATGTGGTAGGCAGGCACCCAACTGCTTGAGCCACATCAGTTTCCCTCTGTGATTTTTTATCTACCTACCTACCTATGTGTGCACACAGGCTCACACACACACTCTTATACCCCTATGTAGCAACCATCTAAACTGAGATATAGAAATTCTTGTCACCCCCTCCCTAAGGTTCATTTTTAGGAGTGGCCGTACTATTTATATTCTAATTTTTAGTAACATATTAAAAATTTTGTTTTGGACAGCACCTCTCACAGCACTAGTTACATACCAAGGGGGGAAACCTACAAATGGAAAACCCATACTATCTTCCAAATCCTCCTGATTTAGTTGCAAGAAAGGCCTAAAACAAGAAGTAATCCAGGCACCAAAACTAGCACTGTAGACCATTGGTTTTTGAATTTTTTATTAGCTGCAGAACTCTTTCTTAAATTGAAAAAAATTTACCTGGAGCCAAATATATGAAACAAATAAGCAAGGAAATGTTTCGGTTGAGCCTGGAGCAGGGGCGCTGCTTTTCTCAGCCCCCACCCCACCTGCCCCGGCGGGGCGTCAGGGACCGCATGGCACGTTGTATGGGCGCTCGGAGGAGAAAAGCAGCTGCGGCTGAGCAGGGTGGAAGGCCCTGCCTCCGGCCTGGGGACTGGAGAGGGCCCGCGGGCCTGCCGTGGGTGGGCAGGCGTGGCAGGCAGGGTGGCCTCCAGGGTGGCCGGGCAGCAGGAGGGAAGGGAGTGTGAGGGGTGCAGGCCTACCACCTGCCTCGGGCAGTGAGGAGATGCGGTGCGGGGCTGAGGTTGGAGCTGTGGCTGGAGGGGGGCTCCAGGGCCCCTGGGGGGGTCGGGCGGGGCAGCCGCGCTTGGAGGGGGAGCAGGCCGGGGGTTTAAGGAGAAGACTTTCTTCGACACCCCACGCTGTATTGGATTTCCCCTGCCTTTCATCCAGCCTTACTCCCCAACAAGGAGACCTCGGCTAGTTTTCTAGATGGCCAGAGCAACCCCTGAGAGTAACTGGAGGAAGAGGAAGGGGAGTTTGGTCCCTGGACCCCTGGTCGGGGGGAAGAATCTGTAGGAGAAGGTGATGCTCCTTCCTGGAGCCCTTGCAAGACTGCAGCAACTCAGACGTCTTCAGGTGGTGTCAGCAGGGAGCTGCGCGGTGTGCCCGCGAGGGCTTGGAGAGAAGGGCACTGGAGGTGACGCCAGTCCGGGCGTGGGGGCTAATGCCCCCGGTATGAGCAGGAGGGCTGCTGCAGAGCTCTGGGTCGGTTTCCACAGACGCAGAGGGCACTGCTGCTCACTGCGCCGAGAGGCACTCCCCCAGGTGAACAGGCCATTGCCAGGTGTCTATCCAGGGACGGTTTCCTAGGTGGGTGTTAGAAGTGATGCCTTGAAATGCCCTCTGTATGCAGCAGGGTGCGCTCCCCCACACGCGTTAGAATGACGACCCGTGTGCCGGGTCAAAGAGCAGGTGCTCATCTTCAGAAAGGGAGGGTGAACATTATTTTGTTGTTGTTGGCAGCAAAGTTGATAGCATTTCCACCTGCAATTCTTCGATCACATAGCCAGTCTTCTTGTGGTTCACTTGTATGAATTCAACAAACACGTGACAAACATTGAATGCCGCCTGTGTGCCAGGCACTTTACTGTGAGCTGAACTTACAATACCGAATACAACTGACAAAAGTTCTTGCTCTCATGAAACTTCAGTTACCCTGTAATAATGTCAGTGGTTTTTCCACAGCTGAGCTGACAAACTGAGATAGCACTGCAGGAAAGAATAAAATAATTCATTTGGCTGAAGTCTGGGTGGATTTTCAAGTACGACAATTTAAGGGAGGTAGAGATTTTGAGACAAAAATTAAGTAGTGAAATGAGTCCCAACCCAATATATTAATACTGATTGATGACCTCTAGTTGGTAACCTTATACAGGTCTCTTCATATTCAAGGAGACTTCTTTTGAAATATTAGATATTTTAGGGTAGAATTTGGCAGCCAACAAATTCCAAGTATATAAGTATCAGTGATGGAGAAGTCTTGGATGGCTTTCAGATTTTTCAAAATGTATTTGTGGATCCTTTAGCTGTTTTGCTAATGTTTAACTGTTAGGGTAAGTTTGTATCTGAAACCACTAAATATTAAGTGACACATTAAGGATGTTCAGGTTGTGATCCAGTGCTTACAATAACCCTACTTTTCCGATTTTTTGAGAATCGTGAGGGAGCAGACACATAAGCAAATGAGAAGAAATATGTGTGTTGGCAATTAGTTTATTGAGTGGTAAAAATCAAATAAAGTAAACATGTTGAAATAGTAGACATTTCTCTATTTGTAAAGTAAATGCTGCTTAGAGAGGTTATTTAAAAAGACAGTAACTTATAATGCTTTCCATAAATAGAAAATCACTAATATTAAGAAGGCAAAAAAAAAAAAGATTAATTACCCACTTCATTTGGGGTTTTACTTGAAACACAAGAATTCCTGATTATATCCCACTTCCATACAAAGGCATTTTTCTGTTTCAAATTAAAAAGTAGAGAGCATGATTTGTCAGTTATTCTCACACTTCTTAAATTTTAACTTTAGAGACAATTTAAAGAACAACAGTGAAAATAAACTGTAAGAACTGTTTATAACATTGGCAGAAGAAAAATTATTTTCCTAAAGGTCTCCTACAAATATACACGTATTTCAGGGTATGAGTATGAAATATGCACTAACGTGAGTGCTTCAGCATTTTTTGTTTTTATTTTTCTTGATTTTAGCAAAAGAAAAAAACCCACCCAAATCTATGTTCTTTCCTCCTTTCAGTTTTAGTTATTATAAAGTTAATAATTTATAATATATTTGTAATATACTAAAAGGTAATAATATGAAAGAAAATTTCAAAAAGAAAAGCTCATAATTCTACAATCCATTTATCTTATACTCTCTTCATATGTCACCATATTTTCTAATATTTGTAATTATAGTTGACCCATAGTTATGTACTTTGTGTTTTAGCTCAGCTTCTTTATACGTAAATTGTATTTTATGTGGTGTAGGTATATACTTCTGAGATAAAATTACATTTACTTCTTTAATCTTTTCTATACCAGTGTTTTCCTACACAGTTCTGCTATCTAATCTGAGAACAGTCGATTAGGTTTTTTAAGGTAGAAGAACCAAAATCATTGTTCAATTCGGTGAATTTATATTTGTTGGTATTCTGAGATATAAATCTCTGAAAAAGAGACGCCATCACAAGTGATGTTTTCTTCACCAGCCCTTCACGTTGACTTAGAGGTCTGTTGACCAGTTGGATATTTTGGCACTCAGAAATGTCTTCAGGAAAGCTGTAGTTGATTTCCTGGAAAAACAACTCTGTGAACGCGTTTCCTTCTTTAGGTTGCCTAGCAGTTGTAGATTAGTGAGACCAAGGTGAGTAATCGCTCTGTTTTATTTAAAATTAGGAATTATACTCATTTAAACAATTCTTTTATATGACACATTTTTAAAAACTGGGTATCGCTTTGTTATATCTGATACTGTCACCTTTCTTTCTCTCACTTTTGTTTGATAATTTGATTATTGAACTGCAAAAAAGATCCCTGAGTGCAGATAAATTTTACCTGAGTGATGCAAATAAAGGTCATGTTAGTAGTAAATAAGCCATTGCTTGCATTGAAACTCAGGGGAGTCATTTAACTGCAGCTATTGAAAAAGAAAATCCAAACATTTCTTATATTGCTTACTTCTGGTAGAAATTATGGATAGGATGCTAAGATCATTAATACAAATTTGCCTATAAATGCTTTAAAATATTTAGCTTTATCTTACAACAGAGATAGTATGTTCATTCATTTAAACAAACATCAAGCAGCTCACCTACTGTGTGTTCAGTATATTGTTAGACATACTAATCTAAAACATGAACTCTGATCCCAAGAATAAAATGTTCCTTCATATGTGCATAGTGCTTTGCAGATTATAAATAACATCATTAAATTCCCACAAGAATTTCCTGCAGCAGATGTTGGTTCCATTTTATGAGGAAATGGAAAGTTAGAACACATAATAGTCCATCCAAGGCTGTCTCTAATGTAGTTCCTCAGATTCTCAAGCAGGTGATCTTTTCAAGCCATAGAGATGACTCTCTGATGGTCTAAAAAGAGAGCTAAGAAATGTCTACCATTACTAAACACAAAATTGACTGTAATACATGCCATCAGAGAAGTGTAGCTAAAGTGACACAGGAGTCTAGAAGAGGGAGAGCTGGCTTCTGGGTGGGGGATGATGTCACTGGGATAGGGCTTGATGGACCACGCTCTTACACAGCTGGGGAAGATCTTTCCACACGGAGCTGGAAAACCTTCAGTCAAGGCCAAGTGGGACATGGGCTTGGGGAGAATGAAAATAGGAACAGTTAATGTGCAGTTTTTCTTGAGTGTAGAATGTGTCACAGGGCATTGTCAGAGATGAGACAAAAAATAAATAAAATAAAGGAGAAAAAAGGAAAAGATATGTGTATTTCAGATCTTTGATGCTAGGCCAATGTAGTGTGAATATTATTTGCAAGGAAATGGAGAATCATTTGAGGTTTCTAAGTAGAAGTGTGATTAATCTGGCAGCAGTTTTATGCACATGAGTTGTAATCTCAAGTGCCTATAAAGGCCAAACAGGCAACCAACAAGTAAAGTGGAGAAAATATGGCAAAAAAGAGAGGATGTCTTCTTTTTGAGACTTTTGTTATTCAGTATTTGAAATGCAACTTCTCATCCTGCTGATGATTTACTATTCACTTTGTGCACATGTGTTTTATTTTCATGAACTACATCATTATAACTTGTATGCCTGTCAACAGAGATTTGTAATTATTGTTTTATGTAGCTGTCTTTTAAACCTTATAGGAAAAAAAGAGGAGTTACTAGCTAAATATACATTAGTACTGACTTTTATATTTACTTATGTAGTTACCTTTACTGTTGTTTATTTATTTGCATGGATTCAAGTTACTCCCTAGAATCCTTTCATTTCAGCCTGAAGAATTCCCTTTAGCATTTATTTTGGGACAGGTCTGTGAATGACAGATTCTCAATTCTTGTTTATCTGGGAATGTCTTAATTTCTCCTTAATATTTTTTCCTCCATCATTTTTGAAAGATGGTTTTGCCAGATACTGAATGCTGGTTGACATTTTATTTTCTTTCAGGCTCCAGGATTTCTCATAAGAAATCAGTTATTAATCTTATTGAGGATTCCTTATATTTGATGAAAAACTTCTTTCTTGCTGCTTTCAGGGTTCTTTCTTTGTCTTTCAACAGTTTGATTATAATAATGTGCCTTGGGGTAAATTTCTTTGAGTTTTTCTTATTGGGGTTTACTGGGCTTTTTCAATTTCTGGATTCATGTCTTTTATACAATTGGGAAAGTTTTCAGTCATCATTTCTTCAAATATGCTTTCTGCCCCTTTCTCTTCTTTCCTTCTGTATCTTCCATTATGTGTACATTGGTACCGGTGTCCCACCGGTCTCTAAAATTGTTCATTTTTCTTTATTCTTTTTTCTCTATTCTCCTCAAATTGGGTAATCTCAGTTGACTTATCTTCAAGTTTGCTGATTCTTTCTTCTGCTTGCTCAAATCTTCCGTAGAACCCTCTAGTGAAATTTTCATTTCAGTTATTGTGCTTTTCAATTCCAGAATTTCTCTTTGGCCTCTTTTTATAATTGCTATCTCGTTATCAATATTCTGTATTTGGTGAGACATTGTTTTCACAGTTTCCATTAGTTCTTTGTACATGGTTTCCTTTAGCTCTTTGAGCAACTTTTAAATAGTTGATTTAAAATCTTTGTCCAGTAAGTACAGTTTCTAGACTGCCACAGGGACAGTTTCTATTAAGTTCTTTTTTACCTGTTTATGAGCCATACTTTCTTGTTTCTTTGCATGTCTTGTGATTTTTGTTGAAAATGAGACATTTTGGATATTATAATGTGCAATTATGGAATTCCCCAGAGTTTATTATGGCAATTTATGGTTGCTGTTGATTGTTGTAGTGACTTTTCTGACCTAATTTTGTTAAGTCTGTAATCTTTGTTGTATGTGGCTACTGAAGTCTCTGTTCAGTTAGCATACTGGTTAGCCAGTGATTCAACAGAGATTTCCAATAAAAAAAGAAAAAAGAATCTCCCAGTTTTTGCTGGTGGGTTGTGTGTTTGTGTGTGTTGAGCTGTGCCTTCAGCACTCAGAGGGGCAGTTTACAACTCTGCCTTAACTCTTCCTTCCTGCTTGTGAAAACCCTGAAGGTCAGCCAGCTGTGGAGCTTCGGACCTTCTCAGGCCTTTTCTGGGCAGCATGTGGCCTATTTGATTTCCAGGAATAGGTGAGAGCTTTACAAAGCCCTTGATCCCCAAAGTATTGCAGACCCCTGACTTATCCCCAGGCATTTCACTGTGTCTGTTATTTGCCCCAGCTGTTATTCCTTGCTTTAGGCAGCAGTGGCTACTATATTTGTTTTTAAATGTATTTAAAACATTTACATGTTTTTGACACATGTTCCAGGGAGATGTTCCTGAGTTAGGCAACATAAAGTTCTTTAGAGAGAGTTCTGAGTCATATAAAATAAAGTCCTTCAATGAGCAAACAGATAGATCAAAATATATAATAACGATTATTTGAGCCTAAGGTCCATTCTGCTCCGCCAGGAGCCTACACTGGCAATGCAGGTTGCCATTTTCAAGGTGCTGCTGAGCTGGGGAGGGAAGAAGAGCATGGGGTGGGGTAAATTAAAGTGCCATGGAGCTCTCCTGCTAACATTCAGCCACTTTCTCTTAGCTAAGTGCTTACCCAATTGCTGTAAACCTTTGATTAGTTTCCAGAGTTCATATAAAGTTGATTCAGACAGTTTTTGCTGCTTGATTCCCTGTTTCTTGGAGGGATGAGTCCTTGAAGTTCCCTAATCTGTACATAGTCAATTTTAAAATATTGTTCATATTAAAAGAAGTGTATGTGTGGCCTAGGTACAAAACGCTACCTTACCGCCTTTGTGTATTAGTCAGCCAAAGGGGTGCTGATGCAAAATACCAGAAATTGGTTGGTTTTCATAAAGGGTATTTATTTGGGGTAGACGCTTACAGATACCAGGCCATAAAGCATAAGTTACTTTCCTAACCAAAGTCTATTTTCATGTGTTGGAGCAAGATGGCTGCCAACAGCTGCGAGGGTTCAGGCTTCCTGGGTTGCTCTCTTTCAGGGTCTTGCTGCTCTCCAGGTTGAGGCTTCCTCTCTTCTTGGGGCTTACTTCTCTTTCTTCTGCATGCTTACTTCCTGGGGCTCCAGCTTAAGGCTTCAGCACCAAACTCCAACATCCAAACTGCAACATCAAAAACCCTCAACTCTGTCCTTTGCCATGACTTTTATCTGTGAGTCCCCACCCACCAAGGGGTGGATATACTCAATGCTGTAATGACGTGGCCCAATCAAAGCCCTAATCATAACTTAATCACACCCAGGCCCAGACCAGATTACAAACATAATCCAGTATCTCTTTTTGGAATTCATAACCATGTCAAACTGTTACACTTGGGTATAAAGTGAATTGGAGAGGAGAAATATTGAGTAGGAAGAAGGGAGTAGGAAGTGAGGGGATATTGATCCAACTTCAGGCTCCAAAATCCTTGCAGCCTACCTGGAAATTTATGCAGTGCCAATGTCTGCTCTGCTAGTGGGACACTGTTTGGATGCCTGCAACAGAAAACTCAACTCATACAGGCTGAAACAGATAGTTGATGTTACTGGAAAAAGGAGAAACCTGGGGATAGATGGGCAAGGAGTAGAAAAGTAGCTCAGTGATGCTGTCAAGAACTCAGTCCCTGTCTGTCTTTCCAGTTCACTGTCATTAGACTATTGGCTCTGACAGCCTCAGTTGTTGCCTCTTGGCCTCAAGATGACTGCTGCAGCTCCACATAGCTCCTGTGCATTCAAGGAAGAGAACTGGCAAAAGTCCTTTTCCTGGTAATTTTTTTTAAAAAGTTGGAACTTCAGTTGTAAGCCCTGCCTCAGAAGACTTCATATGTTTTATTAGACATAAATAGGTCACATGCCCGCTCTTAGATCAGTCACTGGCTTAAAGGAATGAGATTGCCGTGACTAGTCATGATTTTCCCCTGAGGGCTGAGAAAGGGCTTGCCCTTCATGAGAGCAGGGCTCTTCAAGCCATGAAGAAAGGAGGGGAAGCTGTGAATAGTGGCCATAGGCAGAAACGGGGAGGGGCAGGGCAGAGCGGCTGCTTGGAAGGCTAGCAGCTGGCTGCTGAGTGCTGAACCATGCCCAAACTGCAGCAAGCTGTCATCTTTATGGGGCGGGGGGAGTGGGGGTTAGAAATGGGGATCAGAAATACACAATGCCCACGTAACAGGAGTGAAACCAGAAGTCACGCAGAGGAATGAAGAAGCCCTAGTATCAGCTCAGAGCGAAAGTTGGCCAAGGCCTGTGGCAAGTCCAAAGCCGGAACCGGAGCCGACATCCCGTCAGGAGGAGCGAGGAGAATTCTGCTGAGTGCCCGTTTCCCCACTCTCTGTTTTGCCTGGCGGGCGTGACGTTACCTTTAGCGATGGCAGGCTGTTTCTGAAAGGTGTGGTCCTCTCCAGGCCCCTCCACGTCTGGTTGACTGCGCATGAAGACAGCGTAGCAGGGGCTGGCAGATTCCAAGACTGAACTGGAAATGCGGGAAGGGCTTTTCAGGGCCAAGTTGGGAAAGTGGCAAAAGTCCCAGACCCAGGAGGAGCCTGATTTACTGGGCTGTTCCCAAAATAGGAGCTGGAGAACAAGGCTTGGAGCTGAAGCCCTGTTACATGGGGGCTGGCGGCAGGGTGGGATTAGGGACCTCAGAGCCCTGCGGTTCCAACTGGAACCAGGAGGATGAGCCGCTTGACGTCAGCCCAGGTGGAGCCGACCCGCTGAAGGCCTCCTTCTCCAGGGTGGGCTGAGGATGAGCCTGCCATGCCTGGGAATCGGGTGGTCCCCGCCTGGGCGGGGAAGGAAGGGTGCGTGTGAGAGCAGCTTCGCAGGGATGGCGCTGGAAACCATTTGGAGGTAGCCTTCTGAAGACTTCACAAGAGGAAGTCAGCATTGGAGTGTGAATCTCAGTAACTTGGAAATAACAAAAATATAGAATATAGAGCCAACAGTAATTTTCTAAGCTAAAATTCCTTGAGTCCGAGCCATGCCGAGGGCATCTAAGGAGAGGTGTTAGTCATTGGTTATATGAGATGGGTACCTGGGGGAGAGACTACAACTAGAATTAAAGGCTGGAGGCTTCTCTCAAGATGATCCGATTGGACAGGGAAAGGGCACCGAGAAAGAGCTCAGCAGGAGGTTTCTGCTTATGTGCCATGAAGAAGAGGAGGTCAGCAAATAAAGTAGTTACATTTGTTCCCTATTCATTTTATTTCCTCATCATCTTTTCCTCCAGATCCCTCAGATTTCTGGAGGCTTCTTCTTTCCTAATGTTTTTCAGATATACTCAGTTTCCCCAAATATCTGCATTTTCTTATGCCTACGAGCTCTATTTAGATCCTTCATGGCCCTGTCCCCCTCCCCGCCACATGACAAAATCATCTTCCCGTCCCAAAGATAAGGAGTTGTATTTATTATACGTCATGATATCCACTTACAGTAATTCTTATTTATGAGTAGTCCATCAATATTTTATTCAAAAATGTCAAAAAGAATATGTTGCTGCCTTCTCCTTCAGTCTTTAATCATGCAGTAAATGGCAGAGAGGAGGATACTGTCTTATCACATCCACATCAAAATTATTATAGCTGGAACAATCTGGGCCCATCCTGTAATTGAGAAGGTGCATTCCTTTACATTAGAGAGGACTTTTTATTTCTGTTAAGAGATGGGATTTTAAGGATTTCTGTGAATCAGAAAAAGGAAAAATAATTAAAACCTATGTAATAAAATAATAAATGGCTTCATAACTTGGATGTAAGAGTGTAATATGTAACAGAAAAGTGTAAGTTCTTAATGGTCCAAACGGCCAAATTGTAACTTGAACCTGTGATTTTTGAGTATGGTGCCAACTGTTTTTTTTTTTTTCAAACACAGATGGCAAACGCAAAGAACCTTCCAGGACTGAGGCCAAAGCTGTAGAGAAGGTGACCAAATCATTGATTGATGTAGCAGGACTCTCTGGAGAGAGAAAGGCCTATTAGGAATAACTGCACACGAATTATTTGGGGCAAACTAGGACTTACGGTTGCTTTAGTTCTAGATCTTAATAGTGGTTCACAGTTCATATAATTCAAGGTAAAACTAAATGAAAATAAGGCATTTCCTCCTTGTTCTGGCATCGAAGTTGAAGTACTGTTTGGCTATATAAAATGCAGGTGGTTTAAGGTCCTGCAAATGCCGAAATGAGACTGTCTTAGTTGTTAGGCTTTCCCGGTTGCTTTTCAGGTGAAGGAGATGGTTATTTGCAGCCTGTGCTGAGTGGATGCCCAGCCCTGTAGGCACTTAATGACTTCAGTGTGGGTTTTTAATCTCCTGCCCAAGTGTTATCTTACTTGCCCAGACAAGCTGTTCACCACTGCAGGAGAGTGTGGGAAAATTAACAGTGCTGGAGCAACCCGGGAAGGAAAAAAGTTGTCTGAGGGTAAAAATGAATTGCGTTAGTGTATATTTTAATGCTTTCTGGAGAAGTACAACTTCAAATCTAGGGATCGCATAGACAGCCCAGCACTTTCCATGGAGGGAAAAGAAAAAAAGAGGATTGAAAAATATACAGAGCACAGCTATCTTTAATGTTTAAGTTAGCTATCAGGAAACCTGAAATGCTGGATGTAATAAAATGTTGACAGCAGTTTCACTTAACATGCGGTAACTCCGGAATAAGGACATCTTTGGCACCAAAGGAAATCAAGAGAATAAAAGCAGCAGTCGTCAGGATTTGAAGTAAGCCACTGATTATTACCATCTGTACATTTTATAGACCCTTTGCAAAAGCCAGAAACCCAGGATCCAGATCGGGGAGTAAGTATATTGAACTCTGGGGTATGCTGTTAGAAGAAATTCAGAAAACAGTCTGAATTTTTAAATACAATGTCTCAAAGACCCAACAATTATTTTTCTGGTAACAGTGAAACTAATTGTTCACTTTTCTAAAAAAATAGAACAGCATTTGTGTACTCTATGTGAGATATGCCATTGTTATAAACCTTCACTGTGCTTTTATGCTTTCATGACTTCTCTGTAAACGTAAAATTATTTGCAAATTGCTCCCTGATTTCAGATTGTTCTTATACAAATGTATTTTTCTTTGCATGTGTTCTTTCCAGAACTCATGGAAAGATCATCATGAAACACATTTAAGTGTTTTGAATAATGAATTGGTACATCTCTGTCGTAGATCACATTGAATATCATTAGATGAAATTTTTTGCCCTGTGTTTGATTATTTAACATTATGACTTGGGTTAATAGCTAGGTTCCCTATGATTGAGACTCATAAATAGAGACAAAACACAAAAGTTTCAGAACATGTGTGTTTCAATCAGGACTTACATTTGTTCAGAGACTAAGGTCTGAATTAAACTTATAAACTTGAGTCTTTTAAAAACTATATTCATAGTGGGGTGGGATGTGGTGGGTGTGGGAAGCTCGTGGTCTTTTATGAAAAGTGAAAGTATGTTTGAAAAGAACTAATAGTGAGGAGTACAGGGAAATTTATCTAAAATGTTTATATAAATAAATGGGAACCTTAAGTGAATTATTTGACATCTCATTGAGAAATAGAAACTTTCTCATAAATGAGTTTGATATAGAGCATGGAAAATAAAATTTAATGGATTAATTTTAACTTGAAAATAACGATTAATGGCAGATTGCAGAAGTCAGGCAATTAATTTTCACTTAGTGCTTTTCTGTCCAACAGTTATACAAGCATAGAAGATTGTTTCTAAACAGGGAGTATTTTTAAAATGCGCATATGAATTTTATATAATACATGGCAATTCTTGGCTAGTTTGGCAACATCTAAATCTTAGATCCTTGACACTTAGACTGCTCTCCTGATCTGAAAGTTTCGATGGATAGATTTGTTCTTTCCTTGCAAACCCCCACATCTTACTGTTTAGCAAAGAAGTCCTTCTCCTCTTTTTAAAAAATTTACAGAAAGATCCACTACATAAAATCTGGCCAAATTAAGATGATTGGAAATAATAGAATTAAATTTCCACACTCATTGAAAACTGTTAGCAAGTCAGGTGAACCACACACATTTGTTTACGTGTTTAATTCTCAATTCTCCTCATCTTAATTGTTCACTCTCCAATTAAAGCAAATATTCGAGTCTCTCCTACTGCAGGGTGCTCTATTAGTGTAGCAACTTTCATTTCTTTAATTAATGATGCAGATTCCTTTAGTTCGTAAGTTAGCCTTCTGGGAGTGAGTTAGGTGTAAGTGAAAGGGCCTTGAGCTTTTCAGGACACTTGGGTTTTATTTGACAAATTATTTCCTTAGTACGTTAAATGGACCCTAGTGTTCTAAAAGCATTCATGCAATTTCCATATATTCACTTTTTTCTTTCTGAAAAATGTAAACCTGTGGTAAGATAAGCTTGGAACACCAAGACCATTTTTGAAGATAAATTAATAGTTGTATGTTTATGAAACATTTTGGAACCATCTCATTGAGAAAAAAATCATCATAATAATATATGCTTAAATTTTTTTAGTGGCGAAGTTGTAGGTTACAGAAAAATCATACAGAAAATGTAGAGCTCTGTACACCCCTACTCGTACAATTTTCACTATTATTAACACTTTGCTTTAGTGTGGTACTTTTGTTACAATTGATGAAATATTATTTTTATAATCCTGCTAACTATAGCCAGTAGTTTACATTGGGGTTCACTGTTGGTGTTGGACAGCCTATAATTTAAAAAAAATTTTTTTTCTGGTAACATTTATATATTCAAATATATATGACCACATTCAACTATATATATGTAATGTGGTAATAATTCAAATATATCTAGTGGTGTTAATGCTGTGCTGCCATCACCACCATCAGTTACCAAAACCATTTCATTGCCACAAATGGAAACTCTGTAACAGTTACGCATTGACTCCCCATTCCTTACCCTCCCCCCAGTCCTCGGTAACCTGTATTCTATTTTCTGACACCATGTATTTGCTTCTTCCAATTATTTCATATCAGTTAGACCACATAATATTTGTCCTTTTGTGTCCTTTTGTGTATCAGGACTTCATTCTTTATTATGTCTAAATAATATTCCATTGTCGATATACCACATTTTGTTTATCCATTCATCTGTTGATGGACACTTGGGTAGCTCCCATCTTTTGGCAATTGTGAATAATGCTGCTGTGAACTTCAGTGTGCAAATAGACCTCAGAGTCCCTGTTTCAATTCTTTTGGGTATATACCTGGAAAGGTGATATTGCTGGGTCATATGGTGATTCTATACTAAACTTTCTGAGGAATAGCCAAACTGTTTCCCACGGTGGCTGCAGCATTTTACATTCCCACCAATGAACGAGTGTTCCTGTTTGTCCACATCTTCTCCAACACTTGTTATTTTCTTTCTTTTTTTAAAAAAATAGTAGCCATTCTAGTGGGTGTGGTGAAATGGTATCTCATTGTGATTTTTGATATGCATTTCCCTAATGGCAAATGATTTTGAGCACTTTTTCATGCCCTTTGGCCATTTATATATTGTTCTTTGGAAAACTGTTTGTTCAAGTATTTTGCCCATTTTTAAATTGGGTTGTTTGTCTTTTGACTGTTGAGTTGTAGGATTTCTTTATATATTCTGGACAGTCAATCCGTATTGGATTTGTGGTTTCCAAATACTTTTTCCCATTCTGTGTGTGTTTTTTTTTACCTTCCTGATAAAGTACTTTGATGCACAAAAGTTTTAAATTATGATGGAATTCCATTTTTCTATTATTTCTTTCATTGTCCCTGCTTTTGTTATAAAGTCTAAGAACTGTTGCCTAACACAAGATCCTGAAGATCCTCCCCTTTTTTTTCTTCTAGGAGTTTTATACTTTTGGTTCTCATATTTAGGTCTTTGGTCCATTTTGCATATAATGTGAGGTAGGGTTTCACCTTCATACTTTTACATATGGATATCCAGTTTTCCTGGCACCATTTGTTGAAGAGACTGTTATTTCCCCATTGAGTGCAATGGGCTTGCTAGCCTTGTCAAAAATCGATTGGCCATTGATGGGATGGTTTATTTCTGAGCTCTCAATTCATGTCCATTGGCCTATAGGTCTCTCCTTATAACTGTGCCATGCTGTTTGATTACTGTAACTTTGTAATACATTTCAAAATCAGGAAATGTGAGTCCTCCAACTTTGTTTTTTTTCAAAATGGCTTTAGCACATGGTGCTCCTTATCTGTCCATATAAATCTGGTGATTGGCTTTTATATTTCTGCAAAGAAGGCTGTTGGAATTTTGACTGAGGTTGTGATGAATCTGTAAATCACTTTGGATAGACTTTTTCAGGATTTTCTATATATGGGATCATGTCATCTGTAAATAGTGGAAGTTTTACTTTTTTCATTCCAATTTGGATGCCTTTTTTTCTTTTCTTGCCTAATTGCTCTGGCTAGAACTTTTAGTACAAGTTAAGTAACAGCTGTGACAGTGGGCATCCTTATCTTGTTCTTGATTTCTGGAAGGAAAGCGTTCAGCCTTTCACCAGTGAGTATGATGTCAGCGGTGGGCTCTCCCTATATGCCTGTTATCATGGGGAGGAAGTTTCCTTCTATTCCTAGTTTTCTGAATGTTTTTATCAAGAAGTGGTACTGGATTTTGTCATGCCTTTTCTGTGTCAATTAAGACGATCATATGTTTGTTTGTTTTTCTCTTCATTCTCTTAATGTGGTGTATTCCATTAATTGATTTCTTAGGTTGAACCACCCTTGTACCCCTGGATAAATTCCATTTGATTTTAGTGTATAATTCTTTTAATGTGCTGTTGGATTTGGTTTCTTGTACATGGTTGAAGATTTTTGCACCTGTATTCATAAGGGATATTGGTCTGTGATTTTCTTTTCTTGTGGTATCTTTATCTGGCTTTGGTATTAAAATGAGTGTTTCCTCCTCTTCAACTTCTTTGGAAGGGTGTGAGCAGAATTGGTGTTAATTCTTCTTGGAATATTTGGTAAAATTCACAATTGAGGCCTGGCTTCTCTTTGTTGGGAGGTTTCTGATTACTGGTTCCACCTCTTTGTTATTGGTTGTTGAGATCTTCTATTCCTTCTTGAGTCATTGTAGGTTTGTGTGTCTAGAAGTTTGTCCATTTCTTCTAGGTTATCTGATTTTCTGGCATACAGTTTTTGTAGTATCCTCTTTTTTCTTTGGGTATGGTAGTAATGTTTCCTTTTTCATTTCTGATTTTAGTTATTTATGTCTTCTCTCTTTTTTTCAGTCCAGATAAAGTTTGTTGATTTTTTTTGAAATTTTCAAAGAAGTAGCTTTTGGTTTCATTGATACTCTCTTATTTTTTATTCTCTATTTCATTTATTTCCATGCGAATCTTTGTTACTTCCTTTTGCTCACTCTGGATTTAGATTTTAAGTGTTAATTCTGTGATTTAGTCCCTGAGCTGTATGTGCCTTAAGTTTGTATCCATATAGTGATATGACAGAGATTTCCTTGAGTGTCAGGAGCTGCAAGAACAAACCAATGGAAAAACACCTTTCACAGTCTTTGCAAATTGGCTCTAGATTAACTGGTGCTGTCCTTTAGAGTTTAGCCTTACTATCAAGAAGATCAGCCAGAGGCAAATGTGAAATACAGGGTCCTTTTGGTGTCTTGTAGGACTTGGGCTTGCTTGATGCCTTAGAAAATCCAGTGTTTACAGGAGTTTGCATGTCCCCTTTACTCCCTGTGAAATAGACTTTCTCCCCCTCCTGGATGCTCAATTGTATGGAGTAAAGCAGGTAATCCTTTGACCCAGGCTGCTTTGACTTCATTGTTTCTTTCACTGCTTTAGCTATCTGCAAACTGCTTCTGTCTACAGGGAAAGTTCTAGAGGTGAATCAGAGTTTCCTCGTATGGCCTTTCAGGCTGCCACCTGTAGCCTGGCATTGACATGCAGGCTATAGTGTGTCCAGAGGAGTTACTCTGCTCCATCCCGACCAGAGCTGGTGACCCACAGTGGGAGTCCAGGCTGGCCTCAGACCGCTGCTGGGGAGGGCTGGGACAGCCGCCAGCCAGGGCACCATGATTCTCTCTTACCAGTTTTTGAAAGTCGATTTTCTTGATTCAGCATTAGCCCAGTTACTGAAACAATTTAACTGTTTTCCAGAGTTCTGAGAAGATCGCTCTCCTACTCTTTGTGGCTGTTTAAAGATTATGTGGGAAAATAGCGTCCCGGAGTGTCTTGTCCTGCTCTGTTGGTTGATTGGAAGTCTATGAATATTTATTTTTTTATGTGTATGTAAGCATCTTAAAGCTTTAGGAAAAAAGTGCTAAATAGCATAGTTGATTTCTCGTATTGCAAAATAAATGTGAGCAAGCAAGGTTTATTCAGCAGAAGGTATGGTTGGAATGATGTGATGAGGAGGGTTTAGTGATTTGTCAGAACATGTGGGAATGGAAGGCAAAATGCAGGCCCCTTGCCTCCATCCTGACTTCCTTTCGATGCAATACAGATAGGTGTTTCAATTGCCGAGTGGTGCCGGTTTGATAGGCATCTTTAGTTTATAACACAAATTCTGGGAATGCTCTGGCCTCATCTGTTCCAGTTTGGGCCAGGAGCAGGGTGAGCTTGGCTGAGAGTGGCAGCTGCTTCTGCAGGTTGCTAAGAATCAGCTTCCAGTCTAGGCTTTCATTCCTGGACTTGTTCCGTGCTTTCTGCAAGGCTTCAGGAGCATCTTGGGTGAATATGTCTCTCAGTAAATGTCTTAAGTGTATACCCTGGGGTCTGAGCAGGCCAGTCATTAGGAGATCAGCCTGTGCAAACCAAAGGGCTGTCTAGGAATTGCCTGCAAAAAGTCCTTGTCTAAAACCAGTCGCTGCTTGTTCAACCACCTGGCCTCAGCCAACTGGCAGCTAATGGGAGGGTGGCCCGTGAGAAACATCGCTGTGCAATTAGCTGGCATAGATCCTGGGGAATAACTCCTTTGCCTAAGTCTAATGGGGTATTTGGCTGTTTGGGCAAAAAAGTCTGTCAGACACTTGGAGGAAAAAGGGAAGAAAGATGTGAAGGTGCTATTTTAAAAGTAGTCATTTTGCAGCAGTGTCTGTTTAGTAGTGCATATATATTTTATATATATATTAATAACATGTAGTTTTGTTCTCTTTGGCATTAATCCTATGGGATTTAGGTAGCAGATTACCAAACCTCACTGAGATTTTACTATGGAAAGTCCCAAAGATTTGGTGCCTGCCATCTAAATGAAGAGAGAGGGCATACCAAGCAGCAGTGAATGGCCTGCGTGTATAAGAGCTAAAATGTGCTGCTGCAGGGGTGAGAGGACAGGGAGGTCAAATGAAGAGTCCTCTTTCCTTCTCAAGGGTAAATCTTCTGCCTGATCTCAGATGAGCCACCCCTTTTGAGTATCCTACTCTTTGCCTCCTGCATTCTGATTTTGAAAAAGCTCTCCTTTGGCCCGTCGTCTCCTTGAGCTATGTTATTTTACTTTTTACTGCACAACTTCGAAGACTCTTCTGCTTTCATTCATTTTATTTGCTTGCCTCTTACCCTTAGCAGTCAAGCTCTTGTCCCTCCCACTCGGCTGAAATCACTCTCCCCCTGTTGGTGCGGGCCCCAGGTATGGAGAGCCTTTATTAGAAAGTCTCATTCCACCGGCTTCGACTGGGCAAATTAGATGGCAGAGCATATAAATAAGCCTGGCCGTTGGTCTCCAAGAACTTATAATCAAAATCAAGCTAAATTTCTGTGTTTTAAGATTTTGATATGAGAAGTCAAATGTCAAAATCCAGAGACTATGGGGTAATCCAGATTATTTAATTGAACTGTTGAAACCCAGTACTTCATTTTCATTGTTACAATATTCTTTATGGTAGGATTAGTTCATATCAGTTATATTCACTGATATAAAGACAGATTGGTATGTGTATTTTAGTACTGGTCAATATATTGAAGCTAGGCAAACATAACTATTCCTTTCTAGGGAAGAAGCAAAAATCTTTCTGTTGTTCAAATGTAAGGCATAATTCTGGAATTAATTATCTGCATTCCTTTAAAAATCACTTTCTTTTTTACTGATGTTTATATTTATTTGTATTTAGTTCACTGTGAATTTTTAAATAAAAGAAAATAACTTATACTAGTTTTTTAGTAAGGAGACAAGGAATTGTTCAACCTTCACAAACAGAATCATAATGTTTTAAATTTTGAGGGACTTTCCATGAAGTCCAACCTCCTCATTTTATAGACAAGGAAACAGAAGGTCCTTAAAGGTGAAGCAATTTGCCTAAAGAGATGCAGCTCATTAGTGGCTCAGCCAAAACTCAAATCCAGGGCTTCTGGATTTCAGTCGTGTGACAGAAAGAAAGAAAGGAGAGAGGCAAAAGAAAAAAGGAAATTGGAGAATTGCACTGACATATTGCTTTAATTCTCTTACCTTTTTATAAAGTGTGAAAACTCCTGATATACTTTAAAAGAAACATTTAAAAATGTATCAGGACTTGAAAAGAAGATGAGGAATATTTGTGATATGCTAATTAGAAAATATCTCATTACGGGAGCAACAGGAACCTTGCAGAGGGAGAAGCGCTTCAAAGTCGCTTAAGAAAACTTCAAAGGTAGGACAAAAGAGCGCGCTTTTATTTATTTGAGAATGTGCGGCTGCCATCACATTTCTGATGGGGTCTGACACCTTTCTAATCAACCCCATAGAAAGTGGGGGAATCTGTCAGACACGTGGAAGGAAAAGCAAGCAACCTGCTTTCCCTCTGAGTGTCCTCAGGTGTAAGCCGGGCCTTTCCCGCAGTGCTTGCCTGCCAGGCTTCTTCCTGTGGAAACTTGTCGGGCCACCACTAGCAGTTTGCAAAGGGATTATATTTTGGCAGCTTTGCGACTCACTCCAAGGTGACCCTCTGTGTGGAGAAACAAATCCTTTTCAGTTATTGTCAGTATCCTAATCCAGTGATGCAAATAGTTACTTGGAAAAAAAAAATCAAAGTGTCTCGCCACGACAGCTTACTTCCCCAGGTGGCACCCACCTGAATGCTGTGCCTTCCAAACAAGTCCTAAAGGCACGGAGGAAAACACCAGCGTCTGGTCAGCGTTCAAGTTCAGGAGCAGACGTGCACCCTGCACAGGGAAGTTGCCGTTCCCACCCCAGGCCCTCGCCCCTTCTTCCCAGCATGTTGGTGCCTGCGCCCGGCGAGCCCCGCTGGCGGGTGTGCCCAGAGGAGTCCTCGTCCGCCTGTGCGCGCAGAGAAGGGCAGGATTGGGCCGCTCCCAGCCTGTGGAGTGAGGACCGCCTCTAGGTCGAGAAGGGGTTGGGGAAAGGTAGGGCACCCCAAAACACCAGCCCTGACCTTAGAAGCGTCTTTCAAGCAGGACTGAGTGGAAAACGTGGGTTTTGAAGGTAGAACAAGCTGATTTGCTATCCCAGTTCTGCCTCTTAGCTGGGTGCCCCTGGGGGCTCCTTGGGGGGGTTTTTTGTTTTGTTTTTGTTTTTCAGGATTCGGTGAGATAGCATGATGACGTGCCTAGAGCTCATCGTGGAGCCTCAAAAATATCAAGTGTTATTATTCCAATATCAGTAATTATATGACACTAATACAGCAACAACTGTATTTAAATCAGGACCCGAAAGAGAGCCCAAATATAACGTGTGGCTTGACGAGTACCACACAGTGAACAGCCCCGGGAAGCCACCGTCCAGGGAAAGCGGGCCCGCCGCGGGCCCAGGGCCGCCGCCTCCCCTCCCGCCCGCCAAGTAGCCGGTCCCCTGAGCTCCCGCCCTGAGGCGCGCCCTGGCGTCCAGGCCCTGGGCCACGGTGGACAGGGCAGCAGGGGCCCCCGCCTCCCCGAGCTCCCGTCCTGGAGGGAGGAGGGGGGTAGTAAAAGTGTGCGGGATCCGTGGAGGTGATTTCAGACAGCGGCAGTGTTGGGACGAGCCTCCAGGGGCCGTCGCGGTGCCTCAGAGCCAGGAGGCCCTGTGGGGAGGCAAGGCGCCTCGGGGCTGGCCTGAGCGGGCTGGGGCGGGTGGGCCTGCCGAGCCGCGAGGCCCCGCCAGGGCCGGGAGGGCGGCGAGGAGGGCCGGGGGCCTGAGCAGCCGTCTCAGAGCGGGCAGGGGCCACAGGGAGAGACTTCGGGCTTGGCTGAGTTGAAATGTCTTTTGAGGTAAGCTGAAATCAGTGCGGAAGAGAAACAAAGCCCTGAGGGAGCTGGGACGGGGCAGGGATTGCTTCCACCCGTTTCCTCAGAGCAGGGCCCTGCCGCAGGTGGGACGCCCCTTTTTCCTGTCAAAGCATTCTCGCAGGGGAGGTCTCAGCATCTTCACGGCCTCCCCTGGGGGTCTAAGAGAAGGCGTGCTTACCTCCTCCTCGAGAGGGGGCGACGGACGCCAGGGCTGAGGGCCTGGTGCAGGACTCTACCTCACCAAGGAGCGCATCCTTCCTCCGAGGGCACGCGGGGTACACCGTCCTAAGGGCTTCGACTATTTCTTTAAACGAACCACCCAACGGAATGAACCGCAGGGGACGGGTAGTCCAGGGCTATCTGTGCAACGCCGGTCATTGTGGAGCTCAGTTGAGAAAGGGTGAGAATGGTGCCCAGCACTCCCTCCCCACCTGGAGATTCCCAACGTTCAGTATTGCAGAGGCCCTGAGACGCTCTGCAGTAAGGAGACCTATTGACCCAGCTATTTCCTGCTCCAGGCCATAGAATCCCTCTCTCTGCAGCAGCGTTAACATCTCAAGGAATGCAAATTCTGAGAAATGCCCTTTGGAAAACCAGCTCAGAAAGTTGTTGTCTAGTGTTTACTAAATGCTCTCTGAAAAGAGTTCAGTTCTTTTCCTGAGCCTGAAACTCTGTGAAAGGGTGAGAAACAACATTTGTAAAAGACTTCCATATGCTTATAAGAAAGAACTTGGATATATGGAGATTCAAAGTGTTGAAAATCGTAAATCCTCTGCTGTTTGAACACTAATGTTAATTACGTTGTCCTTTGAACCCACAGCCTTTCCATTAGTGTTGTGCTATAACTGGCTTGTACTTCTGAATTCTAGGATCGCAAACCAAGAACCAGTCTCATCTGGCTTAAAAGAAGAATGTTCTAACCACAGGTGGCTTTGATTTTGGATTATTATCTACAAGAATCTATCTTTATATAGAAACGACCCCATTTATAGATTGCTTGCAGTTATCTTTGCCTGTTTCCCTACAGTCTTCTTCTTTTAAAATGTTTCTTGCTTTCATCTAGGTGTTAGCACAACCATATCTGATCTTGCAGGAAATGTATTTGATAGGCATTTGCAGAAACCCCTCTGAACGCTGGCAAAGTCTGGAAAAAGTGCCCGATTCACGCCTAACGTCGACTTTCTGATTCCTCACCAAATTTAATGTCTAACACCTTTGTCTCTCTTCATTTCTCTGCTCTACCTTCTTCGTTTCGTTAACTCTGTGGTCTACACTTCAAAAAAAAATGTATGTTGCTTTGATACTCTGCATTGCTTGGAGTCCAGCATTTCTCAAATTAGGTTCTCAAAGCAAAAAGTGTTGAAACGTAGAGGCGAATGCTGCTGTGTAGCATTGGAGTTCTCAGTGCTCAGTATTCTGTGTGCATCGTTCCTGTCCAGAGGGAGACAGAGCAGTTAGTATTTTCCAAACTTATTTAACTGTTGAATCCTCACATCACTGCCCCCTTGAGCAGTAACTTGTAGGAGTTTTGTCCTACAAATCCTGCTTCGGAAAATTCTGTTGTCGGATCAAACCCAAGCCTCAACCTGGATTTTCCTTAACCACCCGTCCAGCATTAAGGCCCATCTTCCCTTAAATTTCTGTCCCAGCAAAACTAATGATTTTATAATTCTAAAAGCCTTTGCATTTCCCCATTTTCTTCCTCTTCTCCTGATGCTCCATCTCCCTTTTTTGTTTCTTTCCCAGCACCTCTGAGACAACTTTCCTGACCGGCGCAACAAACCACAAAGACACTCTCCGATCATCTGCACCACAGCTTTAGCCAGTAGTCGGAACGTTTGCCGTCTTGTGGTTTATCACAGACAAGCTTTCTCTGCTCCTTGAGGCTGAAGCCCTAGCTCTGTGCATGTGTGCATGTGTGTTCAGTCTCTAGCTGTGCTTTGCACACGTGGAAACTCCACTGGATGGAAAGGACAGTTAGCATGTCAGTTTGAAGACTGATTATTCATTCGCTCTCTTCCTTGATACTAGGTATTAAAATGACTAGGTTGGGTGAATTGTTGGTTTACCTACATCCTGTTCCTTGAGAAAAGGAACAAACTATTATAGAAATTGCAGCAGATTAATATATTAAGTGAGTAGGAGATGCCAGGCTCTGTGAATTGAAAAAAAAAACATTTTCTTCCCTAAGTGAATTTACAGTCTGTGGGGAGAGATAACTATTATAACGCAATTTAATAAAAGACCATGCTAGTATTATCAAAAAACATTATAAGAATACAGAAATAAGCATGGTTAATTTAGGGTGAGAAGGGCTGCTGGAAGGCAGATATAGGAATCTAAGGGATGTAAGGGGAAAAATTCACCAAAGAAGAAAGTAATCTGGGCTAAAAGTGTCCATGGAAGGGGAAGAGGAGGGAAAGGTGATTCCTAGCAGAGGAAAGAAAGAGCACGATGAAGACTTGGGGGGAGCGGCAGCGCAAGAAAGCCTTGAGTGTCACTTGCCTGGTGACGTGCTGTGGAAGAATTTCTTTGGGGGTTGTACTGTGGAAGGATTCTTACCATACAGACCTCAAGGGTCCATTAAAACAAAGTCTAAGCCCATGGGTGATATATCACATTTACGCTTTAGGAAAAATGGAACAGGGAGTTGATTGCAGATGAATAAAATGAGGGTCCAACTGAGATTGTAATGGATCCAATTATCTTGATTATTCCCAGCAGATCTGGGTGTCAGGGGTGGAGAAAAGTATGCAGCTTAGATCAGGCAGAGGAAAGATGCACATGCAAGTGACCACTTTCTTTCAAAGTAGATTTGACTTGCTCTTGGGAAATAGTAGATAATGTAGGTGCCTTAAGCTCTTGCCATCCACTCCCAAGAGGCCTGTGCTTTGTGTCCTCCCTTGTAACATATGCTTAGCCCATTTTAAGCAGGTAAGCCAATCCTGAATGTGTTCTTTACTTGCCTAAAAGCCTGACTGCTGATTTTCCTAGTGGTCTCTCTCTCCAGGTTTCTCTATCTGGCAGCTTCCAAGTTATCATATTGTAAGGAGTGTGGAAAGAATGTTCTCCATGGAGAACCTGTTGTGACACTGAAAATCCTGTTTCTTCTGGTGTTATGAATAGGAAGCTTCAGTCTTCAGGGCTTCAGGGCATGATTTAAGAACCATCTGTTTTAATCAGGCATTTTGCCTGATTTGGGGAGAAGGGGAGCCTGTGGGGGGAGGGTTTGGTATATACTGTATTCTCCTAATTAGATCAGAATTATTGTGCAAGTGCCAGAGGCTCAGGCACTGATGTGTTTGTATTATTCGATGTCATTGTTGTTTTTCCCTTTAATTACTTTTTAGCTTCAAGTTTCAAAGTCCCTCATTTGTGTTTTAAAGCCATTTATATTTTTTGAGCTCTCAGATTTTTTCTTTACATAAAAATTACAGGGTCTTCTTTACAGTGATTATTTTATGCTTTATACCACATCTCTACATGATAAAAAATACTTAGCAGTTTTATGGCACTTACAATGTTTGAGGAATTGCTCTTCATGCCAGGCAAATTTATCTAATTCTCCCAGTAACTCACTGAAGTAGTTCCTTTCATTATTACCCCCACAGTATAAAGAGACTGAAAAGAGAGGGGGAATGGTGATAGTGGTACAGCTGCCATTTGAACCCAGGCTAGATCCAGAGTCTGTGCGCTTAACTACTCCAACACTTTCATGTAGTGTTTCTCATTTTCCTAAAAGAAAACATTTACACTCTAGCTAATGTTCCAGATAAGAGCTATCCATTCCCTGCTAAGTTAGCCCTTGCTTTACTGAAAAACCTTCTCATGGAAAATACAAATTACATAAAAAGTTACAAGGAGGACTTAGTGTTTAGGAGATAGTAGAATAAGTGGAATGACTCAAAAGTCAAAGGAAGAGTGTTTAGGGAAGCAGATGTGGCTCAAGCGATTGAACTCCTGTCTTCCATATGGGAGGTCCAGGGTTTGATTCCCAGGGCCTCCTGGTGAAGGTAAGCCGTGCAGGAGTGGTGGCCCACATGGAGAGCTGGCACAGCAAGATTATGCAACAAAAAGAGGCACAGGCGGTGGACTTGCCCAGTGGTTAGGGCATCCGTCTACCACATGGGAGGTCCGCGGTTCAAACCCGGGGCCTCCTTGACACGTGTGGAGCTGGCCCACGCGCAGTGCTGATGCGCGCATGGAGTGCCGTGCCACGCAGGGGTGTCCCCCGCGTAGGGGAGCCCCACGTGCAAGGAGTACGCCCTGTAAGGAGAGCCGCCCAGCGCGAAAGAAAGTGCAACCTGCCCAGGAATGGTGTTGCACACATGGAGAGCTGACACAACAAGATGATGCAACAAAAAGAAACACAGATTCCCGTTCTGCTGACAACAACAGAAGCGGACAAAGAAGACGCAGCAAATAGACACAGAGAACAGATAACCAGGGTGGGAGGGGGGGAGGAGAGAGAAGGAAATAAATAAATTAGTAATAAAAAAAAAGAGACACAGAGGAGAGACAATAAGAGACGCAGCAAACCAGGGAGCTGAGGTGGTGCAAGAGACTAAGCGCCTCTCTCCCACTCCAGAAGGTCCCAGGATGGGTTCCTGGTGCCACCTAAAGAGAAGACAAGCAGATGCAGACGCGCACACAGCGAACGGACACAGAGAGCAGACAGTGAGTGCAAAACAATGAGGGGAGAGAGAGGAGAAATAAATAAATCTTAAAAAAAAAAAGTGAGTTTTAATTTTAGCTGTGACTTGTATGAGCTGTGTGAACTTGTGCAAGTTTCTTAAGTTTTCTGAGCCTCTTTCCTGACTTCTAAAATGATTTCAGCTTTAAAGTTCCAAAACAGTGGAAATGAGGGGTTTGGGTTGCCTTTGTGCGAGATGAGGAATCAGGGCTGGCTCCATTCAGAACTTTGCCAGGAAGTGTGTAGCTAAACAGAACAGGAGTTCAGGAGGAAGGCGTATGGTCTCCCGAAGAAACATGTATTTCAGAAAAGATTCTTCTTCTTTTACTGTATTATATTTCTGGCATGCTATTTGTCATTTTCAAAGAAGTATGTTTTTATACCAGATTGTAAATTGCTCCCATTTGGAATTTTATCACTATTTCCTATTAGCACAAGTATAATCATCATTAATAGAAAGAACAAAGCTTAAAAGGGTTTGCATTTTTTTATTTGTCAGTTTTGTTTATGAGTCGGATTTAACTTGAGTCAGTGTCTTCATGATGCTTCAGGTGTAGCCAGTGATCACAGTGCTTATGATAATAATGTTAGAGTAGCTCTGACTTTTCAATGAGGTTGTTCTTCCCATTTAAAATTTAGTATTTGATCTGTAAGATTTTTTTTTTTTTGTTTCTCATAGTATTGTTGATTCAGGTTCTATTACATTAGGTTAGTGTTAGAGTAGCCCCTTCTTTGGGACCCCCTATTTATTGCTTTTGCTAAGTGTAACATTTAACTTTCTCTAATGTTCGTTAAAAAATGTAGGAATAGAGTAAAATTTAGGCATGTATAAGCCTTTAATTATCTGAGTCTTCTAAATGTCAGTAGTATAAACCTTTGAACTTTCTTGTCTTATGACTGCTTTTTTTGAACTGACAATTTTTGATAGCAAGATAAACTTTTTTCCATTACTGATTTGATAGGCTCTAACTGTGCACTTATATATAACATTTTAAAAATATTAGATCCCTGATAACAAGGTGAGGAGAAAGGGAATAAGGAATATAGGCTTAAATATAGTATATGAAATGAGCTGTGTATTTTATTTTGTAAATCAGCACGACTAGAAATTGAAACAAATCATCCTTGCATTTGTTACTCTGGGGTACAAATTAGAGGAAAGAAAAGACTATCTTTTGTTTATAATTGTTTTTTTTACAGAAGTGGGGGCTATTTTTATTTGTCAGGGGATCAACCAATGATTGAGCTCTAGAGCAGCCTAAAAACAACTTTATAGATTTTAGAGTGGATCAAGGTGTGTGTGTATTCATTGTCTATACATATTCCATATGCAAATCCCCTGAGTGTTTAGAAAATACTTTTCCTCTGACACCCCCACTTTCATTTGCTGATCTTTCAAAAAGTTCACTAAAATTCTGATTGATTTTGAAACTCCCAGATGACCTTTAAAACTAATTAGTACTATTTACCAAGGGTTTCAGCAGGGATTTTAAAAAAATATGACAGGAAGAGAGAGTGAAAGAATAGAGCTTGTCAAGCCCCAGAATCCAGGGGAAAAAATGGATGGTGATATGGTGGATATGTCATTTCTTGGACAAGCTGCTGTGGGAAATGGTGCCAGATGAGGTTTAGTGAGCGTTAAGTCCCCGTTTCTGCTTTGTTGTTTCATTGTTACAGGTATATAAAAATGCCCTGGTCTCTCGTACCGGTGGGCCATCCAAACGTGATCCTGCTCTGCAGTGGGACTAGGGCCAGTGGTTATCTGTCCCTAGTTTCCTGACAAGGGGCTTTCGCTTAGTACCTCCTCACGTGTTTCTCACCCAAGCTCTTCTCCCACATCGTTAATTCTTGGCTTGTGCAATCACTTTTAGCCTATTAATAGTAATTTAGCCTCTTTACTGGGCCAGGGTCTGTGCTGGGCTCAGGAGATAGAAATGTGGATTGGTTCCTCTCAAGGATATCTCACTGCCCTGTGTGGGGGAAACAGACCAGGAGGCAATTAACCACCAAACGCCAAGTGTTAGAACACAGCACCCACAGGTGCTCGGGACACAAAATGAGGAGGCACTGATTGCCTGGGGGAGTCAGAACTCGTACAGCGTTTATTCCTGTGGTTTGAAATGTGCGTAATAGTGAAACAAATGAGTATACTGTGTCACCCTGTGATTTTCGAACACTGAGGTGTGTTCTAGATCTGGGATTTGGCTCCTCGGTCGGCACGTTGGTATTTACCCACAACGCCCTGCCTTTGCATCATCGCCGTTGCTGATGTCTCACTGACGTCTGAGGTGAAATGTAGGAAAACATTTAGATATCAGGACAGTAAATCACAAAAACGGTTTTGCTGTTAAAGTTTAGGACATTTTTGGAGAAGACACCGGATTCACAGCCATGGGCTATCCTTTAAATGTTTCCTGTACCCATGGGTTAGACAATGGCAGTTCCTTCTAGGTCTGGCTTAGTAGCTCGTCTGTGTGTGTTGATGAGGTGGCAAAACCTTCTCCAAAGACGGATATCAGAGCTTAGGTGAATGTTGCCAGGCACACTTGAAAACCTGGGGAAATAAATGAGGAGCCGATGATTAAACAGAAGGAGGCGTATCACAGCGCAAAGAATTCAGGGGCTCAGTTTCCCTCCTGAACGGAACAATGATCGTCTCTTACTCCAGTTCAAGTTGTGCGAAGCGGCTTGAACCAAAACCGCAAATAAGTGGAAATAAGGTGCTTGGCTTAACTAAATTTTCTGCCTTATTAGGGATAAACCTTTTTGTTTCTTTCCTACTCTTGTCCACAAAATATATCTTTAATACAATGCACTGAACCCCCATGAATCTTTTTGGGGTTGAGGATTTCCTTAGGTTTATTTGACTCTGGTATTCTGGTATTAAGCCTTCTGAGAGACATGAGGGCATAGCTCTGGGGAATTCAGATTATTTTCTATAACTTTAATAATCTGATTAATGAAATTAAGGCTATCCAGTACAGTGTGATGTAGGCTGTTTTTAGTATTCATGACAAACACAAGAAAGGGAGTTCTGCCATCTAACGATACATTTTTGCCACCAAAAGGAAAGAATATAGACAATAACGAAAGTACAAAGCACCACTTAATAAGAGCCATGATGGGGATGGGGCGGGATGGTGGTGGCGGCTAAAACTGACTATATAGAAAGCTATTCAGAATCCGTGTCTGAATCAGTGGTGCATATAGATTAACAGGTAGAAGCAGAGTTTCTCAGCTCTCTATCCTTGTGGTCATAGGAATCCCATGATAGATTAAAAGCCATATACAAATGTAGCACTTTTTAACTTGTTATATTTTCATCATTGGAGGTAATTTATATTAATATATTTATGTACAACATGACTACAGAATTTTGGAAATAGGAAATGTTTTCATTCCTTGGATTTAATCAGTGAAGGTAAAATGTAGACAATTTCCAGAGTCCTTAGAATAGTCATTTATTGCACTATTAATTTATCACACTCAGAATTAATCTTTATTAATTTTTGCGTCACTAATTTAAAATATGGGAATATTTGAAGAAATGTTGGGTTTTGGTTACTTTTGTGAGGTTTGTGAAAGGGCTTGCTAGATGGTATAATTATATAAGTAAAAAGTAAAAACAACCAGTAGCTACTGAAAGCCACTTAGGAGACCATGGGTTGGAAGTTCCCATATACTTGAGAACACTGATAAGCTAATTAAAAAGTATTCTTCTCAGTCATTAAAGGAATCCTGGAGTTTGTTTCTTTTCCCTTGCTTCTTTTTTTGGAATGTATTAATTCCAGACTCTATTATGCCAGGTCTAAGGAATGGACTTTTGATGACGAGAGGACGGCTTAAACCAGGCAGTTTAGAATGTGACATGTGGCTCTTTTCCCAAAATTTGCTTATAAGATGATTTGGAGTTCAGAACTCATATTTCCATAGAAAAGAAATCATTTTAAGTAGTGAATGCAGTTTTACACTAACCCATGGAAGTCTGTTTCACTCCTTATACTGCTGTAATATTATGGTCCTAATTGTTCCAAACTATAATGCTATTTGTTTAATCTACTGGTACTGGTACTGGAGACGCAGTGATTAAAATGGCTTTGGTGAGCTGGCTTGGAAACTAGTGTGACAATTATAAAAGACTATACTTGAGTCTGTTCTTTAGAAAAACTGTGTTTTAAGAGTTCATTTGTGAGGAAATGACTATTTGTAGTAACTACGTGTTCAACTCTAATATTTCTTTCTAGGACATCAAATACAATTTATATATATTTTAACTATCAGTAGTACATTTATACGCTTGCACTATTTTTTGTTTTTTTCAGCTACATTAGGGATGATATGGCTTTTTGTATACTGGCCTGTGGCATGAATTGCCATTTATAATACTGTTTTTTTTTTGGAGACAATGCATTCTGTGACCGATTGTGGTTTATAAATTTAAAATCAAAGAGCACCTTTGTACATATTTGAATTATAAGCTTTCAATGAATGAGAGTAAAAATCCTTAGATTAAAAACCCTTTGGATGATTCTCATAACATTTTCATCTTTTTAAGGTCTTTCAAAGTCGTCATTATGAATTTCATTCCATGTTACACTGAACAGGGTAGTGAAAGTTTTTAGTTATTACAGTGCTAAAGGTGGAAGTTAACAGAACCCTGCTGCTAGAACCATGTTCTTGAAAGTATAAAAGTGTAGTTTCTAATAGGATTATTTACAATCTTTAAAGTTTTACATTTTTTATTAATTCAAGCTAGGCTTCCCACAGCAAGCCCACGTTCGTGGAGTTTACTGAATGTAAAAATCTTTCTCTTGCTTGCAGCCTTATCTGCCTCTATCTGAAAGTTACGATTAAGACACCCAGAAATCATGCATAATACTGGCTAGACGTGGCTTACCTAATGGTTTTCTAAAATTACGAGTTTTTAAACGCCTTGGATTCCCTTCTCATCTATTTCAGCTAATGTGGGGTGCAGTGATGATGACCGTAGCGGTGGTTGGGTGCGGCAGGGGGTGCTGTGCTTTCTTGGGAACCACAGTCTGTCTTTATACCTTAGAGTCAGATCTATCGCTCCAGGCGTGCCTACATTTTCTTGAACTGCTGTGAAATCTCCTCAGGAAATAAGAATACCTTGCCTTCTTGGCTGCCCTTCAGGGTCTTTCTTTAGTGCCTCTGATAGGTATTTCCTGCTCTGTTTTCAAATCTTGCTAGATTTGAAAATGCTTTGAACTTTGAGAAATGCGTATCCTGATCTACTTTCAGTACTAATGCCAGTGAGTAAAATGACACTAATTGCTTTTACTCTTGTAGTCACTTTAGTTTTGATATGAGGACCTTATGGTGTTTGTGAACTGGCTTTGGTGCCAGAAAAATAATATAAAACTCAGGAAAATAGTGCCTTTAGGAGTCATCATCGGCACATAATAATGGCAATTAATGATAATCAGGGGCCAGCTTATTGCCTGCCATATCTGACTTTTTTTTTTAAAGGAACAAAACATATGAAGTTTATTTTATTATTATTATTGTTTTACTTTGTGAAAGTACTTTTACATCTGCTTGTGATTATTCTGCCTTGTAACTACCACCTCAGGCACAGTTCTTTCTAGAGGGAAAAAATGAATTCCTTATGTAATAAGTTATCGTTTGGAAAATTTCTCTGACAGACTGTGAGCTCTTCTTATGAAACATTCAGTATAAAAAAAGTTCAGCTATAATTCACTGCAGAAATATGGGTTTAAATAGAAACATAGTGGATCTTGTGTGTCCAAGTCAGTTACTTTTGTAAGGATGAAAATTTGTGCCTCATGTATTAATGTAATAAGGTACTGTGACATGTTGCAGGGTGGGAAAAAAAAAAGCCCAAAACCCTATCATCTGGATAAACTACAACTTGTACAAAGTCAGCATGCCATCAAGTGGGTCCAAGATGACTTATTTATTAGAAATACCTTCAGTTGAGGATTATACAGCAACATATACTCGAAAGGAGAGTTATAGTCAGATTCCAAAATATATTAATAGATAAACTATATATGTATACATACTTAAAAATGAAAAGTGTTATTTAATTTAAATATAAGGGTGAAACACAAAGGCTGTATGAGCGAATTGAAATAGCATATTTAACATCGATAGCAAAAGGGCCTTCTTGCAGATTGTGGAGTGTAGAGTTTTAAAATTAGAAGCAGGGTATGTTGCAACTTAAGAAGCATATGATATAGTTGTTGCTAAGGGGAGGGTACTGCTTTTGCCAATAGTTGAGTAAATAAACAAGATAAACCCACATAAATTGATGGCTCTGGTCCTGGTTAACTCATTGGCCATCTGCTTATTTTTTTTCAATCCTGTGTTTTCTCACCCTACAATATCTGTGTATCTGACACTTTGGAATTGAGATCTGCTGTAATGAGATTAGTCAGTCATTTTTGTGGTTCTGCTGTTTGCTTTTCAGTGAAAGTTTAAAAATCTGTGAAGACCATGGAATCAACAATAAGACATAAAAATTTCAGAAAGCCACGTCCTGATCCTTGTATGTAGGCTGTGAATGGTACTTCTCAGATTTTTAAAGTGTTACATATTTTCCAGAAGCTGTTTATTTTTACTATAAAGGAAGTCTTAAGTCTTTTCTCTGCATGTTATATCTTGTTGGCATGTTCAGATCTGTCTATGAGCATTTTTCTATTACGTACATACAAAAATTTGGAGGATTCATTTATTTCTGTGGGTGTACTGTTCTAGATTTCTAGAGAGGTGTTGACTACTTTGAAAGCTGGTAAACAACAGCTGTGCTAGTAATATACATACTCTACAACCTTGCTTCTGAAAAACACTGATTTGAGGATATTTTTGTAGATACAGTAGAAATAATAATACCACCTTTTACTATTTCACAGGTAGATTCAAACAATAAATGAGACAAAGTATGTGAATGTGCTTTGAGTTCTTTGGTAAAAAGCTGTTTAAATCAGGCAAATTATTAGTTTCATCACCATTATTAAATTGTACTTATACTGAAAATTCCCAATGAGAGCCCTGGTAATGCAGCGTGGTGGTTACACAGATTCTTTGCTGTCAGGCTGCCCTGCATGTAAAGGCTTCGCTATCTTAGGATTGTAACTCCAGTGCTCTGCAGTGAGCTCGAATCTTCCCAAATTCAAGATCTGGACCAGCTCCATTCTCGAGACTTGCTGTCCCCTGCCAGACACAGGAGCGCATTCTTCCCACAGGAGCGGGCTAGTATGATAGCTGTGCTTGTGGCTTCCATGACGTGAGTGAGGGGAGGAAAGTCATTAGTTATCTTTATTAGAGGAGCCTTCTGACTCAGTCACAGTCGAACCAGTACTGCAGCAGATGGCAGGAAACTGACTACAGGCGCTTGGAGAAAAAAATGACGTTGATGTGTCCAGCCCACGTTTTGACACTACAGCTTCGTTATTTTCTCATCAGCGACGTTGTGGGGAGATCTTCCTCCCCAGGTGAAAGTGGCCCTTTGTGTATGCCATTTTCATTTGGGTATGCTCTCGTCTCTTCAGCTCTAGCCTCCCTGCATTCAGCCCTGCACTCACAGTTGAATAAGGAAGTTCTTTTTGGTCGTACTATCTCTCGGAGAAAGGAAGAGAGCCATGTAGCCAGAGCTTATATGAACAGAATTCTCTTGAAGCAGCTGCAGTCTCTGGAAGACTGGTTGACTCCTGGAAAGCTCAGAGCCTCTCCGGAGGACTAAAGATTATTAATGAGCTTTCGTCACATTGTTGAATGCTTTAAACTATACTTATGATTTTAAGCAATTGTACAGAACTCTTTTTACCAGCATTGTCCCCTTGATTTGTAGAAATGTGCACATGTGTATTCAGAGGCTACACATATATCTTACAATTTCATAGTGTAAATTAAAATTGCATATTGTGGGATTTCTTTGCTTTCTGCTCATTCTGAAGAACGGCATCGCACACGTTTCAAAAGATCCCATCCCTCCGTGCTGTCTCCAGCTAAGCGAGGCTCCCTGCTGTCTCTTTTACTGGTCAGCCTTCTGCCCCAAGCAGTTGCCAGCAAAGCCTGATTTTAGTTCTTACTCTGAAAACCACTGCAAGTTCTTCTCTCCTTTCTCTTTCTTCCCTCCACTTCCCACAGGCTTTAGTCTTCCGTAGGCAGTGGTGAGGGCGGTGGCCAGGGACTTTGGAGATGAGGCGGAAGGGAAGAGGTCACTTGTGCTTCTTTCTCCTGTAAGCAAGGGGAGCACTTTCCAGAGGCCATATCACTCTTACAGGGGGTCTCTGCATCTGCCCCGGGCACAGTCTTCCCTGGGGGGAGAAGAGCTCAGCTCGTTACCTCGAGTTCTCCCTCAGGGCTGTGGGAGCCAGCCGCCTTTCAAGTGGACCTTCCCAGCCTCTGAGCGGTCTGCTCTTCCTTCACTTTCCCATAGGAGCAGTTTGCAGAGCTGTCTGGAAAACTTTTCCGCCAGGATACATTTTGTCAAGAGAGAGATGAAAAGGAGGGTCAGTGTGGAACGTGGCTCTTGAGTGGGATGAAGTTTTGCTTATTTTAATTTCCTGTCAATACCATAGATGATGTTGACCCGGGGCACCCCAGTCAGCTAGAGGTTTTGCAGGAACATTTGTCTGATGCTGACCTTGAACCCCGCCAGCTCCCCGGGAGCTACAGATCTCTCGATGACCCAAGTTCTGTTTCGTGGAGAAACCTGAACACTGTCTCTGACACACATACTTCTTGGACAGGGACTGTGTCTTATAGTTTGAACTTTAAGGGGAGACTCCAAGCAGTCCCATTCATTACCCTCAGCTTGGCCCAGGCCCAAGCTCCTGGCAGCCTCCCAAACGAGCCTGCACAGGCCGTACGGCGGCCTTCCAGAGAGTGTGCAGCAGGTTTGCAAAGTCTGGACTTTGTTTCCTTTGGGGAAAATGCCAGCTTTGGCTTAGCATCCTGGTTGGCCCTGACCAGTAAGTGGATGACTACTAGGCTTCTTGGTGTTCCTTGTTTACAGTATGAAGAACCAGAAATGGAACTCTCCTGGAGAGGTTCTTTAAAAATGGAAGTCGTGAGTCATGTTAAGCTGGAATGGGGAGATTGGAGAGGTGCCCCTGTACAAAGACAAGCCCCGAGCCCACCAAGCTGTTCGTACTTCTCATTAAGGAGGGGACCTTCTCTCGGGCTGACCGGCTCTGTGGTCTGAGTCAAGTGCCCTAGGTGCTGTGCCCCTCACTTTCCTGTCTGTAGACGGAGTGGGGTGGCTCAGGGGTTGTTGCCAGGCGGGTAATAAAAACGGGTGAAGGGGAAACGGACCTGTCCCAGTGGTTAGGGTGTCCGTCTACCACATGGGAGGTCCACGGTTCAAACCCCGGGCCTCCTTGACCCGTGTGGAGCTGGCCCATGCGCAGTGCTGATGCCCGCAAGGAGTGCCGTGCCACGCAGGGGTGTCCCCGCGTAGGGGAGCCCCACGCGCAAGGAGTGTGCCCCGTAAGGAGAGCCGCCCAGCGCGAAAGAAAGTGCAGCCTGCTCAGGAATGGCGCCGTCCACACTTCCCGTGCCGCTGACGACAGCAGAGGCGGACAAAAGAAACAAGACGCAGCAAATAGACACAGAGAACAGACAACTGGGGGTGGGGGTAGGGATTAAATAAATAAAAATAAATCTTTAAAAAAAAAAAAAAACGGGTGAAGTGTCAGACAAGAATTCTCTTCTGCAGTCTTGGGACATGTGGCCCTCTGAGTACGAAACAGATCTCTAGTGTGAGAAGAGTTTACAGCTGTGCCTGCACAGTGGCATGGCCCTGACATTCAGCCTCTGAGCTGGAGCAACGCGGAGCGGGGAGGACTGGGGCGCGTGGCCCCGACACGGCGGCCTCCCCTCCACTTCAGCGCGCATCGCCATTCAGGAACAGGGGCCTTGTGCTGTGGTGTCTTTGATTTTTTTCCCTCTCAGATGCTCTAAATCTAAAACTTTCCCAATTTTAAAAAACACCACCCCCCCTTCTGCCCACCCCCCAAAAAAAACCCCACAAAAGCTTATGTGTGACCTGAATTTGACCAGTTTTCTACCTTTGGGATAATCTTGGTTTTCTTTTTAGCTGTGATTCTGTGATTTTTTGTGACCCCCTCAACTAAAACCTTGCTATTCAGAGTGTGATTACATTTCCCATCCCATCTCCTAGGAACTAGAGAGAAAAGAATCTCAGGCCCCATCCCAGAGTTACTGAATCAGGATCCGCATTTTAACAAGCTCCCAGACTTTACTGATCGAGAACACTGAGCTGGAGTGCAGTTTCAGAAAGGCCCTGTTAAAATCTTCTGGAGGGGCAACACAAGACAGGCTCAGTGTCTTGGCATGAATTGAAATCCGTCTTTGGATTAGTTCACTGACTAAGAGAATGGATGGGCCGAGATGAAGGTTTCTTCTGATAAAGGGAAAAGGTTATGTCTGAGATTTGGGTGGGATATCGTTTCGCATTTTCTGGGCAGACGAGGTTGGGACATCGGAAGGCTTTGCGCTCCTGACTGAGGAGAAAGGGTTGTTTGCTTTATTTAAAATTTTGAGCACTTACCTGATGTCACACTGTGCTTGACACTTTCACGTAATTTATCATGCCCTATCGTATTAAGAGGTAAAAATTACCACTTGAATTTTTTAGATGAGAAAACTGAGTTGCAGAAAGCTTAGATAACCATCCAGTGCCACTGGCTAGAAGGGGAAAGAAATGGAATTTGCACCCAGGAAAGCTGGATTGTGGAGGAGCTGCCCAGTTCGAGCTTAGTTTATTCAACTTGGTTCTGGCCTGCCCTTGCTGGCGACATTCTTCGATTTGGTGGACAAGTCTGATCAAGATGCATTTGTAAAATTTCCAGGCATAAGGAAGACTTGAATGCAGATCTTATAATGCTGTTCCAAGTTTATTTATTTATTTAGTTTGTTTTTCTGGTTGTTTTTGGAAAAGCTATTTGTTAGAGATTTGATGGTGTCTTTGCCCAATGGAGGGTGAGAACAGCTATAAAATAAGAAATGTCTGTCACATCATAAGGACCAATTATTCTGTTTTTAACGGTTGTTTCTGCATTTACTCCAGGAAGTTGGTTCCTGATTTCGATTTGGAATTGGAATAGCAGACAATAGCAAATTGGGAACATGCATGCAGTTTTGGTGCTGAACGTAAACAGAATGAACTTGAATTTAAAAGGCATGTTCATTGTGCACCTTTTATGGAAAACTTTCCTCTATAATGACCTCTTCAATTTACTATTTAACATTTCAAAGGACTTTGAAGGACCCTACCTTCTCAAAAGTTGCCAAAGACTTTAGCTATTGTCATCATTAGACTTCAAAGCAGAGACTGCCCAACGCTTTTAATCCTAGCTTTTGTATTGAGATTAGGGGCACAAAGGAGAGCTCCGAAGAGTTTTTGTTTTGTTTTGTGTTTTTCTTTTCCCCAGAGAATGATGATAAAAGCTCCATATTCTGGAATTGTTCTTTAGTCATTGATAGCTTTTTATTTTTGAGATCTAAACTATGATGAAACCAGCTCAATTGTGTCTGCCATTAAAAATTAGCCGAAATAACCAAAGGATGTGGTACTTGGAGATTAACTTCCTGTGCTTATAATCTGTTTTCCCTGAAAGATAAAAAGCCATGAATTTGGCCCAATTTATTTTATATGTGCCATTTTTCAGTGCTTGAGGGAAGTATATACATACAGACAGACATGCTTATATGGCGGTGGGGGTGGCGGAGATGAGCTGTGGGGCGCAAGCAGCCTGAGCCCCGCCCCTGTTCCCTTGCCTCTCACCATCCCTTCTTTCTCCCCATGGATGAACCCTGCACACTACCACTCAAACGCCCTCCTACTCGCAGCCAATAAGTCAAACTTGGAATTGTTTGTATAGCATTCCCACAGCATAAGAAGTCCCAGAAGCCTATAATTGCTCTATGTTAGCATCGCCATGGAGGAAACCACAGACTGCCCTCTGCCCTAGGGTCTCACTGGGTGGTTTCACGAATACTTGTACATCTTGCATGAGTTCAGAATGTTGCCAGAAGGTGGGATATAGTTAATAGTTTTCTTTTCTATTTGTAATTATTGCCAGTAATGCCCTGTTTTGCCATAAGTTGAAATATATCTCAACCATCCAGTTTATCCTTGGCTAAAACCCTTTGCATTTATGAGGCACTTTTCATCATTTTTCAAAGGACAGCCACATACCCTAGCTTCTTGAAGAAATCTGGAGTATAGTTTTGGGAGTAAAAGCGGCATAGTTGATTTGTTGCTGATGAGTTGAGGGAGAAGGAACTTGGAAACTGTTTTTAGGTGTTTGGCTGGTTTCAGAGGAGACTTGGGGGCGGATGGGTGGAAGCAGAGTGACATTTAAGGGAACAGGATCAGTATATTTGAGAAGAATGGAAGCTCAGGGAAATGAGGGTTATGGAAAAGTGATAGCCTGACACGGTGCAAAACAAAACTGAATCCAAGTCAGAGCCTGGGCAACTAGTTTGCATTCTGCTGCTAAATAGCTGTACAGACATGGGGAAGTCACTCTGTGCCTCAGTTCCTTCATCGTACGGTGTGGGCATAGGAGCAGATGGCTTTACACAAGCCGCCTTTCAGCTATCAGATTATTTTATTCTAATCTAACATATCCAGCATTAAACCAATCAACAAACCAACCAAACACTCAAACAAGCCCAAAGTTGGGTAGTGAATGATAAAAACTTATTTTGCAGAATAATTGAAAGATACTATTAGAATTTTAAAAAGAGGCTGTCACAGTCCAGACACTGTAGTCAGGGCAGATAGCACAGGTGTTTGGTGTCTTGCCAGTGGGCCCTACTTTGGAATTTATGCTGCCCAGAATGACAGAGTTGGACTCAGTTGTGGTTTCCCTACACGTGGTTCTTCTGTCCTTCTATTTGAGCCTATAATTAGTACTAAAATTGGTAGGTGTACACCCAAGAGACTTAAATCTCTGGGCTGTCCTTGTGCCAGCTGGGCCCCGAATCTTAACAGAGTTGCAACATCTACTCTACAGTTCATTGGCCTCACCCAGGACAACTAACATGGAGGTGATGATGGGCATCTACCAAACCAAGGAACTGAGAGAGTCTACAACTGCAAGCAAGGGAGTCCCATCCATTGGCCCTATGGGATCACAGCCCCCTCTCAATTAGAGGTGGAGTGGGCATCACCATCCCAGAATCCTCAGGATTGGGTAATGAACTATGGACTAAAGTAGACTTATTAGTATTCTACTATAGACTTATTGTCATTCTAGCAATGAAAGAAATTACGTCATTGATGTGGAGGCAGTGGCCACTGGAGGTTCTGAGGGCAGGGAGAGGGAAAAACAGGTGTAATGAGGGGCATTTTCCAGACTTGGGAATTGTCCTGAATGACATTGCAAAGACAGATACAGGACATTATATATCCTGCCATAACCTACGGAATTGGGTGGCAGAGAGTGTAAACTGCAATGTAAACTATAATCCATGCTTAGCGGCACTGCTCCAGAATGTGTTCATCAGTTGCAATGAATGGACCTCAGTAATGAAGGGTGTTGTTAATGTGGGAAAGTGTGGGAAGGGCATATGGTAATCCCCTACATTTCATTTCTTATGTAACATTTATGTCATCTAAATGTCGTTAAAAAAAGAGACCGTCACAGTCAGAACAGGGACAAATGTGATTTTTGTCATCTGCATTAAATATGACCAGAAAAACTATGTTTCAAGGCCAAGAAAATGAAAGGGATGGGACTGAAATGTTTAGGTTAGAATGAACTTGGAGGCTATCCCTGCTGAAGACAAGAGATGGAGAGAAAAGGATGGATTCAGAGAAGTTTGTGAAAGACAGCAGAAAGTTTTGACAATGTATTATTTTCCTCTCATTTTAAAATTTGAATTCAACAAAGTGAATTTTTAGCATCTCACCTAAGATAATAAAGAACATTGTAGGGTAATAATTTTGGTTAGGTGTTCATACTGACTCATTGATTAGGTTATTCATACTTCAGACACCATGTAAAAGAATGAGGGTGAACTCCTTCTCCAGATATAACTAGCAATTCTGCCTGGTGGTACAACCTCCTTAGGAATTCTTCCTGCCTTCAGTGTGGCTCACATTTATTGTCTTTCCTCAGTTCTTTTTTTTTTTTTTTAAGATTTATTTCACTCTCCTTCCCCCTGTTTTCTACTTGCTGTGTCCATTCGCTGTGTATTCTTCTGTGTCTGTTTGCATTCTTATTAGCAGCATCTGGAATCTGCGTCTCTGTTTGTTGTGTCACCTTGCTAAGTCAGCTCTCTGTATGTGTGGTGCCACTCCTGGGCAGGCTGCACTTTTTTCATGCGGGGCACACTCCTTGCGTTTGGGTCACCCTTATGTGGGGTTACCCCTGTGTGGCATGGCACTCCTTGCGCGCATCAGCACTGCGTGTGGGCCAGCTTACCATATGGGTCCAGAGGCCCTGGGGATCGAACCCTGGACCCTCCATATGGTAGACGGATGCTCTATCAGTTGGGCCATGTCTGCTTCCCTTTCCTCATTCTGAGGGCTGTTTATGTTGCCCAAAAGTTCAGAGATTGTCCAGGAAAGAAGTATAACATTTAGCATCAAGAGGGCAAGGAAGGCTTAAGCCCAATCATAGAGAACAAGTAAAGACTTGATCAGGAAGTTGAAAGGATGTCACTACAGTGCATTAAAGGCTCTTAACTATTTGTTAAATGACTGATGAAAATGTTTTGTTTTTTGAAAACTAGAATTCAACCTGTGTGTTACCCAGGGTGCATGGAAAAACCTGATCAAAATATTGAAATCCCTATTTAAGGTGATTTTTAGGCAGAAATGTACAGAATGATAATTTTTCTGTGTTTACTTCTGTTATGCTCAAACCCACTCAAGTCTATTTCTTACCATGATTAAAATTTTCATCTGATTTCATTCTCTGTGTGGCATATGAGCCATCATCTGTGTAGCTTCATAACACTGCCAGATAAGAAACATAATTATTATTGGTGGAGATATCTTTAGACATTTTCCATTCTAGAGGTAGAATTTAATTTGAGCTAACAACTTTAAAAATAACTTATTTTGACTGGGTTGAACTTAAACTGACCTAGAATGGAATTAATTACATGTAACGAGGGTCCTGGCTAAAGTACGGTTCTGTGATGTGCTTTATAACCACTAAAGGTGTGAGACGATGGCTAAGTGACAGCCAGGAGGACTTCAGGTCTAACGCACATAAACATCCAACTCACTGTTCTAAAAAACTACAGTGAAAATGCTGGTTCTAAAACAGATCCCAGCCTGTTCTCTTTTATGAGGACTCCCCAGATGGAATTTGGGAAACTTTGAATCCCTGAGGTGGAGTGGCGTTCCCTTGATCCCAGTTAGAACCTTCCTGTTATTCTGTATATGGAGTTTTCTGTTAACTCACCCTTGCTCTGTATCCACAGTGGTCCTTTTGGGCTTCTGAGTGCCGAGTCCCCGCTTTTAAAAGCAATTTTAAAAGAGAAAACAGGACATTTCCCAGACATGAAACTCTTTCTCATTTCCCAGGGGTTCAGTTAATCCCGGGATTTTACAAGAATTCGGAGAAAATGTAATTCAATTAAATTCTTTCACTTCATTCCATTCCAGTTCTAGAGAATACCTATGGCTGCATAAAGAGTAACAAAGCTAAGACTTTGGTCAATGTCAGATAAATAGCTTTCTCCCAACATTTAGGTTGAAGGTTTAATTTCTCCAGTTGAATAAAGGCACTTGTAAAGGCTTAGCAGCTGTAAGGATTTACTATGCCTCAGTTGCCCTTTATGGGTTTTCTATTTCACAGACTCTTATAGCTGGAAGGCGCCTTGGAAAACTTCTGCTCTGACCCCCTTGCTTTATAAATGAAACAATGACGTTCACAGAGGTTAAGAGACTTTCAAGGTCATAAAGCGAGAAAGTTGCAAAGCTGGGACTAGAACCCCAGTTTCTTAACTATCCTTTCAGGGGTTTTGGTGACTTATTTTTGAATAGGGTTTAGTGACATCTACAGAGTCTTAGGAGGAAGTTTCTCCAAGGAATAAATGTTACTGTTTCAGATTTAAAAGTTAGATCTTTATATAGCTGCTACTTTTGTTTTCCTTTTTATTACAAATGATTGCTAACATACACAAAAGTAGAGAGAATAGAAAGATGAGCACAATACCAAACTTCAGCAATTTTTAATTTATTGCTCCTTTTATTTCATATATACCCTTGCCTACATCCCCACCCCCAGATTATTTTGAAGCAAACTCCAGATACCATATTATTTCACCCATAAATATTTCAAATGTGCATCTCCAAAAGATAGATCCTTAAAAAAACATAACCACAATGCTGTTATTAAAGTTAGATAAATTAATAGTCATTCCATAATGTGATTGCATATCCTGTAGTCATTCTTTTTGATCTGTTAGAAATATCACACAGCCAAGAAAAAACAAATTGTTCAAATGATGGGTGTTTTAGGTCCATGAAAAGAGAGAGGAGGCATCAACAGCTTTCAATACCACTGGGAAAGCATGTCATGACTTTTATCACTGAGGAAGTTACCAGGTAGTCACTTGATTTTGGGATGTTTTAATTCTCCTTTCTATCTAAACTAGTGAATTTTTCTTTTTTTTTTTTTTTTTTGGAGGTACTGGGGATTGAACCCAGGATCTCATACATGGGAAGCAGTCACTCAACCACTGAGCTACAACTGCTCCCCTAAACTAGTAAATTTTAGTGTTTTCCAGAGGCATTGCGGTTCTTTCACATTACATTAAGTTGTTTAAATAGCAGTAAATTAAAGAAGCCTGTGGACACAGAAGGAAGAAAGTCAGGGTTATTTTTGCTGGCGGGCCTTTAACTAGTATTGCCACAGTGAAAGCAGATATAAATACCCTGAGTTCCAGTTTACTAGCAAGAGATCTAAGATATTTTCTGGTTAGACACACGTTCTCATCACTAATAATTATCTTCCACGAAGCCTCTTAGGGGAGACGTGATGAAGGGCATGGAAGATAATGCATTTCTCATTTCTTCACTTTCTCTTTTTAAATTTCTGGGGTAAAACTCTTCAGTGAAAGAAGTGAAGAACAGAGTTTGAGTGTCCATTCAGATTGGCATGGAATTTCGTGTTGCAGATTATAGGGTGAAAAAAACAAAAGTTCCCTCACCCCTCGTCTGCTGTGATGCGGATGCTAGGAGTTTCGTTAGGCTAGCAAAATCAGAAATGTCCAGAGGAGATACTGTCTTCCTTAGAGAAAAGGTATGGAGACTTGGGTCCTGGGACTGAGAATCAGGAAGAAGGATTTTCCTGAAAGCAGCGTTCATTAAAACAAATACCCCCGTGCATGAGCCAGCTGGCAGGAAAGAAAAAGATGGCACGGCAAGTAGAGCCGTTGTGCTAGGTCCCGCGTGCCTGTCCTCACACACCTCAGACATACCAGTGGAGAGCAGTGTGATCGGAAACGAGTTTAGTAAGTGCTCTATCTAGGTCAGACGGACTTCCAGGGCCTAATAAAAACCAGTGTCAGGTGGCAGTTGGGAGCTCAGGCACACCTCGTGGTGATTTGCTTGAAATCTCCGCCCACCCCTTTGGTTGTGTTTGCTGTTTGTTTTAATTTCTTCCCTCTGCCGTTGACTTTGGCCCAAGGTGGAGAAAAGTTTCAGACAGAGAGAGAGAGGACCAGCAGTGCTGATGGGTGCTGTAGTCAGAACAGCTGCTTCGTGACCAGGTCCAACGCTCGGCTCTCCCCGGCCTGCGTGTCGTGGTCGGTGCCTCCTGCCTGTGGCCTCCTTTCTGGCTTTGAGTTATGGTGGCTCGGGTTCCGTGCAAGGAGAATCTCATCCGTCTGTGGGAGCTGTGCCTCCACAGGCTGCCTCCTATTTGCTTTGTTAGTGGTGCTAAGGCAGGAAGAGGGAGCGCCTCAGCTTCTGGAAGACAGGCAATGTCGACACCGGCCTGGTGGATGAGTAAAATTGCTGTTCTTCCTTTCGCTTATTTAGGCCCTGCTCTTTAAATAGGTTGGTTGGTGTTTAATCCATAGAAAGTGGGCCTTCCACTCTGACTATAGCATCTGCAGAAAGCCCTTCCTTAAAAAAGGAGTGTTTTTTAAAGTTCATTTATTACCAATGGCCAATAGCCAAATGCTTAAGACCAATAGAGAACTAAACTCCATGCATGGCAGTGTTTACATGGAAAAATACTTTCAGAGTTCCAGTATGAACAAGTGTGTCTCCATAGCCCCTGTTCTCTGAAATTGCTGGCCAGAGGAAGTGACCCTCTGCTAGCTCCTGCCCACGAGATTGGGGCCTGAGTGAAAGAGTGGACACAGGGGATTCCAGAAGGGACTAAGGAGCAGTGGCAGATACAAAGGGTCGTGCTGGGCGTGAAGCGTGGAAGGCCGCGGCGGGGGGTTTCAGATGGCTGTTGGGTGATGCAGGCAATGCAAAAGAAGGGCCATTGGGTTGGCTGGTACAAAGCAGGGAGGATGGGGAGAGGGAAGGATCCTTGGAGATGGGTCCTGTGTTTGAGGACCACTTGTATTTTTCAGTCGCACAAACTTTAGAAGAGAATAAATCCCGCCTATGGGCCTATGAGTACATTGAGGGCATACAAGGACTCAAGAGCTAAACTTGCAGCAGCCACTGTGTGTCTGCAGCTCCTGGCACTGTGTCATGGCATTTCCCAGGTGTAAGGTGTGGAATGGAGGGTGACCCAGACCAGAATTAAGGTAAGTATTAGTAGGGTGAGATACAGGATGTAGAAAAGGGGAGGTAGCCACTAAGTCTTTCTCTTCTGACCTTCTGTACCCATCAGGTTCTCCAGAAAACAGAACCAACAGGATTATAAAATACGTGCATGTGTGTATCTATATTACACATATGCACTTGGCTCGTGGTTTTATGGGGACTGGTAAGGCTGAAGTGTGTGGGACTGTAGGGCAGGCCAGCAGGCTGGAAGCTCAGGCAGGAGTGTAAGCTAGAGTCTTGGGGCAGAATTTCATCTTCTCTGGGAAACCTCAGCGTTTACTCTTCAGGCCTTCAGCCAACTGGATGAGGCCCATCCACATTACCAAGGGTAATCTTTCTTTATTTTATTGTAGATGTTAACCAAATCTACAAAATCCCTTCAGAGCAACATCTGTGTTAGGCTTGATGAGATAACGGGGTCTTGTAGCCTAGCCAAGGTGATGCACTAAATGAACCATCTTTCTCTGGAATGTCCTGTTCCCCTCTGAACAGCCCTGTCCCAAGCACTGACGTCTAATCAGGGGAACATAGAACAAAGAGTCTTTAGTGAGAACTGGCTACTTTCTTTCTACTCTCTTTCATTCCCTTTTCCAAATGATGCATTAAATACCTTCTATGTGCAAAGAATCATGCTAGGTACTTGAGGGATGCTTTCCTGTCCTTGTGGAGATCCTTTTCCATCAGTTCAGCACCCTTGCCTACCCCTGTGCAGCCCTTCCTTGCACGAGGATGCCATGTCGAAGAGGACACCGTGCATATCAGAGACTTCATAGATTTATAGTTATTATAGCAAATTTGGAGAGCTGAAGTAATGTGTCTTTAGAAAAGAAGCTCTTTTCTCCCCCTAGTCGTCACAAAGGCACGGTATGAGCTACTAGAGGCCCTGAAACCACCGGCCTTTCCCCCTTTATAGTATTACTTATTCCTACTAAAGCGTGCACACTTAAATAGTTGAACCAGGTATTCTGCTGAGCACTTCGCATACATTTTCATATTTATTATCGACACAACATTAAGATTCCCCCATTTAACCTTTGAGGAATTTATGACTACGCAGAGATTTGGGAGTTTGCCCCTAGTTCTGCATCGCAGAAGTGCCAGGTCCACTGAGCCCACATCCCGTTCCCTCCTTGAAGGAGCCGGTAGGAGGGAACCTGTGAGGTCCGAGTGCTGGTACTGCGACAACACAGCCTAACTGGGACCTGAACAGGATCTTTTGCCTGCTCCTTTCCAACCTCATGGTTACTTCTCATTCCCACTTGCTTATTTATGGGTCTCGGCACTTGGTAAGGAAGAAGCTAAGAGGTTCACACAGTCTGCACAGGAATGAGGCAGTCTCTCACTCCCGTGAATAAGTGTTAAACATCTCAAGTACTGCTTCGTTCCCATCCCTTCCCCCCAAACCACTCTTTTGGGTATTGCTGAAACCATGCACTTATACCCGTGGCCAGAAGGCAGAGCTGATTTACCATTCATCATTTGGGCTCATTTGGCTTTGTGCAAGGGAAAGGCTCCCTATCTCTGGAGCACTGTGAACAACGTGTCTTCTTTCCTGTATAAGTGATTACAAACAGTTTTACCTAAAAAGGAAGTTTTGGTTTTATAAGCTGCCCAAACAATTCTTGAAACTTTTTTGGGCTTGCTTGGTTGATTTTTTTCTTTATGAATCCAGCTTTGATTTGGGAGTTTGAAGAAGTCAAAGGATTGTCATCAACAACACTTAACCTTAAGCAAAGAAACAGACAGAACTGTAAAAACAGAAACTATAGCTTAGCAAAGTTGAGCCTTGAGAAGGTAGACTTTTCATTTTTTCAAACATTGGGGTACCCTTAGCACCAAAATGGCCTCTCGGTCAAGGACTTGCCTGAGGTCTGCAGAGGCATGACTGGGGCCAGGTCCGGGTCCGGGTCCGGGTCCAGGTCCAGGTCCAGGTCCAGGTCCAGGTCCAGGTCCAGGTCCAGGTCCAGGTCCCTTGCTTCCCCTTGAGGCCCCTGCTCACCTCAGCTCCTCTCCGGGCCTCCTTTCATTTGCTCTTGCCTTGCGGCCTTGCCACAAGCTTCCTGACCCAGGGCCAATCTTCTCCCAGCGTGGTAATTTATCTCTGACCTCACCTCTTCCTTAAATCTCCCTAGTTTGATACAAATGTACTATGTTCTTTCACCTTTCCTAACCTAGGAGTGAAATTACCACCTCTCTCTTGCACAAACTCAGGACCCTGATTTAAAATTTATCCCACTCTCAGGCCCTTAACCCCAGGTGCCTTTCACCTTTGCCTGTTTATCCAGATGCCTGTTTATTGTCTTATGCCTGTCCTACTTTCGCCATATGCGAGGTAATGATAGGGCTGAGACAAGACCAGGGAACCCAAAGACTGGAGTAGGCTGAAGTTGGAAGTGAAGAGGAGTGTGGGTAGAACTCTCAACCTGTAAGGTGAGGCACACCATGGTAAAACACACAAGGCAACACAGAAGACATTCAAAACCAGGAGATGTGATTTGTGCCTGGGTAGAGAATCCAGAGATCAGTGTTAGAGATGTGGGAATACCTGGTCTCTCGGCCTTTTTTCTAGAAGAAACCAAAGTAGAGCCAGGTTCTTAGTTCTATTTTTCTTTTATCTTTGGGAAACAATACAAAAATGAAGCTTTAAATATAAGTTAAATAAATATTTAGAGAAAATCCTCAAAATAAGTTTGCCTGTCTTCTGTGGCAGGGACGATAAAGGCTTTGTCTGGCAATTACTTTCACCTTCCTTTGTGTCAGACTGAGCGAAGAGCTTACATACATTATTTAGTCTTACCACCCATGTATTATTATTGGTCCTGTTTTAAAGATGAAAAGCCTGAGACTTTAGAGGTTAAATAGGACACAGAGGTAAGAGGGGCAGAGCCAGAACTTAAACTGAGATCTGACATCAAATTCTTTGTTTAGCACTGAACTGGCATAACCAAATAGTGCCAGCATTAGCAATTCTGGGTTATTAAGTGCTTCCTTTTACTATTCTTATTGTTCAAAAATAAATTTTGCCAGAGAATCTCAATGATGTTATCCACATGGCAATGTAAGAGAAAAAAAGGACAAATCTCACTTGCTTAGAACTTTGGAGCATCATGGAGACTGGAGAAGGACTCCGCAAATGCTGAATCGAAGAAAAAGAAAAATAATCTACAAAGATAGGTAGGAAATTTCTGTCCTGGGTCTGCTGGTCTGTACCCCCTTCCTCTCTCACTTGGTCCTGCACAGCTTGGGAGTCCCACAGAAGCAGTGACCTGGGTCTCTCTTGCTGTGAACACAGGCTATAGAACCACTTACAGCAACAAGATACAACCCTACCATATCCAGGCACAGGACCCAATTAGCAGAGATCCAGGGCAGAACACAAGCTGCTAAGTCTTGCTGCATCAAAAAGCCCCAAAGGGACATGACTCCTGGGGATAAGCCTCCTGGCACTACGGAATAACTACCAAGCAGTAGCTGGTGATGAAATGAGAAAAAGACATTGAAAAAAAGGGGAAATGGTAAAGACAATTGAGTTTTTATGGCTAAGAGACTTCAAAAGGAGTTGGGAGGTCATCAGAGGGGTCACGCTTATGCACGTCTCAGCAGGATCTCAGAGACAGTCAAAGTAGATACAACTCCAGATAGTGGTGCTCCTGAGCGCTATGGAGACACCCAGGTTCTGTGGTTATGGAAGATGGCTCTGGAATTCAGTGCCTTGCCAGTGGGCCCTACTCTGGAATTTGTGCACCTGAATGTGATGGAGTTGGACTCAGATGTGACTTCTGTACACATGCCTCTTCTTTCACTTTTACTGAACCTGTGGTTGGCACTGGGGTTGGTGTATGCTAGGGAGACTTTAATCTGTGGACTGTCCATGTGCCAGCTGGGCCCTGAGCCTCAGTAGGGTTGTAACACTTACTCTCCAGTTCGTTGGACTTACCCAGGTCAGCTAACAAGGAGGTGAGGATGGTTAACCAGCACACCAGGGAACCGAGAGAGTCTACAGCTGCAAGCAGGAGAATCCCATCCATCAGCCATGTGGGATCTAACCCCCTCTCAGTTTAGAGGTAGAGTGGACATAGCCATCCCAGGGTCTTTGGATGGAGGAATAAAATATGGATTAGACTGGACTTAATAGACACAATAAGTCTATTCTACTATAGACTTGTTGTGACTCTAGCGATGGAAGAAATTATATCATTGATGTGGAGACAGTGGTCATAGGAGTGACTGAAGGCAGAGAGAGGGAAAAAGAGGTGTGATATGAGGGCATTTTCAGGACTTGGAGTTGTCCTGAATGATACTGCAGGGATAGATGCAGGACATTGTATATCCCGCCATAACCCACTGAATGAACTGGGAGAGAGTGTAAACTACAATGTAAACTATAATCCATGCTGTGTGGCTGTGCTCCAAAATGTGTTCATCAAATGCAATGAATGTACCACACTAATGAAAGGAGTTGTTGATGTGGGAGGAGTGGGGGGTGTGGGGTGTGGAGTATATGGAAACCTCTTATATTTTTCAATGTAACATTTTATGTAATCTATGTATCTTAAAAAAAAAAGATAATAAAAAAAAATCGAATGAAAAAAAAGGCCCCAAAAGGGGGAAAAATGAGAGAGCGACTATGGCAAAGAGAGAATTTAGCAGAACTGTGGGCAAGAGGTGCAAGTACTAAATCCAGTTTTTGTTGGCTGGGCCACCTAAATGCAAATGCAAAACATACTTTTCTGAATTGACTCCATCTGGGTCTCCTGGGCAGAATACCCTACAGGGAAGAAACGGGAGGCAGAAGAACCTCCCAGGAAAAAAACAGGGGGGGGGGGGCGCGGGTGGGAATGTTAAACTGAAATGCTGTAAGACAGAAGGGTCCCAGAAATGAAAAGTATAAGGAAGAGGGTGCACTGAATGTGGGAGAATTTAAGCAAATCATAGGAACTGGGGAGAAAACTCTGCAGGAAAACAAGCAGAACAGAACAAGTTTCCCAAAGAAGGAACAGAGGAAGGGACACTTTCTCCTGGAGGTGAAACAATTGCATAAAGAATGCAATCTTAAAAATTATACCACATATCCAGGCAAGAATCTTATGAAGAGCTGAGAAAATCTGAACATTTGAATATGGGCTACTCTAAAGGTCCAGAATAAGCTGGACCACACATCAAAGAAGACTCTTTAGGGAAGTAGATGTGGCTCAAGTGATGAGACTTCTGAGAAGACCCAGGTTTGATCCCTGGGGTCACCTGGTGAAAACGAAGAGGAGAAAGTGTGCCTCTGTGGTGAGCCAGTGCCCATGTGGCAAGCCAGTGCCCGTGTGGTGAGCCAGTGCCTGCGTGGTGAGCCGAGTGCCCGTGCAGCAAGCCATTGCCCATGTGGTGAGCCAGTGCCCATGCAAGTGAGTCACGCAGTAAGATGATGATGCAACAAAAGAGAGAGCAAGGGGAGAGTCAAGGTGAAGCACAGCAGAGACCAGGAACTGAGGAGGTGCAATTGACAGGGAACCTTTCTCCACATCAGAGGTCCCCAGGATCAAATCCTGATGAATCCTAAAGTAGAAAGATGAGAAGACAAAAAGAGAAAAAGATACAGATTATCACACAGCAAATAAACACAGACAGCAAAACAAGCAGGGCAGGAGAGGGGAGGGGGAGGGGGAAAGGGAAGGAGAGGGGAAAAAAGGAAAAAAATTAGAAAGAAGACCCTTAACACAAAGCCAATTAACAATAAAACCCTAGACAAAAGGGAGAAACTGATTTTCAGAGATAATTCATCAAGATAATCAGATGCCCAGATATCAGCAACAAATTATAAGCCATGCTAAGAGATAGGAGGATATGGCTTAGTCAAGTGAACAGAGTAAAAATTCAGAAGAGAAATAGAATTTGGAACAACTAATCAAAGTAGTTAAGACAAATCCAATACAGGAGATGAAAGAAAATATGGGTAAAGACTAAAGAATATGGAGAAGACATTGTATGAAAGTAAAATTTGAAAGTATAAAAAGAAACATGGCATAAATTATGGGGATGAAAGGCACAATAACAAAGATGAAAAATACATGAGAGGCATACAAGAGCAGATTTGAACAGGCAGAAGAAAGAGTCAGCAAACTAGAAGCCAGGACATTGAAAGTATACGGGCAGAAGAACAGATAGAGAAAAGAATAGAAAGAAACTGGGCAGCATCTCAGGGATTAAGTGACAGCACAAAGCACACAAACATGTGCATCATGTGTGTCTCAGAAGGGAAAGAGGGCAGAAAGAATATTTGAGAAAATAAGGCTGAAAATTTCCCAACTCTTTTGAAAGACATACATGTCCTAGAAGTGCAAAATACTTCAAACAGAATAAATCCTAATCAACTGACACTGAGCCACATACTAATCAGAATGTCAGATGTCAGAGATAAAGGAGAAAATACTGAAAGCAGCAAGAGAAAAGTGTTTCATCACATACAAGGATCCTTAATAAGACTGAGTGCTGATTTCTCATCAGAAACCATGGAGGCAAGACGGCAGTGGTGTGATCTATTTAACATACCAAAAGAGAAAAACTGCTAGTCCCAAATTCTTTATCCAGCAAATTGTCCTTCAAAATGAGGGAGTTTGGAATATTCACAGATAAACAGAAACTGACAATTTGTCTTTCTGCCCTACAGGAATTACTACAGGGAGCTTTGCATGTTGAAATGAAAAGACAGGAGAGAGCAGCTTAGAGTAGTGTGAAGAAATGAAGATTATCGGTAAGGTAACTTAAAGGGTAAATGCAAAATCCAATAGTACTGTATCCTCAATATACAACTATACTCTTTAATTCCTATAAGAGTCAGAATACAACTGAACAAGAAAAAGGCATATTTCTGGATAATGGACACACAAATTTAATGAGATAAAGTAAGCCAGAAGGATATGTGAGCAGAGAATGTGTATACCATTGAATCTCCGTAGGTATAATCTTTTTAAGTTAATAGGTTATAGATGTAGGTTGTGTAATATAAACACCAGGGAAACCACAAATAAAGTATCTTAAAAATATATGGAAACAAATGAGAAAGGAATCAGTCAGATATATCATAAAAGATCAACTATATAGAAAAGGAGGCTGCAATAAAAGAGAGACAAAAAAAGATATGACATATAAAAACGAAAGGACAAGTAGCTGAAGTAAGTACTGCCTTTGCAGTACTGCAAAGGCGTTAATAACACTGAATGTTAATGGAATAAGCTCCCCAATTAAAAGATACAGGTTGGCAGAATGGGGAAAAGAGCATGACACAACTATATGTTGTTTACAAGAGACTCACTTTAGACCCAAAGAGACAAATAGGTTGAAAGTTGAAAGGATGGAAAAAGATATTGCATGAAAATAGTAACCAAAAAAGAGCTAGGGTAGCTATATTAATATTGGGCAAAATAGACTTCAAGTCAAAAGCTGTTATAAGAGACAAAGAAGGACACTATTAATAAAAGATGGATCCATCAAGGAGAAATAACAATTATAAATATTTATGTACCTAACCACAGTGCCCCAAGATATATGGGGCAAACACTGGCAAAATTGAAAGGAGAAACAGACACCTCTACAATACTAGTTGGAGACTCAGTACACTCTCATCAATAGATAGAACCACTGGACAGAAGATCAATAAGGAAACAGAGAACGTGCATAATATGGTAAATGAACTAGACTTAACAAATAAAGAACATTGTACTGGAAAGTGGATTTGGCCCAACGGATAGGGTGCCCGCCTAACCACATGGGAGGTCCAAGGTTCAAACCCAGGGTCTCCTGACCCGTGTGGAGCTGGCCCACGTGCAGTGCTGATGCGTGCAAGGAGTGCCGTGCCACACAGGGATGACCCTGCATAGGGGAGCCCCACACGCAAGGAGTGCACCCCATAAGGACAGCTGCCCAGCGCGAAAAAAGTGCAGCCTGCCCAGGAATGGCGCGGCACACATGGAGAGCTGACGCAGCAAGATGACGCAACAAAATGAGACACAGATTCCGGGTGCTGCTGACAATAATACAAGGGGACACAGAAGAAAACACAGTGAATGGACACAGCAGACACCTGGGGAGGGAGTGGGGAAGGGAAGAGAAATAAATTAAGAAAAAAAAAAAGCATTGTAGTGTAGAACAGTAGGATGTACATTATTCTCAAGTGCATATGGATCATTCTCCAGTATGGACCAGATGTTGGATCATAAAACAAGACTCAATAAATTTAAAAAGATCGAAATTATACAAAGCATCTTCTCTGACTGTAATGGAATGAAGCTGGAAATCAGTAATAGGCAGAGAATTGGAAAACCCACAAATATATGGAAGTTAAACAACACACTTAAAAAGTGGGTCAAAGAAAAAATTATTGGGGAAATTAGGAAATATCTTAAGATGAATAAAAAACAAAACACAAACTCAGAACTTAATGTGAGTCAGAAAAGATAGTGCTGAGAGGGATATTTATACCTTTAACACTTACATTAGAAAAGAAGAAAGCTAAAATCTAAGACCTAACTGCACCCCTGGAGTAATTAGAAAAAGAACAGCAAACTAAGTGCAAAACAAGCAGAAGGAAAGAAATAAGAAATATTAGAGCAGAAATCAATTAAATTGAGAATAAAAAATGAATAGAAAAATGAACAAAACCAAAAGTTGTTCATTGAGAAGAACAACAAAATTGACAAAATCTTGCTAGACTGACAGAGGAAAAAGGAGAGAAGACACAAATAAATAAAATCACAAGTGGGAAGAGGAACATTACTACTGACCACAGAGAGATAAAAAGGATCATAAGAGGATGCTATGAACAACTGTATGCCAACAAATTAGACAACCCAGATGAGATGGACAAATCCTTAGAACACATGAACAACCAACACTGACTCTAGAAGAAATAGATCTCAGCAGACCAAATAGGAGTAACAAGATTGAATCAGTCATCAAAAACCTCAACAAAGAAAAGTGCAGGACCAGATGGCTTCACAGGTGAATTTTACCAATTCTACCAAGAATAATTAACAATCCTGCTCAAACTCTTCCAAAATATTGAAGAGGCACTCACCACCTAACTCATTCTATGAGGCCAACATAATCCTAATACCAAAGTCAGATGAAGATACTATAAGAAAAGAAGAGTACAGACCAATTGTTCTTATGAATATAGTTGCAAAAATTCTCAACAAAATATTTACAAATCAAATCCAATGACACACCAAAGAATTATTCACCGTGATCAAGTAGGTTTTATCCCAGTTATGCAAAGGTGGTTCAACATAAGAAAATCAATTAATGTAGTACACCACATTAAGAAAATACAGCACGCTTTCTTGATAAAAACCCTTAGAACGCTAGGAGTAGAAGGAAACTTCCTTGGCATGATAAAGGGGCACATATGAAAAAACCACATCTAACATGATACTCAGTGAAATCTTTCCCTATAAGTTAGGGAACAAACCAAGGATGCTCTCTTCTACCACTACTATTCAGTGTTGTACTGGAAATTCTTGTCAGAGTAGTTAGGAAAGAAAAAGAAATAAAAATCATACAAATTGGAAAGGAAGAAGTAAAACTTTACTATTTGTAGATGACATGATCTTATATAAAGTCTCAAAACATCTACAACAAAGCTACTAGAGCTAATAAATTCAGCAAAGTGGCAGGGTACACAATCCATTTGCAAAAATTAGTAATGTTTCTATACGCTAGTAATGAGCAGTCTGAAGAGGAAATCAAGAAAAAAAATTCTCACTTATAGCAGCAACTAAAAGAACCTAGGAATAAATTTAAACAGGGATAGTAAGGACTTGTACACAGAAAACAACAAAATATTGCTAAAAGAAATTAAAGAAGACCCAAACCAATTGAAGGATATTCCATGTTCATGGATTAGAAGAATAAGTATTGTCAAGATGTCAATTCTAGGGAAACGGACTTTGGCCCAGTGGTTAGGGCGTCCGTCTACCATATGGGAGGTCCGTGGTTCAAACCCCGGGCCTCCTTGACCCGTGTGGAGCTGGCCATGCGCAGTGCTGATGCGCGCAAGGAGTGCCGTGCCACGCAAGGGTGTCCCCCGCGTGGGGGAGCCCCACGCGCAAGGAGTGCGCCCGTGAGGAAAAGCCGCCCAGCGTGAAAAGAAAGAGCAGCCTGCCCAGGAATGGCGCCGCCCACACTTCCCGTGCCGCTGACGACAACAGAAGCGGACAAAGAAACAAGACGCAGCAAATAGACACCAAGAACAGACAACCAGGGGAGGGGGGGGAAGTTAAATAAATAAATAAATCTTTAAAAAAAAAAAAAAAAAAAAAGATGTCAATTCTACCCAAAATTGTTTACAGATTCAATGTAATCCCAATTAAAATTTCAAAAGCCTACTTTGAAGAAATAGAAAAGCTAATCATTAAATTTATTTGGAGGGGTAAAGGGTCCCAAGTAGCCAAAACTATCTTGAAAAAGAAGAAACAGTTGGAGGACTCACAATTCCTGACTTTGAACATATTTCAAAGCTACACTAGTCAAAGCAGCGTCCTGGCACAAGGAAAGATTTATTAACCCATGGAATCAAATAGAGACTTCAGAAATAGACCTCACATATATGGCCAGTTGATTTTTGACAAGGCTGCCAAGACCACTCAATTGGAAAAAAATAGTCTCTTCACCAGGCGATGCTGGGAGGACTGGATATCCATATGCAAAAGAATGAAAGAGGACTCCTTTCTCATTCCATACACAAAAATTAACTCAAAATGGACCAAAGACCTAAATATAAGAACCAGGACTATAAAACTGCTATAAAAAATGTAGGAAATCCTCTTCAGGATATTGTGCTAGGTTATGGTTTCTGAGACTTTAGACCCAAGGCAGAAGCATCAAAGGAAAAATAGATAAATGCCTTATCAAAATTAAAAATGTTTTGTGCATTAAAGGACTTTATTATGAAAGTGAAAAGATAACTTAATTGGAGAAAATATTTGGAAACCACATATGTGGTAATGGTTTAGATATTAAAGTATCTAAAATATATGAGTAAATCCTACAACTCAACAATAAAAAGACAACACAAATAAAAAATGGGTAAAAGACTTGAATAGACATTCCTCCAAAAAGAATATACAAATGGCTAAAAAGCACATGAAAAGATACTCAACATCTCTAGCAATTAGGGAAATGCAAATCAGAATGACAATGAGTTACCATTATAAGTGCTAGATAGGATGTAGAGAAAGAGGAGCACTCATTCATTGCTAGTGGGAATGCAAAATGGTGCAGCAGCTGTGGAAGACGGTTTGGCAGTTCCTCAGAAAGCTAAGTATAGAATTACCATATGACCTGCCAATCCCTCTGCTATGTACACAACCTAAAGAATTGAGAGCAGGGACTTGAAAAGATATTTGCACGCTGATGTTCGTAGCAACCAGCATTATTCACAATTTCCAAAAGATGGAAGCAAAACCTAAGAGTCCATCAACCAATGAATGAATAAGCAAAATATGGTATATACATACAATGGAATTTATTCAGCCATGAGAAGGAATGAAAGTACATGCACCAACATGGATGAATCTTAAAGACATCATGTCGAGTGAAGTAAGCCAGACACAAAAGGACACATATATGATCTCACTGATAAGAAATGATTTGAACAAGCAAATTCATAGAGTTCGAATCTAGAATATTGGTTACTAGAGATGGATTGGGTTTAGGGAACAGGGATAGAGAATGGGGAGATTAATTTGTGTAGAATTCTAATTTAGGATGGTTGTAAAGGTTTGGAAATGAATGGTGGTGATGGTTGCACATTGTTGTGATGTAATTAACAGCAGTGAATTATATAGGTGAATGTGGTTAAAAGAAATTTTAGGTTGTATATATGTTAGAATAAAAATCAAAGACAAAACATTAAAAAATGATTATAAATGAAGTAAAAGCTACTGAGTGGAAAAAAGATAAAATCTCAAAAAAATTTTTTTCTATGGCTTGATGTGCTATTATCTCAAAACCACCAAGAAGAAAAAATACATCATTATTTACTTGAGCCCTAATCAGCTCTTTGTAAAAAGTGAGCTATTTTATTTTTGAATAGTACTTTACATAGGTTTCAAAGTATATTCCCATGTATTACCTCATTATAATGACATATCATTGAATTTGAGAGAGAAAATGGACCTAGAGGTCCATCTCATGCAAATCTGCCCTTTTCTAAATGAGGAAATTGAGACTCACCGAGGTCATGAGATTTCACTATCAGGAACCGTCACAGCCAGGTCTAGGAGTCAACACATGCTGGAGCAGAGCCCCCCGTCTCCCTTAGACCTCACTGAGCGGGGGGAGGGGCCGACACACAGGTGCAGAGAAATAAAGCGGCGTTTCCTCAAGGTGACAAGGGAAGTTAGTGGCAGAAGCAGGATGTGAGTATAAAGAACCTTTTAAAAATATTTTTTTCGGGAAGCAGACTTGGCCCAGTGAATAGGGCGTCCACCTACCACATGGGAGGTCTGCGGTTCAAACCCCGGGCCTCCTTGACCCGTGTGCAGCTGGCCCATGTGCAGCGCTGATGTGCACAAGGACTGCCCTGCCACGCAGGGGTGTCCCCCACGTAGGGGAGCCCCACGCGCAAGGAGTGCGCCCCGTAAGGAGAGCCACCCAGTGTGAAAGAACGTGCAGCTTGCCCAGGAATGGTGCTGCACACTCGGAGAGCTGACACAACAAGATGACACAACAAAAGGAAACACAGATTCCCATGCCGCTGACAATAACAGAAGCAGACAAAAAAAAAAAAAAAAAGAACAGGAAGCAAAATGGACACAGAGAACAGACACCTGGGGTCGGGTGGGGAGAAGGGGAGAGAAATAAATAAATCTTTAAGGAAAAAAAAATATTTTTTTCTCCCTTCCTTGTCATTTGCACTTGCCATCTCTCTCTCTGTTTGTTCATTGTGTGCTCTCTGTGTCTGCTTGTCTTCTTTTTTCTTTTTTTTAAGATTTATTTATTTATTTACTTCTCTCCTCTCCCCCCACCCTGGTTGTCTGTTCTCTGTGTCTATTTGCTGCGTCTTCTTTGTCCGCTTCTGTAGTTGTCAGCAGCACGGACAACGGAACTCACCAAGATTTACAAGGGTAAATCTCAACCAAGTTTGATTATTTAAAACAATAATATGGGGGTGGGGAGGAGGGAGGTTGGAAAGAAAAGTGGGAAAAAGGGATGGAGGGAAGGAAAAGAGGCAATAGTAGAAGAAAGGAAAGGAGGGAGGAAGGATATAACTAAAACATTAGACGGTGTACTAGTCAGCCAAAGGGGTGCTGCTGCAAGGTACCAGAAAGCTGTTGGCTTTTATAAAGGGTATTTATTTGGGGTAGAAGCTTACAGTTACAAGACCCTAAAGAGTCCAGCTCAAGGCTGCTTTCCACCCAAGGTCAGCTGCCAGGCGTTGAAGCAAGGTGGCAGGCGATCTCCGCCTGGTCTCTCCTTCCTTCTTCCTCTTAAGGCTCTGGGCTTGCTTCTTCGGGTCTCAGCTGTCAGCTGGCACAGGCTCGCAGGGCTTCCTCTCTCGGTCTGGCAGGGGCTCGTTTCTTTCCAGGCCTTGGGAGCTGTGCAGCTGCTCTGTTCTCTCCAGCTGCAGACTCTCAGGCACACGGCTCATCTCTGCCTGGGCTTTCACTGTTTGAGCCTTCTCCTTTCTGTCACGTGGCAGGACTGAAACGACCAAGTTCTGTCCTCTTCTGTGTCTTTGTGAGTGAGGCCCACCAAGGGGCAGGGACTTAGCCCCAGTTATGCCTTACTGAAGTTGAATCAAGAGCCCTAAATTGATTTTATTAAGTAAACTTAAAACCTTTGAATTTAATACAAAGATTATTTACACCCAGAGGAACAGACCAGTTTACAAACATAATCTTTCTTTCTTGGGATTCACAAAAATAATCTCAAACTGCCACAAGCAACAATAACCTGTGAGCCAGCGTTTGTGTCTGTGTGTGTACAAAGTTGAATCATTCTAAGGTCTGGGTATTGTTTGGGAGAATGGTTGAGATAGAGGTTATTTAGATTTTTAAAAACTAAGAATGCTTGTTTAAAATATGAAACGTAAACACCGAAAGAATAGAAAGAGGGTAAGAGAGAAGAGAGAAAGAGAATGAAAGAGCTTGAATTATTCAACATGGAATAACACGTAACTTTTTTTTAGCTTTCTAGTGGCAAAACAAGTTGTCTGTAACCTGAGCCTTGGATCATGTACAGAATATTAATTTAAAAATTAAATGAGATTAGCATTTATTGAGCACTAACTAATTGCCAGACACCATTCTTGGCCCTTCATAAGTCTTATTTAATCCTCAGAACAATCTGATTAGATGGGTACTTTTGTTTTATTTCATGCAGAAAAGAGAGTTTCTCGAGCATGCCCACAGGCACGCAATTGGAAAGCAGAGATACTGGCATTCAGATAGGACGTCTGTACTTCACAGTGATCACTTTTAACCCTGGAATTGTTTTGTCTTAGCAAAATCCTTGTGGGGAAACCCTTGCCTCAGCGAAATCCTGGAGGGGTGCTTGAGAGAGCTGTGTGTCCCTTTGGAATGGCTCAAGGCTCCTCCCTCTGTCCTCTTGCCCCGAGCCCAGGAGGCACCTCTGGGCCCCACAGCTGCACATGGCCCCTGGGGAGCCTCTGCCTGATTTCATGAGTGCCGTCCAGCACAGCAGTTCTTGAACTGTGATCGTCTGCGGTGGTACAGAGGGGCAGCCAAAGGCTAAAAATTTCCTTCTAGCTGACAAGTACGTAAAATCGATCGCTTATACTTTTGTACTTTAGTTGCCGAGGTGGTGGTGGTGATTACAACACTCTGTAATCACTTGTAAAAGCAAACTGGATATTTTTCCCATAAGCTTTATATGCTTAGGACATATTTAGCCTCTCATCCAAAGCAAATTATATTTCACTTGTTCCGGGATCTAAATTTGAAATATCACTCATAGAATTGTTACCTGTTCATTATCATATAGATGGTTTCTCCGTGATTACATTTTTTGTCAATACCAAACATGGATAGATCTTTCTGCCTAAAGTTTAAATAATTAAGGTTTAAAAACATATAATGACTCTGTAAGTGTCCTGTGAAAGGCTTGCCTCCAAGCACTTGGAGATGGCTAAACAGGAAGCCACATTAAATATCCTCTTGAAATCAGTTGCAACAGTTTGGATCGGGGTGGATCCCAGAGACCATGTCCTTAGAGCTAATCCATTCTTGCGTGTGTAAACCCGCTGTAAAGGGGACCTTTTGATTAGGTTCGGTATAAGGGCCTGTCCTTTTAATTAGATCAGTAGGGCATGATCCAGGGTGGGTCTTAGAATCTTTCTCCTGGAGTCCTTTATAAATGGAGAGATAAAAAGCCATAGACACAGAAAAAAGCGGTGGAGACAGAAAGAAGCCTCCAGAAGTTGAAATCCATGAACGTGGGGAAGAAAGCAGCTGGCAGAGAAGCCTGAAGCTGAAAGCATGATGCCTGGAGGAGAGGCGAGAGACAGGGACACTGCCGTGTGCCTGACGGCCCGTCGCTGCGCTCAAGGAGAAGGTGAACTTGGAGGAGAAGGAGAGACAGCAGAGCCGCCACTGCGCCTTGCCACGTGGCAGGAGTCCAGGATCACCAGCAGCCACTTGCAGGGAGAGAGCTCTGCCTGATGCTTTGATTTGGACACTTTTCCTAGCCTTGGAACTTAAAAGTTCATAAATCCCATTGTAGAAGCTAACTCATTTCTGGTATATTACATTGGCAACCTTTAGCAAAGTAAAATACCAGTCTTGAGATTTTGGAACAAAACTGTGCCCCCACCATTTCTCTGAGTTCAACTTTCCCTTTCCTTTATTAACTTCTGTTTCTTTCTTGTGGCTTCTTATCTTGGTTAGGCTTTTTCCCATTTCTAGGATATTGGCCTCTTTTCTACTGAGAAGCCACAAAAATGTGATCCAGCCATTTCCTGACTGGTGCAGAAGTGTGTACACATGGAAACCTAACTGTAGGCTGAGCATAACCGGGGATTCTTAGCTCTAGGCTCCTTGTGTTCTGAAGTGGTTTCCACGTGTAAAGTATTTAAACTTAGCACTTTTCCTTTCCCTCTCCGACAGTGTCCTCAGCTTGGTGGATCAGAAGAAGCCACAGCTGGTTTCTTTAGGACTTCACTCCCTCATTCCATGTGGAAATTGGGAAGTAAGAGGAAAGTAAGTCTTAGAGATGATACTGGCTTTCACACTCTTGTTGGAAGAAGCATTTGATATCATATTCAATTACCTTAGCCACTTAAAAAAATATTACATATAGCATAACCAATGCACTATGTCTTGCCAGAAATTAAACTTTTGCCATAGATCTCTGAGCCTTCACCCTTGTCAGGTGAAGAGTAGATAGAGATGTTCCAAAATGCAACTATTTTGCATTTGAAAATCTTTTCTCTAACTGGCAATTTTTCTTGTCTCTCTATTTAGATTCATTTGTTCCTCTCATAAAGCAAAACATTTATTTTTTGACTTGCCTCTTTTCACAAAAAGTAGGGTGACAGTATGTCCTGGCTTCTCCATGATGGTACTGGTTTTAAGCCTTTTGTCCTAGTCTAATTAATAGCATTCTTTTCACTTAAAAAGTATCCTAGTTGGGTCCCCCCTACATAAACTCTGAACAATCAGCAAGAACTGGGCAGAAATATCTTTACGAACGCTCTGGAAAACTTTTAAAGGACTGCAGGGTTACTTAACAGCAGCAGGAGCGTGTGGTGCCTCGCTGACCCCAACCGCAGCCCCACCGGCGTGGTGCAGAGCTGGCCTGCATGCCCAGCGTGGACGCCTGATCCCAGATCCAGAGGGAGCAGAGGGCAGCTCTGGGAGCAGTGTGTCCGGCCCAGCCTGCCTGGTGGTGGCCTGAGGGACTTGCCCTTCCACAGCTGGCCCTGCGTGTGGAAGGCGGCTCATACGGGGTTCCTCCAGGACGCTGTGGAGAGCAGCCAGGTTGTGCTGCTTGGGAAGGGCTTGCTGGCTGTAGGATATAGAGTACAGTGCCCAGGATTTGAGGACACTGTTTCCTACAGAAGAGGGGACATTTGGAACCAAGTAAAAGGGGGAATTCCCGGGGCCACATGCACATGCCCAAGACAAGACATCTGTGCAGAAAGGATCAGGGAGGCCCCCATGCTTTGGCCTGGAATTGTTCTCCAGATGCATTATATGGAGAAGCTCCAAAGGAGAACATTGCAGAGGCCAAGCTGCAAGGACTGGGAAAGATGCTGCTTTTATTCCTTCTGCTGCTACTGCTTTTTTTTTTTTTTTTTTAAATTTCCTGGCAGTCAAGGAAGGCTCTATCATAACAGTATTGGAAACAAGCTTAAGGAACAGATGCCTCAGAGTCTAAATTTCAGTAATAATACATTAAAATATCAGGATATATAGGTTTCAACAGAGGGTTACAAAGCATTCCAGGAAATAGGAAGTGAAGGTCGAGACAAAGGAGAAGAGTAAAGCATTAGAAGCCATCAGTGTGGAGAACCAGACCTAGGATATATCAAAGACTTAAAAAAATGGTCCTAAATATTCTCAAAGAGCTGAAGGATCATGTGGAGAAAGAACTAAAGGAAACCAGGAAAACAGTAGATGAATACAAGGAGAATATCAATGGAGAGATGGAAATTACAGAAAGGAACCAAACAGAGCTGAAGATCACAGTAGCAGAAATTAAAAATTCTCTGAAGGGATTCACCAGCAGATTGGAGCTGGCAGAAGAAAGAATCAGAGAACTTGAGGATAAGATAATTGAAATAATTCAGTCTGAGGAACTGAAAGAAGAAAGAACGAAGAAAAGTGAACAGAGCCTACGATCCCTGGGCAGCACCATCGAGCACACCAATATATGCACGGTGGGAGTCCCCGAGAGAGAAGGAGAAAAATGGGCAGTATTTGGGGAAATAACGGCAAAAATTTCCCAAATTTAATGAAAGGCTCAAATATACCCATCCAGAATGCCCAGTAAAACCAAACTGAATGGACCCAAATGGGTCCACATCATGGCATGATTGTGGTCAGACTGTGGGATGTCAAGTAAGGAGAGAGTTCTGGGGACCACAAGAGAGGGTGAGGTAGGACTTGAGTGCCAGTTTCTCATCAGAAGCCATGGGGGCAAAAGCACAGGGGATGACATGGAAAGGGCTGAAAGCAAGAAATTGCCAACCAAGAATTCTCTACCTGGAAAACTCTTTCAAAGATGGGGGAAAGATTGAGCCATTTCTGGATGAGTGGGGGCTGGGGGAGTTCCTCACCACTGGACTGGCCTTACAAAAGATGCCAAAGAGAGTTTTGCAGGTTGAAGGGAAGGGACAATAGACAGCAAACCAGGGCCACATGAAGAAATAAAGATTTCCAGTGAGGAGGATGACATGGGTGAAGATAAATGCTAGTGCTGTTGTATTTTTGGTTTGTATCTCCACTTTCGAACTTGCTCCAAGGTCTAGAAAGCAAATACATGAAATGTAATGATAAATCAGTGGTTTTAGATTCATAACGTACAAGCATGTGGTTTGATAAAGGTGGGACAGAAAGGTGTAGGGGCATAGTTTACTTATGCTATTGATGTAAGTTGGTATCAAAGCAAATGAAACTGCTGCAGATTTGTAATGTTAAGCGTAAGCCCGTGGTAACTACAAAGTAAGTATCGGAGAATATACAAGCTCATAGAGACTCCCCCAGGGGTGGGGAGAAGAGGGCATGGAGAGTTAATGCATAATGGGTATAGGGTTTCTGTTTGGGGAGATGGGAAAGTTTTAGAAATGGAAAGTGGTGAAGGTACTGCAATATCGTGAATGTGTATTGTGAATGTGATTCATCCCATTCACTGTTATGCTTGGGAATGATTGAGATGGGACAGTTTATGTTGTATACATGTTTCCACAATTACAAAAAATGAACAAAAAGCAACTAAAGAAACAGTGTTAATTAAGTACAGTATATGATCCTGGATGGGATTTAGCAAGGGACATTATTGGGACACATGAAAAATTGGAATATAGATTGCAAGCTTTCTATCAACGTCAAATTACTTGCACTTGAAAACTGCGTGTAAGGAGGTTACGTAAGTGAATATACTTGTTCTTAGGAAATGTTCATGGCAGTATTACTGATTCAAGGAGCATGATAGATACAACCTGCACTCAGGTGTTTAGACAATGGACTGATAAACAGATAAACAGGATGAGAAGGCAAATGTGGCAAAACGTTAAAATTGGTAGACCTGGTATCTGGAGGTTGGGGAGTATGTTGGAATTCTCTGTACGGTGTTGGTGTTGGTATTTTTGTACCTGTCCTGTCGTTTTGGAAGTATTTTTTTTAGAAAAAGTTAAAGATAACTATTCCTGTTGGGTGATAAGCAATATGGTAACCCTGTAGAAAGCTATTGCAAACTATTGTTAGGTTATGACTTACCCTCTATGTTTTAAATAGAAATTTCACAGCACCTTTAAAATACAAAACAAATAATAATAAAATGACTTAAGATTATTATACGTAAACCTAATTAAACTGCTAAATATTGAAATGAAGTTTTTTTAAGTCTTTCAAATGGACTTAGCAGAAATTTTAAATAATAGCATTTGCACCCTATAAATAAAAGTTAAAATGTTGTGGTAATTATTAAATGATTCCACATTACTGTCTCATAATTTACTGGGTGTTAAAGCAGTTATTCTCAAATAGAATCTGGAATTTAAATATCCAGGGCCTTTAAAAAAATTTATGTAATTTGATAAAACAGGAAATTATTTGAGTTTTGTTTCTTTTTTATTTTAATCCCCCCCCCCCTTTGTGGCTTTTTTGCTTGCTGTCTACTTTCTGTGTCCATTTGCTGTGCGTTCTTCTGCATCTGTATTTATTTTTATTTATTTATCCCCCCACTTTGCGGCTTGCTTGCTGTCTGCTCTCTGTGTCCATTCACTGCACCTTCTTCTGTGTTTTTGCTTGTCTCCGTTTTCTGTTTCGTCACCTTGCTGAGTCAGCTCTCCGCGGTGCTGGCAGGTCGGGCGGCGCTCTGTGCGCCCGGCTTGCAGCTCTCCACGGTGTGCGGGGAGCCTACTTTCACAAGGAGGCCCCGGGACAGGAACCCAGGGCCTCCCATATGGTAGAGGGGAGCCCAACTGATTGAGCCACAGCCGCTTCCCTTTGCTTCTTTTTTAATATATGACTTTAATTGTTAATGTATAACATTTCCTTAAATTACAGGAAGTCAATGTTGGAAAAATATCCATCCTTTAAAATACATCTGTGCTGTAATGTGGTTTTCATTGGCTTGGGAAGCCGCACTATGGTGACCTGCATACAGAATTTAGAAAAGAAAACTTTCAAGATTGATTCATCTGAAGGAGGCATGTGGATTTAACTCTTTTAAGTCCCCTATAACATTTGTATAAATGAGCTGAGGGAGTCATTTGAGTCTTTGAGTCATTTCTATTTTACATGCACATATATTCATACAAACTGTAAATAAGATGAATTTTAATTTTTGGACTATTCTAGCAATATAAAGATTTATATGACCTTAATTCAGAAACCATAAACAACAGTTAAAAATTGTAATTTTAACTTTGGCCAAATTTGTGACTGAACCAGAATAACCCTAAATCTAATCCACAGCGCACATCAGGCGTTACTGAGGCTGTGGGGATGGCAGAAAAGACCTGGACCAGGAAGCTTAAGAATGGAATTCCTAGTTTTTCAACCTCTGTATGATTTTGGAGCAACTCGCATCTACCCTTAGTGCTTTTCATTCTATAATTAAGAGGAAAACCTCTGTCTTCCAAAGTTAAGATTTTACAAAGCTTAATAAGTTGTAAAGTCCTTTGCAAAAGCAAGGCATTCCTATTCGTTACCTACAAGAAGTCTTACCTATAAAAAGTTGAGAGGAAATGAATATATAAATTAGTTCCTTTACAATGCTAAGTCTACTTTATAATTCCATGGGTATTTGTTGTACCTCTGCTAGGAACACAGCAACACATACGACACCAAAGAGGATCTAAAATTAGAGTACCATGACACACATTTACTTTTTGAAAGGCAGTATGAATAAAATAATTAATAAAGCCAAGTCCTCCGTGGCCACCACTTTCAACTGAAATTCTCCAGTTTCAGTTTTCCTTCCCTGCATTATTTTCTTCCATTACACTTAACACTCAGTATTATATTTATACTTATCACTATTTAATATAATTAAATACTTTGTTTATTGTCATCTCCTCCCACTAAGATGTAGATTCTCCTGGGATGACATAAGAATTTTATTGTTGTTTTGTTTTTAAACTTTTTATTATTATTTTTTTTATTTCTCTCCCCTCCCCCCCCAGTTGTCTGCTCTCCGTGTCTATTCGCTGTGTGTTCTTCTGTATCCGCTTGTACTCTTATTGGTGGCACGGGGAATCTATGTTTTTTTTTGTTGTGTCATCTTGATGTGTTGGTTCTCTGTGTGTGTGGTGCCACTCCTGGACAGGTTGCACTTTTTTCCCATGGGGCAGCTCTCCTTAGGGGGCGCACTCCTTGCATGTGGGGCTCCCCTATGCGGGGGACACCCTATATGGCACAGCACTCCTTGCGCATATCAGTACTGCATGTGGGCCAGCTCCATGCGGGTCAAGGAGGCCCGGGGTTTGAACTTTGGACCTCCCATGTGATAAGCGAATGCTCTATCCATTGAGCCAAATTTGCTTCCCTGTTTTTAAGCTTCTGTAAGCACCTATAACCATTGTAAGCACATAGCAAGCTCTCAAGGAACATTTTTCCACTTCCCTGTTTTTAAACTTTTGTATCCCTAGCACCTATAACCATTGCAAGCACATAGTAAGCTCTCAAGGAACATTTTGTTCCATGAACAAATATGTGGTAAGCACTGTAATAGGAAGGGCTCTTATTGTTATATAAATGGCTCAAGGGCTTCTGCTCTTCAGTGGAATGGGAGGGGAAGACGGAAAGTTTTTAAGAGCAGTGACCTCAGTTTGAATCTTGAAAGATGAATTAGAGTTTTCCAGAAGTACAAGTAGGCATCAGGCATCCTAGGTGTGGCAGTTGGAGATTATTTATGTTTGTAAACGGGCCTGTTCCTCCAGGTGTGATCCCCTTTGCATTGGATTCAGCTGAGATGTCTCTGTTTACATTATGTTACGATTAGGGCTTTGATTCCACCATGTCTGTAGGGTGTAACTCAGGTTAAGTCCCTGCCCTCTTGGTGGGCACTCACTCAAGAAGACACCGAAGATACATGGAAAAGAAAGCGAGCTCCGTAGGCATGGCAGAGAAGAGAATTTTGATTTCATTGAGGGGTAGGAGGAGAGCCAGAGGAGAGCCACAATGCAAAAGTCACGGAAAGGAGAGGGTAGGCAACATTGCCAATTAAAAAGCCCAAAAAGGACTCAAGTTGTTAATGGAGTTGGTCACGGAGAGATTGTCAGCTATATTAGCATGAAGAAAATGTGTGTATGTATATATTTGAGGGTTATATTATAATAAGTAGCAGTATGAAAATAAGAGCCAAAATAAATAGCATAAATAAGTACTACAGAGTTCAGGAAAAGGGAGGATTCAAAATTAAAATGACTTCCCAGTTTCTTTATGTGGAATTGCCATCCTATAAAACACTGGAGATATCTGTGGCCTTTTCTGCCTTCCAGCCTGCATCCCCTAACATTTTCAGCTGCCAGGTCTGCAGATTCTGACTTGGCAATGCTTTCTGTTCCCTGTTCTCCATCCTTTCAGCTAACCTTCAACTTCAGACTTGTATCATCTCAGTGATACTGCTAGCATAGCTTCCAGCTCAGCTGCCTTTGTTCTAGGGTTCTCCTTCATACCACGGCTGGGCTAATTTTTTAAACAGCTTTATAGAGGTATAATTTGCATGCCATAAAGTTCTCCCATTTTAACTGTACAATTCAACGAGTTTTAATAAATTTATGTAGTTGTGCAACTATCACTACAATCTAGTTTTATATTTCCATCATTCCCGGAATTCCCTGGCACCCAACTGCAGCCGATCCCCACTGGATATACATTTTTCACTGTCCATCCAGTGCAGTCTTCCCCTGCTTAGTCTTCCATGTGCCTGCAGAGGCCGAGGCTGCGGGAGCCATCCCCAGAGGCAGTCTAAGAGGAAACCCCAGTGTCGGCCTCGCCTCCACTCCCTCTTTGACTGTTCCTCATGACTTTTACCCCTTGCTCTTTTCAATTCAGAAAAGCAATATTTAAGTTTTATGAGGTGTTCCCTTAGTCTTCTTGGCTAAGCTAGGAGGTAGGGAAGCCTGTTTAATCTGTGAAGGAGTGAGGGGGGAAGGACTGAAACTTCTTTCCCCACACACAGAGGGGATTTAGAGAATTGTCCTGAACCCAACATATTTGTACATCTTTGGGCCCTGAAGACATGGACTGAGGGTCAAGTTTTGGGCAGGTGGATGGTTCCTCCAAGGTCACAGGTTGTAATCGCAGGGCAAGATGCATTTACAGTCACCTTGATCCATCTGGAAATGTTCTAAGAACCAGGCTAGACCAGCAAAGGCACAGATGACTCCACCTGCCAATTGGCAGGTGGGATTTGACCAAATGCAGAGTATTATTCGATCCAGGTCTTTAAAATAATTTAAATTTAATAATGAAGATGTGGCTTTAATTAGGCTTAAAAAAACTGATATATTAAGTAATAGTATACTAAAATTAAAAGCAGGATGCTTTTGATGTAAGACACAGTGTTTGTTAATATATTTGTTTATACAAATTTTTAAGAGGAATAACTTCATTGCTTGAAATGTAAAAAAAAAACAAAAAAACTTAAACATTGTTTCCCAGGTCTTTTACAAATGCAAATGCATCCTTGAAGGACCCATGTCATTACCCAGTAATTGGGTGGAACCTGACCCTACTGGTTTGCTTTTGAACTGTTTTTGTACACATAGTTTACCCAAGTTTAGCCTTTGTTTTCAAAGACAATAAAAGTGAGGAAAATTTGTTACCAGTGTGTGCAGGTAAGATTAAAAAACCAATTTACAACAACTTGTCCTCCATGCAGTGCACGCACAAAGCCACTTCTCGACTATAACTTTGTCCCTTGGATCCATTCTTGATCCTGGTAATGTCTCCACGTTGACTGCGGTGTGCTCTGATCCGCTGGGCGCCACGGCCCCAAAGCACATTCTCGTTGTGCTGGGTTGTGTTTTCTTCGTTTTCAAGACCCAGTTTTTATGGGTGCCTTCCAACTTCAGAGCACCCACGGTGCCACTGTTCCTCGGTGGAATTCAGCCTGTTTTGTGAGTCCAGACAAAGCAGGGTCCATGGGTGACCAGAAGATTGTGCTGCCGAGAAAGGGTTCAGGGTTAAAAAATGTTTTCTCCCTTAGCATTCAGTACTAGTATTAACACTAGCTGTTTCTCACTGATGAATTTTACATGCCAGCACTGACTGGGCCGTTTGTATTTACCTCACATCCTCACTACAGTCCTTCAAGAGTGGTATTATTACCATCACAGATGATGGTACAATGGAACTCAGAGGTGACTCTCCCAGGACCCCAAACAGAGGTATGAATCCCAGGCTCTTTGGCATCTCCACACTTTGCTGCCTTCTGCTATACAACTCTGTGACTAGTCTGGCCTGGAGATTGTTGTCACATTTGTTCCATCCTATTCCATCAACAGTCTTCCAAGTGACACAGGCCCTCTTTCTTTTTTTAAAGATTTATTTTATTCCCGCCCCCGCCATTGTTTGTGCTTGCTGCTCCGCTTTCTGTTAGTCTTCTTTTTAGGAGGCACTGGGAACCAAACCCAGGACCTCCCGTGTGGGAGGGAGGCACCCAATCACTTGAGCCACCTCTGCTGCCTACTTGTTGGGTCACTCATTGTGTTTCCTTGCTGTGTCTCTTTGTTGCATCATCTTGTTGCGTCAGCTCCCACCTGTCACATCAGCTCACTTTCTTGCTCATCTTCTTTAAGGGGCACCGGGAACTGAACCCGGGATCTCCCATGGGGTAGGTGGGCACCCAACTGCTTGAGCCACATCCACTTCCCGACACAGGGCCCCCTTTTTCCCTTCTAAGGGAGTCCCTTCATCCCTGCTCTCTTTGGGAACAGAATTCATTAATTGTTCTTTATACCCTTGTCAGAGGTAGGTTATATGTGACAAAGTGTCTAGTGGAGAGGCTAAGAGAAATTCATCTTAGATTTCGACAGGGATGGTAAGAACAAAAGGCACACATCTTCACCATTTTAGGAGTTCTCAAGATTTGAACATGTTCTAGCCTTTAGGTTTGCCACTCAGCAGGGTGTTTCAACCTCTGACAATCTCAATCTATATTTCCCAAAATGTGCTTCAGCAAAAAGTGGTCAACTTAGAGCTCAAGGAACATTTCTTTTCTGTAAATTTCCAATATGTATTAGCATATCAAAGCCTCTGATATGTCCAGAAGTAGGGAGACCTGTTTTAACTATGCTTAACACATTTTCCAATGTTATTTGGCAATGGAGCTCTCTTTGCAAGTAACATCTGCTACCAAGTCTTGGTACAGGTGTTCTCAGAATGCACCTTTGGGAGCTGTGGGTCTAAGTGACCACTGCGAAAACAAACACACTGGCCGTCTACACAGGAAGTGAACATCTAAGAAAGACTGCAAAGCTGGAGCTTCGTGATAACATCTAGCAGTGTAGAGCTTGAGTTAAGACGAAATTTTACTTCTAACTGTGCTTTGGGAACAAAGCCATGGCCATGCACCTTAGGTGCTTTTGCAGGAGGTCAGAATATCCTAGGCCATATGTATGTATTGTGTATATGCATGTGTATATGGAAGCATGAGTATATATTTGTGTCCCTTAAGAAATTCTCCCAATTGTCCACCTCACAAGCCGTGCTCACCTCTGAAAGCCCAGCCCTGTAGGGCCATGATCTTTTCCAGATTCCATCTAGCTTCATAAATTGGGCCACACACAAGCCTAATTCCAAGGTATGTATGGGTGTATTACATATATACACACACACACACACACATATATTACTAATGAACATGTTTGTCAAAGTAAACTGTTCATATAGTTTGCAAATCATGTTTCAGGAAGAGGCACAGAGAGGTAATGGATGTCTTCAATGGTAGCAAAATATTGGGAATATAATTACTACTGAATTGTACATTTGACTGTGTACAATTGGAAAAGTGCAAATGTTGTGCTTTATATTTGTTACTACAATAAAAAGATTTAAAAACAAACCTATACCATATATCTCCTCAGATCATAATTATGTGCCATTGCATGATTAGGAAAAAAAGATAAATCACTCTCAGATTCAAAATTCTGGATTTTCCTTAATACAACGTTTCATGCATACTCCACATACATGAATGCATACACACCCTATTTTGTTCTTGCATGTTTAGGTCATATTACTGTAACAAAGTCGAATGTGGGGCAAGGAAGTATGCCTTTGGTTGTAGTTGCAGTTGAATGATCCTGAAATTTCCAACCTGATGAGTCTAATCTACTAACAGAAGTTGCTAGTGCCACACCAAGGGGTTTCCTTGTACCCCAGGGTGCTGTGTGTTTAGGGGTTCCCCAGGCTGAAGTTCATTTTCTGGGTTATACGGTCAAGGCTCAGATCTGTTATCCTTCTTACATTTATATGCTTATATTAAGTTTCATTCATCAGCCTTTAATTCACTTACTTCTGTAGCTCAGTTTCTCTCTGGCCTGTTATATCCTTCAGGCTTCAGTCAGTTTGGGCTTTCTAATGTCTAAGGGGGCTTCCTGTGCATAGCAAAGCCTGTTAACCGTACTTAGGTCTTTGATTATAATATTCAGTATACTAGAGATAGAAATTCAAAAATCAAATTTTCCTTTCCTAGAGATACAAATTGAAAAATCAAAATTTATTTCAGTTTGTCAGTTCACTTATTCCATTTCTAAATCTGGCATTTCAGAAATAATAAAATCATAACTCTCAGGGGGTCTTTGACAAATGTTTGATCAGCTAAAAGTGAAGACTAAATTCCCTTTACTCAACAATTAACCCTGTTTAGAAACCCCTTACATTCCCTTAAACACTTAAATTGCATTGGTAAATCTGGTGTGTGTATATATACATTTTTTTTTTTTAAAGATTTACTTATTTACTCAAGGCTGCTTTCTCACGGAAGTCAGCTGCCAGGCGTTGAAGCAAGGTGGCAGGCGATCTCCGCCTGGTCTCTCCTTCCTTCTTCCTCTTGAGGCTCTGGACTTGCTTCTTCGGGTCTCAGCTGTCAGCTGGCACAGGCTCGCAGGGCTTCCTCTTGGTCTGGCAGGGGCTCGTTTCTTTCCAGGCCTTGGAAGCTGCGCAGCTGCTCTGTTCTCTCCAGCTGCAGACTCTCAGGCACATGGCTCATCTCTGCCTGGGGCTTCAGGATCAAAACGGACACCGTTCTCTCTCCTCCTTGTGTGTCTTCTTCCGTGTGTCCATTTGTGTCAGCCCGACAAGGGGTGGGGGCTCAACCCTGAGGCACGCCCTACTGGCTGGTCGAATCAAAGCCCTGATCCTTTATCATCTAAACTTAAAACCGTTGAATTTAATACAATCAAAGGTATCACACCCAGAGGAACAGACCAGTTTACAACATAATTTTTCTCTTTTTTGTGGACTCATAAATAATATCAAACTGCCACACCACCTTCTTCAGAATGTGTCTGAATCCTATTTCTGGAGTCCTTTCTTTTTTTTTTTTTTTTTTAAAAGATTTATTTATTTTATTTAATTTCCCCCCCTCCCCTGGTTGTCTGTTCTTGGTGTTGATTTGCTGCGTCTTGTTTCTTTGTCCGCTTCTGTTGTCATCAGCGGCACGGGAAGTGTGGGCGGCGCCATTCCTGGGCAGGCTGCACTTTCTTTCACGCTGGGCAGCTCTCCTTACGGGGTGCACTCCTTGCGCGTGGGGCTCCCCTACGCGGGGGACACCCCTGCGTGGCGAAGCACTCCTTGTGCGCATCAGCACTGCACATGGGCCAGCTCCACACGGGTCAAGGAGGCCCGGGGTTTGAACCGCGGACCTCCCATGTGGTAGACGGACGCCCTAACCACTGGGCCAAAGTCCGTTTCCCTGGAGTCCTTTCTAAGTGGAGTGAAATTCAGAGAGAGAGGAAGCCACAGGGGCAGGAAGCTGAACCAGAAGAGAAGGGGGACGCCAGACAAGGATGCCACGTGCCTTGCCATGGGACAAGCTAAGAACCCCACGACCACGAGCAGCCATCCCCAAAACTCCAAAATCTCTGGGGAGAAGGCATTGCCTTGGTGACACCTTGATTTGGACTTTGTTTTAGCCTCGAAACCATAAGCTAATAAATTCCCATTGTTTAAGCCAACACATTTCATGGTATTTGCCTGAGCATCATGAGAAACTAAAACACGATCTGATGGCAGTTCTGTTAGCCCGACCTTTTTACTGCCAGAGTCTTCTGTCTGGCTATTTTGCCGTGACTCCAGGGTCACTCTGCCAACAGTATGGACATTGGATATCACGGCCCTGTTAGGCCAGCATTCAGAAGTGCAGGAGGAGAGCAGTAGCTCTTCTCCCAACCTATCAACCTACCTCTGTTCTCACCTATGAACAATTAATACTTTCTCAATTTTAAGTCAAGTACTATTCACACTCCTAAGTGCCCCTCCCTTCAAACAGATGCTCTCCTCTAAGCCCTTTCATAAAGAAATTCTAGAACTATCTCTGCTTCTTTCCCTTAAACTCTTCAGTAGTTCACATTGCACCAAGAATAGATTACAAACCCCTAACGTAGCCTACGAGTCCTGCATGATCTGGCTTGTTCTTCCTCCGTGACCTCATCAGACATTCTCCTTTTCTCTTACTTTGCTCCAGTTCCTGCCTCCCTGACTTTTCATTTCTTCCAACAGAAGCAGTCTTCCCTGCCTCAGGGCCTTTGTGCGTGCTGTGCTATTCCTGCTCTCTGAAACACTTTGGCCCCAGTTTTTGTTGAGTGGCTCCTTACCCTCCTTACCCTCCAGGTCTCAGCTTATCTGTTTTTTTCTACGGAGGTTATTTCTCTGCATCGTACCTGGCACAGTGTGTGCGTCGATTTGCTTCCTGACTCTCTCTCTTATAGACTGTGGGCTGCACAAGGGCAGGGGCCGTGTGTGGTGGTGTGTTTGTCGGCATCCACCTCGGCGCTGGCATAGGCCAATCAATAATTATTTGCTGTATGAATGAATATTACAGTTGCCGCAGCTGTTGCCATTAGCCTTATGTCATAATTATTATAAATCATTCACATAACCACTTTGGGCTGGTGGGAGGTGCTAAGTAACTGCTGAATTGAATTATCTAAATGTTAACATCTCTGGCATTCAGTAGTACAGTTTTTATTACCTTTATGCTCCTTTACACATTTAGCCTTCTAGGGCTTCTCAAGTTGTAGTCTTTCTGGTCTTAGCAGTCCTTACACGGAAAGAGACATTTTAGCAAATGCCTTTTTTTTTAAGATTTATTTATTTTTTATTTATTCCTCTCCCCTTTCCCCCCCACCCCACACAGTTGTCTGCTCTTTGTGTCCATTCACTGAGTGTTCTTCTGTGACCGCTTCTGTTGTTGTCAGCAGCACGGGAATCTGTTTCTTTTTGCTGCGTCATCTCGCTGCGCCAGCTCTCCGTGTGTGCGACGCCATTCCTGGGCAGGCTGCACTTTCTTTCACGCTGGGTGTCTCTCCTTACGGGGTGCACTCCTTGCGCGTGGGGCTCCCCTATGCGGGGGACACCCCTGCGTGGCAGGGCACTCCTTGCGCGCATCAGCACTGCACATGGGCCAGCTCCACACGGGTCAAGGAGGCCCGGGGTTTGAACTGCGGACCTCCCATGTGGTAGACGGACGCCCTAAGCACTGGGCCAAGTCCGCTTCCCTTAGCAAATGTCTTTAGGAGACCCGTGCTTTCCTAACTTAAAAAAAAATGTCACTGAAGGTTAGCTAGTTGGTTTACAGTTAATAATAAATTTTGATGAGCATAAATGTAAGTTCCATGTGGTACTTAATGGCATTATTTATCCCCGGTATCTCAAGAGCTGCGTGTTACAGAGAGCAGCCTTGCGATGCTGAGGGGAAGCTCCTGGACTCCCTGTCTGGGGCTGAGACGAGGCTCCTTCTGGGGACCCTCCTGCCCCCACGCAGCCAAGCTCAGAGCAGCACGGGACTGTGCTAGACCTTCCTGTAACCACGTAGAGCCTGCTGCTCTTTGCCCGGTCAGCTCTTCGCAGAACAAGCATATCCCTGTAAAGATTTTCTAGTCCTGTTTCTGCTCTTGGCACCTGTGAATAAGTAACAGCAGCATAAAAATGATGTTGAGCGTCGCATTGTCACAGTTGGCAAAAAAAAAGGATAAAAATATGAAATAGAATATTGAAAAGAAAATCAGATTTATTTTTGTTGTTGTTTACAGCCCAAGGCGTTTCTGGAACCGTAAAGGGGGCGATGGGCGGGCGTCTTCCGCCCCCGGCAGCGGCACAGCGCGGTGGGGGTTAGCGGCGCCGGGGAGGCGCGCCCTGGGCTCGGCGTGGCCCCCGCGTGCGGGCCGGACCCGCGCCCCGGCCCGCGCGGGGCTCCCCCTCCCTCCCCACCGCCGCTGCTGTCCTTCGGCGATTGGTCGCTGGACCAGAAACAGCTGCGCGAGCCGCGCCGGGGAGAGCCGTGGATGGGAAGGCGGGCCGGCCGCCGGCGGTGGCTGACGGGGGCTCGAGGGGCAGCGGCAGAGCGAGGCCCCTTCCGCTGCGCTTCCAGGCGACGCGCACTGGGCGCGCGGGCCGGCCTGGGGCGGAGGAGCCCGCAGCGGCCCCGCGCCGGGGCTCTAGCTCCGGGGCCTGGGCACGGGCGGCGGGCGCCGCGGGTCTCTGACCAGCGCAGGCTCTTCTCGCCCTCCCAGGCGGAGGGCCCACCCTGAAAGATGTAAAGACAGGCGCCCGCTCCCGGCTGGGGCGCCGGCCCGGGCCCCGCGAGCCGCTCGGGGTTGCCTCTGGACACCGGGCCCGACGCAAGCTGTGCGCTAACCCAGGGCGGCGGGGCCCGCGGGAGACCGCGCGGCTGCCCGCGCCCCTGCGCCCCTTGTGCGCGCCCGCGGCCGAGCGGCGGCGCCCCGGCGTCCCGGCAGCCCTGGCTCCCGACGTCGCCCGGGCCGGGAAGGAGGAGCACGCCAGTGTGCGGGGGCACGTGCGTGGGGGCACACGCACGCCCGCGCCGCCCTGAGCCCCCGCGCGGAAGGAGGGAGCTCGGCGAGGCGCCGCCTGGACTGCGCGGGAGCCCGGCCGCCGCGCGCGGAGCCTGCCCGGCCCGAGCCCCCGCGCCCGCAGCCGAGCCTCGGGGATGAGGACCGCCCCCCCAGGAGCGCAGGGGCGGCCCGGCCGGTGTGCGCCGGGCACTGCGGGCCCCGCGGCCCAGGGGCCCCGGGGGACCCAGCCTGCGCGCTGTCAGCCGGGCGCCTCGCGCTAGCCCGCCGGGGCGGAGGGGCTGCCGCCGGCCCCGGGGCGCCCGCACTCGGGGCGCGCGGCGAGGCCTGGGCCTGCTCGCCTGTCTGGGTCTTTGTGCCGTGGCGCACGGCCGGCGGAGCGCTCCTGCGCTGAATCGGGCCATTGTCTGCGTGGCCCGGCCTTCACGCCGCGAGTCTCCGCGCCCCCCGCCCGCCCGCCTCCCCCGGGCCGGGGAGCCCGCCAACGTGCCTTCCCCCCAGCAGGCTGGGAGCTCCGAGACGGGCGGCTTGCAAATGAAGTGGAATGCATTGTGGGACGCGTGTAAAATCGGAGCCTTCGCCGTGGGGGGGTGGGGGGGCGTGGGGAGGGCCGGACCCGCCGCGGGCGGTGTAGACGCCGACGAGGAGGGGCTGGGAAAATGCGCGCAGAGCCCGCCCGGGCCGTGCCCGCCGTAGCCGGCTGAGGCTGCGCCCCGCGCGCCGGCGCCGAGGCCCCCGAGGACCGGGGCGGCAGGTCGCCGTCCCCGCCATGAAGAAGACGCGGAGCACGACCCTGCGGCGAGCCTGGCCCAGCGCGGACTTCTCCGACCGGGCCTCGGACCGCATGCGGTCCCGCAGCGAGAAGGACTACCGCCTGCACAAGCGCTTCCCCGCGGCCTTGGCGCCCCAGGCTTCGCGGGGCTACGTGACATCAGGTTGGTGGCCGCGCTTCTGCGCCCGGGGCGCGCTCGGGGCCCGGAGGGGATGGACGCGGGCGGCCGTGGACAGAGCAGGGGAAACCCGCTCGTATCCACCATTTTGTGGCTCCGCACGGCCGCAGCGGGCCTCGGGGTGGCTTGGGGAGCTCGCAGTTAGGTGCAGGGGGAGAGGGGCGAGCCGGCGCGCTGGCTGCGGGCGATCGCCGCCTGCCCTCCGCGCGGCAGCCTATGGCGCTTCGCGGGCGAGCCTGCGCCCAGCGTTGCCCGCAGTGCCGGGCGTGGGAGCCTCTGTCCTGTGGCCAGGGGTCTTGGTGGGCATTTAAACAGTCGCGCGTTCTTGAAAGGGCGCAGGCTCCAGGTGCAGCCGCGGATGGTTTGGCCGGGGCAGCGCTCCGCAGACGTTGCAGGCTCGCCTTATTTGCACGCAGAGAGCTGTGCTGGAGTTCACCGACTGTTCTGTCGGGCAGGGGTGTGTGTGCAGATGGAATGTTCACATGCTTCTGTGTGGACGGAACATAAGTCGCTTTGAGTTAGGTTGTACAGAATGAATGGGGGCTGTATCGTATTTGCATGTCACCCAGGAAGGATCAACAAAACGGTAAATGAAAGCGAAGGTTTGGAAAAGGTTTCATCTTAAATGCAGTGCTGCTACAGCATCGTGGAAGGAGCCACTTCCTTTGAAAATACAGAGGAGTAGCTTTGGTTGTGATTTGGAAACCCAGGGGTAAAATATTTGAGGAATTGTTGAGGGGGGAATCCTGGAAATCTTTCCTGTTTTCTCCTTACTTATGGCTAACCACTTGTATGTAATCATGCATGAAACACCAGTTTTTGTTTGTTTTTCATTCCAAAAGAATTAATTTTCTCTTAAACACAATGCAGTGGAGGAACCAGGATGATCTTTTAAGCCACGTGCTATACCAAATCATTCTAAGCCCTGTCTTGAATGGGAAGATTGTGTTGAACTTGCCTTTGGTACTTAAAAGCCCAGTTCCACTATCTTACTCCTAAAACAGCAAGTCCTTTTAACCGGGGCCAGTATCTATCTTGTGCTTTTAAAATGTCTTGTGACCACATTTCCATGAGTATAAACCTTCAAGAAAGTAACCATTTTTTTTTCCCTTGCAAAGTCTGGCCACATGAGGATGTTTTACTATTTTGGCAATATCTTCGTTCTCTCTTTCATGAAAAGCCAAATTTATAAAGAGGAGTGATAAGTACAGTTTATCCTTGAGTAATGTAAGTCAGTTGACTGCTATGGTTGCTATAATCTTGAGACTTGTGACAGCAAATTTTGAAATATATCTAATCCAAATCTAACCTCAAAACAAATATCTACACAAAGCCATGTTTGCACTGAGTGCTCAGATAATCTTTGGTTTCATATGCTTAGGATTTGAATGTCTTCATTCTGTACTTAATAGTGCCCCCTCTTTTTTTTCCCCTTTTATGGAATCAGTACTGGTGCCTAGGATGAAGCTATCAGGAGGGCAGGTGGCCATAATTTCTGCAACAAATCTGCAACACTGTTTAATAATTTCAGGCATATTCCCATGGAGCCTATTTTTATCTATCTTGTCATTGCCTCATTATGATTACATTTTCCTTCTTTGCAAAAGAACTCTGCTGTTGCCAGCACTGGAAGGCATTTTGATGGCTTCAGGAAGAAGCTTTTTACTTCTATTTTATTCTGTTTTATTTCATTTCTTGACCTCTAAATGGTACCATGATCTTAAGTTGATAATGGGGGATATCCTGTTTCAGCTAGGTAGTTTCTGTGTAGATTCAATGTTTGGTTACTGCTGAGAAACAGAAAATTAAAAGCCAGGGGCAGGGTGGGGGGTGGGCAGGGAGAGTTGTGTCATTCATTCAGCATTTTGTGGCGTGCCACCTAAGAGCAAAGTGCCTTGCTAGATCCTTATGTGTATACACGTTGGATATAATATGATTTTTGCCCAGGGAGGGAGAGCTATTATTTATTCTTTATTTTAGATGTTAACTTATACCTGTAATAAAAAATAAGTTTTGGTACTAATGGAAGGAAAGAGTAAATATTAGGGCAAACACCTATGATGAACATTAGGAAAGTAGGTAGAGTCTTTTTCACATGAAGCCTTTGGTGGGAGGAGGTTATCAGTTTCCTTTCCAAATATGGCTACTTTTAAAGTATGTGTTGCTAGGAATGGAGAGTATATTGAAATACTTTGAGATAATTAAAAAGAAGCTCTTTTTCTCTTAGGAAATGTAAAGGAAATCCACTTGTATCAAAGTTAGTGACTTTATACAAATAGAGTCTTGTCGCATATTTCTCTTTTCTGTTTGTCCAGTCACTAGCCTAATAACTACTAGTATTATACTTTTTTTCAGTAAAACGGTTTTTTATTGTTGTTGTGGATAAATTACTTGAGTTCAAAGGATGTGTTAAGACTCTTCAGAGATGTACTAAATATAAGTTCAGCTAAGAGACTAATTTTAGAATCTTCCCAACAAATATTTCTAAAAACCATAGGGAAAAGACCTTTAAAAAAAAACAACAAACTTTAAACAATGGAAGATCCTTGTAAGTGTTTAGAAATAGGTATTAATAATGGTCCTTTTGGTCCTAGAGTTTCTATCACATAGTAGGTGTGTCACTTTTAACCCGATGTAAGCAAAATTGTAGGCTTCCCATAATAGCTTCCTAATGAGACAGCATATTTCAGGCTTTTCTCCACTAATAAGTAATTACGAGTTTGAAATATGATTTATAGCAATAAGCTTGACCTTTAGTTTTGGCTTTTTCATAAACTTTAGGATAAACTACACTTAAGAAGTTAGAACAGGCACATAAAACTAAAGAGGTCTCGCCAAAGATAGAAGACCTGAAACTTTAAATCTTGAAGACCGTGCTTTATAGGACTGCTTAATCTCCCGATTCATGCTGCTGAATCTAAAGTAATCCTAAGAATTCACAGGCCTCCTAGCAGCCAGGAAGTTCACAGGCCCTGGGATGAGCCCATTGTTCTTCTTGACTAGTAATTTCCCAGTGGTCGTTTGGGGGCAGAAGGGGGAGTATCTCGCCTTTTGTTCAAATCAAGATGAATAATAAAATGTGCATGACATTATCTAAAGAAGAAAAAGGGTTGGGCCAACTGGATGCAGGATCAGTCTTCAGCATTTTCTAAAATTAGAAATTATGATATTAAACTTTGTAGTTGTGCTAAATTAAGAGGCAACAAAACACCCTACAAAGAGGGAAATAGCTACGTAATGGGGATACTTTATACATGAAAAAATGCTGTGTACCTCTGTGGAGTGATTGCAAGGGCCGACGTCTTTTGTTGATGGAGCTGTGTGAGTCTTCTCTGTTAGAGCTGTGTGACCCGTGACCCCCTGGCCCAGATGCCGCTGCTGACTTTCAGTTTTCCGAACTCCGCCCGCGCCCAGACTCAGGGATGAGTGCTTCTTCATATTCCGCAGATCATTTCATATGGACATTGTATTATACCAAGTTTCGGGCCATTCTTATTGCTCAGGTCTGGAAAGTAAAAAGCTTTGCTTGTGAATGAGACACCCCTAAAACCTTGCCACCTTTTAGGTTAGCGCTTGTTATTTTAAGAACCTCTTCAAAAGCCTTAAGCAGACTTTCCCCCCCCATACTGTGGATTTAAAGAATTGGAAGAAAAAGATAAAAGCGCCAAAGTAACATCTTAAGAAAATTTAAATCAGTTTTTTTGGCTAATTTAGACCAATATAATCAGTGGGGGAAAGTCACCCATATACCGCATTGATGAGTTGATTAGTTTTCATTTGTTAGAAACTGCTTTGGGGGGCACAGTTGATTGTGCATTCCAGTTCCCTAGCTTCTGTTAAGACTCCTGAGCGTTTTCTAGAGTGGAAGGTGGACACGCTGGTTCTAATCTGGGACTGCCATGACCCAGCTGTGTCCCCGGCAAGTAATACGACCTCCCTCCATCTGAAATGAGTCCCCGGCGTCCAGAGCTGGGTGCAGCAGTGGCTCTGTAATGAGCGAGCACAGAATTTCTGAATAATTACACAGAAATCACTAAAAAACCCACATTTGTTCCCCTTCCCTTTTTTTACCTGATTGGAGTAATATGCTTCCGTATGTGGGAATAGTAGTCATTCTGCCATAGAATTCTGTCTCCTGTCATCCCCAAACATTGTGTTAACTACCTACATTTTAGGGCCCACCCTGCTGACCAGAGCAGTACGTGTGCACGCGTAGACCAGGCAAGTTATAATCATGTGCAAGTTTTAATAAACAACACCCCGTCACCTCCTTTCCCTCTTTGCAGAGATCCGCTTGCAGCCGAGCCGCTCCAACTGTGTTTTAATTTCAAACTACCTATGTTGACGCCTTTCTTCAGGCAAGTGCAAATGAGGAGTATTGCCCTTGGTGGCGAATGACTTTATTCTTTATTTCCCAGGAGAGCGTGAATGTGCTTACGAAAGGTCAGCCCTCTTGGTATTTCAGTATCTTTTACACTCTAGTGAAAGCTTTTATTTGGGGGGGGAAAAAAAAGGAATATGAATATCTTGTGTAAAATAATAAAATCTTACCATTTTACCCATCCAGAGCAATTCTGGCTTTATGTTCCCTTTACCCTAGAGACTGAGGACAATTTAAACAATGGTTTGTTCTTTAGTACAGTATTGTTTATGCTGAATGAATGTAGCAAAATCTGGTTAGATCCATCTGAAGGAAAAATACACTCACTTTTGAGTTTAGGACAGTAGTTTGTAGGTCAGTCACAGAGACTGTGCAATGATTAATGTATAAAGTATAAATTAGAAGTTCTGGTTTGCAAAAATATAGACCATAGTCAGTTCTAGATGAACAGTAACAGTCAGATGAAGTGACATGGGTAATTTTAAAAGTGGATAATAACTTCTTCTTAAGCAATTAATCCCTAGACTATTTTTATTTGACATTGGAATGCACAACCAGTTGGCCAGAAAATCCTATTATTTCTACCACCTAAATATTTCTAAAATCTCTGCCTTTCTCTTTGTCCCTGTTGCTTAAATCTTCTGTTTTGTTCTATTACAGTATCTTCCAAACTGACCTCTGTTCCAGTCTGATCCATTCTCCACATGTCCCCCAGTATTTCCCCCAAAGCAAAAACAGGTCATGTTGCTTCCCTTTTAAAAGTTGCTTGCACCTGTATATGACGTCCTAAGCCAAGGCCCTTTGTGTCCTGACCTACCCACTTTTCCCACCTCTCCTGCTTCTCCCCGCCATCCCGTGCACAGGCCCTGAGAACCCTTTACCTGAAGCAGTAAGCCAGGGACATTTTACAACCTTTTAACTTAGGTTCTACTGCTCATTATGGGTCAGGTACAACCCTGTTTCACCTTCCAGACCCAGCTCACATGCCCCCCTCTTTTTCAGTCTTCCTGCACCTCCTCTCTAGAGTGAATCACTCCCATGACATTTATTTTGTATGTGAATTATAGTGATGCAATCACATTGTTTTGTACCCTGTGCTTACACATGCATCTCCTGTGCTAGATGCCAGCCAAGCTCCTCGATGACAGTGCCTGTTTGGTTCACATCTCTATTTTGCCAGCAACCGTAGGGCTTGCCGCATACGAGGCACTCAATAAGTGTTTATTGGATGAATGACTAAAACATGGTTTTTAAAAAAAATGTTGAAGGAAAATGTATCTGAACTCCTCATGGGAGTTGTCATCCTTTGATATCTATGGAAGTTATCAAAATATATAACATTTGATCCTGTCCTTCAAGGATCTACTATTACAATTGACAGGATGAGCTGGCAATGGAAAAATAATAGGAAATAGTGCAGAGTGGGATGGTTGGCATAAATGGAATAGAATTCCAGAGAAGAGAAGAATATAGATGAGAAAAGGCTGCCTGGAGGCAGGACGTGCTTGGCTCTTGAAGAGCTGGGTGAGATTTGAAGGGCCCGAGGAGGAGAAGGATTGGGGAAAGGTGGTGGAAACAGCGGGCACCACGGCCTGGGGCTGGAAATGACGGTGTGCATGGGAAATCTGCCCTACGCTGACTCTGGGATGTAAGTGGAGAGGACCTGTAGCCAGGTCGAGTGGGATCTTGGTACTTAGGTGGAATGCAGAGTTTATGTTGTGGGTAACAGATTCGTAGTTGGAGAGAAATGATGAGAGGAGCGTTTTAGGAAGTGGCTTGCTGGACAGACGGAAGAGCTGAGGGCCTCGACCTGGGCCACCAGCAGGAGAGGCTGGGGTGGTAATCCTGCTGCAGAATGATGAAGGGGCAGCTGCTAACCGGGGTTCCCGTCACTGCCAGACATTCGCACAGCACCCTCGAGACTTTTTCCCATGTCCACGCACTACCTATACTATTATTTACTTAAGAATTTCCTTTTAATTGACCCACTTTTAAACTTAAGTGGACTAAAGAGAAAGCTTTGTACTTTCTGTGAAAGTCTGTCTTTCATTTGATAATTATACTTTTCTAATTTCCATTAAAAATGATTAAGATCATTTTTTTCAGTAAAAAAAAAAATCAACTAGTTTCCACCTAAAATGAACTCATGTGCCCCAGTGGTCCTCACACCACACAGTGAAAAACTGTTACAGGCCAAGGGAAGAAGGAAGGACAGGAGCGAAGAGGACAGGGAGAATCTGGGAGAACAGAGGGACTGGCTCTTCCTTGTAACTAACTGGGTTTAGGAGGTGAAAGAAAATAAATGGCCTAGCAGGGGTGTTTGTTGGAAGAAGGTAATAAATGATCAGGAAGCTGGGAAAATGGAGCAGGTGATGAGTTCCATTTTGGACACAATGTGTTGCTTGTCCCAGTAGAGAGATCTTTGAGGCAATTAGAAATATGGAACTGGCACGCAGTAGAAAGTAAAGGGTATAGTTACAGGTTGGAGGTCACCTGCTTAGCATGTTTGTCAAGAACAGTAGAGTAGATTAGCTTGTACTTTATGTTCTGCTTCTTAGGAGACAGCAGATGACTTGGTTATTCTTATTTCCAGCAGATGGAGGGTCAATTGGATTCCATCAATGCCGAGTCTTACTAGGTTTTCTGAAAACCTAGAGAATCATGGTTAGGAATCCTAGGAGATGGTTTGTTCTCCTGTTCCTAAAAGTAAAGTGGTTCTTAATTCTTGAATTTGTTTTAGTAGAGTTTGCTGTTGTTCGTAAGCTCTTGCATTGTTGATAAAAGGGAGATGCTTTAGATATCTATAGTCAGGTTTGGAAGAGTTAGAGCTGTGCAAGTAGCAGGGCAGAAGCCCAGACCAGCCCCGTAAATAATGTGTATTTCAAACATCTGTCATATACCTATTCAGTTGAAAAATTATGGCTTAGGTAACTCATACACACAGTTAAAATCTCCATTTATCTTTCTGTGTTAATCTGTGATGGCCCCTCCAGGCCAACTTTCCTCTTTTTGAGGATGAAAGAGAGATTTGGCAGATGCCTGGGGGCACGAGGTCTAATAGGACTTGTGCCGGCCCCGTCCTTCTGGTGGCCGTAGTTTTGGAGGGAAGAACTGTCTAGCTTTGCAATTAATACCCCCGCCCTACCCCCATTCAGAGTCCTGTCTGGTTGGCCCCCCCCTTAGCCAACGAGTAGACCATTTATTGCTTTCGGCATGTTCAACTTTTGCTTGAAGATCGTTTCATTATGAGATAAAATGAAGGCCTACGGAACGATTGAGTTGTGCTGAATATTCGCCTTTGTTTTTTGGGTGGGCAGGGGGGAAGGCTGCCCAGCATCAGAGCCCCCACCGCGTGTCTTTGCAGTTCTCTACCTGTGAGCCCACGGAGGAGGCAGAGCGTGCACGTCTCCATAAAGAAGCTGCGGTTGCCATGCAGTTGCTTTCCCAGCCTTCCTGACACCTGGAACGCCTCTAGGTCTCCCCAGTTCCGAGTGGGGGCTGCCGGGGATCCTCCTGGAGGTGGCAGTGGTGTTGCCACAAGGTGCTGCTCCTGGCTCCTGGCACTAGCAGGGGGTGGCCGGGGCAGTGGTGGTGGTGCCGGCTGCAGCGGTTGTGCTGGCCAGCGACTCCGGCGGGGTCCTCACTCAAGGGGCTCTGGCTGCAGAGTCCAAAGACCCGATCCCCTGCCCTCCCTGCCATCCTATGAGTTCTCAAAATATCTTGAATTCCTTTTCTGAAAGGCTGTGTAGTGTTGAGATTTAGAGCAGAAAGGCAGGCCAGGTGGTCTGGCTTCATCATCCAGTCCTGTCATCGCTAGCTGCACCATCTGGATAAGTCATCTACTTTCTCAGGGCCTCAGTCTCCTAATCTGCTAAATGGGAGTAATAAACCTTCCCGCCTGTTAGGGTTCGGGTGAGCCGCCTGAATTAGTTGGCAGGAAGCACTTAGAAGGGAGTTTGCATATAGGAAGTATTGTATCAAGTAGTACTTGTCTTTGCCACTATTGAAAGAGCCGGGGTTGGCTTCTGTCCCATATAACTAAGAGTGCCAACTGATATATGTAGAGTCTCACCAGCATCTCAGTCAGTTGTTCTCTCAAAGTATGATATAAAGAGTGGCATAAACTTGACAAAGAAACTCTGCCACCATCTTGCCTTTATTTGTTACAAGTTTTCAGAGCCCATATGTTTTCCCCTCGTTCCCTGCACTTTGCATCTAGCTATCTCCTAGTGTTTAAGACTCAGTTCAAGGGAAGTGGACTTGGCCCAACGGATAGGGCATCCGCCTACCACATGGGAGGCCCAGGGTTCAGACCCAGGGCCTCCTGACCTGTGATTCATCTGCCGTCCTTCTCCTGCCCGACCTTCCTTCTACAAGACTGAGGCCATGGATGATGTTTTGATTTTATACTCTCCGTGGCTAAAAAGTGCCACGTATATAGTAAGTGCTCAGTGTGCCTTCAGGTGTTCACATGCGGAGGTCACGTTGTCTTGCTCAGACACTGGCGTTTCACTTCTTAGCCATGTTCCTAGCCGGTGCGCTGGAGGCTGATGACAGAAGGCCTGTGGGTCGCTGTGAGGCTGCACGTCCTTGCTACACACACCTCGGCTGGCCAGCAGGTGCGGGCTGCGTGACCTGGGGTGGTGTCCACACAGCGGGCTGTACACGTGTAGGCTTATGTCTCAAGGTGTCTTAAAATTCCAGTATGGGTCTTTGGTGAAATTATAAAACCACATAGCCTTTATGAATCTGCCAAACTTGCAGGATAAAGCATCTCTTTAGATTAGCTGCTGGAGCTTTCAGTTATAGCGAGGCTTCCTATTAACCTAGTGGACCTATTTGAATTTTCATTTTGATTGGTTTAAAAATAATTGGAAGAAGTCTCTGGGCATTTTCCCCCATACTTGCTAACTGGATATTTGTACTGGAGGCAGTAGGCAAGCTTTTGATAAACATTTAAAACATCCTTTAAAAAGGTCCGTTTAGCCAGGGAGTGAAATAACCCAGAAAAACCGTACAGTGAAGGTGGTCATAGCATCAGATGGGGTTTTCTGTATTTCTAATAGCGACTCCTATTTTATGTTTAGAAAGCACTTTTCCGTAGTAACATTGTATTGAAATCTTCGGTCGGTGTCCAGGCACCCACTTGTTGGCAGCGTAATCTTGACAGTGTTCATGATCAGTCTATTCTCTGTGTTCTCATCTGTAACACGAGGATAAATTAATATCTAACGTATAGTTGTTATGAAGATTAAATGTGCAAATGCATGCAAAATAATCAGCACCGTGCCTGGTGTGCTCTAAGCACTTCCTGCATTTGTGTTATTGTGGTAGTATTTCTTTGGGACGTGACTCTGCAGAACTGGCTGGTTCTTGAAAGTTTTGCTCCTGAGGATGCTGAAGAAGGCGACACCGGGCAACTTGCTCAGGGTCAGGACAGTTAAAAATAGCTGTAAATCTGATTCCTGGCCTAATGCTTGGCACTCATTTAATCAGAAATCAGATATTCCATTTCTTATTGATTTTGTCATGTGATCTTCTAAGAAAATCCACAGAATTATTCATTGCTCTAAGTGGGCTCTCTTGTCCTTGAATTTCTAACTTAGTAAAATTGGTAGAGAATCTTGTGTATTCATTATCCCTGTGAAATATAAATGTACGAGAGCTTGACTTCACTTCAATCAGGGGAAATGTGTCCCATATAATCAGACGTAATTTAATCTGAGATACTTATTTTGACTTTTCATTGGAAGGTAGAAAAAATGATTCTTTGGATCTGAGGGTTCGGCAGCGTGTGTGTATATCTGCAATAAGATTGAGTCGCACAGCAGCACAACCTGAGCGAAGAAGGCTGTGAGACTAAGGGTCATCTTTCAAGTTTGATTTTGAAAGCGAAGCCCAGTGGCTTCTCTCCTGTAAACCAAGTATGCTTCCTCTTTCGGAGAGTTTAAAAACTAGTGACGGTCGCAGTGGGGTCTCAGGGCAGAATGGCCTCCTGGGCTGTGCAGGAGGTAGAGGGTGGGCTGGAACTGTGTTAATATTTCAGCTGCTTTTCTAGGAGCAGATGGCGTAGCAGCAGGATGTGGGCTCTTGTGTGCAGCCGGGGCTGGAGAGGAGAAGGCTTTCCCCTCCTCCGCAGCTTGCGGAGCTGCCGCCAGCTCCCCGGCACCTCACTTTCTAGGCCACCGTGAACCGCACTCATCTAGAGCCTAGAGCTCAGAGCTTCCTCGCCAGGGCCCTCCTCTCAGTTTCCGTTTTATCTATTCATTTTTCAGCACTTTGCCCCCTCCCTGATCCTCCTTTCCTTAAAGTCAGGAAAATACCTAAAGAGCAACCTAAAAGATATTTTAGTGGCTTGTTTTATGTTATGGCCAACTCACGGAACTTCAAAAGCCCTTGCTCATCAGGTCTCCCCCAAATCCTGGCGTCGTCTGTCAAAGCAGAGGTGCTGGAGAACACAGCCTGGTTTTCCCGCGTGCGGCACCCTGCTCGAGGCGGGTGCCTTAAGCCCGAGACCTGGGAAGAACCTTTATTTCGAATGCCAAAGCACAGTGAACCGTAACGTGCTCTCCCCACCTGAAGACCAGACCTGGAGGTGTCCACTGTCAAGCGCAGACCTGTGTGTGGCGGTGCTCTCTCCCCCGTCCTGCACAGTCCAGAGCCGTTGTCGGCCGCGCTTGGTGCTGCGCACTCAGACCCCCGAAGGTTGTTGTTGAACTTGGTGGTGGGAAGCCTGAGGGCGCGAGACCTGGGATGCGTGCACAGCCCTCTTCTCGCAGTCCAGGAACATGCTTCCTAACAAGATAGCAGAAATCCAGAGAGCAAGCGGGAGCCTCAGTCCACTCTTCCTTCTGTCAGGGAGGGTGTCAGTGTTTCGTAAGCGTGTACTTGGTACCAGGCTCTGCAGAGGCATTGCCTCATTTGATCCTGTGAGGCAGCCGCTGATCAATATTTTAAGCAGCGCCGATGACAACACTGAGATTTTATCCACACGCGCACACACGCTCACTTGCTCTTTTAATTATGTATGCATAATTAGCCATCTATATTTGAAATCTTAGTAAAAGGAATTTATTTTTATGTAAAAATTTAAATAATTTCTTTTTTTACCCCGGTGGTTTATCTTGCACTCATCTTGCCGTGCAGACACCCCACTTGAGAGGCCTGTGTTGTGCTGAAAGGACAGATTTCAGAATTCCTTGTATGTTCCAGTGAGTCTCATCCTAAATATTGGTGGATGTTATTTGAAAATAATCTCAAGCCTCCCAGCGGAGGAGTTACCTTGTCCTTGCCCAGAGAAACCGCAGATCCTCTTAAAATCTGGCAGGGGAGATGGAATAGAGGGCTACTAATATAATTGCTGCTCTTGTCACCTCAGGGTGGGTTTCTTTGACCGCTTGCTTGTGTCTTCTCAGCTGTGTCTGTTGGCTTCATGTTGTCGTGAGCCCTTAGTCATGCATCTGCTCTGAGAGTCTCCTCCATGATTCTTGGAGGAGATGAAATAGGGAGCCGGGACTGCACAACTCCTGGGTCTTACCTCTTAGGGACAAAGGTACCTGGCCACAAAAATTTGAAATTTCAAAGGAAAAGAAACCCCAAATACAAACAAATTCATTCATTAGAAAATCATTTTCCTTTCTTCTCTCGTTTTCTCTTGTGTCCTTCTTTATTTTTTATTAATAGTTACGAAAAATTGCTGAAGATAGAGATTTAGGTGAAAACTAACTTTTGCCATCTGTTGTAAAATTTTAGACTGACCATTATTCCATGGCTAACAATAGGCCAGTAACCAAATAATTACTAATAACACTGTAAAATTACAGTATGGGGGGGTGGGGCAAAACAAAAGCAGAGTTAGATGGTCTGCATGGTATAAGATAGAATTAAGTCCAAGGTAATCACAAAATTAACAAGCTAGGAATTTTGGTGAATATGATTTTAAAAAGTATAAGTGGTTAAAACTGGGTAAATCAACCATATCTTTGATAAGATCTATTGAACTGGTTTGGAATGCATCAGATGTGCATTATAGAATTTTCAATTTTGGGGAAAAAGAAAAGTGTCTTGTGACTCACCAAAGGAGGCATTCACTCTGGGAAATCCTTTACAGTTTCCCCCTGTTTTTTAGTATTCAAGGAGGATGAGTTCAGTAACCCGTGGCAACGTGCTGGATATGAATAATATGAAATCATGATCTTCATTTAGCATCATGCTAATAGGAGAACTTGCAAAAACTAGCACCTATATAATCTTTGAGGGTTCATTCATTTAAAATAACACAAATATTCTATTCTTTAGAATATCTTATTCTTTATCCTATTCTTTAGAACTTTTAAGAATGTCTCAATCTTTCTAAAATACTAAAAGCTGTATTTTCAAAAAAAAAAAACAAATTGATTTTAAACACTGTGTAATAGTAAACAATTACATCTCTTTTTAACCCTTCCCTTCTTTTATGGCTAGTCACTTAGCTTAACCCTTATATTCTTTATATACTTATCTGAAAAATACTAAAGAAATATAACCCAAAGTTATCAGCTCTTAAAAATGTGACTGTAGTTTCCCTGTATTCTTAGCTATAGTCAAGATACCAAAATACACAAACTGGAAAAGGGCAGATTCACTTGTATTTAATCCTCAAAGATTGAATTTCTTACTATTTGCTTATCTCTTGTTTTAACTTTTGATTTCTTTACCATTTGTAATGATTCGATAAGTGAGATTTGATTAGTAAACTACTTCAAAGAAAAATGGTTTAATTACATGTAGGAAATTAAATTGACAGAAATTACATTTATCCGCGCTAAGAGACTTTTCCACAAATTCACTATTACCTGATGCTTCAAGAAGAATAATTCAATTCAAGAAGAAATAGTTTGTTTCTTAGGGGCAAACGTGATTAGCTATATAGAGTTAGTTGTGCATTTTTAAGAAACGTACCTGTTCACAGCTTTCTGAGTTCTGTATATTCATTCTTCTTTGGGAATTTAGAAGGAAATGATCTCTGTGTGGTCATTTCCTCCACAGAGAAACAGGGTGCCGATCAGTGGCTTTCCTTACAAGAAAACCACAATCGCCTGTGAATAACTACAGTGGAAGGTAAAGGCTGAGTTAATATAACACATGGTGCTAGTTTCTTGTATTTTTATTTGAATATGATTTAAATTTTTTTTTCCTGGGTGAGAGAAGTACTGGAATATGAGTGAAGTCAATTTCCAATTGTTACTTCACATTTGATCCCTGTTTACAGTGTAGACTATGAGACAGTGCTATGAGATGTAAAGGTGTTAGCTCTTACTCTCCAGTTGCTTAAAACGTAGTTGAGAGCACAGAATGTCCTTGGCTGTGAGCTCCATGCAAGCAAAACGTTAGAATTGTGAAAAGCCAGAAGTCGTTTATCAAAGGGTAATTGAGAAGTACGGCATAAAGTTGTCATGTTACCTTTGGCAGCATCAGCATTGAGCTGTTACTGTCCTTGCATTCTAGATATACTCATGGGGAGGTACCCAAGATAGGAACGCTCTGTGAAGGCCGGGATTCTTAGACACCATCTGTGGACCAGTGTTGAGTTGGTTCCTTCTGCAAAATTATCCAGGGAGCTTGTTAAGCCAGACACACATCTTGGCCTCATTCCCCAAGTGTTCAGATTTGTAGGTTTGGGATGAGGCCCAGAACTTTGTGTTTTTAAAAGCTCCCCAGGTGATTCTGATGTACAACCAGGTTTGATAGCTACTGAATTTGCATTACTTGCCTAGGACAATGAGCCTCTCAGTTCATTCATTCATTTACTCACTTCCTCACACATTCAGCGAGCCAGTATCAAGTGCTTGTGTGAGGACCTTCAAACATGTGCCTGCCTTAGGGCTTTGGGATCAGATCTGGCCTCCTAGACTCCCACAGGTCACTGGAGATAGACAAGGAAACAATTGCCGGACCGCCTCCTGTGGTTACGGGGGAGCCAAGTGTGCTGGGACACCCCATGGCAGGGACCGAGGAGATGGAGAAGTGACTTTAGAAGAGGTGCAGTGAGCCCCATGGGGGCCTTTAAAGGTCAGTGGGCATCTGCTGGGCAGGGAAGGACCTGGAGTTGAGTAGACAGAGGCTGAAGAGAATGGGTTCACTCGGGCTCCTAAAAGAAGTTCCATCTGAAGGCCAGATGGGGGTGGTGAGGAGAGACCAAGATCTAGAAGAACCTTACATTTCAAGGTGAGGAGCTGTAATTTTATTTTGAGGATAATGAGTAGTCACGGAAGGATTTTAAGCAGGAGTATGACATGCTGAGATTTGCATTATGGAGAGATCAGCCTGGCTCAGGGTGAAAAATGGATTGAGGGGCCTAGAGAAAGAAATGAATAGGAGAGTGGACGGCTTGTAAGGAAGCAGGGGCCATCAGGCTGAGGAGTTTTGCTTTTTAATTTTTAATTTTTTAAAAAGATATTTAGATTACATAAATTTTACATTAAAAAGTGTAGGGCACCCCCATATGCCCCACTCTCTCCCCTTCCCACATTAACAACATCCTTCATTATTGTGATACATTTGTTACAATTGATGAACACATATTGGGGCATTGCCACTAAATGTGGATTGTAGTTTATATTATAGTTTAAACTCTCTCCTGTACAATTATGTAAATTACGACAAGATGTATAATGGCCTGTATCTATCATTGCAAAGTCATTCAGGACAAATCCATTGTCCCCAAAATGCCCCATATTACATTTATTTTTCCCTTTCCCTCCCCTCAGAACCTGTGGCAGCCACTGCCTCATCATCAATGATAATAGTTCTTCCATTGCTAGAATCACAATCTGTAGGAGAACAACAGTAAGTCTAGTCTAGCCCATCATTCACTCCCCAGTCCTGAGGATTCAGGGATGGTGATGTCCACTCCACCTCTAGTGGAGAGGGGCTGTGATCCCAGGGGGCAGGTGGACGGGACTGTATTGCTTGCAGTTGTAGACTCTCTCTGTTCCTTGGGATGGTCGCTGCCCATCATCATTTCTGAGTTAGTTGTCCTGGGTGAGTCCGATGAACTAGAGAGTAAGTGTTGCAACAGAGATTCAGGGCTGACTGGCACATGGAAAGTCCCAAGATTTAAGTCTCTTGGACACACAGCTATCGACTCCAGTACTAACTATAGGTCCAAACAGAAGGGGCAGAAGAGCCTTGTGTAGGGAAACCACCAGTGAGTCCAACTCTGTCACCCGGGGAGCATAAATTCCTTGCCCACTGGCAAGGCACCGAACTCCTGAGCTGTCTGCCCTACCTGTTGTGTCTGGATGTCTGCAGAGCCCATGCTGAAGAGTTTTAAGCTAATGGACTCACTCGCTTCCTTGAAGCTAGAGATAGGCTATCCGCAATGAGAGGTCGAAGAAGTGATGGGACGGTGGTGAAGAGCCAAAAGAGCTGTATGGTACCAGAAAAGGGGTGTGTGGATGGATTTGTAAACAACCTCGAGAGCGCAGCTGAGGCTGGATGTCATTAATTTGTGGCGGCACCTGATTTGTATGATAGATTTTCATTAATAGGGCTGTGCAATCTGAGTGCAGAAGTGGAAAAGCCAGACATTCGGATTTTTTCTGGGATTGGTGCTTTGGCAAAGCAGAAGGATCGGGAGTTAAAAGGAAGTTGTGATTCCTTTGTCTACCCGTGTTGTCACCTTGGAGTGAAGCTGGCACGGCAGGGTATTTCATTTGGGAGTTTGCTCTTGAAGGAAATGCAGGTATGGCTTACGTGAAGGGGGTGTCAGTGTGCTGGGGGCAGTTCATTCATTCTGCTCAGTCTTCGTGTTTGAGGCAATTCGCTCATTCTGCTGATTCTTCCATAGGACTCTGGTGATGGTATTCTAAATACTCAAAAAGTAAATCTAAATTAGAAAGAAATACAGTAGGCAAAATGTGAGTCTTGTTCTCACAATAAGTCAAAAACTCATATTTTAAGTTGTTTTAAGAATAATTCATATCTGAGTTTATTGTTATTAAGAATATGGGCCATCAGTGCTTTTCTCTAGCTCTAGTCAAGAATAATTGATCAACTAATTAAGCCTTTGTCAGATGTGACTTGGAATATATATAGTGTTCCACTAGACAATGTAATAAAATAACTAGGACTAGAATTGCATTAATTTGGGATAATTGGGGGGAAGACCAGTCTAAATAAGTGAAAGATTTAAATTTTATAGAAAGTTTAATGAAATGCGGTCTTATTACTTTCATGTCCTTAGGCTATCTAATGAATGGATGAATTATTTATAATTAGCATATCAATTGTTACCATATAAGAGATTGCTTCTTTGGTACTTGAAAACAGATTATTTTTTTCCTTCAATAATTGATATGGTCCCCTGATATCTCATTTACACACTTATTTGTACTAATTAAAGATGACCTTCAGCCCAGCACTGTCCCATAATCCCAAACTCCAAATTAGTGGAATTAAAATTAAAATTAAATTTTGTTACATGGGGAAGGCAAGGTAATTCTGCACCCTTATGGATATCTTGGGCTGTTTTTTCCTGTTTGAAAGGAAATATGTATTTCCACCATCTATATGAGAACAGATATGTTTTTAAGTCTCAGGAGGATTCTTTTTTAAATTTATTCCTTCCCCCAGTTGTCTGCTCTCTGTGTCCATTCGCTGTGTGTTCTTTCTGTGACTGCTTCTGTCCTTATTAGTGGCACAGGAATCTGTGTTTCTTTTTGTTGCATCATCTTGTTGTGTCAGCTCTCCATGTGGGCAGCACCATTCTTGGCAGGCTGTGCTTTCTTTCGCGTTGGGTGGCTCTCCTTACAGGGCGCACTCCTTGCGTGTGGGGCTCCCCTACGTGGGAGACACCCTGCATGGCAGGGCCCTCCTTGCGTGCATCAGCACTGCGCATGGGCCAGCTCCACACGGGTCAAGGAGGCCCGGGGTTTGAACCACGGACCTCCCATGTGGTAAGCAGACACTCTATCCATTGGGCCAAGTCCGCTTCCCTCAAGAGGATTCATGTATGTACTCTAAAGCTCCCTTAAAAATAAAAAAAAATAATTTAAAAAGTTCAAGAGGAAATAAATGAATTAAATATTAAAGAGAAACAATTTTAAAAGTAAGGTAAACTATTCAAGATAAATAGTAAATAAATAATAAAAGATAAAATAGATATAATATTCAAAATAAATATTCAAATTGATAAAATATACAAGAAGAAATTAATAATAAGCATATTGTTTTCCCCAAAGAATATTTTAGAATTTATGATGATGACATCCACTTACTGAGGACCTATTAGGTACCAGATACATACAACAACCAATCCTGTGAAGTCGGTGCTATTACTGTCACTTTCCTGATCAGGAATCTGTGATTGAACCTTACATGTCTAGTAAAGGGCAAAGCCAGGAGTGAAATCCAGATGGAATGAAGTTGAACTTAGAATGAACCTTTAGTACTTAACCCTCCAGTTTAGAACTAGAATAAAGCAAATGGCTTTTTAAACCAGATTTATAAGAAAATCAGGAGTTGGAAACTGGGAAATGAGTATCAACCTACTATTAACATAAAATCATATTAGGACAAAAATAACAGCGCGTCATAAGGATTAAAACCATACATAATTGTTATATGCTGACCCTGATTGTTTGACTAGCTATTTGTCAGTTCTTGGCACCTACATATTTGGTTTTCCAAAGCAAGAGCTGACGCTGGAGAGTGGCCGAGGACCTGGTTTGGGAGCAGGGTGATTGACTTTGGACCCAAGCTCTGCGCAGATCTTGCCTGCTGTGAGTGCCTCACCTCTCTGCAGCCCACGTGTAAAATGGGACAGTAACATCTCCTGTTGCGATTGTTTTAAGGATTAAACGAGACAATAAATGTAAAATGCCAAGAATAGTGCTTGGCCATATAATCAGTGCTCAATAAAAAGTAACCGTTAATACTATTAATAAAAGACTTATGGTTTGAGTAGAGCCATAAGCAGTGTTGGATTTCCAGAAAGTAGTCATTTATTTCTTAGAACTTTTCCTTTTTTTAGAGGGTAGAATGGGCTTAACTGCCAGCAATTATAATTCCCCTGACCTCTAGGAGCAGTTTTAAATAGTGTGTTTGAAATAGAGTGGCTGTTTGGAATCGACGTGGCCCTGCTTTCTCGGTGCACGTGGTGCTGATCTGGAGGTAGCAGTTAGGCCCTAACAGTCCCGAGGGTGCCGGCTGCTGCCTTTTGAGAGGAGGGAGGAGCACCTCAGTGCTGGTGTGACGGCCTCGTTCCTGCCTTGCTTCGCCCTTTCTGGGGCTCTCCTGGGGCTCTGCATCTGTGAGGTGCTCCCAGCAGCCTGCTCTTGCGTCTTGCTCAGGAGATGCTCCCCTTTCTTATTTGCAGGTAAGTGAGCAGGCCCCTCCGCAGGGCACAGGCTCCCCCCAGGCTGGCCAGAAACAAAAGTGGCCCCGCCGCCCGCCCTCGCCGGCCTGATGGTCTCACGTGGCCCCGCCGCCCGCCCCCGCCGGGCCTGATGGTCTCACGTGGCCCCGCCGCCCGCCCCCGCCGGGCCTGATGGTCTCACGTGGCCCCGCTGCTGCCCTTGCCGGGGCCGATTGTCTTCGCCAGGGCCGATTGTCTCACGTGGCCCCGCTGCCCGTCCTCACTGGGGCCTGTGGTCTTCGCTGGGACTGTGAAAGGACAAGTTTGGTGGTCGTGAGACTCTACGGAGAGGACGAAAGCGCAGGTCCCTTCCCAGTTGAATAGAGGCCCTGAGGAGCCGCCGTGCATCGTGTCCGTGGTTCCGTCTGCACTGTTTGCTTGTGGGCTTTGTGGCAGCTGCTTTCCAGGAGATTCCTTTTCAGCTCAGGCCACCTGTCCTGAGTGCCTGTGGGTTTTGCACATCGTTAGAAGGGGGGCAGCTCTAACGATGGGGCGTTTCTGAATCTGGTACTGGTCTCCTGCTCATCTCTGCCTCCTCCCAGCATTTCCCCCTATAAATGCTGCTACCCGGTTACGTACTTCATGTAGAGAAGATAAGCTCCTGGGATTAAAAAACAGAAAGCAATCATAAGACTGCTTCCGTACCTAAAGGAGCTTAGATTTTGCACCCTCAAGATTCCTGAGAAGTGTGTATTTCAGTTAGGGAGTATTATGGAGAGACTGACAGGAGAGCCTTGGTGTTGAAGGATTTATTGGGGATTTTGATGACTAAGGCGACTTGGGGGTCTAGGACAAAACTTGTGATTTTGCTGGCACAGATTCCAGTGGTGTCCATTGTGGACGTGAGGCAGTGACTGAGGGGGTGACCCGTGAGCGAGTGGAACCTGCGCCCAGCGTCCGGCCCACTGCGGCTCTGTTGGTCTGTTCTCAAAACTTCTGAGACAGTAGGGAATGAAAAATTTGGTTTATTTGGGGGAATGGTTCTGATAAGAACAGCCAATACTGTCAGTGAGAGGAATTAAGTAAAGATGTCTGAGAAAGCCATGGTTCTTATTCAGAGAAAAAGAGGGTTTGAACAGTGTCAGATACAAACTTTGGTCATAGTTGAGATGTGACTAACCCAAGCCCAGGAAAAGTCACCCCTGCACCCATCTCAAGAATGTGCTGAAGATGAGTACATTTCAATTGTTCTCTTAAGGTTCATATTACAGAATCTTTAACTGTATAAAGAAGTAACTTAAATTTCAGCTGTCGGGAAAATAATATGTAATATAGTCATATTCGAAATCATACAGATTTGCTGAGGTCCTGAGACCTATCCATTACTAATGCCTTGTTTATTTTGTACATCACGTAGGGTGAGATCAAAACAGAGTAGAACTTTGCCCTAAATATCAAGTCCATAGCTATAATTCAGCCAAATACCTTATGATATCTTTATTTATTTTTAAAGATTTATTTATTTCTCTCCCCTTCCCTCCCACCCCGGTTGTCTGTTCTCTGTGTCTATTTGCTGCGTCGTCGTCTTTGTCTGCTTCTGTTGTCAGCGGCACGGGAATCTGTGTTTTTCTTTGTTGCGTCATCTTGTTGTGTCAGTTCTCCGTGTGTGCGGCGCCATTCCTGGGCAGGCTGCACTTTCTTTCACGCTGGGCGGCTCTCCTTACGGGGTGCACTCCTTGTGCGTGGGGCTCCCCTACGCGGGGGACACCCCTGCGTGGCAGGGCACTCCTTGCGCGCATCAGCACTGTGCATGGGCCAGCTCCACACGGGTCAAGGAGGCCTGGGGTTTGAACCGTGGACCTCCCATGTGGTAGACGGACGCCCTAACCACTGGGCCAAGTACACCGCCAATGATATCTTTAAAAAAATTGTGGTGGCATTAGCCTTCTTTTGAGTAATTCAGTAATGGCCTAGTGGGTTTAGGGAAAGTAAGCATTCTGTTTTTATACTACATTAAGTGTAAATATGTTGATCGCTGCTGTATACCTGAGTGTGATTTGGGATATAATTTATATCGATAATCAATGGATTGTTGGGCATCTCCTCAGTGAGACTGAGGAAGTGATTGGATCTCTGGCTATAATCATACCAGGTTCTTCTAAGCCTTTTGTAAACATTCAAACCAAATGAACAGAGATTCTTGCAAGGGTTCATAAATCGCCCTTCTCACTTCCACCCCTGCATATACCTGAAAAAAGACCGGTAAGCAGCATAGTATGGTGGAGGGCTGTGGCACTGAGGAGCTCTCAGTCATTTCTTTCTGAGATAGAGCAGCTCTCTTGTTGACTTTATGTTTCCTGCCCAGCATTATTTTTGTACATCTAGAAAATAGTGCAACTAATTATTCTATTTATATAACTTTTGTTTTTAAGAAGGAAATTAGCCTTTGAGATTAATTTTAAAGCTTGATAGAATAATATGAAGCTATATTCTTTCCTCTCTTTTTTTGGAGAAAGAAACCTCTCTTTCTCTCTCTCTCTCTCCTCCCCCTCCCCCTTCCCTCCCCTCCACCCCCCACCCCAGTTTTCTGCTCTCTGTGTCCACTCGCTATGTGTTCTTCTGTGACCCTGCATGGCACGGCACTCCTTGCGTGCATCAGCACTGTACATGGACCGGCTCTACACGGGTCAAGGAGGCCCGGGGTTTGAACCGTGGACCTCCTGTGTGGTAGACAGATGCCCTAACCATTGGGCCAAGTCTGCTTCCTGAAACCCCTTTTTTTTTGATAGTGCAAGTCAGTATTTTTGATTATCTGGTTCAAAAACTGAAACAGATCTTCAAATGTTTTCTTTTTGTCTAGCGTGATATCCCAAGAAACATATATGGCTTCCATCGATATTTTCAAATCAATGGGACAGCAGAAAGTCATAAAGATTAAACTAGGAATCAAAGTATCTTTATTAGGACCAAAATGGCCCTTAAAATATTCATCCAGAAACTGCAGGGTTTTTGTTTTTGTTGCTGTCATTGAAACCAAAGCATATGATGTGGAGTAACCCATACTTGTAATTTCTCAAAAAACCTTTGTATATGATCTGCTACAGTGTCTTCATTACGGGGCTACTGTATTCCTGGTACGCTCTTCTCTTGATTTACTCAACAATATTTAGTGTCTGTGTGCAAGCAGTGTATTGAGTACCAGGGATCTAGGGATAGTAAAAGACACCAGGCTCCATTCTCAGAGAATACGGACCACCAGGCAAGAGTGGAACTGAGAGGAATTCCCTGTGACTGGAAGGTAGAGAACAGGTTTACGAGAAGCCAGACCCAAGGCTGGAGAGTAAGGCAGACCATACTCCCTCGTCATCCAAACTGGAACGCTGGGGCCAGTGAAAAGGAAGACTGTTGACAATTAGGCTTGAATAGCAAGTACAAACTGCACCTGTCGCACAAACCCAGACACACGGCTGCCCCACACTGGGGTCACGCTAAGGAGTACGCACATTATTCAAGGGCAATAGCAAGAAGTCTTTGAAGGTGTTTAGTCTAGAGAGTTACCTTCTGGGAGGCCAGGGTTCGGGAGGGAAACAGGAGCGTGCAGACCAGGGGAGGGCTGCTTCAGCGGTCCAGGCTGAGAAGGTGTGGCCTGGGCCAGGCGAGGAGTGTGGAGAGGGAGACCCAGGAGGCACTTCGGAGGCCCTGTTGACGAGCCTCAGTCACTGAGAGCCTCTGGTATCCAAGCAGGATGGGGCCGTCGAGGAGGACGCACAGCGTCCTGGGTCAGGAAGTGGCGCCTTCATTGAGGAGGAGATGCACGAGCAGGCTGGGGGCAGGGAAAGCTGGTGAATTGCATTTTAGATCTGTTGGGTTTCAGCTACTTATGCAGATACATAAGCCGGTACTTTTCCTCTTCTGTGTGAACCTGAGAAAACAACCTGTGGCTCTGCCAGTATCGCTCCTTATGGCCACCAGTGCGTAGACTTGCTGTGTGTCAGCGTGGGATCAGGTCAGCCTTGAACAGGCCAGTCACTCTTTCAAGCCTTGTAAAAAGTAGCGTGGCTGTGCCTCTTGAAGCGCTTTAAATTTGGCTATGAAATGGGGAACCCAGCTTCCCACAACAGCAGTGTTTCCCAGCTCCTTGTCAGAACAGCAGAAGATGTGGGTGTTTCTGCAGCTTTAGAACTAAAGAGATATCCCACATGAGAGCTCCTCGTTTGAACAATATTTATAGCTTCTTGCAGAATACTGCTTCAAAAATACCTACTATTTGCGAAGCACTTGTTTTAAAGAGCTTGCCTATATTTTTCCATTTATCTTTAGAACATACATATGAAGTTGGCAGGAGGCAGATTTGCATTCTAAATGGCAATGAAGAAATATAAACATGGCAGTGCTTTCTGAATGATTTATTGGTCAATATTTATATTATCCTAATGTTTAAATTTTTAATGTACAGCAATCTAAATAAAGCTTTCTCCTTAACATCCTGAATGAATTCAGGAGCAGTTTATCTGGGTCACGTCCAACACTTATTTGAATTTGTGGGCAGATACAAATATCATGCCTTTCCCCCAATGTGTTTTAAATGATACTGATTAACTTTAAATTTGATGATGTAGATTTAGCAAAAGACATAATTGGGAAAGGCTCTTCTTAAGCGTGTTTAATTTTTATCAAATTAAAGAGTTGGCACAAAAAAGTAAACAAAAAACAGGAGGGGATTATGTCAGAATGTACTGTGCCCAACTTGGGTATTATTAAGAATTTCAGTGTTGAATGCTGTTGTTAAAATTGTAATACCCCATGTTTGGAAAAAGCTTTTATTATTTACTTATATCCCACCTCATCTTCCCTTTCCCAGAAGGATTTGTGATGTTTCAGAGGGATGCATGAATATAATACAGTTTTTAAAATTAAATAAATGGAGAAATGAACAAAGGGAGAATAAAAGTAAGAAAGCAATGTGGAGGTAGGGTGTTTAAGAATTCACAAAGAGAAGATAAATTGCTGAAAGCTACAAGAAATTCAAAACCAATTTCCACCTATTTAAAGATTGTTCAATTAAATATGACGTTTGTCTATCAATCTCTGCTCTCATTTTTGAATGCCCTGCCCTAATTCCCCTACCCCTTAAATCAGGAAAAGGAGAATTGTTCAAGCACCTTCCTTTAAGAGTATTGCCTCCATTTATCTTTTATTTTTGTCTGCTTTACCAACTTCTCCAGTTATAAAGCAGTTGGTGGCAGAGTTAATTAAAACAAATATACAAAATCTTTTATTCAACAGTTTCTTCATTTAGAGCATCAGTTCTCAACCCTCTTAGCCCCAACAAGCCTCCTTTTTATAACAAAAATGCGGGTAGGGAATCTTTTCCTATCCTGAAATATAATATATCTATATACATTGTTTCAAAAAATCAATATGGTTTGAAGTGATGAAAAAGGTTGGGTAAATGGGATATTGATAATGATAGTACAATATTGTGAATATAATTAATACCACTGAATTGTACACTTGAAAGGGGTTAAAATGGGAAATTTTGAGTTGTCTGTATATACTACAGTATGAAGTTTTAAAAAATCAGTATGCTCCCTAATTGTAAAATAAATGAAATAAGAGCAATGTAATTTATAGTAAAATAATATGTAGATGCTTGGAAAAGATATAATGAAGCTGTCAAATGCTTACACCTATTGGGAAAATCACCATTAATGCAAATGCAGGCTGAGCCAGCTGTGTTGTATGAGTGACTCAAATCCAGAGGCGCCATTGCTTCTTTTTTTTTTTTTAAGATTTTTTACTTATTTCTTTTCCCCCACCCCCCAGTTTTCTGCTGTCTGTGTACATTTGCTGTGTATTCTGTGTCCGTTTGCATTCTTGTCAGTGGCACTGGGATTCTGTGTCTCTTTTTATTGTGCCATCTTGCTGGGTCAGCTATCTGTGTGTGCAGTGCCACTCCTGGGCCGGTTGTGCTTTTTTCATGCAGGGCGGCTCTCCTTGCGGGGTGTACTCCTTACGCAGGGCTCCCCTATGTGGGGGACACCCCTGCGTGGCACGGTACTCCTTGCGTGCATCAGTGCTGCACGTGGGCCAGCTCACCACATGGGTCAGGAGGCCCTGGGTTTGAACGCTGGTAGACAGTTCAAACCCATATGGTAGGCGGATGCTCAATCAGTTGAGCCAAATCCACTTCCCACCATTGCTTCTTTTTGCTTGTCTTTTTTTTTTTTTAGAAGGTGCCAGGAGCTGAGCCTGGGACCTCTCACATGGGAAGGAGGCTCAATCACTGGAAACACCTCCACTCCCTGCTTGTTGTGTCTCCCTTAGTGTTTCCTTGTTGCATCCTCATCTTGGTGCGTTGTCATCTTGGTACATCAGTCGCTGTCTTGCTCATCTTCTTTAGGAGGCACCAGGAACCAAACTCAGACCCTCCCATGTGGTGGGTGGGCATTCAAGGGCTTGAGCCACATCTGCTTCCCACCATTGCTTCTGGTGATAGGCTTTTCTGAAACAGGGAATGATTCATGATAACATTTTGAGCAAAGCAGAGTTTAGTGTTCCTTTCATGTCTAGTTCTAATCTGGTAAAGTCAGCATTTATTAAAACTGGGCAAAACAGCTCTGAGTTTATGTTTAAAGTGGAGTGCTGCTCCCAGTGCAGATAATCACAGAGAGGAATTGGGCAGATGGACTGTTGAGCAGGCAGCCACGCAGGAGCGCGCCGCACAGCCTGGGAGCTGGCCCACGGGCCGCAGCGCCGCCCTGGCGCCTCCACCGCTGAGGACCAGTGAGGGTGCCTCTCAAGCATTGTGGTAAACAGAATCGCCCTCCCCAACGTCCACATCTTCTCTTAACGCCCATCGCCCTGAACGAGAAGAGGGGAAAGATGGGGAGTTGGGGGGAGACAATAAGAATTTTGTATTTAAAGTTATCTTACCCTTAGGCCTGGAAGTTGGCATTCTCAGCCAACTCTGTGGAGAATTATAGGGGCAAATTTGTCTCCCTGTTCCACGAAAGACAGAAGGGAAACTGAGGCGAGAGAGGCGGGAGGCCGAGGGGCGGGGCCAGGCCGTAGCAGTTGGTGGCATGGAGAACGTCACACCAGGCTTGGAAGCCAGGCCCTGGCACTAGGTGGCCTGCGGATCCCGGGATAATCCGCTTAAACTTTCAGAGTTCTTTCTTCACCAGCAAACACTCGACTTACGCTAATTTATAGGGCTGTTACGAGAATCAAGGGATGATAATGTATTAAAGTAACTGACATTGTGCCTGGGACTCAGAATGCCCCTAAAAATGTTAGTCTCCTTTGCTCCTCTCTTAGAAATGTGTAGTAATGGTGTTGGCACTGGTTGTGGGGGCGGGGCATGTGAGAGGGATAATTAGGCGAAACTGTTTTATTGATTTTCAAGGTAGAAAACCAGACGGGTACATTATACACCCAGTGCATTATGTACCCAGAAGCATCTGGAATTTTTGTTGACATGAACTCTCTGCATTTCAGATTTGGGTTTTACGTTTCAAACATTCCTTGGAGAAAAAGATTATTTTTTAAAATTAAAAAAATAAAGTAAACTTTGCTGTAGGAACTTCAAACAATGCACATGCAAATACACTTAACTGCAATCCTCACCACATCCATCAGCACCACGCTAACCCGCCTCCCTCGGGGTAACCCACTACTGAGAGAACTTAAATACCTCTGCACGCTCCCTAAGTCTTGGCAAACACTCTCCCTTCCATCTGGAGTCCCTCTGCCCTGTCAGTGTGAAATCTTCCCTCTCGTCTGCCGTGATGAAGCCATCCTTCTAGAAAACAGCCACCTGACTCCAGTCCTGATTTCTTCCGCATGGTCTTTGTTCAAAGGGCTGTGATTGATGTGTATCATCGCATATTTCTCCTCTAAGCGTTGTCTATATTCTCTTTTTTTCTTTCACGAGGGATTATGGGTTTATTGAATAAAAGTATCTTTTACTTTATTCTAAGAGGGCTTATAGAGTCGTTGTTGCTGTTTTTATAACAAAGTTGCTCAAAAAGGAAAATATCGACCAAAACACTGAGATTGTGGTTATACAAGAAATGTGTCTGAAGAAGGTAAATGAAAAAACCAGATGATTAGGAAGAAGAAACGTTTTGAATACACCTACTCATAAATAAATTTATTTAACGGAGAAATGCAAGTGCATGGAACTCTTTAATATTTAGAATTACCAGCCACTTGTGTTCTTAAAGGTACAGTTATGAACAATTGTGTGCTGTGTGAGAGTTTTATTTCATAACTTTATGCAGCATTATCTGTTGTAACCATTTATATGTTCTGTAAATGCTGTTACCTTGTCTCCCTTTAAATAAATGATTGAAAAGGATTTTATAAGAATGAACAACTCTTAAAAACATTTGTAGATGTAATTTAGTGACCAAAGGATTGATAATTTGCACATTATGACTTTTTTTTTTTTTTACAAACACATTATCTTAATACTTCTTTTTTAGGCCAGTAAAAAGAATTTATTGGGAAATGAGGGGAAAGAACAGAGCTTGCTGAGAAATGGGAGAGGAGAACAGAAATGTGTACCTAGATTTCATGCAGGCTCCTCTAGTCAGAGAGAGCCTAATTTTTAAATAAACTTTGAAAGAGGCGTCATGAGGGAAATAATGTGACAGTATCTTAAATTTACATGTGCATATATTTTTGTGCGCTAAGAACAGAGCAGATACGTCTTTGATGTACGATTAAGAGTTTGCCGTGGTAGTGGCTGTGGTGACGTTTCATTTGATACACATTCATTGGGTCAAGCTCTGCCTAAGACAAAGCTTAGTAACATGCAAGGAAAGCCCAAGACACACTGAAATTACTTAACTAAATGATGCTTCGGCTGAGATAAAAGTCTGCAATTTAAAATAATTCCGTATCTCCTAGTTAATCTTAATTCCCCCTTTAGACGTATCTTCTTGAAAGTTCATCTGTCTTTTTTTTTTTTTTTTTTTTAAAGATTTATTTATTTATTTAATTTCCCCCTCTCCCCCGGTTGTCTGTTCTTGGTGTCTATTTGCTGCGTCTTGTTTCTTTGTCTGCTTCTGTTGTCGTCAGCGGCACGGGAAGTGTGGGCGGCGCCATTCCTGGGCAGGCTGCTCTTTCTTTTCACGCTGGGCGGCTTTCCTCACGGGCGCATTCCTTGCGCGTGGGGCTCCCCCACGCGGGGGACACCCTTGCGTGGCACGGCACTCCTTGCGCGCATCAGCACTGCACATGGCCAGCTGCACACGGGTCAAGGAGGCCCGGGGTCCGAACCGCGGACCTCCCATATGGTAGACGGACGCCCTAACCACTGGGCCAAAGTCCGTTTCTCCTTCATCCGTCTTGAAGGAGGCTGCATCAGAAGCAGAGAGGAAAGCCTGCAGTCTCTTCCTTTCCTCCTAAGCCCCCTGGCTCTCTGTTGAGGAGCGGAGGCTGTGGTGCTTACTTAGGGATGTCAGCATTTGTTTGAGAGCTGCCCAGAGAGGGATCTGCAGCAGGTCCATGAGGTGACGCATTCAAAAACTGAGTCCTTCAAGTCTGACATTTGAGCGAGATCCAGGCTTGTCCCAGTGGGCTCATCTCTCGAGGTCAGGGGTGCCGACTGCCGGTGCTGGCAGGACCTGGTTACATCAGGCAGTAGTTCGAGATCAGTTTCTGTAACCCAGAAGGCTTTGAGATCTGGAAACCATTTCTTTCATCAATAGATCATTTAAACTTAACTCCGATATCAGAGAATAAGATGCTAGAACTGGCTGCTGATGACGGATTAAAGATGGGTTTTGAAAGTGCAGCGTCACTGGCTTCGTTTTAAATAAAGTTAAAAAGTAATTCCTCAGCTTGCTGAAATTGTTCTGAAGTCTTCTGTTTCTATTGACATACTTTTGTGGGAGGAATTTCTCTGCCATCACTGTCATTAAAACAAAACATAGGAGCATTTGAGGTACACATTATCCCCTGGGAGTAGCATTGTCATTCATCTAGTTAAGATTAGTAGGTTAATAAAGCAAGGAACAGGCTCATTTGTCTCATCAAAAACTTTATTGATACACTTTGTTCAGGGTGTGCGTTTGGCACTAAAAATGGGGAATCACTATTTCTCTCCTAACTTCTGTTTCATTACAATTACAGAAAGAATTATGACTATAATAGCATTTCCCTAAATTAATTGCCTATAAGCACACTTTGAATGAACAATGTGCAATATTTGTAATTCTTTTCCATTTTCCTATGTTTTATTCTTCTTATATTTATTGAAAAATAATTTTATTATCTGTATGTAATAAAAATTGGGGCGGGGGATGAGAAATTAGGGCTTGCTTTTTGGCATATTTTTCAGTTCGTTTTTCCCAGCAATTTATTTTTATTATATTTTACAAAAGTGTCCTTTGCCACCGATAGTTTGAGAAGCACTGGTAAAATGGATCCATCTGAAGTTGGTACAGCTAGAAACCATCCGGTTTACAAGAACATCTTAGCAAACACGGCTTTACGTACGAGCTCTCAGCGAATACATATTTACTTTATAGATTTGTCTTTGAAGCACGTAGGGTCCTTACCATTTTTTCTGTTCTTTTTAAAGAAAGTTAGTTTATTACCTTTCAAGTTCTTTTTCCATTAGTTTGTTTATAGTAATAATCTATTTTATTGCCAGAATTTGCTCTTTAAAATGTGTTGGCTAGTGTGTGATAATTTAGGTTTTCATTACTTAACATTACCGCGGAGAGACTGTCCCGCCAGTTTTAGGATATTCTGAAGTGCATTTTAGATTTTTTCTAGCCTTGAACTTGTGACATCTGTTCTTGCCTTATATCAGCTCTGCTTTAAAATGCTGATCTTTTAATAACCTAATGATCCTTTTTTTTCCTTAAATGAGTTTTTCTAAAAATGAGAGTCATGCGGTAAAATTGATCAAAAGAATCAACTCCTTAGTCTATACTGAGAGGATGACAGTTTACAGATTTATCTTTCAGGAGTTAACCAGGTAATTTGGATTTTTAAGTGATTTATAGCACATTTAATAGTTTGGTGATTTGGACCTAAAGATGGTCTGAGTTTCCTGTGGCTCCTGTAACAAACTACCACAAACTGGGAGGCTTACCACCACAGAAATGAGTGTGTTCCCCCACAGTTCTGAAGGCCAGAAGTCCGAAATCAGTGTGTTAGGATGGCTGTCGGGGAGTGCTTCCTTGCCCCTTGCAGCTCCTGGAGTGCTTGGTTGTAGCAGCTAAGTGCAACCTCTGCTTTTGTCTTCACGTGGCCTTCTCCTCTTCGCTGTGTCTCTTCCTCTTCTGTCTCTTACAAGAACACCTGTCTTTGGATTTAGGGCCCACCTGGGTCATCTAAGATTATCTCATCTCGGAACCCTTAACTAAATCTGCAAAGACCCTTTTAGCAAATAAGGCCATATCCACAGGCTCTGGGGCTCGGCTGTAGACGTGTCACTTTGGTGGCCGCCATTCCACCTGGTACAAAATGGTAAAGGTGTTTATAATCACCAGTCATTCTTGAGTGTAGTCTCAAATGTGCTGTTGTGGCTGCTCCGAGGACAGGCTGAGGCAGGGTGAAAAGGAACACCAGCAGAGGGGTGGACAGACGTATAGCGAGGAGACTTCTGAGCAGTGCGGTGCTCCTCCAGGAAGAGCGCAGTGATAGTTTTCTCTTACTTGGCAGTGCAAGTTTTTACCATTTCTGAATGATAAAACTCAGTATGCCAAAGTTTCCCTGATTTTTCCAGGTCATGGCGTCCTTTGTGTCTGAGTGGTTGTTTTTTTTTTCATGGCACTTCTCGGGCAAAAGAAATTCCTTGTTTTGTTTTTCAGTTAGCTCGGTCCACACAGCTAATTAACCATGTCCTAACAACTTAGTAGCAATTTGAAAAATAATATTTTAATTTCATTCTTAAATAGCTCCAGGTTCTTAGGGGATGTGTGTACATGTTGGGCACTGGACAAACTCTCAAAAGTGGGAATTAGATTGCTCTTTGATATCCTTAGTCCCTGTTGCACATCGATTTTCCCACAATCCTGCTTTGTATTCTAGCAGCCACCAGAAAGCCAGATATTGTCATCAAAAGGAAGGTGGCATGAGCTAATTTGAAATTAAAAGATAACCCAAGCTAGTTGTTTGCATGATGCCCAACAGAGGTCGAATACTGTCTTCTAATTCAATTGTACTAAATTTACCCTGTAATCAGGAATGTTTAAAAGCCTAACTTTCTTTTAAAAATTCCTAGTCTTCTTTACACTGAATATTTTGTATATTATATTTTAATCTGAACTATTCTATTGATGCTTCTAAACTTTCAGCCCCATTTATTTTCATGTTTTAAAATTTGGCTTTACAATTCCTGCATATAATAATTGGCCAGTGAGTACTTGTTGATGAGTACCATTTCAAAGAAACCACTTTTTATTCAAGCTTACATAGAGATAAAACATTTAGGAGACAAAACTTGCTGTGCTCTTTGACCAGGTACGGCTAACCAGCCCCTTTTTGTGAAACCAGCTTCCATGTAGTGCCTTGTAAATAGGGCAAGAGTAAGGATAAGGAATTAGTCAAAATGCATTCGGTTGTTAACTTGCTTCATTAATTTGGTTAATTTGGCACTGATTTGTTAATTTACTCTATAAGTATACTGAAGTACGGATTCAATGTATTGATGGAGTGTTTGAGTAATATGTATTTGTTTATAATATTTAATTCATTCTCACCCATTCTTTTGGTTCTCTTTCTACTGTTCAGTTCTTTCATTCATTCAACCAATATTTCTTAAGCACCCCTATAGGGGGGTACTGAGCATATGCATCTCCTAAATGGAATGGACATACAGCGATAAGCAAGACTAATATCACATTATGTACTTTAAGTACTTAGAACAAGTACCTGGCACTTGGTAAGTTCTCAGTAAATGATAGGTAGAATTAATGTTAATGTTATTATTGGACATCTATGTGTTGTAAATTGAAAGCTCTAACCAGAAGGAAAACAGAATTTAAATTTAAATCAATAGATTGTGAATTTTTTATTGCTCTTTGTAAACTTTGGTGACAGAGAACATGTAGGACTTTTGTCATAATGATTCTCTTGTTGACATTTGTCACATCATCATTCCTGGCAACTTGCTTTTCAGTTAGTAGAATGCATATGTGTTGAAGAGCCTGTCCTCAACACATTAAAAATATGGATGGTCCTCAGGGGTTTTACTGCATCACAAGTGTTTCAACCCCTCAAGGATTAGTAAGTAATTAGCCTTCATGCCTAATGTGCAAACAGGAGAGGAATCTTTGATTTTGACTCAGTCAACACAATTTTTATGTTAACAGCCCTGAGAACAGCTCGCCAACAGTCACACAAACTTTGACACCGAGCGCCGAGAGCAGACACGTCAACAAAGGCATGATCCAACTTACTATTGGTCAATCATCCAGCTAATTTTCTTTTAGTTTAGGCACTTATAAAACAGTCATCTTACATGTTTGTACTATACATATGTGCAAAACTTCTTGTTTAAAAAACAAAAGCAAAACCCTTGGATAATTGTAGGGTATTCACAGGGCTCACATCATTGGACCAGGCTTCAGATTGTTAGGCCTGGGTCCCATCTGTTTGCTGAAAGATCACTAAGATGCATCTGATTCTTCTGAGCTCATATCTGTCAAATATTATAGTTTTATTTCCCCTTTTGTTTTTATAACTTATCTACAAAAACCACTAGTCTTTGGCTGCATTCAATTATTTCCTTTGTTTTCTTTAAAAAAAGGGAATTTCATGTTGCATAATTTACATTTGTGAGTTAACTTTCTAGGCACTCCAAAAGGAAAAGAAAAATTCATGCTTATAAAAATGTGGGCCAACTGCTGTTTCAACTTGAGGAAACAAATGTCGGTCAGGATCTTTGTAGAATTGCAAAGCTAGTATAGGATCATAGGAGAATGGGAGAGACAGGTGACATATATAAGGATTTTTCTCTATTATGTGATTTTAAAATCTTTTTAAATAGTTTCCTTTTTTTTTTTAAGATTTATTTTCTCTCCCCTTCCCTGCCTCCCACCCCCCGTCCCCCACCCCAGTTGTCTGCTCTCTGTGTCCATTTGCTGCATGTTCTTCTTTGTCCGCTTCTGCTGTTGTCAGCGGCACAGGAATCTGTGTCTCTTTTTGTTGAGTCATCTTGTTGTGTCAGCTCTGCATGTGTGCGGTGCCATTCCTGGGCGGCTCTCCTTATGGGGCGCACTCCTTGCACGTGGGGCTCCCCTATGTGGGGGACACCCCTGCGTGGCAGGGCACTCCTTGTGCGCATCAGCACTGCACGTGGGCCAGCTCCACACGGGTCAAGGAGGCCCGGGGTTTGAACCGTGGACCTCCCATGTGGTAGGCGGACGCCCTAACCACTGGGCCAAGTCTGCTTCTCTAAAATAGTTTCCTTTCAAAATCAATTCTATGAACCTGAAATAAGAAATCATCATTCCTATGCTAATCAAATATCTTCATTTCATAAAGAAATAGACCTGTGTCTTGTGTTGCTTATATATGCATTACTTATCAATTAATCTAGTTCTTGGGGTTTTGAATTCCAATTCTGGAAGTAGTTGGTTTAAATTTAATAGAAAAATGTGAATCTGGGATGCAATCAGTTTTTAGAATGATAGTTCAAAGAAACTGTGATGTTCCAAACTTAGTAAGATTTGTTAATCATTATTCTAGGTGAAAGTTTAGGCTGGAAGAGATCTATCCTTCCCTGTTAAATATATTTAAGCATTTAATTAACATTAATTGAGCACTAGTGTTGAATATTGAGAGACAATGTCCCTGTCTTTGCAAACTTGCAATCTAGGAGTACCATCTTAAGAACAGGGTCAGTAATTAGTTGTTCACCTGGGCTGAAGCGGGAATCACTTTTTTTTTTCCAATCTAAAATATTTTAACTGAGCACATGTTTTTGATGTAGGGCCAAAGACTCTTCTTTGCATCAGACTGTGCTGAATGGAGTTCTTGAATGACTCACGCGTATAATGTGTGGTCCATGATTTCTGCAAAGAGTGCTGCAAGTGAGATTATCGAAGTTGAGTGAGGGGTGTGTGGGGATGCAGCTTGTTACTCTGTCCACTTTTGAATGTTTGATATTTTCCATATGAAAAATGTCTGAAAAGTAAAGAAACAATAAAGTGAATAAAAATTTAAAACATTTGAGGAGAAATCAGAGTGTTGAACTGTTCTTGAGTTTTAAGAATTTTTAAATAAAATCTACCCTGGGGGTGCCATCTCCACTCTAGCCACTGCTGGGCATTGTGCTGAGAGCAAAGATGTCAAAGCAGCAGTCCCTGCCCGTGAGAAACCAAGAATTGGTGTGTGGAAGACAGACAGGTGGACTCCCAAAACGTATCACAGCCTTGTAAATGTGCTAACGGTCTATAAAAAGAGGAGAGGACCAAACTTTCCTATGAAGTTGGGGAATATGTCACAGAATAGGTGATTATCTAGCTGTAAAAGATGCCAACCTAGAGAAATACGGTTGTGATTGATCAGTTCAGGCCATTGCTAGATGAGGCTCTTGGCCAGTTTGTACTCCATGAAGCCCGTCCGGCCCTGGCCTCCCGGCTGAGCTGGAGCAGTTCATGTGGTACAGCTCTAAGAGTCCTCCAAACTCCAGTAAATTAGAGTCATCAGCTACTGCATTGAGATATATCGTGGCTCATAAGGCATTTATTGAGCACACACTTAAAACACCTGGGTGAAAAGGCAATTTAAACCTAAGTTCTCTATTTGCCTTTGATCATGCCAAGGAGGGTTCAGTGAATGCACGCTGCCACGTGTGTCCATGGTATGGAGTGCCTTTTAGGCCTGCCTTGAAAAGTGGAACCCATAGCGTTTCTCAGGAGGAGAAGTTTTGATTCTGTTACAGATGTTGCGAAGTGCTGAGAAAACCCACTTAATGCTGGGGTTTGGCACCCCTCCAGCCGTAGCACTCCTCTTTAGTGAAGGCTGAAGGACACTGTAGTTCAGACCCTGGCTTAAGGCTTTAGGAGGTGAGCTCTCCTCATTCAATATAAAGATATTCTCAGCATAAAAATGTTCTTTTTATCTTCAGTTTGTTTTGCTAGGATGCATCATTTCCTCTCTCCTTGCTGAGAGGTGAAGTCATCTTATCTACTTTTAGAATATATTTCTTTAAGCTCTTTAAAAAACTTCAGTCATGAAATGCTTAATGTTCTAAATCTCAATAAAGCCATTTTGAATGTAGTCGCAGTGCTCCCTTAGGACTACAGGTTTTGAAGTGGAACAATTTAAAATATTTTCTATGTAAATGGGCACTCAGGGTAAATGATTTTGGAAAAGCAGCAGTAATGTTTGCTAGGTGTATCTTGTCTTGTTCTAAAACAAATGCAAGATATTGGCTGAATTCAAGATAACAAAAACATTTTAATTGTTTTAGATGACCTCTCAGTGTTTAATAAAATGCACACTTTAGTGAAGGGGTTAAAATCACTGACTTTGGAGTCAGGCTGACTCGAGCTCAAGTCCTGAGTCCAGCATTTATTTGCTGTGTGAGCTCAAGCAAATTTTGTCTCTCTTCTTAGCCTCAGTTTCCTCATTTGTATAATGACTTTTGCAGTGAGAACTGCTTCAGAGATTATTGTTGTTGTGAGGGTAAAGTATGATTACGGATGTGAAAAGTGACAAACATACAGCAAGAACTTAATAATAAGTAATTCTTCACTGCCAACCTCAGTGTTTACTGGTTTATGAGTTTGTGGAGTTGGCCTGACTTTTGCTTCCCATATAAACACATTCCAAAATATGCCGTTTTCGTAGCTCTTTGGTTGTACACAGAGCTCTCCTCTTCCACTAGCTGTGTGTGTTATTTAATGTCTTTGTGTTTCCTCATCTGTAAACTGTGAAGAATAATAGCAGCTACCTCACTGGGTTAGTGTGAAGATCAAATGAAGTACTGTACCTGTGCTGTTCAGTGCTCAGTAAACGTCCCCTGTATGTTTAGTACACATGCTCTTCTCTTTGCTTAGAGTGCCGGCCCCCCTTCTTTCCTGATGGAGTTCTGAGTTCTCCCATCCTCTGTTGAGTTTTTCGGTTTTCCACCAAGCACAGTTCACTGTTCCCTCTTCAGTGCCCCCATACAACTTTGTATATACTAATATTAGAACAGTTGGCATATTATAATTGGCTTTTTACATGATTCTCTGCTATTGTAAGTTGCTAGGACAAGGTTCTTGTGTAATCTTACATTTAAGAGTTAGTAGAGAAGTTTGTGTAAGTGTGTGGGGAATTACTTATACATATATATTAGGAGAGAAACATATATAACTATGTGGGCTCTTACTTTCAAAAAGTAAAAGCTGATAAATGCATTATTTTTTTATTGCACATTTATTATTTATACTTAAACTGATATGTAGAATTTAAAAATGAACAGATGGAGTGTTTTCCAGTTTAATCCCAAATCACTGTCGGTCAGTCCAGCGCGTGGTTCGGGAGCCATCCCTGGCAGGGGCCAGGTGCTGTCAGGGCTGTGGCTGCAGTGACTGTGCAGCCTCGGACAGGCCGTGAACTGGTTTGTGCTTTATTCTTAAAACTGAAGTAATGAGACCTAACCTAGTGGGTTGCAGCTATAACTAAGTAAGCTGACTGTGAAATACAGCCCCTCGTACTGAGGCAGTGCTCCGTAGATCTTTGATGTTTTCTCGTCTGTGCACCCTGTTTATCCACTGATGGAATAAGGATGCTAATTCTTAGAGATCATGAGAAAAATACTTTAATATAAGTGATACCCTCTAAAGTTGCACACAGTGGTGGTGTTACATCACGGTAATTTTTTGAATGCCCTAGTGGAGAAACTGAGATTCTTTAACTTGGTTTCATAATTGGGGTGAAGCAGCATTCACAGCCACCAACTAGATCTGAAGATGACGCTCAAAAGGAAGGAAAAGGAAAAGCATAATGAGAAAGGCAGAAGGAGATAACAGAAATGAACTAAAGTCGTAAAAATTCAGGAGCACACTTTACGGAATAAGTACTCAAGTAGGCAAGTGTTAAAAGAATCACAGTGTTGATTCTTTAAACGCGGTAACTCAAAGGTATCACCTTCCCTCTGTTGTCCTTTCTCTTTATGTTCTAAACTGCCACTGCAGTCTTAACATTTTGGATTTGTGATCTGCCATACTTTTTTTTCATCTTAATACCAATACATTTCAGATGGTCACAAAATATTTTTATAATTTTTTATTATATTTGTTTGTTGAGTTCTTGGTGATGTGGACCACAGTCTTATAAATATGAAAATTAAGCCAAACTATATTTTTTATTATTCTTAATATTATTGAAGTATATCATTCATACATGAACATACAGAGACATTAAGTGCATGGTAAAAGTTGTGAACGTACAAAACAAACAGGCGTCACATCACACAGGGGTCCCACTGCACCTGTGCTTTCACAGGTGGGTGCTCCATTCTGGTCAGCATTTCTGTCCCCCTCTAGCCATGTCACCTTTCCTCGGTTTCCCCCTCCAACATACCTCTGAATTCAAGGTCTCCCACAGAAGGGTAATAACTTAACCTTAGGAATTAAAAGTCATGAAAGTTTTCATTTTAGGCCATGCCGCTTGCCCCCTTGGACAGCATTTTTATTGTATATATGAATATCCTAACTACTTTATACTCTTTATTAAACTATATTGCCATTTCATGGAAGGGGCAACTCAAGCTGAAACTCTCATTTTTCTCTCTCCGGGTCGAATAAGACATCGTGCATTCCTGCGTCTGCTCTTGCGTGTGGCCAGCACGTGTTTATGGAATTCTCCCTGGGGTCCAGGTGTTGGCAGATTCAGGGAGAAATGATCCCTACCTTCACAGGCCTGCAGTTTTGTGGGAGAGCGAGACAGAATCAAACATGAATAAAACAAAATGGTTAGGAATTGAGAAGAGGGGAAGCCAGCCTGGGCAGGAGATGAGGGCAGGGAGCGTGATGTGACGTTCCAGGCGGCAGAAAGCGGTGAGGAGGCCAGTGTGGCTGGCGCTCCCGAGGAGACGGTGGAAGGCAGGCTGGAGAGAAGACTCCGTGCGCAGGAAGTCCTTGCAGGTCTGAAACTGAGGAGGAGCTTGAGGAGCTGGAGTTTTTAAGGACCGCCCTGTCCTGAGGAGATGGAAGGGCTTGGAGCCAGGTGGCTGGGAGTTCAACAGCGTCAAGTGCCCCGCACCCACCCACGTCAGAGTTTAGCTTTACTAAGAGCAGTGAAGGGAAGAGCTGGCGGGCTTCAGGCAGGCGTTTGACATGATCACAGTTGAGGCACTTCAAAAAGGACTTAGGGCAAGGGGTAAGGAGAGGAGCAAGACTGGAGAAAGGGAGATCTCCTTGGCTCTCTGCCTCTTAGCAGGTAATTTCATGGATGATTTAGAAGAAGACAATCTCTTGTCTAATTTTCAAAAAGTAGGTGATTCACCATCCCATGCTTGCCCTATGCCCCTTTTTTATTTTTATGTATTAAAGTAGTTTTGCTCTCTGTGAGATAAACAGCACTGGATTTCCAGGCTTTCTCTGAAAACTTCAGTGAGAAAGAATGTATTTATGAGTTTTTTCAAAGCAAGAGAAGCAAGTGAATGTAAAATAATCCAGCACATGCATATTTCAAACAGGAAAACTGTTGCAGAACCACATTACTTTTTTAAAATGGTGTTCTGACAGAAGTCTTCTGATACAGATTTTTTAACATTTACTTTAGAAATCATAATACCCCTTTTCACATAACGACCATGATTCATAGTATTTTTTCTTCTAAACATAGAAGTAAAGAATCTATTACTAATTTTTCCCTTGTTCTAAAAACTTTATTGGAGCCTTTTCTTTTCTTGGTTCCAAGTTATTTGAAATTAACTATATGATTATTTTCCAGAGTGTATTCAGATCTCATTGATACATTACTTTTTACAAAAGTAATTTAGAGAAGTTTTCTATTAAATAGTATTTTCACCATTCTTAAAATTTGGAGACCTCTAAAATTGTCAAAATATTTGGGGGAAACACAAGGGAATTTAGAAAGCTGTAAAATGAGAGGAACAGAGTCAGTTTCTTCATATTGACAGTCTTAAAATTTGTGGCGCCGGCTCTCACAATGTGTTGAATCTTGTGACATTTGGACCTCTTGCATTGAATTAAAAAAAAAAATTCTCTGGTCAAATTAGTTTGGGAAATGCTAGATTAAACAATGTGAAACCATTTCTTTACTGTAGAACTGTTTAGAGCCTTAAATATGTTAATATGAGTTGTGACTCTCCCCAAGGGAGTATAATGTGTAGAGTTTCCCAGACTTATTTGACCACAATTTTTTAAAGACGTGTTTTGGAGGACTAGTGTTTTATGGAACGTGTTTTGGAAGCGCCGGTGGTCGTGCAGGAGGATGGTTTGGCGGGGGCGGGCACTGGAGCGCGTCTCGTTCGTGCTGTCTGGCTGTGCGCTGTGACTGCCTGTTTGCTGCGGCCTCCTCTCAGCAGAGGCCCCAGGGGCGGGGAGCATCTCTTGTGTGTGTTGTACCTGAGTAACAGTTAACTTGATTGAACACGTTCTCTGTGTCACGTGTTAATGAGGTGTGTATCATCATTACACCCATTTTAGAGATGAGGACACTAAGACCCTAGCGGGTTAAAAGCTTGCCCAAAGTCACATAGCTTGTAAAGGAGGGAGCCAGAAGAAGGGTGCTCGGTCAGAGTTCGCTGAATGAAAAACTGAAATTCGTTGTGCTCTTGCGTGACTAGGATTATCCACCTCTTGTAGGATAGTTTCATGTTGACAAAGGTCCTCTCTGTAGCTAGGAAGGTAAATGTCGTAATGGTTCTTGATGAAAAACTAAGCTTCATGATTGAATGGTTTTGGCTTTGTTTTGTTTTTTATAGCGTAAAAGATAGAAACTGAAAATTACACTCTCTAGATTGCTTCATGTCATGGTACCAGACACAGAGGAGGTAGCCAGTGTTTGACTGGTGGACTGATTTCTGACCTACCTGAGCCTGTGCTTTCTTCACAGTTTTGTTTTTATAATTTAAATTTTACCTTACAAAGGTAATTGTGTATATGGTTTAAAAGTCAAATACTACAACTGATAGAATAACTATATTAATATGCACACACGCGCTACTCTGTGAAAACACCAGTCACCTGACACCCTCTCCCCCTCATTCCTGATTTCCATTTTTCAGAGGTAATCCCTTTCCGTTGTTTTAGTTATTTTGCTGGTATTTATCTAATTTCTAAATAATGTGTTTATCTTGATTTATTAATTTCAGATTTTATTTTTTTTCTTTCTATTGGGGTGGATGAAAATTTAGCTTCCTTATTACACTCACTTCTCCTCCCCAATGTAATTATATAGGAATTGAAAAATAAATCAATAATCAGTGTTCATGTTATGATGACTAAGTAACTTTTATTCTTTGACGAGCCAAGTACTGTACTAGGAGTTTCCTTTCTTATATGACCATTAATTTTCCCTGGTGTTAATGATTGTTTTTTTTTTTTTTTAATCATGTATAGATTTTTATATATACATCTTTAATTCTGTTCACAAATGCTCCATCAGGTATGCAGTTTACTCACCAGTGTTTTTTCCCAAGTGCTCTAAAATTTCAAATAATCCATTCCATTTCCCTCTTTTCTCAGAGGATTTATTTCAAGAGCACGCTTTCTCCTCCATTCTGAACTATACAGCTGTAGATGGGAATTTTCTTCTCTACTCCCCTGTGTTAGGTTCCCTCTTTTCTGTGTGCCTTTCTGTACCTTGGTTTACTTTCCTGTATCTCAGTAGCTTCTTGGTAATTAATTTTGGGGGAATGGAAGAGAGTCCTCCGGCTCTCTGCCCAGTCTCCCTGTCTTTTGAGTCCACTTTCTAGGTTTGGCTTGGTTTTGATCTCTGAAAGCCCTGAATTGCTGTTTGGAAGTTACGTGGAAGGGGGGCTTTCCTGCAGGTGATCTGAGGGGGATACTGTGGCCTTTTTTCTTTTTGAAGGCCAGTGTCCCTAAAGAAACCACTGCTCTCTCCTGACTGCGTTCAAGAAGCTGCATTCCAGCATTCTAGAAGCTGAGTGAGTTTATTCAGAACTTGATCCCACCCTTGGTTATGCTTGGTGTCTCAAAATTAAAACTTGTCTGGTTTAGCCTCTCTAGAATGTGAAAGTTCAGCCTTCTGTCTGAGAGTAGCTATACCAGAGCTTCATATAAACTTTTTCAAAATATGGTCCTATGATCAGCCACATTCTATACCTCTCTTTTAAAAATATCTCCATTCTAGAGATTTTCCAGTGTTCCCCACTGCCAGCCTTTTCTCTATTTTTGGTAACAGGAAAGTTATAGAAGTGAACACCACCAGTATACATTTCACCTAGATTTACTAGTTGTTAACATTTTGCCACATTTGTGCTATCTCTCTGCATCTAGCTATCATCTGTTTATCTGATCTATCATCTATTTTCTGTACCATTTGAGAGTAGTTGGAAATATCATGCCTCTTCACCTCTAAATGCTTTATTTCCAAGAACAAAAACAGCCACTTATATAATGAAACTATGCAATTGTCAAATTCAGAAAATTGAACATCAATCCAATGGTGTTATCTAGCGTATAGTTCATATTTTAAACTTTCCCATTTCCCAATAGTTTTTTAAAAATTCTAGACTCTAATCAAGAATCATGTTACATTAATTGCATGTCTTCATCTCCTTTAATCTAGAACAATTTTCCAGCCCCTTGTCTTTTATGATATTGATGTTTTTGAACATTATGGGTCAGTAGTTTTGCAGAAGGTACCTTAATTTGGATTTTTCCCATTATTTCTTCATGATTTGATTCACCTAATATAGGTGATTGTGTGTGTGTATGTGTGTGAGACTCCTACATATGTTGTGTTGTGTCTTTTTATACTGCATAATACTAAGAGCTACATGTTGGGTGTTTGTCTCATTGGTGATATGAAGTTTGATGGTTTGGTTATGGTAGTGTTAGCCAGATTTCTCCATTGTCTTTTTCCTTTCATAATTAAAAAGTAATCTGTTTGGTGATCCTTTCCTGTACCCCCTGTAATTTTTTTTCCTTTTTTTTTGTGTCATGATGGACTCATGGGTTCTTTTTTAAGTAATATGTTTAGTCTTTTGCAAGTATTATCCTTTTTATTCCCAACACGTTCTAGATTTGGGAGCTCCTTAAAGCTGTCCCTATATCTTTTTGAGGTATTCTTATCAGTTGTTGAGCACTTTCTTGCTTTCTGAAATCACAAAAAGTGTCCCTTGTTCATTTAAGCTTTTCCTGTCTCATACTTGGATTCAGTAATTTCTCTAAGGAACCCTGGTTTCCTTTAGTGCATAATGGTGTTTAGAACCCAATGTCTTGAGTGCTAGGTATGCTCACTGCTTCTTTTGGGGCATCATTACTTTGAGAGGTTTTCCGTGGACAGAGCTAGGAAATATATGTCTTAAAAATCAGGAGTTCATACTGATATCACAGGGAACTCTCTGTCCTTCTGCTGATCTATTTGTACCTTCCTCTTCTTGCAATGTATTTATTAATTTTCTCAATCTTACCATATACACAAAAGCATTTCAGAATCACTACACCCGCACCATTGTCTGTGGTTGGCGTTCCCTCTTGTACGTATATTTAAACTTCATTCCGTTAATTCAGCTACCTCTCATCCATCTGCTTTTTCAGCTTCCAAAATTATTTGACATTTCATCTTCCCTCTCATTCTCTTTTTCCTTTTTGATTGCTCTTACTGTCATTTTAGTGGGAGTTAGAAGGTACTGTTTGCAGTCTACCATATTTAACTGAAAACTCCATCATAGATGTTCCATCTGTTGGTTACTTGAGGTGAAAAGAGAGGGAGGAAGTAAATAATGTTTACCTCTCTTTATATATATGTATAATACCACAGATAGCTCACTCTGTCGTCTCGCCCTCAGCTTTTAGCAGCTTCTCATTCCACCCATGTCTGTCACAGGCAAATTACAACATTCTACGGCTTCCTTGAAAGTCCTATTTCTACTCTCTCAGGGGGTGGGACTTCTTTCCAGTGGTATTTGGCAACAGACGTGAAAATTCAGAGACACGAGCAGTGCTAGAGAGAATATGGCCTGTCTGTGCTTGAGGACTGAATGCTGCAAATCAGGTAGTCTGTATTTCATCAAACAGAAAAATTAGGAGACTCAGCCTTAGAGGAAGCAGAAGCCAAGACACCTTTCCAGACCTATGTTTGATCCCTTGATTTTCTCATTTAGTTGAAATTTGTGCAGACTTCTTTCTTATGGTGTGCCACTTGGATATCTGCAATGTCGGCTTTGATGTCTGTTATTCATAATGAGCACAGTTTCATTTTTTTTTTTACTTTATTAAATATCGTAAGTGGAAGTATGAAATATCAGTAGAATTTTTTGCCTTAGAATTCTAAGAATGGCACTAGTATCAACCTCAGTTAGACTACCTGGGGAAGTAAGGGAGCTTTCAAAAAGGTGAGGCAGCCATTATCTCTGAAACTGTTTGAGATGTTTAATTTATTTGTCTGTGCTTTGGTAAACAAAAGCTGGCATTTTTTTCCCGTGGTTTTTCAGCTGCAAGGGTACTATTTTTGTCCTTCCCCAGCAGTGGAATAATTTGATGGTCAAATCTAAAATATGTGGCAGGTTCACAGACAGGCTTTTTTTGTTTTTGTTTGTTTGTTTGTTTTGCCAGAAACCTATCTTTTAGCCCTTGCCATACTGGCAGTTTTTACAGGATCTTCTCCTATGCTTTATTTATTTATTTACTCTGCTTGCATTGTGGAATTATGGGTAAAGCTGCTTTAATTCAGAATCGTGTGAAATAAGAATGTGTAAAGAACATTTCGACCAAGAATAACGTGACTATTTCAACATAAATCATCTATGCTGAGTTGGAGTACATGTTTTAAAACAGGAAGGACGTCTTTAGCGTTGTTCTTGGTTTGGTTTTGCCTTGCTGCAGATTAGGTTTAGCGACAAATTCCATCTGGCGGGAGCTACATGGCAGTCTCTCTATTGATTGGTTATATTGGGGCTTCATGGGAGTGTCCTTCAAATTGCTCTTCCCAGCATTTTTTAAAGCTCCATTGAAAAAAAAAATTAGAAAAGAGGAGAAAAGACCCTGCATTGTTTGAATTTGCATCCAACATGCAAAACATAGTTCTGAATTTTTAATTTGCTAAGTGAGTGGTGAAAAGGAAAAGTGATATACCAAGCCTCAGTGAGCAGCTGGGATGTGTTGCCATGACGACAAGTTCAGCAGGCTGCCAGCAAGCATGTCAATGGGTAACACTGGGAGAGGGCTTTGAAACAGTGCCTGCTAGCCACAATGTGATTGGTCACGCCTCTGTTGTCTTTGTGTGGACCGGTGGATGCTGGGTAAGACCTAGAGTGAATGCTCAGCTTGTCTCAAGGCTGCAATGAGGTAATGCTTCTGAATCTTTGGGGATTATCAGCTCCTGTCTCCAAAAGACTGCAGTCTAGAGTGTTTTCATTCCTGTTTGAGTTAATTCGTAACGATAACATGTTAAGAAGTTTTACAGCTGCCTTTATTCATTCTTTTGTATGTGCATGTGTGGATTATAGATAACTTTAACATGTGTGTATATTGCATGTAGAATCTCAAGCGTTTTCTAAAAAAAGAGATAACCCTCCATATTAGTCATTCTGCTTAGCGTCAACATTTCAGTTGATTGCATCAGTGCCAATATCTATTGGTGGATAAATGATATAGTACATTAAAGTGCATTTATGTCATGTAAGCGAACTTGTTCATTTCTAGAGAGTATTTTGGTATTGATTACTTTTTAAAGTCTTATTTATGATTTTATAGTAGGCATAAAGGGGGTTGTAAATGGTGTTGGATTTGCTTTGTCAGTATGTTTAGTTCATGCTAGATTCCTTGACATTGGACAGTTTATGTCTTAATATTGATTATATACATATATATATATAGCCTTTTATTAATTGAACATAATACCTGAATGCTCCAAAATTCTCTCCTGAATAATGGTCCACAGCAGTTTAAACTCAAAGTTTTAAAAGGAAGCTATAATTAAACAAATGTTTATGGGTATTTAGTGGAACAAATACTTCAAGGTGCTGATGTGACAGAAATAACATGAGCTGAATCCTAAACCCAAACTCTGGTTCTCTCTAGAACAGCGCAGTGCCTAGGATTCTCTCCATGGTTTTGGGTTTTTTGTTGTTGGTGGTGTGTTTGTTTTTTGTTTTTGGCGTGGGGGGCGTGTGGCTGGAGAATGTTTTATCACATGAATAAATAGTAACCCAAGTGCCCCTGAAGGGTCAGGAAAGCAGTTCCAACTTCTGCATTTATAACGAGGGGAAAAGCTAAGCTGGGGTGGTCAGGTTCATCGTGTCACAAATGAAAAGCATGTGCGCCAGCTTTTGGACAGAGCTTGTCGACCTGTCACCTTGCGACCATGTTGTATTTATCTCACAAGCAGTTTATAATAATGTATGAGCCTTCACATTTATAAACAAAAACTAAAAACACCTCTCACGACAGGACTGGTTCCCGCTGCCTCTGGCGCCCAGCACAGCTCTCTTGCTGTATCTGCGACCAAGCCACAGGCAAGCGACTGAAACTGGGGGGTCCTCGAGCCCAGCCACCGCAATCCGTGGACTACGAGGCCATGATGTCACAGGAGTCAGGGTCCAGTCTTGCTGCACACCACACTCCTTTATTCTTTTTAAAGAATTTTAAGTTTGACTTAATTTTACTCATGTTATATGGTTTTAGCTTATAAATCATAGTAAGGAAAGACCTTACCCCAGGATAAATAAATGGAGTAAGATATCTGGGTTTAAAAAAAAAATCAGTTCAACTACTTTTAGCAGAAATGGGCCCTGAATTGCGACTTTGACCAGCACATCAAGTCTGTCTAATGGCACAATGCCAGAGCCAGGCAGCCGGCACTGAGTCAGGGGACGGGAGGCCCTCAAGCCACTGAGTCCTTTGTCTAAAACAAAGCAGGGTGCAGTGACCCCAAGAGGACAGCAAGAAAAACCCACCTGTTGAGAAGGACTTTTTCTCTATGAAAATCTTTGTTTATTTCATAAGTGAGTTGTGCAGTTTCAAATCTCAAGCATCCATTGCTAATGTGGACAGTTTTTATGTTCATTAATGATTCAGAGTTTACCTGAGATTGCATACTCTGCAGTTCAGTCCAGTTGTCACAGGTAGGATCTGTGAACCTTACTGTCTTGCAGGCCTTACAAATTCCTTACTTTAAAGTTTAGAAATTGTACTTCTTAATCCTTATAGAAAGGCATCTTTATTTTTTTTTAACTGCATGCCATCTTTTCCTCTTAATCCTGTAGCAAAATTCTAATGTCTCTGTGGAACAGATTGTGATTTTGCAAAGTCTTCATTATTAAGTCATTTTAGAGTATTTAGCACATGCACAATTAACATATTAAAGATGAAGTAAACTGAAAGGGAAGGAAAATTTCTGTTTAATTTACTGTATTTGACAAGCATTTTCTTAGTTCAAAGCCCTCTTGAAGAGGAGCACTGCAAGTTCCAACTAGCATGAATCATTATATCCTGTGACAGGTCCCACAATAAGTGACTTCTGATTGATGCGAAGTCTGAGGCTTGTAGAGATTAATGGCAGATGCAGTGTTTCCCTTTCATCAGCAATATTGTCAAATGAAACTAGTAGTTTAGCAAAGGGCTTTGCTCAGAAATAACGTGCGATTGATAACAGCATTGGTCTGCAAAGTTTTAAAAAATATGGCCCTTCAGGGAAATCTAGAGTGGAAAAAAATATGCTTTTAGATAATCTGAGGGGCTCAAAAAATAGAAAAATACTCTTTAAAAATTCGCCCTTACTTGGAGTTGTCCTCTGATATTGCAGGGACAGATGCAGAATATTATATATCCTGTCATAACACACTGAATGGACTGGGAGAGAGTGTAAACTACAACATAAACTATAATCCATGCTATGTAGCATTGCTCCAAAATACATGATCAAATGCAGTGAATGTACCACACTAATGAAAGGAGAGTGGGGGGTGTGGGGAGTGGGGTATATGGGAACCTCTTATGTTTTTTTAATGTAACATTCTGTGTGATCTATGTATCTTTTTTTTAAAAAAAGATAATAAAATGAGAGAAAAAAAAATCGCCCTTTACAAACATATCACAAGCCCAGTACATTTATAAAACAGGGGTTTCATTGAGCAGTAGAAGGAAATGTTTTTGTGGGGAAAGCAAAACTTTAACAGGAGAAAGTCATTAGGGACTATCCAGGAAAGATAGACTATCAAGAATCTTGAGGCTTTTGAATCAGACAGAATCCTTATTCTTCTCCATTTCATCTGCAGAACTTGGTAACTCAGCCTTTTTAAGCCTCCCCAGAGTGGGTCGAGAGGGACTAACCCATAGATCTGGATCTTCACTCAGAAATGTTCATTCACATGGAACAGATGAAGAGTAGGGAGTAATAGTTTCCCCTAACTAAGAACAACATAGTCCCTGTTCTCAGGGACTTTATTATGACAGAAAAAAAATAACAACCCACCTTGCATTTGTATAACAACTTAATTAGTAAAGTGCCATTAAAGTAATTTTTAAAATGGCGCAATTTATTTTAATAGAGAACTCAATATTAACTGCTGATTTCATCCATTTTAAAATGCCACATTATTTCTATATGTTAAAAATAGGACCTTACAAATTCACAGTATGATAATTTAGAATTTTAATAACTGAAATAGGGACCAGTCTGAAAGTTACTTTTGCTCATTTTCAAAGAAAGAGTTGTCTAGTTGAATTAATGGCACCGGAAAATAAGAAACTTTGCAAGTTATTTCAATCTTTTAGATGGGTTACTAATGAATATTCAAGTGTTATGCTAAGAAAGGGCTGATTTCCACATCTTCATGGCATAGAATCACGTTTATTAGGGTGAAATTTGTACATCAGTGTGGTTTTAACTTCGGCATTTAGGAGCCAGTCGTTTAGATTGACTATGTGGTGAGGTTGTACATAACATAAGATGCTGTGGTGCTGGAGTAGCTCATACTGCCTGTGTCAATGTATAGATGACACAGAATGCTTATCCCGGCACCCCGGAGTTGACAGTATGTTACTTGTAGGTGTCTTGTCATCCTTTTGTCCTCGTATTACCTAGCCCAGTGCTAAATGTAAAATAGGTACCATGACTAAGGCTACTGTGAACACTGATGTGCAGATACCTGTTCGAGTCAATATTGTGAATGTAATTAATGCCACTGAGTTGTATACTTGAAAGTGGTTAAAATGGGAAATTTTGAGTGGTATATACTTCTATACATATTTTGTTACAATAAAAAAAAATAAAATGTGCTAAATTAGAATGAGCAAGACTGCTATAAAATATAGGTACTGGTACATTTATCTTAGTTGTTAAAATATGATGAAATTTGTTTGGAGAAGTTAAGAAAAAAGTATCCCCAACTTCAGAAATAGGAAATGCAAGGTGTCTGTGAAATCTTAGATGCATTGCCTATTGAATTTTCTTATTATGAAATAGTGTTTCTTGCCTTTACCCATTTCCTTGATAAAAATCTTATATTCTTCTTGAAATTTCAACAAAAGAGGAAATGTTGTGGTTGAACTTAAACGATTCTGCCATGCCTATGCCTCTCTTAACCACTTATGGCCTCTGTGTGCTTCAGCAGATCCTTGGTGAGGAGGTGTGTGGAAGGGTGTTGAGTGCGTAGGTTTGGGGGAGAGAGAGAGAGAAGGAGCTGATTGAGAGATATCCAAGTAGTGTAAAGAATGGACTGGCTTTGCTGACTGCTTAGAATTGGGGGGGGGGGGTCAGGGTCGGGCGACTGCCTGCATGGTGGGCTGCAGTCCAAGCTGGGGGAGAAAAGAACAGGATCTACGGGAAAGATCACATCTGGATTTGAACATGTTGAGTTTGAGTTACTTGGGACATCGAGTTGTGTGGATAAAGAGAGAGAGAAAGATGTGGGTGTGGTCGTCAGGGCACGGGAGAGCTTTACCACCCGAGGTGGCAGGTCGGCCACTGTCAGCTCCACTGTTACCTCGTAGACGATGGCACTGGCAGAGAGGAGAGCTGAGGTCAGGGCTTAGCAAGCACTGCTTTCCAGCAAGCAGAGGAAGAAGGACAGGGAGAGGCAGCTCGGATCCCACGGAAGAATTCAGAATTCAGACTATCCTTTTATCAATGTACATTACATTTTTTCCCAAAGAAATTTGGACCTGAAAGGCCAAAGTTGGAAAGAACCACAGTTCCTAATATAGTTCCTCGTCCTTTGACAAACTGATTGACAAATGGAGGAGTCCCCCGAGTCAAGTGGGAACCTTTCCATTTCCCCACGCCACCCCTTCCAGCAAAGTACTTTCTCCAGAAGCTGTTCTGAACGGGGGTTATCACAAAAGCCAAACCACGTAAATCACTTTAAACGTCGATGGAAGAAAAATACTACAGATGACTATGGAAAATAGAAGAAGATACTAAACACTAAAGCAGAAACATAGAATTAAAAGTAGTTTTCATTCATCTTGAATTCAGTGCTTAAACAAGATAATAAATTTGAGGAAGTACCTGGGACATATATGAAAATTTTTACTTAATCTTCTTAGTACCTTTGAGAGCTATTAAAACAAGAAAATTGTTTTTTACTTTGTCAAGTTTTACTTCAAAATTTTTTTCTTTTCCTTGATATATTATTATCACAGCTGTTAAAATTGCTTGTCAGTGAAACCATTTATTAACTGGGTGACCTTGGGCAAGTGACCCAACTCTTCTGGACTTCACAAAATGGCAATAGTAGTATCTATTTCAAAAAGATACTATGAGAAATAAATGAAATGACATGTGTAAAGGCCCTTTGAGGATGCTTGGAACAGATAGCCACTCAGTAAAGTGTAGTTATTGTTATCAGTAAGAGGGGGGAAGGGAGAAAATGTCCTGAGGTCAGGGGCAGCCTTAGAGGTGAGAGGGAAGTGGTTAAAGTTAATGGAGGCCTGTGCACACAAGAGAAAATAATAGAATTATAAAAAAAAAAATAGTGCATGGTGCGAGTGGAAGAAAGGGGAGCCCGATGGGGTCTGATTTCCATGAGGATGAGTGAAGGAAGGGTTGGCAGGGACACTGGAATATACACGGGTCGCCTGGAAGGGCACCTCACCCAGCAGGTGGCTGTCGGACCCTCGTCGTGCCTCAGTTAGGGAGCTTGTTGAGTGCCCTTTGTTCTGTTTCGTTTTGTGTTGTTTTTTAAATGTTATGAAATCAGGCATGGTTGGATTGTAGGATATGGCAAATATGGTGACACCGAGAAGGAAATTAGAATCCTTTTGGATTAAAAGGATCATCAACTTCTGATTATGAAAAATATAATGCTTAAAATATGGAACTGTTAAAACTTTAAAAAAGCTTAGTAAAACTGATCTTGGAAAATAAAATATCAAAGTCCCCTTTCTAAAAGCAGGAAAAAACAAAATGAAGACCAAGCTTAAGGAGAAATAGGAAAGAAAACAAGTCAGTCAGTTAAAAATAGATCTATACATTGGTTTGATACACATTAAGAAAATAATTGAAAACAGACATTTGAACGTCACAGACCAAGAGTATTTCAATGAAATTTGCATGGATCAACATAAGATTGTTAATGTTGTGTCAGTCAGGACTTTTTAAAAAATATTGTTATTATTACTGCATTAAAACAGAAGACCTATCACACCCAGGTGATGCATATACACAGGGAGAAGAGTATAATAAAATATATTTTTTTAAATCTCATAAAATTATCTTTATGAAAAATTTTCTTTGTTGTCCTAATTTTTTCTTCTTTTCATTGCGGAAAGGTTAAATAATTGTCTCATAGAAGCACAGATCTGTGGACCAGAATTTGGAAAGTGCTGGTCCAGCCAGCGTCTTCTCTGTTCCTAGGTGGGCAGCCCGGGACAGCTTGGGAGCCAGGAATCCTGCCACCTCCACTGCTACAAACCCAGTGCCGAAAAGGCCTGCCCTCTTTCCAGACCCCTTCCTGCCCCAAGTCAGTGTATCAAAAGGAGCTTTGTGCCGGGGTTGTTTTTTATTTTGTGGTTTTTTTGAGACTGGGAAGGGGCTGAGGGTAGAAGGAATAAAAGATAGGTCAGACAACATAAGAAGGTGAAATTTTAAATATTTATGATGATGAAGAGCATGTGACTTTAAGCAATATAGGCAAGAATAGTTTCGATTCTAGCATAAAATAATAGTGTATAGTGTCACAGTGGGAATAATGTCTTTCTTCATCAGCCATTTCTTCATAAAACAAATCTTTTATGAGGTGTGGAATTTGAAAGAAGCCAGTTTTGCTGTTCCTGTGAGAATTGGCTCCATTATTAGAAAATATGAACATGATAGATACACTGATTTTTGAAAGTTAACCGAAAAGTCTACTAATCTGAACAGTTCCTGAGCATATAATATCCTTTATCAGTGTTTAGGTTACTTTAAAAGACATTAGCAAAAAAGATGATAAGGTTTTAAGACTTGGTAGACATGGCAGTGATTTATTGGTAATAAGGTAAAATGTGGGAGGAAAAATGCACCATGATTCTCTTATGAAATAACAAGTAACTTGTTGACAAATCTTGTAAATTTTGAATTTTTTGTATTAACAGCATAGTGTTTGGAAACATTTACTTATTTTATTTTATTTTATTTTATTTTATTTTATTTTATTTTATTTATTTCTCTCCCCTTACCCCCCCACCCTGGTTGTGTGTTCTCTGTGTCTATTTGCTGCGTCGTCACCTTTGTCCACTTGTATTCTTGTCAGCGGCACAGGAATCTGTGTTTCTTTTGTTGCGTCATCTTATTGTGTCAGCTCTCCATGTGTGCGGTGCCATTCCTGGGCAGGCTGCTCCCTCCTTCGCGCTGGGCGGCTCTCCTTACGGGGTGCACTCCTTGCATGTGGGGCTCCCCTACGTGGGGGACACCCCTGTGTGGCAGGGCACTCCTTGCGCGCATCAGCGCTGCGCGTGAGCCAGCTCCACACGGGTCAAGGAGGCCCGGGGTTTGAACCTTGGACCTCCCATGTGGTAGACGGATGCCCTGACCACTGGGCCAAGTCTGCCGCCTTGGAAACATTTACTTTTAAAAATGAGTTTGATTTGTGCTTAATCCAAGTATATTAATTCTGGCCTTATAATTTGCCAAGTTTGCAGGTTTAGATGTTAAATTTTTATATCTGGTTTTGGGGAAACTGTTAGTCTGTGACAACAGAGCTAATAAAACAGAGTATAAAAGAACTGGTCGATCACACATTCTTCTCCCAGTGTAAGTTTTGCCACATTGCTTTGCCCAGACATGGATACTTTATACCACCTTGTTAGTGCTCGCGCGCTCTCTTTCTCTCTCTCTCTTACTCACTATATGCGTGTGTGTGTGTCATTTCAACTGAATTGTCTGTCCTGAGTTTGCGTTAGATCTCAGATTTTACTCTATAATTTCCTGTTGTTTCAAGCCTAGTATTTCAGATGTCTCCACATCTCCAGTGGCCTTTGAACTCTGAACACCTACCAGAGAGGTACAGACTGATAATTGGGTTTAAACGGCTCCCCGGCCCTAGGGTGGGCAGCTTCCCGGGTGGCCTGGGGAGCGCCTCAGGGAGCTCGCTGAAGGGGCACGCCTGGGTGGCCCCATCCTGTGAGGCAGGCCACATCACCCTCTCCCTGCTGGAGCTTTACCTCGGTAAACCCTGAGGTGCCGGGGGAAGGAGGGCCCCTGCATATGTTCAAGGAAACTGTCGGGGTGGCTCCCCGTCAACAGCAGGGGAGCCCTCTACCCCCAGCAGTTTGAGCTGAGTAGCCTTCTTCTCTGCCTCCACTCTCTCCTCCATCAAAGTGCTGGAGCTAAAATCATCGTTTGACTGCAGTAGGCAAGTGTATCCAATTTACAGAACGCTTTTCTAGCAAGCCTGCTCATGCTGCATGTATGACTGTCAGATTTCACTCTAGAACAGAGTCGAGTCATAAATATGCACTGCCATCCACTCTAGATTCCTGTCCGGGAGACGCTTTGCTGTCCTATTACGATTAAACCACTGCATAGTGTATGATGTGCTGTGAGCACTGACTTCTCACATTCCTTTGTAAATCTTTGCATCCCATCCCTCAACGAGGAGGCCATTGGAATTACTGGATCAAGTTATTTATGGATAGAATTTTTGAGGTTTCTGTTTTTGGTTGGATTTTTGAGCTGAGGGGCTAAGGTGTAGAACCGCTCGTGCTTACATACTGACCATATTTGAGCGACACATCCCTGGGGTCCGCTAGGTACCAACGGATGGAGGGTTGCATAGTTGGTAAAAGTCTCAGGCTGCAGTTGGCTCTCCTCTCAGTTGTAAAGCCACGGCCACCCAGTGTGAGGCTGAGGATGGAGTCTGTGAAAGTACGCATTACTCTGCTGTGCGTGGTGTAGATAAGAGAGAGAGGGTCAGAAAGGGAAGCCACGAACTCAGCCGTTACACGTGACGCTAGTGGCCTGGCTCGTGGGTAGAGGGGTGCCTCACTTCCCCGGTCCATCCAGCACGGACGACAGAGCTCATCCGTACTTGTGCCAGAGGGTGGCTAGGGGGTGAGAGAGGCTCTCGTGCCAATCAGTTAAGCTTCTTATTAGCAATTCTAAAGAAAATATTGGGCCACAGAGGTTAGAACCACAGAAAAAGAAAGTACATTTTAGTCAACCTTGTCTGTCCACCACTATCACAGAAGTGGAAAAGGGGAGGTGTCTTGTATGTGGGAAATGGGTGAACAGAATAATGTTTTTGAGGCTGAAATAAAACTTTGTTTTAGTCCCTCAAGTCATAAAATAAAAGTAAGTCTTTATAAAAGGAAAACAAAGACTGGCATTAGCAGATTTGCTTCTCCTATTATTAACAGCACTATTTACACAGTGAAAATTAATTACAGATTCTGCTTCTGAGAAAGATGGAGTAAGCACACTCCACCCTGTCTCTTCCACTGAATGCAGTGTAAGCCTGGCAGAATGCACGTAGCAGCTGTCGGAGAGCTCTGAGAAGTGTGTGGTAGCAGGCAGGTGGGGTAAGGAGACCAGAGTTTGAAGTACCACCCAACTGGTGGTGAGTCCCTTGTTCACTTCCACTCTAGTGCACCTGACATAGACTCACATGGAGCCCCAATACAGAAGTGCACCCCAGTGTGGACAGAAAGAGCGCCAAGAGAAGCCCTTACTTTCTGTCCTGAGAAACAGGAAAGGGGACTCCTGAGGTTCAGAAGAGAGTAAGGGGAGTCCTTTTTTCTTCTTCTTTTTAGAATTCTTTCCCCTGCAAACTGTCGGCAGTCCTGCAGTGGCGCAGCAGCAGCAGAGGCAGGGCAGACATTTAACACTTGGAGGGGAAGAGACTCCTCCCTAATGAGAGGAGCTGTAGTCCCGAGTAGTCTCAAGAGCACGGGTGAATTCCCATTGCTTTTTGCTCTCTCTCCCTCTCTCTGTCCTCCTGCCACATGGCACCAGGCAGAGACCCAGTTGTTGGAAGTATTCAGCTGATAAAGAAAACTAAACCCCAGCCTTCTGGCAGAAAACCATGAAAGGTGGTCCTAGAAAACCCAAAAGTATGGAGGAGATAACAGAGAGGAGGGGGCTCAAGAAAGCTATCGCATGAAATATCGTGTGAATTCCTGGACTCACGTCTGGGCTGGGCATGTGGGTCTGACCCTAAGCGGCTTTCCAGAGGCTTTGAGAAGTGAAGTATGGGCTAGACCACCACCCAGTCCCCAGCGGACCACCAGGCGGTGCACAGGTTAGAGGGATCTGAAGAGCGTTGCGATGGTTTTGAGCACTGATTTGATATTCAGACCATAGCTGACAAAAGGTGGTGTGGAAATTACAGCTTGAACTTAACCAGGTTGATCACCTGCCAGAAAGTTTCTACATTCTCCTTAGATTCTGGGTCTTAAAATAATCAACATTACGCAGAATTACTCAGTTTAGGAAGAACCAGTATAATATCAGTTCACATGGGAAAAGGTAAGTTTCTAGTCCTGAGGTATGACAGATGTTGGAATTATTAGATTAAGTCTTTTACTCAGGTGTTATAAAACTATACTTCAAGAAGTGGGGCTAGGGAAGCGGATGTGGCTTAAGTGACGGGGCCTCCGCCTACCATATGGGAGGACCTGGGTTCCATCCCTGGGGCCCCCTGGTAAAAAAGAAGAGAAAGCGTGCCTGAGCAGCAAGCTGGTGCCTGCATGGCGAGCCAAGTGCCTGTGTGAGTGCCCGCATGGCTAGCTGAGTGCCCACGTGGTGAGCCAGTGCCCGTGTGGTGAGCCAGTGCCCGCATGGCTAGCTGAGTGCCCATGTGGTGAGCCAGTGCCCGCATGGCTAGCTGAGTGCCCACGTGGTGAGCCAGTGCCCGCATGGCTGGCTGAGTGCCCACGTGGTGAGCCAGTGCCTGCATGGCGAGCCAAGTGCCCGCGTGGTGAGCCAGTGCCCGCATGGCTGGCTGAGTGCCCATGTGGTGAGCCAGTGCCCACATGGCTAGCTGAGTGCCCACGTGGTGAGCCAGTGCCCGCATGGCTAGCTGAGTGCCCACGTGGTGAGCCAGTGCCCGCATGGCTAGCTGAGTGCCCACGTGGTGAGCCAGTGCCCGCATGGCTGGCTGAGTGCCCACGTGGTGAGCCAGTGCCCGCATGGCGAGCCAAGTGCCCACGTGGTGAGCCAGTGCCCGCATGGCTGGCTGAGTGCCCACGTGGTGAGCCAGTGCCCACATGGCTAGCTGAGTGCCCACGTGGTGAGCCAGTGCCCGCATGGCTAGCTGAGTGCCCACGTGGTGAGCCAGTGCCCGCATGGCTAGCTGAGTGCCCACGTGGTGAGCCAGTGCCCGCATGGCTAGCTGAGTGCCTGCGTGGTGAGCCAGTGCCCGCATGGCTAGCTGAGTGCCTGCGTGGTGAGCCAAGTGCCCGTGTGGTGAGCCAGAGCCCGTGCAGTGAGCCAGTGCCTGCGTGGCAAGCTGAGTGCCCATGCAAGTGGGTCACACAGCAAAGATTATGAAGGGACAAGTATGTATACTGAAATGCCATGAGCAAAAACAAAAACTATACAAAGAAAAAAAGTTTAAAAACTCAATAAATGAAATAGAATACTACGAATTATTCAAATAATCAAAAGAGGAAAGGGGAAGAGAGGAACAAAAAACAGGAGAAAAGCCAAAAACAAATAATAAGGTAGACCCATATTCCAGTCTATCAATAATTATGCTAAATTTAAATGTTCTAAATATACTTATTAAATAACAGAGATTGTCAGAATGTATTTTTTTAAATGACCCAAGGATATGCTGTCTATAACTAATCCACTTCAAATAAAATGATATGGGTGGGTTAAAAGTAAAAGACTAGAAAAAATGCACATGAAAACACTAATCAAAAAACAGCTGGAGGAAGCCAATGTGGCTCAAGCAGTTGAACGCCCGCCTTCCACGTGGGAAGTCCTGGGTTCGGTTCCTGGTGCCTCCTGAAAAATAAAAAACAACAAGCAAAACAAAAAAAAAAACCAACTCAGGGAAGCCGATGTGGCTCAGTGGTTGAGTGCCAGCTTCCCACATACAGTGTCCCAGGTTCATTCCCCAGCCCTCATTACCTAAAAAGAAAAGGAAAGAAGACAGCTGGAATGACCATATTGATATGAGATAAAGTAAATTTCAAAGAAAGGAAAATTATCAGGGATAAAGAAATTGTGTGAAGATAAATGGGTCAGTTCACAAAATGATATAAAAAGTGTATGTTCCTATAAGGGAGATTTGAAATACATGAAACAAAACTAATAGAATTGAAAGGAGAGAAATGGACAAATTATGATTATAGTTGGGGACCTAACATGGCTTTCTCATGATAGAAAAAGTGGATAGAAAGCTAGCAAGGATAAAAAATTGAATCATACTGTAGCAGTTTGATATCGTTATGAATTCCAAAAATAGTTTTGGATTATGTTTGTAATCTGGTCTGTACCTGGGCGTGATTAAGTTATGATTAGGCTTTGATTGGGCCATGTCCTCACCCTTGGTGGGTGGGCACTCAGATAAAAGGCATGGCAAGGGACAGAGTCGAGGGTTCTTGGTGTTGGAGTTTGATGCTGAAGCCTTAAGCTGGAGCCCCAGGAAGTAAGCTCACAGAGGAAACAGAAGCCAGCCCCAGGAAGAGAGGAACCCTGAGCCCAGGAAGAAGCAAGCCCTGGGAAGAGAGGAACCCTGAACCCCGAGAGAAGCAAGGCCCTGGAAGAGAGGAACCCAGAAAGCTGAGCCCTTGCAGACGTCGGCAGCCATCTTGCTCCAAATAGACTTTGTGAGGGGAGTAACTTATGCTTCATGGCCTGGTAACTGTAAGCTCCTACCCCAAACAAATACCCTTTATAAAAACCAACCAGTTTCTGGTATTTTGCCTCAGCATCCCTTTGGCTGACTAATACACATACCATCAACCTATTGGATCTAATTTATAAAACATTCTTCTTCAAAAGAACAGAAAATACATTCCTTTCAAATCCTCAAAGAGCATTCACAGAGATAGAGGATATCTTGGGACATAAACCAATATAAATACAGTTAAAATAATAGAAACCATCCAAAGTATGTTCTCTGACCATAATGGAATTAAACTAGAAATCAGCAACAATTAAGGAGTGAATTCTAAATAATCCATTCATGGATTCAAGAAGTAGTCTTAAGGGAAATAAGAAAGCATTTTGAAGTGAAGAAAAATGAAAATACAGTATATGGTGCAGCTAAAGCAGTGATTAGAGCAACATGTATAGTGTATAGTTTCAATGCTCAAATTAGAAAATAACAAAAGATCTGTAATGAGTAATCTAAGTTCCTACCTAAGGGAACTAGAAAAAGAAGAGCAAAATCTAAAACAAGAAGGGAAGAAATAATAAAGATAAGCCCATATATGAATGAAACTAAGAACAGAAAAATAATAAAGTTATTTCTTTCAAAATATCAATAAAATTGATAAATCTTAATTATCAGGTTGTCAAAGAATAAAGGTAGAATACACAAATACCCATATTAGGAGTAAAGAGGGAATATCACCACAGTTTCCACAGACATTAAAAAGTAGAATAAGGAATACCACAAACAACTCTATGCACATAAGATCAACAATGTAGATGAAATGGATCAATTCCTAGAAAGTACAAGCTACCAAGACTCACCCATGAAAAAAACAGATTACCTAGTAGCCCTCTATGTTTTAAATAAATCGAGTTGTAATTTAAACTTTACAGTAAAATATCCAGATCCAGATGGCTTCACTAAGAATTCTGTGAAACATGTAAAGAAGAAATAACACCAATCCTGCAAGATCTCTTCCGTAAAACAGAAGAGGAGGCAGCACTTCCCAGTTCATTATATGAAGACAGCATGATCATGATGTCAAAACCAAAGGTATTAAAATAAAAGGAAACTACAGACCAAAGTGACTACAAAGGTACAAAAATCCTCCACAAAATATTAGCATATTGAATCTAGAAATATAGAAAAAAAATAATAAACCATAACCAAATGGAGTTTAGCCCTGAATTGCAAAGCTAATTCAGCATTTAAAACTCAGGCAATGTAATCCAACATATCAGCAGACTAAGGAAGAAAAATTACATGATGATATCAATTGATTTAGAAAAAGCATTTGACAAAATTAAACATACATGCATGAAAAAGCTCTTAATCTAGGAAGAGAAGGCAAGTTGCTTAACATGATATATCTGCAAAAAACTAGAGCTAATGTGATACTCAGTGGCGAAAACTGAATAATTTCTCCCTTGAGAATGGAAACAAGGTAAGGATTCCACTTTCACCATTCCTATTCAACATCATACTGGAATTCCAAGCAACTGGAATAGGGGAAGAAAAATAAACAAAAGGCTTATAGGTTGTAATAACACTGTCCTATTCACAGACAACATGTTTGACTGTGTAGAAAATCCCAAAAAAATCTACAAAAACTAGAACTATACTGCAGGTAGGATTGCAAAATTGTATTGCCACTTTGGAAAAGTGTTGATAATGTTAAACATACCTACTACATGGCTCAGCAAGCCTACTCCTAGATATTTAGCCTAGGGAAATGAAAACTTAAGTTCACACACAAACCTGGATGTGAATGTTTATAGCAGCTCTGTTCATAATCATCAAAAATTGGAATCAGTGCAAATGTCCTTTAAGGATGAATGGATAAGCAAACTGTGGTACACCTGTACAATTGTATACTACTTAGGAATAAAGATGAATGGACTATTGGTAGGTGCAGCAACATGGATACATGAATTTCAAAAGTAAAAGAAGCCAGGCTCAAAAGTTTACTCAGGGGACCTGAATCTCTGTACCGTCCATGTGATAGCCAGGCCCTGAGCCTCAACAGACTTGCAACTCCTACTGTCTGGTTTATTGGACTTACCCTGACCACCTAACAGGGAGGTGAAGAAGGTCAGCCACCACACCAGGGAGCCAAGAGTGCCTACAACTGCAAGCAGGAGAATTGCATCCATCATCCATGTGGAATCTAAGCCCCCTCTCATTATAGAGGTGGAGTGGACATAACCATCCCAGGGTCCACAGGATGGAGGAATAGAGTATGGATTAGAGTGGACTTACTGATATTCTATTCTGGAACTATTGTGATTAGTAATGGAAGAAAATATAGCATTGATGTGAAGAAAGTGGTACCTGCTGAGGGTAGGGGAAGGGAAGAAGAGATATGATGTGGGGGCATTTTCAGGATTTGGAGTTGTCCTGGTGGTATTGAAGGGACAGTTGCTGGACATTGTATGTCTTGCCATGGCCCACTGGGCGAACTGGGGGAAAGAGTAAACTATAATGTAAACCACTATCCATGTGGTACAGCAGTGCTCAAAAAATGTATTCACCAAATGCAATGAGTGTGCCATGACAATGAAAGAGGTTTTTGATATGGGAAGAGTGGGGTGAGGGGGTTGGGGGAGGTATATGGGAACCTCATATTTTTAATGTAACATTAAAAAAATAAAGACAAAAAAAAAGTTGATGTATAACTTCATTTATGTGGCTTCTGGAAAACACAAAAATGTAAGGACTAATATGTCAGTGAGTTCCAGGAATTAGGGATGTGTGTGGGGTAATGTGACTACAAGAGGCAGCCTGAAGTTGTCTTTTGGGGTGACAGAGCTGTTCTATATCTGACTGTATCCTCATTATGATGGTGGTTATGTGAATCTGTTTATGGGTTAAAACTCTTTAACTTTGTACACTTTAAAAACACATATAAAAAACTTCAGTTTTTCTATGTCAATTTAAATCACTTTTTTAAAAGTAATTTTAAGTTTTCATGGTGAGAGTGAACAATATCTGATTTTCTTGTGATTCCTATTTTTTTTTGAAGTTTTGCCCCATTTTTTTACCTTTTTTTAAAGAAGTTTTAGATTACAGAAAAGTTACATTGAAAATATAGGGGATTCCCATATGCCCCACCCCACATTTTCCCCTATTAATAACAGATAATAACTGTATCTGTTATTTATTAATAGAGAAGTTAAGAGTGTACGAAACAATCATGCTTAACCTGCAGGATTCCCATACATGTCCCTCTACCAACACTTTGCATTGTTGTGGAACTTTTGTTACAAATGATGAAAGAACGTTGTCATAATATTACTGCTAATTCTAGTCAATAGCTCACGTTTGGTGCATTTTCCCGACAAACCACACTATTGGTAACGCCACGTACTGGCATTTGCTCTGGTTCATGAGAGCACATTCTCATTCCTGTTGCCCACAGCCCGGCCTCCGCCACGGGGTTCATTGTGCTGTGCGGTCCCATTCCTCGTGCAGTCATCTGAAGGGTGTGCTCAGTGGCTGTCGGTTCCATCACAGGCTTTCACTGTCATCACCCCGGGCAACTCGAGAATGTTTTTACCACTCCAAAAGGAAAATCCCACAACTCCTTATACCACTCCCATTATTGACCCTTGACGTTAACATAGTACATTTTTGCCATTGCTGCAAAAATATTACAATATTACTGTTAACTATAGTCCATAAGTTACATTAGTTGCATTTTCCCCGTGTATCACCATGTTCTTAAAACCTTGTAATAGAAGAACATTCTTATATTTGTACTGTTCTCTTCTGATTCCATCTTACAGAGGAGGAATGCAATCTATAGCGATTGCTTATTGAGTTAACTACATCAGTACTGTCCAGTAGAATTTTTTGCAATGTTGGAAATGTTCTGTATCTCCTCTGTCCAATACGGTGAATACTAGCTGCTATTTTTTTTTTGTGTTGTCAAGTAGTGGCAGAGCATTTAAAATAGGGCTAGGGAAGCTGACTTGGCCCAGTGGTTAGGGCGTCCACCTACCATATGGGAGGTCCGCGGTTCAAACCCCGGGCCTCCTTGACCTGTGTGCAGCTGGCCCATGTGCAGTGCTGATGTGCGCAAGGAGTGCCGCGCCACTCAGGTGTCCCCCACGTAGGGGAGCCCCACGCGCAAGGAGTGCACCCCTAAGGAGAGCTGCCCAGCGCGAAAGAAAGCGCAGCCTGCCCAGGAATGGTGCTGCCCACACGGAGAGCTGACACAGCAAGATGACGCAACAAAAAGAAACACAGATTCCCGGTGACGCTGATAAGGATAGAAGCAGTCACAGGGGAGCACACAGCGAGTAGACACAGAGAACAGACAAGCAGGGGCGGAGAGGGAAAAAAAAGCAGTCGGGAAAAAATAAAGACCAAAAAAAATAGGGTTAGTATAACTGAGGAATTAAATTTTCAATTTGATTTAAATTAATTTAAATAGCCCTATGTGCCTAATAGTTACTGTATTAGACAGTGCAAAATCTAGATGATTATATAACTTCTTTGTTCCCAGACAGCAATGAAATTCCATTTTATCCATTCAGTATAGCAAGGTCAAAGAGAATATGATTAACTTGTATTTTTGATATGAGGGTCTTAAGACTTTTTTAAAATTTATAAACACTTTATTAATAAAGATGCGTGATCTGATCTCCATGTCATGATGTGTAGAGACGACAGTGAGGATTGACCTGATGTCAGTTAAAGATGTCAGTAAGTAGAAGTTTGTGAAAATCTAAGTATAGAAAAGAACAAAGCCTAAATCATGCATTTGTTAAGTATTTTTTTGAATACTCGTTAATGTGCTAACCACCGCTTTTGGTGCTGAAAGTACAGTGGTGAACGTGACGATTTGGATCCTGCTCTCATTTGAGGCAGTAGGACCAGAGGTAGAGGGCACGAGGAGTCTGTCCGGGCTGTACTGACGTGAGGACAGCGGGGCTTCAAGGTCGCCCCGCCCTTGTCGCAGCGGGTCTGGAGCCCTGCTTTGCCCCTCTCGCGCTTCTCCTCGTGCCTGGAACAAGCAGATTCCAACCCAGGCGCGCTGAGTCCGGGCTTGTGGTAGAAGTGCTTGGTCGGTATTTCTTCCCTTCACACTCCGTCTGGATTTAGTTTGCGGTAATTTTTCCTTCTTATTTATAGTTTTTTGTGGAAGTATTGTGATATCATCTCGTACGTTTACTTTTCATTCCTCAGTTAATTGGAAGCACCTTGAGGTCAGAGGCTAGTTCCATAGATATGTCTCCTTTTTAAAATTATGGCAGGTCTTTGCAGCCTTCAGACTTTTTTCTGATTCCATCTTACAGAGGAGGAATGCAATCCCCAGAGAGACCTACTTGGTCATAATTAAATACGCCAGTGATAAAGTCATCCTGTTTCTCAGCTCTGTGACCTTATAACTAATTCCAGCAAAAGAGCTCTAGGGCTCAGTAATGGTAAATCGTTAAAGCAACAGAAGTGCTGATGATAATTTTGGAAACTATTTGAGTAATACCATGAACTTTCAGATATATTTTCAGATGCAGTTGTTGCCTCTGCAATTTGGGACATATTTTGTCTCCAGGAATTGGGGCTCCACCCTGGCAGATTCATACAAGCTCAAGATTAATGTGAACCGTCTTCCTTGAGGGTCAGATCATTTATAAATTGTGGGAACTGATACTGAATGATGTTCAATGTAAATATTTTTTAATTTATGAAGACAAACAGGGATATATTTTATGGTAGTAAGCACAACTCGCATGAATTTTCCGAGACTTCAAAATGGAATTGTTTTTCCTGCATCTTTAAGACTTCTCTGGATTGTGTTCCCAGCCCCCACAGTGTATCCTTACTATTTTCTGCAGTTGAAAATACTCAGTGAAAACATCTGAAATTCACTCCGATGTTTTAATTCACTCCGACCCCAGTGGGTCGGGAGTCAACAGTCTACAAGTCCAAATGCTTCTGTAATAAAATTATGATGGAGAAGGTAATATTTTATTTTCCTGTGCTTTCCCATAGTTTCTTACAGTTTGATGTTAAGAACAGAAAGCCAGGGTTTCTTCGGGGTTAAAAAATGTCTTACCCTCTTCTTGTCTAATAACGTCAAATTTAGAAACTGCCTTTTCAACTGAAAATTCACAGGCTCTCAGTTTTTCTCATTTTCCTTTCATCTTTTCCTTCCTTGTCTTCTTTGGATATTGATTAGAAGAACGGAGGACATAATAATTTATACCATAGTTCAGGATGGAAAATTGGATATGTGTATACTGAATTTATAATGTTTTATCTAAAATACATCTGGATGAGCCTTAGAATTTTTCTTTTAGTATATTTTACAAAGGGAGTAAGGGGGAAAGATCTGCACTGAAAGTCAGTTTATCTGGATGCTAGTTCTGGCTTTGCTGCTAACTTTTTGTAATTTGGGGCAAGCCACCTTCTCCATTTGGACCTAGGACTATCTTCTGTCAAATGATAATGTACCAGATGACTTTTCCCCGTCTCCTCCAACTCTAAAATGCCACTTTTCTATGTTCCTAGACCTGTTGAGAATTACTCTGAGCCAAAGACTTTTGAGAATGTCAGTGACATAGAGTAGTCATGTTCTTCACTTGTGTTCATATTGATGCTCTCTAAGATTTGTAGGATACCAAATGTTTTTGTTCTTTAAATATTTAGTTTTCTCGCCTGTCCTATGTTGAATCTAATCCAACTATAATTGAAATTGCCTTTCCACCATAACAAAAATGCTTTTAGCTCAGTAAACCCTGAGCTAAAGGCCGTGAAAATATTGGAATGTTCTGTTTTTAAAACCACTTGGGTTGAATTTTTAATTTGTACCTTTTTATCAGCTTCCATGCACCCAGGAAAGCCTGATCTGTTATTAGTGCCCAGGGATTTCTGTTTAGAGGATTTTGTCTTTTCTTGTTATTTCTTATTTTGAACCAATATTCTACCGTGGGCCTCCCTCTGAATGCCAGGCTACAACCACAGTACAGGCAGTCTTTTGGAGAGAGAGTTTTGGGTGCATGTGACTCTCCCAGGAAGGTGCTTCTGATAGTATCCCAATATTTCTTGCTGGAAATTTTGGACATTCTTTTGTGGGATAGGAAAGTATCGTCTCTCTCCACCTCTCTCTTGTCCCTATTTAAGCATTCTTTGCATCTTGTTCAGTCAATTATAATAGGCTCTTACCTTGTCTCAGTAAGTAATTCTCTTCTCTCATTGGCTCCTTCCTGTACCCTGTTGCCAGAGTAACCTAAAAATTCAGCACCAGTAACATCACTCCCCTGCAGAAGCCCCAAAAGCTTTTCTCCTACAATTTGATGCTCTCCAAAATCTGAGCTCAGCCTGACCGACCTTTGGGATTTATCTCCACCAATCCCCTTCACATATCCTATCGTTCCCACCAAGCTGGAAAGACCACCCACCATCCTGTGACATACCTTGTACTCCCTTGTCCATGCTGTCTCTGTTCACACTGCCTGGGAAGACATTTCCAACCTTCTTTTCCTGCACCTTTCCTTACCCATCCTGTGGGACCCGCCTCGGTGCCTCCTCCTCCTCCCCCAATTCCCAGCACGCTTCCTTGACCCCTCCCTCTCACAATGGAAATAACGATCCTCCTTTGTTCTCATTGTACGCATTCCCTCTTCATCTTGAATCAGACTTAGATGAGGATGCTAAACTCTGGAAGGGTCGGAGCTGTAACTTGTCATGTTTATGCTGACTTCAGCAACAAGCACAGTGTCTTACATGTCGTATTTAACCATTGCTTGTTGACTTGAGCTACGATGGATTAGGATAGCTTTAATATAATACTGCTCCAGATGGGGGTCTTTCCCCTTCCTCTCATGTTCCAGTCTTGCAAAGGGGAGAGAGCCCTGGTGCCACAGACCTGTGCGTGGTGATGGGCGACAAGGAAGCAACATCTGACCATAGTACCACAAGCTTTCCTCCAATGAAGCTGCTAGAAAATGATAAATTATTCTTTCTGGAGAACGTTGGGTTCATGTAGGGGTGATGCCTTTTAGATAAGAGGTTTCTTCATAGTGATGACAAAGTGAAGAGCTGAAATTCATTGCAAATATACAGTAGTTTGTATTCTGATCCATTGAAGACCATTCTTCATCTGATCCTGGACTGTCCTGCTGCCTCCTTCTCCAGCACTCCCTAGAAAGAGCCTTGGTCCCATTTAGGGCCCCACCCCTCTCCCACTAACAAGCCCGTGTTTGGTTCATATTTCTCTCTCCAGGCCATTCATTTGGTCATTCATTCAGCACATATTCATTGAGTGCACACTATAGGCCAGGTGCTTTCTAGGAACACATCTGTAAACACAGCACACACAAAAATCCCTCTCTTCATGAAGCTTGTCTTCTAACATGTGGATGTCCTCTCACTCTTCTCACCTCTTTCACCTGTCCAGATTCTAAGACAAGTTTGCCTTCGCCTTCTAGCCATTGCTGACTACTTTGGCCCGGATTCTTTTCTGCTAAATATTTGGGAGCTTCTGTTACCCATTCCTCTCCTTTAAAGGATATGTTGTCTTATATTCTTTGCTGTTTTTATGTGACTCTTACCCTCTCAAGCACATTATAAGCTTCCTGAGAGAAGGGACCATGTCATTTGTTCATGGAAAAGTTTGTGTACCACTCGTGTTACGTTACACTATCTTAGACATCTTTAAATTCCCACGTTTACCTTCAGATTTTGCAGTTAGACACCTAACGAACATTTGAAATTGGTTTAGGGTATTTATTGTTCTCTGGCTCATCCAGTGCAGTAGCTCTAAGACTTTTCCAGGCCGTTAGTCATCCGAGGATTTATTAAGGTCCTTCATGATGTGTCACTAGTTGGTGCCACTACTTCATCTTCTGCCAGGGAACTGGTCAAGGGCCATCATTGCCTCTGCCCACACCTCATCACCTGAGCAATACTCTACATGATGTTTGTAAATCTTTACTCTAAACCCAAAGCTGTTATTAAAAGAAGCCAGGAAGGAAGAAGACTGATAATTATGGCTGAAGTTGAATCTTGGACTTCTCTCCATCAGAGACAGGAATTTAAAACATCAGAGTACCTTTCTCTTCTGGATTTCTGAGTTGAGGTTCATGTGTGCCCATCTTAAAACCCGTTTTGCCACCAATGGGACCATAAAATGAGCTTCTGATCATGGTTTTGACGGATACTTTTATACTACCTTGAATGACCACTGAAAGTCTGTGAGCTGAAGACACAGCAGGACTCCCCAGGATGGGCGTTTGAGGTTTTCTTGATTATTGTGTGGGTCTCCACCCACTGAGATAACACACTATGACAAGGTGAACACCTGTATATTCCATAGAAGCCTGGAGGGATTATAGAACTGCTTCTAAAGGAACCCAACCTCTGAGCTTAACGTCATTCGTCCCACATGCTAAATTTAAATTTAAATTTAAAAACTGAGTATGGCTTTTAGTTTCCAGAGGTTATGTTATCATAATAATGAAGATGCAGTATGTTTAGTGGCTGAAAACACAGGCTCTGAACCAGCCAACCCAGGTTCAAATCCTGGTTCTGCCACTTACCAGCCGTGTGACCTTGACGAAGGCAGTTAACCTCTTTTAAAGTGTGTATAATACCAATCCTTACCTCCTAGCATGGTTATAAGGACTGAATGAGTTTCACTAAGACTCTATAAAATGAGTTATTAGCAGATGAAAACAGCATGTTTAGATGTTAGAAAATTTGAGTTCATTTTTATTTGTAATTTTCTATCACTTCAAGTATTATCATCTTTTTTATTTATCTACTTATTTAAGCTTTACTATATCATAGAAGAAACTTTAATTTTTAACTGTGACCCAGGGCTTCTTCTGAGGCTTTTAAATTACCAGGGCAAAAAGGATCTCTATTTTAAAAGTTTTGATTTTTAATATCTCTGTACTTGTTACATAACTTTCTTCTGGTACGCTTTCTGACCTTTCAGTGACCAGACAATGCCTGACAGAAATGGGCTGAATTAGATGGATTTGTAATTTATGACACAACCAATATCAAATACAGTTGTTTAAAGGAACAGTACATAACGAGACCAGGTTAAATAGCAGTCAATGTGAAAAAAACTTCTTAGGGGGTTGAGTGTGACAAAATAGCCAAAACCTATCATAGTCTTAGAACACACGAATACAGCTATAGAGTGTAGAACAAAGAGGCGACAGTGCCTCAGGGGAGAACACAGCTGGAGTTTATTTGTATACTCTTGATGCAACATGTTAAGACGGAAATTGATAGACCAGAGCAGAAGCAAGGGGCAATCCCTAACCGTGCAGGCAGGGCATCCAAAAACCAGGCCAGATGGTTGAAGGGGCTGAAGAGGTGTTATTTAATAATGGTCAGCGCGAACGTGTCAGTCATGCATTTTATGTGGGTATCTGTGCATGGATAGATGTGTATACATGTGTATCTCTGTGTAGGTATTTTTCTGTGTGCTTATTACTAAGTGTCCAGAACTGTAGGCAACTAGAAAAGAGATGATCTGGAGTGATGTGAGGACAGAATTATTGTTCATCAGTCCTGGATGTGTTATCAGAGAGATGTTCACACTTGTTTTTTTAACTTCTCAAGGGCGGAATGAGAATCACTGTGTGGGGGTTGCCGGAGAGGCCGATTTTTTTTTTAAGGTTTATTTATTTATTTATTTATGTTACATTCAAAAAATATGAGGTCCCCATATACCCCCCACCACCACCACCCCACTCCTCCCCCCATAACAACAACCTCCTCCTCCATCATGAGACATTCATGCACTTGGTGACTACATCTCTGAGCACCGCTGCACCTCATGGTCAATGGTCCTCATCATAGCCCACACTCTCCCACAGTCCACCCAGCAGGCCATGGGAGGACATACAGTGTCCAGTAACTGTCCCCACAGCACCACCCAGGACATTTTGACTCAACAGGAAGAGGGGCTCGCTGGGGAGTGTGGACCGGCGTGCCGTGAGGCTGAGCTCTGCGCATGGAGGGGTTTGAGGACAGGCCAAATCACAGCCAGGATGCTGGCGGGGTTCTAGCCGGGGCCCATGTGAACTCTGCTGCCCCAGCGATGCCGGAGACTTGCTAAGAGTCTGAGTATGTGTTTGCACTTCACGGCTTTGCTCGTGCCTTGCACATGGTGTGCTAACGGATTCATGAGGATGTGGGAGAATTGCGTTGTACGAATCTCCTCTGCTACCCAAATCCATTTAGTCTCTGAGTGTGGAATAATTTATTGGTATCTGGCTCCTGAATTGAGACAGAGAGAGATGCTTATTTAGGTGCTGTTTGGCTTGGGGGAGTTTGGGCAGTACTGTTGCTAATGCCACAGAATTTTTTCTTCTCTAACTACCTTTTTCTCTGGTTTTAATGTGATTGCTGTTATTCTTACCATTCTTTCCTTTTCCCCAACTCTCAGCCCTTCTCCTTCTTGACATGTTTGAGTGGTGTTTCTTGCACTCTAAATAGAAACTAATAGTTTTCTCTGTGATTCTACGGAAATAAGTTCCCGTGTGTCTTATGTGTATGTGTAAATACAATATGTACACACAGATGCATATGCATGAGCTATCAGTGCAGGGATAATTGTGGGCATGGTGCGGTACAAATAATGCAATGCAAAGAACATTTTTACACACATATGTAGTTGATGCTTTGCCTTTACTTATCTTCAACACAATTAAAAAAAAAAAAGATGAAGCAGCCAAGTAAAAGTCCTATGCATAAACCCACTGTGTGACGTCAGCTGTGTCATAAGCTCAGGGAACGCACGCTGAACCCAAGTTCCTGACACGGTGACCTCGTTCCTGATGCGCGGCAGAGGCCACGCTGGCTCGCGCACGCCGGGCGCGGCTCGCTGTCGTTGCTGCAAGCCTCACGGGTGTGGATCCAACGTGATGCGACCCAGGCTTGTAAGGACTTGCACGGCAGCTGGAATTTATAACAAATAACTCACTGCAGCAGAACTTTGATCCAGTGTACGGTGGAACCGCCTGTTACACAGAGGGAGATTCGTCCTTCATCACCATGAAAAGCCAGCCCTTAAAAATCAAAAAAGGAAAATGTGTAAGGTCTGTCATTACAACTGGTGAGTGTATGACGACAGATCAATTTTAACGTGTGTGTGTGCGTGTTCTTTTCTTAAAGCATCTGGAGGTACCTTTTACTGTCTTAATAATTTTAAAAATTACGAGTTGGTGCTAACGCATGTGAGGACCCCTGTGCCCCTTGGAGAGGAGGACCAGCTCCTCGCAGCCCCAAGGCTGAGACATACTCCCACCCCGAGTCTCCACACGGCACGGACAAAGAATCCTGCACAGACCAACGAGCTGTAGCTTTTCTGGGAGCGATGACTCATTTCAGCTCACAGAGGATTCTGGGCAGGGGAGTAAGAAGTCAGGCTGGCTGATCCGTCCCGATGACTTCACTTTGCAGAGAACAAGGAAGAAGAGGAGTGACACTGCAGCTTCCCAAGGCACTGCAGTGGATGCTGGCTCAGAGCAAGAGGCTGGATGTGTGGGCTAGGCATTGAACAGAATTCCAGCTGTTCAGTGCCAATAGGATAAAAGAATGCCGAAGAGGATTTCTCCCCCCTCTAAAAACGTTACCAGCAAAAATAGAGTTGCAAAGCCTTTTTGAGATGTGTTTTCCACCTGCTTTTGACCTGGTCTTGTACCAGTATCTCAAGTCCTGAATTTTAAGAAGAGCTGAGAGTTCTGGAACTCATTTTTTAAAGTAAATCTACGAAGGTAAAGTACAAGACTGCTGTTGTGTTCCACGTGCCCTCAGTCTCCAGTCTCAAGGGCTCCTTTAGGATACTGTTACTCAAAAGTTTCCTCTTTATTCTTGTTACAGATTCTGGGACGTCCGTTTCTGTCACTGGCTCCTTCCTGTGCTTGGATGCAATCCCCGAGCATGTACCAGGCATTAGTGTCAGAGCTACCTGGGGGATGCAGCCAGTCCAGAAAGGGTCAGGCAGGCTCACCCTGCTGTTGTCTAAAGAATTGTCGTGTGCAAAGAGATACTGTAAAACGCCTACCACCCCTTGATGAGGGAGCACCGTACTCTGAAAAGAGGGCTTGCTGCTACAGTCTTCCCCTTGGCCTCCGCCTTAGGCAGCTGAAGGGCTCCCTGTAGGCTGCTCACCAGATGTGAACTCCACAGCTTGATTCATTCCAGAGTATCACATCAGACCCAACGTCAGCCAGCTGTAGGGTTTGCAAATAGGAAATAATTAAGCGCCTTCAGATTTCTGTCGGCCGTATATCTCTTTCACAGTGATGGAGGCATTCAGTAAGCACTGAAAAATTTTCTGCTCAATTAATAGTCCCTGAAATTTCATGTGTTGTGTAGCCTGTTAACCTACATGCAATACACTAAGATCCAAGGAAGGCTGATTTTTACGCTTACAGACCATTTCCAACATTGAGAGCACATTAAGGGTGCTACCAGCTACTAAAGAAGAAAGAGTATTTCATCTTACTCCGTGGTAGGATTTAGATTATTACAGTTGTTTTCTTACAACATCCACTAACTTTTCACACAAAAGCTTTTTTTTTTTCAGAATGGCGAGATGGTAAGCTTTGGTCCTCAGAAGTATGCTACTTCTGCCATGTTCTCAGAGTGGAGCTAGGCAAGTCCAGAAGCACGTGAAACCTCATCAGCACTCACAGTATCAGCACTGGTGTTCATCAAAGACATTTCTGAGAAGGTCCAATCCCTTATGTAATTTTTAAAAATAATTATACCACTTTAAAATAATGCAAGCTCTACAGTGGGTGGGACCCTTGACAGTCTCTCTCTTTGCCATCATATTCATCCTGTACCTCACTCTTCCACTGAAGGAAAGAAAGTATGCCTCCTTTCTTCATTGTCAGAGAAGGCGCTGCTTTATGCAGATAGAAGTAAAACTGAGGATATGGAGTCAGTTTTAGAGGGTGTTTGGTCAGGAAAAGCACACACATAGTATATGCATGTTGTGCCCGTCCATGTCAGTTCTGCTCATCCTTAACGATCCAGTTCATTCCCACTTTAAGTTCTCCCTGACGACTCCATGCAGAGGTCATTTCTTAGTCCTTGAAACTCCTCTAGCTGTTGTAGAATTAATTTCTAGTCATTCATGTATTTTCTTGTTATATCTCTTCTGAGGATGTTATGTGCAGTAATTTGAGTATAATTGCTTTATAATTTCACTTGTTTATATCTTGTTTCCGAACATGAACTATAAGCTTATTGAGGGCAGGGATCGAGATTTATGCATTTGTCTATCATTCACATCTCCTGGAAGTTCCCTGTATGTGGAAGGCACTCGTGTGATTGAGTGGGAGGCAGTTAAAACGCGTTAATTTGTTATGGAGGGAATTATCTGTTTTGCTGGTTTCAAGCATCTTCAAGCGTGGATTATGGCCAGGGTCAACCTCAGGCGTTATGCAGGTGGCACTAGACAGGAGCGTGCCTCGGATGTGCTCACAGACAGGAAAGCTCTTTCACACTGCTTGTCGAGGACTGTTACCGTGAGCAGACGTGATGGTGAGATGCTTGATTATGGTTTACTTGACTAGGAAGAATAATTTTACTAGACAAACCTTCCTTAAGTAGTGTGCTTATGTGTGCTAAATTCTGATTGTGTGTGAACATCACTTTTTTGAATCTGTAAGACATTTCCCTTTGAAGAAATAACTGTAAATGGCTATTCAGTTCCCAGTTAGAAGTTTTTTTAACTCCCATTGTCACTGATCTTTGGTACTAAGAGTACTTGTTTAAATACTGAGTTTCCTTTCCCTTTCTTAGGGAAAGGACTGGCACAGCCAAAATTTTGGAATAGTCCAATTTGTCCTTATAACCCTCTTACCGTTACTATTTCCTGTCTTCTAGTCTTCTTCTCTTCAAAGTTCCTAAGGTAATACCTACTTCCGCTTTGCTTTAAGACCGTTGTCTCCCAGCCCGCTACGATAGCTCAAGTGTTACATGTTCTCTATAGCTTAACTTACCTGCCTGCCAATCGGAATATCCCGTTCATTCAGCGCAGAGGCTCGCAGCTAAGAATCAGGAGGAAAGCTGTCTGATTAAACCAATTCGCAGTAATGTAAGAAAGATTCTTGCCCCCTTAACCTTCCCAAAGATGTTTCAGTTTTTTTAAAAAGCTTTGTTTCAAGTTTTTAAAAAGGCTTCTTTTTTAGGACCAAAGAAATTTCCTATTGGTAGAATTTCAAACATTGTTAAAGAAGAAATTGAATAAATGTGCATAGGCTTAGAGCAGTTATTTTTAATACTATGATTTATTAAATATTTGGTTTCAGATGTTGTAAGCCCTCGACATTTATTATTTATTTTAATCTCAATTCTATGAGGTAAACATCATTATTTCACTTTGCAAAAGAAGTCGACAAGAAATCAAACGACTTGCTCAACATTGCACAATTAATAAAGAGCAGAATTAGGCTCTGAACCATAAATTTCAACTGAAAAATCCATGACCTTAATCTCTGTCTTGTAATGCCAAATTTAGGAAGTAGAAGTTGCCTATCAGCACATTCAGGTGGGGTTTTCTCTGTGTGTCTGCTCTCGCTCTGTATGCTCTTGCACCCCTCTAAACTCCTATGTGTTTTTTCGTAACAACCTCCTTAGCTGTTGGAAGGGCTGTTAGAAGGGCTGTTGGGTGTGTAGGTATTCGGAAGTTGGCAACAGTCATTCAGTATAATTTTGTTGTAATTTGGGAGCACCGATATATATTAACACATATTTGGACTGTATTAGGTGTTCTTTTTATATAATTATATTTTATAAAAATAAGTCATAGTGTATTCATAATACCTAAACTGATAAAGTAAAGAATCTAAAGACTGAGAATCAGCCATGGTGATTCTAACTTACAAAGACAGCAAGGGAATGGGCCTGGAAATATTAGACTGATTTAATAAACAACTGTATTTCAGAAAATGGTAGCAGTGAAAATTTGAGCACCTAATATGTATATACATATATATATATGTATAGATATATTATTAGGTGCTCAAATTTCTACAGCGTTAGGCTAAGCTCTGATATAGGATGAAAATAGGAGAGAAGTTCGTAAAGGCTTAAAATAGGAATTTAGATTCTGTCTAAAGGAAGACACTATATTACATAGGAACTCCTGTTAGTCAGATGCCTTACGAGGTTGCGTGACATCTGAGAGCTCTTGTTGTCACCGTAACGTTAGCCCTGGTGGTAAGTGGCTCGAGCTTGGCCCTAGGTGAGGGGCCATGAAGCAAGGCGGCTGCTGGGGATGGACATATCCTGGCAGGTAGCACCGTCCTGCCTGCCTTGCCTGCGTGTGTAGGGCCTCTTCAGTCAACGGCGGGGGTGTCTTCCACGTGAACAGCATGTGCTGGGTTTTACTCCATAGTGCTAATGCACGTCACGCTTGTGGTAGGTTTGGTTTAGAATGTGGAGCCTTAGGAAGGTGTGAATGAGTGAAGCATGTAATTGATCTGGTGGCTCGTATGCCACCCCACCTTTTCAACCCCACGTAGCTGAATGGTACGAGGAGTAGTCGGTGTTCGTGTGTATAATTAGAGAAGGTGGCATCAGTCATCTCCGGCGACGCTGAGGGCAGCTTCCTGACCAGGATTCTCTCCCACCGCTTGCCACAGTTGCCCTTCTCTGTCTCATTCTCTGCCCTCTCTGGCTTGTCCGTCCCTGCTTCCTCTGTGACAGTGTTTTATCAATGGTCAGATCTGAGTAACAGCTGATACAACTAATGAAAGCTCATGGACTGGGGAAGATGATGGGTTTTCCTGTAAATCAATTCGTTGACTTGTCATTTCACTTAGCAGCATCTCTCTACATTAAATAGACTGATAAGCGGAAAGATTCAGGGGATCTGGGGGTCTTAAACTCATTTTTTGGTGCCAAATGCCACCATGATTATTGTTTAGTTCTACTCTCACTAGAAGTTTCTTCATAAGTCATAGCTAGCAAACACTGTTAACTTCTGTAGTCTAATTGGAGCCTCCTGCTCATGCTATCTTTTGAATTAAAACAATTTATTCTAATAGTAGCTTAGGAGTTGGACCTTCTTTAAGAGACCCATCAAGTCTTGAAATAAAACATTAGGAATCTTTTATAAAATTCCATGTTTAAGTCATTTTCTTCCATTGACTATTGCCACGAGAGCTCAGGCTTCAATTTCTGAAATCCGTTGGCATTTAAACTAAACATGCAGTAAACTGGTAATTGTTAACTTTTTCAATGCCGGTTTTCTTTTAGATCTCAAGCACATTTGAAAGTCAAGTATAGTAATTTGGTTTCACAGGAAAGCTGCTGAAAACCAAGTAGCATGAGCTGATGGGAGACATAAGCTCTGCCTTCCAATCAGGGGCCTGTGAAAAGGCATAACAACTTTTAAAAATATTGTGGTAGACCACCTGTTAAAAGAAGGTCTTCTGTTATGTATAGCCTTTATACATAAAGCTGGTATTAGTAAATTGCATCGAATCATAAAACACAAGATTTGTCTGATGCTCTGCTTCGGAGAAGTTGCTCACTGAACTGTAACCTCAGAGCACTTAGGATTTCCCCAGGCCCAAGGGTGTTTAAGATAAAACTTGGCAAATTAGTGGTTCTACAAATGGTTTGTTGAAGGGAATAGAGCTGTATTTTCCCTATGCCCACTGTACACTTCATGGACATGTTGGCCATTTTTATGAGGAGTTAACGTATCTACTGTATGTGGTAATTTTATTAGCATCTGTAACTTTAAATTTAGTGTTAATTTTGACAGTATGGAGAACAAAAGAAGGCCTGCTTTAGTCCTGAGGAGCAAATCTGAGTGAGACTTTGAGTTGGAAGGAGTAAGATATGAAGCCTTTATTACAAGGGGAAAATTAATAACCAATGTATTTAGCCATTCCTTTTTGAATTTAAAGCCTTCTTTTTCAGATTCGATGAGCATTACGGTAGTTTCCCTGGCAAATGGAAATACAGCTCGATACAAGTACTGTATTATGCTTTTATGCCAGAATTCTGCTGCGTTGATAGAGAATCATAGGATTTTAGAGCCTGAAGGAGTTTTTTAAATCATCTCATCCAAACCCTCATTTTACAGATGAGGAAACAGGCGCAGAGTGGGTAATTGTATTTTGTTTGAAGAGGCAGACTGGGTACTCACCATAATATCTCCTGAATGTTTTGCTTTTTTTTTTTTAATACTGGGAATTTTCTAATTAAAAACTTGCTTGGTTTCAGAACTACATTTGTGAGTAAGTTTTCCTGGTTCATGAGCTTCGTGAGGGTCAAAGGTCTCTCTTCAAACGGAAGTGTCGATTAAATTAAGTTTCTACGAAAAACAGTATTTAAAAATTACAGGAAAACAGAGTAATTCAAATTGATACTGGTATTTGAAGAGAAAGATGTAATTAAAGAGGGCTAAGATTCTTTGGAATATTCTGAGATTATAGTTTATTATGATGGGGTTCACTTGGAAAATGTGGGGCTTTCTCTTTGATATAGTTGTATGAGGATGAACGCTTTAAGATGAAATAGGTTTGCATTTGCTTTTCTAGTTAGTATCTTTTGGAGAGTTAGGAATGTCATATGGGAAGGGATGGACGTCAGCTGTCATGAGAGTCACCCCTCTTAGGGGCTGCTTTGTTCTCCCTCATATGTAAGGATTGGGGAATCCCAAGAACCTGAACTAATGACTATAGAAAATGAAAATGGCTTTCTGAAGCACAGTTTGTTGTTATAGTACTTTTTTGTCCTATAGATCAGAGATAGAAATTATCCCTTTCCCTTCTCAGTTTTAGAACTTGAGTGCCTAAAGGTGTTTGATATACAGTAGGCACTCATATTTCTTGAAAGGATGAATTATGTGAGAGAATTTTCTGAAATACTTTCAACTAAAGTAACTGGACAAACATTGGAAGGGGAAACAGAGGGATTTATTTATTTATTTATTTTTAAGATTTATTTTTTATTTATTTCTAACCCCCTTCTCCCTGCCCCAGTTGTCTGCTCTCTGCGTCCATTAGCTGTGTGTTGTTCTGTGGCCGCTCGGATGGGAGTGGTGTGGGAGCTGGTGTGCTTCGGGGCCGGGCAGCAACTGAGATGGAGATGGAGGTGTGTTGTCTCCATTAGCTCCATATGAACAGTGAGTTTTGGACTAAAGTGTTTGGAGGTGTGTGATTATCTATCCCATTAGTACCTTCAGCAGCCAGCCTGGTATTTGTCCTTGCTGCAGGCTCTCCATTTTCACGTAAGGCGTCACCGTTTTGCTGTATTTCTGTGGTTGGAGATGAGCGGCAGTTTGTTAGATTTTCTTGCTCTGTCACCAGTCCATCAAGCACAACTGTCAATTCGCCAGTTTGCACTACGCCACTTTTGTTTTCCAAGGAAAGTTTTAATTGTTCTTTCACTTTTCCCAGTTTTCTATTGTGGATTAACAGAGCTTGTTTCATATCTGTTGCTGCTCTTCCTAACAGAACATCTGCTTTTAAAGTGTGACGACTCCAAACTCGAAATTCCAGTGTAGTTTGTGGAGTCACATGTACAGTTAGCTGATCCCATTTAGGATCAGAACTACTGGACTTTGCTGTTTTCTTAATTTCTTGATCTACAACTACTTCTGTATATATTGCTATTCCAAATCTGTTTTTTTCTGTTCAGTTTGGCACTAGAAACAGTTACCTGTAACTGTGACCTTCCACTGGGGTTATTACTAGGTTCAGACCTTGGTGAAGCAGTGGCCATGTCCCAACATTCAGCTTACACCCGCACTAAGCCGTCTGCACCGCGCGGCCAGGCGTCCAGGGCACCTCCTTCTGCGGCGGCCGCCCCCAGGTTATGCACCTAGGATCGCCGCCCGCAGCGGGTGTGTCGGCCCCGCAGCCCTGGCTGCCCGCACCCACGCGGACCCGCACGCGCTCGCCGACACCCGACCCAACCCTCGGCCACCTGCTGCCACCAGTCCAACCAGCACCTCCCTTCCCAGGAGCGCGCCACTGCCGGAGTGCGTGCCTCTCCGCCCTCCCACCCCGGCACAGTGGACAGGGATTTAAATAGCGAATATGAATGTGTATGATCAAGGTATTTTCTGAGGTGGAACTAACAAGGTGTAGACAATAAAAGACAGAGAAAGTTGAGTGCATCTGCATGATTTCTGCCTGTTGTCCCAGGGCCTCCTTGTCAGTGGCCTGGACTATTGCAGTATTCTCCAGTCTGTTCTCCACCACCAGTGTGATTTTCTAATGCAATTCTAATTCTGATTCCTCTGGATGAAAACATTCAGTGGTCCCCTGTTAGTATTTAGAATAAGATTTAAGCTTTCTAGTCAACTGCTCTCTGTCCCTACTTTCCTCTTCATTCAACCACCAGCCTCCAGTTGTGCCAAAATAACACACTCACATACACACACACACCCCTCCCCAGGCTCAGCGTGTGGCTTTGTGCTCTGTACTTGTTCCCTCGAGCCTCCAGTGTAGACTGTCCATCCTACACTTCCCTCACTGCTGTATAATTTACCTTTCTCCTCATGTTTATCAGCTATGTCCCTTAAGTAAAAGCAATGTCCAAATTTTCACTGAAGTATTTTAAGTTTAATATTAAACACTCTTTAAATCATATATAACTATATTTACAATGATCACTTTTTCATGTCTTCTCTCATTTTAAATTCACTTAATGGAAAATTATGGAATGCTTACTCTGTCCAAAGCACTGTGCTTGGTTTTATCTGAATTCTGAATTTGACAAATGTTCCCCAAGGACAGTACATAAAATGGATGTTTGTGAGAAAATAAAGCTGAAATAGAACTTGTTTAGCCCTTCTTTTTTTGGAGCAAGAGGTCAGAATGATAGCACTGGAGAAAGCATTTGTGAACCCACAAAGTACCTATAAACTTTTAGATGAGTTCTCTTTATGAATGTGTTCAGAACTAATTCTGATGATAGAAAAACCATCCCATGAATTATAGATGAGTAAGTTATAATTAACGGCTTATGTAAAATATATGGTAGTTTCTGTAGATTATGTAGATTATGGTGGTCAACAATATTTTAGCAGTATTTATGTTCTCTTGTTTTCTTCTTTGACCATAAATGTGGTCCAGTTGTTGGAAGAATTTTCTAGTAACGTATTTTCAAAATGACTAGTTGGCTCATTAAGCAGGTCTGATAAGAGCCACAGAAAATCACGATAAACATGAATAATGTGTTGTGTTGAGAGGTACCTGTGGCTCCTTTAATACACATTTTAATGCATGTTTCTAAACCTCACTTAATATTTAATTATTTTTCTGTGGTATAACTGCTGTGATTTGGGGGGACTATTTGTGAAATTAATTGTGGGGGTAGTCCTTAGAAATGCATGGTTGAGTATATTTGGTCTTTTGTTAATTTGTTTGTTTGCTTTCAAGTGTTTATCAAAAATATGAGTAAAACCTCAGTCCTTTAAGACACCCTGAGAAATTCCGCGGCTTGTAATGTGATAAGTAGACGTTCCCTCACTCAGCAAGCGCGGCCTGGGTGTCTGGGGTGAGCGCTGCACTCTTCTGGACTTGAGGAGGAGAGCGGGCATGTGGCCTTCCCGTCTCCTTCTGCCGTGGCGCTCGTCTTCTGGCGGGTGAGGCAGGCGACCAACCGGGAAACGCAGCCAGGCTGCACACTCTGCGTCCGGTAAACCCAGGGGATGTGAGGGGCACTGCGCTGTGTGGGCCAGCCTAGGCTGGGCGGTCCAGGAAGGGCTTTCTGAGGAGGCGACTTTTACCTGGAGACCCCAGGAAGAAAGCGGCACAGCAGAGGTCTGCAGGGGAGCGTGCCAGGCGAGAGGCAGCAGGTAGAGGCGCCCGAGATGAGAAGCGTGGCGCGGCGAGGAGGGCCGCGTGGGGAGCCGGGCGGGCGGGCTCAGACCCTGCGGGCCCCGGCTGGCCGGCAGGCGGTGCAGATTGCGTGTGAGGGACAGGGGGCAGGCCCCAGAGGAGCTGACGCAGCCAAGTGTGTGTGTTCCGTTCCCGCCAAGACCCACGCTGCCCCGTGGAAGGGATTCCAGAGGACAGGAAGGGAAGGCGGGCGTTGAGGGAACAGACGCAGGGTGTGTTTTGGACGTGGAGTAGACGGGACCGCTGCCGGGGTTGGGGATGGGAGGGGAGTGGAAAAGAACTGGTCTTCATGCAGCATGGAAATGGGATGATGTGGAGAGAGGTGTTGAGCGCATCCAACATCTATTTCGTTCTATATCCTGAGTTAAAAGTATTGCATGTGTTCATTATTACAGTGGAACTGATGTAGTAAAAGTAAATATAATTCAGACACTTAAGCATACTGCTGCTTAGAGTCAGTTGCAATGAATTTAAAAAATTAAGAAGGTGACACTTAAGCCAAACAAATAATTTCACATAAAAGTTTAAGGGCAAGAATAATCTAAAGAATTAATTTTGCTGATAGGCATTTCTTTTTTACAGAGAAGTGAAGTTCCCTCTTGTAACTTATACAAAACCAGGAAATAGACCTGCATATTTAAAAAATCGTAGTTAGTATATTTTTGTATCCTTTTTCTTCTGAGGATTCCTTAGCTATGATAAATGGATTCCAGAAGGGAAGCACTAGCTGCTGACCTCCTGAACGATACATACAGCAAAGAGCACTGCCATCTACCTCATCTCCCCCTTCGCCCAGTGGGTCCCACCTGCGTCTTCAGCTGACCTTTTTTTTTTCTGACAATAGATGAGAAGGTTTATTTCTTTTCTTTTTTTAAAATTTATCTACATTTTAATTCAAATTATTTTGTATTACATATTCCTGCTTCTACTTATGAGGTCCTGGGTTCAATCCCCTGGCAGCTTCTAAAAAATGTAATTTTGAATGAGTAAAATATGGTTCAAAAGGCTGTGTAGAGTAAAGTTTCCCTCTTACTACATTCTCTCACTTAACCACTGTATTGTTTCAAGTGTATTCTTTGCAAATATAAACATACACATTTTCTTTTTTTGGAGATGTCAGGGCTTGAACCCCAGACCTCCTACATTCAAAGTAGGTGTGCAGCCGCTGAGCTGCAGGCACTCAAGCACTAAACGACACCTGCTCCCCTAGGTATATGGGTTTTTTTTTTTTGTACATTTTCTTGTCTTTATTTATTTTTTTAATATTACATTAAAAAAATATGAGGTCCCCATATACCCCCCACCCCCTCACCCTACTCCTCCCCCCTTCAGCTGACTTTTAACATCATTACAGGTGACTTTGAGGTCCACCTGGATAATTTAGCAACTCTCAGACTCCCTGCCCTCAGTACCCCCGTCCTGCAAGACTGCAGGAGGTGGAGTGAGAGAGCAGGAGGCAGAGAAGAGAGCCACGAGTGTCTGAGGCCGAGCCCCTCGGGAGAGGCCGGCGTGGCTCCAGGCACTCGTCTCTGCTGCCAAGCGCCACCACCCCCGGTCCATTGACTTCTTTCATTTAAAGAAAATGTATTGAAGTACATCATTCATACTTGAACATACATAAGCAGTAAGTGTATGGTAAAAGTTGTGAACTTACAAAACAAACATGCATGGCGTGTTTGTTATAGTTCCTGAGAGAACGTTCTCACGTTTGTTCTGCTACCCACAGCCCGTCTTCCACCACAGGATTAACTGTGTTATACAGTCCCATGTCTGGGACAATCTATTCCAAGTGTACACTCAGTTGCTCTCATTTCATTATTTTTACACATTAGGCTTTAAAATAAGATTTTGTTTAAACCAAGAGTGCAATGGTTTTTTAAGGAGGTTTTTAATAGACTCTTGGCAGTGGCAAACCTGCCCACTGAGGTGGTCCCAAGCCAAATCATTCTGTCATTTTGAGTGTCACCAATTTGAGTTGAGGGTCATCAGCCAATAATTGTAATAACCCAAATTTCAGTGTTCTAGCTCCCACCCTGTTCTACCCCCCCCAAATACTTCCAAGTAACCCCCAGAGGGCTTCTCTATGATATTTATTTTCCGCAGACCCCGGGAGTTTGTGGGTTCTAAGATGGCTCCGTTCCTGGCTTCTTCTGGTTTTTATCTCCACCGGCCTTCTCCTTTGCTTTCCCAGGCCCTGTTGCCTGTCTGGTTTCATCCATTAAGCCCTTTCCCACCCGTTCCCTCAGAGCAGGGTTCAAGTCCTTTCCCAAAGAGCTTCTGGACTCCTGCAAATTAGGGGTTGTGGCTGGCACAACTTTAAGTGCCCTGACAATTAGCACACTCGTCCACCCCCGAGAGCCCAGAGAGCATCTTCTGAGGAGGGTCTCACCCAAGAGTAGATGTGGCCAGCTAGAGATAAATCTTAATTAGGAATCAAAACAGGAGAAGCTATGGGAAATAGCATGGCAATTCTGAGATGTTCTTATCTGATGTTAGTTTTCACCCTCTAGCTGTAGAATCTTTTTCCAGGTAAAATCTTATAGAACCCTTAAGTATGAAACAGGTGACATTCAGGTGTTAGGAGCAGGCTATACTGCTCTTTTAGCCTCTGTCTCTGCTGGGGACACCCCACCCCAGAAATCCTCAGGAAATTCTCGGGATCCTTAGAACCTACCTTGAAACTACCGCACTATGACAAAGATTGCAGAAATGAAGGCAGATGTTTGCACTGCATGTTGATGCCTCCTCAGACCCACCACCAGTTACCCAGTGTTTCTGGTCTTCAGCCTCTCCCACCTCCATTGGCTCTGATTCCTTAGGTGCCAACGTGTGCACGGGGCTCTACCTCCTGGGGGGTGCTAGTTGCCCTCTCTAGCTTCCTCTCGTCTGCCTTCCACTCTGCCCCTGCGCCATCTTTCTGAACTGCACGTCAGACTTTGACCCTCACTAAATCCTTTCTGCGGCCCACCATTTCCCAGGATGAAGGTCTTGGGCACGCAGCTCTTCCCTTACGGTGGTGTCTACATAGTTGCCCCCCGACTCCACCCCCCTCAGTCCCTCCTCCCCACTCCCCAACCCCCAGGCACACCCCTGCTCTCCAGCGCTGCGTTCTGGTTGTGCATCCTTGGTAAAACCTCCTGTAATGTCCTGCTACCAGTCCCAGGTGTGGTAAGGTTACACGGTCCTCCCTCCCCAGATGCGGTCCAGTCTTCTCGGGTGGCACCTGTTACTCTGCACTGTGAGTGTTGGGTTGATCTCCTTGCTTGTCTTCTTCACTTACGTACAAACTCTTTAAGGGCAAGTATGTTATGGTTGGCTTCTTCCCTTTTCTGTACGCAGATCCTAAGCCCCCAGCAGATGCCTGACATAGAAGGCACTCACCGTTTGAATGAATGAGTCGTCAGGTTACCACATAAGCATTTATCAAGATGTGAATGGCAGTTATTAAGTACATCAGCTCCAGGTTAATAAAAGCAGAAATCATTTTTCAAAGCCTCATTGTTGCAAGACTTTCCATGCAATGTCTGTTTAAATGAGATTTCAGCTTTATAAGGGAAAGTTTTATTCTTCAAAGCAACAGAAGCTTTACCTGTTCTGTGGAGGTCTTTCCACCTGAATGGAATTATCAGAAGCTCTAACCAGCTTCTCCTGTTCATAATACAAGGCATAGGTGATAGTCATGGGAGGGGGGGGGTTGTGAAGGTGTGACTACGACAAGTGGCTGTGCCTGCTGATGAGTCGCTCACACTGAAATTGTCTTTCTGCAGGTGATGTGTCACCCATCAGTATGTCTCCCATCAGTCAGTCTCAGTTTATCCCACTCGGGGAAATCCTTTGCTTGGCCATCTCAGCAATGAACTCGGCAAGGAAGCCTGTCACCCAAGAAGCACTGATGGAACACCTGACCACGTGTTTCCCAGGTAACAGAAAAAAAATGGAGCACTTCCCAAACGGATGTGTGCTCTGCTCAGTCTGGGACCTCGGGTGGACGGTTCTTCCCATGTTTGATAAATAGGAAAAACTTCTTTATGAAAACGACTTTATGAAAGCTTTTCTTAACTCCGTAATTGAATATTAAGACACTGTGTTATTTCAAAAATAAATTTCCTGCTTCTCAGCTGTAATTCCTTTTTAATTGGCACTGAGTAAAAAAAAAGTTAAATCAGAATCCGTGAAGAATTCTGGCAAAAACTACCAAGATTATGTTCAACCTTTGCGTTCAACCTTGTTTAAATACCTTGACAGAGGTTCAAGGGATTAGTCAGAAACAGCTAAAAGTTCGTTTAAAAGGGTTAAACCGTATAAAGTATTATGTCAAAAAATAAGCCTATCTTGTACATTCATGTCATGGCTTGATGAGTTTTAAGAATATGATATTTGATAAATTAGTTGAGATTTAGAAAAATTAGGTAAATGTTTACTTTGTCTCAAATATTATTTAAAAAGACAACAGCACAGCAGTTGCAGTGAATGCACCTCTAGTGCCAGAAAGCATTAGGAATGGCGACAATCTGGAGAATATGTGGCCCATCTCAGGAGGGGCAGCCCACTGCTCAGCCCCAGCTTGTCATCGACATCCCCTGCAGCCCAAAAATGTGGAATCCTTTTCGTGTTGCCAAGTCCTCTAATTTTTCAGGAAAATCTTGAAATGCAGAATTTTATATGCTAGCAATATTTAGGCCAAATAAAAGATGTAATTAGGCCACCAGTTTTCAACCTTGATTTCAACCTATCCTTAGATTGAAATAGAGCCCACATGAAAAACTAGTGCTTGACATGTTTTTCACTCAACTTAGAAGAAACCTTAGTAAATATAATATTGGCTGTATCCATTAGCTTTTGCTATGAAAATGCTTGCTGACATCCAACCACAGCACATCAGTGGCGTGCCGCAGTAAGTACTGGTTTAGCTCCTATGTCTGTGGGCTCCCAGGAGTCAGCTGATGCAAGCTGGCCTAGCTGGGTGACTTGCTCCACCTGTACCCCCTCTCTTTGGAAAAGGGGCCTGGCTCAGGCCCACTCTGTTATGGGGATGGGAGAGGCTCAAGAGAGCAAGACCAGTCACACAAGGGCTCTTCAACCTCTGGCCATGCCATACCCACTTAACATTTCATTGGCCAAAGCAAACATGCCTCAACCCAGAGGCAAGATGAGAGAAGTACATTCATGGGGCTACTTCTAAATTAAACAATAATCCCATTGACTATACTGGGTCTCCCTACTTTTCCTTTTGCCCCAAAGAAACTATATTTCTGTCCCAGTGATTTTTCCTCCTTTGTTCAGTTTCCTAAATGATATGTTTTGAAATTACGTATACTGTTTAGAAACTCTAACTGGAACCCACCCTTGTAACCTATAAAGAATCTTAAATATGTAGCATTTTGTTAACTCTGAATATAGTTCACTGCCTGATGGTTTTTCTGTCTTTGTTAACTCAAAGACAAGCTCTTGCCCTCTTAGTAGAAAGAAGCTTTACTGCACACACATGATGGTCTCATGAGGGGGAAAGCCTTTCTTTTGGCCTTACACCTAGGTAGCCACTTCTAACATTAAACATCCCAGCAACTTTTAACATTCCTATTTGTATATAGCGCCATGAGAGATCCCATAGCTCTTTCCAACTTGGTTACCCTTCCTGGGCCGTAAAATAGAGAGTGGAAGGAAACAGTGCTGGTAGATAATGGCAAATTGCTCATCATTGCCAAGCAACTAACAAAATCACTAAACTGGAATACATTGTGGAGAACGCCATAGGTTATTTGTACTTAAAAGAGCCACTTTTAAGTAGCTTTTATGGTAACAAACTTAAGTTCCAAGGCCATGGTTTCCAGATGGGCTGAGAGGAGCTAAGCCTTTTTCATTTGTGTGATACTGATGACATCTTGGCCAGCCTCAGAAGTTTGCAAAGGCACTGCACAAATCTGAGTCTAGGACAGGGGTTGGCAAACTGCAGCCTACAAATGTGCCTGTCGTCTCTTTTTGTAAATAAAGTTTTATCAAAGACAGCCACACCTATTTATTTATGCATTGTCTATGACTCCTTTTGTGCCACAGGGGCTGAGTTGACTAGCTGCAATAGAGAGCATCGGGCCCACAAGCCTAAAATATTTACTACCTGGCCCTTTACAGAAAATGCTTGCCAACCAACCCCTCAGCCAGAGCATGATGCTAATTATATAAAATTTTGTCCAGCAATGGCTGAATAGATTTTAAACTAATATTTCATTAACAAGTGAGATAACAAGCCTGTCTTCCTTCTCTCTCCTTCTCTCCTTTTTTCCTTACCTTCCATTGTTTTTCTTCTTTTCTTTTGCTATCATTACATCAGAGCAACACTTTAGAAAACTTAATGTCATTTACATTCTATTGGAAAAATATATTTCCTAGGCATTTTTATGACAGAGCCAAAACCCTGGAGGGATTTTACTATCATATTTATATTTTGTGGGGTTTTTTTAGAGGTAAAAGGAAAGTAGTTACCTTTTTTTCCTCTAACTTACTATATGAAAGTAAAGTTTTGAAGTCTCATATTTAGTGCATATGTTATAAATAAAAAGAATAGCCTAGAATTTGGCCTCTATTCCTGGTTTAGACATTCAAGTTTTCAGTTGAAAAGTCTTCCAGTAAAAATATCTTATATACTAAGACAAAACTTTTTATTATAACCTTTTTTATGTAGGTTGAATTTTTGAAAACAACTCAACTATTATGTACCGGTTTCCAGTACAGAATGAATGTTTTTTAAAGATTAAAAACTAGTTTGCTTCTCAGCTTTTTAAATAACTACTCATCACTTCATCCATGATGAATGATAATTTAAATTAGGTTATTAGTACTTCTTGGTTTGTTACAGTTAGATTCTCCGAGAAGGAAAGGCAACGTTCAGGGACGTAGAGTCGGTCCTGGAAGGCTGCTTGCAGGGTGGAGTTGACCTCAGAGCTTGCTGGAGAATGGTAGCATTATCTGTGTACTATTCTATCTCCGATTCACCCCTTCACAGAGGTTTTTACTGACTTCTCTTCCATTCCGTGTTTTTCACAAAGAAGAGATCATCTAAAGCAGCCCATCGAAAGTTTTCCGTCTATAATGCTTAACACCCTGAACGTGTACATGTGGCCTCTGGTCTGACAATTTGTGGGATTTGAAGAAGTGAAACAACACATAGCCTAAGGGTTGTACGGTGTTTTAAAGTATCTCTTTTTGCTTTGCAATCTGTAAAGGTATAGAAAAGGAGAGGGGTCAGGTTTCATCCTGTGAGGATGTAGAGCTTTTCTTTAAAGACTGTGGTCGATTTTCATGGTGAACTCGGGGACGTGACTCGAGGAGTGGCAGAATATGCAAGCATTAAACATATCCATCACATCCAGCACTTTTTCAGATCAACCCTATACATTCTTTTAGGAACCCTGGATTTCATAGACAGTTGAAAACATCAGTCACTGAGCTAGAGCTTAATAATAAAATCATAATGGTGAATATCAGTGACTTTCATAAAATACTTGAAAACTCAAATGTAGAAGTATATAAATGGATGGGACAGAGAATAAAGGTTCTAGTGTGTTTTTTGCAAGTTAAACGTTATTTGACTAATACATATGAAAATCCAGGACATAAAAATTTTAGATGCAAATCTTCCATGTAAATTCTTCATTATTCCTTTATTTGGAAACAACCTGAGAGTTTGTTCTTAATGGTAAATAAAAATAATTACATTTAGTCATGATTCTATATAGTTTCTTCAGTTTTCTAAGTTCATCATTGGGAATTCCTACAAGTCAGCCAATTCTATAATACAGTTAATTTTCTGTTGCATATAAACAGCTATTTTTATGAATATACCCCATATTTTCCTCTATTTGCAGCCACAGTAAACTGGTCAACCAAGAATTCTTGCAAAGGAACCTTACAATTTTTCAAAAAAGTCTTTCTCTTACAGTGTTAACTGATAATATGTTATCTTTTAAGATAAAGTCAGCTTTAGGTAAGAGTTGGTTATCTTGACTGCTGTGCTGCACAGCCATGGGCATCATTTTGGCTAGACTACGTACAAGGCAAGTAGGTACCCGCGTCCCGGGTTGCACTCTGTGTGGCTGGTGCCCCCTGAAGGTGTTCAGCGTGGAGGCTCTGGGTGGTAGTAGGGTGCGTGGCACTTTTAAGGTGCTCATTTTCTGGGCCAGCACTTTTTCTATTATGACTCTCAAGAATTGCCTGTGCTTGGCCAGGATTATGTTATCAATTCAATTGGAATTCATTTCTATTTTGTGCTAAAATTTAAAAAAAATGATTATACCAGTCTTCAAGTCATTTGTACATCACCCAATGTATATTTAATCAAGAGTAGAGCATTAGACTAAAAGGAAACCATGCAACCCAAAAACTGAATAATTATGTGCAGCACGCTATTATCTATAAGCAGTGCCACCTCCTCTGCTTGGATCGCCAAGTACACCTTCTGAAGATGGTAACACGGATGTGTGTGTCCCGTCATGGTCACGGGCGCTCTCCCCTCAGGAGCTCCCGGCCATTGCTGATGCCTTCATAGCCCATCAATACCCCCGCTGGGTCTTCTTTCATGATACTGGAAGGATTGGGAGAGCCTAACTCCTCAGCTCATCCTGTGCTGGTGATCACTACGCAGTGCTCTTGAAACTGATCTGTGTTTCCACAGGCTCTGGCCTCACACTGAGACTGTTCAGAGCTAATATGCTGCAGGCACTATTCTGCATCCATTAAGCTCATTTAAACTCAAAACAACGCTATGCGGGTAGGTACTGTTATTACCCACATTTCGATGACAGTAAACAGAGGCTCAGGGAGGCTAAGTAAGTTGCCGAAGATGATGCCAGCTGGAATTCAGATCCAGCAGGCTGGCCCAGAGTCCAAGCTCTTCGTCTCTACGTTGCACAGCCTTTCCCACAGTAGGTTGGACCACATGCACTTGCCAGTGTTATGGGTCAGACATAGTTGAATATTGTAGTTTTGTATGATTCAATCTGAGCTATTTCCAGATTGCAGCATTCAGATAGTCTCCTAAGTGTTACCACCCTGAATAAGCCTTGTGCTGAGGAATGGAGAATCACCAAAAAACAAAGTAAATGGGCTGTATGTACCCTGAAGGAATTTATACTCTCTTAAGTTAGACAAGGATATGCACGTGCCCAGAACCCTTGGAGAACATAAATTATGGTACAAAGAGGCATCTGTGATTGTCTTCTGAAATTTCTATCCTAGAAAATACGGCAGTTTTGGACTCAGGGATCAGAGAGATGTAGAGTCTAAGCTTTTGCTAGAGCATTTGTTAGGGCTCTCTTGTTGCAAATGAGAGAAACCACCTTCATCTCGCTGACTTAGGACAAGAAGAAGAAAGTTCTCACCTGAATCCCGGCAGCGCTGTTATTTCCCTGCTTGCCTTTCTGTAAATGTATATATCATTTAGAATAGTTTTCATTTTTCCCTCACTTAGAAATGTTCTTTCATGGTTCAGTTAACTAAAGGCTCTGTAACATCAGTAGCCATCTAACCCCATCTCACTTCCATCCCTCTTCTTCCCAGCTTTTTACTATTTTCCCATCCTATCAGTAGGCATATTCATAATGTCTTTCGCAGAAAACCAGAATTCACGCTAAACTTAACAAACCTCTGTGTGAGTCCTGCTTCGTTGCCGTGTGGTAACGCTTTGAAGCCTGACAGAATTGACAGGATACTGGAAGTCAAGCATCTAACAACTTGCTCCCTCTCCATTCTCACGCGTGTGTTCTGTTGTTGTTGTTTCGCTGTGGCTTTAGGTGTCCCGACCCCAAGCCAAGAAATTCTGCGGCACACGCTGAACACGCTGGTGCGGGAGAGGAAGATCTACCCGACTCCAGACGGCTATTTCATTGTGACTCCACAGACTTACTTCATCACGCCTTCCCTCATAAGAACTAACAGTAAGTGGTACCATTTGGATGAGAGGGTGCCTGACAGGTCGCAGTGTACCTCTCCCCAGCCGGGGACGGTGACGCCCTCTGCCTCGGGCTGCGTCAGGGAAAGAACCTTGCCCAGAAACCACTGCGAGTCTTGCCATTGCTGCAGAGAAGACACGCACAGCATGCACGCGTCAACCCTGCAGAGGAAAGCGGCCAAGGAGAGCAAAGACCCTTACTGCCCTCCTTCGCTGTGCCTGGTGCCCCCGACCGAAAAGAGCAAAAGTACTATGAACTTTTCCTATAAGGCAGAAACTCTCTCAAAACCTAAGGACAGTGAAAAGCAGTCCAAGAAATTTGGACTGAAGTTATTCCGGCTGAGTTTTAAAAAAGACAAGACCAAACAGCTGGCCAATTTTTCCGCCCAGTTTCCTCCTGAGGAGTGGCCTCTGAGAGATGAGGACACGCCAACTACTATCCCCAGGGAAGTGGAAATGGAAATTATTAGGCGGATCAACCCGGACTTGACCGTGGAAAACGTCATGAGGCACACCGCACTAATGAAGAAGCTCGAAGAGGAGAAGGCGCATCGGAGTAAAGCCGGGTCCTCGGCCCACCACAGTGGAAGAAGTAAAAAGAGCAGGACGCACCGCAAGTCCCATGGGAAATCTCGCTCGCACAGCAAGACACGTATATCCAAGGGAGACCCGTCGGAGGGGTCTCATCTCGAGATCCCTGGCGAACGAGAGTACGACTTCTGTGACCCTCTGACCAGGGCGCCCAGGGAGGGCTGCTTCATCATTGAACACAAAGGAGACAACTTCATCATGCACAGCAACACAGCCATGATCGAGTCCCATTTCCCCATGACACCAGAGTGGGACGTGTCTGGTGAGCTGGCCAAAAGGAGAACTGAGATGCCTTTTCCGGAACCTTCCAGGGGAAGCGCCCACTCGAAAGTACACCGGAGCCACAGCCACACCCAGGACCGACGCTCCAGGAACGAGAGGTCCAGCAAAGCCAAGGAGAGGTCCCGGTCGATGGACAACTCCAAAGGCCCTCTGGGCGCTTCTTCTCTGGGGACTCCTGAAGACTTGGCTGAAGGCTGCAGCCAAGACGACCAAACCCCCAGCCAATCCTACATCGACGACAGTACTTTAAGGCCGGCGCAGACCGTCGGTCACCCAAGGGCTCACATTTCCTCCTCGGGCTATAAAGAGGCGTGTATACCGGAAATCGTCAGCGGCAGCAAGGAGCTCTCCGGTGCTTGCAGCCTTCTGGAGCAAGGCAAACCACCCGAGAGCCTGCCGTCCTACGGCGAGCTCGGCTCCTGCCCCGCGAAAGCAGCCACCGACGACTATTTCCAGTGCAACACCTCCAGTGAGACGGTGCTCACCGCGCCCTCGCCCCTGGGAAAGAGCAAAGAGGACCAGGACGTGCCCACGCTGGCGGAGGGGGTGAAAAAGCTGCCCGCTTCGGAGAGGCAGGCCCCGCATCCCTCCAGGGAGCCGGGCGGGCACAAGGAGGACTCGCCCCAGGGGCCGGGCGGGGGCCCCGCGGCCGCAGTGGCGGAAGCCATCGCCAACGGCCGCCTGGTCCCGCACTACGGCGCCGAGCCCGGCGGCCTGGACAAGAGGAAAGAGATCTTCAGCAAGGACACGCTGTTCAAGCCGCTGCACAGCAGCCTGTCTGTGAACAGCTACCACAAGCCGAGCCTGTCCCTCCTGAAGGCCCACCCGAAGACGCCCGCCGACGCCCTGCCCGGCCGGGCCGAGAAGCTGGAGGCGGCCCTGGGCACGCCCGCGGCCCCGGCCCTGCCCGCCTCCCAGCGCCAGCAGGAGGCCGCGGTGGCTCAGGAGGCCTCTTTCGACTATTACAACGTCTCCGACGACGACGACTCCGAGGAAGGCGCGGGCAAGAACCCCGCGGAGGAGAAGGGGCGGGAGGACGTGGGCACCATGCAGTGGCTGCTGGAGCGGGAGAAGGAGCGAGACCTGCAGAGGAAGTTCGAGAAGAACCTCACTCTCCTGGCCCCCAAGGACACGGACGGCGGCCACCAGCGAGCCGCCCACTCGGCGCGCCTCGACAGCATGGACAGCAGCAGCATCACGGTGGACAGCGGCTTCAACTCCCCCCGGTAAGGAGGCCGCGGCCCGGCGCGGCGCGAGGGCTGAGAGGCGCGCGGGTGGTGGTGTTAACGGCCTGTTTCTGACTTCTTTTTCAGGAATTGAAAAAAAAAACGTTTCTGCAGCTGTAGAGATCACCAATCTGGACTGGTGGGTTGGCCCCTGCCCTCGAGCCCACCTCGGCCCAAAGGCCCTCCCGCGTCTCCCAGTGTCCCCGCCCCACGGTTGTGTTGCCCCCCGCCTCAGAAGGGAAGGAAGTTTTTAAGTCTTTCAAAAAGAGTAACCTTTTTTTTTCGAGCGGGAAGAGTAGTGGAGAAGGGTAAGGTTTGTAACCTGGTGGATTGATTGCGGGACAGGAGGCCCTCTGGTCGCAGGGTAGTATCAGTTTGCAAACCCTTTCTGAGGGATGGAGAGACCTGCTGCTATTTTAACCCCTGCTTTCTCTGCGGCTGCCCCAGTGCTCTCACGCCTTCCTCTCGCCCCTCACGGATCGCAGGGAAGGAACCTTCTTTCCCGCACGTGGCGGTTAGAGACCGGGGCTCGGGTGGGCCCGAGCTCCTCCTGCAGGGTCAGTGCAGTTGGGTGCAGGCACGTAATCTTAGCCCTGTCCTCTCAGCAGGTGGTGAGGCCGGGAGCTCTTGAGAGTCGAGGGTGCCTTGCTCCAAGCGCTGAAGCTGTGCAGGGGCTGCGAACGCAAGCGAGCGTCTGTACAACTTTTTCCTCCTTAACAAAGCTCTTCCTTCTCCTCCAAGAACAACTCGGGACCTAGTTCTCTTTCTAAATCCTACTCCAGATTGGTGACTCTGGGATGCAGAAATGCTGTTGAGAGTAGACGCTTTGCATCAGCCATGATTCCTGAGATTTCATAATACTCGTCATTTTTAACCATTATCCAAATACAATTATGCATTCCATACATTTATTCTTTATTAAGAATTAAAATTAATTCTGTTGTTATTTCATCAAATAGCTGGATAATTTGGGATCAGAACATCAGAAAATCAGAACTGGGAGTCATTAATCTATTTGTCCAGTAGCAGGCCTTTGGTATTTCTTAGAGGACTAGTTTTACCATTATGATTTCATTATTGCCATATAACCTTTTTTCCAAGTCAGTGCTCGTGTGGGAATCTGCTGTCTAACTCAGGCCACAGGATGGTGCTCTGGTCAGCGTGGGTGGGAGAAGGCGCTCGGCCTCCTCTGCGCGTCTCTCGAGGAGCCCCCCCAGGCCTCAGGGAGCCATGCTGTTCAGTCGGAGAACTCCTGGCCTATTCTAGCGGCTTTTCTAAGAAATCACTTTTTTATATTAAATCAAATCCTCATTTATTTTCCGATTGACTTCCTCTGCCCCTTTCCTTCTCTTTTCCTGTTCTAACCTTGCTTTCCTCTTGAATTCCTAGTAGTGGATTCCAGATACACGGAATTGAAAGACTGTGATCCACGGTAACAGTTCAGAAGCATCACTTATGGAAAATGTGGTTTATTTTCCTGTACCTTTGTGTCCTACTCTTTCTTATTAGATAGACTCTGACTAAATGCTTTCTCACACAGTAGTTTGAAACTCCACATTGCCCTCCTGCCCATGGGAAAGCTGCAATAATCCAGATAGAGCTGCCAAGGAGATGTTGGGAGTAGGGTAATGGGTTCTAGCTCAGAAACATACCCATCCCATAAGAGTGTACATGTTTTGTTTGTATGGGGGGCAAATAGAACTATTTATGAAATAGTTGAACCAGTGTCTCCACAGAACACATTCTGTTGTCTCTAACTTTACATTTGGGATTATTTCTTGAAGTGGCAGTGAGTTCTCAAGATGAAAAGCCTGTTATTCTGAATCCGAGGCCAAAACTCTGGTTGATAAACACAATATGAAAGTCTGAGAGGCCAGAGGCTGCCAGGGACATATTTGCTTCATGTACGTGCTGAGGAAGGATGGACAACAGAGCTTTTCGGCTCAGTTTGTCTACCTATAAAATCCTGAAATCCTATTTTTAAGATTGTACTCCATTAGCTATCTTTAAAAAAAAAAAGAAACCTTTAGATTTGAGAAATATTTCTACTGCAAACACTCCTTTTCCATTAATTGTTTCCTCATCATTCCCAGAGCCCTGAATATGAATGTCTCAGGCTCTACTCATTATCACAGCAGTGATGAAGTATGTTCTACTGGAGAAACCAGGAGTGCTGTGTACTCAGTTATCTCAGTTAATATGTTTTCTGTGGTTGAAGGTTTACTCTCTTTGGCCCAGGCAGCCCTATCCTTGAAGATCTATTGTAATAATGGGTGTTTACAATGCCTGGCATACAGCAGGGACTCAATAAATGTTAATAATCTCATGACTCAAAAGCTGCTTTAAACTTGGATCCTTTGGACTTTAAAAATACGTTTCCCATAGAAAAGAGGTCCTTGTCAATTCCCAAGCCAACCCACAGTGCTGCTTAGCTCATTATATACCTGGTGTGTAACAGAAATAATGTACGTGTTTCCAGCTTTTCGCAGTATACAGATTCTTCATTTATGCCTAGGTCCTCACAGTCACCCTGTGAATAGGTCAGTCAAATCATATTTATTCCCATTTTCGAGATGGGGAAGTAAAGTACTGTCAAAAGTTACAGTCATGATTAAGAATGAGACTGAAGGATTGTGTCATGAAACCCTTGGGGTTCTCCACGTTTTTTGTTGTTCTGCCTTCCCCCTCCCATGCCTCAGGTGTAGGCCTGGCACGCCACTCAGAAATCTGGGGAGGCAGGCAGGTAGTTAAGCCTAGCACTTCCCATCCTTTTCGTGGTAAAGTTTTACAGTATTCTTCAGGTATGCCCAGATTTAGCATAAGCATAACGAGAGATTTTGACTTATCTCTATAGATGTTTAACCTCCTAACGGTACCCTCACTCTTCCAGGAAAGTTCAGCTGTCACTCAGGTAGCCAATGAAATAACTTCTTTTGAAACAATTAACTCTTGGCCCCTTGGGGAGAAGCACACTCAGGCCACTAGAGGTTAGTATGTCACAGCATGTTAGGAAGGGCTGCTGTGCTACAGGGTTCAGGCAAAATGGCGCTCAGCCTAGGCTGGGAAGGAAGCGAGCAGGCAAGGATGTCTCCTTCTCAGTAGTTTGACCTGTTGACCAGCTCCCGTGAGTTTTGATTGGCCGTGGGGGCCAACTCTTACTCAGTGTTTTATATACCTGGAATCTACCCATTGGAGTGGATGTTTTGAGTGTGATTATGGCTTCTTCATTCCTGTGTAAGCTGATAAATTCGTATTCCCATTTTGGGAACGTTAAACATAAAACCCATTCAGCTCCCCTCAATTGGGCCAAGTAAGCTTGTTTTCTGCTATTATATACACATTTGAAATGTGAAGTGTTCTAAACTCTTGGAGCAAAAGATTGATTCAAAGATTTCTAACTTAGAATAGTGAAAAGAGAAATTCAAATAATAAAGCTTCCCTATGAGAATCCTTTAAGGCAAATAAAAAAATTCTACCAAGCGGGAGGGGAATGAATGAAACCACAAAAGATTGGAGGAAAAGGGTTCTTTATCGGTTCTAATGTATTTTAAATAAAGCATTAGAATCTGAAACAGGTGTGAAGTGTTTAAAGAGAACTTTATTCCCACAGTGCTGCCAATTAGCTAGCTGGCGGCATGCTTGGAGTCCACCAAAGTCAAAATCTGCTCATCAAGAATGACAGCGGGATCATGGAGGGAAGAGCATTGAGTTTATGCCGAAGCAGTTTTGCCAAAGAATTTCCAGCCTAAAGTGAAACCATGAAACATGTATATTTATGAGTATTCATTTTTTAAAACTAATATGATAGCTATCTCTCATATCACAGTTGGAAGTCGTTCCCTTGAATGTGAAAAGAAGGGGGAAACAAACTTCAAAGTGCAGTCAGCTTTGTAAAAGCCCTCTTCATTCAGTGTGCTGCTGATGGCGGCACGTCTGGTGGAAACGCTGAGCCCATGCTTGAGGAGCACATGTGCATCATCAGGCCGAGCTGGCCTACTCATAGGGCATTATAAACAACAGAGGAGATCCATGAACGCCATCGTTTGCTCTTCCTCTGGTGCTCGATATATAATTATTTATGTTAAAAACAAAACAAACCCTTTTTACTCTTTTAGTACTCGGGAGAGCCTGGCTTCCAACACCTCGAGCATCGTGGAAAGCAACCGTCGTCAGAACCCTGCGCTGAGCCCAGCCCATGGTGGGGCTGGCCCAACCTTCACCTTCCGAGCAAGCGCGGACCCCCCGGCCAACGAGGCTGAGAAGCTACAGAAACCTTCCAGCTGCTTGCAAGCTTCTGTTACTAGCGTGTGATAGTCCTTCTGCCTCAGATTTTCCCTCTCGTTCGATACAGCAAAGTTTACGACACTGGGACTGATGTTTACATCTTTGGAAAGACAAGCATCTTAACCACAGTTTTTGTGTTTACTTAAACTGTGCTGCTAGGTAGGCTAGGGCAAACAACAAAAATTTTGTTTCAGAGTATTGCTTTTCACATTTATGGCTCTGTAGCAACAGAATAGCAGTAGGGGTGATATGTATACTTTTGCTTCACTAATTGTAACTGAGCACATATAGGAAAGTCTAGACACTGTAAGTGTAATATGCATTTTCAATGTCATGCAGTTGCCAATTCCATTTTAAAATGCCACAGATGCGTGTTGCTCCCAGTCTGTGGTTAAATGGTGCCACAGAACTGATCCTTGACACTTCCAAATAAACGAAGCCACCACAAAATGTCAAATGCAAGGGTCCACCTTGAGGGAGAGCAATGCCAAACTGACCAGAAGGGATCCCAGCCCTCTGTGTGTGAAGCGTTTATGCACCTGTCATTTTCACTGTGAGTTTTTGTGACACTATTTTGCAGGAGCCCATGGAAGTGTGCCAGAAGGGGTCGTGATTGAAATACTGGGAGTGTTTGTTTTGGGGATTTTTGTTTTTAAGTGTAACAGATGCTTGTCTGATTGTTAACCTTCCATAATCAGAAACAGGAATATAGGCCTTTGAATCGGAAGTGGACAAAAGAAGGGAGCTCTCAGCCTGGCTGGGTCCCAACACTAAGTGATGGAAGAGATGATGTGGACTTTCAAAAGGTATTAATCAAATATTTAAGGAAGATAGTTTCCTTGTGATACACGATGACCCTGTCTTACTATAATAGATACAATAATTAGTTTGTTTAAAAGCAAAATGTTCTTTGTGATACAAATGAAGAATATGGCCTGAGGATATTATTCTTTCTAATGGAAGGACATAAATCTATTTTATGTAGTTTTAAATAGAATGCCTAAATTAGGCTTTGGGAGATAATTTTTAGTGGTTGTAGGAAAGAGCAAATTTCGGGAGAGTTGGACTTCAGGCCTTTTATTCCTGGGAAGATATCTATAGAGAAAACTTTAAAATAATTTTTGATTAAAAATATACATGTGCCCATGTTATTAAGAGCAGAATGTGCTCATTCTGCAAGTGTGGTATAATCATAATTTCTACTCCCCTAAAATCTATCAGAATAACAATTATGCATATATGAACTATGCCAGAGTAATGTTTACAGATACTTTGTACCAATTTCAGGAGGCATTTTTAGGTGGATCTATAATTATTAGGCTAGCTTACTTCAAAATGGTTCGTTAACATTTTCCTTTGGTTTACAATATCATGCTGAACACAAAACTCTCAGCAGCAAAGAGATTACCCACAATCAATTTTCAACCTCAAAAGAAGGAGACATTTCCAAGTTCCATGTTTTATTTTATGGGAACAATGAAATCAATCTGTAGATAACAGAACATTATTTGCAAAAAGTTACATACAGCCCAGTAAATGGTCAAAAATATCAAGTTTTATTTAATTTAGTGGCATGCAGCATTTGGAGCCATGTAAATTAAATTATATCCAAAAATAAATATAAAATTTTTCTACTTGGATTTTGGTAATTGGCATAAAATTTCTGAAACACTTCTGCTGCAACATTAGGTGTCATCACTAGAAGTCTATTTAAGAATGCTGTCAAATGCATAGTAGGACGTAATTTTTGGATTTTAAAAATTGGACTGGTTCTTGAAATGTTTGGATACTCCCCCTGCTTTTTCAGATATTCAGAAGATGAACTGGATCAGACAGACTCCTCAATTTTAGTATCAGTTCTTTTCGTGTTGCAGTGAAATTTAAACACATTTCTTAGTAAATTCTCACATCATTTAAATGCTTAAACCAGTTGTCTTTTAGTCTCTTGCCTTATTTCATCCAAGGCATGCCTTGATTGCTCCAAAATGCGTTGTTTTTGTCAGTGCTTAAGTATGTCCAGAAGGAATGAAAACCTATTTAATAGACTCCAGAGTCTATTTCTTTGGGGAGTTGTATACCATACGGTTACTAAACTTTTCTGTCTAAATGCTTTTTTTCTTTTTTTCAAAAACCTGCTCTCAAGGTTTTTTTTTTTTAATCATGCTATCAGTTCATAAATACAAGCATTGAAACAATACATCAGCCTCTAGTTAGTTGATGCTCGGAAAGTAGCCATGGTAACAATAAAATGCTGTGCATACTGGAAAGGAAAGCGTTATCCTTAAGAGAAGCTTTACCAATATTTTACCAATATTTCATAAGAAATAGGTTTACAGAAGACATTATTCAAATAAAATGTGTACACTATTTGCCAGATGCTATGTGGGACATGATTTTTTAAAAACTCCCTTCGACACTAGCATGGAAATGATGGACTTTCGATACACTATGAGCAGATGTTCCATATAGAACATTCTCCCCTAAATCTAGTCCAGATTCTTGAATGGGGAAGAGGTGGCAGTGGGAAATGCATCACAACGTGATCCGAGGTGATCTGCATCAGGTTCTCAGTGATCCAATACTCAAGCCATTTCCAAGCTCCACCAGCTTTCTGTTCTCCGGTGAAATGATGGCTTTGGGTTACCGGGCTGCTTCTCTAGTCTTCACTTAGAGTTTATCAATGGAAAGGTTTACAAAACTGAGTTTGGTTGAATCTCTGAGTTGTGTTCAACCTTATGGGGTCAACACATCTGTCGGCATTTTGCACACTTATGTATTATTATGATACAGCATATTACTTTATGGTAATTTTTATTTTTACATATAACTACCTCCATAAATTTGATGAAATGGCAGCAGTGCGTTCAAGTGTATTGTTTTTTTAAAAAACAGAGTTTAAGACTTTCTTAACCTTTAGGCCATGGTGTTCTGTGTGTATGTCAGTAGTTGCATATGTGGACTCATGACTTTTCATCGCCATGGTTTGCTTTTATGACATTATTTGGCTTTTGGATATAATCCCGTCTCACCTCCCTTCCCCACAGAAACACACTTGATTTTGTTATGAATGAAAGGAAATTTAAAATTCTTGTCTTTTTTTTTTTTTTCTTCCATTCCTGAAAGTTCTCTCTGGCAAAGAACCAATTAGTAAATAATTAGCAAGCTATTTACTCCTATAAAAATCAGATGTGAATTCTAGTTTTTCAGTAACAAAAGACACAAGAAATGTGGACTGCCAACTTTGAAGCACTTTGGGCCTCTCTGCCTTCACTCACATGCTACCATACCAAGCTCAATCTTCACTTTAATTAAATGAGCTGTGCTGTGTATTCCACAACCTCTGCTAAAGAATTGTATTCCATTTTATATATTTTGCACATCTCAGGGGACCTTAATGAGCATATGAAAAGGGGGGTACCATCAAATAGACAATACAACTAGAAAAGCTGAATAAAAATAACATGACTGCATCTCTGATGTGAACCTCAAGTTTAGGAAGCATATATTGAAAGTTAATTTGGGGTATCGGTGATCTGAACACTTGCTGTTCCCAAATCTCTCTTTTTCATAACCAACCAGCATTTCTAAAATGTAAATTTAAGTTATACTGCAGTCACCATAGGAAGAAGCCTGTTCAATGAAACCAGAAGCATTGTTACTTTTTTAGGTTGGCACAGCTTTGTAAAATTCTACCCGGGATAAACCACTTATCACCACAAAGTGTACTTGAAAATACAGTTTTTAACATAAAATATAGGCATATTGTTCACAGTACAGTAGTGATCTTTTTTTTTTTGAAAAGTCTCACCATTTATAATATGGTCAGTATTTGGAACTTGATTAAAAACCAACAACTGATCATGACTTTGCACAGTTCATTTTGGGATTTCCAAAGTGCTTCCAAAGCATTCGGATTCACAAACAATTAAGAAGCAGGTCATATATGTACTGCACATACTTGAAATGACTTAACAGAAGGAGTGACTTACAATTACCCAGAAACACAATGGCAGCTTTCAGTGATCTATTTTCTATCAATTTGATAGACCATCATGAGAAATCACTAAATACAATGCTATTTTTCTGATGTGTGCTAATAAAGTCAAAGAAAACCAATATGACTTTACACCTTTGTCTATTTTCATTAAAAACTTCAGGGTGTTATAGAATTTTACACTTCAGCACACCTTATTGGTATCAGTTTATGAAATGGGAGATTGACAAACCCATCCAAATGTCGTTGCCGTCAACGGTAGATCCAGACATACACACTTGTTTACAGTTTCATATCGGGCTCCTATAATTCCTGTGCTAAAGTACCATCTTTCAGGAACATGACTGCTATTAGCAGTGGAAGGTGCTGCAACAGAAATTATAACTCAAAAACTTTATCAAGTACTCTTCACAGTGCTGCTTAGCACAATAGAAATCCAGGACGATATATTGAGCCCTACTTTGGATGATCTGGATTTCTGAGGTTGCTGATCAAGTTCTAAGTGTTTTCTCAAATGAGGAGATACAAGATCTTTGACAGGCACCTTCTCCTGTAACACGGGACGGTCACAGGACCAGCTAGCTGTGTGCTGTTGGAGCATAGTGGACCCAAACCTTCCCCTCCCACCACCTTCCATCCGCTTCTACCACCTGCCCACCCCACCCCCCTCAGAAGCATCCTGCCCATTGTCAAAGGCATCCAGTACTCTTCCATTAGTGGGTAACTCCTCTGTGCACATTTAGGGTTTGAGGAAGCTAGAACAAAATTAAAAAAAAAAAAAAATTGAATGCAAAAGCCATGGAAAACATTGTCTTGCTTTGGGTTACCATAATTTGGGTATGAAAGAGATTACTATTGGTCTGACATTTACCAAGTCAGATAAAAGAATCAGCTGTTCACCCATCTTCCCGGAAGTTTTACAGTATTAGGAACACATGCAATGTTTTCCCATAGACTTTTAGTTATGAGACATTTCTTAAATTATATGTATGGAAAGAGCTCATTATTAAATTTCCTTGTGTGTTTGAAACAGACATTGGCATCTCCTCAATTGAGTTCATCTCTGTCCTTTGCAGCAGCAGCCCAGAAAGATCCCCCAGTGGCTGATTGCCCTGTGTTTTTAATCCTGTGTTTTTGTTTTTTCACCATTGTTCTATAACTTATGGCTGATAATTTGCAAGGTTCAGAATTCTAAAAGGCACGAGGGGCACTAAACCTATGAGTGTATATTATCAGCTAGAGGACTTTAATTGCTCGTTGAAATGTGAACAGACGCACCATCAATGTCAACAGAGGGAATGTTTCCCAAGTGAGGCAGCAATGCTCTGGAAGCAGATTTCAGGGGGAAAGCTTGGCCGGTCGATGTACAGAGCTGCCTGCATGCCTGTCCAAAGGCTGACCTTGGCATCCCTGTTCCCTTACGCCCACCAAAAAAAGAGGTACCATGTCTGAGATCTGAGATCTCCCTTATAAATCCTTCGCAGTTACTGGAAATTAATCATGAAGCACTCACTCAGCAGTCCCTCACCTTCCTGTCCTCTGAGACTCTCCCTCCCTGCTTCCTTCCTCCTTCCCCACTTCGATGCTGATGCACCGCCACGGTTTCCACATTGGAAGGGCAGAAGACTGTGCAGTATTGTGCACACGTGCTGGCTTAGGAGTAGAGCTGCCCTAGCGTCACCTTCATGTAAAAATTGACAGCTACAAATTAGGGTCCTTAGACTAGTGAACATAGATACTACTTTCTAGAAAAGAATTAAATTTAAACATTAAAGGATCATCCTTCTGCAGGTATCTTTCTCTGAGTGACTGAATGTGACTATTGCATTAGGGTAAATGAATTAAGAAGAGCAAGTGGGATTTACTGTATGTTAGAAAGGAGTTTTGCAGCCAAGACTGCCTTGAATAAAATGTGTTTGCACTGAAAAAAAAAATTTAAATTACTTGGTCTCTGGTTGCTGTAAAGGTCATCCAAGATGGATGTTCTGTTTATATTGTATAGTATTTCATATGAAATAATTACAGTTCATGAAATGTCTTCCCTAATGTTACTGATTTATAACAGCACATTTGTAACATGGTTTTTATCGTGTCAGTGTATCATATTGTAAATGATGATTACTTGTCATGCTTAGTATAATAACTTAAAAAGAAAAAAAGGACAGGGATTTTTGTAAGTCTATATTTGAAAGTCCCTCCATATGGTAATATTGTGTTCATGTTGTTTATGTAGTGTTGTGTGAAATATCCATTTTGGATTGTGTTACTTTTTAAGATATTAAATAACATTTGGTTATATGTCTAAGTGGATTTTTTCTTTGGAACTTAAGAGAAAACATCTTAGGTGAGATCAATTTCTTTCTCTCTTCAAGTAATTTTCCCAACAAATTTTTACTGCAAAAATTTAGCTCTTTAACTAAACCACCACTAAAAATGAGCATTTCTAATCAAAATTCTTTTTTCCAAGAATGTTTTAAAAAATCACATTTTGAGATAGCTATTTGAATTTATAACAGTGTGAGGTTTTAGATAAGCATAAAAATTAACTTTTCTATATGAAAGTCTAAGGTAACCCGAATAGTTTATTTTTCCTTAATGCTCATATCACAGCTTCTGTCTCCCAGTAAACACTAGGAGGCTATTCACATACTCCTATGAAGCCCTTGCACAAGATGAGTTTGGAATGCCTCCACATTTAATTGCCTTCAGAATCTATTCTACATTCTTTTGACACTGCTCAGTGGTGGCAAATCTTGTCCTTAGAGAATGGACTCCCATTTTTTTCAAACTGAAAGTGATTGGCTGTCAAGTAAGCAATTAAGCTGTGAGAGGGCATTTTTAGTCAAAGGCAATATGCTGCTCTAGAGTAGAGCCCGATTCTCTAGTAAAGACAATACCCAAAGCAGAGTTCCAGAAACTGTTTTGAACAATGACGGTATCAGTGGGTAAGTGTGGAGACCCCAAGGTGACAACGTTGAAAGATAAGTCTCATTTTAGTTGTTTAAATTTGTCTTTCCTATTTTTAAACTGTCTCAACACAGATACTTCATTTTTTCAGGCCTGAAGTTAGGAAGAACAAGGATACTGGGAGTGTATTGTGAGTTTCACTCTAGGACCAAGACCTTCTGTACTAAAGGAGAGGTAATTGTTGCTTTCAGAATGACCCAGTGAACTAGACACGTGGAGGAAATGTGGTGCCTTAATAAGAAGGTGGAAAGCAGGATAGACTCCTTGGAGAGAATGGTCACAGTCCATAAAAATCTTTTCTTTCCAAAGGAAATGGTAGAGTTTTAACTTATTTTTAAGTGTTTAGAGTGTTGTTTGTATTTTATTTTTTTTTTGTTTTTCTTCCGTAAGGAAAACCCAAGCAGCGTACCCAATACTTGCCTCCTACCCTATTGGCAGCTGTGGAATTGAGAGACCCTGAATAATAAAAAGAAGTCTTCATCTGACGTGACTAATTTATTTAACCATAAAATCTTATCCCTGTCATGGGAATACTTGGATTTAGTGATGTTCCTCCTATTTGGGCTCAGTGGCTGCAGGCTTTTCCTGTAAAGCAAATAGTTAATCATATACCACTTGTAACAAGTGTGTGTGGTAAATATTCATGTAACACATTGCACCATATGTACAGGGATTTCAGGAAAATTCAAGGCCACCTGCATTCAAGATAGGCTGGGTATGGATTGGTTTTGTTTAGTTTTGTTTTTGGTGACTCATTTTTAATAGTGCATTAGAAATAGGATGTTAAGAATGAGAGAAATGCAATATGGCAGATAAGAGAAGTGAGGCCAAAGACATTTGCTTGGAATCCAAGGGCAAAGTTGCCAGTAGGCATTCAATGAAGAGCAGAGTCTTTTCTTCTCAGCCTAGCTAGGACTTTCAGGCAACTCTTTCTGACTCAGATGGAGTGAACCCCGAGCCAGCACAGGCTGGTATTACACTGAACATTTAACAAGGGTTGTTTATGCAGCCCCCAAATCTCATCCAACAGATTCCTCCCAGGTCACCTTCTTTCACTTTCTCTTTGATTCTCTTACTTCGCTGTTAAATTCCATACACTGATTTTCTCTTCTATTACCTTGGGTTTCTGTTGTATTACTCTTTCTTACTCTTTCCTCTCCATTTGTTTTTATGCTTCTTGTCTGTTAATGGTTGAACTCATTCTTGGTCTCAAATATTTGCTAACTACAGTTGATGACTAATGTGTTAAATTTCACATTATTACTACCTTACCTTCTTGGAGTCCACAGGCCACTATCTTCTCTCAATCTCATTTTTACTCTCCTTTGCATTGAGATATCTGCCACTAAATGATTCTTCAAAGGCCTTATGAATCCCACACTATACTATACATACTATAGTAGTGTCTCTGTAAGTTGCCAGGGATGCATCAGGCCTTTAATGAAAAAAAAATATGTAAATATTCTATGAATATATAGGAATCTATGAATATTATATGAATACACTATATTGCTTTAAACCAAAGATCCTGTATTCTTAGACTATGCAAGTGGCAGCAAAAGATAAGGAAATGTCATTTGAGAGGATAGTGTTTGAACTGATATTAATGATGTGTTAAGAAGTTGCTATCTGTGGAAATTATTTGGACTTTTTATATTGTGCTTTAAGCCAGCACCTTCGATTCCTTCCTGTAAGCTGTATTGTGGAAGATGTCCTTTTCCCCCAAAAGGGCACCTCCTTTGAAGTTACTAAGAACTCAGTGGTTCTAGCATTTGGAATTCCAGCCTTGAACGTCTTCCACAAACATGACACTTCTCCACTTGCCAGTTAGATTGCAAAGGAACCGGTAGGTCTTTCCTACACAGTGCAGCTTTACATCACTTGCCATTATTGATAAGTGTGACAGATAACTAAAATCTTAAACGGATCAGAGAAGACAGATTTCCCCCCTTTTTCCCTTCCTGTGTTATCTAATGGGAGTTCACGTGATGAGCTTTGTGAGACGACATCTGTGCTGAATGTCAGAGGATTGATCCTCAATGGGAAAGCATCAAAATTCATGAGACAGGGCAATGTCCTCAGAAACAGAAGGTGCCATTTTCGCAGCTATTTCCCTTCCATGTCTCCCGTCTATAGAGTGGATCTAGTTAGAGTAGGGGCTCCCGCTTGACCTTATAGGAAGCTAGGCAAATGGGCATATTAGAGGTTATCATTTCTAATGGACTTTTCCTCTAGCCAATTGGTGGGACGATCCATATTTAGAGAAACTTCCCTAGAGATTTCAGTAGTCAGCATATTTTGTGAAGAGCTTATGGAGAGTAAAGTATTTTTACTTCATTTTTTGAATAAAGTTTTTTTAAATTTTCACACCATTTTAGATTTACAGAACTATTGCAAAGATAGTACAGCAGGGATTCTTAACCTTTTTTGTTCCATAGACCCCTTTGCCAGTCAGGTGAAAACCGTGGACCCCTTCTCAGAATGTGACAGCAGATAGTTTTATGACACTCAACTAGCGTCAGGTCTAACAACTACCGTAATTTAGAAGTATGGATGAATGACAGTGATTTTTTGAAATATACAACAACTGTAATGTGATAGGAAATGAATACTTTTGTAAATTATTGCATACCTTCGTAAGTGAAGGAAATGCTAGATTTCAGTTAGAGGTCAGAGACAATAAAGATAGTAAGTTTGATTTTTTTTCAATTCAAGCTCACGGACCCCCTGAAATGGGTGTGTGGATCCCTGGTTAAGAACCCCTGTAAGTTCTCATATACCCCATATCCAGCTTCCCCTACTACTACTAACTTAATTTGGGACATTTGTGACAGTTAATGAACCAGTATTGATACACTGTTACTAATTAGAATCCACACTTCATTCAGTGTTTCCCAGTAGGGTCCCAGTGTCTTGTCCTTTCCAGGATTCCACATTCCATTTAGTCCTCATGTCTCCTCACTCCTCACCTCAGTACTTCTCTTGAGCTGAAACGCTTTCTCAAACTCGCCTTGTTCCTATGACCTCGACAGTTTTAAGTTGTGCTGGTTAGGTATTTTGTAGAATGTCCTTAAATTTGGGTGTGCCCTGTGCTTCCTCATGCTTAGTCTGGGGCTACATGTTTTGGGAGGAAGACCCAGAGGTAAAGTGCCGTTCTGGTCCCAGCATATCAAGAGCGCATACTTCAAACCGGCTGACCTCTGCTGATGTTGACCTTGATCAACCGGCTGGAGGTAACGTTTGTCAATGTTCTTCACTGCAAAGCTGCTCTTCCCTCCCACCTTCCATCATCTACTCTCTGGAAGACAGTGACTCTGTGCAGCTGACGCTTAAGGAATGCGGCGTTATGCTCCTCCTCCTGAAGGGCAGAGCAGCCACATAAATTATTTGGAAGTATTCCACATGGGAGATTTGTCTGTTCTCCCTGAATTATGTATTTATTAACTCATTTATATAGACTCCTGGATGTTTATTTTATGCTTTGGGTTATCATCCAGTATTACTTTATTGCCCCAATTTTTCCAGCTTAGGCCCCTGGGCAAGTGCCCCTAGGCTCCCGTATCCTTTTCTACGCCCCCATCAGTGTGGTTTATTTCTTTATTTGGGGGAGGGCCCGTCCTGACTTTCTGGCACTATGAGATGCCCTTGGCGCATCTTGTTTATTTTCTGCCCTAGTCTTAGAATCAGCCGCTCCTCCAAGGAGCGGCTCCTTTTATTGGAGAATGGTGTTAGAAAACAAGATCTGGGTGCTCGGGCTGCGCTTGTTGCTACTGGGGTACCGTTGCTTCTAGGATCTCTTGGTCGATGGACTAAAGAGATAAATATGTGTGCACTCACCTGTACCCACCCATATCTGTACACAAAGCAATAAATATTTCTGTAACCATCTGTGTCTACATTAAACTCAAGATGAGCTCACACTGTTTTCCCAACTCTAATCCATCACCCATTTGGATCATTCTAGCCTCCTTTCCCTGCTAATCTCTAACCTCCCATTCCAGCAGTGAGAAACCTGGCTCACAGCACCCACCATCCATTTGCTTTATTTATTTATTTATTTTAAGATTTAATTTTTTATTTATTTCTCTCCCCTCCCTCTCCTCTCCCCCCCCCCCCCCAGTTGTCTGCTCTCTGTGTCCATTCGCTGCGTGTTCCTCTGTGACTGCTTCTATCCTTATCAGCCGCACCAGGAATGTGTGTTTCTTTTTGTTGTGTCAGCTCTCCATGTGTGCGGCTCATTCCTGGGCAGGCTGCACTTTCTTTGGCGCTGGGCAGCTCTCCTTACGGGGCACACTCCTTGTGCGTGGGGCTCCCCTACGCGGGGACACCCCTGCGTGACAGGGCACTCCTTGCACGCATCAGCACTGCGCATGGGCCAGCTCCACACGAGTCAAGGAGGCCGGGGGTTTGAACTATGGACCTCCCATGTGGTAGGCGGACGTCCTATCCATTGGGCCAAGTCTGCTTCCCTGCTTTATTTTTCAATTCCAGTATATATGTATAGTGGTTTATCCTTTGCATTTTATAAAACAGATTTGAAAAATGTGGATAAACAGAGAAGTAAACTGAAAATTTTCTCAACTGATCCTGAGTAGGTGCCTTACTGAATGTGGCAGTATTGTGAAGATCATAAACTTACTCATGGACTTACTAGATCCCAATGGGATTTTTCTAAAGACTATTAAGGTTCCAAGGGAAATGTTGGTTAATGTCTATATTTCCTTATGTTGCATTGTCAGTATTTGGAACAAAAGCCATACACTGACTTAATACACTATGTTTGGTAAGCCCCTAATTCTTTTTTCCCATTTCCAGTTGCTGCATATCTAAGTTTTAACCATGTTTGAAGGTCCAGATCAAGGGATCTCTCTCCCAGGGCCTTCCCTAAACACTCTCCTAAAGTGTGGCTGCTTTTCTTCCCTTACAGCACAACATTGTGGCTTTCCAACCCTGTCCTCTCATCTTCGGCCTTAGAGTCAGAACTCCAGACCTGTGCCAAAGTCCATGCTCTCGAGTAAACGATTTATACTACATTTGCACTGTTTACTGGATTTCCTGGGGGCACCTCCTCTTGTTTCTCCATAATGTCATCTCCCAAAGCTCATTGAATTGTGGAATCTTCAATATTCAGCTGTGCAAAAAAATGAGCTCGGTGTGATGGCTTCGAGCAGGATTTCAAAAATGTCGAGTATTTTACTCAGGCTTTCTAACCCAAGTCTCCTTCCGCTGCTTCCTTTTCGCCTCAGTGTGTCTGCCTTATAACAAAGGGAACCCAGGAACAAGCGTGTGGCTTTGGGAATGCCAAAAAGTTGTAAAAGCTTAGAAGCTGAGCGGGAAGCTTTAGGCCCTGCTCGTTGTGACTGCACGTGCCACAGACCCCTGGGCTGAGACTCCAGGGAGAAGCTGGGTTTCTACACAGCCCTTCTCAGATGGTGGGAGGGGACCTAAAAGAGGGGGTACGAAGCCGTCGAGTTGGGCCCGGGAAGCTGCTGACGTGTCGAGGGGCAAACCTTGCACTGCAGCGCGCAGAGCCCACCTAGGGAGGGGGTACGAGGCTGTGTGCAGGCAGGGAGGCCTTCCCGGAGGGTGGGGGCGTTGGCGCTCACAGTGACAATGTGTTTCCTTGTAGCCATATCTTAAATCTAAAGACTTAAGATGACCTCTTGTTTATGCAAACTTTCCATAAAAGGATAATCAAAAAAACTGACTTTCTCCTGATTTAAGGCCCCGGCCGTTATAGCCATATGTTTTTCTTTCTGTTCTTGTCATATCTTCCCTCCTCCTCCTCCTCCTGCGTCTGTGGGGTTTTGCCTACAGCTAATTTTTCATTTTAATGTCCTCATTTCTCTCCCCCCATAGCACACTTTCAAAACAAGTCTGAGACTTTGAATTTTTGGATAACCTTCTTCATATCTCCCTACGGCAGTTTCCTCATTGTGCAGCTGTAGTGTGGCTACTGGAAGCTTCGTCTGAGAGTTCTACAAGGAACTACATGCTGATAATCCCAACTGCTCGTGATCTCTGGCAAAGCAGCCTCTCTGGTGTAGCCTAGTGCTGGTCAACACCTCCCACAGCCCTCGTTTCCCTGGGCTGGGGCCGCCGTATTCGGCTGGATTGCTGGGAGAGCACCGTTCCCTGTGGCACCAGGGTCCAGCCCCGTGCAAGTCCCGCCCTGGGCGGGAGGCGCGTGGACCGGACAGCGGCGCCCTGATGAGCTGAGCAGAGCCTTCCCAGCCCAGGCTGGCGCAAAGCCTTGCCGCTGTGCAGAGGCATCTTTCTCTTAGTGCTCCGTACATTCCCAGCTTTCTACAGTAAGCCGTATGTTACCTCCAAGTCGGAAAACTGTGAGAGAACAGCATGTTTAAGAAGATAATAAATGGAAGAAAGGTCAAAAATGGTGCCTTACACGGATCCTCTGTTTTAACCTTCTCAAGCTCAGTAGAGTTCTTTCTTCCTCCACGATACTTCCTAGCCACCTCACCTCTGATTGAAGCTAACATCTGAAGTTTGCAAATTTCTTTCGAGTATGAAAAAAACCTTATTAACATTTCCAATTGCAGTTTGCTGTGCTTCCTGCTCTCCAATGCGAAAACATTCTTTTAGCCTCAATAAAACACAATCCAGAATTGGCTCATATGAGATAAGATTAAAAGGGCAAAAAAAGGACTAAAGATAAGGGTCATTCCTTCCTTCAGGGAAAGAGTAAAAGCCGTCATATGGGGGGACAAGTGAATTATTCATGGCCGGTGTAGACTGGAGCTTAATGTGTCCCTCTTCTTCTGTAGTACTTAAACAGTCTTCCCACACGATTTGTCATAACTAACTCACTCCCTCTCAGAATCTGAGACGCTTCCCACCATACCCAGAAATCTAGTGTTTGTCAATTAATGCTATGTTTAATTAATCCTCATCATAATTTGTAATAAATAGATGTAAATCAGAGACTTTAAAAATATAACTCCCAAAAGGTGGTTCATTAAGGGAAATGCATTTCTTTAAATTTAGCATTTGTTGTAGAGTATGATTTTGCAAAATTAGATAAATGAGATTCAAATTTGATAGTACCGTGAATACTGTTTTTCTAAATTCAGAAGTTAATAATATGCTATTTGAGGAATGTAGAACCTACGCCAGTAGAAAGATGATACCCATGTATTTTGTAATACCATTTAGATATTCATGTTGATGCAATAGATACTTTAACAAATATTCAGTTCTTTCCTCCTGGCTGCTAGGCTTCCTGGTAGGTTCTAGGTCCACAAAGTAAAAGACATGACCATTGTCTTGCAGGGAATCCAAATTTAGAAGGAAAGTTCATCCCTGCACAAGGCAAAGTAACCATGCAAGCAGGATAGAAAATGCTCCAGGTACCATGGGAGAGTGCACCTGCCTGGAGCAGATCCTAGCTCTAGAATTACCTCACCTGCTTGTCAACTGTGGGATTTGGCAGCCAACATCCCTCATCTGCCCTCTGAGGTTCAGTGTTACTTCTGTTACAGAAATGGCGATGGATTCTGCCTTCCCTATGTCATAATGATTTCAGTGAGGATTTAATGAGATCCGTGGAAACACATATCGGGTAATAGTATTGTGCTGTTGTGTGAATTCAGGGTGAGACAAAGGTCAATTCACACTATCGTGGCAGGTCAATTGGGATTCAAGGTGGACCTTTAAAGAAGAGTGAGCTGTTGGTAAGTACAAAGGGATCGGAAGAATATTCCAGGTATGAATAACAAAGGATTAATAGCATATAAATTTCCCAAAACACTTTTGCTATAGAGCATTAAAAATGATCATTGGAAAGTGGCCTGGTCTGTCATGTTACTGCTTCATGCCTACGTCTGCAGATGGAGCCACTTCCTCCCCCTACCCCCACTTTCAGTTATCGTCTTTAAACTGAAAATTTTGTCTGCTCTGCCCATTCCCTTCAATCATTTTATCAGTCTATTCATTTCTTTCCTTCCTTTTCAAATGTATATTTTGTGTGCCTCCAGCTGGATTATAAAGTCCTCGAAGTCAGGAACAATTTCCAGTCATATTGCCCCACAGAGTGTGGCCAAGCGGCCAGGCTGGGTGGCGCTGGTGTGAAGCTGACAAATTGCTCTTCCTTCTTAGTATTAGCATGGCCACTAATTCGACCGTCACAATCCATTTGCCATTTTATTGGTAGGTTTCAAAGTATCTTCCATGAAATAACACGCGTGTACAGAAAAAGCCAAATGTTTTTGCTGCTGTTTTTTGAGGTACCAGGACTGGGGATTGAACCCAGGACCTTATATGTAGGAAGCTGGCACTCAACACTGAGTCACATCGGCTCCCTTGAGTTGGTTTTTTCATTTGTTTGTTTGTTGTTGTTGTTGTTTTAGGAGGCACCGAGAACCACACCTGGGACCCCCCATGTGGGAGGTGGGCGCTCAACTGCTTGAGCCACGTCCACTCCCCAAATGTATTTTTAAGACTTAGGAAATCCCTATACTTTTGTGATAAGTCACGTACCATAGTCATTAAGGTAAAGATGCCAGGATCTTGCTACATTTTATGTTTGATTTTAATTGGTTAAATAGCAGGGTGAGATTCTGAACCACAAAGCACCATTTTCTGATTTTTCTCCTATTACTTTGGCTCCTCTCTCTAAGGTCCTCTGTCTACCCCTTGAATTAATGGTGTTTTGGCGTGGGAGTGGGAGATTGTCGTAGGGCCTCTTTCCTTCTATTAGCCACACCTCTTACTTCATTTTTCGAAGTAAAAGTAAGTAAAAAAGTAAGTAAAAGTACTGTCGAAGACCCAACATCTTAATATCCAGCCCAAATGTCCACCCCAAGCTTCAGACTAGACATTTCTACTTCCTCAAAACCAATATTTAAAACTGAACTTGAATCTTTCCCATAAGAACTTGCTCTTCCTTTCTGGGTTCCCAATCTCACTGAAGAATCTAATTAACCACCCAATAGCCAAAGCCAGAAACCCAGGAGTTATCCTTGCCCTTTCCTTTCTCCATCACATGCCAGATGGAATCCAAGTGGTTTTCATTTCCCTCCTAAGTATCTCTCGACTCAGTCCAGCTCTCTCTCTTCACATCCTCACCAGGCTAGTTCAGGCTGCTGTTACACCTCATCTGAATCATTTCAGTAGCCTCCTGATGGATTTTCTGCTTCCTGTTTTTACCAAACTTTCTCAAATACAAGTTTAATTTTAGTGTTACTTTCCTGCTTACAACCTTTCAATGGCCAAAATTAGACCCACCTCTTCTCTGGTCTTCTCTGGTCCCTCCTGACCCCTGCCTAACAACCAGCCCCTTTCCCTCTACCCCCTACCCCGCTGCCTTCTCATCAGTGCCCTTCCAGTGCTCCAGCGAGAGCCTTTCCTCAGGCTCTTTGCTGCCTGCAGATGATTTCAAAGACTAATAGCAACTAGAACGGCTTTCCCACTCGCCCGCAACGCATCACAGCTCTCATTCACTCTTCAGTCTTTTGGTTTCACAGACCTGGCTGCAAGTCTGGAGAAGGCTATTTATAGACACCCTCCTTCCCTCAAGGTTGTGATTCAGGAAATCTGGAGCAACCCCCGCCGCCCTCCCCCCCCACCTCCTGAAGATCCATCCTGACACCTCTACCACTCCCTCTATGAAAGAAGTAGCTTGAAGTTCAGTGGCGATTTCTTAAAATAGCCTTCAGCAAGTCAGAGATGACTTTCCACCCTTGTTTCCCTGCCGCCTCTGACATCATTCGGAAAAGCCTGATATGAAATTGTTACTTCCAAGCTGGGAGGTCTTAGACTGGAGAGAATGCTTCTGAGACATTATGTACAACCGCTAGCATCTTCCAAGGGCCTGAGAGCCTTAGAATATTTCCTTCCTACAATTCCAAGAGTCCCATTTAAACTGAAACCACCCCGTCCCTAGGTGATTTTAGTGACTATCCAGAGGTGTTGTTTCTAGGAGTAAACTGCTGGCCCGTGGCAGCCCCTCACCCACGCAGAGACCCCTAGAGCCATTGCTCCTGCACTCAGTGTCACATTCGCCTTCTGCGTGAGAGAAAGCCACACCCAAGGCTTCCCCATGGCAGCCGTGGGAAGCAGGTGAGAATCTCTTCAGCCACTCTTCTGTTCCCTGTCAGTTCTGTTCTGCAGCCTTGTCCACCGTGTGCAGGAGGAGAAACAACTGGACACAAGTCATGCTTGCCAAAGGTGTGCCTGCTGTACAGGAACACACCGCAGAAGGCGGCTGGCGACCATGAGCCTCCGCACAGCTTCATGAGACTGTTTCGGCGTCTTTCTGCCCCACTGAGTCTGTTACAAGCTTCTGGAGGGAGGGCCTGTGCCTGAGTCATCTTGGTATTTCCTATACATACACAGCAGTAGGTGAATGAATGAATGAGGAGAGTAGAAAGAAAGCAGGCTTTTTTTTTTTTTTTTTTTTGCAGGATGTAGTTTTTCGGTGGGCACAGGTTGGGTGAGGGCAGTGCTGGCCAGCTTTCATGAGGGCAAGGTCCACCGCTCGTCCAAGGGGAGGGATGGACCCGCCCTCACAACCCTCCTGGGTGAGGCCCTTCTCAGCCACCGTATCGTCAGATTTGTCGGCATTTAACTTGGTAAAGCCCGCCTCCAGGAGGTATGGATTTTCTGGCAGTCAGACAACTTGAACTTGGCCCTGCACATTTTGAGCAGGGTGACCTGCTTATGAAGTCATAGATCTATAAAAGTGGCCTTGGCTCCTTATTTTGTTTTGTTTTATTAAGTATGAATGGCTAAGTGAAGAGCCTGTGAAATAGAAGTACATTCCCTCAAGAATCTTCTAAGAAGAATCTAATGGCTGTGGTACTGATAGAACTCTTGGGGGGAGCAATTTTTCCTTTAAGTATTTTAAATAGAACATATTTGTTCTATTTGTGTATTTGGAAAATAATGAGTAAAATTAAAATTTTGGTAGTGTTAGGCTCATAGTACAAATCTATCCTGAATTTTCTCTAGCCTTGTCTTTGAATTGCTGACCCTTGTACCACCTTCCCACAGGATTGAGTGTGGCCTGAGAGATTCCAGCACACATGCAAACATTCCCACCTACCAGCAGTGCAGGCGCAGGTTTAGAAAAGAAGGGGAAGAATTAGGGAGCTGTCCATAGGTGGAGAACAGGTAAACATTTGGCATGTCTGGTCTGTTATGTCTCATAGATAACATTTTTTCTGATTAATAATGACTATATGTTTATTACAGGAAATCTGAAAATTTTAGGCAAGCTGAAAAGAAGAAATCAAGACTTAACCACCTTCACATCACCCAAAGATAAGCACAAGTAATATTTTGATATACTGTATTTCCTCTTAAGATTTTTGCATTTTTGAAACAAATTTGGAGCGATACGGTCCGAACTATTTTGTAATCTGCCTTTTCTACCATAGTTATCATGAATATTTCTCATGTCTTAAAATACTCTTCTTTCAAATTTTGAATATTTAAAAGAATATTCGCTTAAACTAATACTCTTTTAAATGTTCTATCATGAACATTACTCTAAATGGCACAGAGTATGCCTTCCTTAAACTGTTTCCTTCTGTTTCCTCATCGTTGGGCATTTCTTTTTTTATTAGTCTGATTACCTAGAAACTCCATCCTTTTCTTCATTTCCATGTTTGTAGACCTTCTTTTTTATTATAAGAGGAGTTGTAGGTTTACAGGAAAATCATGCATAAAACACATGTACCACTCTACTATAACACCATCGTCGATGTGGTACGTTTGTTACAATTCATGAAAGAAGAGTTTTATGGTTGTACTGTTAACTATAATCCATCTTCTACAACAGTGTTCACTGTGTTGTACAGTGTGATGCTGTTGTTTTTTATTTTTATTCTAGTTACAGATATACAACCTAAAATGTCCCCTTTTAGCCACATTCAAATATATAACTCAGTGCTGTTAATTAGTTCACAGTGCTGTGCTGCCATCACCCCATCCGTTCCGTTACCCCAAATCATGATCAACTCAAATAGAAACTGTCCAATGCAAGCATTAACTCCTCATCCCCTATCCCACCCTGTCAGTCTCGATTCCGACTGTATGAGTTTGCTTTTTCTAATTACTTCCTATCAGTGAGATCATACACTATGTGTCCTTTCACGTCTGCCTTATTTCACTCACGTGAGGTCTTCAAGGCTCATCCGTGTAGTAACATGTCGCATTTATTTAAACATTTTCTTCTGTCAAATCTTGAGACTACCGTGAACATCCCTGAAAAACTCTGCCGGTTTCCTGACACAAGATTTGCTAGGTCAAGAGCTATATGCATGTTTAAGGCTTTCTAAATACACTGTTAAAATACCTTTCAAATTTTGGCGTGTCTAGTTATACTCCAACCAGCAGTTACCAAAAAATTCATTTTCTAATACCTTTCGTGGTCACTTTCACTTTGGTACTGGTACCACTGTATCCATTCCTCTCCCATTTGCATTCAGAGTTTGGGTTCTAGTGCGGAATCCACGAAATTATCCTGCCAATTGATTGAGTCTTTAGCAGCTAAAGTATCTTATCTTTTAATCACATTTTATAAAACAGCCTTATAATAAAGCATTCCTTCACTTTTGCATCCTAGGACACCGTGGGAAATGGAATTAATGATTTCTAGTCCTAAATAATATTTTGAGAGAAAGCAATTGTTTTACTTATGTACCTTGTCATCTGCATGGCCAGGAACAGTATAAACACATGGAAAATTGTTTCCACCTTTTCATTCGCAAAAGCTCAAGCACAGTGCTGGTATGATTTGGTCTCCAGCTGGGTAGGGAAACATTTACAATTACACCCCAGGTATTTTCCTCCTGGCTGTGTGTGTTGAATGAAAGCAGTTCTAATTCCCATGAGGATGCAACCTCTCTCATTAGATGTTTTTTTCTTTCAGCCCCAAGTAAAAGCTGCGTGGAAACTACTTGACAGTATTCCTCTCTCTTGGTAACGGTAGATTCCCAAGATGCAACAGGTTTTTGGATTTATTTTTCTCCCATAATGAAGAAACTCAAGGATACTTAACCTGGAAGAGCTTTTCATGTGACATCTTTCTTTCAAGGTAACAGCTTTGCTGCAGTGTGTTTAGTATGCACCAGCTTATTAGCGGTAGCTTTTTTGTGAAAATGCGGTTATCAAAAAGGATGATATATAGTAAAGAGCAGCTGCTCCAAATCACGCACTATTCATAAACAGCTTTTCTTCCTCCCCCGCCCCTCCCCCCAGAATGAGGTCCTCTATCTCTGGTTATAACAGTCAGCAGAAAATTAAAACCCCGAGGGATGATGAATAGTTTAAAAATATGTCTCCCCAGTGTTTTGAATGTTGTCCTGTAATGCAGTGCACTTTCATTGAACCAGAAATTGTCTGTAATAAAAGAATATTTGGGGAAAATGTTTAGATTCTCGTTGAATTCTAGAAGTTAGAAGGAATGTTCTGTTTCCCTGCTAAAGGTTAATAGCTGAGTGTATGTTATAATCTGCAATAAAATGAGAGTTTTTGGTCTCTTGCCCCCAATAAACAGTTACTATTTTTAGTACATAAAAGCTGGAGATCTTTTTTTTTTTCCACTAATTAAAAAAAATAGTTAAATGAATTTCTTGGCAATAAGGTAATGACTGCTTTTTAAAAATCCTATAAATATTTTATTTTTTGTCATCCCTGTAACAAAAGACCATTTTGTTCAGCTGCCTTTTTATACAAAACCATCTTTTCTGTTTACATAGGGAACAAATATTATTGCCCTTGGTAATTATCCTGCTGTCTTGTCTGGTTCTAATCATCTGTTTGTACGTTATATTGACCATTCCCCTCAAGGCACTTTGAAATTTGCAGCTGGCATACCTAATAAAAGGAAATTAAGGCATCACGGAAACAATTTAGGAATTTTCCCAAGACCTGTTGGGACTGAGGTGAATTCTAAATCATCAAACCAAGAGAGTAAATTAATTATCAGTTTTAGACTGTGCTTTTCCACTTGAACCAACTTGTTTCCACTAGAGGTTAATTGAATGTCAGTCTTACCCGTGGGTGACTCTTTTCAAACTCTGAGTAATCATAAATATCCACAGAGGTGAATCTCAGTTGTAAAAGGCTTGAATGAGTCTAGAAAATTCAACTTTGTTCTTACCCTCGCTGAATAATGTCTTTAAAAACCTTGAACTATTATCTATTCCTTCAAGTGTAGGCAAAAAACAAAGAGTATGAGCTTGTTTTCTGCAGGATGAGGCCTCCCTGGAGCAGATGGGGCTTGAGCTTATCTTGATCGGGGGAGAGCCGAGGACTCCCACCTTGATGTTGCAGGGAAAACTTTCCCTCAAACCCCTAAATTCTCTCATCTGGCACAATAAATTGGAAGAGCCTGCTGTTCCCTTTGGTAGGCTTATAGAGTACACCCTGTTAGAGTAATATCCAGAAATCATCTCTTCCTTGCTGTAGCAGAAGGCACCTGATGAGTCCCAGATGTTTCTGCAAGGCTGTCATTCCCAGACATAATAGATTACATCAGAGAAACCAGCGCTGAGAATAGTGCATGCCCTTTCTTTCTGTACTTTCTTCCTTCCCTCCTCCCTGCCTCCCTCCTTCCTCCCTTCCTTCCCTTTCTCTTTTTCTTTCCTTTTTTTCTCATGTCCTCTCTCATTCTCTTTCTCTCTCATCTATCTTTTTCTTTCTTTTCTAAAGGATTCAGAGCATTTGAAGGTTGACTAGTATCCTGGCTTTATGGAACTACTTGCCCCACACTCAATAATGACAACAGGCACTGAGGGCTAAAAGATTTTTGGTTGAAGATATTGCAGATGTTGCCAACTTGGACATCACATAGGAAAATGGACGGGACAGTGGGATGAGAAGCACCTTGAGGCAATGACCCGCTGGCACCCACCTCTAGCCATCCTTATCTAAGGCTGAGCCTCCTGCTGTTCTCTCTTTTAAAAACATATTTTTAATTTATTTTTAAAAGATACATATATCACACAAAATGTTACATTAAAAAATATTGGAGGTTCCCATATGCCTCACTCCCCACAGCCCCACTCCTCCCACATCAACAACCTCTTTCATCAGTGTGGCACATTCATTGCAATTGATGAGTACATTTTGGAGCCCTGCTGCACCGCATGGAGTATAGTTTACATTGTAGTTTACACTCTCTCCCAGTCCACTCAGTGGGTTATGGCAGGATATATAATGTCCTGCACCTGTCCCTGCAATATCATTCAAGACAGCTCCATGTCCTGAAAATGCCCCCATATCACACCTCCTTTCCTCTCCCTGCCTTCAGCTACTCTCGTGGCCACTGTCTCCACATCAATGATTAATTTCTTCCATTGCTAGAGTCACAATAAGTCTATCGTAGAACACCAGTAAGTCCACTCTAGTCCATATTTTATTCCTCCATCCTGAGGACCCTGGGATGGCGAGGCCCACTCCACCTCTCGATTGAGCGGGGACTTCGATCCCACATGGCTGGTGGATGGGACTCTCATGCCCACAGCTGTCCTCTCGCGGTTGCCGGGTGGGGTGGTTGTCCATCCTCACCTCCCCGTCGGCCGACCTGGGTAAGTCCAACGGACTAGAGAGTAGGAGCTGCGACACCGCTGAGGCCCAGGGCCCAGCTTCCTGCCATTCTATTTTGAAAACAAGAACTGTGGTTGATTCCTTTCTCCTTGCATTGAACCCAGTTAAACTCACAGGGGAAGCTGACAGAGCTCCCTAGAAAATTCCACAAGGTCTCCGGGTGCCTCAGGGAAAGTGCGCTGAGTGATAATTGAGCCGCTGTTACTTCCCCAGGTTTGTGCGAGGCTCTTTTTTATGGATGACAGTTGACCGCCCCAGGCGTGCTCATCGCCCTGCGCTCACAGGCTTGGCGCGCTCGCTCCTCACGCAGGGCCCACAGCTAAGGAAAGGACAGCCGCGACTGCAAGTCCAGGCCTCGTTTCCTTCTGGGCTCAGCTGCTCTGTTCTCTTCACGAGGTCGGTCATGAACTGTCAGCTGCGCGCCTCGTGTGTCCGGGGCCTCTGCCGTGTCTGTGGAGCTGCCCCCTTCCTCTGTGCTCCTCTCTGCGTGTCTGCCTCTGTGTTCTTGATCAAGCATCCATTTATGCAGCCCTCCAAGGGGGCGGGCCTCAACCCCTGCACACGCGAGGGATGTGGTCGAATCAAAGCCCTAATCTCGATTTAATCAAGTAAATGTAAGGCCTTTGAGTTTAACACAGTCAAAGGGCATCACCCCCAGAGAAACAGGCCAGTTTATAAACATGATCGATATCTCTCTTTGGAATTCATAAATAATATCAACTGCCACATTGCCTTTGCCCTATAGGGTGAGGTCCCATAGGACTCCTTATACTGCGGAGGGTAGGAACACGGCTGGGGAAGAGACAGCTCTAGGACTTCCCCGCGGCGTTGAATTTCAGAAAGGGCTTATCTGGTCGAAGGATGTCTCTTTTATTGCTTCAAGCCTTGGCCCCCCCAGGACATTTTGAAAAGTACAAACAGAGCAGAGAGAGCGCCACGTTAGAGCTCTTTCTGTGTTGCTTCTACTGGAGCAGGTTTGCTCCGTAATATTAAACATCACTGAAAGCTGCTTAGCGACTCTGGTTTCCCATCTAACTGCAGGGGTAGCGGAGGTGACTGGAGAGTCATTCTCACCCATATCTGGTTGCAAGTCTCCTGAGGAATCAGGGCTCTGAGGGATAAGGGAGGAGCTTACCAGGGATGCCCCAAATGTGTCCTTTGGCTGCTACCAGTCATGGTCTGTTGGGGAAGAAAGTAAGTTGGGACTTTTGACTTCCTTTCTTGCTGATGAATGTAAGTAGCCTTTCAGAACTTGCAAAGAATTGAGCCAGCTCCTTGTCTTATCCCCAGCACCTGCTCTTCCTTATCGTGCATGGATGTAACTCACCACTTTTAATCATTTGAACTGCACTATAAGGATACCCTAAGGGGGTTGATGTTATCATGTGAAGAAGCCTTACTTTGGACTTGGTGAATTATGTTGCCCAAGGTCACAGAGAGAGTAAACAGCAGAGCCAGGAATGAAAAAGCCCATTTTGCTCTGTGATGCCATAGTGCCTCATGTACTTTTAGATCAACAGAAACCCTGTCATTTTGCATTCTATTTATGTGACTGAATCAACTATAAAGTTCATGTTTCCAGTGTCTTTGGTATGTGTCATATAAAACCAGGCTCACAAAGGGTCATCATGGAATGTGTCCACAGGTTAACCACAATTTTGCTTACAAAGGACAGACTTCAGAGTAAAGTTAACTCCACCAGACATGCTGAACATGTTTCTATGATGCCAAGCCATAAGGAGGTTTCTTTTTAAAATAATGTTTAACATTTGTTTCTGCTTATAAAAATAATAATACACAATCATTGAAAAAAATCTAAGAGAAAATCAGGAAGAAAATAAAAATCTCCCATAATGTTAACGTTATCAGGTGCATAGATCCAATTTTACAATTGTACATATATACATTTTTAAGCAAAGTCAGACTAATATTGTAGTTATGTAAGATTAAAAAAAACAAAAAAACTATGACCTTGTTTCTGCCCATCTGGCCAGCTGTTAGCCAAGAGCTTACTTCAGACCATCTCTTCTTACCAGCAAAGTGCTACCCACTGGGAGGATGTCTTTTCTCCAGTGTTCAAGTCTACCCCTAAGTGGAGCTATCATGACAGCTCCCTTGGGTTTTCCTCTTTAGTCAATCGGTGAATTTGCTAGAAGGCCATGGGTGTAGGCTGAGGGCGGGCTGGCAGTGTGCCAGGGTAAGCATGCAACTTACTTATGAACTGGTAGGCACTGACCTTTCCTTAATGCTCAAGTGCTTCCTGGGATTTCCAATGTTATTTCCAAATGGATCCAATAGCACCCAGTTTATGAATGGCAAGTATCAAGTATCTGGTCAGTCGGTCTCCACCAATGTCCAGTAGCAGCCAGGTATCATTGACCCCAAAAAGAGAAGTTATTTGTTGAAGCAGGCATAGTGTTACTCATAAATTTTAAGGTCCTTCACTTTTCATGCTCTTTTTGGACCTGCCAGTGACTCTAAACAATCTCTTGATATGCCCCAGGTACTTCAGTAACTATTGCATTTTTTGGAGTCTTGAGATTCCTACAACCCTGATCAGCATAAGAGCTTTGCCTCAATTGCGTTCTCACTCAATGCCAGCAGCTCTTCACATCACTAGAAATGTTTTCTTTTTATTACAGTTAGCTTTAAGTTTTCCTATATTATTCAACTTACTTTTCACCATTTTTCAAAGTCAATATTATGCATTATCTTTTGATTTCCCCAACACACAATAAAGCATTTAGCTTAGCTTATATTTTCCCTTCTGCCATTGCTTCCCTGACCAATTATCTGTAATTTATTAATAAAAATCCAGTTTATGGCTTTTTATATCATTTTACATTGTGTATCTTCTCCATCTATGAGTACTTTTTTCATTTGCATTTATTTATTTTCAGTGATTTTTAAAAAATATTTAACACTGTTAATTGATTTTAATGACAATGACCTGTTCTTTTATTCAACAGCTCACCAATACCAGAACTGGGGTTATAATTATCTTTCAATCTGTTGGAATACATCTTCAGGTATGTTTTTAAGAATGGAATGGCACAGACATGATTTATTTTTTGGGCCCTTGGATGTATGAGGGAGTTTTCTGATGTTGTCACAAAAGAAGAATAACTTCACTGAAGAATAACTTCACTAACTTTAGTGAAGAATAACTTCACTAAAAATATATATATATTGTCACAAGTGTATTACCCCTAAATTCTGTAATTACTGTTTTACTTCTTCTGGGTCATAACATAGCAAAACATCTGAGTACCATTTGATGGTTGAGTTTGACTTCTGTTTTCTTTTGAAGGAGATACTAGAAACTTTTTTGTAACTAGATGCTTTTAGGATTGTTATTTTGATTGTTGGATAACTTCGTGAAATACTTCACCTTTTTCTGGAAATAATTTCAAACTTACAAAAAAGTTGCAAGACTACGAATAGTACAAAGAACACCCACATATACTTTACCAAGAGTCACCTATCATTGACATTTTACCCTTTTTTCCTTGTCATTTATTATCTATTAATGTCTATCTATTTTATCTATCAATCTATCATCTATCTCTTTCTTTCCACACACACATATATACATACTTTTTCTAAACCATTTGAGAGTAAGTTTTATACATGACAGACCTTTATCCCTAAACACTTCAGTGTGTATTTCCTAAAAATAGAGATAGTCTATTTTCAACTTCAAATTTAACATTGAAAAAATATTTTTATCTAACCTACCATCCATATTCCAGTTTTGTCCATTCATTCAATAGTGTCCTTTATAGCATATTTTTTCAGTTCCACGTAGTGTCTACTATAAGGTCTCATGCTGTTCTAGTTATCATGTCTCTGTAGCCTCCTTTAATCTGGAATATATCCATAGCATTTCTTTGTCTTTTATGATGGACATATTTTGAAAAATGTGGTCCTCCCCCTTTTATTAATGGAATCTTCCTTATTTGGGATTTTTCTGATGTTCCTCATAATTGGATGCAAATTATGCCACTTGGCTGGAATACATAGGTGATTTTGTGACCTTCTCAGTGTATCACATCTGGAGGCAGTCGAAGTCCACCTGCCCCTCACTGGTTAATTTTGATCGCCTGATCAAGATGTCTAGTTTTCCAGTGTTTACTGGAATTTTGCCCTTGCATCTAATATGCAGTCTTTGTAGAGACACTTTAAGACCATGCAGATAGCCTGCTTCTCCTAGAAAACATCCTCCCCTATCTTTAGCATCCATTGATGATTCCAGCCTGAACCAGTTTTCACTATGAAAGTTTCTAATAGATGATTTTCCATCTCCAGCACTCCTCCACATTTACCGGGAAGCACTTGGCATACTACCATAAGTCTTCCTTGTCATCCATCTGTCTGTCTGTCTGTCTAGCTATCTCATCTATCATCTATCCACCTATCATTATTGGTAAGAACTCATGTATTTCTATTTTTAAAAATAGTTTATTATCCATTACTGTACTTAATTATTTTGGTGCATAAATTGTCCTAGACTTGGCCAGAGGGGGTTCTGTCAAGCTGACTCCTGTCCTGTGGCATGCCCCCATCATTTTTTCACTTCTTTCTTATTTTCTAGCATAACAAGATGCTCCAGGTTCATCTTGTACCTACTCTGCCCCAGACCTCATTTCTCTTAGTGGGGAATTGTATTATAGAACAAGTGCTAGACATTAGGTAGCTCATTACTACTGTAGTGTCTTCCTTTTTGGCCCGAAAAGTGAATGGAGCTAGGCTATGTAAGCATGCCTACATAGATAAGTATACCTGTACTTCTGTATACATGTACATTTCACATATACCTGTGTGTACATACACAAATTTTAGAAATCACATTGATACCTTCAATTCCAACCTCACTCTGGAAAGTTCTTTCTTTCCTTCTCCCATTCCATATTTATGTATTCTTTTTTGTTCTCCTCAGTGGCTGTTTTAGCTTCCTTGGTTGCTCAAGCAAATACAAATGCAATGGGTTGGATTAAACGATGGGAATTTAATGGCTCACAGTTTTGAAGCCAGGAAAAAGGCCAGATCAAGGCGTCATCAAGGTGATGTTTTCTTCTCAAACGTTGGCATGCTGCAGCTGGCTGCGGTAATCCTTGGTCCTGGACTCCTCGGTCACGTGGATGGGGCCTCTCTTAGCCTCTCCTTCTCTCCTGTTTCTCTTGACCTTTAGCTTCTTGGTTCCTGTGGCCTTTTCTCTCTTAGTCTGAATTTCATTCTCCTTGTAAAAGACTCCAGTTATAGGATTAAGACCCATCCTGATTGGGTTGGGCCACACTGTAGCTGAAGTGACCTCATCAAGAGGCCCTACTTGCAATGGGTTCATGCCTGCAGGAATGGATTAAGTTTCCTGGGGTACCTAGCTCTCAGCCACCACAGTGACAAATCTAGATCCCAGGAACATCAGCACATTCACTCGTTGGCTCAAAGCAACGTCAACACATTCACTCATTGGCTCAGTCAATTTTAGATGCAAAAATTATTTGCATCTAAAATTATTTCAGAATTGCTCCACCCTTGCCACTACAAAGAAAAACCTAGTGAAAAGAGTTTAAAATTTGTTTGCAATTCTTCCCAACCACTCTAATTCAGGACTAAGGGTATATAGTCAAATACTGTGTTCAGTAAGTTATCATATTAGTTCTTTGTTCTTTTTTTTTTTTTTGGATTTGAAATACAGGTGTGGTTATGGTATTCATTTGGAATAAAATTGGGTTTTTTTTCTTTCAGTTGCTTCTAACTTCAGTTTTCCTTTCTGTTGTTATTGATTTAATTTGCTTTTTTGAATATGTAAAGCATCCATGTTTCCAAAAACTATTATATATTAAAAAACTACACAGTGGAGTGGGTATAGCTCAATGGTTGAGTGTGTGATTCATGTGTACAAGGTTCTGGGTTCAGTCAATCTGGTACCTTCTAGAAAAAGGAAAAAAAAGAAAGAAAGAAACCTATATAAATAAAGTATACTCAGAGAAGCATCGGTCTCATGTATCTTCTGTCTGTTCTGTTCCATAACTTTTACCACTTGTAGATAACCAACTTCATTTGGTCTAGCCTTTCTACATTTCTTTTTAAAAGATAATCAGGTATATGTATGTGTTCTTATTTCCTTTCTTCCTTACACAATACATAGCATACTGTATATATTTTTTATACTTTCCTTTTTTCACTCAGGAATGTCTCATGGGAGTCACTCTGTATCTGTTCACAGAGATATTACTCATTCCTTTTTCAGAGCTTCATAGCACTCCACTGTACATATGAACCATAATTTATTCAACTTATCTCTTATGTGTAGACATTTAGGTAGTTTCCAATGTTTTGTAATTATAAATACTACCCCACTGAATAACCTTGTGCATACGTATTCACATATTGTTGAAAGTATGTCTTTAGAGTAAATTCCTAGTCTGTGTGATTGCTGGGTCAAAGTGTAAATGAATATGTTTTTTAGTTAGGTATTGCCAAATTCCACTGAGGTTGTACCATTTTGCACTCCCACCATCAATGTATGAACATATCTGTGGGGACACACTTACCAACAGAATGTATCTTTTCATATGTTTAATAACCACTTTAAATCTCTTTTTTATGAATTGCCTGTTCATATCTTTTGCCCTTTTTTTTTTTTTTCTGTATGATTTTGGTCTCTTTTTCTCAATTTTAAGAAGTTTTTTTTTTTTAAAGATTTATTTTGTATTTTCTCTCCCCTTACCCACCCCCAACCTTCCCAACCCCCCCCCCCTCCATTGTCTGTTCTCTGTGTTTATTTGCTGCATGTTCTTTTCTTTGTCCGCTTCTGTTGTTGTCAGCGGCACGGGAATCTGTGTTTCTTTTTGTTGCGTCATTTTGCTGTGCTAGCTCTCCGTGCGTGTGGCGCCATTCCTGGGCAGGCTGCACTTTCTTTCGCACTGGGCGGCTCTCCTTACGGGGCGCACTCCTTGCGCGTGGGGCTCCCCTACGCGGGGGACACCCCTGCGTGGCAGGGCACTCCTTGCGCGCATCAGCACTGCGCGTGGGCCAGCTCCACACGGGTCAAGGGGGCCCGGGGTTTGAACTGTGGACCTCCCATGTGGTAGACGGACGCCCTAACCACTGGGCCAAGTCTGCTTCCCTTAAGAAGTTTTGAGTTTTAGTAATATTAACCCTTCGTGATATATATTGCAAAAACTTTATTCCATTTATCTTTTATCTTTATGTTTTTTTGTCATTCAAATGTTGTTGTTTTTTTAACTTTTACAGAGTCAAATTTATCAACCTTTTCTTTGATTAAATCCACTTTCTCTTTTGGGGATTGATTTTGTGTTTACTTCATGTAAGTCCATCGCTCCATCTACTGTTTGTTACAGATCTCTTAAATCACCCCTCATCGGCTCTCTAGAACCATAGGCTTACAGTGGCAGGCAGGCAGCTGGAGTTTTGTTGGAATTTTTTTTCTCTTCTTACTGGTAATTTGAAGGGTGTAGAATCATCTGCCTGCTTAAAATACTGTATGCATGAGTCCAGTGTTGTTTTATTCACTTTCTTTATTGACTTGATGTTTTCTGGTAGGGTAGCGGGGGGGAGATTTGATTTGACTGCCATTTTTCTCAAAACATTTGTCTTTGCAGGTGTAGGTATCTTTTTATTAATTGTGCCTGAAATATAGTGAACTTTCTCCATTTTTATACCCAGATTATTTTTTACTTCAGAAAGTTTTATTTACTTAAGTCTTAAATAGTAATTCTGTTCCAGTTTTAAAAATTCTTTCTAATAAATAAAGAACTAAGACTTGGTTTCCTGCCCTTCAGAACCCTCATCTTTTTTACACACTACCTCTTTGCTCTTGTCTCTGTAGTCTGACGGAATGTGTCATGTTTGTCCTCCGTATCACAGTTTTGGTTTTTCCACGATGTCAATTTCTACCAGGCAGCCTCATCATACCCAAATCTCAGTGAGTTGATCTAATATATAATTATCACTCACTTAAAGTCAAAACAAGAGTTTCTGATTAGTGGTTAACTTTTTTGCTAGCAATGATTTAGAGATTTAAGCCTCTTTCCATCTCGTACCTCCACTATCCCTAGGAATTCCATGTTCTCAGATAGACACTCTGCATCTGATTGGAAAATGAACCAAGAGAGGGTGTGGGGGAAGGTTTTATGGGCCTGCCTTTGAGTTTTGCTTCAACCCATATTCTGGAGGCCAGAACTCAGTCATGTGGTCAAGGTTAATTGCAAGGGAGCCTGGGAAATGTAATTGTGCCCTGGAGAAAAGGGAAATATGTTCGATGAATATATAACTGTGTTGGCCAAATATTTCTCTTTCCTGTCTCCAATTCAGATTTTAACTTTACCATTGTAAATATAATTTTGAAATGATAGCTTTGTATCTTATTCTTTTCTCTTTTCTTCTCAGGTTGTTGCCTTTGCAACTTGTTTGTTGTCTCGTGAACTCATTCTCTTGCCTCGCCAACTCACCCTCACTGTTTTGAATTCTATTTTCTAAGACGTTTATTTTTCTCTGGTTCTTGTAATAATTATTCCTCCTGGGCCTTTAATGTGAGTTCCATTTCTTGTATTCTACATTTATTTGGTTATTTTTTGTTTACTCATCATCAAACAGAGAGTGCAGCTTTGCGTTCTGGGTGAATGGGTTTCTCTTGCTCTGCTCACTGTGCATATGGATGCTGATTTACTGTCCCTCCATCAACTTCTGCTGGAGGACATTTTAGTATATGCAGCACCCTGCTCCATTCTGTTGTCTGTTATTTATTCCTCAAGTGTAACTTTGCTCCTCTGCTGCCTGGGTCCTCTTATAAAATGTTCTAGGAGGGTCCTCCAGCAGGCTCAGGCTTCTGGCGTGTCTGGAATTCATCAGTATAGGTGTTTTTATTGTCATGAATTTTTATTTATTAATCACTAAAAAGTCACGTAGTCACATACGACATTTCTTTCCTCACAAAGCCTTTTGTTTATCCTGGGGTCTTTAATTATCTTTATTTTCTTGTGTAACTTTCCTATTTTGTCTTCAGGTTTTTCCAGTGCTCTATAACATTAGGTATTCTCGTGTGTCCCTGTTTTCCGGGAAGTTCCCACTCACAGCCCTGATCCTTCTGCTCTGATCTGCGCTCCCTGGACTCGCTACAGGGACATTCCCTTGTCCTCCCTCTATCTGCACCTTGCCCGAAACTCTGTTTCTCTCATGCCTATTATTTTCATGTTTACCTCTTTGTTTAGCTTTAGCATATACTCAAGTAATTGTAATGGCATGTGAAAATAAATTTTAAAAGTAAGAGAATAAGTAACCATAGAATATTGTCTTAAAATGTCTATAACTTACCCTCAAAACTGATTATTTGCCTAATTCCAGTTGAAAATGTATTTCCCTCTACTGTTTCCGAACTTGCAGCACTGCTTCTGACTTCCAGTTTTTTTGTATGTGACCTGATTTTTCTCTCAAGAGTTTTTAGATTCTTTTTATTATTTCATTATGAAATGCTTGGGTATAGGTATTTTTTCATCATTCATTTGTTCATTTATTAAAGTAGGGCCATTAAATGTGGAAACTGGTTTTTCAACTCTGAGAATTTTTCTTGTATTATTTTTTTGGTAATTTTTACTCCTCTATTTTCTCTATTCTCTTTACCTGAAGTTCCTATTTTTGGATTAGGACCTCCTGAAGTATTTCTCCTAGGTTTTTATTGCTTCTCTTATAGCAGCTGTTTGTCATTAGGTTTTATTTTTTAGGAGAGTTCCTTGACTGCTTACAATTATCCTATTGAAATTTTTTCATCTTGGCTTTCATATTTTTAATTTTTAAGAGTTTTTTTTCTTGTTTTTTACTTTCCTTCAATAAAACACCCTACTTTCATCTTATAGACAAAATGTCTTCTTTAATCTCTTTAAGAATGCCAGAAGTTTTTCATTTGCTTTTTGGCTTTGTTTTGTTTTACTTCAGTTCTTTCCTTTTTCCTACATTATCCCTTCCCACTGGGATTGTGTATTCTGTTTATCATGACCTCCACTTTTTATATTTTTTATTGATCCCAAGTTACCCATTCATATTTAAGGATCAGATTCTAAAATATATATCAGGAGCTTTGTATATTTCAGTAGGGTTTATTTTAGGACAATTAGGCAGGAAGCAGCTATTATATAGGGGATCTGCCAAAACCCAAAATATAGAGGTTTTTTAAGGATGGATAATTAATTTTTCAAAAAAATACCCTCTGATTTGTCAGCTTTGGAAACATAAATGCTTAGGTAATAGCTTTCTATGTAAAAGTCTAGGGACATTGATTGCCTAATTTGCTTATCTTTAAATTATCCACTTGTTTTTAAACTCAAGTTTTACTACTGTCTTTGCCATACTGAAGTCTCCAATTCCTAAGACTCTGTCAAGTCTTGCAGGTCAAACCATCTCTCCTTTGGATTCAGGTTCCCCTTGGGAGCCCAGCACTGCCCCTTCTTCACCTTTGCAATTTCATTCATCATTCCTCTACTGAATTTAGGCCTTACAGAATTTTGTTGAAATTTCTCATCAGCAGAAAGTTCCTCTCTTGTCTATTATAGTTTTGGCTAATATATTTTTAATCTTTTATTGTCTTGACCTTACTCTCAGTATATTAATTTTTCTCAACTGCAAAATGATCATTTATAACATCACTGGTAATTTCTAAAGTCCGTTATAAATCTCTCTTCTGCTTGTGAGTTGATCTTGTATCCTGAAAGCCTTTGCCTCAGCAGGTTTCAGCAAGTCTCTTCAGATCTAATGTTGAGTGAACAATTTGATTTAAAAAATTTCTAAAGGGACCAAATTTATCTTTGAATGCTAAATAATCTCCCTAGAGTTGCTTTGGAGAAGCATTAACCACTATCAAATAAACAACCCCATCTCCCTCTCACCTAGATCAACCTTTAATTTAAGGTTCATATTAAAAAACAACAACAACAAACAAACAAAAACTCTGATTTTCTCTGTCCATGGCATCTTAATATTGTAGCATGTCTCTCTCAATGGTTGGTCCCATAGGTCTTTTATTATACTCCAATTTCCACTGTTATGGACAATGGCAGCCTATCATTTTGAAGTTTCTTTTGGCAGCCTCTCAAAGTGAATTTTGACCATGCCACTGAATCTACATTTAAGTCAGACCATTCCAAATTTGGTAAAAACCTGTCAAGATATTTAGTGCAAGGCAGATTGATAGAATTTTTATTTTGTTTTATTTTATTTTTGTTTATGTTGATCACTACATTTAAAACCAAGTTAAGGCAATGCAGTGAATCTCTATGTTAAATTTCTTCATAATAGCATTGTATTGAGAATAAAAATAGCTAACGCTCAGGTAGTTATTATATGCCAGGCACTTTTCTAAGTTATTCTACATCTGTTAATTCATTTTGTGCCCATACAACCATATGGCACAGCTACTATTCTTACCTTTATTATACAGATAAGGGAAGTGGAGCTAAGCTGCAAACCCAGGCTGTCTGCCTCTAAAAGGAAGTTTAAGGTGAATGATAATCTTAGAAATCAGAAGATTGTTAAAGAGTTCATTAAGCTTTTTGTAAAATTTTGATAGGAAGAACCAGACGGAGGAAACCACCAGAGCAGAAAATGCAGAGAAACTTGGTAGGCCCTCTTGTAGAAGTGCCAGCTCACACAAACGTGCTCAAGTTCCACCATGTGCTACAGTAAATACCACCCTTTGATGTAAAAATTTGAACCTTCCACTCACTCATTAACTTATTCACTCAACAAACACTTACTGAACACCTACTCTGTGACAAACATCGCTCTAGGTCAGTGAACAAAACACCCCTAGCCTCGTGGAACGTCCCTTGGAGCAGGAGGTGGGTAGGTAGGGGCAGACCGATAGCAGTAAACGTCGTGAGTGTATGGCGTGTTAGAAGGCGTTAGATGCTGAGGCAGGACAAAGGAGCGGAGTGAGGGCGACTTTGAGAGCCAGGGAAGGGAAGAGGCGGGTGACACTTGCAGATGTGGTGGTCAGGATATGCCTTTTAGAGAAGGTCAGATTTTTAAAATGTTTAAATCAGTTTCACTGATACATGGTCATAAAACGCACAGTCCATCCAGCGTGCGGTCAATGGGATATAATCACAGAGTTGTGCGTTCATCGCTTTGATCAGTACTGTGGTGTTTTCATTACTCCAATAATAATAAAAAACAAAAACCAGACAAACAAAACCCCTTAATAATCACCTCTCAATCTCTCTATCCTTCCCCTGACATACAGAGCTGCTATTCTGTATTCATCTCTTATTTATTTATATTTATATATATATATTTTTATATATTTATGTTTTGTATAGTTGGAGTCAAACAATACGACCTTTTGTCTACTTTGTTTCCCTTAGTATATTTCCCTTTTTTTTTAAATCCTTAATGGAGATGATTAATATATTACTATACATTACTGTCCCTAGTGTGCTTTGGTTGTATTTTCGCCTGATATTAGCATCTTGCATCATAAATGTACATTTGTTCTGTTTCAAAGAAAAACAGTCATATATGCAATATCACCCATACTCATATTTTATATGAGGTTTCACTATGCTATACAGTCTCCCATGTTACATTTTTTAGCTTTCTTTCTAGTAATAAACAGGACTTAAATTTTCCCTTTTGACCACTACCATATCCATATATTAGCTCTGCTAGTTACAAACACTATGATGTGCTTTCACCATTTCTATTCATTTCCAAAGATTTGCAAGCAACCTTTTTATCAATTCTGCACAGATTTTTTAAAAAGATTTATTTATTTATTTCTCTCCCCTTCCCCCCCTGCCCCAGTTGTCTGTTCTCTGTGTCTATTTGCTGCGTGTTCTTCTTTGTCTGCTTCTGTTGTTGTCAGTGGCACAGGAATCTGTGTTTCTTTTTGTTGCGTCATCTTGCTGTGTCAGATCGCCATGTGTGCGGCACCATTCCTGGGCAGGCTGCACTTTCTTTCACACTGGGTGGCTCTCCTTATGGGGTGCACTTCTTGCGTGTGGGGCTCCCCTACACAGGGACACCCCTGCATGGCACAGCACTCCTTGCACGCATCAGCACTGCGCATGGGCCAGCTCCACATGGGTCAAGGAGGCTCAGAGTTTGAACCGTGGACCTCCCATGTGGTGGGCGGACGCCCTAACCACTGGGCCAAGTCCACTTCCAATTCTGCACAGATTAAACCTCAACTTGCCATTTTCTAATCTCATTCTATTTTCTGCTGATCTATATTCTAGTTATAAACTCCATGAGTTTACACAATATATTTAGTTCATAATAGCATAATTATACAGTATTTGTCCTTTTGTGTTTGGCTTCCTTCACTCAACATAATGTCCTCCAGTTTCATCCATGTTGTCATATGCTTCACGACTTCACTTCTTCTTACAGCTGAATAAATTCCATTGTACATATACACCATAATTTGTTTATCCATTCATTGGTTGATGGATATTTGGGTTGTTTCCATCTCTTGGTGATTGTGAATAATACCGTGATAATCATTGGTGTGCAGATGTCTGCTTGTGTCGCTGCTCTCAGTTCTTCTGAGTATATACCTAGTAGTGGTATTACCAGATCACATGGCATATCTATATTTTAACTTCCTTAGGAGCTGTCAAACAGTCTTCCACAGTCACCATACCATTCTACCTTCCCAACAACAGTGAATAAGCATTCTTATCTCTCTATAGCCTCAACTACATTTGTAGTGTTTAGGTTTTTTTTTTTTTTTTAAATAATGGCCATTCTAGTAGGCATGAAATGATATCTTATTGTAGCTTTGATTTACATTACCCTAATTGCTAGTAATGTTGAACTTTTTTTCATGTGTTATTAAACCCTTATTGGACATATAATTTCCAAATATATTCTCCCATTGAACCAGCTGCTTTTTCACCCTTTTGACAAAGTCCTTTGAGGTGCAAAAGCATTTAATTTTGGGGCGGTTCCATTTATCTATTTTTTTGTTTCATTGATCACTTTGAGTGTAAGACTTAAGAGACTTCCACCTACCATAAGTTCTTTAAGATGCTTCCCTACATTATCTTCTAGTACTTTTATGCTCCTAGCTTTTATATTTAGGACTCTGACCCATTTTCAGTTGATTTTTATATCGGGAATGTAATATGGGTCCTTTCATTTTTTGGGTTATGGATATCCAGGTCTCCCTGCACCATTTGTTGAAGAGACCGTTTTGTCCCAAGAAAGTGCACTTTGAAGGCTTGTCAAAAACCAGTTGACCGTAGAGGTGAAAATTGATTTCTGGACTCTCAATTTTATTCCTTTGATCAATATGTCTAGCTTTATGCCAATATCATGCTGTTTTGACTACTGTAGCTTTGTATTATGTTTTAAGGTCAGGCAGTGAGAGTCCTCCTATTTTGCTCTTCCTTTTTAGAATGTTTCTGGCTATTAAGGTCCCCCTTCTTTTCCAAATAAGTTTGGTAATTGCCTTTTCTATTTCTGTAAAGTAAGCTATGGGAATTTCAATTGGTATTGCATTGATTCTATGAATCAGTTTGATTAGGATTGACATTTTCATGATATTTAGTCTTCCAATCCATGAACAGGAAATGTCTGTCCATTTGTTTAGGTATTCTTTGATTTCTTTTGGCAATGTTTTGTAGTTTCTGGATACAGATACTTACAAATTTGATTAAATTGATTCCTAGGTATTGAGTCTTTTTGTTGCTATCATAAATGGAATTTTTTACCGTTTACCAGGTCCCATGGCAAATCTATATTTAACTTCCTTAGGAACTGCCAAACAGTCTTCCACAGTGACTGTACCATTCTACATTCCCAACAACAGTGAATAAGTGTTCCTACCTCTCTACAGCCTCAACTACATTTGGAATTATTTTCCTGATTTCCAGTATTGTTCCATACTACTATATAGAAACATGTAGAAACATTATTGATTTTTGTGAATTGATCTTGTGTCCTTCCACTTTGCTAAACTTGTTTATTAGCTCAACCAGCTTTGTCTTAGATATTTCAAAATTTTCTAAATACAGGATCATGTCACCTGAATCAGTGAGGGTATTATTTCCTATCTGGATGCCTTTTTTTTTTCTTTTTTCTTTTTTCTTTTTCTTTCTTTATTTTTTTTTAAATGTTACATTCAAAAAATATAAGAGATCCCCATATACCCCTCACCCCTCTCACTCCACTCCTCCGACATCAACAACCTCTTTCATCATCATGGGATATTCATTGCATTTGGTGAATACATTTTGGAGCACTGCTGCACTACATGGATAATGGTTTACATTGTAGTTTACACTCTCCCCCAGTCCATCCAGTGGGCCATGGCAAGACATACAATGTCCTACATCTGTCCCTGCAGTACCACCCAGGACAACTCCAAGTCCTGAAAATGCCCCCACATCACATCTCTTCTTCCCTCTCCCTACCATCAGCAGCTACCGTGGCCACTTTCTCCACATCAGTCCTACAATTTCTTCCATTACTAGTCACAATAGTTCCATAGTAGAATATCAGTAGGTCCACTCAAATCCATACTCTATTCCTCCATCCTGTGGACCCTGGGATGGTTATGTCCACTCCACCTCTATATCAAGAGGGGGCTTAGATTCCACATGGATGATGGAGGAAATTCTCCTGCTTGCAGCTGTAGGCACTCTTGGCTCCCTGGTGTGGTAGTTGACCTTCTTCACCTCCCTGTTAGCTGACCAGGGTAAGTCCAATAAACCAGACAGCAGGAGTTGCAAGTCTGCTGAACCTCAGGGCCTGGCTGTCACATGGACAGTCCAGAGATTCAGGTCTCCTGAGTATACACCAACCCCAATGCCAACAACAGGTTCAGTAAAAGTGACAGAATGCCTTTTTATTTTATTTTTTTCTTGTCTAATTGCACTATCTAGAGCTTCTAGCACAATGTTGGGTAACAGTGCTGACAATAGGCATCCTTGTCTTGTTCCCAGTCTAAGATGAAAAGCTTTGGACCTTTCTCCATTGAGTACAATGTTGGCTGTGGGTTTTTCATATATGCCTTTTATCATACCGAGGAACTGTCCTTCTAATCCTATCTTTCAAAGTGTTTTTATCAAGAAAGGATGCTGGCTTTTGTCAATTCCTCTTCTGCATTGGTCTAGATGATCATGTTTGGTTTTCTTCTCTTCAATTTGTTAATGTGATATTTACTTTCTTGTGTTGAACCAACCTTGCATACCAGGAATAAATCACACTTGATCGTGGTGTATAATTGTTTTAATATGCTGTAGGATTCTGTTTGTAAGTATTTTGCTGAGAATTTTTGCATCTATGTTCATTAAGGAGATTGGTCTATAATTTTCTTTTCTTGCATTAATAGTATCTTTATTTGGCTTTGGTATTAGGGTGATGCTGGCCTCATACAATGAGTAGTAGTACCTCCTCTTCAGTTTTTTGGAAGAGTTTCAACAGGATTGGTGTTAATTGTTCTTGCAATGCTTGGTAGAATTCACCTGTGAATTCATCTGGTCCTGGACTTTCCTTTGCTGGGAGATTTTTGATGACTGATTCTATCTCTTTAAAAGTGATTGGTTTGCTAAGTTCTTGTATTTCTTGTCGGTATAGAGTATTCGTGCATTTCTAGGATTTGTCTAGGTTGTCTAGTTTGTTGGCATACAGTTTCTCATAATACCCTCTTACTAGCTTTTTCATTTCAGTTGGTCAGTCATAATGTGCCACCTTTTGTTTCTGGTTTTATGTATTTGCATTTTCTCGTTTTTCTTTGTTAGTCTAGCTAAGAGTTTGTCAATTTTATTGATCTTCTCAAAGAAATAGGTTTCGGTTTTGTTGATTTTTTCTCTAATTTTTTTTCTCAATTTCATTCATTTCTGCTCTAGTCTTTATTATTTCTTTCCTTCAACTTGCTTTAGGATTAGTTTGCTGTTCTTTTTCTAGATTCTACAGATACGCAGGGCTTTGATTTTAGCTCCTTTTTTAATATAGGAATTTAGGGTCAAAAATTTCTCTCTCAGCTGTATCCCATAAGTTTTGGTAAGTTGTGTTCTCATTTTCATTTGTCTCAATTTATCTACTAGTTTCTCTTAAAATTTCTTCTTTGACCCATGATTATTTAGAAGTATGTTTTTTAGCCTCCACAGATTTGCAAATTTTCTCCTTTCATGCCTTTATTCACTTCTAGCTTCATTCCTCTATGGCCTGAGAAGGTGCATTGTATAATTTTAATCTTTTTATGTTTATTGAGACCTGCCTTGTGACCCCATATGTGGTCTACCCTGGAGAAAGATATCCGAGCACTTGAGAAGAATGTGTAACCCACTGATTGGGATGTAAAACTCTGTATGTCTGTTAGGTCTAGCATGTTCATCATATTTTTCAAGTTCTCTGTTTCCTTTTCAATTTTCTTTCTAATGGTTCTTTCCATTGATATGAGTGGCATGTTGAAGACCCCAGCTATTATTGTAGAGATGTCTATTTCTCCCTTCAGTTTTTCCAGAGTTTGCCTCATGTATTTTGGAGCACTCTGGTTCAGGGCATAGATATTTATGACATATATTTTCCTGGTGGATTGTCCCTTTTATTAATATATAATGGCCTTCTTTATCTCTTATAATTTTTTGGCATTTAAAGTCTGCTTTTTTTCTGATATTAGTATAGCTACCCCTGCTCTATTTTGTTACTGTTCGCATGGAATATCTTTTTCCAACCTTTCAAATTCAGTTGATCTGTATACCTGGACCTACAGGTGAGTCTCTTGTAGGCAGCATATGGATGGTTCATGTTTTTTATCCATTCTGCCAGCTTATATCTCTTGACTGGGGAGTTTAATCCATTCACATTCAATGGTATTGTTGTAAATGCATTGTAACTTTCACCATTTCATTCTTTGGCTTTTCCTATCTTATTTTCATCTGTCATTTTACTCTTTTGGTTATTATTTCTGCTATTCTTGTCTTCTACCCTCTGCTCCAAGTCTCTCTCTCATGTCTTTTCCTTTCGGGCTCTAGGGTTCCCTTTAGTGATTCTTGCAGTTACCAACTCTCTTACTTTCTGTTTGTTTTCTAATATTTAAAACTCACCTTTATATTTAAAGGACAATTTTGCTGGATAAAAAATTCTTGACTGGTAATTTTTCTCTTTTAGTATCCTAATTATATTGTACTTCTATTTTCCCACCTCCATGGTTTCTGATGAGAACTCCACGCTAGTCTTACTGGGCATCCCTGATATGTGATGGTTTTCCTTCTCCCATGCTGCTTTCAGGATTTTCTCTTATTTTTGGCATTTGACATTCTGCATACTGTATGTCTTGGACTAGGTCTATTCAGATTTATTTTGATTTGAGTACACTTGTGTTTCTTGGGCATGTAAATTCATTTCTTTCATGAGAGTTGGAAAGTTTTCAGACATTATTTTCTCAAATAATCTTTCTGCCCCTTTTCTCTTCTCCTTCTACCACTCCTGTGACACGTATATTCTTGTGCATCATACTATCATTAAACTGCCTGAGCCCCTGCTCAATGTTTTCCATTCTTTTTTCTCTATATTCATCTCTCTCTTCAGTTTCAACTATTTTGTCTTCTATATCACTTATTCTTTCTTCTGTGATTTCAAGTCTGCTGCTGTATGCCTCTAGTGTGTTTTTAATCTTACCTATTGTGTGTTTCATTCCCATAAACTCTGTTATTTTTCTATTCAGGTTTTCTAATTCTTCTTTGTACTTGCCCAATGTCTTCTTGGTGACCTTGATATCTTTAATTGTACTGTCTTGCAATATGATTAAATTGCAAGGTTTGATTTTGGAGATTTGTATGAACCTCGTTGATTAGTTGTCTCAAATCCTGTGTCTTATCCTTGACTTTGATATGGTCCTTTGGTTGAGCCATATCTTCCTTTTTCTTATTATGGCTTGTAGCTTTTTGCTAATGTCTAGGCATCTGATTACGATGGTGAGTTTATTCTTTTTCTTATTCTGGCTTGTAACTTTTCACTGACGTCTAGGCATCTGGTTATGATGGTGAGTTTACTCTGATGTGCACTTTCTCTCTCTTGCATAAGGATTTAGTGATGGGGCTGTGTGTTACTGCTGTTCTTTGATTCTTGGTTCAATCTGTCCTAGTTCTTTTTTTTTTTTTTAAGATTTATTTATTTATTTAATTCTCCCCCTCCCCCGGTTGTCTGTTCTCTGTGTCTATTTGCTGCGTTTTGTTTCTTTGTCCACTTCTGTTGTCATCAGTGGCACGGGAAGTGTGGGCGGCGCCATTCCTGGGCAGGCTGCACTTTTCTTTCGCGCTGGGCGGCTCTCCTTACGGGTGCACTCCTTGCGTCATCTTGCTGTGTCAGATCGCCGTGTGTGCGGCACCATTCCTGGGCAGGCTGCTCTTTCTTTCACACTGGGTGGCTCTCCTTATGGGGTGCACTCCTTGCATGTGGGGCTCCCCTACACAGGGACACCCCTGCGTGGCGTGGCAGTCCTTGCGTGCATCAGCACTGCGCATGGGCCAGCTCCACACGGGTCAAGGAGGCCTGGGGTTTGAACCGTGGACCTCCCGTGTGGTAGACGGACGCCCTAACCACTGGGCCAAGTCCGTTTCCCTGTCCTAGTTCTTTAGAATTTTCCCTTTTTAGTTGCTTAAATCTAGACCATGGAACCAGTAATTGGTTGCAGGCCATTTTCTAAGGACTTTGGGGAGGGAGATTTTAAAGACCCAAAGAAGTCTCTTTTATTTATTTACTTTTATTTTCCTTGCATGCACATCCTTGGTCTGCCAGCGGAGGGCTTTCTTTGACAGACTTCTCAAGTCAAACCCTAGTCAGAATGTGCTCGCTGTATCCCAGAGCAGAGCAGTGTGACAGAGGATCCTGCCTAAGGACTATTCAGAGCTTTGCAGATTAAACTTTCTCAGAAGCTGTTTTCTTCCCTTTGCCAAAAGCTCCTTCCATTTTCCCTGGTAGGAAATCTTTCCTCTCCGCTCAGCATTGTCACCCTCCAGGCCCAGGCAGTAGGGAGGATGCTTGAGAGGGTTGGCTCTTTTCAGTCCTGTGCCGGCTCCCAGGGCACACAGTGGCCCAGCCCTGCCAGGCCTGAAAGGGCTCGTGGAACACAGCAGACCAAATTTGTTGGCTGTATCCCTCTCTTTCCTTTCCTAAGGAAGTGAACTCCGATAGCCCCTTTCTCCGTAGACACCTGCCAGAGGCAGGAGGACTGAAATCTGTCTGCTCCAAGGGTGGGGGGATGCAGCTTTTACTCACAGACTTTCACCATCAAGAGTCTTTTTCTTTTCCTTTGCCGCTCTCTCTTCTGGGTGGTATGCAGCCTTCCCCTGGTGTCCTAAGCCCTAGAACATTTTTAACAGGCAGTTTCTACCTGTCCTCGAGCTATTTTTCTGGGAGAGAAGGTAGTCCTGCATCACTCTAATCCTCCATCTTCCTGGAAATCTGAGATGGTCAGATTTGAACTAAGGTTTGAGAACAGTCAGGGAGTGCCTTTTTCTATCTTAGGGAGGTTGTTCCTGGCAGAAGGAATCCCTGAGACAGAAGCGTGCCTGGCGGGTTAGAATAGCATGGAAGCCGTCGTGACAAGAGTGGAGATAGGCCAGTGGGAAAATGGGGAGAGGACTCTGGGAGATACCGGGGGACCACGATGTGGTTGCCGTTGTGGGCTAGTTTTTGCCCTTGGCTTTTGCTCTCAGTGAAATGGAAAAACACTACTGGATTTTACAAGGTCTGAGTCACACTGACAAGGATCACTCTGGCTGCTTTATTGAGAATAGACAGTATGGGGCAGACTTAGGAGACCAAACAGTCATCAGACAAGAGTTGTCCTGAATGACATTGCAGGGACAGATGCAGGACTTTATATAACCTGCCATAACCCACTGAATGGACTGGGGGAGACTGTAAACTACAAGGTAAAGTATAATCCATGTGGTGCAGCAGTGCTCCAAAACGTAGTCACCAAATGCAGTGACTGTGCCACACCAGGGAAGGAGGTTGTTGATGTGGGAGGAGTGGGGCGGGGGGTGGGGGTATAGGGGAACCTCTTATATTTTTTTAATGCAACATATTGTGTGATCTATGTATCTTTAAAAGAAAAAATATTTTTTAAAAAAGAAAATAAGGATGACTCACCATGGCAAGAGAGGTATTCAGAGCTAAATGTGTTTTGACCTTGGAGGTGGCAGGACTTCCCGCCATACTGCACTTGCACTGTGAGAAAACAGAGGTCCAGAATTAGACGTCATGCTTCTCGACCTGAGCAACTGATGCTGCTGCCACTGATTAAGACGGGGAGGTTGACGATGGGGCAGGTGGGGGGGTTGGACCTTGCTGAGGAATTAGGTTATACAAACGTGGAGTTTGGAAGAGAGGTGTAGACTGGACATATAAATTGTTTTTTCTGAACACTGTTCTACAATTAATTTAATTTGCAATCGGGTATAATTTTTAGCAACCATCCCGATCATCCAGGAAGTCCTATGAAGTGGAAATTTTAACTTCAAACTGTTTTCAAGTAAATCAAGTATTTGAATTCTAAATTTAACAATCATATTCCCATGTTTTATACATATGTAGTTGAATATGCGCTAATTTCAATTATGTAGTTTTCTTTTTCTATTTTTAAGGCTATAGTTTTTTTCTTTTAATTTCTCAATGATTTGTGAACACTGAAGTACACAGTAGTCTGGCCATTGACTTGAAATGAAACCCATGTTGTGATAAAGGCAGGGGAGGTTTTAAGAGAAACTCAGAAGTTTAGCTTTTCTGTTTTTCCATGTCTGTCTATGGTGGTGAGCGGGTTGTGTTTTCTTTGTTTTCTGCCTTTTCTCTTTCTTCCTGTCTGGGCGTTGCCTTTCAGAGGGAGTGCTGGAAAACATTTACTTTTTTATCTCTACTTTTTGCAGGCTAAAGCCTTATTAGCATACTTATCTTGCCAGGGGCTAAGGAAGTAGCTGTGATTTAATATGGTCTATTACCCCTAACTTGTTGTGTACTCTGTGTCTATTCAGATTTGCTGGTGGGCACGATGTTGTTAATAGAGCTGTAGGAGATTTACCTTGCCCAGTGAAGGGCCTGGTGCTTGGAGCTGAGCAAGCTTCTGCCTATTAATTACTCACAGGAAAACAGACCAAGGCACTTGGTGATGTGCAAAATACCATCATGTGTTGCAGAGCCATGAACTAGAATAAGGTCAGCTGGGACCCAGGCCCCAAATTGACCTTTCGAAGCTCTGAGAGTCCAGAACAGTGGCTCCTGCCTGTGGCAACATGGGCTGTTCCTTTCATCCAGGATAAAACGTTTTCATTGTCTACCCAGAGATACAAGGCTCAGGGTGGAACAGCTGGGGCAGAGAGCAGTGATGAGCTGGGGTCCCAACAGGAGTTAGGCTCAGGGCTGTGGCCTCGCCTCGTGGGAGCCTGGAGTACAGTGAGATTTCTCCCCCCTTTATTAGAGAAGTTATGGGTTTACAGAACAATCACACATGAAATAAAGGATTCCCATACACCACCCCACCAACTGCTTGCACTGGTGTGGAACATTTGTTATAACTGATGATAGCACATTTTGTAACTGTGCTATTAAATTTTAAACATTGCCATTTCCATACGGCTCTGAAGGGCTAGGGCCCTTCAAATACTGCTCTCAACAGAGGGGCACGGTTCAACTTACATTTCACTGTTTGTGTACTATAGTCCATGCATTAAAAAATGTTTTAAAAATTCTGTTACTGTATGTATATACAATCTAACATTTCCCATTTAAATTGCATTCAGATATATATTTCAGAGCTGTCAATTACATTCACAGTGTTGTGTTACCATTCACACTATTCCTTACCAAAATATTTCCATCGTTCCAAATAGGAACCCTGTACATTTTAAGCCTTAACTTCCCCATCTCCACTCCATCCGCTGGTAACCAATATTCTAGATTCTATGAATTTGCTTATTCTAATTGTTTCAAATCAGTGACATCATATGATATTTGCCCTTTTGTGTCTAGCGTATTTCACTCAATGTGATGTCACATGTATCAGGACTTCATTCCTGTTTATGACTGGATAGTATACCATTGGACGTATATACCACATTTTATTTACCCATTCATTAGTTGATGGACACTTGGGTCGCTTCCATCTTTTGGCAGCTGTGATTAATGCTGCTATGAACATTGGTGTGCAAATATCTGTTCAAGTCCCTTTTGTGCCTCAAAGGACTTTATCATGAAAGTAAATTGACAGTCTACACAATGGGAGAAAATATTTGGAAGCCACATATCTGATAAAGGCTTAATATCCAGAATATGTAAAGTGATCCTTCAACTTAACAATAGACAAACAACCAAATTTAAAAAATGGGCAAAAGGCTTGAATAGACGTCTCTTCAAAGACAATATACAAATGGCCAGAAAACAAATGAAAAGATGCTCGACATCGTTGCCCTCAGGGAAATGCAAGTCAAAACCACGTGAGAAGCCATTACACCCCCACTTGAATGGTGGCTGTTTAAAAAAATTAAAGAAGGGAAACAACAAGTCTTGGAAAGGATGTGGGGAAATAGGAACACTCTTTCCTTGCTTGTGGCAATGTACAAATGGTGTCGCCACTAGGGAAGACAGTTTGGAAGTTCCTCAGAACCACCATGTTACCCAGCAGTGTAGGTATATACCCAAGAGAATTGAAGTCAATAGCATTTCATACATGTTTGTTCAATAAATAGAATGGTCTATTCTTAGGAGCAAGTTTTACTAGTAGCTAGGGGGAAGAGCCTGGAATGTAAGTATCACCATCTTTCTAATGAAACAAATCCAGAACCTCAACATTTAGAACCAGAAGGAGCTTCTCTATGCAGAGAGGGTGAGCTGGACTCTGTCCACAAATGTTTTAACTCCTTTTAGCCTTCTTTTATTTCATTTAGTTCTGCTGCTGTCCCTGGCTCAGAGGTGTTTTGTACCCATTTCAAAGTTCTTGCCCAATCCTGGGCACCATTGCCTTCTCCGTGTTCCGTTTGATACAGCTCTGTGAATTGGGGCCCTTCAAACACTGCTCTGAACAGTGGAGCAGCAGGAAAATAAAACACAGCATGTAGGAGTATGAAACATCCTTGTTTTCAAAGGCCGAGCTAGTTATCTTCCAGCCCCAAAGGCCTGGCACCAGTTGTGGCTCCCAACTGGGTTCCTGAGCCCTGGGTCTTGGCTTGTCTTGAAAGCATACTCACCCATCAAAGTCAAGACCCAGAGAGCCAGATTCTCTTTCTCCATCCTGAGATTCTCCCTCCAAATCCCAGGTTCGAATGTGAGCGATGGGCTCCTTCCCCTGACAACAGGTCCCCTGCAAAGACCTTTTCTCCAGATGAGGCCAGTATCCATCCATGCATAGAGGAGATATAGGGGGTTGAGTAGTGCCCCCCACACACACAAATTCGTGTCCACCCAGAACCTGGGACTGTGACCTTATTTGGGAATGAAGGATTTGCAGATATAATCAAGTAAACATGAGGTCATATTGGATTAGATGGGCCCTAAATCCTCCTACCATGGCCCACTGGGTGGACTGGGGGAGAGTGTGGGCTATGGTGTGGACCATTGACCATGAGGTGCAGCGGTGCTCAGAGATGTATTCACCAAATACGATGAATGTCTCATGATGATGGAGGAGGTTGTTGTTATGGGGGGAGGAGTGGGGGGAGGGGGTGGGGGGCATATAGGGACCTCATATTTTTTTAATGTAATAGTAAAAAATAAAGACAAAAAAAAAAGTTGGGCCCTAAATCCATTGACTGGTGTCTTTTTGAGAAGAGGGAAAATCAAGATAGAGGTAGACGTGCAGAGAGGAGATCGCCACGTGAAGGTGCTGACAGAGGCTGGAGTAACGTGTCTACAGGCCACGGCTCGCCACGGACTGCCAGCTACCACAGGTGCTAGGGAAAGCAAAGGATTCTTCCCTAGCGGCGCCAGAGGGAGACTTCCAGCCTCCACGACGGTGACGTGATACACTGCTGTTGTTTGAAGTCACCCAGGTGGTGGTAATGTGTTAGGCAGGCCTAGGAGACCGAGGCAGGGACCTCAAGCCCAGGAAAAGGCGTGAACTTCTATCACCACCTGCCAGAGTAATGTCAACCCACAAGAGGCAGCAGCCACGGACAGCCACGGGGGGATTCGCCTTCACAGGCCCAGGTGCCAGATGCAGAGCCCAGCACATCTGGAGGTGGAGAGGAAAGGAACAGCATGAGAACAGCTGGGAGAGAGAAAACTGGGGCCACCCAGGAAACTAACATTTTTGGCTTTACAATTCTGCCCCAGGCATGCTTTGCATTTCTACTACTTGAGCTGGTCATCTGAGGATGGAAACTGAGAGGCTGTGTCCCAGGAACCTCAGAAACAAGTAGCAAGTCCCCTTCATTTATTTATTTATTTATTTATTTATTTTATTTTTAAAGATGTATTTTCTTTATTTCTCCCCACCCTGTCACTGTTTGCATTTACTGTGTCTGTTCGTTGTGTGCTCGTCTTCCTTTTAGGAGGCACCAGGAACTGAACACAGAAACTTCCGTGTAGGCAGGAGGCACCTGTTCACTTGAGCCACCTCCACTCCCTGCTTTGCTGTGGCTCTCATGTTTTTCCTCCTTGTGTCTCTTGTTTGCATCATCTTGTTGTGTCAGCTCACTGTCTTGCTCGTCTTCTTCAGGCGGCACCAAGAACCGAACCCGGGACCTCCCGTGTGTATTCAGGAGCTCAATTGCTGGAGCCACAGCCACTTCCCAGCAAGTCCACTTTCATGGTTTGTGTGAGAAAGAGGCTGTTTGCTGCCAGCCTGCCAATAATGGCGTCTTCCTGTCCTCCAAGAGTCAGGTCTCCCGCTGTGCAAGGAAAACAGGTGGTGGGCCCAGTTCTTTCTCTCTTTGTTGGGATTTTGTGTGTCAAACTCACAGAAATAATGCTGGCCTCCCACAGCGGCCATCCCTCCCCCCCTCAGTCGGCTTGTTTTCCTAGGCCTTTAAGGCACTGTCATTTGTTAACAGATGCCAAGCAATTGCATGTACTAAACCCTCTTCCACCAGCTTCTCCTTTAATGCCACACCCGTCCTCATAATGGGCCTGGCTTGCTATTGTCCAAGCATGAGCTACTGAATTGAAATCTCAACTTTCTGATTTAATGCACAGAGTGTTTTCCCCCCTAAGATATTTATCTGATCTTGGCCAGGTTTGAATTTGTCATTATGCTGCATGTGATGGTCTTATGTTAGTCTTCCTTCTCACTCTTTAGCTTGGTTTACGTCAGTTGTGCCTTGCACAAAAATACTTTATTCATATTCTGAATACTTACTAGTATTTCAGACAGACATGACAATCTCTTTGAAATGGCTAGGTAACAGGGAAAATGTCTACCTCTACTTTATCAAATATAAAAAGTACTTCTTTGGTTTTCTTTTTTTTTTTTTAAGGGTGACTTGGGATATACTTGAGGCTTTTGGAGAGTTTAAGGATATCTCAGATGGCACTTGATTTTATCATAGTCTGACACTTTCATCTTTTAATACTTCCTGTCTCAGTTTTACTCTGTGGAAAAATGTCAACATGGCTGTCAAGCAAAAAGTCAGCTTTAATACAAAACATTAGTCAGAGAAAACTCCTTGTTCTTTTCTAAAATGAAGGGAGAAAAGGGAGTAACAGAATTCAGATTTTCCTCCTTTTCCTCCATAGAAATAGCCACTCTTCTCTGGAAATGGCTCAAGACCACAGATTCTTTTTAATCACATGTGTCTTTTACTCTTTATGACTTCTTTTCTAAATAAAATAAATGCCTCTGACCTTCAGTTCAGTTCTAAATGGGGAAACCATGCACTTGGTGTCTCTGTGGGGCTTTTTGCCATTTTGAACTTTTTTTTCTCCCAAATTATGACTGTTCCTCTGGGAGTCTTGACAATAATTTCTAAATTAGCCTTGTCTGAACTTGTGTTTGGTTGATCTTAGGTATTTAATTCTAAGTGTCACAGATTCCTCACATTTCCAGTGCAGGTGTCAGATTAAAAAAGACACCTCATCGTGGAGGTCATTTTAGTCATTTTTCTACACCAGGAGCAAGGTAATTAATATTGCTGTCTTGTAGGGCTAGAGCAGTGGCCTTTTTAAATGTTGCACTTCACATCTATGGACTACAGTGTCGTACAGGATGATCTACCTGTTATTTGTCTACCTTGGTGCCACAAAAGGTCTTCTTGTTAGAAAGAAAGGCAATGGCAGCTCTATCAAGGAGCAGGGCTGCCAAAACCAATATGTCACCGTATCTGCGGAAATGTTTACTTTACACAGCTTTTAAAAAGTGAACAGAAACCACGATTGTAAATTGAGTTAAGAGAGATTATGTTTTAGGGGGAAATCAGATGCCCAGAGTGTTAAAGAAGAACAGTCTGGAGCTTTGACCTGGCTTTTGTTGATGCTGTTCATCTTCCAACACATCACTGCCCAAGGCTCAGATCTGGCTGTGACATCAGTGCAAGTTCTGGATACAGAAGGGCTCCAAAGGGCCATGAAAAGAAGCAGGCATGGGGAAATACAGGTTTCTGGGCAATGATTTTGAAGTTGTTTCACAGTTAACGTTGATCCTTTTCCCAGTTGGAAGTTCACCTGGGAAGTCACCTGTTTCTTGAGTGACGAATTCTGAGCAAAGAGAAGTGAGCGGTTTTATGACAGGTTGCCTCCAGGCCAGCACGTGAGAACTGACGCCTCGCCTCTGCTGACAGCAGCCTGTGTGCCTCTGCAGACTCGGATTTGTGGCCATCCCTTCTGGAGCTCCATCCTGCCAACTTTGATTATTTGGCCTTATCTCTTTTTCCAAGATCTGGACTGTGTGTTCACCCATTTACCGGTCATGTGCAGGAAAATATTTATTGAGCATCTGCCTGCCAGGTGCCACACATCGTACTTCATTCTCTGATCCCAGTCTTTCTCCAGTTAAGGTACCATGAAGCTGATTACCTGGGCCCTTATTAAAGCTCATCCTAGTCCCTACCTTCCTGAGATTGCCCCGTGTTGATTTTAATTGGATTGGAGATGTTTCCAAACTCATCTTGGTTTATTGAATAAAATTTCATGTGAAAGTTTATTCTTGAAATTGAAAAAAAAATCAAGTCTCAAAGGAAAACAGAGCCAAATTATGTTTGGTTGAATGGAAAACACTTTCTAAAATCCCTAAGTGGTATTGCTCATTTCATGGAATTATAGAATTACTGTTATTCTATACTGCAGAAAAATTTCCAGGCCACCACATATTTCCTACTAAACAGATTGTTGACTGGTGCCCTTGTCCAGAATTTGTAATAGACTAGTTGTTTCTCTTCTGAACACCTGCATCTAGATTGTTTACTATGATCTAAGAGAAATCAATGACCAATTTTTAGAACATCCCAAATTTCTATTCTTAAGTAGAGATATACACAGGGACCTAAATATATCAGACTTTGGTTAGTGGTCAACAGCTCCAGAAACATTTTAGATGAAAACATTTAGACAAAAAAAAATATTTAGACCATGGGAATACTCATGTAATGAGTGTGCTTTGGACGCATACAAGATGGCACCTTCCATGCCTGTAGCCCCTTCTGAGGAGCTCCGAGGAGCAAAGCAGAGGCAGCGAGCCGAAGCTGCTCAGTGGTGGAAACCTTGGGAAGGCAGAAGCAAGAAGAGTTGATTATTCATCAGTAGGTTTGGAATGGCCGAATCCCCAGAGTGACTAGTGCAGACCCCACCAATATACCTACAGAACTGGCTTGACTCTTATCTTTCCCGCAGAGCTCAGTGAAGTCTGGCTATGCTGCTGCTGATTGTTCCTTGGTCTGTCTAGGTGTTTTTAATGGGGTGCCATTCTTAATATATGAAAGCCAAGCTCTTGACACTGTCATCACAGCACACACTTTTGAGCTTTTTTTTTTCTTTTTAAATAGCAGGAGGGGATTTCTGCTGATTCATCTATATTCTGAATGGGTTACTCTTGTATTGGGCCCACCATCTCATACTGTGAACACTTTGCATTTAAATAGTAGCTTTGGGATTGGAGGTAGTGGCCTAAGTAGAGTGCTTGGAAAGATGAGGTAACAAAAATTTCTCTAAACAGTAAGTCTAAATCATCAATTTATGTATCAGAGAATGATTTGATAAAAACTGACAGAGGGAATCATTTAATTGCCCGATTACAATTTTGCATGTGTTCATATCTGTGTGTATGTGTGTACTTTAATAAATTCTCCCACACACAACAGTCATATCTATTTTCCATGGGGTCTCGGGTTCCCAGGAGATGCATGTCAGGATGGGAGACACTGGACAAAAGGCTTATGATTTTCAGAAAAAAATTATTTGGCTTTATATTTGATAATGAAGGAAACGTGATTTTAATTTAATGCTTCTTTTAAAAATTAAAACATTATAGTATTATTATAAAGGTAATATACCTTCATTTTAGATAAACTGGGAAACACAGAAAACCTCAAACTTATACAGAAATAAAAATCTTGACTTTCATTCTTGGCCCCTTTATCTTAAGATCACATAAGAAATTTTCAAAATCTTGTTTCTTCAGCATTCGCCTCCCTTGAGGGAGTTGACTTTTGCTCTCAGTGTGGCCAAGTGGCAGCGGAGCTCTTGGTAGACCTCTCTCCCTTCTCCCAGGTAGGTCTTCATGGTGTCAGATATCACTGCCTGACTCCCAATCCGGATTTCCAGTCCTGACATTCGTGGAATTAATCATCTACTGAAAATGCAGTGCTCATCCCTACTTTTCACTCGTATTCTATCACGTTCATTCAACTCATTACCAAATGCCACGACTGTTACAGCCTCTCAGCTGTCTCCCCGCTCTAGTACTTTTTCCTTCTAATATATTCTTCCTACTGAGACTACTTTAATTTTTCTAAAGCAATATTTTGAACATGGCCCTTTCCCTTAGTGCCTCTCTGATGCCTGAAGTGTAATCAATCAATAGCCATTTAACCCCTTTAACCTGAAAATCAAAATGCTTTGCAATCTCTCTCTCACTTACCTAGCAAACTTATCTTCCCCTTTACAGTCCAGATATGGCAGAAATATTTAGTGTTTACTGAAAATCCATGTGCTCCCCTGCATTGCACAGCCTCCCTTATATGTTAAACTGGGACTAGGTGACTGAGTTCTGACTAAAAGGATGTGGGCAGAAATAAGGTTTGGCACATTTCTAGGACCATCCAGAAAAGCCCTTAGGTGACTTTCCAATCTTCTCTCCATATTTCATAGTGTCTTTTGACACCACATGTTTCAAAGGTGCAGCTTTTAAATGGTGGCACGTTCATCAACTTCCATCGGCCTGGATCCCTGAGGGACCATGTGGAGTGGAGCCACTGTTGACTGATGTTGGGCATGTAATATGAATAGAAATAAATTTGTTTTGTATTAAGCCTTTGAGACTTTAGGCTTAATTAGTTACAATAGCATCGTCTATCCTTATCCTGACAAATACCTCATGTGAATGCTCTACTCTAGCTAGAACTAATCCATTTGTTGGGAGAGTTTGCTAATATTCTCTATCTTGCCTGAATATCCTTGTTTCCTTGACACATGCGACTCCTTCACTGTGATCTTCCTTCCTATAATTCTCTATAACACTCTCTAAGGTAAGGTTCTTTGGGTTACTTACACTCATGTTCACTAAGAGCAGAAAGCGGGCTGTACTTCCATTTATACCCATTGGCTTCTTCACTCTCTAGTACCCTCTCTCCACAGACGGGGCTTTGTCTGCCTCTCCCCATGCAGCCTCCCACAGCTCTCAGGTTCCTGTCCTCAAGTCAAGCAAGAGTGGAGGATTTGTATACCTAAGTCATCGTTCCAGATTCCTGAGGCTGGGAATCAGATTGGCCCAGGCTTGGTCAGGTGTCCACCCTTGACCCAGTTAGCTATTTTGAAAGGGTGATAAGCAGTTCACATAAAGCAGAAATGTCCCATTGCTTTGGGTGAGTGACAGGAAATAATTTCCAGGGAAATACGGTTTGTGGGCGGGGCAATCACCACAAAAGTATCAACTTCAGTAATTACCTTTCATTCAAGGAATATCGCACACTGTCTTTCATTTCTGACCTTTAATGTGTATGTACCTTGTCTTCACAACCAATCAGAAAGCTCTTTGGGGGCAAGGGGACATCTTATCAATGGCTGTCTGCCCCACACACTACCTAAAGGAGTGCCTGGTCCACAGAGTGCTCCGTGAATGGCTGCTGATTGACTAACCGTCATTTCTGTCTTGGCTGTGTGTCCTCTTCTTGGGACAGAGTGAAAGGTCAAATCATTGCCAAAAGGGTAAATGCATACCAGGAGGACAGTCAAAAGTGCTGAGAGGCCATTAAAGCATTGGTGGTAAATGATGTATTCTCCTTCCTGTCCAGGTTACAGGCAAAATTTATTTTAGATTCAAAGGGAAAATGACCTCAGAGCATTCTGAGCGCTCTTGTTCTTGGTGGACTTGGTAGACCCAAGAGCCTTATTTGCCTGCGTGGATGGGAGGGGCCTGCTGCATGGGATTAAGTAATAGCTTAGAGCTGGAGTTATAAAATGTCCTCATTCCTGAGGTTTCAAAATTAAACACTTTCCAACTTTAAGATGTTATTTTAATTTTAAAACTCATGTTCTAGACCAGTGTTTCTTCAGGTACAGTCCATAATCCACCTGCAGCAGACATCCTACCTGGAAAATTACTGATTTTAGGACTAAGACAAATGAATCAGTAAGACACAGAAGTATGCATTTTTTAAAAACCTTGCCAGGAGAGTCTCATTCTGTAATGTGCCTAAAAATCATTGATCTTGACTTTTGATTTATGAGAAGAGCCAAAATTTTCAGACACTGCGAGGCATGGGACTCGCCTGCTGGGTAGATTTAGCATGTAGACATCTGAGCACCCCCCTTCCTGAATGGGATCACAGCCTCCAGCATCTCTTTTTTGGTGGCAAACTGCCAAGGGATCAGGCTCCTCACCGCACTCTGACCCACAGACTTGCCCTAACAGTATCAGTACTCAAGTTGCGGCAGCCCTCTCGGGAAATGTTTGCAGTTCTCCAGGGTCTTGGGGCACAGCGGTTAATAACCAGAGCTCTAACCCATCTGCCTGACCTGACCACTTTCCTCCTTAATGCCCTTCCTTGCCCTGAGGGCTCAACATGAAAATCTGTAAATGCAAATAGAAGCTCTGAAGGTCTTTCTCTCTCCTGCAGGTAAGTCAGTAATAGTTGAAGTGTTTTCCTTAGTAATTGGGTGCATTTTTCCCAAAGCAATTTGTTGTGTAAACATAAAATGTAGGTGCAGATATTTATTTAATATGGATTCAAGCAATTAAAAGTGTATTCAAAATGTATGTGAGGCACCAGGTGTACCAGGAGGACTGATGTGGCTTCTCTGAATGGATGCGAGGGCATCCTGGAACGCCCTGAAACTGTATTCATTCCGTTTGTGTTTCTTGCTCTGGGGAAGTAATCATAAGCTTTCATCAGATTTTTATTGCACTTAGAACTAAAAATCCTCTCCCCAAAGAAACAAAAAGAAAGAAGAAGGAGGGATGAAAGGAAGGAGTAGGGGGTGGAGAGAGAGAGGGAGGGAGGGAGGAAAGAGAAAGACAAAGAGGGGTAGGAGGGTGGGAGGAAGGGAGAGAGGGGAGGGAGGGGCAGGCCCATTTCTTGCCACTGGACCAGCCAGTGCTAGTTCAGGCTTCGTGCCCCCTTCTGTGAATGACTGCCCCTTGTCTGCCCAAGAAAGTCCCAGTGAGAATCCACCAGAAATCAAACCAAGCAAACCTTCCCCTGCAGTCTTCCTGAGCCCCCGCTCCCACAGAGGTGTCGTTGCCCCGCCTTCCCCATGTTGTGAGGAGACTCTCTGCAGGCACACCTTTGTTGGCATTCGTTTCTGGCTGCACTGGGTTGAAACTCACATCCAACTGCTCATTTGGAAATAAGGCCTTTGCAGAATAATTGGGTTAATGTAAGGTCGCACTGGATTAAGGTGAGCTTAAGTCCGATGACCGACGTCCTTGTAAGGAGAGGTGTAGAGACAGACACAGGAGAGCAGCCTGTGAGGATGGGGACAGATTGGACTGAGGCCTCTACAAGCCGAGGAGCACCACAGGACGCCGGCAACCAGCAAAGGCGAGGAGGAGGCAGGGGAGAAGTCTTCCACAGGGCCTTGGGGGACACGGCCTGTCAACTCCTCGATTCCAGGTGTCCAGCTGCCAGAACTGTGGCTGAACAAATTCCAGTTGTTCTAAGTCACCTTGTTGGTGATAGTTTGTCAGCACATCCTAGGAGCCTCGTACACCGATCAGGAACATATATCCACCTTCCTCGCTCCTCTCCCTAACACACTTCTTGCAACTTTTTTCGAGACACAGATTCTAAAGTCAGATGACACCTGGGATCCCCAGAGAAGAGGACACACAACACAAAGCGTGTGGCTTCAGAGGGGTGAGGGTTTCCTGAAACCCTTCAGGGTCCCTCCTTGGTCATCTGCCATGCCCTGTGCCTAACAGTCTTCTTGATCAGAATTTAGTTGCTTTAATTGATATTGAATGCACACACAGACACACTCATCACTACACACAGAAATTGAGTAGTAAAGGAATGGATGCACATTCAAATATGCCTGGTAGTAATAACTGCATGGCGGAGGAATGTCCTGCAGAGCTTCATTTGCAGTTTGGAGATGTTGCATCTCAAGTACCTCAGGATTCAGTCAGAGTTCTAGTCTACTTCTGACCAAGGAAAGAAAGAATTGAGGAAAGCGCCCACAACTTGAATCCCAAAAGGACCCAAATAAATGATCCCCACAGTTTGGGACCTAACTAATAACAGTTCAGAGTGAAAACTGGGTGTCTGTCCAAAGCCTGATAGAAGTTACCAACTTATAATTTTGTCAAGTAAAGACATTTTTTAAAATCCTGTCTTCTACTATCACAATTATTTCATAAAATAAAGGATATGGAATACTGCATCCCTCCTCCTAGAATGGAGATGGAAAAACCTCAAAATTAAGGGCAAGTATTTAGATTGCATGTAAAGAGACTCTCTCCATTAACCCTGCTTTTCTTATGGCAGTAGTCTCCAGTAAGCCCTTGTTACGGTGGCTGTTGAGTTAAGGGCAAGGATTTGGAAAGGGCAGGAGACTCAATCCCGTAAGTGAGGCTGGGAGCTGGTGAGGGGAGATGGGCCACGTCTTCCTCTGTCATGCTAACCAGCCCCTAGGAAGCTGCCATGTTTGCTAACTGCTGGCTTTGGGGACCTTTGGGAACCGATGAGATCACTTGGCCTGCCAAAGATGAGGTTCTTTAGCAGCTGCGCCAAAAGGTGCGTGTGCGAGTAGAGGATGGGTGTGTGCGGGAAGCGGGAAGCTTTGCTCACAGCTAATAATCAGCAGGGTGAGGCTCTGGCCTACGTCTTAGGCTTAGTGCCACAGATCTGAAGACTCAAATCTGCCAAGCAACCAGAACTACCTGGGGTCCCCAGAGCTGCTCTGATGACAGAGTCCCTCCTGGTGCTGTGCTTTGCCTGTTCCCAGGGCTGCCTCAAATCGCTCCCTTGTTAGGTCCTCCCAGGCTCCTCCGTGGAGTCTCTTTTGGGAATATTCACTAGCCCCCAGTGAGGCTAATCCTTCTCCCTCGTGCTCTCACCGCACCCAGAGTAGAAATCCTAGGTGGGTACTTTCCAGTCTACTAGACTCGTCTATTGCCGACGTCCCCTGATTGAATCACTCAGGGCAAGTGCTCCGTTTTCCCACTACCTCCTCAAACCTGAGCCTTTGACAGATGCCTGTTGCATAAATGAATGAACAAATGTCTCAGTAGCCTCATCTAAAAGATGCCACTCTTACTGTCTTTCATTAGAAGAAAATTTAGTGTTTGAACTTTTCTTTACATTATGATGATGATGATGGTTTTTCAAGACATTGAGATTTTCTTATTTCTGTTATACCTGACTTTAACTTATTGCTGTGTTAAGTCTAAAATAGCATCTAACAGCTTTTCATTTGTGCCTGTTTTCAAAGTCTCCTGGTGGCACATTTCAGAAGGTGAATTATAAATACCTTTTGCTCCATTTTGTACATAGGTGCTAGACTCAGTTTCCGCCATGGTTTCTGTTATCCTTCATTGCTGTTGAAGGTGCTAAAGATTTTAAATTTCAACTTCTTGACCTTTCAACACGAAATGTTGATTTTTAATTTCAACTTCTTGACATTTCAATATGAAAATGAATGCTTTTTTTCCCTTTCCTCAATTCTGGCTCTGGTACTTAGAAGGAATGACAGAAGAGGGAGCTCTGAGTTAGGCAATCGTGGGCCACTGGTGGGGAAGCTTTGTCTTGCTTTCAACCTTAATGACCAATCCTCTAGCAACTTTTCTGAATGGAGAAGAATCTGGGAAGGTGCGAATATCCTAACTGAGCTCTGCACCCTAGCCTGGGCCTCTGCCTGGAAGTGGAGGTCCACGACCAACGGGGCCGGCCTCAAAGCCGCACCTGCCAGCTCCTGGCCTTAGCCTGTAAAGACACAGCTTACCACCCCCCACTTCCCTGTCACCACCTGTGCAGAAGAGACATTGAGGACCTGAGAGAGGAGAGCAACCTGCCGAGTGCCTGTTACCTCCATGCTGGGCCTCAGTCTTTTGCCAGCAGTTCTGAAGAGGCTTCTGAAAAGAGGAGAGCCCAGAAAACCAGGCGCAAGATTGAATTTGCCCTCAGCCCTCCCTTTTGAAAACTGCCACATCCCAGGGCCCTGTTGTCATGGCCTAAATGTCTCAAGAAACAGACCCTTGTCTCACTTAAAACTTTACACGTTGCCCTTCTCCCCTGCTGAGTTTACATGAGACTGGAACAACTGGTGAATTCAGCCAAGCCAGTCAAAGGGGCCATTTGTCATCCGGCTGCTGGCACAGGGCCCGTTGCCTCCTCCCCCAGCCTGCTAACGCTCAGATCGTCTGACATTCGGCTTTAGAACCCTCCCATTTTTCTCCCTAACTGGATCTTTTACTGTTCACACTGGCCCTCTCCTCTCCTTTTACAAAGACAGCGAGAACCACGAAATCCAAGTTTTTGGGCGAAGGCCCCCCAGCACCGGCTGATGGCCCCTGGCTCTGAGCACAGGGTGGGGACCCTGACCCGGTCCTCCGGCCACCACACTGTCGATGCCCCAAGTGTCAACGGTCTCACCCTGTAGTCCAACCCCTTTTTGACTAGTAAGTGCTTTCTGACTTTTTTATTTTAATGAACTTTATTAATGACTTTTAATTGGTCACTTATATTTACAATAACACTAATTAACATCTGGAATTCTGACAAAGAAAATACCCGAAAAACAATGCATCAAATGTACACAGTTGCTCCTTGTTTAAAAAAGCTGTTTCATATACTAAGAAGTGGATAAAGCAGCAAACTTCATCTGATTAGTAGTGTTCTCTCAGTCTGTTTTCCTGTTCAAGGGTGTGGTGCTTTCTTTGTTCTTGGAGCTGCCCACTTCCTCAGTGAACTCACACCATTGCCTTGTACGTACATACAAGAAAGCGTATCTTTCAGAACAGTTTAGATTTACAGGAAACCTGAGCATCGGTACAGAAAGTACTGTATTACCACCCTGTATTGCCCACCCCACCCCCATTATTAGCATCTTACATTATATTGGTACATTTGTTGTGATTAATGAACCAATATTGACATCTTATTTTAACTCTAGGCCACAGTTGATTTAGATTTCCTTAGTTTCTCCCTGATGTACTCTTTCTGTTCCTCTCTCCCATCTGGGATCCCAGCGTACGTTTAGTTGTCAGGTGTCCCCAGGCTCCTCTTGGCTGTGACAGTTTCTCAGACTGGGGGGATGGGGGGGTGGGAGCCAGCATCTCTCTTTTTTTAATTGGAGAAGTTATTGGTTTACCGAAAAATTATACACCGGGCTTCCCTATACTGCCCTCTTATTAACACCTCTTATTAGTGTGGTACATCTGTTACAGTTGATGACAGCACATTTTTATAATTGTCCTATGAACTTTAGTCCGTGGTCTACCTTAGGATTCACCATTTCTGTTGCACAGTTCCATGGCTTTAAATTTTTTTAATTCTACTAACATATATACACCCTGAAATGTCCCTGTTCAACCACATTGAAATACGTAACTCAGCACCGTTAATCATGTTCACATGTTTTGCTGCCATTGCCTCCATCCATTACTAAAATTTTTCCATTTATTCCAAATAGAAACTACAGTTTAAGCATTTATTTGTATGACTTTGATAGTTTTAAGGAGTATGAGTCAGATATATTGTAGGATGTGCCATTATTGGAATTTAGTGGGATTTTTCATGATTTCGACCGGGGTTATCGGTTTGGGGAAGGAAGATCACAGATGCAAAGTGCCAGTTTCATCACGTCATATCAAACCTAGGTACTATCAACTTAACTGAAGGCTGGCGTTGACCTGATCACCTGGATGAAGCAGGGTTTGTCAGGCTTCTGCCCTGCACAGTTACTCTATTTTTCCCTCCTTGATGGCTTTTTAAATTTCAGAATATCTCATCCCCCTGACCTCATCGTGCCGGCGGGCGCTGTAGCCAGGTGGATGCTCTGTGCAGATGCAGCCAGCACAAAAGGTTGAGCAGCGGGACGGTCCAGAGACGGGCGCAGGTGCTCTGCAGCTGTGTGGACTCCAGCCTCCCGGCTGCGGCAGGGCGCCCGGGCCACACCCCGGCCGACCGAGGGACAGTTTCCACTGGCGTGCCACACGTGTCCCTCAGCGGTCTTCTCGGCTTGAGTTCTCACTTGAAACTCTCCTGCTTCTGCCAGTCCTGAAGCCACCGCGCCTCTGAACGGAGCACGTAGCAGGAGGCAGGCTTCCTGGGTGCATCCAGCAAGCGTCGCCCGACGCGGGCCTGGCATTCACAAGGGCACTTCATCTAGACGGTCAAGCTCATAGGGGTCAACACACGTCGTTGCCCTGCAGTGCCTTTCACAAGCCTTAAGAAACAGAGGGAACCTGTTTAGTATCTGGCAGACAAAGCTGCAAAACCTATGAAAGTGGTCTTTCTCTTACTTCTGGGAAAGCACAGATAAATGAGGGACTTAGCTCTGGGCTCTTGACACTTGGATTTAGAAATAAATTTTTGCCTGGATGTTTTCCAGCAGAAACATCAAGGTGAACAAGGTGTAGATACAGAAGATGGAGAAATGCTGGGCAAGGCCCTCCTCAGTATACGGGGCGATACTTCTGGGGCTTTTTGACAACAACTAACGTCATTGATGACAGCACTGTGCCACTGGGAAAGGTTTCTGAAGAGAGAGGAAAATAGGAACACTCCCTTTTCAAATGCGTCTGACAGGGAACTGAGAGAAGTGAGCTGGGCAGTAAAAGAGGTTGCACAGCTCTAAGGGACTGGGGGCTTGAAAAGGGTGGGACGGTTTTCGAGGTGGATGGTTGCCAGGTAGCAAGCGGGAAGCCAGGTCCTGCCTTTGGCCTCCAAGGCCATCGTTCCTCTGTCCACTCACCCACTCCCCCAGCTGTGCCCTGGGGCTGAGGACAAAAGGAAACGAGGGCAGACTGGGTGGAGGAGGGGTGTGTGGCAGCTGCGGCGGGCAGTCTGGATCTAGGGAGAAAGCAGTTCTAGGGCTCATTAGAATTGGTGGCAAAGAGCAGACAAAAGCCATTGGTTAGTAAAGACCCTTGGAAAGGTGGAAAGGGGAATAAATGTTTGCAGTAGAGGACAGAAAGCAACATCATGATGGCAAAGGTGTCACAGCACGATGACTCCTGTCTACGCAACTGCCAGAGCCATCGCCTCAGGGGATCTTTGAGGACAGGGGTGTAACACCTGCCGGTTCCTCTTGATTGAGTAACATCTGGAGTCGCAGAGATGTGGAGGCACGTGGCGTCTTCCAGCCGGAGCTTCCTGCCTGTGTTTTCGACTCGCCGCTGAAGGTGAGCAGGTAGACCGGGGGGTGGATTTAGTCGAAACCTCCTCTATTTGGCTACTTGGCTGTCACTGCCTAAAGAATAGTGTAGTCTCGTTGGAAAGTGTGAAAGGCGCGTTGCTCGGGCTTTCGGGGAGGAGCTCCGGTTCCTCCAGTGAAGTGACCAGCTCGTGCAGCTTTGCGGAGTTTCAGCGGAAAGCCCCACTTCCTGAACCCCTCAGGCCATGCAAACCGCCACAGTCCTCTGCTTCGGTATCTTCGTTTTGGTCATTTGGTTGATGGACAATCTGGATTCTTCGTAGTCTAAAATTACTGACTGACTTCAGAGTGCTTTCCCTTCCTGCTCGCCTAGGGGAGTCTCAGAAGGAAGTGGGCTCCAGGCTTCGCTGGGAAAGGTCTTAACGTACCCAGGGCCATGTATTTTTCGTGAACTCCCGGTGACGCCTTGAGGGTCTCTACTGATGTGCATTGATCCATTAGCAGCTTTGTTTATTCAGACTAACTCTGGGGAGAGCAGAATGCTGGGAAAGCGGGGACTTGAGAGGGAGGGATTTATTGTAGAGAAAAATGGAAAGCTCCTGAGCCTGTGACTGAGTTGGGAATGCGGAATAGGAGTCCCCGGGAGAAAGTGAATTGCATAAGAGTATCGAATGTCTGGTGTCGATGCTCAGAAAAGGAAGGAAAAATAGCCGGAGTGAGATGCGGAAAGGGTGGTTTGTTCCAATTTCGAACTCCAGTGACTTCTAGACAGCTTTGATCGCAGGGACAGGCCAAATGGACCACTGGGATTTTCTTGAAATTTTAGTATTTATTTATGTTTATATCACGTCTTCAGACATGTATTACTTGAGTTTCCTCTACTGTGTTTCTTCAGCTGCAGTTTCATAATTTATTCTGCCAGGCTTTGCATGTCCTTGACATACCAAGCCATTAACTTGAAATCAGAAAAAAGTTCTGTGAGGTCTTTAAATTCTTTCCTCTGATTATCAGTCCCTATGCTGGCTGAAAATAAAATCACTAGACTGGAGGAGGAAAAAGAATTGGCCTAAATGGTCATGGAAAAATCTAAACAGAAGATTTTCTTTCTCTACTTGCTTTGATTTATTTTCATGGTTTTATGAGGCTTTAATGAGGAAACCTTATCTGTATGCCTGGTAATTATCCACCAAACTCCCATTTCCTGTCAGAAAATCCACAATAAGTAAAACAAAAATGGTGGAATTGGGAGACCCTTTGACATCTGACCTCCATGGCTGAGGAATAACTCATCATCACACAAAGTTTGTGACTATGAAGCATGCCTGTGACTTTTCTTGTACACCCTCAATTTTGTAAAACTGACCGCAAATAGATTAAGAAGCTACTGAGGAGTCTCCTGAGCCCTGTCCCAGGAGATAGCCAATTGGGCAAGGAAAAGCATAATTTCTCTCTTTAGGATTTCATATAATTTCTGGTCTGGTCTTTAAAAAAAAAAAGATTTATTTTTATTTATTTTTCCCCATCCCCTCGTTGTTCACACTTGCTGCATCTGTTAGGAGGCACCGAGAACCAAACCCAGTACCTCCGATGTGGAAGGGAAGTGCCTAATTGCTTGCGCCACCTCTGCTCCCTGCTTTGCTGTGTTACTCGTGTTTTTCTTCCTGTGACTCTTCTTGCATCATCTTGTTGTGTCAGCGCACTGTGCCTGCCTGTCGTGCCAGCTTGCCGTCTTCCTTAGGAGGTACTGGGAACCGAACCAGAGACCTCCCATGTGGTAGGTGGGAGCCCAATCTGTTGAGCCACATCTGCTTCCCATGGTCTTTAATATAATTTCTAGTTCATTCTGTTGGAGTGAATGAGTTCATGCCCAAAGCAAAGGCCTGACAAGATACAACAATCATCATATATTGAGAATTTATTTTCTTTCAGCATAGGCAACAGCTCTTGCCTGTGAATGAAGATACTAGCATGAGTGCACCCGGCAAAGCTGCCACAGCCATTGGCAGAGCAAATGGCCCCCAGTGTTCCGGTACCTAAGCAGAGGACTCAGTAGGGCCGTGGTGGGAGTCTCCTGACGCTTTAGAGCCAGAAGTTACACCTGAAGAAAGCACAAATGCACATGCCAGCAAGCAGGAGGCTGTTGAGAGCATTAGAACCTTTTTAGAATTTTAGAACATCTCAGCACCCAGGGCAGGAAAGGAATCAGGGCATATATGAATCTTTATTTTCAGTTCTAGTTTAGTTCTTACACTTTTCTCTAGGTGTAAAATTTGTCACTCTCCCAAATAGCCTACTAATTTATCTCCGCTTGTGTCATTTGATAAGAATTTCACAATGCTTTAGCGGTATCTTTATTGGTTTCTGGGCCAGGGGTAAAAGAACCTGAATAATAATGTAATGATTTAATTTAAGGTAAAGAAAGAATTTTCAAAAATGTATTTTTCAAGTCACTGCAGATGGGTTTTTATCAGATACAAGATGTACTCCATGAAAAATTGTTGCGATGGCCCAAATTTGCTCCCGCTCTCTCTCGAGTGGGAGGTACCACTCCCCATACTCCATCTCTGCATGCTGCCCCATTCTTCCCTCCCCCCCAAAAAACAGGTAAGAGCAGGAAACCAGAAGACGGAGGCTGCTCTATAGCACACAAGTGTCACAAGCTGCCGACAATGTAGGTTCTATTATCTTGTCAAGATACCTATTTATACCCATTGGCTCTTTCTCTGCATCGTAGGGGTGTTTAGTTTGGCAGGCTTTTTGGCCTAATGCATGAGCTGGGTCAGTCCTATCAACTCCATATCTCTCTTGAGGGGCCATTGCAATTTTCTGCCAGCTAGCAGAGCAGCAGGCAGGGGCTCTTGACACAGAAGGAACATGGCAAGACCAAGGCATTCTCTAAATGAAAACCCAACCAGTGCATTCATCTAGAGCAGTACTGCCCAATAGAAATATTTTTTTAAAAAAGATTTATTTGTTCATTTCTCCGCCCCCGCCCCCGCCCCATTTGTCCGTTCTCTGTGTCTGTTTGCTGTGTCTTCTTTGTCCGCTTCTCTTGTTGTCAGCGGCACGGGAATCTGTGTTTCTTCTTGTTGCGTCATCTTGTTGTGTCAGCTCTCTGTGTGTGCGGCACCATTCCTGGGCAGGTTGTACTTTCTTTCACCCTGGGCAGCTCTCCTTAGGGGGTGCACTCCTTGCGGGTGGGGCTCCCCTATGCGGGGGACACCCTGCGTGGCAGGGCACTCCTTGTGCGCATCAGCACTGCACATGGGCCAGCTGCACACAGGTCAAGGAGGCCCGGGGTTTGAACCGTGGACCTCCCATGTAGTAGGCAGATGCCCTAACCACTGGGCCAAGTCCGCTTCCCTCCAATAGAAATATAAAGTGTGTCATATAGGTAATTTAAAATGTAGCCACATTTTAAAGAAGGAAAAAGAAACAAGTGAAATTAATTTTAATAATGCATTTTATTTAACCCAGTACGTCCAAAATGTTATCATTTCTACATGTACTATTGAAATGTTTTTATTTTCTTTTTTGCACTAAGCCTTTGAAATCTGATATGTTTTTAACACTTACATTAAGTCTTGATGCTCACAAGCATTTTCAGTTCTCGCCAAAAGCAACTGGTGGCCCCCAAGTTAACTTGAAGCTAGAGTATTATTCTACTACAACTAACTACATATCCTCAGTTGGTTACCATTTTTACTCTGAGACCATGACTGACTGTGTATAGAAATGGTGTGGTGTCTGAGTCAGAAAATTTGCTTTATGTGTCATTTATTATTATATTTCTATGCACCAATCATTCTGGAGCAACATTTAGAACTAGAGTTAGAATTAGGATTGCCTCAGCCCATCTCTGCCTTCAGAAATTGATGTGCTAGCTTACTACAAACCATTGGACTGTAAAGTTTAGATTCCCAAAGTCCCACATGCCTAAGAATCACTTGTTAAAAAGGTCCATTCAGAGATCGGATGTGGTTTGAGCTGTTGAACACCTGCCTCCCACATGGGAGGTTCTGGGGTCCATTCCCAGTGCTTCCTGAAAAAAAAAACAAAAAAAGAAACAACAAGCAAAACGAATGAAAAAAACAACTCAGGGAAGTTGATGTGGCTCAGTGGCTGAGCACCAGCTTCCCACATACAAGGTCGCGGGTTCAATCCCCAGCCCTGGCACCTCAAAAAAAAAGGTGCTTTGCTGGTCAGAACTCCGAGCGATGGATGACCATCTCTGGAGATGAGGACTAGAAATCTGCCTCCTATCAAAACCACCAGGTGATCCTAACACACAATGGAGTTTGAGAACATCGTGATCGACCCTCAAAAGATTTCCAGTGGTTTCTGCAGGAACTTCTGGTTTTCACTCGTTGAGGCCTTTGTTCAGCCTGTGCAATAACTCACACTCATACACATCTCAGGCACACGGCGCCTTCTCAGGTCCGTCTCTGTTCTAGATTTCATAATCATCTTGCTCTCAGTCGATTGCATTCGGAGACCTATATAACACCCACAGCAACTGAGAAACCACTCTGTGGTGTATTTTTAAGCCCCAAACTCTCCTTTTGAAGTGCTTTCCTCTATTTTTGCCGTGCATGTGCAGCACCTTGTGCTTACACAAACACTTTTCTCTCCAGGGCTTTTAGATTATTTATAAACATTTTCTCACTAATCTTCACTGCACCCCTACAAAATAAATAACAACTGAGAGGGCCTTAATTTTTCAGGAGGGAAACTGAGGCATCTAGTGTGAAGAAAATTAAGGTCCAAAGTAAATGGTTAAATCACATCTGGCTTTGGCAGCCATCCTTGTTAATGCACTTCCCGAAATCTGCTGTGGGCAGTGAAAACTATTTGGAACTACGTCTGATAAAAACACTTTACCGAAGATGCTCTGTGTGCCAATTTCCTGCTTCAGGTGAAGAGATAGGATTATTTTATGGCCACATTGGAGACTTGAGGTAGGAGGTGTGCTCTTTCATTTCATACTTATTTGTAATACTGCGTCTTCAAGTAAGAAAGTATCGACAGCTCCCCGTTCCCTGGAACCCTGTGGTAAGCACTGGCCTTTGCCTCCAGCAGAGCTAAGAGAGCACTATTGATTCAGGGCTCCCCAGCAGGCTCGGGCAGAGCTGCAGGTCTCGTGTAGACGTGCCTGGGCTGGTCAAGCCCACTTCTCCTCTAGACTTGAGGAGACACAATTTTGTTCTCTGTTGGTCTTTTTTTTTAAAAGGCTGATTTTTTCCAATTATAGTTTCATTTCAATTATATATTCATTATAGAAAAAATTTATAATAGACAGCATAAAAAAGAAAGAAAATCACCTACAATCTTACCACCCCCAAGGAAATATTGCTACTCTTTTGGTGTATTTTCTTTAGGCTTTTTCTCACTTTTTTTTTTTTAGTAACGTGTTTGAGATTACCTGAAATCAGCTTTCTCTTCAAGCCATTTAATAGGAAACAGTCTTTAAAAACCACAAGCTGGGCACTAAGAACGCTCACAGCTACTGGGTATGAAATTGTTTCTATGTCTTTTTAGTGGCCAAAGCTAGGTAATAAATATTTAAAGGTAAACTCTCTAAGGATTGCACTGATACTCCTAATTCAAACTCAGGCCTATAGGGAATTTACTTCACCTCTTCGGTTTTCTATCCACATCTACACTGAGGAGTCTGGTTCTCAATTACACAAGGGGATGATATGATTAGAACACCCCTTATTTACTCATATGTTTTATCTTACATTGCTCACAGTACTCACAGTCACAGAATGACAGTACAAATATTCCTACCACCAATATGGTTACTGACAACAGTTAAAAATTTTTTTGCGTATTCTCTCCAGTTCTACCTTTCCCCCGTCTTAAGCAGTTGTACTCTCTACATTGTCGGAGCATGCGGCGGTTGTGTACGCACTCCCTCCCTTATTATAATAAGTTTATATGCACTGTCCATCACTAGGTCTTGTCAATGTTTCTCTCATCGTTTTGGTTGTCTGAAGTTTGTTTTCTAGTAAATTCAGCAGGAAAGACTCAGGGGAACAACATTTCCTGAATTATTTCATCTTGATCACATACCTGAAAGTCAGTTTTGCTAGACATAAAATCCTTGGCTCATATTTTCTTTCCTTTAGTATCTCAAATATGTTAGTCAAATTTCTTCTGCCATAAAGTGTTGTATTTGAAAAACTTTTTCATTATAAATTACTTTCTCCTTTTGCTTAAACACCTAAAGGATAGTTTTTGTCTTAAAGTCTAATAATTTTTCTTCAATGTTTTGATCTTAGTTGTTTTGGTTAATGTTCACGGGTATGTGGAGTGTTCTTTCCATATAGAGTCTCAGGTTTTCCAGAGAATTTCCTTGAATTATACTTTTATTATTTGTTCTGTTCCTTTGCTTGGCTTTCTTCTTCTTAGATTCAAGTTATCTTATGTTAGATGCTCTTGGCCTATCTTAACATTTCTCACTTTCTCTTTGACTCCTTTATATCTCTTAATTTACTTTTTACTTTTAAAATTGTTTCTCCTTTTACCTTCTTTTTCTCTTAAAGCATAATCTGTTGTATATTAGTTTTTGTGTTTCATCTAATTTAGATTTTATTTCTGAAATTAGTTTTGTCTCTAATTCTTTCATGAGTTCTGCTATTTCGTTTCTCAAATTAATCATCATTTTGATGTCTTTTATTCTTTCCTGTTTTGTATTGTTTTCTTAGTGTACTTTTGCTCATGCTGAAATAGTAAGTTTTAGTTTTGATCTTTTTTGTAAACATGGCTTTCTGGCATGCTTTCATTGTCTATAGGACAGTTATTGTGCTTCTGAGTTTCATTTTAAAATAGCTTTATGGTATTGGTTTGACCTCAGAATTTTTCACATTTTTATTTGAAATTAGTTTTTCTGAACTCTAGAAGGAGATGTGGTTCAGGATATACTCTTTCTAATTTTAAAGTTATCCACTTTGGTTATTTGCATGTAGTGTTCAAAAACATGGTGGCTTGCTCTCTAAGATTTCCTGACTTTCTCCTTTTCCCCGTGTTTATCTGAACCTCCTTTTTCTTTCATCCCTGTTGTCCCTATCTTGCTCTATTTTGATTTAACTCCCAGCAGACTTCTCCAATGTGGGCCTTTTCTTGGAATAGCGCCTTGGCCGGTCATTTTCGAGAGTTCCTAGTGGCTGGACTGGCCCCGCCCCTTAGACTTTAGTGGGGACACCTTGCACTGCCCTCTGTTGGACTGGCCAGAACCCTTCAGTCCACTGTTCTCTTCACACATTGACTAATCTGAGGTTTTCTTGTTCTTAGGTCCATTAGATGTCCCCTTACTTCCATCTGCTTCTTCCCTCACAGATACTGACACAAGCAGAACTTATGACTGATTGTAGTTTGTCTTTATCCATTTGTATTTTGAGGTTCTTAGGGATAATTTGCCACATAGTTTTTCTGAAAATGTTGCCCAGGGGTTGTTGATTTTGCTGTCTAGTTGCTTTGTTTTTACTGTGGGGATTCAGGAATATTAAAAAACTATCTCTGCTACCATCATCATCTACCCAGAAACCCTTTCAACTTTAAGAAAACTAGAAAATGAACCCTTGCACCTGGGGCTCTCTCCCAACCAGACACATCCCAGCCTTGCCCAGCTCTTGGCTTCGGGCAGGCAGGTTGCACTTCCTCCTGTGCTCAGAACTCCATTTCCACCTGTATTTTCTCAAAGTTCATTCATAGCCATAATTTTTTTCCATGTCACCAAGGCAGTCTCCAGCTATACTGAACTACCCATCTGTATTATCCAGGTTATTTCCTAAGGTACTGATTATTGTTTTTGTTTCTGTCCTGGTCTTAGGTTTTCAGAGATCTACCTCAGCGTTATTTTTTCCGTAAGACCTGTGATATTTAATATACACAGCTTTACCAAATATGAAGTTTTCAGTAAAACTTACATAATGTTATTACAGAAGTGGATGCACTTATTTGTGTATGACACATAAGAAAAAGTGTTTGGAAAAACATTAAGGATTGCTATCTAGAAAACCATGTGAATGAAAACAAGAAGACAGATGCCAGCAAGGTGGTGAAATGAGAGGCTTTGGTGTTCTAGTCATCACAGCAACCTGGAAAAACCAGCTGGAACTGGCAGAATGAACTTTCTCAGAGTTCTGGGATACAGCTAACAGGTTGCAGTCATGGCACAAGTGCTGAATCAAGAAAATGGCAATTCTAAAAAGGCAGGAATACCACAGGGTGCCTTTACAGGCCCCCCCCCCACCCACTCCTCACCTCAGTGAGGTATTAGTCCAGGCTCCTGGTGTGGGTCCTGAGTTCCAGGGGGAGCAAAGTAACCCCGATGTCATACTGGGGTGCATGTATCATGTACCAGCTCCTCAGGCATGAAGAACTGATCCAGGATGCACATTTTTGGCTTGCCAGTTCCAGAATGTGGTCTGAACAGTTCAAGCAGTTTCTGAAACAGTGTAAGAAGGTAATCAAAGCATTGCTTTCTAAGACAAAGGGATACTGGTGGAGACAAACCATATTGCCCTGGACAGGGAATAAAGACTATGAATTTCCAGGGGACAATTGGAGGAGTATCTATATAAACAGAGGAATTGATAAGGCCACGAGCCTTTGCCCAGGCAAGATCCATGCTCAGAAAAGATCTGAGAGGACCCATTGCTTTTGCCTTGAGCTATTCTTTAAGCCCACTGTAAGACTGATTAAGTTCTGAAGGAGAGCATAACCACAGAGCCAATCTGTAAAGCCTGGGAAAGGTGTTTTCATCTATTGTTGTTTTACTTAGCTCCTGTATTCAAGGAAATCTCTGTCATAACATTAGCTGAATGCAAGCATGAGGAACAGAGACTTCAGTTATCAAATAGAAAGCTATAGCCTTCGACAATATATATAGAAAAACCCTCAACAAGTTCTAGAGAAGGGGAAGAATCTGATTTCTAGAGATGACATTAAAATAGTCAAATATCCAGATTTCAAAAAAAAAAATCGCAAGGCATATAAAGACACAGTAAAAGATGGTCCATTCAAAGGAACAAAACAACAAAAGCTATCAATGAGAAAGACATTGGGCATACCAGACAAAGACTTAAAAATCTCTCTTAAGTATGCTCAATGAAATAAAGGAATGTATAACACAGAACTAAAAGAAATCAGGAAAATAAGAATTTCAATAAGAGATTATAGAACAAAACTAAATGGAAATGCTGTAGCTGAAAAATGCAGTAACTGAAAGAAAAAAAAAGTTGGGCTCAACATCAGATTGGATCTGGTAGAAGAAAGGAACAGTGAACTTGAAGATAGAATAAGTGAAATTATCGAGGCTGAGGAATAGAAAGAGAAAAAAATGAAGAAAGGCGAACAGAGCCTAAGGTACTTGTGGGACATCATCAAGTTTATCAATATACACATGGAAATACCAAAAGGAGAGGAAAGAGAGAAAGAAGCAGAGAGAATATTTAAAGAAATAATGGCTGAAAACTGAGTTTTATCAAAAGGCATGAATATATGCATCCAAGAATTTCAAAGAACTCAAAATAGGATTAGCTCAAGGAGACCCAAACTGAGATACATTATAAGAGAATCCTGAATGCAATGAGAAATAACACATCATGTACAAGAGAACCTAAATAAGACTGAGAGCCTTTTTAGCATCAGAAACCATGGAGGTGAGAAGGCAGTGGTATTAAATATTTTAAAGTGCTGAAAGAAAAAAGTGTCAACAAAGAATTCTGTATGTGGGAATTGTGGGAAAATGGCATTGAACTAACAGGCAGAGCTCAATGCTCTCACAAAAACAACAGGGAAAGAGCCAAAAGCTGTCCAAGGACGTGCTTTGGGGGTCAGCAGACCAGGACAGTGCTACACAACTCCCAGGAGGGTGAGGGACAGAGAGAGAAGAAGCCAAAATAACAAGCATGAGTCACCAAACCCCCATGGCAGCCAGGGAGGGCCCCCCTCCTGCACCCCTAAGATATTAAGCTGGGGTAAAACCCATGGCTCAGTGCAGCCAACTGAGAAGGGAACAGACATCTTCTCCCTGTCAGCTGTTTCAAGGGAAAAAGGAAGGGGAGTCGGGGTGCTTTTCTTCAGTAAATTTGGCCAGCAGAACCTGCTATGAACCTCCACTTTGGAGATTCAATGCAGGAACCCAGGAAAGCCTAGACTGAAACACCTCCATGGAAAGGTGTGCAGACAAGCACCATCAGCTGCCTGGTCTGGAAAACGTGTGAACAAAAACTTCTCAGTTCTCTTTGTACCCTACCTCTAGGAGAAAATCTGTGTGCCACTAGTGAGTCCCTGACCCCATTTTAATAACTTAAAGATGGGCAATTTTAAAGACCTAGAATGAGTTGAACCAAATATCAAAAAAGAGGTGTGGGGAAAAAAATACAATAGGCAATAGAGAGAGAAATTGGCCATCAGAGTAAATTCACCAACATATTTAGATAAATAGAAATGAACAAAATTTACAAGCCACACTAGGAAACAGGAAGAGATGGCCCAGCCAAAAGAACTATCCAAATATTCCGAAGAGATAGAGGATTTAATATAGTTAATCAGTGATAATCACACAACTCTCCAAAATCACTTCAAAGAATTTAAAGAAAATATGACTAAAGAAATAAAGGCTATTAAGATGACACTGGGGGAAACAGACTTGGCCCAGTGATTAGGGCGTCCATCTACCACATGGGAGGTCCTCAGTTCAAACCCCGGGCCTCCTTGACCCACGTGGAGCTGGCCCATGTGCAGTGCTGATGTGTGCAAGGAGTGCCATGCCATGCAGGGGTATCCCCCGCGTAGGGGAGCCCCACGCACAAGGAGTGCACCCCATAAGGAGAGCCGCCCAGCACGAAAGAAAGTGCAGCCTGCCCAGGAATGGCACTGCCCACACTTCCCGTGCTGCTGACGACAACAGAAGCGGACAGAGAAACAAGACGCAGCAAATAGACACAGAGAACAGACAACCGGGGGGGGGGGGGTGATAAATAAATAAATAAATCTTAAAAAAAAAAGACGACACTGGGAGAGCATAAAGAACATTTGAAAACATGCAAAGAAAAGTAACAGAACTTATGGAAATGAAAGACATGATGGATGAGATTAAAAATACATTAGAGGCACATCAGAGCAGATTTGAATTGCTCAAAGACAGAATTGGTAATTTTGAAGACAGAACATCTGAACTGGAAAATACAGGAAACTAGAAAGAGATGAGAATGGAAAAAGTGGAAAAAAGACTCAAGGAATTGAATGATAATGCAAAACACACAGACATTCATATTATCGATGTCCCAGAAGGAGAAGAAAATGGAAAAGGAGACAAAAGAACATTTGAGGAGATAATTACTGAAAACTTCCCAACCCTTATTAAGGACATAAATATCAACATCCAAAAAGGGCAACACACCCAAAACAGAATAAATCCAAATAGACCTACCCTAAGACACCTACTGTTCAGAATGACAAATATCAGAGATAAAAAGAGGATTCTGAAAGCAGCAAGAGAAAAGCAAAGCATCACATACAAGGAAACCTCAATAAGATTAAGTACTGACCTCTCATCAGAAACCACATAGGAAAGAAGAAAGTGGCATGATGTATTTAAGGTACTGAAAGAGGAAAACTGCCAGCTAAGAATTCTGTATCTGACAAAACTGTCCTTCAAAAACTAGGGTGAGTTCAAAGTCTTCATAGACAAACAAAAACTGATAGAATATGTTAGTAAAAGACCAGAATTACAAGAGATACTAAAGGGAGTGCTACAGCCTAAAAGGTAAAAATCATATGGTTAACACATATCATGGTATTTGTAACTAGCAGAGCTATTATATGGGTATGACAGTGGTTGAAAGAGAAAATCTAAGGTTATGTATATTACTAGAAGGAAAGCTAAAAACTATAACATGGGCAGTATAAAATAGTAAAACCTCATGTAAAACACAAATATGGGTGATATTGCATACATAAGATTGTTTTTACAAAATATAAATACAAGCACACTAGAGAGAAGAAAAAAGAATGGCAACTATGCACAGCAGGCAAGACATAGATTGAGAGGTGATGGGTTTTATTTGTTTGTTTTTTGTTTATTATTATTATTAAAATAATGAAAGTACTCTGGAAATGATTGGGGTGATGAATACACAAATATGTGATTACACCTACCATAGATTATGCTCTTTGGATGGATTTATGCTTTATTAATATGTATCAATAAAATTCATTTTGTTTAAAAAAAAAAAAAGGAAACTGCAAGTGTTGGAAAGGATGTAGAGAGATAGGAGTGCTTATTTGCTGCTGGTGGGAATGTGGAATGGTCATCCACTGTGGAGGTCTGTTTGGCAGTTCCTAAGGAAGTTTGATATAGATTTGCCATATGACCTGGCATATCACTACTAGGTATATGCCTGGAAGAACTGAGAGTAGTGACATGGAGAGACATCTGCATACTGATGTTCATAGCGACATTATTCACAGTTGCCAAAAGATGGAAACAACCTGTATGTCCATTCAAATGATGAATGGGTAAATAAATTCTGGTGTATATATGTGATGGAATATTATCCAGCTGCCAGAAGAAATGAAGTCATGAAGCATATGACAACATGGATGAACCTGGAGGACATTATGTTGAGTGAAGCAAACCAGGCACAAAAAGATAATTATTGTATGATTTCACTATTATGAAGTAAATATAACGAGCAAACTCATGGAGTTAATAGCTAGAATATAAGTCACCAGAGAATAGAATGTGGTTAGAAAATGTAAAGCTGAGGTTTAATCTGTGCAGAAATCATAAAAATTGTTTGTAAATGTTTGGAAATGAAAAGAAATGATGGGGAAGTGAACTTGGCCCATCTACCACATGGGAGGTCCGCGGTTCAAACCCCGGGCCTCCTTGACCCGTGTGGAGCTGGCCCACGTGCAGTGCTGATGCGCGCAAGGAGTGCCCTGCCACGCAGGGGTGTCCCCTGCGTAGGGGAGCCCCACGCGCAAGGAGTGCGCCCGTGAGGAGAGCCGCCCAGCGCAAAAGAAAGTGCAGCCTGCCCAAGAATGGTGCCACACACAACAGAGAGCTGACACAACAAGATAACGCAACAAAAAGAAACACAGATTCCCGTGCTGCTGACAACAACAGAAGCGGACAAAGAAGAAGACACAGCAAAATGGACACAGCAGACAACTGGGGCGGGGGGCAGGGGGGGGTGGAATAAATAAATAAATCTTTAAAAAAAAAAGAAAAGAAATGATGAAAACACATCTTAGGATTTGTAATTAGTAGAGCGAATACATGGGTATGATAGTGGGTTCTTTTTTTTTTTTTTTTGAGTAATGAAAATACCCTAATATTGATTAAAGTGATGAATGCACAGCTCTGTGATTATACCAAATACCATTGATTGTACATTTTAGATAAATAGTATGGTTTAGGGACCAAAAAAATAATAGGGTGGTTTTGGGGGGAAATACAGCAAATGTAAGATATGGACTATAGCTAATGGTAATACTTTGATAATACTCTGCCATAATTTGTTACAAATATTTCAAAACAATGCATAGTATTAGTGGTGGGATGCGGTGTGGGCACCCTGTATGATGTTATGCATGTCCATTTTGTAAGTTCACAACTTTTACTGTACACTTATTGTTTATGTATGTTCATGTATGAATGATATACTTTGATAAATTTTTCAAATGAAAAAAAAGAATTTTATATCTGAGAAAACTGTTCTTCTGAAATGAGGGCAAAATTAAAGTATTCCCAAGTAAACAAAAGCTGATGGAGTTGACCATCACTAGACCTGCCTGATAAGAAGTACTGAAGGGAGTTTCTCAGAATGAAAGGAAAGGACACTACAGAGTAGCTGAAAACCATATGCCTCCTAAAAAAAAAAACACATCTCAGGGGAGCCCCTGTGGCTCAGTGGTTGAGCACCAGCCTCCCACTTACAAGGTCCTGGGTTCAATCTCCAGGACCTCAAAAAAAGAAAAAACTGTTGTGTTTCTATACACCAGCAAAAGACAATCTGAAAGGAAATCAGGAAAACAATTCCATTTATAATAGTTTCTAAAATAATAAAATATCTAGGAATAACTAAGGATGTAAAAGACTTGTACATTGAAAACTATAAAAATGTAGCTGAAAGAAATTAAGAAGACCTAAGTTAATATAGAGACATCCCATGTCATGGATCGGAAGTCCTAATATTCTTAAGATATCAATACTATTCAAAGCAATTTACAGATTTGTTGCAGCCCTGATCAAAATTTCAGAAGCCTTTTTGTAGAAATGGAAATCATTTTCATATGGAATGGCAGGGGGTCCTGGTTAGCCAAAACCCTCTTGAAAAATAAATATAAAGCTGGAAGATCAATCCTCCTGATTTCAAAACTTAACTTCAAAGCTACAATAATCGAAGCAGTGTGGTATTTTCATAAGGACAGAAAACTGGACAATTAGAAAAGAAATAAGGGTTCAGAAATAAATCCTCATTCTTATGGCCAATTGATATTTTACCATATTGCCAAATAAATCCTCACATTTAGGGCCAACTCATTTTTGACAAGGCTGCCATATCCAGTCAAAAGGAAAGAATACTTTTCAACAAATTGTGCTAGGAAAACTGGATATCCACGTGTAAAATAATGAAATTGGACCCCTACTTCACACCATGTGAAAAGATTAATTCAAAATGGCTCAACCACCTACATGTAAGAGATAAAACTATAAAAATCTTGGAAGAAAACATTGGGAGACATCTTTAGGACCTTGTGTTAGGCAATGGATTCTTAGGCTTTGTACAGATAGCATGAGCAACAACAGAAAAATTAGCTAAATTGGACTTTATCCATACTAAGAAGTTTTGTGCATTAAAGGACATTATCAAGCAAGTGCAAAGGCAACCAACAGAATGGGAAGCAAGTATTTGGAAGACACATAACTGATAAAGGTTTAATATCTAGAATATATAAAGAACTCCTATAACTCAAGAACAAAAAGACACACAGCCCAATTTAAAAATAGGCAAAGGACTTGAATAGACATTTCTCCAAAGAAGATACACAGATGGGCAATGAGCACATGAAAAAATGCCCAACATCATTTGCCAGGAGGGAAATGGAAATCAAAACATCTTGAGATACCAGTTCATACCCACTGGGATGTCTATTATTTTAAAAATGGAAAATAAGTGCCAGTGATGAGGTGGAGAACTAGGAACCCTCACATGGTGTTTGATCCTATTGCCTGTAATTCTTTTCAGTAGTTGTATTGCCGTTTGGAAATCAATTTAATCTTGCTAAGTTTTTGACAGACGGAAGTTTTAGTTTTTCATGTTTCCCTTTATGCTGCTCCCATTGCTCTGAAGCTTTAAGGGTTCATCTTCTCCCTCCCACCACCCGCGCCAGACTGAGGATTTGATGAACAACCTTTCATCGCCACACTTGCTTTGAGCAGTAGCTTTTTGCTGAGCTGAGGAAATCCCAGATTTATAGAAGCTTACATCCCACCACGGGGGCACACGGGACATGGGAGTGACCTCTGAAGCCCTCCAGAAGGAATCGGAGGAGTGTCTCCTGAACCCGAGGCACTGCCTCCGTGGCCCCCGGCCCTCCCTTGCCTCTGGAGAGCCCCAGCCGGGCGGCCGCGGGCACGCCTTGTCGGTGCTGCGCCACCAGCGCGGGAGCCGCCGGCAGGGAGCCCTGCTCTAGCAAGTAGTGGGTCTGACCTTTCGAGATAGAAAAGGCCTTCACTGAGTATTTGCTCAGTGAACTTTGACTCTGAACAGCCCTCCAAGCCTAACCATTTGGTCCCTGCAGGATTTACCATAGTTGGTGTGAATTCAGTTGCTGGATTTGGTGTTCTTAGTTTAAACTGACAAGTAAACTAGGGGAGGCAACATTTCCAAAGACAAGTTAAATTTCATCCCCCACAAAAATTCATTTCTTGCGAGGCACGACAAGGTCTGCTCCCTGCCTAGCTATGCTCTCCCAAATATTTTGTTCTGGCAGTGCCCTGGAGCTGTTTCCCATTTGGCCGCTAGATATTCCTGACAGGACTGAGCCGGGACCCATCTGCTGGAGGGCTCTGATTTGTGATCCGCTGGAGTCAGGGCTCAGCTGAAGTATGGGCTCTTTCAAAACAGAAGCTGTTTTCTAGCTCAGTTTTGTTACTTTGGTGTCCTAAAGAACTAAGGAACATCTGTACACTGAGGCAGATGAACTTTTGCAGCATGACGGAAGACAGTGAGTTTCCTAATCTGCACGGTTTCTAACTATAAAAACCGCATAAACCGTAAATACTCTCTCAGAATTCTTCAGAATGCCTAATTTCTTCTGAGATTCCTTTTCTTTATTACTTTCTGTCTTCCTCTAACTCTATTGTTTATCCTGTTTGAACATTAGAATCACCTGGGGCACCATTTTTTTTAATTTGGTTTGGGTTTTTTTAAATTTTTTTAAGATTTATTATTTATTTATTTATTTCCCCTTCCCCCCATTACCTACTCTCTGTGTCCATTTGCTGTGCGTTCTTCTGTGTCTGCTTGGATTCTGGTCAGCGGCACGGGAATCTGTGTCTCTTTTTTTCCTTGCGTCATCTTGCTGTGTCAGCTCTCCGTGTGGGCGGCGCCATTCCTGGGCAGGCTGCACTTTCTTTCGCGCTGGGCGGCTCTCCTTACGGGGCGCACTCCTTGCGCGTGGGGCTCCCCTACGCGGGGGACACCCCTGCGTGGCAGGGCACTCCTTGCGCGCATCAGCGCTGCGCATGGCCAGCTCCACACGGGTCAGGGAGGCCCTGGACCTTCCACGGGGCAGGCGGACGCTCTATCAGGTGAGCCAAATCCGCTTCCCCTGTTTTGCTTTTTTAAACTACCATAGTCTGGGTCTCTCTTTCTGAGCTGTGTGACCCAGCAAGTCGCTTAATACCTGCACCCCCCGGTGGTTTGTGATTAACGAGATCCCTGTGTGTAAAGCGCCCTTGAGAATGCTAAGCGTGTGGCTTGAGGAGTTTCCAGTACAGAGAGGAGCCTGGGCGCTGGAACGCTCCAGGTCTCCCCAGGCTGCCCACCACTTCACGCAGGAGCCCGGAGATCTTCCAGAGAAATCCTGTTCATTGCCAGTGAGGGCTTTGGCCCCAAATCTCTAGAACTTTGTTGAAGTGGCCTGGACTGGCACGGTGTCCAGAACTCCGTTTGCCGCCGCGGTTTCAGGGCAGGCAGAGTGGCTTCCCTGCGTCCCGTCCTCTGCCCCCCATCTCCCTGTCCTGGCTGCGCCCCTCTGCCCCTCGTCCCTGGCACAGCGGTGGAGGGCGCGCTCCTGGGCAGGGCTCAAGCCCAGACAGTCCCCGCTGGCTTGGCTCTGAGGAGGCTTTCCTTCCCAGCGGGAGGACGGGTGAGAGCAGAGAGGTGGAAAGGAGGAAGGCGATTTTTTTCACCCTCCGTGCTTCCCTCTAAAAGTTCTTCCCACTTCCCTCTGCCACCCATTCTCTTTTCCCTCACCCCTACCTTTCAGTATGAAAGGCGAAATCAGACCCTGAAGGCTCGAGGAGGAGGGCGATGGTGACGGAGTAGGGAAAATGATGGTCCACGCCTGCATCAGAGTCTCGCTGAAGCGTCAGATTAAGCCGGCGGAGCTCATTGTCTCTTTCCCCCTTCCTCCCCTCTGCTACACCTCCTTCTGTGCATTGTTAAGTGGGGACCTGCTGAAATGCCGAAGAAACGCTTGCCCCCTGGGTTCTGTGTCACATGGCCAGACATTCGTCGAATCTTAACTCCTTCCTATAAAACATTCCCTGCATCTGTCTTTTCCAATCCATCACTACCGTGCACACAAACTCGGGGCATCTTCAGGCTAGGATGTCCTGACCTTTCACATCGTTCGCTTGCTCAGTCACGTGCTCATTTTTGTAGTGGGCACTTACCGACTGCGCTGTGGTGCGCTGGGGAAGACGCACAAAACGAAAACACCAGCCAGCCTTCTGTTTGGCTGACAGCTGAGCTGGAGACAACTTGAAAACCAATTACTACGATATAATGTGGCATGTTTTGTAATGAAAGAAAACAAACCATAGGAAAGCACGAAGGTGTCGTAGAGAATTTAGGGTAAGAAGGCTAAACATCTGTGAGATGAGAGCGGGTTGGGGCATCCCAGCTGGAGGGCCAAGGCCGGGGGCCTGAGAACGGCACAATCCAGGGGCTCAGCTGAGGAGTTCCATATGGAGCCTCCAAAGGTGCAGGGCGAAATCCAACTGTCGAGGTGGGGTGGAGGCAGCACGTGGAATTAATTCTGCAGGGTGAGGGAGTCAAAGGTGGCTCTAAGCAGGCGAGCGAGTTGGTCGTCTTTGCTTTTGCTGAGAGAGAGTTATACAGGGGATGCAAGGAGCAGAGTTATACAGGGGATGCAAGGAGCAGACTGGAGTGGGTGGGTGTTGGATGCCAAAGAGCAAGGTCCCAAAGGAGCCGTAGGGAGGACGCCATCCGGAGCACCAACTGTCAGGCTCTCTGCACGAGCACGCACACCTTCTTTCATTATGTTACTCCCGTTTCCTCTGAAATTCTCTCCATCCATTGTCTGTAGCAACCAGAACATTTTGTCCTGCAGAAATTCAGCTCTGCTCAAGAATGGAAGCAATGAAATAACTATGTTGTAAGTCCTGTCCTGAGAACAGTAACTGGATTTTAAAAATTCTCTGTATCTCTAACGCGTAGCACGGTGCCTGGTGTGAAGGAACAACTCGAGGAATCTTTGATGAGCTGGACTAAATCCAGAAGCAAGTGGAAGGGTGCTTTGTATGCTATTCTTCGTCTTTCTGAGTTTTCTCAGGAGGGGCTCATTTGGCATTGGGCAGGTTATCCAAGAGGTGGGTCTAGAAGTTCTGGTAATTATATTACATAGCATGTTGTTTTTGACGTTTGGGTCCCCTTGCCCTTCAGGTATTTGAGGACCTACTATGTACCCTATACTGTTTCAGGATCTGGATATACAGAGGTCAGTAACTTCAACCAGCACACTGCTCTAATAAAAAAAAATGGGTTGACGATGTTTTAAACCGGCTGAGAGTGGAGTGAACTTGAAACTAAAAATTACATTAGTCATCTTTCTCTAAGAGTAAAACTAAGACACATGGTTTGGAAAATGTACTTTTACAGAATCATATCTTGTCAGGGTGTCTAGTAAAAATGTGAAACCCGGTTTGGAGAGCCCTAACCCTGCACACAGAGGGCAAGGGCAGCCCTTAGGGGTGGGGGTTGAAGAACGGGCAAAGGGAGGGGACCCACAAGAACCTTTTCCAAGGACCTGGTTAGAGGTGGTTCTGATGGCCTCCCAGTGGATCGGGCTCTCCTGAGCCACTCAGAAGCACCCAGTGACAAGCTGATCCACTGCAGTGATGCTTCTTAAGAGGTTTCCCTGGCCCAACAAGATACTGGGTGGTAAGAAAAGGAACGGCCCAGCAGATACTCAGCAATCAGGGAATCAGCCCCAGAACTCCATCTGTCAGTCCTTGCGGCTTCCTCTGTTTCTTGGACTTAGTAGTATGGGCTCTTGCTGACCACATGCCTCTCTCTCCTGCTTAACACACCATCTGGCTCCTTTTCTGCCCCTGACTTTGATTTCAATCCTTGGATCCTGAACACCTTCTCTCCCTTTTGGCCATACGGACAATGAGTGACTGAATGACCTCTATTTGGCAGAGGCCCAGGAAAGGGGCTTGGGGCAGCTCATCCCAGCCTGGACAAGTCCACAGAGTCTCAGATGCTGACAGCAAGCAAGGAAGCTGCACCCTGGCCCAAGAACCTCAGTGTATTCTCCAATGATGAAAGACAAAGGTTAAGAGGCAAAATCAGATATATGGACATACAAATGTGACTGCCTGGAACAGCCCCAAGACGACTGGAAGCAACGCAACATCCCTCTCTCGCCTTTTGCTTGACGGCGCACGATGTATATTTGAGAACTAAGGGAGGATTGTTAAAGATCAGGTTTCCTGCACAAGAATTCCAAGCACTGACACTAGTGTTATGGTGACAATGAAAACTCATATCCAGTTTCTCAACTGTCACACCCTCCCTCACACACTCATAGGTCTTAGAATACTGAGTCACCTTAACCAGTAGGTAAAGTTTAGCATGTAATAAAATGAGAAACTACTATCTCTGGCTCTAGCCAATGTCTTGTAGGCTGGTGTTTCCTACTCGTGCTAGGAGCAGACTTCCCCTTTTGGGATTCCTGCACTGGGTTTCAAGACATCAGGCATCTATGAAAGAATGGCTATATTTTTTCCCCCAGCAATCAAATGACATGCGATCATGTATAATTTTGTGGTGATTTGGATGATACTTACATTCATTTGTATGCCATTTTTAAAATCCTTAATTCTAAAATTTAAAAATGAATCAATTTAAGAAATCCATGGCCAGTGCAATTAAGTCCAAGATTCAAGGCAAAGTTTTATAAAGTAGCCGATATAAACTTTTTCCCAAAGGCTACAGAAGAAATCAAAATGTGTGTGAAGTGTCTGAAGTCCTCTAGAAGATGTTCTCATCTACTTACCTTGAATTACGTTGTTATGAGAATCAGAGAAGCACAGTGGACGCATACATAAAACACTGAATATTTTTAAAAATCAAATGCCAACCCCTGGCTATCTAACTGAAAGCCTTGCTTTTGTAAAGCCGATGATGGTACAGCATGCTGAGTATTATGACTGTCTTGCTCTTTTCCCGAGCAAGCCAGCGACTCACCCATAGACTGGGAGCATTTTCCACACCCGTCAGCTTTCCACTGCCCTTAACCTAGACGAGGCAGTGCCTTTGCTAATCTTTTAACAGCGTGCCACACACTGACAAAAGCTTCTTCTGATTCTTACACTTGGTAGCTCTTTCAGTCAAGGATATTTGTTGAGATCCGAGTCCTGGTGCTAAGATATGCTCCATGTGGTGGGGGATATTGGCTCCCATTCTTGGTGTTTGCTTGCATTTGGAGGGACATTTGCTACACTGCCAGTGCAGGCGGTTCCCTGCACCCCACACCCATTTCTCCCCAAGGGAGGAGACCTGCTTTCCCTGATTGGTAAGTTTGGCAAAAGAGACGGGACGGAGCCTGGGTGGTTGAGCTCCTTCCTGTCCCCTTCTCCCTGACTTGCCGTCTCACCTGGCACAGAAAGCTCATGGTCCTCTCTGAGTTTTACAGGTGCAGGGCCATGGGGGCAAGTCTGTGTGATATGGAGGTGCACATTATGAGCCACATTTTCTGACATCTATCAGCTTTATCAAGAAGGGTGATGCTTCACTCGTCACCTGCCAAACTCTATGTCTTCCTCAGTTAGTGCTAGAATTGATGAGAGAGCAGAGATGTCAGTTATAAGGACCCGCTCAAAAACTTTGGTGTTAAAAACAAAAGGAGAGAGAATTCCTTGCTTCCAAGGAAACTGTCATCTAATGAAACAGAAGAAAAATGTCATCGACTGCCTATTTAACATGTGAAACAAACTCATGCAAAATAGAAAAGGTATCAGTTCAAGGTCCGAGGTACAATATTTCTCCGTGCTACAGGGAAAGCAAAGTGAAGTAATGAATACGAAAAAACGGGGTTCGACAGGAAGGTCAGAGGAGAGACTGAAGCAGTGAAGCAGCAACTTCAAATTGGAGGTGTGGGTATGGGTGGAGGAATGGGAGAATAGAATGAGGTAGAACGCAGAAGCTGATGGGGTCAGCTGCGCGTGGATTTGGAGGCTGGGACGGGTTTGGGAGGCTCGGAAGGTAGAACGGCAGGGCGGGAAGAACCTTGACTACGCGCCTCTTGTCCTGACGTTGCGACTAGCGACATCTGTGTCTCCAAGTCAGCCACGTAACTTTTTCAGTCTCAGTTTCTTGTATGTAAAATGAGGGAGTTTTCCAAAGTCCATTCTAGAACTACTAGAACTAACTGTCATTCTATCACTCAACAAATATTCATTCAATATCTACTATGCACTTTAGTTAGGTGAATAAGAGAGACATTTCTATTATCTTTCTTTATGGAACTTCATTGAGGAACTACATTGTATTAAACAATAACCTAGACTATTAGAAGATTACCATTTTAATCAGTGTTATGAAGGAGAACCATCAGGGGTGATCTTTTCTGTATCTGGTGTAAATAGTGTGTCACGTGTCTATAGGCAGGGGAACCCACGCTGTCAAGGGCTGTGTGTAAGGAAATGACATTTAAATTGAACTCTAACGGAGGTGGAGATGAGGAGATAATCAGGAAGGAGGAAAGGGTGTGATGAAATGCCCTGTGGGCAGGAAGAGCTTCAAGTGTGAACGGGAGAGTGACACGAGATCACACTGAAAGATCGCAGAAGCAGGCTTTGCCAGGCCTGGTAAACCATGTTACAGTTATTAAACTAAGGCAATGGAGTGTTACTAAAGAGTTTAGAGCAGGGGAGAGACCTGATCTGGTTTGCATTTCAGAAAGTCCCTCAAGGTGGAAGAGAAGAGAGCCGAGCTGGAGCCAGCCTTAGGAGTCTCAAGGGACGGGGAAGGGAAGCCATTGTAATAACGTCAGGGTAAAGCTGCTGCTGAGAAAGCGCGGTTTCCAGAGGGAGGCGACAGGGCGCTCTGGGAGGCACTGAGTAAACCTGAGGGGGAAAGGTGAGTTGATAGACACTGGGCTCAGGCTGTCACAGGGATTGTGGTTGAAAGGGGGTTTTGACACAGAGCACAACGAGAAGGTGGCACAGGCCGCTGGTAGGGTACTCTGGTAGGTGCTGTCAGTGGACGTGAGCTGTTTTCACGGACATTTGTGTTCATCTTACATAGAGGCTATTTCTCCTTGAATTTCTTGGGACACGTTTTTAAGCATTGCATGCCCATTTTTGTGTTAATGAGAAGTACAAAAATACAAAGTTCTGGAGTAGTCAGTACCTTTTAACAAGATAGCTGTTTCCCTATAGACCTTGAATATTATAAACAACTCTATGCTCACAAATCTGATGACTCAGATGAAATGGACAAATTCCTTGAAACACATAATCTACCAAAATTCACACAAGGAGTAATTGATAATCTGAACAGGCCTACATTTGTTAAAGAAATTAAATCAACAATTAGTAATTTCCAAAATAGGAAGCACCAGACCTGAATAGTTTCATTTATGAATTCTACCAAACATTTAAAGAGGAAATGATACCAATTCTTTACAATTTCTTCCAGAAAGTATATGCGAAAGGAACACTCCTTAACTCATTTTAAAAGGTTAGTATTACGCTAATAACTAAACCAAAGACATTACAAGAAAGGGAAACTACAGACATGGTCTTTCATGTTCATGGATGTAAAAATCTCCAGCAAAATAGTAGCAAATCAAACCCAGTAAGGCTCCGTGACCACATGAGATTCATTCCTGTTGCACAAGGCTGATGCAATATTTGAAAATTAATGTAATCTATCATATCAATAGACTAAAGAAGAAAAATCTTATGATCAAATCAATATATACAGAGAAATGAGTGAAGCCATTCATGATAAAAACTCCCAGCAAACCAGGAATACAGGGGCACCTCCTCAACTTGATAAAGAACACCTACAGGGAAGTGGACTTGGCCCAGTGGTTAGGGCGTCCACCTACCACATGGGAGGTCCGCGGTTCAAACCCCGGGTCCTCCTTGACCCGTGTGCAGCTGGCCCATGCGCAGTGCTGATGCGCGCAAGGAGTGCTGTGTCACGCAGGGGTGTCCCCCGCATAGGGGAGCCCCACTCAAGGAGTGCACCCCGTAAGGAGAGCCGCCCAGCGTGAAAGAAAGTGCAGCCTGCCCAGGAATGGCGCTGCACACACGGAGAGCTGACACAACAAGATGATGCAACAAAAAAGAGAGACAGATTCCTGTGCTGCTGACAACAATAGAAGCAGACAAAAGCAGAACATGCAGCAAAATGGACACAGAGAGCAGACAACAGGGTTGGGGGGGTGAAAGGGGAGAGAAATAAATAAAATAAATCTTTAAAAAAAAAGAACATCTACAGAAACCTATAACCAACATCACACTTAGTGGTGAGAAAATAGATGCTTTACCCCTATGTTTGGAAACAAGATGAGGATGTCTTCTCTCACCACTCCTATTCAACATTGTACAGTATGTCTTATCTAATGCAATAGGAAAAAGAAAAGGAAATAAAAGATGTCAGTTTGGGAAGGGATAAATAAAACCGTTTCTGCTCACAGATAATATGGTTGTCTGTATAGAAAATCCTAAAGAATCAATAAAAAAATCTCCTGGAACTAAGAAGCGAATATAGAAAGGGTGCAGGATATAAAGTTAATACATAAAAGTAGCTTTTCTTTACACCAGCAATGAACAACTGGGATTTGAAATTAAAAGTATAACACCATTTGCATTAGCACCAAAAATGAAATATTTAAGTATAAATCTAACAAAATATGTACAATACTTATATAAGGAAAACTGTACTAGTCAGCCAAAGAAGTGCTGGTGCAAAATACCAGAAATTGGTTGGTTTTTATAAAGGGTATTTATTGGTTGGTTTTTATAAAGGGTATTTATTTGGGGTAGGAGCTTACAGATACCAGGCCATAAGCATAAGTTACTTCCCTGACCAAAGTCTATTTCCACATGTTAGAGGAGGATGGATGCCGATATCTGCAAGGGTTCAGGCTTCCTGGATTCCTCCCCTCCTCAGGCTTTTTCTTGGGCTCAGGATCTCTCTCTTCCTGGGGCATGCTTCTCTTTCCTCTGTGAGCTTACTTCCCGGGGCTCCAGCTTAAGGCTTCAGCATCAAACTCCAACATCAAAAATCCTCAGCTCTGTTCTTTGCCATGCCTTGTATCTGTGAGTCCCCACCCACCAAGCAGTGGGGATTCAACACCCTAATCATTACTCAATCATGCCCAAGTACAGATCTGATTACAAACATAATGCAATATCTATTTTTGGAATTCATAACCATATCAAACCACTACAAAAGCTATAAGACTCTGATGAAAAAAATCAAAGATAATCTAAATAAATGGAAAAATATTCCATGCTCATGGATAGGAAGACTCAATATTATTAAGATAAGTTTTTCAAACATGATCTACAGATAAATTCAACTCAATTCCAATCAAAATTCCAGCAAGTTATCTTGTGGATATTGACAAACTGATTCTAAAGTTTATATGGAAAGGCAAAAGATTCGAAATAGCCAACACAATACTGAAGAAGAACAAAGTTGGGGGACTGACACTACCCAAAGTCAAGACTAATTGTAAAGTTATAGTGATCAAGACTGTGTAGTATTGGTGAAAGAATAGACAAATAGATCAATAGAACAAAACAAAGAGCATGGAAATAGACCCACACAAATATAGTCAAGTGATCTTTGACAAGGGAGCAAAGGCAATTTGGTAGAGAAAGGACTGTCCCATCAACAAGTGGTTCTAGAACAACTGGACATCCACACGCAAAAAAATGACTCTCGGGAAACGGATTTGGCTCAATGGATAGAGCATCTACCTACCACATGGGAGGTCCAGGGTTCAAACCCAGGGCTTCCTGACCCATGTGATGAGCTAGCCCATGTGCAGTGGTGATGTGCGCAAGGAGTGCCGTGCCACGCAAGGGTGTCCCCGCGTAGGGGACCCCATGCATAAGGAGTGCGCCCTGTAAGGAGAGCCGCCCAGTGTGAAAAAAATGCAGCCTGCCCAGGAGTCGTGCCGCACACATGGAGAGCTGACGCAGCAAGATGACACAATAAAAAGACACAGATTCCCAGTGCCGCTGACAAGAATACAAGCGGACACAGAAGAACACACAGGGAATGGACACAGAGAGCAGACAATGGGGGGGGCGGAGGGGAGAGAAAAAATAAATCTAAAAAAATAAATCTAAAAAAAAAAATGACTCTTTACACAGACTTTGCACCTCTCAGAAAAATTACTCAAAATCAATCATAGACCTAAGTGTAAAATGCAAAACTACAACATCTAGAAGATAACAAAGGAGAACATCTATGTGGTCTTCAGTTTGGCAATGATTTTTTAGATACAACACCAAAAGCACATTCTGTGAAATAAAAAATTGTAAGTTGGACTTCAGTAAAATTAAAAACTTCTTCTCTGCAAAAGACACTGTTAAGAGAATGAAAAGCCACAGACTGTTGGAAAATATTTGCAAAACACATAGCTGATAAAGGACGTATACTCCAAACGCACAAAGAAGACCTAAAACTCAACAATAAGAAAACAAGCAACCCAATTGTAAAGTGGGGAAAAGATCTGGATAGAAACTTCACCAAAGAAGACATGCAGATAGAAAATGACCTATGAGGAGACGCCCACCATCATGTGTAATTAGGGAACTGTAAATTAAAAGAACAGTGAGGTACCACTACCTACCAATTAGAAGGGCTAAAACCAAAACACTGACAACATCAAATGCTGACAAGGACGTGCAGCAACAGGACTACTCATCATTATCTGTGGAATGCAGAATGGTCCAGCCACTTTGGAAGACAGTTTAGCAGTTTCTTACAAACCTAAACATAGTCTCACCATGCAATTCAACAGTTGCACTCCTAAGTATTTGCCCAAATGAGTTGAAAACTGATGACCACACAAAAACTTTCACATGCATGTTTATAGCAGCTTTATTCAGAATTGCCCAAAATGGGAAGCAACCAAGATCCCCTTCAATAGATGAATGGATAAACAAACAGTAGAATAATGAAATACTATTCAGCAATAAAAAGTGAGTTATTAAGTCATGAAAAGACATGGAGGACCTTTAAATAGATGGTGCTAAGTGAAATAAGCCAGTCTTGGAAGGCTATATACTGTATGATTTCAACTACATGAAATCTTGGAAAAGGCAAAAACTACAAAGACAGTAAAAAGACCAGGGTTGTCGGGGGCTGGAGGGCAGGGTGGGTGGCCAGGGGGATCGCAGTGCATTTTTAGTGCAGAGAAGCCTACTGTATGAGACTGTAATGGTGGTCCATGGCACAGCGCTCTTGTCAACGCCCATTGAACTGTACAGCACAAAGAACAAACCCTGGTGTAAACTGTGGGCTTTCGTGAATAATAATTCATCAGTATTGGCTCGTCAGTTGTAACAAATGTATCCCACTAATGCAAGACATGAATAATAGGGCAAACCATGTTCCAGGGGGAAGGGAGAAGGGTTATATGGGAACTCTCTATACTTTCTGTACAATTTTTCTGTAAATCTAAAACTGCGTTTAAAAAGAATGTCTACTAAAAAACTATTTCTTAGGAAATGGATGTGGCTCAGTGGTTGAGTGCCTATTTCCCATGTATGAGGTCCTGGGTTCAATCTCCAGTATATCCTAAAAAAAAAACTATTTCTTTTAAACAATTATTTTAATAGTTCTAAATTATTAAACTAAGAAGTAAATATTCTTTTCAATAATTGGTGCTGGGGTAACTACAAAAGAATTAAGTTGAACCCCTTCCTCACACCACATGCAAAAATGAGCTCAAAATGGGTTCTAGAGCTAAATGTAAGAGTTAAAACCATAAAAAGTCTTAGGGAAAAAGAGAAAATCTTCATGATCTTGGGTTAGGCAATGTCCTCTTAGATATGACGCTAAAATCATAAGAAAAATAAAAAATAAATAAATTGGACTTCATCAAATTAAAAACTTATGTGCTTCGAAGGATATCACCAATAAAGGAAAAAGACAGCCCACAAAATGGGAGAAAATATTTTCAAGTCATGTAAGTGATAATGGACTTGTATCCAAAATATACAAAGAACTCTTACAACTCAATATTAAAAAGACAAATATCCCAATTTAAAAATGGGCAAAGGATTTGAATAGGTATTTCTTCAAAGAAGATATGCAAATAGCAATAAACACATGAAAGATGCTTAACAGTATTGGCTAACTGAAAGATTTAAATCAAAGTGAGACGTTACTTCACCATGCGCAAGGATGGCTGTAATAAAAAGACAGCCATAATAGGTGTTAGCAAGGATTTGGAGAAATTGGAACACTCATACATTGCTGGTGGGAACGGGGCAGCCATTTTGGAAGAGTTTGGAAGTTCCTCAAAAGTTTAAACATAGAGTTACCATATGACCCATCTCATTCATTTATTCAGTTCTAGTTATATAGTCCAGAGAAATAAAAACATATGTCCGCAAAAGCTTGTATACAATATTCATGGCAGCATTATTAATAACACAAAAGTAGAAAAACCCAAATGCCCATCAACTGATGAATAGATAAATAAAATGATGTATTGTATATCCACACAATGGATTATTATTTAGGAATAAAAAGGAACGAAATACTGATTCATTCCACAACATAGACGAACCTTGAAAACATTATGCAAAGTGAAAGAAACCAGTCACAAAAGACAACATATTCTAAGATTCCATTTATATGAAATGCCCACATTAGGCAAATCTATAAAGACAGAAAGTAAACTAGTTGTCGCCTAGAGCTGCAGGAGTGGGAGGGGCAGGAGAAGGGTGGAGGTTGGGAGGAAACTGGTGAGGAGTTTCTTTTCGCAGTGATGAAAGTGCTCTAAAGTTGTTTGCGGAGATAGTTGCCCAACTCTCTGAATGTACTAAAAGCCATTGGATAGTACACTTTAAAGGAATGAATAGTTTGGTATGTGAATTATGTCAATACAATAGCACTGGGGAAAAAAGTAAATATGCTTATTATATTTAAAATCTAATCTCCTTCCTCCTCTTTTCCTTTCCTAAGGTTCAATTTATAAGGGTACAGAATATGTTTACTCCATGAAATGAGGTTGTGTTAGTCAGTGGAAGGAGTGCTGATGCAAAATACCAGAAATTGGTTGGTTTTCATAAAGGGTATTTATTTGGGGTAGGAGCTTAAAGATACCAGGCCATAAAGAAGAAGTTACTCCCCTCACCAGAGTCTATTTTCACATGTTGGAGCAAGATGGCTGCCGATGGCTGCGAGGGTTCAGGCTTCCTGGGCTCCTCCCTTCCAGGGCCTTGCTTCTCTCTGGGCTCAGGGTTCCTCTCTTCCTGAGGTTTGCTTCTCTTTCCTCTGTGAGCTGACTTCCCAGGGCTCCAGCTTAAGGCTTCAGCATCAAACTCCAACATCAAAACTCCAACATCGAAAACCCTCCAACTCTGTCCTTTGCCATGCCTTTTACCTGTGAGTCCCTGCCCACCAAGGGGTGGGGACTCAATGCCCTACTGGCACAAGAGTAAGCCTCTGAATCCAATATAATCTATAATGCCCAGAGGAAAAGACCAGTTTACAAACATAATCCACTATTTCTTTGTGGAATTCACCAATAATATCAAGTCGCTACTGAGGTATAACTATATTGTCAGTGGGGTGATAAGAAAAGGTAGCAAGCCCAAAGTGGAAATTTCATTTAATGTGAGGAACTACAAAGAGAATGTCGGAGGATCAAGCATGTCTTCTTGATGACATTTATTCTTTTCTTTCATTCAACATAGGTTTATGGAAAATGAATTAAACATATGAGGCACTGTACTAGGTGCTATTTTACGATTTCAAAGTAACATGTAAGTATATTTCCCATAGCACATACCTGAGACCAGTTTTCACATGTTTTTTTAAATCATTCTGCCAAGACTACCACCTCTTTTCTTTCTAGCAAATAGTTTACAGTAGCTGCCATTAGTCTACCACAGATTAAAAAGACTCAACACACACTCACATTTGGAGTTTCTTGATATTTACAGAAATGCAAAAACGCTTTTGTAGAAAATTCGTAAAATAGCTGTGTCTCTTTAGTAATGTCTGAGTTTGTCCGGTAGCACCACTGGGCATCTTAGACCCAAAAGGAGTGGGGTGTGGAGAAGTCAACTCTGGCTTTTTGGTACCTTACCCCATCTCTGGGGCTTGCAGATCTAGTCTGGTTTAAGGAGTACTGGAAGCTTGATCCAGCTGGGGTCAGGGACCCAGATCAGCCTGATGGCCCCTGGACAAACCGGCTGATTATGGAATTCCACTCAGCAGACTCAAATCTGCCAGAACCAATGTAAAAACAAAATGCCAAGTCAGAACCCACCTCTCCTTAGAAGAAACCCAAAGCTTGGATCAGCGTGTCTTAGAAGTGCTGTCTAAGACCCCACCCCAGATGCTTTGAACCCGCATCTCTAGAGGCAGGGCCAGCTGATTCTTAAATCTCCAGAAGTTTCCTAACAGTTGTCTGTCTGGTCTCAGATCTGATGTGGGTTTCAAGGTCCCTTTAAATGTAAAAGGAGCTGGACTTCATCGTTTAGGACTCTTCTAGGCTAGGAAGAATTCCTTGGGCTTGTTCTAGTTCATGCTTAGGTCTTCAGAATTTAATTGAATTGGATTCTGGAGATTAGGCCTATGGGCAGGAAACGTAGCCATTCATTTCCTCTCTAATTTAAGAATAACTCTTTTCATTTAGCCCTGGTTGTTTGCAGGTCAACCCAATTATCTTCTTCCTGGAAGTAGCCATAAAGTAGTAAAAGAATGCAAAAGAAAAGGTGCCCATTCATATTTTTGGCAGATTTTATTCCTATGGAACAAACACATTTAGAGAAAGTGGAATTTTCCCAGGGAAAATAATGTAACCTTAAATAAATAGAGAGAAAATGTTTAGCCAAAAAATTTAGCCACTAAAATGTATGCGTTATTCTAGGCAAATTTTTTCTTTCTATTCAATAGTGCCTGAATTTTATTATTTACCAAAATTTACGATTCTTTTTGTATCTCATTCTCATTCATTTATTTGACAAATATTTACTGAGCAATTACATTTTGTCAGACAGATATCTGAAATTTTATTATGTAACTTCAAGATTTTTCAGGGTGATTGAGGGAGAAACATGGTAGAACAAATGAAAGCTGGTGCATGTTTAGGCCCCTCTGGATTTTGATGATCCACTTTTAATTTACTCCTTTGGATGTCTTTGTAAGAATCCTTCTTTATGTAGGGGGGAAATGGGCTACACTGAATTCATCGTCCTTTGAAGTGAAAGAAAACTTGGAACAATAGATGCCTGTTTCAACAACCACTGCCAATGTTCTGAAAGCACTAATTTGCTTTCAGCCAGAAAACAAAAGCTGATTTGCTTCCTTCCAATTGATTCGATGGTTTGCTGGAGCTTTAAAAACACATTACGGAAATGCTTAGTACTGTTACAGAAATCTTTTGTGGAGATAAATTGAATTTTTAAAAAATCGGCGAACCTCTGCTCTCATGACTCATAGCACTAAGACAGCGCCTGGTACTCCTGAATCATGGTAAGTGCTGATATTCATTCTTCAAGGTAAACAGCGTATAAAAGATTCATATAAAAGAGACCTGGTGTGTTGAATTTTCCAGATAAAAATAACCTCCATTTGCAGGTGAACCTCACTTAGTGGAAACTCAATTTTAATGCAATGAGAGGGAAATATGGAATAGTCCACATATACACGACTCCAATCATTTAAAACGCAGTTATTCCTTGTTTTAAGTCTCCTACAGTCAACTTCGATGACTAAACTCAAAACATTTCAATTCAGGCTCAGCGGCTCTGCTCGCAGGTTTGTAAATGTCGCAGGTCTCCGAGGAGGCGCCTTGACCACACTGTCGAGGTGCCTGGCTGGTCCACGGCGAGGACTTGGCTCCAGCACTCTCTCTCTCTGCCCCCACTTTCTCTGGGACTCCGGGCCACTCTGGGACTCGCTCTGTTGCTGCTGCTGTTTAGAAAGCATTGCTTCAGGACTCCGGGGGCATGCATCATTTTCTTAACATGCCATCACCAGCGGTGGGAGATTTCTGACCGCGTGCTCCCACGCTCCCTCTCCAGCCTGCAGAGCTAAGGCCCGCGCTCAGGGCTGCGTGCGGGAGCCTTCACCCTGCAGGTGGGCGGACAGTCCACCCGCCCGTCAGCCAGCGACAGCGAGGCCGGCTGCGTGCCAGGCTGCCACGCGCCGGGGACCAGCGTGATTCCCACCGGAGCCGCCGCCGCGTCTCTGCTGCTCAAGGCAAGGGAGAGGCTCCTGCCCGCTCAGACTCTGGAGAAGCGCGTGTCTTTTCCCCCGTATTTGAGGTCTCGAGTCCTTACTGACGTTGGTTAATGAGGAATGCTAGCTGAGATCTGACCTGGGTGGAGACTTTGTACACAGTTGTTTTAAAACTCCAGGAGCCGGGTCAGACCCAGCCACAGCTCCTGCCTTGATGTGGACCCCTCTTTTCTGATGGAAAGAGCACTCCAGGATCGTGGTCAGAGACTCCGAGGATGGCTCCCGGGTGCGGACAGCCCGGCCAAGGGTCTCTCCTGAAGCGCAGCTTCGTGCAGGGCGGAAAGGGCCCTGGACTGTCAGCAGTCCCCGCTCCAGGCCACGGTGGGAGAAAAATCCAGTCGACCAAATGAGGAAATGCTGGGACTTTCCTTACCTTCTGGAAAAACACAGTTGGAGTCTTTTTGAGAAGGAGGGACTTTGATGTATAGAAACACCTAGGGAAATATGTATCTGCAATCTTTATGGCCTTGATTGTGTTAATGAAGCTATTATTCAGGTAGAAGAATTTTTTAAATTCCACTTTGGAGGCACGTCTGCTGACAAGCAGTGAGGCGGGTTACGCCAACAGCGCGAGGAGAAGGCAGGCCAGCGCCCAGCTGCCCGGCGCCGCGGCCCGCGCCCCACCCGCCTTCAGCATGCACAGCACCCTGGACCACGACCCGTTGTTGGGCAGCGGGGCGATGCCCGCCGCGTGGCACATGACGTTGTAGACGTCCACGGAGCGGATCGGCGCGGCTCTGAAGTTGGATTTGAAATCTGCAAGGGAAAGGCAAGCAGGCGGTCACGGCTGGGACACAGAGGGGCTGAACCGCGGAGGGGAGGAAGGCGCTCAGGCTCCAGGATCCCTGGGACTGGAGGGTCAGCTCCGTGAGTGGCATGTGGCCAAGTGATGGTGAAGGGGAAGGTAGATGCTCTGAAAGGAAATGGCTTTCTAGGGATGGTGGAGGGAAGCCCTTTAAAAGGAAAGCCCACAGATTCTATTTGTGCATGAGATGGAACTTTCATGGAAGGGCTGAAGGACCACCGAGGTGCTGAGAGCAGGACAGCAGGAGTGGTCACAGAAGATGGACTGTCTTGCTGGGCTCTCCATAACCTGAACAAATGGGATGCTTGTGTTCCAGAACATGTAGCTAGCAGGGACAGGCTAGGCTGGGCACCTGCCATTTCTACTGTAGAGGCCCCAGAGCAGCTCAAGAATGTTTCTCACTTTTCTTGACACTTGGAGGTCACAGGGCTTGATGGAATGTGAAACAATGGCAGTGGTTTCCTCAGGAAGTTTGGAGGATTGAATATTCCTGGGGAAACTTTCACTAGAGATAAAATAACCCAGCTATGTGAAAAATAAGACAACTGGTATCACAGTTAGGGACCCACATGAAGGAAGGCTCTGAGAGATCAAACGGCAAAGAATATTGTTCTCCCACCCAGGGACCCAAACCAAACTTGACGTGAAGGTAAGAACTCCTGTTAGGGGTTGACTCATGTCCCCACAAAAGTCATGTTTAGGGCCACCCCTGATCCTGTGGTAAGAGCCCTCTTGTGCATAGGCCCTTGGGAGACTTTATCAGGTAAGTGTGCCCAGACCGAATGAGGGCGGGCCTTAATCCCACATGGCAGAAGTCTTGATGAGCAACCGAAATCGGACATAGAAGGAGAGAAGCCACAGGGGGCAGAAGCAACTTGGAAGTCAAGGCAACCCTGAAGAGAAAGGAAAAGATGCCACCATGTGCACTGCCATGTGACAGAAAAGCCAAGGAACCCCAAGATGGCTGGTCAGCCAGAAGATACCAACGCTGGGAGAAAGCAAGCCGCCTATCCCCTGAAAATAAGAGCCAAGAAATTCCTGTTTTTAAGTCAACCCATTGTGTGGTATTTGTGCTAACAGCCAAGAAGCTAAAACAGAGTTTAATGAGTAATGACACTGAAGTCGGCTCTGCAGGCCATTAGAGGGACTTGAGTCACAGACATCACCTTCTCCTTCTCCACAGGGAACATTTACGATCCTAAATGCAAAACACTTGTCTTTTGAAAGAGAGAACGTAAGAGTTCAGTATCATATAGAGGAAGCTTCACTTTTAGGTCCCAACAAAATACCCAAAGCAACATTAAGGCTAACTCAGGAGGAAGACTTTATCAATTAGTAAAGAAGGTCTGTGCCATGTACTTATAGTTCATCTAAAAATTTAAATGAAATGGATAGTTTTGCGACTGTGAATCCAAGTTTTTCTATCCTAGAATATAATCTCTATCACTGCTGTGATAAAATAATCACATATACTTTATTTTAAAAAGCAAACAAAAACAGCAACATATTCCAGAAGGACCAACATAAAATACTGTTCTTGTACTATTTCTAGAATTATAAATATGGAATAAAGTTATATACAGAGAACTCTACCAGAGAGCAGGGTAAATCCAGGTTGGAGAGTCAAAATTGTAAAGAGGCTGTAGAGTGCTCGGTGAAAAAAAAAAGCAAAAAACAAAACAAAACACATGGAACTCTGCAACCAGCCTGCAGCTACTTACTAGCTGGGTAAATTCAGCAAAGCTATTTGACTTCTCTGGCCTCCGTTTCTGCAAATGGGGATGGAAATGGTACCTAACTCATAGTTGCAGACACACATTATATGCTCAATAAATGGTGGCTAATAGTATTAATAAACATGCATAATAAATGCTGAACAAGGGAAAACTATGGATTGAAAATATTCACCTTATAAATTAATTTGGGTAGTTCATTTTCCTTTGGGGAAAGGGAAGATCTGAGGCAGCATTGTCTCAGAGTAAAAAACAAGTGAGAAAAATTAGAAACATCTCAGAACCTTCCTGAAAAGGACAGTGTAGGAGTTGCTCCTGTGTCCTAGGCTCTTTTAATATCAAGGCAAATTTTAGAATTACGTAAGGATGGGGTTTGCGTTTCCCCAACAGAAGAACCAGCTGCAGCATGGGAAATGCACGGAAAGTTGTCCCGGGGGTACTGGAAGCAGCACCTTTCGACGTGCCATGGGTGTTGGAAGGGACTGTCAAACTCTCCCTAACATGTGGTGCCCATGTCCTTTTGTGTGTGTGGGAGGGAGGGTGGCGATGGCAGACCCAGGCTGTCCCTTCTTCAGTCTTTCAAATGCCCATTCTTTAAATACTTAGCAGGAAAAACTGAGATCAAATTCTGACAACAGTATTAGAGAAGATTGTTGTCTCACATTGAAAGTATAAAATCAAATCCTGTGCATATAAGTAGGAAGGAAAATTGTGTTTGCTTCCCCATCTCACCTACTTCATAGCTTCCTCTTCTACAGTGCTGGAACTTTGGGTCTTGTGTTGAGATGATCCAGGCTGAAAACTAAGCTTCTAGAATATCCCTGTATGCAAAAACGATACCTGGTCCAATTTGGGAGGATCCAGCCAAGGTCTGCTAGTTCAAGACGGTGTATGAGTCAGAATTGGGAATCCAAGTTATTACCATGAGTCCTGGATATTAAAAATATTTCTCCTAAGCATAGACGATTCTGTAGGTTCACGCTGCATCTGGCCACCTAGGGCTGCTTTCTGAGTGAAGCTTGTTAGCTTGTAGGCAGCTCCCTGAATTACACTCCCACTGTCTCATCTTGAAGGTGAAGTTCTCCAGGGCAAGACTAGACAGCTCAAATTAGAAGCTGGGGTTAGCCAGAGGGAGGCTATCTTCCAGAATTATTTCCGTTGCTCTTGGCTGGGCCAGACTCCCTGACTTCTAAGGCTGTGTCTGGGCAGCTGTAATGATGTCCCGTTTCTTTCCTAAACAAGAAGCACCTCCCGTTAATCGGGAGGATGGACCTTTATCTCAAAGCGCAGTTAGATAGCTACTGAAGGACTTGCTCTTAAACTTCCTTCAGCGTAAACAGCGTGTAAATCTGTTGGATCTTTCTTGAGAATTGGAGTCAGAAATGTGGTTGTTTGCTGGAGGCCTCTCAGGGATGTATCTGCCTGGAAATATCTTTGCAATTAGCCCTGTCCGTTTTCATCAGGGGTCGTCTTTCTGTCTGTGAAAAATGGAGGGCTTTTAGTTTTAAAGGACCATGTGATAGAGGCCTTTGTTAATAGACAGGATGTCCTCACTGGATTTAATTTTAAGCTAACACAGCTTCGGATAGTTTGCCTTAAAATATTTGGCTTGGGGCTAGATTTGGTTCTGCTTTAAAATATGCCCGAGACTCTTGCTTGTGTTCACTCCTCCACAGACAACTGTTTTGCATTCATGATCTTGTTTCTCTTTGGGAGAAGGAGGAGGCAACGTGTTTGAATGAAAGCCCTGCTGGGTAATGCTGTCCCACAGAAAGGCTCCAACGTCATCTAAGGTAGACCTCAACAGGGGCCTCAAGGCTCCATTCCCAAGCCACTTAACTTTTGAGCTCTGCGTGTCTGAGTTCGGCTTGACTGACAAGAAAGCACCTGATAACTATTACTGGTAAATGGCAGCGTGCTCCAATATCCTCTGCACTCTCTCTCTAAGGCCAAGGCCATGCACCCAGCTAGTGATCTGTCAATGAGGGCTGCCACTGATTCCGATGCTCCCTTCAGGACATGGGAACTCAGGAACTACGTTGGAAAAGTCTCAAGTGTTCCCTAAGCTCAGGCTCCCAGAGGCTGCAGTAACTGGCGCCTCAACATTCTTGACGGCTGCAAGGAGAGTGAACCAAGGCTGACCAGCCGTGGAATGAGGTGAGTTGATATAGATCAATAGTCTTGCTACATGGAGCACACAAATGCTAAGTGAGGTCGCTAAACCTATAATTTTTATGGTAAATATGGTAAAAGACATGTTCAAGTCCTCAATCCCGGTTATTTGGGTATCAACTCATTTCAAAGATCCTATTAAGATGAGGCCAGTATGAATGGGAACTTTATAAGCAGAGGAAATTCACACAGTTGATAGAAGCCGGAGGAGGAGAGAGAAGACAGATGGCCAGTGGCTGAGCCGTGGACTGCTGGCAAGCCACCATCAAAATGCTACAGACGTCAGAGAAAGAAGAGCCTGCCAGCACCTCGGTTTTGGACTGACAGCCTCCAAAACTGTGAGCCCATAAATTCCTGTTGTTTAGGCCAGCCAGTCGGCGGTACTTGCTGTAGCAGCCCTGGCAAACTAAGACAATTTGGATGAAAAGTGCAGACTTGTATGGGCTGAAACATTTTGCTCGACATCTGAAAAAAGGGATTTGTAATTTGAATTTCAGAGTAATATTTCAGATTTAATAAGGAAGGTGGACAATAGGAAGAAAAAAGAGTAGTTCATGAACCAGACAACCAATTGTTGATGGCAGTCAAATGCCCCCCTCTCTTTTTTTAAGGAAGAGAGTGGGTGTTCAGTATGGTCTTCGGAGTGTTCGGTAAAATTTTCTAAAATGTGAATTTCTATGATGTATCGGTTAAAACAAAGGCCTAAATACCATCTAGGCCTAGGAATTAAGATGATCGAGGAAGGCACAGCAACATGGCCTTCATCCACACCGTTCCGGCTCATTCTCAAGGTCATTTCTGAGGCTGCCTCAAGCACACCCAGCCTCTGGTTGGGCCCTGCACTGGCTGACCCTCGTGGTGATGAGAGCTCTAAAGAGGGAGAGCCTCTGGAGGAGCCAGACCCCTGGAAGCGCACACACCAACTCCAAGACTCCCAGCTGTCAGGCGCCTGGCATCTGATAAGCCTTCCTGGACATCAGATAGCTGTAAAACAACATCGTGATGAATTAGGTAGAAAATGAATCACTAACATGTGGAACACATTTTCTTCGCTGCACTCAGGATTTAAGATTTACAAGGAAAAGTATTTGGCCCCATTTGCCAAACCCAAGAAGCATTTGAAAAGAAGCCAACAAAAGAGGTTTCATGGAGACCGGCTGGGTTTGCTCAGCTTTGCTCATAAAGAGGATCCATAAAGAAATCACCCCAGCCTTTCCCAGCTCCGTCAGCCCTGGCCGAGTGACACTGCTGTGAGCATGGCCCACTCAGGGTCTTCAGTCGTCCCCCTGCCTACCAGGTCCAAACGCCAGGAAAATGCCCCTCATGTCCATGAGCTCGTTGTCATATCCGTGCCACCCGCGCTGCCAGCCTTCCCTCTTGCCGGTGCTGTTCATCCAAAACGGAAGCATCGCTCGAGTCTGAAAGCAAGAGGGCAATTCCGTTACACTGCGGCCTGAGCGATGGCAGTTCGCAGGCAGCTGATAGAAACGCCACCCGGCGTGGGGATCTCCTGCTGCGTGTGCCTGGCCCAGGCATCCACCCTTGGCTGGATCGCTGCCTCCTCCAGGGACTCAGACCTCTGAAGGCAGCCCATCAAGTTGCTGAGGAACCCTGGTTCAAAAGGTATTTTCTTATACGGAACTGGACTATACCTCTTACGTTTTATTTTATTATTTTAAATGGAAAACAAAATTTAAAAATTTATTTGGAAGGGTTAGTGGCCCCAAATAGCCAGAAATACCTTAAAAAGGGCAAGTACAGCTGGAGGACTCTCAGTTCTGGACTTTAAATCATATTACCTAGCTGCAGTGGTAAAAATAGCATGGCACTGCCTTTGAAATAGACACATAGACCAATGCAATAGAATTAATGGTTCAGAAACAGACCCTCACATCTATGGTCAAGTGGTTTTTAAAATATATTTTTTATTTCATTTTTAAAAAAAAGATAGTTAGATTACATAAATGTTACATAAAAATATAGGGGATTTCCATATGACCACTCCCCACAGTTCTCACACTTTCTGCATTAACGACACCCTTCGTTAGTGTGGTGCACTCATCACTCTTGATGAACACATTTTGGAGCAGGGCCACTGAGCACGGGTTCTAGTTTACACCGTAGTTCACACTCTGTCCCGCACAGTGTTGTAGGTTGTGGCAAGAGCTGTAATGGCCTGTATCTGTTGTTGTGATGTCATTCAGCACCGCTCCCACGTTATTACATTTTAGAATCACTAAATATAGCATGGCAGAGACAGAAAAAATATTCAGGTGTACCTATTCCAACTGCCTTCTTTACTAATAAAGGAGCTGAGCCCGAGGCCCGTGGACCTGCCTGCCCATCAGCCTTCACGCAGGGCCAGCTCGGGCTTTCCCACCGCACACGCCTGGCTCCGTCTAGCCCCGCCCGCAGGAGCTCCTCGGAGGAAGCCCTTCCGCCAGCCCTTCCAGCACCTGAAGACGGGACGCACACTGCCCCTAAGCCAGGCCTTGATACTTCATATCCTTCTCCACTAGGGATGGATTCCAGTGTCCTTCCCTGCCATCCTTTCCTTCAGAACCAGATTTTCTTAGACCACAAGTACTTAGCTTACTTGTGAACCACAGGGCCTCAAGAAGGTTTCGTGATTCCTAAGGAGGCTGTAGACAGTCGAACACCGCCCTAGCCATTCCTTCCAAACTAACCGTCCGTTCAGATATTCCCGCTGTCTCCTTGCTAAGCAGGGGCTACTATTACGCATCTTCCAAATGCAGATGGCGGAATTGGCTGGCCCTGGTGAATGAGTGGAATAAAAACAGTCAAAACACCAGCGATTTGCAGCTTGGCTCAGAAGCCTTGCGATAGTCCTGTGCATGTAGTGTGTTGTCTGGTTCACCAAAAGCCTGTGCTTAATGGGCACAGCATCCCGGTGTGGACGGATGGCACTATTTCCCCCACTTTATAGTTGAAGGAACCGAAGCACAGAGAGATTAAGTGGCACTCTGAGTCACACAGGCAGTGAGAGGCAAGGCTGGATTTGCAACACAGGTTGCCTGACTCCTGGCCCTTGGACACCTCCCTCTACCCCTCAGCCCAAATTCTCTGCAGTCTGTAGAGAATAGATTTGGGGATTGGAGCGATGCAGGGTTAAGTTCCAGTGTTGCCACTTTCTAGCTCTGTGATCCTGGGCAAAATGCTTAGCATCTCTGAGCTTCGGTTTCCTTGCTGGGTATGGGGATGGTAGCTCCCGCCTTGCAGAGCTCTGGAGGATGACATGACTGGGTGCAGAGTGACGGGCGCACAGTAGGTGCTGGGTGACTGGCTGCCGCCTGGCCTCGGAGACCCCGCGTGTGGGCGAGGCACTCTGACCTGAGCAGCAGAGCCGTGGTCCTGTGAGAGCCGCACTCCTGCTCCCTGAGCTGTCGGGGCACCTGGCGCCCCATCCAGTCACACCCCGCAAATCGCTCCCTGGCATTACCGCTTTCCAAATCGCACTGTTTTATTGACTCTCTGTTTCCTGAGTTTCCTTCATCCTTTGTCCTGCCCTCTCCAGCTGTAGCTTGTGTTTTTCCATGGGAATGCTTTATTAACTTATTGCACTTCTATCTTCCACCGCTTTTTTGTTCTTTATCTGTCTATGGGGATGATCACAGCTTATCCCAGTTTAGCCTCTCAGCTAATTTAATGTGCTGCGTCTTCCTCTCACAGCACAGGCAGTGATCCCTGAAGCCCTAAATAGAGCATTTTTGCCACTGACAACATCCCGCTGAGCGGGGTAGTATGTCTACAGCCTAAAACAAAGGACGGGGTCGGTGAAACGAGATGAAGACTTAGTACCTGATTCAGAAATTACAGCCTTGGGAAACGGACTTTGGCCCAGTGGTTAGGGCGTCCGTCTACCACATGGGAGGTCCGCGGTTCAAACCCCGGGCCTCCTTGACCTGTGTGGAGCTGGCCCATGCGCAGTGCTGACGCGTGCAAGGAGTGCCGTGCCACGCAAGGGTGTCCCCCGCGTGGGGGAGCCCCACGCGCAAGGAGTGCGCCCGTGAGGAGAGCCGCCCAGCGTGAAAAGAAAGAGCAGCCTGCCCAGGAATGGCGCCGCCCACACTTCCCGTGCCGCTGACGACAACAGAAGCAGACAAAGAAACAAGACGCAGCAAATAGACACCGAGAACAGACAACCAGGGGAGGGGGGGAATTAAATAAATAAATCTTTAAAAAAAAAAAAAAAAGAAATTACAGCCTACATTCCACAAATGCAAAGGTACAAGAAACAGCGCTTCAGCCCTGAAGGTAACTGAGGATCTCTCTGCTTACAGTGAAGTCGTACTTCTATCAAAATGACACACTGCTCTTACTGATCAAATAATAATGATAATAAACCGCCTGACTATGAGAGAAAGCTGATCCCTGTGTCCCAGTGACCTAACGGACTACGTCGGGTCCTGCAGGCCGAATCTCAGAAGGGTGTCTCGATGGTTTCCCCCGCCCCCTCCGGAGCCCTCCAGCCTCTGTGGCCTGCAGGCCGAGCCATCTTCTCAAGCGCACGCACAGGAGGCTGTGCTCCTGCGGAGAGGTGTGTCAGGACCACTCAGCCCCCAGCAGGGACCCCCAGCCTGGCAGTCCCCGCTGCTGGCTGCCATCCTGTCTCCATCCCTGCCCAGCCGGGCCGCGCACTGCCACACGATGCCCCTGGTGGCCCCGGGGTGCGCCCGGCCCTCCAGGCTTGGCCAAGGGTGAGAAGGAAGGGTTAGGGGAGATGGGGTGTGTGTAGGTACTGGGGGTGGACCCGTGTGTTTCCATCACTAAGAACTCCAGCCCATCAGGGCCGCTCCCTTGGGGTGGGGAAGGGCTGGAGGGCGCCGCTCCCTGGCAGGTCAGGGAAGGAGGCGAGGAAAGCAGCCAGGGAAAGGGTGTCATGGGCGAGAGCGTTCCAGGAGGGGAGGGGGCGTCCCTGCCGGCACTGAGAGAAGGCAGCAGTTGAGGCCAAAGCCACCTGACCGCGCCAGGTGCGCTGAAGGCTCCTGGGGCCGCGGGGGAGGAGGGTGCCTTCACCCAGAAGCAGGGCCCGCGGCAGGGAGCGAGGCAGGGAGGGGCGCTGAGGCCTCGGAGACTGCCGAGCCCTCGGGGGTGCCCTGCGCGGCAGCGAGGTGGGCCGGCACCGGGAGGCCTGGTCCCGGGGGCAGGGGAGCAGCCGGTGCACCCAGGCCGTGGGCGGACACTCAGGGGCGCCGGGCGGGGGGGCGCTGGAGGGGGCGGGTGAGCCCCTGCACCGGCCCTTGGGCCTCGGCTGTGGGGAAGGCGGAACGCTAAGGAGGCCTTTTTCAGCCGGGCGGGCAGAGGAGGATGCGTGGAAAGCAGCCACGGGAGGGAGATGGCGGAGGCGCCCGGAGGAGCACGCAACTGCTCTGCTCTCAGCGCCCTTCCCAGGGGGCGATCAGGGGTAGCCCGTCAAACAGGGCGGCCATCTGCTCCCAGGGGCCTTCCAGGACCGCCCCACCCCATCCAGTGGTGGGTGGCAATGCCAGGACGCTCCTTGAGGAGCCACCAAACTGTAGCTAACCATTTCCAGGAGAACTTAGAGAAGGAACCGGAGGAGCTCAGCACTGGAAAGCATCAGAGAAATGGTTCTAATTCATTTGTTTCTCGACTTGGGTTCTTTAACTTTCTTGCTTGCGTTAAAGGAAATGCTGCTCCACTGCCTTAGCAGAATAGTGTCTATCATAAGCTTGCTTTAACTTGGGAAGCCAGGGGAATATTTATGAGATAAGAATTGGAGTTTCTAAGCTAAGACTTTGTCTCAGTCATCCTTAGTGTGACTTAAGAGGTTGGGCTCCTGCCTACTACGCGGGAGGTCCCTGGTTCAGTTCCCAGGGTCTCCTAAAGAAGACGGTGAACTGGCAGACGGGCACATACAGCAAGCTGATGCAACAAGAGACACAAGAAGAAGAACCTAATAAGAGACCCAACAAAGTAGGGAGCAGAGGTCCCAGTGCATCCTAAAGAAGACAGCGAGCTGGTGCAACGGGCAGGCACGGCGAGCTGATGCAACAAGATGATGTAACAAGAGACATGTGAGGAAAAGCATAATGAGAGACACAACAATGCAGGGAATGCAGGAACTCAAGCAATTAGGCTCCTCCCTCCCACATCAGAGGTCCTGGGGTCCACTTGCAGTGTGTCCTAAAGAAACAAAAAAAAGGAACTGACACAGCAAGTGCAAACAACGAGGGGGTGGAGAGAGATAAATTTTTAAAAGTATGTCTCTATACATACTGTAAAGAAAAACAAGACAAAAAATACCCACAAAAAATAAAAAAATAGATATATAATATATAAATATATATATATAAATAATAATAAAAGGAGAAGCGGGTACAATGAACCCTAAGTTATGTGGTTTTCTGGACCCTCGCCTCACCCATCTCTCTGAACTGGCACTTGGGGTTTCCTTTCTGGGGCTGAGTAGAGAGGTGTAAGGAATGTGGTGGGAATTGTGAGGGTGCCTTAGGAAGGAGGCTGAGGCTGGGGGAAGGGATGGAAGGACGAGAAGGAGGAGGAAGCGGCCTGAACAGCTTGTCCTGGTTATTTTTTACGTTTGCTCACGGGTAGGTTCGTGGTTTGTCTAACTCTGGGGGCATTTCCTTGTGTTTTACTGTTGCATTTTTGGACCGCATTAGCACGCAGAGTTCTCGCCCATTACTTTTGATTTTCCCTCAGTGCAGATGAGCAGATGGTTGCTAAGCCACAGGGAAAAGGACTGTGAGGAGGTAGGAGAGCAGGCCGCTGCGGGGCCACGTGGGGCCTCGGGCTCCTGCTCTGGGCCTGGGACTCCCGGGGGACCGGAGGAGCTGGAAAGCCGTGCTCCGTGGGCCCTGCCCGCCCGGAGGGACTCGGGCCCCTGCGCCCTGCCCTGCGCCCTGCGCCACCTTCTTCCACCTGCGCTCCTGCTGCGGGGCGGGCCCGAGCCCTGGCGACCGGGGCTGCGGGCTCCTGAGCCCGGCTGCGGGACGCCCGACCCTCTGCCCGCGCTCGCACACTCGGCTTGGGGGGTCAGTGAGAGGCGGGGGCCCTCCTTGTCATCATCTCCGCCGGGGACCCGAGCAGCGTCCCGCGGGAAAGCCCTGGCACGCCCTTCCCTCTGCGGGCCGCGCGCTGCTTTGAATTCCCACTCGTCTTTTCCTGAGCATATTTTTTGGCTTGCCCTGGATTAGCACCCCGAGGCCCGAGGCCGTGTCCTCTGCTCTTGGTGCGTCCCCGAGTGCAGCCCACAGGGCCCCGCTCCCGGAGGATGTGGGGGGCTGTGCGGCCTCCGAGGCACCTGCGGGGATCACCGCCCAGGGCGCCCTGCAGGGGCAGGTCCAGCGGTGCCCGGCGGCGTGCCCGGGCCTCGGGGGCCAGCGCCGGGGGTCTGGGGTACTTAAGCATGTTGATCCTCCCGTTAACCCCTGAGAGTGCCACTTTTCAGGGGCAGTGGGTCAGGGCCCCGTGTTGCCCCACTTCCGTCCTTGCTGAGGCATCTCAGCAGATCTCTAGAACCATGGGGCACACCGTTGAATGAAATGTGGACACCTACCCAAGGTGTCTTAGGGGCCTAATAAAAATTAAATCTATTTTATTCTCCTCAGACCTGACTGTAGGGAGCTTCTGCCTCCCAGAAAACAGGATAAACTTCTGAAATCGTCCCAGGCTGAACAAGGCACACAGTAACGTCCCAGCCAGGGGCGGCGGCTTCAGGTAAACCCCCTGGAGAAGTGGAGCTGGCTCGGCCGGCTCTTGAGGTTTGGCTGTGACGGTTCGGGTTGAGCTATGGTTTCTATTACAAACCACAGTTTCTCAAATTTTGTGGCACAGCTATCTTAAATTGCCCTCCAGAGAGGCATCCCGTTAGCGTGATTCCATAGAGACGCTTGCGAATGACGGTTATGAACCTTCGAGGTATGTTTGCCACACACCGCTAACAGGAAAACCAACCGTTCTCCGCGCCCTGTCTTCGAAGGCAGGGAATTTAGTTGCTAAAGGGGAATTCAGTTGCTCAGGCCTCTGGCCTCTGGTCTGACCACGCACAGCTTAAACCTCGAAATGGAAAATGCCAGAGAGCAAAATCAGCAGGGATCAAGAGAAGGCCGAACCCCCCGCGTGGCTAAAGCGGGGGGCCAGAGCCAACTGTTGGGGGGCCGGGGTGTGGGGATGGGGTTTCTCTTCTTTTCAGCGTGCCAAGGGTGAAGAGGGAACGTGTGTGCTCGCGGAGGCGTACCCAGAGGACCCTAATCACCACCAGAGAGCAGACCGCCTCCCACACTTGACGTCTGCCTTCCTGAAGCTGCATTACTTGGGCCTGTGCTGTACCACCCCGGCTGCCACTGAAGTGCAGAAGCCGTGCTTTCCAGATCGTCTTGATTTCCCCAAATATTTTGGACCCAGGCCTAACTGCCATTCAACCACAGGCCTTAGAATTGAGCCTGGCATTTCATATCCTTCGCCAGTTTTCAAAATAAATCTTTCCTCCAGGGAAAAGCACTGGCCTCCCTTGGAAGCTTGGGCCCGAGTGTGGCTCCGTCTCTCTCAGATTAGAAGAGTTCAGAGGGTCAAGGGGGAGCGCCGCACCCCGCTCTGTGCGCCTGTGCCGGGGCGGGGGGTTGCGCGCTGTGCAGGACACACCATGGGCTGTGGTCCTTGGAAGCTGAGAGGGGACTGGTCTGTCCCGCCCTTGAGGGCAGCTCTTAATTCAGTGAAGCTGAGAACTGCCCGTGGTTTCAATACTTCCCCGGCCAGATCCCTCTCAGAGCGAAAGGCCGGGCGTAGCTTTCCTCCCTGCTGAGTCGGTCACTGATTTACAAGCCTGTCGATAAGTAACCAGGATTCGACTGTCTCAATACTTATCAATTCCATGCAAAGGCAGGTAGGCACCTTCATCGTGGACTATGTTCGTAGAGGAAAATGAAAATCGAGATGCCAAAGGCCTCCCCTCAAGGAACTTCCATTAGAGTGCTGAGGAGAGCAGAGGCCAGAGCTCCAGGGAAAGGTTCCCGGCCTTGCGCTCCAAGGAGGAGGGATTTAGGACGTTGTTGGCTGTTTCAAGGAAGGGATGGCAAATGAGGTGGGCTTTGTGGGAGAAGCAGAAATTTAGAAAGAAAGCACATTCAGGCTCCACTGATGACGATGTATTGGGCTGACTGGAGCTAAGGGAAGCCCTGAGCACAGCCAGGGGCAGGCGGTGGATTCTGCTAAGGAAATTGCTCACCCACCGAGCACTTACGTCTAACACTTAAGTCTGGATTATTTTCAGAAACAAGAAAATGTTGGCTCAGGTATGTGCCCCTCACAGCGGTAACAGGGAAGGACACGCCTGGGGGTGAGGGAGAGAAAAGGAGAAGAATGGACAGCTGAGCCGCTGTGGAGGCTTTCGCAGAGCTGACACCCGCGGGAAAAACATAAATCAGAATGCTAGACCTGCCGCTTCTGCTCGCGCGAGGGAGCTGGGCGTGTCTCTAGACCCCGCGGGAATCAGAAGGGTGAGTCCCTGACTCTGAGCTACGAAATGAGAACAACGAGCACTTGGGTGGAAGCCGTGGGCATCTGGGGGACCTTGGGAGACGTGGACAGGTGCGTACCTCATGGTCACAGCCGGATTCAAGTCCTGGCTTTGCTACTCCTAGCCAACTTTTAAGACATTTAAAGCTCTGAGCCTCAGTTAATTCATCAGTGAAGTCAAGATAATATCCACAATGCAAAGTCACTGAGAGAATTAAAGCTGGTCACCAGGAGATGCTTAGTTTGAGGTAGCTATTGTGGTTGTTGGCACAGGTTTTAAAAATATTTTTTTTTAAATCTCTAGTATCAGCAAAACATCAAATAGCTTGATATGCATGTCACGCAAAAATTTTCTTGGGGGAGTGGAGGATTTATTCTCTAATTTTTAATGATCCAGGCATGATAAATGAAGATTATTTTTACTGTACCCAGTATTACTAGCTAAAGGTAAGTGAGGGGAGCAGATGTGGCTCACGCCGTTCAGTCCTCTGGGAGGCCCTAGGTTCAGTTCCCAGTGCCTTCTAAAAACAAAAACAACAACAGCAAACAAAGAAGCCAGCTCAGGGCTGTAGATGTGGCTCTGTGGTTGAGCACTGGCTTCCCACATGTGAGGTCTAGGGTTCAAGTCCCCGCCTCCACACTTAAAAAAAAAGAAGCTGTCAAGATGCCATTGATAATCTCTATCATTTGTAGGTCAACATGAGAAATATAAGAATTTTTGTGGAAAGGGTTTCCCATTGCACTTAAGATAAAACGCCACGTCTCTCCAGTGGCCTGGCCTGGCCGTGCCCCTGCTGATGGGCTAGCCTCCTTATGCCACTTCTCCTCTCCCACACTCGCCACCCTTGGCCACTGGGTCCACTCTGGTTTCTCTCATTCTCGAAGCTCATTTCTGCCTCAGGTTCTCCCAGCACCCCGCTCCCCTGGCCTGGAGAGCACCCCCTCCTCCTGATTGCTGACCGCCCATTCTTCAGCGGTTTTCACCTCGAGTGTGTTTTCTCAGAGTGACTTTCCTGTCGACTCCCCCAGTCTAAATTGGGTTCCCTACCCTCCCAGGTTTTTTCTTTCATAGCACTCTTCTTCTTCATAGCACTTAACACAATCTGAAATTGCATGTTTACTGATTTGTATGGCATGGCATGGTTGGCTCCTCCCCTCTATGGAACGAGACCTTTGCAGGGTAAATTACGCGTCCTGAGCACTTAGCAGATATATGTTGAACTTGAGGGATGAATGGAACTGCTCCCTGAGCGTCCTTCCGCTGCCCGAGATGTGCGGACAGTGCAACTGCCCACATCCATTTTGCAGCACCCCCGGGCCAGGGAGGGGTGTGTGGTTGGCGGAGAACTTTTTGTCAGTGGGGGGTGAGTGAACCTGAGTTGCTGCAGGAAAACAGCACAGGCTGGAAGAAAGGAGCGGCTTTACTTTTGTGTAGGTTACAAAGCAAAACACAGTGCAGGGCTTGAATGACCCCCAGGCGGTGAGGAACAGTGGGAAGATTTTCCAGAAGATAGCGGCAAAGCCCTAGAGCAGGAGAGGAGGCAGGGACGTCAGTTAGGAAACCCTGTTCCCCTCCCTTGAACGCGGGAGCGGGGCTGGTATAAAAGGTGCAACGCACGCCTGCCCTGTGTACTGCGGGAAAGCCCACCCCTTAGATGCCTGCCCTTTAAGGAAGCAAGAACAGAGAGCGCTGACTGGTTGGACACCCAACCAGCGTATTAAAAGGTGCAGGAGCAGAAGCAAACCGGGAGCCCCTGGGAGAGGAGCTCGCCCTTACGTGGCAGCGTCAGCAGTCACACTGGATAACTGCAGTTCCAGGTGACAACTTGAATCAGTTTCCCTGTTTCTGTTAGAGCGGCTGCCTGAGAATCTGCAAAACTTAAATTGGCAGAAAGTTGGTGTTTATATGGCAAGGGTGATTTTACTGAGGAAGCCAAATCTTGCGCGCGTACGGGATGACGGCTGTAGGGAGGAAGCGGGGGGAGTGGGAATCTGCGTTACTGGCCACCAACCAGCATCAACTTGTCTTGACTCAGCTGTTTTCCTAATCATGTCTAAGCCAGAAAACAGACTCCTCTGCCAGCTAAACTCAAACCCGAAGAGACTACTTTCTGGGCTGAGAACTTGGCTATGCTGCAGACATGAAGCACAATTCAGCACAAGAAAATGATCCCGTGTGTGGCGTCCTGGTGTGTGTGTAGGTTATGAAGCAAGACACACCATTCCTTTACCATTTGGGGAGAAGTTTTGCAAGTAGGAATGTGAAATGCATAGCCCTGGCACAGAGCAGGAGTAAGGATATAGCATGGGGTTTTCAATTCTCTGTAGAGAAAGTATAGTAAAACATAGAAATATGTAAAAGAAAAAAAGTCAAAGCCAATAAGAAAAGGACGGGTATTTGCTTTTAGGATTATTAAGAAGGTAAATAAATAAGACCACATTGTTAAAGTAAAATCAGAAAAGTGTAGTTTTTACGTAGGATGTCTTAAAAATAAAAATCCATAAATTCTGGGCCAAGTCTAAAATGATTAAGGTTATTCAGTTTAGGAAACTAAGGAGCAAAAAGGAATGATTAAGAGATATCCAAATTTCTCTGAAGACTCAGGGACAACTATGAGTTTTTGGAGAAACATCTGTGCTCTTTTGTTATAGACTCCATAAGTTATATTTAATTTAATTGATTGTGCTTTCCTCTTTGGGTTGACTATTAGGAAACCCAGGATACATTGTATTATGCTGTGGTCTTGTATTTTCAGAACTGACGATAAACACAATGCAGAAGCTCCAGTAGAATTAGAGATAGTAACAAAAAGATAGCTCTTATAATTGTTGTTGACCAAAATTTTAAAAATAAAATGTTCTTGATATATCTGTCACCTGAAAAATGTAAAATAACTTTAGGTGCAGGGCATTGAAACTTTTTTGGAGCAGTAGAGGGGAGTAGTTCATTCTAAAGTTTTTTGTGATCCAAGCATGATAAAAAAAAGATTCTTCTTTATGGTATCCATTATTACTAATTAAAGGTGTTTGAAATGCCACTGATAGTCTCTATACTTAGTGGGTTAATATTAATCTTTCAGAAAGAATCTTATTTTTTCCCATCCTATTTATCCTCCTTCAGATTTCTTTCTTTCTTTAACTTTCTCCTTCATGTATCTTTGAAATGACCTCAAATCTCCTTTTTGAGATAGTTAAAAGAAATCGTCAATAGTTAGGCATTTTCCTTTTAATTTTTTGCATGTGGCTTCTACCCTCTTCTTAAGCCATACAATGAAATGTTGGGTAATCCTTGCTGCTTGATTCTTAGTCTGATTTACTCGAATGTGTGTGTATATATATGTGTGTTTGTGCAACATACACAAAAGTACTGTGATATGATGTGTAATACAGTAGACTGCAGCAGAGTGTAATGTCCAGCCACGTCTGGCCTGTGCCTCCAAGGACACTGCCCTCGGCCGGCGCTGCAGGGCGGCTGAGCGCAGCTCCAGGCAAGTGGAGGCACCCAGGCTTGCCGCTGGGCTCTCCGAGCAGGCCGCCGCGGCTGGAGTAGTGCGGGTGGCGTAGCCTGTCCTTGCTCTTCTCTCCCATCCTTTCCAGAGTCTCTAAGCTTTAGGAGCACAGTCCGCTGAGTCTCCATCCTAGGTGTCGTTTTGTCTGCGACTGTGGCCCCCCCGGTCTGCGGGTTCAGCACAGCCTGTAGCTCAGCACCAAGGGTTGTCTAGTCTACATGGTAAGTTGATGCTGAGACAGGAGGGGAAGTTTGCCACGGGTTCTGGGCAGAAGTGGATTTATACTATGGTTTAGAAAGCGTGAGCATCGGGGCCTCTCGCTGGTGGAGGCCTCTCCCTAGTCCCTGTACTGAGCTTTGTGTTCATAATTACGGGCTCTTTTCTTAAGAGACAAACTCCCCCTCCACCCCCTATCTATAATCTTCAGTAGCCCAGAAAACCTGGTTCTGGAATATGCTTTCCTCCTTGATAAAAGTAAGAACCATACAATGAGGAGCCCACCCCTCTTTCCAGCTTTTGGATGTCCTGAGGGGATGTGATGCTTGGAGCTGCAGCAGCCATCTTGTGACCTTGAGGGGGAAGCCAAAAGAATTGCAGAAGAGCTGACTCAGGGCCTGGGTATCATGGAATTGCTGGATTAACCCAAACCTGGAACTGCCTACCTCAAGGCTTCTGGTTATGCCAAATAATATATAAGCTACATTTACTCAAGTCATCTATTATGTATAACCAAGAGTATCTGAACTGATACCTCTGGGGCCCCCATTCCTGCTTTGAGTCACCCATAAGATGACTTGCCCCTTCTCACCGGATGCGGGCTGCCAAGATACCAGGTCTAAGGACGGAAACGTTTTAGACAGCACGTGCCGCTCGAGCAGCTCCAGCAGTGCCTGTCCCACTCCGGGGAGGGCCCAGGCCTCTCCCACTGGACCTGAGCTGGCACCTCAGGAGCTGCCCGGTGCCTTCATGGGAACCTCTGGCTTTTCACTCCCCTACCTAAGCCCGTCACCCACCCAATGCCCCCAGTCCTCTCTGCATCCTTACACTCTTCTCCCTACCATGGGCCAGCCTCTCAAGAGCAGCTGATCGCAGTGGAATATGGGAAAGTGAGTGACAGGTTCGCACAATTACACTAAGAAGTGAGTGAAAGCTACCTGGGGATCGACCCTCATAGTCTATGGCATGTTAAAATTCAAAGCAATTCCACTAGAATTTTATAAAGTGAAAATACTCAAAAATAAAACCTGTGGGTGCGACAGAGGTTGACTTTTTGGAGTAAAGTAACTTAATGACCAATACTGACTATGGGCAATACTGACAGGGCCGTATTTACACAAGGCCCTGAGAAAAGCACTCCGAGTGAAAATGCCATCCAGGTGAACATCCAACAGCGTGATAAAGTGGAGAGACATTTTGGTTCTTAGAGGACAGAGCTCTGGGGCCTTGTAAAGCACGGTGGTATGGACAGCCACATCCTGATGACCAGAAAGGCCACGGTTGGCCTCTGGTGTGGAAGAGCCGCTGACATTTCTAACCCACTTGCTTTGTTGCCAGGTCCTCTGTGACCGGGTGCTTCTCTTTGTCTTGGAGTACTCAGCAGCAACTCAGTCATCCCGAATGACTGAACTTCACATCGCCGGGAGCAGGTGCCTCGACTTCTACCCGTACCTAAATGTGCTCCTGCTCACCTTCCCTTGTCCTCCCTCTGGCTGAATAAATATGGGTCTTAGACCTCTACACGGCCGACCACAACCAACACTCTCCTTTCCCACCACCTGCCGCTCTCGTTCACCCTGTGGGCCCATCAATTTCCAACCCACCTTCAAACTCGTGTCTCGAACATCGCCCATGCCCTCTTCAGGATTTGATTCTAAACAGGACATGCCACTGCAGATTCCCCTGCAGGGCTGGGCCGTGCCACCCTGGCCCCAGATCATGAACTGACATGAAGGCCTGATGAGCGTAGAGTTCAGGCAGACAAGGAGGAAGCGGCTGAAGGCATTCCCACACGAGGCAATTAGGGTTTGGACCGAAAATGCAAGATAATCTCCTCTGTAAAATCAAGTTGGCAAACTGGGGAACTGGATCTATGGAGTTTTCTTTGCTACGTATTTATCTTAAAGGTGAAAGCAAAGCCTGGCCTCTCTTTGCTTTTGGCTGCCCTAAAGCAATTTCTTTCATTCACAGTAATTGTTCCGCTTTACACCGAACAGGTTACATTGTACGCCTGGGTAATTGAGTTAAGGCTGTTTGTTAAAACAAGGCGAGTCTGGAGCCGGGGAGTCTAAGCTGTGGCTCTGGATCCGCCTGCAGTTTGTGAAGTCACCTGGTCAAGACTTCCGAGTCTCTAAACCAGCAAGTAATGCAATGAATGACACGACAGTGAAAACGAAGTACAGATCTGAGTCATTATTTGTCTTTGGACTGTTTGATAGAACTTGCATAATGAAGCAATTGTCATGTTTTTAATAATTACCTCAGTAATGAACCACCCTTCATCGGCCACTAAGGTCAAAGGAGAGACAAATTTCCCTTTCTTGTAATAGAACCTGCTTGGAATGTCTTCTTTCTCGTAGACAGTCATGTGTTCCACCGTTCTCAGTTTGTTATACAGCTGCAAAGAAAAGCAAGAAAGACCAGTATTGCAGTCTCTTTCTTAAATAGAGATGAATAGTTAGTTGAATGGGGGAGGGAGGAACTTTATAAGTATAGGAGAGAAAAAAACAAACCAAAAAACCCTGATAGATTTGACAACATAAAAACGAGAAACTTTTATAAGTCTCAGAAAACAAGGTGGCTTTATCCACGAAGGCTGAAGAAAACCTGCACACCCTATGAGCTAACAAATCAACTCTCTGGAATACAGTGAGAAACTCTCTACAGACATTTAGAGGTCAATGGGAAGAGCCCAAATGCCCAGCACCGTGGAGAAGATAAATGAATCATGCTGTGTTTCCACAATGCAATAATTATTCAGCAATGAAGACAAACAATTACAGCTACAGAAAACACATGGAGGAATCTCAGGAATCTAGGTTGAGAGAGAAAATAAAAAGCAAGTTGCAGAAGAATACAGGCAGGATTTTTCCTATTAGATAAAGTAAGAGAAGTACTAAACTAAATTGCGTACGTGGTGAAACATGAGATTTGTGGGAATGGTGACTCAAAATTCAGAACAGGGCAGAACACACAAAAGACGTCACAGATTATGGCAATGTCCTATTTCTTAAATATTTGGTGGGTGTAAGTTGTCCACTGTAACATTATCCTCTATACTTTATACATATTTTATAATGATTCTGTTGTATCTACTTAAAAATGAATAAGAAAATTACAAGAAGTTTTTACATCCAGAATGCCATGATAAAAGGCAAATGAGAAATTGGTCTGCCGAACGTTAACTACCATCAAGACCTAGGAAAGAGAGTTGGTTCATTAACTTGACCTAGAACATGTCCTACCTACACTTGAGTCTTAGCAGTGCTAGGTAATCTTTTGTCGGTAATTACAGTACCAACTTCATGGTGAAGCTGTAACTGTACGCATACAGTCGGTTCCTGATATTTGCTTTAGTTACATTTTATAAATTCATCATGAACACTCTCACAAGTCTCTGTTCATAACATTTTCATCAGCCAATCAACACAGAAGCTTTTATTCTGTGTGTTTCTGTTTAAAGCTGTGTTATTTAATATATATTGCTGATTCATTATCTATCACAGTTAGAACCCTGTAACTCGTGCCGGAAAGAAGCTTATCGAATGTGTGTCTTTTCTCTGAGGCACCTCCCGGCCTTCTTGCACTTCAAAACACCCGACAGGAATTCAGGACATGCTTGGGACCTATTTTATTTTATTTTATTTTTTTATTTATTTTTAAGATTTCTTTCTTTCTCTCCATTCCCACCCCCTCCACCCCAGCTGTCTGTTCTCTGTGTCTATTTGCTGCATCTTCTTCTTTGTCCACTTCTGTTGTTGTCAGAGGCATGGGAATCTGTGTCTCTTTTTGTTGCGTCATCTTGTTGTGTCAGCTCTCTGTGTGGGCGGCGCCATTCCTGGGCAGGCTGCACTTTCTTTCGTGCTGGGCGGCTCTCCTTACGGGGTGCACTCCTTGCGTGTGGGGCTCCCCTACGCGGGGGACACCCCTGTGTGGCAGGGCACTCCTTGCGTGCATCAGCACTGTGCATGGGCCAGCTCCACACGGGTCAAGGAGGCCCGGGGTTTGAACCGTGGACCTCCCATGTGGTAGATGGACGCCTTAACCGCTGGGCCAAGTCCACTTCCCGGGACCCATTTTAAACAGCAAAATCACCCACAAAAATCACGAAACTGTGAAGATATGGCACTAAATACACTGTGCAAAGACCTCTGTTGACAGTATCAGAGCTGAAAGCAGGAGGTAGAGCATGGCCTTGCCTGGCCTCAGCTTGGAACGTGTGTGTGGGGCTCCTCAAATGTTTCACTGCTCTGTGCCTGTCCGCAAAGGACCACGAAAGCTCTGCAGGTGTTGATTTTGAGGTTACAAATAAATTTTAGTAAGTAGGCAAATTTGCAAACAGAGTCTTTGACAAATGTGGACTGACTGTATTTCCAGTATTTACCAGCAGCTTAGATATTTATGTCTACATGACTAAAATCAACTGGCTAATGTTGACCTGCTGACCTTTAGTCCAATCAGGCATATCTTCCTGAGTTCTGAAAATAAAATTGAGGTATCAACAAACTCTGAAAAATCGTTTCCAGGCTGTTTGGTAGAGTGGAGCAATTCTTAAAGAAAGTAGGATGCTGTGACAGTTTGAGATTGTTTTTGTGAATCCCAGAGAGATAAAGATTATGTTTGTAAACTAATCTGTTCTTCTGGGTGTGGCACCTTTTGATTGTATTACCTTCAGTGAGGAGCCTCTGGTTAAGTTTACTTGATAAAATCAATTTGGGGCTGCTGATGGGACTGTGTCAGTAAGGTGACCTCAGGCTGAGTCCCCACCCCCTTGACTGGCCCATATAGACACCCACTCCAGAAGTCTCCCCAGAGGAGAGAACTTTGTCATTTTGATCTGACCATGTGACAGAAAGGAGAAGGCTCAAATACTAAAGCCCCAGGAGAGGTCCACCATTTGCCTGACAGCTTGCAGCTGACCTTGGGAGGAGAGCCGAGACTTCTATAAAAAGCCCAGGAAGAAATGAGCCCTCTGCCAGGAGAGAGAGGAAGTCCTGAGAGAGCAGCCCTGTGCCAGCCTGTGCCGAGAAAGAGAAAGCCCCGGGGGAGGCTGAGCGCTCGCAGGCACAGTGGCCGTCTTGCGTCAACATGTGGCAACTGACTGTGGTGAGAAAGCAACCTTCAAATGGACTCTTTAGGGCCTTGTAACTGCAAACATTTTCCCCAAAGAAATACCCTTTCTAAAAGCCAACAGATTTCTAGTATTTTGCAGCAGCACCTCTTTGGCAAACTAATACAGGTGAATTTGCAGAGATGTGGGATAAGTGGAAAACCTGATGACACATAACGGGTCCCACAAACTGTTGTGCCCATCGCTTGACCAATGGTCACCCACACACACCCCTGCTTTTGAACGTACCAAAGGCTTGAGGCTGCTTGCGACTGCCTGACTTAAATGCCCCCTTGGAAACAGATCTTTCCACTCATAAGCTACTGATACTAAAGCATTCTGGGGAAGGCACGTTCCTAAGTGCCAAATTGGAAATAGAGATGATCTTCCTTGCCAGGGAAACAGAACTTCTTTGCGAGCAACCATTTAGGGTGAGAGCTGTCGTTGTGTAAATATTCTTGCTGCTTTCCTGTTTAAGGAGTTCTTGGGGATCTTGTGTGGTGTTCCGCACCTCCGGTTCCTAACCGTTGGGGGCCTGTGAGAGAAAGAGGCGTCTGCTGGGGCACGGGCAGGGCTGGGGAGGAGGGGCAGGTGGGCACCTGTGTTCCTCAGCTCCACATAGAAGCTCTGGGTGGGAGTGGGCAGGGTGGGAGAGAGGGGTCTCTCCAGGCAAGGGGGGTGGATGCTGGGACTCTGGCAAAGAGCTCAGCAAGGCGACCGACCAGCCTACATCGGCCGTCCCTCCGCGTGGCACCCCCGACGTGGACGCAGGCGCAGGACCACGGCCTGTTCTTGGTGCCCTGCCTGGCCCCTGGGCCTCCCCGAGGACGAGAGCCCCTTCCTGAACCAGGTGAGCTTTGCCCACAGAGCCCGCATTGGGAGGGGGCTAGGCAGCCTGGGGACAAAGCGGCCGCCGGCGGGGTCGCTCGTTCCTCCTGAAACGGTTACTTGGGAAGAATGGCGAGCAGAGGTAAGATCATCTCGGGGCGGTGAGTTCCTGGTGGGCAGTGACGGGGAGGGGAGCTTTGTCGCACAACTGGCACATTGAGGAAACTCAGCCACACCATCTTGGGAACGTTCCCCTTTATTGGTACGTTCATAATACAGTCATAATACCTAGCACGTACAAGCAGGGCGCCCAGGAGGGCAGCTGTACCCCACCTCCACTCTCACTGACCGAGACGAAACAGAGGGTGCAGGTGAGGTCTTGCCCAGTCACCACCTGATGACACAAGCTAGCACTGCACATCCTTTATCTTGATTAATATAGACTCAGTGAAGACTGAAACCCAAGGCAGACAGCATTGTGCTCGTTTTAGAGAAGAGCAAACAGAGTTAGGGGGATCAACAGTTGGACAGAGGTGGTTCAGCAAGCAAGTGGCAAATGGGTCATCAGCCTCCAGAGTCCAAGCTCCTAATGCTGCTCTGTATTACAGTATTAATACTACAGGGACAGGATAGGGAAGCAGATGTGGCTTGAGTGATTGAACTCCCACCTACCACAAACATACCAGTTTGGTTCCTAGAACCTCCTGGAGAAGGTGAGCTGGTGCTACGGGCAGGCACAGTGAGCTGATGCAACAAGATGACACAACAAGGAGACACACAGAGGAAACGCAACGCGAGACACAACAAAGCAGGCAGCTGAGGTGGCTTAGAGATTGAGCACCTCACTCCCACGTGGGAGGTCCCTGGTTCAGTTCCTGGTGCCTCCTAAAGAGAAGACGAGCAGACACAGAGAGCACACAGCGAATAGACGCAGAGAGGAGAGAGAGAGTGCAAAACATGGGTGGGGGTGGGGATAAACAAATAAAAATAAATCTTAAAAAAACTGCTACAGGGAGAGGATGAAGCATGAGTGTCCTACTCCCTTCCACTCCCCGCTCCCATCCCCCTCCTCCCACCCTCATGCATTCCTTGCCTCTGAGTGTTTTCCAGGGGCTGGCCAGAGGCTCACAACAGGCCCCCGGTCCTTCACTTGCTGCAGGTCATTCAGGCTGATGTAATTGTTCAGCTCAATCACTTTGTCCATCCAGAAAACGTCAGTCATCCCGTGATCGGAGAAGACGACGACATTGAGGTCGTCCCGCAGCCCCCGCTCCTGTGGGTTTGTCAACAGCAGGCATTACGGCCCTGAAAGGGAGGCTCTTACACTTTGAAAGGCTCATAAAAAGATTTTAGAAACTGAAAATTAGAGGAGAGTTCTTAGGCAGGAGGGAAGTGATCCCGGATGATGGGCAGAGGGGTAGGGAGAACTACTAGCAGTGAAAACTGTAAGTACCTGTATGAGGAAATGCACACAAAGGCTAATGGCTTACCTATCGGTAAATGCTTACAGAAAGGCTGTAGGAGAAAAGATGCGGTCTGAATTCTGAATTTAATTGTCTACTAATCTGCCCTGATGAGACACAGTTCAAAGTCACAAACAGAAGCACCGTCCAATAGGGGCTGAAAGGGAGACAGCGCTGTTAGCTCCTGAAGACACGCTCTGTTTTCACCTTCTTTGGCTCTCTCAGCAAACTTGGGTGGAAGGAGAAGTATCACCCATTTCACAGATGGGGAGAATAAAGCACAGGGCAGTTCAATAAAACTTTGAGAGCAAGCTAAAAAATAAAATAAATTTATGAAGGTAGAAATAAAAACCTTGCTGAAAGTCATTCATTCCGTCAGTGTATAGCAAAATCCGGGGCGGAGCCCAGGCCGGGCTCCCAACGCCCGTGCTAAGCTGCGGGCGATCATCGACCTGGCCCCCTCTCAGGTTCGCCCAGGAAGTAATGGTGGTCTGGGCCGGTTCCAGCGCGCTGGCCGGGCCGGGCCGACACGGGGTACCCTAAGGGGAGAGCGAGGAGGAGACGCCCTCCCGCCCTCTGGATGAGAAGGAAGGGGCCGCGGGCGGGAGGCGGGCGGTCCTGCCTGCTCACCTGGATCCACTGGGTCAGGTGCCGCAGCACGGCGTCCACGGCCTGCAGGGCGGCCTTCCTCTGCGGCGACGCGGGGCCGTGGTGGTGGCCCTCCACGTCGATGCGCTCGTGGTAGATGGCCGCCAGGTCTGCCCGGCCACTCCTGCGGGAGCAGAGAGGACGGGCGAGGGGGCGCCGCCGGCTGGCCCCTGCCGCCCGCCTGGCCCCCTGCCGCCCGCCTGGCCCCCTGCAGGCGTCAGCGCCTACCCCGTGGCCAGGCAAACCTCAGCCAGCAAAGCGGGCTCTCCAGGGGAGACACGGGAGTCCCGGGCCACGGCCTGCTGGTCCTGGGCATCTCGGTGACGGAGAGCCAGGCAGCGTGGCTCTTGGTCCTTCCCCTTGCCTTGTCCTCCTGTCCCCAAGAACTGGAAGACGCGACACTAGAGAGACGGCCGCTCTCACAGCTCTGCCCTCATCGCCGCCTGTCGTCTGAGGTCCAGAATAACCGGAGGTGATCGTTCAATCTCTGTTGCTAAGTTATTGGTGGGTTTTCAAGGCAGCCTCTAAACTGAAAAACTGGATTTAGGTTTGAACTGACCGGCAAGAATCGGAACAAGCTTTACCGCAAGAATTTGGGGGGAAGCAGACTTAGTGTGCAGGGCCTCACGTCAACAGACGCCCCAGACCTGCCAAGGGTCAGGACTAACGCGGATGTGGAGTGAATTCCAGCGGTCACGGCCCAGCGGGGGGGGCCAGGAGACCCTGGTTCTGGCAAAACTCCCTGCTGGCTGGCCCCGAGGCCCCTCAGCGCCTGCAGGGCTGGGCGAGAAGGGGCAGGAGCTAGACTTCTAAACCGTCGCAGGTTTCTAGAGCAGCGTGTGGGGGGAACCCCACGCCAAGCACACCTCCCTCTTTGCGCGGCCTCCACAGCACTCCCCCCTCAGCTCTGCCCACTCCTCCCCCAGAGCCCGGGCGGAGCGAGGAGGGGACCCTGGCCACGACAAGCTCGCCTCCAGTCGCCCAGGAAAGGGGAGGCAGGAAGAAGACACGGCGTTCCTCTGCTTGGGTTTTACGAGGGCCAGTCACTAATCCTCTTGCTGGACTGCCTTATGTGTTTTGGAAAATGCTGTTTTAAATACGGACACACACGCCTCTCCGGCGTGGCCTCCCCAGGCTCCGACGCTGAAGGCAGCGCGCGCCCAGGCCCCCACATGTGGTTCTCCCCGCCCGGGACGAGAAGCGTCTGCAGGAGGCGGGCTGCTGGGTGGGCCCTGCTGGAGTGCAGCGGCGTCGCCTGCAGGACCCGGGGAGTTAGCGCCTCCAGGACGCTGGCTCCCAGGGCTTGCCGGGGCCCTCCTGGTGCTCCTGCAGCAGGCTGCTCCCTCCGGGGCCACCGCGCTTCACACTGGGCTGTAACTGCCCACTTGCATTTCGTTTCCCTTCCACATGTGGGAGGGTCTGTCACCCTGGAGGCAGTGATTCATTCACCATCACGGCTCTGTTCCAGCGTTTGGCACACAGTTGGAGCATTAAATTTTTTTTTTTACGATTTTTATTTTATTTATTCTCTCCCCTCCCCCCACAGCCCCAGTTGTCTGTTCTCCGTGTCCATTTGCTGCTTGTTCTTCTTTTTGTCCACTTCTGTTGTTGTCAGCGGCACAAGAACCCGTGTTTCTTTTTGTTGCGTCATCTTCTTGTGTCAACTCTCTGTTTCCACGGCACCATTCCTGGGCAGGCTGCGCTTTCTTTCGCGCTAGGCAGCTTTCCTTATGGGGCACACTCCTTGCCTGTGGGGCTCCCCTACGTGGGGACACCCCTGCGTGGCACGGCACTCCTTGCGTGCATCAGCACTGCATGTGGGCCAGCTCCACACGGGTCAAGGAGGCCCTGGGGTTTGAACCGCGGACCTCCCATGGGTAGACGGACGCCCTAACCACTGGGCCAAGTCCGCTTCCCGTGGAGCGTTATAAATGTCATTGGAATGTATAATAATGATAAGCAATAAATGACCGTGATGTTGGGTCAGGCATGACATTGTGGTCTTTTGCATCATCTTATTTAATTCTCACAACAGTCTGGTAAGATTGTCGTGAACAAATGGTTCAAGACAGGTGCCAGCATCAATGGCTAGGAAGAAATGGAACTTGGCTTCTAGCCCAGGTCTGCTGACCCCAAGACACTGGACATACCACTGATACTCTGAAAGAACCCAACGATCCCCCCAGATGGGAAAGCATTCTGTTAGCAGAGCTCTAGCTATCAGAAATGGTTCTTATTCTCATACAAGAATCCTACCAACCCCAAGAAAGCTGGGTGTGAGACCAGGCAAAGGCAGCACGGTAAAACTGAGTCGATTTCATTTTTTGATGTAGAGTACTCTGTCTGTGAGCTGGATATGCCCCCAAATTCTGGCAGGGCAGTGAAAGGTTTCCTCATAGAAAAGTGTTCATAGATAATGCAGAAGAAGAAATAGGCCGAATTAGGAGTTACGCAAGTCCTCTGAGACCTCTGGGACACATGCAAATCTCCCGACTCCAAAGCCAGGACACTTCTACTCTACAACCCAGGCCTTCAAACTCCACGGCCTCTCCGCTCACTGAATGTGGTGGTTCGGTTCCATAGAACGTTCTGCCCGGGCAGCTTCTTCATTGTGGTTGGACTTGCCAAGAGGGCAGACCCTTCCGTGATGTCGAAATCTTCCTGGGTATCCTGAGGTGCTTTTATTAACCGTTTTGAGAATATATTGGTTTCAAGTCAAGTGAAATTTCTACTCTAACATTCTTTTCTTTATAGAGCCTAACAAACTGGCTCTTCTTAATAAGCACTATCCCACCCTCCTCCACAATGTGGATTAGTTTGGGTTATTATTTAGGTGTTTCCCACAAATGGTATTATCATTATTCCTACTCACTAACGTGTGAATGACTGACCCTCACTCCCTCTGCATCTACAGACAGCAGAGAACAAAAGTCACTTCAGGGTCCCACAAGTGTGTCGGTGGTGGGTGGAAGTTAACACTAGATGATGGCATTTCCATACCTATCTCTAAACTTTTTAAGGCTGATGGTCCTCTTTCCACCACTACACTTAAATACAGTAGGAACTTCGGTAAAATCATTCCTTCAAACAAGACTCAGCGTTTAGCTGCTTTATGTTTTTTGCATCTTTACCATTCGATGTCCTGATTCACACAGCTATCGTCTGTTTTGGTGTCCACACTTCCAGGGTGGGGCTTTGTTTTAGTTTCCTGGTTGCTAAAACAAATGCATTGGCTTAAATCACAGGAATTCTTTGGCTCATGGTTCTGAGGCTGGGAGAAGCCCCAAATCAACATGTTATCCAGGCAGTGCTTCTCCCCGGAGGCGGGCGTTCTAGGGCTGGCCGCAGCGGTTCAATGCTCCTGAACTTTCCTGTCATACGGCAATACGATGGCAGCCTCAACCAGCTTCTCTGGATTCTGTTGACTCTGGCCTCTTCCCGTGGCTTCCTCTGTGAGTCTGGATTTCATTCTGCTTATAATGGACTCCAGCAACAGGATTGAGACCTATCCTGATTCCACTGGGCCACTCCTGGACTCAGGTAACCACATCGACAGGTCCTCTGTATAAGGGACTCATGCCCACAGGATGGGTGAAGATTCAGAATATGTTTTTCTGGGTGCATAGCTCCAAGCTATTTGTGGGGAAAACCCTGCGTGATACGGTGGCGCTTTACTACAGGGAAGAGCTCTCCCAAACGAGGTGTAGTGCTGCACTGAAGTTGAGTGAAATGCTTTAGGCCACTTCATGTTACACACTCCCTCTAAGGAGCAGCCACTGCTCTGGTTTCCTTCAGGCTGTTCACCATGTTCACAAATCCTCGTGTGATCAGAAGGCCAGTACGTAACACCCGTTTTACCTGACGGCTTTGTGGCAGAGAGCTGCCAGTCCCGGCTGCCGGGAACTCTGGATTTGGGACGTTTGCAATTCAGGGGTTACACTTGTGCCTTTTGGAAAGGTTTCTGTGTTGAACTTCCATTGATTCATGAGGGACCTGAGTCTTCGAGGGCCGCGCTCTCGCCTGTTTGGACAAATCTGTGTTGGCCAGCTGTTAGCCACACGGGTCTGGTCTCCATCACGAGTCAGCTCGTTTGTGACTGTGCGGGTGAGGAGCGCCGGGTGGAAGTGCCTGCAGATGTGGTATTGGCCATTTACAGACTCGGGGTCCAGGAGGCCGGCCAGGGGAACGTGAGGTCATCACCCCATTACCTGAGGGCTGCCAGGGGCCCCCGCGGCTTTACAGACCCCCAGGTCTCCCGTCCCCCAGGATTCTGTCCAGATTTCTTTCCAACGTAAAAAAGCTCATAATGTCACATCCATTTATTTTCCGTATTGAAGTTCATTGGCAAGAGGGAAGAATTAGGGAGAGAAAAATAGGGCAAGTTAATGGAAACGTTAAGGTTACTGACTCACAAGAAAAATGATCCAAAACTTGGAAATAAGGCCAAGAAAGGATGCCTGTACCTTCAGTGTCATACTGGAGCATTGTCTGCCGAGCTTGGATAAGGGTCACCAGGCTCCCCAAGGAAATATAACTTTTTTGTTTTTACCTTATCATTTGTTTCAGATTAGAGTCTAGGCTGCTGTCAAAGAGGCTGTTAACTCGTAGGAAACTGATAAGATGGAATATTTTTTTGTCTGATAGAGAAGGTACCCCAAAGGTTATGTATGGTTTGACTATGCTCTGCATCATTAGGCATTTTTCCATGTAACAATAATTGTATCCCATTGTTCCTTTCCTTCATTGATATATATATAATTTATATATTTATATTTTTATATGTCAGTTTCTCATATTCTCCTTTGACACAATTTTGTTATCCTGCTGATTCCCTCAGTAATAAATCAATTAAAACCTTGGTATAATTGTCATACAAACCTGAGTTGAACCCATGATAAAGTTCTAAACTGAAAACTGTGCTTTGACAGAGCATCAGAACCAGGAAGACCTGGGTTCAACCCATGATAAAGTTCTAAACTGAAAACTGTGCTTTGACAGAGCATCAGAACCAGGAAGACCTGGGTTCAAATTCGGGCTCCTCTTCCTCCTAAGCTGAACCACAAAATTCTCTCGAAGCCTCGATCTCCCCGTCTGAAACACCTGCTCGCCTTAGTGAGCTGAAGCTGTGCAGTGCTGGACGCACCGTTAACGGGTGGGGAGGAGGGGGAGGGAGAGAAAGCTTCTCCTTCCTCTTTCCTTCCAGGTACCGGTGATGGCCTTTGTGGTGAGGACATGCGCGGAGCAGGGAGGAGCAAACGCTCTCTACTGAGACGGCAGGATCGCGTCCCTGCCCCTCTCCCAGGTCTGCAGGGAGAAGAGAGGAGGGCGGGGGCGCTGGGCCTGCCCCCCAGGGCCGGGCGGAGCCCTCTCTCCACGTCTGTTCTCCGCTAGCACATCAGCCCGAGGCTCTGGGATCCCGGAGGAGCTCCTGGGAGCTGCTGTCCACAGCCTGACGCCTGACCATGGGCGGCCCCGTGGCCGCACCCAGCAGCCTGCCCGGTACCCGGCGGCGCCGTGGGGAGGCCGCGCTTCCCCTGCCTGGACACCCCTGGTAGCGGCCGCTGCCCGCGGCGGCTGGTCCCCTGCACCCCACCCACAGCTGAGGTCCTCCAGGCTCATTTCAGCTCCGGCGTCAGGCGTCTCTGCTGCCGGCTAAGCACGCATAGCCTGCAACAAGGCTTTCGGGAGCGGAGCCCAGTGGCGCCCAGACAAGGGGCAGTGGTGAGCGGGTGACGCCGGCGAGCCCCGGGCTGCGCGGCCGAAGGCGCCTGTCGCACCAGGGGTTGGCTTTGCACGTGGCCAGGCAGGCAAAACACCGGGCCTGCCGCAAGGCCACCGTTCACCCCGGCCGGTCCTGAGGCCCCGTGCCAGGGGCCCCCCAAAGAAGAACTGCAAAGAGGAGACCCAGCTTTAGGGCATCTTAGAGATGAGTGTAGACCAGAGTAGAAGACAGAAGGATTGACCTGGGAGTTTTCAGTCCCTGCAAACCCCGGAGAGGCCCCAGGACACGGGGTCCTAAGCCCCAGGGAAGGAGCAGCGCTGGCTCAGTCCTTTCAGCCGGTGAGCCTCCACGCGAGGCACTTAGTTGTCAGAGAATTGGTGGCCTTTGGTAAACAGTGGATTGCACCCACGTATTACAGTGAAGGTGAGAACAAAATGGGCCAATGGACTAAAAGCCCTTTGACACAGTGCTGGCTAAAAAACCCTAAACAAACAACAACAAAAGCGCATCGATTCTCTTCTCCTCTCTTCTACAGCAGAATTTTCTAAGTCATAGGAAGGGGTGAACAAGGGTATGACTTGGGTCAAGAAAGCTTTCTGAGTGGGGAGCAAATGTAGCTCCGTGGCTGAGCCCCTGCTCCCCATACACGAGGTCCTAAGTTCATTCCCGGTATTTCCTTAAAAGAAAAGCCTTATGAGGAAGGCAGGGCCTGGGCCAAATGTGGACGCTGGATCAGCCCTGTCCTAAAGGCCTTGTGTAGCTCCGTGGCTGAGCTGCACCCTTCGTTGAAACGCTGTCCCTGGTACGACTCCATGTCCAAGACCCTAGCTCCTGAACTGCCTCAGCCCACTTTCTGTCAGAGCCTGTCTATTCTGTGCCCTTCTCTCTGCTTCTGAAAGTGATAGCAAAGTGAACGCAGGGACTCTGTGAATGGCACTGACTGGGAGAACTGTGTGTGCACACGAGGGCGTCACGTGCCCCTGGGAGTGTGGATTGATCTGAACAGAAACCTAAAGGCAAACTGTGGAGTTCTTGACATGCTCTGCCAGGTGGGTCTCTCTGATGGAAAGATAAATAAGTATACACCACTGCCTAAACATACATACCAACAGAATTAATGATTCCTTTGAGCCACATGCCTGCATGGGCAAGCTGCCACATGCAACATGATCTAGATTTTTCTTGGCTGTCTTTATCACTCACCTCACTCCTAAGAAGACAGAGGTTAGATCATTCTTTTTAAGAGAAAGATGTTGACCCACAACTGTCAATCCTTTATTCTACCTTGTAAGAAAGTAATGAGACCTGAGCTAGTAATCTAGATTGATTGAAGGAGGTGCTTCCTGTATCTTTTGGGGGGGCCCTAAGCCATCTTACTGCCTTAGGCAGGCAGTATCATCCCGCCTATTAATCCTTTGTTTCTCCTCCTCCTCCTCCTCCTTCTTCCTCCTCCTTTCTTCTTTCTTTTTCCTTGTTCTTCTTTCTATCTCATTTCAAGCACTGAATAGTTGTAGAGCTGGTGGGTCACTATCTCTGCCCTAACTCCTCAACAGAGCTGCCGTCTTTGGCTCTTTGAAGACCCCGTGATACAATTGCAGTGGCCGGTTCTGTCCTTTCCAGGCCTTCTTCTCCCAATGCCAGAGGCACCATTTGCATTTTAGACTATGTGACTGTCACCTCCCCACCCCTCTTGGAGCTCAAGGCCAATTACACAGACTCCGGTGTGACCGGTGCTGAACTGGACAATGGGGCACCAAGTCGTCGCCCAGCCAGGCCACGTTCCTGGGCCTCCAGTCCTGTGCAACCTTGCTCTTTCCTGTCTAGGGTTCCCAGGGCCTTTTCTGAAACATGCACACACACCACCACCCACAACAAAACTCTTCCCATTTCTAAATGCTGTGGTCCCTTATAAATATATGATTCAATTCCCCCAATATTACATAGCTTGGCCATGTTGCTTGAATAGGAAAAAAAGAAAAAGAAAAACCTATTTACAGGGAACAGAGACCAACGCTCATTTGTGCAGCATTCTGGTGTCCTCAAGGAAGGGAAGTCTGTGTGGACGGGCCAGCCTGCAGGCCATCGGTGGCCTGAGTGTCTGTCTCATGGCTGCGTGTGCCACCTGTGACTCACTGCATGGTATGTGAGAGTCCATTAAAGCAAGAGGAATGTGAGCAAGATTTCCCTACATAACAGATTGTTGGGTTATTTGGAGATACTCGCATGGCATCTATGTTCCAGATTTTCATATTTGGTGTGGCAGTTGGCTGCAGGGATGGCGAGCATTTTGGGTATGTTGGAAACAACATTGTTTAGACATAGCTATTCCTAAATTTCAGCTCTGCTTATCTGCTGTGCACACTGCACTGTTTTACTTTGCTTGCACAAATTGGAGTGCAATACAATATTTCAGGCTTTCTTGTGTGTGGTTTTCCAGAACTTGTAGACAAGAAAAAGAAAGCAGAGTGGGTAGGAGGCAAGATCGCATAATGAACATGACTTATAAACCATGTGCTGGGGATTATTTATTTGAAGGGTTACTTTTCCCAGGCCTGTCCTTTCCAGCCCCCACCCAGAAAAAAAGTCTTAGGTTTCTCCAACTGGTTAATCAGAAGCTGAACCTTCATATACCCCAAAGAGGACCTTATATTGGATATTAGTGGAAGTGGAATCATCCCAAGAGCAGTAAAGAAGGGGATGTTGCTTTCTCCTTTCACATCTCTGTGGAGTGATTGCTGCTCCAGAGGATTGGGGGGGGCAATAATCTGGCCTATGATTTTTCAGCTCTACATCTACAGGTCAAGTTGTATGGTGGCTGGTGCGCAGTGCTTAGAGTGTGCTGGTTCTCAAGATCTGCCCAGATTGAAGTCAGGTTCTTTCTCTTGGGAGGATGAAGGTTTTGCCCTGGTCTTACTACCTGTCTTCTGCCCTGACCCCACCCAGGACACCATTCAGCAGCCAAGTGATTGGAATTCTAGCCCTGGAAACGTGAGAACCCCTTGACCTGCCTAGCCTTCTGGCTACTGATTCTAACTATGGCTCCTTACCTCATTCTCCATCCTGGTTTCCACTTCCAGTAATTGCAGAGACTGACTTAAGACTTTGTTCTGAATTATCGTGCCCATAGGTTTCTCTGACAGAGACTTTTTTGTGCTACTCAGGACAGCATCACTGATTCCTACAATTTTTCAAATTACATGTCATGGTTCCATATAGGAGTGAAAAAAAAAAAACAATGTTGTGTTCCGAAATACAATGTGCTTTGTATACCACCAAGAAGGGGATAGAGTAGGCAATTTCTCCCAAACTTATTTGACCACAGATGCTCCATTTTTGCCAAATACTTACTGTCTCCTGAGATGTAAGTGTTCTCCAGACCACGTTTAGAGAAAGGCTAGTGTTTGTGTTGCATCCCCATTGCCCACCAGCATAAGAAGGAAGTCCCGCACCCCTGGAAACTTTCTTGCTCTCACTTCAAAATTTCCAAAGAGTGCCCCAGCCTGACATTACTGGCTCACAATTATTCCCTGCCAGCAGTTAACAATAACCATTTGAGGTATTCACTCATTCTCCTGGACATTACTTCACCACACCAAGCCTTCTTAATTCACTTGAGCATTCATTATTGGTCTTGGAAACAAGAAAGAATTTGGGTCACTTACTTGAACGAGTCAAGAGCATCACTGACTGCATTGGCAAAATTGATATCCGTTGGAACATTTTTATATTCCAGGCAGTAAGTAGGTCTTACACCAAGAATTTCAACTTCACAGCCTAAGAAGGGAAAGACGGTGAATGGTTACTTTCTTCAGTAACTGAGGCAGGTTATGAACCTGTTGCAGGAAGCCCATACCATTAGTCAGAATAAAATGTTTGTTCATTTTCTTTAAAAGATATTACGTTATTGCTGATAGGTAGTTAACTGTAATTTTGTTTTTCTAGGGCAGAAGTACTCAAATGTCATTGTTTTGTAACCCTGGTATTCCATGACTGAGTCTATGTCTGAATAAAAACTGTAATTTTTGTAACCACTGAGTCTTTTAGTGTAGAACTTTGCTTATTCTAGAATCAGGTATTAGGTAATATTTAATTAAAGAATCATAAAAATAAACATTTCAATGTTTTGTGGTATTACAAAAAGCCTAATTGGACTTAGAGGTACTACACTAAGCATGCTTTAATGATACTGCACTAACTAAACACGCTTTAATAATCCTGAACTGAAACAAGGATTCAGAGCTCTGACCTTTCTTCTCTCAAAATGAAGTGAAAGAAGCAAAGGCATTTAGACCTCAGGGACTGCTATGGCCTCGGCTTCTCTGCTCAGGCCTTGGATGAGTACAAGTTGCTTCCCTGGGAAAGAGACACCCAGCCCTATAATCAGACTCTAAGCCCGTCTGCTTAAGTCAGTGGAACACACACCCATCAAGCACTTCTATGACCTAGTCCTTATGACCCTGCAGAGATGAGTCAGCCGGAGGGTCCATCCTGGAGCAATCCAGAGTCTCGCCTAGCATGAGCAGGCACACACAGAACCAGTGCAACACGCAGTTCTAACATGAGGTCTCACTTGCCGGGTAGAGCAGGGACTCGGAAAGGGGGCACTTACTACTTCAGGGACCGCTGCCTCCTGGAAGCCTTCCCTGGACTCCCACGTGGGGCTCAGCTTCACAGAGGGCATTTGCCCAGGGCTGAGGGGGATGGAGGAGGGTGAGTGAGAGCGGGGAAGCAAAGAGAGCAGCAGGAGCAGAGGCACAAGGGTGAGAAAACAGCACGCTGTGTGTGGAGAGCTGAAAGGAGAATGAAATGCCAGACCAGGGGTGTCGGGAGACCAGATGCTGCTCTTTCCTACAGCTCAGGGAAAATGATTTCAGGGGGGATTGAGTAAAAGTGGGGCGTGCAGGACGTGTGGGGAGAAGAGTCTGCCAGGAAGCACGGCGACCGCATTCCTGGGCACATCTGTGAGCCGGCCCGCCGGTCCACAAGCTAGCGCAGCAGGGTCGGCATCGGTCCCCTCACCTGCCGCGACCGAGGCTCCCCTGTGCTACCCTGTAGCCTGGGCTCAGTGAAGGCAGGGCTTTGTAAGACAGCTGAGAGAGGACTAGCCTAAAAGGCAGCAGAAAGAAAAAGAAGGGAATAAAAGGCAGCAGCTCTCTTTGCCAAGACCTGTGTACTGAGTGAGGCAAACAGATTGGAAGAGTCAGGAGCAAACTCTGCCCTGTGTCCTGGGGAAATATTCATCACTGTAGAAACCCTTGTGGGCGCTTGCTAGATCACAACACTTTCAATGCTGGTGTTTTATCTATTGAATGTGATTTGTGAATTCCTGTGGTTCTTTCAATACTGTTTTCCAACAATGTATGAGGAGCATATATAACCACTTGGTACTCAGCACCGAAACCCAAAAACAAATAAGGTGCCATCTGTCCTTCAAGGGATTAACCGTCTAATAAAAGGTGGGCAGGTGTCTGCTTCTGGCATCTTGACCCTGGCTATGAGAGTTTGTAAGTAATGGAATTTTGACCAGGGTTATGCAGGTAAAGTAAATGGCACCGCTTTTCCCCGCTTAGATTACACGTTTTTTCTTTATTAATTTTCATTTACAAACTCTATACCTGCCAAGCAAAAAACTACCTCTTCCCTATTCCTGGCAAACTCTAATTTCTGTCTCACTTTTTTTTTTTCCCTCACACTTGTTTAGTATTCAACATAAATATCAAACCACAAATTTTTTTTGGTATAATAGACAATAATTATGTTTGTTAATATTGTCTCCAAACATGTTCTAGTAATCTTTTTGTTGGATTAAAATGAGTCTGGGCTTAACATTGAATAGTGACACTTTACGTGAGAAATTTACCTTTGTCTCAAGTTAAGGTTGTATACAAACTACTTTTCATTGATTTAATTATTTGTGAGCTTCTATAGTAAATGTAGAACCAATATGTGATAAACTGGAATGGTTGCTACACTGTAATAGAGTTCTTTATTTTTAAAAAATAACTGTTAATTTTCATTTTAATTTAATTGAGGTCTGTGGCAGCTGCCCATCAAAGTTCAGGTTTAAAGCAGGAGAATTGAGAGAAATCCTCCCAAAGTACATGAAACTTCACAGAGTGCAATCTTGACTAGAGATCAGGTAGCGGTTAGAGGTATCTTCTGAGTTGCGGGAAGTTAGGGGCAAGATGAGAGAGAAAGAGACCCAAAATGTTAGCAGCAGAAATGTAAAGCATAGACTCCTCCTCTCGGCAAATTCCAAGCCCTGCTAAACGGGTATTCTTGAGCTTGCCCTCACGACATTTCAAACTAGTGGTAAATGATTAATTAAGTTTCAAAAGAAACTGAAATCCAGCTCAGCTACAGATTAGGTTGTTTTAGCCCCCACCCTTACATAAAAAGGGGCATGCCCTTTTCTGGAGAAAAACATTATTTGCTACATTCTCTACTGTCCTTTTGCAAACAATGGTCTGCGTATAGCAAATCACCATACATTCCAAGAAGCAGGGAAATGAGCCCTATAATTAAGAGAAAAAGGAATCAAATGAACCAAACCACAGTTATTGGCCAGATGACATAAATGTTGGCTAGAAAGAGCAAATATAAAATAATTCTTTAAAATATTATTGATTATTTAAAGTAAAGTGAATAACAATGTATTATGAATGTTTAACAATAGTAGAAGTAAAAAAATATGACAATGAGAATATAGAGACCATGGTATGGGTAAATAGTATGCTTAATGCCAATCATACATAATCACATCAAATGTAAATGGAATAAACACTATACTTAAAAAACAGGGATTGTCAGACACAAATACATGGCATCTAAAAGAGAAAAAATTCAAATGTGTAAATATACTGACTGGCTAAAAGGCAAGGGATGGGAAAAGTTATATCATGCACACTAACAATGCCTTAGTGTGGCTATATAGTAAGGTAAATTTCTATAAATCTACTCATCTTTTGCTGGTAGGAGCATAAAATGGTACAATCACTTTATAAAATTGCCCAGCCATTCTTTATGAAGTCTACCTCATGAATTATATACTTCTACCCTATGAACCAACAATACTTCCCCTTGGTATTTACCCAAAATAAATGAAAACATGTGACCACAAAAAACTTGTCCAATAAAGTTCATAGTAGCTTTATTCATAATAGTTCTAACAGGAAATAACCCAAATATCTATAAAGAGGAGCTGGAAAAATAAATTTTGGTATATTCATGCAATGAAATTCTATTCCACAATGAAAAAGAATAAATTATTGCTACATGCCACACAATGGATATATCTCAAAAACATTTTATTGAATAAAAGAAGTAAGACATAAAAGAGAATCTGTAGCATGATTCTATTTATATGAAGCCTGACAACAGATAAAACTAATCTTTGGTGAGAGAAATAAGGAAGTGTCTTCTTCTGGGGATAGGAGTGATTTGTTAGAAGGAGGAATGATGATGGAAATATTCTATATCTTGATTTAGATGATAGTTACACAGGTGTATGCAATTATGAAAATTCATGCACCTGTACTCTGTTGATCTATTATTTTACTGTATGTATATTATCTCAAAAATTAAAAAATCACTTAAGTATCTGTTATTTGCATAATATTTTATTAAGAGGTGACTATAGAATAAAGGTGATGATGTACAAAGATTAATAACAACAGTAACAACCTATTGTTGAATGGCTACTATGTACCAGGAGTTTATGCCCTCTACTTGGTAGAATTCTTACAAATTCTCTAAGATAGTGGGTATCACCTCCATTTTACACATGAGGAACTAAGTCAGAGAGGTGAAGAGGCTTGCCCATTGTCATAGTGCAAGTGCAAGGAAGATCTAAGATTTGAATCTAGTTCTATCTGATTGGAAAACTTTAGGTATTATTTTTAATGATAGCTGCACAATTTCAGACACACAAGGGCAGAATATATCTTTCCATACTCTTAAGATGCACTAAAGCTTAATGAGAACTATAGCAAAATAAAGAACCCAAGAATGAAAAAGATGGGGTTTTAAAATAAATACCAGCGAGCAATGAAAAAACAAAACACAGTTAAGGGCTGAAGTCTCTCTTCAGATCCCCACCATGCTGGTAGGGGACTGAAGTCTAATCTTCAGCCCCCTTCCATTGGGAGAGCTACCCAATAAACTCCTGCTTGCCTGCAAAAAAAAAAAAAAAAAAAAAAAAAACCACAACAGCAGCAAAAACACAGTTAAGTCTAAGTAATAATTACTAAAGTAGTTATGTAAAAAGTTTTTATTGAAAAAATTAGGAGCATATTTTTTAATACTAATGTAATTTTCTGGATCTAAAGTTCCAAATTATATCAACAAAAATTGGGGGAGAATATAGGGGAAGAAAGGGAAAACATCTTCATTGTCAATGAAGGGAAAGGATGGTCAACATATAATCTTTCATTCTTGACAATGATTTAAAAGATTTGAATATACAGAAGAAAAGTTGTATGCATGAGCATAACTTCCAATTCATCAAAGAAAGAAAAAAGCACATAGAAAAATTGATCAAATATCAAAATAAATGAAAAAGGAAAAAAGGAAACATCTAGGAAGCACCAATACTGAAAGCATAAAAAAGAGACCAAATATACTTATTACCAAAATAATGTGACTGGATTAAACTCTGGTCTTCAAGAGAGCCAAGTTTAAGCAAGGGGAAAAAAACACAACCGTAAACAATTCACAAAAGCCACTCTTGAACTAAAATGACCAGAAAGTTTAGACATAAAAGAATGGAAGAGAAAAAATACTCCTACCTGTCAAAGATAAACTTTTAAAATCAAGAAAACGAAACAGAATGTGGTATCAAAAACTTTCACAGCTACGAACCCACACAAATAATTACAAATGTAGAAGAACTTCCTGGAAGATGACAGAGTAGAAAAACATGGGACTCTCTTCTCTCCCAGAAAAATAACTAGAGAACAGGCGGAAACAGCCTGGGAAAACGTTCTAGGGTTTAGGACACCAGGGGAAGTTCGGACACTGCCCAGAAGAGAAAGAGGCAAAAAAGAACTACGATGGCAAAACTGCGAGTTAAAAGCTACAGATCTAGCTACAGCTGGTGTCCTCCCCGACCCTAAAGACACTGGAATTCTCAGGACTCGAGGCCCATGGCTACAGACAAAGGTGGCCGCAGGGAGCCACCTCCCCAGGAAAGGGGAGAGATGAAGACAGCCTAAGGCTGACTCAGTGCTTGACCCACTGACTGCGACAGCCGTGTCCCTCGAGCCCTTCCAGGCCCCTGGGGCTGCTCATTGTTTGCCTCGTGAGCCAGCTCAGGACTAAAGAGATCCAACCCTCTCAGTCTCCCTCTCTACTGACGAGAACTGGTTGTTGAGGACGCAGAGAGGAGTGCAATTATTTCCTACCCTGGAAAAAGGAGGGCTGCCAGCAAAGGTTGGAAAAGAAAGTTTGAGTTACGAGGTTCTTAGCCACTAGACAGAATCCTCTATCACTTTGGTCTGGTTGGTGTTGCAAGGAACACTCTCTGACCAGGTTTTGAACTGACAGCCATGCCGCATAACTCCCAGGAGGGTGAGGGACAGACAAGGAGGCCAAAACAACAAACGTACGTCGCCAAGCACGTTAGTGGTGGCTGCGAAGGGCTCCCTTCCTCCACCCACAAGGTATTAAGCTGGGGCAAAACACCTGGCTCACTGCAGCCGACGCAGAGGGGAGCAGGCGTCTACTTCCCTGTTGGCTGGTTCAAGGGAAAATCCACCAGGAAGAAATAACAGTCATGAGTGTCTCTGCATGTACCAGGTTGCCCCAAAATACACGAGACAAACTCTGGAAAAACCGAAGGGAGAAATAGGCATCTCTACAATAATAGTTGGAGACTTCAACCCAACACTCACATCGTTAGTAGAATAATTAGACAGAAGATCAAAAAGGAAACAGACCTTGATCAACGGGATAAACAAGCTAGATCTAAAAGACAGAGCACTGTCCCCAAACACAGCAGGTTATACTTTCCTCTCAAGTGCTCATGAAACTTTCTCCAGGATAGACCGGATAGACCACATGTTGTGTCGCAAAGCAGTTCTCAATAAATACAAAAAGACTGAAATTATACAAAGCACCTTCTCAGAGCATAGTGGAATGAAACTGGAAATCAATAATAGATGGGAAAGAGGTAAATTTACAAATATGTGCAGGCTGTACAACACACCCTTACACAATCAACAGGTCAAAGAAAACAATTTTAAGTGAAACTATTAATATATTGAGATAAATGAAAACAAGAAAAATACTTGTCAAAATTTATGGGATACAGCAAAAGCAGTGGGAAATTTAAATGCTTATATTAAAAAAGAAGAAAGTGCTAAACTCAGAGATCTAACTGAAGAATTGGAAAAAACTAGAAAAGAACAGCAAAGCATTCCCAAAGCAAGCAGAAGGAAAGAAATAAATGAAATTGAGAACCAAAAAAAAAACAACCCTTAGCTAGACTAACAAAGAATAAAAAAACAGATGCAAATAAATAAATCAGAAATGAAAGTGGGGGAGTTATGACTGACCCACAGAAATAAAAGGGACAATAAGAGAATATTATGAGAAACTGTGTGCCAACAAACTAGACAACTTAGATGAAATGGACACATTCCTAGAAATGCACAAACTACACTGATGTTACAAGAAATACAAGAACTTAACAAAACCAATCACATTTAAAGAGATAGACTCAGTCATTAAAAATCTCCCAACAAAGAAAAGTCCAGGACTAGATGTCTTCACAGGTGAATTCTGCCAAGCATTTTGAGAACAATGAACACCAATCCTGTTTAAACTCTTCCCAAAAAAAAATGCAGAGAAGGGAAAATTACCCAACACATTTTATGAAGCTAACATCACCCTAATATCAAAGCCAGATAAAGATACTACAAGAAAAGGAAATTACAGACTAATCTTTCTAATGAACATAGATGCAAAATTTTCAACAAAATACCTGGAAATAGAATCCAACAGCAAATCAAAAGATTTATACACCACAACCAAGTGGGATTTATTCCTGGTATGCAAGGGTGGTTCAACATAAGAAAATCAATTAATGTAATACTCCACATTAATAAATTGAAGGAAAAAAACCACATGACCATCTAGGTTGATGCAGAAAAGACATTTGACAAAATCCAGCATTCTTTCTTGATAAAAACACTTTGACAGATAGGAATAAAAGGAAAATTCCTCAATATGATCAAAGGCATATATGAAAAACTCAGAGCCAACATTGTACTCAATGGGAAAGGTTGAAAGCTTTCCCTCTAAGAGTGGGAGCAAGACAAGGACACCCACTGCCACCACTGTTACTCAACATTGTGCTATAAGTTCTAGCTAGGGCACTTAGACAAGAAAGAAAATAAAAGGCATATTTGGAAAAGATTCACAGATGACATGATCCTATATTTTGAAAATTCTGAAAAGTCTATGACAACGTTACTTGAGCTAATAAATGAGTTCAGGAAAGTGACAGGATGCAAGATCAATATGCAAAAATCAGTAATGTTTCTGTACAACTAGTATTGAACAATCTGAGGGGGAAATCAGAGGAAAAATTCCATTTATAATAGCAACAAAAAGACTCAAATACCTAGGAATCAACTTAACCAAACAAGTACAGGACCTATATGCAGAACACTAGAAAACAATGCTAAAAGAAATCAATAAAGATCTAAACAAATGGAGAGACATTCGATGTTCATGAACCAGAAGACTAAATATGCAAATATGTCAATCCTAACCAAACTGATTTATAGATTCAATGCAATATCAATCAAAATTCCAACAGCCTACTTTACAGAAATAGGAAAGGCAATTACCAAATTCATTTGGAAAGAAAGTGCACCCGAATGGCCAAAAGAATTATAAAAAAAAAAAAATGAAAGGAGCGATGAAGGAGGAATTTCACTGCCTGATTTGAAACATATTACAAAGCTAAGTGGTCAAAATAGCATAGTATTGGCATAAAGACAGAAACATCCATCAGTGGGATAGAATTGAGAGCACAGAAATAAGCCCTCACCTCTATGGCCACCTGGCTTTCAACAGGCCTAACTAACCTAAGCTAATGGACAAACCAGGCTCTTCAACCAATGGTGCCGGGAGAACTGAGTAGCCACAACCAAGACAGCGAAAGACAGCCCCCTAGCTCACTCCCTGTACACGAATCAACTCAAAATGGATCAAAGACCTAAAAGCCAGACCATAAATTACTAGAAGAAAATGTGGGAAAACATCTTCAAGATCTTGTGGTATAGGTGGTGGTTTCTTGGATCTTACACCTAAAGCACAAACCACAGAAGAAAAAATAGATAAATGAGGCCTCCTCAAAATTAAATACTTTTGCACCTCAAAGGACTTTGTCAAAAGGATGAAATGGCAGCCAACTCAATCAGAGAAAATATTTGGCAATCGCATATCTGATAAGGATTTAATATGCATAATATAAATAAAAAAGACAATTGACCCAATTAAAAATGGGCAAAAGACTTGAATAGACATTTGTTCAGAGAAGAAATAGGAATGGTGAAAAAGCACATGAAAAAATATTCAACATCACTAGCAATTAGGGTAATGCAAATCAAAACTACAATGAGATATCATTTCACACCTACTAGAATGGCCACTATTAAAAAGACAGAGAACTACAAGTGTTAGAGAGGATGTGGAGAGATAGGAACACTTATTCATTGCTGCTGGGAATGTAGAATGGTAAAGCCACTGTGGAGGACGGTTTAGCAACTCCCAAGGGATTTGAATACAGATCCGCCACACGACTAGGCAATACCACCACTGGTATACACCCAAAAGAACTGAGAGCAGTGACACGAACAGAATCTGCACCCCAATGTTTATAGCAGCATTATTCACAATTGCCAAAAGATGGAAACAACCCAGGTGTCCATCAACTGAAAAATGTATGAACAAACTATGGTTTATACACACAATGGAATATTATGCAGCTGTAAGAAGAAATAAAGTGGGAGGCAAACTTGGCCCAGCGGTTAGGACGTCCGTCTACCACATGGGAGGTCCGCGGTTCAAAGCCCGGGCCTCCTTGACCCGTGTGGAGCTGGCCCACCCTCAGTGCTGATGTGCGCAAGGGGTGTCCCCGCGTTGTAAGGAAAGTTGCCCAGCGCAAAAGAAAGTGCAGCCTGCCTAAGAATGGAGCTGCCCACACGGAGAGCTGACACAACAAGATGACGTAGCAAAAAGAAAACACAGATTCCCTTGCCGCTGACAACAACAGAAGCGGACAAAGACGACGCAGCAAATAGACACAGAACAGACAACCGGGGTGGGGGGGAGGGGAGATAAATAAATAAATAAATAAATCTTTAAAAAAAAAAGAAGAAATAAAGTGGTAATGCATAAGACAACATTGATGAATCTGGAGGACATTATGTTGAGTGAAGCAAGCCAGACACAAAATGACAGTTACATATGTTTGTGCTATTATGAATTAAATATATTGTATAATCTCATGGAGTTTTCTGGATGACCATCAGAAAATAGGTTATAGAATGGAAAGCTGAGGGTTAACTTCCAAAGAACTGGTGAAAGGGGTATGTGTTAATCTTTGGAAATGAATAGAAAAGGTGAAAGCCAACATAATGTAGGTATGACAGTGGTTTAAAAGGAAAGTCTAAGGTCATGTACATTGCTAAAGGAGAGCTAACACATGTAACATGGGACTGTAAAGCATTGTAAAGCTGTATGTGATATATGAATGTGGGTAAAATTGTATTTATAAGACTGCTTTTCTTTGAAACTGAACAAATGTGTATTAATACTACAAGATATTAATATCAGACAAAAAAACATGCTAAGTGAAAGAAACCAGACACAAAGGACCATATATTGTATGATTCCATTTATATAAAATGTAAATATAAATCAGTTTATGAAGATATAATTTGTGGTTATGTAGGGCTAGGGAAAGATAAAGGGATTGAGAGATGACTGCTAAAGGGTGTGGGGTTTTCTTTTTGCAACAATGAAATTGCTCTAACGTTTTTTGAGTGATGGTGTGCAACGTTGTGATTATACTACAAGCCACTTTGGATAGGTCATATGGTACATGCATACATCTCAATAAAACTGCTTTAAAAAATAAATAAATGAGCAAGAAGAGCCAGAAACAGCAGCTATGTTCAGCAGGGAAAGCATAGAGAGATTGAGAGGTGATGAATTTTCTCATTTGTCTGTTTTTTGTTTATTATTATTATTGAAATAATGGAAATGCTCTAATAATGATTGGAGTGATGAATATACAACTATGGGATCATAAAAATATCATTGTACACTTTAGATGAATGGTATGTGTTATTAATATGTGTCAAAAATTGGTTGTTAAAATACACATAGAAAGAAAAAAATAGTTATGAATGTTTACTATTGTTTAAATGTCATAAATACACATACATAAAAACATACTCAAAGATAAATTTTGGAAGTTGAAATCTTGGTGGCAGACTTTAATGACAAGTCAAGATATCAAGAATAAATAGAGATATAGAGCATTTGAAAACTAGTATCAAAAGCTGAATTCAATAGGTAAATATTGAAAAATTTATCTTATTGTATAGAGTATGCATTGTTTTCCAACTGTCATACAATTTTTGACCAAAAATGTTCTCATCTACAAAGAAAAGAACAATAACTTCAAAAAGTGGAAATTTTATAGTCCACAATAAATGTTCTGACCACAGGTAATAAAACTAGAAATTAATAGTAGTTTAATTATTAATAAAAAGAAATCCAACTACTTCTGAATTATAAAGAAAACGTTTATGTAACTTGGTGAAAAGAGGAAACAAAACTTCACTGACAGACTAGTTATTAACAACAGTGAAAATTCTACATTTCAAGACTGCATTAGATGCATTTCATTTAGCCCAGAAACAAATCAGCAACATTCATTGCTATCACCACCATAATTTATTATTGATTTGGAACTTCATATCAAGGAAATTAACAAATAGAAACAAGAAATGAATGTGGGAAGCATGTATGAGAGTTCTTACCTCTCAGAGTGTTTTTAAAACTTTTTTTCTGTAATCCTCTTTTTTCATGACACATTTCAGAAACAGGCACATACGCATATCGGAAACAACGTTTCACCAAACTACAAGCAACAGATGCTGATAACTTTTTGTTCTGTTCTCTGCTGTTCTATACCTTTTTTAAAAAATGCTGTTTAGCAGTCTATAAATTGATTTAACTATTCACTATGGATCAAGACCTGTGCTGGAAAACTACCAACATGAGCCATAATCCTAGATGTGGACCCTGGGTCATGCTCATCTGCTGAGAGGAAGCTTGTTGGGCAATATTCATACAATTTTTATGGTCTAAATGGTTTGCCTAGCAAACTGCCTCTAGAAACATCCTAGTAACCAAAGTTGTACCTATAAGCATCTTTATTACAATGTTACTTATAATTTTAAAAAAAACAGGAAGCAACTTAAATATTTGGTAACACAGATGTGGTTAAATAAAGTATGGTATATCCACATAATGAAATACCACACCAGTACTAAGATAATTGTCGTCTGTATTTTTTTTTTTTTTAAAGATTTATTTATTTATTTAATTCCCCCCCTCCCCTGGTTGTCTGTTCTTGGTGTCTATTTGCTGCGTCTTGTTTCTTTGTCCGCTTCTGTTGTCGTCAGCGGCACGGGAAGTGTGGGCGGCGCCATTCCTGGGCAGGCTGCTCTTTCTTTCACGCTGGGCGGCTCTCCTTACGGGGCGCACTCCTTGCGCGTGGGGCTCCCCCACGCGGGGGACACTCTTGCGTGGCAGGGCACTCCTTGCGCGCATCAGCACTGCGCATGGCCAGCTCCACACGGGTCAAGGAGGCCCGGGGCTTGAACCACGGGCCTCCCATGTGGTAGACGGACGCCCTAACCACTGGGCCAAAGTCCGTTTCCCATGTATTTATTGATTTATGAGTATTTTAAGTGAGAAAAGGGCTATGCAATAGTATGTGAAGTTTCCTCTCACATTCGTAAATATTTGAAACATATTTATGTCAAAAAAAGAGTGGAAGTGAACACAACCAAATATAAGAAAGAGCCAAAAGTGAGGGGCTGTTTTGGGGATTTTTGGATTAAACCTAAATCATACCCATGTCCCTTCTTCCTCTCCAGCTCCTTCTATAGAAAGAAGGAAGCTGGTTTCTCACTTCACCAGGCTGTTTGTGGCTGGGAATGGTCGCATGACCCAGTATTGGCCAAGGAGCCATTGAGATCCTCTGGGGAGTTTAAGGCCAAAAGCTTTGCTTCCTTAGCCAAAATAAAGAGGATTCTCTGGCACTGCCTTCTTTCTAGTTTGGAATGCAAGTTGTGAGAACATGATGATGGCAGCAGCCATCTTGAAACCATAAGGCAACAAGAATGAAGATAAAACAAGCCAATATTCTAAGATGGAGCAGAAGGGTGTAAAGAGCCTGGGTTTTTAAAAATGGCATTATTAAGAGCTGAGCCATCTAAAGTACTTCTTCATGTGATCCAAAGACATTCTTATTTGTTTTACCCACAGTTACTATTTTCTAGAGATTATTAAAAACTGAACTATTGATTACTAGACTTTAAATAAATTTTTACTTCAATAACTTCCCAAGGACAATTAGAACACTTTAACTTTTTTTTTTTAAGATTTATTTTATTTATTTCTCCCACCATCCCCCCACACCCTGTTGTCTGCTCTGTATCCATTCACTGTGTTCGTCTCTGTCTGCTCATGTTCCCATTAGGTGGCTCTGGGTACCGATACTGGGACCTTCTGGAGTGGGAGAGAGGCGATTACTTTCTTGAGCCACCCCAACTCCCTGTTCTGCTACATCTTCTTATTTTCTTCCCTCTGTGTCTCTTGTTGTGTCATATTGCTGTGCCAGCTCTCCGAGTTGGCCAGCACTCCTGAGCAGTGCAGCTTTCCTGTGTTGGGAGGCATTCCCAACAGGGCGGTTCTCCTGTGCAGGGCGACCTTCCCACATGGGCCAGCACTCCGTGTGGGCCAGTTAGCTTCATGGGTCAACTTGCCCTCACTAGAAGGCCCTGGGCATTGAACCCTGGACCTCCTACATGGTAGACAGGAGCCCAATTGGTTGAGCCACATCCATTTCTCCACTTTAACTTTAAATTTGACATTTCTCCTGTCTTCTGTGCTTTTGTTGTCATGTTCTCTATGATTTTTATCAAAAGACATTAGCACCATTATAATCATCATCATCAATATTATCAACTTACCTACATTGTTGTTTACCTATGTATTATCTTTTCTGTAGCTCTTCATTTCTTCCTGCACCTCTGTGCTTCCATCTGTGGTCATTTTCCTTCTGCCTGAAGAATTTAATATTTTCCTTACTCAAGACTTGCTGCTGATAAATTGTCTCCATCTTCTATTTCTAGAAAAAGTCTTTATTTTGTCTTCACTGCTTAAACGTATTTTTATAATTGTGATAAAATACACGTAAAAATAATTTTAACCATTTTTAAGTGATTATGTGACATTAAGTACATTGGCAATAATGGTAACTTTCACCACTATTTATTTCCAGACTATTTTCTTCACTCCAAACCAAAACCCTTACCTATTAGGCAATAACTCCCCATTTTCACCACCACCCCCAGCAACAATTATTCTGCTTTCTGTCTTCATGAATTTGCTTATTTTAACATAAAAGAAATCATATAATATTTGTCTTTTGGTGTCTGGCTTATCTCACTCAACATGATGTATTCAAGATTCATCCATGTTGTACCATGTACCAGCACTTCATTTCTTTTCAAGAAAGAATAATATTCCACTATATGGTATTACATTTTGTTTATCCATTCATCTGTTGATGAACTCTTGGATTGCTTACATCTTTTGGCTATTGTGAATAATGCTGCGATGTACATTGGTGTCCAGTCCCTATTTTCAATTCTTTTGGATATTTACCTAGGGATGGAATTGCCAGGTCATGTGGTAAATCTACTTTCAACTTTCTGAGTAACCACCAAATTGTTTTCCATAGTAGGGGCACCATTTTACATGCCCACCAACAACCTACTAAGGTTCCTATTTTTCTGAGTCCTTGCCAACAATTGTTATTTCCTGTTTTTTAATAATAGCCATCCTAGTAGCTGTGACTTAGGATCTCATTATGGTTTTAATTTTCATTTAATTTGCATTTGCTGAAATAAAAAGCTACTAGACAGTAACTTGAAGCCATAAGGAGAAATAAAGACTAAAGGTAACTATTTAGGTAAATATAAAATCTTGGGTTTTACTTTTGATTTGTAACTGCTTTCCCTCTATATGACTTAATAGGCAAGTGTGTAAAACAATAATAAAAATCTACATGAGGGAAGCACATGTGGCTCAAGCAGTTGGGCTCCTGTCTACCATATAGGAGGTCCAGGGTTCAATGCCCAGCACCTCCTGGTGAAGGCAGCTGGCCTGTGGGGCAAGCTGGTCCCCGTGGAGTGTTGCCCCATGCAGGAGTGCTGGCCAATGCAGACAGCTGATGCAGCACGATGACACAACAAAAAGAGACACAGAGGAGAGACAAAAAGAAACTTAGAAGACCAGGGAGCTGAGGGGGTGCAAGAGAATGGTCACCTCCCTCCCACTCCAGAAGGTCCAAGGATCATTCACTTCCACTTAATGAGAATATAAGCAGACACAGAAGAAAACACAGCAAATGGACACAGGGAGCAGACAATGGAGGGAGGGGGGAGAAAGAAATAAATCTTTAAAAAAAGCTACATGAAAGGGAATAAAATGTATAAGGATATATTCAGAGGCAATAATAATATAAAAGGGAAGGGATAGAGATATGTAGGAGTAGAGAGTTTGGAAGCTACTGAAACTAGGCTGTGTTTAGTTTAATATATTAATTTTAATTATGAAGGTAACCACTTAGAAAATAACTGAAAAGTATAGAGAAAGGAAAGCAGAAGGGAATCAATATGGTGCACTTCAAAAAAGCAACTAAATACAAAATAATATAGTAATGGAGTAACTGAGGAGCAAAAGACATACAGAAAACAGCTAAATGGAAGAAGTAAATCCCTCCTTGTCAATTATTATCTTAAATGTCAATGGATAAAATTCCCTTACTAAAAGTCCATGTTCCTAAATTGGTTGTTTTTATTGACTGTTGCCTACACTTATGAAAAATTATAAAGCTCCTCTGACAGTCTATATGTTATGTGCTGTAGGGAGCACATAATTTTGCTTATGGTGAGCAGCTAGGCTCTGGGCAGACCCACTTAGGCCATCAGGTTAGAGACTAAGATAATCACTAAGATAATCCAGTCTTTGGCTTTGTGAAAGCTCCAGTCCTTATGAGGGATTCAGTCCCTGTAAAACCCCCTCTTTTTCTAGTTCTTTGTTCCTGCCAGGGTGTTGCCCTTTACTGTTCCAAATGAAAGTGTGGGATGTTAACCAAGCACTTTTGCCTTGGTGGTCCCTGAACTCCAATTTTCTCCTTTCCCCCAATCCTGTGATTTAGTGAAAAGCTCAGCTCAGTTTCTTAGCCTTTCTGCTGCTGCTTTCAAGATCAGCATCGGCCTTCCAAATGCTGGTACTGATTGTCAGGTACACTTCTTTCTCTAGGTCTTGGTCCTACAGATTCTCACTGGTATGCCTCTGATCCATCACAGATATGTGCACATATGCACCGTTGAATGTTTCTCATAGTTCTCAGAGATAAAAGTTGTTTCAAAACAACTTAGCCAGCCATTGTACCAAGTGGAATCTCAAATTTTGATCATTTTAAACGTCAGTGGCAATATATTATTAGAAATCCATCTCCTAATGAAAGGAATGGAGATGCTTTTTAAAATTAATTCGTGAATCCGTGGATGAGTATTATTGATCGCTAGAGTGAGGCAAGTTCAGAATCAATTCTATTTCGATTTGTTAAATGTCAGTGCTGAGAAAGTTGTTCGCATAAAATAAGTAGATGGAAATAGAAGTCATTTGTTTTACCAACGTCATTCAATTCTTTGAACTGATTCTTTGAATGTTAACATTCACTCAGTGATCTACCATCATAAATTTTTAAATAATATTTCAACTGACAACTCAATTAAGTTTTTCTTAAATAATTTAAAAGCAAGAATTTGAAGCCATCTTTGACTTTCAAAAAGCTTTGTCATTTTGTCACAGATTCATTTGCTTCCTCAACGTCTCTACTAATATTTTGAACGGTCCCTTTATTTGGGTATCTGGAGGATTTTATACATTGGGGCAATGCACCTTAGTAAGATTCTTGATAGGTGAGGGGAATGTCTTTCTCATGGTAAAGAAGGAAAAGGCTATGTTTTCAGTTAGGCAAAGTTTAGGAATACTTATGAATGCTGAGGGTCATAGAATTGATCCCCTTAAAACTATCCTTGCTCTTGAAAAATCTCTGGGTACCCCAGTTGGAAGACTTTTGAACTAGGACAGTGGGCATCAATAGCTCTGCTGAGAGATCTGATATCCAGAAAGCAACTGGGCAGATAGTGGGGTTGGCATTTGGAGGTGAGAAGTGAGACGCATCTGAATGGCTGAAAGTGGTTTGCGTTCTGCTCCTCACGGTCACCCCACTACCGAAGCTCTGGAAGCACAACAGAGAGAGGAAGAACTTTTGCAGTAGAGTGAGCTGGGGATTATAGTAGCTGACTGTCCAGCCAGACAATGGCGTGAAAGGGCATCTCAACCCAAGAAGGAAGAACTGAGTACAAGGCTTCCAGACACTGTTAATTTGGACAGAAGCTATATAACTCTACATGACACTGAGAAGAGTTTGGACAAGAACCCGAGTGCAGAGAGACCGGGCCAATGCAGTTAACATGCTCTTTCTCTCTAGAATGATCTCTTCTTGGCCAAATTGCAAAGTCAAAAACATGCCCCTTACCTCTAACCTTAGAACTCGAAACGAATAGATGACTGCCAACGGATACGGCTAGCAAGAAATGGCAGTGACAGCACGGAGGAACATGAGGTTTTCAATCGGTAGTTTTAGAGAAAGCAGGTTAATTATCTCTAGGTAACTTCGCGTGGGTGCTTTGTTTTGTTTTATTTAGTCTTTATCTGATAGAACTCAGCAGACGGTGATGCATGGATTCACGAGATGGCTTTCTAATCAAGTGTCTGGAGCCCCTTCTCTGGACTCTTCTGCAACCTGCGAGAGTGGATGAGTTGCTCGGCCTTGTGGGCTGCTGCCTCCAGGCCATTTTCACGGCTTCACGGGGATCATGGAATCTGGTCAGCTGAGATCAGGGGTCATGGAATCTGGTCAGCTGAGATCAGGGGTCATGGAATCTGGTCAGCTGAGATCAGGGGTCATGGAATCTGGTCAGCTGAGATCAGGGGTCATGGAATCTGGTCAGCTGAGATCAGGGGTCATGGAATCTGGTCAGCTGAGATCAGGGGTCATGGAATCTGGTCAGCTGAGATCAGGGGTCACCCCAAAGTGACTGAGGAAAGAAGGCATTTCTGAAGCTTTGCCACAGAGCTCTGTGAGGAAGGAAACAGCAAAGACAGTGACCTGAATTACACAGTTTTAAAGACCAACCAGGAATTTGGAGTAAATATTTCCTGAGTATAAGAGTACAGAATCAGAGGAAACTTAAAAGATAACCAAAAAGAGCCACCACCAACGCCCACACACCTTTGTCTAATATTTTAAATCATTTTTTCTTCAAAACACTTAATTTCCATTCACCAGAAAATTAAATTTTGATATATCCATTTTGTCACACTTTACCTCAACAGGCCAAAAAAAAAGTCAAAATACGCATCTCTCTGTCTACAATGCGAACGATGGCCTCGCAGATGTGGCATCCTTGTGCAATTAAGCAGCACAGCAATACATGGAAGACTTAGAGCGAATTCCTTTATTTTACAGTGGAGAAAACAGAAGCTCAGATAGAAGAAGTGACTGTCCCAAGATCTCCCTACTAGTAATCAGATACCCTGGCCCCGGTACTTTTCCACTATGCGCGCTGTTTTCCCATGAGCCTTGCTCCTTAGCAGCGCTCTCTGAGGGCCACAAAGTTAAGCCCATAAAAATCAGGAAGTTCTCCAAACTTCCTGGAGCACAGATCTCGCCTTCCAAGGGGAGCTCCCACTTGCCAATTTTTGACACATCTTGTACAGTAACCCTGGGGGGCTGCATTTTATGTGATGCGAGACAGGTGTGCAACTGTTGAATCCACATCCCAAGAAAGCTCATTAAAATAGCTAAGCCAATTAAGCCCTTAGAAACATGCAACCTTTTACAGGAAAATGCATCTGAGACAAGGAGCTTGTGGGAACAAGCCCCTGGGAAGAAGTGTGGCCTTTGATCACAGGGCGCTTTGCCCACGGTCGGCCCGACCCCTCGGCCTGGAAGACTCTGGCAGTGGCCCCTTCGACGCAGGAAGGAAGGAAGTGGGTGGGGTCTCCAGGTGGCAGGCACTGGAAGCCTGGCCCGTGTGGAGGGCCTGAGACCAGGGAAGACAATTAGACGAGACAACTCACCCATGAGAGCCCATTCATACACCCAGCTGAAAATTACTCACCAGGCATTTTTAAGAAGTGAATCACAGGAAACCAAGGTGAGAGGACAATGATGCCTTCCCCTGGCTGCCAGAGACTCCGCTCTAGGAGCGCAGGTGGGTGAGACGACAGCAAGTCGTAACAAGCCCAAAGGCGGGGTTTTGATCTCTGCTTCTGCTCCTTAGCTCTACGTGAAGAAAGACCTCCAGCCCAGGCTGAGGACCTGCTCCCTCAGGAGTGGGCGCAGGGGGGAGTGACCAGCCCGACAGCACAAGAATTCTGTCCCTTGATCGTCCCATCAGCAGCGTCTCTGTCTCTGAGGAACACGCTTCAAGAACATCTGAATTGTGAAAATGACTGAAATGTTTAGAGCGATACCAGGTGCCCCCACCGGAAGCCAGCTTGCCTTTCTGACCACGTGGTGCTCCTGATCAGAGTGTCCTTCTCGGGGGAGATGGTTTCCTGGCATTTGGGTCACAGCGTCCCGGGCCTAGTCAGGATACAAGATGCCAACCAGCCCTTTACCGCAGGGCTCGGCGCTGTCGGCTGCCTTCCTGGAGCTTTAGCCACTATCCTTCGATGTTTGAGTCTGTGAGCCCCACATCTCACAAGCTGCCCTTACGCTTGTTAGGAGTTGAACGGTGTCCCCACAGAAGATAAATCCTAACCCCCGACACCTTGGCCGTGAACTTATTTGGAAATTAGTTAAGTTAAAATGAGGTCTCATTGGAGTAGGGTGGATCCGTAGTCTAGTAGGACTATTGTCCTTAAAAGAAGGGAGAGGAGACTCAGAGAGAAGAAAGAGGCAGTGAGGCAGCTCTGCCACAAGCCAGGGAACGCCCAGGATTGCTGGCCACCCCAGAGCCAAAAGAAAAGCCTGCAACAGAGTCTTCCCTACGACCTCCGAGGCAGTGAGCCCTGCCAATGCCTGCAGTCCTTTCTTCTGGCCTCCACATAATAAATTTCTGTTTTCCTAAGCCACCCGGTCTGTGGTACTTTGTTAAGGTAGACCTAGGAAACTAAGATACCCCTTGCCTGATGGGGTCCCCAGCCCTCCCAGGCTCCCGGGCAGTTCTGATCCCCTCTCACCAGGAGGGGCCAGGCTCAGCACATGTGCACGTGGGCCCCGCGAGGCCCTCGTGCTAGCAACCCTGCTGCCAGCTCCCCTGGACCACCTGGCTCACTGCTCTGGTGCTAAGCTCCGCCTCTGCATTTGGCCGTGTATAGGGTTTGCTTGGTCCAGTGGCTTCTGTCCCAGAGCCCTGGCACACCGGAGTCCCTCCCTGACTCATTTCCTTCTCCAGAGACCTGCTGGCAGCTCCCTCCGCCCACCGTCTTTCCACCACCCCCTGTCCCTCACCACCCCGATGCCCTATCCCAGAACTCTCTGGTGACTTGAAATGAGGCCAGGTTACTCTGCGGTCTTTGCTGCAGATGCGTATTTGAGCTCTTGGTGTGACCTGGCAGCTGGTATTTGTGGCTAACGGTGCCTGAGCCAGAGCACTCTGCCAGCGTATCTCACAGGAACGGGCACAGGCTGGAGCTGCCTTGCTGGACTCTTGACACAGGGGGAGGAGATTAGAACTACTAAACATATACACTGGTCAGATACTCTCCACTTCCTATGTCACTTAACATCTCCAACAACCCCGTGATGTATGTATGATTATTTCTTGCTTGATTACTAATGAAATTGGGGTGCAAGAGGTTAAGTCCTGCCCCAGGTCCCATAGCCAGTAAGTGACTGAAGTGGTCTGAAGCCATGGCTGGCTCTTCCTTTAAGAACCCTAGCTGGAACAGCTACAGGACCTTGTAATAGGAAACGGCTTCATGAACTTCACACCCAAAGCACGAGCAGCAAAAAAACAATAGATGCATGGGGCCTCCTCAAAATTAAAGCCTTTTGCACCTCAAAGGAGTTTGTCAAGAAAGTGAAAAGACAGCCTACCCAATGGGAAAAAATATTTGGTAACCATATATCTGATAGGAGACTAATATCCTGCATATATAAAGAACTCCTATATCTTGAAAATAAAAAGACAAACAACCCATTTAAAAAAATGGGCAAGAGATTTTAACAGATGCTCCTCCAAAGAAGAACTACAAATGGCTAAAAAGCACATGAAAAAATGCTCAATATCACTAGCTGTTAGGGAAATGCAAATCAAAACTACAATGAGATACCATCTTACTCCCATGAGACTGGCGATTATCAAAAAAACAGAAGACTACAAGGGTTGGAGACGAAGTGGACAAATGGAACCCTCATCCACTGCTGGTGGGAATGTAGAAGGATCCAGACATTCTGGAGGATTGTATGGTGGTTTCTCAAAAAACTAGCCATAGATTTGCCATGTGACCCAGCAATTCCGCTGCTGGGTATATACCCAGAAGAACTGAAAACAAAGACACAAACCAATATATGCACACCAATGTTCATAGCAGCATTATTCACTATTGCCAAAAGTTGCAATCAATCCAAATGCCCACCAACAGATGAATGGATAAATAAAATGTGGTACATATATACAATGGAATACTACTCAGCTATACAGTACAAACACATGGGATAACATGGATGAATCTTGAGGACCTTATGTTGAGTGAAGCAAGCCAGGCATTGAAGGACAAATACTACATGACCTCTCTGATATGAAATAAGTAAACCAAGCTGCCTCAGAGAGCTAGAGACTGGATGATAGTCTTAAAGGAAGTTGGGGAGGAGAAGGAAGTTTGCGAGTTGATGCCTACATGGGTGAAATCTATGATAAGCTGGAGGTAAGTATTTGTACAGGGAAGGGTTAAGATGGGGGCACATGGATACCTATGGCTGGGGCTTTGCAGGCTTCAGGGGGGCTAGGGTTGGAAGGATGGGTCAGATGGCCCAAGGAACTGGGGGGAGCTCTGGGGGGAATATTTGAACATGGAAGATTATCAGGTATGTGGTTGAAACTATAATGTTGAGAAAACTCTTTAGAAAATATAATAAGGAAGGATTACCTGTGTAGGATGCTTAAGGGGGGGCATCTGTAACAGGGGCAGGCTTCTAGGGAGTGTGTGGGTGCTCATTTTGTCAAAGTGTGTTATATCATTGGGTGGAGACCCATACAATGAGTGTGAAGGTGTACCCACATCCTGGGGAGGACTGGTGTTCTCAAACAGAGGGAATTGTATCTCTCGAGAGAACTGGTGGCTCCCAATGGGTTAGGGCAGTCTATTATGTCAAGCCCTCAGTATTGTTGCAAGTATCTGTGAATTTGATCCTTCAAGTAATGAGGACTGATTGTCACTATGGGTCCTGAGGGAAGGGGGAGAGAGGTATAGAATAGATGGAAACAGGGTAACTGGGGGGCAATGGAAATGTTCCACAAGCTCATGCAATAATGGATATAAGACTTGTTAAATTACACCAAAAGTGTATAAAAGTCTATAGGCTAAAATGTAAACCATAATGTAAAACATAAGTTAACTAAAAATTTAGAAAACTGTACAGTCTAAAATATAAACCATAATGTAAACCAAAAGGGAACCATGTTTGAAAGCTATGTTTTAATATCTGTATATCAGCTGCAGCAAATATAACTTGAACATGTAAAAAGATCATTGCTGTGGAAGAGGGAAAAGGGTTTGATGCTGGATATATGGGAGTCCCCTATATTGTATATGTGAATTGCTGTGATCTAAAACTTTTGTGAAGACAAAATTAAAAATTAGAAGAAAAAAAAAGGAAGAATGTAGACACTGAGGAAGAAATGAAAGAAATTGCCTTGCCACTGCACATACAGGGCAACCCCTACTGCAGTGATGAAAGGCAAAATGTCAAAAACAAAGCTTTATAATATTTTTAATTTTTTAATACCCCAATTTATTTTTACTTTATTTTAGTTTTCCTAAATTAGTATGTATTCTATTTCTAATCTTTAAACCCATCACTATATTTCATTTTCCTATTAATTGAATATGGCAGTATATTAGGCTTCAATTTTGAAGAAGTTTTGGACCACAGAAAGGTTCAACTATGGCAGGGAAGGAACACTGGTGTGGGGCATTATTGATGGGGGGCACATGGTTGGGAGGGAGTTCTCTAGGGCATGTATATAGGGTATATAAAAATGTTTGGTTATATGTTGGGTATTTTCGTAGTAGTTACAGTTTAAAAATGACAACTGAGGGAGTGCTGAGTTCCTACTCAGGGGAGCTCTATCACATTCCCCAATGAAACAGCAATAATCCCCCAAGTGCAATGGCAAAGACCAACAAAGAAGGATGGTCCAACAATGAGCCCTTGATACTGAGGACTATGCTTATGAGCTTGTGTGCCTGAAATATGAACTAGGCCTAGTCCTACAGGTTGTCTACAAGTTACCTCCTGAGAGCTTCCATGTTGCTCAAATGTGGCCACTCTCTAAGCCAAACTAAGCATGTAAATGTATTACCTTCCCTGCCAGCGTGGGACATGACTCCCAGGGATGAGCCTCCCTGGCACCAAGGGATTACTACCAAGCAGCAGCTGGTGATGTAACTGAAAAAAGACCTTGAGTAAAAAGGTCAACTCAGACCAGCAGAATATCTCAACCTACATGTAGGATCATATGTTAAAAACTGTTTTTGACCTTGACTAAAAGGGGGAAATGAGTTTATATGGTTAAGAGTCTTCAAAAAAGAGTCAGGAGGTCATCAGAGGCATTGTACTTATGCACACCTCAGCAGGACCACAGAGACAGTCAAAGTAGATACAACCCCAGGTACTGAGGGCTACAGAGACCCACAGGTTCTTTGGTCATGGCAGATGGCTCTGGAATTCAGTGCCATGTCAGTTGGCCCTACTTTGGAATTTGTGTTCCTGAGTGTGATGGAGTTGGACTCAGATGTGACCTTTCTATGCATGCCTCTTCTGTCATTTTTACTGAACCTGTGGTTGGTGCTAGGGATGGTTTATACTCAGGAGACTTGAATCTCTGGACTGTCCATGTGCCAGCTGGGCCCTGAACCTCAGCAGACTTGCAACTCCTACCCTCTGTTTCATTGGACTTACCCAGGTCACCTAACAGGGAGGTGAAGATGGTCGATCACCGCATCAGGGAACCAAGACTGCCTACAACTGCAAGTAGGAGAATTGCATCCATCATCCATGTGGAATCTAAGCCCCCTCTCGATATAGAGATGGAGTGGACATCACCATTCCAGGGTCCACAGGATGGAGGAATAAAATATGGATTAGAGTGGATTTATTTATATGCTACTATGGAACTAATTGTGGTTAGTAATGGAGAAAAATGTAGCACTGATGTGGAGAAAGTGGCCACGGCAGCTGCTGAGGGCAGGGAGAAGGAAGCAGAGATGTGATGTGGGGGCATTTTTGGGACTTGGAGTTGTCCTAAATGATATTGCAGGGACAGATGCTGGACATTATATATCCTGCTATAACCCACTGAATGGACTGGGGGAGAGTGTAAACTACAATGTAAACTATTATCCATGTAGTGCAGCAGTGCTCTCAAATGTATTCACCAAATGCAATGAATGTGCCACAATGGTGAAAGAGGTTGTTGATGTGGGAGGAGTGGGGTGAGGGGAGGTGGGAGGTATATGGGAACCTCTTATAGTTTTTTAATATAACATTTAAAAAAAAATTAGATCGTAAAAAAAAAAATTAAAATTAATTTTTAAAAAGTACCCTGCCTGAAGTTTCCTAGGTGCTCCTGTGAAGGGCTGCAAATCTAGCAGGAAACTCAGTGCTCTGCACCCAAGGGAATCAGGCAGGGTAACAGGGCTGCACCTTCAGGCCCACCACAGAGAAATCCCTCTGGGAAATCCTGGGGCAGACAGTGAGCCCCCAGCACGCAGCTGGGAGAGGCAGGGAAGAGCCGCCGAATCCACCGCCCCCTGCCCACCTTCTTGGCCCTGGGAGGGATGTGGCTTAGTCCTAAGAGGAAGTAGTCCCAGCCACCCAAAGCCCAAGGCTCTGGTAGTTTCTTCTGAGGGCTAATTTATTATAGGAATTACCAACGTTGGGTCCCTTTCTTCCCATTGTAAGGAGCCCTCCCTCTGAAGCCAGCAAGGCTCACCCCAGCCTTGGGTGGGAGCCCAGGCACCAGTGCAGGGGTCTTCACTTGGGACTTGGGAGTCAGACGGCCCAGGGCAGCCCAGCTCACTCACCTCCTGGCGCGGTGCTCTCTGGACTTCAGTTCCCTTATTTGAAAAGTGGGTGTAATTGTGGTAATTTCTTATGATTATTCTGGGGATTCAATGACACCATATGACAACATGTATGTGAAGTGCTTCGCCCATGCTCAAACTATCTATATATTTTGCTTTTCTTGTCATCATCAAAGATGGTCTTGGTTCCAAATATACCTGTGTGGGACAGAGAGTGGCCCTGGGGAGTTTTAAAGTCTGCTCCCTACTCGCTACCACCCTGAGACAAAAGAAAGAGACTTCAGGAAGGAGGACCACCAGGACAGCGTAACTAGTAGAGAAGGGAGGGCTGAGGGGTGGGGCTGCTTGGACTGTGCGTAGAGCCAGAGCCTGGGGCACGCAAGGCAGGTGCACCACTCAAGCTGCAAAGCGCCTTCAGTGGGGTCCTGCGCAAGAGAATCAGCCCTGAAGCTGGAGACCCTCCCCAGACCAGTGAGATCAGCAGGGCTTATCTGCGGGTGCAGACCAGGCTCTGGCATTGGTTAAAAGCTGACCTGGTGATTAGTGCATGTGTCCAGGGCTGAGAAGCACTCCTAAGGAGGGAGAAACAAGGGCAGAGACTCAAGCAGGCTGGCCTCTTCAAGGGCAAGCAGGAAAGCGCTGATGGGCAAGAGGGAGGGCTCTTAGGGGCCTTTCCCAAGAGCACAGCCTTGCATTGCACATCCCCCTCATGGAGAGGATCTGGGGTCCCTCGGAAGACTCCCTAAAGAGCTGAGCCTGGGGCGGGTGCAGGTGGAAGGCGGCGTGTGGGGCGTGGGGTATGTATGGGGGTGGGGGGATACAGAGCAGCCTTTTCCTGGAGTTCACTGGAGAGGGGTCCTCACTGGAGCAGCCGAGCCTGCCCAGGAAGCCTGATGGTCAGGGTCTGATGCCCGGATACAGGCAGAAAGCAAACAGAGGTGGCAGTGGCCGCCTCCCTCCCACTCTGCAGCAGCCCTGGGCATCCCACACCAGTGCGGCTGCGAGCCGTGAGGAGCTTTCCATGGAACTGACACTGACTCCAAACAGGCTTGTGGAATGGCGGAGCACCCCACATCCCAACGGCAGCCCGGGAAAAGGCTGCCGGGATCTGTGAGTGGCAGCAGACCTTGCAAACAAAAACTTGGTTCCTCATTGGGTCCTACCCTGAAGGCTGACATTGCCATTCCCAGAAGTCGTTGCTTTAAACTAGTAAGGCTTTGAAGACTGTTAGAATGTGCTAGTATCTGTTCTGAGATAACTGGCTGAAATCTCTTGATCAGATCGGCTGGGAGTCTGAGGGAATAAGACAGACTCTAAACTGGTGGCTCAGAAGAGGGCTCTGAGAGAGGGCCCACTTGGCAGGGCAGACCAGGTCGAGCCCAGCAGCGAGCCATGGGCACCGGGAGAGGACGCAGACTGAGCGTCCTGAAAAGAACCTCCAGCCCTTCAGGAGCTAATCCTAGAGGGTACAGGAGCAGCGCCCTGAAAACCCATTTCTCTTGGTCTGATTTTCTGCAAGCCAGAGCCTTGTATCAGGCTTGATACACTTACCCACAAACCTTCCACCCCTCCCACTTCCTTTCTCCCTTATCTTCCCTTCCCACCCTTTGCCTTGCTCATTCCTGCCGGGCAACCTCCCTCCCTTTCTTCCTGCCCTTTCTATCTTTTTTGATTTTTCTGCTCTCTTTATTTTTCCTTCCACGTTAAAACATCAAATGACATATTTGATTTTCCACTCTACCTACTCTTGATGAAGCCAGTAATCCATCGATGTTAAGAAATGTAACTACAACGTAGCTGCAAGGAAGACAAAAGAAAGTCCCGAGATTGGTCTTCACTGTCCACTCGTCACACTATGAAGCGATGACTTTTGACACAGCTGGCTCCATTGTTACAAGGTAAAGCTTCTTGGGGGCAGGGCTCTGGTACATTCTCTTCGAGGCATATGAGCCACACAATGAAGCGATGATAAGATAAACGCATAAATGAAAACTACAGCCAGTTGACTTCCAATTTTCTTTTTATCAGAGGAACCCCGTTTCCCACGAGTCCCTGCCATTTTCTCCGTTTCCAGCATGTGAGCCCTAGGGCACTCAAGGCTGAATGAGTGCCAGGGAATAACTCGTTGCAGAGGTTAAGTGACTTGACTGAGAACAAATGGAGAAATACACACTTTGGTAGAAATAAATTTGGACAAAACAATTTGGCAGGAAATAATTTGGTTAATGTACTAATTTGGTAAAAACAGTAATTTGGTTTAAAATGATTATTCCCTGATTCTGGATTTAGAGTATTTTTTGTCTAATGTAGTTTGTCTACTTTTATTCAACCCTTCATCTCATTTTTGTGTGTGTTCACCCCAATTCCTTTTCAGTCATTTCGCAGGGGTTGACTAATTAGAAATTAGTTGAAACAACCTGAATTATTTTTCCTACTTTAAAAACAATACATTCTTGCTACAAAATAGATAAATAAAAAATACAATGAGCTCCTATAATTCTATTCAGTGGCAACTCTATTTAACACCTCAAAATATATCCTCACTCATCTTTTTCTATACTTATACCTATATTACTATGTTCTTCCCCAAAATGAGATAATTCTCTTCAAAATATTTGGAAATATAATATATTTATGTAAACCATCCATAGCATATCATAGCATATGAGACTTCTAAGCTACCACCAAACTCTTTTCCTCAGCTACCTAGAGATTTTCCAGACTCACTTGCAGTTAGAATTGGCTATGAGATAGTGTTCTAGCCAATAAAATGAGAGCAGAAATTATATGCACCAGGTCTGACCCCAAAAATCTCCTACCCATGATCCTCCATGTCCTTTCCTCTTCAGTGTGACCTTAGAACTCATGTATTTATGATGGTGAAGTCACAATGTGCAAAGAGTCTGGATCTCTATATCACTGTTCAGAAGAGCATCAACTGGTGTTATGGAACACCCATTTTGGGTTTTCTGTGAGCAAGAAAATAAACTTCTACTGGATTAAGCCAATTTGGGGGATTTTGCTGAGACCTAAGGGCTTATATGTTTCCGTAACCGATGTTACCTTACTAATACACCTAGTCTGTTGAACCCGAGTACCATGATGTAGAGCATCTAAGGCACTTAACAGGCCAGCTATTATGAATGGTTTCATTTCTCTTCATTCTGGCCTTAGTCAGTCAGCTGCAACTGTATGTTACTCTTGCAGTTCCACAAATATGACATGCCTTTGCTTGCCTTGTCTTTGACCCTTAGCATATGATCCTTCCTCGTCCTCAGTTGCCCCTAGGAATCCATCCTGTGTGCTTACCCAACACCCTGTGTCTATTACAGCCACAGCATCAGCCTGAATGGATGGAACCTTCCTGTTTCTTGTTTACCTCCTCTATCTAAGGGAATGTGCCTCTACCATCGACTCCCTCATGCCTAGCATGGAGCCTAACCATCATGGATGCTGAAAATATTTGTGGAACAGATGACCTACACTGAAACCCTTTGCTCTTAGGCAAATTGCTTCACTTTTTCAATCACTTTTCTTTTAGAAAGGAGGTGGAGTTTTGTCATTAAGCCCTACCCAGAACATATGAACTCCTGATGAGAGTCAGTGATTCACTAACCAGGTACAAAAAAGGTTATTGCTTTATTTTTCATACTTTTCTTCCTGTTTATATGAAAATTGTCTTTGTGGCAAAAAAATCATAGTAAATTGTATTATTTATACATTGTTTTCTTCAAAACCAATGCCAGATGGCATACAATAATCACCATCACTATTAAAGGCAAGACTTTCTTGCAATAGATAGAAATGAAATAGTACTCTGCAGGTTATGGACATTTCTCTAGACTAAGTTAGAAAATGTTCAAGAAGAGAAGCAGCCACAAACTTTAGAATTTGCCAGTGATGTCCCCTTAACAAATCCAGATGATCTCTTTGTAGTCCTCATAATATTCAGCAATATTAAGCATTAATGATGACTACTGCTCTCTTGAAAATATTTTATTATTTTGGTGTTTGTCAAAAGTGCTCATCGGAGGTCCTGCCCCATTTAAAATGGAGCAAGGTGCCCCAAGGCTCTGTCCCCCCAAAAAAGTTTTGAACAACCAGCAAGAACTGGCAGAAATATCTTTCTCAATGTTCCAGAAAACAGTTCAAGGGCACAGTAATAGGGAGAGTGCCAAATCAAGAAAAAGGCTACTTAAAAGTATTAGGACCTCCTGGTGTCCTGGCTGGCCCCTCTCCTACTCTTTACCAGCTTGGCACGGAGCCAGTTCATGCTCTCAGTGCAGATTAGAGAGAATAGAGTTGTCCTCAGGCACATACTGGGAGCATGTATGTCTGCCCAGTTTGTCTAGTGATGGATTGAGAGACTTGCCATTCCATAACTTGCCCTAAATGTAGAAGGCAACTGTGATGGTTAGGCTATTGTGTCAACTTGACCAGGTAATTGTGCCCAATTGTTTGGTCAAGCAAGCACTGGCCAAATGTAATACAAGGGCATTTATGGACTTTAGTCACCATTGACTATACTGCAGTGGTAAGTCATAGATAGCTGATTACAGTTATATCAGTCGGGGAGATTGCTATCAGCAATGAATAATGCTTTATCTGATCAGTTGAATGCCTTAATAGGGGAAGTGATTTCAGTATTGAGTGAGAATTTTCCATCTCATCTTTGGACAGCCGTCATCTCCCAGAACTCATCAAGAGCCTACATTGGACTTTCATTGGAGCCCCTGGTTGCAGCCTGCCTGCAGAACCTGGACTTGTACATCCCCACAGCTGTGTGAGAGACTCTTGTAAAATCGCATACTATTGACAGACATATCTTGTTGATTCTCTTTCCCTAGAGAACCCTGACTAATACAGCAACTCACAGAACTCTCGTGCAGAATGCTGTGGATTAACAGTCAAGTCATGCTGCCTTGAGCAAGGAATTGTAGGTTACACAGCATGGTTTGCCCAGGGCCATGAGAGAACTGTTTCCTAGAAAAGAAGGGACATTTAGAACCATGTAAATGGAGGAATTCTTAGAGTCACTGTACACTGCCCAAGACAAGATGCATGAATAAAAAGAATCAGGGAGACCCCTATTGTTTGGCCTGAAGCTATCCTTTAAACTCATTGTATAGATAAGCCCTGAAGGAGAACATTGCACTGGTCAATCTGCAAAGACTAGGAAAGCTATTTTCCTTCCCCTCCTCCTCCTCCTCCTCCTTTTCTTTTTGTAATCTCCTAGCAATCATGGGAAGCTATGTCATAATACTAGATGAATACAAGCTTAAGGAACATATGACTCAGAATCTAAATACCAGTGATAAAATATTAAAATATCAAAATGTCAGGTTTCAACAAAAGGTCACAAAATATACAAAGCAACAGAAAGTGATGGCCTAAGTAAGGGAGATTAAAGCATTAGAAATCATAAGGGAGGAGGATCAGACCTGGGGCATATCAGACAAAGACTTTTAAAAATGGGTCCTAAATATGTTCAAAGAGCTAGAGGAAAAAGAGAAAGAATGAAAGGAAATCAGGAAAACAATAAGTGAACACAAAATATCAAGAGAGAGATGGAAAGAAACCAAATAGAGCTAAAGATCACAGTAACAGAAATTTAAAATTCCATAGAGGGGTTCAACAGAGATTGGAGCTGGCAGAAGAAAGAATTAGAGAACTTGAAGATAAGATAATTGAAATTATTCACTCCAAAAATCAGAAAGAAAAATGAAAAAAGTAAACAGAACCTGAGGAAGCTGTGGGACACTATTGAACATACCAATATATGCATTATGGGAGTCCCCAAAGGAGGGGGGCAGGAACGGGGGGAAAGAAAAGGGAAAAGAGTATATTCTAATAAATAATGGCTGAAAACTTCCCAAATTTAACAAAAGTTATGTATATTCACATACAAGATATTCAATGAACTCCAAACCAGATAAACCCAAGAGATCCACACTGTGGCATAATATAATCGAACTGTCAAATGCTAAAGATAGAGAATTCTGAAAGTCACTACAAGAGAGAAGCAATGTGTCACACACAAGGGGACCTTAATTAAGTGCCAATTTCTCATGAGAAACCATGAAGCCAAGAAGGCAGTGGGATGACAAATATATAGCACTTAAACCAAAAAAAAAAAAAAAAAAAAAAGCCAACCAAGAAATCTATATCTGGAAACAGTCTTTCAAAAATGAGAGTGAGGGGAAACGGACTTTGGCCCAGTGGTTAGGGCGTCCATCTACCATATGGGAGGTCCACGGTTCAAACCCCGGGCCTCCTCGACCCGTGTGGAGCTGGCCATGCGCAGTGCTGATGCGCGCAAGGAGTGCCGTGCCACACAAGGGTGTCCCCCGCGTGGGGGAGCCCCCACGCGCAAGGAGTGTGCCCGTGAGGAAAGCTGCCCAGCATGAAAAGAAAGTGCAGCCTGCCCAGGAATGGCGCCGCCCACACTTCCTGTGCCGCTGACGACAACAGAAGCAGACAAAGAAACAAGACACCAAGAACAGACAACCAGGGGAGGGGGGGGAATTAAATAAATAAATAAATCTTTAAAAAAAAAAAATGAGAGTGAGATTGAGCCATTCCTGGTAAACAAGAGCTGAGAGAATACGTCACCACTATACTGGCCCTACAAGGATGCTAGAGTTCTACAGCTTGAAAGGAAAGGACAGTAGACAATAGAGTGAAGCCACATGAAGAAATATTAATAAAAATCCCTCTTAAGGGTAAAAATAAATACCAGTACTATTACATTTTTTATTTGTAGCTCCACTCTTTACTTCCTATAGGATCTAAAAGGCTAATGCATAAAACATAATGATAAATCAGTGGTTTTTAGCTTCATAATATATAAACAGGTATTATAATTTGTAACAAGAACTACATAAATGTGTGGGGACATAGGAGTATAAGAACATAGTCTGTTTATACTATTGAATTTAAGGTTTGTATCAAAGCAAACGATTTAGATTGTTAAATTTAAGCCCCATTGCAACTTCATAGAAAATATCCTAGAATATGCAAGCTTACAGAGATAGAAATTAGAGTACAGTTTACCAGGGCCCTGGGGGAATGGGGAGTTATTGCATAATGGGTGTAGGATTTCTGTTTGGGGAGATGGGAAAGTCTTAGTAATAGAAGATGCTATCAATACCTAAATATTGTGAAAGTGTATGGTATGCTTGGAAGTGGTTGAGATGGTGAAGTTTATGTCGTATATATGTTCCCACAATTGGGAAAAAAAAGAGCAACTAAAGAGACAATGACAATGCAATACATGATCTTGGATGAGATCTAGCAAGGGAGGAGAAAAGGCTCAAAGGGATATTATTGGGTCATATGAAAAAATTGGAATATTGACTGTCAGTTTTAAATCAACATTTCAATTTCTTGAACTTGATAACTGCACTTGAGGCAGTTACATGGGTGACTGTCCTTGTTCTTAGGAAATATACATGGCAGTACTAAGTGTTCAAAGAACATGATGTATACAGCCTACATTTAAGTAATCAGGAAATGGGTGATAGGTAGAATGATATGGCAAATGCAGCAAAATATTAAAATTGATTTCAAATGGTGCCACTTTCTCAGTGTAACCTTTCCCTACTCTCTCAGATGAGATCGATTTCCTTATTAGATGTCTTTGTTTCATGGTGTGATAGCACTTTGCTTTATTATACTTTTCACAGTTCTTCTGTTTGTTTGTCTCCTGCTTCTCAAGACTTCCTTCTTTAATTCCTTGCAGGTTCACCCTCTTCCGTCTGTTCATTAAAATTTAGATTTCCTCAAGACCATGTCTGGAACCCTTTTCTCTTTTCACTGTATACCGCTGCACCCTAGGTAAACTTCTCCATACACACATCCTCAATTACCACTCAGACTCCCATAAATAACATATTTATATCTTCAGCTCTCTTCCGTGAGCTCCAGACCTGCTGACTGATGTATATCTCAGAGTCAATATTCCAAAACTGCTCGTCTTTCAGTTTCCCCAATTTCAAAGAAGAGTCACTGTCTCTACAGTTCTGTAGGCCAGAAACCAAGTGTCATCTCTCTCACTGCTCCCTAATTCCCAAATCCAAACCATCACTAGGGTCCAGCCATTTTCATTCCTAAATATGTTTTCAACTTCTCACCATCTTGTTACCCCAGACCACACTATGCTCATCTCTTTCCTTGTTTCCTGCAACAGATTTCACCCACTCTGGATACCTACAGTCCATTCTCCAAGCTGCAGTCAGAATAGTCTTTCCAAAATGCAAATATGGTATTGTCACCTTCCTCCTTAAACCGTCGAATAACTTTTCAATCCTCTCAGGATAAAAACAAATTCTTTCGGTTGGCCCAAAGACCCTGGCCTGGCCCCAGCCTGCCTCTCTGCTGCCTCCCACCCACCCAGCCTCCCCCAACACTCCACAGTGACAGTCTCTCAGTTCCTGAATCTACGCGCTTTCCCCCTCCCCACTCAGTGCCTTAACACACACTGTTCCTTCCGCCTCCATGCTCTTCCCACAGGCGCCCCTGCTTCTACCCAACCATCTTACTCAGAGAGTAACTCAGGGAAGCCTTTGTGGTGACCCTCTCAGATGTAACCAGCCCCCTTATTTGAAGATGTTATGGTGCAATACACTTTTCACTATCATCATTTTCACAATTGTACTTTTACATTTATTTGGGTTAAGTTCTAGATTAAAATATGACTCCTGGACTGGCTCATAAGCTCTCAGAGGAGTAAAAGGGTCAGGGACAGGATTCTGAATCTGTTTTGCTTATGGATTTCTCCTGAGAGCTACCCCAGGGCCTTGAGTCCCCATCCTTTCATGTTTTGTGATGAAATGGACTTGCTGTGACTTGAAGAATGCAAGGCCAAACCTGACTTGGCTTCTATGGCCAGAAATAAAGCTGATCTTTCTTTCTTTCTTTTTAAGGTTCTCCAATCACTATAATGAGTGCTTTTGAAAAACTGTAACCTTTTTTGTCCAAAATACCCTTCTGCAAATGGACATTGAATGTGGTCGGACAGTTAAACTTTCTAACTCTGACAGGCAACAGTCCAGAGGAGAAACACCTCTTTAATTTCTCTGCAGGCAGAAGGTGTTCAGACCTAGAAATCCTGCAGAAGTCTTTTGAAGATCACTTCTTTCAGAAGACCTCAGACTTAAAATGTGAATTTATAATCTTTTTATTGCTGAGACAGACATCATCAGTGATATAGACCTTGCCGAAGGTAGAGGTATTGACTTATGGACAAAGGAAATGATGCGATGTGAATTCACCTGAAGAGTCTTAGAAGATCTTGACCCACACTTACCCTTGCCAGGCAAAACTGACTAGGGGAGCGTGGGTTTCATTTGCTACTTTGGTGAGTAAAAATTTTTAACACATAAAGATATTCAAATTAATTAGATATCATAAATTTATATGTATTGTCATGTTAGCAGTCCACATCATTGGTCTCTTATATCACACAAGCACAAAATTATATATATAGTATTGTGGAAATATATTTTTCTGGAAAGGGGATCCATAACTTTGGTCAATTTCTCAAAGGAGTTCTTGACATACAAGTATAAGAACCTGCAAGCTACATACTAACAAAGACCTCTTGCCATTCTAAAATTACATAAATCTCAGTTTAAAGCCAAACTGGTCATATTATTGGATATTTTAGTGAAAATCTAGATCCCTTGTCTTTGCAAGGCCAAATATCTAGTTGAAAATAAAGTCCAGTTTTTACTCAAATGTTTGGCATTAGGAACAGAGAGGCAATGAACTTAGCTATGATGTTAACTCACACATTTCCATTAATACAATTGATGCTGGGCTCCTAATTTTACCTGTATGTGACTGAATGCATCCGAGTTCAGCCCCTGAAGATCGCCATGTGAGGCTCCACCATGGAAGGGAGAGGAAAGAAGCTGAGGATGATCTGTAATTCTTGAACAACAGCCAATACATGCCTTCTTACTTATTAAAATGAAATCAACCAAGACCTGATGGGAACTGGATCAGATGCCCCCCTGTTAACTCCTCACCAGGCCACCTCTAAAGTGGAGGAGTAGAAGCCAGGTGAAAGCTGTCTTTCCCCACATAGACGGTGTCCTTTTCCTCTTTCCTCCTGCACAGGAGCTGTGGAACCCAGGAGAAGAGTCGGGCCCAACACCAGCCCATGGGCACATGAATGATTGCCCCCCAGCTCTCCTGAGTGCTTGGCTGTAGGGGTTCACCTTGCAAAATGCACGCAGAGAAATGTAGAACGTCGCACACTGACTCCAAGGAGGTTTAGCCACAGACTCTTAAAATGGTGCTATGTGTTTCGGTATTTTATGACAGCCATGAGAATAAACCTAAAAACAGCTGTGACCATGTAAGGTAGAACCAATTGTCCAAGGAGTTCAAACTATATTTCCATATAACATCTTACTTATTCTCCCATATTTCCCAATTTCTCCTCCTTCTTCAAGACATGCTTCTCTGCTCTGGGTTGCTCTCCAGTATGGAGTGGATAAAAGCCTCTTCATTTTGCCCCCTCAAAAAAATGGCTTTGACCTCAGACTGGAAGGAAGGGGTGGGGAAGTACGTCAGTGAAGAACACGTGCTTAGCTCTTACCCGTTACAGAATCCCACTGGGTCCTGCATGTACAGTTCCTGGCTGATTTCTTTGGGCTTGCTGCCCTGAATATTTGATGTAGGGCCTGGGATCATTTCCTGAGGTGCATTTCTCCCTGCACAGCTCAATGACACCACTGGCTGGGGTGCTGCAGGCTCTGTTTACAATATTAAATTTCTCAAGGCTTGAGGTGGGGTATTTTGGACTCTTCACCACTGATCAGTTTTTCAGTCTGCTGCTTTATCTACCTGACAGGAAGACTTGAACTACTGCCATTTCCAAATTGCACTTCTAAATATTGACTTAATGGCGAGACTCAGTGTCATAACATGGCTCACTGGAGCAATGAAGATTTTCCAGGCCTCATAGAGAGGTCTGCACAACGTCTTGTGGGGAAGGGAGAAGGAAGAGGGGGATTTAAGAAGGAAAATAAAATCGAGCCCTGTTTAGAGGAAATGCCATAGCACTTAATCTCGTAGAGACAAATGAGCACTCACTGGGCTATTGGCCGTGGCTGGAAGGGACCATGGGGGAGGGGAAAGGAGAGCAGTGACCACTGACCACTCAGTTGTGCATCAGGAAGAGCGGAGAGTGCCAGGCCCTCCTGGCTGGTCTGGGCAGTGGGGCCTTCAGAAACAGCCAGCTCTCACAGAGTTTCTGTGGATCCAGTTTAGAAAAATGAAGAAACAAGAAACAAGAGGCTCTTCATTCCAATTTCTCTCAAGATTTCACTGCAGCCAGAACTTTAGCTAATCTTCATTTAGGTCACTGAGAAAATTCTAGGTGGCTGTCTTTGTAACTTCTTCCTCCTAATAGGATGGTACCTAGTCCATCCCAGCAGTTGTAACTGATCTTGGAGGGGGCAGAATGTGACACATCACATTAGTGGTTGAGTTGTGTGTCAATCTAAGTCAGTCCTTTCTTGCCCTGAAGGAGCTGATTCAGAGGAACAACAAGATACTTTACATGCCAGTGAGCGTTATGCTTGTGTAGATTTTCAGTCATATATAAATTCAAGTTGTTTGTTATCATTAAGTACTGCAGGGAGAAGAATTAGATCTGGCGACTCCCCCTCTTTACTCGTTAGCGTACCCCCTCCTTGCCATGAGCACTGGAATCTGTGGCAGTCCAAAAGGCCAGCCACAGGAGATCACATGTGGAGGAGATAAGAAACCAAGGTGGGTGGAGAGCTTTGGAGGAGATTCTCTTCAGATTATGATGAACTCTAGTTCTAAGACAGAAAGTTAAACTAACTAGCTACCATGGGACATGGTCCTTACGGCATCAGGGAAGTATTCATCTTGAGGTCCCCAGATACAGTTTAAGGAGATTCCCAAGGCAGAGTGCCCAATCCATTCCCTCTCCTCTGCCTCTGGCGTGTGAACCCTCAATTTATTGATAAGGATGCTTCTGAGAATGACCTCACAGTGCAGCAAAATCTTTTCACTTTAGACCTTATTGCACTGGGCTCCAACCTGAATTCAACTCTTCTAGAAAGCTGGATTAGCCTGCATGATACACCAGCTTGCTTCCTTAATCAAAGATTCAACTCCGTGAAAGGTTGAGTCTCCATTTAAGGTAATGGAGTAACCCTTCCTTTGCTTGAAAGCTCCTTCGCATGTTAGGGGAGGTGGCTGCTGCAGACAGAGTGCTGTACATTTTCTAATGAAACTCTACAGGAATCCCCCTAAAAGCAATATCTCCCAGCAGAGCCATCCTGTGTCAATTCTTCTGCCCGGTTTTCAGTTCATGCAACCTCCCGTGGATGCCAGGCTGCTCCGTGGCAACTTCCAAGGCACCTAGCAGGCCCACATCTGACAGCGTGGTTGTGGACCTACTTTCCATGGTCTCAATCTGTCTGTGTTCTGCGCAGCTCCAAGGCCTGGCACAGCCTTGAGTACCCCTAGCAACGCTCCACATTGCTATCACCCCTGACCGGCATCCTCCAAACCCTTGCTGACAGCCCACGCCCAAAACGTGGGCCATCTGTGATCCAGCCTTGGTTTACTCATCCTCCTTTCCACTCTCCCAAATCTCTGCCTGCCACCCTCCTCCAAAACCCACACCCTTCCATAATTCCCTCACACTACTCCTGCCCTCCAGTCCAAGCCAGTGAGGTCCCCCAGCTGCTGCTCCCCTTCACCTACCAGGCTGTCCTTCATTTAGCCCTTCATTTCTTCTGGGTCTCCCCTGATATCATCCTCCATAACTGCACTAAGGAACTGGGGCCTTGTGCATGAAAAGTCTAATTGCCCACTTACGGAAGGTTAAAGTCTTACATATTGGAAGACAATGATCAATTTAATTATTGTGTTGCCTCTGAATCCTCTCATCCTTAATGAAAGATTTTTGACTGTCAAGAAGAGAGAATCCTGAGGACTTATCACAGCAGCCATGGCAGTTTGTGTTATTACCTATCTCATTGCAGTAAGTAAAGTGATTTATTCTCTCACTGATCTAGGATGTATGGGAGGAGTATTAATATAAAGGGACATTTAATGCACCGCCAAAATGTTGTAGATGCTTTGAATCCTCTTTTCAATATTGATGGGGAACTAAAATCTGTAGGAATGGCACACCAAATTCTTTTCTAAGGCAAATAACTACCCTTTATCTCCTTGGTATATACAAAATTTTGAAAAAGCATGATATACCACAGCAATATTCCTGAGCCAAAGGAATCAGGAAATAAAGAGTTCAAAATAAAATTTAAAACATGCCCATGAGACATACTTCTCAGCGAGCCTATTTTCTAAACCACAGCTTGGTCTTTGAACAGGACATCTACATCCTTTGTCATCATAGCGGTGGAAGCTGGAGGGAGCTTTCAACGCACTCACCAGGCCAGTAGTACATGTAGACCTTCCTTTTGGCCTTGGTCAGAGTGATCCACAGAGGCTCTGATCCATTCCACCAGAGAGGCAGCAAGCTGTCCTTGTTGACACCAATGTCGAACGACTTGTTGGTGCTGGGGTCCCACATGTAGTTCCCAATCATCTGATGAACCTCACAGTGGCGGCCTATGTGAATGAGAACACAGAGCTGTCAGTCTAATGTTCCAGTTGTATTTATTTTTATCTTGGTTTTTTTATTATAACAGCCATTCATGCTCATTTGGGGATTCTGAACAGCATAAGATTTGTTTTTGATTTATTTTTATCACGTACATTTCTTCTCTCCTAGACTGTGCCATAGAGGTAAAAATTCCATGAGATGTCTAATAATTGGCTGAGGATGGGGTTTATTTCGAAGTTAATCTGTCGAGTGTAAGGCTGTTTTAAGTTGAGCTGAGTCCACTGTGCCGGATTGACCAGTGCACTCTTCATGACTTGAAGTCTAAATATGAAGCCGTGTGGCAATAATAGATTCCTGAGGGACTAGAGTTAGGATCTTACCACAGAGCTCTCTCTGTGTCCCTTCCAACCCCTTCTCCCACAAGATCAGGAGTCATGGAGTTTATTCTCTCCCTTTCTGGATAGAAATTGTTGTCTCAGCATTGCACAATGATGGAACCAAAGACATTTGGAACAGAATGATGAAAAAAAGAGATTCAACTTTGAAAAACAAAGCAAGAAAACAACCCTCAAAAATGGAATGTTATAATATATAGAAATGAGGATTGGTTCTTTTGGGCACAGCTTACTCCCAGAAGAGAAGCCAGAAGTGAAAGACGTAAGTACTTGGACTCTTTTGAAACATTAGGCTTAAATAACTTGTTTTGAAGCAATCTAGTACATCATTAAAGTAAAAATAACACAAACATTGGCAAGTGCATCAAATATTGCTGCAATTTCAGTGACAGTCATTGGCACCAGGAAGAAATGCTGCCTAACTATGATTAATCAAAGTTATTTTGCTTGTTTGTTTGCTGTTGTTTCCTCTTCTCTCCACTTCCGCACTTTATTTTTAAGCAAAAAGGAGAAACCATAAAATACAATTTTGCAAATGTGAAGACAAAAATACTATAAAAGAAAAACTTTTAATTTCATCACAGAAACCCAAGAATTGAACAAACCATGGTTTGAATTTAAAGCCCAGAGATCCAAACAAAATGGTTTTACCCCCGAGCTATAAAGTTAGTTTTTTAACCTTGACCAAAATTTCACATGTGGACTGATAAAATTGAAAAGTAAAGTAAAAACTTTGAGGAGTTTTCCCAATTGTTAAGGAACTTAATAATTTTATTCCTCCAGCTTACATTTAAAAAGGCCCCTACGTAGCTAACACTGTATTGATAAGTGCAAAGAATCCGATCTGAATAGATGTGGTCCCAGCCCTCAGTGTCGTGTAACTTAATACTCAGTGGAGAGGGAAGCAGACTTGGCCCAACGGATAGGGCATCCGCCTACCATATGGGAGGTCCGCGGTTCAAACCCGGGGCCTCCTTGACCCGTGTGGAGCTGGCCCATGTGCAGTGCTGATGCGCGCAAGGACTGCCGTGCCACGCAGGGGTGTCCCCGCATAGGGGAGCCCCACATGCAAGGAGTGCGCCCCGTAAGGAGAGCCGCCCAGCACGAAAGAAAGTGCAGCCTGCCCAGGAATGGCGCCGCCCACACTGAGAGCTGACACAGCAAGATGACACACCAAAAAGGAACAGATTCCTGGTGCTGCTAATAAGGATAGAAGCAGTCACAGAAGAACACGCAGCAACTGGACACAGAGAGCAGACAACTGGAGGAGAGGGGGAAAGGGAGAGAAATTTTTTAAAAAAGAGAGAGATACACAGAAGAAGGAAAAATAAGAAGACATAGCAGAACAGGGAGTTGTGGTGGCTCAAGAGAGTATTCACTTCCCTCCCACTCTGGAAGGTTCCAGAGCCGCCTAATGAGAATACAAGCAGACACAGAAGAACACACAGCGAATGGACACAGAGAGTAGAAAATGGGGGGGCGGGGGCGGGGGAGGGAAATAAATAAATCTTTTAAAAAAAAAGTAAGACTATTAAGGGAGCCCCTCTCATGGGTAAAAGTTTTTATCTCTCTCCTTAAAACAAACTACTGCATTTCATATGCAAAATTGATTATCTTAATGAAGTTCACTTAGCCTTTTTACAAGGCAAGACAATCATCTAGTACTCATTGGCAATGTCTCCTCTGCAGAGAAGTCCTTCTCCATGATGTTCTGTAACTTCCTCCCTGGGCAGGGATGACATCTCACCCGGGACTGGTGTGCACAGAAACTGAGGAAGCCTGCAAAGTTGGAAGGAGGTGGGGAAAAGTGTTACCCAGGTCAGTAACCAAAGAAGAGCCTCTAAATGAACCACCAGGAAAGAACCACAAGTGTTGGGAATAGGAGATCTGGGAATAATAGGAAGAGGTTCCAAGTGGGAGAGGAGCAAGGATCTCTTCAAGTGTTGACCTGTTTTGGAAGAAATGCGTGCGACCTAAATACAGTCAGAGGCCTGCGGTGAGGCTCATTCGCAAAGTGCTGCATTCAAAGAAGTGTGAAGCAGCCAAAAATAACTGTTAAAGTACTATAATCTTCACTTGTATATCTCAAAAAACCTTTGGAAATTTTGCCTCTTCTTTTAAACATTCATTTTCAGCACTTGGGAGCACAAAGGGTCCAGATTCTCTCCTCCTCTTCTGCTGCTTGTGCAGAGAATTAGGGGGAGCCACTAAGGATTGCAGAGTTCTTGTACGACTGAGAGGGTGTGTGTGTGTTTTTGTGTGTGTGTGTGTATAAGAGACAGAAGGAAAGAGAGAGAGATTTTCCCAGGGAATATCTGCCAAATTAGATTCTCCACCTGTTACACACACGTCTCCAGGAGGCACCCACAGGAACTGGCTGGAGGGAGATATGATCTGGTTATGCAGTTAACACACAAACCTAGCATATTTCACATAAAGAAACCTTATTTCCTGTGGCTCTCTGAGTCCCTTAGCTTTTCTCTAATGGATCTTCTCGCTTATCCAGGCTGCACGCTACAGTCACAGCCTTGGTGCTCCTGTGCATACCAGTGGAATCAATCGGTGGTGTCATCAACACAAGCCAACCTCAAGGACTTTAATCATGACATTCTTCAGGAAAACGTCTTTGAGACAAGTGCTCCAGAGATGTTAGTGGTTCCCACTCCCCTCTAGCATCCTGATTGATGTCAGCTGGTCTGGAGTGGCTTCTTGATTCTAAGAGAAGCTCCAGCCTTGTGGAAGGAAATTTATCATTCTGTCTCCCAAGACTCAACACTTCCCCGAGGGCTGGAAGTGATGCACAGGAATGGAAGCTTCTGCTTACTTTCTTTGGGTTACTGGTGACCAAAGAAGATTCTAGAACCAGTGGTTCCCCTTATATGAGTAAAATAGTTTTCAAGTTTTGGTGGAGTTCTTTCCACAAGGTCAACAACTAGACAGTGGGTTTTTATTTATTTATGTATTCATTTATTTTTATTTAATTGCCTTTTATAAAAGATACATAGACCACAAAAAATATTACATCAAAAAAATATAAGCAGTTCCCATATACCTCACACCACCCCCCACTCCTCCCCCATCAAACTCTTTCATCATCGTGGCACATTCATTGCATTTGGTGAACACATTTTGGAGCACTGAGGCACTGCATGGATTATAGTTTACATTGTAGTTTACCCTCTCCCCCACTCCATTCAGTGGATTATGGCAGGATATATAATGTCCAGCAACTGTCCCTGCAATGTCATGTAGGACAACTCCAAGTCCTGAAAATGCCCCACATCACATCTCTTCTCCCTCTCCCTGCCCTCAGCAACTACCGTGGCCACTGCCTCCCCGACAGTAGGTTTTATTCTTTTGGCAGATTGGACCTTAGGTGAAATGGGAGATTATATTTTCTAAAGGCTTACCCACAGATTCCGTGCTAGTCCCTAGGGGTTTCCCCTGGTTCCAGGAAGAGCGCCTGTTGTGGGGGCCAGCAGGAGCACGTGGGCTCCCCATCTCATCATCTGCTCAGAGCTTCTCTCACAGCTGAGCTGATGTTCCCTCTCGTGAATATATCAGGGCTGGCAGTCTTGCTTGCAGCAGTCGGAGCCTGCTCTCTCCAGCTGGTTTCCTTACCTATCCTGTCTCTCTCTGGCTTTTTCATTTTTATTGTCTGGGTAAAAGTGGTGGTTGAAAGAACAGAACAAAACAAAACACAATGTACTGGGTTCTGCGGCCCACAAGCTCTCATCTCCATGTTCCAGCCTGACTCATGTCTATTTTTATACATCTGCAACTCTTCTTGATTTTTCTTTTTTTTGGACTTTCCAAACAGTTTTTGCTATGGTTTGAGTATTTGGATCTTTTGCTCAAGGCGTTAGTAGAAACTTTCCTGACACTGTCACAAACCACAGATCTCAGGTGGCTTCCTGGTATGGTGTAAAAAATATGTACCTCTGCTCTCCCTCCTCCTCCAAATGGCAAATCTGTGGGGCTTTAAAATTGCTACGAGGAGGGGCAGTACTCACGAAGAAAATGGGGGCTGCTCCTGGCATGAAAACTTCCAAAAGTAGTTGCAAATTTTTCTCCTTACTTTTCCCCCTTATTCCTAAGACCCAAAAGTTTATAAAAATATTATGAAATGTGGCAACCAACCTGCTGCTTGAAGGAGGTGTGGACTCTTCAAGCCCATCCATAGATCTCACCTCAATTTAAGAATTGCTGCATTTGACTGGAGACTACTAGTGCCAACACCAGACAAGAGGCACTGCCTGCCTTTCTCAGAGAGAACTCATGGAATAGTCCCTAAGCCTGGAAACAGCTGTATGAAAAAGGCAGGACAGGCCATCTTCATTTTTTATTCTCCAAAATCTTCCTCAAGTGTGTTCTGATGTAGTGGCATCACCAAAGTTTCTTAGCAGGCACACACAATCCTCTGCACCGTGTTATATGCTCTCCAACTGCTCAGAAATGAGTGGCCTTCACATCAAACGAGAAAACAGAGGATTTGTCCATTTCATCTGTCACCAATGAGCATCTGTAACTGCTGTTGCTCCCCAGTTATCAGTTTTTATTTTTCTGTTATTTTCATACAGTAAATGTTAGTTCCTTCTATAGTTCCTGACTCATTTTATTCTTTTTTTATTCACTCAGCATACATAATGAAATAAAGTTTACATGCCAACTATACATAAAGATGAAAATATATGGTCTCTGCCACTGACAGTTAAGTAGGGGCAACAACATGGTACAACAGTACAATCAGATTGCATAGATTCAAATTCCAACTCTGCTGTTTTCTATCTGCATGAACTCGGACAAGTAGCTTAAGCTATCTGAAGCCGCAATTTCCTCATCTGAGTAGTGGACATGATAATAATTATTGTGAGATATACACATATGCAGTCCTCCCTTTGCACGGTAGTGTGGGACCATAAAAATGTACCACAAGGGAGCGGATATACCTCAGTGGTTGAGTGCTTGCTTCCCTTGTATGAGGTCCTGGGTTCAATCCTTAAAAAAAAAATTACTGTGCTGAAATCATGAAAAGTGATCTTAATAATCAATGAGAAAAGTACAATTGCTCCATGAACTTTAAAAATTTTTATCAACACATTCAAAAATCTCTTACTGTCAGTTATAAATGTATAGGGAAATAAAAAAATAGCAAAACTAATATTTATTTAGTATACCCACATTTAAAACATTAGCAGCATTGAGAATTAGAGTTTTATTTCTTTGTACAAAACTTACCAAGAATCAGTTTGAACAGTGCATGCTGTCTTCTCAAAGTATAGCTTATGAAACAGAGGTGAACTATCTAACTCCTTTCTAAGTTTTGGATCAGCTTCCAACATTTTATACTTTGTGCTTTCAATGTCATTAAATATCTCTAAAAGTTTCTTTAGTGTGAAGTTTTATGAGGGTGTTACGTTCTCTAAGACATCATAATCCTTTTCATTACAGCCATTTTCCTAATTTATGTTGATAAATTCACCTCCATTAAGTTCTTCTGGCTGCAAATCTAGAGTTCTTTGAATAGCACCGGTGTCAACAATCCCATGATAAGCTATTTCTTCTCTAATTCCATTTATGTTTGATTAAAATTCTGCGAAGTTATTTGTACAGTGTGGTGAAAGTCTCTGTCGCACAGTGCATGTATTATTTGCTGTTTCTTTCTGTCAGGATGCATGAATGTTTTCAGTTTCATGCCTTACATCATATTTCTTCCAAAAGTCAGCTAAAGAAATTGCATGATCTCCAACTGTAGCCTTAATAGCCTGTCTGAAAATCCATCTAAGATAATAGACTTTAAAAGTTGAAATAAATCCTTGGTTTATTTATTGTATTATTAAAGTTGCTTTTTGTAGTAAAAAGCAAATGTTTACATTTTAATTCAAGTGCCAAAGAGAAGCTGGGTGACCTGGAGCATCATCTAACAGCAGTAGTGAATTAAAGGTTTAATTATATGGGTTTGTCAATAGGAGACAAGATGGCAACACAACTACACTCACTGCTGACTGTGCATGAATTGAGTAACAGATGCACAGTGGCCAATCACCAACCGACTTTGAGGAAGGATGTGATTGGTCACTGATCGTGATGTGCATTTGTTGTTCATGTAGTGATTTGTGGGCTCAAAAGCTAACCTTGAGTGGGGTGAGGGGGGTGGGGCGTATATGGGGACCTCATACTTTTTTATGTAACATTAAAAAAATAAAGACAAAAAAAAGCTAATCTTGAAGTTTGTACTTGATGCTACGAAAGCTACAGTCAGGATTACCAAGTTTATTTGAGCACAGTTAGTACATCATGGTAACTGAAATGTGAAGCATGTTGTTGGGCAACTGGTATTATTTAACTCAATGGAAGTCACTGAAATGTGCACAGATCTGGACTGTGAAAAATGAGGAGTATGTGTAGATATACATAGTTCATATTAAGCACCCTGAATATTAACTTACATTGTCGTTAGGGGAGAAAGTCGCACAGACAAACGTCATCTAGAAGTCAGCGGAATCTCCCTCCTCTTGAGCTCTCCAATGACAGGGTTCTAACCCTATACTCCCCAAGAGTCTTACAAATCCCCAAGAGACTCACACAATTTCAGTCACCTGTATCTCTAGACTCCTTTTTCCATGATATATGGTACCCAGAAATGAAGCTCAGCCCTTTCCTGAAGCCCACAAAGGAAACCCAATTACAAAGTATTCATGAATATGGTGAAATTTGTTGGGGATTTATTTGGGGTAAAGAGGGAAAGACTTGAGATCAATGCAAAGAACATCAAATTCGATGTCAGACATCGAGGTTCCTAAAAGTCCTTTCTACTCTGCTCACCAGGGATTTCTGTGTGGTCCTTCACTCTAAAACTCCCACCCTTGCATATAGCATCACCCTGATCCATCTCTTCTCCACTCTCTTCTCCACAGCACCTCGCTCCAAAGTTCCCCTCCAAACTTCAAAGTTTTCTCAAAGCAATTCAGTCCTCCAGAGCTCCTGCTTCACTTCTAAAGTCTTATTGTTCATGAGGTTGCTGAAAAAATGGAAGGAGGGAGGGAGGGAAGGAGAGGAGTGAAAGCAGAAAAGAAAAATTTGTTTCTTTTGAACTGGAGTCATGTGCTTTAGAAAACCATTATAGGGAAGCGGACTTGGCTCAGTGGTTAGGGCGTCCGTCTACCACATGGGAGGTCCAGGGTTCAAACCCCGGGCCTCCTTGACCCGTGTGGAGCTGGCCATGCGCAGTGCTGATGCGCGCAAGGAGTGCCCTGCCACGCAGGGGTGTCCCCGCATAGGGGAGCCCCACATGCAAGGAGTGTCCCCCCTAAGGAGAGCCGCCCAGCGCAAAAGAAAGTGCAGCCTGCCCAGGAATGGCGCCACACACCCGGAGAGCTGACACAGCAAGATGACACAACAGAAAGAAACACAGATTCCCAGGCTGCTGACAACAACTGAAGCAGACAAAGAAGACACAGCAAATAGACACAGAGAATAGACAACCGGGGCGGGGAGGAAAGGGAGAGAAATAAATAAATAAATCTTTTTTTATAAACAAGAAAAAAGAAAACCATTATAGTAAGTGTTTTCTTAATGTGATGCCAGATTAATTTTAGAAGGAAGAAAAAAGGCACAATGTATATGTGTAAATGTGTATGAATGTTATATGCATATGTATATATATGTATGACATCCAGTTAAATTTGGATTTCAAATAAATGACAACTATTTTTTTAATTACAAGTAGGTCCCAAATAGTCCATGGGACATATTTATACTTAAAAAATTATTTGTTGTTTATCTAAAATTGAAATTTGACTGGGTTTCCTGTATTTTATCTGGCAACCGTAATTCTAGCTATAAAAAGCACAATTTCCCCCCTTTTTCACAATGACAGCAAAACATGGAAAGTGGAATAAGGAGGAATGCACAAACTGCAGGGGGAATTTAGAATAAGAAGCGGTTAAGTCTGTCAGGAAGTGTCAGGGAATGCTTCTCAGAGGAGCTGAAAGATGAGTAGAACTTTCCCAGGCAGAAAGGGCACACCAGATAGAGGTGACGGCATGTAGAAAATGATGAAGGAATGAGTGAGAACTGGATATTTCTTAGTGAGGTAAAACGTAGAATTTTGTTATTTCATCCCTCACTGTTCACTTTCCCTGAAAAGCAAGATCCTCTTAATGATATGTCTTGACTCAGTCCAAGTCCTTGCAATAAACGCAGGGCCCAGGGTTTAATGAGGGCTACTTGCCAAGGACAGTGGGCAGCACTGAGGGAGCCAATAAGAAAGGGGGAGGCATTACCCGCTTCGCTTGAAGAGCAATGGGAGGAGGTGCAGTCACCCGGGAGAGAGCTCCAGGAATGAACGCCCAACCTCACTCTCTTCCCACCCTCCCACTGGCCGACTCCAACAGAAGCCAGAAAACAAAGGAGTCCACGGGAGACCCTCCTTCAAGGTCAAACCTGGGGCTGGAGGCCGGCAAGACAAGGCAAAGGAGCAAATGCAGAACACCCACAACCAGGGGCCAAAGGAAATCCCAAGACTTGGCTTTTTACAGAAAATCATGTTGGCCACCTGGGTAGGGATCCTTCACTCAATCTTGGAGACCAGCTGAACTTGACATCACTGGCAATGGGCCTTGTGAGCCTTTTTTGGAGCTGCACACATCTCAGAATAGGAAGGGATCCCAGGTGGCCTCCTGGTCTAGTCCTCCACCTGTAAAATCAGAGGTAAGGAACAACTCTCTACGTTTTATATAAATTAGGTCTAAAGGGGTTGAATATTTACCTAACGTCACAAAGCTAATAAATGGTGGGTGTGGAGCAGAAGCACAAAGAGAACAAGAGCAACTTGCACCTGGGCCTCCTGTCTTTTCATGTAATGTTCTCTGCACTGCACTCTCTATGACTATAATAGATTTAGTGACTATCTGTACTCTGGAACATAAACATATGCTGATTTAGAGGTGAGACATCTCAGGTTGTTGTGGTTTTTTTTAATCGTTTTATTTGTTTTAAACATACATGCAGAAAAAGAACTACATAACTGGTTATATTAATAAACAATAAGGTTCTACAGCCAATGAAGAAGTTCTCTTTTATATAAAAACTTTCTTCATAACGAGGATATAATCAACTTTAAAGTGTAACATTAACATTTAACATCTAAAACCATTCCTTCTGCTTTTCTGAGGTCCAAATATATTTTCATTAGATGACTGTGACTCTGTCTACTAGACATAAAAACAGCTGGTTGAAAAGTGAAAAGCGAAGTTATATTTTAGGTGCATCAATTTAGTCAAAACATTGCTCTGTCAACACAGGTTACAAATTCTAAAAAGGCCCTTGGAAATCATTCTTTTCTAAGGTATTAGCAATTTTGCCCAGCAGCAGCCGCAAATGAGTTCTGAACCCAGTGACAGGCAGACCTCTGGGGCCACCCACTGGAAGTTCAGGTTATAGCGATTTGTGACCAGCAAACCGGGCTGTGGGGAGATGTGTCCAGCTCTGGGAGAAGATGGCAGAGTGGAGAGATGAAGGCATTCAGGCAGACGGGCGAGAGTCTGGGTAGGGGATCTTCCCACTTTCTAGCCGTGAGAAACTGAGGCAAATCCTTCTCACTTTGTCCACCTCTAAAATGGGGGTAAGAATACTTCCCTGGCTGAAGCGTGTAATTAAAAGCAGTTAACACATACCCAACACTTGCTACATTCTAGGTACTGTTTAAGCGCCTCTACTCCATGACCCTGTGAGATAAGTACATCATTAGCCCCGCTTGACAGATAAAGCCCCGGGAAGCTGCCTTGCCTGAAGTCGCCCACCAGGAGGTGTGGAGATGGGTCTGACTTAGCCTCAGTCCAGAGTCACGGCTCTTCACCAGTGCAATCTACCACGCTAGGTTAGCAACGTAGGAACGCGCGCCCAGTGCGCGCCCAGCAGTGAACAGGCTCGCTGAGCAGCGTGCTGCTCGCCAGCCTCTAGCGTCATCCTCAGCGCAGCACCCACTCCGGGGACGCTGCCCGTTCGGATGGTGGGGTTCAGCCTGGTCAGGAGGCACTGCGCGGGGCAATCCACGGGACGGATGAGGGGCTGCACTAGACTCGGGAGGAGCCCAAGTCAGAGCCGAGAAGACCAAAAGCTTGAAGCAGTTTGACAGGTTGGTTGATTGGTTTAGTAATAAGGGTAGTTATCAATTCTCGGCAACCTCCCGAGTATTTGGACCTAGGTACCTTATGTCTGTAAGCTAATTTAATCTTCACCAGAACTCTAAGAGACATGAAAACAGCTTCATTTTGCAGACGGCGAGTGGCTAGGCAAGGGCCACGCGGAGAGAGCCCTCTGACCCCTCCCTTACTGCACGCTTGCCAGCAGGCTACCCCTTCCAGCCATTGTGTTGTCTTGACAGCACACCAGGTATTGGTCATTTTCCTAGAGAGTGCCTCATAAGCCAGCTTGATTCTGAGACTTTTACCCACACATGGAGATGCGCCATTTCCAGAATGCCAGCACACTGTTGTTTTAGTTTCCCAGCTGCCGAAATAAAAACCATCCAACAGGTCGGCTTAACAATGGGAATTTTTGGCTCACGGTTTCAGAGGCGAGCAGGCTTGCTTCTTCTTGGATTGGTATCTTCTGACTGCTCGGCAAACTTCGGTGTTCCTTGGCTTTTCTGTCACATGGCAACACACACGACAGTCTTCTCCTTTCTCTTCCAACTTCCACTGGTTTTCAGTTTCTTGCTTTTCTCATGGCTTCTTTTTCTGTGTCCAGTTTCCTGTGCTTATAAGAATCTCAACCGAATTGGATTAAGGCCCACCCCAATCAGTGTGGGCATGCCTTAGCTAATAGCATCTTCAAAGCTCCTGTTCACACACAGGCTCACACCCCAGGACCAAGGGCTGGGAACTGGACATGCCTTTTGTAGGGGATCTGATTCAATCCCCAACAGCTCTTATTTCTTGTGATCAACTCTTGTGTACAAACATTCCCACAAATATCTCTAAAGGAAGGAATGTCATCAGACAAGGAATACTAACAGGAAGAGAGTTTTCCTCTCCCTCTGGAAAGAGTACAGCTGTAGAAAGTAAGGTTCCCAAAGGTCTGAAATCTGTGTGCCTCAAGTTACTGGGTGCATTCTAGAGACTAAAAGTACGTGCATCATCTCAAATGGGCATGGCTCCAGAAAAAAGAGTGCGATGTACCTGACTCAGAACTGGGCCAACTGAGAATGCTAAAAAAGAAGTCAGGCTCCCCCACTCCTCGCGGCCTCTCAGCACTTCGTTGTGAGCATTTTGAGAGTCTAACCATTAGATACCCTGTTTCGACTACAGAGTTTTCAAGTAACTACATGATACCCAAGAGATTTGAAAGAATTAACAATGCTTTGTCACAGTACCTAATTTAAAAATTGAAATTTGCTTTACAGATCACCTCTGTTGGGAAATGCATCTTATTTTCTTGAATTGTTCAAAGACAGAATTTGGTATGTTAAGGAAGTAGTTTCTAATGAAATATGCAGGATTAAGTTGAAAGAAAAGTTCACAATTTGCACGTCTTTGAAGGCAACTGCTGAGGTACCTGCCAGACACAGTCACAAATCAGACTCTGAGTCACAACTATGGCGAGGACCAAGAGAACAGGCTCTGATTCCAGTGTGACGTATAGGAACTGCACCAAAAATAACCCCAGAATGTCGAGAGGGAAGACATTTTTTATTAGAGCCATCCACGTGCATAGTTTCGAGGTCACTGGACCCAAAAGAACGCAACGGCTTTATTTTTCTTCAGTGGGCCACTCCCTGGGTGAAATTGCTTAATAACTAGAACAAAGGAAAAGAAACAAAAATTATTTTCCTGCGTAAGGGTAAAAACATAAGGTTTGGAGTTTTTATTTAAATAATTTTTATTTTTGGAAAGGTGATTTTAATCAAAGCTCAAACTCACTTCTAGACAATTTTCTCCATCTTCACCTCAGTGCACAGTAGGAAAAGAGCTGAGTTAATTACTGCACTCTCATTTTACTGGGTATTCTTAGGAACTTCTCATAGGGTGGGAGGTGTTTGGAGTGGGAAACTTCTTATTGCCGGCTCCTGTACACCCATAAACGACAGAAATTCAGCCAATGCCTCTATCGGCAAACATCTCCATTCTCACACCGTAATAAAGCTTCCACCTTTCCTCCACCCATTTCGTGGCCGCCACTTCCCCAGTGACATCAGATTGGCTGCATTAGGTCTGCTAGTGGAGGTGAGTACTTCATCTCTCCGACAGTCTGCCTGCCCCTTTTACATTCTCTTCCTCACTAGGACATACCAGGAGCAGCGGGTCCCCAGGAGTTCTCCAGCTGCCCCATCTGTGCCTGGGGGGAGGGAGCGTTTCAATTCAGTTAAACTTTCTAAAGGCACATTTAAGTCCTGGATCCAAGTCACACTCTTCAGTGCAGCTTTTCAACTGGTGCAGAAGCTGAAATGGCTGAAGAGTGGTGTCCAACAAAAGGGAACAGATTCCAGAGCATTTGGGGATCGACCGTTAATGCTAGGAATTGGTAAAGAATGCATGAGCCCATCCAGCTGCTCAGGAGTGTGAGGTAATCAGCAACATCCATGGCTCAATCTAGTGTGAATCAACCAATGGCCAACACAAACCCCAACACCTCCCTTTCCATCGCCCTTTCCTGGATTTGAAGCAAGTGGAAGAAAACTCATTTTTGTTGGAGTGGTTAGTTTTGTTTGTCATTGCTAGAACGTATGAGGTATGATACCCCATCCATGCTCAGGTGTGGGCACCGAGAAGTGAGAGCAGCCTCTCCAGTAATGGGAGGGAAAAAAGTTTAACATCATCACTATAGCCACAGCTTATATGTTCTGATCAACGATCGCTCACCATCAGCATATGAAGAGATGAGGTTTAGAGTTGACACTAAGCACGCTTTGTGTATATACTTCTCCTTGGGTGCTCTTAGTGTATATAAAATGTGTTGAAAGATCATTTGCCTTAGAGATGAAAAAGCAACTGAAGAGAGCAATTCATCACTTTGCTAGGTGTAAGAGGTATATTTTGCAGGTATTGATAGCTCCCCAATCCAAGCAGCAGACAGCACTGAAATAAACTGGAACTTTCTGAGATAAAAGCAAAAGCAAAAAGTGAGGACTGATTGGCAGCACGTGGTCCAGCAGATGTGCTGGGAGGCCACTGACCAGAGCCCTAAGCCCAATCCCTGCCCCTCACCGGCAGTGGACCTCACACAAGCCTTAGGGAGCCTCAGCCTCGGTATTAGTCAGGGTTCTCTAGGAAACAGAATCAGGAGGAGATATCTGTGCATAGTACGAGACTTCATGAAATTCTCTCACGCAGCCGTGGGGATGCACAAATCCAGGTTCTGCAGGCAGGCTGCAACCAGGGCTCGGAGGAAAGTCGAATGAAGGGTCTTGATGAGCTCCCAGGAGACACTGACTGTCCAAAGACTAGCTGGGAAATTCTCTCTGAATGCTGAAATCACTTCCCCTTTTAAGGCATTTAACTGATTGGATAAAATGTCACTCATTGCTGACGGCACTCCCCCTGGTCGATTGTAGATATAACCAGCCACCCATGCAATCGACTCACTGCTGACTAAAGTCCATAAATGCCCTTGTATACAATTAGCCCAGGGCGTGCTTGACCAAACCATTGGGCACAATTACTTGGCCAAGTTAGCCTAACCATCAGTTTCCCTATCTAAAAAATGAAGATAATCCTACTTTCTTACAAGGTTAAGTGATTTTGGATAGGTATGGTGTTTGGCACACAGTGTTTGCCCGGCACCTAGTAAAGTTCCTTTTAAAGGCCAGCATATCTCATTGACTGCCCCAGGAAACAGTGCCTCAAACAATGGAGCTCCTGAGGGCTCTAGAGACATCCAGACACTATAAGCAGGGCAGACAGCTCAGGAATTCAGCATGCTGTCACTGCGCCTGACTTTGGAATTCATGCTGCCCAGTGTAAGAGTTAGACTCGCTTGGAGTTTCCCTGCACATGGCTCTTCTGCCCTGTTATTTGAACCTATAATTACACTTTAAAAATATGTGTCCCAGAGACTTACATCTTTGGTCTGTTCATGTGCCCATTGACCCCTGAATCTCAGCAGGATTGCAACACCTACTCCAGTTCACTGGAGTGAACTCACCCAGGACTACTAACAAGGAGATGATGACGGACAATGCCCATCCCAAGGAACAGAAGGTGTCTGCAACTGCAAGAAACCAGTTCCATCTGCCCATGGGATCTAAGCCACCTCTCAATTAGAAACAGAGTGGGCATCACCATCCCAAAATCCTCAAGATTGGAGAATGAACAAAGGACTAAAGTAGACTTATTATTATTCTATTACGACTTATTATTGTTCTGGCAATGGAATAATTTGTATCATGGATTTTAAGGCAGTGGCCCCCAGAGGTTTTGAAGGGAGGGAGAGGGAAGAACAGGTGTCACATGGGGGCATTTTGGGGACAATGGAATTGTCCTACATGACACTGCAGTGATGGATACGTGCCATTATGCATTTTGTTAAAACCTGTAAAATCATGCAGGCCAGAGTGTAAACTATAATGAAAACTATACTCCATGGCTAATAACAATGCTTACATATGTATTCATCAATTGTAACAAATGTACCACACGAAAGAAAGATGTTGTTAATGTGGGAAAGTGTGGGAGGGGGAGGGAGAAGGGCATATGGGAATCCCATATGTTTTCTATGTAACATTTATGTAATCTAAAGCATCATTAAAAAAATTTTAAACCAACATTTATTTTTAAAAAAAACACATAAAAGTAAGCATATCAAATAGTGTGCAGTTTTCAATTGCTTTTGGGGAGGGATGGGGCTGGGCGGGCAGATTTCTTACTTGGGATTTAAACACCTTCTGAGAAAGACTCAAATCCCCTTGACGGAAAAGAAAAGAAGCATCACCAACCACTTGCCCTGTTCAGTGCCAGCCGGGCAAGCGGGAAGGTTTGCAAAGGGTGGAATCCCTAATTCAGAAACTGGCCCCAGGCTTCGGGGGGCCTCCAGATGGCCAGAAAGGCCTTTCCCACACCCGGGAAACGCCTGGCCCGCCACTGCCCTCTGCTGGCGGATGGAACGGCACCGCCCTCTGCAGCCCCGGGCCGTGCTGGGTGCGAGTCAAGCGTTGGACCAATCTTGTACTTGGTCCTTGTGTCTCCAGGTCTGAAGGCACCACGGATTCTTAGAGCTGCGTGTGAGTAACTTAAGCCTGGTAAGAACTCACCAGGGACTAGCCCTGTAACACAGCCAATGCCAACCCCCTGACCGGGACCTGGTCCGTTTTAAGACCCCTGCGGGGTTCCCACGACCCCAACCCAATCCCTCGTCTGGTTTCACTCTCGCTTTTAGTATTTTTGCTTCTTATTTGATGTTACCCTTGACCTTAGCTCTTTATATCCCTCCTTCTCGTCTTTTCTCTTTAGGTTAAGGTCAGAGATTTTTAAATTACATTATTTTAAATTTTAACCTCATTTTGTAATGACCACAGCAGTGGACATGTAACTTCTAGCACCCCTTTCTCCTTCGGGATCAGCTACCCCCGCCTTTTGGGAATTTCTTCCTCCACCCCAAACATGGTCCATTCAGGAACTTCTCTGACATGGCTTTTGGATTATGGTAAGTGAGCAAAGGGCGAGCATCTACCCGAGACGGGCCAACCAGGGTACCTCACCCCACAGGCACAGTGACGGGTCACCCCAGGGTCCAGGGTGCACCGGCCAGAACCTGCCCCAGAGCTCTTCACCCTGGCGCGGGGGTGGGCGGAGTCCATTCCTTTTGGCGGCCAAGCTGTGGCGAGATGTCCCCGTGTAAAGGCATGCAGAGGAGAGAGTCGGACGGTGGGAGGGCAGAATGAAGGCCCGGGATGGGCAGCGGAGCTAAGCGGGAGGCGACTGCGGGCCTTCTGGGTCCCTGGCTCCTCTCATCCTGAACGCCCAGCTCCTCAGGGCGCTTCCTGGTTGCAGGGACCCCCAGGCGTTGGGTCTCTGGCACTTGCTTCCCTGCGGACCCTCTTCTACCTCCTTCTGAGCACACAGGACGGTGGGCTGGGTCCTGGCTGCGGGCTGCTGCTTCCGTCTGTCCTTCTGAGCACTAGACCTTAGCAGCCCCCCTTCCCACAGAGCCTGCTCGTCCATGGCAAAGCTGGTGCTCTATTTTGGGTTAAAAGGGCTTACCCCTCCTGAAGATACTACATCAGCTCAAAAGCATTTTATCAGGGAGATTTTCAGACGTAGTCAGACATTCAGAACAGTATGATGACCGACAGTGAGAAGCCTTCTGCCTTGGTTTCATATAGCTCCCTCTCTTCACTGGAGTATTTTTAAAGCAAATCGCAGGCATCATAGCATTAATTGTAGATACTTTAGAGCCTGTCTTTAATACTGAAGGACTTTTTAGAACCACACTATTGTTTTCACACCTAACAAAATAAACAAAAATTCCTTACTATAATCTAATATCCAGTCTGTATCCAGCTTTCCCTGATGACCTCAAAAAATGCCTTTGTGAAGTTGGTTTCTTTGAGTCAACATCCAAACACACATTGCATTTGGTTGATATATCTTAGGCCTTTATAACAGTTCTCCTCCATTTTGTTTATTACTTATCCTCTGTTTATTTATCAAAGAAACTGGGTCATTTCTCCTAGAGAAAGAAGTCCCATATTCTGGATTTAGCTGAGGGTATCTCATGGTGTCATTAACATGCTCCTTTGCTGAAATTCTTGTAAACTAATACTTAGATCTAACTGTCAGATTAGATTCAATTTAGATATTTTTTAGACAAGAATCCATTATAGGTGGTACCATGTGCTTGACCTTGCATCACATCGTGTGGTGAATAACATCTGGATGTCCCATTTTTTTTGTTAAAATCAGTCGAATCAAATGTCAGTCTGCTCCATCTATTACAATGCATATTAGCCAAAAGGTGCTGATGCAAAGTACCAGAAATCTGTTGGTTTTTATAAAGGGTATTCATTTGGGGTAGAAGCTTATAACTATAAGGCCCAAAGTGTCCAATTCAAGGTACCAAATGACTTCCTCACCCGAAGTCATTTGCCACCTGTTGAAGCAAGATGGCAGGCGATGTCTGGGAGGGTTCAGCCTTCCTTCTTCTTAAGGCTCCTGGGCCCAGCTTCTCCAGTCTCAGCTGTAACTCGCATTGGGCTCATCTCTCTCCTGGGGCCCCTTTCTTTCTGGGCTCAGTTGCTCTGTTCTCTTCACAAGGTCAGCTGTAAACTATCAGGCTCATCTCTCTTCTTGGGACCTCCACTGTGTCTAATGAGCTGTCTCTCTGCCTGTGGTCTCTCTTCCTCTGTGTGTCTACTTCCATGTGAGAGTCAGTTTCATCAGCCCACCAGCGGGGCTGGGACTCATCGCTAAGTTGCGCTCTAATGAGGTGGTTGAATCAAAGCTCTAATCTTAACATAATTTAATCAGACACCTCAGCTGAATCTAATCCAATCAAAGAGTGCCACACCCAGAAGAACTGACCAGTTTACAAACATAATCTCTCTTTTTGGAATTCATAAATAATCTCAAACTGCCTTTAACCTTCATCTAATGGTTTTAGCAACCATTGGTGTTCATCAACTACATCCACTTCTTTTAGAAGGGTTGCAAAATCCCTCCCTTAGCAAGTGAAACTATTCCCTGGAAACAGGATCTTTTTGGAATTTCTGGGTGGCCTGGGCAGTTCTTACTTTGAAGCAAGTGATTCATGACTGTGTAACAGACCACATCAAGCTTTAGTGGCTTAAAAAAATGGCAATCACTTATTCAACTCACAAATCTGAAATTTGGGCAGAGCTTGAAAGGAAACACTCATTTCTGCTCCATGTGGTATCAGTTGTGGTATCATGTGTTGGTGATAGATGCTGGGACCTCGGTCGGTCTGCCCGCTGCTACCCCCACACATCTCCTCTATGGGTGGCTGTGTGGCTTCCTCATAGCCTGGTGGTTGTGTTCCAGGAGTGAGTAACTCAAGAGAGCAAGGAAGAAACACGTGACATTTTTGTGACCTAGAGCCAGAAGTCACAGAGCATCTCAGCTGCTGTACTGAATTAACCAAAGCTGTTCAGCAAAGGCCCGCCCAGGTTCAAAAAGAAGAGACAAAACACCCCACCCCTTGGTTCAAGAAAGCCAGCATCACAGTGTGAAAACAGCATGTGGTACGGATATATTGTGGCGGCTCCCTTTGGAAAATACAGTCTGCCACCATGAGAAAACAGGCTCAAGTAATTAAGGGGCAAGTGTCATCAGCCAGACACCCTTACAACTGGTGTACATCTATCAAAGCTTTATCTAAGCCATTCTTAGAAAGAAGATATTCTGAGACTGCGGCTGTACCCTACCTCTGCTACATGCCTTGGTGGCATGGATAGATAGATGTAGTTGGCTATTTCAAGCTGTATGATCATATAATGTGCCAATAAAAAATTTTTTCACCTATCACATATCAAGTACAGTTTTAGATGCTGGGATAGATCAATGATCAAGACCAAATCCCAGCCATCAAGGAGCTTGCATCTTAGGGGTGGGAGACAATAATACGCAAGTAAACTAATAGCTGAGGCCATTTCAAGAAGTGATATGCAGAAGGTAAAACAGGGTACAGAGTAGAGAGTGCACGTGTGAGCTGCCATTTTAACCAAGGCACCTGTTCTTGCCAAGATGACACTTGAGCTGCAATGCAAATGACAAAGAGGCAGCCACACCAAGACCAGGCATACTAGGAGTGTGCCAGGCAGAAAGGAACTCAGCACGGCTGAGGGACGGAAGAAGGGTACTTTGGTCTGGGGTGGTAAACAAATGGGAGCCCCCATAAGCCAATGTCATCAGGGGGAGGTAGGGTCCAAAGCTGCTAAAGCTCTCCCAGGCCGAGTTTAGATCTTATTCCCCGTACAGCAGGCAGTCGCTGGAGCGTTTCCCTGTAGAAAGACAACCCTGGCCCGTGAGTGGGGAATGAGCTGCCCCAGGGCAGGAGTGGAAGCCGAGAGACAGGTTAGCAGGCAGGTGGGGTGCAGGAGGCCGGGGGGCTCGGAAACCGTGAGGAGCGGCTGGGCTCAGATGTTGATCATTTGTATGGATTTTGTTTGTTCCACCTTCTCCATTTGAGTCTAAGGCCTGAAAAATGGGATGCTACCTTCGAGTCATGCTCTGCCGCAAAAAGTCTATACAAATTAATGGCTGTAAGGGTTTTGATGTGGTCAGAATCGCTTAGGTGGAAGGTAGCAATCACACATTTTGGCCAGTCAAAATGTAAATTAAAAACAAAACAAAACCCAGGTGGTTGATTAAATAGACATCATATATTGCTAGCAGAAATGTAAAGTGGTACACTCTGTCTGGGAGAAGCAGCAGAGTCATGGTTATCAAAAGATCTAAAAAGTGTTTATCCAACCCTTGCATCCAGTTATTTCACTTCTAGAAAATTAAAAAGAGGAAAAAGCCAGTAAAACCCATAAGATTTATGAATATGGATGTTTAGAAACAACCTGAATGTTAAACCAAGCAGCAATGGCTTATCAAAATGTGGGCATCATAGTTTTCCATTTTCTAATCTTATTCTAAGTAGCTCAGATACAGTGAAATTATCTCTAAGGCACAAGGGCCTTGTCTTTATGAAATACATAATTTTTCTTGAATGTAGTAGGTACTTAACATTTTACTAAAGGATTTTATTATTTTCTCCAAGCAGTCAAGTAACTAAATTGGAGAGGAGTCTGAAATTGTCTGAAGAACATGGAAAGCTGTTTTCCAATTTAGATGTTGGCATATCACTGTGAATCGTATTCTCAAATTACACAGTCAAAGTTGGAAAGAAATTTAGAGACGTTGTGGTTTAAATACTCGCCCATTTCTTGAGTATTTATTATTTTCAAGATTCAGGGAAAGGTACACGATGAGTAGACAATAATGCCAGTCCTGAAGAGCCTCACGCTCTGGTCTTGAGCACAAGAAAAGTATGAAAAATGTCACCCAAGGCTGTATGTGAAAAATGTCACCCAAAGCTGTATGTGAAAAATGTCCGAAAGAAAAACAAAGCACAGCAGGGTCTGAAGGAGGAAGGAGAGCCTGTATCGTAGATCCAGGACAACACTTAGCTCACGGCCCTGGGCTTATAAATCCGGAAACTCTCAAGAGAGGATATGACCAAGGCTCAGACCGTAGTGAAATTTTAACTGAGTGAGAAATGAGAATGAATTAGGCAGGAAGGGGCAGTATCTAAAGACCCAGCTATACTGAATAGGGAAAGAGGAAGCTTTTAGGAGAGGCCCTAAGTATCTTTTTAAAAAATAAGTTAGGATATCAATCAACCGACCAACTAATCAATAACAAAATAATAGGAGCGATTTTAGTGCTTTAATCTCGTGCCAAGCTGATGAAATAAAACAAGATACCATGTGCCTGCAACATTCCTAATAATCTCCTATGATAACTATAAAAGAAAAGAAGCATTTACTATTTGCCTACTACAGTGCTGAGAGATTTCCTGAATTCTCTCCTTACATCCTCATTAGCCTTATGTAGCAGATGTGTTAGATGGGAGGTGGAAACAAGGTGGAAACTGCCTCCTGCCAGAAAGAGCCAGAACCAGGATTGAAATGAATCCATATTTAGTTTGCAACCAAAGAGTACCTCACAGTACTGTTATTTTTTAAATAAAGTGCATGAACTTGAGTTTAAGGTGCTAGTTCTGAGATACACAGCAATTTCCCAGGGGACACGAAAGGGAAAAGCCTCGGGTCACAGTGGACTTTTGACCCGAAGCATAGGGCGAAGGTGCAGGGTCCTGGAAGCCAGTTTTACACAGTTAATCCCCTGCGGGAAGTGAGCTTCTTCAGCTTTCAAGGGAAGGAAATGGAATTCATTTGTCTGCCAGTGCAGCTGGCTGTCTCTTGTTTTTAACTCACAACTTTGAAGCAGAAATCAACACTCTTATGCATTCACCTGAAATGATCCAGTCGCACCAAAGCATTAACCAACAGCGTATAGATTACCAAAGATTTACCAATAATGCATTACACACGGAATTTACTCCCAAATACAGTTCCCAGGTCTCTTCTACAACTTGAAGTTCCCGACTGTGCACGCGACTCCTGTGTCAGCCCCTCTCTAGAAGGACTGAACTTTGGCTCTTAACCCTTCCAGCCCAGGTTTGCCTCCTTGCCTCCCCCGCCTCTCTTCTTTTTCTCTTTAGACAGAGTCCTTTAGCTCATGCCCAGCCCCACTTTCCAAGCTGGCAGGCTCATACCCATCCTCTGCTTCAGCAAATTAGGAACCAGCTCCCTTAAAAATCAGTAGAGGAAAAAAATCAGTGGAGAATTATAAATCACATCCTTTTTTTTTTTTTTTTTACCTCTTACAGGGATAATTAGAGAGATCATTCATGTAAAGAATGACATAGTAGTCACTGATAAAAGGCAATGGTTATTTTTATTGATGGAGAAATCATGTTCGTCCTGCTCTCTTCCTTTCTACACAATTACAGAGCTGCTGCCAAGAGAAAATGGCGGGGGAAGTGGACTTTGGCCCAGTGGTTAGGGCATATGTCTACCACATGGGAGGTCCGCGGTTCAAACCCCGGGCCTCCTTGACCCGTGTGCAGCTGGCCCACGCGCGGTGCTGATGTGTGCAAAGAGTGCCCTGCCACGCAGGGGTGTCCCCCACATAGGAGAGCCCCACGTGCAAGGAGTGTGCCCCATAAGGAGAGCTGCCCAGCGCGAAAGAAAGTGCAGCCTGCCCAGGAATGGCGCCGCACACACGGAGAGCTGACACAGCAAGATGATGCAACAAAGAAAGACACAGATTCCGGGTGCTGCTGACAACAACAGAAGCGGACAAAGAACATGCAGCAAATAGACACAGAGAAAAAGACAACTGGGGTGGGGGGAGGGGAGAGAAATAAATAAATAAAAATAAATAAATCTTTAAAACAAAAGAGAGAGAAAATGGTGGAAAAGCCCTTCCTTTGGGGAACCATTGCAGAGGAGGCCATTTTATCACACTATTGGGAAAAGCAAAGCCATTGCCAGAGTGAGGATCCATAAGCTACCAAAATGTGAGACAAAAATTAGACATTCCTTCTGAATGGAAACACCATCAACAACTGGAAAGCTTGAGACAAGTTCTTGGCCTGAAGTTTTGAGAAATAGGGGTCCCATTTACACCGAGTCTCCATCTGCACCCCACCCCCAGCAGTGGAGACAGGCAAGGTGGTGTATAGAAAAGAGCCCTGGAATTAGAAGGGCTGGGCCCGATCTGCCACAACCGTCATGCCACAGTAACTTCTCTGGCCCTCCAGGGCCCGGGCCAGCTGGCCACAAAAGCAGAAGGTACGCGGGGGCAGCCTGACTCGGGGAGTGGTTGTTGGGCAAAAAAGCCAGTACAAAACAGACCTGCCTCCAGGCGGTGCCATGGACAGCCTAGCCAATGGAGAGAAGGTGGAGTGGGAACCATCCTCAGGCCTGGAGCTCAAAAGCAACGCCTGTGAGCCTGCACGTTCTCTCCTCCCTGTCAGCTGGGGGGCTGCTGGCGCTCAGGGAGACCTTGGGAGCCCTACGCTGTGGACGCAGGCCCTTCAGCCAGGGTCCCTAAGTAGCTCACGAAGCAACGCTCCACCCCCATCTGCTCACCACCAACTGGACTCTCCTATGAGAAAAGAAAGTTCTTGAGTGTTAGGCCACTGATATATTGTAGCAGTTCATTTTACCTTAACTAATGTGTTCATTGTGAAAGTCGGTAGAAAGAAACAAAAACCACAAATTTACCACCAAGGACTTCAGAGTTTGGAATTATCACATTTAGAATAGAAAAAGATTGTATGAAATATTTAAAGAAATAATAGAAACAAAATTAGCAAGGAACAAAAGAGATTATCAAAAAATAACCAGACAGAAATACAGTCTTTTAATTAAACATTTGGTAGGCTGGAGAGTAGACTAGACACAGCTAAAAAGATAGCATTGAGCACGGAAGGGGCAAGGAGATGGAAATACAAAAGAGAGGCTAAAAGATATGATGAATAGAATGAGAGTATCTATCTTCCATCTAATGAGAAATCCAGAAGGATGAAGAGGGAGAATGAAGGAGGGGCAACATTCCAAGAAATAATGGCTGTGAATTTTCCAAATTGATAAAACATATGAATCCTCAGATAAGTAAGCACAGCATATTTGAAACACGGTAAATGGCAATAAATTCATAGCAAAGCAAACTGGAGTTAGATTGCAGAACATCAAGTATGAGTTTCTCCAGAGCACAATCTGCTAGTAGAACCGGGTTATTAGTAGCGTTTACCCAGGACAGTCCCAGTGCACGTCTGCGGTACCACCATGATGATTCCTGGCTCCATTCATTCTCAAAAGTATCCCGATTTGTAGCAAGTTTGAATGTTACCAAATCCTCCCATAAGACTGAACAGAACAAGTAGGATAGCAAAAACAACATCCCATGGATAGCTACAAAATCCCGGGTGGCATAGGCTCCCCACAAACCCAAAGGTAAAAGCCTGTAGGAACAGCCCACCCACCCCCTGCTCCCGGCGCGCCCCGCCTCGGTCCGCGTGAGGGCAGCCGAGGAAGGCCGTCATGCCTTCTTCCAGGAAGGACCGAGAACTCGGCGCTCTCTCGCTCTGTCACGTACGTGACATCTCGATCTTATTTGGATTTTTTAAAAATTGTGGTATTCTTGTCAAAAAAGTTTGACTAGACTCTAATCATGAAGAAAAATCAGACAAATCCAAAATGTAGTATACCCTACAAGATAACTGGATGGGACTTTTTGAGAATGTCAACGTCGTGCGTGAGAAAAAGCAAAAGAGAATATGAGATGAGACCTCCCTATTTAATGGAAACCAAAGAGACATGACAACCAAATGTAATGCTTGAACATAGATTTGACTCTGAATTATAAAAAGTTATAAAGGCTATTTTCGGGACAATTGAGAAAATCTGAAAATAACAGTAAAAAATCAAATTAGTTTACACTGAATTCCTGGGTCATATAGTAGAGGTTACCCAGGCCAGTCCCTGGACACACTGGCTGCTCCAATGCAACGATTTGTAACTCCCTTCATTCTCAGAAAGAACACTTTTGAGGATGTTGTAGTGAATCAGTGTTAACTTTCTTGGCTTTATAATAGTATTGGGACTATGTAAGGGAATAGCCTTATTCTTATGAGATACATAATGAAGTATATAAAGGTGAAGTGTCATATTAGCAACTTATTGTCAACTAGTTTTGCAAAACAACAGACAAAAAACAAAAAACCTTATTTTCAAGGAGGAGTGAAACAAATGCGTCAAATGTTGCAATTAGAGAATCCAGATGAAGGACACATGGAGATTCATAAGACTAATACTGTTTCAATGTTTTCATAGTTCTGAATTTTTTTCATTTATTAGAAGTTTGCAAGGGTATCCATATAATAAAAAGGCATGTACCAGGGATACATACTATGACATTAATGAACCTCAAAAAGTGAAAGAAGCCAGACTCAAGAGCCACATATTGTATGATTCCATTTAAATGAAATATCCATAAAAGACAAAGCTATAAAGACAGAAAGTCGATGACTGGTTGTCTGGGCAGCGGCGAGCACAATGGAGATTAATAGTAAAAGCACATGAGGGATCATACTGGAGTGATGACAATCTTCTAAGCTGGATTTATGATGATGACTGCACTACCTCATAAATTTCCTTTAAAATATCCTTGACTTGTACAGTTGAAAGGGCAAAATATATGGCATGCAAAACTTGCCTCAATACGGTTATTTAAGTTTTTATGCTTGGGAAAATTAAACGCTATATTGTTTGGAGACACATTCATGTTGAGGAAAGTAACTTTAACAATAAGGGAGGAGCAGATTTGGCTCAAGCAGTTGAGCACCTGCTTTCCACATAGAAGGTCCCAGTTTCAATCCCCAGTACCTCGAAAAACAAAACAAACCGCAAACAAAGAAAAAACAGCTCAGCTCTGTAGCTCAGTGGTTGAGCGCCAGCTTCCCACATATGAGGTCCCATATATGAGGTTCAATTCCCAGCCCCAGTATCTCAAAAAAAAAAAAGGTACAAGCATGAAATTCAGAACGGTGGTTACTCCGGGAGGTGAGAGGAGGACAGGGTTGGGACCAGCAGGAGCTGCCGTGGAGCTGGCGTAAGCTTAACAGGGGTGCTGGGTCCACACGCGCTCAGTGATGACTGCGTTTCACGACTAAAATACACATAGTATATATTGGTGTGTGTATCAAATTTTACATTGAGTTTTTTAAAGAACAGAGATGTAGTGTAATGTTCTTAAGAAAGATTCACTACTGAAGTCTATAAAATGAAGAACGGCTTCACTGTGAAAAAGAAGAACCTGTCCACCGCTATTTTTTTTTATAGAAATTTTTTAAAAGATTTATTTATTTATTTATTTCTCTCCCCTTCTCCCCTCCTCTGCCCTAGTTGTCTGTTCTCTGTGTCCATTTGCTGTGTGTTCTTCTTTGTTCGCTTCTGTTGTTGTGAGCAGCACAGGAATCTGTGTTTCTTTTTGTTGCGTCATCTTGCTGTGTCAGCTCTCCATGTGTGTGGCACCATTCCTGGGCAGGCTGCACTTTCTTTCGTGCTGGGCGGCTCTCCTTATGGGTGCACTCCTTGCGCGTGGGGCTCCCCTACGTGGGGACACCCCTGTGTGGCACAGCACTCCTTTGCGCGCATCAGCACTGTGCATGGGCCAGCTCCACACAGGTCAAGGAGGCCCGGGGTTTGAACCGTGGACCTCCCATGTGGTAGGCAGATGCCCTATCCACTGGGCCAAGTCCACTTCCCTGTCCATCACTATTAGTGTTACAAAATTAGGAAACATCTACCTCCTTGAAGTACTAACAAACTAAATTTAAGAAAAGGAAGAAACTTCTTTACACAGAACACAGCAAACTTATTAAATTTATCATGCCAACTAGTTGCAGGGATAAAAACATAAGTAGATTTAATCCAGTAGGTAGTATTTTGCTTCAATAAATAAGCCAATAAAATACAAGTAAATTTAATTCAATAAGTACTAGTTTACCACTATCCCAAGCTTAATAAATTGACTTTATTCAATACAATTGTCATATTTGTAAAAGAGCAATGAAGACATCTTAAGTACCCTTTGTTCAGCAAATTGAGCATCTACTATATGTAGGACATCTTGGACATAAAAATGTAAATCGATGTCTATCCTTAAGGAGTTCACAGCTCATGGAGGAGACACTCACTCAAATATTAGAGAATAAAACAACGTGTATTTGACAGTGCTGGGAAAGTCAGAGAAGGAGAAACCCCACTCGGGCCTGCTCCACTGACGGCTGCTCTGCCCAGAATGGATTTACCACCAGGTCTTCTCATAGGGGCTCCTGCGCATCAGCCACGCCTCTACTGAAACGTCACCTCCCCGGGGAGGCCCTCCCTGACCGCCTTGACTCCACTATACCGCGTCTCACTATCTTAAATTCACTGTCCTTTGCTGTTCGCCTGATGATGGTCTGTCTCCCTCTTTAAAGGGTATGCTCTGCGAGGGAAGGGCCCCGACTTGTTTGCCACTGTGCCCCAAGGCCCGGGACAGTGACGGGCACCCGTAGCACAGGGGAGTGCAAGGCAGGGCTGTGGAGTAAGTGCACAAAAGTGCTTCGCGGGAGGAGGCTGTCAGAGATGAGGAGCTCCCTGAGCTGAGTGGGGTCGCTGAGCAGAAGACGGGGCAAGTATTCTGGGCCAAGGGAATGACAAATGCCGAGGCACAGAGGTGGGCAGGGGGCGTAGCCATGAAGTTTGAAGTTGTTTTTTTGGATGAAACTTGGATGTCCATCCTGGGGGAAATGTGTCGATAATGGTGAAAAGGTCAAGGGAGCGAGAATGGGAGGGGTCTTTAGGCCACGGCAAAGACCTGGAATTTGTTGCTAAGAGCAATGAGGAGTAAAGGACAGCTAAGCTCTGTCATGATGGAGATCACGAGCTAGGTCCTGCTTTTAAAATACCACTCTTAGAGGAGCAGAGAGGAGAGACTAGCTGTGGAGAGACGCGTTACAAGGCTGTCGCTAAGAAGACAGGGCGAGGGCGGCTCAGAGCCGGTGGCTAAGAGGAAGGCTTGAGAGGCCTTCGGGGGCAGGGCCCACGTGGCTTGGTTACGGGTGAATATGAAGAATGAGAGAGAGAAAGGGTCAAGAGAGACACAGGTTCCCGCTTGGCTGATCGCCTAGGTGGAGACCGTGGCTAGAAGGGGTCCAAGACTTGTCAGGGTGTTGGTGACACCGTGAGCATCGTGTTGGACCTTCTGGTTTTGAAATATGTGTGGACCCTCCGCAAAGAGATGCAGAGCTCTGGAGCTTAGGACGCAGGCCAGGGCTGGCGGTGCGCTTTGGAAACTGAGGTGGGCGAGATCACTAGAGCAAGAAGAGAGAATGAGAAAGGAGGAACGAAGCCCAGACTCCGAGGAGCCCCAGCGTGAAGGGGGCAGCCGGAAAGACATCAGTGAAAGGAATTAGGCGAGGCTGAGAAGAGGCAGCAGGGGAACACCAACTAAGAGTCTCTAGAAGGGGAGGAGGTCAACGTGTTAAATACCACACAGAGAGACCTGGAAAGACGGCATCCGATCTGGCTGAGGAAGAACTGTTACAGTGGAGGATGGCACCAAAAGTCAAACTGTAATTCATTTGCTTGCACTATGCTTTTCTGAGCTGCATCCTGCTCACTGACCTCCCTGCTTCCACTCTTCTCCTCTGTGGCCCCGTATTCTCCAGGCTCGGGTAGCCTGAGTGATCTTTCTAAAGTGAAAGTTATGTCACAGCACTCCTCCACGCAAAACCCTCCAAAGCCTTTCCTCACACTGAGAATAAGATCCTAGATCTGCAGGACCCGGTCTGGTCTCTTGTGTTAGTTCATGTCCTTCATGAAGCAACACCAAGACAAGACTAGACACGCAAGAAATTCATGGGGGAAAATACTCATTACAGAAAAGGGGGAGCAGTCAGGAGAAGGGAGGAAAGTCCTTGCCCCCAAGGCCTGGCCTTCGTAAGAGGAGATGGGAGGGAAAGGGGGTTGGATGGGAAGGTCTTCACAGTCCTCGGAAAGTGTTGGCAAGACTGCCCTTGGGCAAAGTCACCTGTTAGAGGAATGAGCCTGCTGGCACCAGGACCCTCGCTTTGCTCAGTCCCTGGTGGGGAGCAGCCTGGGAGAAGTGGGGTTCTAGCACCGGCACCAGGTGGATGGGGGAGACAGGAGCTGGGGTAATAGGCTAGAGAGCTACGCAGGTCAATGTCATGGCCCTCACGCCATTTGTCACCTCTCAGCCCTCATCTGCCACTCTCCCCTCACTCAGCTTCGCTCTAGCTACGCTGCCTCTGTGCTAGTCCTCCAGCGTCCCAAGCATGTGCCCACCGCTGAGCCTGTACCTTTCTGCCTGGAATCTTTTTCTCCCAGTTATCTACAGGACTAGCTCCCTTGCTTTCTTCAGTTCTCTGCTCAAATTTCATCTTAGCACAAAGGCTCTCCCTGACAACTCCAGATAAAACGGCACTCTCTTATTCTCAGTGCCCTTCACCTCCTTTATCTTTGTCCGTAGAATTTACTACCACCCACCATTATTTATATGTATCTGTGCATTTGAGGCACTTCACAAGCATACAAGTTCCACACTGGTGGAGACTCTCCTGGTCTGCTGGTGTGGATCTCCAGTGCCTAGAAGGGTGGCAGGCTGCCCACGCTAAGCCCTGGGTACTTTTTGAATAAATGAGTGGTGAGCATCCATGATGTCCACATAGTAAGTGCACAGCAGATACGCATTTAATGAATGAATGAGCTGGGGCTACAACAGTGAGCAAGACAAAATCCCCACTTCCATGGAGCTTACATTCTTTAATTTGAAAAATGAAAGACTCGTCACTAGATGCTAGGCTCATAATAGATCCATCAAGGAAGCAAAGCATCTTGTGTAAGTCCCTGAAGTAAACTTTGAAGAAGCATGCTCTTCCAGGACACTCTCCCAGGAAACAATGTAGCACCAAGCCCATGGGCTGAACACGCCAAGAGGTATTTCGCTTTTATTCTTGTGTTTATGTTTCAATTCTAGAAGTCAAGCGTTGGCTTACATTGTGCCTTAAGCCTTTCGCAGTGGTGTTTCCTTACGAAAATGTTAACTGAGCTTTTGGCTTCTGCAGGGTAAATTCCAAGCCTTTCAAAACAAACATTTTTGTAAAATACAATCCCAATTCTATCAGTGTCCAAGGTTTTGTTTCAAGTAAAAAAAAAAAGTGATCTCCTGACCAACTGCCATTTGCACCCTCCCAGTGTTACCTAGAGATCTGGGATCCACGGTCTATTTTGTGTGTGAGTAGGTCCCCGGCAGGAAGCTTCCGTCCTGAGCCTGCGTCTCAGCCTGACCACGCGGGGGAGGCTGTGAGCATGAGGAGCGCTGAGGGACCACTAGCAGGCATGTCATCTAAGAAGTCAAGCGTTCAGAAGAAGCCTCGCGTCAAAACTGATGCCCAGCAGCTCTGCAGGTCTGAAATTGTAGGAAAAATTTAGCTTGAAGAAGGATTCTGAAGAGAAAGGACTAAGGAAAATGTATTCCCAACGAAATGGTAGAGATATTTCAAAATGAAGCCGGCAAATTTGAGATTAATTGTTAATCCCTTGGGTCCAGGAAACCATGATTTTTGCATTTCATTTGTTTCCTTAGGCAATATGAGAGGCCCTGATTTCCACGTAGAAGTCACACCCCGGTCTCATTCACACTTAGACGTGGAACTGAATAGATGTAGAAAGATTGATAGAACGCAGAGTGACAGATGAGGTGATTAAGCAGGCAAACGTGTCTGCCATTCTTGCAAAATCCAGTCTCCTGGACCTTCCACTTGTAGCCCCTGGGGTAGTCGCTGGGCCAGTAGGCTCCTTTAGGGCTGAGGCCTGGAGGCTCAGAGGTCTGGGTGCAGAGTGAGCAACAGACGAAGGGGAGCTGTGCTGGGAGAGTGGGTTAGAGTGAAAACGATAAAGAGCTCACGTTTACACCAGGGGTTTTCTCTTCTCTGCAGGCCTCCTCGTGCTGCCGTGTTTCTAAATGGGAGTTACCAGTGAACCGGAGAGGGACTGCATCCATAGATATTTCGCCCAAAGAACTCACCTGTTCCTAAGGGAAATCAGTAGTGAAGGGTGTGATTTTAAATAGAAATTTCTAAACTGAAGTTTTTAGCCCCAATCCTACTCGAACTAGGCAATTTTCACTCTTTTTTAACCATACATTGGTGTCTGAACAATGGAAAGGGGAGGGAAAGGGGTAAAACTAAAGTCATGCTTTGAACAGTAAATTCAAGGACACTTGGTTCATATGCTAACCAAAGCTGCACCTCCCACTTGGTTAAGTAGCGGCCACCCAGCGCAAGATCAAATAATAACCTTGTCCTTTCCTTGACATGAACAAGGTCAAAACGTTTTAGAAAGAGACAGACCCAGAAGTCATCAAAACAATACGAAAGAAAGAGGACTTTGGCAGAACGCTTGAATTCGCAGGCTGTCTGGAGTCCTCAACCCCCTCCGCTTTCAGACAAGCAAGTAAAGCACGGAAAAGCTTCACGGCTGAGGCCACAGAGCTTAGCCACTGCCGCGGCCTGTACTAAAACCTGGTCACTGCTCTCGTCGCATGGACATCCTCCTGACGTGCCCAGGCCACATCCCAGCGTCAGCAGAGGCCGCGGAGAGGAAGGGGGCTCATGGGAGGGGAGAAGCAGTTGGATTTGGCAAGGAACAGAGAGAACGTAACATACGGCTAAGTAAAAGCCACGGTAATCTGGTTTTGGCTAGGAACATTGCCTTTTTATTTCCTGTTATTAAGGAATTCGTATTTTTCAGCTGACCCCAGACCAACTGGAAGTAGGAGGTAGGCTAAGAGAGATGCCTTCTGCCTCACACCGTGTCACCTAGGGAACTATTGCTTCTAAGAACTTTTCCAGACTGTCAGTTACAAATGGTTTAAATTTATACCCAAACTTAACATCTCTTGGGTAATAAGAATGGAGTTGTGTTAAACTACCAGAGCCCTGGATTACTCACCAATCTGGAATTTAGTGAAAAAGGAAACCATCAGAGTTTTAAGTTGGGTGTCTACTTGCCTCTTAAAATATTGAACAGTTTGCAGAATTTCTCCACTTAACCTCATTTCTGCTTTGTGTTCCTGGCAGCTCCTCTGGTTTGACTGTGGCCTGGCGTTGGGAAGGGGAGGTCCAACAGAGTCGCAGCGCTATGCCCCAGGTGGTCTGTGTCATTTCCATTTGGACTTTTTATCTGCACTGAGACTAAATACGACCATTCAGAGATGGGCAGCAAAACATTTCCTTCCTATTAGGTGTAGGGACGGGATGGAGAAGAGAATGGCCAAAAAAGAGGACCTGTGTATGTATTTTGGATAAAATGGTTCTCAAGGAACTTTGAACACCTAGACAGAAGTATTTCCTGAGTTCTCTTCAATGTCGGGTCGCATGGGACAGGGCGAGAGGACGCGGGTGAGGCGGACTGCTCCCCAGGGACAGTCGTGCCCCCCGAGCCCCTGGACCGAGTGTCATTGCAGCCAGCCCAGAGCTGCAGCGTGGTGCCCTGGGACAGGGTCCCAGATGGGGCTTATCAAAAGAGGCCTGTTGGAGCCATTTCTCCCAACTGCTCAGCTCCGGCCGTTGGAGAGAAGCAGCTGAGTGTCTGAGGGTGAATCCGCTCTTTTATGCTCAACCCCAGAAGCGCTTATTGTTTGCATTGTCCATTGAGACGCACAAAAGCGGATTTAAAAACAGCTCCCCAGGAGGTTGCTTAAGCCGGAGGGAGCCTGGAGAAGCAGGGACTCGAGCACGATGGGTGCACACGCCATGCGCGAAATGCACCTGCAAGATCGCTCTCTGCGGCACAGACACTTCTGCCGTCTGCACGGGACAGCGCTGCCCCGAGAGCAGCTTCTGTGGAAGCTGGAAGGGAGAGGCAGCAGGACACCACGGAACTTCATTCGCAAAATGAGGAGAATTGTACCTACCGTAGAGGGTTTATGAGACTTAATTGAAATGGTATTTGGAAGAATATACCCCAGAGCCTGGTACAAAATACAGTAGACATTTGGGAACGTACATTCTGCTCCCTGCTGGGCTGAACTGGTCACTTGTAACAAAGACAATTTGAGTACTGCAGAGATTTGGGCCAGCCATTGTCTTCTTAGATGCTGCCTCTCCCAAGCAGAGGCTGCAGGATGCAAGTGTAGAGCGTCAGATGGCGAAGACCTGGACCTGGCCTCGAGTTCTGATTTCCTTGTTATCCACCCAGGCAACCCCAGGCAAAGCATTTAACCTCCTGAGCCCGAAGATCTCTCATCTGTACGATGCCCTTATCTAACTTCCAAGATCAATGAAGGATATCCAGATGGGAAAGGAAAATAAGGCTGCCTTTATTCACAGAAAACATAATCTAGTATATAGAAAATCTTAAACAATCCACTAAAAAACTGCTAGAACTAATAAACAAATTCAGCAAGATACAAGATCATCATACAAAAATCAATATTTTTACGCATTAGCAATAAGCAGTCCAAAAATAAAATTAAGAAAACAACCCCGTTCACAACATCAAGCACAATAAAATATTTAGAAATGTTAACAAAAGATGTGCAAGACTTGTGCACTGAAAACTTTGGAACATTGTTGAAATTGAACTCCTAAATAAATGGAAAGACATTCCATGTCCACAGATCCGAACACTCACATTGTTCAGATGGCAGTACTCCCCAACTGCTCGACAGATTCAACACAGTCCAGTCAAAATACCAGCTGGGTTTTTTGCAGAAATTGGCAAACTCATCTTAAAAGTAAAACAGGAATACAAGCAACCCAGAAGAGTCAGAACAATCTTGAAAAAGAACAAAACTGAATGATTACCTGTCCTTATTTCAAAACTTACTGCAAAGCTACAGTAATCAAAACAGTATGGTACTGTCATAAAGCTTAATGAAATAGAACTGAGAACCCAAAAATAAGCTTTTACATTTATGTTCAATTGATTTTCAGCATAAATATCAGTACATTTAAATGGGAGAGGATAGCCTTTCAACAAATGATGCTGGAACCACATATCACATTCAAAAATTAACTCTATATGGATCATAGACCTAAATGTAAGAGCTAAAGGATAAAACTCTTACAAGAAAAAAATTAGGAAAAATCTTCATGATTTTGGGTTAAGCAATTATTTCTTAGATATGACATGAAAAGTGCAAGCAAGAAATGAAACAATTGATAAATTAGATTTCATCAAAATTAAACACTTTTTCACCAAGAAAGTGAAAAGGCAACCCCACAGACTGATAAAATATTTGCACATATTATGTCCCATATGAGACTTATATCCAGAAGATATAAAGAACTCTTACAACCTAAGAGAAATAACTCCTTAAATATATATCTATATAAGGATTTGACTAGACATTTCTCCAAAGAAGTTATGTAAATGGCCAGTAATCACATGTAAAGACGCTCAACATCGTTAGGCATGAGGGAAGGGCAAATCAAAACCTCAATAAGATACCACTTCATGCTGACCAGGATGGCTATAATCAAAGGCAGACAATAACAAGTGTGGGTAAGGGTGCAGAGATATTTGAACTCTCATACGGTGCTAATGGTAAAATGTAAAAGGGGCAGCCCTTTGAAAAACAGTTAGGTAGTTCCTCAAAAGGTTAGACAAAGTTATCATATGACTCAGCAATTCCACTTCTATGTATCTATTCAGGAGAAAAAGATAACAAATGCCCACAAAAGATTTATACACAAATGTTCATAGCAGCATTATTCACAACAGCCAAAGAGTAAAAAAAAAAAAACCTAAATGTCCATCAACTGGTGAATGAATAAACAAAATTGGTATATCTGTACAATGGCACACTATTGGTCAATGAAAGATAATGAAGCACTGATGCATGCCATAGCACGGATGAACCACAAAAGCATCCTGCTTAGTGAAAGAAGGCAGACATAAAGAACATATATCACATGATTCCATTCATATGAAATGTTCAGAAAAGGCAAATCTATAGATACAGAAGCGGATTTGGCCCAGTGGTTAGGGTGTCCACCTGCCACTTGGGAGGTCCATGGTTCAAACCCCAGGCCTCCTTGACCAGTGTGATCAGCTGGCCCAAGCACAGTGCTGATGCACACAAAGAGTGCCGTGCCATGCAGGGGTGTCCCCTGCATAGGGGAGCCCCACGCTCAAGGAGTGCACCCCGTAAGGAGAGCCGCCCAACGCAAAGAAAGTGCAGCCTGCCCAGGAGTGGCACCGCACACACTGAGAGCTGACGCAGCAAGATGACACAACAAAGAGAAACACAGATTCCAAGTGCTACTGACAAGAATCCAAGCTGACAGAGAAGAACACACAGCGAATGGACACAGAGAACAGACAACTGGGGGGAGGTGGAGGGAAGGGGAGAGAAATAAAATTAAAAATAAATAAATCTTAAAAAAAAAAGAAAGAAAATAGATTAGCAGTTACCAAGTGCTGGGGGTGGAAATGGGGTTTCTTTTCAGGGAGAGGGAAATATTCTAGAATTATATCATGGTGATAGCTACACAACTCTGTAAGTATACTAAAAAAAGAAATCATTGAATTGTATGCTTAAAATGGATGAACTTCATAATATATAAATTATTCAGAACTAGTTAAGAAATCACCTCTTTAATATCTTGCAAGTACCGAAAGTACAACAGCATGAACAATTTATTCAGATACTCTATTAAGACATTTTACTGAAATATTAGTGTGTTCATTCTCTTTATTTCCCCCTCCATCGTGTTCCAAACAGGCATCCAGGCCCTTTCGTCTCGGCGAGGTCCTTGTTTCTGGAACAGCAGCTGATACTGAGCACACTGGGATAGTGTCTCTGAAGGAGGGGAGAAGAAGGCATGTATGCCTCCGAGTATAGCAAGAATGAGAGGAAGGCAGAACTAGCTACATAATTTGAAGGGCCCGGTGCAAAAGGAAATTTTAGGGGGTGCTTGTCCATAAATTTTTTAAGAAATTCAAAATGGTGACAGCAGAGCATGAAACCAGGTGTGGGGACCTTCTCAATACAGGGTCCTGGCAGCCGCCCAGGTCACATGCCCGGGGAGCCACGCTGGAGGATGGTTTTCTCCTAGACAAGGTAGAGGCGAGGAGGAGTCAGCTGGCCCAGTGAGCGCGGGACGCGACCCCTGCATGTTGACGGCACTCCCCTGGGAGGGCTCAGGGCGTGAGATATACCGGGAGGCTGGCTGCGAGGCACAGGGTTTTCCAGCCCAAAGTAGCAAGGACCTGGCCTGAAGGTCCACGAGGACTGGCAAGTGGGCATCTCAGGGACAACCATGGGAGACCAAGAATCAGAGCTGCTGCCCCAATCTTTGGGACTGTTCATGACCCAAGGACTTCAGCACCACCTTAGGAGGAGGAGAAAAGCCCTACCTGCCCACTTAGCAGTAACTGAGACAGAATTTCCACTAAGCCCAGTAGGACATGGGGTCAGAGTAGTTTATTTAAAGAACATAGAGAAATGCACTATTTCTTACAGGTCCAAGTTTTGTGAACTTGGACCCACTTTACACACTTTAATTCATTAACCTTACCCGAAGGCTAGCTTGAGTTCTTTTCAGATTCGGAGACTTTTTTCCTCTCTGCTCCTCCACCTTTAATCAGCCAATTTCCTCTCCATAGGGCCTGAAATGCTCAGGCTCATTTTGCCACTGGTGACTTGACTCCAAGTCTCCATCATTCTTGTCCTAGATTTCAATGGTCTCTCTGTGCCCTCAAACCCACTGCTTAGAGATGTCAGCGCATTCATTCATCTTAAAGGCCACTCTGACCCCAAACACACCCCATCATTCCCACCTCTGCCCTGGGCTGGTGCTCTGTTCTCCTTCTTCAAGGCCTTTACTCCAGGTTTCAACTTTTTTGTCCACATTCTTTAAACTCTACTCAAATACCATCACCTCAACAAACCTTCTTCCTTTACTACTCACTCAGAAATTCTCTGCTTCCCCCATTGCTATTCCATTCTGCCCTTTGATTACATTTATTTGGACACATATTTAACTCCTCCAGCTTCATTGCCAGCTCATCCAAAACAAAGTCATGTCCTGGTCATCTTCAGATCCACCTTGAACAAAAAATGTTCATATATGAATAGACTGCATGTATACGTCAATATTATATGTTGGAGTACTCAATTACCAAATTCTGTGGGTCAGAAAGTAAATAAAAAAGAGTTAGCAAATGGATGAAAATCAGAAGATCTCAAGGTACCACCTAGCTCTGAAACATTACAATTTCTGGTCAAGACCTTTAAGAGAACTTTATTTTGGCTTGAAAGAGGAATAGGTGGAGGAAAGCCAGGCTGGGACTGTTGTGAAGGCTCAGGAATTTCAGGGGGGCTGGGAGGAGAATCTTTACAGAGGGAATAAGTAGTGTAAGCAAAGGCAAGGATCAAGTGCTCCCAGAGAGCGTCCAGCAAAAGCAGAGAGGTAAAAAGAGAGGTGAAGAGATCACTCTTCAAAATTCCATTCCAACAGGGCTGTCCTAGTCCCCAGCTGCTAAAACAAATACCATACAATGTGTTGGCTCAAACAAGGAGAATTTATTGGCTCACGGTTTTGAGGCTAGGAGAAACCCCAAATTGAGGCATCAGCAAGATGATGCTTTCTCCCCAAAGACTCTGTCCTTCTGGGGCTGGTTTCCTGCACTCTCGGTGCTTGGTTTCTCCATCACACAGCAATGCACGTGGTGGTTTCTCCTTTCTCTCATAGCTTCAGCTCCTTCCTTCGACTTTCTTTCTCTATGTCTGATTTTCATTCTGCTCGTAAAAGATTCCAGCAATCTGGATTAAAGACCATCCTGATACAGTTGGCCACAATTTAAATAAAAATAATACCTTCAAATGGTTCTGTGTACAATGGGCTCATACACACAGGAGTAAGGCAAAGATTAAGAACATGATTTTCCCTGGGGTACATAATACAGCCTACCATAAGATGGTTCACAACGGCCACAATAACCCTACCATCCCCCTTTTCAAAGGTTAGGACTCAGCTTAATCCTCACTGATGGAATCTCCTGAGATGAATTTGCAAGAAACCCAAACAGCTGGCTAATCATTTTTAAAAATCATCCAGACAGGTGGTTGGGAATGTGTAAATAAAGTTTTTTTTTTTTTCCACTCAATTCTTTCAGCTTTTAGTTGGACGTGTAACACATGTTGACACAGCCTGAGGGTGAAGTCTTTGTTATTTGATTTTCTTACCACTTTCATCAGAAACTGACTCTGGGTTGCTTTTGTGGTGAGATTATTTGTGGGGTTTAAGGAATATCTGGGTTTTATTACCATCCCTGTCACTGGGAAGTCGGGGAGATGGTTGAACCGAATCCAGACATTATCCACAACCCTCTAGAGGGTTCCGCCTCCACCCTGACCAGATCTGATGAAATCTGCACACACACAGGAACTGCTTCCGATTTCAACTCCGTTTCAATTTATATCTTGTGCAAGATGTTAATGAGCAATGAAAAGATAAAAAAGAAGCAAAAGCAGCCCAGAGAAGCCCAGCTGTGAAAGAGCAAGAGTCCTCACAGTCAGGCTGAGAGTTCAGGCAGAGAGGTCATTCTGGAGAGCAGGCAGGAGAGGTGGGAAAGGAATGCCTGGCTCCCATCCCTGACCACTGGAGAGGGGCCAGCTGGGACTTGGAGACCTGTGCTTGGTGTGATTCTGCCCAGGTCAACTGCTGGGTGTGAGTCTCAAACCTTAGAGTCCTGCTCTAAGTTCTGCATCTGTACAGTGAGATGCACCAGCTTTCTTAAGGTACCTTCTGCTTTTTACATTGTGTCAATGTCTTTGGAGGAAATTTTGGATTGGGATATATTGGGTTCAGTTACCTATTCCCAAGCTATTTCACATAGTCTTCGGGTTATATTTTACAACAGAAAAGTGCATGCTAAAATGGAGTATGAAAACAGCATGTGGAAATGCACAGGAAGGGGTTGCCGTGGTTTGGGACAAGGCCAGCTGGCTAGCAGAGGAGCAGGGGCCAGACTGGGAGTGACTGCAGCCTGGAATTAGATCCACCCACGGAGCCCAGCAAGCAGCCAGGCAGCCCTAGCTGCTGAGAAATCCACGGTGACAGGCTGAAGGTGACAGCGGCGCTGCTGCTGGTGCGGGGGAGAAGGGCGTCTAGTGCAGGGATGGTCTTTCAAGGCCTACGCGGTATGGCCAGAAAGAATCCAAAATCCAGTGTGAGCCAAACAGGCATATGAAGGCACCAGGTCACTGTCAGTACACAGTGACAAAACCCAGGAGCCTAAAAGAAAGATGGATAACACAAGGTTTCTGCCACGGAGGCAGACCGAGGCCCAGTTACCGACACTACTCCAGAGCAGCTTAACAAATGGGAATTACATGTCTCCTCTTTATGGCACGGGGACTAGACTCAGGCATGATCTGCATCCCACTGGCCTCCAGGAAGTGTAGACCGACAGCAGGGCAGAGCGAGTCTGGATGGCCAGGCCTGCAGGGTCAGCTTGAGTGACTTGCCCTGCAGATGGAAGCCTGCAGAGGGCTCAACGGGCATGACCAAGTCATGTCAGCACAGCTATAAAAGAAAAGTCCTCAGAGGGGCACAGCAGCCTCCCTGAGGGGGCAGAGTGCAAAGGGCGATGACAGTGGCCACCGTAACCATGGGTCTTCTGAGCCCTGGCTGTTCGCAAGTCTGCGATATAGACAGAGAAAGCAAAACCAAACCACAAACCATCACTTTATGACCCCTAGTCTAGGAAGCATCTTTTTTAAAAACTCTTTTACTGTGAATATATTTCACTGTATCACGAAGGGTCTTGATCAATATTGAATAAAAATGTTTGCTTATTCAACCAGAGATGAGCAAGTTCCACTGGATATGGATACAGTTTATAATTTAATATTTTGAATAGATAATTCATTAACATTGTTCAAAAAGACATCCACTAGAAGTCTCTCTCTCATCCTTGTGCCTCACCTGCCCAGCTCCCACCCCAGTAAGGTAACCACAATTCTTAGTGTGAAAGTTTGGATGTGGTGAATCCCAGAAAATATTATGTTTTTGAACTAATCCAATTCTTGTGGGTGTGAGACCCTTTGATTGCATTTGATTTGGTTAAGGTACCTTGAGATTAGATCACTTGATTACATTGCTTTTGATTGGACTATGTCATTGAGGCATGACTCACGTTGGCTCTCTGCCCTCTTGCTCGGTCTTATATAAATTGAGAACTCATAGAAGAGACACAGAAAAGGGAGCTCGGCCATTTTGACCCAGCCATGTGAGAGAGAGGACTCCAGGTTCACCTACAGCTGCAGAAAGACAGAGAAGCCCCAAGAGTCTTAAGGAGACAAGGGCCAGGAAGAGATGCCTGACCACCCACAACTGAGCTTAAGGAGAAAGTAGAGAGAGACGAGAGACCTGCCATCTTGCCTCATCACACGGCAGGACTCCAGGATCTGCTAGCAGCCGACTCAGTGAGAAAGCATCTCTGATGAGGCCTTGATTTGGATATTTCCATAGCTTTGGAACTGCAAGCTTTTACTCCTAAATAAATTCCCTTTGGAAAAGCCAACCCATTTCTGGTATTTTTGCATAAGCAGCACCTAGCAAACTAATAGACCCAGTTTCTTAAATATCTTTAAGGTATGTTTTCCCTTCAACTGGCAAAAATCATTTGCTGGGCCTTGAGGGCTCCAAAGGGTGGTGTTGTCTCCTGACAGGGTCTACATGCTGCCCCCTATGTCCTGGTGTGGCCTGGCTGGACAGAGGGAGGGAGAGAACTGCCTGTAGGCCACAGAGCACTTGTGATGAGAGCCTGAGGGATCACGTGTGAAAAGTTTCAGAAATAACTGACCATTTACACAAAGCCCATGGCCTGGTTCCTCGGACTCTTCAGGCCCAGTGGTCTGGCAATGATTTCCAGCGGCTGCTAGAGCCAAGAATGTAGATACTGGTGACTTCTCTGAAGACCCCTGGTGTGACTCGGAGGTGCCCTCATGCCCTACTGCCCCCTCCTCCCCATATCTTCCCTCTTTGGTGGGCTTTATGGCAGAATGTCTTGCAGAATGAGGTGTGTCCTAGAGACGGCCCACCTCCTTGACAGAAGAGAACACTGGAGCCCAAGGAGGAGCAGGGCAGTGGCCAGCAGGGCAGACCTAAAGCCATGACCCTCTTGATTCTTCATCAGTCCCAGCTGCGGGGTGGAGGGCAGGGAGTACATCCCAGGCTGGGACTTTGGTCTACCGGTGAATGTATGAGGACCCCAAGAGTTGAGGTTTTGTTCCACACACCCAGGTTTATGGCTTGACCGTCAACCTTGGAAATGGGGTGTTCGCTCAAGTCCACCTGTGACGGCAACACCCTTACACGTACAGAGAATTTTTCAGGGAAAACTAAACATGCTGCGAAGCTTTGTTTGATATTGCGTGTGAGATCTGGAAGAAGACCCCAGGGGCCAGTTTCCCTTAGGCCACTCCGTGGGTCTCTCAATCAGCTACCTCCACACACAGCGTCCTCTGCTCCACAGACACAGGAACCCCTCTACGACCCCTACCCTTTCCTCATCTTAGACCTCAGGCATCCTTAAATGGAGAACACTTTTTTCAAGCATGTAAAACAGATCAAAGTGGAAGTGTGGTGGCCACAGCAGGGGTTGGGGACACCGAGCCCATCGACAGCCCTTTCCCTCTTCTCCCACCTGGCCCTTAGAGAATCTCTTTGGAAGCGTGCTGCTATGACCCTAGCACATGGAACAGAGCCCGGTACATATTAGGCACCCACTAAATGTGTAGCCAACCCAGGGCTCCATCTGCCCAATCCTCCCATCGTAAAGCAGCAAGAACTCCAGACAGGGAAGAGGGTGTGAGGCACCTGGTGTCACCAAGACCTTCAGGGCCAGCCACCTGGGCTGCTGAGTCCCTCTCCAGACCACCAGCATTTCCCAACCTGCTTCTCATGGGAAACTGTGGTTGGGATAAGCAGACGAAGCTGCTCATACCACAGGTGCTTGGCCAGAAGTCGGCCTCCCGGGGGCCCACCCGTACCCCGTCCTCAGCCACCAGCCTACCACAGCACACAGGGGAGCTCTGCTGAGGACACACGCTCATATCCATCCTCACAGAAGCCAAGTCCTTCAGCCTCAGCCTTGGCCACCACAGAGGCAGTCACTGCTGCAGGCGCCCAGCAGGGGAAAGAGGTAAGATAACTGCCAGGTTCCTCACCGTGGCTTTGGCGGACCCCAGAAAACCCCGTTCCTAAAGCTAGCCCGTTCCTGTAGGTGGAACCTTCCGCCTTTTGGCTAGACTTGGTTAAGGGAGCTTCCTTTTGGTTAGGTCATCTCCATAGGGCATGACCCAAGGTGAGTTTTAATGCTCTTCTGGAGTCCTTTATAAACGGAGGGATAAAAGCAGACTCAGAAAAAGCCACAAAGACAGAGAGCGACCCAGAAGCTGGGAGAGAAGGTCATGAGAGCCAGAGGCTAAGAGGAAGTCACTTTAGCCAGAAACTGAAAGCAGAGGTGCCCAGAAGAGAGGGGAGATGAGCCAACAGCGCCGCTGTGCCCTGCTGCGTGCCCGATGGCCCACAACTGCAGCTCAGGGAGAAAAGATTCAGACACTCTCAGGGCCTCAGAACCGTAATCCCAGAACCTAATAAATTCCCATGGTAAGAGCCAACCCATTTGGGTACATTTGCTTTTAGCAAACTAAAACACCCACCAAAAGTCAGTTTATGAGATTTCAGCCTGGGCAGCCTTTGTCTAAATAGATCTGTCCACATCGTTCCATGATCTGTCTTTTGGATCCCTCTTCCTGGCTATCAGAAGCGCTGCAGAAAGGGAGTGGGCTAAGAGCAAGCCAAGTACCGCAAAGGAGACCTGCCTCAGGTCCCTGCTGGGGAGACTGCGGCTACCGCGGCTCCCGTTCACGGGAAGGAAACCCGAGTAGGTGTAGTCTCCGAAATAAAACGTTAACAGGCAGACTCAGGCTCCCTCCAGATTAACTTTAAATGCCCTGTAGAGCATTGTTCAGCATGGCATTCAAGATCAACCAGGTCCTGGAATTCCGCGATTCATCCCAACTCCCCAAAGCCTTGGCAGACTGTGGTCCTACCATCGACGGCGGCGGGGAGGGTGAGGAGGGGGGCGGGCGGTTGTGTTTGTAGAGCCCCGTGATTAACGGGGGCCGACCTTCTAAAAGACGGGCTGCTGTTACTGTAATCAAAAGCCTTCAGCACGTGTTGAAGCTCCCCGGCCACCTTAAGCACTCCTGTTTTCCAGGAGTGAGTTTCCAGCTAATGAACGCGCCGTAACAAGAACCCCCTCCCTTCACCACAGAAGCCAAAAGAAACATGGCTTTTGAAAAGCGGCACTTCAGCGTAGAGAGGTCTGTTGATGGGAGCTTAACTAATGATGTGCCAGAGAGATTATTTTTGTCAATTCTTAGAACACGTTACTTCTCAGGGCATGGCTGGTGCGTTTTCTTCATGGCTTCTGTTGCCTGACACTCGCCGACCCAGCCTGCTTCTCTGGCAGCTTAATCAGAGCTAATTACAGAAAACACAGTTTTAAATGAAAAGTGGAAAGATGGTGTAGGTGTCCCTGAGGAGTGAGTGACAAAATTAAGATGGAAGTTCATGTGGACAAGAAGACATTTTAATTCTGCATCTTTGAGAGGTGTCATCTACCACCTGTGTGGCAAACAAAAGAGACAAGAAGTCCATTCGCTGGGGCCATTGGACCCACAGGCCCAAATTTCCTTTACCCCCATGGTTATTCTATATATTTCTGGAACTCTCCTTTAAGCCATTGTCTCTGATCCCCTAAGGGGCCAACTTCAGGTAAAAATATCAAACCTTTGCAGGAAACTTAATATGATGAAAATTTACTTCCCCAAATAAACCTCACAGAATAAAAAGCCTTCCCAACCCCGCCGTCTCTGCTAATAGGCGCCTGTGGTGGCTTGGAGTTGTGTACCCCAGAAAAGCATGTTCCTAATCCATCCCTGTGAGTGTGAGCCCATTGCAGTTAGGGCCTTTTGATGAGGTTTCTTCAGTTAACGTGTGGCCCAGCTGAATCAGGAGTGCCCTTAGCCCTTTAAGCAGAAGAGAGGGACCACGGGGAGCCATACGGAGCAGCCAGAGCTAGAAGCCAAAAGAACCCAGAAACGGGGGGTCGTGCAGGCTTCTCCCAGCCTCAGAACTGTGAGCCGAGACATTCCCATGGCGTAAGCCAGCCCAGCGCATGGCGTTGCGTTAGCAGCCGGGAAACTAAAACAGTATCCCCCACCTCTGACGGGAAGGCCGGTTGGGAATTTCTTTAGGGCCATCCTTTCAGTTCCTTCTCTTCTTTCATGTTCACTCACTCACCAGGCAGTGAGTTCTGCCCCCAAGGTGCTCTTCAAGCTCAAATGTTTCCCTTCACAGCTAGCCCACCAGCAAAAAAAGATGCTCAGTGTTTGAAATGGAAAAGGCATTTGTTGGCTTACCCTGTTTGACATGCCAAGCCTCCCAGCAATTGCATGCCCCCTTTTTTCCTTCACAAACTCATCTTTCTCTCACCCCCAACCCACACCTAAACAGTGGGTGGTGTGCCCCCTTCTCCCTGCCTTGCTAATGTTCTCTTCTCTGACTTGTCTCATGCCGTGTCCCTCATCTCTTCATCAGTCTCTACTGATTTCTTTTTTTAAAGATCTGACTCATAGTTTACCTCCTATTAAAATCTTTCCACTCATCTTTCTTTAAAATAATTATTTATTTACTTATTTTTATCCCCCCCGCCCCCAGATGTTTCTCGCGTCTGTCTGCTCACTGTCTGCTCACCTTCTTCTGGTAGGAACCAAACCCACGTGGGAGGAGAGCCCCAACAGCCTGAGCCACGGCACCTCCTCAAGGGCTGTGGCGTCTGCTGGAGGGTGGCCTCTGCTCATGTAGGTGTCTAGCTCACTGTGGCAGGCGTGGGGTCTGCTCATCTTCTCTAGGAAGCACTGGGACTCAAACCTGGGACCTCCCACGTCACAGGCAGGTGCCCAACTGGTTGAGCCACATCCGCTCCCCTCCACCCATCTTTCGATATTTTCAGCTCTAGACCCATTTTCTCCATGGAAATGTCCAAGACCGTTATAACTCCCAATAATAACTACCTCCCCTGAGTTTCAGATTTGGCATTAGCGTCATGTCACTCATTTGCATTTTTAAATATTCAGCTTTGGAGCATCTCTCTTGGTCTGCTCTATTTTATTGAGCCCTTAAACTGTTCGTGAGCATTTCAAGGGCTTTTAGAATCTTTTCTCCTTTTCCAAGTTTTCTGAAGACAAGGAGACCCACAAGTTTTCTTTAAAAATGTAACTAATATCCATTTACACTCTATGATATGTACTTGCCCTATTGATATCAATCTGGGCAATTTGACTTGCTTTGGCCAATGAAATGTGAGTGGAAGTGACCTGTGCCAGATCTGAGCAGAAGTTCTAAGAGTTAGCACATTGCTCTGCCATTTCCCCTCTTCTCTCTGCCACAGGACCAGCTTCTCGTTTAAAGGTGGTTTCCATCCTGGGATTCCCTAATGAAAAGGAAATAGGGCAGAGTTAACTCCTAAAGGCTATGCACATAAGTGAGAAACACTTGGTTGTTGTAAGCCACTGATATACTGGAGTTGCTTATAATTGCATCTTAATTTAGGCTAACCTTACCAATAAAGCGTGTAACATGTGTCAGATTTTACCATATGCTCCTGGGAGGTCAGCGGTGAAAACAAAGTACGGCTGGCATGGGTACAAGAAAGAAAGAGGAAGAGGAGACAAGAAAGAGAGATCAGTTATTTGAGGAGGTATGTGAATCTAAGGAAGATTTCGCTGGTCCTTGGCATAAATGCCCATCTTACCCAGGAGCGGGAGGGAGCAGAGGGCTGCGCTGCCTGGCCCTGGGGGTGTGCGGAGGGCTGCGGGCAGGCCCCCCGTGCAGCTGGATTCTGCAGGAGCCTAGGATGCAGGCTGCTTTCAAAACGTGACTTTTCCAGTACTTCCTGCATTCACTGATTTCCTTTAGTCCGAATGATAGCGGGTTTCAATTTAAATCAGCTCTTTTCTTAAAAAGCAAGGGAGAGCATACCTTACCCTGCAGTCTCCTATTCCAGGATGTTCAGTCCTTGATATCTGGTAGAAATTTGCTCCACATGTAATCTCTAGGTGTGCAGCAGGAAATAGATTGGCACAGATATTAACACTGAGCAGTTAAAACCCTTGTTGTTGCTTTGACCCAAACCAATTTTAAGCTCCCTCGGTGAAGGCCCCTATCTTAAGATTCTGTGTCCCCAACGATCCGTTGTTTGGTGGATCTGCTTGACCCCTGTTGGAATTTTGTTTGCATTCGTCATGATGCAAACATGCTTTGAGGGAAAAAAATTAATCAGCCGCAGTAGCTTCATATCAGGAACAGAGTCAGGTCATTCCAAGGTTCCTTACAAAAGCCTGTGACTAATTTTCCCATGTCATCCATGAGGCTTCCCAGGAGATTCCCCCCTCCAAAGGAGTTGCAGTTATTTGCCTATTTTCAACAAGAAGCCTCTCAGTAGGGGCCAGTTCTAAAAATGCCCCATGAATTCTTTGCTTTCTTGTCTGCATCCAGCAGCACCTGAAATCCTGGCCTGATCTAGGAGCTTGCAGCTCATCTTGTTTTATTTGGTAGTCGAGGAGGAAACCGAGACACAGAAAAGTGTAAAGGCTTGCCCAGTGTCTTCCAGCCGTGCCCGAGCATGCAAGGACTCCACCCAAGGTCTCTTAGAACCAAGGCCAACCTTCTTTCCAATAAGCCATCCTACCTCATTGTGCAAAGAGAAGAACACCGAGGGCTTTATGTCTTCTTGGCAATAATTCTTGAAATGAAGTAAGGTCATAGTCTCTCTTATGATTTCTGAGAAGCCTTAAAACAGCCTATCTTTCCATAGAAAAGGATCTAGTGGGACTCTTTTGTTGGTTCATAAAATACTCAAATGCTCAAACCATATGTTTAAGCACAATTCCCAACTGTATATCCTTCTTTATGTGAAAAAGGGGGTGTTTTTCAATATCAGGAGGAAAAGTTGGGGAAAATAGTCTAAATTTAGCCCTCAGAAGCAATCCCAGGACAGTAGAGATGATCCCAGCTCATGGTCCGGCCCCTCCTGCCCTACAAATCACAGCTCCAGGCCTGTGAGTTTGCTCATAGGTAGAAGACAGATCATACCCATTCTGGTTTGCCAAAGGACTGCCAATGCAAAGTACCAGAAATGCACCGGCTTCTATAAAGGGTATTTATTTGCAATAAAAGCTTACAGTTCCGTTAGTTAAAAAGGTCTGAAAACAATGCAAGTTATTGGTGGTAGGGTGAGATGTTATATATGTTTGCTGGATGTTATATGTTTGTTTTGTAAGTTCACAACTATTATACACTTGTTGTTTATGTATGTTTATGTATGAGTGATATATTTCAATAAATTTTTTTTAAAAAGCTTACAGTTCCAAGGTCATGAAAAGCCCAACTCCAAACACCATAAGAGGTGATTTCTCACCCAGGCCAGCTGCCACATGTTGAAGCAAGACGGCAGGCCATCTCTGCCTGCCTCTGCCCTCCCCTCCCAGAGCTCAGCTGAGGGCAGCCAGGCACAGGGCTGGTCTCCTACTGGGCCTCTCCTCTCGGGCTCTGCTTTCTTCCTGATGTTAGCTGCAAGGTGTCAGGCAAATGGCTCATGTCTCCCCAGGGCCTCTCTGCCTGAGCCTCTCCCTTCTGCCACATGGCAGAATAAAAAGTGGGGGAGCTCTCTTTTTTTTGTCAGATGCAGCAAGAGGGCCAGGACTCACCCTGAGTCACTCGCCGCAGAGATAGTCTAGTTCACAAAAGGCCTCACACCCTCAGGAGTGCGCCAGCCCACAAACATATCCTTTCTTTTTTGGGATTCATAAAATAACTTCAAACTGCCCCATGACCCAAGACATTTATAGTGAACGTGAGCCTTGTATATGATATTGTTCCTAGGAGAGTGGGACATTCAACAAATTCAAGCCTTCAAATCAGGGGACCCGTTCTGCCCTCTGCAAATGTGAAGGCACACAATGGACGGCGATCCTGTGCCTTGCCTCGGCCTCAGCTAGACTGAGAGTGAGGCTGAGATCTTTCCCAGGCACCCGTGGAAACTGCACTGCCTGCCATGGAAAGGGCTCTCCGCTCACGACTAGACAACTGAACACACAGCCTGAAAAGAAGGCGTGTTTCGCTGTGACAGAGGCTTTGTGCACGTTGCTTCTTCAGCCAGTGTCAGGAACGTGGGCCAGGACAGCAGAAGACGGCGTCGCTGACTCGGTTTCTCTGTGGAGCTTTTAATGGTCCATTTTCCCTTACTGGAGTCTGACTTCTAGAATGGATGTTTATCATCTTCCACTTGAATTGCGAAAACTGCACGTGGCAGGGCGTGAATTGGGCCTCCCAGCAAGGCTTTGAAAGAGGAAGACGGGGTGGTCTGTGGGTAAGACTCTGGACAGAACTGCAGTCAGCCTGTGACACACAATGGCCTGTGTGTGGCCCGGCAGCCTGCAGCCTGCGTCCCTGCAGCAGCAGGAGCGTGCCCAGGGAGGACAAGAGGGGACTTTTGTTAGTCCTGCTTATCTTAGAGACCTTGGTTGTTTTTCTGTTGGGGGAAATAAAACAAATGAGTAAATGAATTCCTTGCTGTGTCGGCAGTCTGAATTCCCCCTCAGTCCATTCATTTCTAATTCCCTACAGTATCTTTTCCCTTTAATTTGGGGCTTCACTTTATGACTTTTTTACGTATACGTGGATATAGGCAGAGTCTACAGACAGATCAACCTGTATTTCCAGATGTGTCTGGCTTTTTCTTTTTCTTTTCGTTGGGATATGTGATGAGACAGTGAGGCCCAAGAGTTGCCTCCCCTTTCTGTGAACATAATTTACAGGGTACTCCCCGTGCTCAGAGCACATGGCTGCGTCCAGTAAAACTGGTAATAACAGTGCATTCTTAACAGCCTCCCTGGACATTTTGCTAAATTCTTTCAGGGAGTCTCTTGCTAGCTCTTAAAAGGTAAGCTAAAACACAAAGTGGAAGCTGGAGCTCCAGCTGTGTGAGCAGAAAGGGAGCTGCGAGTCGGAGTGCACAGACGGAGGACTGGGTTCGAGGTATCCCATTTGGAGTTCTGGTAATTCGGGGCAAAGGTCACCTTTAGGCCACTCGGCTCCCCCAAACCCAGGCACCTTCTGTGTGCTAGCTGCATTTATGTTTTTACAGGCACGGGAAGTTACAATGAGGACACAAGGTTTTTCTTCTTGTCATTTTACCCAGGCCCAAAAAAGCAAAAGGAAGGGAAGTGGCATGGCTAAGTAACACTCAAGGAAAGCACCCAAAAATTCCCTCCAAGCAATGCGGACACTCGACTGGCCTCTGAGGAATCCCACGTGTACTTTATACAGCCTAGCACATTGGAAAGCAGGCTCAAACTGCTCCGGGCTGACAGGCGACTGCACAGCAAGGAAACCAGAAGAACTCTGGTACACACACACACACACAACCTCTCGATTTTTAAACATGAACTTAGAAAATAGTAGACTGGCTAGAAAGTGAAACAAATAACCACAGTTTTCTTGTCCAACAGATCCATCCACGGCTGTGCTTCTCTGTTCTCCACACTGAGAAGCCGAAAAAGGGTCCTTGGGATAACTCAGGGAGAGCATCATCACTGCGCACAAAAATACCTCCTCAGCCAAGGACACAGACTCCCCGTCTGTCTTTGGTGTCCCAAGGAAGCAGGGAAACGGGACTGCCTAAGTAAGACTCTACTGCTAGAAACGGGTTCCCCTTTCCCTCAAGCAGTCCCTTGCCCGCCAAGAAGAGCCGCAGTGCTCACCCGTCATCAGGGAGTAGTAATTGGGGTAAGAGAGGCTGGGGAAGTCCGGGGTCAGGTAGTCCGCCTTCACGCCCCTGCTCACGATCTCCTTGAACCCCGGCAGGGACTCCAGCGCCTCGTCGCTGATGTAGTCGGAGCGGAAACCGTCCAGCAGGAACACCAGGAGCGGCCGGCGGCCCGAGGCCGGCTGAGCCAGGCTGAGCGCCAGGGCCAGCAGGAGCGCGCCCCGCCTGGCTGCCATGCTGCCCGAGCCCGACAGCCCGCTGGCACGGCCGTCCCCTGCAGAGGCTGAGGATGGGGACTCTGGGGCTATTCTCTCTGCTAGGGGCTGGACCTTGAGCTGCTGGCCTTCCTGAGCCAAGTTCACTTTCAGGATTTAAAGGTACAGCACCTCCTTAAAAATACATCTGTGCATCGATGTTCACCCTTGACGAGGAAGTCCAGAACTGACCCCTTCATCTAAGCCGAGGTCCCAAACAACCCAGAATTAACACCAGGAGGGAGACTGCCACCTTATTATTTTGGGTGAATGTTCTAAAAATATAAACACGCGCAGAGAGGCGGAATTTTAAGAGACGACAAAAATCAACGATAACTTTGCAGTTTGGACTAACCAAAGGGAAGGGCCAAGGAGAAGGGCAATCCTTTAATTTGCTGTTACCCCACGCCTTTGCCCGGTTTAAACTCTCTTACTGGCTTTTTGTTTAAAGTTTAGCAACCCAAAACTTTTAATGCTCTGAACCAACAGGAGACCATGGATTTAGGTGGCCCTATTGTGAGCTCTTCAGCAGTGTCTCCCTGCCCCAGCATTTAAAAAAGAAATTGTCCTCATCTCAGTCACTTCTTCTTTTCTATGCATCTATAATCAGTGGTTATCGTTTGATTTTTCAGATAAATACGTTGCTGGTGCCTGGACCACCTGTAGGAGGAGGCGGCTCCCAGAACTGCAGAACAAGAGAGAAAGCCCCCGAGTTAGCCAAACAGGAGTCCTTACGTAGATTGGTCTGAGGCGGCACTGTCCCAAGAGGGCAGCATGAGATAGACGGAAGACAAGAGTTGGAGATGAAAATTCAGAGCTAGACATAACCATCCAGCCCTTACAACAAGGATGAGGCAGAGGTGGGAATCGAAGGATTCTGAGATTCAGTGATGAGGAAATCAGTAAAGGGGTGCAAGCACAGGTGGGCCAGGAGAGACAGTTTGCACTAAATCTAGCATTAGGCATTAGCCTAAGATTTAAGGGGGTATAAGATTATAAAAACAAATGACATAGTTCATGTAAAGACTTATATAACATGCATGGCCCACAGCTAGTGCTTAACAAATGTTAGATGTTGCTAGCATTATAGTTTTGCTTGGACTCCAATGAAACTCCCAAGGCTCAGGGCAAAATTTTACAAGGGCTGAAGACAGTTGGACACCAGCTACTCTAATCTTGTTCAACTCTAAAATGCCTCTCCCAACTCTGCCGTCTGTTTGTGCCTTCTTCTTTTCTTTCGTTCTGTTGTATTTTGAGTTCAAGCAATTATATGGGGCAACCATGTCACTTACTAAATTGTGCTGCAAAAACAGGAAACGCATGAGCCAAAATACCATTTGCATCTCACTGGACTCAGACAAAGATCAGACTCAATTTCTCTAACAAAAACTAGTGCTCTTTACAATTAAAAAATAGTAAGAAAAAGAGGGGAGCTGATTCTTACTGCTTGTTAGCTTAAAAACACATTATTATTATCATCATTTGACTTTGGGTGTGTTATTTTTGTTCTAAAAAAGGAAGGAAGGAAAGGAGGGAGGGAGGGAGGGAGGAGAAAAGGAATGAGAATAAGAAAGAAAGAAAAAGATGCCGATAAGTCGCCCTGCCATTGATCTCCACGTGCACTAAAAGAATTTCCCTTCACGGTGAGTGTCCAAGGAGGCAGCAGATCCAGCTAGATGTACCCTAGCTGTTCCTAAGCAGTTAGGGTTTTTCTGGACTGTGAGGATGGCATGATGGTACCAGTCCAGAGCATTTGCCTATGGTTGACACCTCTGGCCCTGGACTCACTTCAGGAGAGGTTAAGTACTCCATGTTATAAAAAGAGCATCCGCTTCTGTCTTCCCCAGGGGGCACCCCCAAAATATAAGTCCCTAAGCCCCTCATCCAGCTGTTGAGGATGGCAACTCTGAACTAAAACTTACACCCATGCCGACAGATCATCAGAGTTTCCAAAGGCTCCTCGGACTTAGCCGAGGTGGTGTCTGGGGTGGAGGTTTGCCAGAGCATATCATATTGCTTTATGATGATTTTATAGACAGTTCTCTAAAGGTTTGGATCAGTAAATTATTGTAAATAAGCTTCTCGAATATGTTTGCTAATACTTGAAGAAAGAGAGTCATAGGGGATGGAATTCAAACCAAGTCAATCCCAGCCTCATGCGTGGTCATAACTCTGCCTGTGCACCTTCAGATCTAGAAAAGTTGGAATTAAAAGCTAAGTAGGCATGATATTAGAAAAACGTCGTTCATGTTAAGGGTCCAAAGTCTTGTGGTCCAAGATCCCGTGGGTCTCTTATCTAGATGTCCTCACTTGGGGGTGGTTATCGGCACCTCATACTTCATGGGTGCTTCTTGCCACTTGTTTTTTCAAGGGTTAGCAATGCTGTAACCCAAGGTCATTGCTGGTGGAGTTTTCACCCAGATGATGCAAAAATATCCTCTGGACCTTGGAACCATGTTTGCCCTAAAAGCTGCTCCAGGTCTTGCTAGGGACATGCACGAGCTCTCAGGAATATGCTACCCCGATCGGTCAGGACTCTGGTACCTCGGCTCCACGGAGAGGCAGGTGAGGTGGAAGGAAAGAGTCTTGGTCTTGGAGAAAGAAGACATAATTCCAGAGTCTGCATTCTGGCAACTTGCAATCATGTGATTCTGAGCAGATTGCTTTTTCATGCATCTGTTTCCTCCTCTGAAAAGTGATGGAAGCTGTAAGGTCCTCCAGCTCAAAAACCACTAAGATTTGAAAGTGGCTACCTAAGTCCACCCATCGCAGCCCAAATCAGCCCTTGTTGGTCTCGTAATTAAGCCCTGCTTTGTCAGCTCATGTTGGTCCATGCCGGCCATTCCGCCCCTTCCTTCCCCAGAAATCGGCCGTCTGAGCTCCTCAAAGTTCTTGCCCCAATCCCTGACCATGGCAAGGGTCCCAACTACCCTCTCCAAGGTCAGGCTCTGGAATTGAGTGTCTTAACACATTTTAAAACATTGAAATCCTGCAGAATAGGGTCTATATTCAGCAAACATATTATTCAAAACTAAAGGTGAAATAAGATTTTCAGATAAATAAAAGAATTAGTTACCAACAAAACTGTATACAGGAAATACTAAGGGATGTTCTTCAGGGTAAGGGGAAATAATACAAGATGAAAACTAAGACCAACAAGAAGGATTAAAGAGGATCAGAATTAATTAACTCATGGAGTTAATAATTAGAATATAGGCCACCAGAAAATAGAAGGAGTATAGAGAATGGAAAGCTGATGGTTAATCTGGGCAGAATTGACTAAAATGTTGTTTGCAAATCTTTGGAAATGAATGGAAATGGTGAGAGCACAACATGGTGTTTGTGACTAGCAGAGCTATTACATGGGTATGACAGTGGTCAAAAGGGAAAATCTAAGGACATGTACACTACAAGAAGGAAAGCTAAAGATGTAACATGGGACGGTGTAACATAGTGAAACCTCATGTAAAATGCAAATACGGGTGATATTGCATATATAAGGCTGTTTTTACAAAATATAAGTACAAACAAACTAGAGGGAAGGAAACAGAATAACAGTTACATACAGCAGGGGAAGCATAGAGAGATTGAGAGATGATAGTTTTGTTTTTTAGTAGTAGTATTATCATTACTGGACTAATGAAAATGCTCTAAAAATGATGGAAGTGATGAATGCACGATTGTGTGATTATACTGAATACCACTGATTATACAGCTTTGATGGATTTATGCTTTATTAATACTTACCAATAAAATTGACTTGTTAAAAAAATGATACAAGAAGAAATGGAAAATCTTAATATCTCTAAATGTATTAAAAAGTTAAAACAATTACCAAAAATCTTTCTACAAATAAAACTCTAAGTTCAGATGATTTCGGTGAAGAGTTATGTCAAACTTTAGGGAAGAAGTAGTACCAATCGTACTCACACTCTTTTAGAAAATAGAATAGGAAAGATTACTTCCCAACTTGTTTTATATAACCAGCAAAACTCTGATAGCAAATTCTGATAGCATTAGAAGAAAAGAAAAATTAAAGTCCAATATCTCTCGTGATCTTAGATACAAAATTTCTTAACAAAATACTAGCAAATTGAAACCAACAATATAAAAAGAATAATGTGTCATGACCGAGTGGGATTTATACATCAGTGTTGGTATATCACTCAAAAACCAATCATAGTAATTCACCATTTTAACAAAATAAAGGAGAAAACAACATCTGATCACCTCAATAGCATTTAATAAAATTCAAATGCCAGAGATGATTTTTGAAAACAAACAAACAAAACCTCTCAGGAAACTAGAAATAGAGAAATATGACTTCAACTTGACAAAGGGTTTTCACAGAAAACCTAGTTAACATCATATTAAATAATGAAACACCTATTTTTTTCCTTAAGACTTAGAACAAGGCAAAAAAAGATTACTGTAGTCATTTCTATTTAACGTTGTACTAGAAGTCCTAGACAGTGCAAAATGATAGCAAAAAGAAATAACTCATAACTAACATTATATTCAGTAGTGAAAGACTCAAAGCTTCCCCCCAAGATCTGGAAAAAAGACAAGGATGCCCACTTTTATCACTGCTATTCAACACTGTCCCAGAAGTTTCTAGCCTGAGAAATTAGGCAAGAAACAGAATAAAAGGCATCCAAATTGGAAAGGAAGCAGTAAAACTTCCTCTATTCACAGGTGACACAGCCTATTATACAGAAAATCCCAAAGAATACCCAAGACAAAAATTAGAGCTAGTAACAAATTTGGCAAAGTTGTGGCATACAAGATTAATACACAAAGATCAATTGTGTTTCTATACACAAGCAGTGAACAATTCAAAATAGAAATTAAGAAAACAATTCCATTTACAGTAGCTTTAAAAGAATAAAACACCTAGGAATAAATTTAACCAAGGAGGTGAAACGCATACACTGAAAACTGTAAAATGCTGCTGAAAGAAATTAAAGACCTAAATTAATGTCAAGACATCCCATGTTCATGAATTGAAAGACAGAACTAACCCTCTAAGTTACCTCTGCAGTTCCTATAAGATTTAGTGAAATTCCTATAAAAAATACAGCAGTCTTTTTCACACAAATGGGAAAGCCAATATTCAAATTCATGTGGAATTGCAATGGTCTCTGTATAGTCAAAGCAATATTGACAAAATGTTACAAATTCACAAACAAAGGGGTTGTTACATAGGCATTGTTTATATTATGCTCTGATATTCTGTAGGCCAGGAACATATTATAATTTTTTTTAAAAATCAACAGGGTGCGTTGACTGCCTGCGTGTGTGGGTGGAAGGGGGAAGGAAAGGTCTTGGATGAATCCCAAGGCTCTCCCTCCCATGTACCATTTATCAAGATGGGGACTGCAGGAGAACCACCATCTTTAAGCAATCACCTCATCAGATAAATCAGAAAAGGGGGAAGTTAACGTAATTTAAACCATGATCCCAGGTAACAAAGGAACTTTATCTTCAAAACAGAACTTGGGAAGTGATCGCAGCACACCCATTACAAGCAAGCAATTCTGAGTCCTGACTCAAATACCCTTTTACAAATGACCTAGTGTTCTTTCTGTTTTTTTTCCTGAAAAATGGAAATAATTTTATACATAAAGGGAAGTAAAATGGATTATTTAATAATTATGAAAAGCTCATTTAAAACCAATAGAGGGGTGTCCCCCGCGTAGGGGAGCCCCACGCGCAAGGAGTGCACCCATTAGGAGAGCCGCCCAGCTCGAAGGAGGGAGCAGCCTGCCCAGGAATGGCGCCGCCCACACTTCCCGTGCCGCTGACGACAACAGAAGCGGACAAAGAAACAAGACGCAGCAAATGGACACAGAAAACAGACAACCGGGGGAGGGGAGGGGAATTAAATAAAAAATAAATAAATAAATCTTTAAAAAAAAAAAAAAAAAGGGAAACGGACTTTGGCCCAGTGGTTAGGGCGTCCGTCTACCATATGGGAGGTCCGCGGTTCAAACCCCGGGCCTCCTTGACCCGTGTGGAGCTGGCCATGCGCAGTGCTGATGCGCACAAGGAGTGCCGTGCCACGCAAGGGTGTCCCCCGCGTAGGGGAGCCCCACGCGCCAGGAGTGCGCCCGTGAGGAAAGCCGCCCAGCGTGAAAAGAAAGAGCAGCCTGCCCAGGAATGGCGCCGCCCACACTTCCCGTGCCGCTGACGACAACAGAAGCGGACAAAGAAACAAGACGCAGCAAATAGACACCAAGAACAGACAACCAGGGGAAGGGGGGAAATTAAATAAATAAATAAATCTTTAAAAAAAAAAAAAACAATAGAAACTGCTCAGGTTTTTCAAATATTTTTTTAAAAGCTGGAAATATGGTTAAGCAAATTAATACACTTAAGTTTATATTGGAAATCTGAAATATGAACAGAAAAAGCAGTAGCATATAAAATAAAAATGACTTGACAAAGAATTATCATGTCTTGGTTGTTACCTGATCACAATTACTTTGAAAAAAGCAACTAGCATCACAGAATTAAAGAATTGTAAATGTGGAAGAGACTATAGAAATAGCCCTGGCCTCTTCAAGTTGGAGAAAGGGAAGCTGGGTGTCGTTTAGGTGATGGACTTGCCTCAGGAAACACAAAGGCAGAAAATTGCAGAGTCTAGAGTTGGTATCATCGTCCATATTTATGCTTTTCCAGATTTCAATGTTCTTTACTTTTTCTGCCCCTCTCCCCACACCACCCCCTTTTATTATTTACTTGTCTGTAGTTTATTTATTGCTTGCTTCTAATGATTCAGATCCACAATCCCTTATTTGAAACTCTTGGAGCGAAAACATTTAGAAATTCAGGATATTTTCTGATGTTAGAAAGGTAGCATGGTTGTAGCAGTTTGATAGTATTTATGAATTCCAAAAACAGATATTGATTATGTTTGTCAACTGGTGCTCCTCTAGGCATGATAACCCTTTGATTATATTAGAGTCAGCTGACACATCTGATTAAATTATGTTAAGATTAGGGCTTTGATTAAACCACGTCATTAAAGTGCAACTCAGCGTTGAGTCACAGCCCCCTTGGTGAGCTGGTAAAACAGCCTCTCACACAAGAAGTAGATACACAGAGAAAATACACAGAGGAGATTGCGGCCCAGGAAGAGCAATGAGGCTGAGAGTTTACAGCTGACCTTCTGAAGAGAATAGATCAGCTGAGCCTGGAAAGAAAGGAGCCCCCGAGAGAGAGGAGCCTTATGCCAGCTACAGCAGAGATTGGAGAAGCTGGGACCATGGAGACTTAAGAGGAAGGAGGAAGGCTCAACCCTCCCAGATATTGCAGCCATCTTGCTTCAACACATGGCAACAGACTTTGGGTGAGAAAGTACCTCTTTTGGAACCTTGAGTTGGACTATTTAGGGTCTTGTGACTATAAGCTTTATCCCCAAAAATTACATTTATAAAAACGAATAGATTTCTGGTACTCTGCACCAACACCCCTGTAGCAGTTTGATATGGTCATGAATGCCAAAAATAGATATTAGGTCATGTTTGTAATCTGGTCTGTACCTGGGCATGATTAAGTTATGAGTAGGACTTTGATTGGGCCACGTCATTAGAGTGTTGAGTCCCCACCCACCATTAGAGTGTTGAGTTCCCTTGGAGGGTGGGGACTCACAGATAAAAGGCACGGCAAAGGACAGAGTTGAGGGTTTTTGATGTTAGAGTTTTGATGTTGGAGTTTGATGCTGAAGCCTTCAGCTGGAGCCCCGGGAAGTAAGCTCACAGAGGAAAGAGAAGCCAGCCCCAGGAAGAGAGGAACCCTGACCCCAGGAAGAAGCAAGCCCTGGGAAGAAAGGAACCTTGAACCCAGAGAGATGCAAGACCCTAGAAGGGAGGAACCCAGGAAGCCTGAACCCTCACAGATGTCAAGAGCCATCTTGCTACAACACGTGAAAATATGCTTTATGGCCTGGTATCTGTAAGCTCTTACCCCATACAAATACCCTTTATGAAGCCCAGCCAATTTCTGGTCTATTGCATCAGCACCCCTTTGGCTGACTAATACACTGGTGACTATAGACTGTATTATGGAAACACCGATGGCAGGGCCTGGGGCATCACCTGATCATCAAACCTATTAATAGTTCTACAGAAACATGTACAAGAATTCATGCTAAGTGGGATAAATAAAGATCATAAGTAGGTTCACGTCAGATGAGATGAGTCTGCCACTGTGGCAGTTTGAAATTATTTTATCAACCCCCAAAAGGGAAAGATTATGTTTGTGGGCTGGCCCACTCCTGAGGGTGTGGGGCCTCCTTCAACTAGACTATCTCTGCAAGGAGTGACTCAGGGTGAGTCCTGGCCCTCTTGCTGCATCTGACAAAAAAACGGAGACAGACTGGAAAAGAGAGCTCCGCCACTTTTTATTCTGCCATGTGACAGAAGGGAGAGGCTCAAGCAGAGAGGCCCTGGGGAGACATGAGCCATTTGCCTGACACCTTGCAGCTAACATCAGGAAGAAAGCAGAGCCTGAGAGAAGAGGCCCAGTAAGAGACAAGCCCTGTGCCTGGTTGCCCTCAGCTGAGCTCTGGGAGGGGAGGGCAGAGGCAGGCAGAGATGGCCCGCCATCTTGCTTCAGCAGATACCAGCTGGCTTAGTAAGATGGCACCTCTCTCTTATGGTACCTTGGGATGCACTTTTCACTGCCTTGGATCTATAAGCTTTACCCCCAAATAATCACCCTTATAAAAACCAGCACATTTCTGGTACTTTGCATTGGCAGCCCTTTGGCAGACTAAATCATCCACCCAGTGAGTTAGGCAAGGCCAGGCTTTTCTGCCAAATAAGTTACAAAGGTCTTTAGGTGTTCAGAAGTTTTTGAATTCTGGTATTGCAAACAGGAACATAATGTGAGAAAACTCTAAATGTATCAGGTGAGGATATACACTTTGCTCTTAATCTGTAGGCTTGGTGAAGACTTGCCTGTGTACAGCCCTGTTAGAAAGATAGAAAGAGCACCACCCTAATAAAATGCCCGCCCCCACCCCCCCCCCCCATACACACAGGAAGCTGTAGAAGATGAGGGCAACCAGAAACAAGCCTGGAGAGATGAGTTGCTAACTGTCGCAGTGTGGGCTCGCCCGGAGGGCCGCTGCAGGGCGGTGTGGGCTCGGGCGGAGGGCTGCAACACACGGAGGGGCCTTCCGAGAAGGCGCTCCGGGGCCGGCAAGGTGCGGAGGACGCGCGGTAGGAAGAAGACTGCCGAGGAGACCAGGACCTGTGCGCGTCTGATTTATTCAGGAAGTACAGCGGTTAATATAGGGTGAAGATGGGGGAGGGGCAGGGGGCGTGGCCGGGGGGCGGCAGACGGCTGATAGGTTCGTGCAGGAGTGCATCACTGGTTGCGGGCAGAAGACGGGGTAGCCAGGGTTCTCGGCGGCAGTGAGGCGGGGCTGTCATGGCGCGGCAGTGGCCCTCGGGGGAGAGGCGGGGTTAGGCCACCGAGGGGGAAGCGGGTACAGCTGGGCAGAGGGGCGGGCAGTACGCCTGAACCCCAAGCGGAGGGCCTTAACGCCCGTTCCCGCCACCCGGGTCCAACTCGCACCGGCGCCTGGAGACGAGCTGACCCTTGCTGTCGCCGCGCTCCCACACGGTGCCACCCTACAGCTAACTTGGAAAACAAGCCTGTATGTGGCTGTCAGTTAAGACGTAATCACCAAGTACTGTTTATCTGCAGAGAATTAGTTTAAGGCTCACCAATAGGCATTCGGCTGTTCTCTGGACAGACCAAGTGTCTTCTGCATGACCACGAGACCCCAAAGCCCCCACTGAAGATCAAGCACCCTTCAGGGTGGCCATGGTTGGTGTCGACCGACTCCGTGCTGCGACCTTTCCACAGCTGACTGGACAAGGGCAGCCCATCCCAGAGCCTGTAGTCAGCCTCATGGGATACCATGAGGCAGGACCACCAGATTCCCTCCTTCGGAATCAGTTTAACTCTGACAGAGAAAGTATAAACTGTTTAGAAGAAGCAGAAACTCCAGATAAGCAGAGGACTCAAAGTGGTGAAGAGGAGCAACTGAAGAGAGGTTAGCAGAGATACGTGTCAGGGAAAGAAAGAGAACAGAACCAGCCACCTTCCCTTCGAGCTCTAGTCAGTGTCTGCAGTGTCCTCTCCAGGAGCCCCTTCTTCATAGGTGGTCTGAGTGAGACTCGAGGGACCGTACACCATCAACAGTCATGAAGGCTGCTAGCTGCCAAGCCACACGAACGAGTACCTCCTCCTGACCGGGGTCTCACCAGTGGATCCCAGAAGGAGGTCTCCGGTTCCTTCCCAGAGCCTTTGAGTGTTAATTATGCATCTGCCTGAATAGTTCGAGTGGAGCCGAGGTGGCCCAGATGTGTTCTCAAGGCCTGTGTGTATCCCCTTCGAAGGGTTTGGTCTAAACCTGACCTGAGTTCTCCCCTGACTGCAAGAGGCTGACCCATAATGTCTAATTCTTGGGAGTCCATTTTCTGGAGAGAGTCCGGGATTGAAGAGACTTGTAAATATGAATTCATTACAAAGCAACAGTTATTCTATGGAAAACAGTGAATATTTTTTAACATCAGATACACATAGTACAGGAAACATATATTCCATGTCAATGCACACTGTTTGCAAGTGAAGTGTAATTTAAAATTTGGTCATAGACGTGTAATAAATAAGACCTTACGTAGCCTAATGGGGACGTCATTTCCAGTAATCTGATGAACTAGATACCAAGGCAGACCTGCTTGCTGAAAACCACTGAAATGCCAAGTAATTTCTTTTAAAATATTTGTAAAATGCATGAATATACCAGCAAGAAAGAAAAGAAGAGTTGGAGGCCAGAACTGGGTGAGCACAGGCAGCGGGAGCAGTCGGAGCACATCAGCACTCACTGGCCAAGCTGTGGTTTCCCTTCCACGGCTCCACTCCAGGCAGGGAGCAAGAGCAACTTCTAGGCCAGACGAGGAAGGGAATGGGATCCCAGAGGTGGGTCCCCAGGGAGCCCTACCTTCCATGGAACACCACCACGTCCGCCAACTGAGAAGACAGCAGCGAAAACCTCCTGTCTTGGAAGTGGGCGCCTGGTGGAGGAACAGTCCCTGGAGGATTCCTGATCACTAACAAGCCCCCCTGTGAGGGTGAGCCCCACTCTGTAGTCAGATAACCCTCAGGAGAGAATTCAGCTTCACTGACAGTACCCCCAGGTGCCTGGACCTAGCAAATGCTAATCCTCCCTGAAGTAATTCCCCTTGAACTTGAGACCACGGCGTTCCAAAACAAAGTTCTAAGGAATAAGAACCTAAGGTAAACACACACACATACACACAGGAGGAAATAAAGCACTTTGCTAAAGGGCAGCAGAAACAGTAAACAGAAGAATCAGATACTTGGAATTATCAGCAACATAATATACAATAAACGTGTTTGACGTACTTAGGTAATGAAAGAGGGAATGGAGCATGTAAGGAGTAAGAAAGTGTTTAAAACACAAGCATATTTGTAATAGAACCAAATAGAAATTCCAGAACGGAAAAATAAAATAAACAGAATTTAAAACTTTTAATAAAAAGTAGACAAAGCTAAATAAGGCATTAACGAACTGGAAGATAGATCTATAAAAGAATACAGAATGCAGTACAAAGAGACAAAGACAAAGAAAATATGAAAGAAAGGTTAGTAGACCTGGAGGATATTCTGAATACACGTAACAATCATTCAATCAGAATTCCTAAAGTAGAGAAGAAAATAGGAGCACATTTATATTTGAAGAGATAATAACTGAGAATTTTCCAGAAGTGATGAAAGACAACAGTCCTCTAGTTCAGGAAGCCCAATAAATCCCACACAGGATAAAATAATACTCATCCAGATACATGAAAGTGAAACTGCAGGACACCAAAGGCAGAAAGTAATAGTTTTAAAAGCAGACATAGTGAAAAGCAATTACTCAATAGGAACCACAAAAATTAGAATAACAAGTGACTTCTCAACAGGAACAATGGCGCTATATCTTCAAGGAGCTGAATTAGAAGTAATGATCAAGTTAGAATGTGTGCTCAGGGAAAAAAAAACACCTTCCAAGAATGAGCAAGAAAGCATTTAGGGAAGCGGATGTGGCTCAAGTGCTAGAGCTTCCACCTACCATATGGGAGGACCTGGGTTCGATCCCTGGGGCCTCCTGGTGAAAAAGAAGAAGAAAAAGCATGTCCCACAGTGAGCCAGTGCTCATGCAAGTGGCCATGTGGTGAGCCAGTGCCCACGTGAGTGCCCGCGCAATGAGCCAGTTCCTCCATCAGTGAGTCACGCAGCAAGATGATAAGGCATCAAAAGAGAGACAAGGGGAGAGTCAAGGGGAAGCACAGAAGAGACCAGGAACTGAGGTGGCACAACTGACAGGGAACCTCTCTCCCCATCAAAGGTCCCCAGGATCAAATCCCGGTGAATCCTAGGAGAGAGAAAATGAGAAGAGAAGACAACACAGACAGCAAAAACAGCAGGATGGGAGGAGGGGAAGGGGGGAAATAAATAAATCTTAAAAAAAAAAAGACAGCATTTAGACAAAGGCTATGTGTAACTGCCAGACCTTGAATGAACTCTTACTAATGAGAAGTAAGATTCAGATTTAAGGGCACGACACCATTCCTCAGGTTGCCTTCCCATCTTGAGAGGGATGGCCCTGCCTTTCCACTGTGACCAGCCAGACAGGACTTCACCACATTTCCTCTCTTAGGCAACGAAGGGGCTGGGCTGAAAAATCACCTGGTCCTCTCCAGCTCTACAAAGTCTAGGAGTGTATGAGTTCAAGCAGTGGGTACAACAGAGCAGCACGAGCTTCTTTAGCATATCTATTCCACTTTGGGCTGCATCAAAACAAAGATAGCAGATCCTCACACCAGGAGGAGATAAGGAAGAGAAAACAATGGGTGTTGTTCCAAACTACCCCCAGCCCACCCTCGAGGCCACACTTCCCTTCAGCTCCCCCTCCCCCGGCCGGCAGCCACCACAGGCTGACCGGCTGACCCACCTGCCGCCCAAAGGAAAGTGGGCGCAAGTGCCTGCGCTCCGGACGGCCTGCGGGGGCACAGAGCTGCAGCTCAGGGCCTCTGCTTCTCGGCTCCGCTCGCAGAAGGCTGAGCCCCCCGCCCCACCCCTGCGCTGGAGCAGCATCACGCTTTGAGCTTTCTTAACAGAGTCTCCAATAAACTGGAGGCTATTGACCTGCGAAGCGTGGTACAGTATTTTGTTAAACCCCAAAGATCCCAACTATGACTGTGTTTATTAAGGGTTTCTTAAGGGCGGTAAATTTCCAGAATGCGTTGGAATCATTTTCGTCCTCCAAGCTGGATGACTCTGCCTGCACGCCATGCTGGCGGCTGGCGGCACCTGAGGCTGTCCCTGGGGCGCCCACACGTTTCTTGGGAGGAGTCACTGCTATTTGCTTTGGCCAGGTCTTTTTGGAGGTCTCTGCTGTCAAAATTCTCCTCCTCCCTACAGGGTCAGTAAATTCCCTTTTCTAGCAACCAGTGTAGAAAAGTTGACTCACCGCCTTGATTTGACCTGTTTATGGAGACCCAGGCTGCTACATAGCCCACTTTCATATATCCCACCCCCCCTCCCCAGCTTTCACTAACAATTTTAACGTAGATTTTCACCTTCTTTGGGTATTAACCTTTGACTTCCAGAAGCTGCAGGAGCGTTGTGGGAGGCAGAATATTCATACGCAGAGACTTGCAGACAGCCAAATCCAAAATAGCCACTTATATTAAGTGGTTTTTAGGCATGGAGGCCCACTTATCCTTGAAGACAAACCTGGTGAATTCTCCGAGAAAGATCAAGTAGGTCAGGAAAGGGAATGTCTAGAGTCCGGAGATAAGAAGGATTCTGAGGCTGCACTCAGGTTCCACAGTGGAGCCTTGTGATTGATTGGTAATGCTGGCACAGATCTCAGTGAAACCACAGAAGCACAGCGGCAGGTGAATGCTTTCCCTAAATTAAGTACTGTATGTCCACTGCAGAGCAAAGCAGCATCGTCAGTCTCCTATTCACATGACTTCAAGGAGCTCAGATCTAGGGTCAAGCAGGAGGGTCACGGAAGGCACTTGTGAGGCTTGTGGAGCGCAGTGGCCCTCTAGAGTTAGAGTCCTCAGGCCGTGGACACATGTTCTGCCTCTTTTAGGGACTCGAGCTATTGGCTTCTTGTGATTTGGACATAAACTTCTACAAATTAGCCCAATTCTTCAATGGGGACCTACTCTTTGTAGATCAGGGACAGAGACTCTCTGATTTCTATTTCCTGGAATTAGGTACTCCAAGAGTATTAAGTAGGATTTTACTGTTGCTGCAAGTGAGAGAAAGCCGAATTGAATTAGCATGGACAAAATGTGAGAATATCCTCGAGGTGAGTATATCTCAAGAGAAGGTCAGGGAAGTGGACTTGGCCCAGTGGTTAGGGCGTCCGTCTACCACATGGGAGGTCCGCGGTTCAAACCCCGGGCCTCCTTGACCCGTGTGGAGCTGGCCATGCGCAGTGCTGATGCGTGCAAGGAGTGCCGTGCCACGCAGGGGTGTCCCCCGCGTAGGGGAGCCCCACGCGCAAGGAGTGCACCCGTAAGGAGAGCCGCCCAGCGTGAAAGAAAGTGCAGCCTGCCCAGGAGTGGTGCCACACACATGGAGAACTAACACAACAAGATGACGCAACAAAAAGAAACACAGATTCCCGTGCCGCTGACAACAACAGAAGCAGACAGAGAAACAAGACGCAGCAAATAGACACAGAGAACAGAAAACTGGGGGCGTAGGGGAAGAAAGGGGAGAGAAATAAATAAATAAATCTTTTAAAAAAAAAGAGAGAAGGTCAGTATGCAGTTGGGCCTCAGGGAAAACTGGACAGAGATGTCAGTACCGGCAGCAGGACTTTCCCACACCATCCCGGCGTCACTGGCTTGCGACTCTCCCAGTGGTTTCTCTGCATAACCAGCATGTCTCCTTCAGCCCCAGCCTCCAGCCCCCAATCTGAGGGACTGACTCCTTCCCTTCAGGTTGCGGGAAGCTGGCCTGTTTGCTATTGTAAATGTGACACCTGTTAAATGGAGCTGTTGTTGGATGTTGCAGTTGTTCCCTGTTACTGTAAATATGCTGCAGTTCAGATAGCAAACAGTGCTTGGTAGTTTCCCAATAAATGCGATGGCAAAACTAAGGCTGAGGCTCTCAGTTCCAGCAGCTGTGAGTCCACTGGTCCCAGGTTTGTCTCCCCTCTTGTGTCTCTACCTTTATTTCTGCATTGTCTTCCCTTCATGTCAACTTATTGTGAACTGAAAGCAGCACCTTCATACCAATTCAAAACAAATTCCAGGAAGGAATTCTGGTTGACCTGGTGTGGGAAGGGAGAGCCCTCTGGATCAGCCACTGGGACCAGGTCTAAGGAGAGCTGACGGGCTTGAGTTGAGTGTGGTGTCCACACTTGGACCCCCCTGCTAGGGAAAGAGACAAGTCTAAGAATCCAACCCAGTCCTCTGGGGCCACACTCAAATATCAGGACCCCCTTGGCAACCCCTCACCCCTAACAGCAGCCACCACCCCAAGAGCCAGGACTGGGCATAGGAATGGACAGAGCAAGCCCTTGGCTTACAACCTAGATTACAGAGGAAATGCAGATGTGTCCAAAACGTGGAATGGAGTCTGAGGCAGAGAGCTTCAGACTAAGTAGTAACAGTCATGGAACGAATTTTATCAAAAACACCATTCATTACGCATCTAGTTTGCGCCAAGCCCTATCGTAAACCCTCTAGGTGTACTATTTCTAATCTTTTAAACCTTGCAAGTTAGGTGCTCTTAGTCACATTTCGCAGTAAGAAAATTAAGATTCACAGAAGTTAAGATACTTCCTATAGCCTCAGAGCTAATAAGTGTCAGAAATAGCTCTAAAATGAAGGACTTAGACAAAGGGGCAAGCGAGATGAAGCAAGTAGTTCAGTAGGTAGAGCTCCTGTGATCCCCTAGACCAGGGCTTCTTAACAAGGCATCTGTGAGCTTGAAATGAAATTCAAAAAAATAATCATGTGGGGACGTGTTGGTGTGGGTGTGATATATTTATTAAATAATACACAGTACAGTGTGGACTTAGTAAGGGGTCTGTGGTTTTCACCTGACTGGTAAAGGGGTCGATGGAACAAAAACGGTTACGAGCCCCTGCCCTAGGACAAATGCACTTGGAGAGAGAAAACCTCTGCGCAGGGAGTCTATTAAGGAAACAAGCCAGTCCTGAGCGAGGAGGCACTTAAGTACTTAACTAAGTCTGGGAAGGTTTATGATGACCCAGGTTCCTGAATTGTCTGGGACTGTCCTGGTTTCACCTGTAGATCCAACATATTTATTAATATCACCCCCTTTCATTCTCAAAACATGTTGATAAATATTTAAAACGGCTCTCTCTATATATACATATACATATATATGGATGTGTAGTACACAATTTAAAAATAATAAAAAATTATACAATATTATCTATTGCAAATTCCATATAACCAGTTTGCTCTCACAGAATGCATTTGTTCATTTGTGCCAAATATCTGTAGCCTGGGTTAACCAAGGTTAAGTTCAGCCACGATTTAACAAAGGGCATGCATGTCAACCTGCTAATTCTTTTCCCACTGAATTTATGGTCGTTAAATCTGATGTGGAAGCAACTGTTAAACCATTTCTCATCCTCGTACAAATGATACTCATTAAACAGAAACCTGTTCCCCCTTCAGCACTACTAATTGTGATTGTATCAACCACCTTCATACCGTGGCAGGGATCAGAACATTACTCAATTCTGTATCCTTTAATAATGGCTATATTTAACAACTGACTCAAAAAAAATCCAGAAAATCTAGCAGTCAACTTCCATGAGGCGGTATGAGCGGGCCCCAGCACATCACTACAAAAGTGGGCCAATTTGGGTAACGTAGTAAATACATTTGCCCTTTATTTTAGAAGAAAAGCTCTAATCCTCTCTCCAGAACTGCAGTGTTGGTGACTGCCACATTATGTTCTTAAGGAACCAGACAAGTGGAGAGAGAAGGGAAAGGTGATGGGACAGGGAGTTGAGCATCATGTGTGTGGTCTGCAGTCCGTGTTCCCTGTGCTCTCCTGACTTCTGACCTGCTACTCTCGGGTGAGCAGACGCTGACTGACTTGGAGGCTACTTTGAGAGGCTCTGCCTGCGAGCTAAGCGAGCTCCTGTAGTTTTCTAGTGTTGCAGCTGTTCCACTTCTTACAGTCAGGGAAAAGCTTGGTACTTAGGAAAATCCTGGCGTTATACTTATAAAATCAAATTTCCTTCACATCTCCAGAGGCTTCGTGGTATAGGAGAAAGAATCAGAGGACAGGGGCTTGAATCCTAGCTTGGACACTTCCTTGAGTAAGTTATTCACTCTAAATTTCTATTTTCTTAGCTATAGATTGGAAACAACCATGACACCAGTACTGACTGCACATGTGAGTAAATGCGATAACATACATGAGGGAATTCTCGTAAACTGCTCTCATCATTAGACTGTTTAAATTTACCCACATTTAAACATCATGTCATCAGTAAGTACAATTGGCAGGGCTGCAGCTGAAAGTCACGCACGAGACACGTGGGAGCAGCAAGATCGTGCTGTGAAATGTCCTGTTAGTGATTAGGACAGAGCAGAGTCAGAAATGCTTGAGGAGGCTGGGAAAAAAAAAAAAAACCCTCCAAAATGCAAAACAAAAAGCTTCATTTTCTCCAAGCACTTTTTTCCCAATTATTTCAGAATAATTTTAGGAAGATAAATTGAATGTTTGGCATGAGATATTTCCATGTTACCCACTTTTACATTTCGAGACCGTTTTCAATTCAACAAATTTTTATTGAGCACCTCCTAGGTGTCAGACACTGTGCTAGCCTCAAGGGACACCTGCCCTTGGAAAGTTCCAATTAGTGGCTTTCTGAAACTATGAATATGCAAATTTTTATGTAAAACACTCTTCACAGTCAGCATCTAATTCCCCAGTGCTCAAAGGTAACAATATTCTCCTGCAAGTTTGAAAACTCTCTGGTTGGGGAGGCGAAAAGCTCCAGCAATAAAGAGCTATACCAGCATGTGAAAGGAAAAGAGCATACTCTCCTTGTGTACAGAGCTTCCGTTTGCATAAATCTACACTAATTAATTCGAAGCAACAGAAGAAGCAAAATTCTGAGAAGGTTTTGTGAAGAAAAAGACAGCATTCAAGGGCGGTGGACTTGGCCCAGTGGTCAGGGCGTCCGTCTACCACATGGGAGGTCCACGGTTCAAACCCCAGGCCTCCTTGACCCGTGTGGAGCTGGCCCTTGCGCAGTGCTGATGTGCGCAAGGAGTGCTTGGCCACGCAGGGGTGTCCCCGCGTAGGGGAGCCCCACGCGTAAGGAGTGCGCCCCGTAAGGAGAGCCACCCAGCGCAAAAGGAAGTGCAGCCTGCCCAGAAATGGTGCCGCACACACGGTAAGCTGACACAACAAGATGACACAACAAAAAATACAGATTCCCGGTTCCACTGACAAGAATAAAATCGGACACAGACGAAAACACAGTGAATGGACACAGAGAGCAGACAATTGGGTGGGGGGGGAAGAGGAGAGAAATAAATTAAAAAATAAATCTTTTAAAAAAAGTAGTACACAACATAATGTTAACAAAATAATGAGGCTACAAAACTGGGTTTATAATATAGTAAATGAAATATATTACATATAAGGTATATATTTATACTATACTTGATATATACATGAATGACATACATAAACGCATATCACATAAAAAGGCTGGGAATAAATACACTAAAAATACTAACAAGAACTATGTCTAGGTAATGGGATTATGAGTGATGTTTTTGTTTTTTATTTTGTTTTTCTGGTTTTTTTTTCAGGTTATCCACATAAGCGTGAAGATCTGCCAAGAGGGAAAGAATATGTTGGTAAGGCTGACACAAGTTTTTTGGTTCCTGTGATAATTATACCTATAATTTTAAAATAATGAATTGACTATTTTTTATATCTTAAAATAATTATCACAGTGGCAAGAAAAAACACATTTGTGGTAAAAATTTGGCTAGTACAGAAAAGTAAAAGAATGACGTCAAGTAGCCTACATGATTGCACTAGGCAGCGGAAACGGGTTCTCGGCGTCTAGGCTGGCAGGGGTGGGCTTTGAGCCGGGCGGGCGGCCCCTTGTTTGCCGTGGAGCGGAGCGGGTGGACTGGCCAGTCCCGGGGCCTGGTGGGCGCTAGACCACAACTCTCTTCCCACCTCCAGTCAGCCCGTGAGTAATTTCCTATACTCCTCCACTTGAAGTAAGAATCTAGGACCAACAGCTACAAGCCAGCACTTTGAAATCACTCTAGGGGAAGCAGCTGTGGCTCAAGCAGTTGCGCTCCTGCTTACCTTTTGGAGGACCTGGGTTGATCCCCGGGACCTCCTGGTTAAAAAAAAAGAAAAAAGGCGTCCCAGGCCTGCGCTGTGCAGAGAGGCGCAGGGCCCCCAGGGCGAAGCAACACATCAAAAAGAGGGCGAGGCTACCAGGTAGAAGGGGGAAGAGCCCACCATGGTAAACTTCTCTAAAGCAGAACATTTAGGTCGTTACCAGCTTTCCTCTACAGAGGGAAGCTTGAGTGACGAGCTTTGTGTAGTAAATTTGCCCACATTTCTGCCTCTGTCTGAAATTCCAAGAAAAAGGTCACAATCATTTCCTGAGTTTGTGACGTTGCCAAGTTGCCCACACAAAAGTTGAGCTGTTTCATTCCATCAGCTTGCCCACTTCACCACATCTTTACCTGCACTGATCATTATCTTTTAAAGCGCTTAGCTAATTTGACAGATTTAAAATACAGGCCCTCCTTGTGCTTGCTACCTGTTTAGGACTGTGCTTGGTCCCCTCTGGGTATTTCTTCCGTCAACAAAAGGTCCCCGGTGGAGAGGAATTGGGACTCTCACTAAAGCCACCCTGAGCTGTCCAAGCAGGCTTGTGCTGGCATCTTCTTCTCGCTTGGGTGCAGGGCCAGCCCGTGACTGGAACTCAGCGGGAGCCGAGCTTACGGAGTAAGGTCGGTGTGAGAAACGGCCGGTGCCAAGGTCCCAAGGTCCCTGCGCCCCAACACTATAGGATCACCGAGTCGCAGAACTGGAGAGTATCCTAAGACGGCGCCATTTGGGCTCTTTTGTCCTTCGTTTGCATAGAAGAAGCTTTCGAGCCCTACAGGGGGAAACGACACCCCAGCAGCCCTTGGGAAGCACACGGCAGAGCCAGCACCCCCTCTGGGCATTCCGCGGGGCTGAGGCCAGGGCTCTTTCCACTGCCCGCCTGGCTGCCTCTATCAGCCAGGAAACTGCAGCCAAAGCGAGCCGAGACCCTGCATCCGGTCCAGACACACACGGCCATCCTAGCCCTAACGACACCCGAGGACGCCTGACTGAGGGAGGGAGTGGAGGAGGAAATCTAATTCGAGTGCACGGCTGCAAAATAAAAGAAGGAAAACAAACTGGGGGAGATGCGTCCCAGGAAACTAGAGTTCTCAGAACTAAATTTCAGGGGTCAGCATGTGGTGAGCCGCTAGGAGGAGCTCTAGCCCCAAATTACAGTCTAATTCCTCAGCCCTGCACCTTTCAGCTCTAAGAGTTTTGATTCCACACTATCGAAGCTTTATCAAATCCACTGGTTCCTGTCCGGATATTATGCCAATGTACAGTCTACAGTGCCTTCATGAGCTAGGGTTTCCAATTCAGTGCCTAGATTATGACTGTAAAAGTGAATACAGTAGAGATTTTACACACACACACCTATATACAATATCCATACGCACATACAAGCATACGCACACAAGGATGTATATCCTTTTCTGTAATCTTAATCGCCTAATATTGGAGAAACCCAAGGTTTGTTCCTTGGGCCTCATCCTGTCTGTCTACACTCACACTAGAGGATCTTATCCAGAGACTGGGGTTAAATGCCATGTATTTGCTAAGAAGGCACACACTTCTTGTCATTTGTGTGGACCTCTCTTCTAAATTCCAGATTCGTGTCTGCAATTAGTTGTTTGCTTAACGTCCACCTGATGTCTAATACTGACCTGAAGCCCCGCAAGGTGCCCCACCCACCAGGTCCCCTGCCTCACGTCATGGAAACTGCATCATTCAGGGCTGACTCAGAACCCTGACGTCATTCTTCACTTGTCTTTTTCTCTTAAACTCCACATCCAGTTCATTACGAAATCCTGTTGATTTTAACATCTAAATGATTCTAAGGGGAGCACACGTATCTCAAGTGGTTGAATGCCTGATTTCCAGGTGTAAGATCCCAGGTTCGAGCACCAGTGCCTCCTAAAAACAAAAAAACAAACAAACAAAAGCCAGCTCTCACTGGGGAGCGGGTGTGGCTCGGTGGGTGAGCACCTGCTTCCCATGTTCGAGGTCCTGGGTTCAATCTCTAGTAACTCCTAAAAGAAAAGAAAAAGACTCTAAAATGTGACCGCTTCTCTCCATCTCATGCCGGCCAAGCCACCATCGGCTCTTTCTAGGTTAGTACAATGACTTCCTAACCGGTCTCCTTGAATGAATGCAGCCTTGCTCCCTAAAATCACTCTTCACAGAGCTTCCAGGAGGATTCCTTTAAAATCGAAGTCACACGATTTCATTCTCCTGTTCAAATTCTTTCTCTCTCATCTTTTCAGGATGAAAACACAGGCCCCGGCAACAGCCCCGGCCTTTACTTGGGGGCCCGTCTCCTCTCTGTGGGCATCTGCTGTCTCCCTGTCCACTGCTCCCGGCAAGCAGGCCTGAAGGCTCCCCGCCCGGCCCTGCTCCTGTCCTTTGCACTCACCGCACCCTCTGCCTGAAATCCTCTTCCCCCAGACACCTGAGTGGCAGGAATGTTTCTCCTGCTTTGTTCACATCTCTGTCTACCATTCCTAGAAGAGTGGGTAGAGCTGTGTAGAGGAAATGTGCTTGCCCCTGCTTTCTTCCAGGTGCACTTCAGATAAATACCCAGCTGCCCAATGCACCTTTCCAACCCCACCTCGTGCCGCTCTACGCCTCAGACCCAAAGTCCGATCCCTCTGAGTTGCCAGTAGGGCCTTGAAGGGTCTCCACGCAGGCTCTAACGTCTGCCTGCAACTCTTTCCTTGTAGTTCTTGATTGGCTCCTTCTCACCCTTCAACTCAAATGTCTCCTTACACTTTATTTTTCAGATAAAATTTAAATACAATGGAATGCACAAATCTCAAATGTCCAAACTGATGAGTTGTGGCAAATGTATACTGCTGGGTAATCCATACCCCAACAAGATATAGAAGATATATAATGTCAATCCCTTAATCCAGAAACAGCCATTTCTTTTCTGATTTTTTCCATCATACATTAGTTTTCCAAAGATGTAATTTATCTTATTAAATAGAAGGAAATGGCCCATTAAATATATGTCTCAGAGATTTAAAGCTTCAGTTGTTTATATGCCAGTTGAGCCCTGAAGCTCACAGATTTGCAGCTGACGCCTACTCCCCAGTTCATGGGACTCTCCTAAGACAACTAAGAAAATGATGATGATGGACATGGCCCATCCCCCCCAAAAAAAACAGAGTATCTACAACTGCAAGCATCTTTCTGCCCTATGAGATCTAAGCCCCCCTCGAGTGGAAGCAGAGCGGGCATCACCATCCCAAAATTCTCAAGACTGAGGAGAGAACAAACATAAGGGGAGAATGCAAGCATGTACCAAAATAGACTTACCGTTATTCTACATTAACAGAAGAACTTCAGCAATATAAAGAGAGTGGGCACCAGAGGTGCCGAGGGAGGGAGAGGGGAGAATAGGTGTGACCTGAGGCATTTGGGGAGCACTGGCGTTGTCCTGCATGATGCTGCAGTGATGGATACAGGCCATTCTACATTTTTGTCACAACCTATAAGCGTACGGTGTAAACCATAATGTAAACTATAGACCATGTTAGTAGCAATGCTTCAACATGTGTTCCTGAGTTATGCCAAATGTACAACACTAAAGAAAGGTGTTATTAATAGGGGAAAATGTGAGAGGGGGAAGGGGCGGGGTACATGGGAATCCCCTATATTTTCGATGTGACTTTTCTGTAATCTAAAACTTCTTTAAAAATAAAGTTAAAAAAAGAAGAAGGGAACGGGAACAGCCAGTGTTCCTGAGTGAAACTGGAAAGTATAGTCCGCCGTGGGTTGGGGCTGGACTCTCTGGAGAACCACAACAGACACTTTGTAGATAAATTTATTTGGAGCTGTCACGTTGTCTAACCCACACCTCCACACTTTCCCTGGGGCAGTGTCACAGGTCAGTTTCTATCTGCATGAGGACAGAGCTCTCTCCTGACACCGTTATCCAATATATAATGTTATTTTGACACTGTCCCTATGTAGCAATAGGAGTCTGGAGAGCCGGGCAGGTGAATCGCTGCTCGGAGGAAACCTGGAGATGTGAGTCGAGCTGGCGAGCAAAGAACTGGGTCCCGCCTACTCTGCAGGCGAGCCTGGAGCTGCACGAGCTCCCCCTTGGACCCGGACGGGAAGGTGGGAAAGGCCCCTTGGGCTCCGGGATGCCAGCGGGTTCCTGGAAGAACTGATGACGTCCACCTCACAGCCACGAGAAAAGGAGATGCGGGTGTAGACCCAGGCGCCGAGGACAAGGCGTGGCCCTCGGTGAACATTGGATGTTGACCGTTCACCAGGAACCTGAACAGAGCAGGGGCACGGGCGGGGGTGGAGCCGTGGGGCAGAGGCAATGCCCGAGGGCAACGGCAGGCCAGCGGCAGCGGGCTGACCCTCGTCCAGGGGGCAGAGCCAGGCCAGAAGGGAATGAACACTGCAGCGCAGCCCTGGGGCAGCCAGACGTCCAGAGCGCCTCCTACGCTCATTCCTCCAACTTTTCCTGCAGGTTCTGAAAGAAAAAACAGTCCAATGGTGCTGACTACACATACTTTAGAAGGCAAAGAGCTTAGTCTAGTCCATCAGCCTGAGGCCGGTGCCCTGAGCCCAAGAAAGCCCGTGAGTAGATGTTTGTCAGACACGTAAGCCCCATAAGCTCATCTACTTCCAAGTCTTGGGTTTTGTTTCCTTTTTCCTTTATGCTCTGTTAAATAACCTTTTAAAAATATTCCCAACTGCCTTGGCCGAAATGAGTGGAAAAGGAAAGAACTTCTTTTGCAGTACTTGAGTTGAAATAGGTCAGAAGATGCGAGTCTCCAGAGGCTCACGTGGTGGCTGCAGGGTCCAGGGGACACAGGAAACTCCCAGGAGCAGAGGGGTTTAAATGTGGGGGGGAGAGGGGGGACAAGGAGACAGGGAGGGGGCAGGGAAGGGCACGTGCGAGGGCTGCAGCCTGGGTCGTGCTGCTCGCCCTCAGTTGTTCTCCCATGCTAGGAGGAGGAGGCCCTCCCTATCCCCCACCAGAACTCAGGAACCAGTGTATATGCTGGGAGAGAGGAGGAACGAGCTCCCTTGTTTCCCTGGGCAGGGAGAGTCCTAGGGAGCCAAGGTGGCGTGATGTTAATGTCATGGGTCAGCTTGGGCAGGTCACCATGTCCAGTTGTTTGGTCAAGCAAGCACTAGCCTGATGGTTTCTGGGAGGGTGTTTCGTAGCTAGATTTCAATCACTGTGATCTACAATCAACAAAGGAGACAGCTTCCAACAATGAGAATAACAGTCTCCTCATCCAGTTGGTTGGAGACCTAAAAGGGAGAACCAAGGATTTCATCAGTCAGAAAGAAGAATTTCCATCTCTAGTTTAGCTGGCCAGCTTTTCCCGGGGAATTCATTGCCACCTTGGAGTTTCCAATTTGTGGCCTGCCCCACAGAATTTGGACTTACTCATCCCATGGTGATGCGCACCAATCCCTATAATAAATGTCTTAGTATTTACATATATATCTGTGTCTTTGTTATTTCTGTTTCTTTGGAGAACGCTGACTGATAGAGATTGGTAGAGCAGGTCCTGGGAAAACACAACACGGTGAACTTAACCTTTATCTTGGGGCGCCGTGCCCTGTCCAGAAGTCTTGGGGCTCCAGTGCCCACAGAGCCTAAGCCTTCGTGCCATCAGGCATGTTATGGTGCACTCCACCTAGACCTCTCCTGGGCCTACATGTGGTTGACTTCCTAGGCCCCCAAACTCCCTCTGCTCCAGTTCTCATCAAACGCGGCTTTGCTAGTTTCTGTGTATGCAAGTCCAGCCTCCTAGACTTGCAACCATATTCCCGTAAATTAGCCACAGGGTCAAATGAAGTCCCAGCTACCCCTGGTGTAAGACATCTGAATTTTTTGGAGCTCCACCCAGCCTTGAGGAGAAAATGGAATGCTGAGAATTTCTGGGTCATTTCCTCAATATTAGATGTTCACTAGTGGGTTTTAGCCAACACACCCAGAGGGACTGGGGCTGTCCAATATGAATGTCACAAAAATAGCAGAAATGTGCTGTGGACTTCAGGAGTGGCCACTGGGGATCAGAAACCACGAGCAAGCAGAGGCACCTGAGGAAGGGGACTGAATTCCTCCAACAGAGAAAGGAGTCAGGGCATGAACTCAGACCTGCCTCGCACTAAAATCTGTTCTCTTCACTTTAGCAGAAAACTCCAAGGAGGGTGGCAAGCACAGGTGCTTGGGCTTTGCACTCTCAGAAGAGCCATCACCAACGGCACTCTTTAGAGAATGGACCCCTCACTTATCAACATCTTGCACTGAGAAACAGCTGGTAAAAATTGTTATTTCTTGCTTCTTCACTTTTTGTTAAAAGCCCGTAGCCAACTATATTTAGCACAAATGAGTGTTTGCAAGTGGTCTTGGGAATCTAAATATAATGTCATAATTTGTTTCTAAGCTACAACCAACCAATCTTCAAAGCAGAATTTGGGTCTTTGACCTGTTTGCTAAATTGGACACTTCCTGGGTTTTCTTCTAAACGGGAAAAATTTTTTGAATGCATACTCTGTGCTATTGACTTTTCAGAATGAGTCTGTCTAATCCAGCCGCTGGATGGGAGAGGTGCTTCCCTCACTTTCCAGGTAAGGAAATGGAGGCTGGGAGGGATGGACTCACCTGCCTACAGAGAGTGGCAGAACTGGGATCTGGACCAAGTTTCAGCCCCAAAGCCTGGCTGTTTCCATCGCCCCTCTGCGTTGGCTGTCCTCCTTTCAGAACATTCTGGGCAGGGCCAAAGGTGGACCGTCTCTCTCCCGCCCTCTTGCCCTGGGAAGGGCTAATCGTGTGGTTAGGGCACCCTACACAATGCAACCTGAAAATCAGCTCCGTGTGTCTAGTGAGCCTGTTCCCAGAGCCAGAGAGACCGCTGCTTGGAGGAGCGCCGTCAAAGACACTTAACACAGAGGAGACCACCGTAGCCCAGTCACCTGGGGCAGGCGGAGACCTCAGAGCCTGTCCCCTGATCAGTCACTGCCCACCACTGTGCTTGCTGCTGCCCCACTACCCCAGTTCCAACACTCGCCCTAGCAACCACTCTACCTCGCCTCCACATACCCCACTCTCTTCCGTGGCTCCCACCTCTCATCTCCAGGAGGAAAAGTGGAGGTCGCTTGATTAGCGAGCAGATGTGGCTCAAGAGTTTGAGTGCCTGCTTCCCATGTGGGAGTTCCTGGGCTCAGCCCCTGGCGCCTCCTAAAGTAAAAAACAAACATTGAAAAAACCAATTCAGGGGAGCTGATGTGGCTCAGTGGCTGAGTGCTGGCTTCCTATACACACTGTCCTGCATTCTTTCCCCAGCCCCGGTACCACCTCCCCCCCACCCCCAACAAAAAAAAAGGTGGATTGGACTGTGGTGGTGGAGCATGAAAAAGAAATGGTTTGGGTCTGGTGGCTGTTTCAGGTCACTGAAGTAGCCCATCCAAGCCCTGCTTCTTCATATCTCACAGCAGTTTGTTTAGGGGATTAGGTAAAGCAGCACATTCTCAAGGTCCAAGATCTGGGTCCCGCAGGAAAGGAGCCGTTAGTGGGAGCTCTGGACACGGTGCCCTGGTGCTGGCGGGTGGCAGTTTGGTACAGCCTCTATAGGAGCCGTCGCTGCAGGGAAGGAATTCTTCAGGGCTTGCATTTTCGCTTGAATCTTGGCTGCCTGCTCTTCTATACCACTCTGTATCTGCAGGGTACGGGGTGCCAACTGGGAGTTTCCATGGGAGGTAGGTAAATTCCAGGTAGCTAAGTGTGTCCTCCCAAGCCATGCACAGGGCCCAATATAGCTAATACTTCAAAGTTTTCAGAAGAAAAGCCAGATATCTTAGGTTTTGTTATAGCACTATTGTGATTTTGGTTTGTTGCAAGTATGTTGAAGGCATCTGATCCAGGCTCTTCCTTTTAGAATTTGGGCAAGGACTTTGAGTCTCCACACTACAGAATGTTGATCTGTAACATGAGATCACTGGAGGTACAAGATCTAAAGTATCTTTAAGCTCTAAAATGATTTTTGACCATTTCACATATGTTTTATATTTTCTTAATGCTCAGCTAGGCAGACAGTGCTAGCACAAGGCAAATTATGGAGAGATTAGGTACGAGTTCTGGGAAATTCTGGGACTCATCCCATTTACGATACATATCCATGATGTGTTGCATCTAAAGGAAAAATAAATCTGATTCCAAAAACAGAGAGAGCAAAGTATCAGCAGCTGCTCTGCTGACATTTCTCATCTTCCCTTCCCCGTCCTTTGTTCGTGATCTACTCTTTTCCACACAAGAGAACCTCCTCTCCCTTTCTTTGCCTGTACTCAGCTTTTCCATTTCTGCACCTCTACGCGTTACCACTAAAAGAGAGGCGGAAGAGAGGGAGGAGCTCTGTATATTTGTCCCTGACACATGAATCTAAACTCACAAGTAACAATAACATACTGTTTTACTTAAAAAGTTAGCGATCTAATCCTTGGCCTTTCAAAATAGTCTTTCTAATGTCTCAAGGTACTTCTGATCGGTGCTTGTCAAACATTGGCATGCATTGGAATCACCCGCAGATCAGGCTCGAGTCCAGCTATCTGAGCCGGCGGGTCTGGACGGGCCCTGAGATCCTGCACCTGTACAAGCCCCCAGGTGAGGCCGGGGCTGCTGGTCCTTAGACGCACCTTGAGTGGCAGGGTTTAGGCTATCTCCTGTTTAAAAACAAGGCTTCCGTGGAGATGCCGAGATGATTTTCTTACTGCGATTCACGTTGGATCATCGGGCGGCCTAAAGCTTCCTCTCTGGCCTGTGATTCACCTTCTCTCAGCCTGGAGCCAGGGCCGGCTCAGACTTCTCTGGCCAGCCGCTGTCCTCTTGGAGACAGGACCGTGTGGGGCCCCGCCTGGGGCAGCAGAGGCCCTCGCCGGGGAGAGGCTAGCGGAAACCTTTCTGCCTGGTCTCCACTGAACCAGGGCGCTGGCTGCCGTTTGACAGCATGTCTCCAGCAGGTTGTTGGACGATCTAGCGAGCCTCCGTCAGGACACTTCAGATGTCCCGCCGGCAAGAGGAGGGACAACAGGAGGGACTTTTTCAGTAGAAGGCACAGGACAGGGGTCTGGAAGTCTGAGACCCGCTGGGCTCATCTTTCAGCCGGCTCCACGCAGCTCTCCTTAGCATCTCCTCTCTTAGGGGTGTGCAGGGAAGTTGCAGTGTTCTGCCTCTGGAAGTTAGTCTGGTGGCTGGCGTGAGGGGTCCCGATACTCTGTACACAACAGAAATCAAGAGTCAGTGGTCAACACTGTGAATATAGCTAACGGCCCTGAATTACATTCATGAATGTGGTTAAGAGGGGAAATTTTAGCTCAAATTCATGTTACTAGGATAAAAATTAAAAGGAAAAACACAGGACTGTACAACACAGTAAGCCCTAGGGTAAACGGTGGACTACAGTTAATAGTACAATTATAAAAATGTTCTTTCATGAATTATAAAAAATGTCCCACACTAATGCAAGGTGTTAATAATAGGGTGGTATATGGGAACCCTATGTTTTATATATTGTATGTATTACATGTTCTGTAAACCTACAACTTCTCTAACCAAAAAAAAAAGTTATTAAGAAAAATAGGAATCAGTGGTCAAACCGCTGGCCGGTGAATATTAGAAAGGAAACAACACCAGCCCGCTGCCTCCGTAGACATTATTAGAAGTCCAAGCAAGTGACAGCGGAGGGGACCTCAGAGCCACTCCGCTCCTCAGCCTCGCTGACGGATGAGGAGCCAGCACCCAGGGCGCTGCACAGTTTGCCCAAGGTGGCACTGTTACTCGGAGATTCCAACGGGGCTTTCAGCTCGCCAGGTCTTTGCGGTTGACTAGGTTTCTCGCATGACCCAACTCCGCCATAGGAAATCATTCCCAGGAATTCATGTAAACTCTTCCTGAAACGACACAGGCAGGGGCCCAGAAAAAGCTAAAATGTCGCCGATCCCCCAGGGATCTCTGCCTTCCTGCCCGGGATCATGTTTAATCAGCACGACAGCCCCTGAAGCCGACGATGCATTCCCGTTCGCAGGAGAGGAAACCATGACTGGAGGTAAGTCGGGCGCCACGCATCGCCCCAGCGCTGCGCCGGGAGCCGCCTGGCTGCGCGCCATCCCGCGCTCCTCCACTCCCTGCCTGCCCTCACCTGCTCCTCCGCCTTCCCTTTGCTGGAAGCACCGCGGCGCAGTGTTGGGAATAGACCTTCGTTCTCCACGACACTGGAGGAAGGTGGAGAATTCGGGGGAGGTGGGAGAGGCAAGCTAGAAGGGGCACAGAGGAAAGAAAACCTGTGGGAGACACCTGCCTGGTGCCCCGTGTTCCTCGCACTCCCGATAGCCCTTTTTCCTCTCTGTGGCTGTTCCGTGAAGGAGCACGCACGGTACTTTCCAGCAACTGTTTAGACTCTTGTTTTGATGAGCTGTAGCAGTAGCAGTTGTGTGTGGGAGGCGGGAGCCCCCTTTCTCACTTTTCTTTCCTACTGTCCTTGCTCTGGGCCCAGAGGCAATTGGGCACCCACGCAGCAGCCGAAGACCGGGCTGGGCCGGGCCCTCCCCGCTGGCGCTGTCATCTCGGTCGTAACCACCCCAAATCTTCCTGCCCTTCGACAAACCCGACTCGGGCACGTCAGGGGAAAGGCCGCCGCTGACCCAAGTGGTGGCATCTTTCCTGAGCTTGGACGGACAAACCAGAATGCCAGCTGCGTCAGCTGTGAAGTCGTCAGCTTGAAAGCAGAATGCTGTTGAGAGGCATATTTTCCTCAGTTCTTTTAGTCGGCAGGTCAAAACCCAAATTAGACATCATAGATCACAGAGACTTTTCCAGGCAAGGAGAAAGAATACCCCTGTCCTTCAGTGACAGCTGAGCCGCTGGACTGTAATCCTCAGGCAGAAAGATGCTGTGATATGGCAGAAATGAAAAGCCTGGAGACCCCCTGCTGGAGGAAGGGGGGAGAGAGAGGTTAAGGAGAAGACCCTGGAGCTTCAGGCCACCCTCTCCAAGGGCCGTCCCTTTAGCAGGAGGAGAGGGACCTCGAAACACCCACATCGGTGGGTAGGCCACACGTCTGGCAGAGGAAGTGGGATTTTAGGTCCTTGGTGGGCCTTCAGCCCAGCACTGCACCCTACATGGTGCCCAGCAATGGCACAGAGGTGCTCGTGGCACATGGGTGGGAGATGCACCCACAGCAGGGCTCCTCTTCCAGGGCCACGTGTGGCACACTAGGGTCCCAACAGTTCCTGCTTGTCGACGGTGCCGCCAGCCAGCAGAGACCCCAGCTCTGCTCCGCAAGGCAGTGGTGAGTTCAGACATGAAGATCCGAAAAATGGCCTGGACCCCAGATTCCAGCAGGGGTTCAGCATCACCCCAGAAGGCCAGGCGAGACCACGCAGATCAGAGGACCTAGTGCAGGCAGCGGCCCACCCAGCCGGCCCCTGTGTCACCTAGTCTAGCAGAGGACAAAAATGGACCTGACCGTTCCACTGCCTTAGTTAAGCATAAGCCACAGTTAGTGTGCTCAGACTTCATCGGTTTAGGCCTGGGGTCCCAGCCCAATTGTTGTGGCACTCTGTCTCTCAAGCACGTCCTGGATGATCTGACCTGAGTGATTACAAAATAAATATTATAGAATATGATGCATATTGTGTTTCCAATTTTTAATGAGGAAAAAAACTAACGTGTATGTGTACGAGTTGTTTACATTTGCACACCTGCAGAGAACGTGTTTGGGAGGATACTGCTAACAGCAGTTACCTGAGGGTTGGGTGGAAATGTGGAGCTCGCATTGCTTGTTGCACCAGGCATGTGTTTTTTAAAAAGGAGGGGCAGGGAAGCAGACTTGGCCCAATTGATAGGGTGTCCATCTACCGCATGGGAGGTCCGCGGTTCAAACCCCGGGCCTCCTTGACCCGTGTGGAGCTGGCCCACATGCAGTGCTGATGCATGCAAGGAGTGCCCTGCCACACAGGGGTGTCCCCGCATAGGGGAGCCCCACGCGCAAGGAATGCACCCCATAAGGAGAGCCGCCCAGCGCAAAAAAAAGTGCAGCCTGCCAGGAGTGGCGCCGCACACACAGAGAGCTAACACAACAAGATGACGCAACAAAAAAAAGACAGATTCCCTTGCCACTGACAACAGCAGAAAGCAGACAAAAGAAGAACATGCAGCAAATGGACACAGAGAACAGACAACAGGGGTTGGGGTGGGGGGAAAAGGGGAGAGAAGTAAATAATTTTAAAAAAAAAAAAAGGAGGAGGAAGGGTTTCTGCTAATTGGACTGAGCATTTGTCTAAACTAGGAGAGTTTATTGCAAACAGACTACACTTACCAGATCATAGTGAGCGTTGTTTAGTTTGCTTTTCCTGTTACCCAGTCGTACAGACTCATGAGGAAGATCACATCTGCCAGAGAGCAGCAGAGTCAACATTTTCTGTGCCCATCTGAGGCAGTGGGAGTAGTTGTAGACCACGCCGCAGTTGAATTCTGAGTACTAATTGCGAAAGCTTGGTTACTCATTTCTTCCAATAGACAGAAATCATGCCGTTCTTTCACAAGAGCACAGCCTGCTCTGTTTCTCGTCGTGGGGTTTTGCTCTCAGTCCACACTCAGTACTGCACCCCGGGCCAGAGCTGGCCAACGCGCTGCGGCAGCACGTCCTGGGCTCCTGGGGGTTTCGGGGCACAGGCGCTGGCCCTTCAGCTTTGGGGAGGTCAGGTAGGATTGAGTGGCTGCAGCCCCCGGGCAGTCCCTTCCAGACCTGAGAAGCCTCTCCAGGGACCCCAGTGGGCTGGATCAATGTTCACGTTTGTTGTGGCTGGATGCTGTGCCATGAGAACGGCTGAGAAGCACTCCCGCGCCATTCCACAGCAGGCGAGATTGCGTTGAGTCTGCTCTGTTCCTTCTGAAGCCAGCAGGAGCGGGTGGACTCCCCAGCCTTCCTCCTGCCCCGTCTGGTAGTGGCCCACCAAGCCGAGAATAAGCTCTGTTGGCTGGTGGGAAGCGCTTCCAGCTTGTCCTCTGCAGGAGGAGGACTGCTTGTGAGAAGTCAGGTACATTTTGGTATTAGGAGAGGGAAAGGGGAAGTAATGTTTATGGGGAACCAAAAATATATGCTGCAAATGTGCTACATAACAGGGGAGCCTCTCAATTTAATCTCTCAGCTACTCTATGCTATGCTATATTGCAGCAATTCTAAGACATGCTTTTTTCCCCCACAATTTGACAACTCTGAAAGTCAGAGTACCTTAAAATCAGCAGCCTCTCAGAATCTTCGTTTGCCAAGTAGCAGCTATGACACAGTTGTCATTGCCTACATATGCTAAAACAGCAAAAGTGCCAGCACCAAAACATACAGCAACTTGGAAGAAAGTCCTAGAAGTAATAGTCTAACACTCTCTTAAGCCAAAGGAACCCAATAGCTCTGAGGAGGACGTGGGGGAGTTGGTGAATCAGGTGTTTGGCAACATTTCCAAAGCAGGAGACAAAAGTCGGTCAATTCTACATAATTGTAAAGCCAGTTTAAGAGCCATCAAAATGTTGGTTCTTTGATGGATTATCTTAAGAAATGCTGAATCGCCAATGCTTTCGATAGCAATACCAAGAAAAATTATCCGAAACTTGAAAATGAGCCAAAGAGAGACGGCCTATCCTTTCAACATCAGAGAGATAATTTAGTAAAGGAATGTACTTTTGTTTGACTTGCGATCCACTATTGTGTAAAGTTTTACACTCTATGAAGTTACACGTTAACTGGTAGTTTTTTGTCTGATAGAAAAGACAACCCCAAAGATATGTTTTATTAACCTGTAGAATATTAACCAGTTTTATTTCTAATCTAGCAATCTCATTCCAATATATTTTTTCAATGTTTATATTATCCTTTATCCTCTATTTTTCCTTTGAACAAGATTTACTATCCTGTTCTTCCCCTCATTAATCATTGACATGTGTTCATCCTACATTTATATGAGAGTCTTGTTTTTTAACTTTGAAAAATATACACGTTGACAGTTGAGTGGGAAAGTGATTCAAAAGAATTAGACTCTGAAGGTAAAGAAGCTGTAGGAATATTTTAGCCAGTTTATTCTACACTTTGTTTTTATGTTTGCAAAAAGGAGATTATATCATTTAAAATGTAATTCATTCCCAAAAAAAGAACTTTTAGTAAATTTAAAATAAAAATTCTAAGTGATTAAAAAAAAATCCCTTATCATCATTTAATTGGCAACTATAGACTCAAAGAAATGAAAATCCAACCGAAGCAGAAAAGTATGTTAACCACAATCTTAGTAGGAATTAAGACGCAAAAAGGGGGAAGCGGACTTGGCCCAGTGGGTAGGGCATCCACCTACCACATGGGAGGTCCGCGGTTCAAACCCTGACCCGTGTGGAGCTGGCCCATGCGCAGTGCTGATGTGCGCAAGGAGAGCCCTGCCATGCAGGGGTGTCCCCCGCGTAGGGGAGCCCCACGCGCAAGGAGCTCACCCTGTAAGGAGAGCCGCCCAGCGCGAAAGAAAGTGCAGCCTGCCCAGGAATGGTGCCGCACACACGGAGAGCTGATGCAGCAAGATGATGCAACAAAAAGAAACACAGATTCCCGTGCCTCTGACAACAACAGAAGCAGACAAAGACGATGACGCAGCAAACAGACACAGAGAACAGACAACCGGGGGAGGGGGGTTGGGAGAGAAATACAATAAATAAATACATCTTTAAAAATAAAAAAGACGGGAAAAGCAGGTAGTTGAATATCTGAAACCCAGAGGTTGGACTACTAGAACAGACGCGTTAGAGGGCATGGATTTATTGGCGAAGTGGCTGTCGGACCCCGTATGGCCATCAGCAGCTCGGCAAGAAGCAGCAGCGTGGCCCTGGGCCGAGAAGTACCCTGAAGTATTCAGTGTGGGGAGCACCACGCACCCGGCTTGGATTGACATAATAGTTGTTTATAGTGTGTTTTTTAACACCAGAAAGGTTTGCATTAATATGGAAATGAAACCCATAGTATCAATATCATTATGTTTAGGAATAATCTGTGTGTGTTTGAAATTTTATGTACCTACAGTGTAAGATAATTTGTCCTATTGAAGGACCTAACCAATGAGCCTTGTAATGTCAACTTAAAATGTGGGGTTTTTTTTTAGTTATTTAGATTTATGATTTTAAATGGAGAGAATGTGATTATTTTATTAGACCTAAAAACAATGTTGTGCTTTTAGGCAAAAACTAAACTGCTTTTCTTATGCATTTATTTTATCTGATTTTTTAAGTTATCTAATTATTTCAAAAGGTTTGTCAGTCAGATTGTGCTTAAAAATACATCTTAATATAATAAACTTATAAATGAAATTCAAATGCTTGTGGGGATCCCATGACAACCTTTAATTAGTCTGCTTAAATATTTTAAGTGCATTTTCACATTTTATGTTCAGGTTTCTTTTTAAAAATATTTCAATTTCGATTGAAAGACTTTTCCCAAATTGTACTTAAATAGGCTTGTTGAGAATGTACCTTACTAATATATAAATTAATAAGATTTAGAAGTTGAAATAAAAAGCTTAAGGAAGAATCAGTTTAGTTTTTTAAATTTTGTACATTGAAAACGTTGGATATTAATTTTTATAACCAAATAGTCCCAAAGTAATCTTTTTTGTACACCAAAGGATCCCCAAAAAGTCACCCCAACACCAACTGTCAGAGTACGGCAAGCCTGTTGTAGATTAAGAAGAGGATTCTGCTGAATTACTCAACCTTTCTGAGCCTCAGGTATCTGGCTGGTAAAAAGAACAGGATCTCCTACAAATGAGAGCTGCTACACAGTATTTAGGATCTCTTATTTCCCCTCCCTTCACTTTCTTATTTTCCTTTCAATTCTAAAATTTCAAACACTTGGTGTCAGTATTGTTCAAAAGGACAGACCTTCTCAGAGCCGGGCGTCAACTGTTTAAGCGAATCCATTGACAGCTGACCTGGAAAAACTGTTAAAGTGTTTGCAGGCTTGACCACAAAAGAAAAGCAAATTGTTACTCAAATCTCTGAAGCTGCTCCACAGGTTTCTCCAGTTTTTCCACCTGACCTGGGCGAGTCTGCGGCTCTACGAGGAGCACTGGGGAAACGCAGCTGCTTTCCAGTCCAACCTGACCTTTGCCTGGGCTTCCTTCCCCTGCAAGGTTGCCCTTGTTGCAAAACGAAGGCGGGACTTTGAATTGTTAGTCCCCTTCAGGATAAATAAGTACCTCAAGGAGGCTGTAAAGCAGGAGAGGGGAAGATATTTAAACACAGAAAGGAAAAATGAGCGTCGGTCCACGAAAGGGGCGAGTTGAATACAGGCTCGTAGGCACTGGACATTCACCTCCAGCAACAGAAACGTTTCCTCCTGGTTTCCCACCCCACCCCCCACTGAGTCTTCCTCCGCTCTGACCCCAGACTCTTGCAGGAATTTGGAATGTTTTGTTTTTTAATAATGCATGTACCATTAGGTAATCAGCTTTTCCCCTTGACACTTGTGGTGAACATTTCCCCATTGTTTAGTAGACTTTGAAATATTAGTTTGATGGTTATGTAGACCTCCCGTAATGTATTTAACTAATTCCTTGCTTTTGCACATTTAAGTTCTTTCCATACTGTCACTACTCCAAATAATGCACTAAGTTTCATTGTCACTAAATCTTTGCAACCATTCTTGTAAATCTTTTAAAATTATATATTTGATAAATGAATGTTTGCTCTTGGTTAAAACTTAGAGCATTATAGATAAGATCAAAGTCCCCATTAGCAAGGAACTTCAATCTAGTAGGTGTCAAAGAGATAAGCACTGTTTTCAGTTAACACATTTCCTTCTTCTTTTGTTGTTGTTTTTCATTCACATACATTTTCATGCACCCAAATATAATATATTGTGCTCCATAGTTTTTATTTGTGAGGCCAGGGGTGGTGCACAGATACGAAAATGATACATTTACCATTTTTCCTTCTCAAAATCATTCCTGGCCTCTCTATACGCAAATAATTGACCCTCTCTCAAATTCTACAACAACTTGAGACACATTTTCATGCTAGCACATAAAGATCTGCATCTTTTTCTGTAACTATTGTGTACGAGTCCATAGCCACTGCTGATTTAGCTAGTTTCCTATTGAAGTGTGTTTGGGCTGTTTTTAGCTTTTTGCAAAGAAAAACAATGCTGCATTAGCTCTCCTTGTGCATATGCAAATATTTCTCTGGGAAGCTTCAGAGAAATGGAATGGCTGGGTCATAGGGCAGGTACATTTAATGTTATCAGATGTTGCCCCATTGCCAACCAAAATGGCAGCAAAATAACGCTCCCAGCAAAGAGCAAGCAAGAGTGCCTATGTTGCCACAACCTCCCTCATGCTTCAGGTGGCCAGACTTTTGATTTTTGCCAATCTGATTAAAATGGTATCTTGTGTTTTATTTGTATTTGCCTGATTCCTAGTGAGGTTGAGCATCTTTTCAGGTTTATTGACCGTACTTTTTTTTTTTTTTTCAATTTATTTATCTCCCCCTTATTTTGTGCTCACTGTCTGCTTTCTGTGTCCATTCACCACATGCCCTCTGTGTCTGCTTGTCTTCTCATCTTCTCTTTAGAAGGCACCGGGAACCAATCCTGAGACCTCCGATGTGGGAGAGAGGCACCCAATCGCCTGGGCCACCCCAGTTCCCTGGTTTGTTGTATCTCTTATTGTCTCTCCTCTTTGTCTTTTTGTTGCGCCAGCTCGCCACGTGGGCCAGTTCATGGCATGGGCCAGCTCGCCTTCACCAGGAGGCCCTGGGAAACAAGCCTGGGCCTCCCGTGGGGTAGATGGGAGCCCACTCGCATGAGCCACATCTGCTTCCCTGACTACACATTTTAAATTATCCTCTTAGGTCACATTCCTGAAAGCTTAGTTGCTGTGGCAATGGATACGCACAATATATAACATACTTAAAAGTGTATTCTATATTTTAGACTCTCACTGAAGATTATGCAAATTATTTTTGTCATACTCCTATAGCACTGGGTTTTTAAACTTCTTGTTGTTTCTGACAATTTGGTAGGTAAACAGTACCTCATTTATTTATTTTAAATTTCTTTCATTAAGAGTTAGATTGCTTACAACTTTGGAAATTTGTACTTCATTTCTTTCTTTGTGAATGACATTTATTTCTCCCACTTTGGGGTGGGGTTGTTCATCTCAGCTTTTGTGTTGATTTCATAAGAACTCTTCCATGCATTAAGAACATTAACCTATGCCTAAGGGTGAGTAAGGTCAGGCCCGTACAATGAATAATTTCGTCCAGTGTAATGGTAGACTGCTTGGGAAAGGGCCTCTGGGAGAAATCTACTTTGGAGCCTAGAGCCCCTCAAGCAAGTTTAATTTTTAAGAAGTTCCTCAGTCTGGGTATCGTCACCTAATTTACAAAGCAGGCTGAATCAGTGGCCTGGAATTTAGGCCCGCACGACAGGTCTAGAGTATTTGAGTGTGATGATGTTGTAGAATCTGAGAGAGGTTCAATTATTTGCATATAGAGAGGCCAGGACTCAGGAATGATTTTGAGAAGGAAAAATGATTTATTGACGACTGGCTGGACTCGGGAGCTTTCTGTTGCAAACCCGAGCCCTGAACAAGACTTTCGAGTTTCTTTTATACAGAGAGGAAAGGTTAAATGGTCCCTTTGTTTCAGTTCTCAATAGGCTTGAATTACATATATGTCTTCCACATCTTAGGTAAGTTTTAGCATGGACTTCAGACATTCTCGATAAGCTTTTAGCATATTTGGTTTGCATTTCCCCTGAATACTTAAAGTTTATAGACCTTGCATTGTTAAACTGTTTCCTGGGACTGGAGTCCCTGCCATGGTCACCAAGGGCAGGACGGCAGCCTCTTATCACCCCACACCCACAAGTCACAGATAGTTTAGGTTACCTCTGAAGAGACAAAGAGACTCCCAGCCATAGCCCACATCAGTGAGACCCCAGCCATTTGCAGTTTCAAGATCCATGAGTGATCCAAGCTGGGCCACTCCAGGTCCCCAGTCCCTTCCTGGCCACCCTGCCCAGGACCCAGGACTGGACCCAGCTGGCCAGAAAGAGTCAGGACTGGACCCAGGGGGGCCGCAGTCCTGCCTTTGCTGCTAGGTGGGCAGAGGCACAACTGCCCCACCCCTGCTGGAGGGCTAGCTGCAGCCCTTTGCTTTTCCTTCTTTGCTTTCTTCCCTTTTCTCTCCATTAGGGAGTGTTTGCCTTAGTTTTACCCACTTCTTGAGAGTCTATGTCTTAGTTTTCCAGCCTGCTATGAAAAATACCCCTCAGTGGTCAGCTTAAGCAAAACAGGAATTTATTGGCTCACAGTTTTGAGGCCAAGAGAAAACAGTGTCAGCAAGGTGATGCTCTCCCCAAAACAAAGGCTGGGCGTTGCGGCGCTGGCCATGGGGGTCCCTGAGGTCCCCTGTTTGTACCCCTGCCTTGTGTCACACGGCCGTGTCCTCTCCTTTCTCACTCAGGTTCCCTCGACTTGCAGCTTCTGGCTCATCCCTGTGGCTTTTCTCTACATTTGAATTCCTTCTGTTTACAAAGAACTCCAATAGTCTGGATTAACACCCTCCCTTATTCAATTGGGTCACCCCTTCACTAAAAATAACATCTTCAAAGATCCTATTCAAAATGGGTTCACATAAGTTGGGGTACACAGCTTGATCTATCATAGTCTGTATTCTCTAGGCCAAAACCACTCACTGAGAAGGAAAAAAACGTCTCCCAGGTTTTGACGTGGGCTATGGGTGGGAGGCTCTTTGTCTCTTTGGAGATAACCTCAGCTGTCTGTCCTGACTTGTGAGTGTGGGATGATAAGAAGCTGCAGTCCTGTCCTTGGTAACCATGGCAATGCCTCCAGCCCCGGGAGGCCATTTAGCAAAGCAAACTCTATCTACATACCAGTCAGTCCAGGGAGATTCTGACGGTGGTGATGCCGAAACTTAAGGGAACTTGGACTTGGCCTTAAATGGGAAATACAATATAGCCTGCGCATAAATTCAAAATCATCTAATTCTGTATCCAAGTGTGCCTAGTCTCTAGAAATCCAGTTAAGTGATGTGGGCTTTGAATGTTCAGAAAGGATGTAAGACTGAATGTGTATTCAAAGTTGCATCCAGATGGAATGTGGGCAAGATGCTAATTCAAGCTCACCTGAGATGTGGGCGATATGTTAATTCAAAACCTACCTGGTACTCAGGCAAAAACTTAACTAACAAAGAAAGAAGTTTTCTTTGATAAAAGCACCATTTGACTCCCCACCCAGTATAAAAGGAACTTGAAAATCTTGCTGAGGCTAGGGTTTGAAAGCTCTGGGAGTCTGGCCAGCAGTCAGTAAATCATTTTTCCTTCTCAAAATCATTCCTGAGTCCTGGCCTTTTATATGCAAATAACTGAATCTCTCTCAACTTCTACAACACTTTCACTCTAAAACAAGAAAGCTAGTTGGTGATGAAATAAATACATATGCTAGGCAGTGTGTATATGAACGTGAGGGGAGTTAGCAGGAGTGTTTTACAGCACAGACTCTAGCCTAGACTCAGACCCGGGAGGGGTCAGATCGCAGCTCCACCCTGTACTGATGCACAGCTTGACATATGCCACAACTTTCTACACTGCAACTTCCTTACCTGTAAAATGGCAACCATATCACTACCTACGTCCCAAGGGAGTTGTGAGGCTTAACCGAAATTGTCCACCTAAAGATTCTGGCGCCAAAGGCATTTTATCCGTATTAACACTAGCTATTTTGTCATCATATTCTATAATAGACAGATCAAATCTCCATGTGTGAATTACTCTTTACAAAGTAGTTGGAAGGTGCACTTGAGGTGGTACAAATTTCTTCTCAAACGCTCTAAAGTCAATAGGGCCTTTCTTGTTTGTTCTGGGTATCACACCAGGTTCTAAAAACGCCTCTCTCAAGTTGAGGAGTCTGGCAACCGTGGGTTACCCAACAACAGTTCCTATGGTTGCAAGGAGAAGGCAGGAAACAAGCCTCCCAGCAGTGTGTGCTGAAGGAAGGAGTCAACAGCTCCCGCAGCTAACTAAGCTCTGTACTTACGCCTCACAGACTAGGCTATGAACGCCTACAAAACCAGGCCATGCCCCTTGCAGGAAATCAGAGAGAACACTTCAGACATGGAGAGAGACTGTCCACAGCTCCACAGTAACGCACCGCACCAAGGCAGACGGCAAAGGTCTCCTTTCTTCAGCACGGAAGAGGATTTTCTGCCACCGGTTTCACTAGGCTCGACGTGTTGGGTTTACCTTCTCAGTATTTTAGGCACAATTTTTCTCATGAAGTGAAGATGGATGATGGAAACTGGCCCAGTTTCTGGATTAATTGCAAGAATTGTGGAAATGAGAGAAAGAATTTGTGAAGTCTCTGATGGGCCCCCAGCCTGTCTAGGTTGATCGATGGTTATAATCTGTAAAATGGGGTTATCAATATTGATTACAATTAGTTGGGCAGAATTAGCTTTGAATTCTGTCTCTGCACTGTAGAAACTGTTAGTTTTTATGTCTCGGAGCCTCAGATTTCTCAGCTGCTAGCTGAATATAACACTAACGTTGAAGATCATGTTTCCTTGGTGGGAGTGTTGTGCGGATTAGAGCTGATGGATAGAGAGGGTGAGTACACTGTGTGGAATGCAGATGATTTCTGTGGGAGCCTGGCGGACCCCAGCAAGGCCCACATCCTAAGCCCCAGAAACCTGAATGTTACTTAGCATGGCAAAAAGGTTTTGCAGATGTGATTAGGTCAAGAATTTTGAGATGAAGAGATTATCCTGGATTATCTGGGTTGGCCCAGGGCGATCCAAAATGCCTTTAGAAGAGGGAGGCAGGAGATGAAGAGTGAGTAGCGGGAAAAAAGCAACGGGACCACGGAAGCAGAAACTGGAGGGAAACGGTCAAGGGACGCAGGCAGCCTCTAGCAGCTGGAGGAGATGAGGTCCCCATGTGCCTGCGTGGCCCCAGAGGGAGCCAGCCCTGCCAGCATCCTGATGGTAGTCCTTGGAGATTCATTCCACACTTTAACCTCCAGAACTGTGATGAGAAAGAACAGTGGTGTTTTAAACCACTACGTTTGTGGCGATTTATTACAGCAGCAGTAGGAAACTAACATGACTTTCTACAAATGGCAGATCTATCACAATAATATTCAGTGTGGAAAATTGTTTCAAATTGTAAAGTACCATGTGAAAGTTATCATCAATGTTGTGATTTTGTTTACATTTGAATCGTCTGCTATATCCAAACTCTTAATTTCATTGTTTCCTTGTATTGGATTCATGTATGGCAAAGCTATACTTCCATTCTTTTTTAGTTTTGAAGATTTATTTATTTATTCCCCCCCCCATTGTCTGCTCTCTGTGTCCATTCACTGTGTGTTCTTCTGTGTCCACTTGCATTCTCATTAGGTGGCTCCAGGAACCAATCCTGGGACTTCCGGAGTGGGAGAGAGGCGATCATTCTCTTGTGCCTCCTCAGCTCCCTGGTTTGTTGTGTCTCTTATTGTCTCTCCTCTGTATCTCTTCTTGTTGCGTCATCTTGCTGTGTCAGCTCTCCACGTGGGCCAGCAGTACTGCGTGAGGCAGCACTCCTGCGCAGGGCAGCACTTCATGCACGGGGCAGCCCTCCACGTGGGCCAGTTCGCCACATGGGCCAGCTTGCCCTCACCAGGAGGCCCTGGGCATCAAATCCTGGACCTCCTCTGTGGTAGACGGGAGCCCAATTGCTTGAGCCACATCCACTCCCCACTTCCATTCTGTTTTTACCATTTTCCAAGAAGACGTGTTCTTTGGTAGACAGTATAGTCCTTGGCCCACAGGGAAGTAGACTACTGGCCTCTCATCTGTGGGTTTGAGCCACACAACACACCCCTACTACTTGAGCTGAGAGCTAAGGGTGAATAGATTAATAAAGAGGCAAAGGAAAATAACAATGTACTGAAGGGCACAGCAGCAGAGACCGCCAGGAATCCCCCTAAATCAATTTTCCTCATATTCTAAAAATATTTTGCCTTGCAGGTAAGTTGTTACCTGACTAAATTCTGGCCAGTGAAATGGTGGAAGAGATTTGATTTGTGCAACTTCAATAAGCGTTCTTAAAGGGTGCACCGTGCCCTGCTCCTCTCCGTACTCATTCCTCTGTCTGCATTGCAGATGTGCCGGCCACGGGTGGAGTGGTCTCCTCCAACCATGAAACGGAAGCACCACCCTGAAGATGGCAAAGTGGAAAACAGAAGCACGCGGTCGCTGGATAACTGTGGAATGTACAGACTGGCAGTCCTGAGTTGCCTAAATTCATGTGAGAAATCAACATCTGTCTTGGTTGAGCAGCTCTTTGTGTTTATCTGGTGGTGGCAGGGAACCAGTCATTGGCAGTCGAACTGAAACTTTACTGTCACAAAAATAAGGCAATCAGGGATGGGAAGAGCAAACTGCTTCCTGGCAGAACAGCACTCCTAAAGGAAGCATGCAACATCTTTTTGAAAGTGAGGAGAGACGGAGAGAGCATGGGAAAGGGTTAATTGTACTGTAAACTTTAGGACAACATAATATTTAAACATTAAAACAGGCATAGAATAAATTGGAGTAGATGACAGTAAGTACAGTGGTTATTGAGATGATTAGTAGCTGGAAGGATCAACTGGAGGAATATATGAAAAACTTAGAGAAAAATTCAACAACTGAAAAATAGCGAGGAAAAAGTCAGCCTTGAGGACAGATCCAGGAGAGCAAATATGTGCTTACAAACCTACTGTATCTTATCTGAAATCACTGAGGCCAACAAAGTTCTAGAACTCTGATTTTTTTTCAGCTTTTAGAATTATACTGTATATTATACACACACACATGCATGCATGCATACTATTCTGCTTTGGGTCTTTTGTGGACCCCATGAAATTATGTTCTTAAGCTAACCCATTTTTATGCATGCAAACCTATTTATGCAGGACCTTTTGGTTAAATTCGGTGAAGGGGCATTTTTATTAGATCACTGTGGATTAGATCATTTCAGTTGAGAGCCTTTGATTGGACAACTTCAGTAAAGCGTGACCCAGGGCCAGTCTCAGCCTTCCTGCTGGCGTCATATAGATGGAGGAGACACACAGGGAAAGAGAACTGTAAGCTGGACCCTGCCATGTGAGGGAGGGCTCCAGGATCAGCCACAGCCGCAGAGAGACAGAGAGCCCCCAGGGCTGAGAGACGTAGAGGCCGGCATCAATGGAGCAGCCTGAGGCTGATGTGAGAGGAGAGAGAAAAACCGTCTGCCTGACGGTCCACAGCGGCGCTCAGGGCAGGCGTGAGCCTGGAGGAGAAGCACCGTCCGTCTGCCACTGTGCCTTGCCGCGTGCTGGAGCGCTGCAGCAGCCGACCTTCGGTGAGACAGCATCTCGGATGGTGCTTGATTTGGACATTTTCGCGGTCTGGGAACTGTTGATGGCGAAATAATGGTTAGTGTTAATGTGGAGAAGATGCCTTTGGGGCCAGGATCTCTGGGTGGACTCTTTCAGTTAAGCCTCGCAACTCCCTTGGACGTGAGCAATAACGTGGTCGCCGTTGTGCAGATAAGGATGTTGAGATGTAGGAAGCTGAGGTGCACATCGAGCTGTGCATCAGCACATGGTGGAGCTGTGATTTACCCTGCCCTGCCCAGGTCTGATTCTAAGCTAGAGTCCCTGCTGCAAAACACTCCCACCACCCCCCTTAAGTTTAGTATCCCACTGCCTAGTAAATGTATTTATTTCATCACCAACTAGCTTTCTCGTTTCTTTGTGTTTTTTAAAAAAATTTTTTTTTTTTCTCTCCCTTTCCCTACCTCCGCATGGTCTGCTCTCTGTGTCCATTCGCTGTGTGTTCTTCTGTGTCTCTTTTTGTTCCATCATCTTGCTGCGTCAGCTCTCTGTATGCGGCGCCACTCCTGGGCAGGCTGCACCTTTTTTGTGTGGGGCAACTCTCCTTACGGGGTGCACTCCTTGCATGTGGGGCTCCCCTATGCAGGGGACACCCCTGTGTGGCACGGCACTCCTTGCGCGCACCAGCACTACGCATGGGCCAGCTCACCGCATGGGTCAGGAGGCCCAGGGTTTGAACCCTGGAGCTCCCATATGGTAGGCGGATGCTCTGTCAGTTGAGCCAAATCCGCTTCCCAGCTTTCTTGTTTTAGAGTGAAACTAGGGAGAAGTTTTTTCCTTCTCAGTGAGAGTTGTGACCTAGAGAATACAAACTGTGATAGATTGAATCATATACCCCAATTTATGTGAACCCATTGTGAAGAGGATCTCTTGAAGATGTTATTTTTAGTTAAGGGGTGACCCAACTGAAGGAGGGTGGGTCTTAATTCCAGATTATTGGTGTTCTTTCTTAAAAAAAATTTACCCGAATAAATTCACATTATAAAAGCCAACATATTTCTGGTATTTGTGCAATGGAAAACTTTAGCAAACTAAAACATATACATAAATACATACTGGTTATACTCTATACTATAAACATAACACCCCTTGAGATGTTATCAGAAGCACCCTGAAATCAAACAATTCAATTTTTAAGCAGAAAAACATGTATACAGTCACACTAATTTTTTTTTAAATGATTAAAAATAGTCTCACAGTTTAGGTTATATTTTCCCATCAAATTAGTTTACCAAAATTTATTTTAAAAATCAAATAAAAACAAAAAACTCAGATGAAGATTGCACGTGTTAGGATTTCCAGTTGAAGGAAAAGGTTATGATTACAGTAAAGGCAATGATTAAACAAGTGGAGGGAAATTGTCCCAGTTTAAAGAAAGGCCTGTGTCTATAGTTAAAAGATTCAAAACATCCTAGCTGGATTGATGAAAAGAGGCATAGCCTGGTTTTATTTTAAAAATCTGAATTTTAAGGATAAAGAGGACAATATTTAAAACTTCTTGACATTTACAACAAATTGCCTGCAAAGGGGAAAATTTAGCTGACATTTGGCTTCTCATCTACAACACTAGAAATCAGAAGAAAGAAAACATTCAGACTGCTGAGGGACAAGGACTGCTACTGAAGAATCTTATATTTAGCCAAAGTATCTTTCACATTGTAATGAAAAAAATATATTTATAAATATGCAAGGATTCAGAGACTATAGCACATAGGTATGGGCCCTATGGAAATAACTGGGAAATGACTCAACCAAAAAGTAAATTTACCAAGGCTTCCACTTAAAACCAAGATGAAATCCTAGGAACCAGATTCATCCTTCTGTCTGAAATGACTAAAACACAGTGTATTAGTCAGCCAAAGGGGTGCTAATGCAAAATACCAGAAAATGGTTGGTTTTTATAAAGGGTATTTATTTGGGGTAGGAGTTACAGATACCAGGCCATAAAGCATAAGTTACTTCCCTAAAAAAGTTTATTTTCATGTGTTAGAGCAAGGCGGCTGCTGGAGTCTGCGAGGGTTCAGGCTTCTTGAGTTCCTCCCTTCCAGTGTCTTGCTTCTCTCGGGGTTCAGGGTTCCTTTCTTCCTGTGGCTGCAGCTTGAGGCTTCAGCATCAAACTCCAACCTCAAAAACCCTCAACTCTGTCCTTTGCCATGCCTTGTATCTGTGACTCCCTGCCCACCAAAGGGTGCCCTACTGGCACGAGAGGTTTACATAATTATTTAATCAAGTAAACCTATGAATCCAATATAATCTAATATACCTAGAGGAAAAGATCAGTTTACAAACATAATCCAAGATTTCTTTTTGGAATTCATCAATAATATCAAACTGCTAAGCACAGTATGAAACATATGTAACAATGTTTTTATGACATTGACTATCAAGCATCACAGGAGAGTAACCCCTGAGAAAGGGAAGCAAATGAGGTGAGTCTCACGACTGACCCAGCTCACTACCTGCAGAGCTTCAAGTCAGCCCAGGGAGAGGGAATCCAGGCAGAACACAGTGATGTCCATGAAGTGAGTGGACAGTGACGGGATCTGAGGGACCCAAGGTTGTTAGAGTTTGCAGGTCAGAGGGAAAGCCTGCATTGAGAGAGCACGGAACATCTTCAAAGGGTCAGCCTTGAGACTTCAGCTGCACACTGCATGCCTGTGAGGAAACTACCCAAGGCTGGAGAAAGCCCACCCAAAGGAATAAAGAGAAAAAACCAGGGCTCACACAGGCCAGAATAGTTTATATTTCAATCAGCCAGGGTAGGGAAACCTCATAATTCAGAGTACTCAGAAAAGTAGAGCCTCAGTAGGAGGGAGGCGGGGGAAGGAGGGGTGAGGAACGAGCTTCTCTGCTCTCACATGGAAAAGGTTAAAATCAAGCCTTGAAACTTTCAAATTGTTTCCAAGCTACTTAATTGCATTCCATAAGAAAGCTCAAGAATATTTATAGGAATATAAAAATATCCAGCCCCCAACAAAGTAATATTCACGTCTCGTATCCAATAAAAAAATTGCTAGGCATCCAAAGAAGCAGGAAAATGCAACCCATAATGAGAAAAAAATTAGTCAGTAGAAGCAAACAGAAATGATACAAATTATAGAATTTTTAGATAAGGACACTAAAAAATTATAGACATTATAACTATATTTCAGATGTTCAAAGGGTAAAGGAAAGTTGAACATGAGGAGAAACATGGAAGACACAAAAAAGATCTAATTTGAACTTCTAGAGATAAAACTTATGTTTCATCAAATATTCTTAACCCTAGTGCCTGAGATGAAAAATATACTGGATGGGGTATAGACATTGCAGAAGGAAAGATTAGTGTACTTAAAGACATAGCAATCAAATTTATACAAAATGAAACACAGAGAAAAAGTCTGAAAATAAAAATGACCAGAGAATCAATGAGATGTGGGAAAAATTTAAGCAGCCATATAGGAGAGAGCCCCTAAAAAGGAAGGTAGAAAAAATATTTGAAGAAATAATAGGCAAAAGCATTTGAAATTTATGAAAACTATGAAAGAAGCTCAATGAACCCCAAAGAGGTGTGAAGAAAACTACAAATTATAACCAAACAAATAAAAGCATTGATAAAGAGAAAAATTTTAAAGCCGCCTAAGAAAAATGCCTATTAAATGCAGAGAAATGAATATGAAAATGACACCACACACCTCATTAGAAAGAGTGCAAACACAGAGGATAGTGGAGCAACATCTTTTCACTATTGAAGAAAAATCTGTCAGCCTAAAAGTCTATATCCAGCAAAAATTTCTTCCAAAATCGAATATGAAATAGAGACTCTTTTAGATATATAAAAGCTGAAAGAATTCATAACAGCAGGGCTACACTATAAGAAAAGTTGAAGGACATCCTTTAGACAAAAGGAAAATGACAGCAGAAGGAAACCTGAATCACACAAGGGAATCAGGAGAACCAGAAATGGTAAATATGTAGGTAAATACAAAAGTTTGTTCTCATTTCTAAAGACTATTTCAAAGATAGCTGAATGTTTAAATCAAAACTACTAACAATGTATTGTAGGGTTTATAACCTATGCGAAGTAAAATGAGTGATGACAGTAAAAATTCCAGGAAAGGAGAGATGAAAGTATATTCACGTAAAGTTCCTACACTATTTGTGAAGTGGTATAATATTATTTTAAGGTGGACTGTGATTAAAGTATACTATAAACCTTAGGAAAAAATACTAGAAAAGTAAAAAAGAAAAAAAGTAACAAAGAACCAATGAGACATATAGAAAACAACTAAAAAGATGGCAGATCTAAACTTAATATAAATAATAATACTAAATATAAATGGTCTAAGCATTCCATTTAAAAGGCAGAGATTGTCAGATTGATTACAAAAGCAAGACCAACTATAGTCAGCCAAAAGAAACACACTTTAAAGAAACAAGTAGGTTAAAAGAAAATAATAACAGGAAAAGATATACCATACAAATCAAAAGAAAGCTAGAGTGGCTATTTTAAGACTACACAAAGAAAATTTCAGAGGAAAGAATATTACCAGACATAAAGAGGGTCATTTTGTAATGATAAAGAGGCCAACTCGACAAGATTTCACAACAATGCTAAATGTCTGTGAACAGAGTTTCAAAATACATGAAGCAAAACTGAGAGAAAAGAAGGTGGAATAAGTAAATCTACAACTATATTCAGAGCAATGATAATTGAGAGAACAAGTAGAGACAAAATTAGAAAGGTTATAGAAGACTTGAACAATAATGTCAACCAAGAGCTTAATTGAAATTAATTGAACACTACACACAACAACAACAGAACTTACATTCTTTCCAAGTGGATATTGAACATGAATTTATTCTTGGTCATAAGACAGGTCTCAATATATTTAAAAGAATTAAAATCCTACAAAGTATATTCTTTTAGCTCATTGAAATGTAATTGAAGTAGAAGTCAAGACCAGAAAGAGCTCTGGAAAATCCCCCAAATTACTGGAATTCAAATCATTCATTTCTAAATAATTCACATATCAAGGAGGAAATCAAAGGAAAACTAGAAAGTATTTTGAGCTGAATGAAGATGAAACTAAAGTTATCAAAATTTTTGTGATGCTGCTGAATCAGTATGTACAGGGAAACTTATAGCACTAAATGCTTAGTTTAGAAAAGAAGAAAAGTCTCAAATCATGACCTCAGCATTCACCTTAAAGAACTAGACAAAGAAAAGCAAATGAAACACAATGTAAGCGAAAAAGAGAATATAATAAAGGTCAGCGCAGAAATCAATGAAATTTAAAACAGAAAACCAATGGAGAAAATCAATGGAACCAAAAGCTGGTTCTTTAAGAAGATGAATAAAATCGACAACTTCTAGCCAGACTTATCATGAACAAAAGAGACAAGCCACAAGTTGCCATTATCAGGAATGAGAGTGGTAGCATCACTACAGATTCTTTGGATATTAAAATGGATAATAAGGGAATATTATGAACAAATTTGTGCTGATAAATTCAACTGAGATGGAATCTACAAATTCCTTGAAAGACACAAACCACAAAGCTCACTCACATAGTAATAGAGGAGGCAGGGCAAGATGGCGTCTGAGTGAGAGCACCTCACAGTCTCTCCTGCAAAGAAGCGGCTGAGTGGGGCTGCAGTCTTGCCAGAGCAGGCTGTTTTGGGGACTTGCAAGGCAGGAGGTATATAGACATCGATCTGGAGAGACAGTGACAGAAGTAGTGCTGGCTAAAGGTAGAATGCGGGTTACAAGTACAGAGGTCGGAAGCTGTGGGGAGGCAGGACCCTTCCCCGTAGGGCTGGCGGCTACAGTGTTCCCCGAGAACTGCTGGTTGCAGGGCGGCATTCCTGGGTCCCGTGATCCCCAGATGTGTGGTCCAGGTCCGTGTCCCCTAAGCCCCCGTAGCCCGCGTTCCACAGACCTACATGCGCTGAGTCTGCAGTGTCCCGGACTTCCCTTTCCCGAGTCCAGTGCTCCCAGAGGTCTGGGATTGCCCTAGCCCTCTGGTTTTGGACTGCCTCCGTGAGTGGGAGAGATTCAGTGGGAGGTGCAGAGAGGGGCTGGGGGAGTGTGGGTTCAATTTTCTGGTCCCCCCCCCCTTTTTTGGGAGAACCTGGCAAGAAAGGAGTGGCGAATCTGCTGAGAAAGCGCAATTCACCTAAATACCTTGGGATAGGAAACTTGGTCTGGGAGAAGGTGGAGTCAGAAAACCAACTAGCCCTCCGACAGCACACCTAAAGGAGAGGGACTGTAGGAGGTGCTTATCAAGCCTCCAATAGCATACTCGGAGTTCCCAGTGAGGTGTGAGTGCTCTCTCTCTGGAAATTAAGAGTCATTGTTTTCTGTGTGGAGCTGGTTCAACAAGGACCGACTTGAATCTCCTACCGGACCTCTCAGGCAGCTTTCCTGCTGCCCTGGGAGAGAGAAGTGAGGAAGGGAGAAAGGGGAACCTCAGATCCCTAAGCATTTTTATTTAACTGCAAAGAGGATTCCTTGCTTGAAACTTTGGTATTTTGTTGGTTTGTATTCTTGTTTTTCCTTCCTCTTTATCCCCCCCAAGGCCCTTTTTTCTTTCTTTCTTTTTCTTTTTCTTGCTTCCTTCCCCCCTCCCTTTTGTCCCTTTCTTTCTTTCTCTTCTTTTTTACTGTTTTTACATTAGGTGCTGCAGGGAGAGCTTCACATTTGCTGTGTTTCCTCATCCTCCATTTACTCTTTTCTGTGTGTATTGATTTTGGCCACCAACACTATCCCCTTTCCTCTACATCTTTCTGTCCTCCATCATTTATTGTTTCTCTTACATTACAGCTCTCTTTGTTTGCCCCCCTATTTTTATGACTTTTTATTTCTAATACCTTTGTTCTGTTTTCTGTCTTATATTCACTCTTTATATTACTGGCCTTTCTTTCCTCTTTCCCTCTCCCCTGAACACACTGGCCTTTTAATTCACACTGTATTCCTCCCCATATTCAGTTTACTGTCTCATTATACGTACTCTACTTTTCTTACCGTTACCACTCTACATACCTTGCATGAGTCTAATATCCATTCTCCTACATCTCACATGGTTCCTTTGTTAATATTTACTATCAATACTACCATTATTCATTTTCTTTTCTTACTCCTTTTGCTTTCTTTGGCCCTAATATTTTTCCTTCAGGTGAACTTAGTCAACAATAAGGAAATAGAATAAGAAGAAAAAAGTGACAAAGAGAAGACTTAACATGCATGCAAAAACAACAACTAATTAAACCCCAGACGAGACAATGAAGCTAAGCAACTGATTAAATCCATCATGATAAAATGATAAAATGATAAAGTGAATGACTGGAAAACAATCTTACAAGCAAACAATAACCAAAAAAGGGCAGGAGCAGCTGTATTAATATCAGACAAAATAGAATTTAAATGCAAAACAATGTGAGAGACAAAAATGGACACTTCATATTAGTGAAAGGGATAATCTTTCAAGAAGAAAGAACAATCATAGACATTTCGGCTCCTAGCAAGGGCGCCTCCAAATACATGAGGCAAACACTGGAAAACCTAAGTGAAGGTATAGATGCCTCTGCAATTACAGTGGGGGACCTTAATACACCACTATCAACCTTGGAGAGAACATCTCAAAAGAGAATCAATAAAGCAACAAAGACTTTGAGCCAGAACAAAGAGGAGCCGGACCTAGCAGACATATACAGAACTTCACACCCAAACACAGCAGGATATACATTCTTCTCAAGTGCACATGATCATTCTCCAAGATAGACCACATGCTAGGTCACAGAAAAAGTCTCAATGAATTCAGAAAGATTGAAATCATACAAAATAATTTATCTGACCACAGTGGAATGAAGCTGGGAATCTGCAGCCAGAGACCCAGATTTGACACCAAGATTTGGAAGTTAAACAACACACTCTTAGAAAAACAGTGGATCAAGGAGGAAATCTAAAAAGAAATTAATAACTGGGTGGCGCTGCAGGGAGAGATGCTGGACATTGTGTGTCCTGCCGTGGCCCACTGGGTGGACTGGGGGAGAGTGTGAACTACAATGTAGACCACTGTCCATGTGGTGCAGCAGTGCTCCAGAATGTATTCACCAGGTGCAGTGACTATGCCATGATGATGGAAGAGGTTGCTGATGTGGGAGGGGTGCAGTGCGGGGGTGGAGGGGTATATGGGGACCTCATATTTTTTGAATGTAGCATTTAAAAGAAAATAAAGAAGAAAAAAAAGTAAAAATAAATAAATAAAATAGTAATAGATAATATAAATAGTCCCATATCTACTATATAAATTGGATTTCAACAAAGAAAGATTCAATTCTGGGCAGTTTTAGTCACGAATTCTACCAAAGATTTAAGGAAATAATAATGCCAATTCTACCCTAATTTTCCAAAAAAAAAAAAAATGTAAAGAGGACTGAATACTGCCCAACTCACTCTATAACACCAGATTTACTCTGATACTAAAATCAGAAAAGTCATTACAAGGAAAGAAAACTATAGACAAACATCCCCCATGAACACAGATGCAAAAATTCTTTTAAAATGTTTAGCAAATAAAATCCAACAATATATAAAAATGGTAATACATCATGACCAAATGGGGTTTATCCCAAAATATTGGGTTGGCATAACATTTGTAAATCAATCAATGTAAACCACCATATTAAGATTCTAAAAAAGAAAAAAAACATATATGATCATCTCAATAGAGGGAGAAAAAACATTTTACCAAATTCAGCAACATTTTTGAAAAAAACTTCTAGCAAATTAGGAATAGAATATCACCACCTGATAAAGAACTGGTATGAAAAAGTTGTAGCTAATACTACTTTATGACTAAAGACTGAATGCCTTCCATCCAAAATCAGGGCAAGGAAAGCCATGATTGCTCTCAACACTGAGAGTCAACACTGTACTGGGCGTCCTCCTCCATGCAATAAGGCATTCATATTAGAATGGAAGAGATAAACCTATCTTCACTCGTAGACAGTATAGTCATTTATATTGATAATTTTAAGGAGTCGACAAAAAGCTACTAGAGAAAATAAATAGATTTAGTGAGGTTTCAGTGTTTTTTAAAAGTTATATACAAAAATCAGTTACATTTTTAAATGCTAGCAAAAAAACTATCTAAAATTGAAGTTTTAAAAATACCATTTACAATAGCATCCGAAATATGAAGTATTTAGGAAAAAATCTGGCAAAAAAGTTTAAGAACTATACCTGAAAAGTATAAAACAATAATGAGAGGAATTAAAGAAGACCTAAATTTAAAAAGAGATATGTTGTATTCTTGTATCAAAAGACTCATTATTAAGTCACTTCCCCAAAATTGATTTATAGATTCAACACAATTCCAATTAACTTTTTTTATAGAAAAAAAAGCAGACTTTTTTAAAAAATAGAAATGGACAAACTGGGTCTAAAATTTATATGGAAATACAAAGGACCTCCAACAGAGAAATCTATTCTGAAAAGAACAAAGTTGGTGGACCTACACTATCTAATTTCATGACTTAATATAAAGTAATCAAGGTCGTGTTGTGTTGGCATAAAGACAGACAAATAGATTAATGGAATAGAATACAGAGTCTAGAAATGGACTTGCAAACGTATGGGCAGATCGTTTTTGACAAAGAGCCCGAGGCAAATTCACTGAGGAAAGGAAATTCTTTTCAACATATGATACTGAACCCACTGGATAATGACATACCAACAAATGAATCTTCATGTTTACCTCATTCCACACAAAAATAATGAGCCTGAAGTCAATCATAAATTACATGTAAAACCTAAAATGACAACGCTTACAAAAGAAAAATCAGAGTAAATCTTAGTGACCTTGGCTTGCCAAGGTCTCTTAAACACAGTACAAAAAGTATAAACTATAAAAGAAAAAAGCAATAATTTGGACTTCATCAAAATTTAAAACTTTTGCTTTGCAAAAGACACTATCACAACAATAAAGAGGCAAACCACAGACCAGGAGAAAACATTTCTAAAACATGTATCTGACAAAGAAAATATACGTAAAAATACAAAGAACTCTTACAATAAGAGCATAGGCAAAAGATTTGAACAGACACTTCACCAGAAAGCTATACAGAAGGCAACAAAGGACATGAAAAGCTACTCAATCATCATCAATTATTCAGGAAATAAAAATTTAAATGCACAATAAGACAGCCCTACCCACCCACTAAAATGACTAAACACAAAGTCTGACCATGTCATATGCTGGCTAGGATGTAGAGAAACTGAAACATACTCTGCTGGTAGGAATATAAACTGGTACAACCGATTTATATATTTAAAATGTAAAAAACCTGTCAAAATTTTTCAAATATTTACCTATCATATGATCTAGTAATTTCACTTCTAGATATTTACCCAAATGAAATGAAAGTAGAGTCATACAAAGACACAAAAATATTCATACTGGCTTTATTTGAAATGGGCAAAAACTGAAAAAAAATTTTTTCATCAACAGGTAAATGAAGAAACAAATAATTGTATATCCATACAATGGAATACTACTCAGCAAAATAAACAAATGATCTAATGATACCCACAACAACATGAATAAATCTCAAAATAATTGTGTAGAGTGAAAGAAGGCAGAAATCACTTCCCATATGATTCCACTTGCATAAAACTCTAGAAAATGCAAACTGCTTTATAGTGACAGCAAGGGGATCAGTGACTGCTTGAGGACAGAGGAAGGTGGACTAAGGAGGGGAGGATTTCAACGGTGCAGAAGAAAGCTTGGTTAAGGATATGTGTATTATCTTGAGTGGGGTCATGGTTTTCTAGGTATACATATATCATAACATCAAACCATGTATTTCCTTATATGGATGATATCAGTTGTTTTATTTTAAAGAGCAAATATACTATAGCAGTTTGATATTGCTTATGAATTCCAAAAATAGATGCTGGATTATGTTTGTGGACTGGTCTGCTCCTCTGGGCATATTAGACTGTATTGGATTCTGAGTTTTCACTTTTACTTGATTAAATAATGACTGGGGCTTTGATTGGGCCATGTCAGCAGGACATTCAGTCCCTGCCCCCTTGGTGGGCGGGGACTCACAGAGAAATCACACCACAGAGAAGGGAGGTTAGAGTTTAAATGCTGGAGCCCCAGGAAGTCAACACACAGGAGAAACACAGAGGAGGAGAGAAATTCCATAGACAAGCAGAGGCCCCAGGAAGAGAGAGAGTCTGATAGTCTACAGCTGACCTTGTGGAGAGAACAGAGCAGCTGAGCCCAGAGAGAAACAAGCCCCAGGAGAGAGACAAGACTTTACCCCAGCCCACAGCGATATTGGAAGAAGCTGGAACCACAGAGCCCTAGGGGAGAGAAGAGGAAGCCTGAACCCTGGCAGACATCAGCAGCCATCTTGCTCCTACACGTGGCAACAGACTTTGGTGAGGGAAGTAACTTATGCTTTATGGCCTGGTAACTGTAAGCTCCTACCCCAAATAAATACCCTTTATAAATGCCAACAGATTTCTAGTATTTTGCATCAGCACCCCTTTGGCTAACTAATACATAAAAGATCAGCTAAAAACAAGCTATTATCATTGTCTGGGGCAGGAGTTGGCAAACTACAACCCAAAGGGGAAAATCTGACCCATCACCAGCTTCTGTAAGTAAAGTTTGGAACACAGCCTCCCCCATGTGTTTGTATACCAACGTGACTGCTTTTGCACTGCAACAACAGAGCTGAATATTTGAGACAGATACAGTATGGCCCACAAAAAGTAAAGAATTTGCCCTCTCGCTCTTTATAGAAAATGTGTGCTGGCCCCTGATTGAGGGGATTTTTTTTAAAATGATACTTTGGATTGGAAATATGCACCTTAGAATCTCTTCCTCGCTGTGTGACCGTGGGTGAGGTACTCAGCCTAAGCCTCTGTTTTCTCAACTGTAAAAATGGGAATAATACAGGCATCTTCCTTAAAGGGTGATTATGAAGATTAAATGAAATAAAACACATACACAAATGCTTTGAGCACTAAATGCCAATATAAACATACTAAAGAAATGTTAACTAATTGTTATGGGTTAAAAGTTCAAGTCCCATGAATGACCTTATTGGGAAATAGGGTCTTGGAAGAAGCAATCAGTTAAAATGAGTCAAACTGGATTACAGGGGACCCTAATCCCATACAACCAGTGTCCCTAGAAGAAGGGGAGAGGAGACAGCCAGCAGACACTAGGAAATCCATATGAAGGTGGAAGTGGCAATGTGATGCACCTACAAAAGGAGGATCTCCAAGGATGACAGCAAATACCAGAAGCTAGAAGAGACAAGGAAGGATGCAGGGTCCAGAGGTAACAGGGCCCTGCCAACACCGTGAGTTCAGACCTCTCACCTCCAGAGCTGGGAGAAGGTAAGTTTCTGTTGTTCTCAGCCACCCATTTGTGCTCCTTTGTTCTGGCAGCTCTAGGCAACTAAGACACTACTACCATTTAGAGGCAGCCATTTCTCCTTGCTTTGGGTTTTAATTCATAAAATCAAGCCATGTGATTTTCCCAACCCCAATTGTTACTTCTCTTTTATTTCCTTCCTTCTCCATCGTAACTAAATGAAACAGATCAAATGGTTTTTTGGTGCTATTCTTGCAAGCTTGTATGTACATCAAACTCTAAAATCAGAATTTGCCATGTGCCTGGCACCCACCCTTACCTGGATTGAAAAACTTCTCCAGAGAAGAGGAGGGATCTTCAACTCTTAGCCTTCACAGTGCCAGGGAGCGGGTCTCACGTTCAGGAGCATTTGCTAAATGTTTATGGGTGGATGAATGGATATTGTAAATCCTCATTAAGGAAACACCAGGAACAGTTTCTCTGTGAAGTGGATAAACAGATGAAAAGCACTAGGTTGGCCTACTTTGCCTTGCCACTCATTGTCAACAAAATTCAGTTTATAGCTGTGCGGGCTCTATTTTTGAGGTAGCTGTCTTGGTTTTTGTATTTGTTTTGGGGGTTTTGTACCCATGACTGCAGACGCTGAGGCCATACTCTTTATTCCTCTGTTGGTGACACGCTGCCATTACTGGGCTGGGCCGTCTTTCCCTTGGGTATTTATTAATTGGCTTTCACCTCGCCATCCCTTCACCATAGGTAAACATCTGAATTTGTTCAAGGTTTCTATTTTCATTTATGCTGGTTATTTTTAAGATATTATGGCTTATGAGCATATTTTTGGTTTTTCTATTTGTCATCTGTCTCTTGCTGTTTCTTCCCCTTCCCCTTCCACACTGAGTTTTAAGATCCAGGCTTGCTCCTATGTGCACATCCGGTGGTTGTTTCTGCGCCCTCCACTGGATACAGCCACATATTTCACCAGCCCACTCTTGCCATTTGGTTCCTTTAAATAATAATTGACAGTAGTTACCAGTTAAGCGATGCTGTGCCCAGGATTTAGCACCACTTTTCCCTGGCCATGACTGGAATGGGCCATGTGCTCTCCGGGAGGAGACCTGGGGTTCAGGGCAGCTCCTCCACCGCGGTGTCCTTGGGAATGGCGTGGCCTCTACTTCCTTAGCTGTAGCCGAGGCAAGAACCCCTGCACCACCCATCTCCTAGGGCTGACCTGTGGCCTGCATTAGACAACGAATGAGAAAATGAGTTCTCAGCAGGGTTCATCCTCGCACCCTGGCCGCCAGCCTCCTCCATTCCTTCTCTAGCTGGCCCACGGACCCAGCCCGGTGCCTGGGAAAAGCAAGCATGCCCATCCCCGTGCCGCACGGGAGGCAGAGAACTGTGGACGGGGAGTGGCCAGGCGGCGATGGGGACGGCGCCTAGACCTGAGAAGCTGCAGTTCCACTGAGAACTGCCAAGGATCGACTGCTGTGACGATCCCGGGGACACTGTGCTAGCCCACGTACGTATGTCGTCCTCTAAATCTCTGTCTCCAGGGTGGGACCAAGGAGAGGCAAGGGAGACCAGGGAGCAAAATTTAAGGGGACACTTTATTTTTTTCATGGCTGAATATTATTCCACTGTGTGTAGTTACCACTTTTGTTTTTTATTATAATTTTTATTTTCGTTAGAGAAGAACAGCCATGCATAAAATACAGTATTCCCATATACCTCCCTATTTGTTAGCGCCTTGCATTGGTGTGGTACATTTGCTACAACTGACAGTACATTTTTCTAATTGTGCTATTACCTATAGTCCATCATTTACAATAGGGTTCACTATTTTGTGCAGTTCTCTGGACTTTTTAAAATTTTTATTCTAGTACGATATATGCGACCTAACAATTCCCCATTTAACCACATTCAAATAGACAATGTAGCGCTGTTAACTGTGGTCACCGTTACACTCATTCCCTGTTACGATTGCGCAGTCAATTCCCTTCCGCTCCGCAGGCATGTCCTGCCCACGCTCTCCCCTGGGCGTGGGGTGCTGCCACCCTCCGGGGAGCGCGGGCCAGGGGTGCATCCATCCCTCAGGCACCGAAGTCCCGGCACCTGCTTCCTCTGCTCCTTCGTCACAGTCCCTTCTCCCTTCCTCAAAAACTCCCCTGCCGGGAATTCTGTTTGCGGGTATACTTTAGAGCCTGGTCTCTGGGAGCAAATGCCCCTTCCAGTTTTCCTTCCCTAGGGATAGTCAGCAAGAGAGGCTCACAGGTGGCTTTTATGGTCATTATAGTATGCAGTTTTGCTCTCTCCACTTCCACATTCCATCAGCAGTAATAACAACAACACAAGCAAGTACGCGCACCCCACCTGTACCCGAGTGGCTTGTCAGCAGCGTGTGCGGGGCTGGAAGGCAGGCTGTGAGCCTGGAGAGGAGGGGGCCGCAGGGGCGCTCCCGGGGCTCCCCGCTCAGGACAGGGGCACTCCAACCCTTCGGCTTTTCCGGTCCAGCTCCCCTCACCCACTCTTCTCCCTCTTTGCTAAGCCCTCTCCGAGGACAGAATTGCTCTGATTTTTATGCTTCCTCTGCACCTTTGCCGGTGCATGGCCCCAGGGTGGCAGGAATTACTCAGTATTCATTATTTGTTTGCGAATCCGTTTTTCCTGCAGACTGGGCTCCCTGAAGGCTGACACAAGGCCTGCTGCTTCAGTGCTTCAAACCCGCCACTGACGGGGAGTGGCTGCAGCTCAGGTGGCTGAGCGCCCGCTTCCCATGTACGAGGTCTTGGGTTCAATTCCTGGTACCTCCTTAAGAAACAAAACAAAACAAAGAGCAACTCTCCAGTGATATCTCCCTGTCCACAATTAAAGTCCATATTTCTTTATAAATAGCATCAAAACGGCCTCTTTCCACGCCTGGGCTGACTTCCCTCCCAGCCTCATCTCCGCCAGTTCCTGCCTTAGTCTGGGCTGGGTCAGGAAGGAAGTTAAATTTCCAAACGAGCCATAATGCTGGCGCCTCTGCCCCACCGACATCGCTTCCTTCCCTCTCCCCCCACTCGGGTGATTCCTACGCAGCCCTCAGGTCTCAGGAGTCCGGCACTTCTGCAGTCGCCCCTCCCACAGGTCGAGCACGGGAGGCCTCCAGGGACCCCGCGCCTGCCGCCTCCCGCCGCCGCCCCAGCCCCAGCCAGGCGCCCTTCCCGAGGGCAGCAGCTGCTTCTCGCATCCTCACTGCAGCCACGGGCTCAGCACAGCGGCCGGCACGTGTCAGGATCAGGATGTATTTAATAAGAGAAACACGTCGACCCTGGGATACAAAGAGGACGGTCTCCACGCGGGATGAGGTCCCTGCTCTGTAACAGAACACAGAGGAGGAAAAGGACAGCTCGCAGGCAGAGAGAGGTGGGCAGCGGGGGGCACCACGGCCCTCACTCAGGTGGGAGTGGGCAGTGTGGGGCAGCCATGCTAGAAATCTTCCGGAGCCTGAATCTTTTTTTTTAAAAATAGCATCTTTTTCCCCCCAATTGTCTTTTTTAAAAAAAAGATAAATAGATCACATAAAACATTACATTAAAAAACATGAGGTTCCCATATACCCCACTCCCTGCCCCACCCCTGCTCCTCCCATGTCACCATCCCCTTTTCTCAGTGAGGCACATTCACTGCATTTGGGGAATGCAGCCTGGAGCACTGCTGCACCACGTGGACCATGGTTTCCATTGCAGGTCACGCTCTCCCCCAGCCCATCCAGTGGGGTATGGTAGGATACACAATGCCCAGGCATGTGTCCCAGGAATGTCATTCAGGACAACTCCAAGGGCTGAAAATGCCCCCCATCACACCTCTTCCTTCCTCTCCCTGCCCTCAGCACCTCCTGTGGCCACTGTCTCCACATCAATGAAATAATTTCTTCCGTTGCTAGAGTCACAACAGTTCTATAGTGCAATACCAGTAAATCCACGCTACTCCATATTCTGTTCCTCCATCCTGTGGACCCTGGGGTGGCGATGTCCGCGCCACCTCTCAATCGAGAGGGGGCTCAGATCCCACACGGCCGATGGCTGCGATTCTCCTGCTTGCAGCTGTAGGCACTCTCAGTCCCCTAGTGTGGCCAAAGCCTGAATCTTGAAGGATGACTTAGGCAAGCTGAGAAAGAGGACGGCCACAAGCGGAGGGCACGGAGCCCGGTGGCGAGCGAGGCGGCAGACTGCTGGCCGCACTGTGAGTAATTTGGAATGGGGGTGAGCTGGGCCGGACCTGGGGAGTCTTACATAACCTGCAGAGCCGAGGAACCAAGGAACGGGCGCGCTCAGGCTGGGGCGTGGGGAGCGCTCTCTAAGTGACTTGCCACAGGACGGTCGTGCTCTTCGTGCGCACTAGGAAATGTGGAGGAAAGCCCTCTTTCTCAGCTCTCAGCCTCAAGGGTGGGCAGCCCCGGTGCTGGCCTTGCCAGGCAGAGGCTCCACCGCCCACGCCCAGCGCGGAGAGCAACTCCCACTGCCTCCTCTAAATGGGCACCGGAGCTCCTGGCCAGAAGCATCAGGCTATTATTTTTAAGTCCAGACAATCCCCACCCTCCTAGACTCTGCCTCGAATTCTTGGAAACTGGGGGAAACCACATGGTTTTCATCATTCCACCAAACGCTAGCGCAGAGCACGTAGTTCTGTGACGCTGGGGAGCCGCCAAGGACAGCCGCCTCGCTTCCGTCCCATCCCCCTGTGGTTTGTCACAGGAGCGCAGGGCAAGCAGCGGGGCTGTTGCGGGGCACGACCAGCTCCTAAGGAAATGCGGCTGCCTGCAGGCGGGGCCCTTCCCCAGAGGGCACAGCACGCAGAAGAGGGGCCCCTCAACGAGACCGGAGCAGTCCCCTTCCCAGCAGGAGGCACGTGTGGGGTCTGCGCACAGTCGCAGCGTGTTTGGTCCTGTCATCCTGGTCTCATTATTTTTTTTTTTTTTTTTTTTTTTTTTTTTTACTTTTTTTTTTTTTTATTTTATTTTATTTTTTATTTTTTAATTTTTTTTTTAATTGACTTTGTAATAATATTACATTAAAAATATATATGTGAGGTCCCATTCAACCCCACCCCCCCACCCCCCCTCTCCCCCCCCCCCAACAACACTCGTTCCCATCATCCTGACACATCCATTGGATTTGGTAAGTACATCTTTGGGCACCTCTGCACCTCATATACATTGGTTCACATCATGGCCCATACTCTCCTCTATTCCATCATGTAGGCCCTGTGAGGATTTACAATGTCCGGTGATTACCTCTGAAGCACCATCCAGGGCAGCTCCATGTCCCGAAGACGCCTCCACCTCTCATCTCTTCCTGCCTTTCCCCATACCCTTTGTCCATTATGTCCACTTTTCCCAATCCAATGCCACCTCTTCTATGTGGACACTGGTTTGGTTGTGTCCATTGCACCTTTATGTCAAGAGGAGGCTCAGATTCCACCTGGATGCTGGATGCAATCCTCCCATTTTCAGTTGTAATCACTCTAGGCTCCATGGTGTGGTGGTTGTCCTTCTTCACCTCCATCTTAGCTGAGTGTGGTAAGTCCAATAAATCAGATTGTAGGTGCTGGAGTCTGTTGAGGCTCAGGATCTGGCTATCACATTGTCAGTCCAGAGATTCAAATCCCCTAAATATATCTTAAACCCCAACATTAACTGCACCTCCAGCACATTAGCATGAAAGTCTTATGAAGGGAGATCCCATCTGAGTCCAGATTCATCACACATAAACACCATTTCCAAAGAGGGGCCATCTGCCCTGGTAGTTAACCCCATCGGCCATGACCATAACTCCCATGGGTCTCTTTAGCCCTCAAAGGAACCAATATCTGGGGGTTGTATCTGCTTTATCTGTCTCTCTGACTCTGCTCAGTTGTGCATGAGGGCAAACCTTCTGCCAGCCTCCAGACTCTTTTTTAGAAACTCGTAGCCATATAAACTCATTTCTCCTTTCCATTTCCCCCTTACTTTAGGTCAAACAGCATTTTAAAGTCATGGTATTTTATGTAGACATGGATATTCTGCTGATCCGCATTGAACCTTCCGTATAAGGTCATTTTCCAGTTGCATCATCAGTTGGTAGTTGATAGTGGTCCCTCGTTGCCAGGGAGGCTCATCCCCGGGTGTCATGTCCCACGCTGGGGGGAAGGCATTGCATTTACATGCTGAGTTTGGCTTCGAGACTGGCCACATTTGAGTAACATGAAGGCTGACAGAAGGAAATTCCCAGGCACAAAGTTGCTCTAGGCCTTGTTATTATTTTGGGTTTATCAGCTCACAAGCATAGTCATTAGTATCAGGGGCTCACTGTTGAACCCTCACTCCCTCCCGGTCCCCACCACTGTACCTGGGAGACTGTCGCTGCTCCCCTAGGGACCACGACAGAGCACCACTGGCCAGGAACCCAGTACCCCCCCTACTGTGGTTTTTAATTGTTGCCACTATGAGTATATCCAAACATTACCATGCACCCTGGACATATGTTCTGTACAGCTCCCTGTCAGTCATATATCACCTGTCATTGGTATCCCATACCAGTATCCCTCCATTGCCATTGTTGAAACACTCTGTGATCCAGAACTCCCCGAAATTTGAAGCCCAATATAATGTCATGGTCCCTTACTAGGGAATGGCATATAGCGATGAGTTTAAAGGATAGATAAAGAACTTGGATAAAGTTAGATAAAGAACTTAGATAAAGAATGTTGACTTGAAAAAATTCCACATCCTATTTTTTTCTTTTTTTTTTTTCCCCCCCCCCCCCCTAATTATTCAGCTTTTCTTCACAGGAGTCCTAGACCACAGCAATGTATATATATAATATACAGCACTCCCACACATCCACCAGAAAACCTTTTCCCTTCCACAGTGATACTCTTACGCCCTATTCATATCATATTTACTTAAAGTGATGTACAGAGTCTGAGACATTAGCTTTCTAACAAGGTGACATCTGTGTTTACATTATGGTGCATACTTTAGGATACACAGTTCTTTACATTTTTAGTTATCCTATGTTTTACATTATGGTTTACATTATCAGTCTGTCATCTCCTATATGTTATGGTGTAATATTACATGTTTTATATCCATCCTTGTGTACTCTCAAGAAACTCCTCTCTTACCCCCCATTTACTTTGGTTCCACACATTTAACGTCCATTTTCCCTTCCACCTTGGTGCCCTCAGTGATAGCCAACCTCCGTTTCCTGAGGAGCCACTTCCAGAGATAGATGGAATAGTGTTCAGGGCCTAACTTGCTCAACTGCCCCAATGCCCTGGGAGCCACCCTTTCTCTCGAGGGATACAGTTCCCTCTATTGGATGGCATTAGTCCTCCCCAGGATGTGGGTCCACCCCCACTCTCACTACTTGGGTTTCTACCCCATGGTGTCACCCACTCTGGCAGAATGAGCATTTATACATTCCCCAGGAGCCCGTCCTGCATCAGACCCTCCCCTCCGAGCATTCTAAACAGGTAACCCTCTTTATTATATTTTGATATGATTTTCTCGGCATTTTACTCTCCACCAACACCTGACCCTCTCCTGGTTCGTATGCTACCCCTCCCTCCCCCCACTTTTGGGCAACGTTACCCACCCGTCCCTCCCCAGCCACCCTCAAACCCGCAAAGCCCCAAGCAAAGGCAACCCCTTGCCCCCCTTTTATCTCTTCTTTGTGTTCATACTTACCACCATCTCGTCTTAAATTCCACCCCTGCAGACATCGGCTCATATCCTTCCTCCACCCTCCGATTTCCTGCAAGCCTATCGTTCAGTCTCTTGCTATCTAGGGCAGCTTGTTTATTTCATATCATTGAGGTCATGTAGTATTTGTCCTTCAATGTCTGGGTTGCTTCACTCAACATAAGGTTCTCAAGATTCATCCATGTTATCACATGTGTTTGTAGTGTGTTTGTTCTTACAGCCGAGTAGTATTCCATTGTGTGTATATACCACATTTTATTGATCCACTCGTCTGTTGATGGGCATTTGGGTTGATTCCAACTTTTGGCAATAGTGAACAATGCTGCTATGAACATTGGTGTACATATATTGGTTTGTGTTCTTGTTTTCAGTTCTGCTGGGTATATTCCCAGCAGTGGTATTGCTGGGTCATATGGCAAATCTATGGCTAGTTTTTTGAGAAACCGCCATACTGTTCTCCAGAATGGTTGGATCCTTCTGCATTCCCACCAGCAGTGGATGAGTGTTCCCCTTCCTTCACATCCTCTCCAGCACTTGTATTCTTCTGTTTTTTTCATAGCTGCCAATCTTATGGGTGTAAGATGGTATCTCATTGTGGTTTTGATTTGCATTTCCCTGATAGCTAGAGATTTGGAACATTTTTTCATGTGCTTTCTTGCCATTTGTATTTCTTCTTCGGAGAAGTGTCTGTTTAAGTCTTTTTCCCATTTTTTAAATGGATTGATTATCTTTTTATTTTCAAGATGTAGGAGTTCTTTATATATGCAAGTTATAAGTTTCTTATCAGATATATGATTGCCAAATATTTTCTCCCACTGTGTGGGCTCCCTTTTTACTTTCTTGACAAACTCCTTTGAGGTGCAGAAGGCTTTAATTTTGAGGAAGTCCCATTTATCTATTAGTTCTTTTGCTGCTCGTGCTTTTGGTGAGATATTCATAAATCCATTACCTATTACAAGGTCCTGTAGATGTTTCCCTACACTGCTTTCTAAGGTTTTTATGGTCTTGGCTCTTATATTTAGGTCTTTGATCCATCTTGAGTTGATCTTTGTATAAGGTGTGAGATGGTAATCCTCTTTCATTCTTCTACATATGGCTATCCAGTTCTCCAGACACCATTTGTTGAATAGGCCACTCTCTCCCAGTTGAGAGGGTTTGGTGGCTTTATCGAATATTATGTGGTTGTATATGTGAGGTTCTATATCAGAGCTTTCAATTCGATTCCATTGGTCTATATGTCTCTCCTTATGCCAATACCATGCTGTTTTCACCACCGTAGCTTTATAGTATGTTTTGAAGTCAGGTAGTGTGATTCCTCCAATTTCGTTTTTCTTTTTCAGTATGTCTTTGGCTATTCGGGGTCTCTTTCCTTTCCAAATAAATTTCATAGTTAGTTTTTCTAGTTCCTTAAAGAAGGCTGCATTGATTTTTATTGGGATTGCATTGAATGTGTAGATCAATTTTGGTAGGATAGACATCTTAATAATGTTCAGTCTTCCTATCCATGAACAAGGAATAGTCTTCCATTTATTTAGGTCTTCTTTGATTTCCTTGAACAATCTTGTATAGTTCTCAGTGTATAAGTTCTTTACCTCTTTAGTTAAATTTATTCCTAAGTATTTGATTTTTTTATTTACTATTGTGAATGGTATTTGTTTCATGATTTCCTCCTGATCTTGCTCATTATTGGTGTACAGAAATGCTACTGATTTTTGCGCATTGATCTTATAACCTGCGACTTTACTAAACTCATTTATGAGTTCTAGAATCTTCGTTGTAGATCTCTCAGGGTTTTCTATGTATAGGATCATGTCATCTGCAAATAATGAAATTTTGACTTCTTCCTTTCCAATTTGAATGCCTTTTATTTCTGGTTCTTGCCTCAGTGCTCGAGCAAGTACTTCTAAGACAATGTTAAATAGGAGCGGCGACAGTGGGCATCCTTGTCTTGTTCCTGAGTTTAGAGGGAAGGAGTCTAGGATTTCTCCATTGTAAACAATATTGGCTTTAGGTTTTTCATATATACTCTTTATCATGTTCAAAAAATTTCCTTGTATTCCAATCATTTGGAGTGTTTTTATCAAGAAAGGGTGCTGTATTTTGTCAAATGCTTTTTCTGCATCAATAGATATAATCATGTGATTTTTTTCCTTCAATCTGTTTATATGGTGTATTACGTTGATTGATTTTCTTATGTTGAACCATCCTTGCATACCTGGGATGAATCCCACTTGGTCGTGGTGTATAATTCGTTTAATGTGTTGTTGAATACGATTAGCAAGTATTTTGTTAAGTATTTTTGCGTCTAGGTTCATTAGAGAAATTGGTCTGTAATTTTCCTTTCTTGTGATGTCTTTGTTTGGCTTTGGTACTAGGGTAATGTTGGCATCATAGAAGGAGTTGGGTAATGTTCTTTCTGTTTCGATGGTTTGGAATAGTTTCAGCAGGATTGGTGTCAGTTCTTTCCGGAATGTTTTATAGAATTCACCTGTGAAGCCATCTGGCCCTGGGCTCTTCTTAGTTGGGAGATTTTTAATAACTGATTCTATCTCTCTGCTTGTGATTGGTTTGTTAAGATCATCAATTTCTTCTTTTGTCAATATGGGCTGTTTATGTGTTTCTAGGAATTTGTCCATTTCCTCTAGATTGTCATTTTTGTTGGAATATAGTTTTTCAAAATATCCTCTTATGATAGTCTTTATTTCTGTGGGGTCAGTGGTGATGTCGCCTTTCTCATTTCTTATTTTGTGTATTTGCATCTTCTCTCTTTTTTTCTTTGTTAGTGTTGCTAAAGGTTTGTCAATTTTGTTAATCTTCTCAAAAAACCAGCTCTTGGTCTTGTTTATCTGTTCAAGTGCTTTCTTATTTTCTATTTCATTTAGTTCTGCTCTTATCTTTGTTATTTCCTTCCTTCTTCTTCCTGTTGGGTTACTTTGTTGTTGTTTTTCTAATTCCTTCAAATGTGCAGTTAGTTCTTCAATTTTTGCTCTTTCTTCTTTTTTGATATATGAATTTATGGCTATAAACTTCCCTCTCAGTACTGCTTTTGCTGCATCCCATAAATTTTGGTATGTTGTGTTATCATTATCATTTGTTTCAAGGTAGTCATTGATTTCTTTTGAGATTTCCTCTTTGACCCACTGTTTTTCTAAGAGTGTGTTGTTTAATTTCCAAATCGTGGTGTGAAATCTGGGCTTCTTTCCCTTGCAAATCTCCAGCTTGACTCCACTGTGGTCAGAGATAATGTTTTGTATGATTTCAATCTTTCTGAATTCGTTCAGCCTTTCTTTGTGGCCTAGCATATGATCTATCTTGGAGAATGATCCATGTGCGCTTGAGAAAAATGTATATCCTGCTGTGTTTGGGTGTAGCGATCTATATATGTCTATTAGATCGAGCTCCTCTAATATACTATTCAGATGTTTTGTTTCTTTGGTGATTCTCTTTTGAGATGTTCTGTCCAGAGTTGATAGTGGTGTATTAAAATCCCCCACTATAATTGTAGATGTATCTATTCTTTCACTTAGTTTTTCCAGCGTTTGCCTGACGTATTTAGAGGCACCCTTGTTAGGGGCATAGATATTTATGACTGTTCGATCTTCTTGACAGATTTTCCCTTTGACTAAAATGTAGTATCCTTCTTTGTCTCTCACAATTGTTTCACATTTAAAGTCTATTTTGTCTGATATTAATATAGCTACTCCTGCCTTTTTTTGGTTATTGTTAGCTTGTATGATTGTTTTCCAGCCTTTCACTTTCAATCTCCATGCGTCTCTGGGTCTAAGATGTGTCTCTTGTAGACAGCATATGGATGGGTCATATTTCCTTATCCAATGTCCCAGTCTGAATCTTTTGATAGGTGAGTTTAATCCGTTGACATTCAGTGTTATTACTATCAAGGAATTATTTGTGTTAGCCATACTTTGATTGGATTTGTGTTTGTCATATTTTGTTTGTATATTTTTTTTTGTCTTTTTTGTTGTTGTTGTTGGTCTTATACTCTCCTCCAACTTTGCCTTTCCTGTTTTTTCCTTTCTTCCTGCAGCACTCCCTTTAGAATTTCTTGAAGGGGAGGTTTCTTGTTGGTATACTCTTTCAGTTTCTGTTTGTCTGCGAATATTTTGAACTCTCCATCATGTTTGAATGCTAGTTTAGCTGGATAGAGTATTCTTGGTTGGAAATTTTTTTCCTTTAGTACCTTGACTATATCATACCACTGTCTTCTTGCCTCCATGGTTTCAGAAGAGAAATCAGCACTTAATCTAATTGAGCTTCCCTTGTATGTGATGGTTTTCTTTTCTCTTGCTGCTTTTAGGATTTTCTCTTTGTCTTGAGCATTGGATAATTTGACAAGTATATGTCTTGGGGTGGGCCTGTTGGGGTTTATGACTTGTGGAGTGCGCTGTGCTTCTTGGATATGTACATCTGTCTCTTTCAGTAGATTTGGGAAGTTTTCAGCCATTATTTCCTGCAACACTCTTTCTGACCCCTTTCCCTTCTCTTCACCTTCTGGAATGCCTATAATACGTATGTTTGAGCGTTTTGCATTGTCATTCAGGTCTCTAAATCCTAATTGGATTTTTTCTATCTTCTTATTGACCCCTTCTACTATCTGTTTGATTTCTGATGTACTGTCTTCCACATCACTAATTCTCTGCTCTGTCTCTTCTAGTCTGCTGATATTTGCTGCAAGTGTATTTTTGATTTCTTGAACTGTGGTGTTCATTCCCATCATATCTGTTATGTTTTTTCGTATGTCTGCAATTTCCCCTCCAAGTGATGTCTTCATGTTGTTAACCTCTTTCATTACTTCGTCAAATTTGTCGGTGATAAATGTTCTGAGATCTTTCATTGCTTGTGCCAAGTTTTGCTCCCCTTCGTGATTATTGGTTTGTTGATTGGATTCAGCCATGTTTTCCTGATTATTGGTTTGGTTCGTAGATTTTTGTTGCTTTCTGGTCATCTCTTTATTTTGACGAATTTAATCAGTTCCTTAGCTTCTTTGTCTGCTCTTGGAGGTTAATTAGTTGTTATTTTTGCACAGGTGTTATATCTTCTCTTTGTCACTTTTTTCTTCTTATTCTAGTTACTTGTTGTTGGTTAAGTTCACTTTAGAGGAAAGTATTAGTGTTGGGGAAAGGCAATTGTGTAAGCAAGGGAAAAGTGTAAAGTTGTATTGGTGATGTATGTTAATACAGCAGGAATATGAGATCTGGAAGGATGGAGGTTAGATTCATGTAGATTGTATAGAGTTATAGCTGTAGGTAGAGTACCTTTTATGAAGTTGATGACTGAATTTGGGAGGAATATGGTATGAACTACACAGCTATTGTTTTCTTGAGAGAGGGAAAAAGAAAAGATAGGTAATAGTTTCAAGAGTGGATAATAGACAGAAAACAGAACAAAGGTATTAGAAATTAAGAGTTAGACACTTTGTGGATCAAAGAACGGGAGGTGGGGGGTAGAATATAGGAGAGACAGTAGATGATAGTGGATATCAAGATGCAGGGGAAGGGGGATAGTGTAGGTAGCCTAAATCAGTTCACACAGAAATGAGGCAGTGGAGGATGGGAAAACCCAGCAAATGTGAGGTGTTCCCTGTAGCACCTATTGTATACTTGAATTAAAGTAAAAATAAGTGGAAGATGAGGGACAAGAGGGAAAGAGAAAACCGAAAAAGAAAAAAAAAAAAAACAAACTAATTATAATAAAGAAAAAAGAAAGGCAAGAAGAAAGGAAGAAAGAAAAAGAGGATGGGCAAACGGTGGGGAACGGATAGGGAGAAGAGAGATACAGGTACACACGTGTCACAATTGCAACACTATCTAAAACAACAACTTCCCCCCGCTTTGCCCTAAAACCCCCCCGTCTGTCTGCCCAAATGGGTCTGCAAGCACCTCCCTTCCCACAAACCCCCAATAGGCTGCCCAGGGCCCACGAACTCCCCAGTACTGCAGATGCTCAAAAAAAAAAAAAAATTAAGTAAAATTAAGAAAAAAAACAAAACAAAAAAACAAAGAAACAAACAAACAACAACAACAAAAAAACAGAAACCCCTCCGCAGGCCCGGCTCCGCCCGCCGCGGAGGCTTGGACCGGCTCTGCCCGGCTCCTCACGCCGCCTTGGCCTGGCCTGGCTCCGCCCAGCTCCGCTCGCTACAGCGGCCCAGCCGGCTCCGGCGTCCACCTCCCGCCACCGCGGCCTGGACCGGCCCTGCCCGGCTCCGTACCTCTCCGAGGGTGTGTGGTTGCCCCAGATGCTGCGCTCGAGTCAGAAGGCACAGACCTCATTGTGCAAGACAGAGGGAGGAGCGCTGGTTGGCAAGGCCAGCAGCAGGCCCGGCCACCCTGCCCCCGTCACAGGGTGGCTGTGTCCTGAAGGCTGCCGGGTGTTGCCCCATGGCCCTGGCGCTCACCCAGGCCAACTGGATGGTCTTGGCGCTGCAGGTGTTCACAGGGCTCCTTTGCCCCAGGAGACTCCAAGCACCAGAGGGCTCGTGGGCTGCCGTTCAAGTCAGGAGGCTGGTGCCGACACGAGCCGACGCTGGCCTCGACAGGCCCTCCTTCTGCAGCCTTCCGAGGCCCAGGAGGCCAGCTGCGCAGCCGGGGCGCACACCGGGCAGGGCTGCCGCTGAGCGGGCCGAGCCCAGTGCCGCCGCTGCCCTCGCTCACGGGTGGGTCTTCTCCCGTTTCCTCTCTGTGGTGATGTGAAGCTGTGTCCCCAGGAAAACATACTCTTAGATATAATCCATCCTGTGGCTCTGAGCCCATTGTAAGCAGGCTCTTTTGAAGAGGCAATTCCTTTAAGGTGTGGCCCAGTCAGGAGGGGTTTTAATCCTAAAACTGGAGTCTCTATAAGCAGAATGGAAGTCAGAGAGAGAAAAGCCGCAGAAAGCAAGCAGCTGACCGTCAACAGCACCCGGAAGAGAAGGGAGCGACAGGAGCCGCTGCCACGCAACGTCCCGTGCGACGAGCTCAGGACCAGGAAGCACCTGCAGCCAGCCCCAGGCGGCCACGAGGACAGAGCCTCGCCTTGGTCATGCCTCGATTTAGACTGTTCCCAGCCTCACGCCCTGAGCGAATGAACCCCCGTTGTGGATCCTCCCCATTGCGTGGTGCTTGCCTGAGCAGCCTGGGAAACTAAGACACTCTCTTCGACCCTCAGGCAGCATTACTGCTGCTGCACCCAAAACCCTGCGGCCGGGTCCCTGCAGACAGGTCTGCGGCTCACGAGCGGGGGGGGGGGGCCTGGCCCCTGTGCACGGGCCACTCATCAGGAAGGAAGCGGTGGGCCACGTGCGGTGACCCACCCAGGTGGCCCAGCAGGCCTGGAGTCTACTTTGCTACAGAAAGTGAAGTCCTGCCCTTGAACTCTTCAGGGGATACTTGTAAGGATTCATCAAGTCATGTCACCTAAGCCTTGCTCTGGGAAATTTTAAAGGGAGAGAATCTACAGGCCAATTTTATGATGGTTGCGAAGAAAAGACTTCTGAGTCAATGTAACAAATATCTATTAAGCCCCTACTGTGCGCTGGGGCCCTGTAGGAGATCTAAAGAACAGAAAGCAGCAGCCTCTCAAGTTGTGTGTGTCTGCTGTAGGGGGTTGTTGATAGTGGTAGAAGTGAGTGGTGGCGGTTGTTTCACACAAGTGCAGAGGCAGCACTGTAATTGCAGTGGAAAAATGAAAAACCAAAAAAAACCTGGATTGACAGTTGTGACGGTTAGGCTAACGGGTCAACTCAGCCAGGTAATGGTGCCCCGGTGTCTGTTCCAGCAATCAATGGGCTAATTGCAATACAAGGGGCTTTAATCATCAGTGGTTGATTGCACAGGTGATGGTTACACCTGTCAATTGAAGAGCTTGGATGCACGACTCATCTAATCAGTTGAAGGCCTTGAAAGGAGAAGCGACTTCAGCGTTCAGAGAAAGAATGTCATCTCTACTTCAGATAGTCAGCATCTCCTGGGAACTCATCGAGGACCTTCTCTGGACCTGGTTTGCAGCCTGCCCTGTGGACTTTGGACTTGTGTACCCTCACAGTCACATGAACCCATTTTATAAAACCTCAGACTATTGACACATCTCTCCTGTCTGTTTCCCTGGAGAATCCCGACTGACAGAAAAGTCATCAGTTCTCAGGTTGAATCCCAGCTCCACTTCTTAACCATTCCCTCGAGTTTCCTCATCTACTGAACAGTAATCATAGCTCTTCCCAATATTGTAATGTTTGGGGGAGTTTTAAAAGAAAAAAGTATGTGAACACCCTTTGTAAAAGGAAGGTGCAAAACCAACCTAGAAGTGGTTTAACTGAGTTGATATTAACGCTTCAGCAGAAAGGCACGCACAAAATGCTGAGAGTCCAAAGCCCAGTGAAACCAGCTTTTTTGGGGTGGTGGGGCAGAATTGGGACAGGGAGACTTGAGACGTGCTTCCTGGTGACTCTGGCCTGGCATAGTCAGCAGAATGGGGGCCGTGCCTGCGGGAGTAAGAACTGGGGTGAGGAAGTAATAAAAGCAGCTGCCCCCATGTACCATGCCTGGCTTTGTCCATCGTCCTGAGGCAAGAAGTCAGCAACTGAAGGGAGAGCCCCGTGGACAAAGCCTTTCTCTGAACCCGCCCTGCATTTCTACTTCTGTCCCTGCTGGTGGGCGAGGGCGGCCCATCCCCTGCCTCGTCCGAGTGCTAGAAAGGAAGATGGCTGGATTGCCTGCCAGCTCTGTGCCTCGTGAGCTGTGTGCCTGTGGACCTAAACTTTCTGGGTCCCACCCACTGCCTCCCGCCCATGGTTTTTGTGCATATTCCATGAGATGACATTGGTGGATTACTTTGTGTCTTGTTTTCCCAGCTGCTCTGACAAACACCATGCAGAGCTGGCTTAACAATAGGATGATCCTTTTCAGAAGCTGGCAGGCTTGCTTCCTCCTGGGGTTGGAGCGTTCTAGCTGACGGGCACCCCTGGCGTTGCTTGGCTGTCCTGTCAGATGGCGGGGTCCTCTCCTTCCTCTTCCTGGTTCTGTTTACTTCCACCTTCTGGTTCCTCTCTTAGGTTTTTTCTGTAAAACCTCCAGTAATAAGATTAAGACCCATCCTGATTGGCCCAGGCCACACCTTAACTGAAAATACCATCTTCAAAAGGTCCTATGAAGGGAAGCGGACTTGGCCCAGTGGTTAGGGCTTCCCCCTACCACATGGGAGGTCCACGGTTCAAACCCCGGGCCTCCTTGACCCATGTGGAGCTGGCCCATGTGCAGTGCTGATGCGCGCAAGGAGTGCCCTGCCATGCAGGGGTGTCCCCCGCGCAGGGGAGCCCCATGCGCAAGGAGTGCGCCCCGTAAGGAGAGCCGCCCAGCGCGAAAGAAAGTGCAGCCTGCCCAGGAATGGTGCCGCACACACAGAGAGCTGACACAACAAGATGATGCAACAAAAAAGAAACAGATTCCTGTGCCGCTGACAACAGAAGCGGACAAAGAAGTATACGCAGCAAAGGGACACAAAACAGACAACGGGGCGGTGGGGGGGGGGCGAGGTGGGAAGGGGAGAGAAATAAATAAAATAAATCTTAAGAAAAAAAAAAAGGTCCTTTTAACCGTGGGTTAACATCCTCAGGAAGGGAGTAGATTAAGAACATTTTTTTCCCCTGGGGTATGTAACTCTATCACACTTTGTAAAGTCTGAAGCCTCAGATGAGTGTCGATTATTATTTCTTTAACCAAAAGTTCTACTTCTAACCACCTGTGGCTACAGAAAGTGGCAAGTTTCCATCAGTCCTCTATGTACAATGCATCGGGTCCTTGTCCACCCACGTGGGAAACCAGCCCCTCAGGTCATCCTCCAGCCTTCCTGGGAATCCCCTGAGCCACGTCATCGTGCTCAGGAAGAGGTCCTTGAGCACCTGAGCACTGGGGTCCCTCCGCTGCCCCTGAGCTGCCAGGACACCACCTTCCCAGCTGCTGGCATCCCAGAGGCTGACTCTCTGGTCCACCACAGGCAGGCCTGGAGAAAGGGGTATGCACCATTCCCCTCCGCATGGCTGAAACTGGGCTGTAACTTGGCCTGGCTGACGTTCAGAGGACAGAGAAGGGAAGCCTGAAGCAGAGGAGGACGACAGCCAGCTGCCAGTGGAGCCACTCGGATCAGGCCACCGCTCGGCTCACTGCAACAGGGGCCAACCCAGGCCTGCCTCAGGGGCGCCGAGGGCACCTGCACCCCTCCGTCCCAGCCAGCCCTCCAGAGGGCGAGGGGAAGAGGGGCCTTCTCCTCCCTAAGGTGTAAATCTGCCTCCCCATTCCTCACTTCCTGTCCCAGGACTGGTGGCCTCCCAGAACAACCGAGGATAGGAGTATCTGCTCCGTTCGGAGAAATCCCCGTCCTTTACCCACAGGCCTTTGCTTCCTACTCCCAGGCCACATCATCCACCTAAACATAATAGCCCAGGTTGCAAATCAGGCCCACAGACAAGTTTCATTTGGGTTATGTGGCCTATTGGGTTTTTTTAAAACAAGAATTGTTACCAATATTTCGATTGATACATTTTCTGTAAAAATCAAGACTTACATCTTCTCTTGAAAAATAAGAAGATAGAGTAACATCCCACACAGCTGCATGTCACCAATCAGCTCAAGTGCAGAAGCAGCCATCCCCTCTAAACGAGCCATGCTTTCCAATCTGCCAGAATCCTACCAGTCTACTCCAGTCATTTGTGTGATGTGCCAGGCACCTGTAGGCGTTTGAATTGGAGGGTCCTGCTCGTTCCGTGGACTCCAGTGGCCCCACCCTGGACCCATTCTGGTGACATCCTCTCCTCCAGCATGAGGTTGTGATCTCATCTGCTCATCACTCTGGAAGAAAGCTGCTCTCAATTTTCCAGTCTGCATACAACCTCACAACAAGAGGGACCAGTAGGTACAGTACAGCTCACTCCATACTTACCTGGAGCCAGGAATCAGGTCCTCAAAGCTTTGCCCCAGACTCCATCAGTGCCCCTGAAAAGCAGCAGAGATGTTGTCCAAGCTCGAGCACACACGATTGTTACGTTTAATGGGGAGGACCCAGGCAAGTAGAAACAGTTTGTCCCAAAGGTGAAGTTGAGTTTAACCTCTTTCAAGAAAAACCCACTTGCAATTTTTAAGGGTTCAATTTTTCAGAAATTTTTCCATGAAATTATTATTTTTTTTTAAACTGAAGATTTAGGCACTGTGGTACATAGAATTATGTATCCCAGAAAAAGACGTGTACTTAATCCATTCCTTTTGGCCCAAACCCACTGTGACTTTTGAAGATGCTATTTTTAGTGAAAGTTTGGCCCAACTGGAGAAGGATGGGGCTTGGTCTTATTACTGGAGGCTTTATGAAGACAAAGCCATGTGGAAGAGTGGGAGCTGGAACTTAGAAGAGAAAGGAGAGGGCACTCCAAAGACTGCCAGCCTTCCAGAACACTGCTGATCCCCGGAGGAAGCAAACCATCCAGCTTCTGAACCTATGACCAATAAACTCCTACTGTTAAGCCAACTCATTGTATGGTATTTTTCTTAGCAATCAGGAAACTAAGACAGGCACCTATTGACATTAGCTCCTATATTCTGGTGTTTTGGTACACTACAAGGTGGAATATGATCCTAAATAAATAATAAAACTTCGGGGCCTACCTAATCACAGACAGAAAGAGGAGAGGGGATTTCCATAATGCTCACACAGTGTGGGTGTGCCAGGGACAAAGCGGAAGCAAATATTTGACTTCTCTTTGCATAGATACTCAGTGCTTCTCACTTGCTGGACATTGAAGTGTTAAAAGAACCACAAAACTGCAATGGCTTTAGAAAATCTCATGTCCTTTTAATTCAGAGAAGGGCAGGTGGGCCCTGCTGCAGGTTTCTGCCCCTGAGATTGTCCTTCCCCTTGGTGTTATTCCAAGGAGGCTGTTGGGAGAGTCGCTTCTGCCTCGTTTACCATTCTAATATCCTCCCCTCCCTACTGCCTCGCCAACCATCCCACTGCATGCAGTTAAGACAACACTGAAGCAAAATATTTCTAATGTTATGGGATAGCAGAAGTAGGAATGTGCATTCTGAATATTTTAGCCTACAAAATATAGTTTTCTCCTCCTCAGTGTAGAATTCCCCAATAGTCTCTGTGACCCTGAGTTTTTATTAACTCTTATCACCTAGATCCTTTTAAGGGCCAACCAGTTCTTCAAATTTCAGACCCAAGATGAGGGGTTCAGAAAAAACTCAGGATCCTTCTATCGCCTTCCTGAGACCCACCTTCCTAATTCTGGTTTCCTGTCTGAGGACCTGCCACTTTCCAATACTGCACAAGAGAAATGTCCATCCATGTCAAAAAGACCAAGCCTGCCGTTGTGGGCCACGTCTTAAAATTCAGCCAACAAGAAAATCACCTCCAATGACTGAACCCAGCTGTTTGTACCAGAGATACACATGTCTATCACGTCCAGGCCACCTTGTGCAGTGAGAGGTGTAAATTCTGCCTACACTGCATGGGTGTCCCTAAGCTTGAGTGTATATGGAGGTCTGAATCATCTCCTGGCTTCTTAGCCCCTGAGGAGCTCTCATCAGCTAAGCTTCTCAAAGCCCTGTGTCCTTCCTCTGCCTGAAGCCACACTCCCCAGTGCAAGAGAAACTGAACAAGTCAGAGGAGGAGGGAGAGGCAGAAGTTAGGAGATGAAGATTTGCATTCAAGTGCCTTCTCTGCAACTTTAACTCAAGTTTACTTTCCTCACTTATCTGCTCTAGCTAACCCATGGGAGATAATATGAGTATAAACACTCTACTATGAATTCTCATACCAAGTTAGTTATTCATGGCACCAAAAATACCTGGTAGCATCTGTAAGATGATGTATAGTCATTATTTGCAGGTGATTTGGGCATAAACATTGCCCCAAGACTATAATCTGTATCTCTGCAGCATGTCTCTCAACTCTGATAAATGTTTCCAGGATTAAAAGGCTGATTTCTTGGGATGTCAGGAGAATAAGGCCAGTTGGAGGGTCAGTAATATTTAGTTGGAGGAATATTTATGTTGCAAATAAACAAATGAAGTGGGTTGAGGGAGGCTGGAGGAAAAAATTGAACAAAATGAGAGGGGGTAGGCTAGGAAAGTTATCAAAAGACAAGAATCAAAAGAATCTCTTTTGGACTATGTTCTCTGAATACATATTTTAAAGCTCCAAATCTTTCTACTTGGTTTTGTTTGTTTGTTTGTTTTTATTTGTTTGTTTTGGTACCGGGGACAGGGATTGAACCCGGAACCTCAAAGCCAACTCTCAGTCACTGAGCCACATCAGCTCCCCTGAGTTGGTTTTTTCGTCTGTTCACTTGTTGTATGTTTTTGTTTTGCTTTGGTTTGGTTTGGTTTTAGGAGGCACCAGGGACCAAACCTGGGACCTCCTATGTGGGAAGCAGGCGCTCAACCACTTGAGCTATATCCACTCTCTCTACTTGTTTTTTTTCCTTAAAGAATTATTTTATTTCTATTTATCCCTGTCTGTGCTTGCTATCTGCTCTCTGTGTCTGTTCATTGCATGGTCATCTTCTTTTTATAGGAGGCACTGGGAACTGAATCTAGGACCTCCCACGTGGTAGGCGGACACCCAACTGTTTGAATCACATCCACTTCCCTCTATTTGGTTTTTAAAGAAAAAATAATAATTTATGCAATTTTTATTTAAAAAAATTCCTGGGCCCCAAAATGTAATCAGCGGCAAACATTTCACCAGGTGGAAGTTATCTCACCACACAGGTTAGGACATGAGACTGCTTTCTCCCAAGATCCAGGGAAACATTGAAACCCTGGGCACAAGGGAAATTAACCTCCTCTGGAAATTCAGGGAACTTTTTTGCTCTCAGTGATGTTTTCACAAATGATAAGTATGGATACCTTGGGCCAAGGAGTTAGACCTAGGAGCCTTTTGCAGAAAGGCAGACCAGACCATATTTTCAAAACTTGTCCCTCCCAGACCATCTGTGGACTTTTCTCCTTAGGTGGATAGCCGCTCTCCAAACACTGCCACCAGCCTCATTCCAGATGACTATTATAGCACTCTGCTGTCGATGGCAGCCCCACCAAGAACAGCTTCCTGAACCACTCGTGATCCTGGGGTTGCAGCTGGGGAATATTTTTCTTGACATCTTAGTTCTGGGTTTTGATTAAAATTTTTTAAAAAATATCTTAAAAGCAAACTTCTATTTAAAATAGGCTAAAGCAGGGAAGCAGATGTGGCTCAAGTGATAGAGCTTCCGCCTACCATATAGAAGGACCTGGGTTCAAACTCTGGGGCCTCCTGGTTAAAAAGAAGAAGAGAAAGTGTGCCCGTGTGGCAAGCCAGTGCCTGCGCAAGTGCCCGCGTGGTGAGCCAGTGCCCGCGGAAGTGCCCACATGAGTGCCCTGCGCAAGTGAGTCACACAGCAAGACGATGACTCATCAAAAGAGACACAAGGGGAGAGTCAAGGAACCCCGGTGAATCCTAGAGGAGAGAAAATGAGAAGAGAAGACAACACAGACAGCAAAAAAAAAAAACACAGGGTGGGAGGAGAGGATGGGGGAAAATAAATAATACATAAATCTTTTTAAAAAATAAAATACAATAGGCTAAAATATAACTACAACTTCAGGAAAACTTTATTACATATGTTATTAATATCTAGTCCATGAGCAATGAATTTTAATTTCCTTTTGTCTTATTTCAGATAGTGCAAATAAAGCAGATTTGCTTAAATGCAGAACCCTAATCTCCCTTCTTGCCTGCTTCCTTGTATTCCATTGTCTTTCAAAGCTGAGATGTCCACAAAACGACTCTGAAGCTAGTATGCTTACCAAATGTCTATGCTCTTTCTAACTACTCAAATCAAGTTTGCCTTCCAAGTTTCATGAGGCAGAACATCCCTTAAAGATTTTCTCTGCAAAGAAAGATCTTTTAAATAGCACCGATTACACATTTCACAAAAGATGGGAGAGGGGAGACTTTTGCCCAGATGACTGTACAGGGTTTGAACTTGATTCAAGGTCACCCATTAACTTATGTTCAGAAGACATTTAGTGTGGTAAAAAGAAGCACGTATGGATTTTGCTGTTAACAGATGTAAGGACAAATCCTGGACCCTTGGCTGTGTATTTGCAGAATGATTTCAGTAAGCTGATTAACCACTCAGAGCCTCAATTTCTTCATCTGTTAAATAGAGATTATGAGGTATTCTGGGGAGACTGGATGTAAACCACATGACATATCTTGGGTGCTAAAGAGAGCATAACTTTTAAGAGAGCGCACAACAAGCACAAAACTAAAGAAACAGAAAGGTACAAGCTACTTCTCCTCCCCTTAAGTAGTGTATTCTCTTGCTGGAGAGATAAATAACAGTGGAAGTGAAATGTACTAAATACCAAATAAGTGCTTGCAGAGTCATGCTTCTTGGGTATCATTAAAAATACAGAGGATCTTGCAATTAAGCCTTGACCCACTCTGAATAGATGTTCCCAATTTCTGGTCTTAAACATATTGAGAGTATTTTGACCTAGAGAAGAAAAGACAAAGATAGGTAGGAGTTAACACTGGAAGTCAATTGGGTTGATTAGCTTGGAAAGTCCATTTATAAACTAAATGAAATCCATAGATGTTGAAATTTGATGTGCTTAATAAAAGGCATGGGGCTTAAAGTTTGAGGATCTTCTATCAAATCGCAGCTCTGTCTCTTAGCAACTGTTGGCATTGGGCAAGCTATTTATCTTCTCGGTTTCAGTTTGCTCATCTATAAAACTCACTTACTGCAACCCTGGATTATAGTAGGAGCTCAGCAAATGTTAGATTATTGAATAAGTGAATAAATGAATGGTTGACTGCCGCCGAACTGAAAATCATTTACCAAACCCCTGGGTTTGGTAGATCAGTAGATCCAAGACAAGAAACAACTGAGGTGACAGAGAACTATGTTTAAATGGGATGACGGAGTAAATGGAGAAAGAAGATTGATTCTTGAAACGTGGAAAGACACTGAGAAATATTAGGAGCTTCCCAACTACAAGGGTTTGGTCTCATTGAAATATTTAAACATCAAAATACTTTTCCAACCTCGTTTTCAGTGAAGGAAGGAAGTTACATTAAAGAGAATAAGATGGGAAGCGGACTTGGCCCAGTGGTTAGGGCATCCGCCTACCACGCCTACCACATGGGAGGTCCGCGGTTCAAACCCCGGGCCTTCTTGACCCATGTGGAGCTGGCCCATGTGCAGTGCTGATGCGCGCAAGGAGTGCCCTGCCACGCAGGGGTGTCCCCTGCATAGGGGAGCCCCACGCACAAGGAGTGCGCCCCTTAAGGAGAGCTGCCCAGCACCAAAGAAAGTGCAGCCTACCTAGGAATGGTGCCTCACACACGGAGAGCTGACACAGCAAGATGATGCAACCAAAAGAAACACAGATTCCCATGCCGCTGACAACAACAGAAGCGAACAAAGGAGAAGACGCAGCAAATGGACACAGAGAACAGACAACAGGGGCGGGGGGGTGGGAGGGAAGGTGAGAAAGAGAAGTAAATAAATAAATCTTTAAAAAAAAATAAAAAATTTAAAAAAATAAAGAGAATAAGAGGGAAGTGGATTTGGCCCAACAGATAGGGCATCTGCCTACCACATGGGAAGTCCATGGTTCAAACCGTGGGCCTCCTTGACCTGTGCAGAGCTGGCCCATGCGCAGTGCTGATGCGCGCAATGAGTGCCCTGCCACGGAGGGGTGTCCCCCATATAGGGGAGCCCCACGTGCAAGGGGTGCACCCCGTAAGGAGAGCCACCCAGCGCAAAAAAAGTGCAGCCTGCCCAGGAATGGTGCCACACACACGGAGAGCTGACACAACAAGATGACGCAGCAAAAAGAAACACAGATTCCGGTGCCGCTGACAAGAATAGAAGTGGATAGAAGAACACACAGTGAATGGACACAGAGAGCAGACAACTGGGGGGGGGGATGCGTGGAAAAGGGGAGAGAAATTTTTTTTTTTAATCTTTAAAAGAAAAATAAACAAATAAATAAAGAGAATAGGAGATAAAAGCCCATGCCTCTATGAACAAGAATAAATCTCCAATTTCTTCGACTTAAAAAAGTTGGTTCTGGGAAGCGGACTTGGCCCAGTGGTTAGGGCGTCCGTCTACCATATGGGAGGTCCGCGGTTCAAACCCCGGGCCTCCTTGACCTGTGTGCAGCTGGCCCATGTGCAGTGCTGATGCGCGCAAGGAGTGCCGTGCCATGCAGGGGTGTCCCCCGCATAGGGGAGCCCCACGCGCAAGGAGTGCGCCCCGTAAGGAGAGCCGCCCAGCGTGAAAGAAAGTGCAGCCTGCCCAGGAATGGCGCCGCACACATGGAGAGCTGACACAGCAAGATGACGCAACAAAAGGAAACACGGATTCCCAGTGCCCCTGACAACAACAGGAGCGGACAAAGAAAAACACACAGCAAACAGACACAGAGAACAGACAACTGGGGTGGGGGGAGAGGGGAGAGGGGAGAGAAATAAATAAATCTTAAAAAAAAAAAGTTGGTTCCACTCTGAGTAACCAGCTGGTCAAAGCCAAGCTGAGCAGATGCCCCTGACGACAGTGACCTCGGGCTGCTACATCCTGCTGTCCTGACCTTACGTGGTCCTAGGCGAACCCACAAGGGGGAATGTTTTGCCAGACTCAAGGTCAACTACTTGGACCTTAAAAAGTGTATATTACATTGTTTGTTTCTCTAGCCAATCTCCAGGAGTCACCCTGTGTACTGTACACGTGTGTACAAACTGTGTACTGTACGTATCTTTGCAAGCACAGCCACAGGGCGTCTAACGAATCTTGAAAGGGATCTTGAACACCTGAAGAACGTGAATTCTTCTCTCCTCTCTTTTCCTGCACAGGTGCCAGAGTATTAAACGTGAGAGCCTAAGTTTTGATTCAGTGGTAGAAATAAAACAATATTTGTAGCTTTTTTCCGTCTTTCCTTGCAGCCCTAATGGTGCATATAAACAATGCTGAGAAGAGAGACAAATGCTAAGTTCTTCACAGGCCATTCTCCAAGGTCATCTTCTGGTTTCTAACGAGGATGCTGAAGTATGGTTAAGTTGGTGAATTTGACGTCACTGATGATCATAGAGATTGAAACTGTTGTGAAGCTCACAGCCAGGTTAAACAAGTGTGGAACTATTAGCTCAGATCTGATGCAGGACTCAAACGTCTAGAAAAATGGCAGAATAATCAGTTCCTAGTCCATCACTTTGGTTTCTTTGTACTTATAACCACAGCTGGCATCATGAACCACAAAGAAGCAAGATGTAAAACACGCAGGAGGGACAGCCTTAGGATTCTTTTCAGGGATGTAATACATACATACCAAAAAATTCCTCAATGGACAAGCAAAGTAAAAACAAACAAACAAATGTGTCCTCAGTTTCTGTCCTAGTGTACAAAGGGACTCTCCAAGCCCTGAAACGTGGAGAGGGGATTTCTCCCTTCCTCTCTGAATTCCTCACTTCAGCCCAGGGTCCCGTCTTCATTACAGTGCGGGACTTTCTTCGTTGAGTCATAGGGTAACTACAGGCTGTCTCTGGAGATAAAAGGAAGCTACAAAATATTAGCATTGTAATATACATACATTTTAAAAGCCAGTGGCCTTCATTTGACAAAGATTTAATAAGCATCAATTCTATACATAAATGTCTTTATGCTTATTGGCTATTGATCTTTCAAAAAAGGATAATAAAATATACCTTTCCTCAAGGATTTTATAATTTGCTTGGAGAGTCAAACACAAAAAATAAATAAGAGCTATACACAGGGTACAACTCTATATTATTTATTTAAAGATAAGACTAAGGAAGAACCTGACATTTATAGAGCACCTCTAAGTTCCAGCATCTATCGGCCCAGGCACTTTCCTTTACTCCTCTGATTAAACAGCTCTGTGATGTGGGAGATGCTATCTGACTTTACAAAGCAAAGTCCTAGGTTCATAATAGGTAACTAGATAAAGGGCTTCTAAAAATCCAGCAATCTTTTTACTACGTCAAACCTAATGAAAAATGTTGAGTTTTTTGTTTTGTTCTGTTTTTAAGGATTTATTTATTTTTATTTATTCCTTTCCCCTTCCCCCCTCCCCCAGTTGTCTGCTCTCTGTGTCCATTAACTGTGTGTTCTTCTGTGCCTGCTTGTATTCTTGTTAGCAGCACCCGGAATCTGTGTCTCGTTTTATTGTGTCATCTTGCTTCATCAGCTTTCCGGAGAATGTGTGTGGTGCCTCTCCTGGGCAGGCTGTACTTTTTTCGCGCTGGGCAGCTCTCCTTACAGGGTGCACTCCTTGTGTGTGGGGCTCCCCTACGCAGGGGACACCCCTGCGTGGCACGGCACTTCTTGCGCGCATCAGCGCTATGCGTGGGCCAGCTCCACACGGGTCAGGAGGCTGTAGGTTTAAACCCTGGACCTTCCATGTGATAGGTGAACGCTCTATCCGTTGAGCCAAATCTGCTTCCCGATATTATGAGTTTTTGTTTTTGCTTTTTTAAAGGAATGATCACTGTGTGTTGATTCATCCAGAAAGTCTTCTTACCTTTCCCGAATAGTGACTCTACCAGCCAGGTAAGCCTAAGGCCTTATAAGTACAACTCATGTACATCCCATTAGCATAAATCCCAATTGGGCAGTCACCCACCCTTCCCCTGCCCCATCCCAGGTCTTTAAAGAAGAGGTAACTGCTTTCCTAAGGAGGTGTTATTTTGTCACCAACAACAAAAAAAGCTCTTCTCCAAAACCCTGTTTGCTGTCTCTATGGAATCATTAAGTAAGTAATCATTAAGTGATTCTATGGAATCATAAAGTAATTTCTTTATGTTGGTGACAGTTTCTTTATGTTGGTTTTGTTCTCATAGAGTGGTCACAAAGCTTAGTTAGAGACCCCAGGTGAAAAAAAAATGTTGATGGTAGCTTTTCAACATGACTTTTCATTGTAATGGCATGGAACTCTCAGCTTCCCATACTGTTTGCTATGATACACATTACACAAACACACACACATTTAGATGGCATTTATGAGTGTCTATTGGGAAAATGAAAGTTTCACATTGACAAATTAACAAAGACAGTGATTTGGCTGCTCTAAAAAAACATCATGCATGGGAAGCAGATTTGGCTCAATGGATAGAGCATCTGCCTACCACGTGGGAGGTCCAAGGTTCAAACCCCGGGCCTCCTTGACCCGTGTGCAGCTGGCCCATGCGCAGTGCTGATGTGCGCAAGGAGTGCCCTGCCACGTGCAAGGCCTAATGTGCAAGGAGTGCGCCCTGTAAGGAGAGCTGCCCCATGCGAAAAAAGTGCAGCCTGCCCAGGAGTAGGGCTGCACAAACAGAGAGCTGACGCGCAAGATGACACAGCAAAATGAGACACAGATTCCCCATGCCGCTGACAAGAATACCAGCAGAAACAGAAGAACACACAGCGAATGGACACAGAGAGCAGACAACTGGGGCTGGGGGCGGGAAGAGGGGAGAAATAAATTTAAAAATTTTTTTAAATCTTAAACATCATGCAGATCACGTTGGTGACAGCCCATCCCATAATCATGCTTTGGCTTTCACTTGAGTATGTTGTTAATTTTAAGCTTTAAATGGAAATACTGGAATTCTAGTGCATCTAAGGCCTCCTGATTTTCTTATTTATTTTATTCTTGGAGTGCCTCAAAGGAATTTAACAGTGTAGTTAGTAGTGAGAAGTAGGCATTTTCTTACTTACCAAAAAAAAAAAAAAAGTGCATGACACAGAAGTATGGTCACTTAATGCTTGGGGGCATGATACAAAAAACGGGAGAAGGGAGCAGAGAAGAGCAGGGCACCAAGCTGCGTGGAGATTTAAGGAACAAACCAACAAGGTAGCCTCAAGACAAAAATAAATTGGCGTTAGGGAGGTGTTCTGTGCCTTTCTTTTGGAATTAAAGAGAACACTTATTTATTTTTATTTTTATTTTTTTTAAAGATTTATTTTTATTTATTTATTTCCCCTCCCCTCCCCCGGTTGTCTGTTTTCTGTGTCTTTTTGCTGCGTCTTGTTTCTTTGTCCACTTCTGTTGTCGGCAGCGGCACGGGAAGTGTGGGCGGCGCCATTCCTGGGCAGGCTGCTCCCTCCTTCGCGCTGGGCGGCTCTCCTCATGGGTGCACTCCTTGCGCGTGGGGCTCCCCTACGCGGGGGACACCCTGCGTGGCGCGGCACTCCTTGCGCGCATCAGCACTGCGCATGGCCAGCTCCACACGGGTCAAGGAGGCCCGGGGCTTGAACCGCGGGCCTCCCATGTGGTAGACGGACGCCCTAACCACTGGGCCAAAGTCCGTTTCCCGGGAACACTTATTAATATATAAACACATTTACAAACATTAAAAAAAAATGTTCTGGAATGGCAGGGGACTCTTCATTTATCTCTAGCTCGATACCACATGGTTACTTTCATAATCCTTCCAGTAAAAACCGAGATAGCACACTGTAAAATGGGTTTAACCATAAAAGACCAGAAATGCAATTGGTCACAAAACTGTAGTAAAGACGACTTCTACTACAACAAGGGTCCTTCACAGGGGATTCAGGCGTCACACGTCTCCAAGCGCCTAAGAACATACCTGCATTAAGAGACACAAGCAGTCGCGGTGGGGCTTGTGTGCATCTGGCAGCCTCCAACAGAGGTCAGTGAGGCCTGTACGTTTCCTGTCCTCAGCTTCATTGTCAGGGAGCACATTCCAGTGAAGCAAGCCTCAGGCAGAATTCAGCCACAAAATAAGCATTCAGCAGCCAGCAGGCTCAAAAAGCTTGCCCAGCCAGTTCTGTAAGCTCAGTGAAGTGCCAGTTCTCTATCCTTCCAGGCACTCTGACAAATACCTTGCATAACAGACTCACTTAAGACAGATGTGACAATATTCTCAAAGCAAGATTCAGCTACGTGTCTAGGGTCAGACGCAAGGAGCCTCCTAGAAGCTGCAGATGTGGGTCCCGCTTCAAGTCCTGAGCCCGAGGCAGCATTCTGAAGGACACGCCATCGCTCAGGCTGGCTAGGTCTTCGAGCCTATTTACGCAAGGGCAGGAGTGCCAGATACAGTATTGCCAGCCAATCTATCGAACACGTCGTATTTCAACATTGGAAATCACTTCTGAAATCCATTATGCCAAAGAACAGTGCGATCGGAGATGAAGATAGAGGAAGTACTTGTACCTGAAGCAGGAGCTTCCTAATAGTCTTTCAAATTCCAACAACCATTCCTGAGAGTCTACTCATTCCTGAATAGCATTCTTCAGTATTAACTGTCTCTGGGGTAGGAATTAAAAACCCAGAGATAGATTTCATCCTTCTTATGCCAAAGTATTTTAAAGTTAATTACAAATAATATAACACTTTCATTTTTACCTTTTATTGTTCCTAGCCAGAGCCCAGCTTGGGGGTCCGGACCTGCAGTGGGCTCCAGACTTAGCAGAATCCTCTCTCCTCTCCTGCTTGTTCCCTGGTGTGGATTCTTGGTCAGAACCTGCCCCCTGTGTGATGGTGAAGGCCTTTTTTTTCTATGCTGGGCCTTGGACCAGCCTTATTTATCAGGCGACGGTTGTCAGGCTTAGGGCACGGTTCCTTCAGAGGCTCGTCAGTGGAAGTGGACTGCGGGAGTATATTCAGCCTAAGCAACCAGTTCCAACACCCACATTTCTCTCCATAATTCTTAAACACTCAGATGGTTTTTGATCTGCCATAGCGGAGAATGTCAGACCCAGTAATACCAGCCGAAATACCACAATAAATTCTGCAGTTGGGGAGTCTTCCACGTCCATCCAAGATGGCGTAACATAGAATGGATTTACCCTCCTGCTCAGAAAAAAAAAATAACAAAAACGAGCAAAATATATTAAATAACAGTTATCGAGCTATTTATTCTCAAAGATGTTTTGTTCATTTAAAATAAATGCTTAAAAATTTTTTTTTAAATTTTAAAAACTTTTAGGTTCTCCAGAGTTTGAGCAGATAAAATTATGGAAGACACTCTAAAAGTCCAATTGTGTCCTGTATGCTCTCTTCTTTAAATATGCGGAACTACTAGTCATGTGGTACCAGAAACTCAATGAACAGACCTCCAGAAATAAAACTCACCATACAATGTAATTTTAAGACCAGTTTAATTTTCTATTGAGCCAGTGGTTACTTGAATTTTCCAACAAGGTTTGGGAAGAGGTCAAATGCATTCATAGATAAGAAAAGATGAACCAGCCTTTCAAGATATATAGCAAGTGATTAAGAAAAAACCCAAACCCGAAGAGGCACTAAGCTTCCTTGACCACCCCAACCAGGATAGGTCTCAGGGTGAGCCCTTGCAGCTGGTACCCCCTTGTTGGCTAGTGCCACCATGCCCGGCTCTTTCCCCTTGACCAGTGTGTGGAGCAAGGCCTCATGTTCATAAGGGTCAAATCTGGCTCCCACGGGTTCACCTTGAGCAAGCTGCACTTTGTGCACACCTTTTGGATCTGGGCTTCAGTCATTACAAGACTCTCATTGAGGTTCTTCAGGTGAGGGTTATCATCTTTAATTTCTTCTTTTGGGACACACTAGGTTGCCTTCTCCAAAATGTCTGCAAACTCGAACAAGTCCTTGCAGAAGCCCACATAATTTTGGAGAATGCCATATAATTGTGCCTCTTCCACAATTTTTGGCTTCTCTGACATAAGTTTTCAGTACTTGCCAAAGCTCACAGATATTTTCCCATGGTGTCTTTTTGGTCCTTTTCTACCTTGGCCTTCTCCTCCATGAGCATCTTCTCTGGAGAGGGGGTGTCTGTCTCCTGTTCATTCTGACCTGCGTCCTCTCCCAAGTTCTGGCCACTGTGCTTCTGTTTTGTAGCTGTGCACAACCACCAGAGAGAGGGCCTGAAAGACCATGACAAAGCCAGGATGCTGAGCTACACAATCTCACCCACTGAGCCACCAAGACTGCCTGCCACCTGCTGCTGTCACTCAGTTTTCAAGCTACTAAACATAAGGCAATAAAGAAAATGATCCCTTAGACATAGGAAACAAATGATATGATCCCATGTTTTCCCAAGTTTACTACATTGAGAGAATTCGAGGCTAAAGTCAGTGGGACAGGGGAAAACCCAGGTGGAGCCCAGTGGCCTCCCTGACCTGAAGAGATAGAGCTAAGAGTCAAAGAAATAAAAGCAGCTGGAATTCACAAATAGATCACCAGAAAGGAAAAAGCTGCACAACAGAGTTCCAGAGTTCTACAGAGGGTCCGGCTTGAGTATTTTTCTGAGTTCTGGTTTGTGAATGCATGAGAGGGAAATGCCTGAGGCCCAAAGAACCACCTGAAAGGATTACAAAGAACAGTACCCAACACCTGCACCTAGCTGGAAATACTGTAGTGGCTGTTCCCCCAGCCAGTCATCACAGTCCATGGAGCAATGGCTAGGGGATACAGAAGGGTCTTGCCTCAACAGTGGGGAACTGGAAATTATTAGCCCTATGCTGACCACTGCTCTGGTCCCATCTAACACATCTTAAAGCAAGACTTTAAGACTAAAAGGACCTAAGTATTTCCAAGTAACCTCTGCTATATCTCAGAACAAAGCTGGAGCATATTTACAAGAATACAAATATATTCAACAGCTAACAAGATAAAGTTCACAAATGTCTGTCATCAAACAAAAATTTACCCACTATGAAAGTGCAGGAAAACATGATCCATAATGAGGAGAAAAATCAATGAATTAAAAGAAAGCAGACTGACACAGATGATAGAATGAACAGAAAGGACATGAAAACACTTCTTATATCTGCACTTCATGTGTTCAAAAGGTTAAGTAGAAACATAGGTGATTTAGAAAAGACCTACATTGAAGTTCTAGAGATGAAAATATCATTGTTGGGATTAAAAAAAAAAAAAACAACTCAGAGGACTAATGGCAGATTAGACACTGCAGGAAAAAAGTGAAATTGAAGACATAGCAAAAGAAACTATAAAAAATTAAACCCAAATAGAAAAAAATAATTTAAAAAAATTTTTTAAGACTTATTATTTTAATTCTCTCTCCTTCCCCTCCCCCCAGTTGTCTGCTCTCTGTATCCATTTGCTGTGTGTTCTTCTGTGTCAGCTTGTATTCTTTGTCAGCAGCACCAGGAATCTGTGTCTCTTTTTGTTGCGTCATCTTGCTGTGTCAGCTCTCTGTGTGTGCAGCCCCACTCCTGGGCAGGCTGCACTTTTTTCGTGAAGGGCGGCTCTCATTACAGGGTGTACTTCTTGCATGTGGGGCGCCCCTGTATGGGAGCACCCCTGTGTGGCACGGCACTCCTTGTGTATTTGTGTAGGGGCCAGCTTACCACATGGGTCAGGAGGTCCTGGGTTTGAACCCTGGACCTCCTATGTGGTAGGCAGATGCCCTATCAGTTGAGCCAAATCCACTTCCCTAATTTTAAAAATTGAACAGACCCTGATTGAGCTATGGGACAATTTCAAGTGGCCAATAAACATGTAACTGGGGTCCCTCAAAGAGACAAGGGAGAAGGTGGTACAAAAAAATATTTCAGCAAATAATGGTTGAACTTTTCTAAATTAATGAAAACTATAAACTTATAGATCCAAGAATCACAAAAAGGCCCAAGCACAAGAAGCATGAAGATAACTTGACCAAGGCACATCATAATCAAATTTCTGAAAACCATTAATACAGACAAAAGAAAACATTATGAACAGAGGAACAAAAACAAGGATGATATCACATCTTGTCAGAAAAATGTAAGCAAAAAGATAATAGAGAAAAAAACTATCAACCTAGAATTCTATACCCAGTGAAATTATCTTCCAAAAATAAATGTAAAATAATGATATTTTGAAATGTAATTCTTTCTGCTTTTGTAATCGCCAGCAGACTCCCATTATAAGAAATGTTTTAAAAAGTCCTTCAGGAAGAAGGGAAATAACACCAGTTATAAATAATATTAAAAACCAACCCACAAAAAATATGCCAAATATATGCTATGTATGGGTCATGGTTAATGGTAAAAGTTTGGTGGTGCTATCTCATAATCTGCAACAAATATCCCACAAGGGTGCAGTGCATTGGTGAAGTGGTGTTGTATGAGAATTCTCACAAGTGCATGATTGTTTTCTAAATCCATAACTTCTGTAATCAAAATATATATTTTAAAATTATATATATATAACCATTCCACAAATAAAATTCCAGGCTAGGCTGGCATCACTGGTGATTTCTACTAAACATTTAAGGAAGAAATGATACCAATACTACATGAACTTGCCCTAAAAATTGAAGGAAAGGAAATAGTTTCAATCCTTCTATAAGGCCAAAATTATTTGGATAGCAAAAGAAAACAAACAAACAAAAATTACAAGAAGAGAAAACTCAGACAAATATCCCTCATGAACATAGATGCAAAAGTTCTAAACAAAATTTTAGCCTATCAAATCAAACAATACATAAAGGAGCTAATCCATCATGATTAAGTAAGATTTATCCCATGGCTTCAAGGTTTGGTTCAACATTTAAATTTCAATCAATGTACTTACCATATTAACAAACTAAAAAAGAAAAATATATGATCATCTCCATAAATGTACAAAAAGCATTTGATATAACCCGACATCCATTCCTGATTTTTTAAAAAATCTCAACAAACTAGGAAGAATAGAAAGGACTAACTGAATCTAACAAAAAACATCTACAAAACATCTAAAAGTAAAAGCCTTCCCCCTAACATCAAGAATGACTGCTCTCACCACTTCTATTCAACATTGTATTGTAGGTTCTAGCCAGTGCAATAAGGCAAGATAAAGAAGTAAAAGTCATCCAGATTAGAAAGGAAGAAGTAATACTGCCCTTATCTGCAGACAATATGATTGTCTATATAGAATAGTCAATGGAGCACACATACACACATACAAATCTATACTAGAAGTAATAATTTAGCAAAGTTGAAGCATACAAAATCAGTATGCAAAAACCAATTGCATTTTCTACATAATGGCAACAAACAATTGGAAATTGAAATAAAAAGGAAATATAACTTTTATAAAAGAATCAAAAACTATAAACACTTAAGTATAATCCTGATGAAACTCTAAAAGACCCATACACTGAAAACTATAAAACACTGTTGAGAGAAATTTAAGAAGACCTACATAGAGATACTGTGTTCATGAAAGGAAGACCATTTTCATTAAGATGTCATTTCTCCCCAAAAGGATCCAGTGCATTCAGATTCCAGAGACAGGGTATCCAGTTGGACCAGTTTGAATCACTCAGCTGCCCCTTCACTAAGGGCAGTGTACTTATGAACAAATAGAAAAGAAATTTGGGAAGCTGTCAACAAATGAAGGTGGAACTGATACTTGACACTAAAAACAACAAATGGCCATGCTATCACTTATATATTGCTGTCTAACAGATTTAGTGACCTATGACAACAGCAGTTTGTTATTTCTCATAATTCTGTGGGTTAAGTGGGCCGTTCCTCTTCTACTTTTGCTTTACTCACAAGCAGCTTCATTCAGTGAAAGGCATGTGGACTGGGAAGTCCACCGTGGACACACTCGCATTTGGAAGGTGGTGCTGGCTGCCTGCTGGGGAATTCCATTTCTTCTCCACGTGGCCTGCACTCTCTGATAAGCTAGACCTACTTCATTCAGGGACATTGCAGGACAGTTTTCCAAGAGGACCCAGGCAGAGCGTGCCAGGCCCTGAAATGTGGGATCTGAACGCACATGTCTCTTCTGGCACATTCTATAGGCCAGAGGAGAGCACAAAGTGATCAGTAACTCTCAGAGTCCTGGGAGTGAGGAAATATGCCACACTTCTAGATGGGAGGAATAGCAAAGTATGCTTTAAAATTATTTATGGCAAAAGGTATGCATGCTAGAGGTGGTATATGGGAATCCTTTTTAATGCATGACTGTACTGTAAACCTACTACTTCTCAATAAAGAAAAAAATAAATTAAATTAAAAGTATGCATACCAGAAAGGGAGGTTGCCACTATACAATCTACCAGGACCATTGAAATATTTTATGAATATAAATATTATTGAATATTTATTGCTCATATATGAAATGGGAGTCATAATACCTAATTTCTATGATTATCATAATTAACTGAAATAATGTATTTGACATACCTAACATACAAAGGAACTTGGTGAAAGGCTATTATTAACACCATTATGGACTAAGTTTATGGACAGGAAACTCTCAAAGGAAAGTCTTTTGTTCTAGAGTACTGTCCTGTTCGTTCTTTTCTCTGGCGGAGCTGTGGGGCCCATGACTAGGAGCTGAGTTTTGTTGTTAAATGCATTGGGGAAAGACTTGGTTTCCCTCTCTAGTCAGTGAAACAGAAACCACTCTAGGAATTTCAAACAGAGGGAAGTGAACAAAGGAAACTGGTCACAAATGTGTTGAAGAGAGAGGCGACAAAACGGGAAGCTGAGATCACCCAGAGATTAGGAACTGCAGGAAACTATTAACACCCCCCAGTCTGACTAAGCAAAAGGAAAATGGTTTTATCCAGACTCCACCGTGGCTGTACTGCTGAGGCTGCTGGAGCACCCACTCCTCCTCTGCTGTTACGGGAACAGTTTTCAGGAAGCGTGGGGGCTGAACGCCCTCTGACCACTGTCCATTGCTGATGCCACTGCCTCCAGAGCCACAGCCCAGGATCGCAGAGCTGCGGAGGCCGCAGGCGCACCACTGCCTCCACAGCCGTTGTAATTCTGCCACCCGAGCAGATACCTACATTCACCCACTCCTTCTGCCCCTTTTATTGAAAGTGGGGGAAAAATGGCTTCTCCCTTCCACCTGCCTTCCTTCAGTGTCTCCCATTGGTAGAACCTAATTAGAAACATTTTGGCTAGGGAGACTGGGAGGTTAGTTTGCAGACTTCCAGCTCCCTATGGAGGAGAGCACGGAGAAGGGGAATGGAGTTGAGAGCCAAAGACAAATCACCAGTACAGCGTGTGACTTACACACAGGCGTTTCACAAAATGCTGGTACATGGGTATGTGCGTGCGTGCCTCCAGATGTTTTCCATTTGGGTTTGTTTGAAGTGAAGTGAATATGTGTTGAATGGTTCAAAACTTCTAATAGAACACTTCACACTACACTTAATCATCTGACAGACTCCACTGCCATTTACTCCTTTACTTCTGGAGTTTTTCATGGGATGTGTAGTTGCTGGTACATACATGCATTTCTCAACCTACTTTGCAAAACACCTGGGGAATCTTTCTAGCCCCCTGACTCTTATCCACTTGAAGGTGATTCATTAAATACCTGGTGGTGGCATCACATGCAGCTTAAATGGACCTAAAATATGCCCCTAGTTTCCTCTTCAAAACAGATCTATAATCATTGATGAATGATTGCACTTGAAGCCTGCCAGATCCATGGCAGTGAACTAGCTGTGATTGTTCCTTATGACACAGGGTCCCTTCCTCTTAAGATCCGAACACTGAGGTCATTAGACTATTCTTGGGTTTGCTCTTAGGCTGATTGACCCAGATTTTTCCTTTGAGGGTTAAATCCTGCTATCCTCTGCAAGGCAAGCCCAGGGGCTGAGGGTGAGGAAGTGAAAGTGTCTTTTAGCTTAGAGCCACTCTGACAAATGGTCAGCGCTTGGGGAAAATTGTGTCCCAATTCCAGAACTGTTTTCACAGGTAAAGTCAAGTTACACTGAACAGTGAGGGCAGCTGTAAAAAGGGGAAGTCAGGGGAGCCTCCAGTCCACCCCTCACTGCTAAGGCTGGTGCTGAAGTCCACCCAGGGCAATGGCAGATGTGCAGAGCAGAGGCAGGGGCAGTGGATAGCCAGGAGAGCGCAAGGAATGCAGCCACGTGGGGGAGGCGGGGGGAGGAGCCCCGGAGGGTGGATGTTTTACAGAGAAGCTTGAACGGGAGGACAGGATGGGAAAAATGCCATTGATCGAATTAGGAAAAAAGAAAAGAAAAAGATAGGATGTAGAATTTTTCCAAATCAATACGTATTCTATATCTAACCTTTAAACCCATCGCTATATTCCATTTTACTAGTAAGGGATCCTGACATTATATTGGGCTTCACTTTTCAGGAAGTTTTGGATCACAGAGTGGTTCAACAATGGCAACGGAGGAATACTGGTATAGGATGTTATTGACAGGTAATATATGGTTGACAGGGAGTTATACAGGGCATATGTCCAGGGTGCATGGTAATGTTTGGATATACTCACAGTGGCAACAATTAAAAACTACAGCTGGGGGGGTACTGGGTTCCTGGCCGGGGGTGCTCTGTCCTGGTCCCTAGGGGAGCAGCGGCAGTCCCCCAGTTGCAATGGTAAGGACCAGGAAGGAATGAGGGTCCAACAGTGAGCCCCTGATACTAATGACTATGCTTGTAAGCCTATATGCCTGAAATAAGAACAAGGCCTAGAGCAGCACTGTGCCTAGGAGTTTCCTCCTGACAGCCTTCATGTTACTCAAATGTGGCCAGTCTCGAAGCCAAACTCAGCACGTAGATGCAGTGCATTCCCCCCAGCATGGGACATGATACCCGGGGATGAGCCTCCCTGGCATCGAGGGATCACTACCAAGTACCAGCTGATGATGCAACTAGAAAATGACCTTGAATTAAAGGTTCAACGCGGACCAGCCGAATATCCCTGTCTACATATAATAACAGGAGTTAAAAATGCTGTTTGACCTAAATTAAGGGGGAAATGGAAAGGATAAATGAGTTTATATGGCTATGAGTCTCTAAAAAAGAGTCTGGAGGATGTCAGAAGGATTGCCCTTATGCACACCTGAGCAGAGTCTCAGAGACAGATAAAGTAGATACAACCCCAGGTATTGGTTCTTTTGAGGGCTAAAGAGACCCACAGGTTCTATGGTCATGGCAGATGAGTTCACTGCCATGTCAGTTGGCCCTTCTTTGGAGCTGGTGTTTCTGCATGATTGAGCTGGACACAGATGGGATCTCTTTTCACAAGGCTTTCATGCTACTTTACTGGAATTTTAGTTGGAGCTGGGGTTTAAGATATATCTAGGGGATTTGAATCTCTGGACTGACAATATGATAGCCAGGCCCTGAGCCTCAACAGACTTCAACTCCTACACTCTGATTTATTGGACTTAACCCACTCAGCTAACATGGAGTTGAGAATGTCAACCACCACACCATGGAGCCTAGAGTGCCTACAACTGAAAGCAGGAGGACGCATCCAGTATCCATGTGGAATCTGAGCCTCCTCTTGACATAGAGGTGCAATGGACACAACCAATCCAAGGTCCACAGAGAAAATGTGGCATTGGTGTGGGAAAAGTGGCCATGGTGGCTGATGGGTGCAGGGAATGGGAGGAAGAGATGAGATGTGGAGGGGCGTTTTCGGGACTTGGAGTTGTCCTGGGTGGTGCTTCAGGGACAATTACTGGACATTGTAGATCCTCCCAGGGCCCACTGGATGGAACGTGGGAGAGTATGGGCTATGATGTGGACCATTGACCATGAGGTGCAGCGATGCCCAGAGATATGCTTACCAATTGCAATGGATGTGTTATGATGATGGGAGTGAGTGTTGCTGGTGGGGGGAGTGGTGGGGTGGGGGTGGTGGGGTTGAATGGGACCTCATATTTTTTGAATGCAATATTTTTACAAAATGAATTTTTTAAAAATGCCATTGATCGATTTCCTACTGTGTGACAGGCATGGGCTATCATTTCCCCACTTTAATCCTGACAACAGCCTTAATATACTAGCACCTTTTGAGAAACAGGGAAATTGAGGGGGTGACACAGCTGGTAAGCACAGCCACCATCCAGTGCCCTGTCTGCTTACACCCACATTCCAACACGGGCAAATGCCGGTGACAGCTCCTCCTAGGGGACCACGGGCCGCGTAACCTGCATTGAGCACCTGCCGTGTGCCAGGTGCTCGACACACAGCTCTACCCTTTCTAAGTGAGGCAGGTAACAGAGGAAACAAGGGAAGGCAATCAGGACAAAGCCATGACCATCACAGCTGAAACCCAGCCAAGAACCTGGCAGGAGGCCCTGCCTGGAAACCCCCCAAGGGAAGGCAACAAAACTGGAATCTGTATGGCAAAAAGCCAGCCAAGACCTTGGCCACAAGGTCCCGTTGGAAACTCCCAGGCTTAAAGGAAGTCCCCAGTAACTCCAAACAGAAGGGCCTCCCTCTTGAGTCCCTGGAAGCTAACAGGTGCAGCCTGGCAGTCCACAGTGGAAACCAACGGGAAGCCAGGAAAGCAACCAGTCAGGGCAGCAATAGCCGAGCTCCCTCCTTGGCATGGGGCCGGGGGAGGAGGAGAGGCCAGCCCAAGACCCCCCGGCTTCCTGCCTGGCGCACACCTGCACCCCTGGCTGGGTGTGTACTTTCCCTTTCTCTCGTTTCTCAATAAACCCTTTTACTTGCCTCATGAACCTGACACATCTCGGGATGTAGCCAAGAACCTAGAACCCAGCTGCTGGCGACCTAAATACCCCGTGCAGTAGGCATCGGCTTCCCCTGCTGGCAGGGGCATGGTGATAACAGAAAGTCTCATGCCCCTTCTGGGGCCTTAGAGCCCTGCCAGTCTGTTTCGGAAGTTACGATGGAAGTGTCTATAGATCAGTGAGAGTGCTGGGCAGGAGAGGGCAGGGGGCAGACGAGCAGCGCTGGGCCTAAGTGTGTGGAAAGAGGAGAGGAGAGACGGCTAGTTGCTGGCATGACCGGGCGCCAGCCACAACCGCCTTACTCCTTTCGTGTGTCCCACCCCTGCCCTTCCTGGAGAGGACGCTGGGCCATTTCCTTTTTTTTTTTTCTCCAGAACTCAGTCTAATCCTGAATTTGGAGTCCCGGGCAAATGTCCCTGCTGGACTGCCCCTGGGTGGGCCCTGTAGCTACCGCCTGCTCCCCTGGCCTGCTCACCCCAGGGCCGAGCTTCCCTCATCACACCCAAAGCCGCCCCTTCCAACGGCTGTAAATTCATTCGGGCAGGGCCCACGCCTGCTCTTTAACTGGTATCCCTAAAGAGCCGTTACATCACCTCGCACCCTGGGAATGCTCTATAAATACCTTCTAGCCAACCAGAGGAGCACGGTAACCTTTACACCAGCTGCAGCATTTTAGGAAAAGCATGTCACCCAAGTCAATTCTGTGGATGCGCTCAGGGTCGTGAGTAACAGATGGAGCAAACAGCAAGCCTTAAGCAGTCAGAGGCCTTGAACACACTAAAAGGAGAAGACAGGTACATGGCAGTTTTCTAAAATCTCCTCCTTTTAAAACTTTGCATCATAAGACAGTCTTCCCTGCCTTAGCAGTCTGTCTGGGATTGTGAAGGTGTGACCTCACAACGCACAGCCTGCTCTCCTCTGAAAAAGAAAAATGGAAATCCTCTACTATTGGGACATTTCTGGCTAAAAATTCCGCCTCTCTCAACTCCCTGCCCTCCTAACCTAGTTCTATGAGAATGGGAGGTCTCAGTGGTCAAAAGCTGTACAGATTTAAGCCACACCGAACCCAGAAACAGAGTGGGACAGAGAAAAGGAAAAAAAGACGACCTAAGGTCATAAAATAAGCTATTCTAGTCAAGCTTTCTATTCTAGGTGAATATTGTCTTTAGAACCATATTTTCAAGCACCATTTTATGAAAAAGTCACGACTGAGAAGTGGCTAAAAACCAAGGGCTTTCCTCTGGGTGAGGACTTCTGTACACCTCTTGGGACTGCACTTCTGCCCCGTTTTCAGCAGGTGACCCGAAGACTGCTGTGGCACCAGGGCAAGTGTCTTCATTTTACAACTGGTGCAAGACAGGTCCTCCACGGGAGTTTTTAAAATGATCTTCCTCGCGGTGATTTCTCAGGAGGTTTAGAGAGAGAGCGCCTTAGGACTCCCAGCGAGCGCCATACGCTTTCTCAGAAGGTTGCTCTGCTGTCTTCGATTTTAGTTCCACTTGCAGCTGTGAAACAACATAGGCAGCTGCAGGAATTACCTTCTCCATTGTTCTGGAGTCTGCGGCTGGAAATGGGAATGGATGGCCAAGTCCGCACCACTGTGTCTCCGTGCCCAGGAGACAGCCCTGAAAGGGCGTCCTTCCCAGCCGTGTGTGACGTCTGTGGCCTCCACCCAGAAGCCTGGGGAAGCATCTCTTGTAGAGTGATACTAACTCGCCCCGCTCCGGCTTAGGCACTGGCCGCCATACGCAGGAAGGAAGTCACGAATGTCAACGAAATTCTCCCCTGAGCGTTCTGCCGAGCGTCTGTAGCCCCACACTGTCCCACACTGAGCTTTCCCGAGTGCATCGACTGCATGGACATTCAGGGGCCATCACACACGCCTCGCCCAGCCTCCTCCGCGCCCCGTCTCGTCTGCCCAGGGAGGAAGTCTCCAGACCCGACGGCAGGGCCTTTGGACCTCCTCAAGGTCGACGAAAGGGGACTTGGGGAACTTGTCAGAGAGTGGAAGGTCCTTCCACCCCAGTCTCTGCTTTTCCACAAACCTGCCACGGCAACGCCTTCCTCCTCCGGAGCCTGCCCGCCGTCCTCTGGATTGCTCACCCTCGGAGTCCAGAGCAGCTGGGCACGTGGTGTGGGGTCTCCACCCAGACAAGAAATGGGTCTTTACACCTGGAAATGAATGAACTTCTCCACCGACCCCTCAGAGAAAGAGCTGTCCCAGGGTCTGCCGTGCCTATTCGTTTTCATTTTTCCCATCACCTCCTGGTAGGAGCCAGGACTCATGTTGATGACGGACTTCTGTTATAATTCATTAATCAACCTTGATTCTGCTGCAAAGCCTGTCCCCTAATGACCAGGCTGTGACCCTGAGGTCCTGTGAGGCCAATGCCAGAGGCACCTGGCACGGGCACAAGGGAGGTCACCATTTTAACCCACCCTGATCGTCTGGTCTAGAAGGAGACTTCTGTTTGCAGTCCTGTGTTTCATTAGATAAATTGTTTTTCTCAGTGCAGACACCAAATAATCCCCCGTGCAAACTAACCGAATCAGAGGCTTTGTCTTAGCTAGTTGCTGCTTCAAAAATTATTCCTCTGCGACTGTTCCCAGAATCAACACCTTAATTCTTTCTCCTCTCCCCTGCTGGAGGGAATCGTGGACTTACTCGCTGGCTCAACGTCTCTCTATCCTGGCTTCATGAAGTCCTCCTCCCCTGCCAATGTTAGAAGTCACATAAACAACTTTATCTTTTGGCAGCAATTTTTTTAAAATGTGCAGGTCCTTTCCTTCTCTCCCCACCGCCTGCCTCTCCCTCCGCTTACTGCGCCAGGCTTTTCTCTGGAGCACTGTCCTGGAATACCCGACGTGGAAAACTACTGCCACAAAGATTTGGTAATCAGCTAGGAAGACGGGAGTTCAGTGGGTGGTGGGGCCTGTTTCTCTGTTGCTAATTGAAGGTCAAGGTCCACTGCACTTCATGCCACTCCTTTAGAACACAAAAGCCAGGCTCATTCCTACCACACCAGCTCAGCATCTGATACCTGGAAGCATGCTGGGCGTGGCAGACGCTGATTTGCTGAACCAACTGGCAAGCCAGTGTTTCCACCTGCCCACACTGCTGCACCAAGCAGGCTGCAGATGTCACCCGCAGAGTTACCGATAATTCTTCACTCCTCTTGCCTTTAATGAGTCTCCATTTAAACCAAGTTTAAATGCTCCTCTTTTTAAAACCTTTCTAACAAGGACTCATAATTGCCCTTGATAGAGCCAGATAGTGTGAAATCGAGATCCAATTCACTTGCATATTCAATCTGTGCTTTATCAGCATTTACTAATCCATTGCCTCTAACTTGTTTTTCATTATGTCTTGAATAAGTGAAGGAAAAAGTTGCATCACTATATCTCATTCCCAAATTTCCTTCTGAATATTTTTATGACCCTGATGTAATAAGCACTAGCTCTTATATATCCTTTTTATTCCCCCTCCCTGCAGCTCTTCCCTCTCAGGAAAATGCCAAGGAATGCTGACGATATCTTTCTTCTGGGGCAGAGAGAAGGGGTTTCCCATCCTCTGTGGAAGAACCAGCCCCCTGCGTGCAGGGCTGGGGGCTCCGGGCCCCCCAGGACTCTGCAGGCGCAGCTGAGCGACCAGGCTCCCCTCTGCCTTCCGTCTGTTGCATTTAGAGGGTGAATTTGAAGGAGGAAGGGGAGAAAGGAACACAGAGAAAGAGAAAGAGAAAGAGATCAGAAGGAGAGAGAGAAAGAGAGTGAGAGGGTGAGAAAAGAAACGAGGAGAGCGGCAAGGGGAGGAAAGGAGAAAAGAACTCACTGGACAGGTCACATCTGAGTTCAACTCCATCACACTCAGAAACACAAACTCCAAAGTAGGGCCAGCTGACATGGCCCCGAACTCCAGAGCCAACTGCCATGACCATAGAACCTGTGGGTCTCTGTAGCCCTCAGGAGAACCAGTACCTGGAGTTGTATCTACTTTGGCTGTCTCTGTTTCTACACATGCCTCTTCTGTCACTTTTACTGAAACTGTGGTTGGCACTGGGGTTGGTGCATACTCTGGAGACTTGAATCTCCGACTGTCCATGTGCCAGCTGGGCCCTGAGCCTCAGCAGACTTGCAACTCCTACTCTCTGGTTCATTGGACTTAGCTAACAGTTCAGCTAACAGGGAGGTGAAGATGGTCAATCAGCACACCAGGGAATCAAGAGTGCCAACAACTGCAAGCAGAGGAATTGCATCCATCATACATGAGGAATCTATGCCTCCTATCGATATAGAGATGGAGTGGACATTACCATCCCAGGGTCCATAGGATGGAGGAATAGGGTATGGATTAGAGTGGACTTACTGATATTCTACTATGGAACTATTGTGACTAGTAATGGAAGAAATTGTAGCATTAATATAGAGAAAGTGGCCACAGTAGTTGCTGAGGGCAGGGACTGGGAAGAAGAGATGCGATGTGGGGGCATTTTCAGGACTTGGAGTTGTCCTAAATGATATTGCAGACACAGATGCTGGACTTATATATCCTGCCATAACTCACTGAATGGACTGGGGGGGAGTGTAGACTACAATGTAAACTATAATCCATGTGGTGCAGCAGTGCTGCAAAATGTATTCACCAAATGCAATGAATGTGCCTCAATGATGAAAGAGGTTGTTGATGTGGGAGAAGTGGTGTGAGAGGGGGATATATGGGAATCTCTTATGTTTTTTTAATGTAACATTAAAAAATAAATAAAGAAATCATAGAACCAAAAAAAAAAAAAAGAGTAGCTCCAAGGGGAAGCGGAGGTGGCTCAAGCAGCTGGGTGCCTGCCTATGGCATGGGAGGTCCCAGTTGGGTTCCCAGAGCCTCCTCAAGCAGCAAGGAGATGCAGCAAGGTGATGCAATGAAGAGACACAACAAGCAGGAAACAGAGGTGGCTCAAGGGACTGGGTGCCACCCTCCCACATAGGGAGGTCCTCCATTTGGTTCCCAGAGCTCTCTTTAAAAAAAAAGAAAGAAAGAAAAAGATGAACAGAGAGCAGACAGCTAGTGCAGACGAGGGGGGAAATAAATAAGTAGCTCTGAGGTTGTGAAATGGGTGAAAATGCACTGTTTGCACCGATACTGAGAAGCCCCCGGTATTTGTGCGTTTGAAGGCCCATCTCTCCTAGAGTTGCCATGTTGGTGGGTGGGCACTGAGACCTTTCCTCTCCACGTCCTATGAGAGGCAGAGGCACTAAAATCAGAAAAAAGGATTTTGTCAGGAAGAGGTCAGAAAGCATGCATCCTTGATGGCTGATTTTCTTCACTTTCATTTCCTCCCAGAGTGCCAATCCCACAAAATCTCATCCAGGCAGCTGCGCTGAAGTAGAGTCTACAGAGAAGGCTGCTTAAGGGGGAGTGAGGACGTGCGTGGAGGTGGGCGCCCAGGGCACCCTGCCCCTTTGGGCAACGAGAGCAGCAGCCCTGCGTGTGGCCAGCAGCTCGCCGGCCGCCAGCCAGCAGGGCCGGAGCCCAAGGCTGCCCAACAGCACCCCCGTGTTAGGGCGGTGCTCCCACCCTTTCTTCCCCCCACATGCTCCACAGTCATATCCATTCTCGAGGCTCAGTCTAAGGCCACCTCAAAAGCCAGCCGACCCAGCCAACTTCCATCTTTTTAGGGACTCAGAGCTCTAATTACTTATACCAATTATAGTCTGCTTTTAATTTTTTCAAGCAGATTAATGTTTTGAAGCAATGAACAGCAAGAGTTGCCTCAATTAAAGAGAAAGTCATAGCACTTCATGAGAATTTTAAGAAAAAAAATTTGAATGCCCTGCAGAAATGTCTTCCACTAGGGCAAGTAGTACCTGGTTTTGTAACATCAAGAAGTTGGACTTTGCACTGTGCTTAGCTATCTTGGGAAGTTGTAAGAAGCTGAAGAATCGATAAGGACATTTCCCAAGTATTTAGAGAAAAAAGAAGGATTGACCGAGAAGGCTATGCCGCTGGTTTGTATTTTTAAATCTTTTTGAAGACGGTCATAATCAAAAATCAATGCCCTGAAGAACATTTCATTCTCAAGGAGGAAGCATGAGCCCAGGGTATAAAGCTTTCTAGGATGGACTGACAGATGTAGGGGCAATGCCAGTAGAGATCTAACTGACTCATGTTTTTATTAACACTACTACTGTTTCTGTTAGTTGTCTGGTTATACTAATAAGTTCCATAAGTTTACCTAGTCTGCCCCAGCCCTGCTTTTCCATAAGCCCAGTTGTTTTTTATACTTTTTGACTTTCCAGAGGTAAGGATTTGGGGGAATGCATATATTGCATTACAGGAGAAACAGCAAGTTTCTGGAAATTTCTGATTTATTGACTTAGGACACTTTTTTTCAGAATTCTTGACTCATTTAACTTTGCTGTTTGTATTAGTTTTCTCTTGCTGCTGTAACAAATTATTACTAAGGTAGTGACTTCAAACAACACACATTTATATTATCTTACATTTCTGGAGGTCAGAGGTACGAAACGGGTCTTAATGGACTAAAATCAAGATGTTGAAAAGCTGTGTTCCTTCTGGAGGCTCTAGGGGAGACTCTATTTCTTGTTTTTTCTGGTTTCTAGAGGCTGCCAGCTTTCCTTGGTTTGTGGCCCCTTCCACCTGCAAAGTCAACATTGGCATGTTAAGTCTCTCTCACATGTCGTAACTCTGACTCTCTTACTTCCCTCTTTCATTTATAAGGATGCTTGTAGTTATGTTGGGTCCACCTGGATAATCCAGGATAATCTCCCCAATTCAAGATCTTTAAGTTGATTACATCTGAAAAGTTCCTTTTGCCAGGTAATTTATTCACAGGTTCCTGGGACTGGGGCATGGACATTGTGGGGCATTAATCTTCCTACCACATCGTTATCAACTTCCCATGTGCCCATGCTTTGGTAGCCCCAATAGATTGGAAACTCACTGAGGGGAAGACTGCTTCTTTCCCTTTTTATTCCCACAGGATTTACACACTACAAAGACCCAGGTGATATTTTGCAATTAATTTTCCTTCCTGACTCTTGATTTGAAAAACAGAGAGATATTTCTAGGTATGGGCGTGTTGAGCCAAATACAGTATCTTACCTTCTTGCTAAGCATTGGGGACACAAAGATGAAGAAAATATTGCCCCAATTTTCAGTGTTTGCCTTGCAAAAATTTCAAGATGACGGGTCAGAATACAGGGCATAGGCTCTTTTAAACATGAATAACACACACAACAACTAGAGAGGAAATTAAGTGGGATACTACATCAGGTGCAGTTTTACTGAACAAGGAGAAAGGAGTCGAAGTGGGTTCATTCTCTCCAAATGTTGAATGAGGTCATGGCAAAATCAAAGCAGTAGGGAGGAGTCAAAGTCAAGTGCGTAAAGACGTATCAGCGTAAAGATGAGACCTCAAAAGATGGCAAAGTACATTTATGCCTAAATCTTATCAGAAGATCAAAAGGAGTGCTCACCTTATTTAAAGCAACACAAACAAAATTGGAAAACAGCAGAAGACTATCAGGGGTTGGGAGGGGAGACTGATAAAAGCAGCCTTCCTGGCTCTTCGCGTTTTCAGGCAAATGCTCAAGCAAATTCTGGTTGCCTCTACACTTCAAGCTTATCTCCATCTGCCTGGCATTTCCTAACTGTGGGCACCGTACTGTGTTCACAATTCCCCAAACTTCCCTCCTCCTTGTATAAAAAAGTACAGTCTCCTCTCCTAGAGTTTCCTGTTGACATCTCTCTCGTCATTCCAAGCCTTAGCTAAACTGCAACTAGATTCATCCCAATGAAAAAAGATTTCCCCCTCTTTGGACCCATGGAGTACTTTGCTTACAGCTCTCTTATGGCATCCACCCACACATGGCTTCAAATTTTGCAAAACAAATCCTGTTGCAATCCCTGAAAGCAAAAAATCTGGTGTGACTGTTTGTATGTTCCACAGATGGCGACCATAATATCCTCATCCTGGCTCTTCAGAGCCCTGTCACTCCCCCATCAAGACGTAGAGTCTCATACCCTTTCCTTTAAATCTGGGCAGGTGTGGGACTTGCTTGCAACCAACAGCATGCAGCAGAAATGATGCTATATGACTTATAGGTCATACAAGACAACTGAGCTTCCGTCTTGCTTGAGAGAGCGCTTGTGCTTGGAGCCGTGCGTGTCCATGTTTGAAGTCCAGCTACACTGAGGCCACCAGGCTGGAAGGAAGCCACACCATGGGAGAGGCACGCATGGGTGCTCCAGCCAGCAGTCCTTGTCTTCCAATGCTCCTGGAACAAGGCAGCAGACATGTGAGTGAATGAGTCTTCACGTGTGTCACTCCCAGCTGCCGAATCTTCCAGGCTGCGGTTCCAGACACCTTGGAGCAGAGACAAACATTCCCTCTGGGTCCTGTTCAAATTCCTAACCCCCAAAATCTGTGAGCATTCTAAGCTGTTGTAAGCCACTAAATTTTGGAGTGACTTGTTATGTAGCAATCATAGCAGGGATGCCAGTTATGAGCAGTATTAATATGTCCTTTGAATTGACTATTTGGGATGTTTTCCCGAATCAATTACAACCAATACTTTGACATATAAACTAACACCCTGGACAAATAGAGGACATTTAGTGCCTTCCCCAGAGTCTCAGACACAATGCTGGTTGAGAAGAAAAAATGAGAAGCACCAACCTAAAGAAAATTATTTTACTTGAAGCTAGAGGAATAATTTCCAGGAGTAAATCACTTATCTAGAAGACGAAAATGAGCAGAACGTGAGTGTCTAGAGACCGATGAGCCTACGCCCAATCCCCACATGTCCCCGGGAAAACTGCCCTCCTGGTGTGGGGCCAACACCAAGCACATATATAGGAGTGGCCCCAGCAGGAAAGCCACCGAGGGCGCTTAGCAGGCAGGCCAGTGATGTCCAGGCAGCCCTGGGAGAAGACCTTTCTCTTGCTTCTTAGATATGTCTTTTTTTATACATATATATCACACTATGGATAAGACATGCACACACGCACACACAGCTCCGCTGACAATGCACAGACTTCCTGGGGATTGGATAAAGTCATTGTTGCTGGGAAGAGAAGGGGAGTGCACATTTCCGGTGAGTTTTGCCTTACATGGCTGAAATATGAGGAACTTGGCAAGTTTCCCAGCCCAAGAAGCCTATAGAACTGTCTAATAAAGGAAAGGAGAATAACCCCCACCAAAGTTACTGAAGTGAAAGTGAGCTGTCCTTACACAGGACCCTTCCTTGTACGGGGAAGAGCTGAAATGAAAAACAATACAGTGGATTTTTTGTAACACTATCTTGCCCATTAAGTCTTACACATTGTTTAACACATTTAGGAATCGAAAGAGTTATTATCTTGGCTATTTTTTCCCTTTGTTTAAGACGTTTGAGTCATTTTGCACAAATTAGCGTGGGAATATAAAGTCCTTGGCTTTTCTTCCCCCAATTAATTTAATTCATCAATAAATAATTATTAAGCAGATAAATCCAAAAAATGTTCATTTGGATAAGGAAATGCCAAGAACCTTTAAAAATCTGTAGTAAATAGATGTTTCCTTCTATACTGGCTGGAGTTTACTCTGTATTATAAACCTACTCAGCATTCAAGGCTTAAATTGTGACTATCAGGCGTCCTTCTTCTTGTGCTGAAATGTTTAAACAGGTCCTGAAGGTTGCTTTAAGGTGGCTCAGTCTTCTTAGTGTAATCATCTTCCAGAGACTCCCTCATTTATCTGGTCCCTATAACTACATTTCCAGCATATCCATACTGACATTCCGGGAAGAGTGAATTATAAATCACTGTGTATTAGCTGAGGCAATGTTAGCTGTTGCAAACACATAAACCCCCAAAACTTCAAAAGCAAAACACTATTGAAATTTATTTCCCACTCACAAATTGTCTAATTGGCACACAGCCCTGCCATCCTTAATGCATAACTCCCATTGTTACCCATGGCCTTGGCATCCAGCCAAGAGTCACGATAGGGGCAGAGGACCACGTGGGAGGTTTCTATGGACCAACCTGGAAGGGTTGGACGTCATTTTTGCCACATTCTGACAGCCCTAACTAGAGTTAATCATTGCTGGGAGATGTCTTCTGGCCTGAGCACCAGAAGGGGAACCTGGTTCTTTGGTGAACAACCAATTCTCCTGCCACATCTCATTTGCATCATGGATTTCGATATTCCCCAAACCTGTGGGATACTTTCGTAGATGATCAGATCAAGCTCAGTCCCACAGATCTGAAACACCAAGCTTTGCTCTCGTGGTATGTATCATGTTGGGAGCAGTGGTATAGATTTGGGAGATGGCCCTCACAGATGGATGAGGCTACGCTGACTCAGGTGACACTCACAGGACAGTAGTGCTATCGACCTTGGTGTTTCTAGTGCTCATTCACCCAGATGAACTGACACATGCATAAAGAATTTGTGAAAAAAGGGAGTGGCCCTCTGGTCCTCAATGCTAGAGGGACACATTAGCATGTGCAGTGCCCCCAGTACAACTTCTGAAAGCCAGCAGCAGACATCAAAAAGATCTGCTATGGAACGAGGTTTTGGCCAGGGTTCACTTAGCAATAAACTAGCTGTGCTTCTTCTTTGGTAACTAGCTACCAAAGGCAGGCTTCAATACCCAGGGTAAGCAGGCCTGTTCAGAGACCTGCTCGTTTACATAGGACCTGATCTGCTCTGTGGCACCACCGCCCTCCTTCTACGTAGGGCTAGTTCACTTGGGAGTAATAATGATATAAAGCACCATTTCTTGTTATCCTTTATACTAGGCGCTATGTGAAGTGCGGTACAACTTTTTATCTATTAATCTAATAGTCACAACAGCCCTACAAGGTGGAAATTGTTTTCATTTTTAAATAAGGAATTTTAGCAAGATTAAGTAGTTCATTCAAGGTAAACCATGATTGGCTAAGTCAGGATTCAAGTCCAGTCCTATGTGACTCTAAAATTCGTTCTATTTCCACTCTGCCACATGGTGCATACCACCAGCTCCCAGCACAGCATGTGGGGTGTGTGCCACCACTTCCCACCACTGCACGACATGTGCATTCATAGTTCATGCCACCAGCTTCCTAGGGCAAATACCCACCAACTGACTCATCCCTCCTGGGAAGACTTCCCAGAGCAATGCCTCCCAGACATTTTGATCAGGTGTCAGGCTGGCACCTTCACTTTGATGGAGATATCACTAAGTTTGAAGAAAACATATTCATGGAAAAGTGAGTGTTCATTGTACATAACTGTGCATAACAATAACATATAATTAGTGACCTCACTCACCCCTTTCATCCATGCAAACAGTAAGCTGCAGAGGCACAACAGGTGTTTCGGATTTTTGTCAGTGTCTGTGTCATCAATAGCGCAAGGTCCAGCTCCCCTCACCACACACACTTGCTTCTTCACAGTGAATGAATGAGAGAGGTACCCCTCCTCTATCTCCAAAATAGTTTTAAAAATTAGGATTGATTCAGAGAGTGACGAACTGATTTTCAAGACAGGCCTTTTGCCAAGCCATAAGAATATTTTTAAAAATAGTTACTACAGCCAAGAATCGGTATCAGTTAGTAACAGCTTCGCCAGTGAAACATTTTTGTGTGAGCCTATGAAGACTTAAAGCAAAGGCAGAGCATTGTGGTGTTGGATATCACAACTAAGGAAAGAACATTGTATATTCCTTTAGTGCTATTATTAAAATGATGACTTCATGTATTAGAATACTTAATATTGCCAGGCACTATGCTGGGTGCTTTATATACACTGTCTTATTCAGTCTTCATAATGATCCTGCAAAGAATATATTATTTCCATTTTATGAAAGGGAAGAAAATCAACCAAGAGTCAGATTAAGTAAGGCACACAGCTAGCAAATAACAGTCGAAGAACACGTGCCCAGGTTTGTCTGACTGCCTCTAAAGCCCGTGTCTGTTTTCTCTGCACCAAACCACCTAGAGATCCCAGAACTATTTACAAAGGATGTCAGTCAGAAGAAAGCCCCAGTATAGACTCTGAGATCTGCATCAAAAAGGGTCTGGGAGGCATTGCTTTGGGGAGTCTTCCCAGGAGGGATGAATCAGTTGGTGGATATTTGCTCTAGGAAGCTGGTGGCATGAACTACGGTATTCACAATTTGCCAGGAACTTTCATATATTATTTTATTTAACCGTGGTAACCTCTTGTAAAAGCTGTGGAGAGAACAACTTTTCAGATCTATAATACAAAAGAAGAACCTGAGATTCAGAGAGATTACCTAATATGCCCAAAAGCGCAGAATAGAAAGCAACTGAGCCGAGTCTCAAATTCAGGTCTCTCGGATTCCATAGACAGGCTCTTAATTACTGGATAGAAAACAGACCTGACGTTTTCTAGCACAATTGTACAACTGCCCACCTGAGAAGCTACAGGATCTCAGCAACACTTTGAAATTCCTATTCTTCTGAGGCATTTTAGGACGTCCTTAGGAGTAGCCAAAGGTTGGTTTTTATATGCACTCAGAGCCTGCTTATATCTTTTCACACATAGCTCTTTCTTACTTCACATGCCAAAGTCCTCAATATTTAATATCCTCTCCGTAAAGTAGGACATGATTTCATTGGTCCTGAACTCACCTCTCTCAAGCTTCAGGAATTCCTCCATAATTTCCCATACATCATAGGATTCTTGGGTTTTATTATTGAGTCCCTTCCACACCCTTTTTTTTTTTTTTTAAGATTTATTTTTATTTATTTAATTCCCCTCCCCTCCCCCGGTTGTCTGTTTTCTGTGTCTTTTTGCTGCGTCTTGTTTCTTTGTCCACTTCTGTTGTCATCAGTGGCACGGGAAGTGTGTGTGGCGCCATTCCTGGGCAGGCTGCTCTTTCTTTCGCGCTGGGCGGCTCTCCTTACGGGGCGCACTCCTTGCGCGTGGGGCTGCCCTACACGGGGGACACCCCTGCGGGGCGCGGCACTCCTTGCGCGCATCAGCACTGCGCATGGGCAGCTCCACACGGGTCAAGGAGGCCCGGGGCTTGAACCTCGGGCCTCCCATGTGGTAGACGGACGCCCTAACCACTGGGCCAAAGTCCGTTTCCCCCTTCCACACCCTTTTTGATCTAGAAGGTTTCAGCCTTCCAGACTTAAAGATATTCCTGTGAAAAAATAAAAATGTAAAGACATCTGTCTTCAGTTTGAAGATCGTCCATCCATTTGATCACACTAGTTTTCAACTCGACTTCCCCAACTTCAGTGGGACAATCTGGCAGCATTCCAGGAGCAGGGTCACCTTGATTTCATGTGGGGCTATCCCTTTTCTTTTTTCTTTGCCCTCCCCAACAATACAACTGGCCTTGAGTCCTTTCCGCCCTAAGGGTGCCCTGATGGTGTAATGAGAACCAAGGAGACAACAGTTAGAAGCAGGCTCTGGGCCTCTCTGCCTCCTTCTCTCCTTGGCGAACTTCCTCCTGGTTGGAGTGGCGGGAACCCAGCATCGTTTTGCCCATTTTCAGAATTTTGGAAGCCTTGCTGCAGTTTAACATCATCCTTCCATGCCCGAAATATTTTGATGATACTGTAAGCTTGGAAACTTCTCTATACAATCTTGTTCCCTGGCAGTTTCCAAAAAATGTGAAGTAAAACTAACTCCTGGTGTTCCCAATCACCTAGGGACCACATTATCAGTATTTCTTTGTCATGGGTGCATGGGTGGAATGGTTTAAAGACAGGAACAAAAGTGTTACCATACTTGTTCCAAAACCCAAAACAACAATCTAAAATCTCATGCCATTGTCCCTCCGTTGTCCCCACTCCTACTTACCTCCCTCTCACTCTGTCCTCTCCCACTCTCTACCCTCCCACTGACACCGCCAAAGAATGAACAAGGCATGAATCCCTGTCCAGGTAGCATGGACTTCCCACCACACTAAAACTCACATATATTTTTGAGCTGAAAATGACCAAACTCAAAGAAAACATGCCATAAACTGTTTGCCCTGGTCAGTAGCTTGAAGAGAAAATAGATAAGGAGTCAGGCTACCCCACTACCCAGTTCAGATATATAGTGTGGGGAAGTAGAGGAGGAACCCATAAAAATTCTTAATAGGTTTGGGTAGATTCAAGAAGTAGATTCAGGTTTTGTAGGGTTCCAATGCTTGTATAAGTCAGGGTTCCCTCATTAAGGAAAATAATATAAAATTATGAATATGAATTTAAGTATAAATGTTAATATTCAATGTGAGAAAATAATGCAAAACAATATATAAAATTTTAAGCTGACAAATAATGCAATGAAGTCCAGAGAAATTAGACTTTTCATTAACTGGTTAACACACCCTGTCATATTTTCCCTATATTTCTTAGCTACCTATTTTGTAATACCATTTTATAGAGATAATAGAAATATAATTCAGGCTTTTCCTTCTAGCAAGTTTGATCAAAATTTGTTTTTCATTACTGATAGGGTAAGAAAAGTTTCTTTCAGCTTCACAAGTTGTTATTGATAAGGTTATATAAATACTTAGACTGTTAATAAATTTGGGGAAAACTCTATGGTCTTTCTTTCATATAGAAGTTGTTATAGATATCATCACTATTTGTAGTACTGCTGCAAACTTGGGCCCAATAAACAGAAAAAAATCTGGCATTCTATTTCATGCAATTCCCATCAAAATAGAAAAAATGTATATGACAAACTTACAATTGAGTACAGTGTATTATCAAGGTTATTCCTAACAGGAGAACTAAGCTTTTGACTAAGTATCAGGGAGAACTGACCAGAAGAATTCTCCACAGACTAGCTTCTGGCTCCATACGTTTCAAACCCTCCTTCTCCTCCACTCCACACCCGCCTCCAGGGCTGGGCAAGCTGCCGTCTCTTCTGTGATTCTGCACATCTATGCCTCGACGTGTGTTCTCCTCCACTCCACACCTGCCTCCAGGGCTGGGCAAGCTGCCGTCTCTTCTGTGATTCTGCACATCTATGCCTCGACATTGAGTAAATCAGCACGGTAGACTGAAGGGGTATCATTCTTTACCAGGACAGCTATTAATTTTAGGCAGAAGTGCCTAAAAACCACATAGGTGTATCCCACTCAACCCAAACTATTATGTATCTCCAACTCAAATTCCATTAAAGGAAAAAACTATGTGCTCGGAGGGATACTCCCAACACCAGCATGAGGAGATGAGAAACAGAGGAAAAGTCACAGTGGGAAAACCCAGCAGTCAAAACTCATTGTTGTTAAAATGTCTTACTTTTGAAAATTTTATAAATATATACCCATTTGAACTCACTCCAAGGCCCCTCCCAGGGCTGTGGAAGAGGCCCAAGCAAGTCAAGGACCCTGCAGCTTAATTAGCTGCGTGGTAAATCCACCTCTGGGCACAAGTTACATTGCAAAATGTAATAGCAGAAGACAGAGGACAGCTACAGATAAGATGCCCCTCCTTACCAGGCACTACAAAAGCCCCCCAGAACTCCAGAATCCACATACCACCAGAGGAATGAAAGAGGAAAGGGAAGAGTCCTAAAACCGAGGTTATCCAGAAGAGACTGAGCTTAAACTTCAAATGACTGCATCTACCTGTAAGTAAATTGATTATGTTTTCTGCCATCAAGTGAATGGAAGGCTTGAAATACTGATCATACTGAGTTGCAGAAAAATAAGGATACTTTCTTACCCTGAGATTTGGAACCTGTAAAGTTTATTCCCACCACAGCTGAACTAAAAGGAGAAAAAAGCAGCAGCATGACTTGTCTGTTCTTATACTTGGCAAAATAAAAATGTGAGATTCAATGCAAAAGCAAGGGAGGTCATTGAAAAGGGTTTGCATATTTTGGTTATCTATTGCTGCACAATATACCACCCCAATATTTTGTTGTATAAAACAACAACTGTTTTATCATTATGGTCACAGATGGTCAGGAATTTGGAAAGGGTACAGAAGGGATGGCTCTTCTCTGCTCTGCGATGTCTGGGACCTCAGCGAGGATGACACACAGCTGGGACAGGAACTGATGGGGCCAAAGGAAACACTTCCAATATGGCTTCTCGACTCACTTATCTGGTTCTTGAATTAGGATGGCTTAAGACTGGGCTTTTTTAGGGAAGCAGATGTGGCTCAATCAGTTGGGTGCCTGTCTACCATATGGGAGGTCCCAGGTTCAGTTCCCAGTGCCTCCTAAAGAAGATGAGCAAGACAGTCACTGGTGCAGTGAGCAGACACAAGATGACACAACAAGGAAACACAATGACGAAACACAATGAGAAACACAACAAGCAGGGAGTGGAGGTGCCTCAAGCGATTAGGCACCTACCTGCCACATGGGAGGTCCCAGGTTCGGTTCCTGGTGTCTATTAACAAGAAAACAGGCACAGAACGAATAGACAACAGAGAGCAGACAGCAAGTGCAAACAACAAGGGGGGGGAGGGGTGAGAAATAAATAAATAAACAAATAAATAAATAAAAGAAATCTTTAAAAAAAAAAAAAGGGTTTATTTGATGCTGTCAACCAGAGGACCTGCACATAACCTCTTCAGCATGGCGGTCTCAGGGAAGTTGTCCAACCTACATGGAAGCTCAGGGCTCCAAGAGCAAATGTTCCCAAGGAACAAGGTGAGGCTGCTGGCCTTCTATGACCTAGCCTTGGAAGTCCCGTGGCATCACTCCTGCCAATCTGTACTGGTTAGTGCAGTCACAGGCCCACCCCGATTACAGGAGCTAGAACCTACCTCTTGGTGGCAAGTGTCAAAGTATCTGTGGTCACGTTTTAAGCCTTCCCTGTTGCATGCTGTTCTTTCACCCTTTCCTTGCAACCTCTTCTTAAGCTCCAGTATCAACACTAGTTCTGTCTGGAGATCAGCACAGTGGCTCTCCTCAACCCAGTCCAATGATTCTATCAAGACTGATAGCACATTAATAACTTAAAGTGTGTTTCACTGAAATGTATCTGTCACAAAATCTTGAAACCATATATTGCAGTCCCACTTTCTTGGGATTGCCTTGTTGTAGCCAGATCACTCCCCTGCAGTTGGGGCTGGAGTTTTGACACTTATAATATTCCAATTGCCAATCCTCCTGCAAAGAGATAATTCCTGAGGCTGGAAAGAAGGAGGCAGGGCTACCGGCATGGATTGAGATGAAGGAATGCAGTTTTCTCCTCTCTCTCAGTTTGGCCTGGGGTCTGAGCAGGAAGTGCCCAAAGTGGTTTTGGCAGTGGGTATAAACCGCCCCTTTCTGCAAGCAAGCAGGCCGTGAGGATCATTTAGTAGCAGTCTGATAAGAACCTGGTACAGATCTTAATCTGTGCAATATTTATAAATCATTTCCTGGTTTAATGGTCCTTCTCATTTATCCTTGAAGCTCCAGTGAAAACCTAGTTAAAAGTTATAGTGTGGTCTCAGCCATGCTGTGAGGAATAATGAGAAGCCAGACCCACGCAGTGAGATGGGGCGAAGCATGCAGGGGAGAGTGGTGGTATCCACTGGCCTCAGGCTGGTAACAGTGCCGGTCTCTGGAGGAGGCCAACTGGACCTTCCCGTAGAAGATGAATCCCAGCGTGATCAGATGGTCAAACTGGGAGGTCTATCCTTGAGCTCAAGTCAGACAAAACCTTGAGAAAGTCTGAAAGAGCCAGCAAACAGTTGTGGAGGCAGCTAATGGCTCGCATAATCCCATGAGGGAGGCTGCCATCCAGGCCATCACTTGGCTTCATCGGGCCCTGTGAAGGGCAACTAAGCAAGGGCGTGAGATGGGGCTGAATCCAGCGCATATTCCATTTACCAAGTCACACACACTAGCATGGGGCTGCGGAAGCAGGCTCTGTGTTCAATTTTCAGAAAGGTATTGTATGGACAAGGGTAGTCCAAATGCCATTCTAGTTGGAATTAGGCATTAAGAGGTACAACTCTGAAGCATAGGTAACAAAACAGAGCACAAGTCAGGCTAAAGAAGACTCATGCCTGCTTGAGGTTACTCATATTGGAACAGGTTTAGGTTGGAGAATGATCACAGGGATCAGGCAAGGGCCATACCAGGAAACACCTCTCCATCTCTCTGGTGACAGGGGTGGGAGGGGACACACATGGTGCCTTGGGCCAGCACCAGCGATGCAGGGCTCCTGGGGCGGGCATGCCTATCTGCATTCATATCTGTGTTACAGGAAAGCCAGCCCCAGCGAGCAGCATGGACAGACAGAGGAGGAAGGTGTGTGCTCCCTCGTGGCAGCCCGGAGGCCCAGAGGTCTTCATAAGCTCATGGAAGACCCCCAGAAGCTCCTAGATTTTTAAGAGTCAGAACAGTACAAATCTGTGGCTTCTATTAGGATTTTATTTCCAACCCAACCACTACCACCACCACCACCACCCATGGCGTGGCCCAGGAAGCATGGCTTATGTCAAGAGGTCTGGTGAAAGATTTTACTCACATGCCTGTATTCCATCAAGACTGGAAGCCCTTGGGTCAGTGATCATATTATGTTCATATCTGTATCTCCCAAGAACTTCTACAGTGTCTGATGTAGAGTAGATGCTCAACTTGCCTTCATTGAAAGAACAAAGAATGGAAAGCAGGGCCACTAGAACTGGCTGCATCACAATCCTACTGATTCCTGGCTACACATTGGTTTTTGCCACCCAACCTGATGCCACTGCAGGGCTGAGGTGCTCTGAGCTGAGACATGGGAGAGCAGCAGCCACTGCCCCTGACGGTCACCCTGGCACCTTTAGTCACTCTTGTTTCCCCATCTGCCTGACCTACCATTTGGTTAGGGAGCTGGGTGTGAATGTTTTACTGAGGCCAGTGAATCAATGTGAGGGGATTTGGACTCCTGGATTTCACAGGCACCGTTAGCTTCTTCCCATCATGGATACAACCCAGTTTAGAGCAAGGGTGACCTGGATGATTCCCACACACACACATACTTCCTTCATTTCCTAACTGATGTGTCAAAGGAGAAGAAATGGGTTAGGGATTTTATTGGCAGGCTCAGCCACAAACTCCTAGTCTCACCCACAAGTTCCAGGAGACCCAGACATGAGCTTCATATTTTCAATTAAATGGCTTCTCCCCTGGGAAGCTGATGTGGCTCAAGTGAGTAGGCTCCCGTCTACCATAGAGGGGGAGCTGGGCCCAGTTCCCAGGGCTTCCTGGTGAAGGCAGAGCTGGTCTGCACTGCAGAGACCTGGCCTGCGCTGCAAACTAATGCAATAAGAAGACACAACAAAAAAGAGACTCATGGAAAGACAAGGAGACACACAACAAACCAGAGAGCTGAGGTGACTCAAGCAATTGGGTACCTCTTTCCCACATCGGGGATCCCTGGATAAAATAAAAAATAAATCTTTAAAAAATACATGTCTTCTCCCCATTTAGCCAGGAATTATGAACCATCCTTTCAACATTTGCTCTTGCTGCTTGGCTAAGTGGAGAGCTGAGATTTAAGTGAACTGATATAACTGCCTGTTAATTTGAAGTTATGTGGATTCAACATGTGTTTATAAGCAGGATGTTTTTAAAGGGTCTAGGACATCAGTGTCTTACACAAACTATCTAGTTAGAAAAATGGAGCAAAGCCAATTTGGAAAAATATAGAAAAAAGCTAGGCAGGGTCTGATCAAGAGCGTCCATGAATTGCCCAGGCATTGGGGCGATCAGAGAGCTGTGGGCTACAAGAGGCACGACCTAGTCTGGAAAAGCTGGGTGGGTTGAGAGGAGAATATAAGAAAAAGGGAAGTGTATTAGTCATCCAAAGTGGTGCTGATACAAAAGACCAGAAATCCATTTGTTTTTATAAAGGGTATTTATTTGCTTGCAGTTACCAGGCCATAAAGCATAAGTTACTTCCCTCGCCAAAGTCTGTTGCCACCTGCTGGAGCAAGATGGCTGCCAACATCTGCCAGGCTTCCTGGGTTCCTCTCTTCCCAAGGCCTTCTCTCTTTCCTGACGACCAAGCTCCTCTGTGTGCTTACTTCCCAGGGCTCCAGCTCAAGACTCTAGCATCAAAACTCCAACTCTGTCCTTTGCCATGCCCTTTATCTGTGAATCCCCACCCAATGAAGGGCCAGGGACTCAACACCCTACTGATGTGGCCCAATCAAAGCCCTAATCATAATTTAATCACGCCCAGGTATGGGCCAGATTACAAACATAATCCAATATCTATTTTTGGAATTCATGAACCATATCAAACTGCTACAGGAAGGCATCCCAGGCATGTGGGATGGTGCAAGGAAAAGCTTGGAGTTCGCATATTTCATCTCCCTTAAAAGTTTATTTTAGGAACCCAAGTAAATAAGATTGAATGATTTGATTGGATGCTCTCCAGAAGACTGTATACTTATCATGATGGCCAGTATTTGAGAAAATGTACATCCTTAGAAGATATCCTAGGAAAAGAGTTTCCTGAGGAATTCACACTGTTCATTAGTATGAATTGTTCATTAATATGTTTATTAATAATTTCACTAATATATTAAAGAGTGAGTCATGCTGCAATAAAAGTATCTGTGTAACTTGGTTTAAAGCCCTATTAAAGATGAAAAGATGTTCATCATTATTAGTCACAAAGGAAATGACAATTAAAATACAATGAGATAGCACACACACCTATCAGAATGGCTTAAATTTGAAAAAATAACTAGTGACACCAAGTGCTGGTGAGGATGTAGAACAACTGGACCTCTCATACATTGCTGGTGGGAATGCAAAATAGTACAGCCACTTTGGAAAACAGTTTTAGAATAGTTTTTATAAGGCTAAATATACTATTACCATATATACATGGCAATTTCATTCCTCAATATTTACCCAAATGAAATGAGAACTTATCTTCATGCAAAAACTAGAAAACAAATTTCTACTCATGTTTTATTCATCACCACCAAAAATAAATAAGTCTTTTTTTAAAAGAGTTAATATCACTGGATATAAATGAGACATCGATCTTTAATAATAATAATAATGAGGATTTTAAAAATAGCACAGAGAAGGGATGCTGGGTTGGTTTCCTGTGACTGCTATAACAAATTACCACAGAGAGGCTTACATTTGTTCGCTCACAGTTCAGGAGGCCAAAAGTCCACGATGAAGATGTGGACAGTGTCCTGCTCCCTCTGGGGGCTCTCGAGGGGAATCTACTCTTTGTCCCTTCCAGCTTCTGGTGGCTGGTGGCAGTTTTTGGTGTTCCTTGCTTTGCAGCCACATCACTTCCATCTCTGCCTCTGTCTACACATCAGCGCTCTCCTTGTGTTTTCTATTTAATGTCTGTATAACAGCACCCTTTAGGGCCCACCTGGATAATCCAGAATGATCTCACTTCAAGACCCTTAACCTGATTAAATCTGCAAAGACACTTTTTCCAAATCAGGTCACATCCACAGGTTCCAGGAATTAGGATGTGGAGATACTTTTCAGGAAGTCACGTTTTAGACCACTATGATGCTAAAGGATGTCGCCAATTAGTCCACTATGATGCTAAACAAGTGAAACAATTAAATAATTAAAAGTCCTATTCACATTCTGTGGAACTATTTTTACATGGAACATAGTGTGTTAGGGGAGGGTTTGAAACCACCGATTAAGCACTCACACTAGGACCCATTCGTTTTTTTATTTATTCCACAAATACTTAGGGAGTAACCAGCATCTGCATTGGTCTAGACACTGGCAACAGCAGTAAAAAAAGAAGTAAGAGCCCCCTTAATGGAATACATGTTGCTGAGATTAGATGATGGTGGGTAGAGAAAGACAATACAAAATGAAGTACAGTAGTATCTTGGTACTTGTTAATTGGTTCTGGGAAGCATGATGAATACTAAACAAATTTTCCCTATAAGGAATAATGTAAATAAATTTAATGCATTCCCAAACCAAAGACAATACACATTTTAAAGGCAATATGTAAAAAGATAGGGTTGTATATCATTATTTCATGAGAAATAAACCTAAAAATTAATAAATAATTAAATGAAATTTAAAAATCACTTTACTGCACTGAGAAGAGTCCATGGTGGCAGGAGAGTGGTGAGGAGGAGAGGTCACATGAGTGTTGGTTGGAAGGGGAGCTTCTCCAATAGAACATTCTTTCTCTTTTCTGCTTTTTTCCAACTTGTCCCACAGGCTCTGACCCACTTCTTTTTCCACCTCCACTAAAAACTTATCCAATAGGACTGCTTCTGTCTTCTTTTCAGAATTCCTCGAAAGTGTGAAAGTGTTTGGTCATTCAATAAATTCACACTTCTGCTTGTCAGAGTTTGTCCAGATGGTACTTCTCCACAAAGTATTGAACTTCTGCCCATTTTTCACACATTTCTTTTGTCAAGGAACTGGGGACATGGTCCCTTATCTCCTCTTCAGCCACCTCTTGTTGCTGCTCCTCCTGTAGCTCCAGCAGCTCCTCAGTGCTGAGCTCTTCGCATTGTTCCTCCATGAACTCCTCAGCAGCATCGACCCCCAGACCCAAAGATACAATGTCCGCACAGCTGTACTGTGCACCTGCAGGCTTGGGGTCAGCCTCAAACCCTTCAAAAGCAGCCTTCGAAATCTCCCTGAGTTACATCTTCTAGCCACAAATTCTTCCACGCCGAATTCACTGTCCTATAAGAGACTTCGTTCTAGGCCTTATCAATAAGGTTAAGGCAGTGCAGGATATTGAAATGTTCCTTCCAGAATTCTGTGAGGGTCAACTGGGTGTCAGAGGTGATCTTTAAGCACCTCTGGAAAAGCGCCCGGGTGTACAACTTTTTGAAGTTTGAGATGACCTGCTGGTCCAAGGGCTAGATGAGAGGAGTAGGGTTGAGGGCAGGAACCTTACAGTGATGACGCTGAACTCCTCCAGTCAGTCATCCTCCAAGCCTGGAGGGCAGGCAGGTGCACTGTGAAAACTAGGAGGGTTTTCAGAGGCAAATATTTCTCAAGCAAATATTTTTTCACTTAGGGAACAAACACTTCATTTACCTATTGAGTGAAAAACTTCCTCGTGACCCAAGATTTGCAGTTTGCCCTCTACATCACATGGAGTTTGCTTTTAATGACATTATACTTCTTGCAAACTTGCAGGTTTTCACTATGATAGACTATAGAGGCTTGAATTTTAAGTCCCCACTAGCGTTCCCACACAGTAGAGTGAGCCTGTCCTTCATTGCTGTGTGGCCTGGTAATGCCTTCTCCTCTTTTGTGATGTAGGTTTTACTCAGCATTTTTTTTTCTCATTACAGTTAAAACTCTGTGGGGAATAAAACCCTCAGCCTCTGTGTAGTCTTGAAATTCACTGACAAATTCATCAGCAGCCTTTTTATTAGCCCTCACCATGCCTCACAACGCTATGGATGCTGGACCTCTTTTTAAAATGATCGAACCAGCTGTGGCTGGCCTTAAAAACTGTAACACTCTCACCACTTGGCTTGTTTCTCAAAAGATAACATGCAACACTTTCCCTTTTTCATATATCACGGCTTCTGATGCACTGGCACCCGCTAACTCCTTCTCATTTACCCAAATTAGTAACAGCTTTTCAACTTCCGCAAGTGTTTGGGAATGCTGCTTTGTTACTGCTTTAACTCCTTTTACAGCATCAGCCTTTTCTTTTTGCTTCTTTATTCTTAATGACGGTGGAGACGGTTGTTCTGGGTATACCTTTTTCACTAGCAAGATCAGTAATGCAAATACCGCTCTTATATTTACCTATTATTTCTCCTTTTTGCTCAATGGTGGTGTGAATTCTCTTTTCTGCTCAGCGATATCACTGCTCGTTTTCATAAGATTCGCGATGAGAAAAAACACAAAAATACACAAAATGACCACTGAAGCTAACACAAGACCGCAAAGCTCAGGGCAAGAGCTGCTGCGGGACTTAAGTGTGACCCTTTGTTTTGGCGGGAAAGCGTAGCGTGTCACGAGGCAGCTGATACCGACAAGTTCTGGCTTGCACATCAAGTGCGAACAAATGATGAGTACCAGGACAAAATTTTTGTGTCAAAATGTGTCAAGTACCAAATTCGACTAGTTTCAAAGCAGTTGAGTACCAAGGTATGACTGTAAATTTATATAGTATCCTAGAAAGCAGGGAAAAGAAACAGGGAATGTGGAAAGTAGGTATTTGTCATTTTTAATACGGTGGAGTGGTGCATGCCCGACTTCATCAAATGAAAATGCTGGAGCAGGGTGCCAGGCACCTGGTAACCAGCCTCAGCTTGGTAGATCATCCTGCCACATGAGCTCATTTTCCTCATGAAATGAAAGCACTCAGGCAGGAGCTGACCAAGATCTCCTCGAGCCCTGACCGTGGTTAGAGCGTGAGCTCACACTTGCCATCTGCTTATCTGCCCATCTGACCCACTTGCCAGGTTCTCAAACCCAGGAGTCACCCTTTCTCCATCTGCCCCAAAGGGGCTGGAGGAGCCCTGGCCTTGGCAGCCCTCTGTAGCCAACATCCTGTCTGCTGTGGTGATTCCCTTTCTCCACCATCTCCTCCAACGACAGCCAGTATTTCGTCTGTTCGTAATTATCCCATCCCCTCATCCCACAGTAGCCCACTCAAACCTGGCCAAAATCCTATTTCCTCAATTCTTAGAGGCCACCAATTATAAGATGTTCTGTCAATTTAATAGGAGACTTTCAGAGGGAAAGAGGAAGGAAAGAAAGAAGAATGAAAGAGATGAAGGAGGTCGGGGAGGAGAGCTAGAGGGAGTGAAAAAGACTAAATTGACTGAGTTGTATTCATTTATCCATGCAATTATATGCTGCTGCTTTCATTTGCAGTGTCATTGCCAAAGTTTGACTCTAGCCTATTTCATAATCAGAGACTAAATATTCCTCCAAATCATTCTGGACACTTACATTTATTCACAGCCTTACAGGGAAACGCTGATCTCCAGCCAAGCTGTGAGCTCAATTTCTTCAACAAATTTAAGATTGACAATGAAATAAGAAGGCAGAGTATCCTAGAGGCTTTTTTTTTTTTTTTTTTTTTCCATTTCCCTTCAGTTAAACTCAAAATTTTGTTTTCCTCTTTGGAAGATGAACACTGAGCAACTTCTTTGGAAAGTCACTAGAAGCCTTTGATGGATTTTAGAGCCTGAATGACAGGCTTTGGTTAGGCGTGATATAATCACACCAATTTCTCCTAGGCTTGAAATTGTTATGATTTTCTCTGTGAGATGGAACAATTTCTAATGTCTGGCATAGGTCAGGAGGTCTCATGCAAACATGATAACTTTCGTTCCCATACAGTGAAGCAGTATAATCTTTGCAAAGATACTTTCAGTGACAACCAGGGATACAATAATGAAACAGAAGTGGCAAAGAGGAGGAAGAGCAACTCCTAGGCTGGCACGGCCAAGGTTGGGTGAACACGAGTGACGTCAACAATCATGACCCCTTGCTCCTCTGCCAGGCGAAAGTATTTGACATGGAGTGCATCACATGTCCCAATTTCATAAATGTCAAAATGTGGAAAATAAAATAAAATGAGTCTTAAAATAGCGGAAACATGGCAATTTTCAAAAATCACAAGGCCTTGAGAATTCCATTCAGCCTGACAGCTGGACCTGGTGTCCATCAGCTACAAAGTAGCTTCCCTCTCTCTCCTTCCAGTCATCCCCAATTTCCCTCCAGCTCTGACCCTGGAAATAAGAGTTCAAATCACTGCCTGGAGGGAAAACCAAGCAAAAAAGGAAGAAGACAATAGTTAATTGATTTTCAACTTCCTGCCGATCTTCCAGGATGTTAATTTCTTCTAGATCAGGGCTAAGATTAGAAGGCTCTCTTTTGAATTAGCAATAATAGCATGATGGCAATTGTGAGACCCTAACTCTGTCTGATACAGGGCTGGAAGGAACCTGATAAAAGAATTCTGCAGGTTTGCGTATGCACATCTGTGGTTATTTTTGCTTTCGGTGGACTTTTACCCCTCTTTTTAATACAGTTATAAAGCAAACAACCTTTTAATAGTGGTTTAAAGCTCTCACCCAGCAAACCCCTCCCTTCCTGTATCATCAGGAAGAGATTTGCCTTGCTGCCTCTGGAAAAAATCCCGGCTGGCCCTTTTAGAAGCAAAATCCCCAGCCTGGACAGGGTCCCAGAGAAGAGGCCAAGCCCTGCCGGGCCAAGAAGGAGGTGGCTCTGGAGGGAACTCACACAGTTCTGGAAGGAGAGTCACCTGGTGGGGTCCGGCCACTCCCTCCGCACAGCCGTCTCAGGGTGGGGGTCCTGCAGGCCCCTGGACCCGTGCCACAGAGCCCTAGGCCCACCTCCCGCCCTCCCTGCTGACCAGGAAGGCCCAGCGCCTGCACCGGGTCATCTCGAAGCCCTTTCCCCTCGCTTCTGGCCACAGACCCCTCCACACCCGCCTCTCTCACTCATCACGCAGGTTTGCAGACTCTCAGGCATACCTGACCGTACTTACTCGTGTTGATTTCTGTTTGAAGGAAAAAAGGCCTCATTTTCCCTACTCAGAAGACCAGGGAGGGCACCTGGTCTTGTCCACCCACTGACAAGGCACAGGCGAGCAGCAGTGTGTCCCGTCGGCCCCCCAGCGCCAGCGCAGGGCTGCCAGAGCCCGAGAGCACGGTCACTCACCTGCTGGCATCTTGACTTCTGTTGGAGAAAAATCTGTTGGTTTGTTTTTTTTTAAAGAAACCTACAAAATTTAAATAAATAGGACCTTGAATCTTTTATAGGTAAAACCCCTGGCACCTTCAAGTGATAAAGGGCAACTTGCCTCCTTTTTAAAATTAATTAATTTATTTATTTACCCTCCCCCCACCCTCCCTTGTCTGCTCTCTGTGTCCTTTCACTGTGTGTGCTTTTTTTAAAAAGATTTATTTCTCCCCCTCCCCCCCCTCCCCCCCTTGTCTGTTCTCTGTGTCTATTTGCTGCGTCTTCTTTGTCCGCTTCTGTTGTTGTCAGCAGCATGGGAATCTGTGTTTCTTTTTGTTGCGTCATCTTGTTGTGTCAACTGTCCGTGTGCGTGGCGCCATTCCTGGGCACAGCACTCTTGGCGCGCATCAGCACTGTGCATGGGCCAGCTCCACACGGGTCAAGGAGGCCCAGGGTTTGAACCGTGGACCTCCCATGTGGTAGACGGACACCCTAACCACTGGGTCAAGTCCGCTTCTCCTTAGTTTCTTAATACACTCTTTATTCCCTTGCTTACCCTATGGCATGTCCTTAAATTCCTTTATGCAACATGGCCAAGAACCTAGAGGCCCAGGACCCAGAGCATCCTGCTAACATCAGATTTTAAGTTTTGACAGTCCCTTACTTTAAGTTTCAAGGTAAAAAATTCTATATCTGTTATGGTAGGAAAGACTATAAAATAGTTCAAACAAAATTGAAGTTATTTCCTGCTCATATAGTGGCTTGGGGTACATATTTCCTGGTTCACAGGTAGCTTTCCTCCATATTCATATTCAGGATATTCATATTCCTCCATATTCGATTCAGGAATCGAAATCCCTTCCATCTTTGGCCTCCACCATCCACTACCACCCCCAGAATCTATAAACATCTGATAGAATGGGAAAAGAGTAAGAGCAGAGTACACTCTTTAAAACCTTGACTCAGAAACGGCTTCTACCGCTTCTACTCCCATTCCATGGGCTAAAATCCAGTCATACAACCACATCTAACTACAAGGGATGCTGAGATATTATGCTGGTAGGGTGCCCAAGACGAAGTGGACACTGAACTTTGGTGGACAAAGTTTGGTGTGTGTCTCCCCTCCAAGCTGAAAGGTCTCTGGAGGGCAGGGATTATTTTATACATGCTTACCTCTAGGCCACAGAAGTGTGTCTGGCTCATAGAAACTGATAAATGTTTAATTGATTTAAAAAATAAATAAATAATCTTTTTTCTCATTGTGTGAGTAATCCACACTTTGATGTGAAAGAAGAAGAAAGGCAAGGGCAAAGAACAAAATTCCTGTTCTGCCTCAGCCTGACCCTTCCCTCTGGTGAACCTCACCTGGTCCCTGAAGACTAACCCAGCACCTGTGCCAGTTGGCCAGGTGTCATGAGAACCCAGCTCTGGGCACGGCCTTAGAGCAGGCATTGGAGACAGTCTCCTTCCTCAAAGGCCAACTCTTTCTCTTCACTTCCCCACTTCTAGAAGGTAACAGAAATATTCCCAGGTATACAATTGTTCATCCTCCATCCAGTCAGATGGATTATAGGTTCCACACCAAAAACAGCCCCCTAATTCACCTCCTTTCTTTCATTACCCTACTCCCTCATTTTCAACTTTCAATTCCTTTTGCCTGAAAAATTATGAGAGTCACCTAAATGATTTTCTGGGATTCTAATCTTCTCTCCCCTCCAATCCATTTAATGCCTCACTGCTAAAATGTATCCATCCAAAGTAGGCTCCAATTTCATCATCATAAAATACTCAATGTCCTCCCATTTCTTATCAAATTATGAACAAACTGTTTAACTCCCTTTAGGCCCATAGCTAGAATGACCATATAATTTGTCCACTAAACTGTGACTTTTGAGAGTAAAAAGAAATGCCAAAATCAATTAAAATTATGTAACTTCTTAATATATTTGTTTACAAATAAATTTGTTTTTAGTCTATTGACCCAGCAAAAAATTATAGATTTCAAAGGTTATTTTTAAAAATATGAAAATAACAAGTAACTGTGACGATAAAAGCAAAATTTAAACTTCTTTATTTTGGTTATCTTAATATTAAAAATAACATAACGCGGAGAACCAGCAAGATGGTGGTGGAATAGGAAGCTCCTAAAGCCAGTACCTGCTACAGGGCAGTTAGCAAACACCTAGAGCTCTCTGGAGCTAGCTGAAGCACCTGTTTGGGACCCCAGGAGACCAGAAAAGCATGCTGCAATGTCCTTAGAGGAATGGGAGGAGGAGACTGCCTATCCACAGAGGAGATTCATAACTAGAGCGCTCCATGCCACTGGGGCTGGTGCCCATCCTCCACTGGAGGCACAAGCCACCCTGGGGGCTGTTCCACAGCTGGAATCGAAAGCTCCACTTCCAAAAAATGGGGGAGGAAGAGACAGTTGGGCACCAACTTCAGCTACTGATGAGTAAATTTGGTGGGTTTAAGTATAATCCTGAGAACAGCTAAAGTTTGAGCCTGACCAATTCAGAAAGCGACTGGGAGCTGCCATCTTAACTCCATGCCTGGCATGGGGGGAAGCAGGGCAGACTGATTATCACAGTGCTGTTGGGGACTGGCTTCTTTCCATCCAGGTCAAATTGCAGCTCTAGCCAAGGCCCCAGCCCCACCTCTGGCAGGGAGGAAGCTGGGAGTACCTGCACCAGCCTCTCCAGAAAATTACCAGCCAAACTGTGGAGGCCAGTGATTATCCTACTCTGGGAGCACAAGCTGCCCCAGGAGCTATTCGGTGGCTAGAGTTGGAAGCTCCATTTCCCAAAAAGAGGTGAAGAGGAGACAACTGGCCACTGGTTTTGGCTATGATTAGTAGACCCAGCTGGCTGAGATATAACCCTAGGAACAGCTAGGGTGTGAATCTGTGCGAGTCGGAAAGAGGCTGGTGGCCACCATTTTTACCCCACCCCCAGCATGAGGGGAAGCCGGGCTGACCAAATATCATAGTGATGGTAGGAACCTGTTTCTTTCACCCAGATCAGCCTGCAGCCCCAGCCTAGGCTTCAGCCCCACCTCCGGCAGGGAGGAGGCTGGCGGGTCCTGTGCCAGCCTATCCAGGTAACTGCAGGTAACTTTGGCTGGCACAGACTGAATAATTGCAAGTCTACTGGGGCAACTGTGGTCATCTTGGACCTGCACTGCATAGATTCCTGCCCACATCTACCCCTGCCCCAGGTAGGGGAGAAAGAGGTGTGAAACTTCATCAGTCTCTCTGGGCATCTACAGTCTAGGCCTGCACAACTTGGATTATTTCACACAGCTGTGATGCTGTCCCTACTCTGCAAAGGAGAAAGTTGGGAGAAGCTTCATTGTCCCTGGGGCAATGAGGGCAGCTTGAACCGCCACAGCTTATAGTACCGACTACATCCTTGCCTTCTACTACACAGCCAGTAAGGGAGAAAGGGCAGGAAGCCCTAAACTAAAGAGAAAACCTGCACCCAGAATAAATACATCTAGTAAGCCAGATGCCAAGACACCAACAAAAAATTACAATCCACACCAGGAAATAGGAGGCTATTGCCCAGTTAAAGGAATAAGATAAGCCTCCAGATGACATAAAGGAATTGAGACAACTAATCAGACGTGTTCCAACAAATCTCCTTAATAAATTCAATGAGATGGCTAAAGAGATTAAGGATATTAAGAATACATTGGATGAGCACAAAGAAGAATTTGAAAGCATGCATAGAAAAATAGCAGATCTTATGGGAATGAAAGGTACAGTAAATGAAATTTTAAAAACATTGGAATCATATAATGGCAGATTTGAGGAAGTAGAAAAAGGATTGGTGAGCTTGAAGAAATGGCCTCTGAAAGTGAACATACAAAGTACAGATGAAGAAAAAAATGGAAAAAATTGAACAAGTTCTCAGGGAACTAAATGACAGTAAAAGGCATGCAAACATATGTGTCATGGGTGTCCCAGAAGGAGAAGAGAAGGGAAAGGGGGTAGAAGGAATATTTGAAGAAATAATGGTAGAAAATTTCCCAACCTATTGAAGGACATAGATACCCTGTCCAAAAAGCACAATGTATTCCCATCCAAAAAAATCCAAACAGACCAACTCTGAGACACATCCTCATCAGAATGTCAAATGCCAAAGACAAAGAGAATTCTGAGAACAGCAAGAGAAAAGCAATGCATAACATATAAGGGATATCCAATAAGATTAAGTGCTGATTTTTCACCAGAAACCATGGAGGCAAGAAGATAGTGGTATGATATATTTAAGATAATACAAAGGGAAAACTTCCAGCCAAGAACCTTATATCCAGCAAGACTGTCTTTCAAAAATGAAGGCAAGATTAGAATATTCATAGATAAACAGAAACTGAGAGAATTTCTAAGTAAGAGACCAGATTTTACAGGAAATACTAAAGAGTATGCTAGTGCCTGAAAAGAAAAGGCAGGAGAGAGAGGCCTGGAAGACAGTCTAGAAATGAAGAATATATCAATAAAAGTAACTAAAAGTGTCAAAAGAGTGGTGAAAATAAAATATGACAGATAAAACTCAAATAGTCAGGACTAAACTTAACCAAAATGTAAAGAACTTGTATTCAGAAAACTGTAATTCAATGTTAAAAGAAATCAAAAAAGGCCTAAATAATTGGAAGAACATTCTATGCTCATGGGTTGGAAGACTAAATATTATTAAAATGTCAATTCTACTCAAATTGATATACAGATTCAATGCATCCTGATAAAAATTCCACCAGCATTTGTTTTTAATTGAAAACACAGTTATCAAATTTGTTTGAAAGGGTAAGGGGTCCTGAAAAACCAGAAACTTCATAAAAAGGAAAAACAAACCCTCATCTCCAGACTTTAAATCATATTACCCAGCTATTGTGGTAAAAACAGCATTGTACTGGTATAAAGACAGACACATACACCAATGGAACCAAACTGATGGTTCAGAAATAGACCTCACATGCATGCTCAAGTGATTTTTGACTAGCCTGTCAAACCCATACAGTTTGGGCAGAACAGTCCATTCAACAAATGGTGCTGAAAGAACTGGATATCCATAGCTGAAAGAAGGAAAGAGGACCCCTATCTCATACCCTTATCCAAAAATTAACTCAAAATGGATCAAAAATCTAAAAATAAAAGCAAGAACCATAAAGCTTCTAGAAGAAATTGTAGGAGAATATCTTCAAGACCTGGTGGTAGGTGGTGAATTCTTAAAGGAGATAAGAGGAGGACTGAGATGGACTACTGATGTTTAATGTATGTAGGAATTTTAATTAGCTTTACTGTAAAAGTGTGGAAATGTATAGAGTGGAAGATAACACATAGTGAGTAACAGCTCTTTTGTAAATAGGGATGTGGCTGAAAATGGTAGTCTAGGTATGTAAATGCCAATTGACAGAATGCTAGAGAAGAATCTAGGAACTGAATAGCACAGTAAACCAAGAGGTGGATAAGAATTGTGGTTGATGGTACAGATGCAAGAGTGTCCTTTGTGACCTAGAGCAAATGTACATCACTACCGCAGGGTGGTGGGAATGTGGAGAAGCATGGAAAAAGTACAACTAGGGTGACCTATGGACTGTGGTAGCAGCAATCATATAATATTCTTGCATCTATGCCAAAGATGTACTGTGTTGATAATGAGGCAGTAGGTAAAATGTGAGCCAAATGTACACTACAGACATGGTAACAATCAGATGATATTATCTAATCTGTAACATAGAGGGGTGTTGGTTGGGAATTCTGCACATGTGCATGATTGTTTTCCAAGTTTACAACTTCTGTCAAAAAAATACATTTTAACAAAATACTAATAGGGTGGGTTGGGGGAAAAACACACCAAATGTAAGATAAGGACTATGATTAGTGGTAAGATTTTGACAATATTCTTTCATGGTTTGTAACAAACATCTCATGACAATGCAAGGTGTTGGTTGAGGGTTGATGTATGGGACCCCTGTATGATATGCATATTTGCTCTATAAGTTCCCAACTTTTACTATCCACTTATTGTTTATGTATGTTCATATATAAATGATATAAAGATAATAATAACAATAGGGTGGATTGGAGGAAAATACCTTGGTTAGTAGTAACATTTTGACAATGCTCTTTAATCATTAGCTAAAAAGATTTAACAACAATGCAAGGTATTGGTGGTAGGGTGAGTTATGAGAATCCTGGATGATGTTATATATGTTTGTTTTGTAAGTTCATAACTATTACTATACACTTTTTGTTTATGTACGCTTATGTATGAGTGATATACTTCAATAAATTTTTTTAAAAAGGAAAAAAAATAACATAAAGAGAATATTTATCTTTGGTATATAGTCACAAACATACTTTAATTAGTTTCTTAGATATATCTTCCATAACATACAAGACAGTTACAAAAATAACACAAATCAGGAAGTGGCTATGGCTCAATCAGTTGGGCTCCCATCTACCATATGGGAGGCCCTGGGTTCGCATCCCGGGACCTCCTTGTGAAGGCAGGCTCACCCACATGCTGCGGAGAGCCAACCCAGCAAAGTGACGCAACAACAACAAAAAAAAGGGAAACAAGCAAAAACACAGAAGAGCACGCAGGGAATGGACACAGAGAGCAGACAGGAAGCAAGCCACAAGTGGGGAGGGGAAGTAACATAAATACAGATACAGAAGCATGCACAGCGAATGGATTCAGACGCAGACAGCACGCAAAAAGCCACAAGGGGGGAATATAAAAAATAAATAAATAAATAAATAACACAAATCCCCTACGGAGAACTCCCCCCTGCCCCAGGTACTCAAATCCGCCAATTTTAACATTTTGCCACATTTGCCCTATCATTCTATCGTCTGCCTATCTATCATCTATTTATCTGTCTATCCATTTTCTGAACACTTGAGTGTAGGTCGTAAACATCATGCTCCTTGAACACTTACTACTGTCATGTAAATTTCCTAAGAGCAAGGATAGCCATTTATTTAACCACCTTAAAGGCATTATGAAGTTCAAGAAATTTTACATTGATATAAACCCTACATTACAATTTTTCATATGTCTCAATGTCCCTTGAGACATTGTCCCTTGCTAAATCCTACCCAAGCTCATGTATTGCATTTAATTGTCATGGATCTTTAGTGTCATTTTCTTCCTTTTTTGTTTTTAAATTGGGGAGTCATCTATTCAATATAAACTTTTCCACTTTAGCCTCTCCCAAGTATACCATTCACTGAAATTAATCACATTCACATTATTGTGGTACACTTATCACCTTCTACTACTAAAAATCCCATGTCCCTAAACAGAAACCCTACATGCAATATGCATTAACTCCCTGCCCCTTGACTGTGGCAACCTATATTCTAATTTCTATCTCCATGAGCTTACATATTCTCTGATATTTTCTTCATAGTTACTATGGGGCTTAAATTTACCATCCTAAATCTTTAACACTCTTGTTTGCTTCGACACCAACTTAGCTTCAATAGAATACATACGATCCTATTCCCCTTTCGTCCCCTCACCTTAGGTAGCTCTTGTCACAAATTGTGTGTTTGGACATTAGGGGTCCAAAGCCACTGATTTATCATTACATTTTATGCACATCCCTTTTAGATCCTGAAGGAATTAAAAGTGAGTTATAGACCAAAAATAAATGGTACTGGCACTGATATTTACCCATGTCCTTACCCTCCCCAGCGTTCTTTATCTCTTCACGCAGCTTCACTCTATTATCTATTGCCCTTTCCTTTCAAGAACGCTCTTTAGGATCTCTTGTAGGTGTGGTCTACTGGGGACAAACTCCCTCAGCTTCGTTTATCTGGGACTGTCTTAATCTTTCCCTCATTTTTGAAAAACGGTTTTGCCAGATATTGGATTCTTGGTTGGCAATTTTTTGCTTTCAGCATCTGGTAAGGGGTGGGGGTAGGTCCAGCCAGGGTGCCACAAGCCCTTTCAAGTGACCTTTTTCTTGAGTCAGCACTCGCCATGTTACTGCAGTCCTTTAACTGTCTCCTGCAACTTTTCGAAAGATGTGCCTGCCTGTTCTTGCTGATTGTTAAAAGTTTCTGTGGGGGGACGGAGCCCTGAAGTGTCTCACTCCATAATCTTGATCAGGGCAGAGGCAAGAACGCATTGTATATTATGACCTTATTTCAGTGGCTTTTATTATTAAATTCATGAATTAATGATTAGCTTTAATAACTAAAAATTGTATTTGATCTACATCAAAGTTGCATTTTATGATTAAGCTTGAAAATTTTGATACATTCTGTTAACTTGCTACTATAGACCATGTTATTTTTAATTAAGGAAATGCTCTAACTTCTGCTACAGGTGCTGAGTTACTTGGTAAGCTCAAAGCAAATTCTGCTAAATGAACAATAGTTTCAATTCTACTTTTATTGAACTATATCAATATTTCATCCTAAGTATTTTCTCAGGTTGTCTTTTTACCTGCCTTTTTTGGACAAATATTTTTAAAAACAAAATTCATCTAATAAATATTCTCTATTTATGGTGCTTTTTTTTCTCTCCCCTCCCTCCATTGTCTGCTCTCTGTGTCCCTTCACTGTGTGTTCTTCTGTGCCTGCTTGTATTCTCATTAGGCGGCTCCGGGAACCAATCCTGGGACCTTCCAAAGTGGGAGGTGATCATTCTCTTGCACAACCTCAGCTCCCTGGTCTGCTGCACCCCTTACTATCTCTCCTTTGTGTCTCTTTTTGTTGTGTCATCTCGCTGTGCCAGCACTCTGTGTGGGTCAGCTCGCCACATGGGCCAGCTTGTCTTCACCAGGAGGCCCCAGGTATCGGAACCTGGACCTCTTATATGGTAGACGAGAGCCCAACGGCTTGAGCCATGTCTACTTCCCTATGATGCTTTTTAATGCTTCTTCAAGTTTAGATGCAGCAAATTATATTAGTAGGCCTTCCTTTTCAATTTCATTCCATTCTGATTACAATATAAATTCATCAAATTAAAAATGGGAGTATCATCAAAAGATTTCCACATTTAAGATGTTTCAAAGTACAATTGTATAAATTTCAAAATTAAACTTATAGTCTTTGAGTTCAGTTTAATTTGTTCACTTCCAGTTCCTCCTTGCTTCTCTAAGGATAAATTTGAATATCTTCCTTTTTGCAAGTTTTGTTTTCAATAATTGCAATTCCATGAATGCTTCAAAAGCCGGAGTTCAGTGCCCATATGGGCAAACTCTATGATAAGGTGGAAGGGTGTAGTTGTGCAGTGGATGGGCATGACAGTCGTGCAGTAGTGCTATTGGGTTGGGCAGTGCTGATCCATGAGGGGGTAGGGTGGGGAAAGTGAGTTAGACTCTCCATGGAACTGGGTTTAGGGAGGGAGCAGGTGAACTCTGGGAATTTGAGGGTATGTGGTTGAAACTATGTTAGGAATGTTCTTTTGGCAAATATGGCAGGGGTGGGTACTGGTTTAGGGGGTTGGATGTAGGAGGGCATGCAGGACAAGGCACACCTGGGGCAGGCTTCCAGGGAGTATGTGAGCATTCATTTTGTCATAGTGTGTTGTATCAGTGGGTGGAGACCCACATAATGAGAGGGAAGATGTTGGACTTCCACTCTGTCAAGTCCTGCTATGTTCTCAGATAGAGGGGTGGGAGTCCCACGAGAGCATATAGACAGTGCCTAATAGGGGAGAACAGATCAGTATGTCAAGCTCTTAATGTTTTTGAATCTTGTTCTTCAAGGAGTGAAGTTTGGTGGTTGCCACGGGTTCCAACTGGAGGGGGAGGGGAAGGCAGGAATAGAATAGATGGAAGCTGAGGCATTTTGGGGGCCATGGAATTATTCTACATGATCTTGTAATGATGGATAGAGGCCATGTTAAATTTCATCAAAATTTATAAAAGTGTTTGGTCCAAAATATAAACCATAATGTAAATCACTGACCATGGTTAGTGGCAATGTTTCAATATATGTACATCAATTGTAATAAGTGTATGATCCACGTGTAAAATGTTATTAATAGGGAAAAGGGGAAAAGGGGGAGGATGTTGGGTATATGGGAATCTCCTATATTCTGTATGTGATTTTTCTGTAACCTAAAGCTTCTTTGAAGACAAAAATGAAAAAAATAAGACACTGGGGGAATAAAAAGAAGAAAATGCCATTGTATATACAAGACAACAGATCTTACAATGATGAATGACTATGTCAAAAAATTATTTTATTTTTAAAATTATTTCAATTAAAATTTTTTTGTATTTTATTTATTATTTTTAAAACTATCATCCCATTTTTTAAATTAATTGTATTTGGATATTTTGTTGACTTCATTTTTGAAGAAATTTTGGATCACACAAGGGTTACAACTGTGGCAGGGGAGGATCATTGGTGTGTGGTGTCAGTGATGGGGGGTGCATGGGAGTACGTTCACCTGTGGCATACTTATAAGGCATATGAATGTGTTCAAGTATTCATGGGGCATTGCCATAGCGAGTGGAGTTTCACAATAACCAAAAGAACAGCCAATTCCATCTTGAGAAGCTCTGCCACATTCTCTAGTGGAACAGCAAGAATCCCCCAAGTACAGAAGTGTGGGACATGACACCTGGGGATAAGCCTCCCTGGCACTACCAAGCGCCAACTAGCAATGCAACTGGAAAAAGACCTTGACCAAAAAGGGGAAAGAGGAAAGACAAGAGTTTATATGGCTAAATGATTTCAAAGTGAGTCAGGAGGTCATTCTAGAGGTTAGGTTTATGCGTGTTTCATCAGAATTTCATTGACTGCCAAACTCAAATAGCGGGACTCCTGAGGTCTCTGGAGACATCAAGACACTATATGCAGGGCAGACAGCTCAGGAGTTTTGTACCTTGCCAGTGGGTCCTACTTTGAAATTTATACTCTCTAGTGTGACAGAGTTGGACTCAGTTGCAGTTTCCTTACACATGACTCTTCTGCCCCTTCTATTTGAACCTATAGTTAGTACTAGAGTTGCTAGGTGTATGTCCAAGAGACTTAAATCTTTGGGCTGTTCATGTGCCAGTTGGGCCCTGAATCTCAGCAGAGTTGCAGCACCTACTCTCCAGTTCATTGGACTCACCCAGGACAACTAACAAGGAGATGATGATGGACAATGACACCCCAACAGAGAGAGTCCGCAAGTGCAAGCAGATAGTCCTATCCTTCAGCCTAATGGGATCTAAGCCCCCTCTCAATTAGAGGTGGCGTGGGCATCACCATCCCAGAATGCTCAGGATTGGTGAATGAACAATGGGCTAAAGTAGGCTTACTGTTATTCTACTATAGACTTATTGTGATTCTAGCAATGGAAGAAGTTTTATCATTGATGTGGAAGCAGTGGCTATCAATGGTTCTGAGAGGAGAGAGAGGGAAAAATAGGTGTAATATGGGGACATTTTGGGACTTAGGAATAATCCTGAATGACACTGCAATGACAGATACAGGCAATTATATATCCTGCCATAACTTATAAAATTGTACAGGAGAGAGTGTAAACTACAATGTAAACTATAATCCATGCTTAGTGGCAATGCTCAAAAATGTGTTCATCATTTGTAACAAATGGGAGATGAACCCAGTGCAGCAAGAGTCACACATCAGCTCAGCGTTCAGCCCACGACTACACAGTTTGAAGGTTCAGCCAGGAAGAAGGTTCATCTCTGCTTGCTTCATTGATGTGATTTGGAAGGTTAAGCTGATCATACAGCCAGTGAACTTAACCAACAACAAGTAACTTGAGTAAGAAGAAAAAAGTGACAAAGAGAAGATATAACACCTATGCAAAAATAACAACTAATTAACCTCCAAAAGCAGACAAAGAAGCTAAGGAACTGATTAAATTCGTCAAAATAAAGAGATGACCAGAAAGCAACAAAAATCTACAAACCAAACCAATAATCAGGAAAACATGACTGAATCCAATCAACAAACCAATAATCACGAAGGGGAGCAAAACTTGGCACAAGCAATGAAAGAACTCAGAACATTTATCACCGACAAATTTGATGCAGTAATGAAAGAGGTTAACAACATGAAGACATCACTTGGAGGGGAAATTGCAGACATACGCAAAAACATAACAGATATGATGGGAATGAACACCACAGTTCAAGAAATCAAAAATACACTTGCAGCAAATATCAGCAGACTAGAAGAGACAGAGCAGAGAATTAGTGATGTGGAAGACAGTACCTCAGAAATCAAACAGATAGTAGAAGGGGTCAATAAGAAGATAGAAAAAATCCAATTAGGATTTAGGGACCTGAATGACAATGCAAAACGCTCAAACATACGTATTATAGGCATTCCAGAAGGTGAAGAGAAGGGAAAGGGGTCAGAAGGAGTGTTGCAGGAAATAATGGCTGAAAACTTCCCAAATCTACTGAAAGAGACAGATGTACATATCCAAGAAGCACAGCGCACTCCACAAATCATAAACCCCAACAGGCCCACCCCAAGACATATACTTATCAAATTATCCAAGGCTCAAGACAAAGAGAAAATCCTAAAAGCAGCAAGAGAAAAGAAAACCATCACATACAAGGGAAGCTCAATTAGATTAAGTGCTGATTTCTCTTCTGAAACCATGGAGGCAAGAAGACAGTGGTATGATATAGTCAAGGTACTAAAGGAAAAAAACTTCCAACCAAGAATACTCTATCCAGCTAAACTAGCATTCAAACATGATGGAGAGTTCAAAATATTCACAGACAAACAGAAACTGAAAGAGTATACCAACAAGAAACCTCCCCTTCAAGAAATTCTAAAGGGAGTTCTGCAGGAAGAAAGGAAAAAACAGGAAAGGCAAAGTTGGAGGAGAGTATAAGACCAACAACAACAACAAAAAAGACCAAAAAAATATACAAACAAAATATGACAAACACAAATCCAATCAAAATATGGCTAACACAAATAATTCCTTGATAGTAATAACACTGAATGTCAACGGATTAAACTCACCTATCAAAAGATTCAGACTGGGACATTGGATAAGGAAATATAACCCATCCATATGCTGTCTACAAGAGACACATCTTAGACCCAGAGACGCATGGAGATTGAAAGTGAATGGCTGGAAAACAATCATACAAGCTAACAATAACCAAAAAAAGGCAGGAGTAGCTATATTAATATCAGACAAAATAGACTTTAAATGTGAAACAATTGTGAGAGACAAAGAAGGATACTACATTTTAGTGAAAGGGAAAATCTGTCAAGAAGATCGAACAATCATAAATATCTATGCCCCTAACAAGGGTGCCTCTAAATACATCAGGCAAATGCTGGAAAAACTAAGTGAAAGAATAGATACATCTACAATTATAGTGGGGGATTTTAATACACCACTATCAACTCTGGACAGAACATCTCAAAAGAGAATCACCAAAGAAACAAAACATCTGAATAGTATATTAGAGGAGCTCGATCTAATAGACATATATAGATCGCCACACCCAAACACAGCAGGATATACATTTTTCTCAAGTGCACATGGATCATTCTCCAAGATAGATCATATGCTAGGCCACAAAGAAAGGCTGAACGAATTCAGAAAGATTGAAATCATACAAAACATTATCTCTGACCACAGTGGAGTCAAGCTGGAGATTTGCAAGGGACAGAAGCCCAGATTTCACACCACGATTTGGAAATTAAACAGCACACTCTTAGAAAAACAGTGGGTCAAAGAGGAAATCTCAAAAGAAATCAATGACTACCTTGAAACAAATGATAATGATAACACAACATACCAAAATTTATGGGATGCAGCAAAAGCAGTACTGAGAGGGAAGTTTATAGCCATAAATTCATATATCAAAAAAGAAGAAAGAGCAAAAATCGAAGAACTAACTGCACATTTGAAGGAATTAGAAAAACAACAACAAAGTAACCCAACAGGAAGAAGAAGGAAGGAAATAACAAAGATAAGAGCAGAACTAAATGAAATAGAAAATAAGAAAGCACTTGAACAGATAAACAAGACCAAGAGCTGGTTTTTTGAGAAGATTAACAAAATTGACAAACCTTTAGCAACACTAACAAAGAAAAAAAGAGAGAAGATGCAAATACACAAAATAAGAAATGAGAAAGGCGATATCACCACTGACCCAACAGAAATAAAGACTATCATAAGAGGATATTTTGAAAAACTATATTCCAACAAAAATGACAATCTAGAGGAAATGGACAAATTCCTAGAAACACATAAGCAGCCCATATTGACGAAAGAAGAAATTGATGATCTTAACAAACCAATCACAAGCAGAGAGATAGAATCAGTTATCAAAAATCTCCCAACTAAGAAGAGCCCAGGGCCAGATGGCTTCACAGGTGAATTCTACAAAACATTCCAGAAAGAACTGACACCGATCCTGCTGAAACTATTCCAAAACATCGAAACAGAAAGAACATTACCCAACTCCTTCTATGATGCCAACATTACCCTAGTACCAAAGCCAAACAAAGACATCACAAGAAAGGAAAATTACAGACCAATTTCTCTGATGAACCTAGACGCAAAAATACTTAACAAAATACTTGCTAATCGTATTCAACAATACATTAAACGTATTATACACCACGACCAAGTGGGATTCATCCCAGGTATGCAAGGATGGTTCAACATAAGAAAATCAATCAACGTAATACACCATATAAACAGATTGAAGGAAAAAAATCACATGATTATATCTATTGATGCAGAAAAAGCATTTGACAAAATACAGCACCCTTTCTTGATAAAAACACTCCAAAAGATTGGAATACAAGGAAATTTTTTGAACATGATAAAGAGTATATATGAAAAACCTAAAGCCAATATTGTTTACAATGGAGAAATCCTAGACTCCTTCCCTCTAAACTCAGGAACAAGACAAGGATGCCCACTGTCTCCGCTCCTATTTAACATTGTCTTAGAAGTACTTGCTCGAGCACTGAGGCAAGAACCAGAAATAAAAGGCATTCAAATTGGAAAGGAAGAAGTCAAAATTTCATTATTTGCAGATGACATGATCCTATACATAGAAAACCCTGAGAGATCTACAACGAAGATTCTAGAACACATAAATGAGTTTAGTAAAGTCGCAGGTTATAAGATCAATGCGCAAAAATCAGTAGCATTTCTGTACACCAATAATGAGCAAGATCAGGAGGAAATCAAGAAACAAATACCATTCACAATAGTAAATAAAAAAATCAAATACTTAGGAATAAATTTAACTAAAGAGGTAAAGAACTTATACAACGAGAATTATACAAGATTGTTCAAGGAAATCAAAGAAGACCTAAATAAATGGAAGACTATTCCTTGTTCATGGATAGGAAGACTGAACATTATTAAGATGTCTATCCTACCAAAACTGATCTACACATTCAATGCAATCCCAATAAAAATCAACGCAGCCTTCTTTAAAGAACTAGAAAAACTAACTATGAAATTTATTTGGAAAGGAAAGAGACCCCGAATAGCCAAAGACATACTGAAAAAGAAAAACGAAATTGGAGGAATCACACTACCTGACTTCAAAACATACTATAAAGCTACGGTGGTGAAAACAGCATGGTATTGGCATAAGGAAAGACACATAGACCAATGGAATCGAATTGAAAGCTCTGATATAGAACCTCACATATATAGCCACATAATATTTGATAAAGCCACCAAACCCTCTCAATTGGGAGACAGTGGCCTATTCAACAAATGGTGTCTGGAGAACTGGATAGCCATATGTAGAAAAATGAAAGAGGATTACCATCTCACACCTTATACAAAGATCAACTCAAGATGGATCAAAGACCTAAATATAAGAGCCAAGACCATAAAAACCTTAGAAAGCAGTGTAGGGAAACATCTACAGGACCTTGTAATAGGAAATGGATTTATGAATATCTCACCAAAAGCACGAGCAGCAAAAGAACTAATAGATAAATGGGACTTCCTCAAAATTAAAGCCTTCTGCACCTCAAAGGAGTTTGTCAAGAAAGTAAAAAGAGAGCCCACACAGTGGGAGAAAATATTTGGCAATCATATATCTGATAAGAAACTTATAACTTGCATATATAAAGAACTCCTATATCTTGAAAATAAAAAGATAAACAACCCATTTAAAAAATGGGAAAAAGACTTAAACAGACACTTCTCCAAAGAAGAAATACAAATGGCAAGAAAGCACATGAAAAAATGTTCCAAATCTCTAGCTATCAGGGAAATGCAAATCAAAACTACAATGAGATACCATCTTACACCCATAAGATTGGCAGCTATGAAAAAAACAGAAGAATACAAGTGCTGGAGAGGATGTGAAGGAAGGGGAACACTCATCCACTGCTGGTGGGAATGCAGAAGGATCCAACCATTCTGGAGGACAGTATGGCGGTTTCTCAAAAAACTAGCCATAGATTTGCCATATGACCCAGCAATACCACTGCTGGGTATATACCCAGCAGAACTGAAAACAAGGACACAAACCGATATATGTACACCAATGTTCATAGCAGCATTGTTCACTATTGCCAAAAGTTGGAATCAACCCAAATGCCCATCAACAGATGAGTGGATCAATAAAATGTGGTATATACACACAATGGAATACTACTCGGCTGTAAGAACAAACATACTACAAACACATGTGATAACATGGATGAATCTTGAGAACCTTATGTTGAGTGAAGCAACCCAGACATTGAAGGACAAATACTACATGACCTCAATGATATGAAATAAACAAGCTGCCCCAGATAGCAAGAGACTGAACGATAGGCTTACAGGAAATCGGAGGGTGGAGGAAGGATATGAGCCGATGTCTGCAGGGGTGGAACTTAAGACGAGATGGTGGTCTACTGTTTCTAGCTTGCTGATTTTAAGCACCCCGACTTGTTGAAGCAGATCTCAAGTCAGCAGAGACTGAATCCTCAAGGCTGAGTCTCTGAGAAACCTTGCTAAGAATGGCTTTAGATCTCAGGACCTCCTTTCAACGTGAGCCATCCAGGAATGATTGTGGATCAGAAAATATAGAGTTTGAACCCACCCAAAGATCTGGTGTCCAGAAGGGAGAGGAGATCTTTGATTTCCAGATCACTCGGCTCAACTCATTTCAAAATGATAATTCATGCGTGAGGAAGGAAGTGCAAAGACTCCATAAATTTTTCCACTTGTGGCTGCAGCCTGAAAAACACACCAAGGATGAAATCATTTCTCAGTTGGTCCTGGAACAGTTTATGCTGAATGGACACAGCAGAAACAGGGCCTCTTTGAAGAAGAAATGGGAGTCAAGTGGAAGAAACCTGGATAGATTCATGGAAGACGTGACTGATGACTGCATGAATCCGCCTGGCTTTGTCCATGTTCACATGCGGGGACAGGAAGCCCTCTTCTCTGAGAATATGTCCTTAAGAGAAGTAATTATTCAGCTCAAGGGACAGTCATTAGCAGGAAGCTCAACAGGACAGAACAGGAGGATGCCATGCTGGTATGCCCAAGATACTCCCCTGCAAACAGAACAAGAAGATGAACTAAAAGAAGGTGACCCAAATATTTCCGGGAAAATTACTCAAGAAATTGACAATATTATGAGTCAAAGCAATCAAGTACCTTCCCCAATTATCACTCAGGAAGAGAACTGCAATAAGTCTGAAGAGGGAGGTATTTCTTGGGAGAACTCTGCATAACTCCAGAAGAACAAAGCTTGGCTCACCCAAATCCCAGGAAGGATCCCTAGAAAGACCCTCTTATCAAGATGTCCCTATGGAAGTGGAACCACAGTTTCTCCCCAGGCCTGACCAGGCCATACCGGAGCCTATCCCTACCCACCAGAGCAATGATGGAACATCCAGATGTGGGATACACCAAGAAAGAGTCCACAGTCCCCCAAAATCATACAAATGTGAGGACTGTTCCAGGATCTTTAGGTATCCCTCTCAGCTAGAAGCCCACCAGAGAAGACACAGGAATGAGAGACCATTTGTTTGCACCGAGTGTCACAAACGTTTCTTCCAGACATCAGACCTCCATGTGCACCAGAAGATTCACATGGCAGAGAAGCCCTTCAGGTGCAACTCATGAAAGATCCTTCAGCTAAAAACCAACTTGCTAGCTCATGAGAGGATCCACTCCGAAGGTACGCCCTACACGTGTTCCCTTTGCAAAGAAAGCTACTGCCAGACATCCACATACCACCGCCATGTGCAGACCCACCAGAAAATTATTCTCTAAAGTGATTTTGCCACCCCCAGAAGCTTCCTCAGCTACTGCCCTGACAAAAGACATATAAAGATAGATATGTGTATGCATATTTATGCATACATAAATATTGCCATAGTTTTTAATGTAACATATGATTCCATTACTAATTATGCTTGTACTTAATGTTTCATTCCCCTAGTGTGTAAGTTCCAGGAGGCAGGTAATCTGACATTTTCTTCACATATCCTTCATGGTGCCCAGACAAGTGGTTGATGTCTAATCCATAAATATCTGGAATAAACGAATGAATCCAAAAAAAAAAAAAAAAAAAAAAATTGTAACAAATGTACCGTACTAATGAGCGATGTTGTTAATGTGGGAAAATGTGGGAGGGGTAGGGAACAGGGCATATGGGAATCCCTTATATTTTTCATGTAACATTTATATAATCCAGGTATCTTTTTAAAATTTTTTAAAGTTTATTTTTAAAAAGCTGCAGTTGTTTGATAATCCACTCACTGAATATCTTGATTAAAGATTATTCAACTAATTTTAAACAAAGTTCTATTAAAACTTTTTTTAAACAAAGTTCTATTAGAAGTTGAAGGACTCACAGAAAGTTTAAGGACATTTAGGTTATAAAATATTTCTCCAAAGGCTCAAACATTTCTACAATCCAGTTGATGATGGGGGGCAAAGAAAGAAAGCACATACTTACAGGCTGAAGTTGTTTCTTTCATATATATATATATATATATAAAATATGAATTATATTATATTATATTAAACATGAACTTCATCACAACAATTTGTAGTACAAACTACTTTGTGTATAAAAATATTTGCAAATCTTGACAATTATAATTTTGTCAATGGTAGAATATCACTTCTTGTTAAACATTATGAATTATGTGTGCCCTATGTAAAATTTCAAGTACACTTCTGCTTCACTGATTTCTTCTGTTAGCAGGAATATTAGTTTTGTCATGATACTCTGCTCCACTCAAATTTATATTCATATTATCACTAGAAAATAAATAATTTATCTTCAATATTGAACTGAGCTTGAGATAGTATGTACAATAATATGACATATTTCACCTTCAACAGTATGAATTTTCAAAAGCTTTACTCTGATCCCATAAACCAGATTTAAAAAACAGAACCATTTTTGCATTTAACTGACTTTCTATATGAAGCATCTGATGGCACTGATATAAACTGGTATCATTTAACAGCTTGCAAAGTTCTTCTGCTAACGGAGTTAGCATATTGACAGCTATTGTTTTGTGTTCTCTACACAAGCAAGAGAATTGGCATTGAAAATGAGAAAAATTAATTTAGAAGAGACATTTGATCTAAATGAAAAGACATGCTTTATAGAGTGATATGTAAATACACCTTTTGCATCTGCTCATGTTAAATAGCCATCTTCAGGTGCAATCTTAAAAGAATTACTAACTTTTGAAATAGATGCTGATAACTCTTCAGCAGATTTTGTCTACATATTTTCATGTGGTCAGTGATATTATCCACAATTCCATAAAGATGATGACCAACTATAAACATTCTGTATAAATTATATATTCATTATCAACTTCCTTGAGAATCACAAAACCAATATCTCATTAAGCATACACTTTTTAAAATTAAAGCTGTTGCTGAAATTGTTTATTGTAAAATAAAAAAGGAATTACTAAGTATAATAATAAAATAAACAGTTGTGGTATTATACCATATAATAAATGACCAAACAACTGAAGCAAGAACAATCAGAGTGTTTTATATATGCTCTTTGGAAGGACTGCTCAGCTTTGATTTTCTGCATATGTTTCACGCATAACTAGCCTATGACTTCCCGTGTTTGCCACTGACTCTGCCAATGGTAACTGGAGGCCTTTGTACATGGCACAGGCCACAGCACAGATCCCAGGGCACAAATGACTGGCACAAGTGGCCTGCAGGAGCAGCCCCAGCAAATACTTCTACCAGGTCTGAAGACTTGAAGGAGTTTTCTGTCCCTAGGCGTTGTGTCTGGGAGCACTTCATTTTATTTGTGAGCCTCCATACCCTGTCCTTAAAAAGGAGATATTAGTCATGCTGTGTCTGGAAAGCATCAGGGAGAGAACAGTGTCATCAATCCACTTTCAGACTTAATCTTACATTAAAGTGAGAATTTTGTTCATTGCTCATGCATCTCACATACTACTAAATGAGACCATGGCAGAAGTTAGAATGAAAGTAAAGGTCCACCAAAACTACCCTGGCTTAATTAAAGCAACCATAAATAAGAATATTCAGTCAACTTTTCATGAATGATCCACGTATACTTTAAAAAAGGTATATTCTCTATTATTAGGCTGCAGTGTTGAATACATATGCATGAAATACCTTACTGATTATATTATTTTAAAAAACACTTATATCTTTATTTTCTTTTCATTTGCCCTGTCTTGTACTAAGCATTGTGTGCTAAACTCTATTATTAATGTACTTCTATCCATTTCTACTCTCACTTTGAATAATTTCTGCATCAGATTGGTTGTGTTACATGCTATGTTAGATGGTGCATAATTATTCACAATTGGTGTATTTTCATTGTAACTTGTGGCTTTCAGCATTATACAGAATTCTACTTTGTCTGGTATCAGAATCACCACCTCACCTTCTGCTTGTTTTTATTTTTTCTGGTGTATCTTTGCCCGTTTCTTTATAGTTGGTTTTTCGGGTTACTGTGTTTGAGGTGTGTCTATTGAACCTAAGATGGAGCCAGATTCTGCTTTCTGAGCCAGTTTGAGAAATGACACCTTTCTCATATAACAAGGGGAAAAAAGAAACCAGTAAAACCTATCCCACTTAATGATATGACTCAAATATTCACTCTCAAGACTGTCCTATGATTTTATATTATAACACTGCATGTATTTACTGAATTCCTTTCTTTATTTGGCATGTCTCTTTGCTATTTACTTTTTCATTTCTTTTGGCATTTCAGAATGTTTATGTGCTTATTCCAGTTGTTCCCTTTGTACTTATATAGTGCTCTTAATCCCCTTTTCTTCTTATTTAACTTTTTACTTATTGGTATGTCATATGTATGCTTCTTTCCCATCCATTATCTATACAGCTGTCAAACTATTCTATTTTCCCTTCTCTTTCTCCCTTCTCTTTGTTTGGTTGTGTGCTTTTTACTTTTGCAGAACATATAATGCATGCATACTACTCTTCAATGCATGTATGTACCCTTTTTTTACTCTTAGCTACGCAATTTAATATAGCAAAATTTACCATCAGTCCTTTTGCTAAAGTTTCCCAGTTATCTCTTGGTTGGATAAAGCTCATCTAGGAGAGGCTGATGGAACATTTGTACAACATTCCTGAGTTCTTGCATGTTGAAACTGTTTTCTTTTAGCTTCACTACTTGTAAGACAGCTTGGCTGGATATAATATCCTTGGTTACACTCTTTGCTCTTAAGTCTCTTAAGAATACTGTTCTATCTGTTGCTGACTTTATTTGTATGTCACACATACGAATTCTAAGGCTCTTTAGTTTTCTTACACTTACAAATAATTTGATCTTTTTGCCTGTAGGCACTGTCATAGATTAAATATTGGCTTCAAAAAAAGCAGTTCATATTCAAACCCTGGAACTTGTTTGGAAAAAGGTTGTTTGCAAACGTAATTCAGTTAAGGATTTTGAAATGAGGTCATCCTGGATTACCTAGGTGGCCAGTAAATTCAATGAGCAGTGTTGTTCCAGGAGAAAGTCATGAGAATAAGGAGGAGAGTTCATATGAAGACAGAAACAGGCATTGGGTGTATGCAGCACAAGGCAGGGAACACCCAGACACACCAGAAGATGGAAGTGGCCAAGGAAGGACTCTCCTGTAGAGCTTCCAGAATGAGTGTGGTCTCCAGAACTACACAACAAGAAATCTCTGTTGTTCTAAGCTACCAAGTTGGGGTAATTTGTAATACGAACCCTAGGAAATGAATACAGGCCCTTGAGGGCAAATTTTTTTCTTTTACTTTAAAGCCTAAGAATTTACTAGTAAATGTCTCAAAGTTGATTGTTTTAGGTCTGTTTTCTCAGATAAAAGTGGGATCTTTCTGTCCCATCGCTTTGTTTTTCTTCAGGAATTCTTACTTATATATCTTAGGCCTTATTGATCTATCTTCCATTTCTTTTTTTTTTTAAGATTTATTTATTTTCCCCCTTCCCCTCCTCCTACCCTGCAGTTTTTGCTGCCTGTGTTGTCTTCTCTTCTCATTTTCTCTCCTCTAGGATTCACCAGGATTCAATCCTGGGGACCTCTGATGGGGAGAGAGGTTCCCTGTCAATTGTGCCACCTCAGTTCCTGGTCTCTGCTGTGCTTCACCTTGACTCTCCCCTTGTCTCTCTTTTGATGTGTCATCATCTTGCTGCGTGACTCACTTGCGCAGGGCACTGGCTCACCACGCGGGCAATCGTGCAGGCACTGGCTCACCACATGGGCATACTTTCTCTTCTTCTTTTTCACCAGGAGGCCCCAGGGATTGAACCCAGGTCCTCTCATATGGTAGGCAGAAGCTCTGTCACTTGAGCCACATCTGCTTCCCCATCTATCTTCCATTTCAATCACAATCTGTTTGAACCTATTCTTCATTTTATTATTTTATTTTTTAAAAATTAATTAATTTATTTCTTCCCACCCCCTTGTTGTTTTTCACTTGCTGGGTCTGTCTTCCTTGTTTCTTTAGGAGGTAGCAGGAGACAAACCTGGATCTCCAATGTGGGAGGGAGGTGCCTTATCAGTTGAGCCACCTCTGCTCCCTGCTTTGTTGTGTCTCTCATTATGTTTTTTCCTCTCTGTGCCTCTTGTTGCATCATCTTGTTGTGTCAGCTCTCTGAGCCTGTCTGCCACACCAGCTCACTGATTTCTTTAGGAGGCTCTGGGATCCAAACCAGCAACCTCCCATGTGGTAGGCAGGAGCCCATTCACCTGAGCCGCAGCTGCTTCCCTCTTCATTCTATTTTCATTCTCTTCGTTATTTTACTGCCCTTCTTCAATGTTGAAATTGTTCAACATTCTAATCTATTCTCTTTTGGGCATCTTGTAATTTATTCTTCATTTTTAAATTCAGTTTTAAATGTGTTTGTCTTTTCTCTCCAATCTCTTTCCTGAGTTCAATAAACTCTCAATGCATTTCTTCCTGGTTTTTACCCATCTGGGGTCTTACTTTTTAAATTTTTGGTTCTTTTTTTTTTTTTCCCTCTACATATCTCCAGTTGTTTGTTTGAACATAATTACTTCAGTATGGAATGTTATGTCAGTTTTCTTCTGCTTTGTGATTAGTTTTGAATGAAGAATTTTCAACAAACTGTTAAAATCCTCATTTTCTGTTTTCTTCTGATAGCAACTCTTTGTAGAGTTGATTTTTCCCCCTTTTCCTGGGGATTTTGGAAGACAGGATTCCTAATTCAAGTACAGGGGAGTGAAATCTCTTTTATGGATAATGATAATGTCTTATTTCTCTTTCATTTCTGTAAGACCTCAAATTTGCCCCCTTCTAGTTCCTTTTTTCTCTCTACTGCCAAATCTCCAAGGGCCACCACCCTTTCTCTGTTTATCCAATTCTCCTAAAAAAGGAGTGTTTCTTTGAGGCTATTTCTGATTCTGCTCACGTTCAAGTTGCTTCCCTCTAACTGTGCTAGGAACGTGTCACTTAGTACTGAAAACTACTCTTTATGGGAGTGATTTTGTCTATAATAAATCTATGTTCTCCATGCCTCTTTACTTGTTTTTTTCCTGGAGATTTTTAAGTCTCCTCTCCTTTGCTTTGCACCCAGAGAACATGACAATTGGTGGGAGCTCTAGTGGAAGATGCTGCTATTGCTTACTTATTGGTAATTTGGAGTTTGTGGTATTCTGTCTTCTGCTTCCCAAGGGCAGGGCCGTGTGTGTTTTTCTTGTGCTCCTGTTGAGGTGACTACAGTTATCCTCCACAAGTGGAAACTCCCTTACATTAGTGTTTCTTAACATTTCTGAGACTGCTTTCTCTTTTCATCATCATGAAAGCACATGCATTACCGTAATTTTTATAACATGTTAAACAGATGAACTATCATAACTACAAACAAAGTACTGGTTTTTTTTTTTCCTAGACATGTGCTCTCTCCTCCCACATTCTGATGTGTAAACATTTCCTTGCCCTTTCCTTGCAATTTCCAGAGCCATAATATTGGATCAAGTTATGTTGCTGTAGTTATTTTGATGCATAAACATTTGATAGTTCTGAATTTATACCTTTTATAATACCCTTTGTCCCTTTCTTCTTACTTAATTTCTTACTGTCTATTCCAAATAGTATCCTTTGACTCACACCCATTATCTGTACAACTGTCAATGATATTTTACTCTCCCCATTCTCTTCTCCTACTATTTAGTTGACTATATTCTTTGTCAAAACATGTAACATTTACATACAATTCTTCCAAATATGTCCCCACCCTTGATTTAGTTTTTTTTTAAGTTCCCATTTTTAAAAATATAATTTTTATTTTAAAAAAGATATCTAGATTATATAAATGTTACATAAAAATATAGGGGATTCTCATATGCCCCACTCTCTACGCCTCCCACATTTTCCCACATTAAAAACATCTCTGGTTAGTGTGGTACATTCGGTTAAAACTGATAGAAACATTTTGGAGCATTGCTACTAAGTGTGGATTATTGTTTACTTTGTAGTTTACATTCTTTCCCACACAATTTTGTAGGTTATGGCAAAATATGTAATAGCCTGTATCCTTGATTTAGTTTTAGCTATGCAAATAAACATTAAATTTTCATCATCCTTCCTTCTGCTGGTTTCCCTAGTGATTTTTTGCTGGGATGAAGCTCATCTTCCAGAAGGAAATGTATGTACAATATTTCAACGTGAGTGAAGGTGGCAACCTCAGAGAAGTCCTGCTTCTGGAGAAGAATCAGAAAAAGAAAGAAGGGCCACTGGTCCACACTGACTGGGCAGTGAAGGAAAGATGGAAGAAAGAGGAAATTTTTAAGAATCTTGAAGAAATGCAAGAGCAACACTTTTACATCATAATGTAAAAAAACAATTTTTATTACTCAGTTGTAATCTGGATGTACCTGTGGGTACAAATGCTGTCATTTTAATACATATACTGGTTTCTTAAACTCGAAAGCTCCAACCCACGCAACCTCAGGCATCCAGTAGTGCCAGCCTCTGTCACTATTACCTCCCATTTTGTAAAGTTCCCTCCACCTTCTGTGTCTTAGAGTGTCTGCTTTTGTGTATCAACTGCCTGCGTACACTGCTTCCAGCTCTGGCCTTGGAGCTGCTGCTTCCCAGGGTGTGCTGCCTCACTGCTCTTTGTGGTGTCCGCAGGCTCTGCTTTCTCTGAGGCCTGCAGAGTCCCAGCGGTAGCTTGTTGGCGGTCCGTAATTCAACCTCTACCTCTGGCCCGTGGCCACCTGTCCCCTTTGATTCCCACTGTGCCTTCCACTGTGTCCTACCTTCCTCTGCTTACCACAGCCTCGGTCACTGGATAAAGGACCCCCGTGCTCAGGTTGGCCTCCCCTTAACCAGGAGGACCTTTGAAGATCCTGTTTACAAACGAGTTCACGTCCACAGGACCAGGGGCTAGGACTTGAACATGCCCTTGTGGGGACCCCGTTCCCAAATGCCTGGTAGCTTCTGCTGGTCACTGTCTGCCGCCACCCAGGACGCTGCCAGACCCGGTTCTCGTGGCCCCACTTGATTCACCGCCTGTATTATTGATGGCGCCCAGGCTTGAGTCCCTGCTCGTCAAGGTACTAGGAAATGGCTCGGAAAACCTCCTCGCAAGAGGGGTGGCAGCTTCACTCACCCCCACCTCTCCCGCTTCAGTGTGCACTTACCTCTCCAGGGGGGCTGCTCTCTTCCCAGTCACCCAGTTCGCGGCATATTCTTCCAGTTCCTTTCCCAGGAGCTCACCAGTCCCTACACTGATCAGTTCACGCCGCAGGAAGCCGTGGAAGGAAGTGCCCCTGCCCTTACACCTGCAGTCTGTTTAGACGCCGACAAAACACCCACCACACAAATCCCACACTCCATCCATGAGCTAGGATGAGATTCCAGGACGGGCTAGGAATGTGTCGAAAAAGCAAAAAGCTTAACGCTTTGTTGGTCTGTTTTGTATGCATGTTGAAATAGACCTAGTTTTGAAACTGCTGAGTCAAAATGCCACATGTCCCGTGAATCTGAAGGGACTTGTGGTACAAATAGGTACACAATGGAAATTATATTTCTGAGCCAAAATGAAGCACATTAGAATCATCCCAAAGATGGAAAGTTAATTTAATTCCAGCTAGTGATTTTATGAGATGTTATCTAAATTTTTAAGTCAATGTTGTTTAAAAATAAAAGTAACTACTGGCAGGTTCTGATTCCTGCCAACATCTGCCAGAAGGGAATAAAGTGCTTTCTAAACCCACACAGTAACATAGTTAAATTTGTCCAGTGAAGGATAGGCCAGGGTTTTTTTTTTTTTTTAAAAAGATTTATTTATTATTTAATTTCCCCCCTCCCCTGGTTGTCTGTTCTTGGTGTCTATTTGCTGCGTCTTGTTTCTTTGTCCGCTTCTGTTGTCGTCAGCTGCACGGATCGGTGGCACGGGAAGTGTGGGCGGCGCCATTCCTGGGCAGGCTGCTCTTTCTTTTCACGCTGGGCGGCTTTCCTCCCGGGCGCACTCCTTGCGCCCGTGGGGCTCCCCCACGCGGGGACACCCTTGCGTGGCGCGGCACTCCTTGCGCGCATCAGCACTGCGCATGGCCAGCTCCACACGGGTCAAGGAGGCCCGGGGTTTGAACCGCGGACCTCCCATATGGTAGACGGACGCCCTAACCACTGGGCCAAAGTCCGTTTCCCTGTTTTTTGTTTTTAAAGACTACTTTCAGCTATACAGAAAATTGGGATCACATGTTCGAACCCTGATATCCTCAGAGGTGAATTTTTATATGGGTAATTTGAAATCAGGACTCAAAATATAGCTCTTAGCTATTTTATGTGCAGATTTTATTATTGCTATAATTGAGTGCCTACTATGTTCCAAGTGCTTTAATAGTATTATCTTATTCAGTTCTTACAACTTTACAAATAATACCTCCATTCTATATATGAAGAAACTGTTTCTCATAGATGTTGAGATATGCCCGGTCACCAGCAGGTGATTCAAAACCTGCTCTCTTCCCACTACTCTTCACCTTCCCATATAAATTGGAGTGTGTGGGATGAAGATTCCATTCTGAGGATATTCTTACCTCAGATTCTACACTTTCTTGCTATTCTTGGCGAAGAGTGGTTTCCTCATGCTGTGGTGGTTGTCCTGAACAGGCCCTGAGCAACCATTCCCTCCCCCTTCTAACGTGCTCTCCTCTGCTTCAGAGGCTGAACGTCTAGAACCGTTTCCCAGACTCCTTGCAGCACGCTTTTAACTGCGACTTTGGTTCAAACAATCGTATCCACTTAGCGGACTGATTTGGAGGTCAGAATTGAATTCCCACTGATACGGCTGTTATTAGCAAAAAGGATTGTGGGAGACACTAGGACTTTCTGAAGGAGGATCTCAATGTTCAGTCACCAGTTTCATGGGTGTCTAGAGGTGCTAGGGTGGCGGTGACAGGGACTTCCTGACGCATGGACTTCATCTACGGCAGTGTGTTCTAATAGTCAATACTTCCCGCGGCAGCCTCCTGCTTTCTGTTCTCTGTGGTTGTGAGAGGTGGAAGCAACTTAGGTCAGCTCCTCCGGCCTTCCCGACAGTTTTGTAAACACCTAGGTCCCCTCTATTCAATCCCTTTCTGCTTCAAATAGAGTAGTTTGTTTCCTATAGCTGAACCCTGCTGATCAGCACAGTTTTCCTTTTTTCCCCTTCCACCTGCTGATCTTTACAACTGCCAACCCTTCCGTTGATCCTTTAAGCTCTAAAATGAAAGCTTGGGATGTCTCCATCACTCCCCCTTTCTCTTATCCAGCCATTGTTTTTGTTCATTACACTTCTTGTTGCCCAAAGATTATTTTACTTATTGAAGATCTACTCCTACTAGAATTTAAGCACCACTAGAATAAGGACTTTTTTTGGATCACTTCCATACAGCTCTCAGACACTTAGAACAGTACCAGGAACTCAACAAATTGTGTTGAATGAGTGGCTACTTAACCCAATACTACTAAATTAATGCACCACGGCCTCAATAACTCCTCCTCATGAAATTTTCATCTGGAATTTTTAAATCCTCAAAGAAGACAAATGACATATGTGCATTCTCAGGACCACACCTTAAATATAAGGGTAACAAACCCATCTCAGTTTGCCTGAGACAACATTCTGTTTTAGCACTGACTGTCCTGCTTCCCGGGAAAGGTTCCTGTGCCCCCACCTCCACCCTTAACCCCAGTCCTGGGCAGACTGGGATAACTGCTTACCCTAATTGAATTCATGAGATGCTAAAAAAAAAAAAAAAAAAAAAGATAATTGGCACGGCATTGCTTATAAATCTCACAAATAAAAGACTTTGAAAACATGAACCTGCCAAACCAGCCAGTTGGTGCCTTCCCCACATCACAGCAGTTCCAATGACCCCTGAAACTAGCGGGTAAAATATGAGCAAGAAATTTGAGTAGTAGTTTACTTTTTGGGTAAATTGCAGTTTACCTTTTTGCTTAAACTCTTATTTGCCTAGACCTTGGCTATTTTGGGCCTGAATCTATGAAATCAGTTCTGTATTGCATTGTTGTTTTTAAAAAAAGGGTTCCTGAGCTTCCCAGAGCAGACGCCGCAGCATTCCCAGCGCAGCCAGTCCTAGGAAGAAATCAGAAGTGTACGTTTATCTAGTTGGGAGACAGAAAGCTCTGTAGAGAGAGATCTGTCGGTGCTAACCTAGGAATGAACACAGGGTTAATCATCACTATCCATAAGGAATCCAGCCACCCGCATCTAGCTGCTACACTATCCTGAAATTTAAAACAGCAGTGCTCAAGTATGATTTGTGGATTTGAAATGTCGGTGCCTGTGAACTGGTGCCCTAGTGGGAATTTGCAGAGCAGGGATTCTCAGATATCGGACCCGAGCTTCACCGCAGATGGGGCATCTAGGTTATCCTCTCTCCCTGATGATTCACCTTGGCGAATGTCTCCGTGTTTCGATTTTAAAACGTTCTTCTTAACGAAAACTGAAACTTACAGATGCTATCGCCCTGGCTTGTTTTTTTTTTTTTTTGCACCTGCAAAAACAGTTTTGTTACTAAAATTTCTTGCCTGTGTCAGTGGTGTCTCTCCAGCCATGTGTATAAGGGGTTAACCAAGCAGCAGTTGCACAACCACAGCACAATACATTCCACAGAGCCAGCAATCTCTATTTGAACATGTTTATAAAGCAGATATGGAGAAACTGACCAAACCTCCAAAGGGCAGCTTGCTTAGGGGAAGAGAAGCATACATGCTGCTTTTCTTCACAAAAAACGTGGTCAAAGACTCCAGAATACACTCTTTCCAGACTATGTGAACTCTGAAACATCCCCCATCTTGACCCTTCCCCAGTGTGACCCTGGTTCTTGGAGAGACTTAACGTTTTTGCTAAAACTGGTTATTAAACCTGGCCACTTCCTTCCTTCCAGGCACTATTTTCAGCAGCAGACTGAAGAGTCCCTGCACCTGTTGTTAGTGTGGCCACAGAAAGAAACCACCATGAAACCTTTATTTGCACAAACAGCAGGACCAGCAATGCCCAAAGAGAAACAGGGTATGGCGCCGGTACCCAGAGGGGCTGCTCGGGGCGGAGGGAACCTGGGCTGCAGAGCTGCAGCTGAGGCAGGGACAGCTGGCCTGGCACTCTCCTGCACCTGCTGACCCGCAGCTCTGCAAAGCCAGGGCTCTCCACTCCAAGTCTGCTCCGGTCACATTCCTGAGGGGTGCAGCCCAAGGGTCTGAGCCTGGTTCTCTTGACCATGGCAATTCTGGGGCCCAGAAAAAAAAGAATCTGGGGGATCGGGGAGCAGTCTGAAGTCATCGACCTAAGAACCATTTCCTGTCTACGACGCACCCAGCCTTGTTCCGCAGGATGGGATACGAACGTGACTGAGACCTGGTCTTCAGTTTAGTTCTGTGGGGGACAGGGGAACGCCCGTGGTGCTACGGCTGGGCCACCCCGGGGCAGCCTGGGAGGTGGAGCAGCTGGCACCAGTCCCCTGGCCGGCGGGGTCAGAGCTCTCCAGCTCGGATCATCCTGGGCCTGGTGCCGTCAAGGAGTGGAATTTCAGGGCGAGGTGGTTGAGCAGCACCAGATAAAGAGTTTCTGCCTCCATTCCATCTTTCCAAACCAAGGCTAGCGCTGCGCCGCTGGACAGCTGACCCCTTACCTCCGTCTGCTGAAGCCCCACCCGAAAGACTTTCCTCGCCCTTCAGCTCTGCCTTTCTTTGCAGAAATTTGGCAGAATAGTGGGGTTCTTACCTTCTATCCGGATCTATTTGTTCACAGTAGGAATAACAGGGTTTTTTAAAACCCAAAGAATTCAACATTAAAAGAATGGCCTCAAGCACACTGGAAAACCAACACAGCCACGACCCACGCTGTTAGGGGAAGAAGGCCATGGCGGGGGGGGGGGGGGGGGGGGGGAGGGCTTTTTCATTCACTTGCAAAGTATTTCTGAAAGGTCAAGTTTGAAAACTCAGAATCCTGAAATCGAATCACAAATTTCCCTCCTTCCTAACATTTGTCTCAGTGGTTGCACAACAGTCTAGCAAACTTTGTATAATGGGGGGAAGGGGAGGCAAACAGATACTATCTTGGGATTTTGATGTCCAAAGAATTTGTGTGCATTTCTTAGCCATGTATATTTCTTTTCTCTATAAATACATTTAAATAGACTAAACACTTCCTTTGGCAGCTACTTCATGAGAGCACGAAAACAATGCTATGGTTGAAGATGGATTTACTTAGAGGCTTTCGCCCAGAACAGCGTTCTGGAAGCCCTTGCAGTACGTGGGGTGCTGGGTTCTCTCAGCCTGTAGGCTGGGAGGAAGTACCTGTCATTGGACTCACAGCTGCACAAGGAACGCGCCTGGTTCTCAAGGAGTGCCGGGCACTGGCTGCAGAGAATGGAGGCTATTGTCCAAAGGGCAGGTATACTGAGCTTGCCACTTACGCACACACCCCACCACCAAGCCCATCGTAAAAGCCTATCAGCCTGCACGGATGCCAGCCAAATGAGCACAGCTCCCTAGTACTTCCTGTCAGTGACAGCCACCGGGTCTGAGGCTTGAGCCCAGCAGATGCCCCACCTCACTGGCTTTTCTTCCTCACCTCGCCCCCAGGCAATGTGTAACTCGAGTTTGTTTTCCTACATCATTGGCAAGGCACACCTAGGAACAATGCAGCCTTTCTCAGAAATATTTTAACCATGAATCCCGTTTTCATGGCCTTATTCCCATGGGATTATCTTCAAAACTTAAATTTTGTATTTCCAAATCATCACTGTTCTCTCGCGGGTAAGGTTCGGTAAGCCTGGTGACAGTCACAGAAATGGAAGAGTACTCTGTGGGGGTGGTGCTTGGGCCCCCGGAGCCTGGCTGCCGCTGGCAGGGCGGGAGCTGGGAGGAAGGGGCAGGCAGGGGTGGACGCGGGAGGGAGGAGTGGCGGGCACAGAAGCTACCCTTATCCCTTTTGTAGCCAGGAGGGTGACTGAGGGCCACCTTCTTTTTTTAAACAGGTCGAAAACAATAGTATTTGGAGATGTTACAAAGAACAACTCATTTATTTAGGACCTGGTTTCTGCCTGAAGAGCATAGTGCTAAGATGGGGGGGGCGGGTTGGCAGGGTAGGAGGGGCCATCTCTTTCCTTCTTCTGATTCTACCTTTTTCTGAGAAAGCAAGAGGCTTTCCTGGGAAACTGAGACAAAGTCCACAAGGCGCTCCTCACAGAAGTAGCCAACCATCAATATGTGGTAATTCAACTGGAAGACATGAGCCAGTAAAATGCTTCCGTTAATTTTTGTTAAGGGCTGGATAATTTTATGACCACTCATTATACCTGTAGGCACGCCGAGAGAGGTATCAAAAGTCTTTTTATACCGAGAGAGGTATAAAAAGTCTTTTGTCTTTTCTTGGAAGGAACCTGTTCAAATATTAACTTACCCATCTCCTCCACAACCCTAGTACCTGTAGGTAGGCAGCTAAGTTTTCTTGTTCTGACTTTACAGACTCACAGTGGAAGCATGAGAAGTTACGAAGTGACTCTCCCAAGGCAAGCTGCACACACACCTGGAAGTACAAAAGTGCTGAGGAAGGAAGCCGGGCGTTCTGGAATTTATGCTGCTCACTCCAAAGACAAGGTGCCAAGGGCAGGCCCTCTGCCCAAGGCTCCAGGTTGTAGGAGGAGAAGTGAATCCAGCAACTATTTCTTGCTCTTGGAAACGTCTTATCCGTGAGCCTGTATGTGACACAGTCTTCGGCCACACTCATAAGCCTGTGGATGAGCACGGGGAAGACACGGGCAGGTGGGATGTGCTCGCACACAGGAGGAGCTGGGGAGCGGAGTGGGCGCAGCCTCTATCAGAGGTCAGCGCCAGCCCCGCGCACACCTGGAGCCCTAGACCCTCACTGCACATGCGACCTTGAGGAAATGGCCTCTTCCGTCTCTGATCCCTCACATGTGAAATGGAGCGGAGTCCCTTTTCTATAGGACAACTGGAGGTGTGATGAATGTCCCCCGGGTAAACTCTCAGTGCAGCGCCACCGTGCACAGGGCCAGCACCGACTAGTCAGGCACTCACATCCTCACAGCAGGCATGTAGGCATGTCGACTGTTGTGGTCCTCGAGGGAAAAAGCGTTAGCCCCCAAGAAGAAATGCTACTTTGCCAGTCTCGTCCCATGACTGTGCTCTAAAGTAGACACAGACAAAGCTAGGTATGACGCCCATTAAAAATTTAACTATATATCATATTCATTTATTATCAATCCACAGGATAATTTGATTGCTACATGAGCTCATAAAAGCTTTTTCACCTTAAAAAATTAAAAAAAAAAAAATGTGCCACAAGGATGTGATAACAACTGCTGATAAACAAGAAAAGGAATCTTAAAATTATAAATTTGCTGTAGAAAAGATAAAAAACAATTATATTTTCTTTAGAATTTCACCTTGAATAAAATATTCCCCTGTATAAAAAATAAAAAAGCTTGCTCTCGTTAGAATTAGAGTATTTTTGTCTTCAAATCTGGGAATTTGCATAATATCTCCATGATAGTTTTCCTTTGTACCGCGTGGCATTCAAGCATAGCAGATTAGAGAGATTATTTTTAAGCAGTCTGAAAAGGGGACATCTGTGTAGAAGTTCATCTCCTCCTCCTCCTCCCCGGGGGTGTGGAGCACAGCCTCCAGGGGAGCACGGGGAGGAGGAGGACAGAATGGGACGGGACGGGAGGGGGGGGGCCGCCAAGTGTGCTGTGAAGTAGAGCGAGAGCACGAGGCCTATCTGTAAGTGCTTTAAGATAAGGTGCAGAAGCAGACCGCAGTGTCGCCAGTCCTGCCCTATGTACATATTCACAAGAATAAAAAATTCCAGCGAGTTCACATTTTCTTGTCCACTCTGAGGCATCCGCTCCACCAAGCTGGCCTTGACCGCAGCGACGCACAGCTCCACTGCCCGTGCCGGTTGGTCCTACGACGTCCTTCAACTTGAGGGAGCAGCCCTGGGAGATCCAGCAGGCTCGAGAGATCCGCAAACACCGATGGGCTGGAGTCCTGAGTTAAGAAGAAGCTCCAGTACTGGAGTTGGCCACAGCAATCCATGTTCTACCGTCAAGGCTTTTTCCCTTAGATTTGTCTAAAATGGGTATCAGAGAGAAAAATAAAATACAAACAAACAACAGCACGAAGCCGAGAAAGCCCGACCGCCGCCGGGGCCAGGCAGGGCCTAGCAGCTCTTGACCCGGGCCTGGGTGATGTCGGACGTCTTCTTGATGACGCTGGCCCGGCTCTCCCGGCTGCCGCTGGGGGCGGCGGCCGCGGGGGGCGCGAGCGCGAGGTCTGGGAAGGGGGGCCAGGAGCTGTTGTAAGGCACGGGGCAGCTCTCCTCCTTGACGGTGACCTGCAGGTCGGGCTTATTGGACGTGACGAAGGTGGCCATGCCGGGCAGCAGGCAGGGGCCCCGTGCCCCCGTGTTGCTGAGGTACTGCTTCCCTTCAATGCTCCTCTTCCGCCAGTGTGGTCGCCCCTGCCCAAGACAACCGATGAGACACGTTTTAGCGAATGGCGCTGGTCACAGCGCAGCACCGCTGTTCCCCGCGCTGGTGTGTCAACAGAATTCCCTAAGAGGCACCAAGGGACAAGAGCTCGGCCACTCTGACCCTCCCTCCGGACCCAGGGACTCAACAAGGGTTTCTCTTCCTTTTTCGTCCAGTCCCATTTGCTACCTCCCAGAAACGTAATAGACACTATTCTAGGAAGGCAGGAAAACAGGGCGACAACTGCCGCTGGGCTCCTGTGCTCCAGCTCCCCGGCCTGACAACGCCATGGGGCTCAGAGCAGGGCGAGGGCGAGGCCACTCGGTTTCTCACTCCTGGGCGCGCCTGCTCTTGGGGTCGCCTGCGTTTTCAGAGAAGTTTAGCGGGAACTTGGCCACACACAGAGAAAGCCTCTTGACAGCTTCCCAACGGGTGGGGCTGAGGGTTCCACGATGCCAAGAGCTGGCCCCGAGGGCGGCTCCATTCAGAGGAGCTGCCATCTCTGACCCTGGAGACACAGGGTCAGAATCCACACGAGCACCCACTGCCACTGTCTCTTCGGCGTTCCTGCGCCTGGCCTGGCAATCGGAAGCGGGGAAGGCAGACAGCCGCGCGGGGAGCTGAGCAGGGGCGCTCCCGCCTCCCTCCCAGCCATTTCCTGCGATTGTGAGAGTGGGCCTTAGGAGGGAAACCGGAGGCAGGCAGAGTCAGAACGGAGATTACAAACACAGCCAGCGTGCCGCCGGTGCCCCCGAAGGAGAGGAGCAGGTAGCAGGGAGACTCTCACCGCCCAGCTCTTCCTCACACCTACTCCTGGTCGGGGCTGCTCAGGGCGTTTCATTTCTGCCTGTGGATGAGGATGTTCACAGCCGGAACAAGCCAACTTTCAGGGCCTCGATTTCCTTTTCCTGCGGCTACAGCCTCCCTAGCAGTTAACATTTAACTACCTTCCTCCTACTGTTTCCCCAGCTTAGCTTTATCATTCAAAATCCAGAAGTAAAACCGATGATCAACAGCCAAGCAACTGAACTAGCATCCAGGAAACCAAAGCGCCACTTGGAACACGCGTCCAAACGGGTCCTGCCGCGCGCACCGCGCTTACCTCGGAGCTCTCTTCATCGCTGGGCACGCTATCGGTAGTTTCGCTTTCTGTTCACAGAGAGAAAAACACAGGGCCATCATTCCTGCCACTCAAACGGTTTCCAGGCTCAGGCAGCGTTTTCAAAAGGGTATCAGTGCTTCGCTTTTCAAAGGAGAAATGGAAAACAACTAACAAACTCTCTCCCTGCTGTCACATCCCACAGTCACTTCTGCTTGGAGGAGACTTAGAGTGAATCTTTGTTTTCTATTTTATTTCAATTTTTAGAATGACTCTAAACTCTGTAATCTTGGCCTGGGGGGAAAGCTGGTTTCAGAGTTGAGGCCCGCTCGGCCGTTGGAGGCCAGGAGGCTGTGTGTGTGCTCTTCCCAGCGCGGGCATGGGTTCCCACAAGGCCACGCTGCTTTCTGCTCCCACGCCCTCTGCTCACTCATGCCTCCATTTCAGACCCTTTTCTTCACAGCTGCTCTGTCCACAAAGCCCTGCACTGCTCCTTCCTTCCAATCAACGTCAGTATTCCATTCCAGTCCTGAGCCCACATGGTCCAAGAGTCTTCCTAGAGCATCCCTTTCCAATCAGATCCCTCCTTGAGCTCATCCCTTAGGACTTAAATCTCAGATTCACAGTCTTGCCTCTTCCACCTCGGTTACTATGGTGGACAGAACCTGGGGTGATGCCCACGGCCTCACCTCCTGCTGTCCACCTTCTTGTGTGATTCCCTCCTCTTGCAGGTTGATGGGACCTTTGACTTGCTTCTAAGCAGCAGCACATGGCAATGGTGATGGGATGTATGGGAGGACATGCCTGTGATTATATTACATAAACCTGAAACCTGCCTTGGGAGGAGACGCTTGCCAGCCTTGAGGGCGTGAGTGACCATGCTGGAAAGGCTCACATGACAACCAACTAAGGGCAGTGATCGGCCGCCAGCCAGCAAGAATCCAAGGCCTTGGGTGGACAGCCTGCCAGAAGCTGAATCCTGTCGGCCACCCCTGAACGTGGAAGGCGATCCCTTCCCAGTCTGGCCCAGGTGAGAAGGCAGCCCTGGCCAACACCGACTGTAGCTTGGTGGCACCCTAGAGCAGAGGACTCAGCTACTCAAGACAGTGTGGGGCAATGAATGAGTGCTGTTTCCAGCCAAGGTCTGTGGTTATATTGGTACACAGCCATGGGCAACTGATTCAGTTCCCGTCCTGGTTCTGCCTGCCAGCTGTGAGACACTGAGCAAGCGAACCCCACGGAGCTGTCGTTTTCTCATCTGTTAAATGGGTGCACGGGAAAAGGCCCAGCACAGGGGCTGGCATGGAGGAGACACTCAGTAAATGTCAGTTGTTCCTCTAGGTTTATATCCTGAGCTCATCAGCGTAGTTCAACATCTGAAGAACAAGCTCAGTGAACACAGCCAAAAATCAATGGCTAGTGATGACACATCACCTGAACATATATTTAAAAAATTAAAGTAAAAACATATATACATTTTTTTTAAAAGAAAAAAAATCGATGGCATGCAGTTTTTCAGTGTTGACAAGGCCGTAGAGAAATGAAAGGACAAAGGGTAGAACCTCTAAAATAAGCGGACCATTAGGGATCGCTCCTTAGCCCGGGCCATTCGTTTCACAGGGTAAGCCGAAAGAGAAGGCGTCCTAGTGAACACTTAGGGAGCGCTGAGCCAGGGCTGCGCCAGGGCTGCGCCAGGTGCTCCACGCGGGTCTTCCTGAGCCGGCACGGGGATCTTGGTGGCGCTCCCGCCAGCACAGCCCTTAGAGCCACGAGTCACCCTCCCTGCTGACGCGCCGGCCTTCATCCTCACGGCCAGCGGGGCTGCTTCCAGCCACACAGAGCATCAGCCGCAGGCCAGGCTCTCTAAGGGAAACGCTGAAGAACAAGCGGCCCAAGTCTGCCGCAGGTTCGTCGTCAGACCAGGGGCGAGAGAAGGCTGGCTACCCTGGACCCGCCCGGAGCTGTCCGCAGCAGCTGAGGACGGGTCTGCACAGCCCTGACACTGAGTCACTCGACCCCACAGCATCCCCGACCCGGGGCAACGAATCCCAGAGCAAGCTCAGCCCACCCTGGCAGTGATCGTGGCTCGCGCAAAGCTACGTGAGGGCGCCCAGAGCCAAAAACAACAGAGGAGGAAAATTCCCCTCCTCATTCTCCTGGGGGGAGGGGGGGGGCAGGAATCAGGGTGCCACTCCCAAGAAGAAAAATGAGGAACAGAGATGTTGAGAAACTTGCCAAAGTTGAGGACTGAGTCAGCACAGATGGGAGAAAACAAAACTGCTCGAGTCCAGCGCCTGGGGCACTGGGCACCGGACCTCGGCTTCCGGAAGCACTCTGGCTGCTCAGGCCTTGGGGGAAACGTCAAGACCGCCTTTTATGTTTATGCTTGGCTTTTTCTGACTCCGAAGCCCGGTTTCTCTCTTCCTTCCGTCTAAGTCCAGGCCCCTTCACTCCTGATTACTCTCCATAAGTACCGTCACATTCTGTTCCTTTCCTCTCCAAATAAAAACAAACCCACACGCCACAAGGCCCACGGTGGAGGCTGGGGTTCCCCCGCAGGCCGAAGGCGCGGCTGCTACGGGGGTGTCAGACACTCGGTGAACGGCCTCGGTGAGGGCACGCGCAGACCAGACCCTGCGTGTGATCAGAATGCTAATTTCCCTTAAAGACCCAGTTCCCGACTTGAGGGAAACTGTTTCAGACAAGGAAAGACACACATGTTCTGAACTTGGGCTTCAAGCTGACACAAATGTTAACTGAAGAATGGAGTTTCTAAATTAAGATGAACTACTTCTGAAGTAGGCTCTCCGTGTTAGCAAAATGAGGTTGCTAGTTTTTATTGCCTAAAAAATGGCCTGAAGTGGCTGCACTGTGGAAGCAGGAGATGCTTGTAGCTCCTGCCTGAGGACCGGAGACCCTCCTCTCTAGAGTAACAGTGGTTTCTCACCGACACCCCCGCACAGTCTGCTCGAAGTGTTCTGGTGTACTAACGCCCACTTTCCTGTTTTCTTAGCTTTACTTCACCATAGCCATTTCTCAGGATCACTTCTGGTATATGGTAAAGGAATTAGTTCACTGCAGCTACAGCTTCTATCATCGTGAGTTATCTCATTTTCAATCAACAAGCATTTCCATTTGGAGTGATTTGGATTTTTTACTTACTTGGAATACTCTGGAATAAAAAGTTGAGCTGCTTCCCTGGTATGAGCTAAATAAGCTGAAAATGTTTACAGAATAACAGGCACAAGACCTTGGGCAATTCACTTGACCTTTCTGGTCTCAGTTTCCCTAAAGCACCTGGGGTGAGAGCAAAGGGGAGATTTGGGTTAGATGATCTCCAAGAATCTTTTTTCCAGCACTGCAATTCCAGGATGACATTCTCCTTAGGTTTTTAATGCCTCCCTGCAAATACGTATTGTCAGACCATTTTAGGAACATTATGGGGCAGGAGATGATGTGTTTTATGTTAAGGCCTTTTTGCACTCTGGCATGCTGGTACATTTTTTGGAAAGCTCTTGTCCAGTAAGTTTTATTAACAAGATTGACAGAGATTTCTTTCCATCATTTCTTCAATTACCTTCATCAGAAAGCTTGATTTAAAGATTCAAATCAGAGTTCTCTTACTCTCAGAGCAAAGCTACCTTTGCAGTATACCAAAGATCCCAAGCCTGATACGGGTTCCATAAATACCCAGTCTACACTGGTGGCAGCTGATCATAAGGCAATCTCGTTTTACCTGGTTATAAATACTTACTCCTTTGTATTATGCTTTCCTCTCAAGTCTATTCCCCATTAGCACTTTTCTTCTGTAAAGAAATTCTATTGTGGCTTTCTTTTAATAAACCAACTAAACCTAATAAATATTCTCAAGAAATCAATAACCTAATAAATAACCTGATGAACACCTGGTGCCACAGATCAGGTCAGAGGACACTTTACAGCAGACCTTTAACAGTAACGGGCCATCCTCGAGAGCTTCCTCAGGGTGGGGTTTAGACATCCTTCCCCAGCATGAGAGTTCTGCAAATGAAACTAGAATTTTACACGGTTCTACAATATCCACTGCAAGTACTTCCGCTCAAAAAACTGTCTCTTTCATTTCTTCCTATAATATTTAGACTATAGAAGAGAAGATAGACAGACTTGCAAGTCTGAAAGTGATCTTTGAAATACAAGAGCCCCCAAATGCCAATTTCCTAAAAAGGTGAATGAAGATAGTTAGAGGGGGTTGAATTCACTGAATGGTCCCAACAAGGGAATGCTGTTATGACAAACAGGCAAACAACCCATTCTATTTGGGAAGGTTAAGCAGGAAAGGTGGATACAACCAGAAAGCTGCCTTTCCTAGCAAAACACTACCAAATTGCTGGACTAAAAGACTAAAACTAGCCATGGTCAGTAACAGATAAATATCTTCTGTTCTGCAAGCTCCAGGAAAGCAGTGTGGTGAAACGTTTTGGATCCACCCAATAAGCCTCTCTCTAAAAGGGTCTGGAGAACTCAGACACTGAAAATGATGGAAAGAACTAAAGGGCAGGTTGAAGAGCCAGGCTCCAACAAAACCTCCAGCTGCCTGCTATCCTGGCACTAAAATCCTTCTTTTCAAAACTATGCAAATGTCCTGAAAAGGGGAATGAAATCTTCATTTCTCTCTGCACGGATCAGCTGTTCTCTGGATATTCTTCTGCTACATCAAAATGCCACTGCTGGCAGAACAGCAAGAAGAAGTCTTTCCAAAATGCCCAAGAAGATAGAAAAAGACTTATGCAACAGACAAACATAAAAGTCTATTCTAAAGCCCCGAGCCCTTAAAAAAAAAGTGGGGGGTAATAATGCCTGCAGCAGCATGATATAGAAGGAACAGCCACAAATTTTTAGCCACAGCTATGTAAACATTGGCAAAGTGGCTCAGCATTTCAAGCCTCAGTTATCTCAATTGTAAAATTAGGACATAAACATTCTGATCTGTCTCCTTAGATCTGTCTCCTTGTTAAAATCAAATGGGACCACAGAAGTGTTCTAAACGGCAAAGGTCTATGCAGTTCTCCAGAGCAGCATTAGAGCCGGGGCCTGAGAAAGGGCCTCTGGCATGAGTGCTATGCTTGCTTCTGGCTGCTGGTTCCGGGACACACTGCTTGACCCATATTAGCCCTAGAGTTCTCATTTTTAAATTGGAGATAATGATGATACCATGCTGACAGTCATTCTCGGGAGAATTAAACTAGTTGATCAATAGCAAGCATTTAGCACAATTTCCAGAGCACAATGAGCATGCAGCAAATAAGAATTGTTATTACTGGGGACTGGCAAAGAACCTGGCTCATGCAGGAGTTCAAAATACGCTTGGTGAATAAATAACTGATGGCAAGCTTACACTGTTTGACCAATTACACGATTCTTGCAGCCAGGGTTTGTTCTCACATTCCTTTTATCTTCTTAACATGCAAGGCACTTGGGGTTCAGGGAACACAAGGTTAGTTCAGTGGCTGATAATTCACTAACGATGGGTTACTTGAATCAATCTGTTTCTAATGCTGACGCAGTGCCCATCACAGACATGGCACCTAACTGGAGAATATTCTATTCAGTAGCACATAAAGGACCCTGGGAAGAATCCCTGAACCCTATTCTAGGCTGACTGTAGTAATTCATGATAAAACATCTGCTTTTTTCCCTTCAATATTTGAAAGTAATAACACTGACTCAGTATTGCTATTTCCTCATTATGACAGAGCCTCAAACAATTCAATGGAGACCATCAGGAAGAGTATATCAGATGATCTAATGTTGGTGGGAAAAAAAGGTGCCATAATTTAATTCTGTCAGGATGGAAGAAAGAAATGAATCTGGTTCAAATCCTGTGGTGCTGTCTGGGACAATTCCTGCAATTATATGGCCATTCCTTGGGGAATTAGAAATGGGCTCAGCCTCCTGGCCTGATTAAAAGCTGAACTAAATACGGAAAAGAGGAAAAAGAGGAAGCAACAAGGACACTCAGTATAATGAAAGAGATCTAGCAACGAGTTTGGGATCTAAAGGCTTACTGTAAGTCCTCGCCCAAACACTTGCTGGCTCTGTGACTTTGGGCAAAACACTTCACTTCTGAAACTTAAAGCACTGGAAGAGCTGATCTCTAAGCTCCCACCCAGCTTGATCAGACTGACATTCCATTAAAAATACCCCACATGATTTCTAATAACCTGTAGTGACAATAAAATAGACTCTCATTAGCTGCATCCCCAAAGCGATCTTATTATGTTAATCAAGCATGACAACGTTATGGATGATCAAGTACAGAAATGCTGTGATCACGTCTGCTAACTGAGAACAGGAAGTTTCTATGAAGATGTTGGTCAAGAAAATTAAAGCGTGGACAATTGCAGCAGATGTAATTCTTTGGACAGAGGAGAGATTCTCTACTCTGTGGTGAAGCTGGTGATCCTACACAAAGGAGTCCCCTCCCTGGCCCCCTGCCCAGTTCAGAAGTTTCCCTGCTACTCGTTTACCTGCGTAGGAAGACACAGGAGAAATCTGCAGGGGGTAGAGCTCGCTCATGCTGACTGGCTGCTCGTCACTCTCGGTGGTCACCTCCACCACTTGGCAGATGTCCGGGGGGTTAGTGACAATCTCTTGATCCTCAATGTTGCTGTCCAGGTGTGATTGTCCTACAACTTCAAAGGAAAGAGAGCCATCACATACCCAGGCCACTGACTTAAAAACTCTAGTAGATGCCCTCAAGAAAGAAAAATCTTAACACCAAAGAACCAGATAGCCAGGTGAGAGAGTCCCAGCCACTACCTGTCACCTGCCATGACGTTGAAGAAAAAGCCTTAGCTTTGGGCTGGGGTCTCCATCTCCAGAGAAGCAGCCTGCCAATGATCTGGCTACTCAGGGCTGTCCCTGACATGCCCGCCAATAGCTGTTACAGGTGGCCACATCTGGTCAGTGGAGCCCCTGCTCGAGCTGGGTCAAGCTGGGCACAGCTCCAGGTGTACGACCAGAGGACACATGACCAGACCTAACCTCAAGACCAGACAGGACAGGGCTTTGAGCTGGACCCACTTCTGTTCTCTACCCTTGCTCCAAAGGAAGCTGCTGTGTTATTTTCCGAGCCCTGTGGTCCGTAAAACATGGCCAAATCTTAATAAATAGGAAGCTGTGAGGTGCTCGTTCCTACTCCCAGCACTCTGGGTCAACTCTACCACTGGGGGGCGTGAGGGAGGGTGGAGGGGAGAGAACCCACTTCCCAATTCTAGCAGACATCAGTAGCATCAAATCTCCAGAATACCGATCAGATGGATTCTGACCACCTGGTCCCGAACCCTGCCCTAATTTATTTTTCACTAAACTTTTTGAGATCCTTTGTAAGTTCACATACAGTTGTATGTGAGTACAATAACAGAGATCTTGTGCATCCTTTACTGTTTCCTCCAGTGGTGACATCTTGCAAAAAAACTACAGGACAAAATTGTAACGGGGGTTTTCACACTGATAAAAACCACCCGTCTTGTTCACTTTTCCTTCGTTTTGCTTTACTCATCTGTGTGTGGTTTACGTGTGTGCTATGTAGTTAGCGCTATGCCATCTTATCACGTACGGAGGCTCATGTTTCCACAACCACAGTCAAAACACCGGCAGGCCCAGCACGAGGACCTCTCGTGCCGCTGTTCACACCACACCCCCCTTCTTGTCCCTGACCCGGCGACCACTATTCTGTTCTCCATTTCTCTACTTTTTGTCATTTCAAGGATGTTACATAAATGAACTCATACAGTAAACTTTGGGGAATTTGTTCCTTTTTATTGCTGAGTAGCATTCCATGGTATGGGCATACCACAGTTTAACTGCACTGAAGGACATCTGGTTTGTTTCTAGTTTTTTCACTATTATCAATAAAGCTGCTATGAACACTGATGTCCAGGTTTAAGCTTCCGTTTCTCTTGGATAAATGCTAGAGTGTAATTTCTGGGTTGTATTATCATGCATGTTTGGTTTTACAAGAAACTGCCCAGCTGCATTCCAGAGTGGCTTTAACCATTTTATATTCCCACCAGTGATGTATGAGTCATCTAGTTTCTCTGCATCCTTGCCAGCATTTGGTATTGTCACTATTTTAATTTTAGCCATTCTGATAGATGTGTTGTGATCTCTCCTTGTGGTTTTAATTTGAATGTCCTGCCCTGCCCTAATCTTAACCAGAACTGATATTATACTGCTGTTGGCAGTTGATTGGGTGAACTATCCCTTAGAACTGGTTCCAATAAATAAATGGGAAGATAAATGGCAATATTTTCCCGAGGTTCTCAAAGACCTTTACCGCCATTATCAGCATTTCACTTACACCTGTGGAAGTGCTTTTAACATTTCAACCCATGAGATTGGCAGGGAAAGAATCACTATCCTACTAATGACAAAGAAACTCAGGTGTGCCTGAGGGGCAGAATCACTAGTCCGAGGTCAGTTTGGACTGTGTGCAGTTTCTATACCCCTGGCATCTTCTCACCATGCTCAGATCAGGCGGGAGGGGGTCACATTCCAATCTCCTCGAGAAGTTAGCCATCACGGGCAGGCACCCGTACCGCACGGGGGGAGCAGGGGAGGAATGCAACGATCGCACGAGGTGGGCAGAACATCAGCTGACTTCTAGTCAGGGAAGGGCTTAGCGTGGAATGGGGACTCAAGGGCTCTCTTCCAGAAGGAAAGGCACTGGGAGGCTGTGATTTAGGGGCTGTGATAGAGTCCACAAAGCTACAGCGTTCGGAGAGGAGGGGAATCAGATGCCGGGAAGGTTCTCCTCTAGGGGACTGGGGTGGTTTGGAGCTATGGATTCCAGGAAAACGTGGGTGTGAACTCTTGTGCACAGGGCCTTTTGACAAGGTGACTTCAGTTAAGTTGTGGCCCAGATGAATCAGGACGGTCTCAACCCTATTACTGAAAGCCTTATAAGGAAGGTCACAGAGAGGGAGAGCCGGAGGGGACGGCTGGAAATGGCAAGTCAACAGAACCCAGGAGAGAAAGGAGAAGCCACCACGAGCACCACACTGCCAGAAGCCATGCAGCACGGGTCGCCAGCAGGTGGCCCAGGGTATCAGTCTTCTAGGAGAACGCACTGTCTTGATAACACCTTGATTTTGGGCTTCTCCCAGCCTCAAAACCACGAGCCAATCAATTCCTACTGTTTAAGCCAACCCACTGCACGGTATTTGATTTGGTAGCCAGGAAACTAAAACAGGGGTGAAATTAAAGAAAAGGGAGTCAGGCTATACAAGGTGCAGACTCCGTAATTCTTATCCTATTTAAGTAGGAGACTGTCAGTTATGCTGTTCACTAGAAACAGACTGGGTGCCTAAGTTAACCTCTCTCAAATTTCTTCTGCCTCTTCTCCCAGGAAAAATAAAATGGCAGGGAAACAAGAACTGATTCCTAGACCTGTCCTGTCCTACCCCAAGTCTTAAGAAGCAGTGGGTGAACACAGATAGAAAACAAATTGTGCTGGGGGGCTGAGGGGCTTATAAGCACTACCTTGTTCACTCAGGTAATTAAAATCTTTATTTCTATCAATTTGATACAAATCACAGACCCTTTAATGTCAAACGCTCTAAAACTCAGTTCTCCTTTGCACTGTAATTCTTACCATAGAGCCAGCAAGTTAGCTAGGCGTATAAAGGATGGCAGCAGCTCAAGTCTCTCCTAATTATACCCCTTTGTTCTTACTAGGAATTCTCTCTCCATTGCTTTTCCCCATAATGCCCAACACAGTCATTCAACTAACAAATATTTACTGAGCACCTACTTGGTATACACAACAGGTTACCAAGAACTAGGAAAGGTACAGAAAGTGCAGGGTCCTATTTGTAAGAAGTCTAGCAGGGCTGTAGGCCAGCACATATAAATCTAGATAACTCATTTAAGACTGAATGTAAAGAATAAATTTAAGGCAATAGTTTGAAAACAAGGGATGGGCTGGAGGATGAGCAGAAGTCAAGTGATGAAAGATGAGGAAGGGAAACCTCTCTTCCAGTTACAGGAAGCAAAGGCTTCAAGGCAGCAGTGACAAGGAGTGGGCAGGGACGGTGAAGCCACAGGCAGGACTGAGAAGGCCAGATTCAGAAGCCCGTCCTGGCACCCACCAGCCTCAGCCCCTCACCCACTGTGCCTGCTGCTCAGCCAAAACTGTGAGGGGACACTGCCTTGCAATGTTCTCTGACGTTCTGCCCCGTGCTGCTAGTTAACCCTGTATCCTTATTTACCTTTTCATTTGTATACGGTATATCTCCCTACACATTATGCCTTAGAGAGCCGAGAATCTGTTTTAAAACTTTCTATCACTTGCTCCTGGCTTGCATTTGATGGATAAATGTTTTAATGGATAAAAGAAGGCACCAAGTTTCACGGACTGGCCCAGACACTCTGTGTGGGAGTGGAAAGCCAGAGTCCTGTGGGAGTTCATGGTGGGCTGCACATTCGGGAGGCGACCAAAAACGTTTTCTAGACAATGTCAAGGCCGTTCCGGCAAGCGGGCTCTTTGGAACAGCAGGCAGTGGTTGCGAGGGGATGGGGTATGGGAAGGAAACTGACCACGAAGGGCACGAAGAAACTTCGGGGTGATGAAAACATTCTGTACCTTAAACGTGACGGTTGGTACATAGTGAATACGTCTGTCAAAATTCAGAAAACTGGGCACTTAAAAAAGGGTTACTTTTACTGCAGGGAAATTGTAACTCAATATACGTGACTTCTGAGGAGAAACGTAAGTAAGCACCTATAGTCAAAGTATTTCTAGAAAGGTGGTGGCCAGAATGGAAAACTAGGTTTGTGTTTTCTATGCCACAACCTGAACACCCAGTTAATATAATTACATATCTCTATGGCCAAACTTTCCCCCAGGAGTGTGTTGCTTTATGTCTTGGGTAAGTAAGGGGTGACTACTGCTCTACATGGCCGAGTGCACATTATTTATTTATTTATTTATTTAATTTATTTCTTTCCCCTTCCCCCCCGCCCCCACCCCCACCCCAATTGTCTGTTCTCTGTGTCTATTTGCTGCGTGATCTTCTTTGTCCGCTTCTGTTGTTGTCAGTGGCACCGGAATCTGTGTTTCTTTTTGTTGTGTCATCTTGTGTCAGCTCTCTGTGTGTGCGGCACCATTCCTGGGCAGGCTGCACTTTCTTTCGTCCTGGGCGGCAATCCTTACAGGGTGCACTCCTTGCGCGTGGGGCTCCCCTACACGGGGACACCTCTCCATGGCAGGGCACTCCTTGCACACATCAGCACTGCGCATGGGCCAGCTCTACACGGGTCCTCCCATGTGGTAGACAGATGCCCTAACCACTGGGCCAAGTCCGCTTCCCGGCTGAGGGCACTTTAGAAACTATTCCCAAGTTGCAAACCCAGGAGAGAAGGAGGGAAATCCCAACGTCTGAGATGCTCTCTGGGTGTGCTTTAGGCCCCACACCTAACCAATCTCAATCTCTCTACCTTGTTTCCATGCCAGGTAAGCCAACCTTTGCCCCAAGTGACAAAAGAGCAACAACAGAAAGGTTTTACACACTAATAAGCAAATTATCAGCAATCTTATAACAGCTAAGGTTGGAGTGGCACTTCCCTGAGTGCTAAAGGGTATCCTGACGGTACTAAGTAATAATAACAAATCCTCACATTTCCTGAGCACTCACCTTTGCTGGAGCCTGTGCTGAGTGCTGGACCCCCAGACCTCACAACCCTATGAGGATGGTCCAATCATCACCCCCATTTTAGATAGAAGGAAATGGAAGAGAGCTAAATGAGTTTGAGGTCAGATAGCTAAGCGGGAGAACCAGGATTCAAATTCAGCTCTAACTAACCCCAAAGCTTAACTCTTAAGAGCTCTGCAATAAAGCCTAACAGAGAGTTAATGAAGTTCAAACCAAGCTACTCTGTGTTCTAAGTCCCTCTTAGGACAACAGCTTTTGAAGCTCACCTTAATGGAACTCTGGGCTCATAACCAATAGTGAAACTTCTTTTCAACAGTTCTATATTGGGTGCCAAGGAAATTCTCAAATGGTTAGACGAGTTAGAAATCCACTAAGCTTCTCTCACTTATTAAGGTCAGAACAAAGGGAAAGAATGACCCACGGGAATGTAATTTTATCTGAACCTAGTTGCAGAGAAGTACAGCAATATTATTCATGGCCAGTTACCGATGAACCGGTTTGTTTCTTAAAAGGCTATTCTTACTTTATTAACAATTGTTGAGCTAATGTAGGGCTCAACTTGAGAAAATAGCTTGCCCCCATGCCTCGGTGAGATCTCTTTAAGGGAGGGACTATCAGAACCAGAAAGGAAAGGCTCTAGAGGTGACTTGGCCCTACAATTTTACAGTTGGAAAAACGGGAATCCAGAGAAAGCAGGAAAACAGCCAAGGCTACCCAGGGAGCTGCAGAGTGAAAAATTAAACTTCTTAATGGGACATATGCAATTAGGCCATCATCATGGCACAGTGGAGGGAAATTTCTAATTGTCCCTCTTTGGAAGTCTGAGAATGCAAACTGCTAATAACCCCGATGATGCAGCATAGATGGAGGATATTTTTGTTGCCCCAAGTAATTTTTAATGTAATTTTGATAACACAATTACAATCATACTATTATTTTACTCCCCGCTTATCACAGTAGGATTTACATGTATACCTCACCTGATCCTTGCAATGAACCCTGTGTGGTAGGCAGGATCAGTATTACAATTTCCATTTTACTACGAGGAGAGGTCAGGGGGTTTGCCCAAGATCACTTGGTCAATAACTGCAGAAGCAGGTCTAGGACCCAAGTCTTTTAACTTCTAATCTAGTGCTCGTCTTTCTGAATTGTGGCCATGCTATTTTTTTTAGGTACCCAGGGTTGATGGTGAGACTCGGGGTCAGTGATCTCAGAGAGAGGAGTTCTGACCTTGTTTGCGCCCGAGTGTTCCAAACCCCACCCCATACCCAGCCCAGCAGGTTGGAGCAGGCGCACGATAAAGCCAAGGAGGGGCTGGGGCTTTAATCTCTTCACCCCATAAAAACTGGCATCACAAAGGGAGGCAAATAACGTGCACTCACTAATCAGTAGGTCTCAAAGACCGATAATCTGGGGGCAGAAACCAGCCTGGATAAGAGCTCTTGGCGTGCCAGCTCTCCAGCGTCGCTGTGAGCATTCATTCTTCCTGTGCTGTGCTGACAGCATCCTGGTGACCACTCCATAGCAACAACACACCACCAACCTCACTTCCTCTGCCTGCAGCCACACGGGAGTTCAACGTTCACAGTGACTCCAGCTCACAAGAGCTGGGCAGGAGGCAGGCCGTGCAGGCCTCTGGAGACACGAGGGGCTGGGATCCTTACCCTAGGGGCAACAGGCGGCCTGGATGGTGACACGGGGCGGCTGGAATTTTGACAACAATCACCCTGTGTGGACGATGAATAAGGAGGGGGCAAGAGGGAGGAAGAGCTCAGGCGGGATGTGAAGGCAACTGGGACCAGTACCAGAAAGAGAATGAAGGGTAAGAATTTCAGAAACAGGCTGAGGGAAGATAGCAGGACTTGACAGATAATTATACATGGGGGGTGGGCAGCAAGGTAGAGGAAAGAAGAAACGAGTTTAGCTTCCTAAAAAGATGGCAGGTCCCTTGGGTAAATAAAAACTTAGGGCTGAATAAATGACAGCCAAACACCATTGCCCAGGGCTCCCAGTTGGCACACGATGGCTGAGAAGAAGTGACCAGGCTTTCTGAGGTCCAATAAGCTGAAAAAAACTCAGGTGCGGTACCAGGTCTGTGTCAGGGGCACTGTGACAGCCTGGTTCTTGCCTCACACGGAGTTTCTCACTGCCGAGAGCTGTCTAGGGAACCCGTAAAAAGGACGCCTATATCCCGCCCCTACTTCTGAGGCCTGAGGGGAAGAGAACAGCTCAGCCCTCCCTGGAGAAGACACGGAACTCGGCTGACGACCCAGAGAAAACGAGCACCAAGAGCTCCACTCCTTCCCTCCACCTAAAGATACACCCCAAAGCTATGTTTAATCCCCTAGATGGAATTCCATATCCTAAGCCCCAGGAAGCATGGAAAACGGAACAGCGAACAAAGGAGAAGGGGAGAAGACCACACAGTTCTACCAGGCAGGGCCGGTCTCCCACATCCTTCAAAGCACTGTTAATTCCCGAGGCGGCCGCCCACCCTGGATATAACTGTGAGTCCCAGGGGGTCCCTGAGGGTGGTCTCTAAGTTGCAAATCGATTCTCCTGCTCCTTCAGTCCTCCTCGTTGATGGCCAGGTTTCCAAGCTGGGTAAAATGTTATCTAGGATCACTTCTGATAAAGTCAGTCCAATTTGGAAGCAATTACCAAAAAAAACAAACAGCCAAAATTAAGACAAAATTCAAAATTATTTCTTAATTGCTCTATGTCTAGTCACTCAGGGCCTCTTTATTCGCTTCAGAGTAATGAATAGTCTTCCCTGTTTGCTAGTACTCTTTGCTTTATTGAAGGGTGGGTTTACCATTTATCAAAAAACAAGAAGGGGTAATAAAGCACTGCCTAGGCAAGCCAGACAAGCCATCCACACCTGCGCACTTTTCAGACCGGCCTGGAGATCATTTCAACACAGCTCAGCAGAAGCACTGCTGGCGTGGGCAAGATGCCAGCCGCGTACTGTCAGAACAATTCAACATGTTGCTGGCTTCTTCCGTTTCCTAAAAACAGAAGTCACCACACACAAAAAAATAATTCAATGCTAAGAAAAGTAAATATAAAAATACCTTAAAGAAGCGGAAAAGCACTGTGCCCCTCCTGTAGGACTGGCCTTCCCTCCTCGGAGGCACCACCCGCGAGACACGGGGAGGGTTTGTTTGGGAAAGTCATTTTGTGCTGCTTTCTCTGGTTCATTAAAAAATTGAAACTATCCTTCAAGAAAAAAAGAAAAAAGCAAGGATGGAGTTTTGGGTGCTAAAGGCTGTGAATTTAACCACAGAAGAGAGATGGACCATCAGAAGACACCACACTCCTCCTTGGTGTGCACAGCTATAGCTGTATCTGAAGGCACATTCAGCGTCTGTGGACAACACAGACCAAACACGGCCCTCTGACAGCTACTTCTCTGTGTGTTGTTTTCCTGCTAGGAGGTTTGGGAAGGAGAAAAGTAAAAACTCAAGAACAATCAAAAGCTGTCCGAGCAGCAGTACATTGCATATTTTGCAAACTTTCTGGATTTGTTTACAAAACAGCCATACCTGTCCAGAATAAAAATGTACTAGTGGCTGGCTGGATCAAGTTCATTATTTCCAATGGCCATTATTTTTTTAAAAAAAACAACCAAAAAAAGCCAGAAAACCACAAGTGTTGGAAAGGATGTTGAGAAATAGGGACACTCCTTCACTGCTTATGGGAGCGTAAAATGGTGCAGCCTCTGTGGAAGATGGTTTGGCAGCTAAATATAGAACTGCCGTAAGATCCGGCAGTCCCACTACTAGGAATACACTCAGAACTAAAAGGAGGGACAAGAACAGATATCTGCACGGCCATGTTCATAGTGGCATTATTCACAGTTAAGATGAAACCAACCTAGGCGTCCATCAACCAATAAATGGATGAACAAAATGTGATACACACACACACATATATACATATACATACAGTGGAATACTACTCAGCTGTAAGAAATGAACTGGTGAATCACATGACAACACGGAGGAACCCTGAGGACATTATGTTGAGTGAAATAAGCCAGACCCCAAAAGGCAAATAGTGTATGAACTCACTGATAAGAACTAAGTACAGTGAGTTAGACTTACGGAGTTGGACTATGGAAGCAGCTGGGGGACACGGAATGTGGGTAAGCTGAGAAGGGGGAGCTGAGGCTGGAAGTATGTAGAACGTTTTAAAATGTCAGTTGTAAATATGTAGTCATGGATGGAGTTGATGATACCACATTAAAATGGCGGTGACGAACACAGTTGATTTACAGATGTGAGTGTAGTGAAATGGGTAGTCTAGGGAGGTTAACGTTGGAGCACAGCTGGAGGATAATAGAGGGAATGTGTAATAGTGGGTTTGGTGGTAGATGAGGATTGTGGTTAATAATATAAATACAGGAATGTTCTACTACAAGGTGTTAAAACTATGGTGATATATGGGAAAATATAACTAATGAATTTACAGACTATCGTTAACAACAATATTGTAATATTTTTGTAGCAAAAGCAAACAAGGTACTATATTATATTATATATATTTGGAGTAATGTTTCCATAACTTGTTAAGCTGTCTTTTGTCTGTTATTTTATTTTTTTAATTTGAAATAAAGTTTGAAGAAAAAGAATATCTCAACAGCAGTCAAGTATTTGTCAGGGCAACAGAACATTACACATTTCTGCACACTTACTAGATTTGTTTACAAAACAGCCAACACCGTCCAGTATAAAAATGTACTAGTGGCTGGCCTCCACTGGATCAAGTCAATTATTTTCAATCTATGTGACTAACTAAAGTAGCATACCGACAATGTACAAAAATGCTATCATATCAAGTACTCATTTCAGCTCCCAATTTTAATTTTATAAACATAAACATATACAAACAGAATGAAAATACCTTGAAGCTTTCATTTGGTACTTAAATACAAAGGAATGAAATCGAGATTAGAAATAGTTGAACTACAAGCTAGAAATGTGGTCATGTTTAAATAAAGTATTTTTCAAAAGTCTGAGACAAAGAGAATCTCCTAAGTTCTAGAGAGACCTTGAAATCAAATTCTGTGTTTCTCATGTCTCCGCAAATCACAAAGACTGAGATGGCTAATTAATGACCACAGGGGAGAAACTGCTTTTGTTAGGAATGATTATAAACTACCCATGTCTTTATAATAGTTGTTTTTATCTGCTTCAAATGTAATTATATATCTTCTTGAGAGCTACCAACTAATTAGAAAAAGTCAAACTCATATTGCTATCCTATATTACATATTAATAATTTTATTATTAAGCCCAGGAAGAGAAACATTAGATCCAGCAAGGGATTCCATAACCAAACCTGGTCTTTTTCTTCGCACAGAAGAGGATAATGACTCATTAAACTAGTACCAACCCCATAGCACCAATTATACAAAAGGGTAAATAACAAATCGACCTGACAGAGAATTCTCAAATTGAAGCCTCAACAAAATAAAGAAAAGTCTGAAATGATTTTGGCTTTTGTTCAGACTTAGTGAGTTTGAAGTCACCACATATATACGGAAGGGACTCCCAAAAACCAATGAACTCACTCAAAGTAAGTTGAATCTTAAGAAAAAGTGCATGGAGTTTTGGCAAATGTTTTCCTCTTCTAAAAAAGAGCTCAATGGGCATACATTTTCCAGGACTGGAAGAGAAAGGCAAGATAAAGAAAAGACCAGGAGAGTGGTGAATGTGGGCACACTGGCTGCAGGGGGCAGTGGGGCCATGGCACCAGCAGGGAGACAGCTGGCTGGGTCAGGCGCCTCCCTTGCCTCACCGGGAAGGGAGAAGCACATCTGATCTGCAAGACCCTTCTCAGCTTCAACAACTAGTGTGGGGCAATTGACATCTATGCAGAATTGCAGAGTAGACTTTAGCCGCGGGAGAAAGGAAAGGCCATGTCTGCCCAGAGAAACAGCACAGCACATACTCAAAATATGCTTATTCTTCCTTCGCACTACATTCTGCCCAAGCCCTCAAAGGTCAAGGGAGTCCCTGCCTATGGGATTCTACCTCAAAGTTACCGCCACACCCTCCAGGCAGGACTCAACCTGAAAATCCAGAAACCGAGGCTCCCAAACCCAAGGTTTGCTTTTAGAGCTCTGTTTGACTTCCCTAGTTCTTATCAGCAAGTCCTAATGCAGGAAATCAGAGGCCATGATTGTTTACAAAAGGCAGCAAAGTTTAATGGAACAAAAGGCACCCCAGGGCAAGGACACTGGGGCTCTGGGTTCTGGACTAGATTAATTGGAGTTCATTGCTGGGCCTCCACTCACGCAACAGGCCCCCACCATCCACTCGTCACAGCAACCCAGGATACCTTATCAAAATCTAATGCAGAGCTTGCCACCCGCTTCCCCAAATCTCTCCATGCGGCAGTGGTTGCACTGTGTATCTGAAAACATTTGTGCACTTTCCTGTCTATTTGCAATAAAAAGATTTTTAAAACAAACCCTCCAGTGGCTTCCCAGCACACCTGGAATAAAACCCAACCTCCTTCCTACAGGGCTACAAGCCCACAGGACAATCCCTACCTCCCTCTCTGACCAGACCTCATGCCACTGTCCCCATGCTCCTCACATTCAACCACACCGGCCTTTCTATGTTGCTTCAAGTGTGTCCTACCTCAGGGCCCCGTACAGGCAACTCTGCTGCCTGCCCCACGTCACCTGCTGCCCTTCTCACCCACCACCCTTCACGTGAATCTTCACTCCTCTGTGAGGTTTCCCTAACTCTCCCTCCACTCGGATCTACAGAAATCTGGACCTGTTATTCTCACTCATCTCACCCTTCTTTTCCTTTGCAGCATTTATCAAGATCAGCAATGCTTTAGTTACTTGTGGATTTGTTTGTCTACTATCTTTCTCCTTCCACAAGGATAGGAATTGGGTTTGCCTTGATCCCCACTCTATCTCCCGTTAGTAGTACGGAGCTTGGTACCTGGAAGGGGCTCAAAAGTATTTATTCAATCAAAGTGTGCCCTTAGGCAACATGTCTCTGTGCCTCAGTTTCTTTATCTGTAAAATTAGGCAAGTCTGCTGTGGAATAGGTACCAGGGGGCTCCTAAGGGAAGCTGGTTCCCAAGTTAAATAAACCTTTTGTTGTTTCCCAAGTTAAGCAACACATTTGTTCACGTGAACAAATATTGAAAGAAGGTTGAGAATTGCTAATCATTAGCCACTGGGGGGAAAAACATTTCATCTACTTGGACTCTCCTGGGAAGTCAAGCTCAGCCTTCTTTTCTTGAGGTTGACACATCTAAGTTCCTTTTTTCTGATCCTTTATCTGGTCTTCAAAGGACTTTATTTTTCAGTCCTGAAATCTTGGGGCTGGAACTTGCATTTTGAGATGGTTCCAAGACCTCCTCCCACTGACTATGTTATTTCAAGATCACTGTTTTAAAAATTTAAGACTCTGGAGGGCTGCTTGCATGTATTAAAAAAACACGAGATGTAGAACAGTTTACCTATGATGTTCACCGTACTATCCACTTCGTTTTTTATAGCTGAAGTCAGGACCGCATACTCAGGAGAAAGATCACTTATTCCATTACTAAGCCCCAAAGATGACTCAACTGGTTCTTGCTAGGAAGAAGAAAAGAAAAAAGAATTGAGAACACTTTCTTTTCCCTCCCTTTCTTAGCTTAAGTTCTATCCTTGGCCTACTTTCTATCACATGAGGTTCACGGTCATCCACCCAATGCATTCCCTACTTCTTTTAATGAGCCTGGAGTTGGAGAAGCACATTTCTACATTGAATGTACTACTGGGTATGTAGTTTCTTTCATTTCTCTTCAAGGAAATGATATCGGAGCATCCAGCTTGCCTTCATGGAAATGCTCACACCTGCAGACAAAGGCTTTGGGGTAGACAGAGTTCCCTAACTGTCCATGTCCACTACTGCACTGCCTGGATTCCAAGTATTCCTTCTCTGAGGGAGTGCTCAAAAGAGTTAATTCCGGGATTTCTCTCCAAGGGAAGACTTTTGTCAACTCTTGTGCAATTATTTCTTAGATAAAGCTCTGCCTCACTGATGGGCCCAGAGAACCTCTGGGAGTTGTGGATGAATTCTCCCCCGACGTGGTTGCCCATAAACTGGCAGTCGAGCACTCTGTGCCAGTCAATTGGCTAAGAACAAGGGCCACACTTCCGGCTGAAGCCTTCCTCCATCCAGCTGTGCGACCCCATACCTCGTCTCATGTAATCCCTCCAGAGCCTGGATGCCCCATCCAAGAGGCTACATGTTTATTCTAATGAAATAACAAATTCCCTCTTCCTTACTACAGTTCTAGAATCCGCTCATTCAAATACACTAGAACCACCCACACCCTCTGAGAGTGCTAACTAACCAATTCAGGAAAGCCAGTCCTGAGGTCCAAACTGACTCTCAGCGTTCTCATTGGAGAGTGCTTCCCTGAGGCTAGGCTTGCGTTTGCTTATCTGAAAGCCATCAGTTCACACACACACACACCGTGAAGATGACTCCTAGGGAAATCAGAATGCAAGAAGAGGGTGGAAGGGTGGACAGAACACGGGGCTTGCTGCTGAGGATCATGTGGGGTAAGGAGTTAAGGGTATCCTGGGAAGCAGCTGTGGCTCAAGCAGTTGGGCTCCCGTCTACCATACAGGAGGTCCAGGGTTTGATGCCCAGGGCCTCCTGGTGAAGGCGAGCGGGGCCCAAGCAGCGAGCTGGCCCATGAGGAATGCCAGCCCACGTGGGAGAGCCCCCCCACGCAGCAGTGCCACCCAGCGTGGAGAGCTGGTGCAGCAAGATGACGCAACAAGAGACATAGAGGAGACACAATGAGAGACACAGCAGATTAGGGAGCTGAGGTGGCACAAGAGAATGATCGCCTCTCTCCCACTCAGGACTGTTTCCCAGAGCCGCCTACTGAGAATACGAGCAGACACAGAAGAACACACAGCGAATGGACACAGAGAGCAGACAACGGGGGGGAAGGAGGAGAGGGGAGAAATAAATAAATCTTTAAAAAAAGATAGTATTTAACTCTAAGGCATGCTGAGTACCTTTATCAATTTACTTACGTACTACTTAGAACCAGTGATGAACCTCTCCCCCCTCCAATCAAAGGAAGAAAATTTTCTCCTCCTCCATGATCCCACCTGACAAACTCCCACCATGGCTTCAAAGGCATCACGTCACTGCACAGTTCAGATTTTAAAAATGATATGCTGCATGGTTTACAAATGTAACAACGTCTGAAGATAAGGAAGGGCCCAGAACAGCCCCACTGGACAGAACTGTTACCCCTTGCTTGCATGTCCCCCTTACGCCTTCCTTCCCTCCTTAACGTCACCTCCTCGACCGGCCTGGCAGCACCCACAGTCCCTCGTCACTTCCACTTCTGGAATCAAGCTCCTGCTGTGGGGAGTCAGACAGGCCCTCGGGCCAAGCCTGGCTCCTCCCCTCTCACCAGCTGTGGGACCAACTCAGCCTCTTCAAGCCTCTCCCAGGACACCGCAGAGGGCCGTAAAATGAGGGCGATAACATCACCCACGTCACAGGAACGACGTGAAGGTTAGACGAGATGAACGTGCGCCTGGTGCTCGTTAAGTAAATGCCCGCCATTATCAAACGTCATCAATGAAACCCTGGTCTCCCGACTTGGATGGCTTTTCCTCAAGTCCCTTTCCCTTGACCCCTCTAGAGCTCTGGCACCCAATAGGAAGGAACTGTTCCCCCTGCCAGACGACCTCTCTGGCTGGATTGTTTCATGTTGCTGCAACGTGCTGCACCTGCCTTTCTCCCTGGCTTCCTCTAGGGCCCCTCTTCCGCCTCCCTCTCCCCTTAATGATGCTCCACAATTCATTATTCCACTTAAATCTCCTCAATTCTCTTAAAAGGAACTAAATTTAGAACAAGTTTAGAAACTATGGAAAGAATTATTCATTTTTATGGGTTTCTTGTCTTCTCATTCTTTTTTACTCATTCTGTTTCTGTGTTTCTTATAAAGGTAATGAAGCAGTAGGACGTGCATATATTTATAAACCTAAATTATTCTGATTTCTCAATGGAAGACCTCCAAGTGTTTCACATGATGTATAGTTTAATTAGTGGCAAGTGATACTTTTATCACTTTACACGCGAGAAAACCATGACTCAGAGGCTAAATTAATTTCCCAAGCTCACACTACTTTTAGCCTGAGGAGCGACAGGAAATGAACCCAGTTTTTGGTTATGGTTATTTGGTTATTATGGTTGGTTATTCTGGCTATTCCAGGAACTTTCTTTTTTAATAAACGCATGTATCTTGCACTGCTCTCACAACACAATGATATATTCCACTGGTGGGATGTTGAGGCAGAGCTATTTTGAACCTTGTTTTACTCCTCCCACCCCACCTTAAACAAAACTATCAATTTCACAGTCTTCGATGCCAACAAGCTCGCTGGCACTATCACTCTGGAAGGGTGATGTGGCAAGTTGCTCAAAACCCAACCAGCTCCTCTCTACAACGTCCCTCCGTTCCAACGTGCGCGACAGTAGGCTCAGAGAATCGCCGTCATATTCAGTCTAAACTTTTGAAAGGATTAGACATACTAGAACTCAAAACTGGGAAGAGGAAGCGCTGTGCCCTCCATGCAGTGTGCGCTCAGTCCCCGCCAGCTGCCTCCCCTAGTCCTCTGCGCGGCCCGCTCCTGCCCTGTCCTAACTGCCCCTGCTCTGCTGCACTATGCCCTGCTCTAGGTCATCCCCAGTCAACTCCTCTTTCTGGTCCTTTCTTACTTTAGACCTAGGCTCTCCTGCACCTACAGCCTTCACGGTTTCTAACCCTCTCATCTCTCTCCAAAGAAGGCTCTGCTTAGATTCAGACTCCCGCGCCATGCGCTGACTCTGCCAAGTATTTATGCTGATGAACCTTTTCTGTCATTGTGGAATCCAAGGCTTGGTCTACACCTAAAGTGACTGTGTGGCAAAAGTAAACTGTGCCAGAGAGATTTCGGGGACAGGAGTGACTTTCTTCAGGCCTCTAAAATCACACTCCTTTGGGTGGTCTCAAATACTCGCAGGGCAGTCCTCCATCCTGTGCTGCAAGCCCTTTCGTCTCGTTCCCGTGCCACAGCCCCTTGCCTATACCGCCCTCCTCTAACGCCCAACAGAGTGGCTGAAAGTCATCCCTTATCCCACTGCCCTCCCACCCCAAACTTGCATTAAATCATCTGCCCAAAACCACTCCCCTTGAAGCGAAATTTAAAGACCTCAAATTTAAGGGCGAATCTAGGTCTCTGTGTTAATAAAAACTTGAGGATGGCAGCGGGGCTTCGTAAAGTAGCCCAGGGAGCCGCACATCCCAGGGGCCTCAACAACACTAAGACCAGAAGTTGCAGTAAAACAAGCTGAAGCCTAGCCTCCTTTCTGACCTTGGAACGAGGCCATTCTCTTCCACCCTTTCCCACTGAGACTTGCCATTTGACTTCTCTTGGCTCCCTTTCTCTTCCTCCTTTCCTTCAGCTCATCTCGCTTCTCTCATGGAGAAGGCGTCTATTTTGAAGGCCTTGAGTGTCACTCGAGTAAAGGACCACACCGTTACACCTTCAACACTCACCTGCGCTCTCTTGCTTGTTCAGCCAACTTTCTACCCAACCGCTGAGAACCAAGGACCTCTTCCCTCAACCACTCCTGTTTTCATCCTCCACATCCTCTCCCTGACTGGGAAGAAATGTTTCCTCCCTGTAATGGTGAGAAAGCCCTGACTTCAACATCAATTCCGTCATCTCCAAACCAGCACCAAGGAGTTCAACTGTGCCTCGTTTCATAAAACCATCCACAGAGGCTGCTTGGAGGACAGGGCTTTCAAGTGTGCTCCGACCAGTGCCCTCGAGAGCTGCGGAAGAGAAAGGGGGGTCCAGGGCAGGCAGGGTAAGCCCAGCAGCCACTGAGCTCCTCTGCTGAGGGGGTGCGTGGGTTTTCATCTGATCGAAGGCCTCTTCCAACAACAAGGATACCACTCCAGTAACAGCCCTGACAGGTGGGCATCTGTCCTGTCTTTGAACAGTAACAGGGAGCAGCTGTGTTTTAATTCTGCTCATCTCACTGTTAGAAAGTTTTGCTGAACCAGTTTCTGCTTTCCAGTTTCTCCCCATAGAACAAATACAGACCTGGCCTACTCTTCCCCAAGTGACTCAGGGGCTCTCCACGATTCTGTTGTCTACCAGAAGACCAATGCTCTGACCTGGAAGCACTTAAACCACCTGCAAACAACCCTGCGAGGCAGGAAGTATTCCTTTAAAACCTGCTTATGTGTCTTTATCGCCCACTCTTTCCATGCTTAAAATCTGCTCTCATAAAGCCAGTTTCCTGACTTGCCCAGTGAAGACGAAACAGTGACCCTGACGTTCGTTCATGAAGGGGAATGACCACCTTCCAAGCTCTGGCTCAGAGCAGGGCGAAAGAGTATGGGTTCTGGAATTGGACTGACCTGGCAAAACAGTGCATCTTATAATCGTTGGCACCTGACCTTTGACAAAATACAGTGGATATGCTGGAGCAGCATTTGTTAAAAGTGAACATCTGTTACTCCATTCTTACTTCTCCATTAACTGCCACTATTAATTAAATCTATATTCTGATATAAAACTCTCTTACTTCCATTCCAGATATTATATTTATGCATCTATTTACCCATACAATATTCATGCATCTATTCAACAATCAAATGTGTATTAATTAGCTGATTTGTGCCAGGCACTAAGCTAGACAGTGTGAAAATAACAGTGAAAAATGAGAAAGTTACACTTAAGATTACAGCAAATTCTTCAAAGCCACATATTTGAGGGAGGTTATGCTTTTTTGATAAAAACAACCCTAATCATAAGATAGGCCTTTCAGAAAATCCAAACTATGGGAAACTTGACAGGGATGACAACTAGGTTTTTTCAATGACTATACTGCAAAGAAAAATAATTTATTTTTTGATGGCAGAGTTGAGAAATCTATAGATTAAAATATCCAAAAATCACAGCCTTTGGGCCTTATCTAGATCTTGATTCAAATAAACTGTATAAAAGTGATGTCTATGAAACAATGGGAAATTTGAACACTGGATATTTGATGACACTGAGGAATTACTATTAATTTTTCAGGTATAGTAATGATACCATGGTATTTCTAAAGGACATTCATCTTTTTAAGATACATACTGAAAGAGTGAGGAAGAAATGATGCAATATTTGGAATTTGCTTCAAAATATTGAGTTGAACCTTATGAAATTTTCTAAGTCAAAAATGGTTGAGCATGAGCAATTTCATATTGGAGTTAGAGAAGTGGGTGGGAAGTGGGTGGAGGTTTTTACCGAAACAATATTGGCCATGAGCTGATTAACTGAAAATGAGAGCAATGGTCTTTGGGGTAAAACACACTCATCTGTCTCCTCCCTATGTGAATAAAAACGTTCCACAATAAAAAGTTTTAAAAACTTAGGCCTTAATACTGTGCCATATTTAAAATAAGCCACAAACTAAAAATATTGAAAGTGAAACCAGAAGTATCACTACTAAAATTTTCCATCATGGAGGTAAATAACTCTAAAGTGTTAGCAATGTATCTGTTTGCCCTCAAAATCAAACTGTCTTCAGTCTAACTTGATATCGAAAGCAAACTATTTTGTATCTTTTCCCACTACTTCAACCCCTGGTTTTTAAATACGTGCTATCTAAACAGTCTGTTTTTTTCTTCAACAGTTATTCTTGATTAAAACCAGAATATCTGACTTCTCATTCACGCTCAGTGCTACGTAACCATGTGAGCATGTCACTCACCTCTCCTGAGTCACAATTTCTTCATCTCAACCTGCGGTCAGTGAACTAGATCACCGTCTCTAGTGTCGACGGATCTGTGAATGTGATGTCTGCCTCCTCCTGAGCAACTTGAGACCATCCCCGACTGAGAATGGGATACTGGCCATCCTCTCACTATTTAACAAGGGCTACCCCATCTCAAGTTCCTCAAGCCACAGGGGCTGAGGGGAATTAGCCACAGAAGTTCAGTCCACACGCTCTACTGAAAACCTCACCTGCGTGCACACGTGCACACACACACCTGTAGGGAAAACCCTTGGGAGATGGGAGCGTTGGTTCTGAAGTGGAACGTGGAGCAGAAAAAAACTACTGAGAACCACACCAGCTGAGTGCTTGTGTTGACAACTGTGTCCTAAAGCGAATGGCCTGCCACTGAATACACGTAACATACATAAAATAATGCTATGTTTCAATGTAAGTATATGTAATTTAACTTATATTAACATATACTTAAATGCCTGAAAGTATACTTAATATTATCAGACATTACCTGGTTATCAGAGCTTAGTTGCAACTAAGTGACCAGCTGACACTAGCTGTGGGGACCAGATGGCGACTTGAGACAAACTGCATCTGAACATGCAACGTCATTCATAAACTTCTCAATGAGACTGGACGAAGCAGGGATATGTGTGCTCGGGGATGCAAGGGGTTGCACACCAAAGAGGAGACGTAAAGCACATAAAACACAATCACAGAAGAAAGATTTACGACTTCACAGAGGTCCGAATACTTGTTTTTACGAAACAGAACATGAAGCATTCATAAGGTCACAACTTCAGCCTTTCTCTCTCAACAATCAAAGATTACCTTGATGTGCTTAACTCTATCTTCTTTTTCTATCTTTGGTTTCTTTCCTGTGGCAAGGAAAAAAAAAATTGGTTTTAGATTAACTTATGAAGGATACGCAGAGAAACATTTCTCCTAAGTCAATTGCTTCTGAAGCCCTCGAGGAACCTGTTACTTTAATCTGTACACAGCCAAACTTCTAAATGTTTCTTTTACTGCAAAGACCTGAAGGCTATTTTTCCCAGCCAGGTAAGGGCAAAATGATCACCTACAGGAGAAGGGTTTTACCTCTGGAGTGACTTCCAGTGTGGAAACAAAGAAATCAAGAAGGTACTATAATATATATTAGGAGGTTGATTGTTTAGCCAGTAACATCTTTAGCTACCTTTCTTGGGTCGTTCGGATAAGGGCAACATCCGGTACACTCTGAAGGCATTGTTTCCCTTCTTTATACTTTTATCCTTGACTTCTTCAATGTCAGGCAAGGAGTTCATGGCACATCGAAAATTTGCCTTCCATGTTTTTGGATCAGGTTTATCTACTCCTGGTTGATGCTTTCCTAACAAAACAGTCAGAGGTTAAGAAAAAGAGGAAAAAATTAGATATACTGTAAGAAGTTCTGGAAACAGTACTGTAGGTCAGGCGGTATACAGAAAGCCTTTATGGGCAAACCAGCCAGTTATGGGCAAACCAGAAAAAATTGGTTATCCTGGCTATCCCAAATAGCTTTAGGGGAAATTATGATGGCAGCAGAATGAAGAGTTAAGGTAAGTGGTACAGAAGGCCAGAAGGCTGGAAGGCCAAAAGGCCAATGAGCAACAGTTTTCCTTCTGTCCCTCAAATATTAAGTAATTCTAGTAAACAGCTCCTTACTTAAATTCTGTAATAAATATATTCCTGGGCACTGTTAGATTCAACCCAAGTTTACATTTTCAGCACAAACGCATTTTTCATTCCCCTGGTACACACTTGGGAAACTTATCAGAATACCACACTTCCAAGAGATTGAAAGACTGAGATTCTACAGGATGTAAGGAAGGCCATTCCTCAGTGATGAAGTGTGTACCCATGTGTCCTGCATGTACACAGAGATACATCACAGATTTTTGCAGAACTACTTTCATGAGGCCACAAGCCAGGAGATTTTCCATGTGTAGTGAAAGCAGAAACAGGCGCTAATGCCTGCCTCTGGAAACGCTGCGGGGGCAGGGTCATACCTGTGTGGATGGCCCAGTTTCTAAAGAGCGGAGCATCTTTCTCCACATCCCACCCGTGCCGAGCGGCATGCATCCAGGGGATCTGAAAAATCTTCTTTTCCTGGGAGGGAAAAAGCAAAGAAGAACTGCAACCAGAGGTTTCAGCCCACTGTCGAAAAGGGTTCTTAAGTTTTAAATAGTAAGATTCCCCACTCGTATCACTGTGTTTCTTGACTGTCTACAGTAAAATCTACTAAGAATCATGCTCGCTTCCCCAGTGGGCCCCAAATCTTGACAGTCTACCTCGGGTAAAATTCAGAGTCGTGCAGAGCCTGGGAGAATGGGAATATTCTTCTTCCAAGGTCAAAGGAGATACTTTGGGAAATGTCATCTTCCATTATCTGTACCTCTCCTCTATACCTATCAACTGGTAATGCTTATTCTTATAATGTATCTCCATCACTTGGTAAATAGGAACAGCAGTGCTGCCTTGGGTGAATTAAATATTTTTTAACTTTCCAAAAAAATACACGTGTGCTGCTAAAGGGAAGTTAGGGTTATCTGAGGTCACAGTCAAAGAGACCAAATATCACAATCTGCTTGGTATATTCGACAGAAATTTAAGATTCCCAACATTCTAACCCCTATGTGTCTACTGTTCTGTAGGAAATAGCAAAACGTGCAAACACTGATGGACAGACTACGTGGAGATGACACTCCTTTTCTGGAGAAAAGCTGCTCAGTACAATCCTTATTCTATCAGACTCTACCTCTCTCAGAGCCCAAGAGGTAACTTAAATTTGCCTAAAGTGACCCAGCAAACTCATGATTAGAAACTAATGCTTTGGAAATAAAATCGTACTCATAGTAAAACTACATTTGTGAAACTGGTTCCACTAGCTCCCTGCCCACCAGCAGCTACCAGTGTCCTGCCTCTTTACATGCGACTAACATGTTCACGTGGCTCTCGGGTTTCTTTCTTTCAAAAATCTAATGGGGTGAGTGTGTGCTATTTTTTCTGTTTTACAGATGAGGAAACTGAAGAGCAGAATTCAATTTTTTAGCAAAAGGGCACATGGAAATAAGTGTCTAGATTCCGGCCCTGGTCTGGAATCCCACATTCAATGACTGCATCACAACGCCCTGTCTCCCAGCACACCAGGGGAGTTTCTGGATTTAAGAGACTCCCTGTGAGAGGTGAGGCCCGTTGGCCTGAATGCTGGGTAAAGTCAGGAAACAGCAGTTTTTTAGGCTCTCAAGGTAGATTTAATGATTGCTGGGTATGAGGGCTACCTCCACCATTCACTAGTGAAGGAAAGAAAATGTCAGTAGGGATTTTCCACCCCTTTGGTCTCACATAATGAAATACAGAAAGGGTCCCCATCTGTCTCAAAAGGGGCTCAGGGCCTCCCCTGAACTCGCTACCTGAACTAAAAATGTTTCAGAAGCATTTGAGAGTTTCCCAAAAACTGTTAAAAGGGAAAATTCTACTGTATTTAAAAGTCAGTTAATAAAGAGGAACAGAAAGTGAGAGATTTTTTTTTTTTCATAAATGACTCTTTGTTTACTCTGTACCATCCAAAGAGATAACAGGGTTTTCAGTTTAGCCATTTTCAAAAGAGCAATGATCAGAAAAGGGCTGGGTGAAATTTTATTTTTTAATGTAGGTGAAAATTAGGAGCAGAATCACTTAAAGCAGTTTTTTGATATTCACAGGAAAATGAATAAAAATGGGGAAAAATTTTTTTTTAGTAAGAAAACTTTTCCTGAAGTGCATAACCCAAAAATCTAAAGACTTTTAAGCTTAAAGATATAGACCCTTAAAGAATTTGCTGTTTCAGTTTTTGCTGGGACAAAAGAGGAGTGGGGTGGCATAATCTGAAATCTATTTCACAAGTTACAAAGGTAACCCATAAGGTAGATCATTTTAAAGATTTGTACACATACATACACACACCAATGCATACAACCCAATACACACCACCAAATCTAGTCTCATACAAATCATGCCAAAATCAAGAAACCACAAGAGCTGATCCTAGCAGCATCCACTCTTAATATTCTTAGAAGCACTCAGGGTAAAACCATCACCAAATAAAATGAAAAATGGTACTCATTTTCAGTAGAAGTGTGGAAAGACAAGAAAACACCTACAAATCCATTTTCTTCTGATTATCTCTTTCCCTATGGCCACTCATAAAATACATACAGTAAAACTATCTGAAATAAGTCTGTTCAAAAACACATTGGCAAAACTGAAATTACTAGAATCAAGAATGAAAGAGATTGGAATTGTTTACATGATTATTGCAATGACAGATATAAGACACTATCCATTTTGGCAAAACTTAGGAAAATCGTGCAGTGCAAAGTGTAAACCCGATGTAAAAATACAGACCTTCGTTAGCAGCAATACTTCAACATGTGTTCATCAATTGTAACAAATGTACCACCCTAATGAAAGACGTTGTTAATGGGGGAAAGTGTGGGAGGGGGAGAGTGTGGGGTATATGGGAATCCCCTATATTTTCCATGTTAACATTTATGTAATCTAAAGTTACTTTAAAAATAAAGAAAAAAAGAAAGAGGATACATTATTATCGACCTTAAAAAAAATGAAAGATCATAAAGCAACACTATGAACAACTGTACCCAACAAATCAGATAATGTAGGTGAAGTGAACAAATTCCTAGAAAGACACAAAATACCAAAGCTGAATCAAGAAGAAATAGACAATCTGAATAGATCCATAACAATTGAATACATTGAATTAGTAACCAAAAAACTATCCAAAGGTCCCACCCAGGTCAAGATGGCAAAGTAAGGTGTTTCAGGGCTCTGTCCCCCTACTAAGAACTGGCAGAAACATCTTTTTCAAAGCTCCAGAAACAGCTAAAGGACTGCAGTAATGGGGTGAACGCCAAACCAAGAAAAAAGGCCACTCGAAAGGTTGGAGGGATCTCATGACACCCGCTGGCCCCTTCCCCGTCCCTCACCAGGTTGGCACAGGCCCAGCGGCACTCCCAGTGCAGATCTCTGACCCCAGATCTGGAGGGAGAAGAGTAACCCTGGTGCACACGTGAAGAGCGTATGTGCCTGGCCCAATCAGTCTGACGGTGGCCTGAGGGACACGCAGTACCAGAATTTGTCCCGCACCTAGGAGGGGCTCCAAGTCATACTGCCTGGAGCAAGGGATTGTCAGCTGTGGACATCCAGAGCAGTGTCCTGGAGGGTGAGGAAACTATTTTCCAGCGAAGAGAGGACAGTCGTATCCAAGGAAGAGTGGGGAATTTCTAGGATCACATGCATATGCCCAGGATGAGATGCATGAACAGAAGGACCAGGGACGTCCCCAAGAGCTATTCTCTAAACTCGTTTTGATAAGGCCTGAAGAAGAGCACTCAAGCAGGTCCATCTGCAAAGAATGCAACGGTGTTTTATTTTTTCCTTTCTCTTTTTTTTGTTATTTGCTCTTGCAATCAAGGAAAGCTCTGTCATATACACTAGCTGGATACAAAACTTAACGGACAGATGCCTTAGCGTCTAAATTCCAGCAACAGCATGTCATTAGAATGTCAGAATGTTCAGGTTTCAATAAAAGACTATAAAACATACAAAGTAACAGGAACTGTTTATTTTGTAAGTTCACAATCTTTACTAGACACTTGTTGTTTATGCGTGTTCATGTGTGAATGATACACTTCAATAAAAACTAGAAATTAAAAACAAAAAACAAAAAACAAAGTAACAGGAGGTGATGGTCCAGGCAAAGGATAAGATTAAAGAATTAGAAATTATCAATGAGGAGAATCAGACTGGGATTCAGCAGGATTCAACCCTGGGGACTTCTGATGTGGAGAGAGGCTCCCTGTCACCTGTGCAACCTCAGTTCCTGGTTTCTACTGCGCTGCACCACCTTGACTCTCCCCTTCGTCTCTCTTGTGTCGTCATCTTGCTGCGTGACTCACTTGTGCAGGCACCTGGTGCAGCACGTGGGCACTGGCTCGCCATGCAAGCACGCTTTATCTTTTTTTTCACCAGGAGGCCCCAGGGATTGAACCTGGGTCCTCCCATATGGTAGGCAGAGGCCTTATCACTTGAGCCACATCTGCTTCCCTTCAGAGAGGTTTAATAACAGATTAGAACTGGCAGAAGGAAGAATCAGAGAACTGGAAGATTAGACAATTGAAATCATGCCATTTGAGGAGTAGAAAAAAGAATAAAGAAAAGTGAAGAGACCCTGAGGAACCTGTGGGAAACTGCCAAGCATACCAATATACACATTGTAGAAATCCCAGAAAAAGAAGAGATAGCGAGAAAATATTCAAAGAAATAATGGCTGAAAACTCCCCAAAGTAAATGAAGGACATGAATATAGACACCCAAATTGCTCAGGAAACTCCAAACAGGATGAACCCAAACAGACCCACACTGCAGTATATAATCAACCTGTGGAATGTCAAAGAAATAATTCTAAAAGCCAAAAGAGAGCAGCAACTTATCAAGTACAATTTAAATACTGATTTCTCATCAGACCAGGGAGACAAAAAGTGGTGGGAAGACATATTTAATGTGCTGAAAATAAAAAAACTGCCAATCAAGAATTCTGTATCTGGCAAAACTGTCTTTCAAACATGTAAGAGAAAGGGGAGGAGATGTGGCTCAAGTGGCTGAGGACATGCTTCCCACACGGGAGGTCCTGATTATGTTCCTGGTGCCTTCTAAAATCAAACAGACAGACAACAAACGAATGAAAAAAAATGGAGGGGAGCCGATGCGACTCAGTGGTTGAGCACCAGCTTCCCACAAGAGATCCAGGGTTCAATCCCTGGTCCCGGTACCACAAAAAAAAAAAAGGAGGGGGGGCAGGTAGGAATTAAGACATTGGCACATAAACAAAGGCTGAGGGAGTCTGTCACCCCTAGCCTGCCCTGGAGTGATGCTAAAGAGAGCTCTGCAGGTTGAAAGGAAAGGGGAAGAAAGGACAACAGATCAAAGCTGCATGAAATAAAGATATCTGGTAAGGGCAGCAACATGGGCAAATAGAAATGCCAGTATCATTGCATTTTTAGCTTGTAATTCCACTTTTGACTTCTTTCAGGACCTAAAAGGCTAATGCATAAAATGTAATTATAGTTCAGTGGTTTGGGCCTCATAATGTATAAACATGCTATTTGTGACAAGAACTACATAAAGTTGGTAGGACAGAAGGGTATAAGAGCATAGTTTGTGTGCACTAATGATGTTAGGCTGGTATCAAATCTATAACAGAGATAGATTAGGGATGTTAAATTTAAGTCCTAAGATAACAAAAAATACAGAAAATATGCAAGCTCATAGAAATTAGAGTACAGATTGCCAGTGGTAGGGGAAAAGGGGAGTTACAGCATAATGAGTATAGGGTTTCTCTTTGGGGAGACGGGAAGTTTTAGTGACGGAAGTGGTGAGGGTAGATAATATTGTGAATGTGATTAATCCCACTACACGGTGTGCTTGGGAGTGGTTGAGATGGGAAAGTTTATGTTATATGAAATGTCCACACAACGAAAAAACAAAAAGGAAAGAGAAACTAAAGAGACAATGACAATTAAAACCATACAAGATCTTGGACAGGATCAAAGAAAAGAGGAGAGAAGGCTTAAAAGGGCATTATTGTGACATGAGAAAAATTGGGATACAGACTGTATGGGTTTTTTATTACTTCGTAACTGTCCTATAAGTTTGAAAATATTTCAAAATAAAAAGTATAAAGTTAAAAAAAAAATTTTTTTTAATTAAAAGTAATAAAAAAACAAAACTGCCTGTAAATCTGCCAGGCTCAGATGGCCTCACCACTGAATTCTACCAAATATTTAAAGAAGAACCAGTATCAATTCTTCACACACTGTTTCAAAAAATAGAAGTGGTAAGAACATTTCCCACAACCAATCACAAAGCCTGAACTAAAAATATTTCAGAACATTTGAGTTTCCCCAAGAAAGTACAAAATGTATACTCTGAACACAGCAAAACATTGCTGAAAGAAACTGAATATCTAAGTAACTAGAAAAAACACCTCATGTTAATGGATCAGAAGACCTCGTATTATGGCTATAACTCCCCAAACTGATCTACATTTTGAATGCAATCCCTATTAGAACCCCAAGCTGTCTTTTTTGTAGAAATCATTGAGCTCATTCTAAAATTCACATGGAATTGCAAGGGACCTAAAATATACAAAACAATCTTGAAAAGAAGAACAAAGTGAGAGGACTCATACTTTCCAATCTCAAAACTTCCTACAAAGCAACAGTAATCAAAACAGGGTAGTACTGGTACAAAAGCAAGCATGAAGACAACTGGACTAGAATTGAGAGTCCAGAAATAAAACTATACATTTATAGACAACTGAGTTTTGACAAGGGTGCAAAGACCACTGACTTTAGTTTCCTAGACTGCTTAAAGCAGACAGCATGAAATTGGTTGGCTGTTAACAATAGGAAATTATTGGCTTACAAGCCTACAGTTTTGAGGCCATGAAAATGTCCAAATCAAGGCATCATCAAGACCATGCTTTCTTATTCAAGACCGGCTGCCAGTGGCCCTGGACTCCTGGGTACATGCCACGCACATGGCAGCACCTGCTGGTCTCTCCCTTCCCTTCCTGGTCTCGCTGATTTCAGCTTTTGCTTCCATGGTTTCTTTTCTTCTTTTCTGTATTCATCCCATTTATAAAGGCCTCCATTAAGAGGATTAAGACTAGCCCTGGGGGAAGCGGACTTGGCCCAGTGGTTAGGGCATCCGCCTACCACATGGGAGGTCCAGGGTTCAAACCCCAGGCCTCCTTGACCCGTGTGGAGCTGGCCCATGCGCAGTGCTGATGCGCGCAAGGAGTGCCCTGCCACACAGGGGTGTCCTCCGCGTAGGGGAGCCCCACACGCAAGGAGTGCGCCCCGCAAGGAGAGCCAAAGAAAGTGCAGCCTGCCCAGGAGTGGTGCCGCACACACGGAGAGTTGACACAGCAAGATGACGGCAACGAAAAGAAACACGGATTCCCGTGCCGCTGACAACAACAAGAACATGCAGCAAATGGACACAGAGAACAGACAATGGGGGCGGGGGGAAGAGAAATAAATAAAAAATAAATCTTTAAAAAAAAAAATTCCTGTTGTTTAAAAAAAAAAAAAGACTAGTCCTGAATGAGGGAGGTTGCACCTTAACTGAAGTAGCCTCATCAAAAGATTGTACTTACAAGGGGTTTACACCCACAGGAATGGATTAACTTTAAGAATATGCTTTTCTGGGGTACACATAGTTTCAAACCACCATATCACCCAATGGTGAAAGAATAGTTTTTTTCAACAAATGGTGCTAGGATGATAGGATATCCACATGCAAAGGAATCCAGTTGGACTTACCTCACACCATTTTAAAAAATTAACTTGAAATAGATCAAAATCTAAATATAAGAGCTAAAGCTATAAAAATCTTAGAAGAAAACATAGGGATGTTTCATGACATTGGATTTGGCAATGGTTTCTCAGACATGGCACTAAAAGTATAAGCAACCAAAGGAAAAAAGATAAATTGAACTTAAAATTTAAAATGTTTGTGCATCAAGACACTATCAAGCAAGTGAAAAGACAAAGAATAGGAAAAAATATTTTCAAATCATATATCTGATGAGGGTCTAGTATCTAGAATATACCAAAGAACTCTTACAACTCAACAGCAAACAAACTAAAACTTGGGCTAAGAACCTGAATAGATATTTCTCCAAAGAAGTTACACAAATGGCCAATAAGCACATGAAAAGATAACCCAGCATCAATGTCATTAAGGAAATGCAAATCAAAGCTACAATGAGAAACCAATTCTCCCCACTAGAATGCCTATTTTTTTTTTGAAGGAAAGAAAAAAAGGAAAATAAGTGTTGGTGAGAATGTGGCAAAATCAGAATCCTCCTATATTGTGGGTAGGAATTTAGAATTGTGAAGCCTCTGTGGAAAAGAGTTCGGCGGTTCCTCAATAAGTTAAACATGGAATTACCATCTGACCCAGAAATTCCACTCTCAGGAAAATACTCAAAAGAATCGAAAACACATGTTGAAACAAAAACTTGTACATGAATGTCACAGCAGCTCTATTCGCAATATCTAAAAGGTAGAAACAATCCAAACATCCACCGACTCATAAATGGATAAACAAAATGTGTCAAATCCATTCAACTGAATATTAGTCAGCCATTAAATGAATGACGTACCGATACACGCCACACTGCGGGTGAACGCTGGAAGCGTGAGGGAAGCTCAACGGGAAGGCCACCTGTTATAGGATGCCATTTACGTGACGTATCCAGCATGTGAGCGGTTGCCGGGGGCTGGGGAAGAGGAAACAGGCAGCTGCTGCTTAATGATTACGGGGTTTCCTTTGAGGTTGCTTAAAAAAAAATGCTCCGGAACCAAACAGAGGTGATGGCTGCACAACACGGTGAATGTATTTCATGGTACTGAACTGTATACTTTAAAATAGTTAAAATGGTAACATTTTTAAAAGTCACTTTTAGTTATTCATATTGTGAAAAAAAAACTATATCAAAGATATCTTTAAAAAAACATTTAAGGAGGTAAAAAAAAAGTTTTATCTTAAAACTGAAAGAAATTATGATCAGTGGCCAACAGCCAGTCCCAGGGAGAAAGCACTGCCTTGATGTCACCTTGATTTGGACTTCTAGCCTCAGACCCATGAGCCAATACATTCCTGTTGTTTGAGCCAAACCATTGCATGGCCTTTGATTTAGTGATGAGGAAGCTACAGCAGGCGGTTTAGATGCCCTGAGTGACTGCTTCCACACCTGCAGCGCCCACCCCCCACCGTGGGAAGAACCCTGAGCTCCTACCACAGTCCAGCCACGTCTACGCAGGTACAGAGACCAGCACGGCTGTGGGCAACAGAGATGAGTACTGCTTGAATTCAGAAAAACATTAAGCTCATCTTGAGCAATGCAAAACACACCAGTCCTGTTACGTCCCTCCGCTGCTTCTTTCCTCCTGAGTTTGTAAGATTTACAGTCTGCTGCTAGTGTCTGGGCTCCTCGTCCTGATCAGAGACAGCCTGGTGTTTCTAAGTCCAAGCATTTTTGCAAAGGGAAGAAAAGGGAAGGGCTTTGAACAGCCTGATGACGTCCTGTGCTTGGAGAGGGGCCTTGGTGCCTGGACCGGGCAGATGTCCGCATGAAATGAGGACCTCGAGGGCCAGGGCGGCAGCGAGGGGAGCTGCAAGAGGAACCATGAACCTGAGGTGGCTGCCGCCTGCCCTCCTCAGGAAGGCCCGGGAGACCAGCCACAGGCAGGTGTCTGGACAAATCCAGGCTGGATCTGCCTCTCCAACAGATCAGTGACAGGAGCAGAATCAGGAGAGGGGCCCGACCACCAGGCCGGACTGCGAGTCCTCACACCCAAACACAACCTGCCGCCTTCCTTGGATTCTGACTTGAACAAATGAACTATAAAAAAAGAGTTTGGGGAATACTCGAGGCATCTCGAACTAAGGATATTGAGGACTGATGATATTAAAAGTTAGTATGTTTTCCACGATTTGATAATGGCATGGTGGGTATATTTTAAAATGTCCTCATTTCCTAGAGATGTACACTGTCACAGAATTGCTTTAAAATACCACACAGTAACACAGTCCCGCACACACCTGTACTGCCACACACAGAGGAAACAGCTGTTGATAATTATGAAATCTAGATGTGGACAAGTTTGCTACACTATTCTTTCTAGTCACCAGATGATTCAAAGTTACTTTGGTAAAATTCAAATATACTTATAAAAGAGCAAGAAACTATTCATGAGTTGTATAATCTAGTGCTAATGCTGCTTGGCTAAACTTCTCCCCTCTTCTTTCAGAGGACTCCAAATGACCTATTCCATTACCACACTTCTCCAAATTTATTGAAAGTAGGAGATGGAAACAAAGTTAAGGCATTATTTAGTTGTTTATGTGTCTCTTGCTAAGAATGCACTGCATTTGACAGACCCTCCATTAGAGAGAGAAATGTGACAAGTGACAATCCAGTGTTCATAAGTCTAATTATTTTAACTGGAAAAAACAACCAGCCACCCTTGGTGCTCCTCTTCAAGCTGGCTGCACCGTGAGTTTACTCACACAACAGTATTTACAGAGCAAGGAGCGTGCCTGGCCCCGGCGTGGCCAGGACAGCCGTGCGTGGCCCCCACTGGGGTTTCCCGCTAGGGACACTTCCAGGAGGACGTCGCCATCAACAGGATCTCTCTGAATTCCTCAGCTCGGGCGTGGGTGGACCACACAACCCCACAGACAGTGTCCATCTTCGGAGGGCTACCACAGTTTTCAGTGGGAGGAAAGATTTTTGGAATGAATTGTTTTGACCTCAGACCAACTCAAAACGTAAACAGCCATTCCTAGGCAGAATGCTTATGAATGAGAAGAAAATACAAGGCTCTCAGTTAAGTACTTATATGGACAGATGACTATCAGCAAGCCTGGAAAGCAGATGTCGCTCAAGCGAATGGGCTCCCGTCTTACCATAAGGGAGGCCCTCGGTTTGATTCCCAGGGCCTCCTGCTGAAGGCAAACTGGCCCGTGCCGCAGAGAGCTGATGGCCCGTGCCACAGAAAGCTGGCGCAGCAAGATGACACAACAAAGGGAGACACAGAGGAGAGACAGTGAGAGATGCAGCAGACCAGGGAGCTGAGGTGGCTCAAGCAACTGAGTGCCTCTCTCCCACACCAGAGGTCCCGGGATCGGTTCCTGGTGCCTCCTGAAGGGAAAGACGAGAAGAAAAGACAAGCAGACGTGGAAGAATACACAGCAAATGGACACAGAGCAGGCAGCGAACATAAAAGCAACAACGGGGTGGGGGAGGGGGAATAAAAAATATAAATAAATACATATACATACATATATATATCAACAAGCCTACATTAGTGAAAACCTGAGCCCAGGTTAACAGAAGCCTACATACAGATACATGCCCTGACCCACCGCGGCCTGCAGTGACAGTGGCCACACTGCCACAGGCACCACCGCAGCCCAGCCGAGGCCGGGCTGCCTGAGGCCTCCCGGGCCAGCTCTCCGCGCAGGCGGTGCTGACCTGCAGCCACGGGCACAGGCTCCTCCCTCCTCACGTCTCGGCTTGGAGGAGCCAAGCAAGGTGGCAGGAGGGTTCTCCTTTCCCTCTCTGCCTCGGTAGGAAGCTCGGCAGGTAAGGACAACCTGCGAGGAGCCAAGTGTTGAGAAGCACCAGGAGGGGTCCATTCCCTGCTGGTTTCACATGAGAAAACCGAGGACCAAGAGGACGGAAGGAAAGACACCACGTGGAGCGCTCAGGAAGGACCTGCCTTGACAGGCTGCCGTAACCAGACACCACAGGGCGAGAGGCTTACAGCAGCAGGGCGGGTTCCTTCAGCTCTGGAGGCGAGGCTGAGCTCCAGGTGAGCTCCAGGTGAGCTCCAGGTGCTGGTGGGGCCGCGCTCCCCAGGGCTCCAAGGAGAACCCTTCCTGGCCTCTTCTGGCTTCCGATGGCTCATGGGCTCCCGGGCTTGCGGCAGCATCGCCCGATCTCCGCCTCCATCTGCACCCAGCCTCCTCCCTGTGTCTTCTCTCCTGTCTTTTAAAAGCACACTTGGCACTGGACTTCGCGCCTGCCCCCACAGCCCCAGATAATCCCGGATGATCTCTTCTCGAGATCCTTAACTTAATTACACACAAAAGATCCTTTTTCCAAGTAAGGTCTCATTCCCAGTCCTGGTGATTAGGAAGGAGACATATCTTTGGGGGACCAGTACTCAACCCCCTGCAGAGAGCACCTAAGCACAGCACATCGGGTGCTTACCCAGTGTGATGACCCTGTGTGTCCTCCACGGCACTGAGCCAACCAAAATCAACGGCTCTGCTTACAAAAAAGGGAAAACCAAACAACTTGTTCTCCTCAGAAGTCAGGAAAAGTTGTTTTAATCTCACACTCTAATTCAAAACAAGTAATGTTATTATGTTCTTCAAAATATAATCCTGGGAAACGGACTTTGGCCCAGTGGTTAGGGCGTCCGTCTACCATATGGGAGGTCCGCGGTTCAAACCCCGGACCTCCTTCACCCATGTGGAGCTGGCCATGCGCAGTGCTGATGCGCGCAAGGAGTGCCGTGCCACGCAGGGGTGTCCCCCGCGTGGGGGAGCCCCACACGCAAGGAGTGCGCCCGTGAGGAAAGCCGCCCAGCGTGAAAAGAAAGAGCAGCCTGCCCAGGAATGGCGCCGCCCACACTTCCCGTGCCGCTGACGACAACAGAAGCGGACAAAGAAACAAGATGCAGCAAATAGACACCAAGAACAGACAACCAGGGGAGGTAGGGGAATTAAATAAATAAAATAAATCTTTAAAAAAAATATATATATATATATATATATATATAATCTTATTTAATCTCTCTGTGCCTCAGTTTCCTCATCTGTAAAATGGAAATAACATTTTACATACGAGTGGGTATTATATGAGTCAATGCATGTTCCTTGCTTAGAGGACTATTTGGCACATGGTAAGCACTTAATTCATGTTAGCTTCCATTATCATTATTATTTTTTTTTTTAAGATTTATTTTTTATTTATTTCTCTCCCCCCGCCCCAGTTGCCTGCTCTCTGTGTCCATTTGCTGTGTGTTCTGTGCGCTTATATTCCTGGTCAGTGGCACCCGGAATCTATGTCTTTTCATCTTGCTGCGTCAGCTCTCCGTGCGGGTGCGGCGCCACTCCTGGGCAGGCTGCACTTACTTTCGCGCTGGGCGGCTCTCCTTACGGGGCGCACTCCTTGCACATGGGGCTCCCATATGCGGGGAACACCCCTGCGTGGCAGGGCACTCCTTGCGCACATCAGCACTGCACATGGGCCAGCTCATCACGCAGGTCAGAAAGCCCTGGGTTTGAAACTTGGACCTCCCATGTGGTAGGTGGATGCCCTATCCGTTGGGCCAAATCTGCTTCCCTAATATTATTTCTATTACTACTTATTACCCTCTGTCTCTCCACCTCTCCTTTACTAACATCCCCCATTCTTGATACCTCCATATGTACCCCCGATCCCTGTTAATGGCAGGCAAAGGAGAAGTCTTTTATCTTGTTTCTTTGGGAAGAGACTAATTACAGAGCCCCTACAAGGGTAAAAATCTACAACACTAGAGGTAAAGCAAGCCTAGAAAAAGGCACTGTTTGCCATAAATTTCAATTTTTATGGAACCCTCACACCTTATGTTTGTGACAAGTCACTGAAATAAGCGTATATGTTTATCGACGTTATTTCTATTTACTTCATACCCCAACTTGTTTCAGAAAGGATTCACTTAAGCAGACACATTCAAATACAATAATGTTAAATTTAAAAAGTGGATGAGGGAGTAGATGTGGCTCAAGCAGCTGAGTTCCCTGCCTCCCACATGGGAGATCTTGTGTTCAGTTCTGGTGCCTCTTAAAGAAGACAAAGAAACAACAAGCAGACAGAGAGCAAAAAAACAACGAGCAGACAACAAGAAAAAACAAGCCAACAATGAGGGGGAAAAAAGTGAGCAGACAATGGGCAAAATTTAAAAATAAAAAAAATAAGTGGATGAGGTAAAAAAGAACTAAAAGAAGTAAGATTTGAGAAATATCTGAAAAGATAAAATAAAATGAAGCCAGGAGTAACATTAGGAATATATATACACTACAATATCCTGTACACTTGCTAGATAGAAGCAGGCCACAATCTGCCTGTAAGGGCGTGAGTACCTGATACAAAATGAAGCTTGACTGGTTAAAAGATGGAGGGGAGAGAAGAAAAACATATTTGCTCAGAGGAATCACAATTATTCCTGGTAGTGTTAGAAAAAGTTCTCCCTTGGGCCCTCTTACAGAAAGCATGATACATTTTATTAAGTTGCTTTTTTTTATTAGAACTATAAATCTTGAGATGTTTTTAAATTTTTACATATACTATCTCTTCCTGATTTGCCCCTAACTGCTAGGGTCAATTACATGGGGAGTTTTGAGGTTATTAAAGTAAACGAGTGTTTACGAATACACATTGAAGGTACATGGGGGGTGTTGGTAAATGATATACTAATTCTTTTCTAGGATAGACGGGTGGGCCCACAGACAGTCTTCATGATAAAACTGAAGAGAAGACTTTTTTAGAGGACAAAAACCAGAGGTCTCTTTGCATAGAGAATCCTGAAAAGGAAATCGATATGTTCCATTCTCAATATAAACCCTAAAGTGTCTATGGCCTGTAATCCTAGAAAGCCAGCAGAAGCTGACAAGGAATCTGGAGAAGGAAGAGGGGGAAACTCATTAGAGGAAAACATGGCAACAAGTTTCTCATAAAGTCATTCAAAACACGAAGGTGAGCAGAATTGAAGTCTGAGAAGATAAGAAAACCTTTATCTAATTTAATGTTTCTGATTTTTTTTTTTTTTTGTTAGTTGCTTTGAGCAATAAAGGTGCGTAAGATTTTAAACACGAAGAACAATTTTACTCTTTACACGCGCTTGCTTCCGAGCCAGGGTACCACTCCCGCCCATCCTCCCGGTGCCACGCCCCCCATCTCGCTCTTTCCCACCAAAGCACTTACCTTGTTAAGCCACTTTAGCCCAGGTATCGTATTTGAGTTTATCTGCTCCTCCAGCCACGGGCGCATCCGCATCCTTTCCACAGGCATGGTTCCCTTTTGCAGAAGAAGCAGCACATTAGGCATTTCCACTGCTAACTGCCCAGCTCTGAATTAGACTTCTACCCCTGCCTGTCTCTGGGGCCCTTCCTCAGCATCGCAAGCCTCTGTGTGCTGCCCTGGGCAGGGGTGGGGCTCAGGGAAGGGTACTGAGGCTTTACCCTGAAGTCCCTGCCCATGCCTGACACTGCCCCTCACTCCTGCTGAACCACTGGAGAACGGACTGGGAGACACCCAGCCGGCCAAGGCTCAGCCCTCCTGGAGGCCTTCCCGAGGCCAGGTGTGACCCTCCCCCCCGGCAGCAGGGGCAGCAGAACCTGCCACGCGCCAGGCACGCGAGGGCCCGTCGTTCACCTGCCACACGCCAGGCACGCGAGGGCCCGTCGTTAACCTGCCACGCCAGGCACGTGAGGGCCCGTCGTCTACCTGCCACGCGCCAGGCGCGCGAGGGCCCGTCGTTCACCTGCCACGCGCCAGGCACGCGAGGGCCCGTCGTTCACCTGCCACGCGCCAGGCACGCGAGGGCCCGTCGTTCACCTTCCACGCGCCAGGCACGCGAGGGCCCGTCGTTCACCTTACGCGCCAGGCGCGCGAGGGCCCGTCGTCTACCTGCCACGCGCCAGGCGCGCGAGGGCCCGTCGTTCACCTGCCACGCGCCAGGCGCGCGAGGGCCCGTCGTTAACCTGCCACGCACCAGGCACGCGAGGGCCCGTCGTTAACCTGCCGCGCCAGGCACGTGAGGGCCCGTCGTTTACAATACCTTCGGCTCAGTACCTTCCGAGCCCCCAAGAGTGGACCAACCAAAAGCAGCCAAGAACCCATTTTCTCCTTTTGGGTACCTGGGGTATAAATGCTGTAAACCCCAACACTGGCACTTTAAAACTCTAAATGAACCTGGGTTCCCCCGGGGTTCTCCTCTGACTTGTTCTATCTGCTTTCAGAGCTCAGCAGGATCTTCTGCTCTGGCTTCGCCTGTGCTTCTACCCCAGTGCAGTCTCACTCTCTCTCTCAAGCATCTTTTTTCCATACCACCCCCACCACCCATACCATCTTCTTCACCCTTTAACTCAATTTCTCCCTGCGAATCAGATCAGGGCCTGAACACCGTCACACCACCCAGCCCTCACATCGCCTCTCCTCTCCATCTGGACAGTCCATCAAAACACATTCAGGACAGAATCACTAGTGAAGTACCTCCCAGATGTCTACCACTCATCTTCACCCTATTTACCCCTAAATTTAAATTTAACCTGGAGTCCAAGAGCAGAGACAATGATGACCCAAGTCCCTTTCTGGGGGACTTCATGGCTAGTGTCACATTAGGCCTTTTTCAACACTCTGCAGCCTCGTGCTTCTTTTACTCACTTTTTCCAACAAAAATGAGCTCTGAAAATTCTTCAGATGAATTTGAGCTATTACCAAAGTCCCAAGAACTCTCTCTTGGGAAAAACAGGTGAAATATGGAAGCATTTTCTGGACTTGGGAATTGTCTTGAATGACACCACAATGGCAGATATAGGCCATTATGCATCTTGCCGTAACCAAGGTAAACTGTAATGTAAACTAGAGTCCACGTTTAGCAGCAATGCTCCAAAACGTGTCCATCAATTGTAAGCAATGTAGGGTGCTGTTAAGGTGGAAAATGTGGGAGGGGAGGGAGAGAGGCATATGGAAATCCCCTATATTTTTATGTAACAATATGTAATCTAAATTTTTAAAATAAAAAATATATTAAAAAAAAAACTCTCTCTTGCAGTTTGCAAAGGACCTCTCTTCTCCTGCGACCCCCTCATCAGCACAGGGACCCTGCTCAGCGCCTCCCACCCCCTTTCCCTGGCACGCCTCTGCAGTCCTCCTGGCCCACTCGCTGGTGCACACACCTTCTGCTCCCTGGCTCACATCATCCCCTCTGCTCTCCTTTCCCTGCCTTGAGGATCTCAAGACACAAAGTTGGCAGCAAAGGCAGGAGCAATTCATAAAGTAGAGGGAAGGACAGCTGCAGGGCAGTCATGGTAGTTCACTAGTGGAGAGCAGCAGGTGCTGGCCCACAGCGACGGTCAGCCCACTGTGGGTTACCAAACAGAGTGCTCCAGAAAAACGAAGAGGGATGTATAAGGGGCCCTGCTTCTGACTCGTAATTATTAGAAATAGGATATTTCCTCCTTTCCCCCACAAATAACCTCCTTGGAAAAAACAGTCATCTGAAATATTTCAAAAAGCTTTTTTTGTCTTTAAAACTAAAGCCTGTGGATCACAGAAGGGTTACAATGGCAGGGGAGGGCCATTAGTGTGGGGTGTCAGAGATGGGGGATGCATAGGAGGAGGTTCACCTGGGCATACGTATAAGGCATATAAATGTGTTCAGGTGTTCATGGGGCACTGTCACAGTGGGTAGAGAGCCACACAGAAACCTAAAGAAGATCAAATTCCCATCCTGGGGAGCTCTGCCACATGCTCTGTTGAAACAGCAAGAGTCCCCCAAGTACAGAGGCCATGGCTAGTGACGGAGGATGGTCCACTGATGGGCCCTTGATACTGATGGCTGTGCTTATGCTTTACTCCTGAAATTGAAACTTAGCTTAGTATTACAGGGTGCCTAAGCGTTACCTCCTGAGCGTCTCTTTTTCACTCAGATGTGGCTGCTCTCCAAGCGAACTCAGTCTATAAATGCAGTAACTTCCTCTCAGCATGGGACATGACTTCCAGGGATGAACCTCCCTGGCACCAAGGGATTACTACCAGGCACCAACTAGCAATGCAACTGGAAAAAGACCTTGACCGAAGGGGAGAAATGTAAAGACACATGAGTTTGTATGGCTAAGAGACTTCAAAGTGAGTCAGGAGGTCATTCCAGAGTTACACTCATGCATGTCTCAGCAGGATCACATTCACTGCCAAATAGACACTACCCCAAATAGTGGGGCTCCTGAGGGTTCTGGAGACACCAGGTACTGCAGTCAGGGTAGATAGCTCATGAGTTTGGTGCCGTGTCAGTGGGCCCTACTTTGGGGTTTGTGTTCCCCAGTGTGACAGAATTGGACTCAGTTGTGGTTCCCCTATACATGGCTCTCTGGGCCCTTCTATTTGAACCTATAGTCAGTGCTGGAGTTGGTAGGTGTACGTCCAAGAGACCGGAATCTTTGGACTGTCCAGTGCCTCAAAAGAGTTGCAACACCTAATCGCCAATTCATTGGACTCACCCAGGACAATTAACAATGAAGTGATGATGGACAGCCACCATACCAAGGAACTGAGAGAGTCTACAAGTGCAAGCAAGAGAGCCCCATCCATTGATCCTATGGGACTGAAGCCCCCTCTCAATTAGAGGTGGAGTGGGCATCCCCATCCCAGAATCCCCAGGAATGAAGAATGAACTATGGCCTACGAGTGGACTTACTGGTATTCTACTATAGATTTATTGTGATTCTAGCAATGGAAGAACTTATATCATTAATGTGGAAGAAGTGGCCACTCAAGGTTCTGAGGCCAGGGAGAGGGAGATGTGTAATATGGGGATATTTGTGGGACTCAGGAATTGTCCTGAATGACACTACAATGACAGATACAGGCCATTATTTATGTTGCCATAACCTAGAGAATTATGTGGGAATGTAAAGTACAAGGTAAACTATAATCCATGCTTAGTGGCAACGCTCTAAAATGTGTTCATCAATTGCAATGAATGTACCACACTGATGAAGGATGTTGTTAATGGGGGCAAATAGGGGCTGGGTGGGGAGCAGGGCATATGGGAATGCCCTATATTTCTTAAGTAACATTCATGTAATCTAAGTATCTTTTAAAAATAAAAAAGAACAAAGCAAAAAGGTTTAGAAAGAAATGGATAAGGTATTGAATGAAAGAGCCTCAGATAAGCTTTAATTTAAGAGAAAGGAAATAGAAGATGCAATTCCCTGAATACCATTTAGTTTGAATAAACTTTAACTTTTAATAAGGTAAAAAACAAAAACAAAAAACTAAAGCCTGGTGGGGAGATAGCTACCATTACCATAGGCAGCTAGGTAGATGGGGATAATATGAATCAGGACTTAGCACAGTCCATCACTGTCTCCCAGAAAATACCTCTTTTCCTCCTACCACATTGCCTAGATCTCACTGAGGAGACCTGGGGCTAGGTCTTTGGGTCTCTTTATTATGGTCAATCTCATTTTCATGGATTCTGCATTTGCCAATGGGCCTACTCATTAAAATTTATTTGTAATTCCAAGATCAATACTCATGGTGCTTTCATGGTAAAATTCATATACATGCACAAGAGCAAAATTTGAGTTGCCCAACATACATGCTCCCAGCTGAAGTCGGAAAAGGTGACATCTCTGCCTTCTTGTTTCAGCTCTAATACTCTAAGATGTATCCTTTTCACAATATACTTAGCAACATGTTTTTCAAATTTTTGCATTTTTAGGGTGATATCAGGGTTTAAAATGTCCCCCAAGTGTAGTGCTGAAGTGCTGACTAGTGTTCCTAAGTGCAAAGGGCTGTGATATGTCTTACAGAGAAAATACATGTTAGATAAGCTTCATTCAGGCAGGAGTTACAGAGCTGCCCGCCATGTGTTAGTTTTAATGAATCAACACCTTATTTAATGAACTCCCATCACCTGCCCCCAATGGGTATGATTAAATTAGCTTAAATTTATATTCAGAGGCTTTGTTCAACTGTTGCCCTAAAATGGTCTGAAGGCAAAGATAAGGTTTCTACCTGTGGCTATATGACGGCAGTCTCCTCTAAAACAATGATGAAACCAAGAATTTCCTAAGGAACTGTTGTATGCAAATTTAAAGAAGCAAAAGATAAACAAAATGCACATAAAACAAGGTTATGTACTGACTGGTTGAGAAAACGCTGACCAGAGGCTCTTAAGAATCTAACCCAGTTTTTCTCATAGGTTTCAGTATTCACTAATTCAGTGTTCTCAGCAACTTTATAGAGCATAACTACCGTAAATAACGAGAAACAACTCTATCTATACCCCATCTTCAGGGATCTCACCTAGTCTCACAGCCCCCACGTTCCCAAATGTAATCTCTAGCTGGAACCCCTTCCCAAAATTCCAATTCATCTACGTATACTGAATATCTTCACCTGGATGTATTCCACATTTACCACATCCCTACTGCCGCCCACACCCTCAAAACCTGCTCCACTCCCAGCCTTCCCCATCTCCATTAACGACAAATCCACCGTACCAGCTGCCCAGGCCCAAACCCTCGGCATCATTCTGTCCTCCTCTTTCTCATACCCACATCCAATGTGTCACCGGTCTTGTCAGCGTCACCTCTCAGTTACGTCCTGGATCATCCCATCTCTAGCCTGAATTATAGCATCACCTGCCCGAGACCCTTCTGTCCACACTTCTTCCTTTAGTCTGTTCTCAGTAGAAGGACCTGTATGCTCCTTTTAAAACAGAAGCCAAATCCTCTCACTCCTCACCTCGCAACCCGGCAGTGCCTCCCACTCAGAGTCAAGTCAGTCTGTGCCACAGCCCATCAAGCCCTACACAGGCAGGCCTCCGACTTCGCTGTCTCCTGTTCCCTGCCTCCTCTAGTCACCCCACTCCTTGCTCGCTCTTGAACCTGTCAAACATCCTCCTGCCCGGTTTTGGTACAGGCCGCTCACTCCTTCTGCCAAAAAAGCCCTTCCCCCATATATCCGGGGGGCTCGTTCTCCTTGCGCGGGGCCTCTATTCAATTCTCACCTTCTCAGTGTGGCCGAGTCTAACCCATGTATCACTGTCCTCCCCACCCCCTCACCCAGGCTAGCCTAAAGTACTTCCTTAACGTCCAGGCACTACAGGCAGGGCAGACCGCTCAGGAGTAACGCCTGCCAGTGGGCCCTACTTTGGAATTTACGCTCCCCAGGGGGACAGAACCGGACACAGCTGTGGTTTCCCTACACGTGGCTCTTCTGTCTGAACTTATTAGTACTAAGGTTGATAGGTACTAGTGTCAACCCTACTTGATATATAATAGTACTAGGGCTGATAGGCACCCAGCTGATAGGAGCGGGGCATATGGGAATCCCCTATATTTTAATGTAACATTTATGTGATCTAAATATGTTTTTTTAAAATAAAAACATATTAAAATTTTTTTTAAATAAATAAAATACTTTCTTATTGCGTTGCCTGTCCCCTGCCCCCCTTAAACTGAGAATAATAAGTTCCTAAAGGGCCTTGTATTTCCCCAGCAGTTGGAGCTCAGAGTCCTTGGTGTCTAATACCCACTTGTTAAATGAACAGATTTAAGACAGAAAAGATTAAGCAGGAGAAAACAAGCTGAGATGATTTGGGCTGAGTCTGACAGGCCCATCTTTCAGCATTTACATGGACACAGCCAAGGGGAGGTGTATTCTAAAAGTCTAGCCCTCTGCAGAGAGGTAGAGGAGAGAAGCAGAGATGCCAGCCGCGGGGGGAGGTGAGAGGGCCAGCGGGAGCAGGGGTGCAGCTGGGCGCGGCTGCTCGGGAAGCTCGGCAGAGGAGAGGCAGAGGTGGTGAAGTCAGCACGCGGGGCCAGAGCCCAGTCAGAGGAGCCGAGCAGTGTGGGGCTGTGGAAGACAAGCAGTGGCGGAGCTGTGGTCTTCAGGAAGGTGCTAGGGATACAGTGCTGAATGACACAGCCTCAGGCACCAGTGACGCACCCCAAAGAGGGAGAAGGGCTTCCGTCAAATGCCCATGCCCATAGATTGTTACGTGAAAACACGTATGGGGTCCCATCTACGGTGAGGGAAGGAGTCCTGGGAAAGCCTGAGGCAGTGGGCAGGCCGGGGGAGAGCCATAAAGGCCCCGAGGCAGGAAGGGACCTCAGAGGCAGAAGGCCTCCAGACGGCAGTGGGCAGCAGGAAAGGTGTTAGAGACGAGACTGACCCTGCAGGGCCTGAGAACAGGCCCAGGACGTCAGTCTAGGTGGTAGACTGAACGTGTACCCCAGTGTGGACATGTTCTAGGTTCTGGTGGGTGTGGACCCATTTACATAAGATCTCGTTAAGATGTTACTACAAGTGAGATGTAGTAGCATCTGCATCGAGTTAGGCTTTAAAACAGATTCCTGGAGTCCTTTAGAATCAGAGTTGAAAGTCAGAGGTGGAGAGAGGCCACCGGAAGCAACCAGAGGCTGGAAGTCAATGGAGCCCGAGAGAAAAGGGAGAAGACACTGCTACGTGCATCGCCACGGGGCGGAAAAGCCAAGGAACCCGAGACTGCTGGCCAGTCAGAAGATGCCAAGCCCGGGGGAGGGAAGCCTTCCAGCCTCGAAACCACAAACCAGTAAATGCCTATTGTTAAGCCAGCCCATCCTAAGACTGATGGGAAAATGGAAGGATTTAAGTGAATGAATGGTGTCAGTTTGGTTAAGAGTTAAAGTTAAGAGCTTATTATAAAACCTAGTCCAGTACTCCACCAACTTTAATGTGCCTCAGTTCAGCAGTTCTGAGTGGGCCCTTTGAGTTTACATTCTAACAAGCTCTCGGACTCCAGGCCACACAGGGGAGCAAGGCTCTGCGTTTCCACTTTTTTTTTTTAGGTACTAGAGCGGGGATTGAACCTGAGACCTCGTATGTGGGAACCTGGCACTCAACCACTGAGCCACATCGGCTCCCGAATTGTTTTTTTCATTTGTTTGCTTGTTGTCTGCTTGTTTTTAGGAGGCCCTGGGGATCAAACCCAGGACCTCCCATGTAGGGAGCAGGTGTACATTCACTTGAGCCATATCCACTCCCTTACTTTTATTTTTAATTACTAGTTACCCAGCTCTTCTGAGACTTCCGTAAAGTTCTGTTATTCTGGCAAGCAGATCTCCATTATTCCTATATGTCAGACTTTGCTATATCCTCTGTTATTCCATCCTTTATTTATGTGCTCTGCCTTTCTAACAAGGAACAGCTCAGCCAAACTCCAAAATTTATATCTCACCTTGCCAAAAAAAAAAAAGCCATGATGAAATCAAACATGTAAAACTTTTTCAAAATCTAAATCAGATTAACTGTCATTAATTATAAGTTGATTTTAAGAAAAGCAAACAAAGCAAGTATTTTTTCAGAGTAGGGTGAATTGTTACAAAAGAATTCACTTATTTCAGGAGATTATATAAAGTATATATAAAGTAGCGAGGATGCCCTCAGTGATATATCATGAAAAGCCACCCTTTTACATGAAGGCACTTCCCCTTTTTTACTTGATTTTACAGCCTCCCTTCATCTCCCACACATAGGCCAAGTGATGCACTACCAATGGTCTTGCTACGTGACAGAAGAAAAAGTTTGCAGTTTAACACAGATTTCTCATGACTATCAAGAGTGATATAGCCTTACGGCTGTGAAAAAGAAAATACCAAAGGTAGAATTCTAGCTACACTGAGCCTTGTACCAGACACTGACCAGTCTGCCACTAAAAATGAACTCTATTTCCAAAGACTAAAAGACCATGAGTCAGAGCTCAGAGTGCTGAAAAAAGAAGGTGCTTACTTGGCATGTATGCCCCAGCTTCCATCAATGAAATTCAAGATGTCAGATCAGTCTTCTTTCAATGAGGCAAGTTTCTCAAGGGCATTCCTGCCCACACCATGTGAAACCTGAACACAGCTGAGAAGGTATACAGCTGGTGGAGAAGACACAGAGGTGCTAATTTTGCCAAAGACCAGAGTACATCAGAAATCAGGACCTTTATGCTCTCATTGCTACTGGTAAGGGATTCCTGGACAAGTCACCTAATCTGTCTGCTTCACATTTTGAACATCTAGAAAAATGGGAGGGAATCTATGATTCTATGAGTCCTTTTGTAACAGGAAGACGCATAATTTGATTTACCTGTTTTGTACACTGGGTTGTTATTAAAAGTGAAATGCTAAAATTCTACGGCTCTGTAAATCTAAAATATGAACAACCTCAGCTTCAAAGAAAACAAAACATGAAGGGCCTACCCTTGAGCGTAACACAGACACTCTGTAAAACCACCTCTGTGGTCTGGGATCAGGACACTCTTCCTAACCCTGCAGCTGGCTACAAACCCGTTCAGCACATGGTGGGCATAGAGGGTATTTCTGGAGCCAGGGCTGCTGCAGAGACGCACGTAAGCTGTTCAGTGTGCTTTGTAAGGTTTCAGATGGGGCCCCGCGACGCTGAACAACGCTACGGTTCTAATTAGTGCCAGTCCAGGCATCGTGAACTTTCGCCTCAATAACTGAGGGCTGGACCATGGAGCAGTAACTGCGATGGCCACCCTCACTGAGCACTGACTTGCCAGGCATCTAACTAGGGTCTCTATGCCTTTTCTCATTTAAGCCTTACAACCTTAGGAGGCAGGGAATTTATCTCCTGTTAAAGATAAGGGTAGGCTGAGCAATCTGCTAGTAAATGGAGGAGCCATGACTCATAATCAGATCTGTATAACCTGAAAAGCCCAGGCTCATAAATCTGAAGCTCTGCTTTTTCTTACCATTAAAAACAGCCAGCTGTAAGGATGGCCTCTGAACCATTCTCCCTACAGAGCCCTTCCTAGTTACTCTCTGTCTTGCATACCACGGCCATGTTAATCTTCATAAAATACCTCTTTAATCATTTTAATTCTCTGTTCTAAGAGCTTCTGAATGTCTCTGCTGAATTTAAGATAATAAAATCCTTGGTTGAGAGAGAGGGGCTTCTGGTAATGGCACATTAGGCAATTCAGGCCCAACTCTTATGGTGAATGAGTCAGAAACTTGGACAAAATACATTTTAAAAATCTGTCCTAAAGCATCAGATAGCAAACAAGGGTAAAGAATTGAGGACAAGATCTAGAAGAAGAAAGAAACCCAGGAAGGTAAGTCCTGACATTCTGGGCTGCTTTTCTCCTAGCCAAGGGGCACTTACTGATTCCAGAAGAGATGGCTATGAGGCCATGACATATTCAGGTGACTAGGGCATAAGAATTACAAATCAGGGCCTACCCAGGAGAGAGGAGTCCCATAAACAGGTCTCATACACATAGAACAGATATCCAGATACCAAATGTTTTCAGATGCAGCCTTTAAAGCTACTATCCAATATGTTCAAGGAAATAAAAGAGAAGGTGGAAAACTTTGGCAAAGAATTGGAATCAAGGTATTCTAAATTCCTTGCACGGTATAAGAAAAAGTAAATATACTAATTTATACTAGACTTCAATAGGTCAATGACAACGTGTTATCTCTAGCGTAAGTAAAATCCTTGATTCTTGAGCATTCCATCTTGAATATTCAAGACTTTCTAAAAATAGATCTAAAATCTTTCTTCCAACATTATCTCCCATTCCTCCTCCCTTACCAACCAGGCAGGTCCTCTAACCATTTCCCACAAAGTACTTGGACAATTCGCCTTAGTTCACCTCTCCAAGCCTTAGTTCTGGTTGACCTAAGGAAGAAACAGATGTCTAAGGAGGCTTGCAGGTACAAGAACACCCAAGAGGCGAGAGCAAACTGCAGAATCTGGAGACACAGCAAAAATGCCAAACAGTCAAGGGGAGATGGGCAAGAAGAAAGCTGAGAAAAATGGCAACCTGTCAATTCATCAGTTTACACTGACAGACCACAGGAGACAGGTCGGAGCTGGAGAAGAGTGAAGGCAAAGGGATGGACGTAAGTTACCAAGAAGAGCCTTCAGTTTGGTTCCACATTGCAGGGGTTGACAAGTAGTGCTCTGCCCCATTCTTCATTCCTTTTGCGGCCGCATCGCTTTCTTTTTAGTGCCCACGATGGCTCTTGCCACCTGCCAACATAGCCATGCGCCTACCCTCTCTTAGCAACCTACAGAAATCTTACCCTCCCAACAAAAGCTACTGCAAATCTGTTTCCACCCATTAAGCCTGCTCTCACATCTCAAATCACTGGACCCTTCTTTCCTGTGGCATATATTGCCTGCATTATCCAGCTAACAAATATTTGTATCAGCAAATATTTCTAAAACACATATTAGATATGGTATTGTATATAGAAGCACAGTAATGATGCATTAAATCATTGCTTATTCGATACCTAGCAGTTTATTTCTGTTTTTCTGAAATTATATATAAGTAGGAAAATAGTGTTAAGAGTAGGATTTCTGGACTCTGCCAATCTTGGTATAATCAGAGGGACAACTGTTAATAGCGTGACTCTGTATTTTACTAATCTTCTGTGCTCTTTTTCTCATCTAAAAAATGTGTACAATAGTAATACCTATGAAAATGTGTTCATCTGCACAAATGTGTTAATAAAGGGAGTTATTTATTTTAAAAAATACATATTAATACAAGGAACTGTGCTAAGTGCTATGGAGGATTCAAAGACGTGTAAGAAATTATCACTATGCTAATGAACTAGTAAATTAGCTGGGGATGTGAGATATAAATCGTTTAAAGTTAAATAGTAGTATAATTGTAATAATTAAAGTCCATGCAAGAGAGATCAGAAGTCAGTAGGTGATTAATTGCCAACTAAATGACCGAGTTCATAAGGAACAAAAATCATTCTGAAGTGGGTCTGTAAGGGAAAACTTTTCGGTAAAGCAGGGCTCACAGGCTGGAGGAACTGCCTAGACAGAGGGAAGGCAGCAGGCAAGCCCGGCAAGGTGGAGGCTGGTGTAAGTGGCCGCCGCAGGGCAGAGGCAGGTGTGTTTACTGATGTGGGCAGAGCAACTGACTGCAGCAGGAAGCTGCCCCTGGGGTTTTGATGTGCTGGATATTTGGGATGAATCATCTCGAACCCTCACAATGGCCCAGCAAGTTAAATACTATTACTCCCATTTTGGAGATGAGGAAAAGGACAGCTTGATAAGGGAAAAGCCAACTTGTCCAAGTCCCCCATGCCTCTAGATCTTCGAAGACTCAATATTTTTTTTTTTTAAGATTTATTTATTTCTCTCCCCTTCCCCCCCCACCTGCCCCAGTTGTCTGTTCTCTGTGTCTATTTGCTGTGTCTTCTTCTTTGTCTGCTTCTGTTGTTGTCAGCGGCATGGGAATCTGTGTTTCTTTTTGTTGTGTCATCTTGTTGTGTCAGCTCTCCGTGTGTGCGGCGCCACTCCTGGGCAGGCTGCACTTTCTTTCGCGCTGGGCGGCTCTCCTTAAGGGGCGCACTCCTTGTGCATGGGGCTCCCCTACGCGAGGCACACCCCTGTGTGGTAGGGCACTCCTTGCGCGCATCAGCACTGCGCGTGGGCCAGCTGCACACGGGTAAGACTCAAGATTTGAACCCAGGTCTTTCTGGAGTTCATGATAAAGGCCATGAACCAAAGAAACACTCCATCCAGAGCCAAATGGAGGCAAGGAGCTAATCTAGAAGCCATGGCTCTGGGTGAGAATGGTGGCTATGCGGATGTACAGGGAAAGAAAGACGCAAGTAGAAATTCACTTAGAGAAATCTAATAGCAATCTTTGGCAGTAATTTTTCCTGGGCATACAGTAATCCTTCCCAAAATCCAAGTTCCTGTCATAAGACATCCTACACTCTTCACATGGACTTCTGTAGACCTTTTCAGCAAAAAGAATTTCAGTTCAAAATGATGTAAATAGAGAGTAAGTTGCAGTTGGAAGTAGATACTCACCGTTACCAGTATCCCCCCATTACAACATTCATTCAGGTGCTTACTAGGAACCAGACACTGTCGGATGCTTTTCGTCCATTATTCCATTTAATCTTCAAACAAGCTACAGGTAGTATATAGCAACTTATCGCCACTTTAAAGATTAGGAAACTGATAGAGAGGTGAAGCTTCTAACCAAGATCCACAGCTACTCAGTAGAAAAGCTAGGATTCAAACCAGATCTGGCTGACTCCAAGGGAAACCAAAACTCTCTAAACCACTGTTTTTCAAACCCATTAGAGGGTCACAAAATTGATTTTTTGGCTCAGGATCAGCACTTTGAGTTTAATTTTAACGGACCAGAATACAGAATAGAAACTCTGAGAGAGCATCCCAGGCAGTAAGAGTAAGCAATGTTTTATGAAACTTTTGTCTCAGTTCTATATTGTATCATATTATATCATATATCATTTCATATATCACATCAGATCGTATTTTATCCTGGCACGGTGATCAAAAGAATGTGAAAACAATGCACTAGGCTGAACTGCCTCCCAAGCGTTGTATGCAGATTTGTGTGGACAAGCAGATGGAGGGAAGGGGTGCTGGGAGAGGGAGATGCAGGAAAATGAGGAAAGGCAAACCCTCAGAACTACACTGACTAGAGGAAGATTGAAATTAAATGTATGGGAGAAGATTTATGGCATGTGTTTGCCAGGAAAACATCACGTTGAGAACTAATATAATATGACCTTGTATATCAGGAACAGTTACCTAGTCAGTTAGGCTTAATACTTGTCTGCCTAAGGTATTCAAATAACTCTACAAACTCTGGTGGGAGCCAGGAGGATGACGTAAACAATTATCAGTTATGAAATCAGACAGACATTTAACATTTGGATGGAGTGCCAAACACACAAAAGAAACATGCTTCAGCAACAAAGCAACACCAATTTTTAAAAGTTTCCTTAAACTTCAGGAGAGTTAATAGGCAATGGAAATCGGTGTTATAATATCCATTGTATCACTGATGTAAGCCTTATTTATGTGTTTATTGTTTTACTTTACTGAACTTAAAAAAAAGAGACTTCTTTTAAAAATTCTAGTCTCTAGCCCATAAATCTCATAAGCTTTTAAGCAATTCAACCATGAATTCTGCAGAACCCAACCTTGAATGATGTGTCAGGATTGCTGTAAATGGTTTATATCTCCAACTATATCATAACACATAGTTAAACTGTTCCACCCTATCACCTACACCAGAATCCCAAAACAGCCTTTACCTTATTACCCGTGGAACTTGAAAAAAAAGGATTCCCTGGCCCTGTGCCTGCCCTACTGAATAAGAATCCCCAGAGCTTAGGAACCAGGAATGTTCTATTATCATCATCCTAGAGGAATTCTGAGATACAGCCACTGAACTGCCATTTAGTGCCCACTAGCCCAGTGACCTTCCAGGGTCCAGATGTTTAATAAGCATCTCCAACTGAGTCATGGGGAAATTTGGGGGGGGAGCAATGGTGAATACATTTCACTGTGAATGGAATACAAATGCATATGAAATTACAATTCTAAAGTGCCTTTAAATACCACAAAACTAGTTTTCCATGCTGAGAATCACCCAAATGACAGTTTTACAAATTTACCATCTACTTCACAAAAATTACCCTGTCTCTGACCACAAACTATTCTGGTACCTGAAACTGTAATTTATGGACAGAGAAACTGACTGAGGGCCTCCACCTGTGTGCTCAAAGGATTCCAAAATGTGTTTTTCAGTACAGGGATGACCAGTGGTCATTCTAGAAAATCGTTGTCAATGCAGCCTAAAGAAGAGAACAGGAGTCCTTTATCCAGGCATAAGCCTTAAATAAATATATACACATATAAAAATAGCATGTCATGTTTATGCAAATGTAAGCCCGCAAGCTTTCATAGGTTAGTTACCCAGAGAAATTCAAGAAATACGGTTCAAAACTACTAATGGGAGCACAGCTAGACCTCTCTCCATTGCCCTTGACCTTCCCAATTGCCATTCAGTTACAAGTTGTACATCTCACTCCCATCTCCTATCTGATGCCCCGGTTACACAACCCTCTTTCCTACCCCTTCCCTGCTGCCCAACGCAGAGGCTCCTTCTCCCTTGTCCCTTTACTGGTCATTCTGCCTTCAATCCATCCTACCTTCTACTCAGCGATCGCAGAAACACAAACCTGACCTTGTCCCCACATTCTTAAACCTTTCAGTAGTTTCCCATCTGATACCCTGCACATAGACGCCCTGCCGTGGCCCTCAGGGCCCTCCCAGGCTTCCAGTGCCCTTCAGGGCCCGTCACCACCATCTTACTCCACAGCACCACACTCCATCCCACCCACGGACTCCACTTCCCCAACGTGCCTTCTGGTTTTGACTTTGCTACCCTGTCCCCTCTCCCTAGAACGTCCACCTTCTCGACATAGTCACCCCGACCACTTCTCCACTAAGATCATCTCCCTCTTGCTGTTGGCTATCAAGATGCATGCAGAACTGGCATGATGATAGATGTATGGTTTACTGCCTCGTCTGAGCTTTCAGAGTCTCTGTAGACTTTTTATGCTTTCCCTTTATCAGCTCCCGTTTCCATTTCAAATTTTTCTCCCTAACTCACTTCTACTCTCATCCAGCAAGGAATCATGCCTCCAACGTCCTAGAGAAAAGCCATTATGACTCCTCCTTCTTAATCTCTAGCTACCTTCCCTCTTCAAAGACGTCTCTACTACGGTGACCTCCTTTTTCTCTCTTCTCAACAGGGTGGCAGATGATGCCATTGTGTCCAAAGGAACAGGGGACATTTAAGAGGAGAGTTACGAGTTGTGGTTTTAGACCTACTGAGTCTGAGGTATCTTTGGGATATCCAAAATGAGATGTTGGGTAGGCAATTAGACTAGATCTCAGGAGAAAGGGCAAGCTTTGAAATATCCAATCATTCCTGTAAACACTATTCAAAGGCAATCACTTCCACAAGGCCTATCCCAGCCAACTCAGCACACAAAATCCCCCCTTCCCTTGAGTTCATAAAACACCCTGCTTCTCACAGTCATTTAACATTTCTCTTATGCTGCCTCATCGTCTCTCACAGTTTCACTGTGTGCCCTAGTTCATTTAGACAATATGCTCCTTTCAGACTGGAAACTTATGTTAATATTGTTTTGTGTCCCATTGTACTTTGCATCCAGCAGATGCCCCATAATTCCAGACCAGTCCTGTCTAGCAGAACTTTCAGCGATGATGGAAGCGTTCTGCATCACTGCAGTCCAAGAAGGGAGCCACTTGGAATACTTCAACTGTTACCTAGTGCAACTAAGGAAGCATTTATCACCAAAGATGGAAACACAGTATCTAGGCTGGTTCTAATCTTTCCAAATCACAGGGAGTGATCAGGTGTCTGGTGGAAACAAACTATCTGTGTAGGAATACACTGGTGGAGCTCCTCAAGGGACACTTTCCCCACCTGACAAAGAAATTGTTCTATTTTGGCAAAGGCCTGATTTTAAGGCCTGACACACTGCGAGCTGCATCACCTTTTTTGGAACTGAACCTGTAGGTAAGTGGGGGAGTTTCTGTGTAACTGCCTAATCCAGACCTGCAAGTCCTTGAAAACAGCAGCAGCTGGCAGGTAGAGCACAGAATATCCCAGGCTATACCGTAATAATATTAACAATAGCCAACAAGTGTTGTGCAAGTTCTAAGCGCTTCATGTGTCCTAGCTCACTTGATTGACACAATTCAGCAGGTAGGTACTGCTACACTCCCATCATCGCTGAAGACTGAGGCACCTGAGGTTAAGTATCTTGCCCAAGGTCACAGAGTTAATGGGTGGTGGAGGGAAGGTCTGAACAGAGTTTTACTCCAGGGGCCATGCTCTAAGCTTCTGGACTAAGGCACACCCCGTGCACATGGAAGCAGGGACGCCACAAAGAAGCACAGAAGACCCAGCGCCTCTCTGCCAAGCACCCACATGCGGCCCAGCCAGGCTCTGCGAGAGCCTCAGCCAGCCAGCAGGGCTCAAGCTCCAGCAGCCAGCTGAAGCATCTCGACCTCCTCCTCCACTCAGCTCCACCCACCCACAGCTCCCTTGTCTGTCTGCTTGTTGTTTTTCACTCATTGTTGCTTTACTGCTCACTGTTTGCACTTGTCTGCTCATTGTTCTGCTTGTTGTATGGTTTTGTTTTTGTTTCTTTAGGAGGCACCAGGAACAGAACCCGGGACCTCCCATGTGGGAGGTGGGCACTCAACTGCCCAAGCCACATCCGCTCCCCAGCCCTTTTTTGAAATATATATATTTTTAAAGATTCATAGATCACACAAAATGTTACATTAAAAAATACAGGAGGTTCCCATATGCCCCACTCCCCACAGCCCCCCCTTTTCCCACATCAACAACTTCTTTCATTAGTGTGGTACATTCACTGCATTTGATGAACACATTTTGGAGTACTGCTATACACCGTGGATTGTAGAGTTTACTTTGTAGTTTACACTCTCTCCCAGTCCATTCAGTGGGTTATGGCAGGATATATGATGTCCTGCATCTGTCCCTGCAATATCATTCAGGACAACTCCAAGTCCCGAAAATGCCCCCATATCACGTGTCCTTTTCCCTCTCCCTGCCCTCAGCAACTCCCGTGGCCACTGTGTCCACATCAATGACACAGTTTCTTCCATTGCTCGAGTCACAATAATTCTATAGTAGAATACCAGTAAGTCCACTTTAATCCATATTTTATTCCTCCATCCGTGGACCCAGGGATGGCGATGCCCACTCCACCTCTCAATTGAGAGAGGGCTTCGATCCCACATGGCTAATTGATGGGACTCTCGTGCCCACAGCTGTAGACTCTCTAGGTTCATTGGTGTGGTGGTTGACCATCCTCACCTCCCTGTCACGTGACCGGGGTAAGTCCAACAAACTGGAGAGTAGGAGCTGTAACACCACTGAGGTTCAGAGTCCAGCTGGCACACGGACAGCCCAGAGATTCAAGTCTCCTGGGCATACACCAACCACAGGTTCAATAAAAGGGACAGAAGAGACATGTATGGAGAAGTCATATCTGAGTCCAGCTCCATCTCACTCAGGAGCACAAATTCCAAAGTAGGGCCCTCTGACAAGGCACTGAACTCCAGAGCCATCTGCCATGACTGTAGAACCTGTGTGTCCCTGTAGCCCTTAGGAGCACCAGTACCTGGGGCTGGATCTACTTTGGCCCCGACCCTTTTTAATTCACATGTCCTGCCCTTTAATTCACATGTCCTGCCCTTTCTAGTGCCTTCCTGGTTGGTGGGAATCAGCAAAAAGTATTGCATATTGTGGCCAGCCAGAGTGCGTTTTAGGTAGTCTGTCCTGTGAACACAATAGTTCCCCACTCTCGCACTGCAAAACAGAAATATTTTTCCACTCTCCACCTCTTCACCTCCACGGCCCCCATAAGAGCCAAGGCTCTAAAGCAACAGGAAAGAACCAGGGGGATTTTTTTTTTTTGGCCTTATATCACTTGGGATAGTCTCCAGATGTTTCATTTTAGCTTTTACCTCTGCCACAAAACAGGGTGAACTAGCCCTGATCGTTACCCCCCACGCCTGGTCCTTGGGGGACTTCCGAGAGCAGGGGAGGAGGACAGCAGATGCCGCCCAGCCCATCACTGATTAACCTGGAGCTCCTTCAGGAGCACAAATACGCCCCACAAAAAGCCGACGCCCCGAGGCTTTAATGTTAAACGCTATCTTCACAGTAAGGTTTATTTAATGTACTGGAAACCAATGACTTCCTAAGTATTGGAATACTTCCCAAACCCCACCTCTAGCATTTCAGCGTTTATGAAGGGCAAACACTTGACTAGCCACAGGAGCTTTTGCTTCCCACTGGAAAAACGACCTCATATTTAGTGCCAAAACCCCACAGGGACGACTCCTCTCTCACCCGATTATCTCTCAGCACCCTGCCCGCGCCTCCCTGCGCCCCTCCACAGCAAGCCACTGATCTCCCTGCCTTCAGGGGCCAGTTCTAAACCTGCTCTTCCAAAGGTCTCCCCTGACCACCGCAAGTCAGCTGTGACCGCGCTCGTCCCGCTTCAGGGAGGATTTGGGTATTTCAAAGCAGAACCCATGATCTTGCCTGCCCTCTGGCGAGGCTGACAGCACTGGGTTTCCGATTAAGTGATCACGGCCTGCAAGGACCTAGCACTGTCCTTGTTTACAGTCGGGAGCAGGGGGGCCAGGCTGGAGGACGGCCTCGCAGTGCGACGCCACGGCGACTCTGGGACATCCTGGCCACCCTCGCGCAGGGCGGAGACCAGGGACGGCAGTCCGGCCTCCACCGTCCCTGGCCAGAGAAGGAGCCCGCGGGTGGCGCCACTTCCTCAGCACTACATGTTACACAGAAGAAGACTGGGGTTGTGACCTCAAGTGAACAATCGACCGCACATTCCCCAAGATCTCAGCAACCCCTTAGTGTCAGCCACCTTCTCCACACCCCAGGGGTCTGTGAGGTCCCCATCAGGCAGCTCCGACCGCTTCCCAGGGCACCGCTTCAGGAACTGACCGCGAAGGGAGCAGAACCCGAGAGCCAGTTTCCTCATCGACTAAATGGGGATCACTTCCTTAGGGTTTGTAGCAAGGATTAAAGAACACATGTGATGTGCTTAGCTCAGTCTCTAATCAATCAACAAGAATTTAATAATTATTAGTTTCTGCAGACACAAATTTTTCATCAAGGTTGTTCAATGGAGTGTCACTTATAATGGCAAAGAAATGTAAACTGATCCAAATACCAGAGAGTAGGAAGACAGGTTAAATAAAATGATGGTAGGGTCAAATAATGGAATATTTCATTTCAGAATACAAAGTTAAGCTGGGGGGGAAGAAGGGGTGGGAAGAGGATGTGACTCAAGCAGTTGAACCCCACCTATCACATGGGAGTTCCTGGGTTTGGTTCTCAGTGCCACCTAAAGAAGATGAGCAGAATAGCAGGCTGATGTGACAGGGTGGTGCAGTGAGCTGAAGCAACAAGATGACGCAAGAAGAGATACAAAGAGGAAAACATAATGGGAGACAACAAAGCTCAAGCAATTAGGCACCTCCTTTCCACTTGGGAAGCCCGGGGTTCGGTTCTCGGTGCCTGCTAAAAAAGATGAGCACACAACAAATAGACACAGCTATTGCAAACAACAAGGGGGTGGGAGAAATAAATAAAATTAATCTTTGAGGAAAAAAAAGACAGCAAAGGGGTTGTTTTTCTACCATCAGGACAATCAAGGGCCATGCACAGACTTCCGAGATGTGCTGGGCTGTGGGTGCTACACGTGCTGGTGAGTCCCAAAGCAGGCACAATGCTCTCTTCTCAGAGGGGAGCGGGGGCGGCTGGCACTGCCTAGCACAGGCCTCGGGCACAAGCCTGGCTGACAACACACTGCAAGAGACGGTTGTCTGGCCTGGAGCTGGGCACCTGGGGGTGGGGGGCACCTCAACTCCTGAGTGGCACCCCTGACAGCAGGTGGAGACACTTCAGGGTAGAGGGCTGTGATGTTTCACAGCGCCCACCAGGAATCAAGTCCAAGCTCAGCACCGTGAGTGTTCTCCTGTGCTCGCTGTAAGACCTGAATTTTCCCAGAGATAGAAAATAAGAACAATGGGGCAATAGAGAACATTCTTCCCCAAAAGAACGTTGAGAAGCTTACTTCCATTCCCTCCCTTTCTGAACGACTTAGTCCAAAGAGCCCGTCAGGTGGCAGGAAGCACTGAAGGGGTGGCAGGAGCACGTGGGGTACTTGTGTAAAGAGGGTGTCTACTGGGGGAGAACACAGGGCATGCAAGCAGAGCACGTGCATACGTGCAGGAGGGGACAAGGGACAGCAGGCCAGTGGGGTGCTAGGGCCCCTGGAGGTGGAGGGCTCGGCGCAGCAGCAGGAGCCAGGGAGGGAGGTGAGGAGGGCATCCTGGCTGGGGGGTGGACCCGGGGGGACGAGGCTGGACACAAAGAGGCAAGTGGGAAAATTAACCACTACACTGAGGACATGAGGGCGAGGAGAGCAGGTTTCTCACTTTTTGAGAAGGAACTTACAAATATGGAAAGAAAGAAAATAGAATAATCCAGGGTGCTAGACTGGAGTAGGAGGAATTGGTATGAATTCATGGTTTTCAATCTACAACATAAATACAAAAATAAATATAGATGTAAAAAAGTATATGTATATGTAAGTATGTAATATAAATAATACCTATGTCCCCTAAATCTGTGTCCACTGGGGGGGTCCTGGGAGCAGCAGCAACATGGCAATAATGATGAACATGTGTACTACCCAAATCTTGATTTCTAAATACCTTTCTTCACTAAAAAGAACCAGACCTCCTTGTAGAAATGGTTGATTATAGAGCAGGGGCTCAGAAAAAGCAAGATGAGTTCAAACTATATTATTGGGCCAGAAATTTAAGCATGTGCTATAAACAATGATGGAAACATGTCAAAAGGTCAGAAGCCAACCTGAAAGGACTCCCACGGACCAAATCAAAATAAATAATGATAGTAATGATTACAGCCCACTAAATAAAACAAGAATCCATAAAAAAGTAAGTAGGGGAAAGAGAAAGCTCTTCTATACTAAGGTAGAATGCCAACTAATAAATGTGGAAAGAGTGATGGAATTAGAAGAACGCCATTTGGCAGCCATTAAAGTAATAATTAGTCCAGCCAAGAAACATCAATGGATGCTCATATGAGTAGTTGAAAGGCTGACGAGAAACGGGCCATTTGCATGGTCTCAAAGTACCTCCACTAAATATCCTTTATTATGAAAGTTAGAAAGAGTAACTTTGCAATGTGGAAACCTGACAGCTGTCTCCTTAATCAAGTGATCAAATGAATATCACCAATAAAGGGGCACATCAAAATCATGTACCACCATAGAGGAGGCAATGAGACAACATCATGTCTGTGATATTCTCACAAGAAATAAAAACTAAATAACCTGAACGTAGCGACAAGGAAGCATCCGACAAACCCAGATGGCAGGATATCCTGTGAGACTACCGGCCTGCAACCGCTGAAGTGTCAGGGTCATGGAAGTTAGGGAAGACTGGAGCACTGGTCCAGACTGAAGGACACTGAAGGCACTCGACAACTACATGCAACGCCCTATCCTCGACTGTCTTTTTATTGCACTGGACATTACTGAGACAACTGTCAAAACCGAATGGGGCCTGTGGACGAGGGGGGGGTATTGCAGCATGTTGGAAAGCGTCCTTGTGTACAGGTAGTACACACTCAAGCATTCAGGAGAGATGGCACAGCATGTTGGCAAGCTACACTTGACAGTTCAGAAGAAAAGTTCTTTGTGCCATTATTGAAGTTTCAATGTAAGTCTGAAATTATTTCAAAAGAAAAGGACTTGGAGACAAATACAATAGCAAAGTTTGGTAACTGATTCACAGAGTGGAAAACAATAGCATTTCTGAAAGTACAACAATCTCCAGGAAGTTAAGTTCATTTGCTGGTGCTTAAATTAAACTGCTGGCAGTTTATCCCCTTTTTGGGGGGAAGGGGGGAGGCACCAGGAATTGAACCCGGGACATCAGACATGTGAAGGAGGTGCTCAACCACTGAGCTATGCCCACACATACCCCACCCCCTTTTTTGGCAGTTTATTCTTAATCCAGGCGCCACGACAGTATTAAGCAGACACACCAATCACGTTATCCATCCATCCATAAGGAGCAGCCTAATCAAGCAACAATTAGCTCAACAATTAGCTCTAAACTTCTTTTCCTAGGGGAGGAGGGGAGATGGCCCATAACTCATTTACTATTGTGCAGAAAGCTGAAAACAAGATGACCAGACAGCTCTTTTACATTATTTTAGATACAGCTCTTACCAAAAAAGCACCGAAGATATACCTCCAGTCAAACTTCTGTGCTTATTTCAGGGCAGTTATTTAAATTTTAAATTTTAAAACACAAGGCTGGCTTCCGAGTAGCAGCCCCTCAGCTCGCAGATGAAGCCTGAGGAAAGTGGAGAGCCCCCGCTCCCGGGCTGCCGCTGATCGCCTTCTTTAGATACTGGGCCTGCAGAGGTCCACAACACTGTATTCTCTGCAGGACATTGCTGGACAGTTTCAAGGTTTCCGCCAATACCCAAAAGTTGGCATTCTCAGCATAGTTTCATTTTCTGGCATGACGACAGCTCCCACTCCCACGGCACTTGGCTCAAGAGGCCGGCGGTGAGTGATGGTTTTGCTTTTTGTTTCTCATTTACATCTCAACTTGTAGCATACAGAAGCCTGACTGTCCCTCCGCTTCATTCGCTTTAACTTTCCTGAAAATTTCAGTACTTCCCTTGGCCTCACGCTAGCAAGCTTGGCACTCATTTACTATTCCCCAAGAGAAAAGCTACACTATCAAGAACAGAAAGTGAAACCAGCGGGCACTGTGACTGCCCCCCACCCCAGCCCCAGTCAGGACGGCCCTGCGGCCAGAGCTCTCCCTTCAGAGCACGGAGAGGATCTGTCGCTGCGCTGCTCAAAGCCCACTGGCTGCGCGGCACTGCGTCCAGCTCCTCTCCTCCCACGGCCCTCAGCCCAGCCAGTACGCTCTCCCAAGGCCTTGCACCTTTTCCCCTCAGCCTCAAGAGTAGCCCCTGTCACTGGCCATTTCTTTCCCAATTTTTCTTTTAAATTTTTACAGAAAAATCATGCAGAAAAGCACAAAGTTCCCATATTATCCCCACACACGCACACACAGTTTTCCCTATAATTCATGTTTTGCATCAGCGCAGTACCTTTGTTACAACTGATGCAACAATATTATTATAATTATATTAAGTACAGTCCATAGTTTACATTAGGGTTCACTTTTGGTAGTAGTGTTCAGGTCTATGGCTTTTTAAAAAATTTTATTCTACCAATATATACACAATTAACTATTACGAATTCTTCAGGCCTTGGTTTCAAAACAACTCCCTCAGCAAAGCCTCGCCTGTTCCCCCAGACCAGGTCAGGCCCCCAAGTCTGTCTGCCGCGCTAGAACAGACTCCCCACGAGGACCAAAACGAGCTCTGCTTTGTTCCCCGCTCTGCTACCAGCGCCTGGAAGCTCAATAAACAACGCACTTAACTCTGGGTGCCAGCCATCATGGTAAGCAAAGGGGGAATGGAAAAGGGGCTTGCATCCTGGAAAGAGAGAGTACCAGTAAGTACTAGCAAGAAAGCACCGGTAAGCCAGTTACACAACCAACTGCAACAGGGGAAATGATGACTTCCCATAAAAAGAGCTATCTGCCCAAGGCTGTGGGGAACTCATTTTTAAAATTACTTTTTATAAACAAGTTTATTTTAGGTTTTCAAAATATAATCTCAAACCTTATTTCATATGAGAATTCACAAGAAATTTATTGATGCCACCAGCACTGCAGCACCATCATCAGGATAGGTAACCTTATTGTTAAAATGGGACATTCTTTTTTAAGAACTATTTATTTATTTCTCCCCCCCCCCCCCTTGTTGTTTGAGCTCACTGTGTCTGTTCGTTGTGTGCTTTTTCAGGAGGCACTGAAACCAAATCAGTCACCTCCCATGTGGGAGGGAGGTACCTAATCGCTTGAGACACCTCTACTCCCTGCTTTGTTGGAGCTCTCATTGTGTTTTTCCTCCTTGTGTCTCTTTCTTACATCACCTTGTTGCGTCAGCTCGCTGTCTTGTTCGTCTTCTTTAGGAGGCACCAGGAACCGAACCAGGGACCTTCCGTGTGGTAGGCAGCAGCTCAACTGCTTGAGCCACACCTGCTTCCCCAAAATGGGATACTTTTGAATGCAAGTGGAGCCTTATTAATAAATACAAGTAGAAACATGTAAAGAGAGACTACCCCTGGTAAAACCAGGATGTGAGGATCCCCTAAGTTGCAGAAGACAGTTGCTCTGGAACAGGTTTGCTGTCTTTTATTCAAAATACTTGGCCAGACACATTTTAAAATCCAGTTTTTGAGTGTTAGGAAGATACTATGGTACATCTACCACGTTACATAATACATATCCCCAGCAGCGCCTAGATGGAGCTTCTTAATCCAGCACAGAAATATTTCTGCAGCAAAACATGATGGTTTACAGTGATTGGGACAAATAAAATCTATGAATGGCTTCATGTCAATTCAGGGCAGACTGTACTGCTAAATGAGTCATGATAAAAACTTCCAGCTTTCAGAGCCTTTTGGATTGCAAATAAGGGATTTTGGACCTGTCATAGATTTAGTTATTTTTCCTGGGAATATATTATTATTCTCATGCTAAACAAAAAAACGAGCATCTTTTTTCTTAAACTGTACTTACATTATAAATTAATCTGGCAGGCACTATGCTTAAATTAGTGAGTAAAGCACATGTCCAGGTCTAAAATGGTAAATCTTAATTCAAGCTGTTTTTGCATATTAGAAAGTAGAGAAATACCTTTGCTGAATATTTCCATAAAATACGAAATCTTAAAAACTAAAAAAACTCATTATTATTTTCCTTAACACCAAGTCTATCAAGTAATATGTACAAGTAGTTTACCAATCTAATATATAATAATACATGGGTAAGAAAAGCTTTAAAAAATACATCTCACATTTTTCCTAAAAACATCCTCCCTAAGGTTTCTTTACAGGTATAAAATCTTATCCTACAACATTTCAAATACTTGATTTAAAAAATTACATTTATTGTACAGCTTTCACTGTGAAAGGATATTTTCATAAGAGTACAGAGTTTTCTGAGTGACACTTGAATGAGAACTGCTTCACCTGCTGATGCACGTGCATGAACTACTGCTTCATCTCACACAGACCCCTACAACAAAACCATGCCATTTCTATTTCTAAACTCCTAAAAAACAAAACCAAAAACAATTCTTACAGGGACACAAATGCCAATTTACTCAAAAAATTGTCCGGTAAGTTCTTCTCCTCCATTTTTTAATCACTAAAAATAATTTTGAATGTAAGGGCAAATAAATGACTTCCACGTGAGAACTAGGTGCCTCGCTGCAGTGCCGTGATCCCTTTAGGTCCTCCGGGACTGGGGGAGAACCGCCCTTCCCAGATGCTTCAGGGCACACTTCCTCCTGACAATGTGAAGAAGGAAAGCAGATTACAGCTAACGAGGGTCGAGGGTCGAGCTGGGCAGGGGCTGGCGGAAGCTTCCTATTGTAAGGGACAAGGCACTTGGCCAGCTTTTGCATTGCCAGCACTAAACTGAATTCTTTAAAAACATACGCATACGAAAAGTCAAAACTTGCCTCCAAAGAAATGCTTTCCTGATTCCTCCGGAGATAATGATGGTCCTGCAGATGATCGTGGCAATTACCTTTTATTGAGCACCTGAGGATTTATCCTGTTTAAATCCTCACAACAGCCCTATGCGGTAGGTCCTATTACTACCCCATTTTAAGAAGAGGAAGCTATGGCTTAGCGCATGCCAAAGCAGATTCTCCTTCTCCTTCCTTGAACTCATTAGCAGAACAGAGCATTCAAAACTAGGCTTAAATGACGTCCCAGCACTGGAGGCCGAGTACAATTCCAGTTACCATCCTCTCAATCCACTGGTCCAGTGGGAACCTCAACACCTGCCCTCCCTTCAATAAAAGTTTCTCATTAAATTTCCAAAACAGAAGTGCTTTATCCGCTAAGTATCTTCTTCTACGAGTGTCAAAGCTGGTATGGTTCCCAAGCTAGTGCTGACAGGGGCTCGTCCGAACGTGGAAGTCGGAAGGAAGACTCGCCTGTTTTCCTTGGAGCATTTCCCAACCTCTTCTGGGGGGTTCTGCCTTCGTTCTGAAGGAGGATAAGTAATACAAATCACCCACAGAAAAGGATGAACAAGAAGCTAAGTGAGCTGTCTGGGGCTTTTCCTAAAAGAGGAAGTCTTTTGACCCTATGTGACCCCAGGGCTGCCTGATGAAAACACTCTTTTTTCCCCTGCTCTATCACACCAAATCCAGCAAGCAAGGATAAGCACGATTTAAAATCTGAAGTCCCTGCGCAACAGGCTGAAAACCTTTGCACCTCCATTTAACACCCCCGCACTCCCCGGTTTCGGAAGCAGCCGAGCCAGGCAAGGGGCACCAGGGGCTGGCCAGGAGCCCGTGGCAGGGAGTCTCGGCCCTGGTGAAGCACCTTCCCATGGAGGGGAGGGGGCGGGCCCTGAAGGGCACGTGGCCGGCAGGTGCGAGTCCCACCGCCGTCTCCTCTAGGTGGCGGGGGGCACGGCAGGGAGCAGGTTCTCGAGGTACAAGGCTCGACGCGGTCTCCCCCCTTTCTTAGGCTTTTAGACGTTCTTAGCCAGGAGGTGAGGGAGACCTCAGGGAGACCTGGGGCTTCTTTCTGAAACACTCTCAGAAATACACAGGTTCATAAGAATATAACAAGCAAAGGCTCTGTCCAGGGGAAATTATTCTACAGGGAGGTGACCTGATGAATCAAGGAAGACGTTAAAGAAAAGATCCTATCCATGCCTGGCAGCTCGTAAAATGGGGACAGCGTCTCACCCCATCTTCTGTTACGTTTCAAATGCCAGATGCCATGGAAATAACAGAGCAGAGGAGTCACCAGCACAGACGGTGAAGCCTGGCTGAACTGCCTGGTTTCAAATCCGAGCTCTACCACCAGCTCAGGATGTGTGACCTTGAGCAGGTAACCGACCCTCTCTGTTCTCATGGGACATCATCAGGATTAATTAAGGAAACATGTGAAAAGCCTAGGGCGGTGCTTGTATCTCACACGGGTTGGAGTATAAACAGTTTCAACATTTCCAGACAACAGCTCGGCCGTATGTATCGAAAATTTAAATGACATCTTTTGACCCTACCATGTCACTTCTAGGAATGTTTTCCAAGCAGATAACTGCATAAATGCTCAATGATAAATGTACAAGGATATTCCATAATAGCAAAACTAAAGCAGAAAAGAGATCCGTGACATTATATTGCCTAATAAGATTACATAACACATGACCCCCACTGATGTAAATTAATTTAGAGCTGTATGTATAAAGAAACACAGTGAGACCTCTGTAAGGAAGCTTGCTGAAATGTTAGCTGTATCTCTGAATGGCAGGATTTAAAGAAATTATATGCAGGATATGAGGTTCTGATTTACAGCGATGTTGGCTTAAACAAACATTAGTCGTTCAAAAATAACAAGCCAAATAGATCAGATGGTATAGTGAGCTTAAAAATTAAGTTATAAAAGAGCTCATGTGAGTAATATTTGCATTTTTCATCTAATTACAGGAGGAAATGTTTCGATAAAATCATGTTATATTTTAATCAATTTTAAGTGTGCTACGAATCAATTTGAAATGGGCAGTTTTATGTAAAGCATTCCCACATAGCAAAAAAGACAGTGATTTCTTTTGCTTTTGAATTAAATATCTGTTCAGGAATGGCTGCTTAAATTGTACTTATACTTGCAAGGGTAATTCTCTGCATTACAAAACTGTGTTTGCTTAAAAACACTTCTATTTACAGACTAAAAGATAAGATAACTTACTTAGGATTCTAGAGTTACCAGGCTGAAGGATGTGGAAAGAGAATATATTCTAAGAGCTGCAACCAACCTAACTATCCCAGAGATAAAGAGTTGAATTCCCCTTCTTAGGATTGTATATCCTCTGGTAATTGTTCCCAAGGCACCTTAAAACCTGCAATCCTGATATTGATGAAAACCTTGATAAGATCTTGATAGACAATGATCAATAGCATTATTCATCCATCTCTCCCTTTCTAGATTATCCTTGAAATCAAGCCAAGCTAACATTACCTTTATCGTTACAGTTTTACTCATGTGTGGAAATGTTTTCTTAAAAAAAAAAAAAGCAACAATAATCACTAAATCTGTTGCTGATACAAAAGCAATGTTCTGTTAAAATAAAAGTAGGTAAATGAGAAAGCTTAGGTGGAGTTGCACAGATAAAACACTTTCCAGATACATCTAACTTAGGAAAATCTAAGAGTTTTTTAAAATCCACCACCTTTCTAAAGAATATTTTCTAGAAGAATTCATATAAAGCAATAAGAACCTAAAAGGGCAGATTGAGTTTTAAAATATTTCATAAACTTGAAATCATGCTGTGACCAAAGGATGAACTTGGCCTCAGATTCCAGCACCTAGATGGCATCAGATTCTGCAACTCAGCAAAGCAAGAGAAAATCACGGACAGATTTTAAAGCATATGGACTCAAGCTCACGCTGCATTTTCAAACCCTTTTTCCATATGGAAAATGGAAAAAGAAGCATCCCTATTTTCCTTTAATCAGCATGTCTTCCGAGCATTGCCTCTGCAGTACACAAGTAAACAGACCATCTCCTCCTTCAGCAGCCAACTCAGCCCGACCCAACCCATGGTCCTGGACCATTTACCTCCTGTAATGAGGGAGTTCAGTTGAGACTGTCCCTCCTCCCAGGAAAATGTGTGGTGCCCTTGGAGATAATCTAAGTCAGCAGTTCACAAGCCCAGAAAAGGCTCCCTAACCATCACTCACCAAGGGACGGGAAGGGGAGAGTTCAGTAAGATGAGGCACGTGGGAAAAGGGCAGATCAAGTGGGTAAGTGAGACGTACAAACTGCACTGAGGAGGGGAGGATGGAAGGGAACGGACAGGACCTCAATTTTGGGGGGTTGTTTCCCTATCTAAGTGACTGCACAGTTTTCACTTCCTTTTTACATTCTACAGGCCTTTAGAAAAAGTGTGTGCCCCCACTGGGAATACAGAAAAGACAAAGGGGGGGGGGGGACAAGGAAAGAGGAAATGCCAATGCTTTAGGTAGCAGAGTTGAAGTCTGATAACGAGGATTCTTAGAAAGGCCAGCATACTGGGACCTTCTAGGAAACCTTATTTGCATGGAAAGCCAAAATTGTTTGCTGCCATCTGCTTTCAGATCTATCATTAGCAGACTATGTTGGAAACCAATCCCTTCCCAAAAGACAGTTGCCTGAAAATAGCCCTGAAAAAGTTTGACTTTGAAAGGCTCTCTGTCCTTTCTCCTGGATAAGAACAAATGATTTCCTCTCACTCCACATCCATAGGCTGTCCCTGAATTTCTTTTTTTTGCTGCCACTTTTCCTTTGAGGATCGGTTGGCTGGCAGTTGTCCTCACTGCCAGTAAGCTCTCAATAAAGATCTATTATTATTATTATTATTAATATTTTAAGCCACCCAGTTGAACTCTATGTGCACACCAGGTCAATATCCAACACACAAATTATTAACTTATGCACTATAGTTTTCACTAGCGTGAGTCATTCCTGGGATAAATCATCCTGATTCACAACAAATTCCAACTGGAAAAGAGCCAAAATTGTGACCCATTTTAAACAAAGGAATACCTCTGACGCAAGAACATATCTTTCTCCTGCCTGCTGCAGAATTGTCTTCAATTATTTTTAGAAAATACTTAACTGCCTGTAGGGTTAATTTTATGGGTCAACTTGGCCAAATCATGGTGTCCAGTTGTTTGATCAAACACTGGTCTAATTGTTCCTATGGAGGTATTTTGTAGATGGAAGTAACATCTTCAGGGAGTTGACTTTAATTAAGGATATTACTTAAACAATGTGAGTGGACCTCATCCAACCCACTGGAGGACTTAAAGGCAAGAACTGAGTTCTGCTTCAAAGCCACCCCTCCCCGACAGGCGACAGACGCCAGTGAGGGCTTCACCATCAGTCCTCCCAGGTTTTCAGCCTCTGACCTGCCATATAGAATTCAAACCCGCCAGCTGCCCTAATGCATAAGCCAATCCTTAGCATACATAAGACTCTTTAGATAGACAGATAGTCTGTTTCTCTGGAGAACTTTAATTCACTGCCTCACAACAATTTCCAAATGGTAGCTGGTAGATTTGGTGTCCACTGTACTGTCACCATCTGCCATCTCCCTCGACCCTGCCAAACCCTTCCCAAACCACCCTGATTTCCTTCCCGTCCCCTGAAGAGTAACTTGGTGGAAAGAGCTCAGGTTTGGAGGCCAGTACGTCTGGATTTGAACCCCACCACTTACAATTTCTAACTTCTCCAAACCTTACTTTCCTTGTCTATAAAATAGAGGCTAAATAGCATCCTGGCAGACCTCCCATGAGGAAGATTTATGGGCAGTTTATATTAGGAGAAAAAGTAGAGGATGAGACTGATTTGGTCTTCCCTAAGACTTCCCCCAAAGAAATTCCAAATAGAACAACCAGTGCTCCACCCAACAACAAAGTAGACAATGCCAGATTTTCCTATGATTAGCAAGAAGATATTCCACACTGTAGAATACTGGCATAGTTTCCACTCTACACAGTATTGGCCAGAATAATCTTCCCAAGCCTATCATCTGGCTCAAAATCCTTTGATGACACCACAATGCCCACTGAATAAAACCTGGATTCCTAAGCACTATAATTCAGCCCACCACCAACCTTCCTTTCGCACCGATTCCCTCCAACTTCGGACTCAACTAAAGCTCACAGCTTCACGTATCTACAAACAGGCTTATCTCAGTATAAAATCCTCACGAGGAGGAGTTCCATCAGATTCATCTTTGAACATCACAAAATATCAAGCACAGTACCTTGCATGAATGATATCTAGTGATTATTTATTGATAGGAAAGTGGATGATGATTCTCTTGAAGAAACACTGCAGGGAGAGAGTTGAGGGGGAAGGAAGGCATGGGTCAACTGATTATGACAAGCAAAAAAAAATCACTAATGCAAAGAGCATGCACTCTAAGAAAGAATAACTTTACTATTTTCATGACAATTTTCAGGTGAACTAAATCAAGTTAACAAACTTTTTAATTAGTTATTCAACATTTTGTTCAAAAAACCTTACTGATGGGAAGCGGCTGTGGCTCAGTCAGCTGGGCTCCTGTCTACCACATGGGAGGCCCTGGGTTTGCGTCCTGGGGCCTCCTTGTGAAGGCAGGCTGCCCACATTCAGACTCGGTAGAGAGCCGCCTGGCCCACAAGCACCACGGAGAGCCGACTCAGCAAGGTGATGCAACAAAAAGGAAGACAAGTTAAAACACACACACACACACACACAGAAGAACGCACAGCAAATGGACACAGAGAGCAGACAACAAGCAAGCCGCAAAGTGGGGGGAATAAAAAATAATAATAATAAATACAAACACATACACAGAAGAACGCACAGCAAATGGACACAGAAGAGCAGACAGCAAGCAAGCCGCAAAGGGGTGGGGGGAGGAAATAAATTTTTTTTTTAAAAAAACCTTACTGAGCTCCAGTATGTGCCAAGCAATATGGTAAGCTCTGCGGGGGAAACAAGAGCTGTCAAAGGCATGGCTTCTGTCCTCCACAGCTACATTGCAATGACAGAAGCAGACACACAAACAAGGAGCCCTAAAACAAGGCACCATGTCCTGAAGGTGACACTAGAGAATTAAACTGAGCATGATAAAGCTTGTGTGGCTGTGCTTCACCATAACATATCCCGTGATTACTGAAATGCACTTAATACAACTAGCTCTTGGTTCATGCTCTGCATCAGACTCACCTCACAACAACACGGCCCTGCGTTAGAAGAAGTTTTGGGAAGGTGTTTTGGGGGAAATTTTATTATAATATATAAAGTCCTAGAAAAGAGAGATGACTTTAGAAGACTTCAAACAAGAGGGGGGCCTAGAAAGACAAGAGATCCTAGGTGGAAAGTAAGGAAAAACATTCCAAACAAAAGGAAAAATAACAAGAGGAAGGAAGTACGGATGGCATGTTTGAACCATCAGTAATATGGAGCTGCTTTGGCACAGGGCAATGGGTGGATGTGTGGATAAAGAGCTGGAAGGCTTGACTGAGGCTGGCTGGTTAACAGGCAGCCACTTGTAATTGCACCCTAACAAGAGTCCCTGTTGATGGAGGAGGGAAACCACCCCAATACCCCCCACGCCACATGATGCTTGGAAAACGCCAGCACATGAGCCGTATCAGCTCTAATGTACTATGGATGGGTGTACGTCTGGACAGGAAATAACAAATGAAAAACTGAGGCAATCATTACAATTCAATTCAACCAGTATTTGTTGAGGACCACCCAAATAAAAGTCATTGTGCTGGGACCTGTGCAGAATACTTCACTGCTCTCAAAAATTCATAATCGGGGAAGTGGATGTGGCTCAAGTGATTGAGCTCCTGCCTACTACATGGGAGGTCCCTGGTTCACATTCCTGGTGCCTCCAAAAGACGACAGAGAGCTGGCTCGATGGGCAGGCACAGTAAGCTGACGCAATGAGATGACACAAAAAAGAGACACAAGAAGAAAAGCATAATGAGACACGATAAAGCAGGGAACAGAGGTGGCTCAAGTGATCAGATGCCTCCCTCTCACATCAGAGGTCCCATTTTTGGTTCCCGGTGCCTCCTAAAGAAACAAGGAAAAGAAACAGACACAGCGAGTGCAAACAACAAGGGAGTGGGGAGAAATAAATTAAATAAATCTTTTAAAAAATTTTATAATCGGGTCAAAGGCAGTCATTTATAAGAGACTGTAGGACATGAGATATAGAAATGCACCATAGAAATACCTAGGACCTTTGAAGAAGACCTTCCGATCTTATCCTGCAACGAAATGAAGAGCCCAGAAAACATCCAACAGAAACCACCCATCACTGCTGCCCGTCAATCCCAGCTGCTCTGGACCCCACGTCTGAGGGCCGCGCCGTCTTCCCTCTCAGCCACGCCGTGGGGAAGCAGGTGGGAAGACGCCGCCAGGCGGTGCGGCCGGTACTGCAGGGTCCCTCCACTCTTTGGAGCCCCTGCGGTGTAGGCTTGGCCCTCAGGGGCTCCCCCAGCCCTTCCAGGGAGGCCTCTGGACCCAGCAGCCCGCCGTCCTCTGAGCCAGCAAGAAGCCCTGTCCTGGGAACCTCTGCTACGCTGAAGGGCTATTTCAGGGCCATGCTGTTCTCCTGGCTCTCTAACTCAGGCTTCTTATCTGAATTAAATCTCCTTCTATTCATAATTGCTTCATTCTTTATAAACCAAGTTAAAACAAACAAAAAAAAGGGCACAAAAATATTTTTGTACCTCTGCATCACTTCCGCTTAGAAACAGATAAAAGCACCTGGAAGACAGGCCTGGTTTTCATCAAAAGCTCTGCCCAGTCCCTTCTCGTTGCTCACTGTGTCTGTGAATAACAAATGCACACACACAAACACACCCCCATCTCCTCTTAAACCACTGCGGGTACATAGCTCCGACACACCCAACAGCCAACAGCCATGAACTCTTCTTTCTAAAATGTAAGGGAAGTAAATATTCCAAATCCTCAACCTTGCTCTCTCTCCTCAGAACAAAGCCAGCAAGGAAATTACTGGGAAACAGGAACCCGTGACGTCAGTGAGGCATTAGTGCCACCAGGAGCTGGCTCTACAGGCCCGCCTTGATCTAGCATCTCCAGCCACACCAGAAAACCTTCCACCTACACATGTCCACACGCATCAAGACGACTCAGCCCTTCACACCTCTGCTCTCATTCTTCCAACCCAAAACGCCCTTCTTGCCTGTTTGCCACCAACTGGCATTCCTCTCCTCCTTTGAGTCCCTCTGTCTCTGGTAAGGTACAAATCGACCCTCCCTTGGCACTCAGCTTGCTGTGCTTCTCCATCAAAAACTCATTTCATCCCATTTGTTAGTATAGTTGGTTATGTACTTGCCTGTCTCCCGAACTACAGGATAAGCTCCCGGAAAACATGCATAAGAAATTTTTCAACGTTACCTCTCCATAGCATAGTGCATCACATTCAGCAGAAGATCAAAAATGTCTGTTGAGGGAAGTATATGTGGCTCAACTGGCAGAGTCCACCTGCCATATGGAGGGTCCAGGGTTTGATATCCAGGGCCCCCTTGACCCATGTGGAGCTGGCCCATGCGCAGCGCTGATGCGCGCAAGGAGTGCCCTGCCACGCAGGGGTGCCCCCGCGTAGGGGAGCCCCACGTGCAAGGAGTGCGCCCTGCAAGGAGAGCCGCCCCACAGGAAAAAAAAAAGCGCAGCCCGACGCAACAAAGAAGAGACACGGTGTCCCCGTACAGCTGAGGGTGCAAGGGGGCACAGAACACACAGTGAATGACAGAGCAGACAACATGGGGAGAGAAATAAACAAAATAAATCTTCAAAAAAAAAAAAATCCGTTGAAGGAATTAGAGCTTCTGGGAGTTTTACTTAAAATACGTGTTTGCAGAAGAAAGACGCCTTCAGTTTAATTCCGTCATGCTATGGTTGCTTTCAGAGTGCCTGAGGCTAATCTTAACTTTTTATAAGGCTCTGCTGCAGGACCAAAGGCAAGAAGACAAATTTCTGCAAATTACAATTCCTCCTAAGGCTCTGTCCCATGTCAAATCAGACCTTAGGTATCTTTTTCCCGATTATTTACAACTCGCGCTAAGTTATAATGCATATATTTACCTTGTCAGGCCATACTTCAGTCAGTAAAGACCAATGTTTCAAAAGGTTGGGTGAAATGAAAAATTTGAGCAGATCGTAAAAGTAAACCAACAATAAATTTGTCACCATACAATTGTAATATCTCACTGAATTTCTTCATCTACTGTAACTCTCATAACAACAGATAAATGGTTCCTCGTTCTGTCGAAAATTCACTATAATGCTTTTAACTCATTTTACTTAACAGATCTGTTATTACAGCAATTTTTTTTCTATCCAAATAGTGGTATTGAACCACTCTTTTTTTTTTAAGTTTTATTTTATTTATTCCCCCCGTTGTCTGCTCTCTGTGTCCATTCGCTGCGTGTTCTTCTGTGTCTGCTTGTACTCTCATTAGGAAGCTCCAGGAACCAATGCTGGGAATTTCCGGAGTGGGAGAGAGCAGGTTACTCTCTTGCACCACCTCAGCTCCCTGTTCTGCTCCATCTTCTTATTTTCTCTCCTCTGTGTCTCTTGTCGCATCAACTTGCTGCACCAGCTGTGTGTGTCAGTCAGCACTCCTGCATGGGGCAACATTCCTGTGTGGGCCGGCACTCTGCGTGGGTCAGCTCACCATGTGGGCCAGCTCGCCCTCACCGAGAGGCCCTGGGCATCAAACCCTGGACCTCCTCTATGGTAGACGGGAGCCCAACTGGTTGAGCCACATCCATTTTCCATGAACCATTAATTCTCGACTGTAACTTACCATACTTAAATTCTCTTCCACTCAAATGTTATTCTGAGACTTTTACTCACTTTTACCCTGAAATACCACAGAAGTACTTGAGCTCCAAGTACAGAGAGTGCCTATGGGCAGCTGCTACTACAATTAATTCACCCCCATATTCAAACACTGTTATGTTTTAAACCTCTCCAGAAACTGGAGAATTCAAAGTACAATGGGAAAAATAACATTAATTCTTAAGAGTTCAACAAAATGTACTTAATTTCGCCACATGACCAGGGATAGGTTACTTCATTTCTCCAGCTGAGAGAAATGGAAGAATGGACTAGATAATCTCTAAGGAAACTTTCAACTCCAGCATTCAATGAGAAGGTTTAATATTTGTATCTGATTTTCCCATTACCAATCCAATCTGAATTTACTTCAATCACTATCATTTAATTCCCCAATGTGTGCTTTATCAGCTTTACAACATTCCAATATTTTCAAAATTACTTTGTGCTGCATGCTGTACACATACTGCAAGGAAGGAAAATCTCTGTTAGTTTTTCAGACTGCACTAGTACATTTTTTTGGAACCACAAAACAAATGACTCAACATGCATTTATGAATTCACAGTTTGCTGCTACTGTTTCTTTCAGTTCTGTCATGGACAATTATTATTCTTTCATCCCAGCAACTCGGAAGTATTCACTATGGCTAAATAGAAAGAGAGAGAGAGTGAGACAGAGAGAAAATAATGCATTTTAAAAATGAACTACCGGCCTAAAGTGCCCTCCACGGCAGAAGTCCACTCAAGCCATGTGAGCAGAAAGCCTTTCCTGGCCATGGACAGAACTAGACTGTCCCAGCCCAGACCTCCAGGGAGAGGCTTAGAACAGGTCCATTTATGAAGTGGCACTGCCGTTACCACATCTACACTGAGGGGGAAGCCAAGGAGGGAGCACAGAAAGTCATTAGGATTTTTCAACCAAAAAATTTTTATATTATGAAAACTATACTTATACTTGATTTACTGTATCAATTCTTCTGAATGACAAAAGACCTAGGCATTTGAATTCTATATACCAGAATGAGTGTGGAAGAACTGGAGAAAAACAGCAATACCACCAAACGATATGTTGTTTTATGCCATTATGATCTTTCTTAAAAAAAGAAAATGTACGCATTTAGCCAAAACTCGTCAAATTAGCACTACTTTTATTACACCTGAGACATATCCATGTGACTCAAGAAAGAACAACTCTAAAAGGGGTTCACAGATATCTTAAATCACCAGGAAGTAACTTCTGGAACTGCAGTCTTAGTTGCCTAATTGCTCAATTCTATTTTGTCTATATAAATTAGGCCCCTATATAAGAAAGACAGATAATCTACCTAACTCAAATCCAAGTTGGTTACTTTTCTATCTTTTTATATCCCCTCTGCCTATAGCTACCATTGACTAAATGGCCCTGAAATGATGGATCGAATGTGCAAAGCTGCCCATTGTTTTAGCTGAGCACCCTTCCACACCCATCTCACACACCACAAGCCCTACTGCAACCTAATGGAATGCCAAGAAAGGCAAATAAAAAGTGCATTTAAAGCACACGTAAGAGAAGCAGATCCTCTGATATTTTAAATTTGCCCTGATTTCATAGATCCCCAATATCACCATATCAAAAATGGAAATAGCAGTTCATCTACGTTTCCCAACTGGCACCCCCGTCACAGGCTCCCCGTTTTCACCTTCACTCTCTAACGGAGAGTCCTCTGGGGGCAACTGCCTTAATTCTGCCTCCTCTGACCCAGTTCTTCCTTCCGACCTTGTGGATCTTAACTTCAAACACCAGCTGAAGGGTGGGCATAAGCTACATGCCCGCATGAACAAAATCCCAGCATTCCAGAAGAGTCAATACAGATTTACCTTCAGGATTAGTATTTTAAAGTGAGATTATATTCGCCTGTTCTTCTTTCAGCTGCAAATCCCCAAACCTACTAGAATTCACTTAAAACTAATCTACAGTGTTTTCATTGGAAGAAAGCAATCAGGAAAGCGCTGACCCACTGAGCAGCTGGGAATTTCTTTGCTGAAGGTTTGGTTTAGTCTTTATTTTTCTAGCTGCTGGCCCTGCTAACATGATTCAGTGGAGGTCGCATTTAATCTTGCAAAGAAAAGCTACCTAAGCAGTTCTTAGGGAGGCTTCGGTAAAAATAAATTGCTTTGGCTCTGTGGATAAGTCTTTTGCGTCAACCTAACAATTAGAGTCAAAGAGAGTAAAATGAAAGCAACTGTGAAATACTGCGCTTGATTTCAAAAGAATTTCACTGCATATATGTTATAGATTGAAAGTGTTTGTTAACAAACCCATGGAGAAAGTAGTAACTACCAAATGTATAGTTCTAGTTTATGACCAAGTAGCATATAGGTACAAGATATCAGTACCATAAATGATCAAAGGAATGACCTGACAAGATTTATTTTGAGACCTGGGCAAAAACAAGAAAAACCAAACATCAATTTTTCACTATGTGGATGGCTGTTTAACCCCTAAAACACAGTGACAAATCCTAATGTTTCACAGGCTCAATATAAAGCACCATCAGGTTTCTAACAGAGTAGATCTGTGCCACCACTCCTTTGCTGGGATTCAGTCTTCAGAGCTAATCTTTATTTTACAGCTGGAAATCAAAACAACAAATAAATTTATCTAGTTCTTACTGCATATCAAGTACTGGTGGGGAATGCAAAGAAATCTGGGAGGATTGTGGCTCTGAAATAACTTATCGTGTCTGTAACATAAATGGAAAAAAACTTAATTAACCAAAGATTTTCATGAACGTTCAAGAGGCTAGAAGAGATTGCTCCCCATGTACATGAGGGATCGCCCTTGGAATGGCAGCTACAGTGGGCTGCTTCTGTAGAAATGCAGCGCAGGTTGCTTTGGGCTGGAGGGAGCTGGTAAGGCTGCTGGGGGGGCAGGCCCAGGTAGACTTGCCATTATGACCAAAATGGCCACTCTAACTCTGCATTCCTTCAGTCCTTTTAGGTTTGGTCCCGTAATAAAACTTTCCCCATGCATTTCTCTCACACCTTGCTTCATATCCTCACCCTGCACTGATGAATACAGCAGTCACTAATTACATGTGGCTAGTAAGCACTAGCAACTGAATGGCGACGCGTTGTCAGTGTAGAATACATACAGAATTCTGAAGACATAGCATGATGAAAAGAATGTAAAATAGCTTATTAATATTTTTATGTTAATTATATGTTGAAGTAATTTTTAGATATACTTGTTTAAATATTTTTATAAATAATTGCACCTGCTTTTTACTTTGTGTGGCTACCAGAAAATTAAGAATTACACGTGGCTCAGATTAGATTTGTTACAGAGATATTTTAATGAATATTTCTTTTTGGGGGGAGGGGGTCTATCCTTACATTTCAACACTCTGCCTCTGAATTTATAAATTATGCCCAACCCTAGTTTTATAACAATTTTCAAATGTCCCCAGTATCCATAAAGGGATCAAAACGGCTCTAAAATTTTTTCAGAGAAAAATTAGGGTTTTGGGGGGCTTCTCCAGTTGTGAAAAGTCAGAGATCACACTCTCAATTATTCTAAGCCTGTTTCCAATAATGGGCTTACCAGGTGAGTGTGGGAGGAAAAATAAAACTTCCCTGGAATTTGCAGGGCTCCTGAAAAACGCCCTAGCTTTCTGAGATGCAGGAATGTGTACAACGTAACGATAGGGTATGTGTACACGAAATAAAGGAATGTTCGCTTTCACTTCCCCAGAAGCATTTCACTCTTCACAAGGCATGGGAGTTAGATCTGCAGCCATCTGTGTAAATTATTTGCTCTGATCTGAAAGGATTATAAAATTTCTCTCAAGTCCTTGAGAAAGCCACAGGACCACAGCCTGGACTAGCGCCTGGGTTGGTCCTCGAGCGCCTGGAAGCCTATGGCCCAGGTATTTACCCTTCAGAGGGGAAGGGCAGCTGCTGCTCCTCTCCTGAGGTCGGATCCAAGCCCTGGAGAAGGCTGCCCTCGGCTCTGCGGGGCCGAGGTCCCGGTGGGCAGCCTGCTGGGCACGGCTACTCTGCCCGTGGACCTGGCTCGGGAACCTCCATAGGGAACTCTCGCCCCTGACCTACAGACCTAGTGTTTCTGCAGTGTCCTTCCACATAAAGGACAGCGTTCAAGCCCGGGATTAACATCGCCAACCTCCACAGCTCTTGAAGAACAGCACGCTGCGACCTTGCCCAGGAGAGCGCGGGCCGGCACAGCAGCTCCGACTCTGGCCAGGCCAGGGGACAGACGGCCTGGCAGAAAGAGCTCACCCTTAGGTCCAGCCGGCACCCATTTCACCCTCAGCAGCACCCATTTTACCGCGGGGAGACTCAAGAGGGGACGCTGAGGAGTTACCTTGAGGGCACGTTCCTGGTTGCATATGTAATTGTGCTTGTAGTATTAAATTTGGAAAATGCAAACAAAGGTGTTTGGAGGGGCACAAACATGGTTCAAGCAGTTGAGCGCCCTCCGCCTCCCTCATGGGAGGTCCCAGATCGGCTGCCGGTGCCTCCTAAAGACGACAAAACAGACAGCAAGAGGGAAAAAAAGACAAGAAAACAGACGAGGGAGCAATCTTGGAGGGGATAAAATATATTTTTTAAAACGTATTTGGAGGAAAAATAATGCTCAATCCCACCATCCATTAAATAGTTTTCTTCCAGTTTCTTTTTAATGATGTATACACAAATACACACATACATGTTTTTAAATAAAATTAGGATCACAATTTCATAACCGCTTCTTTCTATCCAACATATATCATTAATAGTTTCCCATTATTAAATGCTATTCAAAAACATGAATGTTTATAAGCTACCTATACTGATTGCCTGGATGTTCCATAAGTCATTGAAATGTGTACCTACTGTTGGAAATTTAGGTTGTTTCCAAGTTTTCACTATAACAAAAGCTGATTCAATAAACATCCCTGTATATAAATCTTTGTTCCAATCTCTGGGTATTTCACACGAGTAGATTCCTAGAAATGAAATTACTGGGTCAGACAGTTGAATATTTTTAAGACCTTACGGGTCTAATATCAAACTGAATTCCAGAAAGGTTATTTCAATGTACAATCCTAACTACACTATAAATTACTTAGTTTCAAAATCAATGACTTCTAGTTTCCAGTTACGAAATTCATAGTTGAATTTTAAGTTGTGGCATGCATCCTTTAAGAAAACTTAGCATTCGCCCACTCTATTTTCTAGATTCCATGTTTACTTCCTACAACCTGACAAAAACAGAACTGCACCAAGGAAGACCAGCATGGGAAGAGGGGAAGGGTCCACAGTATTTCTGATAAACTTTGTCTACATATGTTGTCTAGTGCTTACCTCCCAGGGTGATTCTGGGTTGCGTGTGAACCCTCAGATGGTGAGTATCAACCTTCTATCTCCCAACAGAACCCAACACTAGGATCCCTAAGGAAGTTTCAGCCATGCCAAGTGATAACTACTCACAACCTCCAGTTTACTTGCGTAAAGTCTACAGATGCTTATCGGTTTTCTCTTCAGACTATTCGTCCCTTGGATAAAAAGGCCTGACCCCAAAGTCCAAAGTGGAAGCTCCTCTAGCATTTCAGCTGGTACTTGAGTTCTTATCAGTTAACTACCAAATCCCCACACCGTCCCCTCCACAACGCTTTCAGTAGCATTTGGGCAAAGACTAAAAATCCATCTGCCGGATTACATCTTCTCTCTCTGCCACTCGAGAACTCAGGCTGCACGACTCGCTACCTTGTTCTCTCTCTTTTAAACAAGCACAGCCCCAATCCTCCCCTTCCAACTCTCCTTATTCCCCCACGCACACACTTAACTGATACAATATCTACATGTTAGGACACACTCTTTCAACTGATGTAACTTTTCTCACTTTCCTCAATAAATCTGGGGAAAGAGGCACAAAAAAAATATCCATTCAAAACACATTAGGTATTACCTGAAATACAGCAATTTGTATGCCATACCTTCTCACACAATGTACAAACCTCGTAAGACCAAAAGGCGATGGGATTCTAAGCTTATGGGATAAGGACAGCATATTCTATCTATAAAGGACCTCTTTGAACCTCCCAAAACTGGCATCCATAAGCACAAGAAGAACAAATTAAATGGTAAGCTCATCTTTCCCTTGATGACATTAGGTGTGCAAGTATCAAATGCTGTTACACAAATAGCAAGTTTGCCAAGTACGCCCAAAGAGAAATAACTTTTAGGAAAATTACATAGCAAGTAAACTCTCAAAAATGTTGAATGAAAATTAGACTAGTTTTTACCATGCACAATCCTAAACTATTTTGTTGAACGAAACTGGTTTTGCCCTTGAGATAAAACTGCTTAGAATCCATCACCAGAAAGAACCACAGAAGCCTTCTGCTACCTGATAAAATGGGGGTTATGTATCACACACATAGGGCATGAGACATACGGAGATGTTCCCTGCTTGACTCTCTTACAAATGGGAACAGAATACTAAACTGATAAAAGGGTAGCTAACCCTGACAGAATCAACAACAAAAAAACCTTACTATGGCCTTCCTGGACAAAAAATATACTGATAAAACAAAGTCCTTCTTGCCTCTTCAAAATGGAAAATTCAAAAGTACACACCCATTTTTATGACAAGCAAGGTCAACACAGGCAGAGCCAACGGAGAGTGACCGCAGACTTCTATTCAAAGCACTCACTAAAATACAGAAAACAGGCCTGTCTGCTAGCGTTCCTGCCCGAGCCCTAGGCAGCCGTCCTCGATTCAGTGATCTCCACAGTTACTCTGCCCCCCACACCTGAGGGATCCAGCACCCTCCGGTGAGTAACAGAGGCTGACTGAGGCAGGGGTTCCCCAGTAGGACGGGCAGTGAAGAGAAGGAGATATATAGTCGCGCATCTGAGGGCTCCCCTGTGCTTTCCACAAGCCCCTGTCAGTTGATTTTGATACACACAGGTGTCCGACTCCCCAGGGATGGCAGAACCATCCATTACAATTTACAGATGTGAAACAAAGACCCAGAAAGGAGAAAGGAGTAAAGTACGGGAAGTTGGCTCCAATTCTCTGGAGTCATAACATATACCACCTTTCATGCAATTTTTTTAATGTGACTTTTTAAAAAAATTTTAGTGCATGTACCTTACCACTTGTATTTAGCCAGCTGTCAATAAATATTAAATAAATAAACGAACTACAGGCATGGTGTTTTTATTCATTTAATAATTACATGAGCACTGTCCAATGGTTCATAACAGGGGCTCCCAGCAGAACTGAAAGGTACTGATGGGGGTGGGAGAGCCCTCTGGTATTCAGTCCCTGAGAAAACCTAACCTGCTTGTGAGTTTACCTAAGAAGCTCTGCCCAAGCCATATAAAATACCAAGTTTTGGCTGGAATTGAATCAACAAGATTTGAGGCTACCACTTTTCTCCAATCCATCAGAGGTTCTGCCTGGAGGTCGTAAAAGTTTCTGAGTAATAAAAATGGGCATATGAATTCTTCCCAAATAAACACAATTTGTTTCAGAGACAGTTTGTCAAAAGAAATGATTGGGTGGGGGAGGCGATAATCAATTGAAGGGGATCCTTGAAAGTGAAAATGTAGAGACCACAGGGCTAGAGCCTGCTGTGAATCCAGGTAGGCCCAAGTGGCGTCCTCAGACAAGGTTAGCTCAGCAGCGGGGGCCTGCGGACTTCATTTCACCGCTATTTCCCTTGGTAGCTTATATATAACGCTGCCTTTGGGTCTAAATCTGGACTCTCTACATAACTCTCCTTCTATTTATAGAAGTTGATCACCTATTCTTTGTGGAAACCCTGAGGTTTCTTTAAACCTCTTCATTCCCATCCCACCAGCCTCCCCCACCACCCAGCTCTCCTATAACCCCACCTAGGGCAGACATTCTGCACAATATATTATTCACACGCAGCTGTCAATGGGACAGAGGCAGAAAGCCCCACCCCCTACCCCTGTGTGAAGGCACATAGTATCCCACCATGCAGGTGAAAGGAAGATTTTATTACTAGTCATACCTAACGTTTCACATGCACTTTATATGTTTGCCTATTACTTTACATATCCCATATATTTTTTATATTATAAATATATGCTATGTACTTATTACATTATTCTCACACGTTATCACATTATTTTCACATACATAGTGTTGGGTGCACAGTAAACATTCAATAAATGCACATTAACCAAGTCCCTTTAAGGAGGAAAATACAGAAATCAGCCAAATGTGTGTCTGTTATAAAAAACAATGAACCGTCCAAAACAATGGTAAAGAAAATTCAGACTAACTCACAGTAGGCTTGGGAATATTTTTTTCTCATTTAAGAGAGAAAATACAATGATCCAATCACTGTTATTTCCATCTCATTTGGTCTCGGTACCACCTAACTTTTCTTCTGACAGGGAAAAAAACCCACTGTCAATATATATTTCACTGTTAAATACTTTCTTGATACTTTAAATGAAATAGTTATTTCTTGTTTAATTCCTTACCATTATTTATAGACTCTTAAGAAAAAGTAAAATCCATTCTTGCGGGAAAATCTACAGGAAAATTCTAATCCACAGTTACGGCTTTTTACCTTAAAAAGGACCTGATAGTTTAAGTGAACACCTTACATATTTGTAGATGCTGTAACTTATGCCAAGTTCTTTCAGACACAGTGACTCCTGTGTTCCAGAAAGCAACCTTATGAGATATATAGTTAAGCATTCCTATTACTTTCTATAGAACCAGCCTTTAAAGGTAATTACTGTATTTACTTTTTAGTTTACTGTTGGCTCACTAACTAGAACGTACTTTTCCCAAAGGCTAAAGAGATGATCTTTCTTGCTCTGTTTAATCCACTGAGCCTAGCACTGTGTGGGGCATAGTAAATGTTCTATGCATATTTAAGGAATGGCTAAATAAATCTCCTTATCTGCTTTAAGCCATTTTTGGTATAAGGCAGATAAAAGAACCATAACCCACATACCCTATTTAGTGTTCAGTGGTCTTTTCACTATCAAAAGGAAATTGTGTAAAAACGCTCTAAAAACCAACAGAGTTTATACTCCATAATAGAATGGGTAAAAATAAAAAGTCCTTGGAAACATGAGAAAATCAATGCCCATCAATGTTGAACTTCCAAAGTTCCGAACTGCACATTACGAGGTTCAAACACCTTTCCCTAGCCCTGGTATCCTGAGTATTTGCCTAATCAAGTCCTCCAGAAGGCAGGGTCCAAGAGTGGACCGCAGCTCTCAGTGCTCTACAACGACCATTTTTTTGCCATAATTTGCTGCCAATTTGACTACAAGCCCTTACTTTTTCATTATGATGACACTTTTATAAGTCAGTCAGCCTAGTATATGTGGAAATGCCTTAAAATTATGAAGGTCGAGAGAAAAAAAAAGACAACCGTTGAGAATGAGCAATGTAAATTTAATTTTAAGCAGCAGTTAAACCACATAATTCCTAACAATGGACAAGAACTCATGGATTTATGAGGCCAAAATCTCTAACTTCTTACACAACAGGCCAAGTTACAAATTATAATCATTCACTAATTACAGTGAAATTCCGGACTCTGTCATATCAATCAATAGATGTTCGAAGGCCACTCCTAAGGCGCCGGTTAAAATCTTAAAGCATTCTATCCACAGAAGTTTCTTAGAAGAGACAAGCTTTAGGGGATTTTTTAAATGTTCCATATCCAGCCCCTCCCCTCCAATAAAGGAATGATGGGGGGGGGGGCAGATAATCCCGGCTGTGAGCGACGCTCGAGAGAGCCCGCCCTCGTCCTGGTAAGGCAGTGGGCCTGTGCCTAGCATCAGGACACCTCTGCTGCTCAGTCCCCAGGCCCCGGGCTGCACCTGCCCTCACCCACCGCGAAGGGCAGGCTGCTACGGTTCAACTCTATTTACAGGCGGCCTGGGAATAAAGGACTGCAGGCTCGACAGCAATCGTGGGGACTCCTGAAAATCCCCAACAGGAAAGAGGACTGTCTTCCACCTAGCCGTTCATTAAAGTCACAGCCGCAAGGACGCCAGGGACAGAAGGCAAATACCACGACTACTTTTCTGCGTTTACAAAGACTCCGCATTTTCTACTCCCATCGCCAGAACATGGAGCACTACGCACACTGGAGGGAGGGAGTGCTTAAAATGACCAAGTTTCAAACACTGGGGTAGAAACGAGTGAAAACCTGCGCCTGGTCTGCCTCGCCCGCCGGCCCCAGCCGTCACCCTGACTGCTGACGGGGGTCCCGACCCTCGGGGGGACCCCCCGGGCTGACCCGGGCGCCTCGCCTGGGGCCCCAGCCGCGTCCCTGCGAGGGGCTCGCTCCGTCCTCAGAGCGCGGGGCTGACTGTGGCAAACGCAGCAGCACCGGGGGCGTAAAACGGAGGTGGGCCTGGGGCGGAGCGCGGGCCAGCGCGGGGAACCCGCCCACCGGGCACGGCTGCCCGAGCGCCCCCGGCCCCCGGCCCCGAGGCCCGGCCCCGGGGAGCGGCCTCCCCGGCGGGGAGCTGGGCCCAGGAGGCGGGGAGGAAGTGGCACCAACCGCGTCCGGCCGGCGGGCGAATGTCACCCGGGCCCACCGCGGGGTCGGAGGGCGCGGGGCGGAGACGCGCGTGCCCACCCCGCCGGCGGCCGGCGCGCAGGACCCCCGGGCCGCCCCAGGCCCCGGCGGCTCCCTGCCCCCCCCCCCCCCCCGCGGCCGAGGCGGGTCGGGCCCCGCGCGGGAGGCCGCCCCGCGGGCCTGGAGCGCCGCGAGCTAGGCCGCGACCCTGGCCGGCGACCTCCCGGCGCGGCGCCCCCCCCCGGGACGCGCCGCCCGGGCCCCGCGCGCGCCGGGACAGCGCGGCGACAAAGCCGCGGCCCGGCCGGCGGCGAGGAGGGCGCGCGGCCCCCGAGCGGCCCCGGAGGCCGCCGCGCCGCAGGCCCCGCGCGCACAGCTCGGCCCGCGGCGCGCCCGGGGCCAGGGGCCGCCGCCCGCCCGCGCTCGCCCGGCGGCGGCGCCCCGCTCCGCGACCCCCGCTCCCCGACCCCGCGGCCGCGGGCGAGGCGGCGCCGAGGGGGAGCCGCGTCCCTGGCGGGGGCGGCGGCAAACACGCACACGCGCGCACGGCAGCTCTGTGGAAGAGGAGGCCCGCCTCGCCCGGCCTCGGCCTCAGCCACCTGAGGCGCGTGAGCCCGCACCCGGTCCGCGCCCTGGAGCCGCCTCCCCGCGGCTGCAAATCCAAAAGTGAAATTAGACCTCCGCCTCCGCCCGCCTCCGCCCCCTCCTCCTCGCAGCCTCCGCAGCCCCGGGAGCGGCGGCGGCGCCCGCAGCCGCGACCCCCGGGGGACCCGCGATCGCGCCGAGGCCGGCCCGGACGCCGCGGGCCCCCGCGTGTGGGACGCGCGCCCGCACCTCCCTCCAGCCTGCGCCGACGAGCCCCGGAGCGCGGCCCCGGCCAGTATTTGAGAAATGTTACCTCTCAGTGTGCTTTTTCACGCTACCGACAAATCCCGCAAGGCTTAAGTGTCGCTAGGGTGTGTGAAGTGCAAACGAAAGCCCAGCAGTTGACAATCGCAGGAGCAAAACTAAAAGTTACTCCCCGGCCGGCCCGCGAGCAGCGCAGAGCGAAAGCAAAACAAGGAGAGGAAACTGCGAGCCGCGGCTGGAAATCCCCCCGCCCCGCGCGCCCCCCGCCCCGCGCGCCCCGCCCTCCCGGGGCTCGTCTCCCGCCGGCGGCGCCGGGCGGCCGGGGCGGGGCGGGGGCGCGCGGGGCGGGCCCGGAAGTTCGCGCCGCGGCTCCCGGGCGGGCGGCGCGCTCGCCTCGGCGCTCGGCAGTCGGTTTCGTTTTCGCTTCCCCGCGCCGCGCCGGCGGCAGGAGCGACCGGCGGCTGCGCGTGAGTCTGCGGCGGGCTCGGCGGGGCGCGCCCCGCGCCGGCGGGAGTGCGGGGCTGGCGGGGCTCCGGCCTGGCCTGGGCCGCGGCGCGGTGCCCGAGCGGGGGGGAGAAGGCTGCGGGGTCCCTGAAGGGTCGCGGGGAGGCAGGCTGGAGGCGCCGGGCGACCGAGGACCTGCCGCCGTCCAGATGGTGGCGCGGGTCGAAGTGGGGCTGAGCGCCGCCGTTTTCAGGGCGAAGCCCACCTCGGAGGAATAGAAGGAACAACGAGCCGAAGAGACAGCTTTGCTTCGATATTAATGCAAGCACTGGGCCAGGCACCTTGCGGCCTTAACCTGATTTGAACCCCGATGATCAGAGGTGGAGGGCGTAACCATTTTGAGGGGCCGCTGGCATCGCTCACACCACCTGGAGCGCCTTATGGGGGGTTTAGGGCGATAAGGAAGGCTTCCCCTCAGGAGTCAAGAAGTTTACGGACTGCCTGGCTAGCCCGGGTTCTGTTCCCGCAGCATGAGATGGGCAAGGATGTGAGCTGGTTGTGACTTAGAGATGTCTTGGCCCCGGCCGTTCTGGGAAATAGGCTTTACCCTAGAGGACTTGCAGCCAGTTTCACATGTGGCCTCCTTAACTTAAAGGGCTCAGTTTGCGACGCTGTGAAATGGGGTTACTCGAGAGACTGTGAGAATACAGGTATGGGACCTGTCACCTTTAAGGTGTGTTGGTTCAAACTAAACTCACTGGGGACCTACCCCTTTTTGGACCCTGGCTTTGAAAGTATAGCTTCTCATCAGTTTACACCTGCCTCTTCCCACACATGCAGTTTATCCACCTTCTCCCAAACACTTCTGCTCAGCAGCACTTTTCCTTCCTGGGAGGCCGTAGCTATTTAGTTGTAGACATGCTCCCAGAAACAGCTCCAGTACCCCTCTGTGTCACAGAATCACAGAATTCTATGGATTGGAGAAGGGAAAGTATCAAAATGGGCATGTGTGGTGAGGAGACAACTGAAGTTTCAGGACACTGTTTTGTGACTGTAGTCTCAAATAGATCTCATATACACACAATTTATAATAATATCTGACACAGTTGCTCACTTATTTCATATAGCAAAGCCCACTGCAAGCAGTTAGAATAATTACATATAAACTCTGTAGATGGTTATCACTCTTTACCCACCCAGACCCCCAAATTAAAAACCCAATAGCCATTCTTTCCCCCAACATACGTCCAGTCAGGGAAACCCTATGGACCTGCTGGTGCTACTGTCAGGTCATCTCTGAAGCTGGCATCGTCCGCATCCTCACTGCTTTCTCCTGGTAGCTGTGCCCCTGGGGTCCTAACTCTAACTCTTCCAGGCTGGCATCCACACTCTTGTCCAGTGAAGTAGAAAATTAACTCTAAGTTAGGCACAATTCCAGTCCTAACCCTGCCTCTCAAAAACCTCTCTGTAGCCTGCAAAATAAAGGTCACGTTATTGGACAAGACATGAAGTCCACTGTAATCTGGCATCAAACTCCTTTTCCCGCCTCATCTCCTGCAACTGCACCCCACAAATACTATACACCCCTGCTTTGCCAGAACAGCCCTCATTCCTTTTCGTAAAAAGGAACAGAGCCGTTCTCTTATTCATTCTTGGTTGTTTTTATCCTTGGCGTGCTGCCTGTCACATAGGCACTCAAATACTCATGAATTAACAATTACTTGGTCTTTCTTCAAGCTCTCATAATACTTGCTTAGACTTTAGCAGAGGCTTTATTTCATATTTTAATAACTTTTTAATGTAAAGTATATTGATATGTGCCATACAGAACCTAGAAAGCACAGAAGAGCGGAAAAAGAAAATAGCCACCTGAAATGCGCACAGGAATGGGGCTGTTGATATTTTAATGCCTTTCCTTCCATTATTTTTTCTAAAGCACTGTTTCCTGTCCTCACCTTCCTCCAGCTCTCTGCATCATTTAATATTGGAGATACTGCCCATCTTCAGGTTGCCTGGGTGATATCCTTCTGTCCAGTTTTACTTCTTCTTGACTGGCTCCTCTACTTGTACCATCCTTCAATGATGGTGTTTCCAGGCATTCCGTCCTCCATGCTTTTTGCTTTCTCATTCTGCACTCTCTTCCACTCCCAAAGCTTCAAATGTCACTATTTGATGTTAACTTCAAAATCTGTAACTTTTTAGCTTCAGATCCATTACTTCCTGAGTGTTGCTCAGTTCTGACAAATTAAGTGTATCTCAAAACTAAACCCATAAGGTCTTTCCCCACAAGTTATTACTTCACTGACAAGCAGGTGAACCGGAAGCGTCACAGATTCCCACCCCCTTTCCTGAGCCAGTGCATCTCCCTGAGACACCGGTATAGTTTCCTATTTTCCAGGTTCCTAAACTCATAAATGCAGGATGCATTGTGCTGTTCTTATGCCTTAAATGACATGTCCCTGCAAATCTAAAACAAATAGCACCCAAAACGTCCACATGGCATTGAGATAATAAAGTCAGAAGTACTTCTTAGCCCTTTGATGAGATGCATACAGTCATAAATCTCTGTGGCTCAATAGAGCAAATCAGTCAATTAATATAGAAAATTGTAGTATTTTTGGAAGTTTATGGAAAAAGTAACCTTTGCTATCCCAAGGAAATCTGATGGAACATTTTAGTAGTCTAATATGAAAACAGTTGTTAGAGCAATTTTGTGTGATGAAACTAGAGTGACCTCATGAGTGAGGTATGTTTATGTTTCACCAGTAAAATGGAACATCCTAGAAGATCTTCCTAGATACTTTAAGACTAATTTCTTTTCAGGGAGGTCAGGTAAGAACAATGATTTTTTTTACATTTTAGAATGTTTTTTTTTTTTTAATTAATTTTTAAATTTTTATTTTGTCTTTTTTTTTTTTAAGATACTAGATATCTTTAAATTTCTTCCCTCATTTACTGTGAAGTCTTAGTCTACACATGCAGAGACCTACCACTACCATGCCCAAGAAATCATTATTCTCAGCAGGATTCCAGAACAATGGTTTCTTGGCATGATAGTGGTAGGTCTCTGCGTGTGTAGACTAAGTCTTCCCAGTAAATTAAGGAAGAAATTAAAAGATAACTTCAAGATTAGCCCCTTTCAAATGGTTTTTTAAATTTATTTAATAAATGAGAATAGTTTCATAAAATTATGAGCATTCAAGTAACAACCATCTATTGGATACCTACAATATGCCAGGAACTTTTCTAGGCACTGGGGTTACAGCAGCCAACAAAAGAGAAAGCTCTCTTTCTGCCTTCTAAGGAGCTTTCTTACACTCTAGTAAATTGACATGTTAATTTCCATTGCATCATCCCAGTAATGGCACCGACATCACCCATATATATCCATAGCCTTTAGAACTGTACGTAAAGCTCAGAATGTAAAATATGAGAACATACTAACCAACCAAAATGTAAGTACTTATGACTGTGATCAAATCAGTAGAGTCTCCTCATCAGCTAATACACCAGTTTTCTCCACAGTATCACTGTCATTTCTGTCTTGGCCACTAAGCTTCTCTCTACCCACAGTGCTATGATTCAAGGGGTTGTAGAATCAATGAAAATAAGCGTTCTGCACTTGCCAGAGCAGGTGGCCACCACAAAGCCATAAATAGTCGTTCTGCAATTTGAAGAACATTGTGAAGTCCAAGTTGCATAAATATACACCCAAGTTAGATTTACATTTAGATAAGAGAACCACAATGAAGTTGAAAAAGCCTCAGTTAAGCTTCAAGGGACATAGACTTCAAACTAGAGAAACTTGAGCATGTTTGACTATTGCCTCATGTAAATAGTCCCTTTCATTTTACTGGTACCTCTGAAATGTGTCTCATTTTGCTGGAATTATTCTCTGAAATTTAAGTTTAGTAATATATTACTCAGTCCTTAGTGATAAATATTAATTTTGTTCTGTTCTTCTGATGAAATAAGCCGTGATTTATTTTTTCTTTTGTGGTCAATTTTACTTGTCCAAAGGGAAGGATTTCTATTCTGAAAACTTCATGGATTACTTTTTGGAATAGTTTCTCTGTTCCACCCCAAATGGCTTTGCAATATTCATTATTTCTCAAAGGTGAGAAATAGAAAGTATTGCTTTTTCTTTAAAAGACAGAAGGGGGGAAGTGTCTGTAGCTTTGCCTTGAAGTCCTTTGAAAAGAATTACTGTGATCTTTTCGGGGATTGAAGATATTTTAAATTTCAAGTTTGTAAGTAAAATTCAGCAAACCACTTGACTCACTGGCCACATGTATATTATAAGAATTTTTTACTACTATTTTGCTTTCACTGCTTCTCTCCATAAGCTCCTGAGGCACAGCATATGAAGCTTGATGACTTTCCATATGTTCTCTTCTCCCCAAATGTCATAACTTTCTGAATGATACACCTTCATTCTATTTGAAAATGTTTGGAAAGATGCCAGTGAGAAAGAAGCATTTCATAAAACAGGATTAAGAATATTTTTAAATTCTCACTTCTTGAAAAGTCTTCATCACCACTAAATCCAAAATATGCCTGGCATTGCAATATACACAGCTCCTGGCACTGCCTCCTTAACTTTTCAGCAGCTCCACGACATTTCCCAGCTGTGTTTATGGAGTGCCATGATGCTCCAGACCCTACAAGCTGCTGTGAAAGTAGTAAAAAGAAGACAAGAATTCTAGTGGGGATGATGTCGATAGACAAATAAGCAAGCAAGCCAATAAAACAACTACTGGTTTCTATTAGCTGTGAAGGAAATAAGAAGTGCTTTCATAGAAAATGCTGGGGATCTAGGTGGTCAAGGAAGTTGCCTCTAAGGAAATTATACTTCAGCCGAAACTTGGAGGATGAGAGGGTAACAGTTGTGTGATGGAATGCTTAGGCAGAGGGAAGAGTGGAGGATCGGAACCCTAAGAAGCAAAAGAGTCTGGCGTAGTCTGTGAACTGACCTCAGGTGAGTCCATCTTTAGTATGAAAAGGGGAAGACAGATGAGCTGAGGCCAGATCAGATCAAGGAGTCTGGATTTTATTCTAAGAGTAATGAGAAGATATTGAAGGTTCAAAACAGGATCAACTTGTGCTTTTTAAAAAATCATGCTATAAAGTTCTCAATGCTACAGGTAATTTTTTTTAGCATTCTTTAAGTTGGTCCCAATTAGCTCCTCATCGTCAATGAAATGCAAGAATTTCTCCCTAATTTGTTTCCCAGCAGAATTTTCACCTGTTCCTTCAGTGTCCTAGTAAATTCATTGCATGATGAGCTGGCTGAGGAAATACAATCCCATGTACGATGTCCTAAAGCAGTTTGGTCTTTTATAAATTCCATTTTTTAATTCATAAGTTAAAATATATTTATTCCTCTTTAACATTCTCTCAGATTTGCATTTCCATTAATGAAGTAAATTCATGTCCTTTTAGCAAAAAATTCCTTAAAAAGAAAATAAGGTATTTTCAGCTGTGGATTCTAGGCGTATGTTATTTTCCTTAGGCTGTTTTGAGTGAACAGTGATAATTTATCAGAGATTATATCACTACAAAATCAATACTCATTCCAAAATTGTAATGGTTAAAATGTATTTCACTTTTTTATTGCTAAAAATTTTCAGATTTCTTTTTCCATCAAAAACTCCTTCTATAATAGTTTCCGCAAAACTGAATTTTTGTTAGGAGAACAACAACATAAGTGAAACTTCAGTTTGACATGAATGCTTTGTAATTCGAAAGTAAATACTGGTTTATACAACCCATCACATATTTTCTCAACCTCAGGCTGCAGATACTGGTTTTTGGCACCATTCCTCCTTTTACACCAAAGAAGCTCCATTTTTTGTTTGGTTTGGTTTTGGTTTTGGTTTTTTATCTATGTTACATATTGAGGTTCTGAGTGAGATTTCATTTGGGGGGAAAACTCTGTTATTAAAAAAATAGAAAACAGATCAAAGCCACTAACAGTCTATTAGCTCTACTTCACCTTCAGATCACGGTTGTTAAGAAGAAGAGAAAAACCAGGATTGAGAAGAATTTTGGGGAAGCTGATGTGGCTCAAGCAACTGGGCTCCCGTCTACCATATAGGAGGTCCAGGGTTCAATTCCTAGGGCCTCCTGCTGAAGGCAAGCTGGCCCATGCAGTGAGCTGGCCCACACGAAGTGCTAACACAGCAAGATGACAGCAAAGAGACACAGAGGAGAGACAGTAAGAGATAACAGCAGGCCAGGGAGCTGCGGTGGCGCAAGAGACTGAGCACCTCTCTCCCACTCTGGAAGGTCCCAGGATGGGTTCCTGGTGCTGCCTAAAGAGAAAACAAGCAGACACAGAAGAACACACAGTGAATGGACACAGAAAAGACAGTGAGCACAAAAACAGTGAGGGGCTGGGAGAGAAATAAGTAAATCTTTAATAAGAAAAAAGAAAGATTTGTACACTAAACAACATCAAGGCACTCATCAGGGCGGTTAAGTCAGTTCACGTCGGGTGGGTAGAGCCAGCCACGTCAGAAATTCTGACTTTATACTTCCATCATCATTTGAGTTTCGCTTAAATTACTTCAGCTTTTCTTTGTTTTATTTCTTATCTTGAAAACGTTCCATCTTTTCAGTGGTGCAGAACCAACAGAATCGTGACTGCTCATTTCACAATGTCCATGGCTGATACCATGCTTTCATGACTTTTGCTGACAGTTTCCCTTTTCCTCTAGTTGAGAAATTGGAGGAGCATTACCTCTAACTCTCGCCTTGCTTAGGAGTACCTCACCACGTAGACTTTTCCATTTGCTGGTACTTTTGCTTATTATAAACTAAAGAAAAGTATGATAGTGGCTGATGTTTATTCTGTACATTGAGGGTGAAAGGAAAATAAAGTTTTATGTGTACAGTGTGACCACTAAAAAATATTCATAGAAATAAGACCAAGGGGAGATACATCAAAACTTTAACTGGCTGTCTTTGAGTGATGGGACAAGGGTGATTTTTTTTTTTCCTACTAAAAGATTAACATTTTAAGAATGGATTTTACTTTTATTAGTGTTAAATTTTAAGAAACCTTTATATGGGTGATTTCAGAAATTTATTTCTTGATATGATTTTGATATAAATTTAATGCAACTTTTACCTAGTTTTTTTAATAGGGCTACCAAAAATACTGTGCTGATTTAACATATCCAAGATAGCTTACTTTGTAGTCTTTTAAGAATTTCTAGGTGCATGAATCTTCAAGTTACATAGAAGATAATTTTTCCTACAAACGCTGTCTAGTTCTTCTAGTCTTTTATTTTATCAAAATATTCATTTTCAAAAGCATTTGTTTTCATATTAGCAGTACGAATATTGACTCTCCAAAGGAACATATGTAATTTAGAACAAACTTTCTGAGATGCAATGCCCCAAAGTAAGAAAATAACATATGAATTAATATTGTATACAGATCAATAATTATTTAGCAATATATGATCATTATTAATATTTAAATAATAGAATTTCTTAGATTCACATCATGTTTTTAATATTCCATTTGGAAAAGATTAAGAATTCAAAGACATCTATAACAAATGAATCTTTTCTAACTGTAAATTTTCACATCATTTACATACAAATATCAATTACTATATCCTTAGTGGTCAAATTCAAATTTTTAGCTCTCCGTCATGTCCTGAATGAGGACTCTTTAAGAAATAGGTTAGCCCACGCCAAGGAGTGCACCTCTAAAGGAGAGCCGCCCAGCGCGAGAGAAAGTGCAGCCTGCCCAGGAATGGCGCCGCCCACACTTCCCGTGCCGCTGAGGACAACAGAAGCAGACAAAGAAACAATACGCAGCAAAAAGACACAGAAAACAGACAACAGGGGGAGGGGAGGGGAATTAAATAAAAAAATAAAAATAAAAAAAATCTTAAAAAAAAAAAAAAAGAAATAGGTTAAAGGGAAGTGGACTTGGCCCAATGGATAGGGCGTCCATCTACCACATGGGAGGTCCGCGGTTCAAACCCCAGGCCTCCTTGACCCGTGTGGAGCTGGCCCATGCGCAGTGCTGATGCATGCAAGGAGTGCCCTGCCACGCAGGGGTGTCTCCCGCGTAGGGGAGCCCCACATGCAAGGAGTGCGCCCCATAAGGAGAGCCGCCCAGTGTGAAAGAAAGTGCAGCCTGCCCAGGAATGGCGCCGCACACATGGAGAGCTGACACAATAAGATGATGCAACAAAAAGAAACAGATTCCCGTGCCACTGACAACAACAGAAGCGGACAAAGAAGAACACGCAGCAAATAGACACAGAGAACAGATAACCGGGGTGGTGGGAGGGGAGAGAAATAAATAAATAAATCTTTTAAAAAAAGAAATAGGCTAAAATTGTTATTTTTGCCTGCCTTTCTAACATGTTCATATTCAGTCATCCTAATGGCTGTTTTTCTCACCATTTTTCTTGCTCAGTTTCCACATACAACCATATTAGCAGGAGGGGATAGTGGAGAACATCTCTCATTTGGTGGCAGTGAGGGAAAAGAATTATTTTTCTCTCTCTCTCTTTACCTCTCCCCAATGATAGAGGGGGGTTCTATCCTGGTTCAGTTGGAATTCAGAATATTTTTTTCCCACAAAAATAATAAGAAACTATACTACTATAAATATATAGTTCAGCTTCCTTATGGTTAAAAAAAGAGTTTGTGGACTGGCCTGGGAACACACCATTTTATAACTTTGTTAACATGGAGAAATTCATTCTGAAGTCTAAACAACCTACCAAAAGAAACTCTTAGCACGTCGTGCGTTGTGTGGCTCGGAACCCGCCTGCTCCATGGAGCTTGGCTCAGCACTTTGGAGAAGGCAGGAAGAAAGAAGTCAGGCTCCTGCTCTGAAGGCGTCTGCAGACTTCACGGGGAGACAGGGCCCACAGTGAAAAGATGATTACGTAAGGTGGAAAACGGGATGTGGCCCCACACCCAGGTAATGTATTTTAATACGCCTGTTTATGTCTTCATTCAGCATCTGTTTCTTGACTTCATACTATAATTATCTTTCTTTTTAATATTTTAAATATTTTTCTAAGAGAATACACAATGAATGATGATAAAACAATAGAGCAATAAACTTATTTTTTAGCGACAAAATTAGTGAATGTCAGTAACTGTATGTTTGAGTAAGCTGTGGTTGAGCCATTTTATGTGATGTCATGCACCAATAAAGAGATTGATTCAATAATATCTGTTTATCTGGAAAAGGAACCAGGATATATTATAAAGAATGAAAAGCAAGATGCAAATAAATCTTCATACTGATCTGTTTTTTACAAAAATAACAATGACCAAAAAAATAGGTTTGAATTTTAAAAGTTGAATATGTACATAACTAGCTATTCATGTTCATCATCTTGAGGTTAGGGGATTGTTAACTTTTTATTCTTTATTTTTGTATTGAGAAGAAATTATTTTAAAACAAAATTAAATTTTGAAGTACATGGAAGATTAAAGAGAAAAATTAAATCACTTTAAGTTCTATTTCAGTTTACAGTGTTGAGTGGTCTGTATGTGTGTGCGTACACGTGTGTATATATGAACTGCCCTGGATAATTCATTATAAATAGTTATTTCTTGCATCCCCATTATGTTTATGTCACTTTAGGGGCCTTCTGGCAAAAACAGCTTTAACCCAAGGACAGCCAATAAATCCACAATGGCAACTTGTTTTTTTTAGGATTTATTTTTTTATTTATTTCTCTCCCCTTCCCCTCTCCCCCCCCCCCCCCCCCCCCCCCCAGTTATCTGCTCTCTGTGTCCATTCGCTGTGTGTTCTTCTGTGTCCGCTTCTATTCTTGTCAGCGACCTGGGAATCTGTGTCTGTTTTTATTGGGTCAACTTGCTGCAACAACTCTCCATGTGTGCAGCGCCACTCCTGGGCAGGCTAGACTTACTTTCATGCTGGGGGGGCTCTCCTTACGGGGCACACTCCTTGCGCATGGGGCTCCCCTACTCGGGGGACACCCCTGCATGGTACGGCACTCCTTGTGCACATCAGCATTGCGCGTGGGCCAGCTCCACACAGGTCGAGGAGGTTCTGGGTTTGAACTGCAGACCTCCCATGTGGTAGGCAGACTCTCTGTCTGTTGAGCCAAGTCCACTTCTCCACAAGGCAACTTTTAAACAGGTAGACATTTCAGTTCCTTATGGGATCTGCCTACTCTGCTCATGAGAAATGCCCAACTTAGTACTTTAAATGTGTTTCTGTGGTCTAATGGTGAGAAAGAACTTTCTAATGCATTAAACTGTGGGTTTCAAAGACTGTCATTCTCATGATGGCACAAGCCCTGCTTCTTCTCCTAAGGGTTCTGTTCCTTATACTGATGAGTATGCCTCTGTCACCCTGGAGAACCAACACGGCTTCCTTGCAGTCAGACTGGACATACCACAGGAAGGAAGCAAGCAGCCCACTAAATACATTTGAAGAACAAAGTGCCATGTACATAGGGGAAACGGACTTGGCCCAGTGGTTAGGGCGTCTATCTACCACATGGGAGGTCCCCGGTTCAAACCCTGGGCCTCCTTGACCCGTGTGGAGCTGGCCCATGCGCAGTGCTGATGCGCGCAAGGAGTGCCCTGCCACGCAGGGGTGTCCCCCGCGTAGGGGAGCCCCATGCGCAAGGAGTGCACCTGTAAGGAGAGCCGCCCAGCGCGAAAGAAAAGTGCAGCCTGCCCAGGAGTGGCGCCGCCCACACTTCCCCTGCGGCTGACGACAACAGAAGCGGACAAAGAAACAAGACGCAGCAAATAGACACAGAGAACAGACAACCAGGGTGGGGGGGAGTTAAATAAATAAATAAATCTTTTTTAAAAAAAGTGCCATGTACGTAAACTCATAACTCCCAATTCAGTAGCATTGGGAAAAGTGAGTGCTTTAGTCCAGTTTTTTCTGCATAGCAAGGCCTGTCAAAAGAAAGGCTTAGAAGGCTTCCCACATGTAGTGGGATTTGAGCTCTACCATAAAGAATAGGTTAAAAATAAACAGCAGATTATCTAAAAATAGATGAATAGGTCTTTTTTTGTCTATTGTTAATAGCGAGGCTAAAAAATCCTTGATAGAACCTTTCAGACTATAAACACCCTCTCACCCACAGAGAGCACCCATCTTGTCCTGTGGTCTAATCCAGTTCTGTGTTTAGATCAAAGGGATTTTGTTAAATTATACATTCTACATATTGGTCAAGTTAAGAAACTAGTTTTTTCCCATTAAAATTTGGGAACAGGAAGGGAGAATCCTAGGTCCAACATGTGGCATAAATATGTGAATTTAATACGATCATTAAGGCAGCCATTTGGCCTCTGAAATTATACACCAAAACTATTGAAAACTATTTCTTTGTGATACTTCAGCTGATTCTGTAGGAATGAAGGAAGAAAGTTCTAGTCAACAGATCAGTGCCTGCAGGTATGAATTGCTTGGCCCGTCTAGGGCGTGCATCAGGAGACCTTCTGATGCAAAGATGGTGGTGCACTTATTCATGCTCACAGTCCAGCTCTTCCCAAGAGGGGCCCTAAGTCATTTGTTAACTCAGCACTTCACTCACCACTGATTTTAACTGCATGGTTCTGTCTATTCCATGATACCAAACATCTGGTTAAAACTAAAGAAGAAAATAACCAACGTCCAAATGTTTAGCTTGCGATTATGTCGGCAGGAACACCTGTGCATTAAACTACTTACTTTATCCAGATATTTGGTTGTGTGGATCTATAACCCTTGTTCTATACAGTTTATTTTCTCCCATTGGCCAGAGTAAGGCCCAAATTAGATTAAAAGTGAGTTGACCTGTAAGTTTAGCTTTTGTTTAAATTAAATAAAAAGGGAGGAATTATTTTTAAAAATCCATAATACTGGGATCCATGTTTTCTGCTGTAAAAATGTGGGAGACTTCTGGTTTCAGAATGGCAGAGTAAAGACATACCCACCCAACCACTTTCTCAAAATTTGCCAAGAAACAGCAAGAAGTTTCCCTTTAGGAAACTAAGAGACATCTAACCCTAATATATGAAGACAGAATTTGGAAAGAGGGGTAATGTGTTTCTTAGCGGAGAGGAAGAAGGTCAAACCTTACTGCCTGCAAAGGGTATTAGAGGACGATCTACAAGTCGTGAACCAATGTTCCACACAGAAACCTGAGAAGGCACAGGACTAAGGGAAGTAGACGGGGAGCGGCTGGATTATGCTAAGATCTACGTAACGAGTAGTTAGACTCTTCTGTGCTCCAGCCCATTCCTGAGCAGTTGGTTGACTCCTCCTTTCTGTCTTGATACTGAGAAGGACAGTAGTGGAGCTGCTTCCAAAGCTAGAGAATTGGCGAACTCCTTCCACTGCTCATGTCTAGAGCATAAGCAAACCAGAGTACATTTCTCAGGGAGGAGACCAAAGGATACTACCCTAAAGAAGACGTTTGAAGACAATGATATTTGGTGGTCTTCAGTGAAAGCACTAACTGGCCACCAAATCTTCCTCAGTGAAGTCTGGCACTGTATGGGTCCAGTGCATGTGCACAGAGCTTCTGGTCAGATCAGCTTTCCAGGGCCTTACTGTTAAATATGAGTGGACACCCAAGGGCTAAGAGACACTCAAAAACTCTAATATGACCAAGATGAAAAAAAAACTCATAGGAAACACATGACACAGAGAAGAAGAAAACTTCTAAGAACTTTAATTACTGCCACTAGCGATGAGAGAAATAAGAACAAAATAATAGCAAGAAAAGGCTCTCAGAAATCAAAACTCTGATTGAAATTATACACTCAGTAGAATAAGTGGAAGATACAGTCAATAAATCTCACACAAAATAGAAGAAAATGATAGACAATAAGAGGGGGGAAAAAAGAAAAGAGAAAAATGGAGGCTCAATCCAAGGAATACAATATCTAATAAAAAACCCAGAAAATGAGAATTAAGGTAACAGTAGACAGGAAATTAGTATAGACAAAATATAAGAAAATTTCCCAGGAAATTTTGAGGAACAATTTTCCCAAATTTAAAAGACAAGGGTCTAACACATAAGTGAAGATATGCTGTGAAGATCCAATGAAGATCATCATCACAATTAAAAACTAAAAGACCAGTTTGACCATCAGAGAGTAAAGAGGACTGGGCTTGACCTGTTAAACAACCAGAAATCTGGACAAAGCACACAAGTGAACCATGTGCCGTCGTTGGGCAATAGGCAGCACAGGGCCACAATCCTTAGGAAAAGGGAAACAAATGCCCTGAGACTTATGATCACCTTCGCTTTCTGTGGAAGGCAATGTCCAGATTGCAGCTGCAGTGATAGAGGTTATCCAAATAGAACCTGAAAATGAAGCTGAGGACATAAAGATCAGAGAGGCTGAGGGAGTTTTGAAGTTGAGGCAGCATTCTGGAAACAAGCTAGGTATACAGAAGAGGAGCTCTAGAACTTTGTGTGGTTGCCTCAAGTGTTTGCCAAGTACTGGGCCAGTATGTGGAAACCAGTACTCCAAAAGGCCAGGCAAAGAAGCACGGCAAAGGCCGTGGTAAGCTAAATATTCCCATAGTTCCCTGCAGTTCACCCAGGCCTTGGGATTGATTGAGTCCCCAACAGCCAAAACTGAGAGGTCTTAGTGATTATCCAAGGCATTCATGCCTCTGTGGTAGAACTGAATCCCTGGAGTTAAGCATACTTTATACCTGCCTTAGCACCACTTAAGAACAGGTCTTAAAGGGATCAGGCTGATTTGCAAATGTAAGTGCCGCCTAAACAAAGGCAAAAACTCATTAAAGTAAGACCAAAAAGTGAAAGTCGAGATGCTCAACAACATAAAATTCACGAAGTCTAAAATGCATTTAAAAATTACTAAACATGCCAAGAAGTAAGGAGTGACACATGAACAAGAAAAAAATCAGTCAATAGAAAAGACAGAGACTCCTGAGGGGACATTTTAATTGAGATTTAAAGAAAACGCAGTGAGTCTTTAGAGAGCGAGGGCGATACTGGGCCAAGGGCTGGTTTTGATATAAGCCAACGTCTCTGTTAAGGCATGCGTGAGGTGGTGGGAGGAGGAGTGCTGGCCCTGGAGTCTGAAGATGGGGATCTGACTTGCTGCTCTGATACGTGACAGCTGTGTGAAGTGGCCCTCTGGCAGCCAGTTTTCTTGTAAAATTGGGAAATATTCTCCATGTTTCAGGGTTTATGAGGATTAGAGATAATGCATTTAAAGGAAATTGCAAGGGGCCCCTGCACAAAGGGAAGCTGTTGTTTCTGTTCCAGAGTACCAGGTGAGTTGCTATAAAGATATGCACTTTATTAAAATAGTATAGGAAAGCAGATGTGGCTCAAGTGGTTGGGCTCCCGCTTACCACATGGGAGGTCCATGGTTCATTTCCCAGTGCCTCCTAAAGAAGAGAGCGAGCTTGTGCAACAGGCAGTTTCAGCAAGCTGACACAACAAGATGATGCAACAAGAGACACAAGAAGAAAAACAATGTGAGACACAACAAAGCAGGGAGCAGAGAAACAAAGCAGGGAGCAGAGATTCCCAGTGCCTCCTAAAGAGGATAAGCAGTACGGCAAGCTGGCATAATGGACAGGGACGGTGAACTGACATGGCAAGATGACACACCAAGAGACACAAGGAAAAACATAATGAGATACAACAAAGCAGGGAATGGCAGTGGCTTAAGCGACTGGGCTCCTCCCACCCACATCAGAGGTCCCGGGTTTGGTTCCCAGTGCCTCCTAAAGAAACAGGGAAGATGAACAGACATAGCAAGTGCCAACAACAAGGGGGTGTGGAGAAATAATAAAAAGTAATCTTTATATATATAAAAACATCACTAGGCTGCAAAGATATCAGTGTTAAAGCATGGCTTGTACTAGAAGCTGGCAACATCCTATTGGGGGTACCTGGAGATACTTTGTGATAACAGCACTACAAGAATAGACAGAACCATCTGCTTCCTCGGGTGCCAAAAGAACTTCATTTGGCTGAAGAGCCAAAGTGAGTCTGGAATCTGACTCAGAATATTGGTACAAGGCCAGAGTCACAGGAGTTGCTCAGAATGGGGGTCCATCCCTGAGGGAAAGAATCCTAATTGTGGTTAAGAAGGAAAGCCAAAATCTGAACTAGAGAAGAGGTGGGAGGAGGAAGTAGGAAGCAGGGCATGGGCCAGGAAGAGGCCTGGAATTACAGATGGAATTTGCTGGGTATCTGCAACTGGTTGGGACAAGGAGGGCTCTTCCATCCTCTGCCTTTGCAGTGACCCTCACTTCCGCCCCTCCCCCTGCATCTGCCTGCATCTTCCTGGGTGGGTCGTTGTCCAGGGGTCTCTTCACAACTTGTTGATGCCCTTCCCTTAACTGGCAGAGAACAAGGAAGCAGAGGGGCAGAGGCTTGGTGGTAGAGGTAAGGCCAGTGAGAGGGCACTTGCCCTGGCCAGCACCTAGAGGTACACAAGCAAGGTCCAGGCATCAAGCAACCTGGAGGATCTGCTTGGCATAGATGGAAGGGTAATTCCACCAGGCAGGGGCCAACCCTCTTACCCCACCACCCAAAATCCTATTCTCTCCATATTCATCTCTGCAGCACCACACCAAGCATCATCAAATATGAGACTTGAGAGGTGGTGAGGAACCTCTTGATTTTTTAACGTAACATTTTTTGTGATCTATATATCTTTAAAAAAAAAAAGACGAAAATAAAAGTATTTTTAAAAAATGAAATTGTAAAAAACAAAAACAAGAAAACACGGCTTCCAACGAGAGAGAGCAGAGTTCTACCATATCCCCCATTGGGTTCCCTTTCCTGCTTCTTCTCCCCCCATTTCACCTCTGTATTAGTTTCCCGTGAGCGCTGTAACAAGTACCACTGGCTGAGTGGCTTACAACAACACAAACTTATTTTCTCACAGTTCTGGAGACCGTGAGTCCAAAATCAAGGTGGCAGCAGGGTCAGCTCCTTGCTGGGGCTCAGAGGGAGGTGTCCCAACCTCTCTCCCAGCTCCTGGTGGCTGCCAGCAGTCAGTCATTGGCGTTCCTTGGCTTGTAGAAGCATCCCTCCAGCCTCCGCCTCCGTCATCACAGCATCCTCCCTGTGTCTTGGTGTCCAAGTTTTCTCCTTCTTATATTAGATTTAGGACCCACCCAAACTGAGATGAATCTTAACTTGATTATATCTGTAAAGACTATTTCCAAAGAAGGTCACATTCACAGGTACTAGAGCTTAGAACTTCAACACAGCTTCTTGAAGGCCCCTATTCCGCTCACAACAATGTCCATCTTCCTTTCCTGTCTGCCAGCAACAACTGACAGATGATATTACCGTGCACTAACCCAGGATCATCAGCCATGTGTTAAAGACAAAAGCAATATAGGATTATCAATAAATAATGTATGAAGCAGCGGGTGGGTCAAAGATGAATATTGGATTAGCTTAGTTTCCCAGGACTGCCTTAACAAAGTTAAACAAGCAGGATGACTTAAAACAACATAAAGTACTGTCTCAGGGTTCTGGAGGTCCAGAGACCAAAATCGAGGCATCAGCAGGGCCACACTTCCTTCCATGTCCTTAGGGAAGAATTGTTCCATGCCTCTTCCAGTGTCTGGAATGCCAGCGATCCGTGGTGTTCTACACCTCGGCCATCACGTGGCATTCTTCTCTCTAGCTCTCTGCATTCTCCTTGCTCGCTCCCTGTCTGTGTCCAAAATTCCTCTCCTTATAAGGACACCAGTCATATTGGGTTAGTGTCCACCATAATCCAGTTTGGCCTCATCTTAACTCCTAACATCTTCAAAGACCCTGTTTCCAAGTAGGATCGCATTCATGAAACTGGGAGTTAGAACTTGAACATATCTTTTTGGGGGACACAATTCTATCCATAACGTGGATGTTTTTCAGGACTTTGCATAGTCTTTAGTATACAAATGTTCTTTTTCAAATTTCCCAAGAGGAAGCGATAGCATGAAGAATTTCTCAAATTTAATCGCCCTGTAGAGACCCTATTACTGTCTTGATCAATTTGGGATATGCTGGAAGAGGTTCATAATCATTTCAATATTAATTACTTTTTTCTGGATATGTATTCATTTTTATTTTTTAGTTATAGCATCAGTTTACAAGCACGGACTCTCTCTACCTTTATGTAAGTTCTATGCACTTGAGTCACACAAATCTTCAAATAGCCAGACTCTCCCGTTACAGATAAGTAGATCCTTATTGTGCATTCTCAGGCTGTGCTCCTAATCCTTGGCCAGGGGCTCTAGGACTATGGCGGCTTTGTGCTGCCAATGAAGCTGGGCTGGAACGATGTTGCCCATATAATTTTGAGCAAAATTTGGAAGGCAGAAGTGAAATGACAGCCGTGTTTGCAGTCAGAAAGTTGGCCTAGGGCAGGCATTGGTGCCCCGCACACAGTGCCATGGGTCAGCCCACTCCCTTGCTGATGGAGGGCAGCACCTGGGCCTGCGCCTCCTCCAGCTCCTGCCGGAACACCTTCTAGCTTCTCTGCACTCTCCACTAGGTTTGTGAGCAGCCTCGTAGCAAAGTGCACCTGCCCTTCTGCAGGCCACCTTCTTCCTCAGAGTTGAGGCTAGGGCCTGTACCCAAGTGGGTTCTGGTGAGAGACAGGCCTCCACGTGAGCTCCAGCTCGTTCTCTAGGACGGGGTTTGTGCTCCCTTTTCTCCCACTTCACACCCATCTTTCCTTCATGAACCAGCCCTGCTGACTTCAGGCCCAAGTCTGGACACAAAGGACAATGGACTGCACAGACAACTTCACCTGCTCCCATAATCACATAAATTCTAATCCCTACAACAAATTTTGTTTCACTCAAGATGGTTCTGCTTCCTTGATCAACCTTGAACTGACACAGATTTTGGAGTCACAGCAAGTGCTGCTATAATAAAAAGCCTTAAAAACGTGACACTGGCTTTGGGACCAGGCAGTGGAGAGAGGGTAGGAAGCCCTTGAGAAGCCTGCCAGTGGGGCTTAAATAAACAGGAGGATAGTATTACTGGAAACTGGAGGAGAGGAGACCAGTGGCAGAAAGTTCAGCAACATTGATGCTTGTGCTAACTTGGAAAATAAAAAATGTACCTAATGAGCCATGTAATCCACCTAAGGCAATTTCCAGGCATAATGTTGACAGTGTCACCTGACTTCTAGCTGCCTTCAATAAAATGAGAGAGAAGAGAGATGAGCTCAAAAACTCAGGTAAGTATAAAGGTGACAGGACTTGTCACTCCCAACTTCTCCAGAGGGCAAACAAATCTAAAATTAAGAATCCGTTTCTGGTTTGGGTTCCAGTTCACATGGTGTGAGTAGATTCCACGGCTCCCTCCCACTGATAACATCTGAAAGCCCTGGATGGACTCCATAAAGCAATGAATGCTGACTTGGAAAGTAAATAATGGCACGTGAATTGAAGAGTCATGGCTGCTATAACAAATACCACAAATCGGTTGGCTTTCGCAGCAGGAATTTATTGTCTCACAGTTTTGGCAGCAAGGAGTGGAAAACCAAGGTATCAGCAGGACATGCTTTCTCTGAAGTTTGTGACTTTCTAGTGGTGGCTTGCCAGCAATCGTTGATCACATGGCAATGTTTCCTACTGTCTCCTCTTCACTCCTTCCATTTCCAAATTTCCTTTGCTTAAAAGGATTCTAGACAAGCAGATGTGGCTCAACCAGTTGGGCACCCACCTACCACATGGGAGGTCCCAAGTTCGGGTTCCAGTGCCTCCTAAAGAAAACAAGCAGATGCTGCACCTGCCACCACCAGCAGGCACCTAACCAAGCAAATGCCACAAGCCAGCAGATGCCGCAGCCCGTGGGAAGCGGATGTGGCTCAGACCATTGGGCACTTGCCTCTCATGTGGAAAGTCCCGGGTTTGGTTCCCGGTGCCTCCTGGAGAAGACAATGAGCAGACAGGTGAGAGAACCATCTGGGGGAAGGAGGGGGATAAATTTTAAAAACAAGAAAAGGATTCTAGACCCACTGGATTAAGTCCCACCCTGGTTCAATTTGGCCTTATCTTAATAGCATCTTTGAAAACCCGATTTACAAATGTGTTCACACCCGCAGGACCAGGGGTTAAGCCTTACACATGCCTGTGGGGACGATTTAATCCCCAAAAGGGAGGAAAACTGATAAGGTGGTGAATATGCCAGGCACTCTTCCATGTCTCCTGGCATAGGTTCAGGCCAGCCTGATACCCAGAGAGGACTGGTGAAGCAGCATGGGCAAGAAATCCACAAGAGAAGCCCTCTCTTCCTGGGCAGAGGAATGGGAGTGGAAGCTTCTGCACGACAGCAAGAGTTAGAGGAAATACTCTGTGCTGGTTCCCTCTCCATCTGCCCTGATGCTATAAAGCCATGAAACTAGAGCGTCCACAGAGTGGGGTGAATGCATTTTGCATATGAAAAGGGCATGAATCATTGTGGCCAGAGGACAGGCTGTGGCAGACTATATCATCCAAAGATGGCTATGACAATTTATCTCATCCCATGTGCACATTTGACAAGGTGATCTCCTCATCACCCATCAGGAGGTGAAGTCTGTACTCCCTCCCCTTGAAACTGGGTGGACCTTTGTGACTGCGCAACCAATAGAGTACGACAGAAATGAAAGCATGGGACTTCCAAGACCAGATCGTGAAAGCCAATGCAGCTTCCCCTTGGCTCTTTCCTTGGCGCCGTGCTCTTAGAACTGAGCTGCCACGTTGTGAGGAAGCCAGACAACATGGAGAAGCCCATTTAGGTGTATCCACCAGCTGCCCCAGGTGAGGTCTTACCCAATAGGCAGCATAAATCCCAGTCTTCGACCCAGCCACCATCTGGCTGCAACCACATGAAAGACCCCAAGCAGGAACTCTTAGCAAAAGCCAGTCCCCTGGCATTATGAGAGATAATAATAATAAATGATTTTTGTTGGTTTATGCCATTAAATTTGGGTGTATTTTATACAGCAATAAATACTTGGAACAAGGACAATAAAAGCTGCTCTTTTTAAAATACATTTTTTATTTTTTTTTAAGAGATACATATTAAATAAAATGTTACATTAAAAATACATAGGATGGAAATGGATGTGTCTCAAGCAATTGGGCTCCCGTCTATCATATAGGAGGTCCAGGGTTCAATGCCCAGGGCCTCCTGCTAAGGGCAAGCTGGCCCAAGCGGTGAACTGGCCCACGCAGAGTGCCGCCCTGCGCAGAAGTGCTGCCCTGTGTGGGAATGCCACCCAGCATGGGAAAGCCGCCCACACAGGAGAGCCGGCCGACGCGGAGAGCTGGCACAGCAAGATGATGCAACAAGAGACACAGAGGAGAGAAAATAAGAAGACATAGCAGAACAGGAGCTGAGGTGGGACAAGAGAGTGATCACCTCTCTCCCACTCCAGAAGGTCCCAGGATCAGTTCCTGGAGCTGCCTAATGAGAGTACAAGCAGACACAAAAGAACACACAGCAAATGGACACACAGAGCAGACAACGGGGGAAACGGGGGGAGAAATAAATCTTTTATATATATATATAGGAATTCCCATATGCCCCACTCCCCACACCTCCACTTTTCCCACATTAACAACTTCCTTCATTAATGTGGTACATTCATTGCAACTGATGGCCATTTCGGAGCATCGCCACACAGCATGGATTATAGTTTACATTGTAGTTTTTTATTTTTCCCCTCCCCCTCCCCCCGCCTTGCTGGGTTGTTTTTTTTTTTTTGGTTATGGTTTTTGGTTTTTGCTCTCTGGGTCTTCTTGCTGTCTTCTCTTCTTGTTTTTCTCCTCTAGGATTCACTGGGATTCAATCCTGGGCACCTCTGATGTGGAGAGAGGTTCTCTTGTCATTTGCACCACCTCAGTTCCTGGTCTCTGCTGTGCCTCGCCTTGACTCTCCCCTTGTCTCTCTTTTGTTGTGTCATCATCTTGCTGCGTGACTCACTTGTGCAGGCACTGGCTCACCATGCAGACACTCAGCACTTGGCTCGCTGCGCAGGCACTGGCTTGCCACACAGGCACGCTTTCTCTTCTTTTTCACCAGGAGGCCCCAGGGATCAAGCCTGGGTCCTCCCATATGGTAGGTGGAGGCCTTATCACTTGAGCCACATCCGCTTCCCTGCATTGTAGTTTCCACTCTCTCCCAGTCCATTCTCTAGGTTATGGCAGAATATATAATGTCCTGTATCTGTCTTTGCAGTGTCATTCAGGACAATTCCAAGTCCTGAAAATGCCCCCATATTACACCTCTTTTTCCCTCTCCCTGCCTTCAGCAACTGCAGTGGCCACTGTCTCCACATCAATGGTATAATTTCTTCCACTGCTAGAGTCACAATAAGTCTATAGTAGAAACCAGTAAGTCCACTCTAGTCCATAGTTCATTCCCCAGTCCTGAGGACTCTGGGATGGTGCTGCCCACTCCCCCTCTATTGAGAGGGGCTTCGATCCCACATGGCTGGTGGATGGGGCTCTCCTGCTTGCAGTTGTAGGCTCGGTTCCTTGGTGTGGTGGTTGTCCATCCTCTTCTCCTAAAAGCAGCTCTTGAGGTTCCTTGTTCATCAACTCTCAGATTTTCTCCAAATCTGTTTTCCTGCCTCCTACTTGGCTAATTTTGTTTTGTTTTGTTTTGGTATTTTTGGAGATACCAGAGATTGAGCCTGAGACTTCGTACATGTGAAGCAGGTGCTCAACCACTGAGCTCCACCTACTCCACCCTGCCCCCTACTTGGAACTGCCAGTCCTTGGAACCGATTCCTAGTTTCTCCCACTCTTTTGTTACACTGTGATTTGCACTTCTCATCTTGGTCTTTGATAGGGTGGACCTCCAGTGAGAGAACTCCATAGGATTTCCAGTAGGCAAATATCTCCAGGTTCTACCCTCAGGAACCCCAGCATTAGACAGGAGACCAGCAGAGTGGGTGGTTAGACCCTTCATGCAGGGTGAACAACAAGCCTAGACAGATCGGAGACTTAGCCACTCGTGAAAGTGATGGATACAGTTATTTTAATTGCAATAAGTGTTTGTTATAATTGAAGGCTTACAGTGTAGACATCTAACTAAATCTAAAGAAATGTGATAGAGAAATACATGAATAAATAATAAATGGAGGAGAAAGAAGAAAACGGGCAGAAAATGAGTGAGAAAGTGGAGAAGTAGATGCAAGTTCAGAGAAATAAGAAGGGAGGACATAAAGATCATGAGAAGAGAAATAAAAAATGAGGGGAGGCAGACAGAACGCAGTATTTAGTACTTGACAGGTATGCCAAAAATACCTGTGGAAAGTATGCAAAATGAGTAAGATTCCAAGACAGCCAAGATGATGTGCAAAAAAATGCACTAACACTTTAGTTACACTTCAGTTAAAACTGAATTGAAATTTATACTCTAGTAAATTAAAAACTTCCATTCTGCAAAAGGCATTGTTAAGAGAATGAAAAGGTGGGCCACAGACTGGGATAAAATATTTGCAAAACACTTAACTGAAAAAAGACTTGTATCCAAAATATACAAAGAACTCTTAAAATTCAATAAGAAAACAAACAACCCAATTAAAAAAAAAATAGTGAAAAGATCTTAACAAAGAAGATATGCAGGTGGAAAATCAACATATGAAAAGAGCTCAGCGTCAAATGCTATCAGGGAATTGCAAATTAAAACAACAAAACAACAATAAGATATCACTTGCACGAATTAGAATGGGTAAAATCCAAAAACACTGACAATCCCAAATGCCTGGGAGAATGTGGATCAACAGAACTCTTATCCATTGCTGGTGGGAGTGCAAAATGATGCTTTAGAAGACAATTTAGCAGTTTTCTTACAAAGCCACTGTATGATCCAGCACTTGTGCTGCTAGGTGTTTAAACAAATGAGCTGAAAACCTGTGTCCACCCAAAAATTTGCATGTGAATATTTATAGCAATTTTATTCACAGTTGTCCAAAACTGGAAGCAAACAAGATGTCCTTCAATAGGTGAATGGATAAACAAACTATGGTACTTCTATACAATGGAATATTATTCAGTAATAAAAAGAAATGACAAGCTCTCAAGCCACAAAAAGACATGGAAGAAACTTAAATGCATATTACTAAGCGGAAAGGCTACATGTAGAAGATTCCACCTTATGACACTCCGGAAAAGGCAGAGCTGTAGAAATGGTTAAAAAAAAAAAAAAGATCCGTAGTTGTCTGGGATTTGGCGGAAGGGAATGAGAGTGGAATAGGTAGAGAACAAGGGACTTTGAGGACCATGAAACTATTCCTTATCTTACTGTGATAGTGGACACATGATATTATGCATTTGTCAAAACCCATAGTACTGTACAACACAATGAGTAAACTCTAATGTAAACTATGGACTAGTTAATAATATATTGATATTAGTTCATCAATTTTAACAAACATACTACATTAATGCAAGATGATAATAGGGAAATTATGAAGAGGGTGGATTGTTTGGGAACTCTGTACTATCTGCTCAAACTTTCTGTAAACCTAAATGGCTCTGAAAATAAGATCTATTTTTTTAAATAAGAAAGAACTGTACTTACTAGACCAATGTGTATACCCACTCTGATGGTAAAGTACTAACATTAAAGTAAGTTATTGTTATCCATTAATGTAAAGTATAAGTTATGGGACCTAAATTTTTTATTGTATTGTGGGAAAGGACTTTATTAGGAAGACTCTGCTTTCTAGAGTATTTTCAAGGAGATTGATAGAACATACTGAAATGATGTCTGTTTCCTCACCATTTCTTAGGATGTTAATCAACTTGAGAAACAAAGCATACTATGTTATTAAATAAATCATGGTGAAAGAAGAGAATAGTGGGGATAGATGTGGAGATAAGCAATGACAAGAAAGACAGTAGACACCAACGGTCTGTAGAATGTGTCATCACATTACAGGAAGACATGAAACCCAAGAAGCATGTTCTCTCCTGCTACAACCCTTGTAAACTAAATCACCACTGTAGAGTGGAAGGCAGGCACCTCTATTTTTGGACAAGAGGAAATTACTTTGCCAGAGCTAGATCCCAAGGAGAGATAACAATCTAACATTGTTCTCTGTATCATCTGCCTTGAGAAAGCTTATGACAATATCCCAGCCAGTGTGCTGGGGCATGGGCGATGGGTGTACAAATATATTGTGCCCTCATCCCTTGAGGCGGCTGAGTACAAACCCATGCATTTACTCTAGGGTTCCACAAATATTATCATGTTCTATATGTGCCCAGTGAGATTTTTAAAAGTTGGAGACACTGGTTTATGGGTGAGTTGATTCTTTATTGTTGGGTGTTCATATAAGTAACAGAATTCTATGCATAATTTACCTCACTGGATTCTAGCCCAGTTAAAGAGGGGGGAAATCCATTTCAAACTACCTTCCTATGTAGGCAGGAAATGTTTGTGGGGAGAAGGTAGAAGAAAATAAAGGGGTAGGGGTCCCTGACAGTGAAGCAGGCTAGTAAGATAGGAAATCAATACATGGATCTGGAACCTGGCAGAATCCATGCGGACACCAATAAACCCCAAAATGGCTGCTGAAGACGTCCACCCCCAAGATTCCGCCATTCAGAACAAAGCCTTCTGCAAGCCAGGAGAAGCCCCGGATGTTCCCCAACGACTTCATCATTGGGTCCTCGCTGGGGGATCGAGGGGTGGGGTGATCAATCACAAGAGCTGGAACCCTTCCCCTGCCATTAGCAAGGGGTGGAATAATTAATGGTTCAAAAGGCAGGCACAGAGCCTCAGTGCACTTGCTCTCTTGCTCTCGCACTCTCTCGCTCTCTCGCTCTCTCATCTCAGGACCCATTCCTGCCCTCTGCGTGCCGCTCTCACCATTTTTCCTCTGCTATGTGGCCACGCAAGTAAAACTTGGAGATTTATAACCTATAATGGGGAGTGGTTGTCTGTAAATCAGCCCTCTTTATCACTTTTCACCCCCTTCCTCTCTACCTGGGACCCCAGATTTGGTTGCATCATGGAGGACAGATTCACACCAACTATCCCTAAACACCTGAAATGTAAGCTAGAATGCCAGTTATTACTTTGTAAAGGACACTGGGTCTTTCCAAAGACTATTTACTGCATCCCCAGCAGCTCCCCTTCAGTAATCCAGGTCCCTTGGAGGCTTTTTGGTAAGCATGAAATCAGAGCACAGGGACCCCTAGCCACCCAGACACCTGATGAAGCATGCTGTCCACTCTAAGGTCTCTCAGTGCCTGTCAGGGACGGTCCTCTCCCCGCTCCCACTGCCGAGCTCCTGCTGTCGAGCTCCTTGTTTGAGAGGATGGTATCCCCTTCCAATGAAGAGTCAGTCTTCCCTAGATAGAGGATAAAATAATTGACTCATACTCCTCCATGTAAAACATTTCTTATGTTCAGCCTTAGAAAAGTTAATGTAGATGTCTTGATACAACACATTGATTAGTTAGGTGCCCTTAGTCTACCAGTTACTGAATGTTTAGTCTGACTTTACACATTACCTTTTCTTTGTTTTGTTTATTTATTTATTTATTTTTTGCTGGGGAAAATCGAGTCAAATTTTCTTTACCTATGTTTGTCATAGTCAAAGTATTTCCTACTCCATATATTTTTATAAAATGTGTGGTCACATTTTATAACATAAAATTTGCCATTTTAACTACGTTTGAGTGTACAAATCAGTGGCATTAATTACATTTGCAATGTTATGCTACCATCAGCACCAACACTTTTTCATCACCCAGAACAGAAACTCCGTATTCATTAAGCCGTAACCCCACTTCTCCCTTCCCCAGCCCCTGTAACGTTTAATCTACTTTCTGTCTATGAATTTGCTTATACTAGATATTTCAGATAAGTGGAATCACACAATATTTGTCCTTCTGTGTCTGGTTTATTTCATTCAGCATAATGTTTCAAGCATTTTGTAACCTGTATCAAAATTTCACTCCATTTTATGGCTGAATAATATTCCATTGTATGGATATACCATATTTTGTTTATCCATTCATCTGTTGATGGACACATGGGTTGTTTCCATATTTTCTTTATTGTGAATAATGCTAGTATAAAACATCAGTATACAAATATCTAATTGAGTACCTTCTTTCAGTTCTTTGGGGTACATACCTAGGAGTGGAATTGCCAGGTCAGTCTATGCTTAACTTTTTGAGGAACTATCAAACTGTTTTCTGCATCAGCTGCACCATTTTGCATTCCAACCAACAATGCACAAAAGTTCTACTTTTTCCACATGCTCACTAACACATGCTATTTTCTGTTGTTGTTGTTGTTTTCAAAGTAATAGCCATTGCCATTCATTTGGATGTGAAATATTATCTCGTTGTAGTTTTTTAAACAAATCAAGTTTATTGATAAATATTAATGAAGTATATAATTCATCCAAAGTATACAATCAATGGTATTTGGTATAATCACATAGTTGTGCATTCATCACATCAATCATTCTTAAAGCACTTTCATTATTTCAATAATAATAATAAATAAAAAATAGACAAATAAACAAGAAAATTCTTCACCTTTCAATCTCTCTCTGTTCCCTCTGCTGTACATAGTTTCTACTTCTGGCTATTCTTGCACATTTATTTGTTTATTAAGCAGTTTTACTGAGATGTATTCACATACTGTATGATCTATCCAAAGTGTTTAATTGATGGCTTTTAATATAATCACAATGTTGGACATTCATCATCTCAAAAATTTTAGAACAATTTCATTACTCCAAAAAGAAAGACCCACACCCCTTAACAGTCCTTCCCCAACCCTACATAATCACTAATCTAATTTCATCTTCATAAATTGATTTATATTTGCATTTTTATGTATGTGGAATAATACAATACAGTACACTCTGTGTCTAGTCTCCTTCATTTAGTATAATGTGAGTTGTTCTTTTTTCTGATTAATATTTTGTATTATTAGCCTCCATTTGTTCAGCTTCAAAGAAAAATGGTCTTATATCTATAATGTTACACATATTCATATTTCACATAATATATTTCTATTTCACACAATATATTTAGTTCATAATAGCACAGTCATACAGTTTTTCTCCTTTTGTGTCTGGCTTGCTTCACTCAACATAATGTCCTGCAGGTTTATCCATGCTGTTATATGTTTCACAACTTTATTTCTTCTTACCACTGCAGAATATTCCATCTTGTGTATACATCACAATTTCTCAATCTAATCATCAGTTGATGGACACCTGGGTTGTTCCAACTTTTGGCTATCATGAATAACTAATAGACAAGTTCAGCAAAGTGGCAGGATACAGGATTAACATGCAAAAACCAGTAGCATTTCTATACACTACTGATGAGCAATCTGGGGAGGAACTCGGAAAATATTCCATTTATAATAGCAACTAAAACAATCAAATATTTAGGGATAAATTTAACCAAGGACATAAAGGACCTGTATGCAGAAAACTACAATATATTGCTAAAATAAACTGAAGAAGACTTAAATAAATGGAAGGAAATTCTGTGTTCATGAACGATGACTAAATATCATTAAGATGTCAATTCTGGTGGGGGGGTGGGGGCATATATGGGGGCCTCATATTTTTTGAATGTAACATTTAAAAGAAAATAAAGAAGAAAAAAATAAAGGGAAAAAAAGAATATTTTTTAAAAAGTCAATTCTACCCCAACTGATTTACAGATTCAACACATCCCAATAAAATCTCAACAGCATTTTTTGCAGAAATGGAAGATAAAATTATCAAATTTATTTGGAAGGGTAAGGGGCTTCAAATAGCCAAAATGTGTTTATTTAAAAAAGAACAAAGTTGGAGGATTCTCACTTCTTGACTTTAAAGTATATTACTTAGCTACAGTGGTAAAAACAGCATGGTACTGGCATAAAGACTGACAGATTGACCAAGGGAACTCTATCAAGAACTCAGAAAAAGCCCTCACGTCTATGGCCAAGTGATTTTTTGACAAAGCTGTTAAACCCACCCAGCTGGGCCAGAACAGTCTATTCAATAAATGGTACTGGGTGAACTGCATAGCAATATCCAAAAGACAGACCCCTCTCTCACATGTTATACAAAAGTTAACTCAAAGTGGAACAGGGACCAAAATATGAAAGCTAGAACCCTAAAACTCCTAGAAGAAAAAGTTAGAAGACATCTTTAAGATCTTGTGGTAAGCAACAAAAGAAAAAATAGATAAATGGGACCTTCTCAAAATTCAACACTTTTGCACTTCAAAGGGCTTTATCAAAAGCTGAAATGGGGGTGAGCAGAGGACTAAATAAATAAAATCTTTTAAAAAAAATTGAAATGGCAGCTGACTCAATGGAAGAAAATACTTGACCAAATCCCATATCTGATAAAGATTTAATATCCATGATATATGGATATCATAAAACTACACAATAAAAAGACAAACTGCCCAATTGAAAAATGGGCAAAAGATTTGAAAAGACAACTGTCCAAAGAAGAAATACAAATAGTGAAGAAACACATGAAAAGACGTTCAACATCACTAGCCATTAGGGAAATACAAATCATTGTAGTTTTGATTTGTTTCCCTAATGACTAATGATTTTGGATATCTTTTCATATGCTATTGGCCATTTACATATCTTCTTTAAAGAAATGTCTATTTAAGTCCTTTGCCCAATTTTTATTGGATTTTTTATCTTTTTGTTGTTGCTTTATAGAATTCTTTATATATTCTGGATACTGAACTTTATCAGATAAATTTTTTTTTTTTAAAAAGATTTATTTATTTATTTAATTTCCCCCCCTCCCCTGGTTGTCTGTTCTTGGTGTCTATTTGCTGCGTCTTGTTTCTTTGTCCACTTCTCTTGTCGTCAGCGGCACGGGAAGTGTGGGCGGAGCCATTCCTGGGCAGGCTGCTCTTTCTTTTCACGCTGGGCAGCTTTCCTCACGGGCGCACTCCTTGCGCGTGGGGCTCCCCCACGCGGGGGACACCCTTGCGTGGCAAGGCACTCCTTGCGCGCATCAGCGCTGCGCATGGCCAGCTCCACACGGGTCAAGGAGGCCCGGGGTTTGAACCGCGGACCTCCCATATGGTAGACGGACGCCCTAACCACTGGGCCAAAGTCCGTTTCCCAATCAGATAAATTATTTATAACTATTTTCTCCCATTCTGTAGGTTGTCTTCATTTTTTTTTTATTTCTCTCCCCTTCCTCATCCCCTCCCCAGTTGTCCGCTCTCTGTGTCCATTTGCTGTGTGTTCTTCTTCTGTGTCCACTTGTATTCTTGTCAGCAGCACCCGGAATCTGTGTCTCTTTTTTTGTTGCATCATCTTGCTGCATCAGCTATCTATGTGTGCAGCGCCACTCCTGGGCAGGCTGCACTTTTTTTTGCAGTGGGCGGCTCTCCTTACGGGGTGCACTCCTTTTGCCTGGGGCTCCCCTATGTGGGGGACACCCCTGTGTGGCACAGCACTCCTTGCACGCATTAGCACTGCATGTGGGCCAGCTCATCACATGGGTCAGGAGGCCCTGGGTTTGAACCTTGGACCTCCCATGTGGTAGGCGGACACTCTATCCATTGAGCCAAATCTGCTTCCCTTGTTTTCTTGATAATGTCCTTTTATGTACAAAAGCTTTTCATTTCAATGAGATACAATTTATTTTTTCTTTTGTTGCTCATACTTTTGGTGTCATATCTAAGAATCCATTGCCAAATACAAGGTTCTCAAGACTTCCCCCATCTTTTCTTCTAAAAATGTTATGGTTTTAGTCCCTGTAAGTTTTTGTATATGGTATGAGGTAGGAGTCCAATTCCATTCTTTTGCATGTGGCTTTAAAGTTTTCCCAGCACCATTTGTTAAAGAGACTATTCTTTCCCCATTGAGTGGACTTGATGTCCTTGTGAAAAATCACTGACTGTAGATAGGAGTTCTCCAGCTTTGTTCATTCAAGATTGTTTTGGGTGTTTGGGTTCCCTTACAATTCCATATGGATTTGCACATTGGCTTTTCCATTACTGCTGCAAAAAGACTGCTGGAATTTTGGTCAGGATTGCGCTGAATCTGTAGATCACTTTGTGTAGTAGCAGTCCCCTCTTAGCTGTATTAAGTCTTCCAGTTCCTGAACGTATGATGTATTTCCACATCCATTGACTTCTGCTACTTCTCAGTTTTCGTCTCAGAGGTTAACTTTATCTCGAATGTGTGAGGTCCCCACGCACTGACCATAGTCTCTGCTAGCGATGACCTTGGGTGCCATCTCAAAGATTCTTATGGACCACATTTTAGGAAATCACGAAGCTTAGCATACAACTGCTTATCTACTATTTTATCCTGTGACACCTAGGGCTGAATTGCTGTACTGAACCACAGTTTAGCATAATCTCTAATTATTCCCATCCTGTTGTAGAATTTGAGAGAGGTTCAATTATGTGCGTATAGAGAGGCCAGGACTCAGGAATGATTTTGAGAAGGAAAAATGGTTTATTGACGGCCGGCCGGACTTGGGAGCTTTCTGTTTTAATCCCAAGCCCGGACCAAGATTTTTGAGTCCCTTTTACACAGAGAGGAAAGGCCAAATGGTCCTTTTGTTTCAGTTTTCAATAGGTTTGAATTAGCATATCTATCTTCCACATCTTAGGTAAGCTTTTAGCATGGACCTCGGGCATTCTAGATAAGCTTTTAGCATAAGTTTGCATTTCCCCTGAATACTTAAAGTTTATAGACCTTGCATTGTTAAACTGTTTCCCGGGACTGGAGTCCTTGCCATGGTCCTCAAGGGCAGGACTGCAGCCTCTTACCGTCACACCCACAAGTCAGAGAGCTTAGGTCATCTCTGAAGAGACAAAGAGCCTCCCACCCATAGCCCACATCATTCCCCCCTTTGCCAAAGTTTAACTTGCTAAGCTTTGGCATAATTATTGTTGGAGCTATGAGGCGGATGGCTGTTTGTTGTTTTGATTGATTATTTATCAATCTTTAGTGTAGCATCCAGGACTGTTTTTAGAAGTTTAGCAGTTTTTATTCTGGACAACAGAATTCTGGGGCGGGGTCACCCTGCAGTCATCCTGGGGCCACCAGTACTCACGTGGATTTCCAGTCAGTTTCCAGATCCATCTATTAATTTTGTTTTACCCTTAAAAAAAAAAAGTTCACACCTTTAATTTAAAAGGGATGCTGAAGGGAGATGATTTCTTTTTTGTAACTGCTTCCTGCTGGCCATGGGCTGTAGTCATTGCCTAATAAGGTGTAAACTTCTTATTTTAACTGGAGGAAGATGGATCCAGCATTCTGTACAAAGTTGGATGAAGTTTTTATATGGTTAATAAGATGTTTACTCTGAAAGAAACGAACTTAATTAAAAATTTGGAATACCCATTTTTAAAAGAGGATATTGGATTACAGAGATAGACAAGGTTAGGTGCCTATAAAGATGGCACTCTTTCGTAAAAGCTGGTGGGAACAGCATATATATTCTTTTTTAAGTTATTTATTTTTACAGAGAAATTGCAACAGTCACTTATCTTTGTTTGAAGACACATTCCAAGCTGTTCAATGACTGGCACTCATTTGCTCCGTTAGATGCTCCTGGTGAACTGGCACTCTTTGGGCAACTGGCTTCATTTAGGATTAGAATACTAAGTTGGAAATTCTCTTAGTTTTCAGCTGTGGGAGTGATTAGAACTACAGAATAAAGGTTTTTTACACCTTGGTTTTAATTGTACAATTTTTAGCAATTTTGATTTGTTTAATAGGTGACTCACCATTAGCAAGCAAGCCTCACTTTTGCTACACAGTAGAGTACAGCAGAATATAGTAAGTTGACTGAGCTTGGCTGAGACTGCCACCTTATTCTATAGACATGTTTATTAACTGTTTAGAAAATGAATTTACTAGGAATTTAACATGTCCAGTATACTCTCGCACTTGATTTAAAATAGAAAAGATAATGTTATAGTTATTAGGCATATATTTAGTACAGGATAAGAGTACAGCACTTAATATTAACTGATGTATTACTTAATGCATAAGGATTCAGAGTTGCAATTATTAGTTTTAAGTTTCAGGTTTGTAATACTTTACATGTTATTTCTCCATGAGAGCAGGCCATAATGCCAATTGTGTTTAAGTTTTACTTACAGTGTCCTGGTATTATGGCTCCACTTAGCATGTTCTTCACGCAGTGAGCAAGTGGCAGCATCGTTGATCCTACAGAGATTTTCCAGTATTCTACTAGCCTGATGCATAGTGCTCTCTGGGACTATGGAACAGTGCCAGTCTGGAGGCGATGTCGATTGTACACTTGGCTGTACTGAGTCATCATTGGTTGCTGCAGGAGCTTGAAACTGCAACATAGTTTCCATAGACTTTAGGAGCAGAACCAGAGGCTGATACAGCAAATATTTTAATTGAGGGGTTAGTGACTAGCCTAGCCAATAACTTACATGGAGAGGCAAAATGCAATGTATACAAGGCTTGGTTTGAATGCACAAAAGAGTTTGATAATGTTAAAGTTTATTTCTTGTTTTTATATATATATTTTAAATAATTTAATGCAACACATCATATATTAAATGACTGTTTACTTATACAGTTTTACCATGAAGATAACAGTAGGTACTTTACTTTAGTAATAGAGGAAAAAAATTATTTTTCATTGTTAAAATGAAAACAGAATATTTCCAGTAGAATCAAGATAACTTTTTATTACTATTTACTTAAATATGTACCTTGCGGTGGCCTTCAGACAGGTTTTATTATTACGAAGTTATTTTTTTGCAACTAATACTAATTTAAGTTTTAGTTAACAATGACTTTTAGAACTAGAATTATTTAAACGTTTTTAGTTTGGAAGATGTTTTACAAACTCTTTATAATTGATTATAACCACATTGACTAGCCACTTCATGTTTAAATAAACTTATTAAATTATAATTACTAAAGAAATTTATTTATTTAAGAGAGCATATCTACAATTTTTTTCTGTTAGCCTAATTTTACTAATGTGAACTTACAATTTTATTACTCTAAAGATTTTGTACATATAATGTTAATTTAGTTTATAAATTAACTATGGGAGATTACACTCAAGTTAAATAAAATTGAAACCATTATAGTTTATGTAAGGAATATTTTCTTTTTCCCTTACAGAAGCTAAAAACTTTTTTTTTAAGTTATGAAAATGAATAATTTAAAAGCATACTGACTACCAGGTTTTAAAACACAATACACAATTACTTAATTTGTTTAATCATAATCCAGGAAAGATCTCTCCATAGTTTTTATAGACTTTACTTACTGAAATTTGTTAATAGAGCCACTAATTACCTTTATTTTGTTGGAAAGAAATTTTCTGGAAGAAAATAAGGCTCACCAGATTGTGGAGAAGAAGAAAATAATTTATTCTCAATCTTGCAAGAAGGGGCGCAGAGCCAGATATGGCTGGCACCCCGAACAAAGAAAAATGACACAATTTATACCCCTAAGCCTAGCACGCAAGCTCTTCCTCTGTTTTTCTAGATTGGATACTTTAGAAGTTACAGTTTATCTGAGAAGATTTAACTTTCCCCTTAAAAGTTTGTGATTTAACTGCTTCCTCTATCACATTCCAATCATTTGAGTTTTTACTTGTTCCCCTTTGTTAAATAAGGAATAGAATTTAGTGCTGAAATGGCACCGACTTAGCTCCTTCTTGGGCATCCTTCCACTGCCCACAGGACTGGCCTAAGCTGGTCTCCTCCACTGCTGTCCAACCCGGGAGTGGGAGACTGAGGCAGCAGGGCACCGGGGTACACCAATCAACATTTTTTTAATGTGAAAACTAACCTTATCTTTGTTTTTTTTTACATTTTATGGCTGACAAAAGGTTTAAACTGGGAAATTACCAGGCAAACTGATTCTTAATTCCCTAGCCTAGTAGATAGGTTTAATCTGCCACACCTAGTCTTGCCTTTAAAGCCCTTGCAAAGAAGAGGCCCTTTCCCAATTGTTTCTATAATCAGATTTCTATGACTTTTTCATCCTGCTTAGTTTAATTTGGGCTTTAGGAATATTTACATATATAACTGCATATTTAATTTTTAACAATTTGAATAGAGCTTTTTTAAGAATTTTTATTTGTTAATTTGATATTATTATCCTGATGTATGAAGACATACACTGAGCAAATGGGCAGACACAAAGAGTTAGACATAGAAACACAACTCATTGATATTACTTATAATTTGCATTATTTTATATACTATTTAGCTTAATTTGGGGTCCAGAAATATATATTACTTATATAACTGCATATTTAACTTCAACAATTTGAGCAAATAGGCAGACACGAATAGTTTGACACAAAAACATAACTTTAGTTACTTTAAACTTCTAATTTTTACAAAACAAGTGTGATTGCAAAACATTTTAAAGACTCCTGAAACTTTTCTTAATTTGCACTAATTATTAATTGTGCAGTTTTACACTATGACCATGCAGTTTTACACAAGAATGTTTTTTTTAATTAATGGATTGTAACTAAAATGTTCTCAATGCTTTAGCACCATTTTGTTTTAGAACTTTATATTTTACTTTGAAATTAGCAGAATTTTGGATAAGCAACAAGATTAATTTAATTTTATTTTTTTTTAAGATTTATTTATTATTTATTTACTTTTCTCCCTGCCCCCTGGTTGTCTGTTCTCTGTGTCTATTTGCTGAATCTTCTTCTTTGTCTGCTTCTATTGTTGCAAGTGGCACGGGAATCTGTGTTTCTTTCTGTTGTGTCATCTTGTTGTGTCAGCTCTCCGTGTGTACGGCACCATTCCTGGGCAGGCTGCACTTTCTTTCACGCTGGGTGGCTCTCCTTACGGGGCACACTCCTCGTGCATGGGGCTCCCCTACGTGGGGGACACCCCTGCGTGGCAGGGCACTCCTTGCGCGCATCAGCACTGCACATGGGCCAGCTCCACACGGGTCAAGGAGGCCCCAGGGTTTGAACCGCACCTCCCATGTGGTATACGGACGCCCTAACCACTGGGCCAAGTCCGCCACCAAGATTAATTTTATATATATTTACTGAGGCTATTTGAAGCCTCAGGGAGACAGACTGGTTTCTCTCAGGAATTGCCACTTCTAGGAACACTGACTGTCAAGGCAGGCGACTTCTCCCCCTCCAACCCCCTTTTTGATTTTGGAGATAATAAAACTCTAGTGGTCATTTAACCTTATTCCATTAGGCAGCAATTTATTTAGTTTACACTTGAATTCATGAGAGAAAGTGTTACTAATACCAGGAGAGGAGACAGTGATGTCCTAGCTCTTCTCAATTATGAAATAACCATAGGCAAAGGCAAGGGGTGAGGTTAGGCTCGAAGTAACCATAAACAAAGGGAAGGTTAGTTTAGAATTGACACTTAAATAATAGTTTCAAGCTAAATTCACTCAGCTATAATTTCAGTTATTATCTTTTCACTGTTTTATAATATAAATGCATTTATAAATGATTTTAACTTTTAGTTACAGTTTTTATTTATTTTTTTAAAACCCTGTTAATTTTATAACACTTTTAAACACTTTTTATTCAACTTATAACATACTAAATGAACTTAACCATTACTTTAATTTTTCTTTTAAAGTAAAAGAATAAATCTCTTGCAGTTAGTTTGAAAAAAAGCTACTTTTTAGGATTTGATTTTTAGAACATAATGTTCTTTTTAAAAAGAGATAAGACTTTTTTCTTTAAACACTGAAGAAATGATGAGGTTACAGCACAAGAAGCTATTTTGATAAAAGATTTTCCTTGTATATTGATCTTATTTAATTTTAATCATAAAAATTTTTCTTCCACAAACCTTCTACACTTTCAGTATTCATTCAGGTTTTGTCCCACGCTCTACTCTTTCCAATAATCAATTATTTTATCTTAAGACGAAATCATCTTCTGTTTCCTTAACAATAAAAACACATTCCATATATCCCACATACTAATTTACCAGGCAAACTTCTTATAACATATAATTGCCATTAATACTAAACAAGCTTGTTAAAATAATGAACTTTTTTTCACTTTAAATACTTAGTAGCATGTAATAACCAGAAACAGTTTTTTTGGAAGCAAGTTGGCAGGAAAGGCTGGCTGCTGAAGAAAAGTTTCCTTGTTATAAAATTACTTTTTATTATTATTATTATCAATTCAGTTTTTGTTTAATAATGACTTTCTGCAATTAGCCATTTAAATACCTTAATTTAAACAATGCTTTGTTAAACTTTTATAATTATTTATACCTTTAAGATAAATTTTACCTTCACAGAACACATTCTCTTACTTAAAGTTACTACAATACCTTCTAAGAACCTGGGCAGAATGCAAACGTATTTTGGCTTTGACACCCTAGGGAGGGAACTTTACCACATTTATTTTGATTCTGCTTTTTACCCCCTTCACTTCCCCCCCTTCCAGGCAGTTGGGTGCACAACAATCAAACAGGAATGCGGCTTATGAATAGAAGGTGTGAACTCACTGGAAAGGGGCAAGCCGCTCCCCCCTTTCCAACTTTCAGCCAAAATGGGCAGACAGACCCTACTCAAATCCAGCAACTCTCCCAGGGACCCAGCCACCCTTACTGGGGCAGCCCCAACAAACTTGGGTGCGTGGCGTGGACACAGATGGCCTCCAAGCCCCGGCAAAGGGCCAGACCAGAGACAAGACAGCAGAGCATGCACAAATATCTAGGCTCCGCAAACATCCAGACTCCTCAGTTTTGCCCCATAATTATTTCACCCCCTTGCCAATGGCAAGGGAGGGCTCCAGCTCAGCTGTAATTCTACTTTACGTAAGGACACAACTCCAACACTAGCATTGAGCTGACACAGACAGAAGCACAAAGGTCACTAATCTGACCCACAAGTTCTCTATATATATTTTCAGCATGGCTGCCCCCACAGCCATCACAAACCTTAGAACACTTAACATTTGGTATGAAGCAAATTCATTCACAATTTAGCACTATAACAAAAGATTTCAGCTAGACTTTTTCACTGTTTAACTTTACACCCAGACCAAGCTCCACTAGAAAAGCTGATCCATTTTCCTGTAACCAAGTTTTTTTTTTTAAGTCCAGACCAATTTCCAGGACATTACGACTCGAACCTATAAACAATCCTTCCTATTATAATCAAGCCTCCACTCCTTTAGTGGATATAAGACCAGTACCAGATTCTAACATGCAGTTAGACAAACCCAAAACACCAGGGATTTTTCCCGGTTTTTCTCCAGGACATTAGGACTCGAACCTATAAACAGTCCTTCCTATTAAAATCAAGACTCCACTCCTTTAGTGGATATAAGACTAGTACCAGATTCTAACATGCAGTTAGACAAACCTAAAACACCAGGGCTTTTTCCCAGCTTTTCTCCTTATTCCAGAGCTAGAGAGAACGGCTTCTCCCCAGTTTTTTGGGGCTACTAGGGTTCTCTCGGGAGGTGATCAGCCTCCCCTTCTAGCAATTAAAGCTAGGGCTTTCCAGACTGTGCTTACCCGGGGAGTCTTACCTTCTTCCATGTTCGGAGTTCTTTTTCATTTTCAGAATCTTTCTCTTCAGACTTTCCATTGCCGTCGATTTTTGTCAGGAAGATTCTGGTGGAGCCCACATCTTTTCTGGATTAAATTTAATCCAGGGGCGCCCAGATTTGGGGTTCACCCGAGTCCTCCTGGCTTCCTTGGGGATTTGGAAGGGGCGGCAAAATGCTACTGTCTCTGACTTTCGTTTGCTGTCCCGGTGGAGTCACCAAAAATGTTGTAGAATTTGAGAGAGGTTCAATTATGTGCGTATAGAGAGGCCAGGACTCAGGAATGATTTTGAGAAGGAAAAATGGTTTATTGATGGCCAGCCGGACTTTGGAGCTTTCTGTTTTAATCCCGAGCCAGGAACAAGATTTTTGAGTCCCTTTTATACGGAGAGGAAAGGTCAAATGGTCCTTTTGTTTCAGTTTTCAATAGGCTTGAATTATCATATCTATCTTCCACATCTTGGGTAAGCTTTTAGCATGGACCTCGGGCATTCTAGATAAGCTTTTAATATAAGTTTGCATTTCCCCTGAATACTTAAAGTTTATAGACCTTGCATTGTTAAACTGTTTCCTGGGACTAGAGTCCTTGCCCTGGTCACCAAGGGCAGGACTGCAGCCTTTTATCACCCCACACCCACAAGTCACAGATAGTTTAGGTTACCTCTGAAGAGACAAAGAGACTCCCAGCCATAGCCCACATCAATCCCATTTTAATCCGCTCTTCATTTCTTCTTTTTCTTTTTAATCTTTCAGTTACCTTTCCCCCATGCTTATACCATGACACTCATTCACATGTGTTAGCTGCACCGATAAACTGCTTCAATTCTTTTAAGAAAGCAGCAAAGGCTAAATCCATACTTGGGAGCAGAGCTCCGCTGCCAGTTCTCAGTCACGTGACCTCTTAGAGCCTCAGTCTTTCATCTGCAAAATGGCCATAGTCACCTTGTGACTGCTTACTTCCCGAGATTGCTGTGAGGTTCCAGTAGAATAATGTAGACAAGAGCACTGTGAAAGACTTGGCAAGCTACAGGAATGAAAGGAAAAGATGCAGGTAATTTGCAACAAAAATACTTAGGCATTCACACTCATTCATTTATCTGTGGCTTTTGTTCCTTTCTTACATCTAATTAAATTAAGAGAAATACCAGGTGTAGAATTCTTAGATATTTAGAGTTTTTAGTGAGCAAGAGAAATACACCCTCATGTGCCCTGGGGAGACAATTAATTTGGTTTTTCTGTACTTTAGGATTATCAAGCCTATCTGGAATTGTTATGGCTTTTTATCCTTTCAGCCATTCTGATGCTAATGGAAAAAACATCAGCAAGGGTGAGTATTCTAAATATATATTACTTTATTTAATGGGAATCTTCATTAATAGTTATGGTTCGTCACATGATTGGTCTTTACAAAAGTAGAGTAGGTGAAAGATTTGAAGACCCAAATTAAGTAAAAATTTAATTAGGGATTTCAGCTAGAATGACTGTGGGATGCAGGAAATTTTACCCTGCCTTACAGCAGGCGGGCTTTATCGTGTCCTGTAACAATTCAAAAGTCCCTGTTCATGGGAGCCATTTTTCCCCACTGCATGGATGTTTTCGCAGCTACCTCAAGGTGTAGGGATTTTATTTTAAATACAAAATGCTCTCCAGCTCTTGTAATAATCTGCAGCTGTTCCACTACTCCATGTAAGAAGTTGAATGTTGTGCATTATATCTGGAGCTACTTCAGACCAAAAGTAAAATATTTTCCACCTCAAAGAAGTCACCTATCAGTGGAATATTTTTTTTTTTACTTTTTGTTTTGAAATAATTTCAAATTTACAAGACAGTTGCAAAAATAATGCAAACCGCATAGAGAGAAACCTCCCAGATACCCAGATGCACCAGTTTTAACACTTTTCCACCTTTGCTGTATCAATCCATCCATCCATCCATCCATCCATCCATCTATCCGTTTTCTGAATATTTGAGAGCAGGTTGCACATATCATATTCCTTGAATACATAATATATACTTACATGTGATTTCCTACAAAAAGAAAGATATTCACTTCTGCATTCACCTCAAGTGTAGTTACCAAGTTCAAGAAATTTAACGGTGATATAAAGCTTACAGTCTATATTCCAATTTTTTTGCTCATGTCCTGATAATGTCCTTTTGAGCCTTTTCTCCACCATACTTAGATCCCATCCAATACAGTATCAAGTATTGCATTTAACTGTCATTATCTCTTCTAGTTTCTCTTTTCTTCACTGTAGAAACACATATACAGTCTAAATCTTCCCCTCCCCTCCCAAGCACACCATTCAGGGGGTAAGCACACCCACCATGTTGCAGAACCCTCACCACCATCCCTTATTAGAACCTTCCTTTACCCCAAACAGAAACCCATACTCGCTTTGCATTAATTCCCCTTTACCCCTGCCTATACCCCTGTTAACATGCACTCTACTTTCTGTCTCTATGAATTTGCATATTCTCTGATATTTTCTTTGTGGTTACCATGGAACTTAAAGTGAACATCCTAAATAATTGTCTTTGATGTGAATGTGTCTTAAATAACATACACAAACTATGTTCCTATACCCCTCTATCACCCCTCCTTTATATAGTTTCTTGTCACAAATTACATATTTATACATTAAGTCCAAAATCACTGAGTTACCATTACATTTATGCATTTGGCCCTTAGATCTTGTAGGAAGTAAAAAGTAGAGTTACAAATCAAAAATGCGATAGTATTATATTAATATTTACCTAAGTCATTGTCTTCACCAGAGATCTGTGTTTTTTTCACGTCTACAGTCAATTGTCTAGTGTTCTTTCCTTTCAATCTGCAGAACTCTCTTTACCATTTTTGATAGGACCAGTCTAGCAGCAAAAAGTCCCTCAGGTTTTGTTTATGTGGGAATGTCTTAATTCCTCCCTCATTTTTTTTAGGAGGTACCAGGGATTGAATCCAGCACCTTATACATGAGAAGCAGGCACTCAACCACTGAGTCACATTTGCTTCCCACTCCCTCATTTTTGAAAGACAATTTATCAGATAGAAAATCCTTGCTTGGCAATATTTCGCCTTCAGCACTTTCGATGTCTCCACACTGCTTTCTTGCCTCCTTGGCTTCCTGTAAGAAATTGGCACTTCATCTTATTGAGGTTCCATTGTATGTGACACATTGCTTCTCTCTTGCAGCTTTCAGAATTCGCTCTTATTTTTGGTATTTGACTATTTGACTACAACACGATGAGGTATGGGTCTATTTGGGCTTATCCTGTTTGGAGTTCTTTGACCATCTTGAGTGTGTATATTCGTATCTCTTATTAAATTTGGGAAGTTTTCAGGAAATATTTCTTTGAATAGTCTCTTTGCTCTCCCTCCCCCTCCCCCCTCCCCCTCTCCCTCTCTTCTTTTTCTCTCCCTCCCTCCCTCCCTTCCTTACTTTCTTCCTTCTTCTGGGACCCCCACAATTTTAATATTAGTACACTTGATGGTGATCCACAGGTTTCTTAGACTCTGTTCATTTTTCTTCATGCTTTCCTCTTTCTGCTCCTCAAAATGGATGATTCCAAATTGTCTTATCCTCAAGTTCTCTGACTCTTTTTTCTGCCAGCTCCAACTGAACTCATCTAGAGAAATTTTTTAAAAGATTATTTATTTATTCCCCACCCCCCTCTCATAGTTTATGGTTGCTGTCTGCTCTCTGTGTTCATTTTGCTGTGCGCTCTTCTATATCTGCTGGTCTTCTCTTTAGGAGGCACCAGGAACCGAACCTAGGACCTCCTATGAGGAGGGAGGCGCTCAATCTCTTGAGCCACCTCAGCTCCCTGGTTTGTTGTGTCTTTCATTGTCTCTCCTCTTTTGTCTCTTTGTTGTGTTGTCTTGTTGCATCAGCTTGCCGTGCCTGCCCATGGCGCCAGCTCACCTTCTCCAGGAGGCACAAGGAACTGAACGTGGGATCTCACATGTGGTAGGCAGAAGCCCAATCACTTGAGCCACATCTGCTTCCCTAGGGAATGTTTAATTTCTCTTACTGTGGTCTTCAGCTCTGTTTGATTCCTTTTCTTTTTTTTTTTTCCCCTCCCCTTCTCCCCCAGTTGTCTGTTCTCTGTGTCTGTTTGCTGCGTCTTGTTTCTTTGTCCACTTTTGTTGTTGTCAGCGACGTGGGAATCTGTGTCTCTTTTTGTTGCGTCATCTGGTTGTGTCAGCTCTCTGTGTGCGTGGCACCATTCTTAGACAGGCTGCACTTTTTTTCGCGCTGGGCAGCTCTCCTTACGGGGTGTACTCCTTGTGTGTGGGGTTCCCTACACAAGGGACACCCCTGCGTGGCACGGCACTCCCTGAGCGCATCAGCACTGTGCATGGGCCAGCTCCACACGGGTCAAGGAGGCCCAGGGTTTGAACCTTGGACCTCCCATGTGGTAGACGGATGCCCTAACTACTGGGCCAAGTCCGCTTCCCGTGATTCCTTTTCATAATTTCTGTCTCTCTATTAATCTTCTCTTTGTGTTCATCTATAGTTTTCCTGATTTCCCTCCATTCTTTGTTCATGTTTTCCTGTAGATTTGTGAGTATATTTAGAACCATTTTCTTAAAAAATCTTTGTCTAGAATGGGCCAGATCTGATCCTCTTCACTGATGGTTTCTAATGTTTTAACCTTCTCCATTGCCTGGGCCATCACTTCCTGTTTCTTTGTCTGCTTTGTAATCTTTTGATGAAAACTGGATATTTGATAGTTTAGTGCGTTATTGATGGAATTTAGACTCTGAGACATCTGTTCCTTAAGCTTGCACCTAGTTAGTGTATGACAAAGCTTTCCTTGAGTACCAGGAGAAGGAGAAGAAGAAGAAATAAACACCATTCCCAGTCTTTGAAGACTGACCTGGGCACTGTTCTTCAGAGCTGACCCATACAATTAGCGTGGAGAACAGCCCCAAGCAAAGCGCAGAGGACTCATTGATCATGCTCGCACATGGCCCTTGTCTTCAGCACACACATGTGGACTTCGGCATGTATTTATAAACAATAAAATGTTGCTTTTTCTCTAGGAAAATGTTTCCTCTGGGTCTGGGCACTGCACTGCAAGTCCTACAGCCAGTAATTCTTTGCCCTAGGCAGCCTAATCTGACTGCTGTGCCCCTGCTGTTCTATGGAGACGTGGGTGAACTACCTTCTATGGGCAGGGCAAGCTCTGGGACAGGGAATCCAAGACACAACCAGATAGACTGGGCCAGACATACATGTTCCCAGTATGTGTATGAGGGCTACTTCGCTCCCTCCACCATCTCCAGGAGATAGTGGCGGGGTGGGGAGAGGCCAGCCATAAGATCCTACTGGTTTTAAGTGGTCTTTTTCTTGATTCAGCACTTGCTGTGTTACTGTGTTGTGGAATTTAAGAGAAGTTCAATTATTTGAGAATAGAGAGGCCAGGACTCAGGAATGATTTTGAGAAGGAAAAATGGTTTATTGACGGCCGGCCGGACTCGGGAGCTTTCAGTTTGAATCCCGAGCCCCGAACAAGATTTTCAAACGTCTTTTATACAGAGAGGAAAGGCCAAAGGTCCCTTTGTTTCAGTTCTCAATAGGCTTCAATTAGCATATATCTCTTCCACATCTTAGGTAAGCTTTTAACAAGGACTCCAGACATTTTAGATAAGCCTTGGTTTTTGCATTTCCCCTAAATACTTAAAGTTTATAGCCCTTGCTTTGTTAAACATTTCCTGGGACTGGAGCCTGCTGGTCCCTAAGAGCAGGACTGCAGCCTCTTACCGTTTCACACCCACAAGTCAAACAACTTAGTTATTTCTGAAGAGACACAAGTCAAACAGCTTAGTTATTTCTGAAGAGACAAAGAGCCTTCCACCCATAGCCCACATCAACTGCAATCCTTTAACTGTTTCCTGCAGCTTTTATTTTATTTCCCCCACCCCTGAAATGGCTCCCTTGTCTGTCTGCTCATTGTGGCTGCTTGTTGTGTCTGCTCATTGTGTCCACTCGTCGTCTTTAGGAGGCACTGGGACCCAAACCCGGGACCTCCCATATGGGAGCCACATCTATTCCCCACTTGTTGTGTCTGCTCATTGTGTCCACTCGTTGCATTAGCTCGTCTTCTTTAGGAGGCACCAGGAACCGAACCCAGTAACTCCCATGTGGGAGAGAGGCGCCCAGCTGCTTGGGCCACACTCGCTCCCATTTTCTGAAGCTTTCCGGAAGATGTTTCTGCCAGTTCTTGCTGGTCGTTCAAAGCTTCTGTGGGGGACGGAGCCTGAATGTCTCATTCTGCCGTCTTGATCAGGGCCGGCCTATCAGGGGAATTTAAAATATTTTTGCAATTAAGCTCCAGACCTACAGAATCAGTATGCATGTGAGAAGAAGACAGCAGCTTAGCAAAGTTGCTCTTTAAAAAGTTGTCCTTGAGATGACAAAGCTCTCTGTTCAGACAGCCTTCAGCCTCATTTGAAAAAGGGCACAACTGCCTGGAAGAGGAGTGCAAGGCCCTCGTTACCTCAAGCCAAAGTGAGAGAGAAGTTCTGGGGTCTTTTGAACATTATTATGTAATAGTCAACATTTAGAAGACATGACTGCCTAACAAGAAGTATGCATAGTGAGAAGACGATAAATGTTAATTGAACGTATGAGTAAATGGATGAATGACTATCATAATCTTAATTATATTTCAGCTTCAGGAAGAATTTTCCTTACAAACCTCTGTTAGTCTGAGTTAGTAATTCTAAAAATACGTGGCAGATGTGGTTGTAAATTTGTAGCCGAAGCCCTGGAAGGGTCCCCTAGAAAGGTGAAGGAAAAGGGGTGTTCCTGCTTGGTAAGCCAGATCAGTAGAGCCAAACCTGCCTTGGCATTTAATGGGATAAGAGTGGTTCCGGTAGACTTCCCTCATATATCCCATATCCTTTTCTACCTATGAATTTCAGGAACAACCACTAGATATTAGCAGTAAACAGCATATTTATTGCGAGGCTATCGCTTTTTTTTCTTCTTTCAGATTATTTTGGATTGACTACACTAGAGTTAACCACATTTCAAATACTTACAGCAATTATCTTTAACACTGAGCAAAACAACAGTATGTAATGGTGTTCTGGAGGAATATTTGAGTAATGATTATAGATTCTAGAAATAGACAAAGAAAAAGTGGGCATGATTGTCATTGTCTTCCATTGTCTATTCAACCCCTCCTGTCTTGCTTTTGTTTCTGTCACAGATAGCAAAGAAACAAAATGTCACATCTTGTTTATGCCATTTGGTTGTCACATGTATCCACTTAATTGCTCTTCTCCCAGATGGGACTCATATGACAATGTCGCAACTTTTGGAAAAATGCCTACTTTCCTCAGAACCAAGATGTCCTAGATGGAAGTGACCTTCAGAGCTTGGATAAGAGGTTACACAAGAGGGTTTGATGCGTGGAGATGCTACAGCTAACTCCTTCTCTCTTTTTGTCCCAAACTTGAGCCCTTTCCTCAGAAAAAAAGGGGTTTTGTCATATCATAATTTCCACAGGTAACAAGTTGTGTGCCAAATAAAGCCAACCATGTTGGGTTTTGTTTTTTAATGGGTAATTCTATTGATCTTTCTTTTGTACTGAGCAACTTGGAGCCATGATGGCATTGAAGCTTGCAGAGCTTCTCAGTGTTGTATATGAGGACCCTAAGATCAAACGTCTTAACTTGAAGAAGCTTTTCCTCAAGAGACAGATGTAGAACACCCTGATCTCACTGCATTTTCCCAAGACCTGTGGGCCCTTTTACAGAAGACCTTCAGCCATGAGAGGAGTGACAATATGACAGTTTAGGATCCTTGTATGGGACACTAATGGATTAAAGAGAAGAGGGCAGACAGTTTCTTCCCTCTTTTGAATCTAAAGTGTGGCTTTACCAAGATGATGGACCACAGAGTCCTGGGAGGTTCTGAGATTCAGGAGTCTCTCTGGACAACTCTTGCTTAAAGATGCTCTTGTGATATATGGTTGACCTACCTGAAACTACCTACCTTTCCTTCTTCCCACCTCTGTCACATCTCTGAGCTTCTTTCCAGTGATATCACTAGTCTTAGAATGATACAAGCAGAACCTTACCACAAGGATCATGCCTCCCTCTTCAGCTTCTTGTTATTATGAACTTTTTCCTCTTAACACCTTGAAGGATGCGATGCATAAATATAAATGTGAATTTTTTGTGTGTCTGAACTGAGAAAAGTAATGAAGTATAACAAATGTCCTGGATTTGAATATGCAGAATCAGCAGATCCTCCTGCTTAACTCTACCAAAAAGAGTAAGGTACTGTGTATTCCAGCCTCAGTCACCTTAGCATTTCTTCTTCCAGGTCATTCTGTGCGCTCAACCTAATGACCGGTACTTGAAGTCCATTTCTGAGTGGAACTTCCATGATAAGGTACAGTCTGTAAGTGTAGAGTTTCCTATTCAGGACTTCTCGTCCATTCCTGTCCTACTCCATTTGGGGAGTATGGATAGACTCACTTGCTAAAATGGTGAAGCCAGTGCCCACAGCTGGCCAGGCTGAGCTGTTTCTGAAGCTCAAAGAAGCTATGACTCATCCTCCTACGTCTGTTAGCTTCCCACTCCCCTCCCTAGACCAACTACTCCTCTCATTCTGACTCCTACAAACCCACTTATTTTCAACTTTGCTCAATAACCATGACATTCAAACCCAGCCTGCTTCATACGCAGGATGCTGCTAAAGCACACGGTGAGAATCAGGGTCCACGGAAGAAAGAATGACCTCAAGGTGAGGGCTGTTTTCTCGGATGATGGGTGGTGAGAGATAGCTATTAATGAGAGAGTACAGCAAGTTTTAGGACATGTGTCATCATGCCCAATTGAGTGAAGGGAATACAGTCACTGTAATTGGTGGTTTTCAGGAAGTCACACCACATTTTAATTGAAAGCACAGGCTTCTACAAGATTAGGAACATAAACCTTTGGTGCTGAAGCTGGACTGAGCTGGTAACATTGAGCTAAAATGGCTTCCTGCCATAAAGCAGCATTGCTCAAGCTTGTTCTCCCGATGACACTTCCAGACCCTTTTGCAAAGTCACAAAAGAAAACTCAAAAAACACTTTTCAGAGAAGATTCAGGTCTTTTCCTACCAGAGATACTTTGGGGGAAAGATTGAGAAGAAGCCAGTAGTTTATTGCAAAGCCACTGAAACCAACACTGACTCCTCCACCCTTCCATCAGGTGCCATGAGGGCACAGGCATCTCCAGCCAGGCCTCTGTTTCTCAGAGTTTGGATTCTAGGCCCACCTGTTTCCAGCCAGTGTCCAGTGACTACAGAGGCCTCCAGTTCTTTGGAAAGAAGAAATACTCAATAGATTCATTCAAAAAAATATTTGTTGAGTATCTACCAAGTGCTGGTCACTAAGACACGAGGAATTTCAATAGCGATAATTAGCGGGGATACAAGCCCAATAAAATTAACCATTAGATTTCCAGTGGAAACCCCAGAGTATATATTAAACATAAATCTGAATTTAAAACACAACTCATTTTCTGTATTGTTAATTTTTAAAAATTTCTTTGCTTGTAAAGTTAGAGCGTTATGAAGATCTCCGAGGTGTATCTCTGAGGTTTGCCTGTATATGGCTGCGTAACCACCGCCACACTCAGGCTGCGGAACATGTCCATCCATCAGAAAGCTCCTTCACGACCCTTGCAGCCAGCACCCTTCCCTAGTTCCCACTCTGGCAGGCAATGATTAGATTTTTCTACATACATTTTTGCTTTTTAAAAGAATGTAATGCAATTGGATTCATATAGTATATAACCTTTGGGATTGGCTACTTTTGCTTAGCATAAAACTTCTGAGATTCACCAATGGATGAAGTATCAGTGATTCAGTTCTTTTAATGGCTGAGTGGTATTCCATTGCCTGCGTGTATCTCTGTTTGTTTATCCATTCACCAGATGCAGGACATTTGGGTCATTTCCAGTTTGGGACTATTGTGAATAAAGCTGCTAGAAACATTCCCCTATAGGACTTTATGTGAATACATAATTTCATTTCTCTTGGGTAAATAAAAACATAGGATTGCGTTATGGATGGTATAGAAAATGTATATGTAGGTGGCAGACTTGGCCCAGTGGTTAGGGCGTCCATCTACCACATGGGAGGTCCGCGGTTCAAACCCCAGGCCTCCTTGACCCATGTGGAGCTGGCCCATGCGCAGTGCTGATGCGCGCAAGGAGTGCCCTGCCACGCAGGGGTGTCCCCACGTAGGGGAGCCCCACGCGCAAGGAGTGTGTCCCATAAGGAGAGCTGCCCAGCGCGAAAGAAAGCGCAGCCTGCCCAGGAATGGTGCCGCACACACGGAGAGCTGACACAACAAGATGATGCAACAAAAAGAAACACAGATTCCCGTGCCGCTGATAACAACAGAAGCGGACAAAGAAGATGCAGCAAATAGACACAGAGAACAGACAACCAGGGTGGGAGGGGAGGAGGGAGAGAAATAAAATAAATAAATAAATCTTTAAAAAAGAAAATGTATGTGTATGCTTGACTTTTTAAGAATCTGTCAAACTGCTTTCCAAAGTGGCTATATCATCTTGCATCCCAACCAGCAAGGAATGAGAGTTACACTTGCTCTACATTCTTCTCAGCACTTAGTACTGTCAGTTTTTATTTTAGTCATGCTAATATGTATGTAGTGGTGTCTCATTATGGCTTTTGTTTGCATTCATCTAATGGTTAATGATGGTAAGCATCTATTTAGCAAGCTTATTTGCTATCCATTTGTCTTCTGTGGTGAAGTGTTTCTTCAAATCGTTCGATCATTTTTTAAAATTGCGTAGTGTATCTTCTGATTTTTGAGTTTGAGGAGTTCTGTATTCTATATATAAGTACTTCGTCAGATATATGTTTTGCAACTATTTTCTCCAAATCTGTGGCTGGATTTTCCATTTTCTTAACAATGTCTTTCAAAGAGCAAAAATTCTTAATTCTCATTAGTGCAATTTATTGATTTTATTTATTTATTTTTTATGATTCATGCTTTCTCTGTTTATATAAGAAAGCTTTGCCTGAACCAGAGTAATAAAAATTTTCTTATACATTTTCTCACAGATATTTTGTGGGTGTAACACTTATACTTAGCTCTATGATCTATTTTGAGTTAATCTGTATGTTGTGTAAGGTAAGGGCCAAGTTCCATTCCTTCATCTATAGATTTCCAGCTGTCTCAGTACCATTTGTTAAAAAGACTACACATTACCCATTAAATTATGTTGGCACCTTTATCAAAATTGTTTGACTATATGTATGTGGGTTTATTTCAAGTGACTTTATTCTATTCTGTTAATCTATAGGTCTATCTTTATGCCAATATCACATTGTCTGGAACACCATAGTTTTAAAATGTCTTAAATCAGTTTTCTAACTTTGTGCTTCCTTTTCCAAATAATGTTTGGCTATTCTAAGTCCTTTGCATTTCTATATAAAAGGCAAAAATCAGCTTTTGGGATTTTGATTGGGATAGTATTAAGTCTATGTATCAATTTGAGAGAATTGACATCTTAACAATATTGAATTTTCCCATCCATGAACATTATTTAAGTCTTCTTTAATTTCAGCAGTATTTAGTAGTTCTCTAGGTACAAGTCTTGTAATATTTTGTTAAATTTTCCCTATTTCATTTTTTAAATAATATTGAACATGATTTTTTATTTCAATGCCCAGTTGTTTTTATTTTATTTTATTTTATTTTTAAGATTTATTTATTTATTTCTCTCCCCTTCCCCCCCACCCCGGTTGTCTGTTCTCTGTGTCTATTTGCTGCATCTTCTTTGTCTGCTTCTGTTGTTGTCAGAGGCACAGGAATCTGTGTCTCTTTTTGTTGCGTCATCTTGTTGTGTCAGTTCTCTGTTGTGTGCGGCACTATTCCTGGGCAGGCTCACTTTCTTTTGCATTGGGCAGCTCTCCTTATGGGGCGCACTCCTTGCCCATGGGGCTCCCCTACGCGGGGGACACCCCTGCATGGCAGGCACTCCTTGCGTTCATCAGCACTGCGCGTGGGCCAGCTCCACACGGGTCAAGGAGGCCCGGGGTTTGAACCGTGGACCTCCCATGTGGGAGACGGACGCCCTAACCACTGGGGCCAAGAACGCCGCCCCCAGTTATTTTTATTGACTTTATATCCTGTGACCTTGATAAACTCACTTATTAGTTCTAGCAGCCTTATTTGTAGATTTTTATGGATTTTTATGTAAACCATCATGTCATTTATGAATAAAGACAGTATTATTCTTCTTATAAAATCTGTATGTATTTTACATTATTTTCTTGCCTCAGTGCTCCAGCCAGGGCTTCTAATACAATATTGAGTAGACGTGATGAGAACTGACATCCTTGTCTTGTTTTCATTCTCAATGGTAGAATATTCAATCTTTCACCACTAAACATGATGTTACCTATAGGTTTTTTGTAATGCCCCTAATCAGATTGAGAAAGTTACCTTCTACTCCTACTTTCCTGAGAGATTTTATCACAAGTTGATATTAAATTTTGTAATATTCCTTTCCTGTATCTATTGAAATAACCATATGGTTTTATTTTCTCATCTATCAATATGGTGAATTCCATTGGTTGACTTTCAAAAGTTGAAAGAACTTTGCATTCCTGGTGCAACCCCATTCATGATGAACATATTGCTTTACTTTTTTTCCTAATATTATATTAAGGATTTTTTGCATCTATGTTCATGAGAAATATTGATGAGTACTTATTTTTCTATAATATTTTGTCTTGTTTTGTTATTGAGGTAATACTGGCCAATTTTTGGAAGAGTTTATGTAGAATTGGTATCAATTTCTTTCTTAAATGTCTGCTAAAATTCACCATTGAAACCATCTGAATCTGTAGTTTTCTTAACTACAAATCCAATTTCTTTCATTCAATTTATTTAATTGAATGCTATTTAGATAAGCTATTTCTTTTTAAATAAGCTTTAGTTGTTTGTGTCATTCAAGGAATGGGTCCATTTAATCTAAATTATCAGATTTATTGGTGTATTTTGATGAAGTACCATTTATCCCTTTTTTTCATTTATTGCTTTTTTTTTTTTCATTTAAGAAACCATTGCCTAACACAAGGTCCTAAAGATGCTTTCCTAGGTTTGCTTCTAGGATTTTTATAGTGTGGGTTCTTATATTTAAGTCTTTGGTCATTTTTTAGTTAATCTTTGCATATGGTGTGAGATAGGGGTCCTCTTTCACTCTTCTGTGTATAGATATTTGATTCTCCCAGCACCATTTGTTGAAGAGACTGTTCTTTCCCACTGAATGGACTTGACACCCTTGTCAAAAAACAATTGCCAGAAGTGGCTGTAGCTCAGCAGTTGAGTACCTGCTTCCCACGTATGAGGTCCTGGGTTCAATCCCCAAAACCTCCTAAAAAAAAAATCAATTGCCCAACTTGCAATAAATCACCTTCTCACTAAAAAAAAGAAGAAGAAGAAGAAAGAAAGAAAAGGAAAAGAAAAGACAAGACTTGCCCATAGTTGCAAGGGTTTATTTCTGAAATCTCAATTCAATTCCATTGGTCTATACATCTGTCCTTGTGCCAGGGCAATGCTGTTATGATTACTGTAGCTTTGTAATAAAATTTGGGAAGTGTGACTCCAACTTTGTTCTTTTTTAAGATGGTTTTGGCTGTTTGGAGGCCCCTTACACTTCCATATGTTTTTGTTTTTGTTTTTGTTTTGAGATATTGTGACCGGTGATTGAACCAGGACCTCACATATAGGAAACCAGCACTCAACTATTGAGCCACATCAGCTCCCCTGAGTTGTTTTTTTCATTTGTTTGCATGTTGTTTGTTTTTGTTGTTGTTTTTAGGAGGCACCAGTGACCAAACCCGGGACCTCCCATGTGGGAAGCAGGTGTTCAACTGCTTGAACCATATCCACTCCCTCCATATGAATTTGATAACTGGCTTTTCCATTTCTATGAACAGGGGAAGTTTTACTTCTTCCTTTCTAATTTATATGCCTTTTATTTATTTTTCTTGCCTTATTGCTCTGGTTAGAACTTCCAGTACAATGTTGAATGATAAATAGTGCTGATAGTGGCCAACCTTGTCTTGTTCCTGATCTTAGAGGGAAAGTTTTCAATCTTTCACCATTGGGTATGATGTCAGTTATGAGTTTTTCATATATGCCCTTTATCATGTTGAGGAAATTTCCTTCTATTCCTATTTTTCAAAGTGTTTTTATCAAGAACAGGTGCTGGACTTTGTCAAAGGCCTTTTCTGTGTCAATTGAGATGAACATGGGTCTTTTTCCTTTATTCTAATCTATGGTTTATTAAATTAATTGATTTTCTTATGTTGAACCACTCTTGCATTCTTGGATTAAATCCCCCTTGATCATGGTATATAATTCTTTTAATGTGTCATTGGATTCAGTTTGCTAGTATTTTGTTTAGAATTATTGCATCTATGCTCATAAGGGATTCTGGTCTTTAGTCTTACCTAATTTGTTGGAATAAAGTTATTTATAGCATCCTCTTAAACTCATTTTTATTTCTGTAGGATCAAGAGTGATGCAACCCCCTTACATTTCTGATTTTTGTTATTTGAGTTCTCTCTTTTTCATTGCCAAACTAAAGGTTTGTTCATTTTATGATCTTTTCAAAGAACCAACTTTGGTTCTTTGGTTTTGTTGATTTTCTTTATTGTTTTTATGCTCTATTTCATTTATTTCCACTCTTTTAAAAAATATTCTTTTTTGTTTGTTTTTTCTCTTTATTATTTTTATTCCTTTTTTGTATTTCCACTCTTACCTTTGTTATTTTCTTCCTTCTGCTCACTTTGTGTTTAGTTTGCTCCTCTTTTTCTAGACCCCCTAGTTGTGAAGTTAGGGCTCTGATTTGATAGTCCTCTACTTTTTTTTAAAATGTAAGCTATATTATACATTTATATTTATATTTTTTATATATAAAAATATTTTTATATTTTTAGAGCTATAAATTTCCCTCTCAACACTGCCTTTGCTACATGCCATCAGTTTTGGCATTTTTGTTTTTATTTTTATTTTCATTTGCCTCAAGATATTTCCTAATTTCCCTTGTCATTTCTTCTTTGATCCATTGGTTTAGAGTACATTGGTTAATTTCCACATGTTTGTGAATATTCCAGTTCTCCCTCTGTTACTGATTCCTAGTTTCATTCAATTGTAGTCAGAGAAGATGGCAATGTACAATTTGGTATATTTTTTAATTTATTGAGACTTGTTTTGTGATCTAACATGGTCTCTCCTGAAGAATCCATGTGCACTAAAGAACAGTTGTATTCTGCTGCTCTTGGGTGAAGTGTTCTATATAAGTTTGGTATAGCATCATTCAAGTCTTTTATTTCCTTACTGGTATTATGTCTAGATTGTCAATCCATTATTGAAAGTGGTATATTGGGATCTCCTACTAATAATGTGGTACGTCTATTTCTCTTTTCAGATCTGTCAATATTTGCTTCATATATTTCAGGGCTCTGCAATTAGGTGCATGTATATTTATAATTGTTATGTGTTCTTGTTTAATTGACCCCTTTTTCAGTATAGTGACTTTCTTTGTCCCTTGTAACAGTTTTTATTTAAAGTCTTTTTTATTTCATACAAGTATAGCTACCCAGCTTTCTTTTGGTTACTACTTGCGTGGTATATTTTTTTCCATCCTTTCACTTTTGTCAGCTTGTGTCTTTGAATTTAAGGTAAAACAGCATATAGTTGGGTCAAGCCATTTTATGACCTTTTGACTAGACAATTTAATCCTTGAATTTAGAATAACTACTGATAATGCAAGACTTTCTTCAGCCATATTGGTCTTTATAAGTCTTATTATACATTTTTTTATCCCCCAATTTTTCTGTTAATGCTTACTTTCATGCTTATTTGAATTTTGTAATGTACCTTTTTGAGTATCTTCTCATTTCTTTTTCAGTACATATATTTTCATATATTTTCTTTTGGTTACCATGGAGCTTTAATTTAACATAATAAATCTATAACAATCACATATTTGATACCAACTTAATTTCTATAGCATATACATATCCTGTTCCTGTATCCCTCAACTCCCTGCCTTTTTTATACCATTTACAAATTATATCTTTACACATTGTATTCCAGAATTGTAGATTTATCATTACTTTTTATGCATTTGCATATTAGAACCTATGAGAAGTAAAACAAATGGAGTCACATGACAAACAATATCACAGTATTAGCACTTATAGTTATTCATATAGCTACCTTTACCAGAGGTCTTTATTTCTTTATGCCACTTGCTCCACTTTCTACTGCCTTTTCTTGTCTGTCTGAAGAACCCCTTTTAGCATTGCTTGTGTAAGGCAGGTCTAATGGTGAAAACTCCTTAAACCTTCATTTATCTGGGAATGAATTAATCTATCCCTCAATTTTGAAAGACAGTCTTGCCAAATATAAAATTCTTGATTGGCAATTGTTTTCTTTCAGCACTTTAAATATTCCAATCCACTGCCTTCCTGTCTCCATGGTTTCTGATGCAAAATTGGCACTTAATATTATTGGGGCTCCCTTATACATAATTTGTTGCTTTTATCTTACAGCTTTCAGAGCTCTCTTGGCATTTAACAGTTTGACTACTATGTGTCTGGGCATGGTTCTCTTTGAGTATATCCTGTTTGGAGTTCATTTGACTTCTTGAGTGTGTATATTCATGACTTTCATTAGATTCTGGATATTTTCTGCCATAATTACTTTGGATATGCCTTCTGCCCCTTTCTCTCTTTCTTTTCCTTCTGGACTTTCATAATACATATATTGATACACTTGATGGTGTCCCACAGAACTCTTAGGCTTTGCTCACTTTTTTTCATCCTTTTTTCTTTCTGATCTTCAGCCTGAAGCATTTCACTTGTCTTGTCTTTGAATTCACTGAATATATTTTTTCCCCTGTCAGGTCCAATCTTTTATTGCAACCTTACAAGGCATTTTACATTTCCATTCTTGTGGTCTTAAACTCCAGTATGTGTTTGGTTCCTTTTTGAAATTTCTATCTCTTTATTGAGATTCTCATATTGTTCATTCATTGTTTTTCTAATAGGCTTTAGTTATTATATTTCTCTGTGTTTTTGTTTATCTCCTGGAGCATATTGAGGATCTTTTTTTTTTTTAAAGATTTATTTATGTATTTAATTCCCTCCCCTCCCCCGGTTGTCTGTTCTCTGTGTCTATTTGCTGCGTCTTGTTTCTTTGTCTGCTTCTGTTGTCGTCAGCGTCAGCGGCACGGGAAGTGTGGGCGGCACCATTCCTGGGCAGGCTGCACTTTCTTTTGCGCTAGGCGGCTCTCCTTATGGGTGCACTCCTTGCACGTGGGGCTCCCCTATGTGGGGGACACCCCTGTGTGGCGCGGCACTCCTTGCGCGCATCAGCACTGCGCATGGGCCAGCTCCACACGGGTCAAGGAAGCCCAGGGTTTGAACCGCGGACCTCCCATGTGGTAGACGGATGCCCTAACCACTGGGCCAAGTCCACTTCCCTTTTTTTTTTAAGTCTTTGGTAAGTCCAAAGTCTGGTCTTCTTCACTGATGGTTTCTAGATTTTTATCTTGTTCCTTGGATGTACTATCACATTTCCTGTTTCTTTGTCTTATAATCTTTTCTTGCACATTGTATATTTTAATATTTTAAAATGTTAACTCTGGGATTTAGTCCCTGAACTCTCTATTTCTTAAGTGTATAATAAACAAGCAAAAGAAATGAGTCAATTTTAGTATTAAATAAATAATATTACAGAGACAAAATAGATATAATGAAAATTTGAAGGTGGTGTGCAAATAGATGTTGTGGAAACACTGCTGACAAGATGAAGTTTGGCCTTATCCGCAGGACACACGGGGTGCTTACCTCTCCAACTTCATTTCTTGCCCCTCCTTGCCTAGCATTTATGCTTCAGCAACAAACACCCAAATTCTAGTGGTTTTCTACTCCCCAGTTGGGTCTTGCCTTCCTATGCCTACTCTTTTCTTCTCACCTACCCTCTTAAATTCAAATTATCCATTTTTGAAACAAAAAATAAGTAATATATTTAATTTTTTAATAAACTGGACATCAAACTTAGTTCTAGAGGATGGAAAGAAATTATAAAGACAGAGAAAAAAATCCAGATGAAAAAAATATAGGCACATTAGCAGGATTACCAATGAAGAAAACCAGATGGCTCAATCAGGGCTGTCCAAATAGAATCTTCTGTGCTGATGGAAAGGTTGCACATCTGCACTGCCCAGTACTAGCGCCTCTGGCTATTGGGCACTTGATATGTGGCTAATACAACCGAGGACCTGAATTTTTATTTTCTTTACTTTTAATTAATTTAAATAGCTACACGTGACCTGCACATATGATCTAGTGGCAGCCCAGGCCATTAGCTCAAAAGGTTCACACGAGTGAATAATGTAGAACAGGACGTAGCAAGGTTTTTCTGTAAAGGACCAGATAGTAATACCAAATTATCCTTTAAGGCAGTTGTCAGGCAGATTCCAGGAAGCCTTCCCTGAGCACTCTTCCCTTCAAGTAGACTAAACCCCTACACCTTCATGCTCCCCTAGCCCTGTACATCTGCTACAGTTGCACCTACCATAAGGTATGGGACTATTGGTTTGCATGTTTTTTAATCCATGGGACTATGAGCTCTTCAGGGGAAGGGCTGCCTTACTCATCTTTGTCTGCCCAGTACAAGCACAATAATTATTAACTCAAAATTTGCTTGCATGAAAGCTAGAGTTGGTGTGGAAAATGGTTAGTCATAAAATGTTGGTGCACTTATTGAATCTCATTTATATTTGAGGCACTATACTAGAGAATAGAGACCAAAAATAAGTAAAAAGAAACTGCATCAACACCTACTCTCCAGTTCATTGGACTCACCCAGGACAACTAACAAGAAGATGATGATGGACAACGACCATCCCAAGATACACAGTGCCTGCAACTATAAGCAACATAGTTCCATCCATCTGCCCCATGGGATCTAAGACCCGTCTCAGTTAGATGCAGAATGGGCATCACCATCTCCAAATCCTCAAGACTGGGGAATGAATGATGGACTAGAGTAGACTATTATTATTCTACTATAGATTTATTATTCTAGCAATGAAAAAACTTTTATCATTGAAATAAAGTCAGTGGCCACCAGAGGTTCTGAGGGAAAGGAGAAGGAAGAATAGGTATACTGTAGAGGCATTTTGGGGACATGAGAATTGTCCTGGATGACACTGAAATGACGGACACAGGCCATTGTATATTTTGTCATAACCTAAAAAATTCTGTGGACAGAGTGTAAACTGTAGTCCGTGGTTAGTAGCAATGCTACAATATGTGTTCAGCAATTGTAACAAATGTACCACACTAATGAAGGATGTTGTTAATGTGGGAAAGTGTGAGGGGTGAGGGAGAGGGATATCCCCTTTATTTTTTATGTAACATTTATGTAATCTAAAACTTCTTTAAAATTAAAAAAAAATAATTTAAAAAAGATAGATGGACACATACAGAGATAGTGGATGGATACATACAGAAATAGAAAGATGATAGTGTTTTGATAGAAATGATATACAAATGTAGCAAAATGTTAAATTGGTGGATTTGTTTATGTGGGTTAAAAGGAATATGTTTCAGTCTTCTGTATATGGTGTTTGTATTTTTGCAAATATTCTGTAAGTTTGAACGCATTTCGAAATAATGCACTTAAAAGGAATGAAATTAACTTAATAACAGATATTTAAAATTTTTTAAAAAGAAATTGCTTCAGGAAGTTTATAATGATCTCATTTGATCCTCAGAATAATCTCACAAATTAGGAATTATTATCTGTCTTACATACAGAGAATTTAAGGCGCAGAGTGGCAACAATGTGCATAATGAAAGAGAAGACTCTATCTTCCAATCCATCGATAGCCATGGAACTCTGTGCCATTCATCCTCTCCAAATCTTGGTTTTCTCTTCTGTCAAATGGAAGAAAATAATGACTGTCTCTTAGGAATAAATGAGATAACGTAAACAAGACACTTAGAACAGTGCCTGGTACATTGTATATGCATATTATAAAGGCTATAATTTATAGAAATATAAAAAGATTAAGTTGGGCTGCTTCATGGTCTGTCTTAAAAATAGAAGACATAAACAAATTATACCACAAAATAAGTTAAAAGCATATCTTTCTATCATTTCAGAAAGTGCCATAAGGCTTTCATTCAGAACACACAGAGAAATGTCTTTAGTATCCTCTTCAATCAGCATTTATCTTCCCAAAGGCCTACTGATCACAGCATGCAACGGCAGGCTTTTTCTTCTTGCTTTTCTCATCTCACCTGCCAAATCCATTCTTTCTTTTCTCCAAGTAACTTTCTGCCCTTTCTACTGTAAAACACACTACCTGAGACTCATCTTGAAGTGCTGAGGAAGGACAAGTTACCAAGGTGGCAAAGACAGGCATCCTCAGGAGGCAGGAGAGAAGACGATGGAAATGCTTCTTTCACCTTTCGTGTCTCCTTAAGTTAACCTCCCCAAATCACATAGCGGGTAGTGGAGAAGGCATTTCTACCTGACTCTGAAGCCTGCAATCTTTGCAAACTCCATGAGGATAAAAGATGAGATTATTCAAAGCAAAGCTACCTCTATAGTCACGGAGAATAGATCAGTAGTTGCCCCAGTTAGGGACCAGGAAGGGTATGACTACAGAGGGACAGCACGGGGAGTTTGCGTGGTGACGTAATGCTTCATGTTCTGATTGTGGTGGTAGTTACATGAATTTATGCATATGTTAAAATTCATACAATATATGCCCCCCAAAAGTCTATTTTACTGTATGATAATTTTCTTTTAAAGTAGGGCTGTTTCAACACTTAGAAATTTTCTTCTATAAAATGAGGATAAAATTGAAATGGACCTGAATTTTTTTTAAAATTAGGTTATCTTTCCTCCTTTAGAAGAGCTTCACTGGAGGTCAGTGCTAGGCAAAGCTATGACCTTAGCAAAGGCTCCCTTTCCCTTCCATCCTCCTTTCTGAGCACCTGCGTTCCTCTCTCGATCATCTCCCAACCCTGCAGAGTACCTATGGGCTCACATAGCCCTCCCCACAAATGCACAGGCCCACTGTGCCCCAATCCATTAATAATTAATTAATTAACTCACCCTTTTAAAGTGTACCTACAATTCAGTATTTTTAGTAAATTCACAAAGTTGTACAACCATCTATCTATTTTCAGAACATTTTCATCATCAAACCCTCAAGAAAAAAGCCCTGAGGTCATTAGCAGCCACCCCCATTTGTCTTTAGTTTGGGTCCTCCTAAACGACTATTCATATTATTCAATCACGTCTTGCCAGTTAAGAGGTTTATCTGCCTTCCTTGAAGATACAAACTATCCTAATTGCACTCATTTTTTTTCAACTTTTTTTTAAAAATTTCTCTCCTCTTCCTCCCCGCCCCAGTTGTCTGCTCTCTGTGTGCATTCGCTGTGTGTTCTGTGACTGCTTCTATCCTTATCAGCGGCACAGGAATCTGTGTCTCTCTTTGTTGTGTCATCTTGCTGCGTGAGCTCTCCATGTGTGTGGCGCCATTCTTGGGCAGGCTGCACTTTCTTTCGTGCTGGGCGGCTCTCCTTACGGGGCGCACTCCTTGCGTGTGGGACTCCCCTACGTGGGGGTCACTCCTGCGTGGCAGGGCACTCCTTGTGCGCATCAGCACTGCGCATGGGCCAGCTCCACACGGGTCAAGGAGGCCCGGGGTTTGAACCGCGGACCTCCCATGTGGTAGACGGACGCCCTAACCACTGGGCCAAGTCTGCTTCCCTTCACTCTCTCTTAAAGTATCAAAAACATGAGCACATTCTAATTCTTGTTCAGTAGCATCACTCCTGAGAATTTATCCAAAGATAAAATTTCAAAGAATGGGGGTGAAATCAAACTGTTTACTGCAGCATGATCTGTAAAAGGAAAAAACTGGAAACACCTTTTGTCCATTGTGGGGGATTAACTAAATCATGGCATATTTATGCATATACTAAAGACTAAATAGCAGCAATGAAAAAGTCTGGCATAATATTAAACATAAAAGCAGAATGTAAAATTAGCTTCTTCAACTATGTAAAATATGTACATATGAATAAGGATCGAAAGGAAATGTAGGAAAATGAGAACAGTTGCTGCAACAGGATGTTGGAACTATGAATTATTTTCATTCTTCTGAGTACCTTCATTATTGTCAAAATGTGGTCTTTATAATAAGTTAGAATTGTTGGGAACTATGCATATATTTACTCTTGCCAGTAAAACTTCTCATTCATAAGGGAAGGAAGTATAACAGGCAGCCTTTCTAGGAGCAAGGACTTTGGAGTCACATGAACTTGGATTTCACTCGGGCTCAAGCACTTCTGAGATGTGACCTTGGGAAATAACCTCACCTTGGTAAGTCACGTTTCCCACAGCTAATAACAGAGGGTAATAACAACAGCTGCCTCAACGGCTGCCGTGAGGACTGCATGAGAGGGTGGTGCCTACACCAGTTGATAAACGATAGCTCCTGCTAATTTTGTCGTGTAAGTTATGTTGGTGGGAGTGATGTTGGGTGTGGTTCTGGCAAGGAGACAGTGGACAGGGGCTTTTGTTTGTGAAAACACCACAAACACTGAAAAACTTGAATGGCAATGTAATTTATATTGAATACACAGAGAGGGTATTTTCCATCATTCCTATAAATTGATGACTCCAGTCCAGACCCTAGATTGGAGTTAGAATTGAGGGCTTTTTTTTTTCTTCATTGAAGATTTTAAAAAATCTGTACCTACAAGATACGCATTGATTTCTCTTTGAAAACTTCGTAGAAACTTAAGCACTGCTGAATTTGTTGTGACTCATTTTATTAATGAACCCAGAGTTCTACTAACTATTCCCATTGTTGTAATTGTTTATAGTTTCACCATCGTTAATAAAGATTCAGCGTGGCATGTTACCCAAGTCCTAGTGAGCCTCTACTCCAAGGCCCATCCCTCCCCTCCCCCACAGGATACCAGCCTTTCCTGCCCCCTCAAGGACTTTCGGTCAGTCCCGCTTACTCTTGTATCAATTTGTCCTCTTCCTTAATTGCATATAATTATATGGTATATAAATATACTGTATCCATCCTGCTCAATGAAAAACAAATATCCTCCTTGATCCCATATCCCCTTCCGGGTACATCCTGTTTCTCTGTCCCCCTTACAGCAAAACTCCTTGAATTAGAACAGCAGAATGCTGATAATGAAGCTGGGTGATGGGAATATAGATGTTATAGTTTTCTTGCTACTTTTTTTCATTAGAAGGCTTTATTGAACTAAATTAACATATAATTTATTGCACTGTAGTTAACAGAATAAACTACATATTTCCTATGTACAATTTAGATACAGTCGACATATGTACATACCCACGAAACCATCACTGCTTCAGGATAAGGAACGTATCCGTCACCCTCAATTTTCCTCATTACTTCATATCCCATTGAAATCACACCCTTCCACCCCTCCTCTCCAGGACACCACCGATCTGCATTCTGTCACTACACAATTGTTTGCATTTCCTAGAATTTTTATAAATGAAATCATACAATACGTACATTTTTTTGTCTGGTTTTTTTCACACAACTTAATAATTTTAATATTCGTCTATGTTGCAGCATGTACAATAGTTCCTTTTTATTGCTGAGTATTATTTATACCACAGATTTATTCATCCACTTGTTGATGGACACTTGGACTATTTCCAGTTTAAGACAATTAAAAATAAAGCTGCTATGAGCATCCGTGTACAAGTCATTGTATGAAAATATGATTTCATTTATCCTGGGTAAATACCTAGGAAAGGGAAACCTGGATCATATTGTAGGTGTACGTTTAAATTTTAAGAAACTGCAAAACTGTTTTCCAAAAGTGTTTTCCAATTTACATTCTCACCAGCAATATATGAGAATTCTAGATCTTCCACAGCCTGCTTAACACTTGTTATGTAGCCAGGTATTTTATTTTTACTATTAAAATAGGTGAGGCTTCAATTTTGCATTTCCCTACTGACTAATGAAGTTGAGCATCTTTTCTTGTGTTTATTGGCCATCTACAAACACTTTGGTGACATGTCTGTTCAAATCGTTTGCCCATTTTTTAATTGGGTTGTTTCCTTGTTGGTGAATTTTGAGAGACTTTATGTTCTGGATACAAATCCTCTACCAGATATATGATTTGCAAATATTTTCTCCTGGTCTGTGGCTTTCTTTTCATTATCTTAACAGTATCTTTTGAAAAGCAGAGGTTCTAAATTTTGGTAAGTCGAAGTCATCAATTTGTTTTTTATGGATAGTGCTTTTGGTGTTCTATCTAAGAAATCTTTGCCAAACCCAAGGTCAAATATTTTCCCCTATGCTTTCTCAGAGAAGTTTCAAAGTTGTAGGTTTTATAGTTTAGATCTATAATCCATTTTTAATTAATTATTGCATATGGTGTGAAGTATAGATGAAAGTTCTGTTTTTGTTTTTGTTTAGCATATGGATATCTCATGGGTTGAAAAGACTATCCTTTCTCCCCTGAATTGCTTTTGCACCTTTGTCAAAAATCATTTGTACGTATGTGTGTGTGTGTCTGATATTTCTGGTCTCTTTTTTTTCTGTTCCACTGATCTATTTGTCTGTCTTTAAGCCAATATCACACTGCCCTAAGTATTGGACCTCTGTAATAACGCTGGATATTAAAAAGTGTTAGCTCTCCAACTTTATTCTTCTTTTTAAACGTTGTTTTGGATCTTGTAGGTCCTTTACATTTCCATATGAAATTTAGAGTTTTTCAATTTCTACAAAATTTCTACAATGCCTTATTGTACAACAGGTTTTTCACATCTTTGTAAGATTTATTCCAAAAAAAAATTTTTTATGCAATTGCAAATGTGACTGTTATTTTACCCTTCTATTTTTGATTATCTGTTTTTATATAGAAATAAAAATAGATTTTTTTATATTGGTCTTTTATCCTGCAACATTTCTAAACTTACTAGTTCTTGCAACTTTTTTGTAGATTCCAGTGGATTGTCTGCATAAACCAAGGATAAGCAAACTGCGGCCCATGGACCAAATATGGTCTGATGCTGTTTTTTAAGTAAAGTTTTACTGGAACAGAGCCAAGTCCATTTAGTTATATACTTTCTACAGTGCTTCCAGACCACCATGGCAAAGTTTAATAATTACAATAGAGACCACATAACCTGTGAAGCCTAAAATATTTACTATCTGACCCATTTACAGAAAGTTTGCCAACCTCTGACACAGATGATTACGTCATCAGCAAATTTTATGTCTACAATCATCAGTACAATACTGAATAGAAGTGCTGAGTGTAAACATCCTTGTCTTGTTCCCGATCTTAGTGGGAAAACATTCAGTCTTTCACCAATAAGTATGATGATGGTGTAGAATTTTTGTAAATGTCCCTCTATTAGTAGTTTGCTGAGAGCTTACTCACATCAGGAATGGATGTGGGATTTTTTCAAATGTTTTTTATGTCTACTAGTATTAAGTTTCTTTTTTTAGTTTGTTGAAAGGTAAATTACATTGATTTTGAACGTTAAACCAACCTTGTATTCGTGATAAATTAAGTTGGTCACGATGTATTATCTTTTTTATATGTTCTTGGATGCAGTTTGCTAAAAATTGGTTTAGAATTTTTATATTTATCTTCATGAGGGATATTGTACTGTAGTTTCCTTTTCTTGTAAGGTCTTTGGTTTGGACGTCAAGGTAATGCTGGCCTCACAGAATGAGTTGAAAAGTAGTTTCAACTTTTCCAATGTTCTGGAAAAGTTTGTGTAGAATTGGTATTATTTCTTCTTTAAGTGTTTGGTAAAATTCACCAGTGAAGTAGTTTGGGCCTGGAATTTTCTTTGTAAGAAGATTTTTAACTACAGATTAAATTTCCTCCATGCATATAGTACTATTCAGGTTATCTATTTCTTCTTAAGTGAGCTTTTGTCATTTGTGACTTTCAAGGAAATACTACTTCAACTAACTTGTTGACTTTATGGCATAAAATTGTTCTGGCATTGTTCTCTTGTCATCCTTTCAATATCTGTAGAATATGTAGCAATGCCACCACTCTCACTCCTGATATTGTTAATTTGTGCCTTCTCTCTTTTTTATCCTGATCAGTCTAACTTAAAAAATATATACCAATTTTTATTGATCTTTTCCTTGATTTGTTCTGTTGTTTCTTCTGTTTTATATTTTATTGACTTCTGCTCTTTTATTTATATTTTTATTCAACTTTCTTTGCGTGTAATTTCCTCTTCTTTTTCTAATTTCTAAGGTAGAATCTCAGGTCATTCATTTTAGATCTTTCTTCTTTTCCAATATAGGCATTTAGTTCCATAAATTTCCTCCCAGAATGTTAGTGGCATCTTACACATTTGAATAGAATTTTTTTTAGTTCAAAATACTTATTTTATTTTTTATTTAGTTCAAAATACTATTTCATTTCCCTATTTGGAATTGTTTTATGGGTCAGGATATTGTCTATGCTGTTGTAATGTTCCATGGGCAACTTGGAACTTAAGAATGTATATTCTGCTGTGGTCAGGTTAAATATTCTATGGATGTTGATAGAATATTAGTTAGGTAATATTGGGTAATTAGGTAAGGGCAAGAACGCACATCAGAGTGTCCCTGGGATTTGGCAGCAATCTTAGGAATTCAATTCCAAATTTACTGATAAAGTAACCTCAGCTGGCACATTTCAGGAACGAAAAGATTAACGTATAAATAGGATCTGATCTTCTTTCCCCCGTTTAAGAAAAATCAGGGCTTCCTCCATGAAAAAGCTTCAATTTGATGGGATTGTCTGGTACGAGGTCTGAGACTGTGAAACAATGTTAAAAACAGAAGGTGAAGCTTCCCTCTCTGCCAGATACTTTAATATAAGACAGGATACAGATTTGGAAATCTCATCTCTAAAATGAAACAAAAAAAGTAAAGCGTGGGTTCTGCTCAATTTTATTCTAGGCTATTCTATCAGGAGAGAACTTAAGATATTTTGATGTTTTGGACAAGATATGAATCAGGCATACTTATATATTTATTTACTTATTTTTGAGATACTGGGGGCTGAAGATTGAACCCAGGACCTCATATGTAGGAAGCCTGTGCTAAACCACATGGGCTCCCCTGGACTGGTTTTTTTTTTCATTTGTTTGCTATTTGTTTGTTTGTTTGTTTTTAGGAGACACCAAGAAGAAAACCCGGGACCTCCTATGTTGGAAGCAGGCACTCAAACGCTTGAGCCACATCCACTCCCTAGGTATACTCTTGATTTGAAAATAATAAACTTGAAATTACTCTTTTAATTCTTTATTATGAATATCTAAAAGGAAATATATAAAAGAGCATGAAGTAATTATATTTAAATCTCCATTTTTCCTGTTTGGTGCCTTCTTAAAACAGTACAGAATGTAGTGATCCTTTCGTGATCCCATCCATAACATTTAGGCCAGAAACTATCTTGTAATCTTGGAGGAAGGTCAAAGTGACCACTATTCCCCATCAAAGTACTGTCAACAAATTGGATGACACTCAAAAAAAAAAAAAAAAATTACTCCAAATTTTACAATTTTCTCTATGTGAAGAAATGGCCATGGATCAAAAAAGAACTGCTGAAAGAACCTATCATTTTTAAACTATGGCCTTCCATATGATTTATTTCTCATAACAACAGAGCAAAGCAAAAATCAAGAAGCAAAAACGGCTCAGAGGGCTACAGCCAATTGTCTGTTTTTTCAGGATCTGTCCACACCATAAATAAACATGAAACATTATAACTAGTTTAGTTTTCTTTAGTCAGAGTCTACCGGAAACAGACCATAAGAAAAAACGCAAGCATCCAGCCATCATTTTTCTTCTATATGAAATCTACTTTTTTTTGTGACTATAAGTATCTTTTCACAAGAGGTTAAAACCAGGCATGGTGTCATGGAACGACCAGATCCACACTATCCCTTCTGCATTCGTATTTTTCTAATTCATAACAGAACATTAACAACTTTTATCAGAGGGACAAAATAGTATAAAGTCTGTTTGCATTGATATGAAAGCAATGGAACACGATTTTAAAAATCTCTTTTGCTGTGTTTGGTAACAATTATGGTGGAATCGCGTCAGGGTAGTTAACGAAATTTTGTTGAAATCTAACATCTCCTTTGTTATCCAACGCAACAACTTCAGGAGAAAACAGAGTGCACATTTTCTCTCATGTGTCCATAGGAAGCAAATGACTGGAGCCTGTAATCGGGAACCAATTAAGCCTACATTTAAAATGGCAACTTGGGACAAACTGAAAGGTTGACATCTATTACTTTTGCTTTCTGGGCTATATATGCTGAAAGATTTTCATTCTATGTTGAAATAAAGTTAGACACGTTCTTACCATCCTGAAGCTTAGAGCTGAGTGAGAGATACTGCTTTTGGACCCCATCCTCTCCCAGATTCTTGGCCTTTCCTAGATGCACTTACTTTACTTTTAGCCTTGACCCCATGGTCATAGGTTTCAGCTTTTAAAAAATTGGCATTCCTATGTGGCCTGGCCTTTAATTACACTTACTACATTTATTACTATTATTCCCAATTAACTCTTGGGTTCACATACTTTATTTTGAATTACCTTTATAAAAACTGTGAAATGAGAAGGACAAGCAATATCATCTCCCTAATACAGATGAAGAAACTGAGAGTCAAGAGGTTAACTAGCCTGCATGAGACTACAGACTTAACAGCTCAACTGCATCTTAAGCCACCACATCATCTTTCTCTTCAACAATAAAACTTTTGAAAAAGTAGTTTACGATCACTTCTAATTTTCCACTTCCCATTCGCCACTCACTCTTAACCCATTTCACCACCCACTCTTCAAGGAGTGACATTACCCTCACTCGCTGAATGCAAAGATTTCACTTTTTTTTTGAGGGTGTGTGGCCACCAATTGCGTTCTCGATTGCGACCGTCAGTCACAAGCACGGCTAAGCCTTCCTTGATGCTACTTTACTGTCGAGTATGTATTCAAGCTTTAGCTGGTTCTTCTTTCTCCAACTGTCCTTTAAATGTTATTTCCCCAGGAGTTCTCTTCAGAACACATTAACAAACCATTTGGGAAAAAATCATAAAAATGGGGATCCCAGGCCTGTTAGCAAAGTATATACCTAGGAACAATCTTTGGTGCGTATGAGTTTCCAGCGTAAAATATCTGATTTACAGCCCACTAAAATGCCCGTGAAAACAAAAGAATGCACCTCAATAGAAACCGGGATTGGCAGCCCACCCTCCCATTCCGGAAGGGATTTCTGACAACTCCAAGGCCGATTTTGACCAAATGATCTAGAGCGGCCGCGCACTTCCCGTGTGGTGCTTGCCTGAAGCGAGGTGCAAAGACCCTTCTTCCGGCCCAAAAAAGAGAAGTGTGCACCCCAGAAAAACTAAGCAGCCATCTCTCTGGCGTGGGCCTACTGTTTTGGGGGAACAACAACAACAAAAAGTGAAGCGATGCCCAGTCCCTCCCTCGCCAGCCGCAGGTGCCCGCCGCCCCCCACTGCTCCCAGGACTCGGCCGCGACAGAGCGCTCAGGAGACGCCCCGCACGGAGCGGGGCGGGGCTAGCGGCAGCCCGGCGCCTCCTGGGAGACGGCGTCCGCGTCGGAGTGCGCACGTGCAGGGGGCGGGGCGAGGCAGCCCGGCGCCTCCTGGGACACGGCGCTCGCGTCGGAATGCGCACGTGCAGGGGGCGGGGCGAGGCTCCCCGAGGCCTCCTGGGAGACGGCGCCCGCGTCGGAGTGCGCACGTGCAGGGCTGCCGGGAGCCGAGCAGCCGCGGGGCTGTCGTTTCTCGGGAATGACGGCTGTTGAGGGTGGCGGGAAGCGGCGGTTGGCTAGCCGACTGCTCTCTTCAGACAGCTAGCGTCTTCTCCATGTTGAGCCTCGGTCTGGAAACGGTCTGCCACGGCCTCGTCCCGCTGTGGATAGGAGATGACGATGGATTTAGATAGCCCCCAAGCGGTCGGAGAGGAACGGAGAACACGCACGCGGTCTGTTTGCAAACAAGATTGTGGAACAATAAGAAAATAGTGTAGGATCAAGAGAGGGAAGCCGCCCCAAAGTCTCAGTGAAAGAAGAGACCTCAGGATCATGCATCTCACGAATCAGAAGAACATCTTTGAAAAAGTTTGGCCTCTTCAAAAAAGATACCCCCAAAATCCTGTATATGGCATGTAGGCCAAGGAAATAGGGCGCAGTCAGGTATATACAGCAAAATGCTAAGACTTTTTTTCTGTATGGGAGCCCACTTTTTTAAAAAAAGCACTTTTATGTATGTAATGTTTACAGTGACTCAAGCGTCCTTTTTTAGTACAAAATAATTCTTAAAGTATAAAGTATAGAGCAATATATTTAACAACCTGGTAACTAGCACACAGCTTTACCATCTTTACCAGGTCCTTCCTACTACTTCCCTCCCTCCATTCCCTTCTTCCTTCTTTCCTTCCTCCTCCCTCTCTCATTTTTCTAAATGTGTGTATGTGTATACATAGCGTCTAAACTTCAGAAAATGGTGTCATACTTACTATACGTATCATGAATTTGCTTTTTTCACTACTCTGTACCCTGTTTTTGAAAAATTTCCAAGAACAGGTTCGTGTTCATATTCATTCATTTTAACTGCTATGTTCTGTGGCATTCATTATTTGACAATGACAATTTTTTCTGATAAGGGATATTTAGGTTGTTATGAGCATACTTAAACCTATGTGCAAGAGTTTCTCTTGGGTATTTATCTGTTAGTAAAGTTAGGTCTTGGAAGTATACATATATTCAGCTTCACGAGATGCTGCTAAATTGGTCTGTAAAGTGGTTGTACCCGTTTTCACTCTGTCAAAAGTGATTGCGAGTTTCCTGTGGTCCAAATGCTTGCCTTCATTAAGTGTCGTTATAACTTCCTTATTGTCTGCTGGACAGATTTAAAATAGTATCTTACGTAATTTTAATTTGCGTTTCCCTGATTATTAGTTAGAATTTTTAAAATTTGAAAATGCAGTTTTATTGATTTCGTTTTTTAAACCTATGTATGGTAATTTTTCTTCAAGAATCATGTATTATTTGTATTGTAAAATTTATTTTAGATTTGATTGGGTTTAGATAATAATGACTAAGTTTTAATACTTTCTTATTTCTATATTTTAATTATTTCAATTACACCATTTACCAATATCCTTCTTTATGTATGCCAAAGATTAAGAAACATTTTTCTGACTGTGTAGAGACGATCACCTTTCTAAGGAATTCCACCTAAGACTGCCTTTAAGGTTTTTGCTACTATGGCAACAAACACAGCATTCAATTCATATAGCACTTGTGTAACACTGAAAGCCCGAGGTCTTTTTCTCCTCAATGTCTTCTCATCACAAACTAGCTTTTCTTATTTTTCTTCACTGTTAGCTTTTCCGATTATTTATCTCATTATCTGTCCTTTGGCTTTGCCTGTTTGCTGCTAAACCAATTCATTCTTCCTTTCAACATTTTAAATCATTGATTTGTATCTTGCTGTCATATATAACATTTTGGTAGGTCGGGTTTATTGAGGTATAATTTACCCACAATAAAAGTCACTTTTTATGTATACTTATATGAGTTTTGAAAACTCAACATAGTGATATAACCACCGCCATAATTAAGATAGAGAACAGAGCCATCATTCCAAAATATTCCTTTGTGCTCCATTGCAGGCAACTCCTCCAATCTGAGGTCCAGGGAACCACTTTCCTGTTTTCTGTTCCTATAGTTTTATCTCTTTTGAGACTGCTAATGAATGGAATCATACAGTATGTAACTTTTTAAATCCCAGCATAATGCATTTAACATTCAATCACGTTATTGCATGTATCAGTAGATTTTTCCTTTTTTTTTTCCACCAGTAGTATATGGATAGATATACTGCAGTTTGTTCATCTATTCACCAGTTGAGAGAATGTATGTGTCTATTCTTTCACCAATGCCTGGTATTTCTTACTGTATTTTCATAGTAATATTTGAAATCAAGCAGTGTCTGTTCTCTTGCTTTGTCTATTGTAGTTCCTTTGCTTTCCATATACATTTTAGAATCAACTTGTCAGTTTCTACAAAATTTTTTGCTGAGATTTTGATTGGGATTGTGTTGAATCTATAGGTGAATCCAAGGAGAACTGACTGTTAGCAACAGTGTGGTCTTTGAGTTAATGAGGAAATTCTAACTATGGACAGCAGCTTCTACCTGCGCCCATGGAGTTCCATCCTGCTCTTGATCTTACTTTTCCTCACTGCCTGTGGACAGTAGCTTTGGTCTGTACTCTTTGGTACTTGCCATCTGTGATTCTTTCCATCTTGATTGCCATTTCTAGGGAATTTGGACTTGCTTAGCTACAGACCCCACAATCACATAATCCATTTCTCAGAAAATCTCCTCCTCTTCTGAGAGAGATACTTTTCTCCCTATTGATACAGATATAAAGATTTTATACTCTCCATTTATTTAGGTTTTCTTGGATTTTTTAAAGTAGTGTTATGTTTTCAGCATAGGGAACTTGCACAAATTTTGTTAGGTTTATACTTAAGTATTTCATGGTTTTGGGCCTATTGGTAATTTTCACAAAATTTTAATGTCCAGTTATTTGTTTTTAAAATGTAAAAATACTCTTGATATTTGATATTAACCTTGTAGCCCATGACCTTGCTAAACTCATTTATTATTTCTGGTAGATTTTTATAGATTCTTAGCATCTTTTTTTTTTTTTTTTTTTTTTTAATTTTTTTATTTTTTATTGACTTTGTAATAATATTACATTAAAAATATATATGTGAGGTCCCATTCAACCCCACCCCCCCACCCCCCCTCTCCCCCCCCCAACAACACTCGTTCCCATCATCATGACACATCCATTGGATTTGGTAAGTACATCTTTGGGCACCTCTGCACCTCATATACATTGGTTCACATCATGGCCCATACTCTCCTCTATTCCATCAAGTAGGCCCTGTGAGGATTTACAATGTCCGGTGATTACCTCTGAAGCACCATCCAGGGCAGCTCCATGTCCCGAAGACGCCTCCACCTCTCATCTCTTCCTGCCTTTCCCCATACCCTTTGTCCATTATGTCCCCTTTTCCCAATCCAATGCCACCTCTTCTATGTGGACACTGGATTGGTTGTGTCCGCATCTTTTTTTTTTACATGAACAATAATATCATCTGCAAATGGAGTCAGTTAATTTCTTTCTTTCCAATGTGTCTTTTTTCTTGCCTTATTGCAGTGGCTAGGACAACTTGTTTATTACTGAATAGGAGTGGTAGGAGTGGACATCCTTAGCTTGTTCCTATGATTTAAGGGGGAGGGATTCAGTCTTTCACAACTAAGTATAATATTAACTATAGGTTCTTATAGGTGCAAATTGAGTGTGTTCTATTCTATTCCTAGATTACTGGGAATTTTTATCATGAATGACTTGAGTTTTGCCAAATGTTTTATTGGCATCTATTGAAATGATCTTATAGTTTTTCTTCTTTTGTTTGTTGATGTGGTGAATTACATTGCTTTATTTTCAAATAGCAAGCTCTCCTTATATTACCAGGATAGACCCTATTTAGTCATAATGTATTATCCTTTTGATTTTTTTTGCTAATATTCTGAGAGAATTTTTATGTCTTTGTTCATGAGGAATATTGTTTGATAGTTTTTTTTTAATGTAAGGGCTTCATCTAATATGGGTATCAGGGTAATGTTATCCTCATAATATGAGTTAGAAAGTGTTCCCTTCTCTTCTATTTTCTGCAAGAGTTTATGTAAAATTGACATTATTTTTTACCAGTGAAGCCTTCTAAGGCTGGAACTTTCTTTGTAGGAAGGTTTTAAACTATGAATTGAATTTCTTTAATATTTATAGAAACAATCATTATTTTTTCTTGAGTGTACATTGATAGTTTATTTCTCTTAAGAAATGTGTCCTTTCATTTACATTAAGGAAATTATTAGAATAAAGGTGTTTACTTATTATCCAGTTAATCTCTATAGGTTCTTTAGAAATATCTCCAATTTCATTCCTGATATTGATGATTTGTATCTTCTCTCTCTTGTTGTTTTTTTTTTCCCTAGTCAGTCTGGCCAAACCTTTTTTTATTTCTTTAAAGAACCACTTTTGGTTTCATTGATTTTTATGTTTTATTCTGTTTCTCTTTTATCAATTTCTGCTCTTTATTGTTTCTTTTCTTCTGTTTATTTTGGTTGAATTTTACTCTTCTTTTTCTAGTTTCTTTAGATGGATGCTGGCATCATTGGTTTGAAACCTATCCCCTTTCTAAAATAAGGATTTAATGCTATCAGTTTCCCTTTAAGTACTGCTTTCAGGGCATCGCATACATTTTGATATGTTGCATTTACATTTTCATTCAATTAAAAATATTTTCCAATGTCACTTATGACTTTCACTTTAACCCAAGGGCTAGTTAGATGTGCTATTTAAATTCTAAATATTCAGGGATTTTTTTTTGGCTCCATTTTATATTCTTAAATCTATTTGCTACAGTTTAGCTTACCCTAATAAATTTATTTCTCTTTTTTTTAAGTTATCTCTTCAGTTGTTGGATTAAATCCTCAAGTTTTTTGAAGATTATGTGTGTTATATTTCCAGAGACCTTGCATTTAAGAGTAAATTTGCATAATCTTTACATATATTTTACTTTAGTAGAAATTTTTTTTGGAGTTTTCTGTTATGAAGTAGAAGCCTAAGGCCTGTCTGAGTTTTATTCATTTGTAAATACAGCTTTTCTTTTTTTCTTCTGTCAGTGCTTTTAGGATACTTTTCTTTATTCTTAAAATGCAAACATTTCACTGGTATATATGAAAATAGAGTTCTCTATCATTAATTTTTCATGGAAAACTGCCTGGCCTTTTGATATGTAAGATTGTGTGTTTTTTCAAATCATCTGTCATATCCTTAATTTTTACTTCTCCTCCACTATTTTGGGGGTCCTCAATAATTTTTTTTTCACTTTGGCTTCATCATTTAATAATTTCCCAACTGCTAAAACAAAATACCATATAGTGGGTTGGCTGTTAAGCCAGTTGTTAAACTGGAATTTATTGGCTCATGGTTTCAGAGGCTAGAAGGCTTGCTTTCTCCTGGAGTGAGTATTTTCTGGCTGGTTGGCACATGGTGGTGTCTTTGTTCTCTTTTGCGTTCTTGACTTTCAGCTCCCTGTCTTCTCTGTCTATGATCTTCTATATAAGGCCTTGACAAATAGGATTAAGATCCATCTTGATTCAGTTGAGCAACACATTAACTAAACTACCTTCATCAAAATGTCCTGTTACAATGGATTCACACCATATGGATAAGTTAAGAATAAGAACATGTTTTTCTAGGGTGCATATCTCCAAGCCACCACAGGGTTCTTCCTCCATGTTATTGGAGAGTTTCTCAAGCTTACGGTCTGTGTGGTTGATTAAATACTTTCCAGTGTGGATTCTGCTCTTTACATAATGTACTCTTTCCCTTTTTATTTACTTTTTTATTGAGATTACACACAGTAGAGGACATAAGGATTTTTTACATACATCCATGCAATTCCTACATATATCACAATATGAAAACTTCCAGCCTGCAGAAGGCTCCCCAATGCCTTTCTTAGTGAACCCCCAGCCACTCCCCTGCTCACCAAGGACATGACTTTTGGCCACTATCACCTTATATTTGCTTTTCCTGTTCTTGAACTTTATGGAGTCAAATAATACATATTCTTCGCGTGCCTTGCTTCATTGTTCAATATTATATTTGTAGGAGTCTTCTAAGTAGTTACATACAGCTTTAATTCATTTTCATTGCTGTGTAGCATTCCATTATATGAAAAAACCACAATACATTTATGTTCTACTCTTAGAAGACACTTAGGTTGTTTCTAGTTCTTGGTTATTTTGAATAAATATGAACATTCTGTATATACCTCTTGGTGAATATAAGTGCTCATTCCTATTGAGTAAATACCCAATAATGAAATTGCTGAATCATAGCATATACCTAATGCAACTTTTAAGTTTTTCTTATTTTAAGTTTTACTTCCTTACATTCTTATAAGATTTCAGCCTGTTTTTATCTGGGCCCACAGATTTGTTTCAAGGATCACTAAATGTAAGTTGCCAAATTTTTTGGAAATTCTTTTCATATTTAGTGAAAAATTCCTCACAGATTTTAACAAGTGATGGTTTGCTATGTTTTGTTTCAGTAATTTTTGCATCTTCCTGTGAACGTTCAGTGTTACTGTAATAGGATGTTGGGAGATGGTAACTGGACCATCTTAAACCAGAAGTCAAATTTTGGTTTACTCTGTCCTATAAATAGTTATTCTTTCTAGTGTTTCCTCCTTCCTCCCTTCTCCTTGCTTTCCCCATGGGCATCCTCAACCACTCCCTTGATTTTTGCTGAACACTGATGACCTTTTACTCATTAGCTCCCACCCAGACCTCATTCCTGTTTTTCTTCCTTGTATAGCTATCAAGGCACCCACTACACATTTCTAAAGTTTGCCCCGTTTACCAGACCAAAGTCATTATCTTCATCCCTGTGTTTCCTTTCTGTGATTGACCCCATTCATGAAAACCAGTCATCCAAACCATTAATCCAAGAAACATTCTAAGCTTCTCCCTTTCACAATTCACAATCATTAACTTCTGTGAATTCCATATCTTAAATAACTCTTGATAGTCTCCCTTTTTTTTATGTGTTCCACTATCACTGCCTTAGCACAGAACTTACATTACTGCACTGGCCCATTTACTAATCTCCCTACCTGAAACTATCTCAGAAGCTCAGTAACATCCTTGCTGGGTGTATCTCTAACCTGCATGCCTCTTTAGCTACCTCTTGCAGTCTTGCTTACTTTATTTCATGTGTCCAGGCACATGTAACTGCTAGCAGTTCTTGAACAAATTATGTTGCTGAAATTCCATGTCATTGCATATGCTGCACACACTGCCCTGAGTGCCCCCTATCCTGGCCATCTCATTACCAGTAGGTAAATTCATATGCCTTCACAGTTTCCTTCTTCTATGTTACCATCAAATTGTAATTGATTTAAAGATTTAATCTTTTAAACTTGTCTTTTATTTATTAGCCTGAGGAGCCCAGTATTTTTAATCAGTGTCTGAATTCCAGTGACTGGAATTCTAGAATTGTGAAAAAAGTTTCATATTATGTTAAAGTTTGTAAAAATATTTAAATGCACTATAATTACTGTATGAGTTGTTTCTTTAATGTCTTGCAAAAATACTATAACCAATCATAGTATCCATCTGAAAAATCAAAAGTTGTTCTTTTTGTTTTGGCTTTTATAACTTTTTGGAAAACAAAGATAAAAAAGGAAATATATTGGTGTCACCACTTATACCTTATAAGAAAAATATTAATCACACATTTCATAAGCTCATATAATCCTACAAAGACATATTTCATTACTCCAACTCTTTTAAGTTTTCACTGAAGATTACATTGCTGAAGATGTGAAGGTCTTAATCAATTTTGGCAAGATCTTTCTTTGCTTAAATAGAAGGATATCACAAAAGAAAAAACCTACTACTTGAATAGAATATAGATAAATTGTCTTTTTGGGGTTGTACTTTAACTTAATCAGCTGTTTGCAATTATTTATTTTGATTTCAATGTTTCTATCATGTAGAAGTAAACCCTTTTACTGTAAAACATCTATACAAATGAGATATCTCTAGATTCAGAGAGACTATTACATTACCATTACATCTCTGTGCAAGATCCTTCATGTTGATTAGATAACATGGCAACTTGCATAATTTCTTTATTCCAAATTTTTTCTTAATGAAAGGAAGACTTTTTTAAAAGTCCAAAAAAAAAGTAGGCATTCAAGAGCTAATAATAAGTGGGTAAATGAATGAATTACCATGTTGATTTTTTATTTGTAAATTCTAGTTTACTGGAAATCCCCTGGGAGGGAGCAAGGTGGGTAATGACTGGAGGAGATACAAGGTGAGCTTCTGAGGTGTGAGTCATGGTCCGTTTCTTGATATAGGTGGTGGATGTTCACTCTGTGATCATTCATAGAATGATGCATTTATGTCCTGTGTCCTTTTTTTATATTGCTGTTCTCCACCATAGGAAAAAACTTTTTAAAAAACTAAGGCATTTTCCCCCCTTTATTAGAGAAGTTGTGGACAGAACAATCATGCATAAAATACAGGATTCCCTTATACCACCCCACAACCAACAGCATGCATTGCTGTGAAACATTTGTTATAATTAATGATAACACAGTTTTATAATTGTATTATTAATTAAAAGTCCATGGTTTAACTTTGGTTCACTGTGTGTAGGGCAGTTCCATGAATTTTTTAAAGAAGTTTTATGTATAAGTATATAGTCTAACATTTCTCCTTTTAATCATTTTTAGATATATATATGTCAGTGCTGTCTGAGTTCACAATGTTATACTACCATCACCATCATCCATTACCAAAGCATTTCCATTATTCCAAATAGGAACCCTGTACAATTTAAGCCTTAATTTCCCATTCCCTATCCCCACTCCATCGTCTGGTAACATATATTCTAGATTCTGACTCTCCAAGTTTGCTTATTCTAATTGTTTCAAATCAGTGAGATCATACAATATTTGTCCTTTTATATCTATTTATTTCACTTAACATAATGTCTTTAAGGTTCATCCTTTTTACAGCTGAATAATATTTCATTATATGGATATACCACATTTTATTTATCTTTCATTGGTTGATGGCACTTGGTTTACTTCCATCTTTTGGCAGGTGTGAATAATGCTGCTATGAAAGTGGTGTGTAGCTATTTGTTCAATCCCAGCTTTCAATTCTTTTGTGTATATCCCTAGTAGTAGATTGCTGGGTCATATGGTAGTCCTATACTTAGCTTTCTGAGGAACAACCAAGCTGTCTTCCACAGTGGCTTCACCGTTTCACTTTCTCACGTTAATGTGTAAGTGTTCCTATTTTCCTGCATTGTCTCTAACCCTTGCCGTGTTCCATCTTTTTCAATAGCAGCCATTCTAACGGGTGTAAAATGGTATCTCATTGTGGTTTTGATTTGCATTTCCCTGTCAGCTAATGATGTTGACAGTCTTGTCCACTTGCTTATCTTCTTTGGAGAGATGTTTATTCAAATCGTTTGCCTTTTTTTTTTTTTAAAGATTTATTTATTTATTTAATTTCCCCCCCTCCCCCGGTTGTCTGTTCTTGGTGTCTATTTGCTGCGTCTTCTTTCTTTGTCCGCTTCTGTTGTCAGCGGCAGGGGAAGTGTGGGCGGCTCCATTCCTGGGCAGGCTGCACTCTCCTTTCATGCTGGGCGGCTCTCCTCACGGGCGTGCTCCTTGCGCGTGGGGCTCCCCCACGTGGGGGCCACCCCTGCATGGCAGGGCACTCCCCGCGCGCATCAGCGCCGCGCATGGCCAGCTCCACACGGGTCAAGGAGGCCTGGGGTTTGAACCGTGGACCTCCCATATGGTAGACGGACGCCCTAACCACTGGGCCAAAGTCCGTTTCCCTCGTTTGCCCATTTTTAAGTTTCATTGTTTGTCTCTTTGTTGTTAAGTTGAAGGATTTCTTTATATATACTGGAGATTGAGCCTTTATCGGATATGTAGTTTCCAAATATTTTCTCATATTGTGTAGGTTGTCTTTTTATTTTCGTGATAAAGTTCTTTGAGAAACAAGTTTGTGATTTTGATGAAGTCCCATTTATCTATTTTTTTCTTTTATTGTTTGTGCTTTGGGTGTAAAATCTAAAAAATAATTGCCTAACACAAGATCCTGAAGATGCTTCCCAACATTTTCTTCTAGGAGTTTTATAGTTCTAGCTCTTACATTTAGGTCTTTGATCCATTTAGAGTTGATTTTTCTATTTGTATGAGATAGGGATGCTTTTTTTTTTTTTTTTTTGCAAATATAAATTCAATTTTCCCAGCACCATTTGGTGCATAGATTATTCTTTCCCATTTGAGTAATCTTTGCTACCTTGTCAAAAACCAGATGGCCCTATATGTAAGTGTTGATTTCTGAGCTTTCAGTTTTATTCCATTAATCTATATATCTGTCCTTGAGCCAATACCATGCTGTTTTGATTACTGTGGCTTTGTAATAAGCTTTAAGATTGGGAAATTTGAGTTCTCCAAATTCATTCTTTTTCAAGATAGCTTTAGCTATTTGGGGCATCTTACCTTTCCATATAAGTTTGATGATTGACTTTTCCATTTCTGCAAAGAAGGTTTTTGGAATTTTTTTAAAAAAAGATTTCTTTATCCCTCCCTCATTATTTGTGCTCACTGTGTCTGTTTGTTGTGTGCTCATTTTCTTTTTAGGAGCACTGGAACCGAACCCAGGACCTCTCGTGTGGTAGGTGGGAGCTCAACCACTTGAGCCACATCTGCTTCCCATGTTGGAATTTTTTATTGGAATTGCATAGAATCTATAAATGGCTTTGGGTGGTATTGGATCTTTATCAATAGTCTTCTAATCCATCAACACAGAATATCCTTCCATTTATTTAGGTCTTCTTTAATTTCTTTGAGCAATGTTTTATAGTTTTCTGTGTATAAGTTCTTTACATCCTTGGTTAGTTTTATTCCTAGATATTTGATTCTTTTAGTTGCTATTGTGAATAGAATTTTTTCTTGTTCTGATTCTTCATTGCTTGTGTATAGAAACACTCCTGATTTCTGAGTGTTGATCTTGTTCCCTGCCACTTTTCGTTAATTCATTTGTTAGCTCTAGGAGCTTTTTTGTGAATTTTTCAGGATTTTCTGTATATAGGTCATATCATATTTATATAGTTCCTTTGTCTTTGAATATTCAGTAAACATTTATTGAACACCTACTATGGAGAGTAGCATTATGTGCTAAGTGCTAAGGAAATGCAATTCCCATGCAGTACCTCTCAGCTGCTTTTGTAAGGGGCTGGAAAATCTTCCTTGCAAGTGTATTGATTTTATCAGTTAATGGATACTTAGAGGACAAATATTTCCTGCTCACATGACTATTTTATTTTTAAAGGGGTCTTCTCAAAAATGCTGTGGATCACAAGAATGAACAGGGTGTGATTCCTTTCCTTGGGAGCACATCATCTACTAACATATATTCTGATTATCAAAATAATGCTATTTAGTTAGTAAGTACATCAGGAATTGTCATTCCTATCTAACAAAAGAGAAAACAGAGATGCAGAGAGGTTAACTAACTTTTCCAGTATAATATAAATTATCTTTAAATCAAAGGCTAAGAGCCTGTTCTCCTAACTTTTACGTCTAGTTTCTTTCCTCCCACTAAACTCTTCAGCATCTTGAGTCCATGGTATCTTTTTTACCTAAGCAATCAAAGCAGTTTGGCCACATTATTCAAGTTTTTAATCTGCACCTAGTTACATTTTAATTATTTTCTCAGTTCATGGGTTCCAAAAATAATTTTTATCCCAAACCTTCATTTTTAGTGTATTTTATAATATAATATATGCCACTTAATTGACTCACCAGGTTGACCTATAATACTACTCAGGAAATACCTGATCCATGTAATTGTGAACTTTATTCTTCAAAAATTGAAACTTAGTTGTTACTGTAAGTTCTGAGGGGGGGAGGAGGGAAGAATAGAATAGATGGAACATTGGGCTTTTTTAGGTCATTGGAATTATTCTGCATGATCTCACAATGACAGATACTGGCTATTATAAATTTTGTCAAAACCTATGAAAGCATACACTGCAAAATGTAATCCATAATGAAAACCATTTTGACCATGGTTAGTAGCAGTGCTTCAATATTTGTTTATCATTTACAACAAATGTTCCATACTCATAAGATGTTATCAATAGAAGAAAATGTGAGAAGGGGAGGGAGTGGGATAAAAGGGATCCCCTATATTTTCTATGTGACTTTTCTGTAACCTAAAGCTTCTTTGAAAATAAAGTGAAAAAAATAAGACATTGGGGGAATATGCAAAAGAAATCATCACTGTATATAAAAAGTGACATATCTTATGGTGATGAAAGACAGTGAAAAAATTATTTTTTTATTTTTGTATTTCATTTTTAATTATATTCTTATTATTTTTATTCATTTATATTTTGGCTTTGTTTTGGGATAGTTTTGGATTGCAGAAAAATTGCAACTGTGGCAGGGGAGGATCACTGGTGTGGAATGTTAGTGATAGGGGTATGTATGGGGAGGGATGCACCTGGAGCATGCTTCTGTGGAATATGAAAATGTTCAGATGTTCATGGGGTACTGTCTGGGTCAGTGGAGAGCCACACAATAACCAAAAGAATATTGAGGGAAGCGGACTTGGACCAGTGGTTAGGGCGTCCGTCTACCACATGGGAAGTCCATGGTTCAAACCCCGGGCCTCCTTGACTCATGTGGAGCTGGCCCACACACAGTGCTGATGCATGCAAGGAGTGCCGTGCCACACGGGTGCCCCCACATAGGGGAGCCCCACGTGCAAGGAGTGCGCCCCGTAAGGAGAGCCACCCGGCGCGAAAGTAAGTCCAGCCTGCCCAGGAGTGGCGCTGCACACATGGAGAGCTGACACAACAAGATGACGCAACAAAAAGAAACACAGATTCCTGTGCTGCTGACAAGAACAGAAGCAGACAAAGAAGAACATGCAACAAATAGACACAGAGAACAGACAACTGCGGGGGGGGGGGGGGGTGAGGGGGTGGGGAGGAAGGGGAGAGAAATAAATAAAATAAAATAAATATTGAATTCCCATCCTGGGAAGTCCTGCTACATTCTCTATTAATAGAGCAGCAAGAATCCCTAGAGTATATGGGTAATGCCTAGCAAAGGAGGACAGACCAATATACCAGGCCCTTGGCATTGATGGTTGTATTTAATGAACCTTGTTCATGTAAAATTGAAACTTAGCTTAGTATTATATATTGCCTAAGAATTTCCTCCTGAAAGCCTCCTTGTTGCTCAGATGTGGCCTCTCTATACCAAATGCATTATATAAACATACTACCTTTCACCCGTCATGCGACATGACTCCCAGGGATGAGCCTCCCTGGCACTAAGGGAATGTGGAGAAATGACCAGAGGTTAAAATGTTTCCATGATGGGCCAGAGATTAGAATGTTTCATGATGCAAATGAGAGTACAGACCTTAGAACATTAGGTCCTTTCAAGATGGAACACTATCCTGAACAACCCATAACTTTGCAGAAAGAAACATTTGAGCCTTGCACAGCATGGGAAAGATACGGACATGATTACTCTGGCAAAATATTACCAAAGGAATAAAAAAGTAACTATACTCCCATCCCTGAACTATTCAATAAATACGATGTGGAAGCTTGGGTCAAGGCTCTTAGTCCTTGAGACTCTGAATCCCCTGTTCCCATCTTTTCCTACTTCTTATGTCTCTTAAGTTCTGCAATGCCTTTTAATTGAGCATTCCTTATGTATATTACCAAGTGCCAATTAGCAATGCATTTGGAAAAAGACTTTACCAAAAGGGGGAAATATTAAATATAAATGAATTTTTATGGCTGAGATTTCAAAGTGAGTCAGGAGGTCATTCCAGAAGTCACACTTATGCACATCTCAGCAGGATTTCATTGACTATTACAATAAACAGTGCCTCAAATATTGGGGCTCCTGAGGGTACTAGAGACATCTAGATGATAGGCAAGGCAGATAGGCTCTGCAATTCAGTACGTTGTCAGTGGGCTGTATACTCAGGAGACCTGAAACTCTGGACTGTCCATGTGACAGCCAGGCCCTGAGCCTCAGCAGGCTTGCAAGTCCTACTGTCTGGTTGCTTGGACTTACCCTGGCCAGCCAACAGGGAGGTGAAGAAGATCAACCACCACACTAGGGAGCCAAGAGTGCCTACAGCTGCAAGCAGGAGAATTGCATCCATCATCTATGTGGAATCTAAGCCCCCTCTTGATATAGAGGGGGAGTGGACATAACCATCCCAGGGTCTACAGAATGAGGAATAGTGTATGGATTAGAGTGGACTTACTGATATCCTACTATGGAACCATTGTGATTAGTAAAGGAAGAAATTGTAGCATTGATGTGGAGAAAGTGACCATGGTAGCTGCTGAGGATAGGGAGAGGGAAGAAGAGATATGATGGGGCATTTTCAGGACTTGGAGTTGTCCTGGGTGGTATTGCAGGGACAGTTGCTGGACATCGTATGTCCTGCCATGGCCCACTGGGTGGACTGGGGGAGAGTGTAAACTACAATGTAAACCACTATCCATGTAGTGCAGCAGTGCTCCAAAATGTATTCACCAAATGCGGTGAATGTGCCACGATGATGAAAGAGGTTGTTGATGTGGGAGTGGGGTGAGGGGGGTTGGGGGTATATGGGGACTTCATATTTTTTTAATGTAACATTTTAAAAAAGAAAAAAAACTATAAAAATATGTGATGCAAAGTGTAAACTAATGTAAACTATAGACCATGGTTAGTAGCAGTGCTTCAATATGTGTTCATCAATTGTAACAAATGTACCACACTAATGAAAGATGTTGTTAATGGGGAAAAATGAGGAAGAGGGAGGGAGTGGGGCTTATGGGAATTATCCTATATTTTCAATATATCATTTATGTAATCTAATGCTCCTATAAAAAGAAAAAGAAAATATCTGACTGGTGCCATTGGAAGGTGGAAGCATCACTCTAGTATGCCACCTTCCATCCCCTTCCATTAATTGAGATGTTGGCTTTCCACAGTCATTTGTGGTTGTCCTCAAAGTTATAGGTCCCAGTTATGTTTATTATTACCATGTAATTAAATTTTACATGAAGAAAACATAAGTCCAGAAAGAATAACTCTTTGTTCCTGTTTCTAATATAAACCAAATTGAGTAGTTTGAAAAAATGCAATAAAGGTTAGTGGCTAAGAAATGCTGTTGAATTCGACTCCACTCAGAATGCTTTGCAAGTATACTTAAGTCTTCAATCCACTTTAAAGAAACAGACACTGGAAAGTGGACATGGCTCAACTGCCTACCATATGGAGGGTCCAGGTTTTGATACCCAGGGTCTCCTGACCCATGTGGTAAACTGGCCCATGCTCAGTGCTGCCATGCGCAAAAAGTACCATGCCATGCAGGGGCACCCCCATGTAGGCCCCACATGAAAAAAGTGCAACCTGCCCAGGAGTGGCACTGCACACATGGAGAGCCAGTGCAGCTAGATGACACAACAAAAAGAGAAACAGTTTCCTGGTGCCACCTGACAATACAAGTGGACGCAGAAGAACACACAGTGAATGGACACAGGGAGCAGACAATGGGTGGGAAGGGGAGATAAATAAATAAAAAATCATTTTTTAAAAAGTAAGTATCTCAGAGTAGATCTATTTGGATTTGTTCTGTTTGGGGTACATTTTCCTTCTTGGATATTGATATTAATATCTTTCATAAAAGTTGGGAAATTTTTGGTCATTATTTCCTCAAATGTTTTTTCTGCCCTTTCCCATTCTCTTCTCCTTCTGGGACACCTATAGCACATGTTTGGGCAAGCAGATGTGGTTCAAGTATTGAGTTCCCACCTAACATATGGGAGGTCCCAGTTCAGTTCCTGGTGCCTCTAGAAGGGGACAAGCAGGATAGTGAGCTACCATGATAGGGAGGCACAGCTAGCTGACACAACAAGGTGACACAAGAAAGGAGATACGAAGAGGAAATACAATGAGAGCCACAACAAAAGCAGCGAACTGAGGTGGCTCAAGTGATTGAGTGCTTCTCTCCCATATGGGAGGTCCCAAGTTTGGTTCCTGGTGCCTCCTAAAGAGAAGAGGAGAAGACACAGCACACAGCGAATGGACACAGAGAGCAGACAGCAAGTGCAAACAACCAAGTGGGGGAGAATAAATAAAATAAATCTAAAAAAAAAAAATCCACATATGTTTGTGTTTGTGCATTTCAAGTTGTCATTCAGTTCCCTGAGATCCTGTTCCATTTTTTCCATTCTTTTTCTCTTCTCCTATCTTTTCAAGTTCAGATGCTCTGTCCTCCAGTTCACTTCTTCTGTCCTCAACCAATTCAGATCTGCTATTTTATTCTCTAATACATTATTTTATTTTTATTTTTTCTAATACATTTTTAATCTCATCCATTGTGCCTTTCATTCCCATAAGCTGTTACTTTTCTTTTCAGGCTTTCAAATTGTTCTTTATGCTCACCCCTGTCTTATTAATATCTTTTATCTCTTTAGCCATATTTTCCTTTAACTCCTTGAATTTATTTAGGAGATTTGTGTGAACATCATTGATTGGTTCTCTTAAGTCCTCTGTCTTATCAGGATTTTAAATTTTGTCCTTTGGCTGGGCCATGCCTTCCTGTTTCTTAGTATGGCTTGTAAATTTTTGCCATTGTCTAGGCATCTAGACAATAGAATTTACTCTAATGGTCAATTTCCCTCTCTTGCCTTGTGGTTTTGTTTCATGGCATTTATTTGATTTTTGCCTTAACTTATTCTAACTCTTTAAGATTGCCCAGCTTAAGTTATCAAAACAGATCCAGGGATCCACTTTCATTGCTTTATGGTTGTAGTCATGAAATTCTGAAAACAACCTAAAAATCTGTCAATAGGAAATATTTGAATAAATTATGGCACAACTATAGAATGAAATATATTGTAGCAATTGAAAAGACTAATGCTCTTGATGATGTGCCATTTACGAGGGGGGCAAGGGAAAACAATCTGTGGAATAAAATACATAGTTTTTTTGTATGGTTTATGGTTTATGTCATCATTTATATTTCAAAAAATATTTGTATGAACAAAAATAATTTTGTATGAAAATGCACTGGAAAAGGTCTGGAAGAATGCATTTCCAACTGGTAACAGTGTCTAGCTCCAGGGAGAGAATTAGGATTAGAGTTGGTGGTCAAAACAGATTTGCTTTTCCTCATTGTTTGATTTTTAAAACTGGAATATCTTCAAGTATTACTGATATATTTTTTTACTGATAACATTTTAAAAATTTATAAAATAAAAAGGATGAGGAGGAAAAGGCAAAACACTCAAAACTGGTGAAGCACAAAAGGTGAAATATAAATGGGAAAAGGTGTGAAAAAAAGTCTGAAGTTTTTTTTTAAGAAAATGTATCAAATTAATAATGGATTTCTTTGGATGATAAAAATGATTCATTTTTATCTTCTCTTTCCATTTTTCTGTATATTTCAGATTTTCTATAATGGAAATACATATATAAGAAATGTTTAAAGGACTAAGGAATGGCTTCTTAGTACCAACTGGCATACTGCCACTTTTAATTCTTACTCTGGTAGTGTATTAGTCAGAGTTCTCTAGGGAAACAGAACCAATAGGAGATATCTGTAAATGTTATGAGATTTTATAAAATTGTCTCATGCAACTGTGGGGATGCACAAGTCCAACTTCCATGGGGTAGGCTGCAAGCTAGGAACTCTGATGAAGATTTACAGTGAGTTCCCTAGGGAGAAGCTGGCAGGCTGAAGAAGAGATGAAAATTCTCTCATCTGACTACTGAAATAATCACTTCTCCTTTTAAGCCTTCAACTGATTGGGTGAGATGTCTCTCATTGCTGAAGACAATCTCCTCATTTGATTGCATATGTAATCAGCCATTGATGCAATCCACTTACTGATGATTTAAATCCATGAAATGTCCTTACAGTGACTATTAAGCCAGTACTGTCTTGACCAAACATCTGGGCACCATGACCTGGCCAAGTTGACACATGAACCTAACCATCACAGTCCACCCATTGTTAAGTTGACAGCGATACACATCACCCTAAAACATACTTAATCTCTAAGTAAAAAACAATAACAGATATACTTTTCACCTAACAATACTCAACTCTACTGCATACAATGGGAAACACACTAAATCTCTCCAGTATAGGGTGCAAGTCCTTGGATAATATTCACTCTTAAACTTGATAACCTATAACTTAAATACTATGACAGGAAGCTAATGCAATTTACGTTATATGATAAGGCATAAGAGGGAAGAAAACAGATACTTGTTTTATGTACATATACGAACATACTCATAACAAAATAAGAAATATTCATAACCATTACAGTCCTCATTTCTGTAACTGGTCATGTGGTCATAGTTCATATTTATCACTACTTTCTTGCAGTACCCATTCCATGTTCCCTTTACTCTTAGTAAGCACTTAAGCTGGCCCTGATGATTTGCCTGGTGGGGTGACCCAAACCTTCATTCCTGAAGTTTCTAAGACATTGACAGTCCTTCCTGGATTGGGTTGATGCAGTTTTCCATTGACTTTAATCACAGGGCATGGTAAGTACTAAAAGATGCCCTAGGAGACCTCTGTATTCCAGGCAAATTCTTCTTTGCCTCCATTGTGTAGGTGCAGTCTATTTCCCCCTGATAGTCAGGATCGATCATCCCAGCCAGTGCAATAATTCCCTTGTTTGCCTGTTGACTTTTAGGAGCCCAAAATGGCCAGGTGGCAGTCCTAACTTCCAGTTCAGTGGAATCATTGTTCTGTTCCATGGTAGAAGCACTCCTCCTTTTGGAACTAAGATGTGTAGACTAGCAGCACTTAAGTTTGCAGGAAGGGGAAGCAAAAATTTTGCTAGTGGATCACTAGGCATAATAGTGAGTGGTGCCACTCCCATTTCCACCCCTTGATTCCTAGATATGTGAATTCTGGTTATGAAACAAACAGCACCATAAAGAGGATACTGATTAAGAGAATAGATAGCCTTTTAGAGAACATTGCCCCAGCCCTGCAATGTATTGCCACCTAGTTAGTGCCGTAATTGTGCCCAAAGGCCATTCCACCATTCTATCAACCCACATGCTTCAAGATAATAGGGAATATGGTAAGACCAGTAAATTTCAAGACTGTCGTGCCTATTCCTGCACATCATTTTCTGTGAAATGGATTCTTTGATCAAAACCAAAGCTGTGTGGAATAGAACCATGATGGTGGATAAGGTATACTGTAGGTCCAAGGTGTTGAGGGAAGGCAAACCCATATATGGAGTATGTGTCTACTCCCATTAGAACAAACCACTGTCTCTTCCTTGATGGAACAGGTCCAGTGTAATAAACCAGGTAGCAGGTTGATCACCTCTGGGAATGGTGCCATGTCAGAGGCTGAATGTGGGTCTCTGCTGCTGGTGATTGGGCATTCAGCAGTGGTTGTATCCAGTTCAGCCATGGTGAGTGGATGTCCATGTTGCTGAGTGCAGGAATAATCTCCATCCCTACCACCTTGGCCACCTTGTTCATTAACCCATTTGTTCAATTTCCCATTTGGCTATGGAAAGAGGCCAACTGGCATCCACAGAATGGGTCATCTTATCCGCTTGATTATTAAAATATTCCTCTGATGAAGTCACTTTGATGAGCATTCACGTGGGACACAAATATCTTCATATTTTTTGCTCACTCAGGAAAGTTTATCTACATACCTCTTCCCCAGACCTCTTTGCCACCAATTTTCCAATCATGTTCCTTCCAAGTCCCTAACCATCCAGCCAAACCAGTATACAAATCAATATATAAACACACCTTGGGTGAACAATGAGGTATACTGCTCAAAGTTCCACCCACTGGGGGATATCCCCTCACCAGTATCCTCAAAGGATGTACCAGAAAGTGCTGCAGCTGTCCACTTTTGGCTGGTGCTTGCATATTGTACAGAACCATGTCTAAATCAGGCCCAAGTTTTCTCTTCCTCAGTCATCTGATTGTAAGGAATTCACCAAGAGGCCATAGCTGTGGACTAAGAAAGAGAAGGTAATGTGGCAGCAGCAGGGGCGATGGACATTTGGACCACTTCCTCATGTAACCTGCTTGTGCTTTCAGGACCCACTTGAGCCTCATATATTCAACTTCCATTTTATGATGAAGTGCTGCTGTGCATGCCCAACTTTATAGTTTTGTGGATGAGGCAACACCTAGCTCATAATAGGCAACTTGGGTCTTGCGGTAATTTGATGGCCCATGGTTAAACATTCAGTCTCTCCTAAGGCCTAGTAGCAAGCCAAAAGCTGTATCTCAAAAGGACAGTATTATCTGCAGAGGATGGCAAAATTTGCTCCAAAATTCTAAGGGTTTGCATGGTGATTCTCCAATAGGTGCCTACCAAAGGCTCCAGAGAACATCTCTGTTTGCCATAGACACTTCCAGCACCATTGGATCTACTAGATCATATGGCCCCAGTGACAGAGCACCTTGTACATCAGCCTAGACCTGTTACAGAGTCTCCTCTTGTTCCAGTCCCCAATCAAAACTAGCAGCTTTTCAGGTCATTTGGTAAATAGGCTGGAGTAGTACACCCCAACGAGCAATGTGTTGTCTCCAAAATCCAAAGAGAACAATTAAACATTGTACATTTTTTTTTGGTTGTAGGAAGGGCCAGATGCAATAGCTTATCCTTTACTTTAGAAGGAATATCTCAACATGCCACACACCACTGGACACCTAGAAATTTCATTGACATGGAAGGCCCCTGTATTTTTGTTGGATTTATCTCCCATCCTCTCTCATGCAAATGCTTTATTAATAAATCTGAACTCTTCACTACTTCTTGCTCACTAGGTCCTATCAACATGATATCATTAATATAATGGACCAGTGTGATGTCTTGTGGCAGGGAGAGATGATCAAGATCCCTGCGAACAATATTATTACATAGGGCTGGAGAGTTGATATACCCCAGAGGCAGGACAGTGAAGGTATATTGCTGGCCTTGCCAGCTGAAAGCAAACTGTTTCTGGTGGTCCTTCATAATGGCAATTGAGAAAAAAGCATTTTCCAGATCAAGAGCTGCATACCAGGTACCAGGAGATGTAATGATTTGCTCAAAGCAATGATACCACATCAGGGACAGCAGCTGCAATTGGAGTCACCACCTAGTTAAGTTTCTAATAATCTACTCCATGATCCATCTATTTCTGCACAGGCCAAAAAGGAGAGTTGAATGGGAATGTGGTGGGAATCACCACCCCTGCATCCTTCAGACCCTTGATGGTGGCACTAATCTCTGCAGTCCCTCCAGGAATCCAGTATTGCTTTTGATTTACTATTTTTCTAGGCAGGGGCAGATCTAGTGCCTTCCACTTGGCTTTTCCTATCATAATAGCCCTCAGTCCACAATTCAGGAACCAGTGTGGGGCTTCTGCTAGTTGCTGAGTATGTCTATTTCAATTATGTATTCTGGAATGGAGGAAATAACTACTGAATGAGTCTGGGGGCCCACTGGACCCACTGTGAGAGAGATCTGAGCTGAAACTCTATAAATCACCTGACCTCTATAAGCTCCTACTCTGACTGGTGGACCACAGTGACATTTTGGGTCTCAGGGAATTAATGTCACTTCTAAGCCAGTGTCTAATAATCCCCCAAATATCTGGTCATTTTCTTTTCCCCAATGCATACTTAGCCTGGTAAAAGGCCATAGGTATGTTTGAAGAAGGCTGGAAGACTTAACAGCATAAATTTTTGGCAGTGTAACAGGGTCCTTCCCCAAGGGGGCCCGACCGACTGTCTCAAGTCTGGGAATTAATTAAGGGTCCTTGACTATCTGTTTTTGTAATTCAAGTTAGACTTTTGTTCACTTGACCTAGAACTCTTCCGCTTATATGAATCAAGTAAGATTTTAGTAGACTGAACATCTATGATCTGCTAGACAACACCATAGTTCTCTGTGACTCAGACTATTTTGATTGCTATTTTGAATCTGCTGTGCATTATAGTGGCCATTCCCACCTTGTCTTTGGTGACTAAGTGCTGCTACTTGGCTTCTGCCAACTTGGGATCCAGTCATCCCCTTTGTGTCATGGATCCCAGCTAAGTGACAGAAGTTACCACGGTAATGCCTGACCTACAGAGAAGAGCAACAACAGAGCTCTTCAGGGAAGATGGTGTTAGTCTCACAAATTTATTCCTCACAGTCTTGCTGAAAGGTGTGTCCTCTGGACATTCCTGGGGTGGGTGAGCAGGTCTCACATGACATATACATTCTAACGTTCTCATTTCTCTAAGCCTCTGGATCACCTCATCTACATTATACCAGTTCTGGCATTTTCTCTTCAGGTAATGTTGGCCATCTTTCAGTCCATATTTCAGCCAAACACTAGAACAAACTATTAGAGCCCTTTCTAACCCCAAGAGCTAAAACACTGAATCCAGAATTTCTAGTTAGTGGGTCCATATCAACAAATTTTGCCTTATACAACTTCATATTCCTTCTACCATTATCCCATACTCTTAATATTTATCCACACACATATTCCACTGATTCCTGTCTGTAGAAATTGGAAAACTCATGCAGTTCTTTTGGAGTACAGCATATCTCCTTTTGGGTCATACTTTGTTCCTCATCTTTTGGGGCCTGTTGGTACTTCAGTCTAGTTATAGGTCTGGAAGAAAAGAGGGATGGTGGGGGTGGTTAGCAAGAGGAATTGGAAGTGCCTAGGAAGCAAATTACCTCAGGGCATTCTGTTGCAGTATCACTAGTGAAACAATTAATTTCTTCAGACAGAGAAGTGAGGGCTGTTTGCTTAAGGGAGGTGATTACAGGTTTTCAGGCAAAGACTTAGCAGAATCTAAGGTTTCAGTATCCCCATGACCATCATTAGCAATCCATATGCCCCAACTGCAATTTTTCAGGATCCTTTCCAATCAGTGCCCTCAGTTTAACATCAGACACCCTGCAAGGTTAAGAGTTTAGTTTTATATTGTAACTCTACCACTCACACAGTGAGACTCTGGGTCTGGTTTACAGAGATCGTAAGTCTGTAGCTACATGCAGTAAGATTTTCTTTCAGGACACATGTAGAAGCTTTCATATCCTTCACACAGTGCTTAAGTTGTAAATTTGAAGCCTTCAGCTCATTCCTTTCTTTTATAACTGTATCCAGCATATTTAGGAACACGGCCAACATCTTTATACCTTTTAACTCCACAAAACTCTGTTAAAGTATCAAAAACAGCCTCACTTAGAGCCTTGCCTCTCATAAGCATGTTAGTAGCTGTATCCACTGGTGACATTTTGTGCGGCGGCTTGCTCGGTCGGTAGAGGTGGGGTCTGGCTGCGGACGAGGGGTCGGTCCAGCTCTGGATGAGGGGTCGGTCCAGCTCTGGACGAGGGGAGGGGTCGGTCCCACTTGGGACGAGGGGTCGGTACGGCAGCAGATGAGGGATCGGTCTCACAAGGGGTTGCGCGGTTCGGCTGAAAGGGGTCGCCCGGAGAAGCCGGCGACGAAGGGGTCACCCGGAGAAGCAGGCGATGAATTGGGGACAAGGGAGGCCAGGCCCTTGTCGGGGGCTCTCAGGACTGGAGGGCGCACGGCAGAAGAACTACCGCGGAGACAAGGTAAACACCCAAGTCCACTTTGTTGAGGGAGAGGCAACAGTTTTATAGGGGCTGGGGAAGGCTGATTGGTCGAAGCCATGCCCTGTTCTGATTGGTTGCCGGAGACAGGTCAGTGGGAGGTACTGGACGGAGGAGGGGTGGTGGTTAGGGATTGGCTGTCGCTGTTGCTGGGGGAAGTGGCAGGATTTAGTGATTGGTGGCTGCTGTTGCTGGGGTGGAGGGCAGACTTGAGTTTCCCGCCCACGCCTGGCTGTTGCTGCTGTCGGGGGAAGGGAAAAGGCAGACTGGAATTTTCCGCCCTGCGCCTGCGCAGGGAGAAAAAAGAAGAAGGGTGTTGCCTCATAAGGCATCGTGTGGCGCTATCCGGGAGGAGGGGCGGCCGCGGAAGCATGGCTGCCGAGAAGGGGAGACCCGAGGGCACTCTGCGCCCATGCCGAGCTCCCTTCAGGGGTGGCGGTGAGTCCGACCAGCCACCCTATGATGGGGGCAGCGGCTTGGATTTAGGCCTACTGCGGCTGCTCCCCCGCCAGGCCAGCAAACCACACTTCAGCCCGAGGGGTGACCGCAGATTGTGGCTCAAGCAGTTGAGCACCTGCTTCCTACATGGGAAGTCCTGGGTTCAGTTTCTGGTGCCTCCTGAAAAAAAACAAAAAACAACTAACAACAAGCAAACAAACAAAAACAACCAACTGTGGCTCAGTAGTTGAATGTCTTCTTCCCACTTGAGAGGTCCTGGATTAAATCCCAAGCCCCAGTACCACACATGCACAAACACAAATTGCCCAGCTTAAATTATCAAAATCAGAACAGGGACTCACTAATGGGGCACAGATTTTTTTCCCAGGAGTTTGGGTTATGAGACCAAAAAGCAATTTTTCTCTGTGTAATTCCCAGCCCAGTCAGTGGATGACACTCATTGGTGTATCTTTCCACAGAGATGTTTCTTTCTTTCTTTTTTTTTTTGGCTTAAACAATGGGAGTTTATTAGCTTACAGTTTGAGGCTGAGAAAATGTCCAAATCAAGGCATGATCAAAGCGATGCTTTCTTCCTGAAGACTGGCTGCTGGCATTCCTGGGCCCGCTGTCACATGGCAAGGCACATGGGAGCATCTACTGAGCTCTCTCTTCTCTTCTGATTGCCATTGATTTCACCTTCTTCTCTGGTTTTCTCTCTCTCTGTATTTATTCCTGTGGCGTTTGAGGCTGAGAAAATGTTGCAATCAAGGCATCACATCAAGGCGATGCTTTCTCCCCAAAGGCCGGTTGTCAGTGAGCCCTGCCTCCTCTGCAAATGGCAGGCACAGGATGGTGTTGGCTGGTCTCTACTGTCTCTTTGAGGTTGTTGATTTCATCTTCTTGCTTCCATGGCTTTCGAGATGTTTCTTTCAATCTTGGCTTTCCTGTGCTTTGTTCTGGCCGGAGCTGAGATTCACAGCAGGCTCTGCTGGCTGAATTTACTGAAGAGAAGCCCTCCAACTTCCCCTCCCTTTTTCCTTGTGACAGCTGACAGAGAGGAACACATCTGTTCCCCGCACATGTGGCTGCAGTGAGCCAGGGGTTTCATCCAGGCTTATTATCTTTAGGGTGGGGGAGGGAAGCCCTTCCCAGCTGCTGCAGGGATTTGGTAACTCACGTTTGTTGTTTCAGGTTCTTCGTCTCTCTGTTGCTTGCCCTCCTGGCAGTTGTGTAGTACTGCCCTGGTCTGCTGACCCACAAAGCAGGTCCCTTGGACAGCTTTTGACTCTTTCTCCATTGTTTGTGTGAAAGAGTTGAGCTGCCCTGGCCTACTCTGACACCATATTCCTTAAATTGTGTTTTGGACTTGGTTTCCAGCACAGAAATGTGGTCTGCTACATGACATTAGGAGGTATCAACTCAACTCAAATACCACTCTTCCATAGGGGGCTTTTTTATCATAAATTTGGATATACTTCAAATGGCATATACCTTCCGTACCTGTAATGGTTAGGCTTATGTATCAACTTGGCCAGGTAATGGTGCCCAATTGTTTAGTCAAGGAAGCACTGGCCTAATTGTTACTGTGAGGACATTTTGTGGACTTAAATCACCAGTTACTTGATTTCATCTCTGGCTGTTTATATATGCAATCAAATGAGGAGATTGCCTCAGCAATGAGAGACATGTCATACGATCAGTTGAAAGCCTTAAGAGGAGAAGTGATTATTTCAGCAGTCAAATGAGATTTTCATCTCTACTTCAGTCAGCCAACTTTTCCTGGGGAGTTTATTGAAAATTTTCACTGGGTTGCCAGCTTGCAGCCTGCCCTATGGAATTTGGACTTGTGCATTCCCACAGTTGCATTAGACAATCTTAAAAAAAACTCATAATATTTGCAGGTTATCTCCTGTTGGTTCTGTTTCCCTAGAGAACATTGACTAATACAGTTTTGGTATCAAGAGTGGTTCCTGAGATACAGAATCTTAAAAATGGGATTTCTAAATTGGTTCTGGGGTTTCTGCAATTGACTCTCTACTCTGATTCAAAGGCACTAATGACTCTATTTCCAATAATCGAGGTGGCACTGATAGTCCATAGTGTGCTCTGGCAATAGAGATACACAAAATTGCGGTCACCCCTCGGGCTGAAGTGTGGTTTGCTGGCCTGGCAGGGGAGCAGCCACGGTAGGCCAAGCCGCTGCCCCCATAATAAGGTGGCTGGTCGGGCCCACCGCCACCCCTGAAGGGAGCTCGGCATGGGTGCAGAGTGCCCTCGGGTCTCCCCTTCTCGGCAGCCATGCTTCTGTGGCCACCCCTCCTCCCGGATAGCACCACACGACACCTTCTTTCTCCCTGCGCAGGCGCAGGGCGGAAAATTCCAGTCTGCCTTTTCCTCCCCCCGAACAGCAGCAACAGCCAGGCACAAGGCGGGAAACTCAAGTCTGCCCTCCACCCCAGCAACAGCAGCCACCAATCCCTAAACCCTGCCACTTCCCCCAGCAACAGCAGCCACCAATCACTAAACCCTGCCACTTCCCCCAGCAACAGCAACAGCCAATCCCTAATCACCACCCCTCCCCCGTCCAGTACCTCCCACTGACCTGTCTCCGGCAACCAATCAGAACAGGGCGTGGCTTCGACCAATCAGCCTTCCCCAGCCCCTATAAAACTGTTGCCTCTCCCTCAATAAAGTTGGACTTGCGTGTTTACCTTGTCTCCACGGTAGTTCTCCAGTCCTGAGAGCCCCCGACAAGGGCCTGGCCTCCCTTGTCCCCAGTTCATCGCCTGCTTCTCCGGGCGACCCCCTCGTCGCCGGCTTCGCCGGGCGACCCCGTCAGCTGAACCGCGCAACCCCTGTGAGACCGCCCCTCGTCTGCTGCCGGACCGATCCCTCGTCCCAAGTGGGACCGACCCCTCATCTGCTGCCGGACCGACCCCTCGTCCAAAGCTGGACCGACCCCTCGTCCGCAGCCAGACCCCACCTCTACCGACCGAGCAAACCGTCGCAACAATCCACTCCCCAAGTTGGGCAATTTTAAAGACTTAGAATAAGTTGAACCAAATACCAAAGAAGAGCTATGGGAAAAGAAAATAAAACAAAAATAGGCAAGAGAGACAAATTGGCCATCAGAGTAAATTCACCAACATATTCAGATGCCTAGACATCAGCAAAAAAAATATAAACCGTACTAGGAAATAGGCAGAGATGGCCAAGCCAAAGGAACAAACAAAATATCCTGAAGAGATATAAGAGTTAAGACAATTAATCAATGGTAAGCACACAGCAGTCCTAAATCAATTCAAAGAATTGAAGGAAAATATAACTAACGAGATAAAGAATATTGAGAAGAAACTGGGTGGGCATAAAGAACAATTTGAAAGCCTGCAAAGAAAAATAACAGAGCTTATGGAAATGAGACATGATGGATGAGATTAAAAATACATTAACAAATACATTAGAGGCACATAAGAGCAGATATGAATTACTCAAAGACAGAATTCGTGATTTTGAAGACGGAACATCCAAACTGGAAAAGGAGAACAGAAGGAGAAGAGAATAAAAAAAGAAAAAGAAAAAAAGGAACAGGTTCTCAGGGATTGAATGACAATATATGAAGCACACAAACATACACATTTTCAGTGTCCCAGAAGGAGAAGAGAATGGAAAAGGGGCAGAAAGAATATTTGGGGAAATAACTGAAAACTTCCCAACCCTTATGAAAGACATAAATATTAATATTCAAGAAGTACAATGTACCCCAAACAGAATAAATCCAAATAGACCTACCCTGAGATGCCTACTATTCAGAATGACAAATATCAGAGATAAAGAAAGGATTCTGAAAGCAGCAGCAAGAGAAAAGCAAAGCATCACATACAAGAGAAATTCGATAAGATTAAGTGGTGACCTCTTATCAGAAACCATGGAGGTGGGAGGAAATAGTAATCATACTACTATTTAAGGCTCTGAAAGTGAAAATTGCCAGCCAAGAATTCTGTATCCAGCAAAACTCACCTACAAAATGAGGTGAGTTCAAAGTCTTCAGAGACAAACAAAAACTGATAGACTATTTTTCCAAATGACCAGAATTACAAGAGATACTGAAGGCGGTGCTGCAGCCTGAAAGGGAAAAAGAGGGTGGGAGACTTGGAGAAGAGTATAGAAATGAAGATTATTAAGAAGGGTAAATTAAAGGGTTAAAAGACAGACAATAATAAGCAATGACAACAGAAAGCCAAAAGGCAAAATGATGAACAAAGTAATGCCTTTATAGTAATAATATTGAATATTAATGGCTTGAACTCCCGAATCAAAAGACAGATTGATAGGATGGATTTTTAAAAATAAGCCATCTATATCTATCTACAAGAGACATCTCAGACATAAGGACCCAACCAGGCTAAAAGTGAAAGGTTGGCCATGTGCAGCTGGCCCATGTGAAGTGCTGATACACACAAGGAGTGCCCTGCCACGCAGGGGTGTCCCCACGTAGGGGAGCCCCACGCACAAGGAGTGCGCCCCATAAGGAGAGCCGCCCAGAGTGAAAGAAAGTGCAGCCTGACCAGGAATGACGCCGCACACACGGAGAGCTGACACAACAAGATGACCCAACAAAAAGAGACACAGATTCCCATGCCGCTGACAACAACAAAAGTGGACAAAGAAGATGCAGCAAATAGACACAGAGAACAGACAACCAGGGTGGCGGTGGGGTGGGGGGTGGGGAGTGGGAGAAAGGGAGAGAAATAAATGAATAAATAAATCTTAAAAAAAAAAAAGTGAAAAGTTAGAAAAAGATATTCCATGCAAATAGTAACCAAAAAAGAGCTGAAGTAGAAATACTAATATTGGACAAAGTAGATTTCAAATGCAAAACTGTTATAAGGGATGGAGAAGTTCATTATATATTAATAAAAGGAGCCATTCAAGAAGAAATAACTGTACTAAATATTTATGCACCTAACCTGAGTGCCCCAAGATACATGGGGCACACCCTGGCAAAACTGAAGGGAGAAATAGATGTCTCTGCAGTAATAATTGGAGACTTCAATACACCGCTCTCAATATTGGATAGAACATCTGGACAGAGCATAAATAAACAGAGAGCTTGAATAATATGATAAATGAACTAGACCTAATAGGCATGTATAGAGCATTGCACACCAAAACAGCAGGATACACATTTTTTTTCAAGTGTTCATGGATCCTTCTCCAGGATAGACCATATGTTGGTCACAAGACAAAACCCAATAAATTTTATAAGATTGAAATTATACAGAACACTTTCCCTGATTATAAAGGGATGAAACTGGAAATCAATAATGGATAGAAAAAGGGGAAATTCATAAATATATGGAGATTAAACAATACACTCTTAAATAATCAGTGGGTCAAAGAAGAAATTGAAAGAGAATTCTGCAAATATCTTGAGAGGAATGAAAATGAGAACACAACATATTAAAACCTGTGGTGGGGTATATCAGAACCTCTTATATTTTTTAATGTAACATTTTGTGTGATCTATGTATCTTAAAGAAAAAGAATGTCCTTTCATGAATTATAGCAAATGTTGACACTAATACAAGTGTGAATAATAGGGTGGTATATGGGAAAAATATTCCTAATGCAAATTATGGACTATTATTAATAGTACTATTTTAATATTATTTCATCAAATAAAAAAAAGGTACCACAATAATGGCAAGTGTCAATAATGGGGGTATAGGTAAACACTGTTTTTTTTCATGAAATTTCTGTAAATCTACAACTTCTTTAATAAAAAAATTAATAGTAATAATAATAAACCTATGGGACACTGCAAAGCAGTGCTGAGAGAGAAATTTATAGCCCTCAATGTTTACATCAAAAAAGTAGAAAGAGCTAAGATTGAAGATTTACCTAAACACCTGGAAGAACTAGGAAAAGAACAGCAAACTAATCCCAAACCAAGCAAAGGAAAGAAATAGTAAAGATCAGAGCAGAAATAAATGAAACCAGTAACAAAAAAATAATGAGAAAGTCAACAAAACCAAAAGTTGCTTCTTTGTGATCAAGAAAATCGACAAACCCTTAGCTAGACTGACAGAAAAAAAGAGAGAAGACTCTAATAAAATCAGAAATAGAGGTGGGCATTACCGCTGACCCCATAACCCGTAAGAGGGTACTATGAACAACGGTATGCAAATAAAACTAGAAAATGTAGACAAGATGGACAAATTCCTAGAATCACACAAACCCCCTGCACTGACCCAGAAGGAACAGAAGACCTCAACAAACCAGTCATGAGTAAAGACACTGAGAGAGTCCTCAACAACCTCCCAAAGATGAAAAGCCCAGGGCCAGATGGCTCCAGAGGTGCATTCTACCTATCATTCAAAGACAACCTGATACCAATCGTGCTCAAAGTCTTCCAAAAAATGGAACAGGAAAGAATGCTACCAAACTCATTATATGAAGGCCAGCATCTCCCTAATACCAAAACTAGATAAAGATACTACAAAAAAAGAAAATTACAGACCAATTTCTCTAGCGAATATAGATGCAAAAATCCTCAACAAAATGCTTGCAAACCAAATTTAAAAGCACATTAAAAGAATTATATACCACAGTCAAGTGAGTTTTAACCCAGATATGCAAGGGTGGTTCAACACAAGAAAATCAGTTAGTATAATAAACCACATTGATAAATTGAAGAGGAATTTATGATCCTCTCTATTGATGTGAAAAAGGCATTTGACAAATTATACTACCCTTTTTTGATAAAAAACATGATCCTCTCTATTGATGTAAAAAACCATTTGACAAATTACACTACTCTTTCTTGATAAAAAACAGTCCAAGAGACAGGAATAGAAGAAAGGTTTCTCAATACGGTAAAATGCATATATGAAAAACCTACAGCTAGCATTGTACTCAATGGTGAAAGACTGAAAGCTTTTCTGCTGAGATCAGGAACTGTAACTGTCGCCACTATTATTCAATATTGTTCTAGAAGTTCTAGCTAGAGCAATTAGGCTAGACAAAGAAATAAAAGGGACCCAAATAGGCAAGGAAGAAGTAAAACTTGTACTATTCACTGGTGATATGATCCTATATCTAGAAAATCTGAATAAACACACAACAATGCTACTAGAATTAATAGATGAGTTCAGCAAAGTGGCAAGATTCAAGATTAATGAGCAAAAGTCAATAGTGTTTCTATACACTACTGATATGCAATCTGAGGAGGAAATCAGAAAAAAGTTCCATTTATGATAGTGACGAAAAGAATCATACATTTAGGAATAGACATACCCAAGGAATAAAGGGACCATATTAGGAAACTACAAAACATTGCTAAAAGAAACTGAAGAAGACCTAAATAAGTGGGAGGACATGCCATGTTCATGAATTGGAAGGCTAACTATCGCTAAGATGTCAATTCTACTCAAACAGATTTACAGATTCAAAGAAATCCCAATAAAAATCCCAAGAGTAATTTTTGCAGAAATGGAAAAGCCAATTGTCAAATGTATTTGGAAGAGTAAGGGGCTCCAAATAGCCATAAATGTCTTTTAAAAATGAAGAATAATAATGGAGAACTCTTTCTTCCCTATTTTAAAGCATATTACTTAGTTACAGTGGAAAAACGCAGCTTGATACTGGCATAAAGATAGACAGATTGACCAATGGAATAAAATTGAACATTTAGAAAGAGATCATCAAATTTACAGAAAGTGATTTAAGAAAGGAGGACCCCTATCTCACACCTTATACAAAAATTAACTCAATATGGATCAAAGACCTAAATATAAAAGCAACAACCATAAAACTCCTAAAAGAAACATTAGGGATACATTTTCAAGTTCTTATGGTAAGCAGTGGTGTCTTAAACCTACACCCAAGAAACAAGCAACAAAGAAAAAAGTAGATAAACGTGACCTCCTCAAACTTAGACAGTTTTGTGTTTCAATGGACTTTATCAAAGGGTGAAAAGGCAGCCAACTCAATGGGAGAAAATATTTGGCCAGAGTTTAATATCCATGATACATCAAGAGATGCTACAACTCAACAATAAAAAGACAAACGACCCAATTAAAAAATGGGCAAAATTTTCAATAGATATTTGTCCAAAGAAGAAATACAAATGGCAAAAAAAAAAAAAAAAAACCATGAAAAAATTTTCAACATCACTAGCAATTAGGAAAATGGAATTCAAAACTACAATGAGATATCATTTCATACCTACTAGAATGGCCACTATTAAAAGGTCAGAAAACTACAAATGTTGGAGAGGATGTGAAGAGTTAAATAGGAATGCTTATTCACTATTGGTGAGTATGTAGAATGGTACAGCCACTGTGGAGAACTGTTTAGCATTTCCCAAGGAAATCGAATATAGATTTGCTGTGTGACCCAGCAATACCACTACTGGGTATATACCCAGAAGAACTGAGAGCAGAGACGCAGACAGACATCTGCACACCAGTGTTCACAGCGGCATTATTCCAACTGTCAAAAATTGGAGACAACCCAAGTGTCCATCAACTGATGACTGGATAAACAAACTGTGGTACATACACACATTGGAATATTATTCATTGCTAAGAAGTAATGAAGTCGTGAAGCATATGACAACATGGATGAACCTGGAGGACATTATGTTGAATGAAGCAAGCCAGACACAAAAGGACAAATATGGTATGATTGCACTACTATGAACTAATCACATTGTGAAAACTCATGGAATTAATAATTAGAATATAGGACCCCAGAAAACAGAATGAGGGTAGAGAAGAAAGCTGATGGTTGATCTGTGCAGAATTGGTAAAAAGGATGTTTGTAAATCTTTGGAAATGAATAGAAATGGTGAAAGTATATCATAGTATTTGTGCCTAGCAGAACTATTACATGGGTGTGACTGGTTGAAAGGGTAAGTCGAAGGTCATGCACATCACTAGAAGGAGGCTAAAAAAATTAGCATGGCACTGTATAGCATAGTGAAACCTCATGTAAAATATGAATATGGGTAATATTGTATATATAAGACTGTTTTTGCAAAATTATAAATACAAATAAACTAGGGAGAGGGAAACAGAATACCAGCTATGTAGGACAGGGGAAGCATAGAGAGATTGAGAGGTGATGAGTTTTTAATTTGTTTTATTATTATTATTATTATTGGAATAATGAAAATGCTATAAAATTATTGAAGTGAGAATGCATAACTATGTGATTATACCAAATACCATTGATTGTACACTTTATTAATATATATCAATAAAACTAATTTGTTGAAAAAAATTGGGTGACTGAAAACAACTTACCCATATTTCCCATCATTTCTAGAATAAAGTTGATACTTCTTAAAGAAAAAAAAATTTAAACAGCTCTGATTTCTAGCATTGCCGATATCCATGGTGTAAAAATTTCCATCACAGCCAGCCAAGATGAGTGCATTGAAAGAGAGCTGGGAAGGGCTGCACGGTAAATGATCCTGAGTCCACGCAAGCTGCCCCAGCACACCTCGAACAGCATGACGTAGGTTTGAGACCCTCAGTGTGGAATTATCATCAGCTGACATTCCTATTTTCTATGCATTTTACCTTTTTAAATCTCCATGTTGGGTTCAAGAAGTACATTAAACTTACTCGTTTCTAGAGATGCAAATGAGATCACAAATGTGAAATCTGGTAACTACTCAAAATCAATGACTGCTGTTAATTATGTTCACACTGAATTATGTATTTGAATGTGACTGAAAGGGGAAATTTTAGCTTGTACATATAATAGCTTGTATATATATAAAAATAAAAAATTTAAAAACAAACATAATACTGTAAATACAAACACAGAATCCTAATTTATACCATGGACTATAGTAAATTATAATATTCTTCCATCATTCGTAATAGATGTACCACACTAATGCAAGGTATTAATAATAGCAGGGGTATGTAGAAATTTATATTTTCTGCAGGAATTTTCTGTAAACCTACAACATCTCTAATAAAAAAAAATCAGTGACAACACGAAGAAATACAGTTCAGTTTACTCAATAGAGACAAATCCCTTGAATATTCAGATTGATTCAGACAGGAGTTTTAAAGCCACGCAGCATGGCTATATCCTAGGTCAAGAGAGACAGCGCCATGGGGCACTGGAAAACCTCTCTCCTCGCCATCCCCAGCAGAAGAACTGGGACTTGGGAGTTAGTCAGCTCTGAGTTCACATCCCAGTTTCTAAGACTTATGTGACCGGAGACAAATTACTTAACCTTAAAAGCCTCAGTTTCGTCATCTGTGAAAAAAAAGAAATGGTGATAATGATACTTGAATGGGCTCGGGAGCTCTGGCCTTGCAGGGAGGCCTCGGCCTGCCGCGCTCCTGGCCAGGCTGCTCCGGCTGCTGCCCGCTCAGCCTCCGCGCAGCCCACGGAGCCTCTTCAGGACTCCCTGACCCCCCCAGGCAGACTTCTTCCACACTCACTTTGCACTTCGTTGATATCTCTGTTATAATATTTATCTATTCTTATTACAATTGTTTGTGTTTTTCCCACCCAGAAGAGGTCAACTTCCTAAACACAGGTGATTTCTTTTTCTTTTTGTACCCTGAGTGCTTGGCACTATTTGCGTTTCGTATTTAATGAGAACCCATCATTTATTAGGTGATTGGCAGTTTTATTTCTTCTGATATTTGAAATAGCTCAGTTTTTACCTCTCATTAGCTATTATCATCACTGCATTCATTTCGCAAATGAGGAAGTTGAAGTCAGGGAGAGTAAGTAACTTGGCTTAAGCTGTTCAGCTGCGAGGTGGTCAAGTTAGGGCTTGACGCTTGGGCTCTTCTGACTGCAGAGAAGAGGTATTGAATGAGCAGCCTAAGAATGGAAACCTCGGCAGTCTAGAAAGCACATCATATCTTTTTTTTTTTCCCCTCTCCCCTTCCCAGCCCTCCCCCCCCAGTGGTCTGCTCTCTGTGTCCATTCGCTGTGCGTTCTTCTGTCGCTGTGTGTTCTTCTGTCACTGCTTCTATCCTTATCAGCGGCACTGGGAATCTGTGTTTCTCTTTGTTGCGTCATTTTGCTGTGTCAGCTCTCCGTGTGTGCGGCACCATTCCTGGGCAGGCTGCGCTTTCTTTCACGCAGGGCAGCTCTCCTTATGGGGCGCACTCCTTGCGCGTGGGGCTCCCCTACGTAGGGGACACCTCTGAGTGGCAGGGCACTCCTTGTGCGCATCAGCACTGCGCATGGGCCAGCTCATCACACAGGTCAGGAGGCCCTTGGTTTGAACCCTGAACTTTCCATGCGGTAGGCGGATGCTCTATCCATTGAACCAAATCTGCTTCCCACATCATATCTTTTTAATTTCTGCCCTGTCAAGGGAGTTAGAGGACCTGGGGACTGAGGCCTCACTAGGTTTAGCATTTTTAAACCTTACTGGACCTTGGTTTTCTCTTTTATGAAATGAAGAAGTTAGACTAAAGTGATTCTCAGCTATTCAATATTTTATGTCCACTAATATTTCTAATCCAGAGATTTCCAGACTTTCTTGATTCGTGACATTCCTAGTCCAAAGGAAATACCTATGAGTTCTCTTTATGAAATAGTTAGGTCCAAACAACTTAGGAGCAGTTTGTGTGGCATCCAACTGATATCTGTTTGGGTTTTATTTTTATTTTTATCATTATTTTTACCCTCCCCCCCCGATGACTCCCTTGTCTATCTGCTTGTTGTCTTGCTCTTCTTTTAGGAGGCACCGGGACCTCCCATGTGGGAGGCAAGTGCCCAACCACTTGAGCCACTTCCACTCCCTGCTGGTTGCGACGTCTGCTGGTTGTGGTGTCTGCTTGTCTTCTTTAGGAGGCACCAGGAACTGAACCCGGGACCTCCCACACAGGAGGCAGGCACCCAGCCACTTGAGCCACATCTGCTTCCCTGGTATCTGTTTTGCTTGAAAATTTAAATAACTCTCAGTGCGGTGAGTTTGCTGTGGCATCCTGGAGTACCGCAGCACACAATTGGAAATCCCAGTTCTAATAAAGGAAACTAGGCTCTATTCTGACAGAAATAAATATGCTCCATTTTAGAGAAGGACGTTTATATTATAATTATTTAAGTTTTAAAGACAAACATTATGACGATATTTTTGAGTGTATATTTTTAATGCCATAGTTTTAAAACACAGGTAATTCTAATAGTAGTCTTGAACATTGTAAAAATATTGCTGAGAATGTATTTTACTGATACCATCATTCTAGAGAATAAAACAGATTCTGATACTAACATTAGGAATATTTTGTTCTAGCACATGAGTATAAAAATTATTCTACTAGAAATTAAAGTTGGAATAGTACTATCAACAATCACTCTTACAGCTATCACTATAAATTCAAAGATGAAATAATTTCATCATCAGAAAACATATAATATTAATAATTATTTAACCTTATTGTTAAGAAGCCTGTAGTTGCACTTCATTGAATAATAGCATAATCAGTTCTTGGGATAAAATTTGAAACAGCAACTGGAAAAACTGCTTTAAGTTTAAAATAGTTTTATTTTTAGACTTGTCATGGTATAAAAGCAACCCTTATATAGCTAAATTGTTGGAAATTGTCTGTTTTGCGAAAGTTTTTTATTAATTGTTCCATGTTGTCCCTACTTTAAACCCAAACATCTGCAAACTCTTAATAAGCTGTTTTAATGCTGGTTCACATAATAAATTAATAAAACTCCCCTTCCTTAAAATTCTAAACCACAAAACATTTGTGTCACTGCTACTATGGATAAATGGACTTGGATGGGCCACCCAAAGATTGTCCTATTCCAGGATCATCTACCAAAAAAATAAATAAAAATCAATTTAATTGTGTTTCCTGCTACTCTGGGTCAATAGCTACCAACTCCGAGAGGTCCGACCCCACAGAGACGGAGCCTAGCGCGGGGCAGAGCGCAGGCGGCGGGGGGCGCGCGGGGCTGACAGGGGGCAGCGCGGTCCGCGGGACGTCTGGCCCTTTTCTCCAGTCCATGTGTATTGGGACGGGAACCGTGATTGATCCTGCAGGCTTACTGTGGTCCATCTGGCCCTTGGCCTTTGGCCCTCCGCTTGCCCTTGGCCTTCGGCCCTCCGCTGGCCCTTGGCCTTTGGCCCTCCGCTTGCGCTCTGCCTTCGGCCCTCCGCTGGCCCTTGGCCTTTGGCCCTCCGCTTGCGCTCTGCCTTTGGCCCTCCGCCTGCCCTTGGCCTTTGGCCCTCCGCTTGCGCTCTGCCTTTGGCCCTCCGCCTGCCCTTGGCCTTTGGCCCTCTGCTTGCGCTCTGCCTTTGGCCCTCCGCTTGCGCTCTGCCTTTGGCCCTCCGCCTGCCCTTGGCCTTTGGCCCTCTGCTTGCGCTCTGCCTTTGGCCCTCCGCTTGTGCTCTGCCTTTGGCCCTCCGCTTGCGCTCTGCCTTTGGCCCTCCGCCTGCCCTTGGCCTTTGGCCCTCTGCTTGTGCTCTGCCTTTGGCCCTCCGCTTGCGCTCTGCCTTTGGCCCTCCGCCTGCCCTTGGCCTTTGGCCCTCTGCTTGCGCTCTGCCTTTGGCCCTCCGCTTGCGCTCTGCCTTTGGCCCTCCGCTTGCGCTCTGCCTTTGGCCCTCCGCTGGCCCTTGGCCTTTGGCCCTCCGCTTGCGCTCTGCCTTTGGCCCTCCGCTGGCCCTTGGCCTTTGGCCCTCCGCTTGCGCTCTGCCTTCGGCCCTCCGCTGGCCCTTGGCCTTTGGCCCTCCGCTGGCCTCTGCAGCCCGCATGCCTAAGAGCAGCGAGCGCACGGTGGAGTCTGCTCCCTCTGCGGGCTGGGGAGCTGGCTGCGTGAGGGTCCAGCCGGCACCCGCGGAGCTCTAGCAGGACGACCCCCGTCCTCGCGGAGCCCGGCCGCAGCAAGGCCCTCGGCCTGCGTAGCCCGTTTCCTCCCGCCGTGGTCCTCCCCGACTCAGGACACGGGCCCTGGAGGATCTGGAGCCCGCGCTAGCCCCGCGCTCCTCATCTCCAGGCGTTCCTGCTGAGAACGCGCCCCGCTCCTGCACTGCGAGAGCCAAGTCCTCTCCAGGGCGCGGACCCGAGCTGCTGCACAAACGTGGGCTTTGCCGGCAGAGGAGGCGGCGGCGTGGCCGGCAGGGACCACGCGCATCCAGAGGGTCCCGTCACCCTCCTGAACGCGCTTTCCTCGCCAGTGCTCTGCGCAGGTGGGAAATGTTCCCACCGAGGACAGGATGCGCAGCCTGGCGTGCCTTCTCGTCTCTGCCCTGGTCGAGAAGGAGCTTCTGCGCGGACTCCTCGCTGGAGCAGTGCGCGCTGGCCACTGGAGAGAGCCTGGAGCCGCGCGGAGGCCGCTCAGCAGCAGGGGGCTCTGCACCTGCGCGGCCCCCAGGGGCAGTGCCCCTCCCTCCAGGGCAGGAGTGGGGCAATGGGTAGGCGCAGGGGGCCTTAGGTGTGGAAAAAGCTCAACGTGGTATTTGCTTTTAAAGATTTACTTTTTATTTATTTCTCTCCCCTCCCCCAGTTGTCTGCTCTCTGTGTCCATTTGCTGTGTGTTCTTCTGTGAGCTTCTATCCTTATCAGCGGCACGGGAATCTGTGTTTCTTTTTGTTGCATCATCTTGCTGTGTCAGCTCTCCGTGTGTGCCGCCCACTCCTGGGCAGGCTGCACTTTCTCTCGTGCTGGGCGGCTCTCCTTATGGGCGCACTCCTTGCACGTGGGGCTCCCCTACGCGGGGGACACCCCTGCTGGCATGGCACTCCCTGCGCGCATCAGCACTGCGCATGGCCAGCTCCACACGGGTCAAGGAGGCCCGGGGTTTGAACCCTGGACCTCCCATATGGTAGGTGGACGCCCTAACCACTGGGCCAAGTCCACTTCCTGGTATTCACTTTAAATATTAGCCAGCAAAAATGAATCATGACACCTTGAAACCTGGGGGATTTACTAAAATCAGTCTGTTGTAGAGCATCTGTGACTTGTAAATTTTTTTTTCTTTTACCAAAACGTCCATGTAGTCAACATGATTGAGACTGGGAAAGTTGTGCCAGCCTAGTGACTTGTCCCAGTCTCTGGATTGGGAATTTCAGCCAAATGTCCATAAAGTAACTATGTCCAACTTTTATAAAGTGTTAAAAGGTAAAATCTCTGACTTCCTGTCTTTGACCCTGCACCATAAAAATGTGTCTTTCCTGCCTCTTTCTCACAGTTAGTCCAGAAGCTTTATCTTAAAACTCAATTTGCAGGGGAGCAGATGTAGCTCAGTGGTTGAGCGCCTGCTTCCCGCGTACATGGTCCTGCGTTCAATCCCAGGTTCCTCCTAAAAAACAATTGTGGGTCGCCTCCAGGTCATTGGCCTTGCTCTGTGGTCTGTGGCTGCTGGAGGGTGGTCAGGAGAGCAGGTGCCTCTGCGCAGCTTCCCTGTGGCGGGAAGCCCCTTCTCCATAGGACATCGGCGCAAGCCTGAGTAAGAAAAACCATCTCTTCCTCCAAAGCTATGTCACATCAGTTATACAGAAATACCACCTTGGGAAACAGTCTTCAGGAGAGCCTAGACGAGCTCACACAGGCTCAGCAGATCACCCCCCACTTGCCCTTCTGTTCTACTCCAGTTTCATAAGGCTATAAACTCATCATTGGCTCAGAGGGTCAGGAACAGAGTTTCAGGAGCTGTCTAAAGATGTGCAGATTATGTAATAATGTGTGGACTTTTGCATTGAATAATGTTGAATTAAGAGAGGTGACAGAGCTTATTTAAGTGGATAAAGTGAAAATTTTAGCCTGTGATAGTAAAAATACTGACTCAGATACTACAGAAAGAACAGGAAAGAAATGGCTTTTTTATGTCATCTTTTGTTATTATTCATTGCTCTTTGAAGAGAAGCACAGAGGAGACTTTTCAATTATTCAAGCAATGCAGAAATGGCTACATAGTGCTCTACTATCAGAGAACTCCAGTAGAAAGAAACTTATAGCTGTGTGGCCTCTTAATTGTATTCATTATATGGCATGAAGAAACATAACTTTTTAGTGACAAATCAGAAGCTGTTGCCTTCCTAAGGACATTCTTTAATAAACTAACTTAAAAAAAAATTTTTGTGTCCCTTTTTATTTGAATCAGAGCCAAGATCTCTGGAGGGAAAGCAATAACTAAGCAGCTCTTAAAAATGGAAAAAATTATAAATGTTGGCCTTTGTTTACAATAAAAAGCAAGCATACCACAAACAGTAAAAATGAATGATAATAAATCATATTGCATGCAAGTGAGTTCACCAGAAATTTTTACTGCTATTTTTACAATATTTAACAAAGGAAAAAAATAGGTGTGGTGCTATAGTTCCCATTTTACAGATAGAAAACTTTATAACATTCTTCCCAAAGTCATACTGTTAAAAGCAAATTGAACTAAATACAAATAGACAATGCAATGTGAAAAATGGGCAAAGAACTTGAATAGGCATTCTCTAAAGAAAAACATACCAATGGACAATAAGCACATGAAGAGATGTTCAATATCATTAGTCATAAGGGAAATGTAAGTCAAAATACAATAAGATGCTATATCACATACACTAGGATGTCTACTAAAAACAAACCAACAAAACAGAAAGTAACTGTGGCGAGGGCGCAGAGGGATTGTGCTGGGAATGTGCAATGGTGAAGCCACTGTGCAGTACAGTTTGGCAGTTACTCAGAGAGCTAAGTATAAAATTACCGTATGATTCAACAATCTCACTTCTGGGCACAGCCACAAAGAAATTGAAAGCAGAGACTCAGACTGATACTTCAACACTGATATTCACAGCTGCATTATTTACAAGAGCCAAAGAGGCGAACAACCCTGTCCATCCACAGATGGATGGATAAACAAAGGTATTATGTCCATTCAGTAGGATATTATTCAGCCATAAAGGAATGAAGCAGTTCTGATACATGCTAAAACATGGGCGAACCTTAAAAACATCATGCTAAGTGAAATAAGCCAGATACAAAAGCACATTGTACGATTCCACTGATATGCCATATCTAGAATAAGCACATTCATAGAGACATAAAATAGATGAGAGATTACCAGGGTGCAGGCTGGGCAGGGATGGGGAATTATTGCTTAATAGCTACAGTGTTTCTGTTTGGGGTGCTGAAAAAGTTTTGTTAGTGATTGTTGATAATGGTAGCGCAACATTTCTGAATGTATTCAATACTATTGAATTGGACACTTAAAAATGATTATAAAGAGAAATTTTGTTATGTATGTATTACCACATAATTTTAAAAAATAAAAAACAAAGCAAAACAAATTGATTGCTTTGATATTATATAATTTTTGGAAGTCTATGGAGAATAAATAAATAAGTAAAGAAACAACCCTGTTTGTGGAAGCTAAGTCTTCTGACTTCAGATCAGATTCAGCTTAAAAATGCTATTGTTTTTACATATGCTTCAGTCTTCATGTCAAAATTTAGATGCACGTTGAGTTTCAACAAATTAATTGCTGTTTCATGCTGATTACAGGTTTATGACTCATTCATCTTTGAAAATCTTATCTACTTGTTCAAGTCAGTTGGTTTCCCTGAAACCTTGCCTTATAGTCACCGTTTATTTTCTTTCCCCTTCCTTCCTTCCTTCCTTCCTTCCTTCCTTCCTTCCTTCCTTCCTTCCTTCCTTCCTTCCTTCCTTCCTTCCTTCCTTCCTTCCTTCCTTCCTTCCTTCCTTCCTTCCTTCCTTCCTTCCTTCCTTCCTTCCTTCCTTCCTTCCTTCCTTCCTTCCTTCCTTCCTTCCTTCCTTCCTTTTTTCCTTCCCTCCCTTCCTTCTACTTCAAGAGATAGCAGAGAAAATTACATCAGTATTTTAGGGAGGGTGGGTTGTATTTGCCCTTATATAAACATTATCTATTTTTGTTCATCCCAATAGTTTTTTCATCCCAAATAGAACTAGCAAACTCCATAGCAATTCGAATTTATTTCTACTTAATTACACCATACTAGGTTCATCTTAAAGAAACTTCATAGCTTTCTTCAGTTGAGATTAGACTATCACAAATCTCTAGACTGAGTAGTAGAATACCCGCTATTCAAATGAAACAAATTACTGTAATGTTGTTGCACTTCCAAGGACTAAAAGTAGACTCTCGGATGTTAAGTTGAGATACATAGAGCAGTATTACTACTTATTAGGTTACGTATTCTCCTGAGTCACAACTTCCTCATGTGTAAAATGGAGATTAGCACCTCATGTTAGGGTTGATGGGATGTTTTGGTTTGCTAGGCTGCTGAATGCTGATGCCATGAAATACTGAGTTGGCTTAATGGTCATTTATTTGCTTAGAGTTAAAGTCCAGGAAAATGTGCAAATCAAGGTGTCATCAAGGCGCCGCTTTCTTCCTGAAGACTGGCTGCTGGTGATCCTTGACTCCTCTGCCACGTGACAAGGTGCATGGAGGTTTCTGCTGTCTCTCCCTTCTCTTCTGCGTTTCACTGCTTTCTGTCTCTTGGCTCCATGGCTTCTCTCTCTCTCCCACTCTACGCCCCACATGTGTATATTCATCTGGTTTTTAAAGGACTCCAGTAGTAGGATTAAGACTCACCCTGAATGAGATGTGTCACAGCTTAAGTGAAGTAGCCTTGACAAAAGGTCCTGCTTCACAAGGGGTCCACACCCACAGGAATGGATTCGATTTAAGGACGTGGTTTTCTGGGATCCATACAGCTTCAACCCACAGCAAGAGCCAGCCCCAAATACCATGGCAGTGACTGCCCCATAGAGCACGTGACATTCAGCAAATGTTAGTCTCCTTCCTGCCTTCTCTTTGTACTACAAAATTGGAAATAGGCAGCTATTAAAAGTAGTCTTGGAAGAGACTGAATTGGAAACTTAGGTATGAAAAAAGGGGTTGGAATGATGTCAGATTTTGTGACATGAAGATTTGTTGGCATATACTTGGAGGTTTATTCCTATGAGATGTTTGTAGAAGCTTAACAGCTTTAAGATGATGGATTACTTGCCATCTTCTTTTCAACTATAGAACTTTCTCCCTTTTCTGAAATTCCTGGATACTACCCTTTATAGCCCTAATAATGCAATTATCTCCCTATTTTGGACTATTTTAATAGTTACAAAATGGTATTTCACCAGCAGGTGCTACCACAGATTATATGAAGACTACAAACTGAAAACTCCCCTAAGACTATATTATGGGTTTTGGAGGAAAGACAGAGGAAATACTTTAAGTTTAAAATTCTATGAAATAAGTTTATAGAAAAATGAAGATTACTTGCTACATGTATCTGTCACACTATATTGTATTCAAAAACACATTAATTTCTTATATTAGATTTAGATAATATAAGGGCAGAGACTATATCATACATTTCCTGCACTCTCGACACCTAGCTCAACAGATGTTACACAGTAGATACTCAATAAATATTTGACTAAAAAATGTACAGGGTGACTTGGAGTTTTATACCCCAGAGAAACATGCTTACAATCTTAATCCGTTTCCATGGGTGTGAACACTTTTGACAAAGTGATTTCAGTTAAGGTGAGACCCAACTGAGTCAGGATGGTCGTAATTCTATTAGTGGGGGCCTTATAAAGAAGGCCGCAGAGAGAGAAGCTACAAGGAGCAGCCAGTCTGAAAGTCAACAGAACTTGGAAGTGAAAAGAGAAAAGGCCCCCATGTGCATCGCCACGTGAAAGAAGAGCCAAGACAAGGATCACCAGCAGTGCGCTCCACAACACACAGTCTCAGGGGAGAAAGCATCTCCTCACTGGTGCCCTGACTTTGGACTTCTCCTGGCCTCAAAACCATGAGCCAATAAATTCCCATTGGTTAAGCCAACCCACTGTGTGGTATTTGCTTTAGCAACTAGGAAACGAAAACAAGTTGCTAGGAATAAATCTTGGTAGACATAAAAATATGTGTGAGTACAGTCTGCTGGCATGGCCAGAACCTCACAATTCAAAATCACGCCCATCTTTTGAGGCTCAGCCTGGGAGGAATGGGACTTCTCTGAAACGCTCCATTCATTCCACAGCCAGAAATAATCTTCCCCAATTTTAAATTCTCATAGCACTTTATGCCTATGTCAGAATATTTGTTACTTTCTGCCTAATTATAATATGTTTAGTGACTTAAGCATAAATTATTATTAACCCTGTCTATTCATTTTGTGTCTTCCTAAGTCTCCCACAGTACCAACAGACAGTGGGTACTCAGGAAATGCTGTGAATTTTCTCACCCCTTTTCAACTAAACTTGAAATCTTAAAATTAAAAAGAAAGTATGTAGCTTCAAGCCTTTTGGAAATAGACATACTCATAACAAAGTAAATATTATAGAATAGCAGGATACTTCCTGGATTTGCTTCTGTGCTCCATCATGTATTCGCTGTTCAACCATGGTCAAGCGCCTTTGTGTCTCAATTCCTTCATCTATAAAAATGGGAACGATAATAAAATCTAACACATAAGATTGTACTGAGGATTAAATGAGACAATATGTGTAAATACCTTTAAAGAGAGGCTGCCACGTAGTGAGCCATCAGTAATGACCAGCTGCTATTAATGATGATGATGATGATGATGATGTTGATGTTGAGGATAGTAATAATAATGCATGACTCAAAGATGTCTACTTGGATCCAGATTCTCAAAAAAATGAGAGAGGTGAAAGGAAACTTTAATCTTCAATGGCATTGAGATATATTTTTAAGTTGCTAGATTAGGTCTTTCTCTTTACCATTTAATTTCCACGGTCCCCACTCCAACCACCGCCCCCCCACAGTCCACCATTTTTTCCTTCTTCCCCTCCCCCTTCCCCTCCCTGCTGTTTTTGCTGTCTGTGTCCCTTCACTGTGGGATCTTCTGCATCTATTTATCTTTTTGCCTTCTCTTCTTGTCTTTCTCCTCTAGAATTCACAGGGATTTGATCCTGGGGACCTCTGATGTGGAGAGAGGTTCCCTGTCAATTGCACCACCTCTGTTCCTGGTCTCTGCTGCACTTCACCTTGACTCTTCCCTTCATCTCTCTTGTGTTGCATCATCGTCTTGCTGTGCGACTCACTTGACGGGCACTGGCTTGCCATGCGGGCACTCGCGTGGGCACTTGGCTCGCCATGCAGGCACTCAGCTTGCCACACGGGCACTGGCTCACTGCACAGGCATGTTTTCTCTTCTTGTTTTTCAACAGGAGAGCTCAGGGATTGAACCAGGGTCCTCCCATATGGTAGGCGGAGGCCTTATCACTTGAGCCATATCCGCATCCATACGCCATTTTTTTTTCCTGCTAAAATTTTTGTCTTCTCATAAAATTGACCTTGGCCCATAGCAGGGCCCATTTCTTCTATCTTCCCTCCCACATTCCTTAGTGCCCCAGATAAGCGTTGCTGCTGGCACCCTCCTGCCCTACCTTCAGCCAGCACTGAGTGAGCAGCAAGAATTTCATACTTAAAATGCTGGGATTCAAACTTCAGGTAATAATTCTCTTTCTTTTAGTCACTCATATCCTTTGTTCACAGAAACTCTGAATCTAGTGCATCCTAACTGCTGACCTAAATAATATCTCTTGATTTTTTTAAAGTTTATTTTAGTAACAAACATGAGTCATTACAGAAGCTACTGGACTTGGGAATTCTATGAAAACATCCAAGCATATAAAGGCTATTTTCCAAGGTCCCTTTTTCTTAGTCAAGGCCACAGAAATTGGAACACAGAGGAACTTGACTTTCAGCCCACATTTGTATATGTCTAAGCAATTACAAGCTATATACCAAGCAAAAAAATTGTCAAATAAAATACATTCTGTTTCCCTACCTTGACAGGTATTCCTCCATAACAACTTAGAAGGCCAAGGTCAAATTTAGAATTCACTGACGTAGAATTATTACAGCAATGTGGTGACAGAGAGCCAGTCCCAGACCCCCTCCCCTTTCCTTTCGTCCAAGCCCTGTCCCTCATGATGGGGGCTTTCCATAATCCCCTGTGGGTTCCCGGGACCCCCATTCAAGCTCCACCCGCACACCCTCGGCCTCCTCCAAGAGCAGCACCTTGGGTACTCTTCGGGCAAACACAGATGTCCTTTGAGGGTAGATCTAGGAAAGAGGCCCATGAAGGTCCTGGAAGCTGGCCTGGCAGGGACAGGTTACCCACAGTATGGTCTAAAAGAGAGGGCGTGATTTTCATGCAAGCATGTCTCTGTCTCTGGAACCCCTTGCCCCATGGCAATGCTCAACATCATTAGCCACCAGAGAAATGCAAATTAAAACCACAATGAGATACCATTTCACACCATAAGGACTGCTATTAAAAACAAAAAGAGTTGGCAAGGCTGTAGAGAAATAGGAACCCTTGTATTTTGCTGGTGGGAAGGTAAGTGATACAGCCACTGTGGAAAACAGTGATTCCTCAGAAAGTATGACCCGGAAATCCCATATCTAGGCATATACCAGAAATAACTGAAAAAAGTCACTCGACAGCTTTATTCACAATAGCCGAAAGGTGGACATAAACCAAGTTTCCATTACAGATGAATGAATAAATATAATATAATGTGGTATATACATGCAACAGAATATTATTCAGCCACAAAAAGGAATGAAGTTCTGATACATGTGACAACATGGATGAATCCTGAAGACAACATGTTGAGTGAAATAAGCCAGAAACAAAATGACAAATATTGTATGATTTCTCTTATGAAATCCTTAGAGTAAGCATCATAGAGGCAGAGGGCAGCACAGTGGCTACCAGGGGCTGGGGCAGGGATGGGGGATGCTAAGCTGTAGCTTATTGGGTAAAATTTTCTGTTTGGGATAATGAAAATGTTCTGGAAAGTTATGCAACGTTGTGAATGTACTAAATGTCAGACACTCGTACACTTAAAAATGTTAAAATGATCTTTATATGATGTATCTCTTAGGGACCAGGGCAGGCGCCCTGTTGCTGAACTCTATGGGTGGAACTGCTCAACCCGATGGCACTGTGGTAGCCACCCCTGGTGCCTGCCTCTTGTCTTCTCAGTCCTTAAATTTCAGCCTCAGCCACAGTGGACAGGTCCACTGAAGCTAAGACTTTCTTTGTGCAGCCAGCATCCCACCTCGCGCTCAAACTGAACTTTCTGCCCCAGGGCCATCTCCAACATTGCAGGAGTTTGCCACAAACAAGTGCATTACCCAAAATTACTCGGAAGTTAACTTCCTTAGGGAGAGGGAGGACTCAGCTAATGCAGGACAGGAATTAGTGGGCAAATGCTCAAGCTTCCCATTGTTTCAGGTAGACAACTCTGGACAATTTGTGTGAGCGTCTCAGGACTTCTTGGTAGAAACAAGCCTATTGCTCACAGCAGTGACTTCAGAAGCATCCCCTTATTTTGGTTCCTTCACTGTCTCATTCTCCTTGCTCCCTCCCTCCCTCTTCCTGGCATCAGCTCCCCAATAAATAACTCTTCAGGCTCTGCTTATAGCGGTAATCAAAGGAAGGTAGGGACAAATCCAGTCCATTAAAAATACAGCCATCCTATCAATGCAGTTCACTGAGGTCTTTGTCCACAACTTCTAAGAACTCTCCTAGGGTGAAGGTAAACTAAGCTCCTATTAAAATGCTTTTAGTTTTTGTGTTTTTTGGAGGGGGAGAACCTTTGTTCTTTTCCTCTGTATTAATGTCTAAATCCCTTTCTATGGAATCTCACTTTCATGGTTAAAATTTCCTGAATTGACTATGCCCTGTTGGGAGGCAAGGTGTAGGAAACCACTTATAGAAACTGAATGAGGAAGGAATGGACCAGAAGCTGTTGACTAATTCTGACATCAGGAATTTCCTAGACAAGTTCCAATTTCAAATGTTTTTGATCTATTATCTGTAAATTCTCTCTTTTGTGGCTTGTCTCTGAGCCAAACTCAAGCTCACTGCCTAGCCCCACCTCCCAGGGATGTCCACCTCCCATAGGACATGTCTCCCAGGGATGGGCCTTCCTGGCGCTGAGGGATTATTACCAAGTGCCAACTAGTGATGCATCTGGGAAAAGACCTTCATCTAAAGGGGGAAATGGTAGATACAAATGAGTTTTTTTGGCTAAGAGATGTCAACGTGAGTCAGGAGGTCATTCAGAGGTTATGCTTATGCAACATCTCCGGAGGCTCTCACTGATGCCACAGTAAACAGTCCCTCAAGCAGGAGTGCTCCTGAGGGCTCTAGAGACACCTAGGCACCATAGGCAGAGCAGACAATACCAGGAAATCAGCATCCTGTCGGAGGGCCTTACCTTGGAATACATGATAGCCTATTTCCCCAATGTTTCAGAATTAGACTCGGTTATGATTTTCCTACACATGGTTCTTCTGCCCTTTTATTTGAGCCTATAATTAGTGCTAAACCCATTAAATATATATGTCCCAGAGACTTAAATATTTCAACTGTTCATCTGCTAGCTGAGCCCTGAATCTCAGCAGAGTTGCAGCCAACACTTCATGGTACCCAGGACAATTACACAAAAAGATGATGACGAACAATGCCCATCCCAAAAAACAGAGCATCTGCAACTGCAAGCAAGACAGCTCCATCCATCTGCCCCGTGGGATCTAAGCCCCCTCTCAATCGGAAGCAGAGAGGGCATCACCACCCCCAAATCCTCAAGATGAAGAATGAACAAACATAAGGGGAAATGCAACTATGGACTACAGTAGACTTGTTATTATTCTAGTAATGAAAGAACTTGTAGCTTTGATAGAAAGACAGTGGTCACCAGAGGTTCTGAGGGGAGGAAGTGGGGTGCAACATGGGACATTTTGGGGACATTGGAATTATTCTGCATGATATTGCAATGATGGATATACAGGCCATTATACATTTTGTCAAAACCTATAAAATTGTATGGTGCAAGGTAAAAAACCATAATGTAAACTGTAGACCATGTTAGTAGCAATGCTTCAATATGTGTTCATCAATTGTCACAAATGTGCCACACTAATTAAAGATTAGTTGTTAATGGGGGAAAATGTGAGAGGGAAGAAGTAGGGTATATGGGAATCCCCCATATTTTTGATGTAGCATTTATGTAATCCAAAACTTATTTAAAATAAAGAAGAAAAAAAAAACACACAGTAAGGATGGGGTTGGGTGACTGAGAGAGGGTCAACCTGAAAAATCATAAACCTTAGACTAACCCCTGTTTTAACAGATGACACTCTGTCTCTAAATGTATTGGGCTTTTCTGTAGATTTGGGGCAATCATTCCTAAAAGAGTCATATGTACTAGAACCATTTGCTGTTTAATAATATTTACTACAGACAAAATACAGTATTTTGTACTGTGATTTGGCTGGAGGGATTCTGCAAGCTGTGCACTTAGGGGGTTGATTTCCTTATCTGTGCTGACCCCCAGTGGTGGAAGTAAAGACGGCAACCTAGGGTGGGGCACTGGTGCATCCGGGAAACAGACATTTACAGACGAGAGAACAGTAGATCATTGCTGTGGAGAAAGTGGCCGTGGTGGCTGCGGGGGTAGGGAGTGGAAGGAAGAGATGAGATGTGGGAGCATTTTCGGGACTTGGAGTTGTCCTGGGTGGTGCTGCAGGGACAGTTACCGGACATTGTATATGTCCTCCCATGGCCCACTGGGTGGACTGGGGGAGAGTGTGGGCTATGGTGTGGACCATTGACCATGAGGTGCAGTAGTGCTCAGAGATGTACTCACCAAGTACAATGAATGTCTCATGATGATGGAGGAGGTTGTCGTTATGGGGGGAGGAGTGGGAAGAGGGGGGTGGGGGGTATCTGGGACCTCATACTTTTTAAATATAGCATTAAAAAAATAAAGACCCAAAAAAATAGATCATTACCAGTCCTTGTAGTCAGTGCTACAATAACCTTATAGATTTGGCCCTCCTTTTCAGAAATTAGCATGCCACCCCTGTGGTTCCGAATAAGCACCCTTCATGTACAAGCACTGGCAAGTCGAATTTGAACCTGCAGATAAAAGGCCATAGAAAGGTAATTTAATGTACCATGCGTTATTCAGCATCCTGAAACCAACCGTGGGCCGGGGACTGTTCCAGGGTGTGGGAACCGACAGATCAACTACACGGGGCCTTTGTCTGGAGGAACTCAGTACGTGACCTGGAATGAACAGTAAACAAATCATAGCGCTATTGTGTGCACTGAAATAGACATATTATATTGATCTCTTACTTCTGCGTATTTTTCCCCAAGACAACAAAGTATAAATGGAGGAGAATTAGAGGTACTCAGTGCCCTCCCCCAACACCTACAACAGACCGTGAAAGCCTTTCCAGACTCCTCTTTTGAGATGCAAATACCTGATGAAGGATGTGTTTATCAATCCTCTGCTTTTTCTTACCTGAGGGCAACCTAAGGTCACAGAATGAAACTTTTACCAGATAACCTTGCCTGCCCCATTCTCCATAAACCTTTAAATTTATTCTATGAAAGGCTGTGAAGACAAGACAAAATCAACAACAAAATCCTATTATTTATGTTTGTAAAAATACCTATTCCTCTCATCACTTTATTCTCCAGAGCCAGTGAAGAAATAATAAATTGGCTTTTACACTAATATAATTCACAGCTATTAATATCAGGAACATCAGGAAAGAAAAAAAAAACCTTGATGACTATAGGTTAGTCAGAACAAAACAATAGAAAGGGGAAACTTTGGAAACAGCTAAATTCATAAGAAAATGATAGAAAGTATGACCATGAAGTAAATAGAAAATACTTAGTGAGCAAAATTATGAAAAGGAAACAAACACTGTGATCTCGATACTGAGCAAAAGTGAGTTCTTTTCTCCTGATGTGTCTTATTTTTAGTAGCAATGCTTCAATACTTATTCATCAATTGTAACAAACGTATCATCCAATCGTAAGATGATGTTAATTGGGGAAGATGTGGGGGGCGAGGGACGAGGTAGAAGAGAATCCTTTATACCTTTGATGTAAGTTTTTTGTAATCTAAAACCTTTTAAAATGTTTATTTTTTTAAAAAAAAAGAACCTAGAAGCCTCCTTTGCCCACTCTCCCACCATGATGAAGCCCTTGAGTCAGAGGTGATGCCGCTTTTTTTTTTAAAGATTTATTTTGTTTCTGTCCCCACCCCTCCCCGTTCCCCCCATTGTCTGCTCTCTGTGTCCATTCGCTGTGTGTTCTTCTGTGTCTGCTGTTTTCTCATTAGGCAGATCTGGGAACCGATCCTGGGACCTTCTGGAGTGGGAGAGAGGTGATTACTCTCTTGTGCCTCCTCAACTCCCTGTTCTGCTGTCTTCTTATTTTCTCTCCTCTGTGTCTCTTGTTGTGTCATCTTGCTGTGCCAGCCCTCTGCATCAGCTGGCACTCCTGTGCGGGCGGCTTTCCCTCATTGGGCGGCATTCAAACACAGGGCAGCATTCCACACGGGCCAGCACGCCGCGTGGGCCAGCTCGCTGCATGGGCCAACTTACGCTCACCAGGAGGCCTTGGGCATCGAACCCTGGATCTCTTTTGTGGTAGATGGGAGCCCACTTGGTTGAGCCACATCCATTTCCCCAGAGGTGACTTCTGATTACAGATGTGACTAAGGGGACTTGCACACAAGTATGAAATCAGCCAAGGAAGATACAGACATTTTTCATTTTTTGTTTTTCGAAGAGTTCTTTTATTTGTTTATTTCTCCCAACCCCTTCATTGTTTGCATTTGCTGTATCTGTTCATTATGCGCTCATCTTCCTTTTAGGAGGTATGGGGATGGAATTAGGGACTGAACTGGGGACTGTTAGGAACTGAACTGGGGACTGAACCAGGAACCTGCCATGTGGCAGGGAGGCACCTAATTGCTTGAGTCACCTCCGCTCCCTGCTTTGTTGTGATCTCATGTTTTCCTCCTTGTGTCTCTTGTTTCATCATCTTCTTGTGTCAGCTCGCCGCATCAGCTTGTTGTGTCAGCTTGCTGTCTTGCTCCTCTTCTTTAGGAGGCACCAGCAACTGAACACAGGACCTCCCATGTCGTAGGCAGGAACTCAGTTGCTTGAGCCACATCTGCTTCCCAGATGTTTTTATTGGCCACCCATTCCCCAGAGGGTACACTGCTTCTGTTGCCTCAACACCTCAGAACTTGGGTGTTGGTCCCAGATACCACTTTGCCATCCTCAGACCTGTGAATGGTGGTCTTTTGGGTGGCTTGCATGGAGGTGATGCTGTCCAGAGCTTGAAGTCCTCCCCGTCTTTCAGCAGGCAGCGGTAGCTGGTGCTCTCAGCCTCTGCTCGACCTTGATCTTCAGCAGGGTCTCACACTCTTGGGCTGGGCGCCGCCCCTCTTCTTCAGTCTGTACCAGCTCTGATCCCTGGTGCACCAGCACCCCACTGAGGTGCTCCATCCGCAGGGTATGGTGGGCTTCTGTCCCCACAGGCTGTTCTCCAAGCAGGCCTCCAGATTTTTCATGGAGTCCAGGTCGGTTTCCAAGGACCGTGCTGTCTGTCCCAACCCTGCGAGCATCATCTCAGCAGCCTCTATCTCAGTGGACTGAGAGATGACCACTGTGGTGATCTCTTCGGCCTGCTGAGACCAGTACTTGTCCAGCTCCTCTTGGTTCTTCTGAGCCAACTTGTCATTTTGGGCCTAGACATTTGCCATCCTCTTGCTGAGGTCCTGAGATTGGGGGCGTCCAATTCCACAGCCAGCCCGTAGCTGGCAATCTGGGCATACAAACCTTTTAGTTCCTCTTCACGGTTCTTCTTGAAGAGCAGCTTCTCCTTGAGAGCCTTGAGCTCAGTCTCCAGCTGCAGTTGGGTGACACTGATGTCATCAATGACCTTGTTGAGCCCATGCCGTGCTGTCATCATGACCTTGCAGAGCCCATGGGTGTCACTCTCCGCAGACTGGAGTATGGCTAGCTCAGTCTCATACTCGACTCTGAAGTCGCCAGCAGCCAGCTGGGCTTTGTTGATCTGCAGAATGATGTAAGCGTTGTCTACAGAACTTGCAAAGATCTGAGCCTACGATTCCCAATGGTCGTGAAGTAATGACCCCAGTCTCTGACCTGGGGCCCCTTCTTCTCCAAGTGTTCCCAAATTTTGCCTTCCAGTCTCTGATTCTCAGTCTCCAGGCTCCTCACTCTGCCCAGGTAGGAGGTCCAGTACTTGCATGGTCTCCTTCTTGCCCTGGGTGCTCCCCATTCCTGCTAGACCCCCAGCCATCCCAGTGGCCAGGCCACTGGACCGCAGCCGCCCTGGGAGCTAGAGGAGCAGGACCCTGAGATCCAGTAAACTGAGCCCCCAACAACCACGCAGACGCTGGACCCGTGGCTAGGCATCTGGACGTAGCCCAGCGACCGGGAGTTGGTGAGTAGGTGGTGGGTGGTGACGCTCATGTTGTCTTGGGGGAAGGCAAGAGGCCAAGACTCAGAATACAGCTGCAGATCCCTCATGTGCCTTTAAAGTCGATTCCTTTAAGTAAAGATACTGAGCTTTCAAAGAGAGAAAGTTTATTTGGTTGCACAAGCAAAAGGGCAGAGTAGGCCTCATGACACAAAACTGCCTCTCTGATTTGCAGAAATGCTAGTATTTTATAATATCAGGATGCTAATGAGTAATTGGGGTGCAGATAGGTGTTTCTAAAAAGGACCAAAAATGATAGTCTTTACTATTTAAAAAAAACAGAAGACTTTTCAGGAAAGATGACAGAATGAAACTACATAAACAGCTCCTCTTCCCTCCATAACTACCACAACAGAAGCAACAACTCACCTGGAACAACCAAAGAAAAGCATACAATGCCAGGATATAAACTTCAGAAGGAGGTGACGGGGAAGCAGATGTGGCTCAACCAATTGGGTGCCCGCCTACCACAAGGGAGTTCCCAGGTTTGGGTCCCAGGGCCTAAAGAAGAAAACGAGCAGATGCTGCACCTGCTGCAACAAGCAGATGCCACAAGCCAGCAGATGCTGCAGGCTGCTCGGGCCATTGGGCACTCACCTTCCATGAGGGAGGTCCCAGGTTCAGTTCCTGGTGCCTCCTGGAGAAGGTGAGCAAACAACGGGCAGACAGATGAGAGAATCACCTGTGGGGGGGGGGATAAATTTTTAAAAATTAATTAATTTAAAAAGAAGATGATGACCAATGAAAAAGAAAGGAAATGTTGGCAAGGGTCTGCCGGGTGCCAAACCCACTCCCACCAACAAAATGACTCTAGAACCCCCACTGGGCAGTATAGGTGCAGCGCTTGGGACTAGGAAAACCTCCCCAAATACTGCAGAACTGAAAAAAAAGTTACTGTTGCAAAATGAAAAACTAATTATAAAAATTAATAAAATTTGCAATGTTGTATTAAAAATTATTTCAAACATTTTATAAGTAAATTGTATTTAATGTATGATCACTTTAATATGTTTGATATGATAAGGAGTGAGGAGTTTCTAAAAACATGGGCATCCTTGGCCCATTATTTTTAAATGGCATTGCTATTAGGTACCAACATGAAGAGAAGTGGGCTGAGGGGTAAGCTTTATCCTGTCATGGAGTGAAAATTTATAATTTCTTTAAAATTCAGACCTGATTTCATTTTCTGTTATTTTTTTTTCTGTTAAATTCAAACAAAATACAACAACAAACTAAAACTTGCTGGATGGAATCAATAGTAGAGATGACACAAGATGAAAGCCCTGACTTGAACCTAAGGACAGTAAATAGAAATTACCCAATCTGAGCAACAGAGTAAAAACAGACTGGAAAAAAAAAAAAAAAAATGAACAGAGCCTCAGAGACCTGTAAAACAACAACAAAAGTTCTAATGTTTGTATCATTATAACCTCAGAAGGAAAGGAGAAACAAAGTGGGGGTTGAAGAAATGGTTGAAGAAATAATGGCTGAAAACTCCCCAAATTTGGTGAAAGACATTATTCAAAAAGCTGAATGAACCCCAAATAGAATAAAAAGTAATCCATGCCAAGTTGTATCACAATGAAACTTCTGAAAACTAAAGACAAAGACAAAAGTCCTAAAAGCAACCAGAGAGAAAAATACCTATAGGGGAACATGACTATGAGTGACAGCCTTTTTATTATCTGAAACCATGGAGGCCAGATGAAGTGGCACAGCATTTTTCATGTGCTTAAACAATAGAATTTTCAGATGTGAATTCTGTATCTGGAGAAACTATCCTTCAGGAAGGAAGGGGAAATAAAAACATATTCTAACAAAAGAAAACTAAAAGAATTTATCACTGGCAAACCTACCATTAAAGAATGGTCAAAGAAAGTTCTCCATATAGAAAGGAAATGAAAACAGAAGAAAGCTTGGCACTTCTAAAAGGAAAGGAGAACAATCGAAAGGGTATAAAATTGGAGCAAATACAGTAGACCACCTCTCATGAGATTCTTATATTTGGTGGTTGAATAAAAAATTATATCATTTCTTGCTGTGCTCAGTATATTTAGAGGGAGTGCCTGAGACAATTATATTTTAACATGGGGAGAAAAATGGGATCGAAATGGAAGTAATTTTTCCAGCACTGCCCTCAAAGTAGTAAAACATCAGAACAAGTAGAATGTGATAAGTTATCTATGTATATTGTCATACCTAGCAACTACTGAAAAAACTATATAAAATAATATGCTCAAAAACAGTTTAAATGAAACAAGATGGAATTCTTAGAAATGATTTTTAAAAACTCACAGGAAGGCAAGTGTTATGGGTTGAATTGTGTTCTCTCCAAAAGATGCTGAACTCCTGACCCCCAGGACCTGTGACCGTGACCTTATTTGGAAATAGGGTTTTTGTGGATATAACCATTTAACATGAGCTCATACTAAGCTGGGATGGATCGTAATGCAATATACCTGGTGTCCTTAGAGGAGGAGGAGAGGATAAGGACACAGAGAGAGGGAAGAAAGCCATGCGAAGGTGGAGGAGAGATGAATTACATCGCTAAAAGAACATGGAATGCCAAAGAGAGTTGGCCACCACCAGAAGCAAGGAAGAGACAAAGAAGGATTCTCCCCCAGAGCCATCAGCGAGAGCATGCCCACACCTTGACTGCGGACTTCAAGTCTCCAGAAATGTGGGAGAATAAATTATTATTCTGTGTTAACAATGATTAACTCTAGATAGTGGAGTTTGGATTGGCTCTTTATCTTCTTTGTCTTTTATTATATTACTTGAATTTTTAGATGAACATCTTTTAATTTCAGAAAGTCATAAAATAAGTGATTCAAGTAAAATAACCTACATCGAGTCTAATGTTTAAACTTTTTTTTGGCATTTCGAATTAGATGTTGCAACTCAGAAAGTAGATATTTCAACTTAGGTCAACTGTGTATTTGCCTGTGGTTTAGTTTCAGCAATATAATTTGTGAAAGGACAAAAAAATCCAACCAGATTTTTAAAATATATAAATGTTTATTAATATAATTAAAATGAAAGCGTGTCAAACTTTTCATTTGAATAAAAGATGAGTAGCCCACTCTCTGTTCTGGAACATGATGTGTTATGGAGAGTGGAGATACTGATCCCCTCAGCCATCAGGAAATCTCAGTAGGGCCTGAGCAGCTGGAGCCCTTGGCCACTTGCCTCTGGCCACAAGTACCACTGTCCATTTACCCCAATATGCTTTGTAAATATTATTTTCTGTACATCCTGTGATGCAAAATAGGAATTAGGAGATTTGTTACACACTTATAGCTATTATATCCATAAATGAAGGTATAAGGTCTTCTGGCTTAACTAAGAAATCTGGAAATATTTTCAAAAAATAGAGATGCCAATTTAAATGTTATTAAACAGAGTGACCAATTATTAAGTTAGACAACTGTGGTGACTTGAAGCTTTATGTACCCCAGAGAAAGCATGTTCTTAAGTCTAATCCATTCATGTGGTGTGGACCCAGTGTACGCAGGACCTTTCAATGACCCGCCTCACTCAGGATGGGCCCTCTGATGGAGTCCTTTATAAATGGATGAAGAGAGAGAGAGAGAGAGATGGTGCCATGAAAGCAAGAAGCTGAAAGTGACAAAAGCAAGAAGAGAAGGGAGAGACCAGCAGACACTGCCACAAGCTTGCCATGTGGCTGAGGAGTCAAGCATTACCAGCAACCAGTCCTTGGGAAGAAAGCATAACCTTGATGATGCCTTTATTTGGACATTTTCCTGGACTGTAACTGTAAGCTAACAAATTCCCACTGTTAAGCCAACTCATTTCATGGTATCCGCTTTCAGCAGCCTAGCAAATTAAGACAACAATCACTTAGAATTGCACAATTGTAGGGGTTATATGTTATATTTCATAGAACATAGCAATAGTCTTTTGTCTAGGTGTCTTAAAAGACCCGATTGTTAAACAAGATAGACAAACTAACCAATGAAACTAACTAGTTGGAAAACAGATGTCCACATAGGTGGTCTATCATAGATAGCAATGGCGTGGCAGATCAGCAAAGAAATGAGGGACTTTTCAATAAATATAATTGGGGAAAAAATAGCTACTCATATAAGGAAAAATAAAATCATATCCTTACCTCGCCCTATATACAAAAAATTCTAGAGGAATCAACTTAAATGTCAGAAGAAATACTTTAAAGTATTTAGTAGAATGGGAAGTGCATTTGGCTCAGCTGATAGAGTGTCCGCCTACCATATGAAGGGTCCAGGGTTTGATACCCAGGGCCTCCTGACCCACCATCTCCTGGTGAGCTGGCCCACGTGCAGTGCTGATGCGCACAAGGAGTGCCCTGCCACGTGGGGGTGTCCCCCGCATAGGGGAGCCCCATGTGCAAGGAGTGTGCCCCACAAAGAGAGCCGCCCCTTGTGAAAAAAGTGCAGCCTGCCCAGAAGTGGTGCCACACACACGGAGAATTGACACAGCAAGATGACGCAACAAAAAAAAGAGACACAGATTCCTGGTGCCACTGACAAGAATGCGAGCAGACACAGAAGAACACACAGTTAATGGACACAGAGAGCAGATAATGGGGGAGAAGGGGAGAAATAAATAAAATTAATCTTAAAAAAAAAGTATTTAGTAGAAAACATAAGTGAATGAGAAAGAACCATTTAGCCATTAAAAAGCTTGGGGGGGGGGGTGGTAGACTTGGCCCAGTGGTTAGGGCGTCCGTCTACCACATGGGAGGTCCATGGTTCAAACCCCGGGCCTCCTTGACCCGTGTGGAGCTGGCCCATGCGCAGTGCTGATGCGCGCAAGGAGTGCGCCCTGTAAGGAGAGCCGCCCAGCGTGAAAGAAAGTGCAGCCTGCCCAGGAATGGTGCCGCCCACATGGAGAGCTGACACAATAAGATGATGCAGCAAAACGAAACACAGATTCCCGTGCTGCTGACAACAACAGAAGTGGACAAAGAAGATGCAGCAAATCGACACAGAGAACAGACAACCAGGGTGGGGGAAGGGGAGAGAAATAAATAAATAAATAAATCTTTTTAAAAAAAGTTTAGGGGAATGGATGTGACTCAAGCAATTGAGCACCTGCCTCCCACATGGGAGGTCCCAGGTTCGGTTCCTGGTGCCTCCTAAAGAAAAACTAGCAGACAACAAGCAGATGTTGAGCAAAAACAATGAGCAGACAACAAGCAAGCAATGAGCAAATGAGCAAAGAGATGACAGAGCCAACTTGGGATCCAATGTGGCTCAGTGGCTGAGCACCGGCCTCCCACATACAAGGTTGTGGGTTCAATCCATGGTCCTGGTACACCCCCCAAAAAATTAAAAAAATTTTTCTATACCAAAATTAAGAACTTCTATCATCAAACACACCTTAAAGAAAAGTGAAAAGACAAACTGTAAAGTGGAATAATATATTTACAAAATGTTAAATTGACAAAACATTAATATCAACAGATTAATATCAACAGAGACAGAATAATGGCCTCCCAAAGATGTCTATGCCCCAATCCCCAGGACCTGCAAGTACGTTACCTTACATGGCAAAGGGACTTTGCAGGTGTGATTAAAGAAAGACTTTTTATGTAGTGAGATTATTCTGCATGACCTAGGTAAGCCCAACATAATCACAAGGATCCTTATAAAAGGAGGCTATACTAGTCAACCAAAGAGGTGCTGATGCAAAATACCAGAAATCTGTTGGCTTTTATAAAGGGTATTTATTTGGGGTGGAAGCTTACAGTTACCAGGCCATAAGGCATAAATTATTTCCCTCACCAAAGACTGTTGCCCCGTGTAGGAGCAAGATGGCTACTGACATCTGCCAGGAGTTCAGGCTTCCCGGGGTCCTCTCTTTGCAAGGTCTGTTTCTCTCCAAGCTCAGCTGCTCTGCTCCTCTGTGTGCTTACTTCCTAGGCTCCAGCTCAAAATTCCTAACTCTGTCCTTTGCCCTGTTTTTCTCTGTGAGTCCTGCCCACCAAGGGGTGGGGACTCAATGCCCTACTGATGTGGCCAAATCAAAGTCCTAATCATAATTTAATCAGTTGAAAGTGATACCTCCAACAGACCAGTTCACAAACATAATCCAAGAACTGTTTTTGGAATTCATAAACAATGGCCAAACTGCTATACTCCACCCTCTGAATTCCAAAAAACTTTATAATACTCAAAAAATCTTAAATCAGTAATAATGGAAGTACAAAATCAATATATCACAATCAACTTAAAGAAATACAGTTTGTTTTGGGGCAAAGTCCCATCTGCTGAAGACCTCTGAAACCCACAAAACAATTTATCTGCTTCCAATACACAAATGGATGGAAAAGGATACACATTCTCTTTACAATAAGGAGAAATTGGGAGAGAAACATGAGTCATAGGTCCTCTACAGTTCAGTAAACCTGCAGGATATACTTCATTAGATGTCAAAATCTGAGTGTCCTTAAGACGAGGGTTCCTTCCTCACTGTTGCTGCGAACACATTCCAGACAGGCTTCCGACCGAGAGGGCTGCCAAAGACCACCGCCAGCCGGTTCCCAGAAAGTGCATGTGAGGAAATTAAAAGTAAATGAATAAAAGGCTTTTTCAGGCCTTCACAGCCTCCCACCCCAAGGCCCTTGGAAGCAAGTCTACAATACATTACTGGATCCATTGCCAGGATTTGAGCAACAGGGACAATTCCTAAAGAGCTAGAATAGGTTGAACCTAGAGTCAAAGGATGGCAGTAAAAGATGCCCTTCTGACACTAACTCTCTATGCAGGAATGAGAAATTAAGCATCAGAGTAAACTTACCATCACAACCAGATGCCTAGACATCAGCAAAAAATTATAAGCCATGCTGAAAAATGGAAGATATGACCCAAGCAAAGGAATATATCAAAACCCCAGGTGAAACACAGGATTTGAGAAAACTAATCAACAGGGTTCATACAAATTTCCTAAATAAAACCAATGAATTGAAAGACAATATGACTAAAGAGATAAAGAACATTAAGAGGACACTGGGCAAGCACAAAGAAGAATTTAAAAGCCTGAATAGAAAAATAACAGAGCATATGGGAATGAAAGACACAATAGGTGAGATAAAACTATATTAGAGGGAAACGAACTTTGGCCCAGTGGTTAGGGCGTCCGTCTACCACATGGGAGGTCCGCGGTTCAAACCCCGGGCCTCCTTGACCCGTGTGGAGCTGGCCATGCACAGTGCTGATGCGCGCAAGGAGTGCCATGCCATGCAAAGGTGTCCCCCGCGTGGGGGAGCCCCACGCGCAAGGAGTGCGCCCGTGAGGAAAGCCGCCCAGCGCGAAAGAAAGAGCAGCCTGCCCAGGAATGGCGCCGCCCACACTTCCCGTGCCGCTGACGACAACAGAAGCGGACAAAGAAACAAGACGCAGCAAATAGACACCAAGAACAGACAACCAGGGGAGGGGGGGAAATTAAAGAAATAAATAAATCTTAAAAAAAAAAAAACATATTAGAGGCACACAACAGCACACTCAAAATGACAGAAGAAGGAATAAGTGATACAGAAGACAGAACAGCTGAAATTGAAGAGAGAGAACAGGAAGAATAGAGAATGGAAAAAGTGAGCAGGGCCTCAGGGAGTTGAATGACAAAATGAAGTACAACAACACGCCTGTCATGGGAGTTCCAGGAAGGAGAGGAAAAGGGAAAAGGGGCAGAAAGAGTATTTGAGGAAATAATGGCTGAAGATTTCCCAACTCATGAAAGAAATGAATTTATATGTCCAAGAAGCACCCAATGAGAATAAATCCAAATGTACATACCCCCAGACACATAATACTCAGAATGTCAACATAAAGGATAAAGAGAAAATTCTGAGAGGAGCATGGGAGAAGCAACCATCACATACAAGGGATACCCAGTAAGACTTAGAAACTATGGAGGCAAGAAGACAGTGGTAGGATATGTTAGGATACTGGGGAAAAAAAATTGCCAGCCAAGAATTCTCTACTATGCAAAATTGTACTTCAAATATGAAGGTGAGTTTAAAATATGAAAAAATAAACAGAAACTAAGAGAATTTATAAAACAAATCTGGCTTTGGTGGAAGCATTATGGGGAGCCTTCCAGCCTGAAAGAAAAAAACAGGAGAGAGTCTTGGAGGAGATTGTAGAAGGGAGGACTCTCAGAAAGGATAACCAAAAGAGTAAAAAGACAGATGAAAGTAAGAAATGACATATGAAAGCCAAAGGATAAAATGGTGGAAGTAAATAATGCATTTACAGTAGTATCATTGAATGTGAATGGATTCAACACCCCACTCAAAAGATACAGACTGAGAGAATGGATAAAAACATGAGCCGTCCATCCATATTCTGCCTACAAGACTCTCACCTTAGATCCAGGGATACAAATTGGCTGAAAGTGAAAGGTTGGAAAAAGATACTCCATGCAAATAATAACCAAAAAAAGAGGAAGGGTAGCTATACAACTGATGAACAAAACATACTTTACATGCAAAAAAAAAGTTACAAGAGATGCAGAAAGCCATAATGTATTAATAAAAGGGACAGTCCACCAGGGAGTTGTAACAGTCATAAATATCTACGCACCTAACCAGGGTGCCCCAAAATATATGAGGCAAACTTTGGCAAAACTGAAGGGAGAAATAGACATCTCTCCAATAATCATTGGAGACTTCAGCACACACACACATCATTAGATAGAACAACTAGACAGAAGATCAACAAGGAAACAGAGAACTTGAACAATATGATAAACGAGTTTAACCCAACAGACATATACAGAATGCTGCATCCAAATTTAGCAGGTTATACATTCTTCTCAAGTGCTCATGAATCTTTCTCAAGGATAGGGCACAATGCAGCTCTTAAAAAATTACAAAAAGATTGGAATTATACAAAGCACCTTCTCAGATCATAATGGAATGAAGCCATAAATCAGTAATAGACGGGAAAGGGGAAATTTGCATTGCATGGAGGCTAAACAACACACTCCTGAAAAATCAGTGGGTCAAAGAAGAGATTGTATAAGAGAAATTAGTAAATATCTTGAGACGAATGAAAATGAGGACACATCTTATAAAAACTTATGGAATACAGGGAAGCAGATGTGGCTCCACAACTTGGGTGCCTGCCTATCACATGGGAGGTCCCGGGTTCAGGTCCCGGTGCCTCCTAAAAGAAGACAAGCAGATGCTGCCTCCCACTGCGACAGAGCCAGACGCTGTCTCCTGCCACAACGAGCTAGACTCTGTCCCGCTGCAACAAGCAGAGGCCACAGGCCAGCAAATGCAGTAGCCCCTGGGGAGCGGATGTGGTTCAGTCTGTTGGGTACTTGCCTCTCATGTGGGAGGTCCCAAGTTCAATTTCTGGTGTCTCCTGGAGAAGCTGAGCAGACAATGAGCAGACAGATGAGCAAACCATCTGGGAAAGGAGGGATAAATAAAGAAAAATAAAAAGTAAATGAAAAAATAAATCTTAAAAAAAAAATTATGGAATACAGCAAAGGCAGTGCTGAGAAGGAAATTTATAGCCCTAAATGCCTATATTAAAAATTAGAGCTAAAATCAAAGCCTTAACTAAACAACTGGCAGAACTAGAAAAAGAACAGTGAACCAATCCCAAAGCAAACAGAAGGAGAGAAATAACAAGATTAGAACAGAAATAACTGGAATTAAGAACAAAATTACAGTAGGGAAAATCAACAAAACCAAGAGCTGGATCATTGAGAAGAGCAGTAAAACTGACAAACCCCTAGCTAGACCAACAAAGAAAAAAGAAGAGAAGATGCAAATAAATAAAATCAGAAATGAAAGGGGGGATGCTATGACTGACCCACAGAAAATAAAAAGGATCATAAGGGGATACGATGAAAAATTGCCAACAAATTAGACAACGTAGATGAAATTGACAAATTCCTAGAAATGCACAAGCACTTACATTGACTGTACAAGAAATACAAGAACTCAACAAACCATATTAAAAGAAATTGGGGAACAGATGTAGCTCCGTGGTTGAGCGCCTGCTTCCCATGTACCTCCTAAAAAAGAGTGAGAGAGAGATTGAACTGGTTATCAAAAATCTCTCAACAAAGAAAGTGCAGGACCAGATGGCTTTGCAGGTGAATTCTACCAAGTATTTCTAGAAGAATTAACACCAATCCTGTTTAAACTCTTCAAAAAAATTGAAAAGAAGGGAAAATTACTCAACATATTTTTGGAGCTAACTTCACCCTTATACCAATCCAGATAGAGATACTACAAGAAAAGAAAATTACAGACCAATCTCTAATGAACATAGATGCAAAAATTCCAAAAATTCATGACAAAATACTTGTAAATAGAATCCAACAGCACATTGAAAGAAATATCACCATGACCAAGTGGGATTTATTCCTGTTATGCAAGGGTGGTTCAACACACAAAAATCAACTAAGGTAATGTAGCAGTTTGATATGGTTATGAATTCCAAAAATAGATATTGGATTATACTTGCAAACTGATCTGTACCTGGGCATGATTGAGATATGATTAGGGTGATGAGTCCCCACCCCTTGGTGGGTGGGGACTCACAGATAAAAGGCATGGCAAAGGACAGAGTTGAGAGTTTTTCTGTTGTTTGAATTTTGATGTTGGAATTTGATGCTGAAGACTGAAGCTGGAGGCCCGGGAAGTAAGCTCACAGAGGAAAAAGAAGCCAGCCCCAGGAAGAAACCTTGGACCCAGAGAAAAGCAAGCCCCAGGAACATGGGAACTCAAGAAGCCTGAACACTCGCAGACTTGGCAGCCATCTTGCTCGAAATAGACTTTGGTGAAGTAACTTATGCTTTATGGCCTGGTATCTGTAAGCTCCTACCCTAAATAAATACCTCTTATAAAAACCAACCAATTTCTGGTAGTTTGCATCAGCACACCTTTGGCTGACTAATAAAGGTAATAAACCACATTAACAAATTGAAGGGGAAAATAAAACTATCTCGATCGATGCAGAAAAGGCATTCAACAAAATCCAGCATCCATTCTTGATAAAAAACCCTTCAAAAGAAAGGAATAGAAGGAAAGTTCCTCAATTTGATGAAAAACCCACAGCCAATATCATACTCAATGGGAAAAAGTTGAACACTTTAGCTCTCAGATTCGAGAAGAGGACAAGTATGCCCAATGCCACCACAATTATTTAAAATGTTGCTTGACGTTCTAGCTAGAGCAATTATAGAAGAAGAAAAAAGGTGGGGGTGGGGGGGATCCAAATAGGGAAAGAGGATATAAAACTCACTATTCACAGATGACATGATCCTATATTTAGAAAATTCCCAAAATGTCTACGACAAAGCCAATCGAGTTAAATGAGTTCAGCAAAGTGACAGGATACTAGATCAACATGCTAAAATCAGTAATGCTTCTGTTCACTAGTACTGAAAAATCTGAGGAGGTAATCAGATTCCTGTTATGCAAATTCCATTTACAATAGCAATACGAAGACCCAAATACCTAGGAGTCTAATTAACCAAAGTTATACAGGAACTATATTCAGAAAACTACAAAACACTGCTAACAGAAATCAAAGAAGACCTAAACAAATGGAAGGACATTCTGTGTTCATAGATTGGAAGACTAAATACTGTGAAAATGTAAATCCTACCCAAACTGATTTATAGATTCAATGCAATACCAATCAAAATTCCAACAGCCTACTTTACAGAAATTTAAATGGCAATTACCAAATTTATTTGGCAGGGAAAGGGCACCTGAATAGCCAAAAACATCCTAAAAAAGAAGAGTGATGTGGGAGAACTCTCACTGCCTGACCTTGAAACATATTACAAAGCTACAGTGGTCAAAACAGCATGGTATTGGCATAAAGGTAGACACATTGATTGGTGGAATAGAATTCAGAGTCCAGAAATAGCAACTCTCACCTCTATGGCCAACTGGTTTTTCACAAACCTACCAAGTCCATGTTACTGGAACAAAATGGTCTCTTCAACAAATGGTGCAGGGAGAATTGTGTATCCACAACCAAAAGAAGTTAAGAGGATCCCTGTCTTACACTCTATGCAAGAATCAACTCAGAAAGCAGATTTGGCTCAACCTCCCACATAGGAGGTTCAGGGTTCAAACCCAGGGCTCTTGTGGTGAGCTGGCCCACACGCAGTGCTGATGCGCGCAAGGAGTGCCATGCAGGGGTGCCCCCCGCGTAGGGGAGCCCCATGCGCAAGGAGTGCACCCCATAAGGAGAGCTGCCCCATGTGAAAAAAAGCACAGCCTGCCCAGGAGTGGCGCCGCACACACGGAGAACTGATGCAGCAAGATGATGCAACAAAAAGAAACAGATTCCCAGTGCTGCTGACAAAAATGCAGGCAGACACAGAAGAACATGCAGCAAATGGACACAGAGAGCAGACAACGGGGGTGGGGAGGTGAGGGGAGAGAAATAAATAAAATAAATGAATCTTTAAAAAGAGGAATCAACTCAAAATGTTATCAAAGCCCTAACATAAAAGTCAGGACCATAAACCTGCTAGAAGAAAATGTAAGGAAACATCTTCAAGCCCTTGTGGTAGGTGGTGACTTCTTGGCTCTTACACTCAAAACAAGAGGAAAAAAAAAGATAAATGGGAACCCCTCAAAATTCAACACTTCTGCACCTGAAAGGACTTTGTCAAAAGGGTGAAAATGCAGCTTTCTCATTTCCAATGGGAGAAAATATTTGGAAATCACGTATCCAAGTGGTTTAATACCTATGAAATATAAAGAAATGCTACAACTCAACAATAAGAAGACAAACAACCCAATTTTACAATGAGCAAAAGACTTGAATAAACATTTGTCCAAAGAAGAAATAAAAATGGTGAAAAAACACATGAAAAAAATGTTAAGTATCACTAGCGATTGGGGAAATGCAAATGAAAGTTACAATGAGATATCATTTCACACCTATTAGAATGGCCACTATTAAAAAGTCAGAGAACTACAAGTGTTGGAGAGGACGTGGAGAGATAGGAACATTATTCACTGTTGGTGGGAAGTAGAATGGTACAGCCACTGCGGAGGTCTGTTTGGCAGTTCCTAAAGAAGTTGAACATGGATTTGCCATGTGACCCTGCAATACCACTGCTGGGTATATACCCAGAAGAACTGAGAGCAGTGACTCGGACAGACATCTGCACACCAATGTTCATAGCAGCATTATTCATGATTGCCAAAGTTGGAAACAAACTTGGTGTCCATTAACCTGTGAATGGATAAACAAATTGTGGTGTATACACATGATGGAATATTATGCAGTGTTAAGAAGAAATGAAGGCATGAAGCACATGACAACATGGATGAACCTGAAGGACATCATGTTCAGTGAAGCAAGCCAGACACAAAAGGACAAATACTATATGATCGTGCTATTGTTAACCAAATATATGGTATAAATTCGTAGAGTTAATAATTAGAATATAGGTCATGAGAAAATAGAATGACGTTGGAGAATGGAAAGCTGAAGGTTAATCTGTGCAGAATTCATAAAAAAAGGTTGTTTTGTAAATCTTTGAAAATGTATAGAAACAGTAAAAGCATATCATAGTGTTTGTAACTAACAGTGCTAATATATGGAAACGACAGATTGAAAGGGAACATCTAAGTCATGTATATTATTAGAAGGAAAGCTAAAAAATGTAACATGGGACTGTATAGCATAGGAAATCTGATGTGAAATATGAATGTGGGTAATATTACATATATAAGTCTGTTTTTCTTTGAAACTGAACAAATGTACATTAATGTCACAAGATATTAATATCAGGCAAAAATACAATCAAAACAAAATATGGACAATAGTGCATAGTAATGTATTAATAATCTTCCATTAAGGGTAAAAATTATACTAAGTGAAAGAAACTAGACAAAAGATACTATATATTGCTTGACTTCATCTATACAAAATATAAATACAAATAAATTAGAAAGATGGAAACAGAATATCAGCTTTGTACAGCAGACGAAGCACAGAGAGATTGATTGGAGTTTATTAAGGGGTAGGGCTTTTTTTAAATCTGTTTTTTGTTTATTATTATTATTAGAATAATGAAAATGCTTTAATAATAATTTAAGTGATGAAGGCAGAACTATATGTTCAGTACTAGATACCACTGATTGTACCCTTTAGATCAATGTATTGTATGCTTTATTAACATGTATCAATAAAATTACTAAAAAAAAAAAGCTGATGGAGTTACCACATTACCACTAGACCTACCTTATAGGATATGCTGAAGGGAATCCTTCATGTTGAAAGAAAGGACCATAGACATTAACTCAAAGCTGTATGAAGAAATAAAGACCTCCAGTGTCAAGGTACAGGGCTAACAATTAACAACAAAATAAAACAGTATTGATGCATTTTTCTCATTTATAATACTGCATTTATTATATTGCTTAAAACTCAAATTCAGGGAGCAGATGTGGCTCAAGCAGTTGAGCACCTGCCTCCCCCACAGGAGGTCCCAGGTTAGGTTCCTGGTACCTCCCAAAGAAGACAAACGAACAACGAGCACACATTGAGCAAAACAATGAGCAGACAATGAGCAAAAACAATGAACAAACAGATGAGAGAGCCATCTTGGTGGGGCGGGGAGAATTCAAATTCATTAAAATAAACAAGCATAAACCTTTGTTCCTGGACACACAATGTATGAAGATGTAATCTGTGACAAGAACAGCATAAAAAGAAGGGACAGAGGGATATAAGAACAGAGTATGTTTATGCTATTGAAATTAAATTGATACCAAGAGAAACTAAATTGTAATAGACCTAGGATGTTAAATGTCATCCCCATGGACAAAATATCTAAAAGTTCTTCACAAAAGGAAATGAGAGGAGATCCAAACTCGCTGAGCATAAAAGATCATTTTAAAAAAAGGAAGGCAGTGATGGAGGAAAGGAGGGACAAAAGGAAGTATAAGACTTACAAAAAACAATGAGCAAAATGATAGAAGGCATGCTGTAGCAGTTTGATATAGTTATGAATTCCAAAAATACATATTGGATTATGTTTGTAAACTTGTCTGTTCCTGGGTGTGATTATGATTATGATTTTGATTGGGCCATGTCAGTAGGGTGTTGAGTCCCTGCCCCTTAGTGGGTGGGGACTCATAGATAAAAGACATGGCAAAGGACAGAATTGGAGTTTTGATGGTGGAATCTTGAGCTGGAGCCCCAGGAAGTAAGCACACAGAGGAGCTTGGTTGTGAGGAAAGAGAAGCAAGCCCTGGGAAGAAAGGAACCCTGAGCCTAGAGAGAATTGAGCCTGGAGAGAATCAAGCCCCAGGAAGAGAGGAAAAGACTTTGATGAGGGAAGTAACTTACACTTTATGGCCTGGTAACCCTTTATAAAAGCCGATCGATTTCTGGTATTTTGCATCAGCAACTCTTTGGCTGACTAATACTCATGTCTTATCAGTAAATTTTAAATGTAAATGGACTAAACTCTCCATCAACAGGCAGAGATTGGCAGAATGGATAAAGAAAAATGATCCAACTATAAGTCTGTTTACAAGAGACCCATCTTAGATGTAAAGATACGAAGAGGTTGAAAGTGAAAAAAACATTCATCCAATAGTAACCAAAAGAGAGCTGAGGTAGCCATGTTAGAATCAGACAAAATATATTTTGAGAAAAAACTGTTACAAGATGTATTGTATGGTGTGTGAATAAAAGTACTTTAAAAAACATGAGATAACACTTCATACACACAAGGATGGCTATTATTAATAAAAATGGAGAATAACAAGTGCTGGAGGGGATTTTGAGATATTGGAACTCTTGTGCATTATTGGTGGGAATGGAAAATGGTGAAATGACTGTGGAAAGCAGTATGATGGTTCCTCAAAAAGTTAAACTGAGAATTACCATATGACTCAGCAATTCTACTTCTAGGAATATACCTAACAAAAGGGAGAACAGAGTCTCGGGTACACCAATGTTTATAGCAGAACTATTCATAATAGCCAAAAGGTGGAAACAACCCAAATGCCCATTACAAATGACACGATCTTCAAAATGTGGTACCTACACACAATGGAATATTATTTGGCTATAAGAAAGAATGAAGTTATGAGACACACTGCAACAAGGAAGAACCTTGAAAACATTATGCTCAGTGAAACAAGCAAGGTACACAGGAATAAATATTATATGATATCACTCATGAGAGATGGCTAGAAATAGCAAATTTTCAAAGGCAGAAAGTAGATTCGAGGTTACCAGGTGATGGGGGGAGGGTGGTAAAGCAGTGTTTGTTTCAGGGGTGGTGGGATGGGAAACAGTGGTCACTATTTATTAGTACCCAGCTGAGAAATTTCATATTTCATTCTTTAAAGCATTCAGTTTCTGCAACATATTGTATGTGTTATCATTTCATAATAATAATCACAATTGTGATTGTTATCTAAAAGCAAAGGGGCATTATGCTCTGCAAATGTTAGGGTTAATTTTTAGTGTATGGTTAAATGGTGGTCCCGAGCAACAGATTCATCAATGGTTTAGACACTAATCTAAGACATCGGTTGTAGGTATCTCTGTTTTTCCACTGAGCTGGAAAGTGAAAGCTCCATTTCTGTAAAGTTAGACCACTAGTCATACTCATAACATTTAGGGACTTTGTTTCTTTAACCTCTAGCGGCTTAACTGTCACACATAGCCTCTCAGGTGTCAGGCACTGGTGTAACGGGGGATTTCCCCCAGTGCTCTGGGCAACATGGGAGCAGACCCTTCATTTAGAAGCATTTACGTCTTTCGTATGTCAAAGAAAGAGAAAGAAACTACCGTTGTATCTTTTAGTCAAGCTACAATAGACAAGACAAGAGCATAGTGACCATCACCGGCTCAGGGCTGGCGCTCGCGTCTGTCCTGGTCTCTGGCGTGAATCCCCTCTACCTCTCTGCCCTGACGCACTGACCAGACCACAAAGTGCAGGTGCAGCGAGGCAGCAGCGAGCCACCCCGCGGTGCGCGCACCGCCGCGCGCTGCTGGGCTTGTCGGCAGGCTGGTCTTGTGCACAGGTAGGTTGATGATCTCCTTGGAGATTTTCTCGAGTCTTTCCAATTGTAGCAGGGTGAACTTCTGAGAGTTCAGAAAGATTGTTGGACAAATAGGAACCCAGCTTGAATTTTGCTTGTTTAGAGGGACGCCTGAGTTAGAGCAGCAGCGTGGCTGTTTGTCCTTGGAGCTGGAGGCCACTCTCAGGACACATACCACTGCTCATTTGGAGATTGTGAAGAGTTGGTTGCTAATCCCTGCTTCTAGAGAGACTAAGAAATTAATAGCAAAAGGTTTCAAAATGAGTGGAACTGATCTCTGCTTGGGGGAGGAGGGGGCTTAAGACATAAGAGTAACTTCGTACTGACACCTATCATAGTAGTTAGCAGAACTTGATATAACACTTGATACTGAGGTTTAAGCAATGTTTTCCACTAATAAAACCCAATGTGAAACCAACATTATGTTGTTGTAGAAGTCGAGAGAGGTTCAATTATTTGCATATAGAAAGGCCAGGACTCAGGAATAATTTTGGGAAGGAAAAGAAAGATTTATTTACCGCGGACTGGACTCAGGAGGTTTCTGTTCTAAATCCCAAGCCTCGAACAAGATTTTCAAGTTCCTTTTATACTGGGTGGAGAGTCAAATGGTGCTTTTATCAAAGAAACTACTTTCTTTGTTAGTTAACTGCTTGTCCAGTACCAGATAGGTTTTGAATGAACATATCGCCCGCATTCCGTCTGGATGCAACCTGGAATACACATCCTTTCTGAGCATTAAAAGTCTAAAGGGCCTATGTTACTTAATTGGATTTCTAGGCACACTTGGACACAGAATTAGATGATTTTGAATTTATGCACAGGCTATGTTATATTCCCCATGCGAGGCCAAGGCCAAGTCCCCTTAAGCTTCGGCATCACCACCGTCAGAGCCTCCCTGGACTGCCTGGTATGTGTACAGAGTTTGCATTGCTAAATGGCCCCCCCGGGACTGGAGTCGTTGCCATGGTCACCAAGGGAGGACTGCAGCCTCTCACTGTCCCACACCCACAGCCCAGGACACATAGAGTTTAGGTTAACTACGAAGAGACGAACAGCCTCCCACCCACAACCCACATCAATGTCATGACACTGATCATCCAGATTAACTGGCAGAGCCTTTCTTACTTATGAATAAAATGTTACATCTCATATACATTGCGTTATAATTCAACACAACACCAATTAGCACATGTATATTCTGCCAGAAGTGCTCAGAAGACTCAAAGTCCTACAAATTAATATTTCCTATGGAAAGAGTGCCAGTCAGTCTCTTATAAGCCGCAGATTTCACATATATATATAAGAGCTATGGGGGAGCTGGTGTAACCAGCTTCCTGCATACGAGGTCCAGGGCTCAATGCCCAGCCCTGGTACCTAAAAAAAAAAAGCTATGGGCAGGATATCTGGCCATAATAGCCAAGTTTTAACATATATCATGGCAAGTTTGTTTCTCAAAATGCCATTTTGATGCTTAACGCTTGCTATTCAGTCTGGTTGGACCGGGGACGGGGAGTGGAAGCCTTGTTGATTCCACAGGAATTTCTTTAAACGCCTTGTTTACACTGTCCTGTAACAAGTCCCTTCCCTCTTCATGCAAAAGGCGGTTCAAACACTGGGATAAAGACTTTTACCACTTGTTGACAGTCATTGTGTCAGTGTTTGCAAATGAATTGCTCCAACCCATTTTGAAAAGATACCATTTTTATTTGAATGAAGTCGAAATAAGTATAAATGTCCTCAAGGAGAAGACAAACTGCTTTCTTTGTCTCTAAACTTTTCCTCACACTCTGGGCCTAAAAACAGGGCAGTTCTTAGAGTACTATTGGGCCACACTGGAAAAATGTGGAGCATCTTACTCATGTCTGATTAATTCTTAAAATCCCGTCATTGTTCCTGTGTGTCAGGCCATGGTTACATTAGTGAGAAGTGGAAGTAAATCCTTTGGCAAAATGCCAAAGAGAATTTGGGTAAAAAGTCACCCTGTTTCCAAAGCATTTTCCCCCTGGATTTGGGGTTTTCAAAGAAAACTAGATATTTTTTAAAAACCAAGAGTCCAATCTAAAAATAAAGGATAATGAAATCATGTATGAGATAGCTAGCAATACAAATTGTTTCAAAATTGTAGCAGCAGTAATATTCGCATATATTTGGCCTTTTGGATACATTAGCTCTTCCAGAATGAAGCACCCTTATGGATTTCTAATTGTCAATAGCTGTACATTACCCTCAAAGAGTAGCCAGTCATTGTAAAGAGCAGTTTTTCTTAGTGAAGCAGTACCCACTTGAGGAAAAACAAATTCTCCCTTGGGGTTCCTTTGCTGACAGGGGTGGGGTGGGCCAGGTTTTTCCATGGGGTCTGGAGTAGGGTGATTATTGCCAAAAAGTTTTCTGTCTTGCTAGGATGCACCATTCCTGGTCCTTTGGCTAAAGCGAGCAGGTTTTTCCTGGACTTCTTGGTGTCTGCACCCATTTGCATTTCCAGGCTGCCAACTCCTCCAGCACCCAATCTGGGTACACGAAACGGAAGGAAAACTTAGAAAATTCAGCATGTCTTTGCTTGGATCTCAAGGTCCCTACCTGGTCTGCTTCTTTCAGATAGACCTTTCAGAGTCTCCAGAGTTCATATCTTTGTTTTATATATAATGGCTAGAGTTTTGGTCTACACTTAGGAGGAATAGAGAGAAATGTATCTCTTCCAAATGGTCCTGATAGTGTTTTTTTCTTTTAAACGTTTATTTTATTTATCTCCCCTTCCCCCCACCCACCCCAGGCCACTTGCACTCGCTCTCTGCCTTGTGTCTATTTGCTGTATATTCTTCTATGTCTGCTTGTCTCCTCTTCTCGTCTTCTCTTTAGGAGGAACCAGGAACCAATCCTGGACCTTCCAATGTGGGAGAGAGGTGCTCAGTCACTTGAGCCACCTCAGCTCCCTGGTTTGTTGTGTCTCTCACTGTCTTTCCTCTGTGTCTCTTTTTTGTTGTGTCAGCTTGTTGCATCAGCTCTCCATGCACCTGGGAATTGGACCCGGGACCTCCTATATGTTTGACAGGAGTCCAATCACTTGAGCCACTTCTGCTTCCCCTGACAGTGTTTTTATGTCAATTAACAGGCTTTTCCCCTGGAACTGAGAAACACAGCACAAATCTTAGATGTCTCTAGAGCCATCTAAAAGCATTCTAGATCAATGTTTTCTCTAGTAGAAACCCTGCACAGGGACCATTTTTAAAAAATCAACTTTATCAAGGCTTAATATTCATACAATAATGGGTATTTTACCAAAAATAAAATGTATTTATATTAAGATGTCAGTTTGATGAGTTTGAAAAATGTATGCACTTCTGCAGATATAACCACCATCAAGACACAGAGCATTTCCTTTGCAACAAAAGTCATCCTTCACAGTGGAAATGCCCCAATCCCTGTCCCAGGCAAGTACTAATCTGCTTTCTCTCACTAGAGTTTAGTTATTGCCTGTTCTAAACCTTAATATAAACAGAAGTGTTAGTACCTACTCTTCTGTGTCTGGCTTCTTTCACTCAGCAAGATGCTTCTGAAATTCATCCATGCTGTTTGTATTGGTAGTTTATTCTTTTATTGGTGAATATAATTCTATTGTATGACTCTTCACGGATATTTGTGTTTTTTCCATTTGGGACCATTATGAAGAAATGTGCTATGAGCTTATGAACATGTACACGTATTTTGTGGACATATGTTTTCATTTCTCTTGAATAAACACCGAGAAGTGAAATGACTGGGTTGTGTGGTAAGTGGATATTTAACTTTAAAAGAAAACGCCAAAACAATTTCCTAAGTGGCTGTCCAATTTTGCATTCCTAGCAGTAATGCGTGAGAATTCTAGTTACTTCACATCCTGTGGCTGGGGTTCGTGACAATCCCTCCCAAGCCTGCAAGTTTCAGCCAAAAGGTTTTCACTAAAGCTGACCCCACTTCCCACTGTTCCAGCCCCTTAAACTCCCTGGCACTGGAGCGGGTCGGCAGCCTCGGGGCTCTGCCCCTGCACGCGCCCAGCATTTGACACTTGACTTCTGTGGCTGAGTCCCCAAGCCTTTCTCAAGTCTAGCCCCCATGTTTGGCAGAAAGGGAGGATCCTTCCTTATGGGAAAATTTCACAAAGTTTCTACTGACGGGTTACACTGAGAAGCTTAGGCTGCAAGAGATGTGAAAATCAGTTGGAGGGGCAAGGGTAGCGGAGACAGTCACGTGCCAGGAACCTGGGTGTAGGGTAATGAACGAGATAACTTTGTGGCCGTTTTAATCCTAATTGAACCTGAAAGACTTTCAAAATGCATATTATCTAAAGTAGACTTAATATAAACGCAAGGTTTTTTGGTCTTAATGCAAATGAGATAAAGGTCTTTATACAAAAAAAAATTTCCTCAATTCACTTAATTTGAAAACAATTTTTAGTCATCTCTTTCTCTTTACAATAGCAGTCACGAAGGAATTTAACTTTATTTTTTAAATGCCCCAACGCACCCACACTGGCTAGTACTTTCTGCATTTTCTAGATGTCAGTTACTATTAGACCCTGTCAGGATGCCTAATCAATTGATATGTCTTTCCTTTGACAGCCAGATCCAACCAGTCCAGGGAAATCTTGTTCAAGATAGCACTGCAAGAGCCCCAGAGCATGGGGCTAGAGGAGTTTGAGATTGTCTCAGCCTTAGTTTCCCCATATCTAGATTGAGGGTATTTCCAAAAGATAACAGGTTGTCTTAGTTTCGAGGGTCTCTGTGACAAATATTACAAACCAGCTGGCTTAAACTTCATGAATTTATTGTCTCACAGTTTGGGAGGTTAGAAGTTGAAAATCAAGGTCTTGACCGGCCATGCTTCCTCTGAGTCTGCAGCATTCTAGTAATGGCTTGTTGGCATCTTGGGGTTCCTTGACTTGTAGTTGCCTTTCTGCCTCTGTCACATGGAGCGCTCTCTCTCCTTCTCTGACTTCCTCGTTCCTGCCCAATTTTCTTTGCTTATAAGAACTTCAGCCTATGGGATTCAGGCCCACCTCATTCAGCTTGGCCACATCCTGACTGACAACAGGTTCAAAGGTCCTATTTATAAATGGGTTCACACCACAGCACTGGGGTTAGTATTTGAGCCTGTCTTTTGTGGTAACATGATTCAATTCCCAACACAAACCATGAAGCCTGCTCTGTAGGACAAACAAAGAGAATGGAAAGGGGAGATGGAAGGAGATGAGTCCTCCAGCGAATAACATTTCCCAGAAGGAAATGTTCCGACAGGGTATGTTTGAATTTTTGCTGAGATTCTGTGGAATATGTGTTTGTCAATAAGGAAATTCACCTAGTGAATTTCCAAGTGAGTCAGGAGCTGATTCACAAGGTTCCTACCAAGAGCCACTCCCCGCTTGTGAAGGCTCTGCCCTCAGTCTTCCCTGGAAGCTGGGGTGACTCAGCAGGGTAGGTGGGCAGAATGCCTCTCGTTCTCTGCAGCAATGGCTTGCAGCTTGATTTCCCGGCACTAGCACAGTGCCTTGCACGTAGTAGGACACTGAGTCCAAGCTGTTATGAGTTCTAAGAATCTGATGAACACCATGGAGGATCCCTTAGGAAATAAATGAGCGTGGCTGCAGCAAAGAAGCTATCGCTTTTCAAGCCCTAAGCTGTACACTTTATACATATCATCTCTAATCTTCACAACTACTCTCCAAAGATGATCTTATTTATGACGATCGTTTTCCAGATAAGAAAACCGAAGTTCATAGAAGTCAAGGAAAGTGCCCAAGGTCATGTAGTTAATGAATGAAGAAGTCAGGGTTCAAAGACAAATCTTGCTGACCCCAAAGTCCATGAATTTTCCCTTGTACAATACTGCCTCCTCTTTCTCTCTGAATTCATTTTAGAAAGAGTTCCTAAGATCACCACAATCACTAAGTCTCTGGCATGTCAAAGCCTGCTGCAAGCTCATGTAGTTACTCCCTGCCCAGTGCAATGCTTGTAGCTAAAACTCTCCTCTTTGCTCTTCTTGCTCTGTGTTTACTGGTACCTACACACTTTAGTTCTGTTGCTTCTTAAGTTTCTGGATTCTAAGGTGACAGATACATAAGAGAAGAATAGAGTTGGACAGAAAATCACGAGGAAAGTGAAAAAGAAATCTATGGTGTTTTGGCCTGCCTTCCTCCCTCCCTCCCTCCCTCCTTCCTTCTTTCCTTCCTTCCTCCCTCCCTCCTTCCCTCCTGATTTATTTATTATTTATCCACCCCCCTCGTTGTCTGCTCTCTGTGTCCATTCACTTTGTGTTCTTCTGTGTCTGCTTGTCTTCTCTTTAGGCAGTGCTGGAAACCAATTCTGGGACCTTCTGAAGTGGGAGAGAGGTACTCAATTTCTTATACCACCCCAGCAACCTGGTCTACAGTGTCTCTTATTGTGTTTCCTCTGTGTCTCTTTTTGTTGTGTCATCTTGCTGCGCCAGCTCTCTGCTCGGGCCAGCTTGCCACATGGGCTGGCACTCCTGCATGGGCCAGCACTCCATGTGGCCCAGCACTTCGGGTGGCCCAGCACTTGGCATGGGCCAGTTCTCCACTCAGGCCACCTTGCCACGCAGGCCAACTTGTCTTCACCAGGAGGCCCTGGGAATTGAACCCAGGACCTCCGATATGGTAGATGGGAGACCAATTGCTTGAGCCGCATCCATTTCTTTAAATGATTCAGTAAAGCACAGTTCTTGACCATCTTGAAGGTAGATCTGGAAAAGTGAGTCTCTGCCACTTGTTCAGATTGTTTTTAAGGACCTGAGATCTGTGCTTCTCTCTTGCCTCCAGCTACTCCCAAGGAGAGGCCAAGGTCTGGTCCTTTCTGTCTTCTTCAGTTTGATGGACACTCCCCACGTGCTGCCTTGATAGCTCAGCAGGAAGAACCAGGAGTGAGGTGGCTGTACGGACGCTTGCTCTCTGCTGTATCCTGGATCATGCTTTGGCTTCTGCTTTATCTTTGGTAGCCTTTAAGGAAGCAAGCACTGGGGAGTAATGAAAACAGCAGAGTTGAGAGTCCGAAATACCTGGACTTACACTCAGGCACCACCACCTAGGCTGTATGACCTAGGCAAGTTGTTTAGCCTCTGAGCCTTCATTTCCTCTGTCGTAAAATTGGGATAATAAAACCTGCTTCATAAGGTTCTTATGAGAATTAAGGGCTGTGATGTTTTTTAAGTGGTTGGGATAGAGAAATTACATAATAAGAGTACATAGCCCTGCCTCCTCCACCACTGCCACCTTCTTCTGTGGCTCCTATTGCTTCTTCTTTTTTTTTAAAGATTTCATTTATTTCTCTCCCCTGCCCCCACCCCACCCCAGTTGTCTGTTTTCTGTATCTATTTGCTGCGTCGTCTTCTTTGTCTGCTTCTGTTGTCAGTGGCACAGGAATCTGTATTACTTTTTGTTGCGTCATCTTGTGTCAGCTCTCCGTGTGTGCGGCACCATTCCTGGGCAGGCTGCACTTTCTTTTGCGCTGGGTGGCTCTCCTTGTGTGTGGGGCTCCCCTACGTGGGGGACACTAGCCCTCAACTTACTGGATCAGAATCCCAGAGCATGGCGTGCTTCCATTTCTACCTTGGTGACTAAGATGCATGCTCAAAATTTTTTGTATAGAGATTTGTATTGAGACAATTCTATGCCATTTCTAGTCATTGCTGCTTCTTACTGCCCAAGTGTCACAGTGAAGGAAAATTTAAGAATAAAAATTTATTTCAAGTGTCAAGTTAAATTTTGTTTTAATGAACTAGAGTAATACTTCCTAAAAGCTAGCTCAAGGACCATTTCAACCTGCAAGAGGTTTGGTCCCGGCAACTGAGTAAGTTAAGGATAATGGAGTGTATTTATGTGTGTGTGTGTTTACAGTCATAAGCAAACTACCCTTCCTTGGGAAGGATTATGTGCCTTCATACTTTGGAGTTGAGTGGGAAATTAAAAGTCTCTTCTTTTATCAATAATACTAATAGGTGGCAGCTTAAAAAATGTTATTTGGCAAAAAGAAAAGATGGATTTTTTAAATTCATAAAAGTCAAAGGCTTGTAAACACATCTAAAGTTTATCACATTTTCTTATTGCTACACTCCCACATAATGAAGCCCATTTCAACAAGAAATCAACGCCCATAAGGTGGACATAGCCGGCATTCTCGCCTTAGTTTCAAGACCTCATTTTCAAGTCCTTTTCATGCTACTTCATCCTTCTTCAGTAGCATTTTTTTCATGCCCAAATTTGCCCCACCTCCAAATTTGGCTAGTCCCAAGAATATTCACGTTTTCCGTGTACTGCAGGTGATTCTCATGCTGTTGTTTCAAGGACCACACTTGGGAGAAACTCTGTTGGGCGTCTGTTTCACCCATGAGTCAAATGCCAAAGGGAAGCCATGGCCAAATCACTTTTCTGCTACACTTGGGTGACAGGAAATAAGTTCTGGAGAGCAGGCAGTCCCAGTCCCGCCCAGTCCAGTGGAGGATGTGATTCAGAAAGGCCTCACCTTGAGAGCAGGGGCCTGAGCTCCAGAAGCCATTCATAAATATCCAGTGAACCAATGCCTGATTGCTTTTTGGAACGGAAAGCAAGAGTGGTGATGAGGACAAACCACAAAGTGCTTGCCCAATAAATGACAGCTATTATTAATATTATTGTACTATTATAAAGAACATAATGGAAGCTGGAGGAAGCTAGAGGGTTGGAGGTATCTGGTCCCCCTTTTTCATAGGACCCACTGGTTTCTGCTGAGACACGTGCCATTCCATTTGGTCGCCCTCATCACCTCTCCTCTCTGGTATCCACTGAGGAATATGCATTCCCATCTCGTTTCTGGCCTTTCCGTCCACTCTTCAGCCTCTCTATACCCCTTAGTCCAATGATAAGGCCCCTCAAAGTCTGACGGGTCTTGGACCATGAAGAACAATTGTTGAGCTGCTTCCTGAGATCTGCTGGGCAAACATAGTGTCTGTGCGGCTACCTCAAGCTCACTCCCAAGTAGCCTATTCTGGCCTCTCAGGCCACCACAGTGGGGAGAGTTCCAAGCAGGGAATGGAGCCCCAGTCCCTTTCAATACGCAGAACCCCAAGTCCAGGGAGTTGGAGGGAGAGGCCCTTCTCAGAGGCCCTTCTTCGTGACTCCCTTCCACGCTCCCCTCACCAGTTCTCCTCTCGTCCCCAGCTTGGAGAACTTTACGCTAATGGTAGGGAGGGCCAGGATGGGAAGAACCAGCTCTGCCTTGTCTTTCTATGTCACACCTCACCTTCAGCCGATAAACTTCAGAACCTAAGAACTGAATGCCCTTGTTCTCTAGTTCTGCTGTGGCCGTTCTGGGGCCATGAAGGCCTCCTGTCCAGTTGAAAGTGTGGGACAGGGGGTGGTAATAGGGTAAAAGGAAGTAGGGAGGGGAGACAGACAATGGGGACGTACCAATTAATGTTTCCTAATATCATTTTGCCACATCTGCTTATAACACTACTTGCTCTTTTTCTAAACCAACACACAGAAAAAAGAAAACAAGAAGTTTATTTAAACAGCAATACACTTGAAGGAAAAACTATTTAGGATTAATTTCTTTTAGGGTAATTTATCCCCACTTAAAGGCACATTGCCCTACATGTAACCGTTTCATTTACAAAGGTAATAAAATTGGCCTGGGCTTTACAATGATAAGTGAAAAATATTAAAATTCCCCAATCAAACAAATATGCCAGGAATTTTTTTTTTTTAATTTATTTAATTCCCCTCCCCTCCCCCGGTTGTCTGTTTTCTGTGTCTTTTTGCTGCGTCTTGTTTCTTTGGCCGCTTCTGTTGACGTCAGCGGCACAGGAAGTGTGGGCAGCGCCATTCCTGGGCAGGCTGCTCCCTCCTTCGTGCTGGGCGGCTCTCCTTACGGGGCGCACTCCTTGCGCGTGGGGCTGCCCTACACGGGGGACACCCCTGCGGGGCGCGGCACTCCTTGCGCGCATCAGCACTGCGCATGGCCAGCTCCACACGGGTCAAGGAGGCCCGGGGTTTGAACCGCGGACCTCCCATGTGGTAGACGGACGCCCTAACCACTGGGCCAAAGTCCGTTTCCCAGGAATTTTTTTTTATGTTGTTCGTTTTTGTTAAGCAGTGAGAGCAAAATAATTTACTGGAATATAAAGATAAGACTTGAATGTGTATTATGGAAAATGGGGATGTTTTCATCTCTATTTGATGTCAAATCATAGCATTGGCCGTTTAGTAAAAAAAAAGAGAGAAAAGAAAAGCAATATGCTTATGCACATATACCAGTTACTTTACGTTCAAAAAGGAATGAGGAAGGGGGAAATGGCAGAGCAGAGAAAACTATATTATAGTAGTCAGGGTATGGTGGAACCAAATTTCAGTTTTTCTCATTGGAAATGTATTCTTGGTCTGTAGGAACAGATTTCTGGAGTAAAGTAGTAGGCTCCCTTTTTAGTAGGCACCTTCTGTCTGTTGCCGGAACATATCAATTGCGTCTTCATCCTACAATTCCAACTGTGCAGGTGTGTGTGTTTCATTGATTGGCTGCAAATCGGAATCTGATCCGCCTCATTGACAGACCCTGTCATTCACCATAGACCTTCTTGGTGCTTCGTGGTGCTTCCCTCAGTTGTAAACTGCATTACAGAGCCATCCTGCCCTGCCATCTACACATTTCATCATTGTTCTCAAGCTCGACTCTCTCCTTTTTTTTTTTTAACTATGTTTCATTTTATTTTATTTCTTTAAAGATTTATTTTATTTATTTATCCCCCCCTCCCCCACTGTTTGGACTCACTATCTGCTCATCTTCTCTTTAGGAGGCACCAGGAACTGAACGTGGGACCTCCCATGTGGGAGAGAGGCTCTCAATCACCTGAGCCACCTCTGCTCCAGGCTTTGTTGTCTCTCTCATTGTGTTTCCTTTTTGTGTCTCCCTGTTGTGTCATCTTGTAGCATCAGCTCATCGTGCCTGCCTGTCGCACCAGCTCACTGTCTTGCTCATCTTCTCCAGGAGGCACCGAGAACCAAACCAGGACCTCCCATGTGGTGGGTGGGAGCCTAATCGCCCGAGCCACATCCACTTCCCCTTCCTTGGGTTTATTTTGGCCGTGATGAGAGCTGGAATCTCCTCAGCTGCCACTTCACAAAAGAGGTGTCAGGTCCACATGGAAGGAGACACAAGAAGCAATAGGAGGGCAGCGAACTTGGCCCACCTCCAAATGACTAATGCAGAGAACCCGTTCTCTTACCATGATCTCCCGTCATGTTAGTCTTCTTGCTCCACTGTTATTACAAGGGATTTTCAGCTTCATCAGGGCCACCAAGTCGTCAACCACTGTTCTTATTTCCTATCATTAGCAACTTCCGTTGTCATGTTCTTCCCTATCCAGTTTACATTCCATGATACGTCCACTCAGTAACTCATTTTGCAGCATCTGGAATCTTTGGCTCCTGGCCTTTTTTTTTTCTGGGTGGTACTGGGGATTGAACCCGGGACTTCATACATGGGAAGCAGGCACTCAACCACTGAGCGACACCCGCTCCTGGCTCCTGTCCTTTTGTTACAAATGTCGGCAAAAGCCCAAAGCTGGATAAACCCAACCCTTTCAATGTCCATGCCATGTTCGGTAATAGATAAAAACTACCCTACGGAGCAGATTGGCACCACAGCTGACTGATGGGCATCAGTTTCCACTGGACTCTCAGCACTGCCCAGCAATGTTAATAAACCTCTCTGGTCAACTCTCTGTCTTGACAAGGATTGTCCCAAACTTTTTTACTCTTCTAAAATCCTTGATACCACTATCATCTCCCTAACTTTAAGCAGGGCCCCTGTCTTTTACATCACAGAAAATAAAACAAAACAAAAGCTATCATAAGGGAAAGTCCTCAACTTCCTGTCACAAAAACGACAAACCTAGTTTTATTTGCCCCCGGCCTCTCGTCCTTTCCCCCACAGGGAAAAAGGTGCCCCCCCACCCCCAACTTACTCTCTGATTCCTCTTCTCCCATGTTTTTTCAACACAATCTTTTCAATGTCTTTTAACTGGATGCTTTCCATCAGCATTTCAACATCCTGAAATCTTTCCCCATTAAAAAAATTTTTCTTTTAACTCACATACCCCTCAAAGCTGCTCCCTCTTCTCTCCTCCCATCCTTCAAAGTCAAATTTTTCCAGGTTTCGTATACTTTTTATTTATTTCCATTTCTTCACTTTTCAACTCTTTATCAATCTATTCTAAGCTGCCTTCTGCCTCAATATTTGTACAAAATCCCTCGTCAGAGACACCTCTACCCTTCCATCACAAAATCAATGCATATTTTAAATTTTTTTTCTCTGAACTTTCAGTAGCTTGTCACAAACGATCACTTTTTTTTTTTTTGAGGTACTGGGGCTGGGGATTGAACCTAAGACCTTGTATGTGGGAAGTTTTGGCGCTCAGCTCCACCAGAGTCACATCGGCAATGCTGAATTGGTTTTTTCGTTTGTTTTGCTTGTTGTTTGCTTGTTGTTTGTTTTTAGGCGGCCCTGGGAACCAAACCTGGGACCTCCCGTGTGGGAAGCAGGTGCTCAACTGCTTGAGCCACATCCACTCCCTGGTCGCTTCTTATAATGGATTCGTTCTCTTGGCTGATTTCCCCATCACCCTAACAGTCTTGTTCCATCCCTTTTCCCAGGTCCTTAAATGTTGGAGCCTCTTCTCTTTCCACCCATCCTTTCTCACCTAAGTGAGATTTCTAGATGTGGAATCTACAAGAAAGGCCCTGCGTGACCTGGCCCCTCTCTGACCTCATGTACTCTCCCTCCAAACCTACCAGGCAGAAAGGAGTCTTTGGAAATATTTTGGTAAAATTAGTGAACTAGCTTTCAACAAATTGACCTGCTTCCTCTAAGGGAACTGTAGTGTTATTAGATTCCTGAGTTTACATTTAAGTTGCCCCAAAACATAGAGCATAATGAAGTAGATTGGACAATGGATTCTCTCAGCTCAAACAGGCCCCGTAAGAGCTTTTACACCGAGTTTAAATTTGGCAAAGGCATCTTCTTAAAAGGGTGATGGATGCTTTTTCTGAACATCATTCCTAAAAATGTCAGCTTATCAGTTCATTATCAATGTGATAACAGTAGTTATTTTGTGCAGGAAAATTCTTGTGTGGCTATTTGTTGGCCTGCTCGTGAGGTAATAACTTAGTATAACCAATTTGCAAGGGATAAAGATGGAAGGGAGAATGAATTAAGAAACTAATATGAATATTATGTTTAGTTTGCAACGTCAACTAAAAAAGCTAATACTTATAATTACTTTAGGTTCAAGTTCTAGTAATATACATGCCATGATTTCTCAATATTTACAGTAGTATTAAAGTAAACAAGCCAAACAAACCCTCATAATACAACTATTTGAAAGTTTATGGTACCTTCTCCACGTCTACACTCTTTAGTAATCCATTTTTTTTCATTAGTAAGTTAGTTTTGTCCCCCTCATTTTAATCCCATCTTTTAAGTCAGGCAAGACATTGACATGGTTTAAAAAAAAATAAAAATGATAAAGAAAGGTAAACACTGAAAAGTCTCACTTTCATCTCTGTTTCATCTACCTTTTACATTTTATCTTTTCTTTTATTCTTTTGGTATTTCTTTATGCAAATATCTATTACCCCCAACTGCCCACTTTTACAGAAAATACCATGTACTATGCCTCATTTCTACCCACATAACCACGTGTTGGAGGCCTTTCCGTATCAGTTGAAAAGGATCCTCCTTATTCCTTTTTATAGCAGGATTGTGCTCCATTGAATGGATAATACCATAAATACCATAGGGTATTTAAACTATTTTCTTGACAGTTGGGTTGCTGTCATTTTCTTGACCATTAAAACAATGTTGCAATGAATAAGCTTCTATGTATTTTGTACATGTGCAGGTACATAGGTGTTGGGAGTGGTCAATACGAGTATACACTGAGTTCAGCAATGCCGGCAACATGGCCACCAGAGCAGAGCCCACTTCCTTGTTCTTCTCCCTCCCTGCTCCTTTGTTCTCCGTTTCCCGCCACTGCCCAGACTGATAAGATAGTGCAAGGCACAAAACTAAGGTCTGCCTCCCACCCCGGCCGCGACAGCAACAACCAATCCTTAGCCTCTACTACCTCACTCCCCGCTCCTCCCCCACCCGAGGGCATATATACTTTGCCCCCTTTAATAAAGTTGCAGTTTGATCAGAACTCTGTCTTGCTGTCATTCTTTGTGTCTCTTGTCCCACCATTCTTTCTCGGCAGGTTTCGGGTCTCCGTTGCCGTCCCGCGGGCCGGGGCACATAGGTAGTTGGATTCCAATAAATGAGATCACTATCTCAACGCAGTTAATAATTTGATAGGTATTGTCAGATTCCCTTCCACAGGAAATTATACCATTTAGCACTCCCGCCAATGCATGAGAGTACTCATTTCCCCAGAGCCTTGCCAACAGAATATGCCATTAAACTCTTGGATTTTTGCCAGTATGAAAGCTGACATTTGATATACCTTAGTTTTAACTTGCATGTCATTTATTACAAGGAGGATGTGCCCCTTTACCTGAGTTTAAAGGGTACGTGTGTTAACTTTGACCCATTTTTCTATTGGATTATTGGGTTTATTTTTTTAATATTACATTCAAAAAATATGAGGTCCCCATATACCCCCACCCCCTTACCCCCGTCCTCCCCCCATAACAACAACCTCCTCCATCATCATGAGACATTCATTACACTTGGCGAATACATCTCTGAGCACTGCTGCACCTCATGGTCAATGGTCCACACCATAGCCCACACTCTCCCACATTCCACCCAGTGGGCCATGGGAGGACATACAATGTCTGGTAACTGTCCTTGCAGCACCACCCAGGACAACTCCAACCCCCGAAAATGCCCCCACATCTCATCTCTTCCTCCCACTCCCTGCCCCCAGCAGCCACCATGGCCACTTTCTCCACACCAATGCCACATTTTCTTCGATTACTAATCACAATAGTTCATGAATAGAATATCAGCAAGTCCACTCTAATTCATACTCTGGTCTTTTCTTTTTAATACCCAAAACTTCTTTATATAGTAGGGAGATAGACTGAGCTGGATTTTCTCCATCTATTACTTAACCATAGTTTTAAAAGATACATTAACGGCCTATTGCATTCTCTTTAACCCTTCCAAACTGAGCTCTTGGTAAAAAACATTTCCAGTTAGTAGCACGATATCAAAAACAACAAGGGCAAAACACTTGAACACACTGGTAATTTTAAGTTAAATTTGTATTTTGCAATAAAAATTCAAAATAAAACTTTACAAAATGGTCACACAGGAGCAGACTTTACTATACATGCCACATTTACTTAGAAAAAGTTACAGAACTAATCAAAATGAATAGATGTCATTTATAAATGTGCGTTCCTTTTTTTGAGCAAGAAGAAAGCTCACCTCAAATGTCAGACCAAAAGCCATGAGCCATCAAGGGGCAGAGAGAAGAGGCTTGGGGTCTGTCTTCCCTGGCTGTGTTTCCTTCTGCTTCACCTCTCTGGCCTTCAGCTTCCCCATGCTCCAAAGGAGAGACTCGATTGGGTGATTTCTGAAAGCCTGCATGCCATAGTCTTTTCATTTCAGAGAACAGTATAAAATTTTACCGCTATTTTCCTTTGATTACAAACTTCAACAGAAAGTAACATAATTAAACATCTCACTACAGAGAGCACTAGGATTTTCACTGTGACTCTGACCACCTTTGGGGCGGTTCCTTTCCCAAGGTCTCTGATTTGGTCACTTTCTCACTTGGAGATTCCTGCCTGGGGGCATCCTCCACAGTTGCCAGCAGGTATGAAGAAACAGGCTGACAGTCCTTTTTCCAAGCCGTAGTCTATGACTCTGCCTTCTTTGCATATGCTGTGCCATGTCTCTCTTCAGGATCAAATCACTTTTTCTCTAATTAGGGACTGCCCAGATGACTGATTTAGTCTACTTTCCTTACATTCTACTTATGTTATACAAGTTGTCCTTCAGTGTGTCCTTATACAATTTCTTCATCCACTAGGGCTATAATCAACCACTGAGGTTTTTCCATGACAGCTCTTAAAGTATTTTGCTGGTATCTGAAGTCCAAATGATTTGTATAGAGACGAATGAGGCTACTCATGCCAGTGGCCTTCTAGCACCTTATTATTTGTAACTCTATCCCTCTATTAATGTTGCATTTGGCCTTAAAAGAGTCAACTCAGTTTGCTTACAACCTTCTTTCAAATAAAATTTCTAGCTCCTTTTTCAATACTAAAAATGATTTTTTTACAACAAAGACATGCTTGGGGACAAAACACAAAACCATGAGCTCAGATAAAACATAGTTGACTTATCTCCAAATACCATTTCTTTGTTTTTTACTATTTTTTAGGCTGTATCGGGGTTTGAACCCAGGACCTTATACATGCAAAACAGGTGCTCAGCTACTGAACTACACCTGTTCCCTCCAAATGCCAACTTTAAAGGTAAAGGTTTTTGAGCCTCAATAATGCCCATGGATCCCCAAGTTCTAGGATACAGCATTCCACATCATCATTTCTATAGTTTGGCAAAAACTAGAATGCATAGTCTTAATATTTTAATATTACATTCAAAAAATATGAGGTCCCCATATACCCCCACCCCCTTACCCCCGTCCTCCCCCCATAACAACAACCTCCTCCATCATCATGAGACATTCATTACACTTGGCATATCATTGAAATTCATTAATGCAATTTTAGCTTTTTTCATAATTTTTGACAATTCACAGCATAGTATCACTAAAACTTGCTAATTATGAAAGTTGAAATTTACAATAATTTCCTCTCATAATGATTCTAACATTGTCCATTTTTTCATTCCTAATTTAAGTTCAATTTCAACTACCAGATTTTCAGTCTGAGGTAGTTTTACAGTGATTCTATTGCATGAAAATGGTCTGTTACAAAGTATTTCTGAAGTCCTTAGGCTACATTTAAATGACAGAGGAAAATATTGTATCAAACATTTTCACACTTGGCATACAAATTAAAAAAAAACAAACATTTCTTTAGTGATAAAAATACAGTTCCTTTGTGAGCATGGACACAATACATGGAATCTGCTTCTTTGCATGAAAAGAAGAGTCAAGGCAATAGGACTCAAATTCTATTGCTACCTTTCGATTAACCCGGGTAAGGATGTGCATAAGTTCAAGCTTGTGAGCGTACAGTTTCAGCATAGCACAAAGTGACTGGATAAACCAGGATCCATCCTTTGAATTTCGCCAGGAATAGTAACCTAAAAGCAAATTATAAGCAAAACACCATGGTTTTCTGATTTTAACTGATTCTACAGATTATTACATTATCACAAAGGTAAAAATAAGTATGAACTTCCACAGGTCTTAAAAGCCATAAATAATAAATAAATAAATAACTGAAACCTTTGGTTTCAGGGGGGATGATGCCAAAGAGAAAATAAAAAATGTGTGCATCTACCTCTACTTTCAGTAAGAAAGAAGGACCATTCAATTAGTGGGGGGTTCTACTTTTCTGGCTCCCCTTCCAAAAGATAAGAACAGGTAAACATACAGAAGATAGTAAGATGCAAAAGCAAAGATCAATAAAAAGGAACTACAAGTTGCATGGTATTTCACTCAGATTTACTCTTATTTAAATATTAGCTTATCCAAGAAATAAATTGCACATGTATGCACAAATTTGAGTGTCCTTAATTTGTCTACAAAGGAACTAGGAAAAGTGTATTAAATATATTGCAGAGTATCTAAAAAGTCCAAAAAGGGAAGACTGTATTTACTGAATTTTTTTCAGATTAACTCTTAGACTCATTGCTTTAAATTCAGGAAGTACTTCACACCTGCTGGAAACCATACTAAGCTTATTTGAAAATGTAACACAACAGTTCAAAAATATACTTAGCCTACATTTCTAAACTTTGTGACAACCTACACTAGTTGTATTATAAATAAGTAGTTTGAGGGGGGAAGCAGACTTGGCCCAGTGGTTAGGGGTCCGTCTACCACATGGGAGGTCTGTAGTTCAAACCCCGGGCCTCCTTGACCCGTGTGGAGCTGGCCCATGTGCAGTGCTGATGCACGCAAGGAGTGCCGTGCCATGCAGGGGTGTCCCCTGCGTAGGGGAGCCCCACACGCAAGGAGTGCGCCCCGTAAGGAGAGCCGCCCAGCGTGAAAGAAAGTGCAGCCTGCCCAGGAATGGTGTTGCACACATGGAGAGCTGACACAAAGTGACACAACAAAAAGAAACACAGATTCCCGTGCTGCTGACAACAGAAGTGTACAAAGAAGAACACGCAGCAATAGACACAGAGAACAGACAAGTGGGGCGGGGGGGGGGGGGGGGGGGGAAGGGGAGAGAAAATAAATTAATCTTAAAAAATAAATAAATAAAAATTAAAATAGGGAAACGGACTTTGGACCAGTGGTTAGGGCGTCCGTCTACCACATGGGAGGCCCGCGGTTTAAGCCCCGGGCCCTCCTTGACCCGTGTGGAGCTGGCCCATGCGCAGTGCTGATGCGCGCAAGGAGTGCCGTGCCACACAGGGGTGTCCCCCGCGTAGGGGAGCCCCACGCGCAAGGAGTGCACCCATAAGGAGAGCCGCCCAGCGCGAAGGAGGGAGCAGCCTGCCCAGGAATGGCGCCGCCCACACTTCCCGTGCTGCTGCCGACAACAGAAGCGGACAAAGAAACAAGAAACAAGACGCAGCAAAAAGACACAGAAAACAGACAACCGGGGGAGGGGAGGGGAAATAAATAAATAAAAATAAATCTTTAAAAAAAAAAAAATTAAAATAAATAAGTGGCTCAAGTGATTGAGCTCCTGCCTGGCACATGGGAGGTCCGGGTTCAGTTCCCAGTGCCTCCTAAAGAAGACGAGCAAGACAGTGAGCTGATGCAATGGGCTGGTGATAAGCTGACACAATAAGGTGATGTGTAACAAGAGACACATAGAGGAAACCATAATGAAGACACAACAAAGTAAGGAGCGGCACCTCCCTCCCAACTGGGAGGTCCCAGGTTCAGTTCCTGGTGCCTCCTAAAAAAAAAAAAAAAGACTAGCACACAACAAACAGACACAGCAAATGCAAACAATGAGGGGGTGAGGAAAAATAAGTAAATAAAATAAATCTTAAAAAAAAAGCTGTATGATTGAAAAATATTTATTTATATGCATTCATATACAACTGGTAATACAATCACACAAAGGTGGAGGTTATAAACTATTAATATTTTTTTACCTTCGTTATTTTCCCCCCATTCTATTTCTATCCTCTCCTGTACTATTCATTTCTATTTCTGAGAAATGTAAAGGCCGCATAAAAATTAGGATGAATCTTTTCGCTGTAAGTCTAAAATTAAAATTTATTCCAAGAAGCAGATGTGGCTCAAGTGGCTGAGTGCCTGCTTCCTACACCGCAAGTCCCAGGTTCAGGTCCTGGTGTCTCCTAAGCAATAACAAAACAAACAACAAGCAAAACAAACAAAAAACCAACTCAGTAGAGCTGATGTGGCTCAGTGGTTTAGCACTGGATCCCCACATACGAGGTCCTGGGTTCAATCCCCCAGCCCTGGTACCTCAGGAAAAAAAAAATTCCATAGTTTTTAAGTGGTGGTTTAAATGGATAAAAAAGTAACAATAGTGCAGTAACCTTGGGAGAAAAAAAATAAATCCTTTCACTAATTCATAATTGAGTAAATTAATCTCTGATCAATCTCCAAGAAACAAGGTGACTTTAGCTCATTTATACATTACCTGAAAAATGAAGTTTGGGTTTCCCAGTTAGACTTCTACAATTATCCCTTCTGAAGAAAGTTTTATTTCCTATCTGCCAAAGGATGCTGGAAAACACCTCTCTCCTGTTCCTAGAAGTGGGCAAAGCTCTGACCTGCCTACATATATGCAGTCCATCTGGCATTAGGCTCATGAATGACACTGCTAGTAAGCTCACATCTACCCATCTAACTACATGAAGTTTTCTAGCCAAACTTTTGCCAAAGGCAACTATTTGAAACTTCTCTCTGTGGTTAAGGTGCCCTAAAATCCAGGAAGTTGGCTGTTCTTCAGGAACATCAAATCTTGACAGCCTTTCTAACACTCTTCATTGTTTAATTCTACAATCAGTCTAAATATAACTAATTTAAAATTGACATAAAAAATTGTGTGTGACTTTCTTACCAGGTGCTGTAGAATATGCATACAAGAAGTCTGCCTCAACTGGTATTTTCTGACAGGCCATGTCCTCATCAGTACCACTGTCTGTCTCAATGCCACAGTCCAATTCTGTACCTCTGCAGGCCTGGGTATTAGAAAACAAACTTTTATTTAAAAAAATACATGTATATACAACTTGGTGTTATTTCTGAGAAATGTAAAGCCTGCATAAAAATTATGCTGAATCTTTTTAAGTCTAAAATTAAAATTAAAATTCATTTCATAATTCTTAAGTGGTGTTTTAAATGAATTAAAAAGTAACAATAGTACAGTAGCCTCATGAGAAAAAAAATCCTTTCACTTATTCATAATTGAGTAAATTAATCTCTCATTAATCTTCAATAAACAAGTTGAGTTCAGCTCATTTATACATTACCTGAATAATGAAAAGTTTGGGTTTCCCAGTTAGACTTCTACAATTATCCCCTCTGAAGAAACTTGTTAATTTTTTCAGGTCAATAGGTCCATCTGTTCCAAAAATTATTCCTTCCTCACCATGGCTTAGAATCACACAAATAAAACTGCTCCTTTTGCTATGATCTTCTTTAGAAACTTAAAAGACATTTACAAATAAGAAAAAAAAGGTAACTTTACTCAAGAATCTCAGATATATTGTATAGTGATGAAGAAATCAAGGCTAGAACTAAGAGATAATCTAAACCAAATATGAGGCAGAGCAAAATACCTCAAACTATTTTAGGGACTTGGTGTGAATAAGTTTTTTTAAATTCCTACCAATATTTGTAAGCTGAGGATTATGTACAGTATAATTCTACTTTTCATACTTTGCTATATCCATAATTATAGCTAAACTAATATAAAATTGGACAACAAAGATTAAATTATTTCTTACCATTGCGTAACAATTCCATAATTTCTTCACGTGTAAGATCATTTTTATTCCTGACTTGATAATTCAAGTTACCGAACGTTTGCCTGAGGTTTGCTGCATCTACATCTGTACCAGACCGAGATGCCATTCCTTGGAACAGAAATAATTGCTTTTAACTGCAACAGACGCAACCCACAAAAAATGCATCCTTTTAAATGCTAAGAAAATTCTAATTATTTTGCTCATGGTGACTGAAAGTCTCTTTAATTTCTTAGGCATATAAGACAGTTGATAAACTTTATCAGTGTTATAGCCACACAAGGGTGTCTTCCACAGTTGCTTAGATAATGGAAAACAGAAACAGCTTAAATGCTAAACCATGGGCATTTGGTTAAATAAATTATGATTCATTCATATAATGGAATACTATATTGACATTAAAATCTTATAGGTAGATTAAATTTTGTCATGGAAAACAATGGCCACTATTTAAAAAACAAAACAAAACAAAACCAGAAAATGTGATCCTATTTTTGTTAAAATCCATATATAGAGAAACTCCATTTCCTTGAGTCTAAAAGCTCCTCACCACTTTCATAATACTCTTTTCAAGGGAAAGAAAAACCTACCACATTAAAACTGTCCACAGCAGACATTTGGCTATGAGCAGCCTCCGTTAATTCTTCTAATCACAAGATAGTTATCACTGCCTTATTTGTGGAGATGTGAGAAATGTAGCACAGAGGAGTGAAGATACTTGTCCCTTAGAGCTGCATCCAAGGATCCTGTGCATTGTATCACTACAAAGTACCTTCCCGATAAATGTACATATTAATTACATGATGTTCCCACATCTCAAAAATGCCAAGATGTGAGGGAAACACACCTTAGAACGAAGTAAATTTATTATGTATGAATATAAAATAGACCAGATGTCTACACCTCAAAAATATTACTGATTATTTCTGCGTAGGTGGCTTTCCCTTTTTTCCATCTTGTTAATCTATAATTTCAGAAGTTTCTATAAGGGACCTATGTTGTCTTTTTATAAAATTAAAGTAAGCTCACTGAGGCTTTGACATGGAAAAGCGGAGGACACCACACTGACCAGGTGACTGACTTCTGCTGCAGTGAGCCACACCTACGGCTGCCAGGAATTTCAAGCCAGAAAAGGAGCTCAATCTAAGGCAAATGCTTATCTTTCCACTATAATCCAGCTTTTTGCCATTTTTATTACCTGGAACTCCTCTTCTTTCCTGGATTCCTTAAGAAGCCTTCTAAACTGGATCCAGTTTGTATAATTAAAAATTCATTCTAATACTATTAAGATACCAATTCAAAGAATTACCACGGCATCAATTTAAAAATGAAAACCAGTGAAACAGCCAAAATGCTCACTCATATAATAAATTATGTAAAGTAAGCAAATGGTATATTTCCAGAATGGAGTATGATATAATGATTAAAATAACAGATACACATGCAGCAACATGGAAACATGCGATAAATTGAACAGGCAAGATATAATACTGATTGCACATTAAGAATAAAAGTAAGTTAAAAAAACTGACAAGGCAAAAATATTTGGTAGAAAGACATGAAATACATCAAAATGTTATTAGGGATTGTGAGACATTTTATTTTCTATATTTTCTAGAAAAATAATCTGAAATGTATAATTAGATTAAAATCTTATATAGTATAGAGACTGAGGAGATTTGGCAATCAGACCACGGTGAATTTAAACAGCAGTTTTAAGGAAGCACACTTGGCCCAATGGATAGGGCGTCCGTCTGCCACATGGGAGGTCCCCGTTTCAAACCCCGGGCCTCCTTGACCCGTGTGGAGCTGGCCCATGCGCAGTGCTGATGCGCGCAAGGAGTGCCGTGCCACGCAGGGGTGTCCCCACGTAGGGGAGCCCCATGCGCAAGGAGTGCGCCCTGTATGGAAAGCCACCCAGGGCGAAAGAAAAGTGCAGCCTGCCCAAGAATGGCGCTGCACACATGAAGAAGCTGACACAACAAGATGACGCACCAAAGGGAAACACAGATTCCCGGTGCCACTGATAAGGATAGAAGCAGTCACAGAAGAACACACAGCGAATGGACACAGAGGACAGACAACTGGGGGCGGGGAGGGGAGAGAAATAAATTAAAAAAATAAATCTTAAAAAAATAAACAGCAGTTTTAATAATGTAGGAAAGGTAGAACACAAAAAACAGGTTCAAGAGGGAATGAAGGGAAGCGGACTTGGCCCAGTGGTTAGGGCGTCTGTCTACCACATGGGAGGTCCACGGTTCAAACCCCAAGACCTCCAGGGATAGAAGCAGTCACAGAAGAACATGCAGCAAAATAAACACAGAGAACAGACAACTGGGGGTGGGGGAAGGGGAGAGAAATAAGAGAAATAAATTAAAAAAAAAAAAGAGGGAATGAAAAATGAAGATGACAAGATTAAACAATAGGTATTCAAAATTTAGGGAATAAAAGAAGGTGACAAAAATCAGGTTAAGAGTTTAAGAAGAAGAGTAAATGAAAAGTTACTTTAAGATGGGGGATTGGTCTTTGCCATCTTTATAAGGTAAGAGACAGATTGAGGTTTAAATCCCAGCTTTGCTACTAAATTATCTGTGTGATGCTGCAAGGTTTTTAGCCTTTCAGCATCTAATAGCAGCTACTTTTTTTTTTTTAATAGTAGCTACTTTTGAATGTCATTGCAAAAATTAAATGAGACAAAAACTGTGACTGTCTCGCACAGATCCTGAAAAGTAAAACTATTACTTGTATTTGTTGAGAACCTTCCATTAGCGAAAAGGAGGGATGAGGAGAATAAAGAAGTGAGATTACAGGGAAGCCAGCACAGAGGAGATCAGGCATTCAGATAGGAGGAGAGCTCTTGGGAGAGGGGGAGATTTAAACAGGTAGAAGAGGTAAGAGTTCACACTGTACTATGTGACCTGCATGGTCCGACCCTGTCTTTCCCTCACGGTTATTCTGTCATAGTTTTCTGACAAATAATATATCTTTTAGGGAGTGGAGGTGGCTCAAGCGATTGAGCAACTCTCTTCCACATGCGAGGTCCCGGGTTCAGTTCCCAGTGCCTCCTAAAGAGAAGACGAACAGACAGAGAGAGCAGAGAGCAAGCATAAGCAACAAAGTGGGGAGACGTGAATAAAACAAAATAAAAAACAAACACATACTAACATACTAACAGCTTATATGATACAAAAATTTGAAAAGGACTAAAAATTTTCTAAGATACATACCAGTGCTTTTGTGAAAGTTTTTGTTATTAATTATTATACACAAACCCATTTCAGGGTAATCCATTTTGTAACTACTATCCAAGGATATTCCAGAGTCCACTGATTTGCTTCCAAGTGAGATTTTTCTGTTTGGAAAGTTCACAAAGGTAGGAATGATCAATACTATCATTCACATTAATAAAACTGAAAAGAACAGCTAGTATTTGTTGAATATTAGGTGTGATAGCATGCTGAAGAATTTTCCTCATTTTATTTCACAATGACCCAATTTACAAACGAGGAGGAAACGACCTTCTGCAGGGCCATGCTGAAGGTTAAGCAGACACTAAGCACGGGAGCCAAGGCTGAAAGCATCTCTTGGGCTTTAGAACTCTGACTTGTGACCTCTATAGCTTGTATTTTCCTCTAAATTTTAGTACATCTTCAAATAGATTTTATATTTTAATAATTTCTTATCTTTGTGAAGTAGTTTAACCTTTAAGGTAAATCTTAAAAAATACTCTGAAATTAGAGGAATAAAAAAAATGCAAATATGACTAAAAGTACAATATCTATCAAAATTCCTAACTACTCCTTAAACTCTGAGCTGAACAAATTAATAACCTATTAATATTAATATATAGAAACAGTATTGTAAATAATTCAAAGTAGCTGACTAGAGTCACTTATCTAAAAATCTGCTCTCTAGACTAGGGGTCAGCAAACTTTTTCTAGGAGGGTCAGATAGTAAGTATTTTAGGCTTGTAAATCATATGGTTTCAGTTGTAGCTAATCCCTTCTGTTGTGAAAACAGCCCTGGGCAATGTGTAAATAAAGGGACACAGCTATGTTCCAATAAAACTTTATAAAAACTGACAAAAGCCTAATCCCAGACCTAGACCAAGAATCAAGAAACAGAATGTGTAGTAACAGCCAAACACCAATATTCTAAGTCCATGTACTCATGTACTTAACCTAAGCATGTTTCATATTATACAAAATTGTTGGACCAAAATTAAAAGTAGTAAATTAAAGAGCCCAGGTTGTAAAATAAAGATGACATTTAACTAGAGGTGAGGATCAACACATTTTATGGGAGAGAAAATTAAAACTCTGTAAGGTGAGTGAGTTGATGAAGGTCATATAGATAATGGATCACAGAGGTGTCACTCCCTTTCCCAACTCCCTCTTGCTGCCTTCTTAGCAGGCAGGGACACAGAGCCAGACTGTGTGTGGATGAACCTAATAAAGAACAGAGATCAAAATGCTTAGTGGGGAGCGAATGTGGCTCAAGTGTTTGAGCGCCAGCTTCTTATCTGGGAGGTCCTGGGTTCAATACCCAGTGCCTATTACAAAAACAGAAACAGAAACAAACAAACAAAAAAAAAACAAACAACAAGCAAACAAATGAAAAAACCAATTCAGGGAGCAGATGTAGCTCAGTGTTTCCCATTATATGAGGTCCTGGGCTCAATTCCCAGCCTGGAAGCTCCCCCGCCCCCACCCCACCCAAAAAAAAAAAAAAAAAAAAAAAAAAGGGGAAAAAGAGAATGTGAGGGCAATTTATCCTAGGACCAATATAGTCCTAGACCTGTTTTGGGCTCTTATGAGATTTGCTATTTAAATGATGCTCTGTATGATATAAAAATGGGTAAATCACTTTAAAAGGGTTAAAAAATATGTTTTAAAATGGAGTTGTATTCCAAACATTTAATTTCTAGGAAAATTCCTTTGCCTGTAACCTAAAGGTGATATTTAAATGAAATAGTGCTAAATCTTTATTGTTAAGTACTAAACTTAGTTTGTAATTCCTGGGAGGGCCCAGAAGAAAAATGCTGAAGAAACTTTTAAAATTAACAGTATCAGGAGCAATACAAATTGCACTATAAAAGTCATGAATTAAATTAAGAGTGTTTGAGTTTTATTGTTTTCGTTCTCTAAATACTAGTTAGTAGAAGCATTAATAAGTAGAATACTCTAAAAAGGAAGGCAGGAGAAAAAAAAAGGATAAAATACAATCTTTAACTAGAAAATTGTTCCTCTGAATAATGGAAAACTGGTATTTCATTTTAGTCTGAAAACTCAAAACTCCCCCTAAACCCAAAACCTCTAATCTTCTGTGGAACAATTTGGGAAGGGACAGAAGCACCTGAATTCGTGAGCTCTGCCTCTCCTGGGCATCCTTCTGGCTCTAGGAATGGGTTTTTTACTATGGGTCAGATTCTGTGCTGGGTCTTTCTAGAAGCTTCCCTTAATCCTCCCCAGAATCCCTTGAAAGTTTTATCATCTCCGTTTTAAAGATGACATGCCGAGAGGTTAAGTTAACTGGAAGCCACACAAGAGTGATCAGAACTTGATGTTTTTGGCTTGAAAGCCCATTATTTCTCCTGCTTCCCCAGTCCTCAAACTTTGCTTTATTAAACATATCGCTTTTTCTTTAATTATCCAGGATTCCACATAAACACTCACGTTTCTGAATTTTTAATGGATTTCGAATCCACTGAGTTTTCAATGTTCTCCATGGATACTCTTATCAACTAGAATATAAAGAAAACAGAATTAATCAAACCCATCAGTACAAAACCACTGCATTATATTCATTATCCCAGTCGTTATTTCTCCAAAATAATTCTTTATATGGTATTTTCATATTAGCATTACCACCCCTCCCCCAGCACTGCCTCTAATGTTAAAGGTTTCTATGAGTTAAATCTAGCAACAACAATCCTTTGTAAAGTATGTACAATGTAGTCCATATGTCTTCCTTTCTCTCTCTCTCAACTGTGATTTGCACTGTGTGTAGGGAAGTATATAAAGTGTACAAATAAGAAGTGTGCGGCTGGACTATGTTTTACATTTGAATACCTCTACCCAGACCAAGATAGTTTCTCTTACATTAGATTGTCATTTGCAAGAATACAGCTCTCCAACTCAACATAGTTCCTTATGTCATTTTCATCTTGTTAAAACCAAAGTAAAAAAACTCCCCCCCAAAACGTGGTATACCTCACAAAATACTATTCTACAGCACTTAGATTCCCAAGAGGTAAGAAACAGCATTATGAAGTTCCAACTCACCATATAACTTTTGTTCTTAAACTGGGCTTTGGAAACCCAACTTCTCATTTAGGGTAGGGGAATGGCCTAGTAAAATCTAGAAGAAAAAACTAAAGTTTCTGCTCTCATTCTTCCAGTAAGTAGACAGTTATATTCTGTCTCACACAGAATAAACCTTATCATGAAGTAGCTACCACTTATTGAGAACTTACTACATACAATATACTGTGCTTGGCAGCATACTCTTTAATCTTCCCAATAATCCTAAAAGCCAGGAAACCCAACTCCTACTGATTAAGTTAGCTTTGTCCGCAATTAGAGCTAAGTGATAGAGGCCCAGGGCCTTCTCTCACTCTGTTATTTGGCTTCTGAAGAAGCCACTCCTTACTACTTGTTTTTGGAGTTCTCCCAAATCTTCTTTAAGCTTCCAGAAGCAAAGGTATTTTCTATAGTAACCTACCACCTTAAAGAAGAGAGAAAAGCAAGGGCAACGATGAAACAAAAACAAGAACAATAAAAAATCTTGAATGATGTTCTCCAGCCTCTACAAGTCTGGGCTACCTCAAAAGTTCCAATCCAAGTGACTTTAACCTAACTCCTACACTAAAATTAGAAAACCTAAAAGAATACACAACCCTCCCAACAGGACTCATTCAGCTACAAAAGCCTATATATATAAACTCCTAAACCCCTCTTTGCAGTGTCTCCTGGAAAACATAATCTCTTCTCTTTTCCAAAGCCAACGTGCCTCCTCCTCTCCTCTTAGTCTTGAGTGCACCTTGATGGATGAGGAGAGCAAGAGGAGGGCAAGGTTCCCTACTGCTGCTCAACAGGGAGCAGGGCCACCTTCCACCTCATCTCAAAGCCAGGCTATATTTTTGCATTTCTATTAAGACTCTTTGTTTTTCTACTATTTTACTTCCTGTAGGCTTTCTAGAAAACCAAGGGAGGTTGGTAAGTACAATTGAGATGTATCACCTTTTAGTCATTAAGCAAATCTTTAGTGAGCAAATGCTACTTGCCAGGTACTGGTTCTAGGCACTAGAACAGAAGACAAGATAAAATCCCTACTTTCAAGGCACTTTCTTTCCACAGAGGAAGAACAATTATGGATATAAGCTTTCAGATCCTGATGGGAGCTATGAAGAAAATAAAGTATACTAATGTAATAGATACTGGGGGTGTGAGCTAAAAAGCAAAAGTGGTCATGGAATTTGAGTTGAGATCTAAATGATGACAAGGAGGCTGCTGACAGAAGATGGGGTGGGGGAAATACCAGGAAGTACAAAGGCCCTGGAAAAGTCAGTGTCTTCATGGAGCAGAAAGAATACCAGTGCGATCAGTGTATAGTAAAAGTGAGATGAAGTAGCAAAGGCAAGATCACATAGGGCTTTATGAGCCCAGGAGAGTTTTTATTTTATCCTAATTGTAATGAAAAACCACTGAGGGTTTTAAGTAGAGGAGAAAGTATGCTTTAAAAAGATCACTGTGGCTGCTGGGTGGAGAAAGAACTGTACAAAGTCAGAGTGGAAGCATGTAGGCCAATGAGAAGCCTTGCAACAATCCAGGCAAAAGATGATGGTAGCTTGGACGAGAGATGAGCAGTGGGCCCATAGGTAGCCAAGAGTCTGGAACCAGGGGAGAGGTCAGGGCTGGAGATCTATTAGGGCACTATGATATTTAGAGTGTTACTAGCTAGACAAGTGGAGCCAGCAAAGGAGACTCAAGAGAAATGAGTGAAGTGGTGGGGAAACCAGAGGAGTGTGGTGTACCAAAATGTACTTTCAGAAGTCTTTCAAGGATGACATTCGACCTTTTCAAATCTTGCTGAGAGGTCAGTTCAAGTGAGGACAGAGAACTGACCACTAGTTTTGTTAAGAAGGTCATTGGTATAGTGGGGAGTGCTGCAAGTAGGACTTGCAAATGGGCAAAAGAGATGACCGGGCTTCCTTTCATTGCAGTGCGGGGCATTTTCTACAGGAGTCCCAGGGGTTCTGACTAAATGCCTCAAGACTACTTCTCTCACAGGAAGTATAGGAAATTAAGGCATTGAAAATGGATTGTTATGCAAATGATTCTCAATAGCAATGAAAAAGGCATTTTGTTTTGTTAGGATCCAACTGATTTACACTCCATAGAAAAGATGATACCCCTCCCCAAATTACAATTTTTGTCCCATAGTATACTAACAGATTTTGCATTTATTAGCAAATTCATTTCATCATACTGTTTTCTACACATACCTCTTCTTCAAATTCTCCATTGAATTTGTCTTATTGGTTCTATTAACTAATTAACTGAATAAATAAAATATTTGATATGTGTTCATTTTATATTTTCATAACAGTCAACTTTTTAACATTTTAGAAGAACCAATATTATTGTTCCTACTGCTGTGAACTGAGAAGAGAATCCCAGTACAAAAAAGTGAGAAGTAACTCTTCCAGGTTTTGCTAAGAAGGGGATAGGGAAAGGAGAAATGGGAGGAGACAAAGGGCCATGGTTTCCTGCTTTGTTTTAAAGACTGGTCCTATGAAGGCATATTTATATGTTGACGAGAATGGTCCAGTGAAAAGGAAGAAATGAATAAGGGAAGAGAGAAAGGAAATAATTTTAAGAGTGAAATTCTAACAGGGATGGAAACAGTTTGGCAACCCAGCTCCCACAAAGAGAGGCATTAGCTTCAGATAAGAAAAGGGGAAGGAAGGCAAAGTATTGTGGCACAACACAGGAAGGATGGTGAATTTGATAGAGGTAGGTTAAGGTACTGCACCTATTTTCTATATATCTATAAAATAAATGAGACAAGAATCCCAATAGCCTCTATTTACAATTTCTTGTGTACTTACCCATATTTTAATCAAGAAATACCAAAAACTAATCATGCACAATGCTAGCAAAAATGCATGAGATAAACACTTTCATACATTATTGGAAGGGCTATAAATTGGAATAAATCTCTTGAAAGCATTTGACAATATGTCCCCCTCACGCCCGAAAGGCTTTTAAATTTGACATAGTGAAATTATACTTCTAAGAATACAGCCTAAGCAGCATAGCCAGGGGTGGGGTAGCATGGGGTGGGTTGCAGGTTATATTTATTAAAAAATTGAGAATTTGAGAACAGAGAAATAGTTACGTTACGGAGCTACAAAAATTTTTAAAAGAACTTAATGGGAAAATGCTCACAATAGAAGGCTCTGTGTAAATAGGCTATAAGGTTATATAAAATGCTATGATCTCAATTAAAATATACACAAGAAAAAAGACTGAAAATAGAACCTTTACACATTAATATATTAATACTGACTGAGTGATCAGATTACCAGCAATTTATATACCCCTTAATATTCCTCTATATTTTCTAATTTTTCTGTAACATCTTTGTTTTTAAAGTTAGAAAATAGTAAAAAAAGATTATTTTATGAAATAATATGTTCACTAGCAAGCAACATCAACCAGCATTATAGTTTCAGCTCTCAGCTCTGTTTTTAGAGTGACAAAAAGAGGGACACTTTCCTATGATGAAAGTAGCAAGCCTCTGCCTACTCTACACTACGTCCCAGTCTATCTACCTTTTTCTTTTTCTTTCATTTATTAGGTTCAAGGAAATCGCAAACTTCATTCAACCACAAATATCACAGAGACAAACTTGCCCCTGTACACATCAATCTGAAGTGGGCAGACTTATAAGCCAAAATAATTATTCATCTATGGTTGAGAAACCAGGCTGGGGTTAACTTGATTAACTGAGAGAACAGTCTGCTAACAAGTATGGAAACACAGGTAAATATATGATAAATGGCTTATTGATATTATATTACAATCCATGAGAAAATATTACCTATGTTTCCACACTTTATTGCAAGCCTGTAGAAATCAGTGGAAAATAAGACTTAAAAATAAATTCTGAAGTGTAACTTGGCACTCTTGCCAGTGCCGTTCCTGGTACCATGGTTTGCCCCGCACTGGCCCTTTTAAATGAGTCTGACAATGTAGGTCACAGTATGTGTTCAGGAACCCCCTAAACATTAAAAGATTCCCATCAATAATCAGGGCCCTAAAAATCTCTTATCAAACACTTTCTTTTGCAAACAGTGCAATACTCTTGGACTGAAATAGTCTTACATCTTTGCTAGCAATAAAGCTGTGGGGTAAAGCTATTCTCCTTGCAACTGGTAATAGAAGGTTTAGATTTAAATAGTGGCCAGCTTTCCAGAGTTTTAAAATATTTACTTTTTTTCTAGACCAATGTAAGATTTCATTGAAATAAGTGACTTTTATAGTCATTTCATTTTTATACTGTAAATAAATTTTCTCTAAAACAATCAGTTCTTAAAAGTTAAAAATAACTTTAGAGTAGTCTTAATTGAAATAATTATTATTTAATCATGTCTGATATTTGGCATCAGATAGATATTTTATTTCAGTAAATGAGTGGGTGGCTGGAAGGAAAAAACATGAATTCTTTTAGAATAGGATTTTTAAACTGAGGTGTCTTGGTGTTTGATAAGAATTTCTCAGGGAAAAAATGCCATACTATAGTGTCCTTCATTATTAGTATCTGGATAATATGAATCACAAATAATAGTTGACCTTGATATACTAAAATTTTTCTATATTGGTAAAATTCTCATAGCAGCAGACATCTGCACATTTGCTTGCCACTTGTCACCACCTGCTTTTTCCACGTGAAAGCACCAAATTCAAATTCTTGAAAGCAGAGCTTTGGTTCTTGAAGAATCATTAAAGTGTTAAACTAAGCATTACCTCACCTCCATTAGATAAAAAGCCCAGCTGAATAACATATTATTCTGGGGATGGTGATCTCATCTTAGAAGGATTAAAAAAAAAAAAAGGATCTTCTAAGGGAAATATATGTAACAGCTCTAACTTATAAGAGGAGTTTAGGTTCTTTGATAATATTCATTTGACAAAACATAAAGAGGGAAAAGAAACGATGGGGGTGTTAAAATATATATCCTGCCGAGGCTATGGACTTAACACTAATTGTTTCTTTTGTACTGCATATATGTAAATCTTTGTAACATTTCAAGATGCTGATAACAGAGTAAATTTTTGATATTAGGTCTTGGGGAAGTTCTAGTAGACCAACTGGATGGCAATGTGGAGCTCGGGTGTTATAATCACTTCTCTAGTCCTAGATCCCTTTACCTCGTCATTGAAGCTACAACAGTCAGATCTTGAAAAGTTAAAAAAAGCACACATTGGGAAGTGGACTTGGCCCAATGGATAGCGCGTCCACCTACCACATGGGAGGTTCAAACCCCGGGCCTCCTTGACCCGTGTGGAGCTGGCCCACATGCAGTGCTGATGTGCGCAAGGAGTGCCATGCCATACAGGGGTGTCCCCCACGTAGGAGTGCGCCCCGTAAGGAGAGCCGCCCAGCGCGAAAGAAAGTGCAGCCTGCCCAGGAATGGCGCCGCACACATGGAGAGCTGGCACAACAAGATGACACACCAAAAAGAAACAGATTCCTAGTGCTGCTGACAAGGATAGAAGCAGTCAAAGAACACACAGCGAATAGACACTGAGAGCAGACAATTGGGGGGGGGGCTAGGGGCGGGGAAGAGAAATAAGAAAAAAATCTTTAAAAAACAAACAAACAAACAGTCAATATAAATTTGCTGTCACTCTATTTCAATTGGATTCAAACCAGGATCTGTCTAACTTCATAGGGCAGACTCCCACTATTGTATATGGCTTTGTATCAGACAGGAGTGATATATACTGGATATGATTTCAAGAAACAAAACAAAAATCTATAAACCTCAGAAACTCTAAGATGAAACAAAGAGCCTTAATAAGATGACAGAAACTGACAACAGAGACAATGAAACAGTATAAATGTACTTATGCTAAGTGATGAAGTAGATGGGAGTGATGGTTATAGTGTGGCTGATACCACTAGGTAATTCATTTCTAAGAGTAAAAGTAATTGGTTTCACATTAAGCCTTCAGTATAAATCAATAAAACAAATTTTCTATACCTCTAGTTGCCTCTAAAGGAAAGGTGAAGCCTTTTCAGGATGACTGTCTTTGGGATATTTTCTTCAGTCAAAGAACCTGAAAAGTATCAGGATTGTATTTATTACCTGTCAGGACAAAGTCTCAAAAGCAGTCATATTTTCAAATTTAACAAGTGATACAGAAAAAACATCCTATTCGCAACAGTTTGGATAAGAAAAGATTTCAGCTGACATCTTTTCCCATCTGGTCTCTTCTTTTGGGACGTCCAAGAATTACGAAACTGGATATTGTCAGAGGCATGGTGAAGTCAGTCTTTCCTTTTTATGTAATTAAGGTAAAAACATGTGAAGGGGAAATTAAAATCAAACAAAAAGTTCAGTTATGCCATAAGAACAAATAAAACCCTTCCTTTTCCCAGCATGGGCCACATAACCAACAAAGACAAGCTGGCATGCTCCCCACTTCAAAACCCCTGAGTCTATACCTCAAGCCAGAAAAAGGACAGTACTTACTTATGTGCAAAAGATCTGTCTGTGCTTCCCCCAACTCAAGTCTGAAGATGACTTTCTGGAGGAACAAAAGGAAGAAAGAGATAAGTCCTTACAGCCCTACATAGTTTATATAAAAGAAATCTGGATGCTTTTGTAAGCTACAGTAACCTATAAATTCTCCTTCCTCCTATTGAGAATCACTGCCCTGTAGAATCGGATTTGGGTTTATAACCATCAGATTAAAAATGTCCTGCCTGCCAGAAGAGCTTTAAAACTGCCAAGAGTCAAAGGTCAGTAGCATTTATTCATTTCACTTTTGTGCCATAATAATTGACTGAACACCTACTGGGTACAGAGTACTATATTAGACTCCATGTAAATAATGATTGAAACAAAGTCCCCAATCACCATGCAGGGCTTATATCAATAGTCATTGATTATTCAAAAGTGGCTCAAAAAAAGCAGATGCCCAACAATCCACATCAGGTAATTTTTATCTTCCTCTACCCTAATTCAGGAACTTATTAAGCTTATATTCTATAAGCAACATTTGAAGACAAGAAAAAATAACATTATATAGTTTCACCTTTGTAGATATTACCTCATGGATTCTTACAACAGTCTTGTGAGGTATATTTATATACCAATTAATGAATGACTTAGTAAGTTGTCCTTGGGACTTGGTCTCAGGTTGTCTGACAGAGTATGTTTTCCCCTCCATTATAGTTCTATTTGTTAAGTTGTACAAAGCCCCCCCCCCCAAAAATCACCAAAAACCAAAAACATAGCTAAGAGTCTAAGAATTCCCACAATTTTTTTAAAGGCCCAAACAGTAGTGATTCCCATTTGCAGTAGAGCTTAAAGAACGATCTATTACTGGGCATGAGAATTAATATAAATGCCATTCATGAAAATAAAGATTGCCCTGTAGCATCAGAAGGGAGAGGAAGCAGTAGGAGATTGTGTTAAATTAGGTTTGAAAGCAAAATAGTAAAGAAAGATTGTAATTGCCTAAGTCAGATGAGATGTCAGTCTAAAATGGCTGGAGGCAAGGTTTTATTTCAGGATAGTAAAAACGAGCCTGATTTAATTAGGTACAATGTTTCATTTCTTTTACTTGGAACCAGGTCCTATTGCCACTCTGTAGTAGAAGTACTCATTCATTCTTGACAACACATTTTCACTTTCAAAAGCCTTCATTTGCAAAAGAGCAGAGCAAAATCAAAGTTCAAACACCAGGCTGTTAATAGGGATGGTTTAAATTTTACATTCATTCTTGCAGATCATGTCACCACACATTCAAAGTGCCTGAGTACATTCTGATACAGACTGGCCTAACCACCTTGCTTAGCACTTCTGCTATCTTGAATATTCATACTGTTACTGTGACTCCAAATTTCACCTCTACCAGTCCTTTCTTAATCCACATCTTTTAAATGTTAATTTCCTGTGTAATCCTAAAACTATTGATTTTTTCTAGGTAGGGCATAATTGTTATTAAGCATGATACTGTAGTAACAACACAAACAGATGGGCATTCACTGAGACAATCATTAGTGGGAGGCCCTGGATATAGTAAAAGACAATGAGGAACACCAAGATAAGCAGTCCCTGCCCGCGTGGACTTTGCAAACAATCTAGTAGGAAAGACAGGTTGAGAGAGAAGTGGTGGATAGGCGAGAAACACAAGCAAGAACAGAGCAGGACGACGTGACCTTTATTTAACTACACAAGGCTACGCAAAAGTGAGGGGGGAAAGAAGAGAATGCAAGTCACCAGCAAAGAAAAAGTATGAGTGAAACAGTGCAATCATAAAACAAGGCAAGGGCCAATCTGCGCTTGGCTTTGTTGACATGCTACAGGGCTCGGATTTATCCTAAGGACAACGGAACAAAGGCATGGCTTCCCAGAATTTCATGTTTAAAGATCCCTGTGCCAGGAAGAATGGATCAAAGAGGGGGAAGCGGGGAGACCAGTCAGGGGGCTGCTCTATCGAGGACAGGCTTACGGCGGCAGCTCTCAGATGAGGAGCGAAGGACAGACGTGGCAGGCTGCGGCTAGGGAAGGCCTGGAGCGGGTGAAAGGCAGCAAGAGAAAGAGGTCTGGGTTCCTCCCTGGGTTCCGCCTACTGAGAATGGAGCCAGAGGCAGCTTGGGAAGCAAGGCTAGAGAAGGGGTCTCACCGAGTAAGGAGTGTCCAGTATTCTGAGAAAGGCAGTCTTATTCAACGTATGTCCGGAGGGTATTTCAGAGCAGCTCCTAAGTGACCGGCCAACGAGCCGCAGGCAGAGGAAGGAGCAGGAGAGCCTTCGTTCTGAAAAGGAATTTGAGTTGAATGCTCTAGGTAACCTCTCTGGAAACGCTAAGCCATAGTCAGCACGGGAAGAGCCAGGTTCCAAACTCCCAAGGCAGCACAGGCCAGCCCAGGTCCGCGCAGGCGCCACCGTCCCCGGGCGCCCGCCCTCGCTCACCTCCCGCTCGGACCCAGGACTCGGCCCCGAAACCCCGCGCAGCCCCGCCGCCCAGACCGCGCGCACCCCGCCGCCGCACCAGACAAAGGACCCGAGCCCGGCCGGCGCGGCCAACGCCGGCTCGGCGAGCGGCGGCGCGCGCGGGACCCCGGGCGGGCGCCGGGGAGCGGCGCGGGCTCGGGCCGAGGCGTCGCGGAGGGAACCCGCGAGGCCGACACTCACCGCGCAGCTGCCACAGCCGGCCCCACGGCGCTCTGCGCTCAGTCTCGGGCTAGCTCGGCTTCCGCGGACGCGGCGAGAGGAGGCGACCGCTGAGGAGGACCCGCCGCTGCTGAGGAGGACCCGCCGCTGAGGAGGACCCGCGCCCGCAGCCCCGCCCCTCCGGGCCTCCCGAGGTGCCCTGCGGAAGCCCCGCCCCCTGCAGAACGCCCCGCCCCTCCGGGCCTCCAGAGGTACCCTGCGGCCGCCCCGCCCCTCCAGGCCTCCCCGCATCGCGGCGGCCCGCCCCGCCCCCCTGTGGAACATCCCGCCCCTCCAGGCCTCCCGGCTCCCTGCGGCCCGCTCCGCCCCCCGGTGGAACGCCCCGCCCCTTCAGGCCTCCCGAGGTGCCCTGCGGCCGCCCCGCATCCCGGCGGAACGCCGCTCCCCCTGCGGAACACCCCGTCCCTCCAGGCCTCCCCCGGCTCCCTGCGGCTCCCTGCGGCCGCCCCGCATCCCGGCGGAACGCCGCTCCCCCTGCGGAACGCCCCGCCCCTCCGGGCCTCCCCGCTCTCCTGCGGCCCGCCCCGCCCCCTGCGGAACGCCCCGCCCCTCCGGGCCTCCCGAGCTCCCCTGCGGCCCGCCCCGCCCCTGCGGAACGCCCCGCCCCTCCGGGCCTCCCGAGCTCCCCTGCGGCCCGCCCCGCCCCTGCGGAACGCCCCGCCCCTCCGGGCCTCCCGAGCTCCCCTGCGGCCCGCCCCGCCCCCTGCGGCCCGCCCCGCCCCTCCGGGCCTCCCGAGCTCCCCTGCGGCCCGCCCCGCCCCCTGCGGAACGCCCCGCCCCTCCGGGCCTCCCCGCTCTCCTGCGCCGTACCCAGTGCTCCCGACCCGCCCGCCTCGCGCGCTCCGCTCCGGCCGTGCCTACGGCTGGTGCGCCTGGGCTCCGCCGCCAGCCCTTCCTCCCACCCCGCCGCGCCCCGCGCTGAGGCCCCGTCCCCGCGCCCGGTTTGAAGTCTTGATCCCGCCTCTGCGGCAGGTCCCGCCCTCCCCCGGGATCCCGCGGCTTCCCACGCGAGCGCGCGACTCGGGAGGTGAACTGAGGGAGACCTGCAGGCCGGTTCCCGCCCAGGGGCAGAGAGAAGGGGGCCCGGGCCGGGCCTTCGGGAGGAGGGGGAGCAGGCCGGGGCCGCACTCGTAATCTCTCTTTTTCCACGGGTGACCCGAGGCCTTCCCGTAGGTTGCCCCCAATTCCCTGTCTCTAATTCAAAAGCCTTAACTGCCGTCCTGGTTCCCGAGCGATTTTCATTTCAGACCTTGAGGCAAATCATGAATAGATTTCCTCGAAGAATTTAGTAACACACATGAAATGTGCGCGAAATTGTGCACAACCTTTCAGAAAGTTCCTGGCAGCCCGACGCCAAGTCGAGGACCTCGCGTTAAGAACTAGCGTACCACCAACACTTTGCCCATTCGGGTGTGAGTAAGGGGCTGTATTCTGTACATAAATATGCCTTGCTATATATTTGACTGCCATTTGTTGAGTGCTTATGCCATGCTCTTGTATTTTCGTGATTTTCTTATTTTTCAGCAGCCCTTCGAGGTAGGCATTCCATTCCCAGGCTTAAAGAGATTAAATAGTTTGCATTTGATCATAGCACAGGCACATGTATTAAACTAAGATCCCATGAATAGACTGTTATCTGTCCCCAACCAAGCGCAAACCCGTGTTTTGCAATCCTTTTTCCGCCATAAAAAAGCTTGAGAAATAGGACACACTTTCAACCTTAAGCGTGGTTCAGGGTGGTAGTAAGCTCAAGAGATGAACAGTATAAAGTCCTCACTCCGATCCATTCTCATGCCCAAACCCCTTCCTTGCTAAACGTGCTTCCCAACGGAAAGCAGTTTTCTGTTTTCATGGAGGTTATACTAATTTACTAAGTCTAGGAACATTTAAATTACTACCAAATAGTGGGTTGGAGGTAATGTCTTCTGAGTGATCCAGTAATTTCTCTTTACAGGTGGCAGAACTTGATCTAGACCTTGAAGCAGAAGATTCTGGGAAAGGAAACCTGGGGCATTCCAGGTGAGAGAAATATTTGCAAGAGGGCTCTTGGATTGGGCCAGGAGCAAAGAGTAGTCATTATCGTTTATTTGGTGAGCAATGGGAAATAAAATGAGTAAGTGATTTAGGGCCAGATTTTGGAGGGGGATTTCTACTCCATGAGGTAAACTATAGTGTGTCTTGAGTGATGCTATGAGTCATTAATAAGTGTTCTTATGAAAAGTTATGAAAATGGTTTTAAGGATTGGTCTGAGAGTTATCTGGTTGGGATGGGAGATCCTGTGGGAACGGGAGATAGGAGGAACTGGAAAAGAACAATATATTGCTGTATGTTTCTTTTCCCTTTTGGTAGGTTTTTGGGAAATTGAAATATTTGTGTTCAAGCATAGACAAGCAAATTGAAATGGGAAAAAAATTAATATTGCTTATTCATCTGGAAAGTAAACTGATTTTTACTATAAAATGAGTTTTTAAAATGTTTATTTTAAAAAGATACTTAGATTACGTAAAAAAAATATAGGGAAGCGGACTTGGCCCAGTGGTTAGGGCGTCTGTCTACCACATGGGAGGTCTGTGGTTCAAACTCCGGGCCTCCTTGACCCGTGTGGAGCTGGCCCATGCACAGTGCTGATGCGTGCAAGGAGTGCCCTGCCACGCAGGGGTGTCCCCAGTGTAGGGGAGCCCCACGCACAAGGAGTGCGCCCCGTAAGGAGAGCCGCCCAGTGCAAAAGAAAGTGCAGCCTGCCTAAGAATGGCACCGCCCACACAAAGAGCTGACACAACAAGAGGACGGAACAAAAAGAAACACAGATTCCCGTGCAGCTGACAACAACAGAAGCGGACAAAGACGCAGCAAAATAGACACAGAACAGACAACTGGGGGGAGAGGGGAGAGAAATAAATCTTTAAAAATATATATATATATAAGGGATTCCCATATGTCCCACTCCCCACACCTCCCACCTGTCCCCATGTTGTGTGGTACAGTCCTTGCAATTGATGAACACATTTTGGAGGATTGCCACACAGCATGGATTATAGTTTACATTGTAATATAAATGAGTTTTAATTACATACTTTACCATGAAAACTTTACCAATAGTTAAATAGTTTCAATGCATTCCAAGAGACCAGTAAACAGATAAAACATAAAATTAAGAAATCATTGCCAAATACCAGAACAGAACATGTAACATCAGAAAATACAAAATACTGGTGACTGTAATTTTGGGGCAGAGGGAGAAGTTGTAATTGGGAATAGGAATTGATCAGTGATGAGCTAAGTAGAAGGAAGCCAGGAGAAGTAGGCTAAGGACAAGGCATGCTTCAGATCTCCCTAGAAGCCAGTGATTGTGAAGAAGATACCCCCTTGTCCAGCTGCCTGGGAACAGATCATCAAATGTTATTGTTGGGCAAGCCTGGGTATAAACCCAGGGATGAGGAATGTAATAGTCACAAACCAGAATATGATCTGTGATCCTGTTCTCATTTCCTTTTTTTTTTTTTTTAAGCCATCCAGTTCCCCCTGCTCACATAGTTCAAGCCCCAGTTGTCTTCTAAGCCTCACTCCAGCTGTTTAAATTTTTCAAGCTGTGCAACAGAACATAGCGACATGATATATACTAAACTTTTCTTTCCCTTCTGTTGAGGTCCATGGTTTCCCCGTTGCAGTGATTCTTAAACTGGTTTTCCATTGTGACTCCACAATTTTCATGACACGTTCCCATAGTCATGTCTAGATTTTTATAAAATCCTGGTATGATTTTAGTGTCATAAGTGTAATCATCTATGTGGTTAGTCCTAGTTAGTCATTGGTGAGATACCACTTTTGCTTTGTATCTGATTATATTTTGTGTTTATTTTCTTCATTAAGTTATCAGTGGACTTTGTTAAAAGTTAATATACATCATAAAGGAATGTGAACATCTCAGATTTATCTAAATGTAGAGGACTTTTATCTTTAGGTTAAGCAGATTAAAAGTAACTGGAATACTCTATCTAGCAAGAAGGAGCCATATCTCTGCATTGAAAGCAGTTTTGTTTTTTTTTCAATTGCTTCATTTCCTCAATCCTATGAAATTATATTCCTTTTCCAGGTATATCTGTTAAGAAATTTATATTGATACATTTAGAATTTCTATTTCTTGGTTTATAATTTTCATGTGGATTATGGGTGACTCTCAAAGGATAATCATTCCTAAATGTTATGGTTGAAGTCAGACTTGAAATCTATGGATAATATTGGGAACTGAGTGATGACCCCCACAAGAGATCAGGGCCCAAACCCTAGTTCCCTGGTATGAACCCCTTTGTAAATAGGGCCCTTGAAGACGTTATCAGTTTGGGTGTGCTCAAAGTGAAGGAAGGTGGGCCTGGATCCTGTATGACCAAGTTGGAAGCAAAGGAAGTTGGACAGAGAAGCCATGGGGAGCAGCCAGAGTCTGGAAGTCAACAGAATGCAGAAGAGAAAGGAGATGATGTGATGGAAAAGCCGAGGATCCTGGATTGCCACTCGCCAGCCCCAGAATGCCTCATTCTTTGGAGAGAAAGCATGGCCTTGCTGATTCCTTGCTTTTGCACTTCTCCTCCCACAAGCCATGAGCCAATAAATTCCTATTGTTTAAAACAGCCAACTCATTTTATGGTGTGTGTTTTAGCAGCTAAGAAACCAAAAAAGGTAATATACCTTTTTAGAAAACAAAACAAAACACAACACTTACCATGTTATTCCTACACTCTTTCAATCTTTTAAGATGATTTTATTTTTCCTTCCAGGAAATATATCATTCGCAGTAAGTTTGTTGTTGCCTCAAAGTTTATACTGAACTATTTCCCACATTTATCAACTTGATAAACACAGGTACTATAAAAGCATTGCCTAAGGTAAGTAGGAATTTACTCTCAAATGCTTTAGTATATATATATTTATTTCACTTTAAAAAACCTAATGTATCTGTTTCCACATAGACGAATTATGACATAGATGCTATTAATAAAAAGGGAAATTTTATCAGTTGTCTATTTCTGTGCAAAAGCCAGCTCAAAACTTACTGGCTTAAAAATAGCTGAGCAGTTCTTCTGCAGGTCTCACCAGGATGTGCTGGCTGTTCATGCAGTTGCGTTCAGATGCTGGCTGGATGATCCAGGTGGCCTAACTCCTATATCTGTCAGGTGGCACTGGCTGTTAGCTGGGTGCTCGGTTCCTTCGTACTCTGTGAGGCTACAGTAAGACAGTCTCAGGGCAGACTTCCAGATTTGCAAAATCTGATGCAAAGGGACTTATTTAATCTCTGTTTTGTTTACACTTGTCAGTGTTCTGTTGGCCATAGCAAGTCATGTGGCTAAGACCAGAGTTGTCATGGGAGTAAGTTCAAACTGCATTACTTAATGGGAAGAAAGATGAGGAATTTGTGGCTTTAAAAATTTTTTTTCATTAGGGAATTTGTGAGTTCACAGAGCAGTCATGCATAAAATATAGGATGCCCATATACCACCTCAACACCAATACCTTGCATAACTGTCAAAAATTTGTTATAACTGATGATAGCACAATTTTATAGTTGTACTATTGACTGAAGTCTATGATTTAACTTAGGGTTCTTTGTTTATGTAGTGTGGTTCTATGGATTTTTTTTTTAATTCATTCTGTTACCATATAAACAATCTAAGATTTTCCCCTTTAGTCATATTCAGATACATATTCAGTGCAGTTAATTGCATTCACAAGGTTGTGCTACCACCAACATTACCAATGGTAAACATTTCCATTGTTTCAAATAGGAACACTGTTCATTTTAAGCCTTAACTTCCCATTCCCTATTCCTACACCAACCTCTGGTAACCTATTTTTGAGCTCCTGACTCTTTGAGTTTGCTTATTCTAATTGTTACAAACCAGTGAGATCATAGAATATTTGCCCTTTTGTGTCTGGCTTATTTCACTCAACATAATATCTTCAGGGTTCATCCATGTTCTTGCATGTATCAGGACCCCATTCCTTTTCATGGCTAAATATTCCAGAGATAGGTATACCATATTTTATTTATCCACTCATTGGTTGGTAGACATTTGGGTTGCTTCCATCGTTTGGCAATTGTGAATAATGCCTCTGAATATGAATGCAAATATCTTTTCCAGTCTCTGCTTTCAGTTCTTTCGGGTATATACCTAGTAGTGAGATTGCCAATCATATGGTAGTTCTGTTCAGCTTTCTGAGGAACCGACAAATTGTTTTCCACAACAGCTGCACCATTTTACATTGCCACCAGAATGAAAGGGTGTTCCTATTCCTCTACATCCTCTCCAGCACTTATTTTCCAGTTTTTTAATAGTAGCCATTCTAGTGGATTTAAAATGGTTTCTCATTTTGGTTTTGATTTGCATTTCCCTGATGGCTAATGATGTTTTTGGGTGCTTTCTGGCCATTTGTATAACTTTTTGGGAGTGATACCTATTCAGATCTTTAACCCACTTTTTAATTGAGTTGTTTATCTTTTTGTTGTTAAATTGAAGGATTTCTTTATATATTTTGAATAGTCAAATGTAGTCAGATGTAGTTTCCAAATATTTTTTTCTTATTGTATAGGTTGCATGTTACTTTCATGATAAAGTCCCTTGAAGAACAAAAGTTTTAAATTTTAATGTGGTTCCGTTTATCTATTTTTTTCTTTTGTTGCTTGTGCTTTGGGTGTAAAGTCTAAGAAACCATTGCCTACATAGAGTCCTGGAGATGTTTTTATACATTTTCTTCTAGGAAATGTTCTGGCTCTTATATTTAGGTCTTTGATCCATTTTGAGTTAATTTTTATGTACGGTGTGAGGTAGGGATCCACTTACATTCTTTTGGATATGGATATCTAGTTCCCCCAGCACTGTTTGTTGAAGAGTTATTGCTTCCCAATTGAGTGGTCTTTACCCCCTTGTTGAAAGTCATGTGGCCATAAATGTGAAGGTTAGTGCGTGAGCTGTCAGTTCAATTCCATTGGTCTGTATGTCTGTCTTTGTGCCAGTAACATGGTGTTTTGATATTTCTGTGGCTTTGTAATAAGTTTTAATATCAGGAAGTGTGACTCTTCAAACTTCATGCTTTTTCAAGATGACTTTAGCTATTCAGGGCCATTTACCTTTCTATATAAATTTAATGATTGGTTTTTCCTTTTCTGCAAAGAAGGTTTTTGGAATTTTGATTGGAATTGCATTGAATGTATAAATCACTTTGGGTAGTATTGACATCTTAATGGTATTTAGCTTCCCAGTCCATGAACACAGAATGGCCTTCTGTTTATATATAGGTTTTCTTTGATTTCTTTTAGCAATGTTTTGTAGTTTTCTGTGTACAAGTCGTTTACATCTTTGATTAGATTTATTCTTAGGTATTTGATTCTTTTAGTTGCTATTGGAGTGGAATTTTCTTCTTGATTTCTTGTTCTGATTAGTCATTGCTTGTATATAGAAACACAACTGATTTTTGGGTGTTGATCTTGTCCCCACCACTTTGCTGAATTCATTTATTAGCTCTAGGAGCATTGTGGTTTTTTCAGCATGTTCTGTATATAGAAACAAACCATCTGCAAATAGGGAAGGTTTTACTTCTTCATTTCAATTTGTTTTGTTTTTTTTGCTTGTACTGTATGGGCATCTGGTTAGGACTGTTTCTTTTTTTATTTTTCTCCCCTTCCCTGCCCCACCCCCCACAGTTATTTGCTCTGTATGTCCATTCGCTGTGTGTTCTTCTGTGTCCACTTGTGTTCTTGTCAGTGGCACCAGGAATCTGTCTCTTTTTTTGTGTGTCATCTTGCTGCATCAGCTCTCTGTGTGTGCAGCACCACTCCTGGGCAGGCTGTACTTTTTTTTTTTTCACGCTGGGCGGCTCTCCTTACAGAGCGCACTCCTTCTGCATGGGGCTCCCCTATGCAGGGGACACCCCCTGCGTGGCTTGGCACTCCTTGCGTACATCAGCACTGTGCGTGGGCCAGGTCATCACACAGGTCAGGAGGCCCTGGGTTTGAACCCTGGACCTCCCATGTGGTAGGTGGATGCTCTGTCTGTTGAGCCAAATCCGCTTCCCTCATTTCCAATTTGGATGCCTTTTTTTTTTGGCCTCATTGCTCTGGGAAGAATTTCCAGTACAGTGTTGAATACCAGTGGTGACAGTGGGCATCAGTGTCTTGTGCCTGATCTTAGAGGGAAAGCTTTCAGTCTTTCACCATTGGGTAAAATGTTAGCTGTGGGCTTTTATTTGCCCTTTATCATGGTGAGGAAGTTTCCTTCTATTCCTCGTGTTCTAATTTTATCAAGAATGGCTGCTCTGTTTGTCACATGCCTTTTCTGCATCAATTGAGATAATCATGTGGGTTTTTCTTCTTCCATTCTGTTAATGTTGAATATTGCATTAATTGATTTTCTTGTGTTGAACTACCCTTGCATCCCAGGGGTAAATCCTACTTGATCATGGCAAATAATTCTTTTAGTATACTGTTGGATTTGGTTTGCTAGTATTTTGCTGAGGATTTTTATATCTATATTCATAAGAGATATTGGTGTGCAGTTTTCTTTAGTTGTGGTATCTTTATTTGACTTTGTTATGAGGGTGATGTCAGCCATTTGCAATGAATTTGGGAGTGTTCCTTTCTCTTCAGCTTTTTAGAAGCGCTTGAGCAGAATTGCAGTTGTCTTCTTGGAATGTTATGTAGAATTCCCCTGTGAGGCAATCTAGTCCTGGGTTGTTTTTATTGTTGTCGGGAGGCTTTTCATTACTAATTGGTTTGCTGAGATCGTCTCTTTCTTTTGGAGTCAATGCAGATAGTTTGTGTGTTTCTAAGAATTTGTCCATTTCATCTAGGTTATCTAATATATTGGTGTACAGTTGTTCATAGTATAGTCTTATAGGCCTTTTTATTTCAGCAGTGTCAGTAGAAATATCCCCATTTTCGTTTCTGATTTTGGTTATTTGTATCCTCTCTTTTTTTCTTTATCAGTCTAGATAATAGTTTTAACTGTTCTTTTCAAAGAACAAACTTTTGGTTTTGTTGATTCTATTTTTTATTTTCTATTTCATTTATCTCTGCTCTAATCTTTGCTATTTCCTTCTGCTTGCTTTGAGTTTAGTTTTCTCTTTTTCTAGTTCTTCCAGTTGTTTTTTTTTGAGGTATGGGTGCTAGGAATTTAACCTGGGACCTCATATGTAGGAAGCCAGACACATCAGCTCCTCTGAGTTGTTTTTAGAAGGCACGGGAACCGAACCTGGGACATCCCTTGAAGGAAGCAGGTGCTCAACTGCTTGAGTCACATCCACTCCCAAGTTCTTCCAGCTTTGAGGATAGGTCTCTAATTTGAACTTTTCCTTCTTTTTTAATGTAAGCATTTAGAGTTATAAATTTTCCTCTCAGCATTGTCTTTGCTGCATCCCATAGTTTTGGTATGCTGTATTTTCATTTTCATTTGCCTTAAGATATTTCTTAGGAAATTTCCTTCTGATTTCATTGTTAACCCACTGGTTGTATAAGAGTAGTTGTTTTAATTTCCACAGATTTCTGCATTTATCATTTCTCCTTCCTCTTGATTTCTAGCTTCATTCAGTTGTGGTTAGAGAATATGCCTTGTGCAATTTCAGTTCTTTTGAATTTATTGTGACTTGTTTTCTGACCCAGCATCCTGGAGGATGATCCATGTGGATTTGAAAGAAATTTGTATTCTGTTTTTGTTGGGTGAAATGTTCTATACATGTCTGTTAGGTCTAGTTGGTTTAGAGTATCATTCAAGTCTTGTGCTTCCTTTTTGAATTACTGACTAGATGTCCTATCCATTATTGATAGTGGTATATTAAAGTCTCCTACTGTTAATACAGCACCATCAATTTATTTCTTCAAATCTGCCAGTATTTGCTTCACAGTTCTGCTCTTAGGTGCATATATATTTATAATTGTTACATCTTCCTGATGAATTCTGTTACTTACCAGTATATAATAACCATCTTTGTCCCTCTTAAGTGTTTTCGACTTAAAGTCTATTTTATCTGATATTAGTGTAGTCATCACTACACTACACTACAGCTTTCTTTTGGCTACTACAGGTAGCAGTTTGATGTTATTTATGAATTCAGAAAAAGATATTTGATTATGTTTGTAAACTGATCTGTTTCTCTGGGCATGATACCCTTTGATTGTATTAGATTCAGCTGAGATGGCTTTGATTAAATTATGTTAAGGTTAGGGAGGCAAATGTGGCTCGTGTAATTGAGTGTCTACCATATGTACAAATATATAAGTCTACCATGTACAAATATATAAATATATGTGCAAATATATAAAATAACAAGTACCAAAAAAAAAAAAAGTGAGGGGACAGAGGGGTATAGAAAAAGTATACATGTATGCTGTTGAAGTTACATTGGATTCAATTCCTGGGGCCTCCTGCTGAAAGCATGCTGGCCCATGCGGCTAGCTGGCCTGAGCTGAGAGCTGGCGCAGTGCGATGATGCAACAAAAAGAGACACAGAGGAGAGACAATAAGAGATACAGCACACCAGGGAGCTGAGTTGGCATAAGAAGGTCCCAGGATCCAGTTCCTGGTGCTGGCTAAAGAAAAGACAAGCAGACACAGAAGAACATAAGTGAATGGACACAGAGAGCAGACAACAAGGAGGCGGGGGAGGAGGGATAAATAAATAAATCTTTTTAAAAATTATGTTAAGATTAGGGCTTTAATTAGACCACTTCATTAAGGCGACTCAGTTTGAGTCTCTGTCCCCTTTGTGGGCTATTTAAACAGACAATCAAGGAGACACACAGAGAATTAGATGTGCAGAAAAAGACATGGCAGGGGAGAGAACTTGGTTTTGACGCTGGAGCCCAGGGGTGAGATGAGCCATTTGCTGGTAGATTACAACTGACTTTATGAAGAGACCAGCAGCTGAGAAGCCCTGAGAGACTAGCCTTATGCCAGCCTATAGCTGAGATGAGAAGAAGCTGAGCACACAGAGTCTGAAGAAGAGCAGGAAGACTGAGCCCTTGTAGAGATCAGCAACCATCTTGCTCTAACATGTGGCAGCAGACTTTGGTGGGGGAGTACCTTTTATGGTACCTTAAGCTGGACTCTTTGGGGCTTTGCTTTTACCCCAAATAAGCACCCTTTATAACAGCCAGTAGATTTCTGGTACTTTGCATCAGCACCCATTTGGCTGGCTAATACATTATGCATGGTATATTTTTTTCCACCCTTCCACCCTCATACTTCTTGTATTTTTAAATTTAAAGTGAGTCTCCTCCAGACAACATATAGGACAACTATGCTTTTTTCCCATTCTGTCAATCTCTGCCTTTTGACTGAAGAGTATAATCCATTTGCTTTTTTTGTTTTGTTTTTTTAATTGTTTTTCTTTTTTCCCATTTACTTTTTTTTTTTTTAATATTTATTTATTTATTTAATTCCCCCCTCCCCTGGTTGTCTATTCTCTGTGTCTATTTGCTGCGTCTTGTTTCTTTGGCCGCTTCTGTTGACGTCAGCGGCACAGGAAGTGTGGGCAGCGCCATTCCTGGGCAGGCTGCACTTTCTTTTGCGCTGGGCGGCTCTCCTTACAGGGCACACTCCTTGCGCATGGGGCTCCCCTACGCGGGGGACACCCCTGCGTGGCAGGGCACTCCTTGCGCACATCAGCACTGCGCATGGGCCAGCTCCACACGGGTCAAGGAGGCCCGGGGTTTGAACAGGGGACCTCCCATGTGGTAGACGGACGCCCTAACCACTGGGCCATGTCCGTTTCCCCCCATTTACTTTTAAAGTAACTAGTGAAAATACAGGACTTCTGCTGTTTTGCTATTTAGCCTTTGTAGGTCTTATACATCTTTTTTGTCACTCACTTTTATATTTAATTTTTTTGTGTTGTACCATATTGAGTGCCTTCTCATTTCAATCTCGATATATTTTTATCTATTTTCTTTTTCTTACCATGGGGTTAAAATTTAATATCCTAAATATGTGACAGTCATATTTAGTTTGATATCAACCTAACTTCAATAGCATACATATATACTTTTCCTATACCCCTCTGGCCCCTTACTTTTTTTTTGGTACTTGTTACCATTTATATATTTGAACATTTTATGACCAAAAACATAGATTTCTTTTTATTCATTTGTATTTTAGCACTTGTAGGAAGTGGATTTATGTACCAAACAATACACTATAATTATACCGGCATTTATAAATACAGAAATGGTAATCTTTACTGCAAGTCTATTTCTTTGTGCCACTTTAAACCACTGTCTAGTGTCCATTCCATTAAGCCTTAAGAACTCCCTTTAGCATTGCTCATAGGGCAGAGAATGTCTTAATCTCTCATTTTTTAAAAAATTGTTTGCTTCTGCCCCCACCCCCCAATGGCTCCCTCCTCTGTCTGCTCATTGTCTGCTCATCTTCTTTAGGAGGCACCAGGAACTGAACCTGGAACCTCCTGTGGTAGGCAGGCACCCAATTTCTTTTGAGCCACATTTGCTCCCTCTCCCTCATTTTTCTTTTATAACTGCTTTATTGAGGTATAATTAACATACCATAAAATTCACACATTTAAAATATATAATCCAGTGTTTTTTATAATTACAGAGTTGTGCAACTTCATCACTTTTGAAGTGATGATGCCCCCCCAAAAATTCCATACCAATTACCAATCAATCCCCGTCTCCCTTGCTACTCTGCTCATGGCAGCCTCTAATTTACCTTCTGTCTCTATGGATTTGCCTATTCTGAACATTTTCTATAAATGGAATCACATATAATTTTTTTTGCGTATGACTGATTTCTTTTACTCGACAATGTTTTCAAGATTCATTATACATACTGTAGCATATATCAGTATTTCACTTATTTTTATTGCCAAATAATATTCCATTGTTTAGATACATTACATTCATAAGTTGATGGGCATTTTGGGTTGTTTCCACTTTTGTACTATTAAGAATAATGCTTGAGATTCCTGATCAAACTTTCGTGTAGACATATGTTTTACTTTTTCTTGATTATATAATTAAAAGTGGGATTGCTGAGCCATACGGTAACTCTATTTTTAACACTTTGAGGAGCTGCCAAACTATTTTCCAAAGTGGTTACCTTATTTTATAATCGCACCAGTAATGTACTATGGTCAAATATTTCACATCCTCACCAATTCTTGTTATTGCAGGGTTCTATTATTTTTTTGTTTATGCCTCATTTTTTGAAAGGAAGTTTCGCCCGATATAAAATTATTGACTGGCACTTGTTTTCTTTCAGAACTTTAAGTATTTCACCCCACAGCCTTCTTGCCTCTGTAATTTCTGATGAGAAGTAGGCACTCAGTCTAATTGGGACTCCCTTGTATGTAACACCTTGCTTTTGTCTTGCAACTTTTAGAGCTCTCTCCTTTTCCTTTGAATTCAGTAGCATGATCAATATATGACAGGGTGTATTTTTCTTCATGTGTATCCTATTTGGTGTTCTCTGAGCTTCTTGAATGTGTATATTCACATCTTTTGCAAAGTTTGGAAAGTTCTCTGTCATTATTTAACTATTTCTTCTGCCCTTTTCTCTCTTTCATCTCTGTCTGGAGCTCCCATTATGCATATATTGGTGAGCTTGATGGTGTCTTATAGCTATCTTAGGCTCTTTTCACTTTTTTTTATTTTTACTACTATTGGAATAATGAAAATGCTCTAAAAATAATTGGAGTGATAAATGCACAACTATGTGATTATACCAAATACCATTGATTGTACACTTTGGGTGGACTTATGCTTTATGATTATATATCAATAAAATTGTTAAAGTGATCTCCAAGGGTCAGTGTTTTGAGGTTATGTAAATTAGCATAAATATTCAGAAAATGGGATCCTCTCCATGTCTGCAGTATTCTTCCATTTCCTCATTTCCTGTAACCTATATGTCATTATAAACAAAAGCCCCTTGTCAACAAAAATTATTTTCACTTTTAATAATTCTTTTTTCTTTCTGCTCCTCAGCCTGACTCATTTCACGTGTCTTCAGGTTCACTGATTCTTCTTCCAGCTCCCATATGCTCTTTTTTTTTAACTTGAGAAGTTGTGTTTATAAAACAATCATACATACCATACCCCACCACCAACACCTTATATTGTTGTGACACATTTGTTACCACTGATGAAAACATCATCATACTATTACTGCTATCTATGGCCCATAGCTTATATTTGGTATATTATTGCCACAAACTATCTATTTTAGTTTGTCAGAGGGCTGCAGATGTAAAGTAACAGAAATGTGTTCGCTTTTATAAAGGGTATTTATTTGGGGTAAAAGCTTACAGTTCCAAGGCCATAAAAAGTCAAACTCAAGGCACCGTAAGAGGTGCTTTCTTACCCAAGTCAGCTGACACGAGTTGAAGTAAGATGTCAGGCATTTCTGCCTGGTCTCTTCCTTCCCCCTCCAGGCTGTACCATTTCCCAGAGCTCCACAGTAGACAACCAGGCACAGGGCTTGTCTCTTACTGGGCCTTCTCTCTCAGGCTCAGCTACTACACTTTCTTTCCAATTTCAACTGCGAGCTCTCAGGCATATGGCTCATCTTCCCCAGGGCCTCAGCTCTTTGAGCCTCTCCTTTCTCTCACATGCCAGGATCAAAAATGGCAGAGCTCTTTTTCCCGATATGTCTCTGATTTCTATTAGACCCAGCAAGAGGGTGGACCCTCAATGTGAGTTATGCCTCATTGAGGTAGTCCAGTTGAAAAGGTCCCACACCCACAGGAGTGGACTAGCCCAGAAACATCATTTTTCTCTTTTTGGGATTCAGAGAATAATTTCACCCCCTCCCCCATGCTATTATTAACACTATGTTTTAGTGTTGTATATTTGTATAGTCAGTGAGTGAATGTTCTCGTATTTGTACTGTTAACTACAGCCCATCATTCAGCATGGGGCTCACTCTGATAGGTGGTCCCCTTCCTTGTACAATCTGTCCACTGTGTACTTGCAGGGTCTCTCAGCTTCACCACAGAGATGTGCCGTCATCAGCTCATTGCACCTCTGAACGCTTTCATTACTCCAGAAAGAAAAACCCCATACTTCTTAAACACCCCCACTGTAGACCTTAGCATTGATATGCTACCTTCTTTGCCACTGCTGTAAAAATATTATAGTATTACTACTAAATATAGTCTATACAAATATAGTCTATACAACTATACAAATAAGTTGTATTTTTCCATGTATCTCCATATTCTTAACACCTTGTAATAGAGGAAAATTCTTTTGTTTATACTCTTAACCACAGTCATCATCCACTACTGAAGTCATTATATTATATAGTCACTAGATTATCCTCAAGCATTCTTTCAATTGACATTAACCTCCCTAGACTACTGCATTATACTCACTGTAGTGTGTTACCATCAACTCTATCTGTTTCCCCACATTTACAATCTACTTATTAAACATTCTACGTACATTCAGCATCAGCTCCCCCTCTCAGCCTACATTCTTTTTTTTTTTTTTTATTGACTTTGTAATAATATTACATTAAAAATATATATGTGAGGTCCCATTCAACCCCACCCCCCCACCCCCCCTCTCCCCCCCCAGCAACACTCGTTCCCATCATCATGACACATCCATTGGATTTGGTAAGTACATCTTTGGGCACCTCTGCACCTCATAGACAATGGTCCACATCATGGCCCATACTCTCCTCCATTCCATCCAGTGGGCCCTGTGAGGATCCACGATGTCCGGTGATCACCCCCAAGGCGCCATCCAGGGCAGCTCCACGTCCCAAATACGCCCCCACCTCTCATCTCTTCCTGCCCTTCCCCATACCCATCGTCCACCATGTCCACTTTTCCCAATCCAATGCCACCTCTTCTATGTGGACATTGGATTGGTTGTGTCCATTGCACCTCTATGTCAAGAGGAGGCTCAGATTCCACATGGATGCTGGCTGCCATCCTCCCATTTTCAGTTGTAATCACTCTAGGCTCCATGGTGTGGTGATTGTCCTTCTTCAACTCCATCTTAGCTGAGTGTGGTAAGTCCAATAAATCAGATTGTAGGTGCTGGAGTCTGTTGAGGCTCAGGACCTGGCTATCACATTATCAGTCCAGAGATTCAAATCCCCTAACTATATCTTAAACCCCAACGTTAACTGCACCTCCAGCAGATTAGTATGAAAGTCTTATGAAGGGAGATCCCATCTGAGTCCAGATTCATCACACATAAACACCATTTCCAGAGAGGGGCCATCTGCCCTGGTAGTAAACCCCATCGGCCATGACCATAACTCTCATGGGTCTCTTTAGCCTTCATAGGAACCAATATCTGGGGGTTGTATCTGCTTTATCTGTCTCTCTGACTCTGCTCAGTTGTGCATGAGGGCAATCCTTCTGCCAGCCTCCAGACTCTTTTTTAGAAACTCGTAGCCATATAAACTCATTTCTCCTTTCCATTTCCCCCTTACTTTAGGTCAAACAGCATTTTAAAGTCATGTTATTTTATGTAGACATGGATATTCTGCTGATCAGCCTACATTCTATCTCCTAGTAACCTATACTCTAAAATTTAACTCTATGAGTATGCTTACCATAATGAGATCATTTTAATGAGACCATACAGTATTTGTCCTTCTGTGTCTGGCTTATTTAAATCAGCATAATGTCTTCAGGGTTCATCCATGTTGTCATATGCCTCCTGACGTCATTGCTTCACAGAGGCTGCACAATTTTTCATTGCCACCAACAGCGAAGGAGTGTTCTGATTTCTCAGCATCCTCTCCAGTACTTGTAGTTTTCATTTTTTTCCCATAATGCCCATTTTGTAAGGTGTGAAATGATATCTCATTGTACTTTTTTTAAACAAATCTTATTGATACATATTAATAAAGCATAAATCCATTCAAAGTATACAATCTGGTATTTGGTATAATCATATAGTTGTGCATTCATCACTTCAATTATTTTTAGAGCATTTTCCTTTTTCCAGTAATAATAATAAATAAAAACAAACAAAACCTCATCACCTCTCAATCTCTCTATGCTTTGCCGTATACAGCTGCTATTCTGTTTCCTTCTCTTTAGTATATTTTTATTTATGTTTTGTCAGTCTTATATGCAGTACCAACTGTATTCATATTTTAAATGAGTTTCACTGTTATACAGTCCCATGTTACATTTTTTAGCTTTCTTTCTAATACATGTCCTCAGACTTTCCCTTTTGACCATTGTCATACCCATTTAATAGCTTTGCTAGTCAGAAACACCATAATGTGCTCTCTCCATTTCCATTCATTTCCAAAGATTTGCAAGCAGTCTTTTAACCAGTTGTGTACAGATCAACTGTCAGCTTTCCATTCTCTGCCCTCCTTCTATTTTCTGGTGACCTAGATTCTAATTATTGATTCCATGACTTTACATCATGTATTTAGTTCATAATAGCGTAGTCATACAGTATTTGTCCTTTTGTGTCTGGCTTGCTTTACTCAACATAATGTCCTCCAGGTTCATCCTTGTTGTCATATGCTTCACGATTTCACTTCTTACTGATGCATAACATTCCATCGTGAATACACCACAATTTCTTTATCCCTTCATTGGTTGATGGGCACCTGGGTTGTTTCCAACTTTTGGCAATTATGAAAACGCTGCTATGACATCGATGTGCAGATGTCTGTTTGTGTCTCTGCTCTCAGTTCTTCTGGGTATATACCCAGTAATGGTATTTCTGGGGCCCATGGTAAGTCTATATTTGACTTCCTTAGAAACTGCCAAACAGTCCTCCACAGTGACTACCATTCTACCTTCCCACCAACAGTGAATAAGGATTCTTAACTCTTCACCTATTTCTCCACATCTTCTTTAACATTTACAGTTTTCCAGCTTAATAGGGGCCAGTCTAATAGGTATGAAATACCTCATTGTAGATTTGATTTGATTTGATTTGCTAGCGATATTGAACATTTTTAAATGTGTTTTTTGCCATTTGTATTTCTTCTTTGGACAATTGTCTTTTCAAGTCTTTAGCCAATTTTTTAACTGGGTAGTTTGTCTTTTTATTGTTGAGTTGTTGATCTCTTTGTATATCATGGATATTAAACCCTTATCAGATATGTGATTGCCAAATATTTTCTTCTACTGAGTCAGCTGCCATTTCACCCTTTTGACAGAGTCCTTTGAGATACAAAAGGGTTTAATTTTGAGAGGGCCTCCCATTTATCTATTTTTTCTTTTGTTGCTTGTGCTTTGGGTCCAACGTTTAAGAAATGCCGCCTCCCACAAGATTTTGAAGATGTTTCCCTACATTTTCTTCTAGGACTTTTATGGTGGTTGCTTTTATATTTAGGTCCTTGATCCATTTTTACTTAATTTTTGTATGAGATATGAGCTAGGGGTCCTCTTTTTTTCTTTCGTATGTGGCTATCCAGTTCTCCCAGCGCCATTTGTTGTGGGCTGTTCGGGCCCACCTGGGAAGGCTTGATTGCCTTGTCAAAAACCACTTGACTGTAGATGAGAAGGTCTGTTTCTTAGTTCTCAATTCAGTTCCATTGTTCAGTCTGTCTATCTTACTGCCCATACCATGCTGTTTTTACCACTGTAGCTAAGTAGTATGTTACAGTAATATGCTACAAAATGGGAGTCCTCCAGCTTTGTTCTTTTTTATGATATTTTTCGTTATCTGGGGCCCCTTACCCTTTCAAATAAATTTTGAAGACAGAACATCTGAATTGGTAAAGACAGGAGAATAGAAAGAGAAGAGAATGGAAAAAATGGAACAGGGTCTCGGGGATTTGAATGACAACAGAAAATGCACAAACATACACATTGTTGCTGTCCCAGGAGAAGAAGAGAATGGAACAGGGGCAGAAAGAATATTTGAGGAAATGATGACTAAAAACTTCCCAACCCTTATGAAAGATATAAATATCTCATTGTACTTTTGATCTGATTTCCCTAATAGCTAGTTGTATTGAGCATCTTTTCATGTGCTTTTTGGCCATTTGTATTTCTTCTATGGAAAAATGTCTGTTCAGGTCTTCTGCCATTTTTTAATTGGATTGCTTGTCTTTTTATTGTTAAATAGTATGATTTCTTTATATATTGTGGAGATCAAACTCTTACTGGATATGTGGTTTCTGAAAATTTTCTCTCATTGAATGACTCCTTTTTACCTACTAAACAAAGTTGAAGCATAAAAGTTTTTAATTTTGAGGAGGTTCCATTTATCTGTTTTTTCTTTCATTTCTCATGCTTTCTGTAAGCTTTAAGAAACCACCATCTACTACAAGACCTTGAAGATGTTTCTCTACATTTTCTTCTAGGAGTTTTATAGTTATAGCTTTTATATTTAGGTCTTTGATCCCTTGTTATTTAATTTTTGTAGAGGCTGTGAGATAGGGAGTCTTCTTTCTTTCTTTTAGCTATGGATATATGGGTCTTCCAGCACCATTGTTGAATAGACTGTTCAGGAGAAATTTCACTGCCTGACCTTGAAACATTACAAAGCTACAGTGGTCAAAACAGCATGGTACCTGCATAAAGATAGATACATCGATCAGTAGAATAGAATTGAGAATCCAGAAATGAACCATCACCTCTACGGTCAACTTGTTTTTGACAAACCTACCAAATCCATCTTAATGGGACAAAACAATCTCTTCAACAAATGGTGCTGGGAGAACCGGATATCTATAACCAAAAGAATGAAAGAGGACCTCTGTCTCACTCTCTATTGAGTCAACTAAAAATGGATCAAATTGGGCAAAAGACTTGAATAGACATTTGTCCAAATAAGAAATACAAATGGCAAAAAAAATACATGAAAAAATGTTCAGCATCACTAATGATTGGGGAAATACAAATCAAAACTAAAGTGAGATATTTCACACTTATCAGAATGGTCACTGTTAAAAAGACAGGGAACTACAAGTGTTGGAGAGGATGTGGGGTGATAGGAACACTTATTCACTGTTGGTGGGAATGCAGAATGGTACAGCCACTGTGGAGGACTGTTTGGCAGTTCCTAAAGAAGCTTAAAGACTGGCCATGTGACCCTGCAATACCACTGCTGTGTATATACCCAGAAGAACTGAGAACAGTGACAAACGTTTGCACACCAATGTTCATAGTGGCATTATTCATGATTGCCAAAAGATGGAAATAATCCAGGTATCCATGAACAAATGAATGGGTAAACAAACTGTGCTGTATTCACATGTTGGAATATTATGCAGCTGTGAGAAGAAGTGAAGTCATAAAGCACACGACAACATGGATCAATTTGGAGAACATTATGTTGAACGAAGCAAGACAAACACAAAAGGACAAATACTGTGTGATTGTGTTACTATGAACCAAATATATTGTGTAACGTATTGTATGATTAAAAAATTCATATGTATCCAGTACTCTTAATTGAGAAATGTATATTTTTATTCAACTGTGTTTTGTTTTTCTTTTTTTTTTTAAAGATTTATTTATTTATTTAATTTCCCCCCCCTCCCCTGGTTGTCTGTTCTTGGTGTCTATTTGCTGCGTCTTGTTTCTTTGTCCGCTTCTGTTGTCGTCAGCAGCACGGGAAGTGTGGGCGGCGCCATTCCTGGGCAGGCTGCTCTTTCTTTTCACGCTGGGCGGCTTTTCCTCATGGGCGCACTCCTTGCGCGTGGGGCTCCCCCACGCGGGGGACACCCTTGCGTGGCACGGCACTCCTTGCACGCATCAGCACTGCACGTGGGCCAGCTCCACACGGGTCAAGGAGGCCCGGGGTTTGAACCACGGACCTCCCATATGGTAGACAGACGCCCTAACCACTGGGCCAAAGTCCGTTTCCCTTGTTTTTCTTATTAAATTATATTTTCAATTATTAAATGTACAAAATAAAGTTTAAAAAAAAGAAAACTGTTCAGAGCCAGCTTATCAAAAATCACTTGACTGTAGATGTGAGGGTGTATTTTCGGTATCATGCTGTTTTTACCACTGTAGCTACATAATATGCTTTAAAATCAAGGAGTTTTAAAGACTTTTTTGCTATTTGGGGTCCCTTACTTTTCCAAATAAATATGGTAATTGGCTTTTCCAGTTTTGCAAAAAGGCTTTTGGAATTTTTATTAGGATTACTTTGAATCTGTAAATCTGTTTGAGTCTGGATAGAATTGACATCTTAATGATATTTAGTTTTCCAGTCCCTGAACACAGAATGTCCTTGCATTTATGTATGTCTTCTTGATTTCTTTTAGCAATGTTTTGTAGTTTTCTGAGTATAGGTTTTTTTTGTTCTTGGTTACATTTATTCTTAAATAATTATTTCTTTGAGACACTATTACAAATAGAATTTTTTTTCTGACTTCCTCCTCAGGTTACTAATTAGTAGTATATAGAAATATTATTGATTTTTGTGTGTTTATCTTGTATCCTGCCACGTTTCTGAGCTTGTCTGTTGGTTTAGCAAATAACTGAGCTTTATTGTGGATTTTTCAGGATTTTCTAGGTATTCTATATTATCAGTGAATAGGGAAAGTTTACTTCGTCCATTCCTGTGGGATACCTTTTACTTTTTTGCTTGCCTAATTGCTCTAGCTAGAACCTCTAGCAAAATATTGAATAACAGTGTTGACATTGGGCTTCCTTGTCTTGTTCTTGATCTCAGAGGGAAGCTTTCAGTGTTTTATCATTGAATAAAAGGTTTGCTGTGGGCTTCTCATATATGTAGTTTAATATTGAGAAAGCCCTTCCAAAAAACTGAACAGGAAAGAATGCTACCAAACTCATTCTATGAAGTCAAAATCACCCTAACACCCAAATTAGATAAAGCTGGTATGAAAAAAGAAAATTACAGACCAATATCTGTAATGAATATAAATGCAAAAATCCCCAACAAAATACTTGCAAACCGAATCCAAAAGCATATTAAAAGAATTAAACACCATGATCAAGGGTCTTTTATCCCATGTATACAAGTTTTTCCAACACAAGAAAATCAATTAGTGTGATAAACCACATTAATTATTTTGAAGAAGAAAAATCAAATGTTCTCTTGATTGATGCAGAAAAGGTGTTTGACAAAATACAGCATACTTTCTTGATAAAAACCTTCAAAAGATAGAAATAGAAAGAAGCTTTGTCGATATGGTAAAGTGCATATATCAAACCCACAATTAACATTATATTAGTGGTCTCCTGCTGAGATCAGGAATAAGCCAAGGATACCTGTTGTCACCAGTGTCATTCAGTATTTTGCTAGAAGTTCTAGCTAGAGCAATTAGGCAAGATACAGAAATAAAAGGCACCCAAGTAGGAAAGGAAGTAAAACTTTATTTGCTGTTGATATGATCCTATATCTAGAAAGTCCTGAAAAATCCACAACAAAGATATTAAAACTAATAGATGAGTTCAGCAAAGTGGTTTTAACAAGATTAATACACAAAAATCAATACAGTTTCTGAGCACTATTGATGAGCAGTCTGAGGAGGAAATCAGAAAAAAAAATGGATATATTTTAGTGACTAAAAGAGTGAAATATTGGAACATAACCAAGAACATAAAAGACCTATATTCAGAAACCTAAAAAACATTGCTAAAAGTAACCGAAGAAGACTTAAATAAGTGGAAGGACATTCTGTGTTCAGGGATTTGAAGACTAAATATTGTTAAGGTGTCAATTCTACCCAGACTGATTTACAGATTCAATGCAATCCCAATAAATTTCCCAACAGCCTCTTTTGCAGAAATGGAAAAGCCAATTATCAAATTTATTTGGAGAGGAATGGGGCCCAAATAGCAAAAAATGACTTTTATTTTTATTTTTTTTAAAGATTTATTTTATTTATTTCTCTCCCCTTCCCCCCATTGTCTGCTCTCTGTGTCCATTCACTGTGTGTTCTTCTGCATCCACTTGCATTATCCGGCGGAACTGGGAAACTGCGTCTCTTTTTTGTTGCATCATCTTGCTGTGTCAGCTCTCCATGTGTGTGGCACCATTCCTGGGCGGGCTGCGCTTTTTTCACATGGGGCGGCTCTCCTTGTGGCACGGACTCCTTGCATGTGGGGTACCCCTACGTGGGGGCGCCCCTGCATGGCACAGCACTCCTTGCGTGTGGCAGCACTGCGTGTGGGCCAGCTCACCACATGGGTCAGGAGGCCCTGGACTCTCCATATGGTAGATGGATGCTCTATCAGTTGAGCCACGTCCGCTTCCCAAAAAATGACTGTAAAAAGTATGACCTTGGAGGGCTCTCACTCCCTGACTTTAAAGGATATTACTTAGCTACAATGGTAAAAATGGCATGGTACTGGCATAAAGATAGATAAATTGACCAATGAAACCGAACTGAGAACTCGGAAATAGACCCTCACATCTACAGTCAAGTGATATTTCAGAAGGCTGTTAATTAAGCCCACCCAGCTGCATTAAGAACAGTCTGCTCAATAAGTGGTCCTGCGAGAACCAGATAGCCTTATCCAAAGGAAAGAAAGAGTCCCCCTATCTCACACCTTATGCAAAAATCATATAAAATGGATCAACGCCTTGCAGTTCTCTTTTTAATTACGACTTTTTTTGTTTGTTTTCATTTTTGCGGCTATTCTAATAAGTGTGAAGTGGTATCTCATTGTAGTTTTGATTTGCATTTCCCTAGTCACTAGTGATATTGACTTGTACAAAATTGGTAAAAAGAATGTTTATTAATCTATGGAAATGAATAGAAAATGTGAAAGTCCAACATGATGTCTGTGACTAGCAATTCTATTATGTGGGCATGTGGGTTTAAAAGGAAAGACCAAGGTCATGTATATTACTAAAAGGAGAGAAAAAATATATAACATGGAACTGTATAGCATAGTAAAACCACATGTGAAATATGAATATGGGTAAAATTGCGTATATAAGACTGTTTTTCTTTGAAATTGAACAAATATATGTTAATACTACAAAATGTTAATATCAGAGGAAAAAGCCATTATGCTAAGTGAAAGAAACCAGATACAAAGTACTACAATTGTATGATTCCATTTATATGAAATGTAATTATAAATCAATTTATAAAGAAGTTAGATCAGTGGTTATGTAGTGCTGGGGAAGGACTGCTAAGGGATGTGGAGTTTTTCTTTTTGGAATAGTGAAATTATTCTAAAATTTTTTTGTAGGGATGAATACATAACCTTGTGATTATACTGAAAGGCATTGATTATACACTTTGGCTAGATCATATGGTATATGAATATATCTCAATAAAACTGCTTAATAAAAAATAAGTGATTGTGCAAAAATAGGCTAAAATAACCACTGTGTACAGCAGGGGAAGCATAGAGAGATTGAGGGGTGAAGAATTTTCTTGTTAGTTTTTTTATGTAGTTTTTAGAATTATTATTGAAATAATGAAAATGCTCTAATGATGATTGATGATGAATGCACAACTGGCTGATCATACCAAATACCATCTAATGTACACTTTGGCTCAATTGTGTGCTTTAGTAATATGTATCAATAAAATTGATTTATTAAAAAAAATGGGTGAAAGACCACAATAAAATATCTACAACCATAAAACTCCTAAAAGAAAATGTAGGAAAGAAAGAGAACCCCTATCTCACACCTTATAGAAAAATCAAATAAAAATGGATCAAGATGTAGGAAAACATTGTCAAGATCTTGTGGTATGCAGTAGTTTCTTAAACTTTACATCCAAAGCATGAACAACAAAAGAAAAAATAGGTAAATGGGACCTCCTCAAAATTAAACACTTGTTCTTCAAAAGACTTTGCCAAGAGTAAAAATGCAACCTACTCAATGGGAGAAAATATTTGGAAACCACATACCTGATAATGGTTTGATATCCGTGTTTATAAAGAGATCATAAAACTCAATGATTAAAAGAAGCAACCCAATTAAGAAATGGGCAAAGTACTTGAATAGGCATTTCACCAAAGAGGAAATACAAATGAATGATAAAAAAGCATATGAAAAAATGTTCAACATCACTAGCTGTTAGGAAAGTACAGATGAAAACTACAATGAGATACCATTTCACTCCTTATAGAATAGTCTTTATTTAAAAAAACAAAAACAGAAAACTACAAGTAGTGGAAAGGATGTGGAGAAACAGGAGCACTCCTTCACTGTTGATGGGAGTGTAGAATGGTGCACTTGGTGGAACACAGTTTGGCAGTACTTCAAGAAGCTGAATATAGAACTGCCATATGATCCAGCAATCCTGTTACTAGCAATATTCTAAGAAGTGAAAGCAAGGATGCAAGCAGACATTTGCACACCTATGTTCATAGCAGCATTATTCACAGTTGCTAAAAAATGGAAACAACCCAAGTATCAACTAATGAATAAACAAAATGTGGTATACACACTAGTGGGATACTTATTTAGCTGTAAGAAGAAATGAAATTGGGATGTATATGGCACCGTGGATAAATGTAGAGGATATTATGTTGGAATGAAGTAAGCCTGACGCAAAAGGACAAATGTTGTATGGTCTCACTAATATGAACTAAATATGAGTAAACTCATGAGGTAAACTCTGGAGTGTAGGTTACTGGGAAATAGAAGGTGGATTGAGAATGGGAGGAGATGCTTAATGTATGTAGCATTATTAAGAAGGTTAATTGTAAAAGTGTGAAGTGCTGGAGTTGGTGTATACCCAGGAGACCTGAATCTCTGGACTGTCCATGTAACAGCCAGGCCCTAAGACTTAGCAGACTTGTAACTCTTACCCTCTGGTTTATTGGACTTACCCAGCCAGGTAACAGGGAGGTGAAGAAGATCAACCACCACACCAAGGAGTCAAGAGTACCTACAACTGCAAGCAGGAGAATTGCTTCCATCATCCATGTGGAATCTAAGCCCCCTCTTGATATAGAGGTGGAGTGGACATCACCATCCCAGGGTCCACAGGATGGAGGAATAGAGTATGGATTAGAGTGGACTTACTGATATTCTATTCTGAAACTATTGTGATTAGTAATGGAAGAAATTGTAGTATTGATGTGGAGAATGTGACCACAATAGCTGCTGAGGTTAGGGAGAGGGAAGAAGAGATATGATGTGGGGGCATTTTCAGGACTTGGAGTTGTCCTGGGTGGTACTGCAGGGACAGACGCTGGACATTGTGTGTCCTGCCATGGCCAACTGGGTGGACTGGGGGAGAGTGTAAACTACAATGTAAACCACTATCCATGTGGTGCAGCAGTGTTCCAAAATGTATTCACCAAATGCAATGACTGTGCCATGATGATGAAAGAGGTTGTTGATGTAGGAGGGGTGGGGTGAGGGGAGTAGAGGGTATATGGGGATCTCTTATATTTTTTGAATATAACATTTTAAAAAAATAGAGAAGAAAATTGTGAAAGTGTAGAATGAATATAGAGTTGAGAGTAACACATTATAATGACTATAACGCTGCTAATTTATAGATGTGATTGTTGGTGAAAGGGGTAGTCTGTAGATATAAATGTTAATTGAAAGGAAACTAGAGAATAATCTAGGGTATGTATAAGAGTGATATCAGTGGTGCATGAAGATTGTGGTTAACAGTATAAATATGAGAATGTTCTTTTACAAAGTGCTAAGAATAAGGTGATACATGGGAAAATTACAACTGATGGTAACTTATGGATGACGGTTAACAGTAATGTAGTAGTCTGCAGCAATGGCAAGAAGATATTTTTTCAATACTAAGGGACAACAACGGTGGTTGTATAAGGGAGTATGAGATTTTTCCCATTGGAATAATAAAGACTTTGTAAAACCGACTGAGGTGATGACGGCACAACTCTGGATGAAAATGAAAGCCACTGAGTGTGCATTTTGAATATATTGTACAAAGTAGGGAACTTCTTAACATAGGAAAGCCAGTGGTGGATGGTGGACTGAAATTAACAGGATAAATATGAAAACGTTTTCTCCTGAATGATAGCAAATATGTAATACTAATCTAGGATGTTAATAATTGGGTGGGTTAGAGAAAAATACACCAAATGTAAGATATGGGCTATAGTAATATTTTCACAATGCTTTTTCATAGTTTGTAACAAATGTTTGACAACAGTTCAACTTGGTGGTAGGGAGATATATGGGCACCTTGTAAGATGATATGCATATTTGTTTTGTAAATGCACAAATTTTACTATACATTTATTGTTAATGTATGCTCATGTATGAACGATATACTTCAATAAAATTTTATTTAAAAAAGATAACTACATGGCCTATTTAAGATGATATTAAACTTCCATTTTGAGATTAATTAAACTGAGATTTAGGGAGCTTCATTAACCTCTCCAAGGTTATAGCACTGTTAGATGAATATGTCAGAGTCTAAGAATTTCTAATAACCAGCCCTGCTCTCTTTCTACAGTACAGCTTTGTGAAGGAATAAAAAAAAAGCAAACAATAAAATAAGCTTTGAATTTTGAAATTTTGTTAAAATATATTCTAAACATGAAATTGATGTCATATTTGTTTTTTTTATTTGTAGTATTTGATAGAAATCTTGCATGGAATAGGATTTGTTCTTCCCATACTTCTGAGCCAATGGAAAAATGGAAAGCAAAACTAAAGCAAGTTGAAGAACGAGCATCCCATTATGAGAGGACACCTTTGTCCTCTGTGTATAGACCAAGGTTGTCTAAGCCTGAAGAACCACCCTCCATCTGGAAATTATTTTATCGACAAACTCAAGCTTTTAATTTTGTTAAAAGCTGTAAGGAGGTAATTGTCTTATCCCTATCCTTTTTTTTTTAAAGTTACTATAATTTAAAAACTCTTAAAGATCTATTATATGTCTTTACTTTCATACCATGTACAGGAGAATTTCATTGCAGTCTTAATATCACATGAATTAGGAAAAAAAATCCCTATAAATCATTAACCATTTAATTTATATTAATCATGAAGAAGAATGACATATCTAGTGCCAATTATTTTTAAAAATTTATAATGCTGTTGAAGTGAAGCTGTGCTTAAAGAAAGTGACCATATTTATGGAATGAAAAATAATAGAATGACTAAGTGAAAGAGTAAAACTAAAATAATAACCACAGAAATATGAGGAAATGAGTGAGTACAGTATGAGGTTTTTAGGAAGTAATTAGGGAAAACAGAATTGAATTTAAGAGGTAGGAAAAGAAAATGCCTCAATATTAATAGCTTAGAAGTACCCTAGAACCTAAATCATAGTGCCAAAACAGACTTGTTTTTCTTTCTACTGTTTCCTTTGTGTTTTATAGTAGTAAGTGGATTTATCATCATAATTGCCAACACATTAGGCAAGTGGGAGAAAGAAGTGCTTGCTATCTGCCAGCATAACACAGGTCATTGTGCTAAATAATAAATTAAAAGATATGTATGGTACATCATTTTTTGGTCGCTATGAAGAACATAAAGAAGTATAATGAAAAGATGCATATATGAAATCTAATATAAATGTATTATGATTCTGTTCATTGATGCTATATAAAAGCTATAGTGCTCTTTCCCTAATAAAGAGTTGTTCACTCAAATCTCATCAAAATAGTTTGGAAAATATAAGAAAATCTTTTCTTACTCATTTTGTGTAAATCTATTTCAGGCATCAGAAATTAAAATATTGACAGAAATCTGATTCATTTTAAACTGAATTTTAAAAAAGACTCAAGAGTGTGATTGTTGGACTTGCCGAATATTAATCTATAATGGTTTTTTTTTTAATAAGACCAGGCAACTGAGTCCTCCTACGGTTTTTCATATGGAAAGGGGAGTTTAGTTCCTTCGTATGCTCAATAGCTACCTTTAAGTGGAAACAAAAAGAATTTGTGTTTGTATTCCTTTATTAGAAGAAACGTTTCACAGGAGACACCAATAATTATATTTAATCAAGTATTGTAGTAATTAACCTTTAAAAAATTGGTTCCCACATGTATTTTCATATGTACTAGAGAATTTCTTTAATTAATCTTAGCCCAAACAATTTATAATAATGCTTAGGTTTTTTGAAAAATAAGTTTAATGCCATAAAAACTAGCAAGTAAAACTATAACTATAAAAAAAAAGTCAAATGAGTAAATGAATTACAAGTGGTTATCTTTTTTTAACCTCTTTTTAAAATCTGCATATTCTGATTTCTTCTTCCTTGAACATGTATTACTTGAGTGATTAAAAATAAATACATTTAAATAATTAGGTTTTTATTTTCATAGTGATTATTCTAGTGATTATTTTCTTGGTACCAGTGGTCAGATTTCTAGAATTTGGTAAAATTCTTTGTGAACATTGAATAGCAGCAGTTGAATTTTGTTTTGCATTTTCTTAATTTTAAAATATATTTTTGATTTTATAAAGGAAGTTCATGTATTTGCTTTGGAATGCAAAGTGGGAGATGGACAACGTATTTACCTCGTAACAACCTATGCTCAACTTTGGTTTTACTATAAATCCCGGTGGGTATTTTGTTATGGAAGAACTACACATCAAGCTAAAGTTACATTTCCTCTGTCTAGTAATTTTTGTGAAATTTATACTGACTGAATTGATTTTCACATTTCTTGACCACAAAATTAATTAATTCTTTGCAATTAGAATTCCCTTGTTATAGCAACTTTGAATTATCTCACCTGATGTTAGAAGAAAACCATATATAGTCAATTATACTTACGTGGTAATTATGTTCTAATTTAGAATACTGAACCATTGTCCCTAGGGGAAAAACAGGGTTAGATTTCTCAGAGACCCAGGCCACATTTCCTCAACTGATCAATACATAATCTTGTTTAGGTGTGTTTTTGTTTTAAGACACCTTATATATTTTTTGCTTCTTTTTTAAATTTGCACACAATTACTTCAGAAATTTTGTTCCACCAGCCTTTTAGAGACTGCTCCCATTTAATTCTATCTGAAAACAGTTATCATTGCACTCAGAAGATTTAGAGCAACATTTAAATAAAGGTGAACATAAATTTAAGCAAGTTTAGTCATAAATTGTATTGGGGCACAGGGAATTGGGACTCATTAAATAAGATGTTAATTTTTGCACATCGAACTCAGCCGGAGCAAAGCTTATCTATCATACCTATTTTCTCTGGACGGCGTATCATAGCTACTTATCCTTAGGAACAATGGGCCATTTAAAGCAGTGAAATTACCATCAGAAAGCATGAAAATGTGAAAAACCTGGTTACAAAATATACCATGAAAAGGACACTTGGTTATAGTATGAGAGTTGAAGCAAGAAGGCAGAACATTACTTGCCTTGTTTGATTTCAAATGGAAAAGTGCATTTTGGGCAACTGAAATTTTTGCTGCTCTGTGCATGTCTGTGAATCACTATGAAAGCACCACAAGAATTGAGTTTGAAGTTATGAATTAATTTTAGTGAGCAGGTGAATTCACAAATATAGAATCTGCAACTGAGTAAATGTATATATTTATTTATCCCCCCATTACCCAAAGAGAAGTCTAAAGATTGTCTAAAAAGACAATCTAAAGAGAAGTCTAAAGAGAAGTCTTTTGTAAAAAAATATTGAATTATACTATTAATCACAAGTGAATACTTACATTGTTAATTCTCCAATAATAAAAAAAGGTGCTTAATCTTATCCAGTCAAGTAATTCTCAGATTTGTGTAATAGGTGATAAAAGGTAAGAAATTAATATGGATGTCATGTATTGACTTAAAATATTGTTATTATAATGTTGCCTAAGTAGCTTCAAATATAAAACTAGGCTTGCTTACATTTATTTACGTGCAGTGCCATTTAGAGTTGAATTAAAATCATTAAAAATGTGACAGATGATGTTTTGCTGAAACTAATTCTTACATTGCTATATAAATATGGGACTTGGGAAGCAACTGTGGCCCAAGCACTTGAGCTCCCGTTTACCATATGGAGGACCTGGGTTCAATCCCTGGGACCTCCTGGTAAAAAGAGAAAAAAGGCATCCCAGACCTGCATGGAGAAGTGTAGGCCTCCACATGGCGAGCAATGCACAAAGAAAAGGGTAACTAAACCTCATAGGAAAAAAAAATGGGATAGACTGCTGCAGGGCATGCGTGCATAAGTGTGTGTGTGTGTGCATGTGTGTTTTGTTTTCTTGCACTAACTGTACCAGATGTTGATGCAGTTCCCCCACCACTTTTCCTTGTTGAAATTACTACAAACCCTTTATTTGTATAGAATGCCATTGTCATTTGTATATTAAGTCAGCATGGGTTTTTTCCAAGTTTTTTAACAAATCAATTGTATTGATACATATTAATAAAGCATAAATCCATTCAAAGTGTACAAATCAGTGGTGTTCAGTCTAATCACATAGTTGTGCATTCATCATTTCATTTTTAGAGCATTTTCATTATTCCAGTAATGAAACCTATATTAACCTATATCAAAGGCATACCTCTTGAACAAGGTTGTAACTGCCAACATGAGCAGTAAAAGCTCATGGAAGTCAGGTGATTCAGATTATTTTTTTACCCATTAGAAAAATATCTTTCCAATGAAAACACATTTTAAAATTCTCAAAGAAAATTCATGTAACCTCAGGAATATGTGATCCTAAAATGACAATTTGAGAAAGACATTTCTTTTCTCAAACAAAATTTGTTTCATGGTAACAACAAAAATAAATATAGAGCTGTTAACATGCAATCACAGTCATCTGTGTTTTTCATGTTACCATGTTTTTCAGTTAAATAATGCTAAGAGAATATGACTATTATGTTTTGTTTGAGTAAAACCCTTACTACTTTGAACCAAAAGCCTTTGGTGAATGGTTGTTCTTTTTCATGTCTTTTTTTTAAAAATTTATTTCTCTCCCCGTTCCCGCTCCCCAGTTGTCTGCTCTCTGTGCCCATTTGCTTTGTGTTCTTCTGTGTCCACTTGTATTCTTGCAAGTGGCACCGGGAATCTGTGTCTCTTTTTGTTGAGTCATCTTGCTGCTTCAGCTCTCCACGTGTGCGGTGCCACCCTGGGCAGATTTCACTTTTTTTTCTCTCCTTACAGGGTGCACTCCTTGTGCTTAGGGCTCCCATATTGCAGGGGACACCCCTGCGTGAAACAGCACTCCTTGCACACATCAGCACTGCGCTGGGCCAGCTCATCATATGGGTCAGGAGGCCCTGGGTTTGAACCCTGGAACTCCCATGTGGTAGGCGGATGTGCTATCTGTTGATCCAAACCCGCTTCCCAATCATGTCTTTGTTAAGGCATAATTAACACAGTATCTCTTGAGATATAAGATCAACTTGTATGATTTAAAATATAGAAGGTACACATCTAACAATCTTGAATTATTTAATTTAGCAAAACTCTCTTGCACTGCTATGAAGTTATTCCTGAAAATGCTGTATGCAAGCTTTATTTTGATTTGGAATTTAACAAACTTGCCAATCCAGTAGCTGATGGGCAACAGATGGTTGCATTACTCATTGAGGTAAGTTACAGACTCAAGTTTTTCACCTTATTTCTATCTATATATCTTTTCAGTCACTCTTTCATTAAGTGAATCCAACCTATGTAGATATGGCACTGTATTTCTCCTCCTTTTTCTTGCTACTCCTTCTTTTGCCTTTTTTCCCTTAATATCACTTCTATGAATAAACTGTTTAAACTGTGAAAAGGAGGGAAGGTTCACTTTATGTCCACATATTTTGTAATATTGCCACATCTGCTAGAAAGCTTTGGGAAAGATATCAATTTGGCAATTTTCTGTTTTTTTAAAATTATGTATTAATTATTTGACCTCCATTACAAATAGTTAGCTCTGGTAAAGGGTGGTAAGCTAGTTTTCCTGTAAAAATTGGGTACTGAAATGAACCTTAAGAAAACTTTTTTTTTTTAGATTTATTTTGTTTATTTCTCCCTGCCCCCTTATTGTTTGCATTTGCTATGTCTGTTTTTTTGTTGTTGTTGTGTGCTGGTCTTTTTTTTTTAGGAGGCACTGGGAACCACACCTAGGGCCCCCAACATGGGAGGGAGGTGCCTAATCGCTTGGGCCACCTCCACTCCCTGCTTTAGTTGTGTCTCTCACTATGTTTTCCTCCATGTGTCTCTTGTTGCATCATCTTGCCACACCAGCCTGTCGCGTCAGCTTGCTGTCTTGCTTGTCTTGTTTAGGAGGCACTGGGAACTGAACCCGGACCTCCCATGTGGCAGGCGGGAGCTCAGTCACTTGAGCCACATCTGCTTCCCTCAAGAAAACTTTTGATGACAATAGTATTGAAATTTTTGAGTTGGCAAGAATTTTGGAAATTATTTTATCTCACACCTTCATAAATGAAGAAACTAAGGCCTGAAGACAGTAATTCCTACCCTAGTCCTATAGCTAATTATTGGCAAAACCTGGTCTAGAAATAGAATTATGACTGTTTTCAATGAAGAGAAAAGTAGTATAGTTCTCATATATATTTTTTATTTGACAGTGCCAACTAGGAAGCTACTTCACAAAAGGAATGATGTGGGCTTGTACAATTCAAGGTCTACATAGAGTTTTCGCTATCAACATTTTGCATTAGAGTGGGTACCTTTGTTAAAATTGATGAAGCAATATTATTATAATTATACTATTAACTATATTCTGTAGTTTACATTAGGGTTTACTCTTTGTGTTGTAATTTCCATGTTGGGCTTATTTTTATTTTTTACTTGTATTCTGGTAACATATAACCCAAAATTTCCCATTTTAACTACTTTCAAATATACAATTCAGTGGTGTTAATTCCATTAAAATGTGGTGCTACCAACACCATCATCCATTACCAAAACTTTCCCTTCATCCCAAACATAAACTCTGTACCCAATAAGCATTAACTCATCATTCCCCATCCCCACTCCAACCCCTGGTAACCCTGTATTGTAATTTCTGACTATCAGTTTGCATACTCTCATTTCATATAATGATGTCATAAAATATTTGTCCTTAAACAGTCATTTATTTTTAACTTCTGGATTTTATAACTTTATTTAAATACCTTAAATTTTCATTTAAAGTTTAACTTCATAAAGAGTACTTAGATGAGTGTGTTAATCTTATATAAAGTCATTAAATTTATTCTCTGTAGCTCCAGAGTACAGAACTAGACTTTATTCATTTTTTCAAACATCTACTAAGTGCCAGTGCTAGGAATACAATGATGAGCCCCAAGAGACATGGTTTTTGCTCCATAGAATTTAATTTATAATTTAATGGAGAATAGAAATTAGGATAGATTCAGCTGCCATAATAAAAACCCCAAATTAAAGTGGCTTAAACCAGATGGAAACTTGTTTCTCTCTCATATGATATCCAAATGTTGCTGCATTGTATTATAGAGTAGGCTCCTTTTCTCTTGTTGTTTTGCTGTCTCTAATACATCGCCTTATTTACATTGTCAGAGATGTTTTACCACCACTATGCATTCTGATCAGTGGAAATTGGAGACAGAGAGGGTATGTTCCTTGCCATTAGAGTATAAAAGTGGGAAGTGGATGTGGCTCAAGCGATTGGGTGCCTGTCTACCGTATGGAGGGTCCTGGTTCGATTCCCAGGCCTCCTGGTGAAAAGCAAGCAGGCCTGTGCGGAGAGCTGGTGCAACAAGATGACACGACAAAAAGACGTGGAGGAGAGACAGAGAGAGACACAACAAACCCGGGATCTGAGGTGGCTTGGGCGATTGAGTGCCTCTTTCCCACTTTGGAAGGTCCTGGATCAGTTTCCAGTGCCTCCTAAAGAGAAGACAGGCAGACACAGAAGAATGCGTAGCAAATGGACACAGAGCAGACAGCGAGCACAAGCGGCAGGGGTGGGGCATGGGATAAATAAATTTTAAAGGAAGAATAATACTTGGAAATGACATACTTTCCTTTTGGTCATATCTCATTGGCCAGAACTTAGTCACATGACCACACCTAGCTTCAAAGGGGTCTGGGAATATAATCTTTTTTCTGAATGGCCATGAATCTAGCTAAAATTCATGGTTCTGTTTATGCACTAGAAGGAGAGAACAGTATACTTGGGAATAACCTCTGTAATACAGAGGAAGCATGGCAAAATAATCACAAAAATTAATGTAAAATTGCAGATATTTAAGTACTGCAAAAGGAGAGAGTATATGGGGTAAATTTAATGTAGATAAAGAAGTTGAGAAAGCATTCTTTGAGAAAGAGAATTTACTGAAGAAGAGTAGGATTGGAGAGCTTAAGAGGAGTATGGTGCCATAATTATGCCAACAATTATGTTAATAATAAATAAAATTTATTGCATAACTGTGGTTACGTAAGTGCTTGGCAATTTACAAACATTTTTGCTGATCTCGAGATAACCCTGAATGATAGTTCTTTGTAGCCTGAGGGTTAAGGAGAGATGACTTGTCTTAAGGCTTCATAGCTAATATTTTAAAGCAGTTACATGTGCCAGGTACTGTGCTAACTCTTTAATTTCATTTTCTCATTTACTACTTACAACAACCCCAAGAGGTTAGGTTCTGTTATTGTTTCCTCATTTTTCAGTTGAGGAAAATAAGGCTTAGATTTGACCAAAGTTACAGAACTGGTAGGTTGCAAAACCAGGACTCAAACGTGGGTCTGTCCCCAGACCTCGTGCTCCTAACCATTGTGCTTCCTTCCTTGCTCTGTGCACGGCTGCCTTCAGTGTGAGTGTCATCTAGCCACAGAGGCCATATTCTTGGAGCTATGTTTTTGGATTAATATAAATGAGGAATTTTCTGATAATTAGAACTATTCGAAAGTAGAATTAGTGATTTTTTCAATTCATGGATAAAAGGTGCTTAAAAAATATTTTTATTTGAATGTAGAAGATATTAATATATGAGGTAAATTGATGTCTAAGGTGAATTTAATTTTAAAAACCTATGAACTTTTGAACATACACGTGTAATAAATGATATTTCAATTCATAAGTACTTTGGTAAAATACGTTGTAAATATTCTAAGAGTTAACCCAAAATTTAAAAAAGCATTCATTGGACTTACTTGTATTAAGATATCTGAATACACTTTGTTCATGGGAAAATTTTTAAGTAAATTTTAAAATATAAGTTATTTGCATTTTACTTGTGTTTTTAGTATGTTTGTAAAGCACTTCAAGAATTTTACAATGTTAATTGTTCAGCTGAAGATGTTTTCAACTTGGATTCTAGCACTGATGAAAAATTTAGCCGCCATTTAATATTTCAGCTCCATGATGTGGCATTTAAAGATAACATCCATGTTGGTAAGTACCCAGTTTTTAGAAAACACAAACAAAACAAAACATGAAATTATATTAAAAACTCATTTTCCTTTTTCTCTTGAAATTTTGTAAATACTTTGTAAATAGTTGGTTTTTCATGTCTTCAGAGTTTGCCCTTAGCTCTGGACCTACCTTCCTATTCTAGACACAGTTAACCTGTTCAGGATATCCTTGGCATGATCACCTCTCACCATAGATACTATGATGGCCATTGATGCTCTGCTACTGGTTTCTCTTCCAGTTGAGTCGTTCCAGAAATTTTCTGGATAATATGTGAGAGGCCTCTCCCTTTCATGTCTTATCTTTGGTACTTCATATCTGAATTCTGACCTTTCTTTCAGCCTTGCCTTATCTTTTAGTACATAAGGACTGGAACTTGGGTCCATGCCATATCAAGGAAGGCTTGTTTATTGTGTCAGGTAGAACTTCAGGGGTGGGAAGAAGTCTAGATGTGTAAACCTGAAAATGTTACCAGAGTCTTGGTCCAGGATGGGGCATTTAGAGATAGAGGCCCAGGTATAAAACTGAAAAGTCAGTCCAAGGAGAAAACAAATAGGCAGAATGAAAATACTAAAAAATTGGTCTAAATAGAATCCAATCCAGAGTGTTTATCAAAGTAGGTTAGGGCAAATATTCCGTGTAAGTACAAATAGCAGGTGCCTGACTGAAGTTCAGGAAGTAGGTTATCAGTGTCAGAGCTGCAAGTGTTCTGCAGTTTCCAGGGCACTATGAGTGAGAGGCTTGAACGTGGTCACTGAAGGACTGGCATGAAAGGTAATTGCTGAATGAGGGTGTAACACTGAGACACAGAAGGCACGATTCCTTATTATCTCCCTGTTTTCTTTTTAACTGACCATTCCTTCTCTGTCTTTTTCCATCATTCCATAGACATTACTAATCCTAGACCCATCCTTGACCTTCTTCTCACTCTGTCCTTACCCTCGGTGATCATTCCTGTGCTTCGGTCATAAGCTACCTGTTACTGACCCTCAAACCTTTATCTACAGCCCAGATTATTCTCTGAGATTCAGATCCATAGAGCCAACTACCTACTCAACATCCCAAGCAGGTACTTTAGACTCAGCATGACTTAGATCAAGCTCCTCATCCTATACTCAAAACTTGTTCTTCCTTCTGTGATGTCAGTATCAGTGGTGGTCTCACTCTCCATTCAGTTATCCAGGTAGAAATGTTGATGTGTTGTCTTTGTCTCTATATCTCTCTCAACTTATTAATTTAGTCAGCTAGCGAGGGTGAGTGTACCACTTGTGTACCTCCAACCTTTAGTGATTATTCATACCTGCAGGAAAAAGCCCAGATGTCATAGCATACTAAATGAGGCCTGATTTCTTAGCATTCTGCCTTTCTTTCTCAATCTTTTAGTTAGTTCCCTCTGTAGGCATTTTCTTATGATGCTGCTGTCTGAATAGACATTCTTTCACTTCATCTGGAAAGGCCTTGCTGATCTAAGACTCAGTGGAGATGTCAAGTCATCTGAGAAGGCTCTTCTGTCACATCCCAAACTCTAAGACATTAGGTCATTTCCTCTGGGTTGCAGATAGCACCCAGTGCTTATTGTGTCAGTGCACTTAACCACTTCCTAAGATAAGTTCCTGTTGTTTTTTTCCTTCTTCTTCTTCTCTCTTCTACTTAATGTTTCTTTACAGAAAGGACTGTTTATCATTCACCATTGTAGTTCCAGAATTTAGTACCTAATATTTCCAGTAATGATATTCTCAATATAGCAGCAATAAGTAAAGTAGACATTTAATAAATATTTGCTGAATGAATGACTGAATGTAAAGTAGGTTCCACTAGTCAGGCTGTAGAAGCAGATTTCCAAGCAAGACTTTTGATTCCTAATTAATGTTTTTGTTTGTTCTATGACTCAGCCACACAGCTAAAAATTAGGAATCTGTTGCTAGGGAAAGAAGAGAGAATAGAAAATTGGTGGGTAACTAGCAGTCTGCTGCAGATATTTTCCGAAAACAGATAATATTTGAACTGGGCTTTGAAGAAAACCGTGTAGACAAAGGTAAAGTCTTGACCGTTAGAGGGAAAAGCATGAGCAGAAGTATAGAAATAGGAGTTTGAGGTTAATTTGGGGAGCAGTACATAGTCTAGTATGTCTAGAGGGAAAGTTATAATCAGACCTGAGAAGCGGAATATCTTTCCTCTAAAGTTATAACCAGAACCAGAGATGCAGAGACCATGTAGTGGTCCACATTTCCCCTCACTCCCCTCCTCCAAACCCCTTGACTGCATTTCTAGATCCTGTTGTCAGCCTTTCAGAAAGGAATCAGGGTAAGCGTGCAAGAGCACAGAATGGCAGCAAAATGTACACATTTGTTTTGCCTTAAAATACTCTTCTGCCAGCCTACTATATATAGTACCTGAAATTTCTATGATTGTCCCATTGATTATTCCTAGCCCAAGAAGACAGTCCGGTATTAATGACTAATGACGGAGGTGGTGGTGATAAGATTGGGGAAGGGAAAGAGAAAACAGTAGTTTCGCTGGGGGCCAGTGTGTATTACACAGCTTGACTATCATATCCTGTACCCACTAGCTCCCTTTTTGTTTGCCCTGTGAGAGCTTTCCCTGCCTCCTCAGCGCTGCCATTAAAACTGGCAAACATACTCTCACTTCTCTTGCTGGCTACTGTCAAGGAAATGCAATTTTAAGTTTCCTGGAAAATTAACTGTATCAGGTTATGTTTGTATTGCTTTGCCATGATTTCTTTTCAGTCATTATTTACCTTATCCCCTACTTCCAAAGATAATCATCTCTATATAACATAGCAAATCAAATGCTTTTGCTTCATTTTGATATTTATTGTTTTATAAGAAATTGGATTTGTTTCTTTGAGTAGGCAAGCAACTAAGTCTAAGTTGAAGAAAGAGAATTTTGAATTTAGATCATGGTATCTTATGATTTAAGGGTTCAAGCCTGTCCAATAGATAAAGTTACTAATAAACCCAGACTATAGATTCTAGAGATTAAAATTAAGTTTTCCTTATATTATTGCATTTCTCCAGTATCATTTTATATGAAGCAACTTAATAACTAAATTATTACTTGAGTTTATGATATAAATAATGTGAGTTTAAAGAACTTGCAGATTGTCTTACCAACTTTTCAGTGTAAAGCAAGGACCACCAATATTTGGAGCTCTTAGGATAAACATTTGAAATACAATAAACAAATGTATTGAATCTCTTTTAAATAATCATTAAAAGCCAATTTTTTTTTAACAGAAAAGATGACAGTAACCTATTGAAATATAAATTTATAATAATAGTAGTACTTATTGGGTCTGTGCTGAGTGCTTCACCTACATTATCTTTAATCCTTACAACTACCCTACACAGTTACTGTCTAATGTTGCACATAAGGAAACTGAGGCTCAGACACATTAAGTAATTTGTCCAGGTTTACACAACTGGTTAGTGGTAAAAGAGGAAATTGAATTCAAAGACCTTACTCTTTTTATTACACTGCATCGTAATTATTATTAAATATATTTTGCAAAAGGTACACTGTAGGATACTTGTACTAGTCAGATTTTCTTCTCCTCTTTCATTGTTAGCACCGATTTATCTTCTCCAAACTATCTTCAACCTCCCTTAGCTGGTAACCCTCTCACCCAATTTCTTCCACTCCAACTGTCCTTCCTGACAACTGTACCTTCCCAATCTGACTGTTAGTGACTTGAGTGTTAAGAAACCCAATGCTTAGTGCTGTGCTTCCTTGACGCTGGAAGAGGCTGAATGGAACAGAAGGTGGGCCTCAGTTACAGGCCTTGACCCACCTGGGCCCACCAGCCAGAGGGAGAGTCAGGAGTAGCAGCAGCCTTGGAGCGGATGGCGAATGCCAGCCAGGGCTGTTAAGGCACCTGGCAGACCCCGGGAGGGAGCAGGCTTCTGAGAAATGCTGATGCTTGACCCGAGGAGGGTGTGGCAGAGGCTGTCTGTATCTGTGCATCATGATGGCAGCAGACTGTTTACTCATATAAATCCTACATTCTTTAATCAGGGACTGTGGAAGATAATTCTACTCAATTCCCATTTGTAAAAATAGTGTTTTTTTTTTCCTTTCCCTTTTTGCTTTTGGTGATAGTACCCTGGGCTCAGGTCTAAACTAGTAACATTGACACCTCTTAAATTAGTATTCCTATCTAAAATGATTTGTTTACAAGTGACATCAAGTTCTCTTGTCAGTTGGAGTTGAAAAAGTTAAAGATTGCACAAGAGGAAGGAAGTAATAGGAGAAGCATGTTACAGTTTATCTAGATCTGTAGAATAACGACTTAATTTTTTTAACTATAAAGAAGTTTTAGATTCAGAAAAGTTACATAAAAAATATAGGGGATTTCCCTATATACTGCCCCCACCCCTCTCACATTTTCCCCTATTAATAACATATTACATTACTGTGGTACTTTTGTTACAACTGATGAACAAAGATTGAGGCATTGCTACTAACCATGGCCTATAGTTTACATTATGGTTTACACTTTGCATCGTATAGTATTACAGGTTTTGACAAAATGAATAATGGCCTGTATCTATCATTGTAATATTATACAGAATAATTCCAGTGCCGTTTGTTTCTACTATTCTTCCCTCTCCCACCCCTTAGAACCTCTGGTAACCATTATCTTTATATCAATGTTACAAGTTCTTCCACCACTACAATAATAATTGTCTACTTTGGTCCGTGGTTACATTCCTTCCGTATGTTTGTTCATTTCTCAATCTTGAGGATTTTGTGTGGCGATGCCCACTCTGCTTCAGATACAACTCAATTTTAAGACCAAAAAAATCAAGAAAGAAACCTTACTGTGTAAAGTCATTGTGTGTAGATTTATGTATGGACCTGGGCCCTTGTATGTGGGAAACTGACTCAACCACTGAGCCACTTCGGCTTCCCTGAGTTGGCTTTTTCATTTGTTTTGCTTCTTGTTTGTTTTTTGTTTTTTCAGGGAGCACTGGGAACTGAATCTGGGATCTCCAAAGTGCAGGCAGGAGCTCAACCACTCAAGCCACATCCAGTACCCCTGAGCCTAGATCTTAGTTATAGTTTACATAAAAGAAGAATTAAATTAATTCTAATGCCTTTTTCCCTTAGGTAATTTTGTGAGAAAAATTTTGCAACCTGCTCTTACATTAATTGATCATGAAGATGATTTGATTCCAGAGACAAGAAGCAATGGAATTTCCCATTTTTCTGAAGCAGCAATAAAACAAGCAATTTCCTTTAATAAAATGTCCACAGATAAGAATATAGGACAGAGCTCAACATTGGATTCAAAGAAACTGGAGAGGTTGGAATCAGCTAAGCAAAGCAGTTCTGATCTTTCATTTTTAGTTGTGAAGAATAGCATAGGAAAAAAGCATCTTTTTGTAGATCTAGGTAAGTAAAATTGAAAGCTCTATTAGACTGTTCCTATGTACTTTTGTAAGAGACCAGGCGGTGCCCACTTGGTCGCTGTGCTCAAGGTTCTTGCTGCCACCACTGCTCTACAGTGACAGTGGAAGTCACTTGCAGGATATGATTAATGCGCTCAGGTCTAGGAATCTACTTCAGAGTGTTTAGAGTGGTTCCCGTGACATGTAAAACCAGGCTGGCCTGAGTGCCAAAAGAGAATAGTGTATCTAGCTTCTGCACTGAAATACCCGAAGGATTCATGAGAGGGGACCATTGGGCCATCATTCTACAAAACTGCTAACAGGTTAGATTAGATTTACTAAATTTAATAGAATGACACAATATACAAACAGCCCTCTTCAGTGGCAGAGCATGGCTGGGTCTTTTCTTCACTGCAAGCTGTGTGGTCGTGGCAGGCTTGTGTGGCAGGGCCGTTTCATCAGTTTCTCTGATGCGATCCAGTCGGTGACTTCTACTGTACTCCTTTCTCTTCTGGTTTGTTCTGCTTTTTGAGCCTGAGGATAGGAAGCACGGGGCTGTCAAGCCTGCAGCCTTTGTTAGTTAACACACAGGCCAGTCAGGACCCCTAGTCCAACAGCTGCAGTGTGGTGAACTAAACCGCATTTTTATGCTCATGTGCTAGCTTGCGATTTGAAGTGTCATAAGAGCAGCGCTTTGATTGGCTCCTTAAGCACCTCATCGAGCTTCAGTGTCTAAAGGTGAAGGAAAGTCATTTTAAACTACAGACAAGATAGCTAGGCCTGCAGTGGTACCAAGAGTAGGCAAGCATTGTATGTCTTTCTAGCACTCCTGACAACCAAGTGCCAGAATTTGGAAATATATTCAGTAAGTACAGTGTACTAGTGTGGGTAAGCAGTCCTATGAGTTATGAGTAGAAGATCATTCTTATAAATGACAAATTTTGTTTTATTAGTAGAACATCCTCTCCAGGTAGAACTGTCCTGCAATGAACTAGTAAAATTGTGTAATAGGAGGTTATAAGGGAGAGTAGTAGTAGCCAATGACTATGCTCTACCTGTATGCAAGTAGAGAAATGGAATACCCCAATTCCTGCCAGTTAGCCTTGAAAGTTAGGTTACTGGAGAAACAAGAAAATACCCCTGATTTTCTTGAAAGAAATACTTAAATAGAATGTTCAGATTTATTTATGTACCGAAAGAGGGTGGAGAGAAGAAGCTGATCCTTGAATTCAAATAGAATTACAAGAGGCCCTGAATAGCTAAAACAATTTTGAAAAAGAAAACTAAAGTTGGAGGGCCCAACAGTTCCCTATTTCAAAACTCACTATAAAGCTACAGTAATCAAAACAGTGTGATATACTAGCTTAAAGATAGGTAGACCAGTGAAATAGAATTAAAGTCCAGAAACAGATTCTTACATCTGTGGCCCATTGATTTTTGACAAGGGTGCCAAATCCTTTCAATTGGGAAAGAACAGTCTCTTCAACAAAAGGTGCTGGGACGATTGGAAAATGATATACAAATGAGTGAGCTTGGACTCCTTCCTAATAACACATATAAAATTAATGCAAAATAGATCAGCTACTGTAGCAGTTAGGCATTGTTTATGAATTTCAGAAATAGATATTGGATTATGTTTGTAAACTGTGGGCCTGTGAGATTGTATTAACCTCAGAGGTTTCACTTTTGCTTGATTAAATTATGATTAAGGCTTTGATTGGGACATGCCAGTAGGACAAGGAAATAGCACGGCAGAGGAGGATTAATGCTGGAGCTCCGGGATGTAAATACACAGAAGTAGAAACGTGAGGAAAGAGGGAAGACTCCATGAGACATGGCAGAGGCCCTGGGTGTTCACCTGATGGTTTCCAGCTGGCCTTGTGGAGAGAGCAGAGCAGCTGAGCCTGGAGAGAAACTAGCCACCTTACAGCTGATCTTGGAAGAAGCTGGCTTGTCCATCCAACGATTGACTTGCAGACACAAGCAGCTTGTGCACAGCTAAAGCAGTGTAAGAAACACTTAAATCAAAGCAGCTTAGGACAAAGGATTACTGGCTTCAACAAATACAATCCAGTGCCCTGGAGGAGGAGGTAGGGAGTCTATTTCATAGGGACTGTAAACGGGAATTCCTAAAGCTACCAGTGCAAGCTCAGGACAAGACATATTCTCAGAAAAGACAGAAGAACCCTGCCCTTCACTTTTGCCTTAGGCTAATCTTGCTAGGAGGGGTAAACTCTGTAGTTCTGTAGGAGAGAACCACACAGAGCCACTTTGCGAAGACTGAAGGGTGTCTTGTATTGGTTTGTGGTTTTTTGGTGGATTGTTTTTTATTTTTTTTCCCAGCTCCTGGCCCTCAAGGAAATTTTTGTCATGTCACTAGTGGTATACAGACTTAAGGAACAGGGAGCCCACAGACCAAATCCCAGAGTTAACCCATGTGTAGCAAAAAATTAAAAGAGAAGCAGGGGTGGTGCAACAAAAGAAAATCAAGTAAGGTAATACAACAAATTAATAGAGAAAAAGGGGGAAAATCATAGCATTTGACACAAAAAATTCCTTTGACAAGATCCAGCACCACTTCTTGATAAAAACAAATATAAAATTAGGAGAAGGAAACATCCTCAACATCATAAAGATATATATGAAAAACCCACAGTTACCATCATACTCAGTGGTGAAAGACTAGCTTTCCTTCTAAGATCAGGAACAAGAAAAAAAAAAAGAAAAAGCCATCCAAATTGGAAAGGACAAAGTAAAACTTTCACTATTTGCAGATGACATCATCCTATAGAAAATACAAAAAAATCTACCACCAAGCTTCTAGAGGTAATGAGTGAATTCAGCAAGGGGGCAGGGCACAATGTGAATTGCAGAAATCATTAGGGTTTCTATATACACTAGTAATGAAGATTCTGCAGAGAAAATCAAGAAAAAGATTCCATTTATAACAGCAACTAAAAGAATCAAATATCTGGGAATAAATTTAACCAGGTTTTAAAGGACTTATACACAGAAAACTACAAAACATTGTTGAAAACATCAAAGAAGACCTATAGAAATGGAAGGACATTTCATGTTCACAGATTGTAAGACTAAATTTTATTAAAATGTAATTTCTACCCAAAATGATTTATAGATTCTATGTAATTCCAGCCAAAATTCCAATAGACTTCTTTGCAGAAATAAAAAAGTCATCAGATTTCAGTGGAAAGGTACATGGCTCCAATAGGCAAAACCATCTTGAAAAACAACGAAGTTGGTGGATTCACATGCCCTGATTTTAAAACTTAGCACAAAGCTACAGTAATCAACATAGCTTGGTGCTGGCACAAGGACAGACAGACCAATGGAATTGAATTGAAGGTTCAGAAATAAACCCCTACAGCTACGGCTGTGTGGTTTCTGACAAAGTGCCAGGTTCACTCAGCGGGGAAAGAATTGTCCCTTTAACCGATGGTGCTAGGAAAACTGAGAATCCAGATGGAGAAGCATGAAGGTGCTCCCCACTCACACCACGGCTGTGGAGCTGGGCTGCTTCCAGTCTTAAATCTACCTCCAGTAATGCTGCAGTGGGGTTCTCGTACGTGTTTCATACATGCACATGTGCATGTCTGTTGGGTATTTTGGAGTTGAATTGCCGGGTCACAGAATATGCATACGGATACCACCAAATGAGTGAGTGTACTGATTTATGTCCTCACAGTAGAGGATGTGAGAGCTCCAAGTGTTTCCTATCTTCACCTGTTAGTGTCAGTTTTTTAAAAGAAATTTTAGTCATTCTGGTGGGTACTTAATGATAATTTGCCTTGTCCTGATAAGTTTGAGCACTTTTTCATATGTTTATTACCCATATAGGTGTTCCCTTCTGTCAATGCCTGTTAGATCTTTGGGCCATTTTTAGTAACTTGTCTTTTTACTTGCTGATCTGGAAGAGTTCATGAAATACCCTGGAGATGAGCCCTTTGTCACTCAATATGTTGCACCTATCTTCTCCTAGTTTGTGGCTTGCCGTTTCCCATCCTTAATGGTGTCTTTGTTGAATAGAAGCTATTAGCTTTAATACTAAGCAGCTAATTTATCACTGTTTGCCTTTGTGGTTAGTGTTTCTTTTATCTTTAATTTTAATTTTAATTTTATTTTTTAGGAGGTACCAGAGATTGAACCCAGTACCTCAGACATGGGAAGCACTGAACTAATCCGCTTCCCACTGAGAGTTGGTGGTGTCATTTGTTTTATACCAGGAATCGAACCCATGACCTCATACATGGGAAGCAAGCACCAACCACTTGAGCTACATTGGCTCCTCTTTTGTGTCTTTTTAAAGAAATTCTTCCCTGTCGCACAGTCAAGAAGATCTATTTATCTTCTGTAAGCCTTATTGCCTACTTTTAATATTTAGGTCTACAATCCAGTTGGTATTCATTTTTGCATATTGGGTGAAGAGGGGTCCCAAATCAGGTTTTCCCTTTGTGGGTGTCCGTTTGTCCCCGCATCATTTGTTGAAATGACTGTTCTTTCCCTACTGTTCTGCAGTGTATCCTTTTTTGTAAACCAAGCATCCATGTATGTGCCAGTCTCTCTGTTCTGTTCCGTAGGTCTGCTGACCTATTCTGGTGCCATACCATCCTGCTTCAATTAATTAATACAGTTTTAGCCTGAGTCTTGATATCCAATAGAGTAAGCCCTCCATCTTTTTCCTTTGAAATTTCTTAGCTGGTCTTGGCCCTTTGCACTTCCATTTACATTTTAGAACCAACTTGTCAGTTTACACACACACTTCCGCTCTAACTTTGATTTGGATTGCACTGAATCTGTAGGTGAACTTGGGGAGAATGTTTGTAATGTTGAGCCTGCTAAACCATGATCATGCTGTGCTTATTTACTTGGGTGTTCTCCGAACAATGTTTCATGATTTTTTGAATAGAGATCTTACATATCACATGATAGGTTTTTAAAAAGTATTTGATATTTATTGATGCTGCTTCTCTCTTTTTGGGATTTTGATACCAAAAACCTCCCTGCTTTGGAAGCTTTTCATTAGTCTCAAATAGTTTTTTCTTTTTAATACATTTGGCCACCTTTTCTAGTTGTTTTCAAGGGAAGGATTGCTTCAAAGTAATCTAGCGTGCCATTTCTGGGTATGGTATTCTTCCATGCCAATGTTAACATATTTTTTATTTATGTGTTCTTTTCTTTACAGTCTTATATAGAAGTAATTGTTTCTTCTAATAATGCCTTACTAAACTAATTCAATATTTGCTGACTATAAAAGCCAATCAGGATAAATATACATTCATATTTTTTCCCTTAATCTCTGATGTAGGAGTGTATACAAGAAATAGAAACTTTCGGCTCTATAAATCATCAAAAATAGGAAAACATGTGGCTTTCGAGGTTGCTGAAGATAACAAATTTTTTCCTAAACAGTCAAAAAATATTTCTGAAGAAAAGCAGCATTTCCTCTCTTCTTTGGTCAGCAATATCAGGTATATAGTACCAGAATTAAATAATTGTATATTCGTTAATATAATAATAAGCAGTGAATGGTATAGCACATTACAAAAGTATGAGCTGTGTAAATTCTTCTATCTTGAAAAAATGGTCTTAAAATTCTAGGTTAATGCTTCTTTTTTCTCCACTAACTGAAAAATAATTGCAAAAGGTATTTTTTAACCACATAGTTTTCTCTCTGTGTCTTTTTATGGTTATATTTCATGAAATTTTCCAATTTTTCTAGAATTTTTCAGAACTATCTGAATTGCATTTGGAAATATAATTACTGTTAATGTGTCATTTTCTTTTCATGTATATATATGTGTAATTTATATAGCTCCTTCATTCAGAAACTGTTTCTTGAGATCATTATGTATATGATTATATCACCTGTTCTTTATGCAACATTATTCTGTAAATATTTTCCCAGGTTAATTTGCCACCAATTAATTATAAATGCAACTTCTAATGCCTATATAATTTTCCATTATATGGATATATTCTATTGTCGGTTTTATTGTTAAAGTATTAGACTCCCAGGTTTGGGTCATTAAAAAATGTTATGAAAAACATCTTTCATCAGAAATATTTGCCTTCAATCCTGTTGATTTTAAGCTGGGATTTTATGAGTTCAAAACGTATAATTAAGGAGTAGTCTAAATTGCTGTTAATTTACTATAATTATTTTCCCTTCTATTTTAAGTAAAAATGCCGTAAATAGCAATTTTAATAAATCTGTAAACTACATTGTGATTGGGAAAGTTGTATCAGGATATATACACTTGTTAGTGGTTACCCAGGAGGGTGGAAGATGGATTATTTTTCTTTCATACATCTTTGGACTGTTTGAGTTAATTTCATATCATAAATCAGAGGGAAGTTCCAAGTCTTAGTTTCCTCACCTTTAAAATGGAAATAATAACACCTATCACATGTGAGTATTTAAACTGAATATGTAGAGCATTTAGCAAAGTGCCTGCCACATTGTATCTGTTCAGTAAATGTTCATTAGTAGTGGTGGTAATAAAAGCAGTAGTAGTAGAGTTATAAAAATTGTATGACCTTCTTGCCCACAGTTTTCGACACTAGAATTTAAAAGCCACATTTTTTCTATCACATGTGCAAGCAACATGGCTGGTCTGTAGAAGAAAACTCTCCTGATTACCAATTCCCATTTCTTTTACTGTCTGAATATTAATCTCACTGAAATGCAGCATTCTTCTACTGAATAAAGTTACCTTGACAATTGCCTTTAATGTATCCACATAAATGCCAGATATTTTTCTTCCTGGAATAAAGATGTTGATTGTTCATCATCTTTCAGTTACCTTTAATCCATTTTCCCCTTTACTCTCATCCATCTTTCCTTCTTCATTTCATTCTATTATTCACTTCTTTTAAATTATGCAACAGATATTTCAAAGGCTCTGTATGTTTGGGAAATCGAATTATACTTGTCTCTAGCTTAGCATCCTGGAGTCTTCTGGTTCACTTGGTAATTGAGGAAAGTATTGTAAACAATCACAAACCTATTCTTTTGGGGGGGAAGGAGGTTAGGATTGGTGCTTTTGTGGGCAAATGTGGCATGAATTCCAGAACAGTTAGCTGCTGAGTAAAGGAGTTTAGTAGGGAGCAATTTGGAAGTTTTCCCTTTTTTGTAGCCATGCCTTGTTATTTCTAATACAACGTATTTTCTTCTCCAGATTCTCCGATACTTTACAAATTCTTACATGTAACACATCTGAGAGTAAACAAATACGAGGTGAATATTCTGTCAGTACCAGCACTTCAGGTAATTTTAAGAAAACAATTTCCTATCAGAATTTAAGGATACAAAATCTGTCTTAAAATTTTTTAAACTTGAAGTATTCCTTTCCTCTTCCTTTAAAAGTATTCCTTTAAAACTACCTCTAGGTTTCTATCCCAAATGGAGACAGTGTAAAAAAGATGTTTATTAAAGCATTATTCATTGATTTTCAGTGATGTGATTTTTTTAAAAATACAAAAACAATGTTGACTGTTGGTAAAAATTAAGAATATATATATACTAAAGTAAACACTGAAAGTTCCTCTTCACCCCTCTGCCTTCAATCAGAGGGTTAGCCACTATTAATAATTTTCTGTGTAGTCCAGCAGAGCTTTTCCTGTTTCTCCAATATACAGATATCTTTATTCTTTTAATGGCTGCAGAGTTTTTTATGGTATGGCTCTATCGTAATTTACCTGTTCCTGTATTAAAAAGCATGTAAGTTTTTTTTGCTAAGATTTCATACATAAATGCTACAGTAAACATTTTTATACATGTATTTTGTAAGTATTATATATAATAGTGAAAAACTGAAAATTTAATTGTACAACAAAATGAGATTGGTGGCATACTATGAAATACTATGTAGCCATTAAAATTAAACTTATCAAGACTATATACTAACAGGAAAAATGCATAGTCATGATGTTATGAGAAAAAGATAGGCTCTAAAATTATGTGTTTGAGGAGAGCAGTTGTAGCTCAGTGGCTGAGCTCCTGCTTCCTATGTATGAGGTTCTGGGGTCAATCCCTGTTATCGCCTTAAAAAAATAAAAAATAAAATTATATATTTGGTATAATTACAAGTTTATTTTTAAAATGGAAAACATATTTTCCTCTGTTTCTTCTGGTTGTTTAACAATTATTATTTCTTGGCATTGACTTGGAGTTTCTTTCCTTTATATTTTAACTTATTTTCCAGAATCCTCCACTTACATTTATTACTTTTAGAAGTGTAATATAGACCTTATTTTAAGAAAACTGGGTTATTTTGTCTTTAAAATTTAAGCGAGACTTTAAATAAATTATTCTGAATTATTACAGTAGATTGTTAAATACAAAATATGTTGACTTTTGAGTGCCCTCCAGCTAGAGGCACTGGAGAACATATCCATGTTTGAGCAAGCCGGGTCTGTCACTTGTGGCAGTGGGGAGAACACATTCCAGGGAGCACTGTGGGGCATTTCAGTAAGAGGACCTTATTAAGGACTTAGTACAGAATTTGGGCATTGGTTAGATGATTTGGGGGCATGTCCATGGAATTGGGGATTTGCTCTGGATTGGGTCCAATCATGGACATTTCTGTGATTATCTTAAATTTTACCTAAAAGGATGGCAGAGTAGAGAGAGACTAACGCTATTACTGGTAAAGAAGCAGCGGTCGCTCACATTAGCTAGGATAAGAAGCGTTTGGTCTTTTTTTTGGTTTGGATAATGTTCATGTTTTGCGTATGTTCAGATGTGATTATGAAGTCTTCTTCCTTTTTGTCTTTCTCCATCATCACCACAAAGTGGCCTTGTCTGATGTTAAAATTCTGTGAAGTAATTTATCTTCAACAAAAGAACACCAGGTCCATGTGAAGTACTAGGCTAGCAAGGGGTGACTTTTCTTTCTCAGAGTGAAGAAAGCAGTTGAAATTCATTTCAAATGCTTTTTATTAAGTTACTTAACATGTCAACTAATTGAGAGATTTGAATTTTTTTAAACATATCAATTTTATTGATACATATTAATAAAGCATACAATTTATCCAAAGTGTACAATCAGTGGTGTTTGGTATAATTTCATAGTTGCACATTCATCACTTTAATCATTATTAAAGCCTTTTCCTTATTTCAATAATAATAGTAAACAAAAAACAGACAAAGTTCCTCATTCCCCAATCTTTCTGTTTTCCTTGCTATACATTGCTGCTATTTCTGGCTATTCTTATACAATTATTTATTTTTTTATTAAGCAGTCTTATTGAGATAGTCACATGTTGTATGATCTTTCCAAAGAGTATAATCAATGAATTTTTTTAAAGCCTTTTTTTAAAAGTCCTTTATTGTAAAATTGTAAAATAAATAGAATAATAGATTGAAATTACAAATTTTAAAAAAGAGTGCAGGCCAGGTTAGATTTAATATAATCAATTATAAAAAACGGGTAGCATAGCAGCAAACATTTATAAATGTAAATAGTATTTCAAATATAATAGAAATTAATAATGATTCTGATTTTTATATATATATATATTTTTTTAAAGATTTATTTATTTATTTAATTTCCCCCCCCTCTCCCCTGGTTGTCTGTTCTTGGTGTCTATTTGCTGCGTCTTGTTTCTTTGTCTGCTTCTGTTGTCGTCAGCGGCACGGGAAGTGTGGGCGGCGCCATTCCTGGGCAGGCTGCTCTTTCTTTTCACGCTGGGCGGCTTTCCTCATAGGCGCACTCCTTGCGCGTGGGGCTCCCCCACGCGGGGGACACCCTTGCGTGGCACGGCACTCCTTGCGTGCATCAGTGCTGCGCATGGCCAGCTCCACACGGGTCAAGGAGGCCCGGGGTTTGAACCGCGGACCTCCCATATGGTAGACGGACGCCCTAACCACTGGGCCAAAGTCCGTTTCCCATGATTTTTATATTATATTACAGATCTAACTATTAGACATAATAATCTCTAAGAATAAAATGAATTACTGGTTTAGTTACTTATTTTCCATTTAGGCCATAATTCTTTCTAGATAATCAAATTCCTACATGGGAATTCTTCACATTTTATTGGAATGAAGTACAGCAGATAACAATTTGCCAAGTCATAATTTTATGAGACAGAAGAACTTAAAATTTTGTTCAACAGTAGTCATGCTAAATCATTATTGATCCAGATAGATTATTTTAATTAAAGAGTATGAATAAGGGGAAGAGGATTTGGCTCAACTGAAAGAGTGTCCAGGGTTCCAACCCAGGGCCTCCTGGCCTGTGTGATGAGCTGGCCCATGCGCAGTGCTGATGCGCACAAGGAGTGCCCTGCCACGCAGGGGTGTCCCCCGCATAGGGGAGCCCCCATGTGCAAGGAGTGCGCTCATAAGGAGAGCTGCCCCGTGCAAATAAAGTGCAGCCTGCCAGGAGTGGCACCGCGCACGCAGAGAGAATGGACACAGAACAGACAACGGGTGGGGGGGCAGGGAAGAGAAATTTTTAAAAAAATCTTAAAAAAAAAAAAAAGAGTATGAATAAGGGTTAAAGAAAAATGAAGTATCAAAAAATATCTCTCTTCTCCAGTCCTCCTCAATTAAAAGCAATCATTTATTTTGTATGAAAAAAAATTCAGAATACTGACAGGAACAATTTGCCAGTTGCACTGAGTATTTATTGTTCATATGTTATAATGTTATTTTACATTTATCTGGTCTACTCCAGCTCTTTTTTGGTTACTATTTGCATGTAATACCTTTTTCCAACTTTTCATTTTTAATCTGGTTGTGTCCTTAAGTCTGAGGTGGCTCTCTAACAGACAACATATAGATGGCTCATATTTTTTATCCATTCTGTCAGTCTATGTCTTTCGATTGGGAAGGTCAATCCATTAACTTTCAGTGTTATTACTGTCAAGGCATGACTTACTTCATCCATTTTGTCCTTTGGCTCTCTGTTGTCATATCATTTTATTGTCTGTCTTCGTATCCTTTAGTTTACCCATCCTAATAATCTTCATTTCTAAACTGTTCTCCAGATCTCTCACCCTTGTTTTTCCCTTTCAGGCTGCAGCACCCCCTTTGCAAATCTGGTCCTTTTGGTGACATATTCTATCAGTTTTTGTTTGTCTGCGAAGACTTTGAACTTACCCTCAATTTTGAAGGACAGCTGTGCCAGATACAGAATTCTAGGCTGGCAGTTTTTCTCTTTTAGTACCTTAAATACATCATACCACTTTCTTCTCTCCTCCATGGTTTCTGTGAGATCAGCACTTAATCTTATCAGGTTTCCCTTATATGTGATGCTTTGCTTTTTTCTTGCTGCTTTCAGAATCCTCTCTTTAGCTCTTATATTTGTCACTCTGACAAATATATTTGTCTTGGGGTAGGTCTGTTCAGGTTTATTCTGTTTGGGGTGTGTTGTGATATTGATATTTATGTCCTTTATAAGGTTTGTGAAGTTTTCAGTCATTTCCTCAAATATTCATTCTGCCCCATTTCCATTCTCTTCTCCTTCTGGGACTCCAATAATGTGAATGTTTGTGTGTTTCATGTTGTCATTCAATTCCCTGAGACTCTTTTCCATTTTTTTCATTCTCGTCTCTTTCTGTTCTCCTCTCTTCTCCAGTTCAGATGTTTTGTCTTCGAAATTACTAATTCTGTCTTCAAGCAGTTCATATCCACTCTTATGTGCCTCTAATGCATTTGTAATCTCATCCATGTCTTATATTTCCATAAAGTCTGTTTCTTTTCTTTGTAGGCTTTCAAATTGTTCTTTATGCTGTCCCAGTGTCTTCTCAATGTCCTTTATTTCTTTAGTCATATTTTATTTAAATCTTTTGAAGTGATTTAGGAGAGTTTTGTGATTATCACTGATTAATTTTATTAAATCTTGTATCTCTTCAGGATATTTGGTTTGTTCCTTTGACTGGGTCATCTCTCCTGTATCCTAGTATGGCTTGTAATTTTTTCTGGATGTCTAAGCATCTGAATATGTTGGTGAATTTACTCTAATGGCTAATTTCTCTCCTTGCCTATTTTTTGTGTTTTTTTCCACAGCTCTTCTTTGATATTTGGCTCAACCTAAAATCGCCCAGTCAAAAAAACCCAAAACAAAACAAAACAAAATTCCCCAACTTAAATTTTCAAAATCAGGCCAGGGACTCATTAGTGGGGTGCACATTTTCTGTATCCACCCAGAGAGCTGGGAGGACAGCTTTTGTTCCTGCAGTTTCCAGCCTAGCCAGCAGATGGCACTAGGCAGCACACTTTTCCACCGGGGTTCCTGTGTTGACTCTCCAGACTGGAGATTCCAAGTGGGCTCTGCTGGCCGAATTCCCTGCAGAAAACCACACTGGCCTCCCGCCCTTTCCCCTGGAAGCAGCGGATGTGCAGGAAGGTGCCTGCCCTCCTCTCCGCCAGCTGCAGCGAGCCGGGGTCTTACTCCAGCGTGAAGTCTTGGGAGTGGGGGAGGCGAGCCCGTCCCTGCACCGCAGGGCTTGGTGACTCGTGCTTGTCATTCCAGCCTCTTCGTCTCTCTGTCCCTCACCCTCCTGGGAGTTGTGTAGCACGGTCCTGGTCTCCTGACCCCAAAGCAAGGTCCCTCAGATAGCTTCTGGCTCTTTCTCTGTTGTTTATGTGAGAGAATTCAGCTCTGCCTGTTAGTCTGTTGCCATCTTCCCACAGTCCTCCAAGAGATTTGAATTTTTTCTGCTTCCTTGTGGGGTAAAAAGAATCCACGAAAAGGCTGAAAAGAAAAAAAGAAGAAAAAAAACCCTGGGGGATTGGTATGTATATGGGCCAAAGATGGTCCCTGTAATTTTTTCAATAAAAAGTTAATAATGATAATACGAATCCAACTCTGTTGACAGCAAATTATAATAATTACCCATTATCAGTACTACTTTGTGGATATTAAATGATAATGATTACCTAGTAATTTTGGGATTAGTTGTTTAGTTGTAAATCTCTCTAAATGAATGATCATCATTCAGCTCACAAATTTTCATATGTTCTTCACAAGGATCTCATGATAGACTTCTGAACCAGCTGATCTTTTTTATGGTTGGTAAAAGACCAGAATATCATGGTATTTACTGAATTTTTCTTTCAAAAAGATTCCTGGCCTTCATGTAAGCAAATAAAACTTTAGATTTTTCATTGACTATAGAAGAGTTGATGGGGAAACCATATCACAGTGTACATTTACCATCTTACTGGATTTTTTTTTTTTTTTTTAATTTAAAATCCTGATCAAAGCACCTTGCTTTAAAGAAAGTGCAGAACTCATCCCTCTGGAGGTATTTACTGTGCAATCTAGAAGAGTTCCACAGGAAAATTGACTGTACAACCTTCCTCCCTCCCATCCTGTTCTCGCTCTGGCAGTTTCGATGGTGTGTGGTGCTCGTTAGAGGGAGTCTTTGAACTGAAGAGATGCAGTCAGGCCTGACTCTGTAGTCAGTGTAGTCCTCTTCCTCCTGGGGCTTCACCCATACATAAATACATTATCATTATCTCTCTCAGATCAAGGCACATGCAGAGCCATCCACAAGTGAACTCTTGGTCTCCTTAAGTTTAGCCAAAGGCTTTTTTTAAATCAGATGGAGGGTGCCAGCTTTTTTTTTTTTTTTAATTTCTCTTCCCTTCCCTGCTCTCCCCCCGCCCCCCCAGTTGTCTGCTCTCTGTGTCCATTTGCTGAGTGTTCTTCTGTGTCTGCTTATATTCTTGTCAGGTGGCACCAGGAATCTGTGTCTCTTTTTGTTGCGTCATCTTGCTGCACCAGTTCTCTGTGTGTGCGTCGCCACTCCTGGGCAGGCTGTACTTTATTCGCGCTGGGCAGCTCTCCTTACAGGGCGCAATCCTTGCACATGGGCTCTCCTACGCAGGGGACAGCCCTGCGTGGCACGGCACTCCTTTCATATATCAACACTGCGCATGGGCCAGCTCATCACATGGGTCAGGAGACCCTGGGTTTGAACCCTGGACCTCCCGTGTTGTAGGTGGACGCTCTATCTGTTGAGCCAAATCTGATTCCCTAGCCAAAGACTCTTGAACACATTCCCCTGCATCTACTACAAAAGACATTGACAGCTCCCTTGTGCAGGCTTGTTTTTTTAAATTATTGGTTCTTTTTTTTATTAGAGAAGTTGTAAGTTTACAAAACAATTATGCATGAAAATACCAGAGTCCCATACACCACGCCACCACCAACTGCATTGGTGTGAAATGTTTGTTACTGTTGATGATAGCGCTTTTTAAAGTAATCATAGTATTTTTATAAACAGTCATCACCTTCATTACAATTAATGAAAGGCTGTTAAAATAGTTCTAATGTTCATTATTTATATTAGGTGTATTCTTCCCAAATGCCACCCTATTGCTACCACCTTTTATTAGTATTCTACCTTAGTTCTAATCCATGAAAAACATTCCTATACTTGTACTATTCCTATACTTCCTATACTTGTACTATACTCTATAGTCCATCATCTCCCAAAGGGTTCACTGTGTTGTACAGTCCTATGTTTTATCTTTTAATTTTTGTTCTAGTAATATATACATCCTAAAGTTACCTCCCTTAACCACATTGACCTATACAGTTCAGTGCTCTTTGTTAACCTCACTGCCTTCCATTTCCAAAACTTTACCATTACCTAAATAGAAATTCTGTACAAGTTAAGCATCCGTTTTCCATTCTCTAGGCCCAGTCTATCTCCTGGTAACTTACATTCTGGACTCTAACTCTATGAGTTTGCTTATTATAGTTAGTTCATAGAGTGAAATCATATAATATTTGTCTTTTTGTGTCTGGCTTATTTCACTCAACATAATTTCCTCAAGGTTTGTCCATGTTGTCACATGCATCAGGACTTCATTACTTTTTACAGCGAATAATGTTCCATTGTATGTTCTTACCACATTTTTGTTTATCTGTTCTTCAGTTGATGGGCACTTGGGTTGCTTCCATCTTTTGGCAGTTGTCCGTAATGCTGCTCTGAACATCAGTGTGCAAATATCTGTACAAATCCCTGCTTTAAGTTCTGTGTGTATACCTAGTAGTGGGATTGCTGGATCATATGGTAATTCTGTACCTAGCTTTCTGAGGAACTGCCAATCTGTTTTCCACAGTGGCAGCACCATTTTACATTGCCACCAACAATGAATGAGTGTTCTTATTTTTCCACATCCTTCAACACTTGTGTGAAGTTTTCTGTTTTTGTTTTTTTTTAAAATAGTGGCCAATTTTAGTAGGTGTGAAATGATGTTGTGGTTTTGATTTGTATTTCCCTAGTAGCTAGTGACGTAGAGCATCTTTTCATGTGCTTTTTAGCTATTCATCTTTGGAGAAATGTCTTTTCAACTCTTTTGTTCATTTTTTAATTGGGTTGTTTTTTTATCATTGAGTTGTATGGTTTTTAAAATATATTCTGGACACTAAACCCTTATTGAATATATGGTTTCCAAATATTTTCTCCCATTGAGTAGGTTGTTTTTCACTTTCTGACAAAGTCCTTTGATGCTCAAAAGTTCTTAATTTTTGAGGAGGTATGATTTATCTATTCTTTTGTTTGTTGCTTGTGCTTTGGGTATATAAAGTCTAAGAAACTATTGCCTAACACAATATCTTGAAGATGTTTCCCTATGTTTTCTTCTTGCAGGTTTATATTATACTTCTTGTTCTTGTATTTAGGTCTTTGGTTCATTTTGAGTTAATGGTGTGAAATAGGGGTACTCTTCATTCTTTTGCATATGTACATATGTATAATTCACTATATCCATTTCTCCTACCAGGTTTGTTGAAGAAACTGTTCTTTACTAGTTGACTGGGCGTGGCAGCCTTATCAAAAATCAGTTGACTGTAGATGTGAAAACAGTCTATTTCTGAAGTCTCAATTGGATTTATTGGTCATTATATCTGTCCTTATGCTAGTACCATGCTCTTTTGACCGCTGTATCTTTGTAATGTGCTTTAAAGTCAGGAAGTATGAGTCCTCCAACTTCATTCTTCTTTTTAAGGATGTTTTTGCCTATCAGGGCCCCCTTACCCTTCCAAATAATTTTGGTAATTGGCTTTTACATTCTTGCAAAGTAGGCTCTTGGAATTTTGATTAGGACTGCTTTGAATCTGTAAATAAATTTGGGTAGAACTGATATGTTAATGATACTTAGTCTTCCAATCCATGAACACTGAATATCCTTCCATTTATTTAGATCTTTGATTTCTTTCAACAGTGTTTTATAGTTTTCTGTGTAAAAGTCCTTTACATCCTTAGCTAAATTTATTCCTAGATTTTTTAATTCCTTAGATGCCATTGTAAATGGAATTTTTTTCTTAATTTCCTTCTCAGTTTGTTCATTACTAGTGTATAAAAACAGTGCTGAGTTTTTCATGTTTATCTTGTATCCTGCTACTTTGCTGAACTGTAGTTCAGCAAATTAGCTCTAGTAGCTTTGCTGTAGATTTTTCAGGACCTTCTATAATATATATAGGATCATGTCATCTGCAAAGAGTGACAGTATTTCTTCTTCCTTTTCAATTTGGATGTCTTTAATTTCTTTTTCTTGCCTAACTATTCTGGCTAGAACTCCTAACACAATGTTGAATAGTGTTATTTAGTATTGGTGACGGTGGGTATTCTTATCTTGTTCCCAATTTTAGAAGGAAAGCTTTCAGTGTTTCACCACTGAGTACAATGAGAGCTGCAGATTTTTCATATATGCCCTTATCATGTTGAGAAAGTTTCCTTCTATTCCTGTTTTTTGAAGTTTTTAAATCAAGTAAGGATTCTGGATTTTCTCAAATCTTTTTCTGCATCAATTGAGATGGGTCATGTGGTTTCCCCCCTTCATTTTGTTATCGTGTATTGCATTAATTGATTTTCTTGTGTTGAACCACCCTTGCATATCTGGGGTAAAACCCACTTGACCTTGTATGTAATTCTTTTAATGTACTGTTGCAATCAATTTGCAAGTATTTGTTGAAAATTTTTACATGTATATTCATATGAGAAATTGGTCTGTAATTTTTTCCTGTAGTATCTTCTTTATCTGGCTTTATTATTAGGGTAATGTTGGTCTCATAGAATGAGTTAGGAGTGTTCTCCCAGGTTTTTGGAAGAGTTTGAGCAGGATTGGTATTGATTTTTCTTGGAATGATTGGTAGCATTCACCCGTGAAGCCATCTGGTCCTGCACTTTTATTTTTTGGGAGATTTTTGATGACTGATTCGATTTTGTTACTTGTAATTGGTCTCTTCTCTTTCTTCTTAGAGTGAGTGTACACTGTTTATGTGTTTCTAGGAATTTGTTCTTTTAATCTAAGTTGTCTAATATGTTGGCATACAGTTGTTCATAGCATCTTCTTATGAACCTTTCTATTTCTGTGTGGTCAGTTGGAATGTTCCCCCTCTCATTTCTGATTTAATTTGCATCTTCTCTCTATTTTTTGTCAGGTTCATAAGGGGTTCTCAATTTTATTGATCTCCAAGAACCACCTTTTGGTTTTATTAATTCTCTCTGTTGTCTTTTTAATTCTCAATTTCATTTCTTTCTGCTCAAATCTTTGTTATTTCTTTCCTTTTGCTTGCTTTGGGTTAGTTGTTCTTTTTCTAGTTCCTCCAGGTATGCAGTTAGGTCAGGTCTTTGATTTTAGCTCTTTTTTTTTCTCTTAAATTTTTTTTCTTCTTTTTTAATAAAAGCATTGAGGGCTATAAATTGCCCTCTCAGCACTGCCTTTACTGCATCCCATAAATTTTGAAATGCTGTTTCTCAGTTTCATTCATCATGAGATATTTACTGATTTCCCTTGCAATTTCCTCTTTGACCCACTGATTATGTGTTAATTTCTACATATTTTTTAATTTTCTAGTTTTCCACCTGTTATTAATTTCCAGTTTCATTCCATTATGGTCAGAGAGAATGCTTTGTATAATTTCAGTCATTTTAAATTTATTGAGACTTGTTTTGTGACCCAACATGTGATCTATCCTGGAAAATGATCCATGAGCACTTGAGAAGAATGTATACCCTGCTCTTTTGGGGTATGTGTATGTATCTGTTAGTTTTAGTTCATTTGTCATATTATTCAAGTTCTCTATTTCCTTATTGATTCTGTCCAGATGTTGTATCTATTGATGACAGCGATTTATTGAAGTCTCCAAAAATTACTGTAGAGATGCCTATTTCTCCCTTCAGTTTTGCTACTGTTTGCTTCACATATTTTTGGGTACCCAGGTTGGGAGCATAAATATTTATGATTGTTCTTTCTTCTTGGTGGATTGCCCCTTTAATATTAAATAGTGTCCTTCTTTGTCTCTTATAAACAGTTTTGCATTTAAAGTCTATTTTGTTCATTATTAGTATAGAGTCCCCAGCTCATTTTTCATTACTATTTGCGTGGGATCTCTTTTTCCAACTTTTCACTTTTAACCTATTTTTGTCTTTGCATCAAAGGTAAGTTTCTTGTAAACAGCGTATAATTGAATCATACTTTTTTTAACTACACTGCCAGTCTGTGTCTTTTGATTGGTGAGTTTAATCCATTAACATTCACTGTTTCTTTTTATTTCTTTTTATTTATTCCCTCCCTTTCTCCCCACCCACCCCCCTCCCTGGGATGACTCTCCTGTCTGTCTGCTTGTTGTCTGCTCATCTTCTTTAGGAGGCACAGGGAAACAAAACTGGGAACTCCCATGTGGAAGGCAGGCACTCAGTTGCTTGACGCGCATCTGCTTCCCAGCATTCACTGTTACTATTTTAAAGGCAATACTTCAGCCATTTTATCTTTTTGTTTTTATGGGGTTTGTTTGTTTGTTTGTTTGTTTGTGGCTCTCTTTTTACCCTTTTTGTTCCTCTTAACTGTTCATCTTCATTTCATCACTCTACTCCCAGCCCCTCTCTCTTCTCTTTTCCTTTCAACCTGCAGAACTCCATTTAGTATTTCTTGTAGGGCAGGTCTCGTGGTGACCAACTCTCTCAGTTCCTGTTATCTGTGACTATTTTAAACTCTCCCTGTTTTTAAGGAGTGATTTTGCTGAATAAAAGATTTTTATCTGGCACTTTCTCTCGTTCAGTGTATTAAAATATATCATGCCACTGCCTTCTTGCCTCCATCGTTTCTGGCACTCAGTCTTATTGAGGATCCCTTGTATGTGATAAATCGCTTTTCTCTTGCTTCTTTCAGGATTCTCTGTTTATCATTTGACATTTTGATTAGTCTGTGTTTTAGAGTAGCTGTATTAGGACTTATTCTGTTTGGAGTACCTTGTGTTTCTTGAACATATTTATTTATGGCTTTCATAAGAATTGGGAAATTTTCAGCCATTATTTCCTCATATTCTTTCTCCCTTTTTCCCTTCTCTTCTTCTTCTAGGACACCCATGACAAATACACTTGTGCACTTTGTGCTGTCATTCAATTCCGAGACACTGCTCAATTTCTTCCATTCTATTTGTTATCTGTTCTTCTGTCTGTATGATTTTGATTGTCCTGACTTCTTGTTCACTGATTCTTTTTCTGTCTGTTCAGCAGATTTGAATGTATTTTTTTTTCTTAGTTAAGCAATGACTTTATTTTCTAAGTACAAAGACACATTTATATAACCAGGGCAGAGGCTATAGGTGATTCATATTTCTAATTGGAAGGGAGAGCTCATTTATTTGTTTGATTGCTTATTTTTCAGATATAGCAGAGATTGAAACTGGGACCTCATATATGGGAAGCAGGTGCTAAAACATTTGAGCTACATCTGCTCCTCTCTAATGTATTTTTAATCTCTTTTATTGTGCCTTTTATCCTCATAATTTGTTTCTTTTTATGCTTTCAAATTCTTCTTTATGCTCGGTCTCTTCTTAATATCTTTTATCTCTTTAGCCATATTTTCCTTCATCTCCTTGAATTGATTTAGGAAATTTGTTTGAACTTCTTTGATTAGTTGTTCCAAACTCTGTCTCCTCTGAAGTTTTAATTTGTTCCCTTGACTGGCCCATATCTCCCTGTTTCTTAATATGGTTTGTAATTTTTTGCTTATATCCAGTCAACTGATTATCTTCATAAGTTTATTCTGAAGGTCAGTTTCTCTCTCTTGCCTAGGGTTTTATTGTTGATTATCTTTGTGTTAAGGCTCTTCATTGATGCTTGGTTCAATTTATTCTAGACCTTTAAAATAGGCCATGTTTAACTGATCAGATTTTTTCTGCTCTTCTTCATCTGGTTCTTGCCCTGGATATGTGGTCCAATTTTTTTTTTTCAATACTTGTGAAATTTTTTATTTTAAAGATTTATTTTATTATTTCTCCCTCCCCTCTCGCTGTTTGCGTTCGCTGTTTGTCTTCTTTTTAGGAGGCACTAGGAACCAAATGCGGACTTCCCATGTGGGAGGGAGGCACCCAGTTTCTTGAGCCACCACTGCTCCCACATTTGTAAGATTGCATTTTTCGTGCAATTGTTTTACCTTCAAGAGATATCTTCCTTTCCTCTTTTCCTTCTCCAGAAATCTTGATCTGTTCTGTTCATTTTTGTTTTGCTCAACAGTTTTCTGACACTCCTTTTGTTGTCTCCAGCTGCTTTTGCCTGGAGACCAAATTTTGGGAGAAGGGTCATCCAGGAGAGGGCTTGCCCAAGTCAGTATTTCCTGGCCAAAACAGGTCAGGGACTCATAAAGGGAGCACAAATCAGCTCCAGAGTCCCCTGGGGAGGCTCAGGAAGGACACCAAAAGCCTTTTTGAGGGTTCTCTAAAGCTGTGGTTTCCTGGCCTGCCCAGAAGATGGCACCCGTTAGCAAATGTCCCTTCAGCCCCGAGGAGGTCCTGTGTCTTTAAATGTCTATCACCACCACCCTGTCTGGGCAGAGTTAAAACAGTGGCGGCCATCACCTCTATCGGGGGAGTTTGAAACAGTAGCTTACAGCTGGGACTCAGCATCCAATTCACCAATCAAAGCCAAAGCCATGATCAAAGAGAAGTAGGTGATCGGTGCTCAGCTGTGTCCACCCCTTTTCTTGGGGAAAAAGATTTTTATGTCCATTTTTGTCTGCAGCAGCTGTCCAGGGACTGGACCCCAAGGCAGTCTGCCACAAAAGTGAGGGATGGGCGCCAGCAGCACCAGAGAGAGCACTCCTCACTGTTCTCTATCGTAGTTTACCTATCTCTTGCTTTCCCCCAGACACTGCACAGCATTCTTCTCACCTCCAGAGTCCCAGAACAGTTGTTTTAGACAGTTGTTGCCTGTCCAGCAGCCATCTTGGTGGAAAGACTAAGTCCTGTAGGTCCCTGCTCTCCGTCTTCCCTGGAAGTCTAGCCCCTGTATACTGACCCCTATGTTGTTTACTTCTTTATGGGTGGACTAGGCACCCACAGGTGCCAAACACAAATTCTTACACATCCAGTTGTTTTAAATAGAGCCCAGATAAGTATATCTTTAGCCTTTTAGAGCTTGGGTACTTTTCATACCTTGCAAAACTGCATCCAACATTTGCTAGCCATAGATAAGACAAACCCTGGAGCTATACATGATCCCAAACTTCTGCTGCCCTTCAGGCCTCTCTGACCCATACTTCTCTCTGTGGTGCTGAGTGATACCAGCATTTAAACCCTGAGTCCTCTCCTTCCAGACCCCCTTGCCCTGTTCCCTTTCTGCATGGTGGCCTTGTGTCATTATGGGAAGGTCCCCTGCTAGAGGGACTGTCTCTCCAAGTTGCACCCATATAAAACTAGTGTGCTCCTGTCATCTCAAGGTCATGCCATTTCTTTAACCAACCCAAAACCGTAATGGTACTAAACAACTTCAAATGTAAGCCCTCAATTTTTAACCATTATAATTTATATATAATACTTCTTTCTGTTGCAGTGAAATCCATTGAAGGTTTTCAGTGTTCACCCTACCCTGAAATTGATCATTTTGTTCTTTCTTTGGTGAATAAAAATGGCATTGAAGGAGGTAAAGATACTCTTATATTCTTTATTAGCTCTTATATGATAAGGTAATAGAACCTTTAGAAAATATTTGCTTTTTAGGAATTCGGCGTTGGAACTACTTTTTCCCAGAAGAATTATTGGTTTATGATATTTGTAAATATCGCTGGTGTGAAAACATTGGAAGAGCCCACAAGAGTAATAATATTATGTAAGTAGTATCATTTATTAATAAGGTCTATGCATTTAACCAGTATTACATTTCAAATGTTTACAATCTTTAATAACATTGAGAAGATAAAAATGATTTTTTGGTAATAAATTTAGTTGTAATTCATTTTATGTTTGGGTTTGATGATATTTGAGTATCTTTATTATCACAGTACCCCAGCACTGACCAGCTTTGTTTGTACTTTATTTGGTAAAACAACCCCTTAGGTAGTATAGTCTGGAGAATATAGAGTATGGAATTGACATGGCCTGGGAGAACGGAGAGGCTTGAGGCAGCCATCTCAGCAGTGGTGGGAAGATCTGCCTCCCCTTCTGTGCCTCTGGCCCTTGACATCTTGAGAAGGCTAAGTCTAAGTTGGCAGCTTTGGGCAAGAAGGACATTTTGCTCAGTGTTAGGAGATGGAGGTCAAGACAAAGAATGGGCATTAAAAGGAACCAGTATTTATTGAATGCTTGTTGTCTATGTCAGGCCCTTTTTTAGGAGTTTTCTTTAAAATGCTCCTGGCAAAAGGAGTGGAAGTAAAGGATGAAATAAAGCCAGGAACTGAATTTTAAATAATATAGGGGTATGATTAGAATAGGGAGAAAACAGAAACCCAGTGGTTATCAGTTGATAGAAATTTTGTTTTATATTTAATGCCTATGATGAGATTTCTGTATAGTGAAGCGTATATAGCACATATGCCAGACCTAAGAACATGATCCTGAAGCTTTTGCTGGAAAGCTGAAAAAAGATGTCAGAAAACATGTTTAAATGCTATACTTGTTCTAATTATCTTAATTAATGGGGAAAACCCCCCACCATATGCTCAATATACAAAATGTAGAGTTGAAGCTGTGACAGATGTCAAGTACTGCTGTTTCCCTAGGAAGCTTTAAACTTCCTGCAGTGTGCAGGGCACCTCAGGGTGCAGGGTGGGAGCTGCGGCTTTAGTCTGTTTTGTTAAGAAGTCTGTGATCCGACTAGTCGTGAGGGGATGCCTGGGGCGCTTGCTTTTTCCTTTCCTGGGCGCACCTCCCTCCCTCCCTCCCCACTACTACTTGAACGTTTGCCATTTTATATTTCCTTTTCTGTGCATGTGGCAAGATTTTAAACTACATGAAAATTTCCCCTTTATTTTTAGTAGTTAATAGGATCACTTGGATTTTGTTACTTTTTAAGTCTGTTTTTTTCTAGTGATTTGTTCATTTTGCCCAAGTTTTCAAAGTTGCTAGCAAGTTATTCCCAAGATTCTTATATTTTAGTATATACTGCCTTTGTAATTAAATCTACCTTTAGTTTCTAACTTTAATGCAGAAATAACACTATTTTTTGACCAATCTTGCAATAATTTTTAGTCTTCAAATTTTGGCCATTGATAAGTTTTGCTCTGTTATTACTTCCCTGCCTCTTATTTATTCTTTCGTACATTTTCTAGTTTGTCATTTAACTCATTTATCTTTAGATGTCTTTCTTTTGTAATATACGCTTTTTAAGACTATGAATTTCCTGCTAAAGATTACTTTAGCTGCATTTCACATGCTTTAATATGTATTTTCTCATTTCTAATTTTTACTTGGGCTACTGATTAGAAATGTAATTCCAAATTATGGGTTTCTATTAGTTACCTTTTTGTTATTTATTTCTAAGTAAGTCACTTTGTAGTCAGATTGTGTAAACTAACACTTATAATTTTTTATGAGACTCACACTGTAGCCTAGCATGGAGTCAGTTTTTATAATTGTCTTATATGTGATTGTAAAGAACTGTTTCCACTTATTGGAAGCAGTATTCAGATGCTTATTAGATCAAACTTGTTAATTATTTAAAAATTGTTACTCAGATTTTCTAGATCCTTCCTGAATATTTTGTGATTATTTCACTCTTATTAATTACTGAAAGAATAAGTATTAAAATATCTTGACCTTTGGTAAATATTTTAATCTTATTCATGAAAATTTTCTTCCCCTTACATTTTGAAGCTGTATTATTCAGTGGATGCAGGTTGAAAATTTTTCTTTCTCCCTGAAGTAACTTTTGTCAGTATGTGCTTTGCCCTCAAGTCAATTTTGTGTGATATTTTTGGCTACCACGGCTTTCTTTTAGTTGGTGTATATGTATGTTTACTTTAAATTTTTCTCCATCTTTAAAATTTTGGCATATCTCTAATAAACAGAATATATAGTTGGGTTTTGTTTTCTACCCAATCTGGATATTAATACTTTTTTTTCTTAATGTAAAGGATTCTGGTTGATCTGAAAAATGAAGTTTGGTATCAAAAATGTCATGACCCTGTCTGTAAAGCAGAAAGCTTCAAATCTGACTGTGAGTTATTAGTTTTTACAGTGTTTACCACAAAGTAAAACTTAAGTTATCTATATAAAGTAATTTTATTATCTTTCTGATTCAGATTTTTCATTACCACCTGAAGTATGCCTCCCGTTTCTTTTCGAAGAAGTAAGTTTTTAGCTTCTCATCACAAATTAGTCCTTGATACAACAGTATAAATAAGGTATGAGCAGTGCCCAAATGCATCTAAGTAGCATCTAAACACAATGTTTTGCACCTAGTTTTCACTCAGAAATCTACTGTAGCAATTCAGCACATCTGGAAATATGTACCTCATTCTTTTTACCTGCTTCATAGTCACATTGTATGAATATCAGTTTATTCAACCAGCCCAAGACATTTAGGAAGTTTCTTATCTTTTGTTTTACATAGTATACCAAAATACCCATCTTTGTGTTTCTTTGAACAACTGTATCCGTAGGATGAATTTCTAGATTTGTGTCAGAGTATATGCATTCTTAAATTAGATATTACCAAATAGCCAAATCAAACTTTTCATTATTCAAACAATCCTTATTCATTGTAGAAAAAAATTATAAATTACATGAAAAGCAAATGGGAAAAAAATCATCCCCACTCATAATTTTCCCCCTCAGAGATAACTGATGCAATGTTTTGGTATAAATTTTCCAGAATTTATATTAATGCATGCTTATATTTTTAAAGCAGCCATAGTACACATTTTGTAGATTTTTTTCCTTCCTATGTCACATATTTTCAGTAATACATATTACCAAATTGTTCTCCATAAAATTTATAGAGTTTAGGTATACACAATATGAGAACAAGGAAATCCTCTATGCTTTTCACCTAGATTTCCCAATTGTTAATATTTGTCCATATTCTCTCACTGTCCACATACACATTATTTTTGATGAATCATTTGAGGGTAAGTTCTAGACATTAGTCCTCAAATCTCATAATATTTAAACATGTAGATGAAGAGTACGGACATTCTTATATAGCTATTCAAGGAAATTAAGTCCTTTGTCAATACAGCAAATACATGTTCAAATGTGTTTTCAGCTGGACTATCCACTTCTGTAAAAATTAAGATTTATCCATGCTGTAGCCCCATTGGGCAATATGGAAGAAAATGGGCCACAGGAACTGCAGACAGTACCAAATTTGGAATTTCAAAGGTGTCTGAACTGCAGTGGCAACAACATTTAAAAAGTTAGTGAAGTCATTCCCATGGTTACTATATTAGTCAGTATATTCATCTAGCAAATCCATTGTAAAGTTTTTTGAAGAACTGGTCTTATTAATATCTTAATTCAACAGATTAAGGATATGGTGGAATCATCACATGACTGAATAACTTTTATTTTTTTCCCTATCCTCTCTACCTCCTCTTCCCCTATGGAAACAAAGGAAGAAGAATTTACAACAGATGAATCTAGGCACAGTGAAACCAAGAATCCTCATAAACTGTCATCTAATAAGTTTTCAGAAGATGTAACTTCTAATGCTGACTGGGATAATTGTGTTGATGATCCTTATTTTTTAGAAGCTACTGAAGATGCTGAATTAGCTGAAGCTGCAGAGAACAGTCTTCTCTGTCACAATAGTGGGGTGGATGAAATTCCTGATGAACTAATTATGGAAGTATTACAAGAGTAGCTGATTAGCTAAGGAGAGTTGTTTTTATAAACAGGCCTTAATAACTTCGTTAACTTATTAAATCTGTTTCCATGAACTACGTTTTATAACTTTGTTTTCCAGTTATTTTTCACTTATATAAACCAATTTTATTGAAAATTAGCATCGGTGTACTTAAATTCAGTAGAAATCTTATTATCCAAAATTAGTTTTATGTTCACCACAGTTTAATTTTACAAGTTAGTTTATAGCTTAAGCCTCTTCTATATTGTCTGGCAATCAGCATGTTAGACAATAACCAAAAAAGATGATTCTGAACTCAAACTATTATACACTCAAATTGATGCCATTTAACATTGTCAGAAGCATTTGAGTGACAAAGCAGTATTAAATTCTGGTGACTACGGCACACTTTTACAGCCTGAATAATTAGACAAATTTATATTTTCATGTATCTGAATGCTGCTACTACAATAAAAAGAAATGTTTAACATGGAGAACTAAAGTAGAAGTCTCTCAAGTTTTTCAAAAAAAGAATTTTTATTTATAAAAGTACAGTTTCAGAAAATAAGAGACATTAAGCCAAGACTAATCTTAAGGAGGCATGTTTCAGTAGACTGGTCTTCTCATTCCTGGTCAAGGAGCTTCTCTAATTGATGGTTGATATTTTGCAGATGGCTTTCTGCTCCCAAAAGGCTTCTTGCCTTCAGTAACAAAGCTGGAAGGCTGGATGAATCATACTGTTGAAGGAAAATCTCATTCAGATTAACAAACTTCAAAAACTTTTACAAGCACTTACAGTATCTCTCTTTTAAGTAGCTCAATCTTACAGTCAAATGCCCATTATGATACAGCTTTCTATTAACTTTATTTTTAAACTAGAACCCTTATGAAAATTGGTTTTAATCCATTTTCCTTAGGATGTAATTGAATGTAAGGATGCAGAACTGTTCTGCAAAGCCTGGGCTAATCTCCTAAGCCCAGAAGACCAGTGGATTTAAGGTGCTGTGGCATCTGAATTATTTAAAACAGAAAATTATTCCTGGGACAGGTCAAGGCTTGGTTTGGGCAAGTCTGCCAGAGCTGTGTGGCGCCTCTTGATCTCAAGTCTATTTTAAAACAGAAAAACTGTTGAACACGTTTGCAAGACCTGAGACTTGATGGAATAATTCTAGGCCCATAAAGAAAAAAAAACCCAAATCTATCCTCACCTAGAAAAATTATTTATTTCAAATGTCCTATAGCTTGCCAATCCAAATGTTAATGATTAAAGCCAAAATCAGAATAAAAATCCAACATAAAATGGAACAAAAAACTCAACAAAACCAAACTTTCTATGGCTTTATTCTTTCCTGTTGCAAATTTTTTACCTAACGTTGAGTGATTATTTTACTGCTTTTCCCTTATAAAAATGTATCATGCTTCTGATAGTTTGTTGTTCAACATGTTTTCAAGATGGTTTTCTTAGTAACGAAAATTGAGCAGAAAAGCTTTTAGACTAATACCTACATAATAATGAACTCTTTCTAATATACAACCTACCATATTATTGGAGAATTCAATTTTGTAAGTACTTGAGAACTTCATGTAGTCAAGACACTAGGGGGTACCTGCTCTCAGGGGTCTAAGGAGAAGAACCAAACTTTGGTGCTAGATTTTTCATTTAGGAAAAAAAGGTTAGACATATACCCACATATCTACATTGTACAAGGCAAAAGGATAGCTGCTCCAAGAGAATTAGAAAGAGGCACTGAGGGCACACAAAAAACAAGATGTTAGAGAGAATAGAGTCCAAACAAGTTGAGTCACTACAGCTCAGGTTTCACTGTATTTGCAATTCCAGTCAGTATTTATTCATTTACTCCAAATTTAGTAACTAAAATGCCTGACTCCAAATAGCTTTAGACTAGCTTGGGCACTGTGTCATGTAAAAAATAATTTTAAAAACATTCTATTTCCATATCTCTAATATGTAAACAAACCTTAGGCATGTGTGCTCAGGGAGATTAACTTTTAGATCAATGTCAAAGCCTTAAAATTGAATTTAGAAGTGAAGAATACAAATGTGATAATGAGATAACTGTATATATATACCTAAATTATAATATGTAACAATTATTAAAAATATAATTTTTCTATAACATTTGTATTAATCTGAGCTAAGCTAAATGCCTTAAGTCTGAAGCAAAAATCCACAAGCAACTAATTTATTAAAACAATAATATGCCACATTTTCTTTTTTATTATATGCCTTTTTATATGCTTCTTCAATTATATCTACCATTTATAGGAGTAATGCTTGTTTTTCAAAGACACTACTAAAGAGATCACAAATATGGGCTAGAAAAAGAAAAGGAGATCCATAAAACATGTCTGAGTGGTCTTATATTGAAAAAGAAAGCAGAGCACAGTTCAACTGAGAATTTTATAAAGAATATACACTTCCCTTGATGAAATTCAGTTCTCTGAAACATAAATGCCTTTAAAATCCATGATCCTGGATTTTTCTTTACCCCTATGGCCTTCATTAAATAGCTAAAAAAGACGATACAACAAATTTTCACTGATTTATAGTGATGCTGATTGGGTTAGACTCTAATGTTGCATCTTCACATATCTTTCCTCAAAACTTCTGGCACTCTAACACGCATATGTCCTATTATCTTCTGCTGGTTGTTTTTGTTTTGTTTTTCGGAAGCACTGGGGACCAAACCCGGGACCTTCCATATGGGAAGCAGATGCCCAAACACTTGAGCCTCAGCTGCTCCCAAACACAACTTTTTTTTTTAGGAGGTGCCAGGGATTGAAGCCAGGACCTCATACGTGGGAAGCAGGCGCTCAACCACTGTTCTTTATCTTTTAAAGCACAATAAAAAGTAAAAATTCAACCTACCGTTTCCTTAATGTTTGGTTCTTTTTCTCGAACATCTGAATAATCCTGATGAAGCTGTTTTAAATTAGACAAGAAATATGCTGTGTTCCTAAGTGAAGATTTTCTTTCCTTAAGTTCGTCATATTTTGTTTGTAGCTGTTTCAGCTGTGGTTCTAACCTAAAACAAAAATATTATTTCCCAAAATAAATGGCATAAGAATAACAGCATATAGTGAATGAGATTGAGTATGTGAGTATACTGAAGTATGAAAAGGACAGGCAGAATACATGCCTTAAGAATTCTTTAGCTCTCAAATTATGAATGTGCGAAAGATTCCAGATTTCAATTTAAAAATACAGAAATAGAGACTTCCGGCAAGATGGTGGCTGAGTGAGCTTGCCTTGCCGTCTCTCCTGGTAAGAGGCAGCTGGGCACCGCTGGAGGTTCTCCGGGACCAGGCTTTTTCAGGATTTTTTCAGGGCAGGAAGTGTCTGGACATCAATTTGGTGGGAAGGTCCTACAGGAAATACCTCACATTTGCTGGGTTTCCTCACCCTCCACTGCTTCATTTCTCTGTGAATAGATTTAGCCTATCTACACTATCCCCTTTCCCCTACAACTTGATATCCTCCACCATCTGCTATCTCTCCTATATTCCATCTCCCTTTCTTTGATCCACAAAATGTCTAACTCTTAATTTCTAATACCTTTGTTTAGTTTTCCATCTGGTATTCGTCCCTGAAACTATTACCTTTCTTTTCTCTTTCCCTCTCTCACGAAAACAATAGCCTCTTAGTACGTACCACATTCCTCCCATATTCAGTCGTCTACCTCATTATAGGTACTTTCCTACTACTATAACTCTACACAATTTACATGATCTAACCTCCATCCTCCCAGAACTCATATTGTTGCTTTGTAAACATATATCACCAATACTACTTCACACTTTTTCCTTCCTTACACAATTGACTTTCCCCAGCACTAATACTTTCCTTTAAAGTGAGCTTAACTAGCAATAAGAAATTGGAATAAGAAGAACAAAGTGACAAAGAGAACATATAACACTTACGCAAAAACAACAGCTAATTAATCTCCAAGACTAGACAAAGAAGCTAAGGAACTGATTAAACCCGTCAAGAAAAAATGTTGACAAGACAGCAACAAAAATCTACAAACCAAACCAGTAATCAAGAAAACATGGCTGAATCCAATCAACAAACTGAAAATCAGGAAGGGGGCAGGACTTCGCACAAGCAATGAAAGATCTCAGAACATTTATCACTGACAAATTTGATGAAGTAATGAAAGAGGTTAACAGCGTGAAGACAACACTTGGAGGGGAAATTGCAGACATGCGCAAAAAAATAACAGATATGATGGAAATGAACACCACAATTCAAGAAATCAAAAATACACTTGCAGCAAATATCAGCAGACTAGAAGAGGCAGAGCAGAGAATTAGTGATGTGGAAGACAGTGCATTGGAAATCAAACAGATAGTAGAAGTGGTCAATAAAAAGGTAGAAAATATCCAGATAGGACTTAGGGACCTGAATGATAATGCAAAACGCTCAAACATACGTATTATAGGCATTCCAGAAGGAGAAGAGAAGGGAAAGGGGTCAGAAGGAGTGTTGCAGGAAATAATGAATGAAAACTTCCCAAATCTACTGAAAGAGACAGATGTACATATCCAAGAAGCACAGCGCACTCCACTGGTCATAAACCCCAACAGGCCCACCCCAAGACATATACTTGTCAAATTATCCAATGCTCAAGACAAAGAAAAAATTCTAAAAGCAGCAAGAGAAAAGAAAACCATCACATACAAGGGAAACTCCATAAGATTAAGTGCTAATTTCTCATCTGAAACGATGGAGGCAAGAAGGCAGTGGTATGATACAGTCAAGGTACTAAAGGAAAAAAATTTCCAACCAAGAATACTCTATCCAGCTAAACTAGCATTCAAAAATGATGGAGAGTTCAAAATATTCACAGATAAACAGAAACTGAAAGAGTATATCAACAAGAAACCTCCCCTTCAAGAAATTCTTAAGGGAATTCTGCAGGAAGGAAAAAACAGGACAGTCAGAGATGGAGGAGAGTGTAAAAGCAACAAGAAAGACAAAAATAGAAGGGGAAAATGAAATAATACAAACAAACTATAACAAACACAAATCCAACCAAAATATGGCTACCATAAATAACTCTCTAAACGTAATAACACTGAATGTCAATGGATTAAACTCACCTATCAAAAGATTCAGACTGGGACACTGGATAAGGAAATACGACCCATCTATATGCTGCCTACAAGAGACACATCTTAGACCCAGAGACTCATGGAGGTTGAAAGTGAATGGCTGGAAAACAATCATACAAGCAAACAACAACCAAAAAAAGGCAGGAGTAGCTATATTAATATCAGACAAAATAGACTTTAAATGCGAAACAATTGTGAGAGACAAAGAAGGATACTATATTTTAGTGAAAGGGACAATTTGTCAAGAAGATCGAACAATCATAAATATTTATGCTCCTAACGAGGGCGCCTCTAAATATGTGAGGCAAACGCTGGAAAAACTAAGTGAAAGAATAGATGCATCTACAATTATAGTGGGGGATTTTAATACACCACTATCAACTCTGGACAGAACATCTCAAAAGAGAATCACTAAAGAAACAAAACATTTGAACAGTATATTAGAAGAGCTGGATCTAATAGACATATATAGATCATTACACCCAAACACAGCAGGATATACATTTTTCTCAAGCACACATGGAACATTCTCCAAGATTGACCATATGCTAGGCCACAAAGAAAGGCTTAATGAATTCAGAAAGATCGAAATCATACAAAACAATATCTCTGACTACAGTGGAGTCAAGCTGGAAATTTGCAACGGACAGAGACCCAGACTTCACACGACAATTTGGAAATTAAACAGCACACTCTTAGAAAAACAGTGGGTCAAAGAGGAAATCTCCAAAGAAATTAATGACTACCTTGAAACAAATGATAATGATAACACAACATACCAAAATTTATGGAATGCAGCAAAAGCGGTACTGAGAGGGAAATTTATAGCCATAAATTCATATATCAAAAAAGAAGAAAGAGCAGAAATTGAAGAATTAACTGCACATTTGAAGGAATTAGAAAAACAACAACCAAGTAACCCAACAGGAAGAAGAAGGAAGGAAATAACAAAGATAAGAGCAGAACTAAATGAAATAGAAAATAAGAAAGCACTTGAAAAAATAAACAAGACCAAGAGCTGGTTTTTTGAGATCAACAAAATTGAAAAACCTTTAGCGAGACTAACAAAGAAAAAAAGAGAAAAGATGCAAATACACAAAATAAGAAATGAGAAAGGTGATATCACCACTGACCCCACAGAAATAAAGACTATCATAAGAGGATACTTTGAAAAACTATATTCCAACAAAAATGACAATTTAGAGGAAATGGACAAATTCCTAGAAATACATAAGCAGCCCATACTGACAAAAGAAGAAATTGATGATCTTAACAAACCAATCACAAGCAAAGAGATAGAATCAGTCATTAAAAATCTCCCAACTAAGAAGAGCCCAGGGCCAGACGGCTTCACAGGTGAATTCTACAAAACATTCCGGAAAGAACTAACACCAATCCTGTTGAAACTATTCCAAAAAATCGAAACAGAAGGAACACTGCCTAATTCCTTCTATGATGCCAACATTACCCTAGTACCAAAGCCAAACAAAGACACCACAAGAAAGGAAAATTACAGACCAATTTCTCTAATGAACCTAGACGCAAAAATACTTAACAAAATACTTGCTAATCGTATTCAACAACACATTAAACGAATTATACACCATGACCAAGTGGGATTTATTCCAGGTATGCAAGGATGGTTCAACATAAGAAAATCAATCAATGTAATACACCATATAAACAGATTGAGAGAAAAAAACCACATGATTATATCTATAGATGCAGAAAAGGCATTTGACAAAATACAGCACCCCTTCCTGATAAAAACACTCCAAAAGATCGGAATACAAGGAAACTTCTTGAACATGATAAAGAGTATATATGAAAAACCTAAAGCCAACATTGTTTACAATGGCGAAATCCTGAAATCCTTCCCTCTAAAATCAGGAACAAGACAAGGATGCCCATTGTCTCTGCTCCTATTATAACATTGTCTTGGAAGTACTGGCTCGAGCACTGAGACAAGAACCAGATATAAAAGGCATTCAAATTGGAAGGGAAGAAGTCAAAATTTCATTATTTGCAGATGACATGATCCTATATATAGAAAACCCTGAGAGATCTACAACAAAGCTCCTAGAACTCATAAATGAGTTTAGCAAAGTCGCAGGTTATAAGATCAATGTGCAAAAATCAGTAGCATTTCTATACACCAATAATGAGCAAGATCAGGAGGAAATCAAGAAACAAATACCATTCACAATAGTAAATAAAAAAATCAAATACTTAGGAATAAATTTAACTAAAGAGGTAAAAAACTTATACATCGAGAACTATACAAGATTGTTCAAGGAAATCAAAGAAGACCTAAATAAATGGAAGAATATTCCCTGGTCACGGATAGGAAGACTGAATATTATTAAGATGTCTATCCTACCAAAACTGATCTACACATTCAATGCAATCCCAATAAAAATCAACACAGCCTTCTTTAAGGAACTAGAAAAACTAACTATGAAATTTATTTGGAATAGAAAGAGGCCCCGAATAGCCAAAGACATATTGAAAAAGAAAAACGAAATAGGAGGAATCACACTTCCTGACTTCAAAACATACTACAAAGCTACAGTAGTGAAAACAGCATGGTACTGGCATAAGGAGAGACACACAGACCAATGGAATCGAATTGAAAGTTCAGATATAGAACCTCATGTATATAGCCATATAATATTCGATAAAGCCACCAAACCCTCTCAACTGGGAGAGAATGGCCTATTCAACAAATGGTGCCTGGAGAACTGGATAGCCATATGTAGAAGAATGAAAGAGGATTACCATCTCACACCTTATACAAAGATCAACTCAAGATGGATCAAAGACCTAAATATAAGAGCCAAGACCATAAAGACCTTAGAAAGCAGTGTAGGGAAACATCTACAGGACCTTGTAATAGGAAATGGCTTCATGAATATCACACCAAAAGCACGAGCAGCAAAAGAACAAATAGATAAATGGGACTACCTCAAAATTAAAGCCTTCTGCACCTCAAAGGAGTTTGTCAAGAAAGTAAAAAGGGAACCCACACAATGGGAGAAAATATTTGGCAACCATATATCTGATAAGAGACTTATAACTTGCATATATAAAGAACTCATAGATCTCGAAAACAAAAAGATAAACAACCCATTTAAAAAATGGGAAAAAGATTTAAACAGACACTTCTCCAAAGTAGAAATACAAATGGCTAAAAAGCACATGAAAAAATGCTCCAAATCCCTAGCTATCAGGGAAATGCAAATCAAAACTACAATGAGATACCATCTTACTCCCATAAGATTGGCAGCCATGAAAAAAACAGTAGAATACAAATGCTGGAGAGGATGTGAAGAAAGGGGAACACTCATCCATTGCTGGTGGGAATGCAGAAGGATCCAACCATTCTGGAGGACAGTTTGGCAGTTTCTCAAAAAATTATCCATAGATTTGCCATATGACCCAGCAATACCACTGCTGGGTATATACCCATCAGATCTGAAAACAAGGACACAAACCGATATATGTACACCAATGTTCATAGCAGCATTGTTCACCATCGCCAAAAGTTGGAATCAATCCAAAAGTCCATCAACAGATGAGTGGATCAATAAAATGTGGTATATACACACAATGGAATACTACTCAGCTGTAAGAACCAATACACTACAATCGCACGTGATAACATGGATGAACCTTGAGAATCTTATGTTGAGTGAAGCAACCCAGGCATTGAAGGACAAATACTATATGACCTCAATGATATGAAATAAGTTAACTGCCTCAGAGAGCTAGAGTCTGGAAAAGTGGCTTACTGGAAATCGGGGGGTGGAGGAAGGCTGTGAGTTAATGTCTGTAGGGGTGGAATCTGTGATGAGCTGGGGGTAAGTATGAGCACAAAGAAGGGACAAAATGGGGGCAAGGGGTTACCTTCGGGTGGGGTTTTCTGGGTTTGAGGGGGGCTGGGGATGGGAAGAGGGGTAATATGGTCCAAGAAATAGGTGGGAGGGAGGGGCAACATACAAACATGGGAGAGTGCCAGAAGTTCATTGAGAACTAAATGTTGAGTAAAACGTATCAAAGTATAAGTAGGAGGGTTACCTGGTTAGGACGCTCAGGGGGTATGGTCTGATGCGGGACGGACTCCGGAGGGAATAGCTGAAGGCTCATTTTGCCAAGGTGGGTTCTACCATTGGGTGGGGTGGACCCATATCCTGGGGAAGACTAATGCCGTCGAATAGAGAGAACTGTATCTCTCGTGAGAAAGGACGGCTCCCAGGGCATTAGATTGGCAGGCGTTGTGGGCCCTAAGGGGAGGGGAAAATGGACGTGCAATGGATGGAACAAAGGTAAATAAGGGGGCAAAAGAGGAGTTATGTGAGAGTACACGAGGATGAATATAAAACAGCTAATATTACACCAAAAACATATAGGGGACGACAGACTAATAATGAAAACCATAAGACAAAACATAGGATAACTAAAAAATTTAGAAAACTGTACAACCTAAAGTATGGACCACATAGTAAGCACAAATGTTACCTTGTTTGAAAACTATAGTTTCGGAATCTGTACATCAGATTCAGGAAATATGATATGAATAAGTTAAAAGATTATTGCTGTGGAAGGGAAAAGGTTTTATGGTGGATCTGGGGAAATACTGTATATTGTATATATGAATTTTGGTGATCTAAGACTCTTCTGAAGCTGGCATTATGTTGGGATTCACTTTACGGGAAGTTTTGGATCACAGAGTGGTTCAACAATGGCAGCAGAGGAATACTGATATGGGATGTTATTGACAGGATATATATGGTTGACAGGGAGTTATACAGGGCATATGCCCAGGGTATATGGTAATGTCTATATATACTCATAGTGGAAACAATTAAAAACAACAGCTGGGGGGGGTACTGGGCTCCTGGCCGGGGGGTCACTGTTGTGGGCCCTGGGAGAGCAGCGGCAATCCTCCAGGTGCAACGGCAAGAACCAGGAAGGAAGGAGGGCCCAACAGTGGGCTCTTGATACTAATGGCTACACTTTTGAGCCTATGCACCTGCAATAAGAACAAGGCCTAGAGTAGCATTGTGCCTGGGGGTTTCCTCCTGACAGCCTTCATGTTACTCAAATGTGGCCACTCTCACAGCCAAACTCAGCGTGTAGATGTGATGCCTTCCCCCCAGCGTGGGACACAACACCCGGGGATGAGCCTCCCTGGCACCGAGGGATCACTACCACATACCAGCTGAAGAAGCAACTAGAAAATGACCTTGAATTAAAGATTCAATGCGGAACAGCAGAATATACCTGTCTACATATAATAACATGACTTCGGGAAGCGGTTTGACCTAATGTAAGGGGGAAATGGAAAGGAGAAATGAGATTATAAGGCTGTCTCTAAAAAAGAGTCTGGAGGTTGTCAGAAGGAATACCCCTATGTACAACTGAACAGAGTCTAAGAGACAGATAAGGTAGATACAACCCCAGGTATTGGTTCTTTTGAGGGATAAAGAGACCCACGGGTTCTATGGTCATGGCAGAAGGGGTTCACTGCCATGACAGATGGCCCTTCTTTGGAGCTGGTGTTTCTGCGTGATGGAAATGGACTCAGAGGGGATCTCTTTTCACAAGACTTGCGTGCTACTTTATTGGAATTGTAGTTGGTGCTGGGTTTAAGATATATGTAGGGGATCTGAATCTCTGGACTGATAATATGACACCCAGGCCCAGAGCCTCAACAGACTTCAGCTCCTACACTTTGACTTATTGGACTTACTCCACTCAGCTAACATGGAGTTGAAGAAGGTCAACCACCACAACATGGAGCCTAGAGTGTCTACAACTAGAAGCGGGAAGAGTGCATCCAGTACCCATGTGCAATGTAAGCCCTCACTTGACATAGGTGTGCAATGGACACAACCAATCCAATGTCCACAGAGAAAATGTGGAATGGGTGTGGGAACGGTAGCCATAGGGGCTGCTGGGTGTGGGGAACGGGAGGAAGAGATGAGATGTGGAGGCGTTTTCGGGACGTGGAGTTGTCCTGGATAGTGCTTCACGGACAATTACGGGACACTGTAGATTCCCCCAGGGCCCACTGGATGGAACGTGAGAGAGTCTGGGCTATGATGTGGACCATTGACTATGGGGTGCAGTGATGCTCAGAGATGAACTTACCAGGTGCAATGGATGTATCACGATTATTGGAGAGAGTGTTGCTGTGGGGGGAGTGGGGGGCGGGGGCGGTGGGGTTGAATGGGACCTCATATATATTTTTTTAATGTAATTAAAAAAAAAAATTAAAAAATAAATAAATAAATAAAAATACAGAAATAACTCTGAAATATGATGCACAATGCATAATTGGCAATAAACCCAAAGAAGACTGCCTTATATATCCTAAAATTCACCATGTCCTTTTCATGGTCTCAGGAACTACTGAATTAAAACATACTTTTTAACATTTTACCGCCCCAGGTAGGACCAGGCAGGCAACAGTGAAGCCATGGATAAAAATCCTTTGTTTTGCACTTCCTCTTTTCAAAAATCTTGTCCACTTCCCAAGGTCTATTAAGACCCACAGAAAAACTGGCTTCATTGCCTGGATGAAGAATGAGTCTTTGTACAAAAATTGCTGCTGCTCAGTGCTTTGTTTTCTTCACTTACAAAATCAAAAGGGATACCTTGGCATTTATGGACCAATTAAAAAAGGGAAAGAGAGACCACAAATTTTTAAAGATATACATATAAAAAACTACCTTCCAATATAACTTTATAGAAGAAAGTCATTTTAACAGTTCTTTACATTTAACAAATGAAGCATTCTGGAAAACTCACTATTCTGCTGAAGGGCCTATTGCAGTCAGGTGGCATCATATCCTGGCCCCAGCACTTTCCTAGGTGTGTGACTCAGTAAATTACCCCCCTGCTCCTTAAGTTTTCATGTGCAAAGTTGTAACAATGATATATCACATTTTCCCTACAGTGCCCTTTCAAAATTATATTTTTTGAGTTCTAAAGTCATATCTAGATAAGGAACAAAAGAGGTCGGTCTTTAGAACATGTCTGAGTGGTCTCCCACTGATGACAATTACAGAGCCTTACTATCTAGGCACAGTGACCTATCTTAGGATTCTTAGGATAACTGTATAAAACATGTAGGACTGTGCCTGCCTACAGGAAGCTTTTAAAATGTTAGCTATCGTTATTATATTACCTTTATTTTCCTTATTTTGACCTGGGCCAATGAAAACTTGTAATCAATGGTTAACACTTGCCCATAGATTTGGAAACCCATGGACTAGACAGCCAGTTTCTCCCTCTTAAACACCCGTGGCAGTCTCTTCTTTAAAATTTAGTACTTAATTATACACTGGCTTTTCTGATATCACTTTACTAACTGCTAATTGGCATGTTGATGCTCTAGGCTCCAGTTTTCCTAACCAGGCCACAGGACCAGCCCTGGCTAGCGAAGCTTGGGAATGACTCAGAAGAGCACCACTCCAAGTACATGTTTCAAAAAACAAGACAACGTAAAACCATCTTTACTCAGCACTACTTACATGCTGGTGTCTGTGAAGCACTTTGTGTGTATTGACTCATTTGACTCTTACCCTGTGAGATGGACGTATTATTACTATGCCCGTTTTACAATACAAATGAGGGAGCTGAAGCACCAAGAGGTAAGTGACTTGTCCAAGGTTGGCAGAACCTGGACCCAGAACCAGATGGTCTGACAGAAGAGCCCCGCACGCAGTCACTCCCTCTGAAGCCGACACCAGGAGACCTGCAGAGCAGTGCTGAGTTCTCCTCTGCTGAAGGGGTTTACACCTAGGCAGTAGTATCACCTACATTCTGAGTTTCCAAGCTTAAAGATAACCTGGGGTTTTGATGCAACACAGCAGCAGGCTTTATTCCTCCCAAATGACATACCATTTTATCATTCTAGGTAAATTCTCAAAGATTTTGATATCTTACCCAAGTAGTTCATCCTGGACTTCAATCAAACGTTGCCTTTTCCTTTCAATATCTGAAATAATCTGAGTCATACAATAATTTCTTTGTTAAATTAATTTTGTAATGTTTGAGTACTGCCACTTGCTAAATATCTACCATATTGGGGAATAACACAGACCAAATTCTTGTCATCAGAGAACTTTGATCTAGCAGGGAAGACAGACATTACATCCAAATGGTATATAATTACCTACTGTGATTTGTGCTATGATAGAAAAGAACAGGGAACATCAAAAAAAAAAAAAAAAAAAAAAAGGTACATCTATATCTATGTCAGTTGACATTGAAGAGGAAGACAGGGCCCGATCTTACGAGACCCCATAGCAATAAAGTAAAGGGTTTAGATTTTATCTAAGTGCACTGGGAAAAGAGTGAAGCAGGAGTGTTGGCCAAATATATATTTTAAAAAGAAACTTTCAATATGGTAAGTTTTAGTATCTCAGCCGTCACTTTCAGTGACTACCTGATATCCCACTGCTGGACATTCAGCATGTTCCCCCTAGCTCATCAGCAATGCAGCAATGACCAACAGGAGGTGAAAGCTTCACAAAAGCTCTCATAACTGGGAGGAAAATGCATACATTTCAAATCCAATTCTCTAAATGTAGAGGGGAAGCCAGTCTTCCGCTCTCGGAAACCTGCAAATTCAGAGCCAGAACCCCTAAGGCCATTAGTCCAACCTCTTCAGTGCAGAGCCCGGTGCTTCCTGGCTTGTTTCCCACTGCACACCCTGTGGAATAGTCTTCAAGGTGGTACAACGTTAAATAGCAGAACCAGGACTAGAAATGAGATGTCCTGTAACCCAGTATTCTTCCCAGGCTGTTCTTTTAGTTGGGACAGTTTTTTATTCTAATAGGTTCAGCTTTTTGATATCCACAAAAATGATAAATACATAAGTGGTCATTTTAGAAGTTAGAGCCATTTTTAGGCTAATCTTGAGCATTAAAAACTTGAATTTTCTTCTGCTTTTGATTATGAAAACAATTATTTTGACATTTGGCAGCTTTAGCAAACAAAAGTGACTGGGATCTCTACTCCTTAGCTTGTATTATCAGCACTCATCAGAAGTCAACCACAAGAACAACCAAATAAAACCCTGACTAAAAAGAATAAAAAATCGTATTATAAACCCTGAAGGTCATGAAACCCAGAGTCCAGTCTTTACTTAACTCCACATATTAGTGTTGTATAACACATCATGTTAGTATTGTGTGATTAGACTACATGTCTCTAATCATCACATATTTACCTTAGAATTCTTCCTTTTCAGATTTTTCAACATCTGCACTTCTTTAAGCTGCACAAAACAAAAAATATTTTCACACATTTTCCACAATTAATATGTATAACTATTATTTTAGCATATATCCCATTTAGTTTAAAAACAGCATGCACAATATGTGTAGTTCTGAGTTCTTTACCATATTGCCAGCAAATGCAAGCTTTTCTAAGATGACAGTATGATGCTTCATGATTAGTCAAAAAAAAAAAATTAGAATAAATTTACGTCAATGGGCTTACCGATTTGATGAGTTCTTTTTTAATATTAGAATAAAATTTGTTGATGGCTTCCTTACAAATTTTGGATTCTATGCTTTGCCTATGGAGAAACAAAATAAAGCATCAACCTAAGTATCATAAAGGACTTTGAAAGATGTATTTGCTTAACACATGAACACACACAATTTGGCATATGCAATTTAAAACATCTAAGATGACAATGTTTAGCCTGCACCCCTCTCTCAAAGGCATAAAAAATACTGGCAATATATCTTAACAAAAGAAAAAACAACAGGAAATATTTTTCTCAAACTCTCTGGTATATGCGATTGATTATCATAACTCCCTGATATGGGTCACACCCCCAGTTGACACCAGTCGATGTTGAAATGCTTACAGCCAACTCCAGTGTTTTCCTGCCACCTCATCCAGTCACCAGCAGGTTTTATCTCCTCCCTCCATGCTAGCAACTGGAGGAATAATTGTTTAACAGGTTTGGACTAACTAATGAGTGCAGAACTCAACCATCCAGTCTTTAACCCCCAAAAAACTGGCTCAAGTTTCTGCTATGAGGGGGAAGAAATCTGGTGTGCAGGCTCTGACTCCCTAAATGTGGCTCACTCATGACTGGACGGCACAACCACAGGGACTGTGCAGCAGCAAACACCCTATGGGGACAGCAACTACCCCCAGCTCTGCCCAGCTCTGCCTTAGCCCCTCAGGATACTATAATTTTAAAACTGTCCTTTTAGTTGAAAGTAACACATTTCCTGTTTAAGCGATAGAGGTGATTATAAGGGTTTTGTTTTCTTGTTTGTTTGTTTTTTGCTAGAGGCAAATCTATGAGAAGGAAAAGGCAACCAAGAGAAGAAGACCAAGTCTGGGTCCTAATTCCTCAAAAGCCAAGCACACTTAGAGAAGGCTGCGCTATAAAACAGAGATCTTGCCATAGGTTCTCATTTTTTTAAATGGGGGTTAAAAGAAGTATTTATATGACACACCTCTCAGAATGGCTAAAATAAAAAAGTTACACCACCAAATTGTGACAAGATGTGAAGGAGAAAGGGAATCACTCTTTACCTCGTGGAAAACAGTTGGCTGTTTCTTATAAAACTGAAGATGTAATACCAATATGATGCAATTGTACTCTTGGGTGTTTATCGCAGGGAAATGGAAACTTATGTACATAAACAGAAATCATTGCTTGGATGTTCATAGCAGTTATTTACAAGAGCCAAAGCTGGAAACAACCTAAATGTCTTAAAATGGGTGAATGGTTATACTAACTGGTATTGCCAAAGCAGGGAATAATAGCAATGAAAAAGAAGGTAACAATCTGGGTCAGTCTCCAGAAAATTATGCTGAGTTTTAAAAGCCAATCCCCAAAGCTATATACTGTGTTTCATTTATAACATTCTTGAAATGATGAAATTACAGAAAGGGCGAAGAGGTTACTGGTTGCCCATGGGGTGAGAGAGGAAGGGGTGTAGTTATAAAAGGGCAATACAAGACCACAGGGTCCTTGTGCTGATGGAACCATGCTGTACCTTGACTGGAGTGGTGGATACATGCACCTACACATATGACTAAACTGCACAGATTTAAACACACACACACGAGTACCAGGATAACTGAGGAAATCTGAGATTAGTGGGTTATATCAATGTCAAGTCCTGGCTGTAATATTGTACCACAGTTTGGTGAGATGTTTCCATTGGAGAAATCCTAAGAAGATATTAATACACAGGGTCTCTGCACAGTACTTCTGACTACAGCTTGTGAATCTACAATTACTTCAAAATAAACAATGAACTTAAAAAAGAATAAGATGTAACTGATTATAAAACATTACATTAAACAAAAAAATCCACAGGTAAAAAAGTATTCCTAATATAATGTAAACCTCAAATCAAGATTTTAAAATGTTAAAAACACATGAAAAAATAAGAAAAAAATGGTTAGGCCTTTCTGTATGGCTTATAGTGATAATAAATTCACAGATTCTATCAACAACTATGGTGTTGGTCTACATAAAGTCCAGACACAGGAGCCTTCAAATTCTAGTACCTTAAAAATCTCACCACTTATCTACAGGTTAATACTCAGTTACAGGATATTCTAAGAGTCTGAAAGATTTTTAAAATTCTGTATTTATTTCTCTCCCCTTCCCCCTTGTTGTCTGCTCTGTGTCCACTCGCTGTGTGTTCTTCTGTGTCCACTTGCACTGTCAGTGGCACTGGGAAACTGCGTTTCTTTTTTGTTGTGTCATCTTGCTGCATTAGCTGTGTATGTGTGCACGGCACCACTCCTGGGCAGGCTGCTTCGGGAAAGATGGCATTGGCGTAGGTCAGCAGGACTCAACTCTATTACAAGGGTAAGGGAGGAAAGACCCCCCCCCCCCAGCTAGGAATGTCTCACACGCTCAGGTGAGAGGGCAGAGGAAGGGGAGGGTGTGGCTGAGGGCAGAGCACAAGGCTTCTCTGCAGTGAGCTTGGCCAGGAGAATCTCAGCTCCGACCAGCCCAGGAACACCAGCAAGTGGAAGATGAAAGAGACACCTCTGTGGAAATAGTCACCAAAGAGTGCCATCAGCTGGCAGACTGGGAAACTGCAAGAAGAAAAAAAGCTTTTTGGAGTTTCTCCTGTCTCAAGCCCCCTTGGATTGGTCTGCAACCAATTAGTGAGCCCTTGGCCCTGCCTTGATAACTTAAGCTGGGCAAGTTTATTTATTTTTTATTTTTGTCTTTACTTTTTAAATATTACATTAAAAAAATATGAGGTCCCCATATAACCCCCACCCCCTTCACCCCACTCCTCCCCCCTTAACAATCTCCTCCATCATCCTAAGGCATTCATTGCATTTGGTGAATACATCTCTGAGCACTGCTGCACCTCATGGTCAATGGTCCACATCCACCCAGTGGTCCATGGGAGGACATACAGTGTCCAGTAACTGTCCCTGTAGCACCACCCAGGACAACTCCAAGTCCTGAAAACACCCCCACATCTCATCTCTTCCTCCCATTCCCACTCTCAGCAGCTACCATGGCCACTTTCTCCACACCAGTGCCACATTTTCTTTGATTACTAATCACAATAGTTCATGAATAGAATATCAGTAACTCTACTCTAATCCATACTCTATTCCTCCATCCTGTGGACCTTAGAATGGTTGTGTCCACTCCACATCTCTATCAAGAGGGGGCTTAGATTCCACATGGATGCTGGATGCAATTCTCCTGCTTTCAGTTGTAGGCACTCTTGGCTCTCTGGTGTGGTGGTTGACCTTCTTCAACTCCATGTTAGCTGAGTGGGGTAGGTCCAATAAACCACAGTGTAGGAGTTGCAAGTCTGTTGAGGCTCAGGGCCTGGCTATCACATGGTCAGTCCAGAGATTCAGGTCCCCTGGGTATATATTAAACCCCAGCACCAACTACAGTTCCAGTAAAAGTAACAGGAGAGACTTGTGAAGAAAGGTCACATCTGAATCCAGCTCTATCACACAGAAACACAAACTCCAAAGTAGGGCCAACTAACATGGCACTGAACTCCATCTGCCATGACCATAGAACCTGTGGGTCTCTGTAGCCCTTAGAACAACCAATACCTGGGGTTCTATCTACTTTATCTGTCTCTGGGACTCTGCTCACGTGTGCATAAGGGCAACCCCTCTGATAACCTCCCGGCTCTTCTTGGAGACTCATAGCCAGATAAACTCATTTGTCCTTTCCATTTCCCCCTTTGATTCAGGTCAAAAAACATTTTTAACTCCTGGTATTATATGGAGATTGAGATATTCTGCTGGCCCGAGTTGACCCTTTTATTCAAGGTCATTTTCTAGTTACATCATCAGGTGGTACTTAGTAGTAATCCCTTGGCACCAGGGAGGCTCATCCCTGGGAGTCATGTCCCATGCTGTGGGGAAGGCAACACATTTACAGGCTGAGTTTGGCTTTGAGACTGGCCACATTTGAGCAACACGGAGGCTCTCAGGAGGTAACTCTTAGGCACCGTGCAGCTCTAGGTCTTGTTCTTATTTCAGGTGCACAGGCTCACAAGCATAGTCATTGGTATCAAGGGCTCATTGTTGGACCTTCCCTCTTTTTTGGTCTTTGCTGTTGCACTTGGGGGACTGTTGCTGTTCCTTTAGGGACTGTGATAGAGCTCCCATGGCTAGGAACTCAGCACTCCCTCAGTTGTTTTTAATTGTACCCACTATGAAAATATCCAAACATTTTTATGCACCCTGGATACATGCCCTGGAGAACTCCCTGCCAACCATATGTCCCCTGTCAATAACATCCCACACCAGTATTCCTCCCCTGCCATTGTTGAACCTCTCTGTGATCCAAAACTTCTTCAAAAGTGAAGTCCAATATATTGCCATGTTCCATTAAGAGTAAAATGGAATATAGTGATGAGTTTAAAGGTTAGATATAGAATACATATTAATTTAGAAAAATTAAGGTAAAAATAAATCTGGGTTTCAAAAAATTAAAAAATGCAACAGCTTTGTTTTTGATGTTTTGTCTTCCATCACTGCAATAAGTGTTGCCCTGTATGCAAATTGGCAAGGCAACTACTTTCGTCTTTTCCTCAGTGTCTATGTCCTATCTTTTTCTTTTCTTTTTTCTAATTATTAAGCTTATCTTCACAAAAGTTTTAGATCACAGTAATTCATATATACAATATACAGTACTCCCACATATCCAACATAAAACTTTCCACAGCAATAATCTTTTTACATATTCATACAATATTTACTGAAACTGATGTACAGATATTGAGACAATAGCTTTCAAACAAGGTAACATTTGTGTTTACACTGTGGTTTATATTTTAGACTATACGATTTTCTAAATTTTTAGTTATCTTATGTTTTACATTATGATTTACATTTTAGCCTATCAGCCCCTATATATTTTTGGTGTAATTTTACATATTTTATATACATCCTTGTGTACTCTTGTGGAACACTTCTATTGCCCACACAGTTACACTGGTTCCATCTATTCAATACCTCTTTCCCGCTCCCCTTAGGGTAAGCTGGGCAATTTTAAAGACTTAGAATAAGCTGAACCAAAAATCAGAGAAGAGCTATGAAACAAAACACTTGGCAAGAAAAAGAAACTGACTGTAAGAACAAACTCACCAACATAATCAGATGCCTAGACATGAGCAAAAAATTACAAGCCGTATTAAGAAACGGGAAGCTATGAGGAGCCAAAGGAACAAATAAAAAATCCTGACAGGGCACAGCATTTAAGACAACTAATAAATGACGTTCACACAAATCTCCTAAATCAAATTCAAGTAGTTAAAAGAAAATATGGCTACAGAGATAAAGGATATTAAAAAGACTTGGGGGGGGGGATGTAGCTCAAGTGGTTGAGCATGTACGAGGTCCCAGGTTTGATCCCCAGTACCTCCTAAAAAAAATAAAATAAAAAATGGAAAAAACCAACTCTCACTGGCAGTGGGTACAGCTCAGTGGTTGAGTGCCTGTTTCCCATGTACAAGGCCCTGGTTCAATCCCTGGTACCTCCTAGGAAAAAAAAAACATGGGGTAAGCCCAAAGAAAAATCTGAAAGCCTGCAAAGAAAACACAGCTTATGGGAATGAAGGACACAATGGATGAGATTAAAAACACATTAGAGGCATATAACAGCAGATTTTAATTGGCTGAGGACAGAATAAACAAATTATAAGACAAACCATGTGAACCGGAAAAGACAGGAGAACAGAAAAAGAAAATGGAAAAAATGGAACAGAGTCTGAGGGAATTGAAGGACAAGTGAAATCACAAACATGCATTGTAGGTTTCTCAGAAGGAGAAGAAAACAGAAAAGGGGCAGAAAAATATTTGAGGAAATAAAGATCAAAAACTTTCCAAACCTTATGAAAAACATAAAAATAGCAATATCCAAGAAGGACAACATACCTCAAACAGAACAAATCCAAATAGACCTACCCTGAGACATCTATGATTCAGAATGTCAAATACCAAAGATAAAGAGAGGATTCTGAAAGTAGAAAGAGAAGAGCAATGCACCATATATAAGAGATGCTCAGTAGGACTAAATGCTGATCTCTAATCAGAAATCATGAAGGTGAAAAGGCGGTGGTATGATACAGTTAAGGTAATGAAAGAGAAAACTGTCAGCCAAGAATTCTCTATCTGGCAACACTGCCCTTCAAATATAAGGATGAGTTTAAAGTCTTCACAGACAAAGAAAGATTGAAAGAATATGATACCAAAAGACCAGATTTACAAGAGATACTAAGGGGATACTGATGGGAGTGCTGCAGCCTAAAAGGAAAAGACTAGGGCAAGAGACTTGGAAAAAGTGTAGAAATGAAGCTTGTCAGTAAAGGTAAATAAAAGGGTAAACAAATAATAGTAAGATATGACAATGGAAAGCCAAAGATAAAATGGACAAAGCAATGCTTTTAGAGTAATAACAATGAATGATTTTTTACAGATTTATTTTATTCTATTTCTCTCCCCTCCGCCCTACTGTCTGCTCTGTGTCCATTCGCTGTGTGTTCTTCTGTGTCCGCCTGCATTCTTGTCAGGTAACACCAGGAATCTGTCTCTTTTTGTTGTGTAATCTTGCTGTGTCAGCTCTCTGCATGTATAGCACCACTCCTGGGCAGGCTGTGCTTTTTTTGCACAAGGTGGCTGTCCTTGCGTGCGGGGCACCCCTACGCAGGGGACATCCCTTCATGGCACAGCACTCCTTGTGCGTGGCAGCACTGCACATGGGCCAGCTCACCACATGGTTCAGGAGGCCCTGGGTTTGAACCCTGGACCTCCCATATGGTAGGTGGACGCTCTATCAGTTGAGCCACTTCCGCTTCTCAACATTCACTATTAATGCACTGAATTCCCCAGTCAAAAGACACAGACTGACACAATGGATAAAAAAAATATGAGCCATCTATATGCTGTCTACAAGAAACTCACATTAGACACAAGGACACAATCAGGCTGAAAGGCAGGAAAATGATATTCCACAAAATAATAACCAAAAAAGAACTGAGATAGCAATACTAATATTGGACATAATAGGATTTAAGTGCAAGCTAGATGAAATGTACAAATCCTCAGAAATACACGAACAACCCATACTGACTCAAGAAGAAATAGAAGACTTCAGCAAATCAAATGCAAGTACTAAGACTGAAACAGTCATCAAACACATCCCAGAAATAAAAAGGCCAGGATCAGACGCTTTCAGAGGTGAATTCTACCAATCATTCAAAGAAATACTCATCCTGCTTAAACTCTTTAAAAAAAACTTAACAAGAGGGAATATTACCAAGCTATCATCACCTTAATACTAAACACAAATATACTATGAAAAAAAATTACACACAACTTCTCTAATGAATATACATGCAAAAGTCCTCATCAAAATACCTCCTTACCTAATCCAAAAGAATATTGAAAGAATTACACACCATGATTAAGTGGGCTTTATACCAGGTATGGAAGGGTGGTTCAACACTCAAAAATCAATTAGTATAATACACCACATTAATAAATTGAAGAAGAAAAATCAAACGATCATCTCGATTGATGCAGAAAAGGGATTTGCCAAAATCCAGAATATTTTCTTGATAAAAATATCCCAAAAGATAGGAATAGAAGGAAATCCTCTCTAGATACATAAAGTAAACTTTCTCAACATGGTAAAGTACATATATACATACATTGTACTTGATGGGAACAGACTGAAAGCTTTCCTGCCAAGACTGGGAACAAGACAAGGATGCCCACTGTCAGCATTGTCATTCGAAACTGTGCTAGAAGGTCTAGCTTACAGGAATTAGGCAAGAAAAAGATTTAAAAGGTACCCAAACAGTAAAGAAAGAAGTAAAACTTTGGCTATTTGCTCATATGATCTTATGTCTAGAAAATCCTGAAAAAAATCCACAATAAAGCTACTAGAACTAAGAGAGGAGTTCAGCAAATTGACAAGATACAAGATTAATATGCAAAAACCAGAAGTGTTTTGATACACCATTAATGGACAATCTCAGGAGGAAATCAGAAAAAATATTTCCATTTACAATAGTGACTAAGAGAATCAACTACTTAAGAATTAGTAGTTATGTAGGGCTGGGGAAGGATGGATGGATTAAGAGATGACTGCTAAGGGGTGCAGAGTTTTTCTTTTTGGAGTAAAGAAATTATTCTAAAATATTTTTGGATGAATGCACATTATAATTATACTAAAAGTCATTCATTGTATACTTTGGATGGAATGTATATAGTACGTGAATATATCTCAATAAAACTGCTTTTACAAAAAAACTACAATGCAATATTTTGTGCCTTACACAATGGCCATTATTTAAAAAGCAGAAAATTAGAAGTGTTGGAGAATGTGCAGACAAATGGGAACACTCCACTACCGGGAATGTAAAATGGTGCAGCGCCTGTGGAGGACTGTTTGGCAGCTCCTAAGGAAGTTGAATATTGACTTGCCATGTGACCCAGCCATACCACTACGAGGTATAGACCCAGAAGAACCGAGTGCAGTGACATGAATTGACATCTGTACACCGATGTTCACAGCAGTATTATTCACAACTGCTAAAAGATGGAAGCAACCCAAGTGTCTATCAACTGATGAATTGATAAGAAAAAAAATGCTATATACAATAATGGAATACTAGTCACCTGTGAGAAGAAATGAAGTTGGGAAGCATATGTCAACATGGATGTACTTTGAGGACATTATCGTGAGTGAAATAAGCCAGTCACTAAAGGACAAATATTGAACTAAATACAGTAAGTAAACTCGTGGAGTTAAACTATTAAGTATAGGTTACTAGGAGATAGAATGTTGATCTGATGCTGAAATGCATGTAGAATGTTCGATAAAGGTGGATTGTAAATGTATGAAAATGGATAAAGTGGATGGTGTCACATTATAGTGAATATTACTAACACCGCCCATTTATAATGTGTATGTGGTCCTGAAAAGGGTAGTCTAGGGAGGTTAAAAATGAGAGAAGAGAGAAAGAGACAATGACAATTAAATGCAATGCATGATCCTGGAATGGATCTAATAATGGCGGTGAAAATGCCCAAAAGGACATTACTGGGACTACAATATCAACGTTAAATTTCTTAAACTTGATAGCTATACTTAAGATAGTTACATAGGTGAGTGTTCCTACACTAAGGAAATACACATGGCAGTGTTAAGTATTAGAGGAGAAAGATGTATGCAACCTATTCTCAACAAAGTTTAAGGTCACACAATGGTTGGTGGAAAAATAAAAGTTAAAACAAAAAGTAAAATCTAGCAAAAACTAACAAGAAAGCTAGTGATGTTATATTAGTGTCATATAAAATAGATATAAACACTAAAGTATTTTTAGGGAAGGAGAGGGTCACTACAAAATGATGAAGCTTTCAGTCCACAAGACAGAGAGGTTTGAAATAAGCTGTTTCTAATAAAATGGTCTCTAAATATGTACAGCAACACTAAACAAAAGTACCAGGAAAAATTAATAATTACTGATTACATATAGATCTAATAATGAAATTCACACAAATCATGTGCTAGGCCAAAAAGAAAGCCTCAAGGGAAGCAGACTTGGCCCAATGGATAGGGTGTCCGCCTACCACATGGGAGGTCCACGGTTCAAACCCCGGGCCTCCTTGACCCGTGTGGAGCTAGCCCACGTGCAGTGCTGATGCGCGCAAGGAGTGCCCTGCCACGCAGGGGTGTCCCCCATGTAGGGGAGCCCCACGCACAAGGAGTGTGCCCTGTAAGGAGAGCCGCCCAGCGTGAAAGAAAGTGCAGCCTGCCCAAGAATGGCACCACACACACGGAGAGCTGACACACCAAGATGATGCAACAAAAAGAAACACAGATTCCCAGTGCTGCTGATAAGGATAGAAGTGGTCACAGAAGAACACACAGCGAATGGACAGAGAGCAGACAACTGGGGGGGGGGGGGGAGAAATAAATAAATCTTTAAAAAAAGCAAGCCTCAAAATTTCAAAACATAGGTATCACTAGATCATGATCACAACATATTTAAAATAGGAGGTTAATACAAAAACACAAATTAAAAAGTCACATATTTGGAAATATAAAAACACACTGATAAAGAACAGAAGATTAAAGAAAAAATTATAATGGAAATGTAAAAATAGCTAAAAGCTGTGAGATGTGCAAAATTGGTACTCCAAGAAATTTGGTACATATATCACAACAACAAAACACTTACTTATACTCTAGGAGGGTTTCTTCAAATGCAGACAAAACAACATCCAACTCCATGATGTCACTAGTTTTCTTTCCTTCTAGACACCAAACATACTCACAGCCGGAAATATCGCTATCTAGAAAATTAAGATAAGTAAATTTTATATTTAGGTTATTCACAATTTGGCTCCAGGTCCAGGGCTCTGGAAGCCTAAAACAAAAAACAGTCTCATAAATTGCTTAAGATAGTTCTAACTCAAGATACTTAAGGGAGGAAACATACTCACTTCTCACTTCTGAGGCATTATCTCAGAAGCCCCCGTCTTCTCTGACTACTGTCTCCTGGGCTCTCCCAATGTCTCTGCTTACTTAGCCTTAAACACTGCTGCCACTGCTGTGCTTTCATTTAATAGTCTGCTGTTATCCAACACCACTAGAGATACTAGTCTTCTTTATTAACTGTATTTTCTGAATTTTAATCTACCCAATAGGCCACTTCTAGGCCACATCAAGATTACCCAGTGTATTCATTTAAATAGCTGTAGTAAGGTAGGGCTGACAGCACTGAGTTTGGCACCCTGCCAGTGGGCCCTACTTTGGAATTTATGCTCCCAGTGTGACAGAGTTGGACTCAGATGTGGTTTCCCTACATATGACTCTTCTGCCCTTTCTATTTGAACCAACAGTTAGTACTCAAGTTGACAGGTCTATGTCCAAGAGACTTAAATCTTCGGGCTGTCCATGTGCCAGCTGGACCCTGAATCTCAACAGAGTTGCAACACCTACTCTCCATTTCATTGGACTCACCCAGGACAACAAGGAAATGATGATGGGCAGCAACCATCCCAAGGAACAGAGAGTCTACAATTGCAAACAAGATAGTTCCATCCATCTGCCGCATGGGATCTAAGCCCCCTTCTCAATTAGAGGTGGACTGCCCATCACCATCCCAGAATCCTCAGGATTGGGGAATGAATGATGGACCAGAGCAGACTTACTGTTATTCTAGCAATGGAAGACCTTTTTTCTTTGATATGGAGGCAGTGGTCACTGGAGGCTCTGAGGGGAGGTAGAGGGAAACCAGGTGTAATATTGGGTCATTTTCAGGACATTCGAATTGTTCTGAATGACATTACAATGACAGATACAGGCCATTACATATCTTGTCATAACTTAGAAAACTGTGTGGGAAAGAGTTTATACTATAAACTACAATCCACACTTAGTGGCAATGCTCCAATATGTGTTCATCAATTTTAACAATTGTACTGCACTAATGAAGAATGTTGTTAATGTGGGAAAGTGTGGTAGGGATAGAGAGTGAGACATATAGAAATCCCATACATTTTTATGTAACATTTATGTACTCTAAGTATCTTTAAAAAATAAAAATAAATAAATAGCTTTAGTAATATATAGTAATAAAATGGACTAGGAATTTGAATACTTATGTCCTAGGTTGAGCTTCTTTACTTACTAGTCAAAAATCTTAGGCAAGTCACTTAACTTGGCAGTGTTTCAGTGTCATTATCAGTAAAATGGAATAAAACACAGTCTGCCTTTTGTGTTGTGGGGCTCAAAGCAAGTACCTATGCATTTCCAAAATCTATAAATTACTATACCTTTGTAAGGTGCTATCAATTTCTAAATAATACCTAAATTATTTTTTTTATAACAAGATAGTTTATTCTTCTTCCACAATTCCTTATTTAATAACAAAAATCTGATGAGCATATTGACTGCAAGTTCACCTTTTGATTCACACTTGGGCTCAATTCTTTGATATGGTGGAGTAATGACAGCTGCAAAGTCTTTGCCATTAGTCCCTATTTCCCTTCCCCCTTGGATCTGGGCTGCCACTAGGCCTGGCTTGATAAACAGAATGTGATGGAATGATATTTGCACAAGTTCCAAGGCCAGGTCTTAAGAGCCCTGCAGCTTCGGTTTTTCACCTCCTGAAATGGCTCCTTCTTAGAAGTTAGCCATCACACGAGATCCTGACTATCAAACCACGAGGATACCCCAGCTAGCAACATGAAGAGAGAAAACGGTCCCATGGAGGAGAAGGGGAGCACCAGACATGTGAATGCAGCCTTCTTAGGTCTTCTAGCATAGCCCAGCCACCAACTGAATGCAGCCAAATGGGCAGACTCACCAAACCAGAACCGAGCAAATAAAACGGCTGCTGTTTTAAGTTAGGGTCAGCAAATATTTTTCTAAAAAAGAAAAAGGCCATATGATAGTAAACATGTTTGGCTATGCATATATATTTTGTATACAACTAGTCAATTTTGCAGTTATAGAGCCAAAACAGGCAGAAGGAGCATGGCCAAGTTTCTGAGAATTGTAAGAGTCCAAATAAAATCTTCCTTACTCTGTCAGGACTAATAAATGTTTCAAAAGTTTAATTAAAAGCAATTAGGTTCAACCTCCTCCACTCTTACTTAAGGATTTTTATTTTGGTATTGGTGTTGATTTTTTATTATGAATTTAATTTTATACCCACAGTTATGCTTATATGTGTACGTATGAAATATTGACTGTCCATGCGACAATACAGCTATGTGAATACTGAACACTAACAAGACATTTGATGCACCAAGTGTACACCCACTCAAATATATCCCCTGCCAACCTCACAGGTAACCACCATTTTTTTTTAAAGATTTATTTATTTATTTACCCCCAATCATACCCCCTCCACCACCACCACTGTCCATTGTCTGCTATGTCCATTGGCTGTGTGTTCTTCTGTGTCTGCTTATCTTTTCTTTAGGTGGTATCGGGAACCAATCCTGGGACGTTCCAGAGTGTGAGAGAGGTGCTCAATCTCTTGCACACCTCAGCTCCCTGATCTGCTGTGTCTCTTATTGTCTCTCCTCTGCATCTCTTTTTGTTGTGTCATCTTGCTGGCCAGCTCCCTGCTCGGACCAGCTTGCCTTCACCAGGAGGTCCTGGGACTCCAACCCGAGACCTCTCAAATGGTGGACAGGAGCCCAATTGCTTGAGCCACATCCACTTCCCCATAGCCACCATTCTTAATTGTGTGTTTATCATTTTCTTGTTCTTTGCCATTATTGGCTGCACATGAATATATATTCCTAAATAATACATGGTTTAGCTTTGCATGTTTTTTACCTCTATATTTATGTTGCTGTAAAAGCATAAGTTTTGTTTTTGTACTCCATTCTATTGTGTGAATATACCACAATTTATCTATTAATTCTCCTGTGATGAATTGCTTTCAGTATTTTTCTATCACAAAAATGTTTCAGGACCACTCATATAAATGTTGCACAGGACATGTGTAGGAATTTCTGTAATTTATACACCTGCAAGAGACTGTTATGCTTTAGAGTCTGTAATATTTTCAGATTTACCAGAGTTGTCAAAATGACTTTCAAAGTGATTGTCTGGAAAAATAAAACAAACAAAAACAACGTGATTGTCTATCTCTAGGTCAGCACTGGTTAAGGATTTCCATTGACAACATACTCATGAAATCCAGAACACCAAGAGATTAAAATTTTTGCCAATCTAGTAGGAACAAAAAGGTGTCTCTTAGTAGTTGTAATTTAAATTTCTCTAACTTGATTACAAGTTAGCATTTAACTCTCTTCATATGTTAATTTTGTTTCCACTTCTGTGAAAATCTGCTGGTGTCATCTGCCCATTTTCGACTGTATTCTTTTATTGATTTTTAGAAGTTTGCTAATCATTTATATGCTTTCTAGTACTACCTCTCAGTTTGTTTCTATCCTGTATCTTTCTTTATGATCTCCTTGGTAAATGGAAGTTCTTGATCTGAATCAAGTCAAACATATTAATCATTTCCAATATGGTTTAAACTTTTTGCATTATTTAAGAAATCTTTCCTAATTCACATTCACAAAGATACTCTTTTCCATTTTCTCTAAAAATTGTCAACTTCTACCTTTCACCATTTAAGTTTTTGGTTCACCTGGGACTGCTGGCAGTCAGGTAACTCATTTCATGCTCCATATGGAAGACAGACTGTGGCAGCACCGTCCTTCCCCACTGACCTGCCATCCACGTCATGCATCAGTCAGGACTCCCTATCTTCAGGGGTCTGTTTCTGAACTACCAGGGCTCTTAACCAGGGACCCCTTGGAGGTCCTCAGAAAGATTTCAGGGGGTCCGTGAGCTACAACTGAAAATTCAAAAAAAAATCACTCTTGTGGGGATGTTTGGTGTAGTTATGACGTATTTATTAAGTAACACAGTATAGTGTGGACTCAGTAAAGGGTTTTCACCTGACTGGCAAAGGGGTCCATGGAACAAAAACAGTAAAGAAACCCTGATCTAGTCTGTTCCACTAGTCTATCTGTCCTTGTGTAATACAATATTTCCTTAATTATTAAGATGCAGTATCAAGTAGGGCAAATTCCTTCATTTTCTTCTTCATGGCATGTTATTTATTCTTGGTCTTTTATACTCCATACACATTTTAAGAATGAGCATGTCAACAAACAGTAACAACAAAATCTGTTGGAATTTTGATTGAAACTATTGAATCTATAGATCAGTGTGGGGAGAACTGACATCTCTATGATACAAACTTTTTAAATGTTTGAACATGGTTTATCTATTGATTTATACAGGCCTTAGTATCTTTTCAAATAGGGTTTATAAATTTCTCCATGTCTTACATGTCTTTTCTATATTTTTAGTTTTTTTTATTGCTATCACAAAAGGAGCATTGTAAAAAATATATTTTTCATTTATTTCTTCATTCAATAAACTTTTGAGTGTCCATCATGTGCTGAGCTATGCTCTAAATAAAATCAGGGAATAGAACAATGAATAAAACACACAAAACCCCTGCCCTCATGGAGTTTACAATCTAGTAAACTTTCTTTTCATAGTCTATAGCTGTACTGTTCAATATGGTAGCTGCTTGCCACAAGTGACAATTTAATCTTAAATTAAATAAAATTAATACTTCAATTTCTTAGTCATATAAGATATATATCAAATGCTGAATATCCACAAGTAGCTAGTGGCTGCCATCCTGGATAATGCAGATTATAAAATATTTCTAATATTGCAGAGTTCTCTACTTCATAGTCTTGGTATATCAATTGTTTTTATAAATTCATCCTGGGAAGCAGATTTGGCTCAATGGATAGGGTGTCCGCCTACCACATGGGAGGTCCGCAGTTCAAACCCCAGGCCTCCTTGACCTGTGTGGAGCTGGCCCATGCGCAGTGCTGATGCGTGCCAAGGAATGCCATGCCACGCAGGGGTTTCCCCTGCGTAGGGGAGCCCCATGTGCAAGAAGTGCGCCCCATGAAGGAGAGCTGCCCACATGAAAAAAGCGGAGCCTGCCCAGGAGTGGCGCCACACACAGCAACATGACACAACAAAAAGACACAAAAAATCCCAGTGCCGCTAACAAGAATGCAAATGGACACAGAAGAATACACACAGCGAATGGAGAGAGCAGACAATGGGGGAGGGGGGAGGGGTGAGAAAAAAAAATCTAAAAAAAAAAAACCCAAATTCATCCTTATGATTCTCTTACTAATTGTAATCATTTGTCTGACAGTCGGTTGGATTTTCTATGTAGACAATCATATGAATAATGGTCATGTTTTCTTTTACAATCTTTATATTAATGCCATTTAGTTCTTTTTCTTGTATAACTATGTTAGTTGGTACCTCTAGAACAATGTTAAATAGAAGTAGTGCGAGTAGGCTCACTACATTATTTGTACCTAATTTTCAAAAGGATTCTTTTAATAATTAAATCATTTTATCATTAGATACAGTATTTTTTAAAAGATCCCTTATGAGGTAAAAAGGTTTTCTTCCATTAGGTTCACTAATATAATTTACCTTTTACTCGAGATTCAAAATTTTTCATTAATTTTTATTAATGAGGTTGCCCTATAATTATCCTCTGTTATGTTACCTGGTTTTGATATTAAAGTGATATTTGCCTCAGATGAACTAGGGAACATTTCCTCTCCTTTCATTCTCCGAAAAATTTGTGTTAAGACTTGAATTAACTGTACAGTAGGCTATATACTTTTTTTTAAGAAGATTTATTTTTTATTCATTTCTCTCCCCTTCCCCGCCCTGAAGTTGTCTGCTCTCTATGCCCATTCACTGTGTGTTCTTCTGTGTCCACTTGTGTCAGCAGCACCCGGAATCTATGTCTTGTTTTATTGCGTCATTTTGGTGCATCAGCTCTCCATGTGTGCAGCACCATTCCTGGGCAGGCTGCACTTTTTTCACGCTGGGCGGCTCTCCTTATGGGGTGCACTCATTATGGGTGGGACTACCCTACATGGGGGACACCCCTATGTGGCATGGCACTCCTTGCATGCATCAGCACTGCATGTGGGCCAGCTCACCACATGGGTCAGGAGGCCATGGGTTTGAACCTTGGACCTCCCACCTGGTAGGCGGACGCCCTATCTGATCCACTTCCCAGGCTATACACTTTTATAAGTGTGTGTTAAGACTTTCCTATCTGGAAATTAAGGGTTTTTTGTTTGTTTGTATAGGAAGATTTTTAACCACTCATTGATTTTATTTTTTTTTGTAAAGATTTATTTTATTTATTTCTCTCCCCTTCCCCACTGTTGTCTGCTCTCTGTCCACTTGCTGTGTGTTGCTCTGTGTCTGCTTGCATCCTCGGCGGCACCAGGAAACTGTATCTCTTTTCTGTTGGGTCATCTTGCTGTGTCAGCTCTCTGTGTGTGCGGCGCCACTCCTGGGCAGGCTGCACTTTTTTTCACACGGGGTGGCTCTCCCTGCAGGATGCACTCCTTGCGCATGGGGATCCCCATGCGGGGGTGCCCCTGTGTGGCACGGCACTCCTTGCACGTGCAGCTCTGCATGTGGGCCAGCTCACCACACAGGTCAGGAGGCCCTGGGTATCAAACCCTGGACCCTCCCATATGGCAGGCGGATGCTCTATCAGTTGAGTCACGTCCACTTCCCACTCATTGATTTTTGATAGTTATAGGATTATCCTAGCTGCTTCTTCAAAAGTTAATTTTGATAGCCTTGCATTTTTCTAAACATTTGTCATTTTCATTTATTTTAAATTTATTGGCAGGAAGTTGCTCATTATGTTCTCATAAACATTTCAAACTCTGTAGCTTCTGGTGAGTGGGTAAAGTTACATAACATTGGGAATGTGGTTCAAAAACTATGGCAGTTTCTTGTATCTATCCTATGAGAGATCTATTATTTGACCCAGCAACTTCACTCCTTTATATTTATCCAAGAAAAATGAGAAAACAATTGGTCACACAAAAGAATGTGGATAAATACGTTCACAGTATCTTTATTCCTAATAGACAAAAACTGGAAACACCTCAGCTGCCCATCAATAGAGTCTGGATAAACTGTGGCATATATATAAAATCAGATGCTACAAAGCAATAAAATGACACAAACAACATGGATAAATAAAAAAGTTAGGGAGGTGGATGTGGCTCAGGTGACTGGGCTCCCACCTACCATATGGGAGGCCCTCGGTTTGATTTCCAGGGCTTCCTGGTGAAGGCAAGCCGGCCCATGCTGCCGCGGAGAGCTGACGGCAGACAGCAAGTGCAAACAACAAAGGGGGGGGTGGAAGAATAAAAAATATATATATATATGTATATATGCTGAAAGAAGTCTTATACAAAAGAGTATATACTATATGATTCCAATTACGTAAAATTCTAAAATAAGCAAAACTAGTCTGTTACCAAAAAAACTCTGTTACCAAAAAAATCCCAATGGCAAATGCCTCTTGGGAGAGTGGGGGTGGTAGGGACTGACATGGAAGGGGCACAGGGGAACCTTCTGGAAGGACAGTAAAAGTATTTTGATGGGGGTTTGAGTTACCAGGTGTTGCCAATTTCCCAAACTGAATGAATATTCACTTAAAATCTGGACATTTCATTGTATATATAGTTCACATTAAAAGAAAAAACTATAAACAAATATTGAACTTTAGTAAATGAAGTATATGGTGAAGAATTTCAAGGAAAGTATACACTCTACAATTTGTGTTCAAAATTTCATAATAAAATGTTGGAAAAAAATAACTTATTCCGAAGTCATATATTCTTAATTTTAAAAAGTAGAAATTTTAAGTACATAAAATTTACTACTTTAACAAATTAAGACATAGAAAAGTTCTGTTGTTTTTTATTTTAGTGAGATTCTTCTATCAGTGACAATGTACAAAACACCATTCTTTACCTGACTCTATGGCTTCACTTCTTGACTTCTTTCTTTTACCATGAGACATCTTCCTCTTTTCTTGAGCTTTCTTAAAAAAAAAAAAACCCCAAAAACAAAAAAACAGATTTTTAAGAAGTATTTTTTCTTTTAAAACGTAAGGAATAAAAGGATGGTATTATCAAATACTGTCAATTTCATTAGTTCTAAGTTAATATATTAACTAGTATGTTATATAGTAGCTAATACATTATGTACATTAGTAATCTAAATGAATATAAGGAAACATTGCAAAAATTAAACAGTCACAAAATAAAAATTAATACAGCTTTCAATTGACTAATGAAAATGCTTACTTTGCATGAAGTTGAATTTTTCTTAAGGTAATGTGTGAAGTCAGGTCAGATTTCAACTCCCAGCTGTGATGATAGAACAGTTTCTAGAGAATCTCTCTTATCATAAACAGCCACAAAATTTGTGGGAAGGGGGAAATGTGGCAACTTTATTCGGACACTACCCAAGAGGTAACACAAGGCTGAGATCAGTGAAAAAAGTGAAACTCAGAGGGCAAATCCAAGAACTATGACTCCCTGTATGCCTAAGGACAACTTCCTGACAGCAGAGCAGCAAGCTAGAGGTCAAGGCGATCACAGTGATCCAATCAGCAGAGGAAGCAGATAACAGACTATGGACAGTTGAAGCACCTGGAATAAGCTGCTCAGAGGGGAGCATTCAAAGTCTCCTGGAGGTCCTGGAAAGTATCTGGCCAGCCACTGCACAGGCATAGCATGGACACTATATTAAATTTATAAGAGAGCAGCTACCAAGGGATTTAGAACAGAACAGATAATAGAAGACAAGTTAGGCTAGGACACTGGACACAGAATACAGAGATCTCATTAACACCTTGTTAACACATGTCTACTGACCTGAGAAAGCAGAAAGGCCATACTGTAGAGCATGCAATCTCAACAGAAGCAATAGTGCCCCGAAGGAGACAACAATTGATTCTTAAGGGATAATATCTTAGATAGGACAATGGTTTGTGAATCTCCAAAGGGCCCAGTATATAGAGATATATAGTATACTTGTGGTATTAAAATTTAATGGGAGGACAACCAGCAAGATGGTGGCAGAGTAAGGAGCTCCCAGAGTCAGCTAGCGTTACAGGGCAGTTAGTAATCACCCAGAGCTATTGAAAGCACCTGTCTGGGTGCTCCAAGAAACCAGAAGAGCATCATCCTGCAACATTCTTTAAAGAATGGGAGGAGCCTGAGCACCTGCAGAGAAGATTTGTAAGTAGAGCACTCCACACCCCAGGAGTCAGGGCCATCCTCCACTGGAAGTGCAAGCTGCCTCGGGAGCTATTCTGTGGTTGGAATTGGAAGCTCCACTTCCCAAAAACAAGGGAGGAAGAGATAGTTGGGTACCAACTTTAGCTACTGATTAAAAAATTTGGTGGGCTAAAGTATAAACCTAAGAATGGATGAAGTTTGAACCTGTCTAAGTAAGACAGAGTCCGGTAGCCGCCATTTTAACTCTGCCCCCAGCATGAGGGAAAGTGGGGTGGACTGAAAAATCAGTGTAGGTAGGAACCAGCTCCTTTCTATACAGAATGGATTGCAGCTCTAGCTTAAGTCCCAGCCCCAAATATGGCAGGGAGGAAAATGGCAGGACCTGCACCAGCTTCTCCAGGTTACTGCAGGTACATTCAGCCTGCAGACTGAAAAGTCAGAAGTCTACCTGGGCAACTGCAGTCACCTTGGACCAACACGGCATTAATTGCTGCCCACACCTGCAGCTCCATCCCTGCCCCAGGCAGGGGAGGAAGGAGCCAGAAGCTTTATCCGTCTCTCAGTCACAGCTGGCGAGACTTGATTATACATGGCTGTGGCTCTGTCCCTACCTCTGGTAAAGGAGAAAGGTGGGAGAAGCTTCATCAGTCCCTGGGGCAATGAGGGCAGCTTGAGCCTCCACAGCTTACAGCACCAACTACATGCTTGGCTCCTACTGCATAGCTAGCAAGGAAGAAAGGGCAAGAAAGCCCTAAACTAAAGAGAGAAATTGTACCCAGAATAAATATATCAAGTAAGCCAGATGCCAAGACACCAACAAAAAAACTGCAATCTACACCAAGAAACAGGAAGACACCAAGGCCCAGTTAAAGGAACATGATAAGCCTCCAGATGACATAAAGGAGTTGAGACAACTAATCACAGATATTCAAACAAACCTCCTTAATAACAAGTCACTGAAATGGCTAAAGAGATTATGGATATCAAGAAGACACTGGATGAGGACAAAGAAGAATTTGAAAGCATACATAAAAACAGTAGATCTTACGGAATGAAAGGCATAATAAATGAAATAAAAAATACACTGCAGTCGTATAACAACAGATTTGAGGAGGGAGAAAAAAAGCATTGGTTTAGCTTTAAGAAATGGCCTCTGAAAGCAAGCATACAAAAGAACAGATGAAAAATAGAATGGAATAAACTGAACAGGGTCTCAGGGATCTAATTGATGGCAAGAGATATGCAAACATACATGTCAAGTGTGTCCTAGGAGAAAAGAGGGGAAAGGGGCAGAAGGGATATTTGAAGAAATAATGGTAGAAAATTTCCCAACCCTATTGAAGGACATAGATACTTGTGTCCAAAATGCACAATGTATTCCTATCCGAATAAATCTGAACAGATCTAAGACACCTACTAATCAGAATGTCAAATGCCAAAGACAAAGGAGCATTCTGAGAACAGCAAGAGAAAAGCAATGCATAATATATAAGGGAAACTCAATAAGATTTAGTGCCGATTTCTCATTAGAAACCATGGAGGTGAGAAGGCAGTGGTACGATATATTTAAGATACTGCAAGAGAAAAACTTTCAGATAAAAATCTTATATCCGGCAAGACTGTCTTTCAAAAATGAGAGCAAGTTTAGAATATTCACAAGTAAACAGAAACTGAGAGAGTTTATAACAAAGAAATTGGAAAAACTAAAAGGTGTGCTACAGTCTGAAAAGACAGGAGGCTTGGAAGAGTGTCTAGAAATGAAGATTATACCAGCAAAAGTAACTAAAAGTCTCAAAAGAGTGGTGAAAATATAATATGGCAGATAAAACCCAAAGGTCGAAATGGGTGAAATAAGCACTGCCTTTTCAGTAATAATAGTAAATGTTAACGGGTTAAATACCCCAATCAAAAGTCACAAATTGGTAAAATGGATAAGAAAATATGAGCCATCTGTACACTGTCTGCAAGTGACTCGCCTTAGACCCAAGGATACCAACAGACTGAAAGTGAAAGGCTGGAAAAAGATATTCCATGCATGCAGTAACCCAAAAAAAAAAAAGTAGTTTTACTTTTATCAGATGAAATAAACTTTAAAAAAACTAGTAATGTGGAATCTGAGGAGGAAGTCAGGGAAAAAAATTCTATTTACAATAGTGACTAAAAGAATCAAATATTTAGGAATAAACTTAACCAAGGATATAAAGCACTTGTACTCAGAAAAGTATGATGCATTGTTAAAAGAAATCTTAAAAAGACCTAAATAATTGGAAAAACATTCCAGGCTCATGTATTTGAAGACTAAGTATCATTAAGATGTCAATTCTACCCAAATCTATATACAGACTCAATGAAATTCCGATAAAAAACTCCACCAGCATTTTTTAAACAAATGGAAAACAATGATCAAATTTGGAAGGGTGAGGGGTCCTGAATAGCCAGAAACATCTAAAAAAAGGAAAAGTAAAGTTGGAGGATACTCACTTCTGGACTTGAAATCATAGCACCTAGCTACAGTAGTAAAAAAAGCATGATACTGGCATAAAGACACATAGACCAATGGAACCAGACTGATGGTTCAGAAATAGACCCTCACATGTATGGTCAAGTGATTTTTTTTTTTTTAAGACTTATTTATTTCCCCCTCCCCTCTGTTTTTTTTACACTCGCTGTCTGCTTTCTGTGTCCATTTGCTGTGCATTCTTGTGTGTCTGTCTTTTTTAGGCGGCACTGGAACAGATCCTGGGACTTTCTGGGGTGGGAGAGAGGCACTCAATCTCTTGCACCACCTCAGCTCCCTGGTCAAGTGATTTTTGACAAGCCTGACAAACACACCCAGCTTGGGTAGAAGAGTCCATTCACCAAATGGAGCTGGGAGAACTGGATACCCATAGCCAAAAGAAAGAAAGAAGACCCCTACCTCACACCTTATACAAAAATTAACTCAAAATGGATCAAAGACCTAAATATAAAAGCAAGAACCATAAAGCTTGTAGAAGAAAATGTAGGAAAATATCTTCTTCAAGACCTATTGGTAGGTAGTGCATTTTTTTTTTCTAAGATTTTAAAATTTCTCTCTCCTTCCCCGGCCCCCTGCTCCCGTTGTCTGCTCTCTGTGTCCATTTGCTGTGTGTTCTTCTGTGACCGCTTCCATCCTTATTAGCAGCATGGGAATCTGTGTTTCTTTTTGTTGTGTCATCTTGTTGTGTCAGCTCTCTGTGTGTGTGGTGCCATTCTTGGGCAGGCTGCACTTTCTTTCGTGCTGGGCAGCTCTCCTTACAGGAGTCCTCTAAGCGTGGGACACCCCTGCGTGGCAGGACATTCCTTGCGCGCATCAGCACTGTGCATGGGCCAGCTCCACATGGGTCAAGGAGGCCTGGGGTTTGAACTGTGGACCTCCCATGTGGTAGGTGGACGCCCTAACCACTGGGCCAAGTCCGCTTCCCTGTAGCGGATTCTTAAAGGTGATAAGAGAAGGGTTGAGAAGGACTACTGATGCTTAATATAAGTTTTAATTAATTTTACTGTAAAAGTGTGGAAATGTATAGAGTTGATGGTAACACATTAAAGTGAGTAACAGCTAGTTTATAAATGGGAATGTGGCAGCTAGAAAGGGTAGTCTAGGGATGTAAATGTCAAGCAAAAGAGAGAGAATAACCTAGGGACTGAATTACACAGTAAACCCAGAGGTGGATGAGAATTGTGGTTGCTGGTACAGATGCAAGAGTGTCTTTTGTGAGCTAGAGCAGAGATGTACATCACTATTCCAGGGTGGTAGGAATATGGAGAAGCATGGGGAAAAATACAATTGGAGTGACCTATGGACTGTTAACAGCAATACTGTAATATTCATGCATCTATGCCAAAGATGTACTGTGTTGATAAAGAGGGAGTATGAAAAAAGTGTGCTAAATTTACTCTATGGACCACGGTTAATGGTAATAGTCGATGATATTATCTCATAATCTGTAATAAACGTTCCACTGCAGTGTGGTGTGCTGCTGGGGGGTGTTGTATGGAAATTCTGCCCATGTGTATGATTGTTTTGTAAATTCGCAACTTCTGTAATAAAAACTCATTAAAAAAAATAAAAATAAGGTGGATTGGGGGAAAAATTCACCAAATATAAGATATTGGGCAGCGGATGTGGCTCAAACAATTGGGCTCCCTGGGAAGTCCAGGGTTCACTTTCCAGAGCCTCCTGGTAAAGGCAGGCTGGTCTGCATGGTGAGCTGGCCCAAGCAAAGAGCTGGTGAACCAAGATGACCAAACAAAAAGAGACACATGAGGAGAGACAATTAAGAGATGCAGCAGACTAGGGAACTGAGGTGGCGCAAGAGATTAAAGCACCTCTCTCCTTCTCCGGAAGATCCCAGGATTGGTTCCCGGTGCCACCTAAAGAAAAGACAAGCAGACACAGAGGAACACACAGCGAATGGACAGAGAGAGCAGACAGTGATTGCAAAACAACAATGGGGTAGGGGGAGAAATAAATAAATCTTTTTTATTTGTTGGTGGTGGTGTGATATACAGCACCCCTGTATGATGTCTGCTTTTTAAGTTCACAACTTTTACTATATACTTATTGTTTATGTATGTTCATGTATAACTGATAAAAATAACAACAGGGTGGGCTGGAGGAAAAATACACCAAACAAAAGATACTTTGGTTAGCAGTAATATTTTGAGGATACTCTTTAATCAATTGTTAAAAATGTTTCACAATAATGCAAGGTGTTGGTGGTAGGGTCAGGTGTGAGAACGCTGTATGATATTATGCATGTTTCTTTTGTACGTTCACAACTATTACTATATACTTATTGTTTATGTTTATGTATGAGTGATATACATCAATAAACTTTTTAAAAATATTAGGTATTATAAAATACTTAATGACAGGAAAATATTCTTCACATATTAAAAGGAAAAATACAATACTATCTAGGGTGAGAAAACCTCAGAAAAAGTATTAAAGGTAGAGACCAAAAAACATTATGGGATTTATTTGGGTGGTGGGATTATATATATTCTAAGTTTTCTAAAGCAAACATATACTGTATTAATAGTAAGAAAAATACAAAATTTATCTTTTAAAGGATAGAGGGAAAATGCTTTACTTTTCTCCCAAGTAATTTTCAATACACTTTTTTTCTATCTCTCTTCAAAGTGATGGCCAGCACTCTTACCTGTTGACTTTCTTTTGCCAGGGTCTCTTTTTCAACACAGGATTTAGCACTAGGGGATCCTATTTTTTTAGGAGTGACTGATTCAGCCGGTTTTTCTGAAAGCTCTGAAGATGCTGTAGCTGAAACAGATTCATGTTGTTGTGTACTTATTTTCTCTACGGGTTTAACTTTTCTTCTTATATCACTTTCTTCAGTGCTTTCAGATTCATCAATAATGGGCTTGTGTTTTTTTCGCGGCTATGTCAAGAAAACAGCATAATTGGTTTAGAATATGTAATTGCTTATAATGCTTAATTAAATAGTGGGTAACTATAAAGTCCACGTATCTCATTTCTAAACTTCAAAGTAAAACCATAATAGGATACAGCAACATGATTAATAAATAGGACAGGAAACCTGGATTAAGGACTCCAAATAAACATTGCCAGCTCACTGTGCCTTTGTAAATTACAATCAAACCACATTTCAGAAATAAGAAGAAAACTGACAAGGTCTGCAGAGATTGAGACCTCTTCGATAAAAAACCTTTCAGGTATAACATAAAAATATTTCCTTTTTTTTACAAAAATGTTTTCTTTTAAAACATAATACTCTTTCTCCGTATGCTACGGAACATTTCATTTTATTCAGATCTCATCTAAACAGGATATGAAGTTTCTTATGAAGATAGAAGAGGGAACATTCCTACATACCTTTTTAGCACTCTTTTTTAGAGATTCATTTTCACTTTCTTCATTTTCAGAAGTGTTCGAACTGTACCAAAAATACTCCATCAGTATTTTGTACATATTACATTTTTATTCATGTTTTCTGTAAGTTGTTTGCCCAACATAAAAAAGGCTCAATTTAATGAAGAGATTGCCTACTAGTAATGGGGAGGCCTACCACCACCCAGATTTAATGGCCATATCCTACATCTTCTTCTATCCAGGCTCCATCAGTTTATCTTAGGCAGGCAAATAATAGTGTCCTATTACTGCAACAACTTGTGGTCATGTCTGAGTCCTGTTAACAGGCCTAGGTATCTGGGCTCTCATTTGTACTAAAAGCTAATCTGCCACCATTATGCCCATCATTAGATGACATAAAAGGGAATACACCTTCTTCTGTACTTTGAAAAGGAAAAAGGACCCTAACTTCTGGTGGAAAATGAGAATTCTTTCACCTTTTAATTCAACTCAACACAACAAACATTTATTTAACAAAAACCTCAAAATGCAAGGTGCAAGGAATAAATTACTTTAAAAGAGAAGCCTTTCTTTAAAGGGTTCATTGTCTAGTAAGAAGGTTAAATGATAGTGCAATGTGAAAACTAAGCAAGCATTTGACAAAGAAGATGTAGATACATGGCTGGGGATTAGGAACGCACCAAAGTTATGACACTTGAGTTGACTTTGGAAAACATACAGGCAGGACATCTTGGGACTCAGGGAAAAGGCTGAACAAGAGAGAAGGGAAACAGTGGCCACATAGGTAGTTAAAACCATGGGAGTAAAAGTGGAAGGGGGAGGGCTAAGAGCAGAACCACCTACTGACAAAGAGAAGAAAGAAGGAGAAGATACAGGAAAAAAGAACTGAACACTCCTTGGTGAGGACTCTGGAGTCTGGATGCTGCTGCCTCCATGAGATCTGGGAAATTTGTGGATCCATCTCCCCCACCCAATGCATTCCTTCTGCCCTGACTTCTTTTTATATCCACATACAAACCTTGTCTGACTTATTCAAATGTCTTTTCTTGGGACTTAGCACTACGCCAAAACAACTTTTGCCAAAGCTACCAAGAACACGCCGTTAGGCAATGGACATGTTCACTCCTTACCTTACTCTACTTCTCAGCTACATCTGACCCTCCTGGGTATTCCCACCATCACCGCCCTACCCCCTCACTTCTGTGAACAAACACTCCCCTAGTTTTCCTGTTTTCTCTCTAGCCACTTTTCTTCCTTTCCTTCATAGGTTCCTTCTCCTCTACTCAGACAGTAGATGCCAGTTTCTCAAGGTTTAGGCCTAGGTCTTTGTCTTCTCTCAGGCTATACTCTCTCTGATTCACCCCATCCATGCTGAGTTTTCACTCCAGCTCAGCCCTCTCCTCTGAGCTCCAGACCCAAATATACAACTGTCACCTTGAGAGTGGCACATCAAACATTTGTTCTCCCTCCAAAATCCAGTATCCTTTCACCAACCTTTAGCTCAATGGCTTGACCCATTCCCTTCTTCCTATCTCTGCTACTAAAACAGCTTGCAAACTAGTCTCCCCATTCCATTCTAGTCTCTCAAATCCATTCTCCACATAGTACCCAGCGTGATAATTTTTAAACACAAATTTGACCGTGTCATCCTCTGCTTTGAATTCCTCAACTGTTTTCTAATAATTAATTAATCCCCTCCCCATTGTCTACTCTCTGTGTCCATTCACTGTGTGTTCTTCTGTGCCTGCTTGTATTCTCTTAGGCAGCTCTGGGAACTGATCCTCGGACCTTCCATAGTGGGAGAGAGGTGATGATTCTCTAATGCCACCTCAGCTTCCTGGTCTGCTGCATCTCTTATTATGCCTCCTCTGCCTCTCTTTTTGTTGTGTCATCTTGCTGTACCAGCTCTCTGCGTGGGCCAGCACTCCCACGTGGGTCAGCACACCACGTGGGCCACCTTGTCCTCACCAGGAGGCCCTGGGTATTGAACTCCGGACCGCCTATATGGTAGATGGGAGCCCAATTGCTTGAGCCACATCCGCTTCCCATCAACTGTTCTTAGGATAACAACAAAACCCCTAACCATTAGATAGGATAAGGAATGGCTGCAAATGGTAGAAAATATCTCCTATACCCTCAAATGGCTTAAATACGGTACTTTATTTCCCTTTCAATAAAACTCCAGAGGCAATTCATCATCAAAGACCCACCATTATCAAATACCAGGTTTCTTCTAAGTTGCTCAAGCATCAGCTATCACATCGTCATTCCAACTAGAAAGAAAAAGGAAGGAACAAAGGTACATTCATCCCTATCAAGACAATTCCGGAAACTGCAGATGCCACTTATGGCTAGAACTTAATCATATAGATATACAGGTTGTTCTTTATTCTGAGAGTCATGTGCCCAGCTAAAATCAGATATCTACTACCAAGAAATAAGGTAGGTTGATAATTAGCAATCTTTACCAATCACGCCATTCAAAGTACTTAACATCTTTTATATGTTTTGCCCCTTCCCTTTCTTTACTCTGGGTCTTACCACGCTCACAGTGCTGCCCCTGGTAACAGGACCCGTATATTCCTTGCCCGAAATGTTCCCCACTCATCCACATCAAACTAACTCCTATGCATAGTACCACATCCTTCCCCATGTGATTCATCACTATGATGCCTCATTAATATCTATTGCTCTGTAAACCCCATGAGGACAGAAGCTGTTCATTTTGAGTTCTTTTTTTAAACCCAAAGGCTACCACAGTGCCTGGTAACCTAGTCAGTGCTCAATAAATGCTTGCAATAATACAAAGTTAATATCTGAAAGTTTACTATGGGCCAACACTGTTTTAAGAGTCTAAGGGGTTTAACTCACCTTAAAACAATCATGTAAGATAGGTTATCTCATCATCCCACTTTCCAGATGAAGGAACACAAAAGTTAAATTACCCGTCCAAAGTAAAATACTTAGTAGCAAACACGAATTTGAACCCAGAACTCTGGGTCCAAGGCTAGTCACCTTAACCACAACGTTATACTGCATGGACAAGCATGAACTCAACAAATATTCACCAAGTGCCAACCATGTACCAAGTATCATTCTAGGATGAAGCAGAACAGTGAGCAAAACCAAGTCTTACTCTTTTTAAGCTACTTCTGTTGGGGAGAGATAGACAATGGACAAATAAAAAATGAATGCAATATTGGTCAGGCAGAGAGAAATGCTATGAAGAAGAGAGAAAGGAGAACATACGGCTGATATTTCCTCTGGCTGAGTGGAGTCTGAAACTAAAAGCAGGGGACAGGCCATGAGGACAGATAGAGGAGAGCAGCCTGGGCCCAGGGAATGGCACCTGCAAGGCCCTCAGGGGCATGTGTTTAAAGAGTTCAAGGCTCAGCAAGATGGCAAGCCAAGTAGGAATGCAAAGTGGTTTAATATAAGAAATCTACTACTAAAGTCAAAGAAGTAAAAACACCCAATTCTCCTGACAGATGAATTTTGATAAAATTCTTAACTCATTCTTAAGTACCTTTAATAGGGTATTCTTAGGGACAATGTATTTTTCACCTTTATTTTCCAATATCTAGCATGGTATCTGGCATATTAATAAATACTTAATATTTACAAAATTAATTAAAAAATTAATTCTTAGTAGTAAAAGATTAATATAAGAGATTCATAGCTTTCATATATATACAATCAACCACAAGAAGATAAAATGTTAAAGATCCTATTTATAATAATTACCAAAAACAAACAAAAAGGTAAATCACCTTGAAATAAACTTCAGAAATGTGCAATATGTATATGAAAAAAAGATAAACTCCACTAAAGGAAACAAAGAACTTGACTAAATAAAAAGCTATTTGTTCATCATCATACATTTATCAATTCCTTCTAGTCTAATGTATAAATATAACTGAACCCAAAAAAACCAGCAGTCATTGTTTTTAATGTGACAAAATTGTCTTAAAATACATATGAAAAATAAACAAGGATAGCCAAGAAAACTCTGTAGTGAAGATCAATGAGGGAGCAGTCGGATACTTAAAACACACTTAAAAACTTCCACCAAAACAAAGTAAAGTCCAGAAACAGAGTGAAGTACAGATGGAATTTACTATGTAAGAAAGGTATCTGAAACCAACTGAGGAAAGAAAGGCCATTTTATAATATGAATGACACTGAGTAGCCATCTAGGAAGAAGGTAATAAAGAAGGATCTTTACCTCACACCTTATATAAGATAGAAAGGACCAAAGACTTCAATATAAAAATACATCAAAAAAGTTCTAGAAGAAAACATGAAGAGAAAAGGCCTTCCAATTGTGATTCAAAATCCCTAAGCCATAAGAGAAAAAACAGAAAGGTATCACACTGGCAAAAATCCATTAAGTTTGCTAACACTCTGTTAGCAAGGCCATGCAGGACCATCAGGCACTTCTATACTGCTATCACAGCCAGAATTTTTTGGAAGACAATGAGAGAATTACTACACAAATTACTGAGACATTTCATTTGAACCAGGATTTCAGTTTTATTAATGTGTCCCACTGACAGATGGGACCAGGTTCCTGACTGCAGTACTACTGGGGACAGTAAAGGCTGGAAACAACCCAAATGCCATCAGTACAGGACTGTATAAATAAATCACTGACTACCCACACCATGGAACTCTTGCAACTGTGAATAGAACGAGAAAACCCCTGTGCACTGATATGTAAGTATTTCTTTCTTTCGTTTTCCTCTCTTCCTCCCTTCCCTCCTATTTATTTATCGCCACCCACCCACCCCCACCGCCCCTTGCGGCTTGCTTGCTGTCTTCTCTCTGCGTCCATTTGCTGCGCATTCTTCTGCGATTTTGCTTGTCTCCCTTTTTGCTGTATCACTTTGCTGAGTCAGCTCTCCATGGTGTAAAGATTTCTAAGATCTTTGTTAAACATCTTGTTTTGTAAAAATAAAACAAGGTATAGGACTGTTCGTATTTTTAAAAGGTTTAAAATAATTTGTGTTCTTATTTTTTAGTGCAGAGAAACTCTGGACTTCTTATGCACAGAGAAACTAGTGACAAGAGAGGGCAGTAAGAGCCAGGAGTGAGACTGGAAGACTTTTTTATTATAAACCTTTTCGTATTTTTTAAGCCACATGAATGTTACCTATTTTTTAAATTCCTTTTTAAAAATTAGTTACCATTCTTTAAAGCTGAATGAGTATTCTTCCAAATATTTGGCTTTTATTATTGTTTTTCAGTAGAATCTCATAAAAAAAACTGCAGTCTCAGGATAACCAAGATCAATAAAACTTCGTAATACAGATACCTTCAAAGAGACTTCCTACTTCAAATTTTTGCTTTATTATTTTTTTTTTAAGTACACTTTGCTACTTTCAAAAAGATTCTGTAACTATTATTACCTAATAGAGGTCTTTAAGTTTAAATCAGTTTTACATGATTTACCTGACCCATGCCTGTATATAAATATGTAGAAATCAAACCAATGCTCCTTAGGGACAAAATATCTGAACACGCCTGAAATAGATTTTGGATTTCCTCTGTAATTAGCCTTTCTCCCCTGCTCCCCCCTTGAACTGGATAATACCTCTTTTGTGATAAAAGATAATTTGTGATTTAAAGGGATCTCTCCAAAGTACCTAAAATTCTCTGCAAATAAAACACACATCTCCCTTATCTGTCTTACCTCAAAGCTAAACGACATTTACAGGCATGTTTTCTAGGACAACCGGGTATCAATTATGTAAATTATTATAATTAATGTCAATAAGTGAAAAATTAAATTCTTACTTCTCACTTCCCTTGAGGAAAAACGTAAGTTGGCTCAAAATATCCTAAAAAAGCTTTAGTTTCATAAGCTTCTATCTTAAAGAGCTTCTCAGAAATCCCATTAACCATGAATAAATGATTGCTTCAAATATAACCATACCTTCTTTCTGCTGCTTTTCCTTGAGGAGTTGAAGGGACAGATGACCCACAGTGTTGGGAGAGTTCATCATCAGCATATATAGCAGTGCTGTGTAAAGGAGGAGCTACAAAAAAAGTGCAACTTTAAAGTCTGGCTGTTAGGATAGTGTGTAAGATTATTCTCTTATGATAATCAGTACACAACAATCTTTGTTTAAAGGGCCCACAAAATCAAAATTGATTATGCAGGCTGCTTCCCGAACACTTTTTATCTCACCTCAACAATAAGGAATTTAAACCATACCATAAGTAAATAAATAAACAAACAAACTAGAAGACGTGTGCTACTATACTTAAAAGTATTACATGGAAAGATTTTAATGAGATAAAAAATAATTTCTTTCCTGGCCTCTATTGACTGTCAACACACACTACTTTGGAGACCACTGCATTAATTATGAGAGCTGCATGTTTACAGTTAATTCCTATGTTAACTCCTATGACTCTTAATTAGTTAACTCCTATGACTCTTAATACTGTACAGAGTGCTAGATACAAATATTGAGAGATACTCGATTTGTGAATCAATGGCCCTTTGGGGAGGAATTCCAGACCTCCTTCGCTTCCTTTTCTTTCTACTTTGGATTGCTAGAGCCTTTAGCAAGCCAAAATGTTAACTTGAATGAAGAAGGAGATAGTTTAATTGAAAGGTCTAAAAGGGAGATGATAAGAGGAGGAGGATGCAGTGACAGAGGAGACCCTCCACCCCAGCCCCTGCTCAGGAAAGAAGAGTAAAATTGGAGATCTTAGCACTCTAGCCTGGGCTTATAACCAGAGTGGCGAATTTGGGAGTATGAAGAGTGGTGGTAGTAGCGACAGACTGAATTGCCGCAGAGGGGACCTGGTAAGAGCCAAGCAACCACTTCTTCATGCTCAAATTTTAGCATAGCAGTGCAAATTTAACATTTTTTTCAAATAAACAACTAGTTAAATAATAAATATACCAGCTGTGCAATTCTAAAAATGGTAGTAAAATACTTTCCTTTTTTCTTTTTGTTTGTTGAGAAGTTGTGGGCTTACAGAACAATCATTCATAAAATACAGGATTCTCATATACCACCCTATTAACACCTTGCATTTGTTACAACTGACGAAAAGCCACTTTTATAACTACTATTGACACAGTCCATGGTTTCACTTAGGGTTCCCTGTGTAATGCAGTTCCACGGATTTTCTTCTGTACCATATATACTTTTATTTATTTTCTGTATCATACATACAACCTAAAATTTCACCTTTTAACCACACTCAGATATGTATTTCAGAGCTGTTAATTACGTTCACAGTGTTGTGTGACCATGACCACCATTCATTACCAAAACATTCTTATCGTTCCAAACAGGAGCCCTGTATATTTTAAGCCATACCTTCCCATTTCCTATCCCTTCCCCATTCCCTGGTAACCTGTATGTTAGATTCTGACTCCATAAATACACTTTTAATCCCTCTCAGTTAGGCAAGGATTTATTTACTCCACTGCTGTAAATAACAAGAAAAAAAGGAGAATTAGACCAATCCCGGATCTCCATTTACAAGCAATTATATAACCTGGACTCTTACAACTCAACAATACAAAGACAAAGAACCAAATTTTTTAAATGGGCAAAGGATTTGAATACACATTTCTTCAAAGACATACAAATGGCCACCAAGTACAGGAAATGATGTTCAACACCACTAGTTATTAGGGAAATGTAAGTGGAAACCACACTGAGATACCACTTCATACCCACTGGGATGGCTAGAATTAAAATGTAGATATATAACAAGTATTGGTGAGGATGTGGAGAAATTGGAACCTTTATACATTGCTGGTTGGAATGTAAAATTCTACAGTCACTTTGGAAAACAGTTTGGCAGTTTTTCAAAAAGTTACATAGGATCTAGCAATTTCATTAAACCCAAAAGAACTGAAAACATATGTCCAGTCAAAAACCTGTACATGAACAGTACGTTATTCATAATAGCCAAAAAGTGAAAACAACCCATATATCCATCAATTGATAAATGGACAAACAAAATGTGGTAGATCCAAGCAATGGAATAATTCAGCCATAAAAAGGAATAAAATGTGGCAACATAGATGAAACTTGAAGACATTATGTTAATTCAAAGAAGCCAGACATAAAAGGCCAAATATTGTTATGTTTCTATTTATATGAAATTCCAGAATAGGCCAATCTATAGAGATAGAAAGTAAATTAATAGCTGCCAGAGGCTGAGAGCAAGAGTGAATAGGGAGTGACTTCTAATGGGTATGAGGTTTCTCATCAGAGTGACAAAAATCTTCTGGAATTAAGATAGTGGTTATGGGTGCACAACTTTGTAAAATTACTAAAACCACTGAATTGTATACTTTCAAAGGGTGAATTTTATGGTATGTGAATTATATCTCCACTTTAAAAAATAAAGTAAAATAGAAAAAGAAAGTGAATTTGCAACATATTTCAATAAAAAATTTATGTGATTTCTTTTAGATTCAGGATACTTTAATATGTAATTAAAACATTTTTATCAAATCATAAGAGATATAGTCCAGTAATGATGACTTCCCATCTTATCTCATCATATAAAATATACAATATTTTCTGCCTTTATTAAAAATTAAGTTGATAACTTTAGATGCCAAATAAAAAGTATGTAAGAGGCTATGTAAATTTCAAAATTCTCTTAAAACATATTCCAGCAAAAATATTGGATTGCTGTTTTACATGGCTGCTGTTTTAAGGGACACTTTGTACTTGCTGTATCATTCTTGGTCTTTGGAATCACCAGTGACACTTCGAAACAGAAACACTCTGTTTGGACAACTCATTATTCTCCTGATCAGCCAGGTACCAGTCCTGTTTGCCTGACACTGCAAGGAACACAGGGGAAGTTCTCCACTGGATCTCCTGCAGCATCCTCTGCCTCAGTTGGTTTAAGATATGGGAAAAATTATCCCCTCTCTCCCTCCTAAGTTAAAGGCCCTTACCAAATGGATCTATTGGTGGTATAGAGTAAATACATTCTATATTCCTTTTGTTGCAAAGTACTGCAGTAGATGTCCTAACATGACTGCCTTGTTAATAAATGCTATTACAAGAATTCAACTTTGATACTCTAATTTAATAGAGTTCTTAGCTCCAATGTACCTAGAAATGAGAAAAATTAATTCATATCAATAACACTACAGAACTTATATACAGAAAACTGATTTTTTGTATTTGAAGATAGTTCTACACTTTTATTAGCATCTAACCTAAATGCTGTTGCTTAAGCTAAGTTGTTTTTAGCATAAAAATTTAAAATACTAACCAAAGGTTTCATAAGGTTCATCATCTTGTTCATTTTCACCCAGCCTGTCAATGCTTGAGATAACAGAATTATCAGGAAAATCAAACACATCTGGAGACTTGGTCTTTCGGTCAGCTTTCTAAAAGTGAAGAGAATGGAAGCCATTGAATTGGCTCTAAGAAGTAAAGAACATTACCAAGCTGCATTTATTTAGCAAAGATCCTCCTATCACTGTTGCCTAAAAGAATAATCCTTAACACTTTTGGGCGGCACAGACTCCTTCATGCATCAAAAAAGGAAGGCACTGGCAAATTTTTTCTATAAGGGACTAGAGAGTAAAGGGCTTTGTGGGCCACAGGGTTTCTGTTGCAACTACTCAACTTAGTCATGGTAGTATAAAAGCAGTGAGAATGCAAAAAATAATGAGTATGGCTGTGTTCTAATAAAAGTTTATTTACAGACAATGAAATTTTAATTTCACAGAATTTTCATCTGGCATGATAGCCTTATTTGCTTTTCCCCCAAACATTTAAAAATGTAAAAGCCATTCTTAGGTTACAAGGCTAAGAAGGGTAGACAGAAAATGGTCTCTGAATTTCTGAATGATCAAAACAAACAAACAAGCTAAGGCTGGGGTGGTAGCAGAGAGTTGAAACCCTGCAGAGGTATTCTAGGGTTCCAGAGAAAGCAAAGAAGCCACCCTCTGAAAACAGACAGAGAGAGAGCTCACCTAGAAAAAGCAAGCCAGGAGTTGGTTTGGAGAGCAAAGAGAACTCACAACTACCTGGCAACGTGAAAAGCACACACTCTCACACACTGCCAATGTCAACTCAAAGTTGGACAAGCCATTGGAAAATAATTTGGGGTTAGCTATCAAGAGTGTTACATAATGTACCTGCCTTAGAATACATTTTTATTCTAAGACTATCATCAAGGAATATTTCTATATACAGATAATACATTATACACAAATTTCTCAGTTTTATATACAATAGTGAAAAGCTAGAAAAAAACCTAAGTTATAAGGCATTGATTAAGTACAAGTAGAATGTGGACTAAGTGGGATACTACGAAGTAATAAACAATAGCTGAAAACTAGAACATGGAGAGATGGTTACAAGTGGGAAAAAAGCAAAATACAGAAAACTACAATTTTTACATGATGACAATTATCTAAACCAAGAAAAAATCATTTTTGATTCAGAAAAAAAGATGATTATTGGGAAAAGTGGGAGGAAAAGGAATATGCTTTTACACAGCAATAGAACCAAGTTCAGACTTCTAAATAATGCTAATTATTTTGTATTGTCAATTTTGAGGAAATTACATTAAAATATAAAAAGATAACTTACATCTTCCACGGAATGTGTTCTTCCCACAGTATTCTTTGACGGTCTTGCACTACTAAACAGCAAAAACACAAAAGGGAAAATCAGGAACCATTTAAAATAATTAGGAAAAACCTGTAACTTGCAAACCTTTTCCAAGCATTTTCTTTCCAAATTATACTCCTCATTAGCTACGCTGGTAGTATGCACTGGATGAAATTCATGTTACAATAAAATCCTTTTAGAAAGCAGGACCCAGATCCCATACATTTACTATATATTTTTATAGGTCAAATCATCACTAATGTATAATGTAATATACTTCTCTCCCTCAGAGACAGGGAAATTCCCTAATTCTGCAGTTACCATTGTCTCTGAAATCCTATGCAATTAGCAAACAATGACAATGTCTCAGCAGACAGAGAAAAGGGGAGGTACACTAACATTTATTAAGCACCTGACTCCTGTTCCATCACAGCTCCTGCATGTATATTTTATCATTTAACTCTACCAGTCCTATAAGAGAAGAGTGACTCCCACGTTATAAATGTAAATTTGTCCCAAACAACACACGGCCAAGAAAGAGAGATGCTTGCATTCACAACTGCATCAGTTCCAATCCAGAGCCTGACTTCTTTCTACCTCTCCATGTTTCCCTCATTTGGCATTAGAGTAAAAGGATAAAGCTGTTTATCTTCAACAAGCTTAAAGTAAACAGGATGTAAAAATAGTGATTAGAATACTGGAAAAAGAGTAAGAGTGGCAGGAAATAACATTATCAGTAGTCAGGAAATATGTGTGAGGATCCTTTGTGTGTCAGACATTGTCCAAGGGTACTGGGAAAACTACAGTACAATGGTTTAAAAATACGCCATGCAGATGTTACACAGTTCCAGAGGTTACAGTATTTTTCAAATACCCATTTGTAGGTAGCAAAATCAGTTGAGTGCATCTGAACAAATATTTTTGGAGAAACTATATTACAACTTACAAAAAAGTTGCAAGAATAGAATAAAAAACTTCTGTGTACTCTTCACTAATATCCAACAATTGTTTACATTTCCTCTCATTTGCTTTGTGTGTATGTGTGGGGGGGGAGGTAAGAGACAATGCATCCTAACCCCTAAACACTTCACACATGTATTTTCTAAGAGGGCGTTATGTAAACACAGCATAATTCCCAAAATCAAGGAATTTAATGCTGATATGATTATCTACAGTTCACATTCAGATTTCAACTGTCCCAAAATATCCTTTACAGTTTTTCCCCCAGTATATTAAAAAGGAAATACAACAGAATATAAAATATAAAATCGTGCTGCACCTACTCTTGTTCCCTGAACCTTTTGTTTTCCTTTTTTTGTGTGTACCAGTTGTGATGTAAAACATCCGTAATGTGAATCACTGTCAAAAAAGTTTGAAAACCATTCAGTGGTTCTCAAAGTTTAGTGGACATCAAATCACCTAGAGGGCTTATTAAAAGAGATTCTGAACCCCACCCCGTTTCTGATTCAGGAAGTATGGAGTGGGGTATGAGAGCTTGCATTTGGAAGAAATTCCCAGGTGTTTCTGATGCTGCTGGCTCCAGGAAGCACCCTTTGAGAACAGTTGCTGTATATGATTCTCAAAACCCAAGGAAGAAAATAAAACAAGTATTCATTTTCTGGCAGTTCTATAGATTATGATTCTGGGGTTCAAAAAAGTTAAGTAACTTGTCAACGGTTCCACAGCCAACTAACAAAAGCAGGACTGGAAACTAGATGGCAAAATTTAATCTAAGCTATATCCTATGCCTCTCTCTTACCCTGCCTGTGTTCTAAAAATAGGCAAGGTTCCTCCGTGCTTTAGAACAGATTTAAGGTGGGGCCAAAAACTCTTGATAACCGTAAGTAAAAATTTTGGTGTCTGTGCACCAGTACATTTTGATGGGGTGGGAAGGAAAAGATTTCAAGGAGCCTCAAACACAAAAACGTTAAAAATGAAAAAACAAAAACAAATACAAAACATTCGTCTATCAGATTAAGTTTAACTCTTTTCGGCTGACGTCCATAGCCTCTAGGTTCTTTTCCAGCTCTCTTTAGGGGCAGTCCTCACTTCTTCCTCACTGGTCACAGGAGTCTGGGTTTTCGCCTCCTTCCTGCTCCGTCCCGTCCCAGCCGCTCCCCACCCTCGCCGGCATCTACAAACACCCCCGTCTCCAGAAGCCTTCCCTCCAGAGTGCACCGTCCCGAGCACGGTCCTCGGCAAGCACAGACCTCTCCAGTCAGGCCCAGGGACCCGGAGGCGGATGCTCCTGACGCCGCTGCTAAAGAGGCATTCGCCAGTGAACGCAGTAAGCTTAAGGTTTTAGAGCGCAGTTTCGCATCAGGTTTGAAACGCAGGCCCCTCTAGATGAAATGCAAATTGCTTGACCTAGAGGATGTCTTCAAGAATAACAGTAACCGTCAGGGATTTGGTTGGGCTTTACAGTCCGAGTCTGCATCACAACAGCAGGGCCTTACGAATACCGACTAGCTACCAAAACAAAACCTCAGCAGAAGAGAACGCAGTAAGACTTTGTTGAATGAACCTGCTGTTTCAAACGATTCCGAGACTCACTCACCAAAAATACTACTACTAACACTCCTACACACCCGCCAGGCAAGGTTTTCAGCGCTCACTCCTCTCATCCTCACGGTAACCTCAGGACGTAGGTACTGTTCAGTATCACTCTCCTTTTACAGCCTGAAAAGCAAGGCCGGGAGCGACAAGTTCCCACGGGGAAGGGCAAACAGCCTCGCTACGCAGCACAAGCGGCTCCCACAGGCGGACGCTAGACCTGGGCAGGGCTCCGCTCCAACGGCCGAGGGGTCGGCGGAACTTACCGGGCGCGCCCGAGGCAGCGCCCCCGCCGCCGCGGGGCCATGCGCCGCTCTCCTCAGCCTCCCAGCCCGCGCCGTTACCGCCACGCCCCGCGCCGCTCCCGCCAGGCCCCGCGCCGCTCAGACCAGCCAATCCGAGCCGAGCACGCGCTCGCCCCGCCCCCGGCCTCCTGCCATTGAGGGCCCACACCTACACCCCGACTGGAGCGTGACGGAAAACCCGGAGTGCTAATTGCCACAGAGCGAAGCTGGAGCCCGCGCCTTACAAGCAGTACGACGATCCCCAGCAGCTCCGAAAAGATGCCGGGCTTTCCCTCCCACCCTTGCCCCACGCCAGTTTTCCGGGTCTCCTAAGCTTCCGGTTGGCGAGGGCACGCCCCTCGTCCGGCAAGGTTGAGACGTCACCACGCTGGTGCCGGGGAGGGCGGTGCTCCAGCTGCCCAGGCGCGGGCCCCGGGTGTGAGGTCACGGCTTGCTGGACGTTGTGTTCTAACCCCAACGCTGCCTCTAATCGTCTTGGCCTGTTATTTTACCACTGTCAGGTTTTTTCATTGGCGAGTCAACTCCCTTTCGAAGCTAATGTTCTTTTTGTTTAAAATCATATATAACACGTTTCATGCCTACTAAAGAATATGACATCCTGGGTGGTGCTTCACGGACTACGGGACATTGTAGCTCCCCCCAGGGCCCACTGGATGGAACGTGGGAGAGTGTGGGCTATGATGTGGACCATTGACTATGGGGTGCAGCGATGCCCAGAGATGTACTTACCAGGTGCAATGGATGTGTCCTCTTGACGGGAGAGAGTGTTGCTGTGGGGGGAGTGGGGGGTGGGGGCGGTGGGGTTGAATGGGACCTCATGTTTTTGAATGTAATATTTTTAAAAAAAATGAATTAAATAAAAAATTTAAAAAAAATTTTTAAAAACCCAAACAAACAAAAAAAGATGTATGGAACAATAAAAAAAATGTATGGAACAATAAAAAAATAAATAAAGAATATGACATGGTGTAAAAATAAAACGAACACGCGTGTTCCATAGCATAAACATACTCCTTTCTTACATCTCTCCACTTCTCCCTTTTATGCTGTTCTAGTTGAAAGTTACATCTTCATGCGCTGTGTGCCCAGTAACAAGTGCTTGTTTTTTATCTCCACCCAGCTGGGTGGCTTTTGTGTGCTGTCTGCTCTATGTCCATTTGCTGTGAGTTCTTCTGTGTCTGTGTTTATTTATTTCCCTCCCACCCTGCAGGCTTGCTGTCTGTCTGCTCTCCGTGTCCATTTGCTGCTCTTCTGTGTTTTTTGCTTGTCTCCCTTTTTGTTGAGTCACCTTGCTGAGTCAGCTCTCCGCAGCGCTTGCGGGCTGCTTGTGGGCAGCTTGTGGGCAGGGTATCTCTCCACACCAGGCGGGTGAGCCTACCTATACAAGGAGGCCCCAGAACTCGAACCCAGGGCCTCCCATATGGTAGACAGGAACCAAACTGATTAAGCCACAGCTGCTTCCCTGTTTGTTTTTATAAATTTGAGTTTTAAGTCATATAAAGAGTTAATAATGGCATTACAAATGGAAAATGAAATAATACTGGCATCTATATATATCCATATCTTTGCCTGCATGGGTAAAGCTTTATTTCTTCACCTGGCATCAAAATACTGATTAGTTTCCATTCTACAGGGAGGAGTCCTTTCAGCATCACACGGAAGAGGAGGAGGGGGGGAGTCTGGGGAGGGTAGACAAGGGCTGGGAGATGACTGCTAAACATTATGTGGGTGACGTCCCCAGCAATTATTTTTTAGGACTTCTTTATGTATTTGAGAAACAAGTCCTTCACCACATGTTTTAAATGACTTAAAGGTTTATGACTTCATCTGGAATATTCTGAACAAAAGTTGCGGCTACTGTCTTTTTAAAAAGATATTATGTATGAGTAATACATATTTTTGTATGGTTTATTAATTTTAAAGTAAAATTTGCATACCATGAAATGCACAGACCTCAAGGGTACAATTTGATGAATTTTCAAGTAGGCACACACCCATGAAAACAACACCCCAATCAAGATATAGCATATATCCAACAGCCCAGAATGTAGGGTGGGGCTAGTTCATTAATACACATTTAGGAGCTCAACAGGATGGGGTGCGTACCAACCACAGTGAGGCACAGAGCTGCAATCATTATCGGAGATCGAGGCTTCTGGGAGTGGGCATAAGGAAAACAAAGGTCATCTACAAGTTTTGGTGGTTGTTTTTAGGCAAAGGAGTAAAGAGTTTATTAAAAATCAAGAAAAGAAAAACAGTACACATAGTTGTGGATACGCTACAGCGAGAGAAAGGCAGATGGTGTCCCAGGTTGGGTCTTTTTAAAGCCTTTTCTCTTTCCCTCTCCTAAAGTTGCGGAGGAGCCCCGCCGGTTAGCTCCCGGGGCCAGTGGGGAAGCCTGCTGTTTGGAGTTACCCAGGGCTTCCCCTCGACTCCAGAAAGAGTTCTAAATGGGAGCCTGTGGCCAGGGTCTAGGTGCAGTCTTTCTGGCACTGTTGTTAGTAGCAGGGAGTTTCTGTGTGGGGCCCCAGCTGCCTTCCCACGTTCCCTGTCACAACTTCTATTTCAGAGGGCTTACGCCCTTATTCTTACGCGGGAGCTGAGGGGCAATTGTCATTCTTTTGAAGCTGCTTCCTGCTGGTTAGGAACAACAGTCCCTTCCTGATAGGGTGTAAACCCTCTGGCTGTTCTATTGAAGTTGAGGGAAGATGAGTCTGGCACTGTGGTTGGAGTTGGATTAAATTCCAGAATGACTACTTTCTTGTTCTGGAAGAAATAAACTTAATTAGAATTTAATATACATGGTCCTGATGTGGGCTATGGGTGGGAGGCCCTTTGTCTCTTCAGAGATAACCTAAGCTGTTTGACTTGTGGGTGTGGGATGGCAAGAGGCTGCAGTCCTGCCCTTAGTGACAATGGCAACGACTCCAGTCCCAGGAAACAGTTTAACAATGCAAGGGCTATAAACTTGCAGTATTTAGGGGAAATGCAAACCAAATATGTTAAAAGCTTATCTAGAATGTCTGGAGTCCATGCTAAAAGCTTACCTAAGATGTGGAAGATATATATGCTAATTGAAGCCTATTGAGAACTGAAACAAAGGGACCATTTGGCCTTTCCTCTCTGTATAAAAGACATTTGAAAATCTTGTTCCGGGCTCAGAATTCAAACAGAAACCTCCTGAGTCCGGCCAGCCATCAATAAACCATTTTTCCTTCTCAAAATCATTCCTGAGTCCTGGCCTCTCTATACGCACATAATTGAACCTCTCTCAAATTCTACAACAGTCCTACTAAAAGGGTAAGGAAGATGGTGGTAGGCAGGCCCAAAAGGGGGCCAGGCCTGACATACTGGGCCACAAGAGTGGAAAATGCCAGGTCTCTCCAGGGGCTCCATCCTCTTGAAGCTGTTGGGGAACAGCCTTCTTCCTTGAGTCCTTTTATGCTGTTGGTTAACTCTAGGGAGGGACTGTGGTAGATCTGCTGGGTTTGGTATAAATTGTGAACCCCACTTCCCATGGCAGTGGTTATGACTAGGATAACCACCTATGCTAGGAGAGGCATGAGGTGAGGCACTGCCTAGACATAAACATACAAAGACAGTATGGAAAACAAGATAAGCCTATGGCAAGCAAAATAAAGACGGTACTTAAGAAAGCCATTCTCTTATAGGCACGTTCATTAGCTACTTAGAAAATGAATTACGTTCACTATGACTTTTAGCCTGTTCAATATCCTTCTGCATTTAATCTAGAAGAGATAGTATCATATTCATCATATTCATAGGTACAGTACTTAATACTAATCAATGCATAAGTTCCTCTTTGAGCCGCAGTTAATAGATTCCAAGTTTGCAATACAATACGTGTTGTCTCTCCCTGGAAGCAAGCCATAATGCCAATTCTGTTTGTTTAAGTTCTACTCACAGAATTTTTTTTTTTTTAAGATTTATTTATTCCCCTCCCCCCCTTTGTCTGTTCTGTGTCCATTCACTGTGTGTTCTTCTGTGTCCGCTTGTATTCTCATCAGGCAGCACTGGGGACCTGTGTCTCTTTTTGTTGCATCATCTTGCGTCAGCTCTCCGTGTGTGTGGCACCACTCCTGGGTGGGCTGTGGTTTTGCATGGAGTGGCTCTCCTTGCACAGGGGCCACTCCTTGCACAGGGGGCACCCGGCATGTATGCTGGAGCATCCCTGCCTGGGCCGGCACTCCTTGCATGCAGCAGCACTGCGCGTGGGCCAGCTCACCACATGAGCTAGGAGGCCCTGGGTATTGAACCCTTGGACCTCCTATATGGTAGGCGGACACTTTATCTGTAGAGCCACATCTGCTTCCCGCTACTCACGTTATTGCCCCACTTGGAATGTCCTTCAGACAGCCAGCAGGCTGCAGCACTATTGGCTCTAGAGAGAAGCTAGGAAGGTAAGCTCCAGTATTTCTCCAGCCTGGTGCATAGTGCCCTTTGGCACTAGGAAACAGAGCCAGTCTAGAGCTTCTCTTTATATATCATGGATATTATATATCAAGCTTCTCTTTATATATCATGGATATTAAACTTCATCAGATATATGATTTCCAAATATTTTCTCCCATTGTGTTGGCTGCCTTTTCACCCTTTTGACAAAGTCCTTTGAGATACAAAAGTGTTTCATTTTGAGGAGGTCCCATTTATTAATTTTTTCTTTTGTTGCTCATGCTTTTTACTCTTTTGCCCTCTATACTCTCTTCTAAGACTCTCTTCCCTGTCTTTTTCTTTTAAGCTATAAGGCTCCCTTTAATATTTCCTGCAAAAGTGGATTCATGGTGAGACTGGAACAAGAATAAGAATACAAGTTTCCTGCCTCTGGTACTCTTTCTATAAATCATATTGTTTTGTTTACTCTCTTAGTTTCTGTTTGTTTGTGAAAATGTTAAAGTTGCCTTCATAGTTGAAGGTCAGTTTTGTTGGATAAAGAATTCTCAGCTGGCACATTTTCTCTTTCAGTATCCTAATTGTATCACACCACTGTCTTCTTGCCTCCATGGTTTCTGATGAAAAATCCATATTAAGTCTTACTGGGCATCCCTTTTATGTGATTGTTTCCTTCTCCCTTGCTGCTCTGAGAATTTTCTCTTTATCTTTGACATTTAACATTCTGAGTAGTATTAGTCTTGGAGTAGGTCTATTCACATTTATCCTGATTGGGGTACGCTACGCTTCTGGGACATGTAGGTTCATTTCTTTCATGAGAGTTAGGAAATTTTCAGCCATTATTCCCTCAAATACTCTTTCTGCCCCTTTCCCTTCTCTCCTCCTTCTGGAACTCCCATGGCACACATGTTGTTGTGTTTTGTGCTGTCAGTCAACTCCCTGAACCCCTGCTCATTTTTTTCCATTCTTTCCTCTCTTCAATTTCAACTCTTCAGTTTTCTGCATTAGTTATTCTTTCTTCTATCATTTTGAGTCTGCTGTTGTATGCCTCTAATGTGTTTTTCTTTCTTTCCTTTTCTTTTCTTTTTCTCCCTCTCCCTCTCCCTCTCCCTCTCCCTCTCCCTCTCCCTCTCCCTCTCCCTCTCCCTCTCCCTCTCCCTCTCCCTCTCCCTCTCCCTCACCCTCTCCCTCTCCCTCTCCCTCCCCCTCTCCCTCTCCCTCTCCCTCTCCTCTGGGGTCAGGGATTGAACACAGAAGCCAGCACTGAACCACTGAGTCACATTGGCTAGAGTTGTTTTTTTGTTTGTTTGCTTTTTATTTTTTGTTTTGTTTTTAGGAAGCATCAGGGACAGAATCCAGAACCATCCATGTGGGAAGCAGGCTCTCAACCACTTGAGCCACATCCACTCCCATCTAATATGTTTTTATCTCACCTATCGTGTCTTTCATTCCCATGAGCTCTGTTACTTTTCTCTTTAGGTTTTCAAATTCTTCTATCTGCTTGCTCAGTGTCTTCATGATATCCTTTAATCTCTTTAGCCATATTGTCTTTCAGCTCATTAATTTGAATTTGGAAATTTGTGTGAATCTCAATTAGTTGTCCCAATTCTTGTGTCTCATCTGGAGTTTTGATATATTCCTGTGCTTGGGCCATTTCTTCCATTTTTTTTAGTATCACGTATAATTATTTGCTGATGTCTTGGCATCTGATTATGATGGTGAGTTTACTCAGATGCTCAAGTTCTGTATCGTAGGGATTTAGTGGCAGGAAACTGTATGTTACTGCTGTTCTTTGATTCTTAATTCAACCTGTTCCAGGTCTGTAGGGTTGTCTCTGTGATTGCTCAAATCTGGGCCCTGGGCCCAGTAATGGTTGCAGAGCCACTTCCAAAGTCCTTGGGGAGGGAGGCTGTAAAGGCCCGAAAAAGCCTCTCATTTATTAATATGTTTAATTTCCTCCAGCAGATGGTGCTCTGTGGCAGCCCTCTCAGGTCAATACCTGTGGGCATGTGTTCACTGCAACCTGGACTGAAAGAGTTTGGTCATGTGGGAGGAGTGGGGGGGTGGGAGTGGGGGTATATGGGATCCTCTTATATTTTTTAATGTAACATTTTTTATGCTCTATGTATCTTTAAATAATAAATTTTAAAAATCTATTAAAAACAAAAAGAAAACCCAAAGTGATAGAGGTTCCTGCCTGGAGGCTAAGAGCCTTGTAATTCAATCTTTCTCAGAGGGAATTCTCCAGCCTTTGCTGGCAGCCCCCTCCCTTTTCCTGGGTAGGAAATAATTCCACTCCCCTCTGCATCCTCAACAACCAGTCTCAGTCAGTAGAGAGGGAGATTGAGAGGGTCAGATCTCTTTAGTCCAGCGCAAGCTCCCAAGGCAAGCAATGGCATGACCCCCCAGCCTGGAAGGGCTCTTGGGACACAGCTGACCAAATTTGTGGGTCAAAAGCTGAGTCAGCCTTGGGCTGTGCCCCTTTCTCTCCCAGTTCGTGGCCAAGTGGGTCCCTGAGGGCCCCTCTGTCTGTAGCTTTGGCCCTGAGACCTGAGAAGTCAAGTGTCTGTAGGTGGGGGAGGCTGCCAGCAGTTGCAGCTGCAGCTTATAACTCACAATTTTGCATCATGGTTGTTTTCCTTTGCCCCTCTCTCTTCTGGGTGGTGTCCAGCATTCCTCTGGTGTCCTAAACCCTAGCTGGTCTGTAGTTTTTTACCGGAATGTTCTTGTCAGGTTGTGGATTCAGGCTAATGCTTGTCTCATGAAACAAGGAGGAAAATTTTTCTCTTGCCTCCTCTGTTTTCCGAAGAAGTTGCATAATATTGGTAGTATTTCTTCCTAAATATTTGATAGAATTCACCACTGAAATCATCTGCTCCTGGAGTTTCTTCTTGGGAAGATTTTAAACTAAAAATCAGACAGAAAATTAAAAATAGAAAAATTAAAGGAAAAAAATATAAGGCTACTCAGATTTTCTATTTTTTGTGTCCATTTTTATAAGTTCCATTATTAAGGAATTTGTCCATTTTCATCGAATTTATCTATTCCTTTCATATTTTTAATGAGAACTGTAAGGTATGTCCTGACTTTTATTCCTGATATTCCTGATATGGATAAGTTGTCAGCCTCTCTAGGATTTTACCAATTTATTACCCTTTTCAAAAACCAACTTTGGGCTTTCCAAATTTTATTTTCTATTTTCATTGGCTTCTTCCTTTGGAGGCCCCAATTATGTGTACATTAAGTCACTTGAAGTTGCCCACAATTCATTATTTAATCTTTTTCTTTCTCTCTTTCATTTTGGATAGTTTCTATTGCTATATTTTCAAGTTCACTTATATTTTCTTCTATAATATCTAATATGCAACTAATACCATTCAGTTTATTTTCACTTTACATGTTATAGTTATCCCTTCCTAGAAGTTCAATTTGGCTTCCATGCCTCTGCTTAACTATTTAAACATATGGAATACATAGGATTGCTAGATAAAATATGCCTTATTAAATTTGAATTTCAAAAAATGATATTTTAGTTTAAATATTTCTATGAAAATATTGCATATTTATATTAAAAAGTTGCACTCATGTTAATCTGAAATTGAAATTTAACTGAGCTTCCTGTATTTTTATTTGCTAAATCTTAGGCAACTATAATATAGTCATAATAACTTTTAATGTGCTTGACTGCTAATTCTATCATCAGTGACAGTTTTGTGTCCATTTTGAGTGATGGATTTTTCTTCTCATTATGAGTCATATTTCCCTGCTTCTTTGCATACCTGATAAGTTTTTATTGGATGTCAGACATTGTACATTTTATCTTTGGGGGATATGTTAAATTATTTGGAAACAGTTTCATATTTTTGGATACTAATTTTAAGATTTGTTAAGGGGAACCAGAGCCATGTTTTGTCTAATGCTAATTATTTCTCACTACTGAGCCACAACTCTTCTTTGTACTCAATGTCCCATGAATCATGAGGTTTTTCCAATCTAACCAGCAGGCACAGGCAACCTGCTGGGACCTGTGTGGACAGTAAGAACTGTGGTTCCCAGTTCCCCGGGTGGTTCTTTCCCTGGCCCTGGGTAGTTTCCTCACATGCGGGAGCTAATCGATATTCTGCCTTATATTTGAAGGGGATCCTCTAGATCTCTGGAGTTGGTTCTCTGTGCAGCTGCCTCCTTTCTGGTATTCTGTCTTGCAAGCTCTGATTGCAGTGGTTTCCTTGGATTCTCACTTGAGTTCCCCCATCCTGCACAGCCTCCTGGAAACAGTTAAGTTAGTAATATAGGGCAATTGTAGGCTCACCACATTTGTTTCCTGTTTCTCAGGAATCATGATCCTTTGTTGCCTGATGTCCAGTTTCCTGACAACCATTGTTTAAGAATTTGCTCAGTTTGGGCTGTTTTTTCATTGTTTTACAGGCAGAAGGGAAAATCTAGTCCTTCTTACTCTATACTGACCATAAGCGGAAGTTTGCAAAATGGAAACTTACTTGAAGGCTAATGTAGAATTTTCAGGATTGAAGTAAAACCTGAAGAATCAGACTTGGAAAGAAAAGGAAATTGATAACTCTAGCTCTGCATAATCACATGGCCAAGTCTCGAAGCCAAACTCAGCATGTAAATGCAATGCCTTCCCCCCAGCGTGGGACATGATACCCGGGGATGAGCCTCCCTGGCACCAAGGGACCACTATCAACTACCAACTGATGATGCAACTGGAAAATGACCTTATACGGAAGGTTCAACGCAGATCAGCAGAATATCCCTGTCTACATAAAATAACATGACTTTAAAATGCTGTTTGACCTAATGTAAGGGGGAAATGGAAAGGAGAAATGAGTTTATATGGCTACGAGTCTCTAAAAAAGAGTCTGGAGGCTGTCAGAAGGATTGCCCTTATGCACAACTGAGCAGAGTCTGAGAGACAGATAAAGCAGATACAACCCCCAGGTATTGGTTCCTTTGAGGGCTAAAGAGACCCATGGGAGTTATGGTCATGGCCGATGGGGTTAACTACCAGGGCAGATGGCCCCTCTTTGGAACTGGTGTTTATGTGTGATGAATCTGGACTCAGATGGGGTCTCTCTTCATAAGACTTTCATGCTAATGTGCTGGAGGTGCAGTTAGTGTTGGGGTTTAAGATATATTTAGGGGATTTGAATCTCTGGACTGACAATGTGATAGCCAGGTCCTGAGCCTCAACAGACTCCAGCACCTACAATCTGATTTATTGGACTCACCACACTCAGCTAAGATGGAGTTGAAGAAGGACAACCACCACACCATGGAGCCTAGAGTGATTACAACTGAAAGTGGGAGGATTGCATCCAGCATCCATGTGGAATCTGAGCCTCCTCTTGACATAGAGGTGCAATGGACACAACCAATCCAATGTCCACATAGAAAAGGTGGCATTGGATTGGGAAAAGTGGACATGATGGCTGACGGGTATGGGGAAAGGCAGGAAGAGATGAGAGGTGGAGGCATCTTTGGGACATGGAGCTGCCCTGGATGGTGCTTCAGGGGCAATCACCGGACATTGTAAATCCTCACAGGGCCCACTGGATGGAATGGGGGAGAGTATGGGCCATGATGTGGACCATTGACCATGAGGTGCAGAGGTGCCCAAAGATGTACTTGCCAAATGCAATGGATGTGTCATGATGATGGGAAGGAGTGTTGCTGGGGGGCGGGGAGAGGTGGGGTGGGGGTGGTGGGGTTGAATGGGACCTCATATATATATATATTTTTAATGTAATATTATTACAAAGTCAAAAAAAAAAAATCACATGGCCATTCCTTGGTTAGGAGAGGGCATGGTTCCATGAGTAACCACTAAATTAAACCTAATCCAGGGAAGAGGATTTGGCTCACCTGATAGATCATCTGCCTACCACATGGGAGGTCCAGTGTTCAAACCCAGGGCCTCCTGACCCATGTGGAGCTGGCCCATGCACAGTGCTGATGCCGTGCCAAGCAGGGGTGTCCCCCACGTAGGGGAGCCCCACGCGCAAGGAGTGTGCCCCATAAGGAGAGCCACCCAGCACGAAAAAAGTGCAGCCTGCCCAGGAATGGCACCACAAACACAGAGAGTTGACACAGCAAGATGATGCAACAAAAAAGAGATGCAGTTTCCCAGTGCCGCTGACAAGAATACAAGGGGACACAGAAGAACATACAGTGAATGGACACAGAGAGCAGACAACTGGTGGGGGTGGGGAGAAGGGGAGAGAAATAAAAGAAACCTTTAAAAAAATTAAATAAATAAATAAACCTAATCCAACGGAGAAATGATCATCCACCCCCAGAAAACAAATTACTACCACTAAAGGCAGGAGAAATAAGTGGTTTAGACAGCCAAAGGAACAAAAGCTATTTAACTTTTAAAAATAAAATTGTTCCAGGGGAGCAGATGTTGCTCAATGGTTGGATGCCTGCTTCCCATGTACGAGGTCCTGGGTTCAATCCTGGTACTTCCTTAAAAAAATAATAAAAATAATAAAAAAATAAAAAATAAAATAAAATTGCTCCAAGGAGAAGATTTAACATCTGTCTCCTCAAAATAAGTATATTCAATACACTTGTCCTTTCTGTGGACTCTGGGAACCCAGCGATTCTGAAAAGTAGAAGTCTGACAAAAGGATTGAGAGGGGAGAGAGACACACAGAAATAAATTTGTTCTGTTTCACTTTTACTTCTTCCACCATTCCTAAATGATCTATATTGACATGATATCAAAAAACCAAATACCACTTTTTAAAACAAAAAGGAGAGGCATCTCTATCATTAGTCACTGCATGTCACTGACTGGAAGAGGCAGGGAATATCTACTTGCTGAAATGGACGTGAAATTAGACAACTTTGAAAGTCTTTTCCAATCTTGCAATTATTTGATCTGAGCATAATGGGGGCTGCAAAGATATGGATGAGACTCAGACTTATTATTATTGTCAAAGCCATAATCAAATTCTTGTTTTTAATTATCTTTGATAACATCCCATTCAACACAAGGTAGTCAGCTATGAGGAACAGAATTTAGACACACTCATTCCCTTTCCTATTCCAAATTCAGGATCTAGGGCAGGGGTTCTTAACAAGGGTCCATGAGCTTGCAATGAAATTTAGAAAAAAGCTATTCTCGTGGGGATGTGTTGATGCAGGTGTGATCTATTTATTAAATAGTACAGTGTGGACTTGCCGTGGAAGCAGAGAGTCAATGAAGGCGTACTGAAGGCCAGGACTCAGGAACACTCTTGAGAAGGAAAAATTTATTAACGACAGGCTGGGCCCGGGGACTCCTGTCCAAAAACCTGAACCCCAAATAGGATTTCTGGGTCCCTTTTATACAGAGGATGTAGGTGCATGGGAGCCAAATGGTGGCTTTTATGAAAAAAAGGACTTTTCTGTGTTAGTTTCTTGAGTACCAGATACGTTTTGAGTTAACATATCCCCCACATTCCAGGTAAACTTGAATTAACAGATTGCCCACCCTCCAGGGAAGCTTGAATTAACATTATCACCCACATTCCATCTGGATGCAACTTTGAATAAACATTCAGTCTACATCCTTTCTGAAAATTAAAGCCTATAGGGTCTGTATTACTTAATTGGCTTTTTAGGAACTAGGCACCCTTGGATACAGAATTAGATAATTTTGAATTCATCCACAGGCTATTTTAGACTTAGTAAGGGGTCCTTGGTTTTCACCTGACTGGCAAAGGGGTTGTGGAACAAAAAAGGTTAGGAACCCCTACTCTAGGGCCTGTGCAACTCATCTGGTGTTCTTTGTACAGGATACTCTGTTGTACATTAAACTTGTGTGTGTGTGTGTTTACTGGAAAATCACTGAGGAATAAGATTTTCCTGGGACTTTCCCAGTTTCAGCACTGAAAGTCCCATACCCCAGGATCCTCTCTGCTCCACCCAGCCCAGGGCGTGGGTCACCTGTCCAAGAACCACTGAGGGAGCTATTATAGAAGGTGCTGAAGGTAGTTCTCCACTGAGTGGTAGCAATACTGGGCAAAAGCAGTTTTTTTTTCTTCTGATGCATCTTTAAAGTCAATTCTCGAGTCACCAGGATTTCAAAGAGAAAAAGTTAATTTAGTTTATAAGCAAAGGAGCAGAGTAGGCCTCATAGACCAAAACTGCCTCTCCGATTTACAGATATTCTAGTATTTTATAACAGCAGGATGCTAATGAGTAATTGGGGTGGAGTTTGCACAGGTTCTTTCACTAATAAACATTAAGAGACTGGGCCAGGATGGGGGTGGGTACCGACTGGGGATGAGTTACAAAGTTACAACCATTATCAGAGATCAAGGCATCCGGGAGAGTGGGATACTGAAAATAAAGGTTAGCTACAAGGTCATTCATTTGAATAGCAAATAGAAGAAGGTGGAATTGGTCATCCTTTCAATAGAAATGCTCATATACAAAGGTAAGATCCATCTGGAGTAATCACTACAATGGCAGTTCTTTGGTTGGAAATACCAAATACAAAAAAAGTCAGTATAGCTGGTTTATCTAATTTCAGATATGAGCCCTTTTGGCTAATTTAAAAAGCATTTATATAGTGTTTCTTAACTCTCTGTTACAATACGATTCCTGGGGTCACTGAAGTTTCTCATCGCTAGGAGAACTGGACACGTAGCTCCATTTTCAGAAAGGCAGGGTATGGTGCCTTGGAGCGACGTGTCCCAGATAAACGTGCTCTTGATCCATTCCTGTGGGTGCGAGCCACTGTCAACAGGACCTTTTGATGAAGTGTCTTCAGGTAAGATATGGCCCAGCTGAATCAGGATGGGTCTCGATCATATTCTTGGAGTCCTGTTAAGCAGAACGAAATTCAGACACAGAGAGAAAGCCCTGGAAGAAGCCAGAAGTCAGTGAAACCCAGAGAAGCCAGGAGAGGCTGCCATATGCACTGCCCTGGGACAGAAAAGCCAAGGACCGAGGACCACAGGCAGCTAGTCTTAGAACACCATAGTTTTCTGGGAGAAAGTACTCCCTTGGTGCTGACTTGACTTTGGACTTCACCAGCCTGAAACCATAAGCCAATAAATACCTGTGGTTTAAGCCAATTCATTGCATGGCATTTGTTTTAGCAACTGGGAAACTAACCAGTGTGTAGAGCTGTATTAGTCAGCCAAAGGGGTGCTGATGCAAAATACCAGAAATTGGTTGATTTTTATAAAGGTATTTATGTGGGGTAGGAGCTTACAGATACCAGGCCATAAAGCATAGGTTACTTCCCTCACCAAAGTCTATTTTCACGTGTTGGAGCAAGATGGCTGCCGATGTCTGCGAGGGTTCAGGCTTCCTGGGTTCCTCCATTCCAGGATCTTGCTTCTCTCTGGGTTCAGGCTTCCTGGGTTCCTCTGGGCTCATCTCCTCTTGTTTTCTCCACAAGGTCAACTGTAGACTACCCACCAAACGGCTCTGTCGCTCTCCCCAGGGCTTGCTTCTATTTCTTCTGTGAGCTTACTTCCTGGGGTTCCAGCTTAAGGCTTCAGCATCAAACTCCAACATCAAAAACCCCCAAACTCTGTCTTTTGCCATGCCTTGTATCTGTGTGTCCCCACCCACCAGGGGGCAGGACTCAACACCCTAATTTTGTGGCCCAGTCAAAGCCCTAATCATAACTTAATCATGCCCAGGTACAGACCAGATTACAAACATAACCCAATATCTATTTTTGGAATTCTTAACTATATCAAATGGCTACAAGAGTCAAACCTTGTGTGCTTGAGGGTCTGAAAAAAAGAAGCTGTAAGATACAAGTTCAGCACTCTGATGGAAATAACAAAAACTCAACTGAGACAGGTTTAAATGGTAAAAGGAATTTATGAACTTATGTTGTGGAAGCAGAGAGATTTAGTGATTGCGTACTGAAGGCCAGACTCAGGAATATTCTTGAGAAGGAAAATTTATTAATGACCAGCTGGGCCTAGGGACTCCTGTCCGAAAACCCGAGCCCCAAATAGGATTCCTGGGTCCTTTTATATAGAGGATGTAGGTGCAGGGGAGTCAAACAGTGTTTTTATGAAAAAAGAACTTTTCTTTGTTAGTTTCTTAGAGTTGTAAGTGTTTGAGTACCAGATAGGTTTTGAATGAACATATCGCCCACATTCCAGGTAATCCTGCATTAACATATCGCCCACATTCCAGGTAATCCTGCATTAACATATCCCCCACATTCCAGGTAAGCTTGAATTAACGTATCGCCCAACTTCTGTCTGGATGTAACTTTGAATACACATTCAGTCTACATCCTTTCTGAAAATTAAAGCCTATAGGGTCTATATCACATAATTGGCTTTTTAGGAACTAGGCACACTTGGGTACAGAATTGGATAATTTTGAATTCATGCCGAGGCTATATTCATGTCACTGAAAAGTCCAGAGCCAGGATAAATGTCAAGCGCTGTGTGATCCAGAGGTTTGAGAAACCATGAGGGCTCTGAATCCATTTTTCTGAAATTTTCTTGGCAGAAAATCCTTTGCCATCTTGTACATCAGCTTTGTCCTCAGGCTGAGTCCTCTTGTCATCATCACTATTGCCTGGATTTATCGGGCATTTACTATGATCTAGGCATTGTTCAAAGTGTTTAATATTTATTAATCTCACTGAATCCCCTGAAAAACCCTGTGCCTTAGATACTCTAATCTCTACCTTACATATGAGGAAATGAAAGAGCAGCCCTGGTAGCATTAAACAGTGGTGCCTGGGTGAGCTCCTCAGTGTCTGGTCCAGAGCTTGCATTTGGCAGCTGTTCTAAGATTCAAGGTCTGAATTCCAGCAGTCAGAATGTAGCTTTATCCCCAGGCTTCACCGAAAAAGGCCTGAGATCCCCTCCAATTTGACCAGTTTAGATTTCATACCTACACACAAACCAATTCCTGCAGCCAGGGAAATGGGATGCACTCAATATTCACTTCACGGGAACCATATGGGTTTTCACTGGTGGGGCAATGGGAAAGTGGGATGGGGGAAATAGCAGTGGACACAGACAACTCAAGTTCACCAAAGAAACTTATCTAAGGGCATGGAGCTGATCATAGGGGAGCCAGGGTCCCAGCTGGGGGCTTTGATGCCCAAGCTCACATTCATTCCACTCCATCATTATGCTTTCTCAGTTACTCTTTGAGCTGAGAGCGCTGGCTCCCAATGCATGGGAGAGAAGGAGGAGGGCAAAAGGGGCACACTGCAACACCTCTGGGGTGTATGTAGCATGATAAAGCAAGCCAATAGCAAAACATTGAAAAAGACTCTCAGCTTTCTCTGGCCAGAGGTTGTGTGGAAGCTGTGCCTAAGAATTTCACCCAGAACAGTAATTTCAAGGCTTCTGCTGAGGCTGGAGACCAGAGCAACTCCCTGAGCTTCTGAAGATGCAAAGCCAGGGTAGAGCCTAGTTTGATCCCAGGGACCTCTGATGTGGAGAGAGTTTCCCTGTCACTTGTGCCATCTTGGTTCCTGATTTCTCTTGCGCCTTGCCTTGACTCTCCCCTTCATCTCTTCTTTGTTGCATCCTCATCTTGCTGTGTGACCCACTTGCGCCGGCACTGGTTCACCACGTGGGAACTCAGCTCATTGCGCAGGCATGCTTTTCTTTCACAAGGAGGCCCCAGGGATCGAACCCAGGTCCTCCTATATGGTAGGCAGAAGCTCTATCACTTGAGCCATATCCACTTCCTCTTATTTTTTATAGTACTAACTATGGAAAGTGAAGAACTACAAAAGATCTGAGGTTCTTGGGATAAATTGAGTGGTTGGGCAAAGAAATACATCTTCCCTGTGGAATGGAGTGATACATTCATCAGTTCCATGTTTTGGAATTTATTCATTTCATGTTTAAAAGACAATACTATTGTTTAGCTAATAGGATTGTCATGAAGGGAAGAGGTGAAGAATGTGATGGCCCCTAGAGTCATAGAAGGGCTTATTAGTCCTATTGCCCCTCGTTGCTTTTTCCTAGCAAGCAATTCTGTTACATTTTCTGTTCAGTGCTGTGTCCACCAGAGGGCAGATAAAGAAAGCTGGTGGAGATTTAAAAATGTATTTTCCCAAGAGTACAACTCTTATTCAGATCTTGTAAATATAGGCTAAAAGTCAGTTCAAGAGAATTAAGAAGACTCAGTATTTTAACTGCTTGCACTTAATTCATTTTCCCCTTTTCTGTGAATTATATTCTTCCATAATTTACCGAATCCATTTCTGTAAGTTTCTCTTAAGGTAAAAAGTATGATTTTTCATTGTGGAGAAGAAAATAATGTATTTATCAAAATTTCCTGCTTTCTTTTTTAACTTCCTACAGCAGCTATTAACTATTGGGTACAAAGGAATAACTCATTAAACTTGGCAGTTTGCATAAGGAAGAAATTAAAGTTATCTGTTTTAAACAGGCCAACTGCTCAACATCTGTAATCACGACCTTGTAAAACAACGTGAAATGTCCCAGGAGGGGCTTGGGTGGAGGAGAAGGGAAAGAGGACACCTTCTCTTGGATGTCTCCTTTAAGAGAAAGAGGAACTAAACTTCAGAGAGGAAGAGTTTGGTGTCTTAAATCTGGAGGCCGAAAGACTGTTCCATTGTAGCCAACGGCTGCAACGTCAGATCCCTTCAATATGGTCACATGATTTTCAACATTTCCCTTGCTCTGTTTCCCGACTATACTTATTTGCTCCATAACCTTTTCCCCAAACCTAGCCGGCACTGCTCCTATCCAAGCACAGGTCACATGGCTACATAGGTCTGACCGCTCCATCATGAGGATGCAATGTCACATGCTTCAGATTCCATCCCCAGCTCCCTGTAGGGCTCAGAGTCAGTGGAGGAAGGCTGGCAGAAGCATTCCAGCAAGTCCATGATTCTTCTAGCTAGGGAATGTCGGACTTGTAGCCTGCACAGAAAATAATTTTATAACCCAGCGTGATCTGATGCACTCAAGTTTGAGAAGCCCTGCTCTAAGCACATTAAGCAGTTCAGACTTGAGAGCAGCAGGAAGCCTCTGAGAGACTGAGCAGGGGAAGTCCCATAAGATTTGTGATTGAGAAAAATCATTCTTCCTCTTCCTCGTCTTGAACAAAGTGGAGGAGAAGTGGGGAGGTGAGTAGCAGCCAATACGGAGGGCAGGGGCCATGAGGAGGCGGTGCAGGCATGCCCGCGAGAGACGGACGCAGCCCTGACTGCGCAGTGGGATGAGGCAGGCAGAGGAGCGGGCACGTTTGACAGCCCATAGGAGAGAGCACCAGCAGGACTCGGCAGTTCTGCAGCAGCCCTGGAGTTTCTGCCAAACGCAGGGCCCGCGGACAAGAGCGGGTAGGGCTGGGATGCTGGCAGCGAGAGCAGCGCGCAGGGTGGGCGAGGCAGTATCAGAGGGCGTGGGAAACAGGAGGCTCAGGAAGGAGAGGCGCTGTGTCTGCACACGCTGCCCAAGCAGAATGCAATCCAACTGGTTCCACATATGCTCACCATGGCCTGTCCTTTCGGCCCATGTGTGTAGCGACCCTGGCTGCAGCAGCAGGGCACCTGTGCCGCTCCCATTATCCACCCTGCCAAGTTTAACAAGCCACATGCAAAGCTGGAAGCCTGCCTAGAACAGGGGACAGGGGGGGACAGAGGGGGAGGGGGCAGGGGGAGGGGAGGAACCCAGCAGCCTTAGCATTTAGCAAGGACAATTTGTCAGAGAAATTTAACAATTTCCTCTTTTAAGAAAATCTCAAATTAAAAAGGCTAGCAACTTAGCTACATAATACATTTGTGAAAAAATCCTGTTTCAGGCCAAGAACAGGATCCCTCTGAGCCTGAAGAACTCTGCTTAGAGGCAAAATTCACCTAGCAAGACTTCTACAGTGTGAGCACGTCAACAGTGTAAAGGAGTTAAAGTCTAAAGCTTACACAGAAATAAAAACTATAGTAAAAAGAAAAAAAAAAGCCCAAAGGAAGAACCCGGAGTGCTTTCTAAGCCAAATACATGGTTAATAGGGTGGGGAATTTCCCGGTGACCCGTGCTGCGTGGACAAGTGAGTTTAATATCAACCAGTCTTGGGGCATTTCCTCTAAGAGTGGTCAAAGGAAGCCCCCGGGGCCTGCATTCGTGGAGCTCACTTTCTGCAGGTTCCAGGCTGACTGGGAGCCGAGATTTCTGACGCTGTTTGGCCTAGAAGAGATAGAAGAGCTGCCTCTGTGTTGGGAAACTTGTGAGAGACCCCTGGCCTACAAATGAGGGGGCTGGAGTCTGTGTGCCTGGCCAGTTGGACTGCACCACAGCCCTCACCTCTCAGGGGCCGCCAGAATCCTCTGCCCTCCGTCCACCTGCTCTGCCAAGCCGAGCCCTGGGTCAGCTCAACCAGCAATCCGGGACAGGCAGGCAGATTTCTCTTCTGCCACAGCAGCTTATGCCACTGTGAAAAGAAGTAACAGCTGTAACGTGGGTGAAATTGTGAACGGAAAATTCCAGAATCTGTGCCATCCTTCCCCCACTCTGGCATGATGGACTGAAACCTGCAAACGGGCTTATTTGTGCTGGAGAGCTTAGCTGCACCTGTGAGTGTCTAGAAAAGAAAAGGTGCTCCGCACAGGGATTGGGCTCAGGATGCTCACAGCATTGGAGTTACATACCTTAGAGGGGAAGGGACGGCAAAGCAGATGATCTCAGAGAGTCAGAAGTCCAGTTCATTCACTTACTAGCTGTCCAACCTTGGTCTAGTTAGCTGACCTCTCCAAGCCTCAATTTTCTCATGCATAACATGAATCCTTAACTGGAAAAAAAACCCAGAAGCATTAAGAAAGACACTCCCTAATCTTCCACCCCAAACACTATGGATCGACTGTTCTCCATCTTTCTATTGTAAAGGAAGAAGTATCCTCTCACTGGCTGATCTCCTGGCTCGTCTGAATCTTAACTCCTTCCACCTGCTCAAGACTTGGCTCCCGTAGTCTTTCTCTCTTTCCTGAATCATCCATTTTTCTCTCTCTCACTCTACTGGATCATTCTCATCAGCATATTATACTCTTGTATCTCCCATCTTCAAAACCATCACCATCTGCAAACAAAAACAAGTCTCTCAACCTCACATCTTTCTGGTTACCATCCACTCATCTGATGTCTTTCAGAGCAAAACTGCAGGAAGGAGTTATCTCCTGTAGCAGTTTGATAATATTGATGAATTCCAAAATGAAATATTGGATAATGTTTGTAAACTGGTCTTTTCCTCTGGGTATATTAGATTATATTGGATGCTTGTGCCAGCAGGGCATTGAGTCTCTACCCTTAGTAGGTGGGCACTCAGATAAAAGGCATGGTAAAGGACAGAGTTGAGGGTTTTGATGTTGGAGTTTGATGCTGAAGTCTTAAGCTGGAGCCCCAGGAAGTAAGCCCACAGAGGAAAGAGAAGCAAGCCCTAGGGAGAGAGGAACCCTGAGCCCAGAAAAAAGCAAGCCCTCGGAAGAGAGGAACCCTAAGCCCAGAGAGAAGCAAGACCTGGGAAGAGGACCCAGGAAGACTGAACACTTAGCAGATGTTGGCAGCCATCTTGGTCCAACACGCAGAAATAGACTTTGGTGAGAGAAGTAACCTATACTTTACGTTCTGGTACCTGTAAAGCTCCTACCCCAAATAAATATCCTTTAAAAAAAGCAACCCATTTCTGGTATTTTTCATCAGCACCCCTTTGGCTGACTAATACACTTGCCTTTTTCTTGACTCCTTGCCTCGAGTCACTCCAAAATTGCCAAGGTTACCACCACTGCCAAATCTGGTGAGCTCTTCCTGTCACCACCTCATTCCACCTTTCAACAGCATATGACATAATTGACCACCCTCTCTCCTTCCTGAAACACGTTTCTCTCCTGGCTTCAGGGACACCATACTCTTGGTTTTCAAATTCCTCTGTGGCAGATAATTCTTAATCTTTGTCACTGGCTCCTTCTTTAATTTCCATTTAAACTTGGGCCCTCCTCTATTTCCCATTCACCCAACTTCCTCAGGTTACCTGATAAAGGCCCATGGCTTTAAGTATTTCCTTTTATAAATGGAATCATGCAATATATTACACAATATATTTAGTTCATCGTAGCACATTTATACAGTATTTGTCCTTTTGTGTACAGCTTGCTTCACTCAACATAATGTCTTCCATGTTCATCCATGTTGTCATATTCTTTTCTTGTCATGTTCATTTCTTCTTATGGCTGTATAATAATCCATTGTATGTATACACCACAATTTGTTATCCGTGCATCAGTTGATGGACATCTGAGTTGTTTACATCTTTTGACAATTGTGAAATTATGCTGCTATGAACATCAGTGTGCAGATGTCTGCTCGTGTCGCTATTCTCAGTTCTTCTGGGTATATACCCTGTAGTGGTATTGTAGGGTCATGTGGCAAATCTATATGAACTTCTTTGGGAAATTTTTTATAGCCTTTTTTTTTTTAAGATTTATTTTTTATTTATTTCTCTCCCCTTCCCTCCCACCTGCCCCAGTTGTCTGTTCTCTGTGTCCATTCGCTGCGTGTTCTTCTGTGTCCTCCTATATTCTTGTCAGCGGCACCTGGAATCCATGTCTCTTTTTGTTGCATCATCTTGCTGCATCAGCTCTCTGTGTGTGCAGTGCCATTCCTGGGCAGGCTGCACTTTTTTTGTGCTGGACAGCTTTCCTTACAGGGTGCACTCCTTGTACGTGGGGCTCCCCTATGTGGGGGACACTCCTGCGTGGCATGGTACTCCTTGCATGTATCAGCACTGCATGTGGGTCAGCTTATTACACCGGTCAGGAGGCCCTGGGTTTGAACCTTGGACCTCCCATGTGGTAGGAGGATGCTCTATCCATTGGGCCAAATATCCACTTCCCTTCTTTGGGATTTGATTAACAGTCCTCCACGGTGGCTGGACCACTCTGCATTTCCACCAACAGAGATAAATTTGTATCTCTCCACATCCTCTCCATCACTTGTAGTTCTCTGTCTTTTTAATAGTGGCCATTGTTGGTGCCTAATACGAGAGGACAAACCAGTTTGTCAAGCCCTCAGTGAAGATGCAAGTAACTATGACTCTCGTCCTCCAAGGAGTGAAACCTGGTTGTCACCTTGGGCCCAAAGGAGAGGGGTAGGGAAGAATGAAATAGATGGAATAGGGAGCAATTTGGGGGAGATGGGAGTGTTCCGCATGATCTTGCAAAGGTGGATATAGGCCACAGTAAATTTTATCAGATCTTATAAAACTATATCGTCCCAACGTAAACCACAATGTGAACCATTGACTATGACGATAGTAGCTATGTTTCAATATTTGTGCATCAATTGTAACAAAGGTAGTATTCATCTATAAAAGTTTATTGATGGGGGAAAGGGGTAAAGGAGAAGGATGTTGGGTGAATGGGAATCCTCCGTATTCTGGATGTTACTCTACTGGGACCTAAAACTTCACTGAAGAAAAAAATGAAAAAAAAAAAAAAGTAAGGCACTGGGGGAATAAATGGAAGAAAATGTCACACAGGATAATATTTTTACAGTGATGTAAAGCAAAATGTAAAAAAAAAAAGTTTCTTCTTCTTCAAATTTTTTTCATTATTATTCCAATTTTTAAAAATATTCTACTTTTACTTTTTACTTTTCTCTGAATTTTACTTCTTATGTATAAAGTATCATTACTATTTTATTTTCTTATTAATTGTATGTGGCTATATTATTGGCTTCATTTTGGAAGACGTTTTAGATCACAGAAAGGTTACAACTGTGACAGTAAGATCATTGGTGTGGGGTGTCAGTGAGCGGTGGGTACATGGGAGAAAGTTCACCTGGGTATACATACAAGGCATATAAATGTGTTCAAATATCCATGAGGCATTGTCAGTGGGTGGAGAGTTACAGAATAACCAAAAAATATCAAATTCCTATCCACGGGATCTCTGCCACACTCTGTAATGGAACAACAAGAATGTCCCAGGTACAGGGACAATGACTTGTGAAGGAGGATGTTCCATTGAAGGACCCTTGATATTGATGACTCCTTATTAGCCTTTGCTCTTGAAAATGGAAACTTAGCTTAGTGACATAGGGTGCCTAAAAGTTACCTATGGGAAGCCTCATTGTTGCTCAAATGTGGCCTCTCCTTTAAGCCTCACTCAGCATATAAAAGCAATAACTTCTCCCCAACGTGGGACATGACTCCTGGGGATGAACCTCCCTGGCACTGAGGGATTGCTACCAACTACCAACAAGCAATGCATCTGGAAAAACCAACAACAAAACAATATCTTGACCAAAAGGGGGAAAAGCTAAAGACAAATGAGTTTGTATGGCTAAGAGAATTCAGTCAGGAAGCCATCCCAGAGGTAGTGCTTATGCACACCTCAACAGGACCTCACTGACAGGTAAAGGAGATACTACCCCAAACAGCAAAGTTCCTCAGGGGTATGGAGACATGCAGACACTGTCATTTAGGGCAGACAGCTCAGGAATTTGGTCCCTTGCCAGTGGGCCCTAATCTGGTATTTATGCTCCCCAGTGTGAGCCTCAGCAGTGGTTTCCCCATGCATGACTCTTCTGTCCTATTTGAACCTATAATTAGTATTAGAGTTAGTAGGTGTACATCCAAGAGACTTAAATCTTTGGGTTGTCCATGTGCCAGCTGAGACCTGAATCTCAACAGAGTTGGAACACCTACTCTCCAGTTCAATGGACTCACCCAGGAGAACAGGGAGGAGATGATGAACAAACATCATACCAAGGAACTGAGAGTGCCTACAATTACAAGCAAGAGAGTCCCATCTATCAGATGTATGGGATCAAAGCTCCCCTCAATTAATGGTGGAATGGGCATCACCATCCAAGAGTCCTCAGGATTGGGAAACAAGCTATGGACAGAAATAAACTTACTAGTATTTTACTATAGACTATTTGTGAATCTAGCAATGGAAGAAATACCATTGTTGTGGAAGCAATGACTCATGGATGTTCTGGGGTTAGAGAGAGGGAAAAACAGATGTACTAGGGGAGCATTTTCAGGACTTGGGAATCATCTGAATGACATTACAAAGACAGATACAGCCATTATATATCCAGCCATAATCTAGAGTCAAATGGGACAGAGTGTAAGCTATAATGTAAACTATAATCCATGCTTAGTGGCAATGCTCCAAAATGTGTTTATCAATTGCAATGAATGTACTACACTGATTTAAAATATTGCTAATGTGGGAAAATGTGGGAGTTGTAGGGAATGGGGCATATGGGAATCCCCCATATATTCCCTGTAACGTTTATGTAATCTAAGTATCTTTTTAAAAATAAAAAAAGTGGAAAAAAATAGTGGCCATTCTGATAGGTGTGAAATGATATATCTCATTGTAGTTTGGATTAATGTTTCCTTAATCATTATTGATACCGAACATTTTTTCATGTTTTTTCACCATTTGTATTTATCTTTGGACAAATGTTTATTCAAGTCTTTTGTCCATTTTTCAACTGGGTAGTTTGTCTTTTTATTGTTCAGTTGTAACATCTGTTTATGTATCATGAATTTTAAATGCTTATTGGACATGTGATTTCCAAATATTTTCTCCCATTGAGTCAGCTGCCTTTTCACCCTTTTGACAAAGTCCTGTGAGGTATAAAAGTGTTTAATTTTGAGGAGGTCCCATTTATCGTTTTTCTTGTTGTTGCTTGTGCTTTGGGTATAAGATCCAAGAAGCCACCATCTACCACAAGGTCTTTAAGATGTTTCCCTACATTTCCTTCTAGTAGTTTTATGGTCCTGGCTTTTATATGTAGGTCTTCAATCCATTTTGAGTTATTTCTTGTTTAGGGGGTGAGTTAGGGATCCTCTTTCATTATTTTGGTTATAGATATCCAATTCTCCCAGCACCATTTGTGGAAGAGATAGTTTTGTCCCATCAACACGGATTTAGTAGGTCTGTCAAAAACCAGTTGACCTAGAAGTCAGGGTTAATTTCTGGACTCTCAATTCTATTTCACTGAGTGATGTGTCTATCTTATGCCACTGTTTTGACCACTGTAGCTTTGTAATGTTTCAAGGTCTGGCAGTGAAATTTCTCCCAGGTCACTCTACTTTTTTAGAATGCTTTTGGCTATTTGGGTGCACTTTCCCTTCCAAATGAATTTTTTTAAGGAGCATATTTATTGTGTTTGAGATGATACATCAGATGCTCTCTCAGCTACAAAGGGTAAAAGGAAATCCTCTCATTACAAACTGACAAAGGTAAAAGGTAAAACATTTTTCACAACAGCATTACCACATCCTCATAAGTAGATCTGGGTTTAATACAAATGACATATTGCCTAGTCATCTATGGCTACTTTTATAACTTCATACAAATAATGAATTAGGCTAAAATGCAGTATAATATTTGGTAGGCTTCAGGACCAGTATCATTAGTACATCACAAATTGCTCCCAAAGAAGCAAGACTTGGAAGCAGGCATTTTAAACATAATCTACAGCTACAAAAGTTCTACCCTTGATACCAGTGACCTTTCTGGGCAGTCTCTTAGTCTCTAAAGGATAAAAGCAGAGAGTAGAATCAGTATAACATATACACAGAAGTCCATATTGTAAAGGCTATGAAGATTTGCAGCACAGTGAGAAGATGCTGTCTGCTCCTTCACACCGCATAAAAATTATGGTGGTTGCTTATCTCTTGGTCCACTGTCTGGCTATCCTGTCACATTCTGCTCTGTTGGTCAAATACTGAGTGGCTATGCTTTGCAACCAGAGGATCTGCAGGGTTGCAATTTGTCAAGAGGGAACAAATAGACAGCAAGACCTTTGAGAGAGTCAAAGCAGGACTCCAGTTGTCTTTAGGAATGTCCAGACAGCTGACTCCCTCACTGCTGATGCTGCAGTGATAGATTCTGGTGTAAAAAGTAACCTTCAGTGGCTCAAATAGATAATCTGATGAAAATCTGATTCCCAGAAAATACACACCATCTTCATATACAGAACCTCATGGACCAAGAAGAGTTGATCTTCCTTTATAAGTGTTATCTCCTTTAGGTCCAGCATTGTAGTTTGGGGGGATCGAGGGTTATTTTAGCTACCGCCTTCTGAATTCTTTTAGCACTAGTGGATAGGTTTTGCTAGGAAGTTTGGTGTTTTTCTTCTGCTGGGTGGAAGAAGGTTTTCTTTTTTCTTCTTTGTCAGGCTGTGGAGTGGTTCTGTCTCGTCAATCCACATCAGACCTACCACTGCTGGTGCTGGGACTCTCATCATCAGACCTTTGCCTATTTTTGGACATCTTGGTGAAGTTATTTCTTGGAAAGCTTTGCTGCCTGCTTATTCATCTCACACACTGCTACGGTGTGGGGGAGAGAGAGAGAAAAAAACCCTTAAGGAAATGGAGGCAGCTTGCGGGGCGGAGGGGGAGGCGGGAGAGATGTGGAGGAGACTCTGACCAGGGAGTATGGAACATCGCAAGTTGGAGGGGGTTGTGTAGGGTGTGCTGTGGCTGGAGGGTGGCGCCTTCCAGTGCCTTCAGGGAAAAAAAGGAAGGGGCAATGGGAGCTCAGTGGGGCAAGGGCATGAACTCCTCGTGAGGTGGAGGGGACACTGGAGTTCCCTACGCACTGTGACCACCAGTTGCCACCTCCAGCATCAGCTCCTCCCAGCCGCACAGTCACCCAAATTAATTTGGTAATTGCCTTTTCTATTTCTGTAAAGTAGGCTGTTGGAATTTTGATTGGTATTGCATTGAATCTATAAATCAGTTTGGGTAGGATTAACATTTTCACTATATTTAGTCTTCCAATCCATGAACATGGAATGTCTTTCCACTTGTTTAGGTCTTCATTGATTTCTTCTCGCATTGTTTTGTAGTTTACTGCGCACTTCTTTGGTTAAACTGATCCTAGGTATCTGAGTATTTTTGTTCCTATTATAAATGGACTATTTCCCCTGATTTCCTCCTCAGATTGTTCAATACTTGTGTACAAAAACATTACTGATTTTTGCATGTTGATGATGGTGATGTTGTATCCTGCCACTTGGCTGAACTCATTTATTAGCACAAGTAGCTTTGTTGTAGACATTTCAGAATTTTCTAAAAATAGGATTATGCCATCCACAAATAGTGAGAGTTTTACTATCTCTTATCCTATTGGGATATCTTTTTTCCCCTCATCTAATTGCTCTAGCTAGAACTTGTAGTACAATGTTGAATAACATGATGACAGTGGGCATCCTTGTCTTGTTCCTGATCTTAAGGGAAAGCGCTCAACCTTTCCCCATGGACTGCCCTGTATCTTTTGAGGTTTCTTCCTTCTTTTCCTATCTTTCAAAGTGTTTTTATCAAGAAAGGGTGCTGGGTTTTTTCAAATGCCTTTTCTGCATCAATTGAGATGATCATGTAGTTTTTTCCCTTCAATTTGGGAATGTAGCATTACGTTAGTTGATTTTCATATGTTGAACCAGTCTTGCATACCAGGAATAAATCCCACTTGGTCGTGCTGTATAAGTCTTTTGATATGCTTTTGGATTCAATTTGCAAGTAACTTTCTGAGAATTTCTGCATCGATGTTCATTAGTCTGTAATTTTCTTTTCTTAGAGTGTCCTTATCTGGCTTTGTTTTTAGAGTGTGTTGGAGTCTTGGTTGGTGACTCAAGGTATCGGGAATGAAAGACAAAGAAAGATTGGGTTTAGGGGATCTGAGAGCATTGATTTCTCAAGCTCATCAGACAACTTTATTGAGTCGAGGGGCTAGTATATATACCCCTAACATACATTACATTCAGCACAAAATCAAGTTACCTATTACCCTTACCTCATTCTATATTAACTAGTGATTGATGAACACCAACAAACTTTACTGGAACTATTATTATAAAAATCAGTAACTATGCTCATAAATCTTGTTACTCAGGTTGTTCTGTTCTATATGTATTGTTCTGCCTGCAGGTGTACTTTCCCAGCCAAGATTATGATCTGCACCGATAATCACAAGGGACAGTTTGACTCAGTGGTCAAGGAGGTAACTTGCTTCCATGGAAACAACATGCCTTTGTTTCCCACATTTCCCCCTTTTTGTTTTAGTCAGGGTGACTGTGCCTGTCTTAGGTTGCCCCTCAGGGGGTTTTACCCGTCATTGACTACCAGCCAAGCTCACTGACTTCGGGGTACTATTGTAGTGTTTTAGCAAGTACTAAGTTATTAGCCTGTCCCATTGTGTGCAAACAGTGCAATCTCTGGCAAACACCTTTTCCCAGGCAAGCGACAACCATGAGCAACAGGATTAATACACATATCCCTATTCCTAAGGCAGACAAGAAATGCTGAGACTTCTACCAATCAACAGGATTAAACTTATTTAAATGTGAAATCAAATCATTAAAGATGTCCTTATCATTATCTACGTATATCTGATTATGAGACATTTCTAAAATCTTATTTTGCAATTCTTTAATTTCTAATGACATATTTCTTTTGTGTCCTAACAAATGATTTCTGATCTTATCCCATTGAAACATAGAAATGTTATAATCTAAAGGAGTAATACAAAAATTACTTTCATTCCAATCACATTTCAATCCTCTTAACAAATTCAAATTATAAACTTGATCTCCTAAGTGTAAAACAGCAGATTCCAAATTACTAACTCTGTTATTAAGTCCTTCATCAATATGCTCTTGACTATGCCATAAGTCACTTGCATTCTTGTGCCAGTCATGCACGTATTGCTGTGTTTGCACCGTCTCATGCAATGCAACAGCAGCAGTGGCAGCAGCAGTGATGACACTAATGAAGCCAAGAATGCCAGCAGCAGTGATGACACTAATGAAGCCAAGAATGCCAGCTATGAGAAGTCTCAAAAATCTCTTAGATCGTTTCAACAGTCTTTGAGCCAGGTGGAAAAGAAGATGACTTTCAGGAGATGACTGCCACATTCAATTCATTTTCACCGGGATCCACACTCCTCATCTTTGGTGAGCCATGGTGATAATATCTCCACTCTGTAAAATATTCTCAGACAAGCAAGTATACAAAGCCCCATCCTTATAAAATAAAGCATTTTCAATAATGGTAGCCTTCCCTACCACAAACACATATGGATTTCTGACACATGATTGAGAATGATGAATTTGATCTAATTGTAAATATTGTCCATCCATACTTTTATTACCTTTCCATTCAGAAGTAGATGCCACTCCTAAGAAGACTTTCCATATTTGTTTTTGATCATGGACTCCAGTGCTATTGCACCATGGAAGAGGAACCCATTTCCCTATATTATTCCAATTACTATTATTTATAGTAAAAATTATTTTTTCATCAAGAAACAAAGATTCATGGAAAGTATATCGTACATTACTAACTTGTTGTTCTTTGCTATTTAAACCATACCAAATAAATCTGCCCTTATATTTGTTGGGATTCCCCATAGGGGCACTTTCCCAAACTTTTCCATAGGAATCATTAAAAACGACAGATCCTCTTCCCATATGGCATTCATACCATCTTTGCATATCACCAGCATTCCTCTTAGGACAACTATAACTTGGATACTTATATTTTCGGTATTGATAGGATGTGAATAAAGTTACCAAAGTTTTAGTATTATTATGGCTAAAATTGATCATAGTTCTATTTTTCACAGCCATACATGGTAGGCGTTTGCCAATGCAAAGAGGTTAGAAATCAAATGGAAGAAGGAGATTATAAATCCTTTGTCCTTCTTTTCGTGGCTTAAGTGGTAGTCTATCATCCATGGGTCCAGGAAATATATGAGTTCTATTTAAATAGACAGGAAAAGAAGGATCTTTCCAGGTTAACACTTGAAGTAATGGGGGATTAGGGATATAAGCCCAATATGTGTAATTACCATTGCCGGTTTCACACACTGTCAGTAGGATCCATATGTGTAGAAGACTCCACTTTTTCAGTCCTAGGTTTAATCCTTTTTGCCGGAAGCCAGATTTCTTCTCCATTTTCTGAAATGATAAGAGCATAACCTCACCCCCATATTTTAACCCTGCCTTTCTTCCATTCATTACTTAAAACGTCTTTCCAAAATACTGGTTGATTCTCAGATTCTGCAATTTCTGTGGATTTTTGAGAATGTCCAAAATGACATTCAGCCGGTGTCATAGAATCATAAATGTTAAGAAAATTTAAGGTAAATAAAGCTTTAGCCAATTGATCTTTAGGTGATATCATACCATCATCTCCCCCTTTTTGTTTTAAAAGTATAGTTTTGATATTATGATTGCATTTTTCAACAATAGCTTGACCTGTAGGGTTATGGGGAATGCTGGTAACATGTTTAATAGCGTATTTCCCACAACAGGAAGCAAAGGACTTACTAATGTAAGAGGGTTTGTTATTAGTTTTAATTTTTAGAGGGCATCCCATTACAGCAAAAGCAGATCAGAGATGTGAGCAAACATGATGAAACCATTCCCTACTTTGAGCAGTAGCCCACATGAAATGAGAATAAGTGTCAATACAAACATGAACATATTGTAGTTTACTAAAGAATGGAATGTGAGTAACATCCATCTGCCATAACTGATTAGGAGTTAGGCCTCTGGGATTATTTCCAGCCTGAAAAGGCACTGCTGTTAGTGGTTTACAGGTAGGACAAGTACGAATAATTTCCTGCGCTTGTAGTCTTGTTAACTTTTGATATTTATTTTGCAGGCCTTTAACATTAATGTGAGTTAAAGCATGGTAATTATGAGCACTTTGTAAATACCCCACTAATAAATCAGCTTGAGCATTAATTGCTGTTATAGGACTAGGCAAAGAGGTATGAGAACGTATATGTGTAATGTGAATAGGATGCTGTCTTAATCTAATTAGATGTTGCAAATCAGCAAAAAGTTGAGATAATTTATCAGTAACAAAGATACGAACCATTTTAATATGCTTAACAGTAAGGCATACATATTTAGAATTAGAGACAATATTCAAAGGTTCCTTAAATATTGTTAACACCTTACTGATGGCAGCAAGTTCAGTATGCTGAGCAGATGTGAATGGAGTCTGCCAAGCCTGTTTTTTTCAAGAAGTAACATATGCTGCTTTTTTAAATTACTATTACTATCAGTAAATACTGTACAAGATAGCTGGGCTATGCACATAGCCCTGAAAAGCACTGCAGAAGTTTATTGTTGGGTTTTTTACAGATAGAGGAATGTAGCTGGCTTGATTTGTCTAAGAAGACACTAAAGAAAGTCTTAGCAAGTTTTAAAACAAAGTGATAGCAACACAGCTGGACATTAATTTTTTGCAACAAACTAGCAGTGTTTGGGATTGCTGCATACTACAGTGTTGTTAATTTAATCTATGCTAAGAGGTTGTTTTTGTGACACACACTCTTTTATAATAATTAAAACCATAATTAACTACATGGTACTTTTCTTTTTAATATTATGCTGAAATATTGGTAACTTTATACACTTTTAAGCATTTATAGAAACCTTTTACTCATACAACTTTAATTAACAGAGGGTTAAAGGAAAGAAAAAACTTGTTAATTTTATACACTTTAAAACACCTTTTATTTAACTTATAATTTTTCTTTTAAGGTAAAATAACATATTTTTTATAATTAGTTTGGAATGAAAGGCTACTTTTCAGGATTTGATTTTGAGAAAGCAGTTTTGAACATTATGTTCCTTTAAAAGAGATAAAACTTTTCCTTTTTGGAACACCAAGGAAATGATGAGGTTAAAGCACAAGAAGCTATTTTGATAAAACAGACTTTCTTTGTATACTGATTATTGAGGATAAAATCTTTTACCAAAACAGATTAATGATTTGAGAGGCTTTGAGAGAGAACAAAATTTTAACTTTGCATTAGTATACTACTTGATATTAAAGCTTTTAAAATTTTATAGATAGACTCATTAAATTTTATTTAACTTTAATTATAAAAATTTCTTTTCTATGAACCTTTTGCACTTTCAGTATTCACTCAGGTTTTGTTCCATATTTTACTCTTTCTTAATAACCAATCATTTTATCTTAGGACAAAATAATTTTTCTTGTTTCCTTAATAATAAAAACACATTTTATATAGCCCACATACGAAGTTATCAAGCAAACTTCTTATAACATAATAGATTAACACTTAACAAGCTTGTTAAAATAATAAATTTTTCTTTACTTTAAATACTTAGTAGCATGCAATATCAGAAACAGTTTCCTAGAAGCAAGTTGTTAAAGGAGGCTGGCTGCAGCCAAGCTTTTCTGTTATAAAATTACCTTTTATTATTATTATTATTAATTCAGGTTTGTTTAATAATGACCTTTTGGAATTAGCCACTTAAACACTTTAAACAATGCTATATAAGACTTTTTATAATTATTTATAACCATATAGACTATAATTATATTATTTTAAGACAAATTTTACTTTTACTGAACACATTTTTTTTTTTTTTTAAAGTTACCACAATATTTTTTATAACTTGCCACATGCATTTAAGTTCCAAGAGTTTATGAAAATTAGCCATCCTACTTTAGGGCAAAACTTTTTTTTTTTTTCAAAAACTTATTAAATTTCAATTAGCATTCTCACAAACTTTTAACCTTTTTAATATTCATTTAAGTTTTACATCCTTCATATTATCCTGTGAAGAAAAATAAGCTATTCATTTCAATCTAGGCAAGAACAACTTTTTATAAAAAGACTTACAGTAATTTTGTTAATCAAGACTCACAATTTTTATCATTGTAGAGATCTTATTAACATTTAAACTTATGTATTAATATAAGCGCTTATTTAATTTTTGGCTATTTGAGTAGAGCTCTTTTATAAATTTTTATTAATTTATATTACCATCCGGAGGTATCAAAATATACACTGACATTGAACCAACAAACACAGAACAATCACAACACAGTAACAGAAACATACAGTTTACAATTAACTCATAATTCTTACTTTCTTGGTATATCTGCTTTTAAGCTCTCCATTATATCTCATTTTAAATATCACTTCTTAAGATTTCTTCTGGAATCCATGTTGCCTGTAACATGCAAGCTTGTGCTTGGAAACATTTTTATTAGTTATCAGCAATCAGTTAAGATAACTTGAGCAGCATAAATGTAGTTAAAACTGTAATTTAGCAGTTTAGACAGACCGTTAACACACATTTTTGGATTATTACTCTGTAAGACTATTCTGAGACTTGAAGTTCAGGAGTAAACTATTGATTTAAAACTGAAAATTCCTTTTTAAACTTTGATAAAATTTATGTACTAATTGTATTATCTTGGTTAAATAAGCCCAATTAGAATTAGCATGGAAATAAAACAGAACACCAATGTTGCCATGTTTTCCTCTTTTTTCAGTGGCTTAACTCTATTAACCCCACTAGCCCACAGCTACATTGTCATGTAGACAGCAGGGGGGTTGCAGAGTTGCTGCCAGAATAGTTTCCTTATCTTAGTTAACACTTTAACAGAGAGTTTTCTTCCATGCCTGATTTCACTAACAAGGACATTATTTAGTATCTTTGCCCATTTTAAATCTTTCAATAGTTTAAAAGTTTTTGGCTCAGGATGAAACTTGACACCCCCTTGTGGGTGTTGAGCATCAGGAGGAATTTGTTGAATAGTTACGGGAAAAGCTGCTACAGCTTGCATAGCCAGAGGCTCACCTTGACTAGATCCCAGTAAAAGACATCTCATTAATGGAGTAACAGGCACAGGATTTGGCTTAAAGCTGCTACGAACATAAGGCAGGTCTGTAGAGAAAAGTCCACTAGGTACTTTTCCAGGTTCTGGAGGTGCAGAAGGAACCTCATGAGTCAAATTAGGATATATGTTTGCCTTAGAAATATTTAGTTCCGACATGGATTTAGTTAAGAACAGATTTGTGCCTTTAACTTTAAATAACTCCTCTTCTTCCTGATCCTCCTCCAAGTTCCTGTCTTTACTTGTATCATTCATAGCCGTTTCCTCCCTTGAGAAAAGAACAATCTCTTTGTCTTCATCAGACTGCAAAGGATCTAACGCAGCAGCAATATGCTGTCCTAAGGCCTAAACTGATACAGGTATATTCTCTCCTTTCTGATATGCTCTCCGCAATGCTTTCATTACTTGCCTCCACTGCTTACCATTCATCAAATTCTTTCCTTGTGGTTGAAACCAATAACAATGCTTTTGAACCAAAGCAAACAATTCTAACAAATCTGCAGTCTTAACTGTGATGCCTACACTATGCAACAGTGTTTTCAAAACCTGTGAATATTCTTCCAAGCGTCCTGGTTGATTACCCATACCCTGATGCTAGCGGAAAGCAAAACTTAATAATATGAAGCAGCAATCTACCCAGGTTAATTAATTTAGATGCTCCTTACCTTAAAAAAGGCTTTTCAGCTTTCCACGTTCCCGATCCAGAGGTGGAAGATCCTACGCTGCCGTGTCTTGATGAATCCTCTGCCTCGGGCCCCACGTTGGGTGCCACCTGTCGGAGTCTTAGTCAGTGACCCGAGGGTATCGGGAATGAAAGACAAAGAGAGATTGGGTTCAGGGGATCTGAGAGCATTGATTTCTCAAGCTCATCAGACAACTTTATTGAGTCGAGGGGCTAGTATATATACCCCTAACATACGTGACATTCAGCACAAAATCAAGTTACCTATTACCCTTACCTCATTCTATATTAACTAGTGATTGATGAACACCAACAAACTTTACTGGAACTATTATTATAAAAATCAGTAACTATGCTCATAAATCTTGTTACTCAGGTGTTCTGTTCTATAGGTATTGTTCTGCCTGCAGGTGTACTTTCCCAGCCAAGATTATAATCTGCACCAATAATCACAAAGAACAGTTTAACTCAGTGGTCAAGGAGGTAACTTGCTCCCATGGAAACAACATGCCTTTGTTTCCCACAAGAGTGATGTTGGCTTCACAAAATATGTTGGGTAATTTTCCTTCCTCTTCAATTTTTTGGAAGAGTTTAAACAGGATTAATGTTAATTCTTTTTGAAATGCTTGGTAGAATTCACCTGTGAGGCCATCAGACATTGACTTTCCTTTGTTGGGAGATTTTTTTTTGTCTTTATTTTTTTTAATGTAACATTTGAAAAATATGAGGTCCCCTTATAGCCCCACCCCCCTCACCACACCACTCCCACATCAACAACCTCTTTCATCACTGTGGCACATTCATTGCATTTGGCGAATACATTTTGGAGCATTGCTGCACCACATGGATAGTGGTTTACATTGTAATTTACACTCTCCCCCAGTCCACCCAGTGGGCCATAGCAGGACATAAAATGTCTAGCAACTGTCCTTGCAGTACCACCCAGGACAACTCCAAGTCCTAAAAATGCCCCCACATCATATCTCTTCTTCCCTCTCCTTACCCTCAGCAGCTACCATGGCCACCTTCTCCACATCAATGCTATATTTTCTTCCATTACTAATCACAATAGTTCCAGAATAGAATGTCAGTAAGTCCACTCTAATCCATACTCTATGCCTCCATCCTGTGGACCCTGGGATGGTTATGTCCACTCCACCTCTATTTTGGGAGGGGGCTTAGATTCCACATGGATGATGGATGCAATTCTCCTGCTTGCAGTTGTAGGCACTCTTGGCTCTCTGTTGTGGTGGCTGACCTTCTTCACCTCCCTGTTAGCTGGCTGGAGTAAGTCCAATAAACCAGGGGATAGGAGTTACAGGTCTGTTGAGGCTCAGGATCTGGCTATCTCATGAACAATCCAGAGATTCGGGTCCCATGAGCATACACCAAACACCAGTGAAAGTAACAGAAGAGGCTTGTGAACAGAGATCACGTCTGAGTTCAGCTCCATCACACAGAATCCCAAACTCCAAAGTAGGGCCATCTGCCATGACCATAGAACCTGTGGGTCTCTGTAGCCCTCAGAAGAACCAATATCTGGGATTGCATCTACTTTATCTGTCTCTGGGACCCTGTTGAGGCATGCGTAAGAGCAACCCCTCTGATGACCTCCCAACTCTTCTTTGGAGACTCATAGCCATATAAACTCATTTGTCCTTTCCATTTCCCCCTTTGATTTAAGGTCAAAAAGCATTTTTGACACCTGATATTACATGTAGGCTGAGATATTCTGTGGTCTGAGTTGACCGTTTTATTCAAGGTCGTTTTCTAGTTACAACATCAACTGGTACTTGGTGGTAATCCCTCAGCACCAGGAAGGCTCATCCCCAGGAGTCATGTCCCACACTGGGTGGAAGGCAACGCATTTACATGCTGAGTTTGGCTTCAAGACTGGACACATTTGAGCAACATGGAGGCTCTCAGGAGGTAATTTTTAGGCACCCTGCAGCTAGGCCTAGTTCTTATTTCAGGTGCACAAGCTCACAAGCATAGTCATTAGTATCAAGGGCTCATTGTTGGACTGTCCTTCTTTATTGGTCTTACCCATTGCATTTAGGGATTGTTGCTGTTCCATTGGGGAATGTGATAGAGATCCCCTGGCTAGGAAATCAGGACTCCCTCAGTTGTTGTTGTTAACTGTAACTACTATGAAAATAATCAAACATTTTTATGTACCCTGGATATATGTCCTGGAGAACTCCCTTCCAATCATCTGTCCCCTATCAATAACATCCCACACCAGTAATCCTCCCCTGCCATAATTGCACCTCTCTGTGATCCAAAACTTCTTCCAAAATGAAACCTAATATATTGCCAGGTTCAATTCATAATAAAATGGAATATAGTGATGGTTTAAAGTTAGATATAGAATACATATTAATTTAGAAAAATTAAAGTAAAAATAAATTGGAGTATCAAAAAATTTAAAAATGAAAAAGCTTTGTTTTTGATGTTTTGCCTTTTATCACTGTTCTAAGTGTTGCCCTGTATGTACAGTGGCAAGGCAGTTTCTTCCATTTCTTCCTCTAATTATTAATTTTGTCTTCACAAAAGTTTTAGATCACAGTAATTCATATGTGCAATATATGGTACTCCCACATATCCAGCATCAAACACTTTGTCCCTTTCCCAGCAATGAAATTTTTACATGTTCATATTATATTTGCTGCAATTGATGTATAGATATTGAGACAATAGCTTTCAAACACGGTTACACTTGGGTTTACATTGTGGTTTATATTTTATCCTATAGATTTTATGCATTTTTGGTGTAATTTAATGTGTCCTATATCCATCTTTGCATAATCTTGTGGAACACTTCCATTGCCCCACAGTTACACTGATTCCATCTCTTCAATACCTCTTTCCCCCTCACCTCAGGTCCCACAGTGACAGTCACTCTTTATTACTTGAAGGACCATATTCAGAGATACTTGCAACAATGTTGAGGGCTTGACATGCTCAGTTGCCCTAACCCATTGGGAGCCACCAATTCTCTTGAGAGATATAATTCCCTCGAGAGATATAATTCTCTCTATTTGAGATCATCAGTCCTCCTCAGAATGTGGGTATACCTTCGCTCTCATTGTATGGGTCTCCACCCAATGATATAACCCACTATGACAAAATGAGCACTCACACACTCCCTAGAAGCCTGCCCTGTGTCAAATTCTCCCCTTTAAGTATCTTAAACAGGTAACCTTCCTTATTATATTTCCAAAAAAGTTTTCTCAACATTATACTTTCAACCACATACATGACAATCTCCTATGTTCAAATGTTTCCCCACCCTCCCCCCTATTTCTTGGGCCATCTTACTCATCCTCCCATCCCTAGCCCCACTCAAGCTCACAAAACCCCACCCAGAGGTATCCCTATGCCCCCATTTTATCCCTTCCCTATACAAATACTTACCTCCAGCTTATCATAGATTTTACCTAGGTAGGTGTCAGCTTGCAACCTTCCTCTACCCCCCAAATTCCTTTAAGGTTATCATCCAGTCTCTAGCTCTCTGAGATAGCTTGGTTTACATATTTCATATCAGTGAGGTCATGTAGTATTTGTCCTTCAATGCCTGGGTTGCTTCACTCAACATAAGGTTCTGAAGATTCATCCATGTTATCACATGTGTTTGTACTGTATTCATTCTTATAGCTGAGTAGTATCTGTTGTTATGTATATACCACATTTTATTTATTCATTCATCTGTTGTTGGGCATTTGGGTTGATTCCAACTTTTGGCAATAGGGATAGTGCTGCCATGAACATTGGTATGCATATATCAGTTTGTGTCCTTGTTTTCAGTTCTACTGGGTATATGGCCAGCAGAAGAATTGCTGGGTCATATGGCAAATCTATAACTAGTTCTTTGAGAAACTGCCAAACTGTCCTCCAGAAAGGCTGGATCCTTCTGCATTCCCACCAGCAGTGGGTGAATGTTCCCATTCCTCCACATCCTCTCCAGCACTTGAAGTCTTCTGTTTTTTTCATAGCTGCCAATCTTATGGGAGTAAGATGGTATCTCATTGTAGTTTTGATTTGCATTTCCCTAACAGTTAGTGATTTTGAGTGTTATTTCATGTGCTTTTTAGCTATTTGTATTTCTTCTTTGGAGAAGTGTCTCTTCAAATCTTTCCCCCATTTTTGAAATGGGTTGTCTTTTTATTTTCAAGATACAGGGGTTCTTTTCTTTATATATGCAGGATATAAGTCTCCTATCAGATATATGGTTACCAAGTATTTTCTCTCATTGTGTAGGCTGTCTTCTCACTTTCTTGAAAAACTCCTTTGAGGTCAGGTTTTAATTTTGAGGAAGTCCCATTTATCTATTTGTTCTTTTGCTGCTCGTGCTTTGGGTGTGAAGTTCATGAAGCCATTTCCTATTACGAAATCCTGTAGATGCTTCCCTTACATGCTTTCCAAAGTCTTTATGGTCTTGGCTCTTATATTTAGGTCTTTGATCCATCTTGAGTTGATTTTTGTATAAGGTGTGAGTTGGTAATCCTCTTTCATTCTTTTCCACATGGATATCCAGTTCTCCAGGCACCATTTGTTGAAGAGGCCATTCTCTCCCAGTTGAGTGGGTTTGGTGGCCTTGTCGAATATTATATGACTGTATATTATATATCAGTTCTATATCAGAACTCTCAATTCACTTCCATTGGTCTGTGTGTCTATCCTTGTGCCAAAACCATGCTGTTTTCACTACTGTAGCTTCGTAGTTTTAAAGTCAGGTAGTGTGATTCCTCCAATTTCATTTTTCTTTTTCAACATGTCTTTGGCTATTCAGGGCCTCTTTCCTTTCCAAACACATTTCATAGCTAGTTTCTCTAGTTCATTAAAGAATGTTGTGCTGATTTTTATTGGGATTGCATTAAGTGTGTAGATCAGTTTTGGTAGAATAGACATCTCAATAATATTTAGTCTTCCTATCCATGGACAGGGAATATTCTTCCAATTATTTAACTCTTCTTTGATTTCCTTGAACAGTGTTGTATAGTTTTCTGTGTATAAGTTTTTTACATCTTTAGTTAAATTTATTCCTAGGTATTTGTTGTTGGGAGATTTTTGATGATGGATTCAATCTCTTTAAATGTAACTGGTTTGTTAAGTTCTTGTATTTCATGGAGCATCAGTGTGCGTTGTTTGTGCTTTTCTAGGAATTTGTCCATTTCATCTAGGTTGTCTAGTTTGTTGGCACACAGTTTCTCATAATATCCTCTTATGATTCTTTTTATTTCTGTGGGGTCAGTCATAACTCCCCCTTTCGTTTCTGATTGTATTCATTCTCTCTTTTTTTCTTTGTTAATCTAGTTTAAGGGTTTGTCAATTTTATTGACCTTCTCAAAGATCCTGCTTTTGGTTTTGTTGATTTTCTCTAACTTTTTTTCTCAATTTTATTTATTTCTACTCAAATCTTTATTATTTCATTCCTTCTGCTTGCTTTGGGATTGGTTTGCTGTTCTTTTTCTAGTTTCTCCAGCTGTTTAGATGTATCTTTGAATTTAGCTCTTTCTTCTTTTTTAACATAGGCATTTAGGGTTATATATTTTCCTCTCAAGACTGCCTTCGATGCATCCCATAAGTTGTGTTTTTGTTTTCATTTGTCTCAATATATTTACTGATTTCACTTGCATTTTCTTTGACCCACTGATTATTTAGGAGTGTGTTGTTTACTCTCCACACACTTTCGAATTTTCTCTTTCCTGTCTATTATTGATTTGCATTTTCATTCCATTATGATCGAAAAGGAGCTTTATATAATTTCAATCTTTTTATATTTATTGAGAGCTGCATTGTGACCTAAGATGTTGTCTATCCTGGAGAAAGATCCATGGGCACTTGAGAAGACTGTATAACCTGCTGAGTTCAGATGCAGTGTTTTGTATATGTCTGTTAGGTCAAACTCATTTATCATATTGTTCAAGTTCTTTGTTTCCTTGTTGATCTTCTGTCTAGTTGTTCAATCTAATGATACGAGTGGTGTGTTTAAGTCTAATAATGATTACTGTAGAGATGTCTATTTCTCCCTTCAGTTTCGTCAGAGTTTCCCTCATGTATTTTGGGGCATCCTGGTTTGGTGCATAGATATTTATGGCTATCATATCTTCCAGGTGAATAATCCCTTTTATTAATATGTAGTGCCTTCTGCATCTCATAACTTTTTTGCATTTAAAGTCTGTTTTGTCCAGTATTAGTATAGCTACCCCTGCTCTTTTTTGGTTACAATTTGCATAGAGTATCTTTTTCCAACCTTTCACTGTCAATTGGTTTGCATCCCTGGATCTAAAGTGAGTCTCTTGTAAGCAGCACATGGAGGCTCATGTTTTTTGACCCATTCTGTCAGCCTCTATCTTTCTATTGGAGAGTTTAATCCAGGCACATTCAATGATATTATTGTAAATGCATTATATTACTTACTTCCACCATTTTATTCTTTGGTTTTCATATGTCATATCATATTTTCATCTGTCTTTTTACTCTTTTCGTTATCCTTCTGCTATTACTTATTTCTATACTGTCCTCCAAGTCTCTCTTCTCCAGTTTTTTTTCTTTCAGGCGTTAAGGCTTCCTTTAATATTTCCTGCAAAGGTGAATTCTTTTTTATGAACTCTCTTAGTTTCTGTTTGTGAATATTTTATACTTCACCTTCAAGGACAATTGCTTGATAAAAAATTCTCAATTGGCAGTTTTTCTCTTTCAGTGTCCTAATTATATCATACCACTGTCTTCTCATCTCTGTGGTTTCTGATGACAAATCCACACTAAATTTTACTGGGTGTCTGTATTAGTCAGTCAAAGGGGTGCTGATGCAAAATACCAGAAATTGGTTGGTTTTTATAAAGGGTATTTATTTGGGGGTAGGAGCTTACAGATACCAGGCCATAAGCATAAGTTACTTCCCTCACCAAAGTCTATTTTCATGTGTTGGAGCAAGATGGCTGCTGACGTCTGCCAGGGTTCAAGCTTCCTGGGTCCATCTGGGCTCAGCTCCTCTGCTTTCTCCACAAGGTCAGCTGTAGACTATGAGGCTCTCTAAACTTTGCCTCTCTCCACAAGGTCAGCTATAGACCAGCAGGTGAATGGCTCTCTCTCCCTGAAGTTTCTGCCATGTCTAAGATGCCATCTCTATTTCTCTGTATTCTCCTGACTCAGGTCCTCTCTTCCCAGGGCTTGCTTCACTTTCCTCTGTGTGCTTACTTCCTGGGGCTCCAGCTTAAGACTTCAACATCAGACTCCAACATCAAAACTTCAACATCAGAAAACCCTCACATCTGTTCTTTGCCATGGCTTTTATCTGCAAGTCCCCACCCATTGTAACTAATCATAACTCAATCAAGACCAGGTACGGATCAGATTACAGACATAATCCAATATGTATTTTTGTAATTCATAACCGTATCAAACTTCTACAGAATCCCTTGTATGTGATGGTTTGCTTCTCTCATGCTGCTCTCAGAATTTTCTCTTTATCTTTGACATTTGATATTCTGAGTAGTACGTGTCTTGGAGTAGGTCTATTAGGATTCATTCTGATTGGGGTATGGTACATGTAAGTTCATTTATTTTGTGAGAGTTAGGAAATTTTCAGCGATTATTTCCTCAACCACTCTTTCTGCCCCCTTTCCCCTCTCTCCTCCTTCTGGAACTCCCACGTGTGTTGTTGCATTTGATGTTGTCATTCAACTCTCTGAGCCCCCACTCAATTTTTTCTCATTCTTTTCTCTCTCTGCTCTTTTCTCTCTTCAATTTCAGCTGTTCTGTTTTCAGTATCATTTATTCTTCTATAATCTCGAGTCTGCTGTTGTATGCCTCTAATGTGTTTTTTGTAATGTCTTTCATTCCCATGAGCTCTGTTACTTTTCTCTTCAGGATTTCAAATTCTTCTTTGTGCTTGTTCAATGTCTTCTTGATGTCTTGATGTCTCATTAACTTGATTTTGGAAATTTGTGTGCATCTCATTAATTAGGTATCTCAAATTCTGCATCTTTTCTGGGGCTTTGATATACTTCTTTTCTTGGCCCATGTCTTACATCTTCTTTAGTATGGCTTGTGGCTTTTTGCTGATGTCTAAGCATCTGATTAGTCTGGTAGTTTTCTCAGATGCTCAATTTCTCTCTTTCATAGGTATTTAGTGGTGGGAGGCTGTGTGTTACTGTTGCTCAACATGGATTGTTAGGATTGTCCCTGTTAGTTGCTCAAACTGGGCTGTGGACTCAGTAATGGGTTGCAGACCTGCTTCCTAGGGCCTTGGGTAGGGAGACTGTAAACCCGAAAAAGTCTTTTATTTACTACTGATTTCCTCACGTGCACTTCCTTGATCTGCTAGCAGATGGCGCTCTTGGGAGCATTCTCTCAACCAGTACCTGGTTGGAGGGTGTTGGCTGCAACAGGGAGGGGATCAATGTGATATAGGTGCCTGCCTGGAGACTAACAGACTTGTAATTCAAACTTTCTCAGAGAAGTTCTCCAGCCTTCCCTGGAAGCCCCCTCCCTTTACCAGGTAGGAAATAATTCCACTCCCTTTTGCATCCTCAACAATCAGTCCTGGTCAGAAGAGAGGGAGATTGAGAGGGTCAGAGCTCTTTAGTCCAGATTTTCTTTGCTCCCAAGGCAAGCAATGGCACAGCTCCACCTGGCCTGAGATAGCTGGTGGCACACAGCAGACCAGATTTGTGGGTCAAGAGCTGAGTCAACAACTGAAAGCAGGAGGATTGCATCCAGTATCCATGTGGAATCTAAGCCCCCTCTTGACATAGATGTGCAATGGACACAACCAATGCAAGGTCCACAGAGAAAATGTGGCATTGGTGTGGGAAAAGTGGCCATGGTGGCTGCTGGGTGCGGGGAATGGGAGGAAGAGATGAGATGTGGAGGCGTTTTCGGGACTTGGAGTTGTCCTGGGTGGTGCTTCAGGGACAATTACCGGACATTGTAAATCCTCTCAGGGCCCACTGGATGGAACGTGGGAGAGTATGGGCTATGATGTGGACCATTGACCATGAGGTGCAGTGATGCCCAGAGATGTACTTACCAAATGCAATGGATGTGTCATGATGATGAGAGAGAGTGTTGCTGTGGGGGGAGTGGTGGGGTGGGGGCGGTGGGGTTGAATGGGACCTCATATTTTTTGAATGTAATATTTTTTAAAAATGAATAAAAAAAAAAAAGAGATCTTAAAAAAAAAAAAAAAGAGCTGAGTCAGCCTAAGGCTGTGTCTCTCTCTCTCCCCATTCCTGGGGAGGTGGGTCCCTGAGGCCCCCTTTGTCTGTAGCCACTGGCCCAGAGGCTGAGCATTCAGAAGTGTCTATAATGTGGTGGAGGGTGCCTGCAGTAGCAGCTGCTGCTTTTAACTCACAGTTTTGCCATCATGATTCTTGTCCCTCTCTTTTCTGGGCCATGTCGAGCCTTCACCTGGTGTCCTAAACCCTAGATTTTTTTCCAGGCTATTTCAGTCTGTCCTCTATTTTTCTGGGAGAAGAGAGTCCAGTCAAAGTACTTTCTACATGCTGATGCCTTTCCAATCTATCTCAAGCCTGACATCTCTTCCGAGCTTCAGACTTCTATCTGTCTTCACTTGGTTACCTAAGTAGTACCTCAAATGGAAACTGACCAACCCCAAGCTCTTGAGTCCCTCCCCAAAACTTACAACCCTCTGAATATTCCCATCTTAGAAAGTATAGCTTCTCCTACTAACCAACTGTGCTCACACCCCAAACTCTTCCTTTTCCTAAATCCTCATATACTGTGGTTCTACCAACAAATCACTTTCAAATTCACTCACTTCTATCTCCACTCCCACCAACCTGGTTCAAGCAGTCATCCTAAGCTGTACTGTTCTTAACTGGTCTGCTGGTTTCTCCTCTTATCTCTGCAGTTGTTTCCAGAGCAGCCAGGAATAGTTATTTTGAAAGGGTATTTCAGGGCATGTCGCTCCTTGCATCAAAACCCTTCCATGGTTTCCTACTGAACCCAGTGTAAAATTCAGATTCCTTCCTGGGCTACAAAGTCTGAAAAACTCTGGGCCCTACTTCTCTAACTTCTTTTGATCCCATCCTTTCTTCTCTTGATTATGATGCTCTAACCACACTTGCTTCCAGTTCCTTGAACATTGTCTTTCTTACCTCAGAGCCTCTGCACTATTTCCTCTGTTTGAAATACTCTTTCCCCAAACTTTTGCAAGGCTGGTTCCTCCTCATTCTTCAGTTTATCACCCCAAATGTCATCTCCTCAAAAAGACTTTTTCTTATCACTACACTAAAAATAGGCCCTTGGACTCTCCCCCATCTCCTGATCCTTGATCAGTTATTTTCTTCAAAACATCCATCACAATATGAAAGTGTTAATTTGTTTCCTTGCTTATTGTCTCTCTCTCTCCACTGGAACATAAGCTTCTGGAGGACAAGGATCTCGCCTGCCATGCTGACTGCTATGTTCCCACCACACAGAACAGTGCCTGGCACTTAGCTGACAGGAACACAGAATTATGGATTGGTCACCTGCCAAACAGGTTTGTGAGAATTAAATGAAAATATTAGTAAAGAATTCAGCCTAGTGCACTGTCTGGAGCAAGCTCACAAATACCTGTAGCTATTATTACCTCCATAATTGGTGGTTCCTAGAATTTCTAAGGGTGTCTTGTGAACCTGCAAAACATCTATGTTATCCATACTTTCTTCCTAACATAGAATGGTTGGTCCTTGATGGATTTGGGGTTACCAAACACCCCAAAGAGTATCATATTTAATTTCTGATAAGCCATAAAACATGCAGGCAGTCACAAAAAGACTCTTTGAAGTGGCATTAGCCTCTGCTGTGACAAATAATCATTAGGTGGGAGTTAAAACCATTGGTACTGAAGCTTAGAGGCAGACTGTTGGCACAAAGAAGCATTCCACTGATAGTCTGGTCAGGAGCTTCCTTGCCAGAGGTAGACCAGAAGGAACAGCAATGCATAGCATGAGGTGGAGAACTCAGCCCCTGGAGCCAGCCTGCCTAGCTCCAATTCTGTCCAGGTGGGTGACTTTGATCAATTTATTTGCATGCTTCGATTTCATTTGGAAAAAAAAAAAGGGAATGACAGTATTTGGCTTAAAGTGTTGTGAACATAAAAATGGACCAATGTATATAAAATGCTTAGAACAGAACTTGGCATGCAGCAACATCCAATACATTTTAGTTATTATTATTCTAAGTTATCGTAAAAAGAAAAAGGGTGAGGCATCTCAGTGCAATGATCTTTAATTACCAATTGCCCAACACACTTAAAAAGAAGCTGATTTTCTGAATTTAGGTATAGAAGGCAAGTGTGTCAGAGCTGGGCCTGGAGGAGGAGCCGAGATGAGCTCTGGGGCTGGCAGGGCTGCTTCTGCGGGACCCTCCCCACCCCACAGGGCTTCCTAGCTCAGGCCTGTCCCCAGGGGCTTGGTCTTTCCTGGCAGTCACCGGAAAAAGCTCAAACTGCAGGGGGCCTGGATGCAAGAAAGAAAAACACTCCCTTGTGGTCAGGCAAACAAGCCATTGTAGAGTGAACCCGTATGTGCTTTTCGGTTCCTACTGGAGAGAGAGGGTCAGAGACGGAGACCACTGGGGTTTTAAGGTGCAGGTCTGGGGTGTGGAGCAGGGCACCATCGTCTGTCACCACCAGAGAAACTTTGTTCAAAATTTCAAGTGTTTATTAAGAAAAGGTTCATTTAATGAATACCTACTAGTTTCCAAGTCCTGAGCTCAGGGCTCACAGAGAGAGAAAGAAAACTAATGTCTACCCTCAAGAAGCTAACACTCAAGGTAGAGAGAAAGAGGAAGGTAAGATAAGAGAAGACAAGGTAAGGATTGTAAGTAAATAAAAATGGAGATTGGACTTTGGTCCATAAGCGAAATACATACGTAAGGCTTGAGCGTGAGAGGAGGAAAACAAATGTCATCACAACCAACATAAATTTTAAGGGAGAAGGAAGGACAAATTTAAACATGACAGGCTATGTAAGAAATTGAGGACTGATTCATTTAAGCCTAAGGAAAATAAAATCTTTAAAATTATAAAACAGAGAGTAAGTAGGGTAGGAAAAAAGGAAAAGGCTGCTATAAATGAAATCTCTTCTAAAACACTTCTTTAGTAAGAGATTTACTGAAATACAGTAGAAATAAAACCACCACAGAATCACCATCTACAGCCACTATCTCCTAAAACACCACTTTCCAGCAAAGAATTTAAAATTTCTGGAACATCCATTACTTTTGACACCATGGTTTTCTTATCCACAACACAATGAGGGCTACTGCCAGAGACAGCCTGGTGGCATCTGTCAGTGTCAAGAACTACTGATGCGAGGAAGGAGACTTGGGAAGGAAGGAGGCGACTTGGAGGGGTCTGAGGCTGGGTGCCATTCCTGCCCTTTGCTTCTACATGTCACAGGCTGTCCCAGATATTAAACTTGAAATTCAAAGAGATGCTTCACTCACTTGAAATGCAGAAATATTTATTTTGGTTTCCTTCATTGTTTTTGGAAATTCTGTTTTGGTTTATAAAACATAGAAATAGCCAACACTTAAAGCAAACATTCAAAACCCCATTGTGACAAATTATTGACTTTTTGTGCAATTAAGAATACACATACGAATTTAAGCTACCCAATAGTGTTATTACAATGACACTTCTTTAGTGCAAACCCTGTTGTGCTTGTATAACATGTGTATACACACATACCCAAAATCAATTGCTTTGAATGTATGAATGACATTTAAGGTCTGTCAAATGTAGCAAAGATTTGCAGTCAAGTGAAATGCTAATTTCCCAAATTAACTTGAAAAAAATCTCTTGAGAAGTTAATCCCACGAAATAATTTTTTCCAGATGTCTATATCCTAGAATTTTGGCTTGTCAAAAACATTTTGTAGAAATCCGGTAGCATAATGATTACTGTCCATTTCATAAATTTCCCAAGCATATCCACTTCCTTAACATTTTTAAAGACATGCTTTGCCTGAGAGTTGATTCTGGGGGAAAAAGCCAGTTAATCACAACATGATCTTTCAATATGAAAACCACATTACAAATCCGTTGGCGATTACAAACAAAGAGCGATTGGTGCTGTGAAGATAAAGTGGACAGTTGTTTAGGGGTCACAGTTGAGCATGGCTGATCCAGGTAATCACTTCCTTCTTGAAATGCTTGTCTTCACTGTAGAGTCTAAGGCAGATTTTTTCAGTAGCCCCCGGAAGGGATGGAGGGATAGAGTGGGTCTGAAGAACAGGGCCCTACAGCATTCTATTCTGTGTGAGCAAGAATCCATTCATCTGAGACTCAGGATCTGCCCTGTTCCTAGCTGGGTCTTTCCTTCGGTTTCCTGTGAGCCTCCTACTCCAACAGGAACCATGGGAGAATGTGGAGAAGAGACTGGGTTTCATAGCTCTTAATCAGAAGGGATGTGCAAGGGCATGCAAGATGGGGAAGGGATTACAGAAAAAACTCTCTGGTCCACTTGTCCAGGTCTCCAGCCAGGAGAGGTGTTCCTGTTTTTAAAGGACAGTTTCCCTCCAGTGCACTGTACTCTAGAGCAGCAGACATTGCAGAATTTGCAGCAGTTAGCAGGCATCTCTTAGAAATAGCCAAGTCCTAACCCCATGGTTAGAAAGACAGGGAGACAGAAGTTTTAACATCCACCTTTTAAACTAAGGAAGTCTCAAATAACTTAGCACATTCATCGTTTCCCCTTTACAATTTTTAAGGCTCATTTTGGAGATGGTCTGAAACTTGAGGTGACTGTAAGGCAGTGTTCCATTTCTTTCAATATTCCTATGATAAGAAACCCAAACAGACAAGTCAAACATGAACGTGTTCTTGCCTATGCTTGCTGTAGTCCAGCTTCCCTACATGAAGGCTGTCAGGAGAAGAGTGTGGAGGAGTGCGGCTGCCAGCCTTCCTCACGTTAAGCCTTGATGGTGGAATACAGTTCATCGATATAGGACCTGAAGTAATTCCGCAGCTCGGGCCTTTTAGCCTTCATGGTGGGGGTCAGAAGGCCATTATCGACAGAAAATAACTCGGGGTGTAGAGCGATGCCTTTGACCTGCAGACAAACAAGGCTGTTACCGAAGGAAAAAGGACAGAGTCACCTGAGGCTAGAAAGCACATGCAAAGGGTGTGAAGACCCTAATGCATGACCCAATTCCTCCCCTCACCTGAGGCCAAGCTGCAGGTCAAGGCAGAAGGCCTGCTCTCAGGATGGAATTCAGGTGTGCGCCCTGACCGCCAGGAAAAGAGAACGGACACCCACTGTCACCGCTGCCAAACCACTCCAATGCTCATTCCTCAGGGACTCTTTAGGTCATTCCGTCCTTTTATTTAAACTGTTTTTCAAACATCTTCAAGTAAAAAAATTCATCTTTTAAGAACTCATGCCCTTTGACTTAGTCTTACCTGTTCAAATGACTTCAGACCAGCCTCTTTCCCAATTCTCACCATGTCTTCCAGGATGACTTTTTTGAGGTCCTGATAAGGTAAGAGAAATAAAATACTTCCTCTGTTGGAGGTCTCTGCAAATCACAGGAACATTTAATACAAAGTGTAGAAAAAGAAGAGTCCAAACACACCAGAACCTTACCTTATTTCGGCATAGTTCATCAAAGGATCCTTCAAATCCTCTCTTTTGGGCCCAGTGAGATAATGTATCAACATCCGGTACCACAATTGCTATAAGAAATGCCTTTAACACAGACACGTGAGTTATTCCTTGGCTTGATCCAGGTGCTGTAACATAGTGGGGCTCCTTATTCTGGCATCATGGAATCTTATGGACCCTCTCCTCGGAGCATCCGACCCCACCCCCTCGCAGGCCAGGGGCCACAGGTTAAGAGCACCTGGGTCTAAACTGTGAACGGCGTCAGGAGGCTTGCAACACACGCTTTCAAAGAACCACTGGAAACCAAAATCTAACAAAATCCTATTTCTATTTACTTTTGTGTGTATTTTATAAAACAGGGTCAAATAAGCAAACAAGGTGATATCAGATAAGTGCTTCACAGAAAAAAACAGAGAGAAAATTTAGACAGTTCATTAAAAAAATCTCCAAACCTCATTCTTTACAAGCTAGTAAAAAGAAAATATACAAATCAAAAGCATGGTACAATTCTAGATCAAAGGAAAATAGGTGTACTCTCAAAGGAAAATAAGTGCATTCTGTAAGAAAATGTCATTTTAAAATCATTTAAAATTTTAAAGATTTATAAAAAGATTAACTTACAGGAAACCAGATACCCTTCTCCTCCTTGCCACCATCTGTCCAACATGTTGGCAAACAGATGTTTCACTGCAATATCTATAATTTCAACTTCAAGTATATCTTAGCAAACAACCCTTTCCTCAACAGTAATTTAAGAGGTATACATAAGCTGAATTTAACATATTTGAAATTTTAAACTTTCTTACACTCCAAATATCAATATTTCCACCACAATTAAATGAGAAATATCTTTTCATTTCTAATCCATCTATATATTCCCAGTGTCTTTATCCAAATTCCCTGGGAATGCCGCATCTCTCTAGGTAAAATACTTTTCTGGGTAAGAAATGCCAAACAGCAAATCCATTAATGCATCAGTAATATTCTGGGCAGGTCAGACATAAAAGCCAATTAACGCTTTCAGTCATTCTGTGCCCCTGGAGGACTGGGCGCTAGCAGTGCCTGTGCAGTAGGGTTCACAGTCAAGAAAGCACATACCTGCAAGCTTTCCCCGTGGACAAACACTTGAGCAACAGGTTCACTTCGCAGGTAGATATTTTCAATTTTTTCAGGCGCTATGTATTCTCCTTGTGCCAGTTTAAATATGTGCTTTTTCCTGTCGATAATCTTCAGGGTGCCATTCTGTTCACAAGGAGGGGAGGCGATGAGTGGGTCCGTGGATGGTTTCCACCCAGCATGGATCACACACAGTGCATGATACTCTATAGACCCTCTCACTGACTTCACCCAACAACTGCCTTGGGTCAGGTATCATCTCCTTTTACAAGGAGGGAACTGAGGCTTAGAGAGATGAAATAACTTGCTCAAGGCTATTCAGGCAGTTTAGAGATAGAGAAGGGACTCCAGAGCCCTGCGCATTCCCTTCGCTGCCCAGCTCCGGCGACTCGTCAGTCCACTGGCGGGGGTGCTTTGTTTTAGCATGTTTCACAGTCTCTTCTCACAACTAGGACACACATACCTGGCTCTCCACCTGCATCAAGTTCTCTGAAAGCAGAGACATAGACTTACTCATCCCCCTAGGGCGCTCAAAACACTCGCTAGACAAAGACAGCATTCCCGTCGCCCCAGCACTGTTTCTCGGCAGGGCTGGGGCAGGGGTACTGCCTGACTCTCCGTAGGGCAGTCTCCACGCCAAGGAGGACTGTCCCACGTCCCTGCACGAAGGCTGGCGTCCCCGGCCCAGGCCAACCCAAAGCCAGCAGCCTCCCGTCCCGGGAGTGGCAACCAGCCACCTGGGGCCGTTGTCATGTCTCCAAAAGCCACCCCTAGGAGAGTTTCCAGAGTTCTCTCATTTCACCCTCCTCCTCTCCCACTTTAAAGAGTGAACTGATGTTCCCAGTATTCTGAGCCGGTACTAGAACTGATGCTTAATCCCTCTGTATTCATCAGCCAAAGGGGTGCTGAAGCAAATTACCAGAAATGGATTGGTTTTCGTAAAATGTATTTATTTGGGGTAGGAGCTTACAGTTACCAGGCCATAAAGCATAGGCTACTTCCCTCACCAAAGTCTATTTTCACATGTTGGAGCAAGATGGCTGCCGATGTCTGCGAGGGTTCAGGCTTCCTGGGCTCCTCCCTTCCACGGTCTTGCTTCTATCTCAGTTCAGGGTTCCTCTCTTCCTGGGGCTGGCTTCTGTTTCCTCTGTGAGCTTACTTCCTGGGGTCCAGTCTAAGGCTTCACCAACAAACCTCAACATCAAAACTCCAACACTGAAAACCCTCACCTCTGTCCTTTGCCATGCCTTTTATCTGTGAGTCCCCACCCACCAAGGGGTGGGGATTCAATGCCCTAATCATAACTTAATGACACCCAGGTGCAGACCAGATTATAAACATAATCCAGTATCTATTTTCGGAATTCATCAGTAATACCAAAATGCTATACTCCACCCTCTAAATTCTAAAAAGACATCACAATATTTGAAAAAGCTTTAAATCAGTAACAATGCAAGTACTAAATCATATCACAATCAATTTAAAGAAATAGTTTGTCTTGGGGCAAAGTCTGTTTACTATAGACCTCTGAAACTTATAAAACAATTTATCTGTTTCCAGTACACAAATGGACAAAGGATAAACATTTTCATTACAATTAGGAGAAACTGGGAGGGAAACATGAGTCAGGGTTCTCTACAGTTCAGAAAACCTGCAGGGCATCTTCCATTCCACTTCAGTCTGAGAGTCATTCTTAGGATGATGGTTTCTTCTTCTTGGGACCTTATGGGAACCCACCCTCTCCACAGGCTTGTCCAGCAGCCATTTTCTTGGTTCCATCATCATCAAACATATGTGTTTCGACCAAGCTCCAGACTTCACCTTCCCAAAGTGTTGGGGTGATTGCCACACCTTACCCAATCTTTGGGTTAGAGTCTTAACCCCCCCATCACAGTGACGTGAAGAAAACATTCCCCCTAACCCTTGGGAAACAGGCTCAACACTCTCAGAGCGACGAGTTGATACCTGGCCTTCCCTAATCTTTGGGGGACAGGTCCACCCCTCTCAGACCTATGGGATTCTGACCTTAACTGCCCTAATCCTTGGGGAATGTGCTCCACCCTCTCTGTACCCGGAGGCGGCAAAACTCTCCCAGAACATCTGATGGGAACATCCACCCTCTTCGACTGCTGGGGCAAACTCACCTTCTCTGTACACATGGCTGGGGTTCCTCTCTTGGCCCAAAGTGATGTCCTAATTCCAGATCTCAGCTTCCATGGTTTCCTCTTAAAGCTGTTTCTCCTTCAATCTTTTCTTTCCACGTCCCTTTCAGTCCAAGTTGACAGCAGTTTTGTTCATACAGTTTTCTCAAAAACCTTGCTGGTTTAGCATTCAAGAAGCAGGGGTCCAAGCCATCAGACAGTAAGACTTTCCATAAGTCTTCTGAGATAACTGCATCTTCAATCCTGATTTACAAGTTCCACGTTTAGTTAAGTCCTCCAATGGGGCACTTTCATCTGGGAGCTTGATTTCCAGAGGCTTGGAATTTCCAGAATCAGTTTCTGTTTCCTTTGTACCTGATAGTTCAGTCCTCAGTATTTCTCTCTTATCTAGCATTTTGCTATAAGCTGTAAGCAGAAGCCAAGCCTCATTCTCTGGGTTTACTTTGGAAATTTCTTCAGATAAATGCTTAGGCTTGCCACTTTCAAATTCTGCCTTCCATAAAACATCAGGAGTTAATCTTGCTAAGTTCTCTGTAACTTTAAAACATGAATCACCTTTCCTCCAGTTTCTAATAATAGTTTCATCATTTACTTCTAAGGCATCATAAAAACTCTCTTTAGCATCCATATTGCTATCAACAGTCTCTTCAAAGCACTCTAAGTCTTTTATTTTAAATAAAAGATTTATTTATTTATTTATTTATTTATTTCTCCGCCCCCCCCCCCCCCCAATTGTCTGCTCTCTGTGTCCATTCGATGTGTGTTCCTCTGTGTCCACTTCTATTCTTATCAGAGGCACGGGAATCTGTGTCTCTTTTTTTTGGTTGTTGTGTCATCTTGCAGCATCAGCTCTCTGTGTGTGCAGTGCCACTCCTGGGCAGGCTGGACTTTCTCTCGTCCTGGGCGGCTCTCCTTACGGGGCACACTCCTTGTGCGTGGGGCTCCCCTATGCTGGAGACACCCCTGCATGGCAGGGCACTCCTTGCGCGCATCAGCTATGCACGTGGGCCAGGTCCACACGGGTCAAGGAGGTCCGGGGTTTGAACCGTGGACCTCCCATGTGGTAGGTGGACGCCCTAACCACTGGGCCAAGTCTGCTTCCCTAAGGCTTTTCTTCCAAGCATCTCACAATTCCTCCAAAAAATACCCCTTACCCACTTATAAAACCATTTCAGAATTTTGGTAATTGCAAAAACACTTCCCTATTCCTGGGTACCAAATTCGGTGTTAGTCAGCCAAAGGGGTGCTGATGCAAAATATCAGAAATTGGTTGGTTTTCATAAAGGATATTTATTTGGGGTAGGAGCTTACAGATACCAGGCCATAAGCATAAGTTCCTTCCCTCACCAAAATCTATTTTCACGTGTTTGAGCAAGACGGCTGCCGAAACCTATGAGGGTTCAGCTTCCTGGGTTCCTCCCTTCCAGGGTCTTGCTTCTCTCTGGGTTCAGGGCTCCTCTCTTCCCAGGGCTTGCTTCTTCCTGGGCTCAGGGTTCCTCTCTTCCTGGTACTTGTTTCTCTCTTCCTCTGTGGGCTTACTTCCTGGGGCTCCAGCTTAGGGCTTCAGCATCAAAGTCCAACATCAAAACTCCAACATCAAAACCCTTCAACTCTGTCCTTTGCCATGCCTCACGCCCTAATGACATGGCCCAATCAAAGCCCTAATCACAACTTAATCACGCCCAGGTAAAGACAGATTACAAACATAATCCAATATCTATTTTTGGAATTCATAAACCATATTAAACTGCTACACCCTCTTAAACCTAAAAAGAAGGACTCAATTTATTCTTAAGTAGCTTGGGCAGCCTACATGCTGAATTGATTTGGTGGTGGTGGTAGGGAGGGATTTTTCTAATCAATAAATATTCCAGAATCACATGCCTTAAATCTACAAATAATCTGATAATACACAATAATAAGAATAAAAATTGCATTAGCCATGTTAGGGCTGGCACTTGAACATGGTAACAATTTAGAGGAAGCAGCGGGTAGTACCCTAATGATCAAATCGACAGGCAGAACAGATGAGGCTTACTTGCGCAAGCCTCTTACTCCTAAGATGGACTCTTTGGAATTTCTCTGTATCAAAATGTTCTGAGAAATAAAATTTATCTTTTATCAAAGATAAAGTTTTATCAAAACTAACAAAACAACAACAACAACAACAAACCATTAGGCTCTGAGACTCAAGTCACAGGAGTCGATCTAAACCTGTGAAACACTTGCCCTATTTTTAATGAGATGAGAAACCCAAGGGGCACATTTGTTCACAAGTTCTTGCCCATCATACATTCCATGTAGTTTGCTACCACCCCCCAAGCCTTGATAGGCCAAGCATCAGCACCAGGGCACAGCACCCCCAAACCTTGGTAGGCCAAGCATCAGCACCAGGGCACAGCACCCCCAAACCTTGGTAGGCCAAGCATCAACACCAGGGCACAGCACCCCCAAACCTTGGTAGGCCAAGCATCAGCACCAGGGCACAGCACCCCCAAACCTTGGTAGGCCAAGCATCAGCACCAGGGCACAGCACCCCCAAACCTTGGTAGGCCAAGCATCAGCACCAGGGCACAGCATCGATTCTGTTAAAAGCCATGGTCTCTTAGGAGCAACCACAAGTGAGGTCAGATATCATTTCCTGACACCGAACAAGTATTCTAAGAGCAGATACCTGTTCACTGCAGGAAAAGAGCACAGTTCAACAAGGAGAAGGGAAAGAGTTCGGCTGCGGTGCCAGTGCCACACGGCACAGACGGGATGTTCTCTTTTCTACAGTGGAACAAAACTGTGAATGGGGGAGGTGAAAACTTACTGGTAACCATTTGCCAACGTCCCCTGTGTGCAACCAGCCATCTTTATCCAAAACTTCTGCTGTTTTTACTGGATCATTCAAGTAGCCCTTAAACACGTTCGGCCCTTTCACACACACCTGAATAAAAATAAAAATAAAAAAAAGGTAACTGTTAGCAGCACTCACGGGGGCTTCTTTGAAAGAACAGAACCGGGCTGCGTGCGTGTGCGTGCGCGTGTCTGTGGCTAGAAGCCCTCACGCCCGTGGTCCAGAGGGCACTGAGAGGCCGGTGGCTCGGGCAGCCCTGCACGGTGCCCCCTCCCGTACTGCATCACCTCCGCGCAGCCAGCGCCTAGGGCGGGCGGGCGCAGTGCCGCCTCAGGCCCCGCTTAGAGCCGCTGGGAGGTCCCGGAGGGGTGAAATCCCTGTGAGGTAATGAGGCTTTCTGCCCAGCTCCAGCAGCTGGCTAACAGGTAGCCAGGGCAATCAGCAGACAGGAGAGGCGCCCCTAGGAGCGGGGCCGCAGGGGCCGCTGCGAGCTCTGGGCCCGAGGCCGCAGATGGGGCAGGAACAGGCCAGCTCCGTGACACCCCGAACCCCAAAGGCGGAACATGAAAAAAGACCTGCTGGACGCCGGGATGACCAATAAAATCAGCTCGGTGGCTTTAAAGGACACCGTGCTGGGAAGCGGCCCTGCAGGACGCCAGGCAGCTCAAGGAGAGGGCAGTGACGGGGTGCGCTGGGGAAGGACGGCTTCACTCACCTCGCCCTCGCCCCGGGCAGCCAGGTAGTTCATCTCCTCTACATCCACAAGTTTCACCAAATTGCAAGGCATGGGGGCACCAACATGGCCTGTAGAGTAAATAAAGTAATTGTCATAGCCTCAGGGCAAGTCTTCAAGTTATTTTTGTAATAATCAAGCCTCCTCACACACACCAAAATGCTGCTATAAACATCTGGTTTCTACAATGACAGCCCTTCTGTTTCCGGTCAATGAATTTGGAGTTTATTCCTAGAATGGAGACTAAAATATCAAAAAGACTGCAGGACATTTCCTAAGTTGCATGTTCCGAAGTATCTTCCAAAGTATAAATAAGACTGCAGATTTTAAGAGTTACCACAGTACCTGGAAGCAAGCTCTCTAAAACGTTACCTGGCTCCTACGATCTGATCTCCCCTGCCCACTCCTTGCCACTCCTGCCTCACACAGACCTCTTAATCAGCCCCCATTCTCTGCAAGGAGAGAGAATAGAAGCAACTTTGGCAAACCTTGATTATTCTCATCCAACATCCGACTCTGATCAAGGTGGCCTTTATTTCCTTAAGCATGAATAAATAAGTTTTACATTTAAGCTCATTCAGATAAAAAGGTACTAATTTCACAGCTAACTTTTTTGTCTTTTCCAAACACATGTAGAGCAGAAATTCACTACATTTTAAAGGTTGCACAAATAATCGTTCCTATGTTTTAATGATTTTACTATATTGAAACGACTGTTGCAAATTCTCTAGCTGTTAAAGGACCTGTGGTTAGGAACGGAGCAAACGCCATGGGGACAATGCCTAGAATGTCAGCTCAAACTCGGCAGAACCAAAAATCCCTCTCTTCCTAGAAAGGGCTAATATTTACAAATTACATCACCCTCTGCCCCAAGAGCCATTACTTAAAAGATTGTTGGCCTGAGGCCTACTCATGAGAAACAAAGTAGCACGGGCTTCAGCGCTGAAGAGTCCCTGATTGACCTAATTCCAAGTCAGATCCCAGCAAGGAGTCTCCCACAAGCTTACCTGCTGTCCAGTCTCCAGGCACAGAGAGGCAGCACCCAGCAGTGCACTCTGTCTGTCCATAGCCTTCGTAAAACTGGGGCACCAAGAGATGAAACGTTATTAAAAGGGGGACAGTCACACCTTTGCTACAGAGCAAAAGTAACTAAGCTTCTCTAACTCCTAAAACACTGGCTGGCTGAGGGGAAAATCTCTTTTCACAATACTGAAGTATGTTTTCCTATCGCATCCAAGCACCTTCATCAGCACGTCGAGCACCAGCCACTGTCCTTGTTGTATTTTCTACTTAACTTCCTGTGGGCAGCAAGAGAGGAGCCCTCCGTGCCAGCCCTGCCGTGCCAACCTAGCCAGGCGGGCAGTATCAACTCATGGCTCTGCCCCACACAGGTTTCATCTGTCACCAAGTCTCGGCTATCTCGCCTGTCTCCTTATACTACACTCTCTGCGTGTTTTCAGGTTCGTTTATCATTTATATCCACTCCCATCCCCTCAGGTCTGACTCGGAAGGCACGTTTTGTGCCTTACCCTAGAGAAGAGTGTAAACAGTAAACAGAAGCAAATCTGTAAACAAAATCTCTCTCTCTATATCTATACACTTCTTTCTCTCAGGAACCTAGGAATGACATGATCTTCCAAACAAAATAAAACACACACAAGAGGGTAAGCGTGACTTTTCCTAAACAAGATCACTCTGCGTGACAGAGCCTGGGATGATCCGCGGATGTGAAATCCCACCTCACCTGGCAGCCGAGAGCTGCTCTCAGAAACGTCAGCACCGTGGCAGACACTGGCGCAGCTCCAGTGACCATCAACCTCACTTTTCCTCCCAGACTCGACTTTCAAGGTAGGGAGAGAGGAGAGAACAGTCGGGTTACAGACGGGGAAGAAGGGGGACCCCTCAGTGAGGAAGGTCTGTGTAGAGTCTGCAGGTCCTGATCCACCCCGCTCTCCTAGGACAGGGCTCAGCCCCGGTGCTCAGGAAAGAGCAGCGCACGCTGGGCGTTTCTCCACCCACGGCTAGTCCAGGCATTCTCAACAGGGATGGAAGTAAGTCCAGATACCTACTTAAAGGTATCTCGGGGAGTTAGAAAAAGAGTGTGGTAGATCTGCGGCAACTAACACAATTCTGGCATTTTGTCGGACATACTATTACATGTCCTTTTACAACCCACGCCTGAAAAATGCCACAAGACTGACATTACTTCATGGCTTTATCCTTATGTTTTAGAAATATACCAGAATTAATAAAAATATTCCATTCTCTCCCACACTTCCATAAGTTTCTTTTAAAAAAAAAAAGGCTCTCACAGAATATCTGAAACCTTAATTAGTATACAGAAGAACTAATCGTGTGACCTGTTACCTGTATCTTGTGGAAGATTAGTTTATCCCATAGGCTGTTGTTTCTAATGATGCCACTACGAAGCTCTGCTTCTTTCCTCTTGGAAGCAAAGTCCAACAGCCATCGCTTCAGTGTAGTGTTTGCTTGTCCAAAAATCTACAGGGTCAAGAACGAAGAAGGTTCTCAGAGAAGCTAGAAGCCAAGCCTCGAAACTGCCCAGTCCAAATTCACGTGGAGGTGGCCCACTCCACACACTGGTCTTGCTTCTGGAGGATCTACTGGCTTACACTGAGAGCTGGCATTCTGTGGGTCCCCTCCTCGCCCGCTCACATTGCTCAATGTGGTTATGTACGTACTACTGCACCTGTGCGTGGAGCTTTACAGTTAAGAACAGCATTCACGGCGGCCATTTTTACGTGATCCCGTGGGCAACTTCATGAGGTAGACAACCAGGGGTAGGAGGTAAAAGTCTCTTTCACAGATGAAAAAACAGAGGCTCAAAGCATTCACTGCAAAATGGAAATGACCTCCCACCTTATGCCTGTATTGTGACTTTAAAAAAAATTTTTTTTTTGTCTTTTGTTTGTATTGTCTTTTTTTGTTTTTGTGCCTTAAATTTTTTAAAGTGTGTTCCTGGGTGTCTTCTCACATCATCCTGATGATCAACTCTGTGAGATAGCTGTATTGTAATTTGACAGATAAGCAACCTGCAGTTCCGACAGAGTAAAAGGGGTGCCTATGGGCTCACCAACGGTGCCTGGGGGAGCCCGTTCAAGCCTCTGACTCCGAGTCCAGTGCTCTACCCACCACACTCGGCTGCCTGGAACTTACGCGGTCAAACATCCGGTTCAGCAATCTCGGGACCACAGGAAAGACAGTGGGTTGTAGCACCTTCAGGTCATCCATAAGTAGCCTGATATCTCCTTGGAAAAATCCTATTTTAGCTCCATGACACAGCATTACACACTACAGAAGTAAATGCACAGCAAAACATTTTATGGTCACAACGGTGGTCAAACAACATTACAAAATAAACGAGTCTTCAGTTTTAGTGTTGCAGACCAGTTTCCAGAAATCCTGAAGTTACAGACTCTAAGTAGTCTAAATGTTTAGTTTGCTTTCTCAAGTCACTGTAACATTGAAACTCGGCATTTCTCTTGATCATCCTCAAGATACTGGGCTTCGTATGAAACCAGCTGTTCTTAGTGATGATCATAGAAATTCTGCTAATTTAGCTTCATGATGATGCCTGCTGAAATGAATGATAACTTATTCCAGAAACAAAAACTTTACCTGCCTGCAGTTCAAGCTTCCAAGAGTCTCACTTTCCTTTATTTGAATTCAATTAACATTTTGCGAAAAGCCACACTGAACATTGAAACACTAGGACACCTAATACCACAGTGGATTGCCACTCATCTTTAATCTACTGCATGACTTTTCTCCCATTTAATCCAAACTGCACTGTCAAGCTGTATGTATTTGACAAAGAGTTACCCATTTTCAATAAAAAAAAAAAAAAGAGTCAAAAGACAATACAATGGGGAAGCAGACTTGGCCCAGAGGTTAGGGCGTCCGTCTACCACATGGGAGTTCCGTGGTTCAAACCCCGGGCCTCCCTGACCTGTGTGGAGCTGGCCCATGCTCAATGCTGATGGCACAAGGAGTGCCCTGCCATGCAGGGGTGTCCCCACGCACAAGGAGTGCGCCCCGTAAGGAGAGTCACACAGCGTGAAAGAAAGTGCAGCCTGCCCAAGAATGGCACTGCACACACAGAGAGCTGACACAGCAAGATGACGCAACAAAAAGAAACACAGATTCCCGGTGCTGCTGATAAGGATAGAAGCGGTCACAGAAGAACACACAGCGCATGGACACAGAGAGCAGACAACGGGGGGGGGGGGGGGGGGGGGGGGGAGGGAGAGGGGAGAGAAATAAATAAAAAATAAATCTTAAAAAAAAAAAAGATGATACAATGGAAGTACAAACAATCTCAGGCTTGAAAGCAGAAACCACTAGAAAGGTACGCCACGGTTTATATTTTTTAAATTGTTTAAAGATTAAAGCTCTGGAGACTTCTGTTGGGTGGGCTTGCCTTCCAGGCACATCTCTGTTAACTATAGTTAGGTACATTCCGTCCATTGTCTACTCACTTGAGATCACCTTAAATATTTTAAGATTGCTGAGGTGTGCAGGAAGTACACATAACAGATGAAGGGGAGACCAGTGATCCTTGATCCTTTAGGGGCACGTGAATCCTGGAGGACAGCGGGCAGCCCAAGGGCCGGCTCTCTATTGGTCACTGCTCTTTCTCTAGTACTTAGCTCAGGGCCTGGCCCGTCGCTAGCACCCAAGAAATACTTGATAAATGAATGAACAAGTACCGTGAAAAACAGAGACTTCTCATAGCACAGAAGCCTCACTAGGCTTTGTAGATTTGCTTTAATAAAAATTCTATGCTTACATTTTTTCCTTGAATCATATCCATATCAGTATCCCTCGAAAGTCTTAGCTTCTCATTTTTAAATGAACAATTAAAGTCCAGGTAGTCAGACCCAGGAAAAAAAAAGTACTTTTAAGCAATTAGTACCCTTTCCAAAATGGGGCTAAGCAAAGAATTACCTGTGGGGATGACAGTCTGCACATCAAACTTACCTTCATCGATTGCTCAAACATGTGTGCAAGTGGTAAATACGAAATGTGTGTGTCACTGGGATTCAAGTCAAGCACTTTCTGTAAAACACAACAACTCAGCATAACACAAACAAAGCAAGCAAGAAAGAAAACAAAGCAAAATGCCTACCTCTACTATTCTCTCAAACATATGGGCGAGGGGCAAGAAAGATATAAAATATCATCTGGGCAAGGACTGATCACATTCTATACGGAAAGACACCAGGAAGAGAGAAATTAATTAAGATGTTGAATAATCTCCCCATTTATTTCAGAGCACATAGTACCTCAACATTAAGGAGAAAGAGCCTTTTTTAATGGTCTGCAATTATTTCTCAGCAAAGAATAAAAAGATAATCAATACTTTAACAATTCAAGTAGAGTGGAATATATGAGGTCATTCCAAATAACAAAGTAAATCCAGGTCAGATTTTATTCAAAACAAGGAAAATTTTGCCCCAAGGGGGATGGTTAAGGGATTATGTGCTCTAATTGCCTAGCAATTCAAAATTATAGTATCCCATGGCCCAGAAAGCTCAATTCCACCTTTAAGTAAGAACTCTTAAGATTCATTCCAACATAAAAGAGCATATTACATTGCAAAGAGCAAGGGGGAAAGCAGATAAGAGAAACTGGATTTCATGATAGTATAATTGCATCTAGAGTATTTGATTTCGGTCAACATTTTTACCGTAAAGTTCCTACTTCCCCTAATGAAAAGATCTCAATTAATGCAAGCTCAGATCCCAAACCAATGTGTTTGCTTTCCTGCAAAATGCTGACCATGACGGGCCCGTGTCCAGTTTAAGCTTGGACAGGAGGCTCCCCCTCGAAGCTCAGAATGGGCCTCGCCTAGGGCTAGGCACACTGAGATTTTGCTTATTAGTAACATAAAGAATTCTGGCCAAGACAGGAGGCTGCCAACCGCAGCTGCTGCCACTCCAACTCAGAAATGAGGCGGATGTCAAGTTGCCTAGGGGGTGAGGTGCCCACTTCTAAGCCATGCCCCATCTTCCTGAAAGGAGGGCTATTTCTCTAATAACGTCACAGTAGGAGAAAATGCCAGGCCTGCACAAACACAGAGCTCCACAAGTATATGGTGTAGGCTGAGAATGCTATCATCTTGGTTGAATTGTATGCATTCCAACTACACAGTTCTCAAAATGACAGTGTCATATAAAGACAAATCTGACTCAATAACATCTTTACTTTTCAATTTTCTTATTTAACACAAAAAAATAACATCCATTAGCATGATTAGAAGTTTTCTTTTACAAAGCTGAGAATGGTCTTTAATATATTATAACTAAATTTAAACAAATTCTTGTAGTCATTTGCCTCAATGAACCATCTTTAAAGTTTTCTTTGAAGGCCAATTATAAAAATAAAATTTTACTTGGGTAAGGCACTAAATGTTGAACTCTGTTTAGAAAGCATACACCAGAGAAGGTATGCAGGACTAAGCTCCCAAAGAAGAAACACGTTCTCTCAAACACCGACATTCTGCAGCCGCCACAGCTGTCCATTCTCCAACAGCACTGAACACAGACTCCCACCACAAAAAGTAAGTACTGAATACATCCAAGAGACCACAAAAGTGAAGTATGTACAATGTGAAAAAAGCATGAGGGAAAGGCATTACATTGTTAAATCAGTACCTTTTAAAAGGCAAGTATGAAACATATTGTTGGCTAGCAAACAAGACTAGGAAACTAACTGAAGTTTGAGGCTTTCATCATTATGTCATAGAATGGAAGTCAAACTGACAAAAGTAAATAAAGATTTTAAAAACTTCAAGAGCATTTCACATTTCATTATCAACATGAAGAAACTCTTTTATCTCCCAACAGTAGATAAAAGCATAAGAGAGCCATATCTTCTCTGTCCGTTCCTGGAAACCTGTATAGGGGAGTATCTAAACAGTGTCACAATGTAACAATATAACAGCTGTAACAAATTCTGCCTGTCAATTCACCTTAAGGGTCCCAAGCAGGAGTTGGGGATTAGGTCTGCAATGAAAACCCTTTGAGAAGGTGGTTTTAGGCCATATTAAAATTTACTGTATTTCAGACAGGATTCCAAATACAGTGTGGACCTGACACAATGGGCTGGGCTTTACCATTTTCATTCTGGGGTCTAAGGTCAACCAATGAAATGAAAAAGATGACAATGACCAAAAAGGTTACCTCGGTCAATTTCACAAAAGCCGAACAACTGCAAATTAAGTTTTGATGAGTGATCATTGCTCCTTTGGGATTGCCTGAGGAAAAAAGAGGAAGCAGAACAAAGTTAGAGTAAATGAAAGGACTTCCAGGAATGACAGAAATGAAAGAGGCCACAAAACCCTGTGTAATTAGGGCTTCAAACATCCCATTAAGCTGACCGTCTAGGAACAAATTCCTAAGCCTGCAGTTGGCTTTGTCTCCGCCACAGGACTGTCACAGCCGTCTTGAGATCCCTCTCCCACTTGTGTATGGTGGCCACTCTTAAGCAAAAACCGATCACAGCAGTCCAAACGAAGAGGCAATGGTCCCACACGATGAGATCACTGCAGCGGCTGCTGGACAAGACAGTATGGCATGTGCGGTCGGCGTTCTTAGAAAGTCTCTGGCTGAGGAACTTTCCCTGAAGGATGTTTTAGAAGATCCACCCAAAGGAGAAATGGATCTGCAGCATGGAAGCTTATTTCTTCAGACACCTAAAATTGCGGCCGATAAAGATTACTCTGTGGCTGCTGATGGTGGCGGGAACTGCAGAAGTTCGTCCGCAAGCTGGGAGAGTCATCTCAATTTGGTGAAAGGGAACCTTAACGTCTTCAAATTCATTACCCTCCAGTTACACCATTAACTGTGGTTTCCAAGCCAGCAGACATTTTAACATAGGTAGGGCAGAGACTAAGTGGATTGCCCAAGAACTGTGTGATTGGAAGTGGGAGCAAATCTAGCAGACTTTGTTATCTTATGGCTGAAAAACTTGGAATTCATTCCAGAGGTGCCACAGGGGATTCTAGGAGAACATGGTGACTCAAATGTGGCTGTGTAGAGCGGAGCGAATGTGGCAAGAGTTCCTCTTCAGGAACTGAATCCAGAAATGCAAATAGACAATGAGAGTGAAACCTGGAAGGATGTGCGTGAGATTGTGTTTGGAAGTGGCTATGAAGTCATCAAGTTAAGAGGATGTACCAACCGGGCTATGGGCGTAAGTGTGGCTGATCTGACTGAAACTATGTTCAAAAATCTATCCAGGATTCATCCAGGCTCAGCAGTGGTCAAGGGATGCACAGCACTAAACACGAAGCCTTCTTGAGCCTCCCAGGTATCCTGAGTGCTTGGGCATTCACCAGTGTTATCAACTCAAGAAGAGTGGCTGGGACATTCAGAAGGACCTAAAAGGCCTGTAATATCTGAGTTCTAAGCTGTAGAAATTTAAAAATGAAAATGTGATTAACTTTGAGCCATTAGTTATCATCTGTATACACGGATCATAGTTTGCTTTTGTCTTCCTAAACATGTGAGTTTGGGCCCACAGAATCAAAGCAAACGCTTGGTTTAATGCTTGCAGTATGAATGCTTGAACAAATGAAATTATTTGTACTGTACAAAAAAATTTTTTTAAAAACGTGAAATCATTTAAATGCCTTTCATTATCTTAATCTTTATTAATATGGACAAGATTTAGAGGATGTATTTAGCAAAACAGATTTTACTCTTGAAACCATTGATATAGCTTGTTCTAGAAGACTGGTGAATCTAATGTCATCTTTAGTACACATATTTGAGAAAATATATAACTCTCTCAGATTGCAAAGGTCTTATAGAGCAATAAAACATTGCTAGAACCACTTCAGTCTCTTCTGCTTTCTATGCATTTAGAGTTAGTGCATAAACAATACAAAAAGAGAGAGTGTGTGTGTGTGTTGGGGGGAGGGTGTAAAACTATATACTACTTAGGAGCAATCCCATTTCACCCAAAACTTGCCTGTAGTTCCACTTGTGAAACAAATTACTGCAAGATCTTCAGGTGCTGGAGGCTAAGGCAGATTAAAAAAAAATGCATTCAAATCAGACTAGAAAAGAAAGCTAGAAGCCAGAAGGTATCATCCAAGATGATACTAGTCTCCAATATGACTAAATATTCCAAATGACAGAGAGAGTTTTGGAAATTCTGATATAATGTACTTACCTTGGGCTTCTGTCTATTGACTCGTCCCAGGTCCTTAATTAGAAAGTAAAAAAATATCTTAAATGGAAATGTTTTCTAAATGTAAAGAACAAGGTCACATTAATTCACTTAGGGTTGACTTTACTGTGAGGTCCACCCATAGACTCATCAATAAGCACACTCTTCAAATTAAGTAAACTATGCTAATTTTAATCAACCCAAACCAAAATATTTACCCATTGTTCTAAGAAGTCATTTTCCAGTTGTCTTCTCTCTTATGTAAAACTATACAAATGGCCTTTGAAATAGGATTTATCCAAAAAGCCATATCAAGTTCTTGCAAAATGTACTGCTTGTCCCCACTCCTACTTCCTACTATGGTTTTTAATAAAAGCTCTTCTTAAGGTAGCCAAAGCCCTGCAGTTACTCTGCACCCTCCCCAAACCAGAGCCCGGCACTGATAACTAAGTATCCATTTGGCTCTCCAATCTGGTGTGTGTGTGGGGGGGTGGGGGCTGGGGGTGGGAATAGACAGGAAACAATCTCAGTCAGATATAAATGCTAGTCATTCTGGAGAGGCTCAACTATCTGTACTTTCCACACGTAGCCTATGGTCCACAGTGGTGTTTAAAGGAAAGGATTTGGGAGCCTCCAATTATAAAACAGACCGTTACAGAAGCCGTAAGACCAGTCCTTGAACGGTCATGAAGGCTAAGAATGAGAGATGTATTTCTCAGGTGCAGCATTTCCCAGTTGCTACTAAGGGTTCAGTCTGATGTTTAAGAACATTAAAGGCAGTCTTGGTGACCAGTATAATTTCTATTAATTTTTCAGAATGAACTATTTACATTTTTTCTATTAAAATCGAACACACTTGAGTGAGCATTTGGAGGGAGCATGCCTATCATTAAACGGAAGTCAGATGGGCATATTCAGATCTCACTGAGGATCTGTCCAGCATACAGTTTTAAACGGTCTTTAATGTTACTCATATTTTAAATTGTATCTGTAACAGACATTGACTAAAAAAACAGAAACACGTGTTAAGGTCACAACTTTTACTATATACTTACTGTTTATGGATGGGCATGTATGTCGGATATTCTTTAATACAATTTTATTAAAAAAAAAAAAAAAGGAAAGGAAGAGAGAGACTTGGAGTGAGAGAAAGAGAGGAAAGCCTGGAATCCCTGCCTCCTCATGACCTCAGGTCAACTCGGGCCCTGGGCAGGGGCAGCAGCCAGAAGCAAGGAGCCTGGCCCTGGTACCGAGCGGGGCAGGCACGGAATTAGGCCTCTGCAGCAGCTTGCAAGGGCCAGCAGCTCACAGAGACACTGGAGGTGTGGGACTGACAAAGCAATGCCAGCGGGAGGTCTGGCCTGGAGAAATCGATGACTCTTCATTAAACGATGGCATTTTAATGAGAACATTAACTATGGTACCAATTAGGAGCATAGAAAGTGGACTCTGGTTATTTATGCCAAAAAAAACAAAAATTAAAGGTCTCTTGGTATACCCTTATTGTTACCACCTTGCATTGGTGTGGTGGAAACTCTATTTGCTGCATGGTTTTTCCGTAAACCTACAACATTTCTAAAGAAAAAATAATTATATATATATTTTAAAAACCAGAAACACTGACATTCAAAAAGAAGTAGATGAAGAGCTAAAGCAATGGTCATCTTTTTTCAAAACACTCTTCATGGGATCCAAAATTCCACTCATCTGTTCAAAATTCTTACATAGTTTCCTGAGATCTCTAATACTTCAAAAAATTGATGTTAGAGAAAATAAAGTGGCACTTATATGTGACTTCGCTTTTAATTTGTTGGAAATAAACATTATCCAAATTAGGGGACTATCCTGCCAAGAAGGTTTCACAGTCTAAATCCTCACTTATATCATAATTTAGGGAAAAAATATAGCAATTGTAAAGATAAATGAATTACTACTGTGAGGCTAAAATGCAAAAAAATCTTACCTCAAAAAAGAAAAAGAACTACAAACAAATAACTATGAATGGATAGAGGGACGATGAGTTTAATAAATTTGTGGTAAAACACATATATTAAAATGTTAAATATAGAATCCAGATAGTATATATACAGATCTTCAATTGTACAATTCTTTCAATATATCTGTATATGTGAAAACATTCATAATAAAATAGTGGGAAAAAAACAAAAGTTCCAAATATCATTGTTTCTATTTTTGATCCTGTAACAAACAGACATTAACAAAAAGCCTGATCACAAAACCAACCAACACACTACTCTTGAATTCATTTATTAAAAAAAATTAATCTTTTGCTTACAAAATTTAAAAAAAACTACACAAGCATCATATTACACGTGAAAATGTTCAACAGTCTTTTTTATAAGTAAAGAATTACTTTACACTACGATCTTACTCATGTATTCATCTAAATAATTTTTCTCTCAAAATAACGTCAGGGGAGCAGATGTAGCTCAGTGGCTGAGTGTCTGCTTCCCATGTACGAGGTCCTGGGTTCAATCCCCGGTACCTCCTAAAAAAAAAGTACTTCATTATATAGCAAATAAAAAGATTCTATAAATCCTTACTTGTGGCCTCAAATTCTTTGCAGGTAGGGGAGAAAGTGATGTGAAGCTTCATCAGTCTCTCTGGACAACTACAGTCTAGGCCTGCATGTGGATTATTCCACACAGCTGTGACTCTGTCCTACTCCTGGCAAAGGAGAAAGTTGGGAGAAGCTTCACTGGTCCCTGGTGCAATGAGGGCAGATTGAGCCTCCACAGCTTACAGCACCAACTACATGCTAGGCTCCTACTGCACAACCAGCAAGAGAGAAAGGATAGGAAGCCCTAAATAAAGAGAGAAACTACACCCAGAAAAAATACTCTAGTAATCCAGATGCAAAGACACCTACAAAAAATTACAATCCACACCAAGAAACAAGAAGCTATGGCCCAGTTAAAGGAACAAGATAGGGCTCCAAGTGACATAAAGGAGTTGAGACAACTAATTATAGATGTGCAAACAAATCTCCTTGATAAATTCAATGAGATGGCTAAAGAGATTAAGGATATTAAGAAGACATTGGATGAGCACAAAGAATTTGAAAGCATACATAGAAAAATAGCGGATCTTATGGGAATGAAAGGTGGAATCAATGAAATTAAAAATACATTGGAATCTTATAATAGCAGATTTGAGGAGGCAGAAGAAAGGATTGGTGAGCTTGAAGAAATGGCCTCTGAAAGTGAACATACAAAAGAACGGATGAAGAAAAGAATGGAAAAAATTGAACAACGTCTCGGGGAACTAAATGACAGCAAAAGGTGTGCAAACATACTTGTCATGGGTGTCCCAGAAGGCGAAGAGAAGGGAAAAGCAGCAGAAGGAATATTTAAAGAAATAATGGTAGAAAATTTTCCAACCCTATTGAAGGACATAGATATCCCTGTCCAAGAAGCGCAACGTACTCCCATCTGAAAAAATCCAAACAGACCAACTCCAAGACACATACTCATCAGAATGTCAAATGCCAAAGACAAAGAGAGAATTCTGAGACCAGCAAAAGAAATGCAATGCATAATATATAAGGGATATCCAATAAGTGCTGATTTCTCACCAGAAACCATGGAGGCAAGAAGATAGTGGTATGATATATTTAAGATACTATAAGAGAAAAACTTCCAGCCAAGAATCTTATATCCAGCAAGACTGTCTTTCAAAAATGAGGGTGAAATTAGAATATTCACAGATAAACAGAAACTGAGAGAATTTCTAACCAAGGGACCAGAATTTCAGGAAATACTAAAGGGTATGCTAGAGCCGGAAAAGAAAAGACAGGAGAGAGGGGCCTGGTAGAGAGTCTAGAAATGAAGATTATATAAAAAAAAGTAACTAAAAGTGTCAAAAGAGTGGTGAAAATAAAATATGACAGATAAAACTCAAATAGTCAGGAATAAACTTAACCAATGATGTAAAGCACTTGTATTCAGAAAACTGCAACTCAATGTTAAAACAAATAAAAAAACCGTAGCTCCATAAATAACTGGAAGAACATTCCATGCTCATGGATTGAAAGACTAAATATCATTAAGATGTCAATTCTACTCAAATTGATATACAGATTTAATGCAATCCTGATAAAAATAACACCAGCATTAAAGAAACAACTGAAAACACAATCATTAAATTTATTTGGAAGGGTAAGGAGTCCTGAATAGCAGAAACATTATAAAAAGGAAAAGTGAACCCTCATATCCAGACTTTAAATCATAATACCTACCTATAGTGGTAAAAACAGCATGGTACTGGCCTAAAGACAGACACAATAGACCAATGGAACCAAATCTATGGTTCAGAAACAGACCCTCACAGGTATGGTCAAGTGATTTTTGACTAGCCTGTCAAACTCACACAACTCGCACAGAACAATCCATTCAACAAATGGTGCTGAAAAAATTGGACATCCATAGCTGAAAGAAGGAAAGAGGACCCCTATCTCACACCTTATCCAAAAATTAACTCAAAATGGATTAAAAAACTAAAAATAAAAGCAAGAACCATAAAACTTCTAGAAGAAATTATTGGAAAATATTTTCAAGACCTAGTGGTAGGTGCTGGATTCTTAAAGGAGATAAGAGAAGGACTGAGTGAACTACTGATGTTTAATGCATGTAGAAGTTTTAATTAGCTTTACTGTAAAACTGTGGAAATGTATAGAGTGGATGGTAGCACAGTGAATAATAGCTAGTTTATAAATGGGAATGTGACTGAAAATGGTAGTCTAGTTACATAAATGCCAATTGACAGAATGCTTGAGAATAATCTAGGAACTGGATAGCACAGTAAACCAAGAGATGGATGAGAATTGTTGTTGATGGTATGGATGCAAGAGTGTCCTTTGTTGGCTAGAACAAATGTATATCACTACTGCAGGGTGATGGGAATGTGGAGAAGCATGGGAAAAATACAGCTGGAGTGACCTATGGACACTCCACAGTTAGTTTGTAATAATATAATATTCTTGCATCTATGCAAAATATGTACTGTATCGATACTGAGGCAGTATGGAAAATGTGAGTCAAATGTACACTATGGACATGGTAACAATCAAATGATATTATTTTATCTGTAGCAAATGACACACTACATTGTGGTGTGTTGATGGAGGGGTGTTGTTTGGGAATTCTGCACATGTGCATGATTGTGTTATAAGTTTACAACTTCGTTCATTAAAAAATACATATTTAAAAAATAATAATAGGGTGGGTTGGGGGAAAACACACCAAATATAAGATAAGAACTATGATTAGTAGTTTAAGATTTTGACAGTGTTCTTTCATAGTTTGTAACAAACGTCTCATGGCAATGCAAGGTGCTGGTGGAGGGCTGATGTGTGGGACCCCTGTATAATGATATGCATGTTTGCTTTGTAAGTTCACAACTTTTACTATACACTTGTTTATGTATGTTCATATATAAATGATATAAAGATAATAGCAATCGGATTAGTTAGGGGAAAACTACTTTGTTTAGTAGTAATATTTTGACAATGCTCTTTAATCACTAGTTAAAAAGGTTTAAAAACAATGCAAGTTATTGGTGGTAGGGCGCGATGTTATATACGTTTGTTTGATGTTATATATGTTTGTTTTGTAAGTTCACAACTACTACACACTTATTGTTTATATATGTTTAAGTGATATATTTCAATAAATTACAAACAAAAAACAAAAAAAATCCCAAAAAACCCCACTCTGGTAAAGGATAATGTGTCAGATTTCTATGTATGGCCCTATTTTAGAGACTAATTAGTGCGTAAAAGACATGAAAGCCTCAAGAGAACATATAAACTTAAATTTCCGCGTCTGAATCTGAAATTCACATTTCCGGCATTTATTGGCATGGCTTGTCAATGCTCTAGCATAAATCTTGCAGCTCATGAGAGTGAGTAGCCCAGGGAGTGAGCCGATGTGATTTTTGGACACAAGTAGGTATAAGAATAAATTCAGGGAAGCGGACTTGGCCCAGTGGTTAGGGCGTCCGTCTACCACATGGGAGGTCCACGGTTCAAACCCCGGGCCTCCTTGACCCGTGTGGAGCTGGCCCACGTGCAGTGCTGATGCATGCAAGGAGTGCCCTGACATGCAGGGGTGTCCCCCGTGTAGGGGAGCCCCACATGCAACGAGTGCGCCCCGTAAGGAGAGCCACTCAGCGTGAGAGAAAGTGCAGCCTGCCCAGGAATGGCACCGCACACACAGAGAGCTGACACAGCAAGATGACAACAATGGAAGTGGACAAAGAAGAACACGCAGAAAATGGACACAGAGAGCAGACAACTGGGGCGGGAGGGGTGGGAAGGGAAGAGAAATAAAATAAATAAATCTTTAAAATAAATAAATTAAATTTTGTCAAGTCAGGCGCTTAAATTCTTCCAAGCCAGTTATGCCAGGGATGAGTTGACACAGACGTGCATGGAGAATTTTTCTTTCTTTCTTCCATAGGTTACTGAGATGACTGGCCAGAGTTGGCATTATGCGGTCCCACACGTGAACCTAAATGCCCCAAGGAAACCCTCTGGAGCTGGGGCTGGGCAGAAGGACTCACCTCTATCGCCGTCAGGCTGGTGATTTCCACCCCACACTCCTTGCCTCGTTCCACAAGGTCAATGCCATAGGGGTCCATGAGAACGACGGTTTTGAGGGATGGGGTTAACTTCTTTTCTTTACCCTCTAGTAAGAGCTGAGCCTTGTCTGGCTTGTCAACAAAAACCAGAGAGAGTTTGGCTGGAAAAGAAGAGATACGATGAAGAATAATATATCTGGCTCAAGAACATAATCATTATATTCTTTGACTACAATAGCAGGTGTACATTTAAATATAAAAGCCCCGGGAAATATAAACAAATATAAAGTCACTGAATCTAGCCTATAACTAGTCGATGTCCAATCACAGGTCGCAGACGTACCTTTGTTGATGATGTAGGCGATTGAGTCTGTTCCAAGAGTGTCATAGAGGGGGACGACCACCATGGAATAAGTAAAGCACCCCTGCTCAACAATCACCCACTGACCAAACAGGAAAGGGTGGGGAGAGAAAACAAGATATCACAATGGGATCACTCCAAGGATAACAACGCTCTAGACAGAGTCAAAGAGCAAACATTTGATAAAGCAAAACCAACACCTGTGTATCTACTACCATGTGCCAGGCAACCCGAGCCGGTCATGAACAGGAACGAAACACCTGTCCCGTTCCTAAAAAGAAAGCTGCAGTTTGCCTGGAGAAATGAGGCAAATGTGCGACAAGAGAACTAACAATAGGAGAGAGCGCCTGACTGCAGAGACGGGGAGCCCACCGCGCGCTGCGGTGGTTACGGAAGGCTTTGCCAAGGAGGTAACAGCTAGTCCCCTGCAAAACCCAAGCTGGGAAGACAGAGAGAAAGGGAAGGAGATTCCAAGAGAGGAGGCGCACATGAGCAACAGCGGGAAGGTCCGTGAGTAGCACAGTTCAGCCTTGACGATTCCGGCAGGGAAGTGAAGACAGACAAGGCACGTGCTTAGCAGGTCAGCTTGTGGCAGTAGTTCCCGGGCAAAGTGATGAAGGAAGGAAGTGGTGGACTGACTGGTCATCTTCCTCTCAGCTCATCAGCCGTGCAGCCGTGACCTCCTGAAGGCAAATGTGCAAGAGGACTCCTATTTGCGACGCCTCAGTGAGTCCTCGTGGTCTCTGGCTGCAGTTTTCCAAGGAAATCTTCTGCAGAATCCTGACACTTGGCACATAAGAAGGCACGGCTGCCGTGAGGAGGGAGCAGAAGCCGCTCACAGGGCCTGGAAAGGTTTTGCTGGACACTGGAAACACTTCTCAAGCGACCGGCATGGAGGCCAAGGCCACGCTCCACAGCGGGGCACATGCGGCCGACGCGGCCTGGCTCTGACTCCTCTTTCCCCCTCTTCTCCTGCCACTCCATTCTCGACCCTGCTAAAACACTTCATTTCCTACACAGACGTGCTGCTTGATGCAAATGTGTGGCTGCTCCAGACATCCCCTCTGCCTCCCACCCTTACTTCCTTCTACTCGACCTGGACACCACCTCCAGGAAGCCTCCTTGACTGAGCGCCCACTATCTTTTTGCCCCAAGTCCACACTTAACACATTATCGAGGACGTCCCACTTTATGGGTCTCCCTCCCTTATGGGCACCTCATAAGGATCCGAGGCCCTGCTACATCCTGCTGCCTCCACTGCGCCTGGCCTATAGTTCATGCTCAGTAAACATTTGCTGAACTAAATCATAATATAGGAAGACGCTTACTCCTTGAAGCAAGGAATATGTTTTCTAGTTATAGATTCATTATAAAACTTTTTGAGTAAAGCAGAAAGTTTGGATGTTTTCATATGCATGAGTTTTACTTAAAATGAAAGGAACTAAATTCCATGAGGTTAGTCATAGTCCAGCTGTGGAAAAATGCTCTTTTCCACTTAGCAGTACAATGAAAGTCTAATACACCATTGTAATTTATAAAACAGTCAGTAGCACAGGGGTTGAGCCAGTGTGATTTTTGGACACAAGTAGGTATAAGAATAAATTCGATTTCATCAAGACAGGCACTAAATTTTTCCAAGCCAGTTATGCCAAGTAATTTCTTCACTATCACAAAAGCAATACCTTAAAAGGTCTTCTGTTTTTAGTGCATTTTAATACAATGATTTATACAAGCACCACAGATGGGCCTAAACAGCCACATAATGACGGTGCATCTAAATTAAGGCTGGCTTCCAGGGAGGTACACGTTCCCCACTGCCTGTGGTATTTTAAACTTTGTGACCTGACCGGAGGAAAAACTCATACCTTTCAGAAGGAAAATATAAGAGTTTATATCTAGGGAAATGGACGTGGCTCAGCCACTTGGGCTCCCGTCTACCATAGAGGAGGTCCGGGGTTCAATGCCCAGGGCCTCCTGGGGAGGGCAAGCTGGCCCACATGGCGAGCTGGCACATGCAGAGTGCTGGCCCAGGCAGGAGAGCCGTCCTGCGCAGGAGTGCCAGCCGATGCCGAGAGCTGGCGCAGCAAGACGATGCAACAAGAGACACAGAGGAGAGAAAATAAGAAGATGGAGTAGAACAGGCCTCTTTCCCACTCCAGAAGGTCCTAGGATCGGTTCCCAGAGCCACCTAATGAGAAGACAAGCAGATACAGAAGAACACAACGTATGGACACAGAACAGACAACAGGGGAAGGTGGGAATGGGGAACGGGGCAGGGGGGCAGAAATAAACAAAATTAAAAAAAAAAAAGAGTTTATATATCATTTAGTAATGCTATTTTCCTAATCATAGAGAAGTTCTCAAATAAAGACTTGCTTGTTAGTTATTTGTTCCAAGGATTTTGTTTAGGGACCTTGTTTTAAAATAATAATGATAAAAAAGTGACTCTTTTTCCTCCTAAAGACTAGGATGTCCCTGGTTTGGATTTTCGTATGTGCATTTTTCTGAATGGAACAGAAAGCCATATTTTCAGCAGAAAGGAAGCAGATGACAAAATCTCACCTCAAGCAGAAGTAGCCGTGAACTAATATGACTCATAGCTGAGAACTACCAAAACCGTGCACAGAAAGAGCCTAAGGGTTCATACCTCAGGTCTATTTTGAGCAAAGATGCCAATGAACTGGTCTGAGGCGGTTCTGAAGCCTTTCTGGATAAGTGCCGAGCCCACACATTCTGACAATTCTGCAACCTAACGGGGGGGGGGAGGGAAAAATCAGTAACAGTATCAGGCAGCTGGCCAGCAGGGTTGGGCAGGAAGGGGAGGACAAAGGTATTCATTTATTTGTACACTTTTGTAAGACAGAAAGTTTTATGCGCCAGGAGCCACTATTAAGAGAGTAAGCACAGGGTTCCTTCTGTACAGCAAATTAAATCTCATGCAAATAGCTGCAGTCACGGATGTTTATATGTCACAGTTTCTTACATAGTTAGTCCTTCAGTTTTTTTTTAATTGTAGTAGTAATACAGGGACAATGCAATTTTATTTTGTATGTATAAAGAGCAGCAAAGTAAAGCAGCCAAAACTTGTTTGGAACAAGGGAGCAGATGTGGCTCAAGTGGTTGGACACCTGCTTCTCACACAGGAGGTCTGGGTTCGGTTCTGATGCCCCCTTGAAAAAATAAAAATAAAAAACTAACCAAACAAACAACAAGCAAAAAACAACACAAAAAACCAACCCAGGGGAACTGATGTGGCTCTGTGGTTGAGCACCAGCTTCCCACATATGAGATCCTGGGTTCAAGCCCTGGCCCCAGTACCTAAAAAACCATGTATACGGTACAAATGCAGAAACAGAAAGTTCTCTGAGACACCGAAAAGAATGTGAACCCTTATCACCAGGTTCCACAATTCGATTCTTGGGAATTTATTTTTAGGGATTAATTTCATTTTAGAAGGGGGTTTTAAAAAGCCCTACATACCAAACTCCGTATTTCAAAATATATCTACAGTCACAAACTCCAAGGGGAAAAAAAAAGACCAATGGCTGGCTGATTGTGTCACCTCAGAACAAATGCTATAGACCCAGTAAATATTACCATTATAAAAATGATACCAAATTTAGGAGAACTTGATAATGTTAAGTAACGTAAGCGAATACAAAAATGCATACCATCATTATGACTAAGTAAAAATAGGCAGATTCACAAAATTTAGACAGGATTATATGCTGACATCCTCTCTCCACTCTCCAAGTTAACTGAAAGTCTTTTTTCCAAACCTTAACATTTGGAAGTTGTTTTTTTTTAAATTCTCAGTTGGTGAATTCTCCAGGTACTTTCAAAGCTCATCCACACGCGTAGGAAATAAAACCAAGCCCCCCCTGCCCTGGAGCCTTGCTGTTTCTGGCACAGCGCACCAGGCACCCAGGCTTGCCTACAGAAGCCAGAAGTGGCGCTGGGAGAGCAGAGAGAGCAACACGCTCATTGCCTTCCATTTCCCCCGGCCATTTCACAACTCTGGCTGACATTTAAGGATCCTAACTTGTGAACCGCCTGCAACTGTTTGCCGAGCTTCACAGAACACACATGCATTTACATTTCTGGAAAAAGCCTTCATACTAGTCTTCAAGTACCCTCAGAGGAGTTTCTAGTCCCCAAACTGTCAGAATCACTGGGCCAGTGAAAAAATGTTTCACATGTACAACCCCAAAGTTGGCTTCAGTTAAGTCCAGTTTTATATCTTGGCCAGACTCCAACTGAAACGCACAACACATCTAGAGCAACGCCTTCAGAAACCCCAGTGATTCTCAATCTGCTTCAAAAATCCAGCCTGACGTGGGTGCGCGTCTTCTCTCTTCCAGCCAACAAACGCAGCAGAAGGAAACGGAGAGCAGGGAGTTCTGTGAGCCCTGAAGAGCATGACACGATGTCGCAGAAACTGTTTTGACACCCCTTGTGTCAATGACTGGATACTACGACTGGGTGGCACACTGCTATTTGGGTCTGGGAAGGCAAGCTGACGGCAGGGAAACGGTCTTCACCTGAGCTCATTTCTCCCTCCCCTGGCAAGACAGGGTAAGCTGTTTCACCTTTCACTCTCTTGAAAGAGGTCAAAGCTATCTGAACAAAGCCTTTGGCATTTTTTTGACCCTCAGAGGTAGGAAGGGAAGAACAGAACATTTTCCCTCCTGGGAGGACCCCCAAGCACTAGTCCAGAAAAGTGGGCCCTGGAGCTCCAAGGACACCCCCTCCACATGCACACCCCAAAACGCACTGACTACTAAGAACAGCTTTTGCACAAAACCCAGGAGGAAGTGCATTTGCGTTCACGAATACCCCAGGATTCCAACTGCCCCACTCGCCCGGGGCCCGGGAAGCCCCAGGACAGAGAGCCCCTCCTGGACTGCTGCCTGGACACCAAAGGCAGCAGGGCTGACACTCCCAGTTGCTCCTGCAGGGCCTCAGGCCGCTACCTGGATTCATTCTTTTGAAAAAAATGAAAAAGAAAGAAAGAAAAGCAGTAGCTTCCTGCCCTGCTACCTGCTGTCCACAAACTACTGTTTTAAAATGTGCCGCCACGGTCAGCAGGGACTGTGTGGTGAGAGCCCGTCCCCAGCGTCCTGAGTTCGCACAGCCTTGCAGATCTCCTCCATCACCGCGCAGCACCCCAGGCCTGCCTGGGGCACATGGCGCGGCTTTAAGTAGGCGGTGGCGCTCTGCGGCGCCAGAGCCCCACGCGAGACCCTCCCAGCCCCGCTTCTGGCCCCATCCTGCTACAGACCAGCAAAGACTTTGAGCGAGTAATCGCCCTTCCTGGAATATAGTTCCCTCGTCTATAAAAGGAGAACATTACTTGATACTGGGGCTTCTAAATTTTTCCAGCATTCTTCAAACGAGAGAGGAGTAATTGCATCCTCAAGGGGTCTAGGAGAAGAGTCACGTGCTTCAAGCACACGTCTACGATTTTAACTAAAAAACTGTATTCTACTCCACAACGCTTTGGAACCCCAGCAAAGGTACTTAACCAGTTTTTCCCAAAGCTTTGTGTAAAGCTCATCTCCATTTCGATGCTACAAGTTTATCCCAAGCCCTGAGCTAAAAGAGTATATTCACTCTTTCTAGCAACTCTCCAGCCCGAACATCCAGTGGCACCAAGAGCTAGCACTGCAGCCCATATGAGAGTCCACAAAAGCCAGAAAACGCACCTCTTTGTAAGAAATCCATTCATAGGGTTGGTTTGGTTTCCGAGAGCCTAAACAAGGACCATTATCTAAAAAAAGGAAAAAAACAAAGGATGAGTTCATATGCATAAATATTCCTAGGTTTCGATTCGTATCCCACCTTATTCTGCAAAGTCCAGGGAGAAGTTACTTTGGCTCCCAGGTTAGAAACGATGAGATCAGATTGGAAGTTTCCTCCCTGAGTTTTGGTCTGATTTTTATTTTGCCTGTCTGTTTCTATTTTGTTTCTTAAATGGGGTAAGAGAAGGAGAAAAAGATAAGAGCAAAGAAAAGCACAATTTTAAGAACACTCATTTTGTGCATTCCTCTTTAACACACTACTGGTAAATAAAAGGCGTCAGTGGTTAAGTGGTAAAATAGATCCTGGTACAGCTTTTCAGAAGAGGAATCCTCAAAACCTCTAGAGAAGTTTAAAGCATTCTAACTCAGAATATGAAAAGGCCAAAACAAAACTTTAAGAGTCCAAATTCTGTTGATCAAAGGTATCAAGAATATCCTGGAATTCTAATTAAGGGTGAAGTCTTCACCAAGGACCAACAAAATTCAAGAAAAGGTACAAAATGAGAGAAAACAAGGCATTTATGAAAGCAACCGTTAAATATCCAGGATGTGTCTTGATTCCAATTTAGGTACTGAATAAGCAGAAAGAAAGAAAATAACATATTAATTATTCATATTAAGGACAAGCACAGCAGTACATAATTGATTACCGGTAGATAAATAAATTATATTTGTAATTACGTAAGCCTCTTCCTGCTCACTTTAGGTTCAGTTTGTGGTCTCTAGGTGCATGTCGGAGGTGGGCTGCTTGTTTAAGGGAAACGCTATATCCACCTGAAAAAGCTGCCACATCTACACAGAGTTCACCGCATTCAAGAACCTTTCCTAACAGCAGCGCTGTGTGACCCTGGGTCGGCAGAGGTACTTGCACGGGGACGTCTGAAGTTCAATGCAGTGACAGCAGGAATCATGTACCCCAGCAAAGGACACGTTCTTAATCTTTATCTGTGTTCCTGTCAGTAGGAACCCATTTGTACTGAAGAACTTTTGAAGATATTATTCGTTATGATTCAAACTGAATCAGGGTGAGACAGTATGTATTAGTGAAGGCTTTTATAAAGAGAGGAAACTTAGATGCTGTAGCAGGTTAATATTATTGATGAACTCCAGAAAGAAATATTGGATTATGCTTGTAATCTGATCTGTATCTGGGCATGACTGAGTTATGACTAGGGCATTGACTCCCTGCCTCTTGGTGGGTGGGGACTCACAGATAAAAGGCATGGCAAAGGACAGAGGCAGAGCTTTTTTTTTTTTTAAGATTTATTTATTTATTTAAATGCCCCCCCGCCCCCGGTTGTCTGTTCTCTGTGTCTATTTGCTGCGTCTTGTTTCTTTGTCCACTTCTGTTGACGTCATCGGCATGGGAAGTGTGGGCGGCGCCATTCCTGGGCAGGCTGCACTTTCTTTCGCGCTGGGCGGCTCTCCTTACGGGTGCACTCCTTGCCCGTGGGGCTCCCCTACGCGGGGGACACCCCTGCATAACGAGGCACTCCTTGCGCGCATCAGCACTGCACGTGGGCCAGCTCCACACGGGTCAAGGAGGCCCGGGGTTTGAACCGCGGACCTCCCATGTGGTAGACGGACGCCCTAACCACTGGGCCAAGTCCGTTTCCCAGAGTTAGAGCTTTTGATGTGAGGGTTTCTGATGTTGGAGTTTGATGCTAAAGACTTATGCTGGAGCCCTGGGAAGTAAATTCACAGAGGAAAGAGAAGCCAGCCCCAGGAAGAGAGGAACCCTGAGCCCAGAGGAAAGCAAGCCCCAGGGAACGTAGGAACCCAGGAAGCCTGAACCCTCACAGATGTCGGCAGCCATCTTGCTCTAAATAGACTTTGGTGAGGGAAGTAACTTATGCTTCATGGCCTGGTATCTGTCAGCTCCTACCCCAAATAAACACCCTTTATAAAAACCAACCAGTTTCTGGTATTTTGCATCAGCACCTCTTTGGCTGACGAATACAGACGTGGTCAGTCAGTAAAGACCAGAAACAAAAAAAAATCGAGAAGCCTGAAGGCAGAGAAAGCCATAGGAAGAAGCCCAGGACAGGCTAACGCATCAGCTAGGTCAGGGAACGGCGCCCAGTTGTTGGGTCAAGCAAGCACTGGGCTAACTGTAATACAAGGGCATGTCCTAGGCTTTAATCATGAGTTGATGGCTCAGAGGACTGGTTACATCTACAATCAACTAAGGAGATTGCAGTCAGCAATGAGTGACCTCTCATCTATCAGCCGAAGGCCTTAAAAGGGGGAGTGATTTCAGCATTCAGAGAGAATTCCCATGATACTTCAGACAGCCAGTGTCTCCTGAGGAGTTCACCAAGAAACTTCATCAGAGCCCCTGGTTTGCAGCCTGTCCTATATAATTTGGACTTGTGCATCCAAGTCCAAAGGGGGTGAAAGAATTTTATAAAACCTCATACTATGGACAGATCTCTCTGGTCAGTTTTGTTTCCCTAGAGAACGCTGAATAATGCAAAGCCTGAAGTCAGCGGGAACCAGAACTCTCCAGACTTTGGGGAGAGAGCATGGACTTGCTGATGCCTTGACCTGCGACTTCCAGACTTTGAAACCAGAGACAATGAATTCCTGTTAAGTCAACCAGCAGCCCTGGCAAATTAAGAGAGTTTTTTTGTGCAGAGAAGTAGGATGCTGCTATTACAGACACCTAAAACTGTGGAAGCGGCTTTTGAATTGAGTAATGAGTGGGGGCTGGAAGAATTTTAAGGTGCTCAATAGAAAAAGCCTAGATTGCTTTGAAGAGACTGGTGGTAGAGAAATGGACATTAAGGACAAGTCTGGTGAGGGTTCAGACATAAGTGAGAAAAAGTTTCTATGATCTCAGAGAATAGATACATTCATACACACACATACATACATTGTCATGAACAGAATGTTGGTAGAAATGTGGACATTAAAGGTAATTCTAATAAGGGCTTCAAAGGAAATAATGTGTTACTGGAAAGTGGAGGAGAGGCAGTTATAAAGTAGCCTTTTATAAAATAGCCTCTTGTAATAAAATAGCAGAGAACTTGGCAAAAATTGGGTTTTCACGTTGCATGGAAGGGAGAACTTATAAGGGTTAAACTTGGGTATTTACCTGAGGTGATTTCCAAGCAATGTGTGGGAGGTACAGCCTGCTTTCTCCTTGCAGCTTACAGTAAAATGTGACAGGAGAGGGATAAACTGAGGACTGAACTGTTAAGCAGAAAGGAACTAGTCTGATGGTGATGTGGAAAATTGTCAGCCTATCCAGCCAGTGTACTGCTCTGAGACTCTGGCCAGATGTGGCTCTGTCAGGACCCTCCTGCTAAGGTTGTGTCACCTCCTAGCTGATGAGGGCATCTGCATTTCTGTTCAAAAGCATAACACACCTGGTTTCACTATTTTAGGTCTGTGTGTTATTTAAGGTATTCTGATTGGGTTTGGGACATGAGAAGTAGAGAATGGTCCCTTTTGGGGCCCCGATAAGCCTGAGTCTATTTCACAGAGTTACACCCTAGAGAAGAGAAGCTTGATAAATGAGGATTCAAGAATCAGTATGAGGAAGGGGAGGATTGAGCCTGCCAACCCCAGCCCTTCATACTGACTTCTTCGCTATTTCCAAAGCAGTCCTGACAAAAACAGAAAGGAGCACCAAGGAGGCCTTATTCTCAGACCCTCATCAATTTACAGGGACTAAAACAAAGACTCGGCTGACCGACAAATTCCAACAGATTTTGTTTTCAGATGGGGAAAAAATTACTTTAGCTTTATTATATTAAATATACTATTTTAGTCCTCAAGAACTGGGCTTGGCAAACTACAACCAGGGGTCAAATTAGGCCAGCTGCCTGTTTATATAAATATAGTTTTACTGGAACTCAGCCATACTCATTAACTTACGTATGATCTATGGCTATAACTGAATAGCTGCAACAGAAATCCTAAAATATCTGCTAGCTAGCCCTTTGCAGAAAAGTGGCAACAAGCCTTGCTCTAGACCATTGAACTCACCTGAGCTTAAAAAAATACCAGACCCAGATCCTACTAATAGAAATTCTGATATAAGTTTCTGGGGCTGGGGCCTGGGCCTTTGTATTCTTTTCAAACGCTCCCCAGATGAGTTTATCACGCAGCTAGGGTTGAGAACCACTGATGACAGGGAACTCAAGCTTACGAATGGCATTCAAGCTAAAGTTTAAAAAGATAGGGCTTAAAAGCTCTAGGCTGGCTTTTCTCCCACCATTCAATTAACTCTGACCACCTTATCTAAATGCTGCATTTCGATCTCCTGTAAAAACCTAATTCTATAATAGCTTCAGAAAATTAAAGCCTAGAACAAAAAATTTTTTAAATGCTTTGGTGGGGGGCGGGGAGAGTAACCTGCAAAGTAGCTCCTTTCAAACAGTACAGATGAGTGTGGCAGTTTGAGATTCTTTATGAATCCCCAAAAGAGAGATTATGTTTGTAATCTGATCTGTTCCTCTGGGCGTGATGTCCTTTGTATTAGCTTCAGTGAGGGACCTCTCAGTTTACTTGATAAAATCAGTGTAGGGCTTCTGATGGGGCTACGTCAGTAACATGTAGCTCGGGATGAGTCCCTGTCCCTTTGGCCTATATAAATGGACACTCACTCAAGAAGACATACAGAAGGCAACAAAGGGAGAGAGCTCCGTGGATGCTGGGGGACAGAAAGCTCAAACAGCTAAAGCCCAGGGAGAGATGAGCCATTTGCCTGATAGTTTGCAGCTGATAAGGCCTGCATAAAAAACAGGCCCTATGCCAGACTGATATAGGAAGCCCTGAGAGATGAGTCCTATGCCAGCCTACAGGTGGGATCACAAGAAACTGGGTCCATAGAGTCTTAACAGGAAGAAGGAAGGAGATCACCCACCATCTTGCTTCAGCACGTGGCAACCAACTTTGGTGAGGAAGCACCCTTGAGTTGGACTCTTTAGGGCCTTGTAACTGTAAACTTTTGCCCCAAATAAATACCTTTATAAAAGTCAACAGATTTCTGGTACTTTGCATCAGCACCCATTTGGTGAATACAATGAAGAAGACTAATTTTATTTCTCTTCAACTTCTCTGACACATTCATATAGGAACTCTTCTGTTCCAAGTGGAAAAAGTGACCAAAAACAAACCCCAAAACCCTACCAAATATGTGATTTATGTTAATGTAAATCAGGGGAGGGTTAGAAGCATAATGTTACTCATCCTATTTCAAGATGATTCCAAGCCCATTGCAACACTGGGGAAAATACATATATACATTTATATAAGTACATGCTTTGTGGTAGTGGTAGCCTTACATGACACTGCTCTACTTTATAAATAGTTATTATCATAGGCAAACCCTGACCCTGACACTTTGCAAGAAGTTCAATGTGATTCCAGGGAAAACTAGAAGGGAAAAAGGCAGGGAAGAAAGGCAGATACCAGATAACAAGGAGTGATTAAGGGTAATCCCATGAGTCAACATTTCCAAACGTGTCTCTGACCAGGACACTTCTTCCTTGGGATGTCAGTATGTTATTTCTCAAAACATGGGTTCTGTGGTATATCAGTCAGCCAAAGGGGTGCTGATGCAAAATACCAGAAATTGATTGGTTTTTATAAAGGGTATTTATTTGGGGTAGGAGCTTACAGATACCAGGCCATAAAGCATAAGTTACTTCCCTCACCAAAGTCTATTTTCACGTGTTGGAGCAAGATGGCTGCCGAAGTCTGAGAGGGTTCAGCCTTCCTGGGATCCTCTGGGCTCAGCTCCTCTGTTTTCTCCACAAGGTCAGCTGTAGATTATCAGGCAAATGGCTCTGTCCTTTTCCCTGAGGCTCTAGCTTAAGGCTTCAGCAACAAACTCAACATCAAAACCCCAACATGGGGAAGCAGACTTGGCCCAGTGGTCTACCACATGGGAGGTCTGTGGTTGAAACCCCAGGCCTCCTTGACCCGTGTGGAGCGGGTCCATGCGCAGTGCTGATGCGGGCAAGGAGTGCACGGCCACGCAGGGGTGTCCCCCGTGTAGGGGACTCCCACACACAAGGAGTGTGCCCCGTAAGGAGAACTGCCCAGTGCAAAAGAAAGTGCAGCCTGCCCAGGAATGGTGCCGCACACACGGAGAGCTGACCCAACAAGATGACGCAACAAAAAGAAACACAGATTCCCATGCCGCTGACAACAACAGAAGCAGACGAAGAGCACGCAGCAAAAAGACACAGAGAACAGACAACTGGGGCTGGCGGGGGAAGCGGAGAGAAATAAATAAATAAATAAATAAATAAATAAATAAATAAATAAATCTTAAAAAAAAAAACTCCAACATTAACAACCCTCAACTCTGTCCTTTGCCATACCTTTTATATGTGAGTCCCCACCCACCAACGGGCCCAATCAAAGCCCTAATCATAACTCAGGCCCAGATACAGACCAGATTAGAAACATAATCCAGTATCTATTTTTGGGATTCAACCATAACAACCTGCTATAGTGGTCACGTATGTTTGAAAAACACTGGCCCAGACCTCTTTCCTGCCAGGAAATGTTAGTCTATCATGAGCTAAAGAACATGTGACTATGAAACCCAGGACATGCTGAAAGCATATTTGACTCTTAGTCACAGGGAATATCCAAACAGTCTAGTGTGCTTTGGACTCACTCTGAAAATGGTAGGAGAGGAGAGAGGGATAGTTGAACAACATAAGTAGACGAAAAGAATTGAGCAAGTGTACCTTTCTGAAAGAAAGACCACTCTTGCTTAACGAAAAACATTAAGCATTAGTCACGCAAATTCAGTAAAATGCTTACTTGACACCTGCATACCCCTCTGGAAACCTTCATATAATGTTCTGACATCATCATAGAAATACATCATGGGCTCATCATTGTCAAGTATCGCAGATCTTCGAGCACCATCACTTCCCTATTGCGAAAGACAGAGAAGGCAAGTTAGAAGCATTGGAAGTACAAAGCCTAACGTGCCCAGTGGAATCCCCACAATCCCTGCGACGGAGCGCAATGCGGAGGAAGAGTAGCTAGCTGCCCAGGGAACACCTGCTGAGTATGCTAATATAAATCAATCACCTACTTTCTCTAATGTTCTTATGGAGCTTTCTCCCCAGTTAAAAAAAATAAACTAATTTATTATTAATAAACTAATCACTCGTCACAATTATATTCTTCTATTCCTACAAGGTAAGATTCCTCCTGAGGCCAGCCCCCCTAGGTGGGCTGACTTAGTAAATAAAAGTTCAAATACCCCACTGGGGCAGGAATGGGGAAGGGAAGGGCAGTAAAAGCAGGACACCTGAGTATCAGTGGTTCCCAAAACTAGAACAGAGAAAGGAAGATTTAAGGTTGGGAGTTATTTTTGTGCTGCTCTCATCTTTCAAGGCAAAAGCAAATTAACATCCTTGAGGATTTCTTGGGTAAAAAGGCCAAGCTTTAAAAATTGCATTCTCATTCATCTATAAAATGGATATCTATAAGCAATTAACAGTTAAATACCCATCAGGTTATAACTATTTATTCCCTCAAAAGAGAGCAGGAAAAGGAGAGAAGATGATGGAGGAAACGGGAGGAAGGCAGAGAAAAAAGCAAGGAGTTTATAAAGAGACTGTGGAAGACTTGGCTGGATTTTTTAAAAAAGGTTTATTTATATATTTGTCCCCCCCCCCCCATGGCTTGTTCCTTTTCCTTTGCTGTCTCTTCTCTGTGTCCACTGACACAACGCTGTGCGTTTTTTCTGTATCTACGTGTCTCCCTTTTGTTGTGGCATCTTGCTGTGACAGCTCTCCGTGGCGCACGGGCCAGCTTTGCCTTCTACAAGGAGGCCCTGGGACACGAACCCAGGGCCTGACTTGGCTGGATTTTAATGCTACATCCATTTCTAGAGAGAACCACAGTCCTAAGTGGGGAAAACAGCATTTTTTTTTGCCCCTTCCAATACTCTCCTTGTGAAGTATGCCTCCAGCATGCTTCTCACTCCTGCCCAGACCAGCATTAACTGCTTCTTTTCACAAGCAGGCACAAAACCACTTTTCAACCCAGTGACCTCTAGGAGAGGATTTCTACTCCTACTCTCTGGTTCATTGGACTGACCCAGGTCAGCTAACAGGGAGGTGAGGATGGTCAACTACCACATCGGGGAACCAAGAGTGCCTACAACTCCAAGCAGGAGAATCCCATCCATCATCCATGTGGAATCTAAGTCCCCTCTCGATGTAGAGGTGGAGTGGACATCACCATCCCTGGGTCCTCAGGATGGAGGAATGAAATATGGATTCGAGTGGACTTACTGGTATTCTATTATACAACTACTGTGACTAGTAATGGAAGAAGTTGTAGCATTGAGGGGGAGAAAGTGTCCACAGTAGTTGGTGAGGGCAGGGAGAGGGAAGAAGAGATGTGATGTGGGGGCATTTTCGGGACTTGTAGTTGTTCTAAACGATATTGCAGGGATAGATACTGGGCATTATATATCCTACCATGACCCACTGTGTTGGTGAGCTTGCTGGCAAACAACATGCAGCCAGAATGGCCGCTAAGCATACACAACGGCTATCACAAAAGGCACCTCCCTTCTTCCTGGCCAGCTTCCCGCCAGAGAAGCCCGCGCGCGCCAACTTCAAAACTACCTCATCCCATCAAGTAGCTGCTTCATATTATCCCAATCCCCTTAGCCCATCTGTAATTGATGCATCACCTCAAGCCCCCACTCCTGCCTATATAAGCTGTACCACTTCCCCAATAAACCAGACCTGCGCCACGAGCCTGCGTCTCCAGGGTGGTTACTGTGTGTTTAACCTGGCTGTGTGGTACCGGAGCCCCGTCGTCACTCACAACCCGTTCGAGAAGTTTGCCTCACCAAGGCGAAAGCCGTCTAGCTAACGGCCCCAGGGGTAGCGCACAACTGGTGCCCTGAACAGGGACCCCCCACCTCGTCCGGACAGCAACCAGCGGGATCCGAAGCGATCCTCTTCGTATCGGTGAGTGAAGCTCAGAATGGGGAACTTAGCCTCTTCTGAGAACGCACTAGAAGCACGGGCGTTACATGCCCTATTAGCTAGCCGCCACCTTAAAATCACTAAAAAATACCTCCATCAGTATTCGGACCTTCTTGTCCGTTTTAACCGGTGGCTCTCCACTGCTGCAATATGGAATCCTGCCACTTGGGCTAAATTGCTCAGGTGAGTCAAATCCGCTAAGGTCCACGAAGGCAAAGCCTTCCCTCTTAGTCTCATACCCGCTCTTTTAGCTATTCACGGCTGCCTTACAGGCGCCCGCTGGACACTGGGTAAAACGCGGGAGCCTAACTCTCTCACTGCCACGCCTACTACACCTCCCTTTTCAGCTCCGCTTACTAACTCTCACTGCCGCGCCTCTACACCTCCTCTTTCAGCTCCACTTACTGCAATTGTCCTTAATCACCACCCATTCACTCCTCACTTCTTTCCAGTAAATTACCACAATGAGATTCTCCTCCCTTTTAGGCTCCTTAGTATCATAAAACCATTATTCACCTTTGTAAATCTGTTCAAGAATATAGTCTTAATAGCCCCTGTGCTCAGATGTTATTAAACAGCATTTCTCATGCTCACAATACACCTACTGATTGGAAAAGCCATTTCCCCAAGTGCTTTAAAACAGTCATTCCCCCAAGTGCTTTAAAAGGTGAGGAGCAATAAACCCTTCCAAAAGTTCAGGCTAGCCCCCCTACTTTGAACAATGTTTAACCATAACTAAACTAATAACAATGTTTCCAAGCACAAGCTTGCATGTTACAGGCAACATGGATTCCAGAAGAAATCTTAAGAAGTTATATTTAAAATGTGGTATAATGGACAGCTTAGAAGCAGCTATACCAAGAAAGTAAGAATTATGAGTTAATTGTAAACTGTATGTTTCTGTTACTGTGTTGTGATTGTTCTGTGTTTGTCTGTTCATTCAATGTCAGTGTATATTTTGATAACTCCAGATGGTAATATAAATTACTAAAAATTTATAAAAGAGCTCTATTCAAATGGCCAAAAATTAAATAAGCGCTTATGTTAATACTTAAGTTTAAATGTTAATAAGATCTCTACAATGATAAAAATCATAAGTCTTGATTAACAAAATTACTATAAGTCTTTTTATAAAAAGTTGTTCTTGCCTAGATTGAAATAAGTAACTTATTTTTCTTCACAGGATAATATGAAGGATGTAAAACTTAAATGAATATTTGGTTAAAAGTTTGTGAAAATGCTAACTGAAATTTAATAAGTTTTTGTAAAAAGGTGTGTATTGTCCTAAAGTAGGATGGCTAATTTTCATAAACTCTTGGAACTTAAATACATGTGGCAAGTTATAGAAAGTATTGTGGTAACTTTAAGTAAAGAAATGTGTTCTGTAAAGGTAAAATTTGTCTTAAAATAATATAATTATAGTCTATATGGTTATAAATAATTATAAGAAGTTTTATAAAGCATTGTTTAAATTCAAGTGTTTAAACAAACCTGAATTAATGATAATAATAATAATAATAAAAGGTAATTTTATAACAAAAAAGCTTGGCTGCAGCCAGCCTCCCTTCACAACTTGCTTCTAGAAAACTGTTTCTGATATTGCATGCTACTAAGTATTTAAAGAAAAGTTCATTATTTTAATAAGCTTGTTTAATGTTCATGGTATTATGTTATAAGAAGTTTCCTTGATAACTTTGTATGTAGGCTATATGGAATGTGTTTTTATTGTTAAGGAAACAGAAGATAATTTTGTCCTAAGATAAAATGATTGATTATTGGAGAGAATAGAGTGTGGGACAAAACCTGGGTGAATACTGGAAGTGCAGAAGGTTGGTGGAAAAGGAATTTTTATAGTTAAAGTTAAATAAAATTTAATGGGCCTATCTATAAAATTTTAAAGGCTTTAATATCAAGTACTATGCTAATGCAAAGTTAAAAATTTTGTTCTTTCTCAAGGCCTCTCAAATCAATCTGTTTTAGTACAAGTTTTTATCCTCAATAATCAGTATACAAAGAAAGTCTGCTTTATCAAAATAGCTTCTTGTGCTTCTTGCGCTATCTCTTTTAAAGGAACATAATGTTCAAAACTGCTTTCTCAAAACCTAATCCTGAACGGTAGCCTTTTATTCCAAACTAATTATAAGAGATTTGTTCTTTTACCTCGAAAGAAAAATTAAAGTAATAATTGAGTTCATTTAATATGCTATAAGTTAAATAAAAGGTGTTTTAAAGTATTATAAAATTAACAAGTTTTTTCTTTCCTTAAACTCTCTATTAATTAAAGTCGTATGAATAAAAGGTTACTATGAATGCTTAAAAGTGTATAAAGTTACCAATATTTCAGCATAATATTAAAGAGACGTTCAATGTGGTTATTTATGGTTTTAATTATTATAAAAGAGTATGGAGTATGTGTCACAGAAACAACCTCTTATCATAGATTAAAGTAACAACACTGTAGTATGCAGCAATCCCAAACACTGCTAGTTTGTTGCAAAAAGTTAAAGTCCAGCTGTATCGCTATCACTTTGTTTTAAAACTTGCTAAGACTTTCTTTAGTGTCTTCTTAGACAAATCAAGCCAGCTGCATTCCTCTATCTGTAAAAAATCCAACAATAAACTTTTGCAGTGCTTTTCAGGGCTATATGCATAGCCCAACCATCCTGTACAGTATTTACTGATAGTAATAGTAATGGAAAAGCAGCATACGTTACTTCTCAAAAAGACCAGGTTTGACAAACTCCTTATTTGTCTGCTCAATGCACAGAGCTTTCAGCCGTCATTAAAGTTTTACAAATGTTTTAAGAGCCCTTGAACATTTTCTCTGACTCTAAATATGTAAGTCTTACTGTCAAGCATATTAAAACAGCTCATATCTTTGCTACTGATGAGTTATCTCAACTTTTCACTGACTTGCAACATCTCATCAGGTTAAAACAGCATCCTATTTACGTTACTCACATAAGCTCTCATACCTCTTTGCCTAGTCCTATGACAGCAAATAATGCTCAAGCTGGTTTATTAGTAGGGTGTTTACAAAGTGCTCATGATTACCATGCTTTAACTCATATAATGCTAAAGGCCTGCGAAATAAACATCAAAAGTTAACAAAACTACAGGCACAAGAAATTATTTGCACTTGTCCTACTTGTGGACCACTAATAGCGGTGCCTTTTCAAGCTGAAACTAATCCCAGAGGCCTGACTCCTACTCAATTTTGGCAGATGGATGTTACTCACATACCATCCTTTGGTAAACTACAATATGTTCATGTTTATATTAACACTTATTCTCATTTTATGTGGGCTACTGCTCAAAGTAGGGAATGGTTTCATCATGTTCGTTCACATCTATAGTCTGCTTTTGCTGTAATGGGATGCCCTCTAAAAATTAATAATACACCGCCTTACATTAGTAAATCCTTTGAATCTTTCCTTTTAAAATATGGTATTCAATATGTTGCTAATATTCCTTATAATCCTACAGGTCAAGCCATAGTTGAATGCAGCCATCATACCCTAAAAATTATGCTTTTAAAATAAAAAGGGGGAGATAATGGTATTATGACACCAAAAGATTAATTAGCAAAAGCTTTATTTACTTTACATTTTCTTAATGTTTATAATTCATTAACACCTGCGGAATGTCACTCTGGAAAATGTCAAACATCTACAGTAGACACAGGAAATGAAGATCAGCCAATATTCTAGAAAGATATTTTAAGCAATGTGTGGAAAAAAGGCAGGATTATAGTAAGGGGGTGAGGCTATGCTCTTATCATTTCAGAAAATGGAGAACAAATTTAGTTATCTGCGAAAAGGATTAAACTCCAGAATGAAGAGATGGAGTCTCCTACAACTTCTGATGATGGTGATCGTAAGTAATAAGGAAGCTGCCAGTAATTACACTTATTAGGCCTATATACCTAACCCCCCATTACTTAGAGTGTTAACCTGGAAAAGTCCATTCTTTCATATATATCTGAATAAAACCCATATATTCCCTATACCAATTGATAATAGATTGCCAATTAAACCCTATAAAGAAAGACAAAGAATCGATAATCTCATATTACCATTTGATTATCGACCCTTATGCATTAGTAACCATCCTTCCTGTATGTAGGTTAAAAATCAGGCCATAATTATCTTCAAAAGTAATAATACTCAGCTTATTGTGACTTTGTTTCCCTCTTACAATTTAATCATAACCAAGAATCCTACTTATGATTGTGGAAAATTAACTATAACCCAAAAATGCTCTATTCTATAAAAATGAGGCCTTGCATCCTAGTAGCCAGTACCCCGCAACTAACATACTATGGAGAAGGCAAACTGAAAATTTTACTATCCCCATCTGTGTCAAAGAGAGCCGCCTTCCTCCCTATATTGGTAAAAAATTAGCCTCACAGGTTCACTGACAGCGCCTATGCCGCCAATGCCGTTCGAATACTGCCCTATGCAACCCTAAAGGCTAAGCCCAGTTTGTTCATTGATAGCACCCTTTTAGCGCTACAACTCCTCCTCGAAAATCGTACAGTTCCTTGGTATATCCAGCATATCCGTTCACACACTGGATTACCTGGAGCACTAGTAGAAGGAAACAACCTTGCTGACTCCTCTCTCACTGTTTCCATACTCTCTACCTCCTCAGATCAAGCCAGGCTCCTACATGCAAAATTCCACATGTCAGCTCACTCCCTCCATCACCTTTTTCCCAGCATCACTCAAGCCCAGTGTAAGCACCTCACACGTGAGTGCAAACACTGCGCACCTTTCCTTCCTATAGGCCCCTTACAGCCCCAAGGAGTTAATCCACGGGGCCTCCGTCCAAACGCACTGTGGCAAATGGACATCACACATGTCCCCTCGTTTGGCTGCTATAAATTTGTCCATGTGATAGTAGACACATTCTCCAAATTTCTCTTCACCACTGCTTTATCTGGAGAAAAAGCAAAAAAAAAAAAAAAAAAAAAAGTTATAACAGCCTGCCTTCAAGCCTTTAATCAAATGGGTATCCCTTGGACTATAAAAACAGATAATGGACCCTGCTTTCAGTCCAAAACTTTTAAACAATTTTGCCATGACTGGAACATTCAACACAAAACAGGAATCCCTTATAACCCACAAGGACAGGCCCTAGTTGAGCGATCTAATGTGCTCCTCAAAAATACAATCAAGAAACTTTCAGGGGAGTTCCCCACAGCAACCCCCTGAGATTTGCTCAACAGAACCCTAGTCACTATCAACTTCCTTACCTTTGACAAAAATCATACTACTCCAGCAACCTGGCATTGGGGAGGCCTAAGACTAGCCCCCACGCCGGTCCCCCTTGTTATGTGGAAAGACCCCCTCACTAACATATGGAAAGGTCTCCACCCTCTACTAACACAAGGACAAGGATTTGCTTGTATCTTTCCAGAAAAAAAGCAATTAAACAAGCAACTGCTAGTATATAATCCCCCTTCTTGGGTCACAATTCTCAATAATACCGTCTCTCTCCTTAATCGATCTGGAATTGCCAATATTTCTCATTGCTTCCTGTGCGCCTCCCTCCAGCATCCCCTACTAGCGGCTGTCCCTGTTTCTACCTCCAACTATTCCGACTATTCCTCAGCAACATCCGGCAACCTCTCTTCCCCCCTTACACATATCCCCCCCTTGGAGCAGCCCTGCTTCCACACCAGCCATACCTCCTTCTCTCCCACCTGCACAACAAACATTTCCTTTACAGGTACCATCCAGCTCTCAAGAGGCCTCTTTGTTTTTGGTGCAATCAAACAATCACACCCTTGATTAATTCCACCACTCCCGGTCCCTGTATTCCTGTAGTCATTGTCCCGCAGTTTATACTACATACAGAGTCCGAAGCTTCCCAGCTGCTCTCTTTATTCCGTAGCAAGCGAGCCGCCTTCCTTCCCCTTCTGGTAGGAGCCAGCCTTACCTCCTCCCTTGTAGCTGTTGGACTTGCCGGTGGCGCCTTAGCACACACTGTTATCATTACCGGTAATTTTAAAGAATCAGTACAAATAGCCCTTGATTCCACAACTGCCTCCCTTCAAGCTCTTCAAGAGCAACTCACCTCCCTAGCCAGCGTAACCCTCCAAAACCGCAGGGCCCTAGACTTACTTACAGCTGAAAAAGGAGGAACGTGCTTAAACCTTCAAGAAGAATGCTGTTTCTATATTAATAGCTCTGGTATAGTAGAACAAAATATCCAAATATTAAAAGACCTGCGTAAAAATTTAACTAAAACTCAATCATTCAGTCCCCCATTCATGAATTGGCTCTCCTCCCCCCTTGTACAGTGGCTTACACCACTTATTGGTCCAGATGATAATCATCTGTGTTGTGTTTGTAGCTCCTTGTCTCATTAAGTGGCTACAGAGAAGAATAGAAAACATTTCAGCCTTCACCATTTATTCACTTCAGCTTCGTCAGTACCAACCGCTCATGCAAGAAGAAACACAAGAACCTGAAGCCACTGCCGTGTAGCCGTGTAGCTGCGCACAGCCACCTTCCCTCCAGCCACAAAGCTCAGTTGGCAGCAAGAGACGGGTAAGACCTCCAGAGGGAGGCTACCTAAGACAGGCGCAACTGCGAGGCATAAATGACTTGTAACTGGTAGCCAAAGACGGGTAAGATTCTCAAGGGAGAACAACCTAAGACAGGCACAGTTATTGCAGTCTTGAAATAAAACAAAAACGGAGGTATTGTTGGTGAGCTTGCTGGCAAACAACATGCAGCCAGAATAGCCGCTAAGCATACAGAATGGCTATCACAAAAGGCACCTTCCTTCTTCCTGGCCAACTTCAAAACTACCTCATCCCATCAAGTAGCTGCTTCATATTATCCCACTCCCCTTAGCCCATCTGTAATTGACACGTCACCTCAGGCCCCCACCCCTGCCTATATAAGCTGTGCCCCTTCCCCAATAAATCAGACCTGAGCCACGAGCCTGCGTCTCCGGGGTGGTTACTGTGTGTTTAACCTGGCTGTGTGGTACCGGGGCCCGTCGTCACTCACAACCCGTTCGAGAAGTTCGCCTCACCGAGGCGAAAGCCGTCTAGCTAACGGCCGCAGGGGTAGCCCACACCACTGAATGTACTGGGGGACAGTGTAAACCACAATGTAAACTATACTCCATGCGGTGCAGCAGTGCTCCAAAATGTATTCACCAAATGCAATGAAGGTGCCACAATGATGAAAGGTTGTTGATGTGGGAGGAGTGGGGGGGGGGGGATATGTGGGAAGCTCTTATGTTTTTTAATGTAACATTTTTTTTGTGATCTATGTATCTTCAAAAAAATACAATAAAAAATGATGTGGGTGGGGGGTGGGGAGTGGCGTATATGGGAACCTCTTATGTTTTGTAATGCAACATTTTGTGACCTATAACTTTTAAAAAGATAATTAAAAAATAAAAATAAAAAATATATATAAAAAAGAGAGGATTTCTAGCCATCAATTCCTATATCTAGCAGCCCTGGATCTTTGATTTATAAAAGCAGGGCATTAAGGGCCAGCCTATGGGCACCCTGGGTTCACCCACTTGCCCATAATTTCTAAATTACAATGGCACTTGGATAGGATATTTTAAAAATACCTAGACTCCTCCAATTGCTGAACAACAAATGTTACAGGGTAGCAAGGAACCCTGAGGTTTTGATCCACGCTCATTATTTGACTAGCTACCTCCCCAAACCTTGTCCTTCAGATGCTGCAAAGTGAGCAAAGAAAGCAAAGAACTATCTCCGTGGCAATCATTGCAGGGTTTTGCAATCTGAGTGCAGGAAAGAGAGAAAGTAGCTTTCCAGTTGAGAAATGCAGCCTCAGGGGCAGGATTTCTCCTCTCAGTCACACATGTAAAATGTGGTGGAATGGGAGATGCCCCCTTCCACTCAGGTGCACCCTAAAATGTCTGCCTCAGTGGGACATCTGGGCATGTGAGACTTGCTTTGCCGTCCACAAGCAGGTTGCAAATCTGCCCACACATCATAAATCATTTTTTAGGAGCCAGGGTCCAGATCACCAGAGGCAGGCTAGGTTTTCTGGATCTTCAACACTTTCCTCTAAGTCTCAGAATCTTTTTTCTTTTTATTTCTGCTTTATTCTCCAGTTCCTAACTTCCCGAGTGCCCCACAAACTGAATCAGAGGCTCTGTCTAAGGGAGAAGGGAGGCTGCCACAGTACTTAGTAAAACGTAGTTCTGAGCTGTCCCCTACACATCCAGCTCACGGTCAGGAAAACTCAGCCAGCCATGGGAGAGAAGATATCACCCTCCCACCCGAGGGAAAGGGGAGAAGGCTCAGAGTTACAAGGTACCCAAGTGCCCACAAACGCATGCTGGCACAGCAAGACAAGGCTGCCTGCAGAATGTGTGTTTTTTTCTTTGAGAAGTTGTGGGTTTACAGAAAAAACATGCACAAAACACAGGATTCCCATATACCACCCTATTACTTGAGTTGGTGTGGGGCGTTTGTTACAACTAACGATGGTGCATTTTTATCGCGGTGCTGTTGCCGGAGCCCGTGGCTGGACTTAGGGTCCCTGTGTGGTGCAGTTCTGCGCCTTTTCTCTGCCTACAGAATCTGCAGGCCAGCCGTTTAGGACACACAGGGCAGTCTGCTTCCCTTCTGACGAGCCTGAAGGGAACCACATTTCTATTTCTTATCCTTAATGTTGGCCTTTCGGACACTGTGTGAAGCACGGATTTTGTCCAGAGGCACAGAAAGCCTACATTTGTTATTTTTTACTTGGCACAGTTGGCCTTGTTTGGAGGAGGCTGTTTTTAACACCTATTATAGCATATGTCCTTGTCATTTATGTGCACAAATGTTCCCTGCATAATGAAACCGGGGAGAAGTTCCATAATCTGTACAAAATCAAATTGTTTTCCTTATCAACTTTTACTGGTTTCAGACCCGGGAGTAAATTGTTTTATTTTTAAAAACAACCAACCTCAAATGTGTTTTTCTTTTCTTTTTTCCTTTGGAATCCTAAAGGCAGCTACTTAATGCTGACATGGACCAGGTCTTAGCACAAAGATTAGAAACTCTACCGTCAGTTTTCGGTCGTGCTCCCCTAACCTTCCAGCACCCCACTCAACAGCTGCTCCTCCTTTCTCACAGGTCCACGTTTACACCTAATTCAAATCACTAGCCATTTTCAAGAAGTGTTCTAAGTTAGCAGACAGGTCTACCAACACACATGTATTTGGTAAGAAAATGTGATTTAGCAAGAAAATGTAATTTCTAAATCTAAAACCTTCACTTTTAGAAAAGGTACTATAAATTACTTTAAGGTATGAAAATGCTGATATTTACAAACTGCCAGAAGAATATTTTTAAAGAAAACCACTTTCTCCATCCCACCCACCCTGCCCCAACTACTAGGAATGTTTGCTGAAAATGCTCTCAACTGTTATAACATTTTTCATGAAAACATGTTCAAACATTTTCCAGGTACCAGATCACAGCAACATTTCTGGGGGAAAAAAATCAGATGACCAAATATTTGCACACATATTTATTTTACCACTTACACAATTATTTTGCCAGGACCAGGGAAGAACATGCCTTGGGGAATGGTGAATGGGAAGCTGTAATTTACAAATGGTAAGTAAATGAATGTAAATGCCTAAAAAAAAAAAAAGTCAAGATATGAGGATCACTGACAGCTATGAGGCCAGAGTATCAAACTAGCAGATTCTTCCAAAGTCTCACACGCATGTCTGAAGTGTTCCAAGCTCCCCAGAGAGGAGAGTTGTTTATCTACAGATAACTGTAGAAAACAACCAGATGCTACAACTGTTCCCAACAGCTTAGCTTTCTCTTAGTTCTCATCTACCACCTTCCCCTTGGCTCAGATTTGTGTGTCTAATGCCTCCATCTTACGGTGAAGAGGGCTTTGCCACGCCTTCCCCAGACCACTCAGCTGGTGCCAGAGTGAATGACGGCACCGTGGGACCCGTCCTGGACAACCTCTTCTCCTGCCCCTCCCAGAGGCTTCCACTCAGGACCAACCTAAAATGTCTGCCTTACAAGCTGAATTGATGCTGCTCGACTCCCAAAAGTTCCTCCACTCAGGGTCAGCCCCAGCCAACCAAATCCAGAAGGCCACTGCCACGCTTCGTGTCCCTACTCTCATTACCACGGAGGTCTGCACTGACATTTTATCCAAAAAGCATGATGTGAGTTTTAATAAGAACATACAAATCCACGACCCCACTCTCTTTTCTTGCAGAAACTGCTATGCCAGTTTACAAGTGGGCCTCTTTTTTTAATTTTTCAAATACAATTTTACTGAGGTATATCATTTATACATGCATATATATAAACAATAAGTACGCAGTAAAAGTTGGGAACGTAACATTTTACAGGGTTCCTATCACCCATCACCACCATCTCGCCTTGTTGTGAAGCATTTGCTACAAACTATGAAAGAGCACTGTCAAAACAGTACTAGCAACGAGAGCCCTAGCTTACACTGGGTGCATTTTCCCCTCACCCACCCAATTATTAACACCCTGGATTGGTATTATGTATTTGCTAGAGTTCGTGAGAGAACATTCTCATCTTCATTCCATCTCCACCCCACGAGTCACTGTGTTTTACAGTCCTATGCCCTGTACAGTCCACTCAAAGTGTACACTCAGGGGCTCTAATTTTCACCAGAGTTGTGCTGTCATCACCTCAGCCAATACTAGAATATTTTCATTACCACGAGTGGGCCTTTGTACAGGCATACATGTAGGAACTGTAACTGTGGAAATGAGTAACATGAGAAATCCTACTTAGGAAGAGGCTCCACAGACACCCTCCAGATGTGGACTTAGAATTCTGGTCCTTGCTTCAGTACGTATGTGAGCTGGGATGTCCAAGAAGTGTATGTGCAAGCCACAGCACTGCAAAGGCCTCCAGGGGAGTGTGACTTCTGAGCTTTAAAGTCACACTGTCTATTGAGCATTGCCTCCATAGGCCAGATATGCCAAATTTAGTCTGCTTCTTTCAAATTCTTACCTGAGAATGAACCCCAGTTCCAGTTTTATGGCCTGAAAACAAGATGCTTGCATTACTCTTAGTTTAAGGATTGCTATAATCTGCAAGGGAAAGGGGTCCCGAAGCAGTATGTCCCGCGTCTATAGGCCCCGTGCGGACAGTGGCCTTCCTGCCCTAGCACAGTGTACATCACACGGCAGATGCTCCACAAATGAACACACACCAACACCACTTTTGTGACGTGAAGAGAATTAAATGCAAAGCATCACACCCTCCACATGAGACTTTCTTGATCACCGGATTAAAATGCTAAAGTCACTTGCCCTATATATCCCAACATGTTGATCCAAACATGTTACAAGTTTCAACCTTTCCTGCAAAAGGATCATCCAGCCAGCATTTGCCCCAAAAGGTCATATAATTCTGATGAGGATCTATATCAGAACTCTCAATTCTGTTCCATTGGTCAGGGTGTCTATCCTGTAGCTGCTGGGGGTAGGGAGTGGGAGGAAGAAATGTGATGTGGGGCATATCCAGGACTTGGAGTTGTCCTGGGTGGTGCTGCACGGACAGTTACTGGACATTGTATGGGCTGCCATGGCCCACTGGGTGGACTGGGGGAGAGTGTGGGCTATGGTGTGGACCATTGACCATGTGGTGCAGTAGTGCTCAGAGATGTATTCACCAAGTGCAATGAATGTCTCATGATGATGGAGGAGGTTGTGGTTATGGGGGGAGGAGTGGAGTGAGGGGGGTGGGGGGTATATGGGGACATCATATTTTTTGAATGTAACATTTAAAAACATAAAGACAAAAAATAATAATAATTCTGATGAGGAAGCAAGGAACTTGGAGATAAGATGAGTTAGAACTGGTTTCACATGAAAGGATATACCACCTAGAACCAAGGCCTAGTAGCAATTTAAACTGTGAATTTGCTATTGACTAACAGGTTTAGTAAACTTTTTTTTCATTTAAAAACAACTTTATTGAAGTATGTCATTCATACAGGAACACATAAACAGTAAGTGTTTAGTAAATGTTGTGGTCTTATAAAACAAACATGCATAACACAATACATTACCCAACCACCAATACCTTGCATTGCTGTGAAACATTTGCAACAAATTATGAAAGAGAGTACTACTAACTATAGCCCATATCTTTCATTTGGTGTATTTTTCCCCCAAACCACCCTATTTTCCCATAAACCATCCAATCAATGGCACTTGGTATAATTACAGAGTTGCACATTCATCACCTGGAAGTAAATTTTAATCCAAGTTCTGATATTCTTACAATGAAGCCTTAGAAAGGTGAAGGACTTGAAGGTCTAAAAAAAAGTTTACTGTCTATAATTTACTTTCACTAATATTAAAAAAACAACTTGAGTTTTCATTTAGGTACCTTATAACCTAGTAGTAATTGTCAAAAATCTTCCCTTCCTGCATAGAGATGTAAGCCCTGCAATGCCCACGCTGCACCACTCACCAATTGCAGGGGTTCACAGGTTCTTTCCACCACCTCCTGCAACCATGACAATGGTTCTCGCCCAGACTTCGTGATGGTCTGAACCCTGCTTGGTGGGCCCATAACCTCACAGCACCAGGTTCTACTCCACTCCAATCTATCCCTGACCTAGTGCAGGGGAGGGCATGAGGGAGGGCCAGAAGCTCGCCAGAATTCAGCTTCTGCCGCTGCTTCTGGACCGGCCCAGCTTTTGACAGCTCTCTATCCCCTTATGCACTTTGCCGTCCCCACCTGCGGGGAGCTTCCAATCCTCTATCCCACCTGAGTGCAGAATCTTGGGCTGTTTATCGTACTGGTCCCTTTTTTCCTTCTACTTCCACCCACCACTGGGATCTACCTTTGGATTCAGGTGCTCACATATCCATTTTCAGAAGGACCAGCTCCTGAATTCAAAGCTCTATGCAGTGACTTTTCAAATTTGGACAGATCCAAATTCTCCTTATCATCCTTAGGCACCCTGTCTCACCCCGCAGAATCCTAGTTATAATAGGATTTTCAACTACTGTAATGAAGGGAGCAGAACAAAGTTCTAGGTCGTCCACTAACTGGCATCATTTCTCCTCCTTGTACCCAGTTTTCTCCTGTGTGGGACAGGAAGGTTAAAAGAGAAGACCTGTAAAGACGAGGAAAATTAATGCTTCTGAACCCTTAGGTCTGGGCTGAGCAGACCCTCTGCACGTATCTTCTTTGGTCCTCTCAACAACCCCAGAGAGGAAAGGTGCCTTCACGTCTGTTCTCCAGACGGGGATCAGAAGGTCTGTAAAGCCAAGGGAATTTGCTCGAGGCTGTTGGGCATAGCCAGGGAGCCAGGTCCCGCCCCTGCCCCCTCTCTCTGCCCCCCTGGCCCTTTGGGCTCTAAGCCGCTCTCCCACCTCCCATAACTGCAACCCCCGAGGGAGGGGCCCTGACCAGTCCCAAATAGTTGCAGGTCAGTCCAGTGAAGAGCATCTCCCCCAGTGGCACATGGAGAGCTCAGTCTCAAAGAACAGGCTGAGAGCAGCTAGAACTGGAGAGCTTTCATATTACTTGGGAAAATTGATTTTTTTAAAAATTGCTTCCATCCATTGTTCAAAGCTGCAGAGCAGCAGCAGCAAAACCTCTAGGATGCAAGTTCCTCCCCGACGCACAGGGAAGGGCTGGCTCTCAGGTGTCCGCGGCAGCTTGATGAGCTGCAAATGCAGACACAGGGACAAGGGTACCTAAACAGGGTCCTGAGAAACCAGGCTGGAGAACAGAGGAGCAACACTTGCCATTCTGGATTCTGTTCCTCACTCTAGCTTCTCCGTCCCATTCAACTAGCTCTGTCTTCACTGACGGCCTTTCCTGCAAGATGACAGGCCTATAGGATAAGCACCAACCATCTGCTTTACTAGCCAACTTTTAAAAGGAATTTGGAAGCTGTAACGTATACATATGAAAAATAAAGCGCAGCTGGGAAACAGCCGTTGTAGTAGTGAGGAGATGCAGCCAAACCAAAACGCGTGAGCTCCTCTCATTTTAAGACCTGTACAAAGTGGACGGGAAAGAGCAGCGCAGTCCAATGGTGCGTGTGTGTGAGACAGGATGGTGGTCGTGAGCACGGGGACTGCCAAACGGCGTTTCCTTGTTTCAAAGCAGGAACAAAGGGAAATTTTATTCTGGCAATCAGCCCTAGGACAGTGCCAGATATACAGGCTCCTGATCAATACTTAATGAAATGAATTAAGGTCATCTTCCCGTCCTAGAAGCCTACACGACAACGCTGGTCAGAAGAAAGTGAGCATCTCTAACGACCAAGCACTCTGGAGCTAATCTCATGTATTCGCAATTTTAAGTTCCTTTTTTCAAAAAGGGAAAGGAAGTTTGGCATCTATACCTAAGACCAACAGATTCTGAAAATGATAGCAACAGCTACTTCTAGAAATAAAGAGGAAAATCAGGAAGGCTACCTACCGGGAACTGGAATTACGAGTGATTTTAATTTTCTTTTTGCTTATCTATAGTTTTACATTGTTCTACAGAGAATATGTAGACTGTCTTATTACTAAGACTTAATGACTTTATGCTAAACTTTAAAATCACATAGTAAACTGCCCCACAATTACTCATATAATAGGAATAAGGCATTTTTTAAAAGTTACTGCCAAATTAAAGTTGCCTTCACTCTACATTTGCCAACAATTCTTTTCAGAGCTCCGGCAATGCTCCGGCAGATACACACCAAGTGCTCTGCCAGGAGAGAAAGTGTGCTCAAGCCTCTTACAGAACTATTAGAATAAGTTAAGCTCTACTCATCGTTGACATGTGATTTACTAAGGTGATACTTTGTCACCTTTACCTTCTAAAAAGAAAAAAAGTCTAAGGCCAACTTCCCACAACAGTAACTCAGGGGTTATATTTTTACATTTGGTATGCATTAGACTGACATATCTTTTATATATGCTGAGAGTTTCAAAGAATCCAAGACAAAGAACAAGACAAGGAACTGAAATACCACGAATAACAGAAAGCTATTAACAGGACAATATTTATTTCAAAAGGCAGCCACACGCTCCTCTTTGTGGGAACTGGTCTAGGAAAAAGTGGGGAGACCTTGCATCTCCACATCTATACAGCAGTACAGGGGACGAGTCTCCACTTCATGACACTTTGATTCTTCTGTGCGTATGTGGAAAATGAGAAATACCGAAAATTAATTCTGACACAGGTAGGAGGAAGCCAGTAACCCAACCCCTCACGTTTTCCAGAGGGGCTGGATTTGTCATTCAGATTAACCAAATCACAAATGCCACAAATAAATGTTAAATTATAAGAATATAATGAATAAACATTCAGATCTTAATAAAATCTGTAGCATTTTTAAACTTACCATTACACTAAATAACCTATGCAGAGTTTTGGGGTACAATGCCAAGAAGGTACCAATAGTACGAAGTAGATACAAAGCATTTTAAGAACTTTCAAAGTGCTCTACACGGACACAGGGCACACACGAAAAGGCAACGAGCTATAAGGAAACCTGGTGCAACCCTTGAGCATTTGTGCTCTGAATTCTCAGTCTCTTCTGAGCCATCATGTCAATCTGGATTCAGGGGGAGAAAAGAGGATGAGAAGGGAAGGGAGACGGAGCAGGGCACTAAGAAAGAATCTTCCTGAAAGGGTTTTAAGGTTTCCCAACGCCATCCCACCCACAAAGCCCTAATTAGGGCACCTAGTTCTGGATTAACTTTCTAAACTATGAGAAGACAACCTTTAGTTTGCCCAAGTGTTACACAACCCAGACACTCAACAATTCACCTTTGCCCGTTTCTTCATCTCCTACCCTAATTTCTGCAACCATGTTTTTCTGTCAAGTTCCCAGTTCGGCCTCATCCCATGGGTAACCCCAGAGTCCCTCTCAACAGCTGGGGACCTGTTCGAAAGTATCAGATATGCCACAAGGCAAATCTTTCCTTCTCTAACACTTGTTTAACAACTCTCCTGCCCCTATGAGGGCAGGACTCTGTGTCTCGTCTCCCGTCCTGGAATCCTCTGGTCTACTACAATGTGATTTCTGGAATGAGTGGCAGGGAGACTGTGGACAGACACCCAACCAACATGACCTCACCGCCCTGCGCCCAGGATTTTGGCCTCTACCTCCATTTATGGTCATCAACAATTTGGGTTTGTTGCCTGCCTTTCTGATTACAGAGCGCTCTCGTGAACACGTATTTAACCACAGCTGTGATCGCCATCGGTGCTGCATCTGGTGGGATTTGATTCGTCGGGGCGATGCAGAGAACACCCCCAGGCAGGCCAGCCCCTGCACTTACGGGCACTTCCACAGACTGCATGGAGAGGTCGCATGGCGGCTTCAGGGCTTTGGGCCTCGTGGCGTACCAGAAAGTGGTGAGGGCTGCAAAAGCGCCAACGCCCACGAGCGTGTTGCTCGGAAGAGTGCGGAGGTACTGTCGGAAGTCACCCAGCTCCGGCATTCGGAAGTACCGCAGCAACTCGTGGGCTTCCATCGTCCGGGCCAGGGGCTCTCTAAGCGGGATTCTGTTGGAAGAGAAAAACGTCACATTCTTCCTAGGCAGGGCATGTTCTCAGGACGTCCCAAAGTCAGCCACCTCACGCACGGCTGGCCGGCCAAGCAAGGCAGGAAAGCCACGGTCCAGCGGTCCCCGTCACTCTGCCTGTCAAGTTCCCTTCATTCTAAAAACATCTTAGGAGTCCGTTTACGCTCTACTTCTCTATTATCTTGGGTGAAGCGGTCATTAACTACATTAGAAATCATTCATAAAGAATTCTTGCCATACTGTTGATGTAAGTGGACTAAGCTACCCAGGTCTTCCCTGATGTGTCCGTCCCCTCCACATGAACAAATACCCTCATCGTGGCCACCAGCGGTAACAGGGAAGAAGCACAAGCCCAAACCACCTCAGGGCCTTAAGTTTTCACTTCTCCCCACGGATCACAGCACACGTTCTCCCGCTGGTAGACCAGGCCAGTCTAAGCTCAATGTGTCTTCCCCAGCCTTTCCCTCCCACTAAGGCAGGAATATCAATGCCAGGAAACCTAAAGGTGACTACTCTGATAAAAATGATTTTTGTTTATGTTCCCCTAGCTGTTACAGCTGAAAACATTTTACTTGGTTTACATAAATTTTTAATCAACTACCAGATCTCTAGAAAGAGATTATAGCATACTATTTGAGAAAGAGTACAGAATAATATTTAAGATCCCAGATTCTCGAGCCAAATCCTGCCTCTCCAGCTCATCAGCTGTAGGATTTTGGGTAAATTACATCACCTCTCAGTGCCTCAGTTTCCTCATTTATAAATGGAGATGAAAACAGCACCTATCTCATAGGGCTTTTATGAGAACCAAACGATGCACTTACAGAGCTTGGAATGGTGCCAAGTGCCAGAAAATACTCAATAAATGTTAGGTATAATTATTATTTCCTCTATCAATACTCTGTAATTAGTCCTGCATGCAGAACAATAAGGCACAAAGGTAATATAAAGTGATGTGTGCCTGCAAGGAGTTTATGATAAAATTAAGATGGCAAAACACAGAAGAAAATTAGATGAACAAACCAATATATATTAAAGCCCCAAACTGAATGTGTTACAATTCATAGATTACAGGGCAGAGTAAAAACTAGTAAGTAATAATAATTCTAATTAGAAAAGTATTGATGAGTAACTTTGTACCCTAAAGTTTGTTTGGTGGTAAAGGGAAGGAAATAAGAGTAAATAATCTGAAAGACTTTTCTCAACAATTTCCTGGCAATGTAATAACGACTGTTAAAATTTTAAGTTCCTGCTGGTATTTGTGAGCTACTTACTATAGTTCTTTTTAATAGTTAGGTCACAAAGCTGAAAATATTTTTCTTTTTTCAGATATAGATATCTTCTCTTCAAATTGAAATCCAGTAGCAGAGTACCAAGTTAAAAATTCCTAGTGGCCATCAAATATTAACAGGTAGCCACATAACACATCTGCTCAGCTCACCCAACCGTGTGCTACAGCAGCTCTGTATAAGCGTACACACGCGCGCGCACATACACTCGGAATTTCGAGGTTTTGAGTTGACAACAAATAAGGAACAGATAAGCACATTTCTTCAGGTTTAAATCTGAAAAGAAAGCACCAGCTCTTACAAAACCACTCACCATCTGTGCTGTCCACCAGTGACTGCTAGGTGACACTCCACAGTGGAAAGAGAAAAAGGCAGGGAGCGTGGGAGCGGGGGGGTGTGGTCAGGAGAGCTCAGCTGGCGCTTACCAGCCCTGCCAAGGTCTCTCAGGGCATCAGTCACATGTACAGCCCTGCGCCGCTGCCCAGTGGGCTAAAGGGAACTAGCAGATACAACCCATCCTTGACTTCCCAGGAGAACAGTGGGATGGAAGACGGGTGGGCCAATGAGGAGCTGGAAGCAGAGTCACCCCACTGCTCCACCCATGGGCAGGGACAGGCATCAGTTAGTGTCACTGCCAGTGCCAGTCCTGGAAACTGACACTGTTTTCTTTCTGCTCAGTTTCCCAATAGGAAGAGACAACGGCATATTTTTAAAAACCATTATAATGAACTGATCAGATGTTGGATGGTATGTCTAACCAACACAAAACAGATCAAGAAAGAAACAGACTGCCAAGAGCACACTCACAGCAGATTTACTCTGCATGAATTCATAGGAATTGAGCTACTCCAGTCATTCAGCATATTTAAGCACCTAGAGTATACTGCTAGGCAGGGGCAAAGAGCTAATGACATGGTCTGGGCTCCCACTGGGTTAATTGCTTAGGAGAAAGGAGACAAAATTAAATAAGCAATATCTGCAAAGGATGGAAAGTGTCACCATCTTTACGATCCAGTGATCTCTGAGAAAGTGATGCATATGCCAAGACTTCAGGGACGAGCAGGCAGTTCAAGCCTGGGTCCCTATAGGAACTGAGCTGTCAGATTTCAGAAACAGTATTGCCAGTCCACAACTGCAAGGCAACCCCACAAACACAAGGTGCAAACTTACCTTCTCCTCAAATCGTGTCTCTTAGAGTTGTCTTTATTACCCTCCGGCACTCCAAGGCGGATAACCTTCCCCCCACACTAACAGGTACACACCTATGCTCTTCTCTCTTCTCTCCCCAAAGTTACGGAAGTAATCTCCATAAAACCTAGATCAGGCAAATATACAGTGACTGTTCAATGTAATCCTGCTCCTGTGTGAGCATTTGAAATAACTGTTTTCTGCATTACTTGTTACACAAATACAGTCAGAAGCAGGTTACTAATTTTTCTATTTTAAGCACCGGCAGTAGCCAAGCTAGCGACATCATTATACCAAGAAAGTTTAATAAATCTAGGAAAGAAAACCTTATTAAAAATTCTAGACTTAGTGGCACACATGCGTAGCACACATGCAGGAGCATTTCATTAGATACTGATCTGTAATACTAAGAGCCTAAATCCACCCAAATCCCTGTCTTCAGTGGGTGATAATGACAAGCTACAGCAGTTTAATTCATGCCTGTCAGCTGGCAGCTAGGTAACCAAATGCAAACCAACTTCACTAAACAGATTGGTTAATGCAGTATATAGAAAAACTATAGTGTGTTTAGAAATGCAATAAGGAACTAAGACAACAACGCATCTCATTTAGATCCACATAAAGAACAACTCTTAAACATGACACTAATAACAACCTAAGTCATTTCTCTTCTATTCAGCTGCTAATAAGGAGAAAGTACATGGGGTGTTTGAAAATGGATGCAGACCTACATTCAAAGAAAGTCAGACACCATAAAAGAGCTTTAAATGCTGGAAGTAAACACAGACACCCCACTTTCAGATTCAGTCCTAACAGGTTTCTAGAAAGTATTAAGATTCATGGATTTGCTAATAAAACTCAAAGACAGACTGTATTATTATTTCAGTGGCGTTCTAGTTACTTTTTAAAATCTTTTCAAAAGCAGATTTCCACATCCTTGTCTCAGCAAGTTATAGCCAAGGCACATAAATCATACTGCTGTTCGCTAGGAACATGACTCAATCGATTCAAAGGCTTTTAATTACTAATCACAATTAGTAATGGAAGAAATTGTAGCATTGATGTGGAGAAAGTGGCCATGGTAACAGCTGAGGGCAGGGAGAAAGAAGAAGAGACGTGATGTGGGGGCATTTTCAGGACTTGGAGTTGTCCTGGGTGGTGCTGCAGGGACAGATGCTGGACATTGTATGGGCTGCCATGGCCACTGGGTGGACTGGGGGAGAGTGTAAACTACAATGCAGACCACTGTCCATGTGGTGCAGCAGTGCTCCAAAATGTGTTCACCAACTGCAATCAATGTCCCATGATGAAAGAGGTTGTTGATGTGGGAGGAGTGGGGTGAGGGGGGTGGGGGTGTATGGGGACCTCTTATATTTTTTGAATGTAATATTTAAAAAAAAAATAGAGAGAGAAAAAAAGAAAAGAAAAGGAAAAAGAAGGGCTTTTAAGAAGCCAGTATTTCTGTGGGGAATGTTCGAGGTTACTGACAGCTGGCTTCTCCTTCCTCCGCAGCTACTCCCGTATGTCCTTCCTCCCTGCACCTGCAAGAAGTGGGGCTGCGCAGTCGCGTCTTTTCAATTTTCTAAGTCAGAGTTTCAAACCACAGAATGACAGGGATTGTAACAGTGGATCTGGCATGAGCCCAGGGTCAAGCAACAGGACAGAAGCTGCCTTTAAAGAGCGCTGGGGAGAAAGCGACACGGCAGGGCAGGCCCTCCAGGCTGGACTGAGGCCTGCCCGGAACGCGGTCCTGCCGCCGCCTGCCGGGACTCTGGCAGAGGAGCCAGCACGTGGCAGCACTGCCGTGGTCGAGGAGAGAGCCACATCCTGCGTCTTGCCTGACCACCGCAACGCAAGAGGCTACTCGGGCTGAGGAGACCAAGGCCCGCGGCTTGGACAGCTGCCCCCGGCGTCTAAGACTGAGGTGCCAGGCTGACGCGAACCCCCTCCTCCTGCCCACGGGCAAGGCTTACCTTCCGCGGGACCACTGACCCCTCCGGGAGAAGCCCACGGAGCTATGTGCGTTGGGGCCCATCCCGGAATCGGGGGCCAGGTGGCTTCTAAGGGTCCTTCCAGCCCTAACGCGCCGTAGTACTGAGAGCACATCTTCTGAAATCGATCCAAATCCTCACCACCTCTTATCAACACTAGCATTTATTCCATCTGTTTGCCCTCGTCACGGAACATGCGGGTTCAAGGCCCGCTGGACACAATGAGTCACCTTTACTGCTTTGCTCATGCCGTGAAAAAACGGTTCAGGGCCTGAAGAGATTCACAAGGACACATTCCCTGGGGTTGTACGCAGGCATGCATGTGCGCGCGTGCGCACACACACACACACACACACACACACACACAGCCCCTGCACGTCTGCTAACTTGTACTCACAGTAGCATTTTACCTTCTTCATGTCATTTATAAACCCCAAACGGCCAAGCTGGATGTTTCTTGCCTTGTAAAGGTCCTCAAGCGTTCAACTAGCTGAATAATAGCAGTTTGATGGAATATTTCTCTAGGAATGCAGCCCTCAAACAATCCCACATAAATAGCACCCTTGCTCCAGCAGCAGCAAATGAAGCAATCCTGACATCTTTCCTTAAAGCAGCAGACCATGCTGGCAAGATGCGGCCATTCCTTGCTCTGCCTCCTCCCCCTGTACAATCGGTTATTCACAGAAGGCTGAAAGCACTCCTTTTGTCCTACATTGGCCGGCAAAGCTCAGGCTTCGTGGGGGAACAAGAGCGCAGCGGCCAGACGTGTGCTGTTCTTTCAATGTGCTGCTCCAAAACTGTTGGATTCATGCTCCTTAGCTTGGCTGGCAAATTCTCCCAAAGCTAGATTTGCTTAAACTATCACCTCTTGAACCAAAAGAGCAGTCAGGCTATCCCCAGAGGGAGAATGTACAGAAGCTCCACAGACATGCCAGTCTCACAAAAAGCAGAAGTCACTGTTCAACCATGTCTGATACAGAGGTCCCTGACGGTGGTCGCTCTTGAGCAGAAGAAGGAGAAGTGGGTAAATTTGGGATTCCATGCCCAGTGAGCCAGTGGTTCCACAGGGAATTCATCTTTCTCATCCATGGCGTTGGGACTTTTCTTCTCAACTAAGCACAGTAAAACTTTGAACTCACTTAATTTTTATCAAAGTCATCCTAAAACTCACCCATTCAATTGCTAAGACGATTTTTAAAAAAGAAACAAAACAGAGCTGCCCCATTTTTATCAACTCGATTTACTGAAATATTTGAGTCAACTTGAATAACTCTATGCTTAAAACACTCCCTGCCTATGCCTCCCAAATTTAGCAGAGAAAGAGAGGGGCACAAAGCTTTTAAAAGCAAGTATAAATCTATTATTAATTTTTTTCACCCCACTTCCCCCCACATCGTTGTTTGCTCTCTGTGTCCTTTTTCCTCTCCCCTTCCTGCTGCACCATTGTCTGCTCTCTGTGTCCTTTCACTGTGTGTTCTTCTGTGTCCGCTTGCATTCTTGTCAGTGGCACCAGGAATCTGTGTATCTTTTAGTTGCATCATCTTGCTGCGTCAGCTTTCTGTGCGTGCCGTGCCATTCCTGTGCAGGCTGTGCTTTCTTTGCACGGGGTGCTCTCCTTGCTCATGGGGCTCCCCTATGCAGGGGACACCCGTGTGACACGGCACTCCTTGGCGCATCAGCACTGCCTGTAGGCCAGCTCACCACATGGGTCAGGAGGCCTGGGTTTGAACCCTGGACCTCCCACATGGTAGGCAGAAGCTCTATCAGTTGAGCCAAATCTGCTTCCTAAAGCTACATTAATTTTAAACCAGTTGGATTAGGGCCATACTTCACCTTTTCATATTGGCCCAAAGCTCCAAGTACCATATTGTCCCCAAATAAGGAGATCCCAAATATAATGAGGCCAATTTGAAGAGACAGGCTTTTAATAGTTTATTTTGTTCAGCTACATATGTCACATTAAATAAATTGTTTAGAAATGTTGGGGGGGTTCTAGTCAAATTTCATGAGCTTTTCAGTCAAATTCTTTGACTAAGTATCTTCAGGCAATGCTTTTGGTGTCTCGAAAGCCATTTCCTTAAGGAGCTCCCAGGGAGTAAACCTAGGACCTCGTACACGGGATGCAGGCGCTCAGCAATTTGAGTTACATCCATTCCCCTCTAAAGCCACTTTTGAGGACTCAAACATAGTTTTCCATGGCATAACTTTTTTTAATATTTAAATTTTATTTAATTGTCCTTTTTAAAAAGATACATAGATGACAAAAAAAATGTTACATTAAAAAATATAAGAGGTTCCCTTACTTATATCCCACATTCCATCGCCCCCACTCCTCCCACATCAGCAACCTCTTTCCTCACTGTGGTACATTCACTGCAATTGGTGAATACATTTTGGAGCACTGCTACAGCACATGGATTATAGTTTACATTGTCGTTTATGCTCTCCCCCAGTCCATTCAGTGGGTTATGGCAGGTTATGTAATGTCCTGCATCTGTCCCTGCAATTTCATTCAGGACAACTCCAAATCCCAAAAATGCCCCCACATCACATCTCTTCCTACCCTCAGCAACTCCTGTGGCCACTGTCTCCCCATCAATGATATAATTTCTTCCACTGCTAGACTTAACAATAGTTCTATAGCAGAATACCAGTAAGTCCACCCTAATCCATATTTTATTCCTTCATCCTGTGGACCCTGGGATGGTGATGTTCTCTCCACCTCTAACCCGAGAGGGGGCTTCGAGTCACACAGTTGGTGGATGTGCTTCACCTGCTTGCAGGTGTAGACTCTCTTGGCTCCTCGGTGTGGTGGTTGACCATCTTCACCTCCCTGTTAGCTGACCTTGGTAAGTCCAACGAACTGGAGAGGAGGAGTTGCAATTCTGTTGAGGCTCAGGGCCCAGCTGGCACATGGCCAGTCCAGAGATTCAAGTCTCCTGAGCATACACCAACCCTAGCGCCAACCACAGGTTCAGTAAAAGTGACAGAAGAGGCATGTGTAGACAGGTCACATCTGAGTCCAGCTCCATCATACTCAGGAACAGAAATTCCAGAGTAGAGCCCACTGACAAGGCACTGAACTCCAGAGCTATCTGAATGGCATAACTTTTTATTTTTCTCTTCCATTTTAGTTGTCAAGTTGAAGCATTTTTTTTATTGACTTTGTAATAATACCACATCAAAAATATATATGTGAGGTCCCATTCAACCCCACCCGCCCACCCCACCTCTCCCCCCCAGCAACACCCGCTCCCATCATCATGACACATCCACTGGACCTGGCAAGCACATCCCTGGGCACCTATGCACCCCATAGTCAATGGTCCACATCATGGCCCACACTCTCCCCCATTCCATCCAGTGGGCCCTGCGAGGATCCACAATGTCCGGTGATCGCCCCTGAAGCACCATCCAGGGCAGCTCCATGTCCCAAAGACGCCTGCACCTCTCATCTCCTCCTGCCCTTCCCCATACCCATCAGCCACCACGTCCACCTCCCCCAATCCAACGCCACCTCTTCTATGTGGACATTGGATTGGTTGTGTCCATTGCACCTCTATGTCAAGAGGAGGCTCAGATTCCACATGGATGCTGGATGCAATCCTCACACTTTCAGTTGTAATCACTCTAGGCTCCATGGTGTGGTGGTTGTCCTTCTTCAACTCCATCTTAGCTGAGTGTGGTAAGTCCAACAAATCAGATTGTAGGTGCTGGAGTCTGTTGAGGCTCAGGACCTGGCTATCACATTGTCAGTCCAGAGATTCAAATCCCCTAAATATATCTTAAACCCCAACATTAACTGCACCTTCAGCACATTAGCATGAAAGTCTTATGAAGGGAGATCCCATCTGAGTCCAGATTCATCACACCTAAACACCATTTCCAAAGAGGGGCCATCTGACCTGGCAGTTAACCCCATCGGCCATGACCATAACTCCCATGGGTCTCTTTAGCCCTCAAAGGAACCAACATCTGGGGGTTGTATCTGCCCCATCTGTCTCTCTGACTCTGCTCAGTTGTGCATAAGGGCAATCCCTCTGCCAGCCTCCAGACTCTTCCCTAGAAACTCGTAGCCATATAAACAAGTTGAAGCATTTTTGAAGTCATATATGATACTAACACTGTACGTTTTCTCCCCAGGTCACAAGCACACATTTGTAATATGCTAGAACAGTTTTTAAAATATTTGCCCTACAAATCCACATGCATATAACTAAACCTATTTTTTTAAATTGATTTTTAAAAGCTTTTTTACAATAATACACATCACTTGTTTTTGTAAGGTCAAAACCCAAGAAATAATTACAGCTAGTGTTAAGAAACGTCTTTGCCTTAGAAAAAATAATTCAGCTAGTTGACCTTTGTAAGAACCTCAAACTAATGCTGACAGAAGTGTCTTTCAGAACAAAGTTCCTCTCTACCTGGTGCTGAGGTCCAAAATAAAGTAGCTGAGAGAGGATCTGTAATATGAAAGCCTTGGTAAGACTTTAACATGAGGACTGTATTAGTCAGCCAAAGGGGTGCTGATGCAAAACACCAGAAATTCATTAGTTTTCATAAAGGGTATTTATTTGGGGTAGGAGCTTACCGATACCAGACCATAAAGCATAAACTACTTTCCTCACCAAAGTCTATTTGGAGCCAGATGGCTGCCGACGTCTGCGAGGGTTCAGGCTTCCTGGGTTCCTACATTCCTGGGGCTTGCTTCTCTCTGGGTTCAGGGTTTCTTTCTTCCTGGTGCTGGCCTCTCTTTCCTCTGGGTGCTGACTTCCCAGGTCTTCAGCATCAGACTCTAGCATCAGAAATCCCTAACTCTGTTCTTCACCATGCCTTTTATCTGTGAGACCCACCCACCAAGGGGCGGGGACTCAACACCCGAATGACATGGCCCAGTCAAGGCCCTCGTCATAACTCAATCATGCCCAGGTACAGATCAGATTACAAGCATAATCCAATATTTCTTTTTGGAATTCATCAATAATATTAAACTGCTACAAGGACCAAAAGAGTTTTGGGGTAAACCTCACCTGAGACTAGGGCATATGCATTATTTCATACTCAGATGGCAACACTAGAAAGGACAAACTGAGAAAAGCTTTCAGACTCCATTCATGAAGTTTGCAAGTAAAATACATAACACAAACACAAAACATTGGACAAGAGAGTATATAAGAAAATGGCAATAAGTGCAAAAGATATTACAAACGACACCACTCACTCTGGGAGAGATGCGCTGGGAAGGCCAACCTTGAGGTGGTCCCCAAAAGACGGTGTAGTCCAAGAACACAGTTACACTTCATGCTTTAAGGGACAGAAACAACTCTCAGAAGCAACTCCCCACCCCACCTGGAGTATACTGGGCAGACTAATCTGAAACAAATGGCAGGATTAAACAGTTAGGAGAGGGGAAGAAGGGTGCTCAGGGAAATTGGTCTGAGACTGTTTGGGGACGCAGATGTGGCTCAACTAGATGGGTGCCCGCCTACCACGTGGGCGGTCCCAGATCGGGTCCTGGTGCCCAGACGCCTGCATCCTGCCGCAACAAGCAGATGCCTAAAAGAGCAGATGCCACGAGCCAGCAGACGCCGCAGCCCGCGGGAAGCGGGCGTGGCTCAGGCCACTGGGCACTGGCGTCCTGTGTCAGAGGTCCCGGGTTCAGGTCCTGAAGCCTCCTGGAGACGGGAAGCAAACAACGAGCAGACAGACAAGAGAACCTCTGGGGGGTGAGGGTGGGTAAAAGAAATAAATAAATCCTTTTTAGAAGCCCCTGTTCGTTCAGTACTTACTATGTTTCAGGTACCGCGTTAAGCAATATACAGACCGAGTGTAGTCTTCCTCATGAGCAATGCTGCATGGGGTTATGACCTTCAATTTGGTAAACTGTGGCGAGGAGTTAAATGTCTTGTTCCGGATGCACTAGAGCCCAGGTCTGAGGCTGAAGCCTGGCAACTTCTGGAGGGCAAAGTACTGTCACGCAGGCACACACTGCCTCGACTCTAGACTACGTGGGAAGACGGTGCTGGTGACAAGAAGCCCCGGATGTGCAGTGCCTTAAAAAGCCAGAATCTGGTAACCAACTGGACATAACGGATACAAGAGAAGGACCTGGAGGGCTGAGTTTCTGAGCCCAGGAGAAGGAACCGTGGGGTAACAAGGAGAAATGAAGGCAGGAAGGTGGTTTGGGAGCTACCAGCCCATCTTTCCAGGGTTCTGAGAGCCCTGCATCAGCCATGGGTAGAAGAACATTCCAGCTTCACCCCTTACTTCTCTGGGCAAGCCAACCTGCTGGCTTCTGGCCTTGACATAGCCCTGCAGGCACGTGTTGCCAGCAGATGTATTCTATTAAACACCTCAAGTTCAGCTCTGCATTGCCTGTCCTCCCTCCACCTCTACAGCCAGCTCAAAACACTTCCTACGAGAAAGTCTTGCCTGTAACTCAGGACCACTCTGCACTTCCCCTGTCCTTCACTGTTCCCTAAAACCACCTGCAGTGCTCTTTCCCTAGCGCTCTTCTAAGACGTCCAAATCCTATCAAAATGGGCCAGAAGCTACCTTCCCGAATAAATTCTTACACAATCATCTCTGTTACAATCCCTCAGTCCTTCCTCTGAACCCCAGGAATATCACCTCCGACCTTGAATTTGTGGTACGTGGTGCTTACTACTTACATAGCTGCCCCTCTCTCCTACTGCGCCAGGACCCCTCCCCACCCACCTTTATCCGACCTTGATGTTTCACATAGTGCCTTGCTCAGGTGCTTAACAATTATTTACTGAGTCGTGAGTGATCCTCTGTGACTCTGACCATTTCTCTCCTGGGGAGTGGATGCACTGAAGAGCGATTCTTGAAAGAGGAAGTGGTTATCAAAATCATTAAAAAATTTCTAGACAGCATCCAAATGAGTAAAAGTGTAATCTCTTAAGTAGTTTGGGGCGGGGGAGGTTGCAAGGCACTGGTTTAAAGGCTACATGAAAATCTCTCTTGCCCCATTCCTATGATATTTTATATTTTCCTCCAGCTGTTTTACCTAGGTACAGTGCCCCCCAAGAGCTCCGCCAACTCTAGGGGCAAGGGTCCTCTCTCCTACATAGAAGACAGCTAGACACTTGTTTAGACATATGACTGCTGATCAGTTTAAAACAAATCAGGACTGCCCATGGGGAAGGGGAGATCAAACAAGCGCCCTTCTTCAATGGAAGAGCAAGTCGTCGTACCACATTCACTTCTGTAAGTAAGTTTTCTACGACAGAAAAGAGACGCCTCCAAACCAAACCAGACCACATTCCTCTTAACACAGTGGCCAGACTACAATGGCAAGACTCTCCTGAGAACACACTCCCAGATGCTGGACATTGTATGTCCTGCCACGGCCCAATGGGTGGACAGGGGGAGAGTGTAAACTACAATGTAAACCACTATCCATGTGGTGCAGCAGTGCTCCAAAATATGTTCACCAAATGCAATGAATGTGCCATGATGATGAAAGAGGTTGTTGATGTGGGAGGAACTGAGGTTAGGGGCGCAGGGGATAAATGGGGACCCCTTATATTTTTTGAATGTAACATTTAAAAAAAATAAAGAAGGAAAAAATACATTAAAAAAAAAAAAGAAAAGAGACGCCGGGCGAGCTGCTGGGGAGCCGTTTAGGACACAGGGGAGCGCTGGAAACAGGACCTGCTGAGCATTCCCAGACCAAAACCAACAAGGAAGAACCACAGCTCTCCACTCTGCCCGCTTGGCACACGGCTACAAGGACCTGCCGAGTACAGCCACCTGGGACAAGGATCCTTAGAGTCAGAGCATGCTCTGTGGAGATAATCCAGGGCACCTGAAAGGCTCTGAGCGGGACCCCAAGGTGAAGTCTTAGTGGCATGCATTTAAGAGGGAGCATGTCCATTCAAAAAAAATCCCCAAGAGAAGCGAGATTATTCCACTTGTCTTCAAATACCGACTTTACACTGTACATCATGACAAGGCAGGGAAGTTTCCTGACCAGTGCTGCAGAAGGCAGCAGGCTGGGACAGAACAGTCTCGGTCAACCAGCTTCACCTCCGTTGGTAAAGAGAGGAGGGCCAGCTAGGCTGACCCGCCTCTTCTGCCAGAACCAAGACAGAAGAGGCTTCTGTAGGGGAAACTTCTACCCCATGAGCTCGCTCTAATAGGCCAGTTATTTCAGCTGACATGCAGCACCGGGAAGAGTCCTAACTATATTTGCATGTTAGAGGCACCATGGTCTTAAAAGTATTAGGCAGCACAAGCACAGCCTGTTATGATAACAGCTAGAGAAGGTAATAAAATTCCCTGTGCCCCTGAAACAATCCAGAAGAACAGACTTTCCACCTGGGGATGAAACACAAAGTAAACCCTGAATCAAGTGGCCCCACTGAGAGAAGGGAAATCAATAGGAAAGGGTATCAAAGGTCCTTTTACACAGGCAGAGTTCACCCAAAACCAAGCAGAGTTCAGCCAAAACCAGGCAGGAACTCTTCTCCAAGGGTCTCAGGACTGCACACATAGAAGGCATCTAAGTCCTGGGGTCCCCTCAGGTGCTTTGTCCAAAGCCAGTATTTTCCAGTAGTGAATACTGAAGCAGACAGAACAGAAACAGGGAAAGAATACTAAACTCAGGTGTAAAAAGCTCCCATTCTTTGATAAGCTGCAGAATCTTAAACAAACTCCTCCGTCTTCAAAGGATAAAGAAAGGAGTAGGCACAGAAGAGAGCTATGGCCCCTTCCAAAATGGTAAGAGCATCTCCAAGACTATGTTAGAGAAGGCAAAGGGGGGCCAGGCAAGCCTGACATTCAGAACTAAATAAACAGGATTCCACCTACCCTCAGAAACCCAGGCGACAGCAGGGCACAGGAAGAGCATGATCAAGGTTAAAAACCCATTCTGTGCAATGGGTATAGGACTGTTTCGTTATTTTATGAGTCTTTGCACTTTGCTGGGCTTTTGTGTGTTTTCCTTTTTTTAAAAAAGATTTATCCCCCCCCCCCCCCCATTGTTTGTGCTCACCGTCTGCTCTCTGTGTCTACTGGTCTTCTCTTTAGGACGCACTGGAACCTGAACCTAGGACTTCCCATGTAGGAAGAGGTGCCCTAACTGCTTGAGCCACCCCCACTCCCTAATTTCTTCTTGCATGTATGAATTTCCCAACCGCTCCAGGAAGGAATTAGGGTGGCACCCCATCTGTATAAGACAACAACAGATGGCATATAAGGCCCCTCCAAGAAAATAAACATCTAAGCCCTCGGCGCCTGCCCTGCATTGGGCTCTGGCTCGCCGCTGACCAGCTATGGCGACAACTTCCACATAAGTGACCGCTTGAAAACCGGCCCCACGGCAAATAAACAGTAACAGCCTGAAAGTCACAGGGGAACACGCAACCAACGCCTTAGCCCCTTCCAAACAGTAGACCCTCACCATAAAGACAAAGCAGTGCTTTCCCTGCCCTAAGTGAGATGAGGCTATCAATGAAGACAAACACACCTGCAAGAGTTGACCTAATCATTCAAGACAGGACGGAAAAAGAGAGCTTCAGGCATCGAGCAGAGGGAGAAAATACTATGTATGGGTTGCAGACCGGAGGGAGGGATGCTGGGAGGCCCATGTCTGGATCAAGGCCAAATCCAGACAGGCAGCGACAGGTGGGGGCGGGGGAACACACAAAAGCCAGGCGTGCTGGCCAGCAGGGAGGACACCCGCCTGGCAGGGGAGGCGGCCAGTTAGTGACCAGCAGCGCCCTCGCCCAGAGGCCAAGGAGACTCTGCTCCTCTCCCTTTGTGTGCTGGCTAACAAAAAGCTCCCTCTCATCCAGAAAGCATGGGTGTGGGGGGCAGACAGCAAGACTCAGCAGTTGTCCTCGAGGAGCCCACTGCGGCCAGCAGCCCAGGGAGGTCACAACGATCAAATTATCAGCAACCTGGTTGAGAAGGCTCAAGGGACAGGAAGTTGGGCAGGATTACTTATGCTGCTTAAAATAGATCACTGTTTCAGAGGGGGTAATAAACTAGAGAAACGGCTTAGCAAACAGGCAAGGAGGGCAACGTGGAAGAGAGGACTCCAAGAGAAGACTGCTCCCCAGGAGGGGAAGTCCAGCCATTGGCAAGTTTGGGAGAAATGCACTTTTGAAAATTTTTGACAGATTTCAACATACAACAGCTGTTATTTAAAAAGCAGAGATGAATGGAGTCTACCAAGCAGTCTTAGGCTGCACAGTTCTCAGGGCTGAACGGAGCCTGGAAAGACCAGGAGATCCAGTTCTGACCTCCACACTTGACCAGCTATGCGGAAGGAGCTCCGCGATGTCAAAAGGGGCGGCACGTGGAACCCAGGAAAGGTTAACCAGGACTTGGCGCATTGAATGAGAAGGGATAAAGGAGGGTGCTGGTGACAACCACGGGACATGAGCTAAAATTACACAGAGCTCAAGAAGAGGTGACTGGCCCTAAAAACAAAACTAAATCTAGGAAGTTGTGGAGGATTATAGAACACTGACCCGGGGTTTAAAAAAAGAGTAAGAAAGAAAAAAGGGACTGTTTGGTTTGATGGTTACCTGCTTTGAAACAAGAGCTAGGTTTTGGGCCCCTCCTTCCCTTTTACATTTCATTTATAATTTTTTTTATCATGAAAATTCCCAAATCGATTCAAAAGGAGAAAGAGAAGCATAATAAATGGCCATGGACCCATTACCCAGCTTCGGTTTCAACAATGATTAATATTTTGCTAATACTGTTTTTTCTTAAAATGCATTTGTTAAAATGGTTTTTTAAAGCAAACCTCAAGACCTCAAGCATCCTGTGATTCAGGTGACACTTCTGTGGTCCCATCAGCTATATGATCTACGGCTTTGGAAAGCCATTTGTGGGATAATTAAACTGGATGGCACGTAGACTGCATCCTTCCATCTTCCCAAAGGTTCAAACGAAGGATCAAACAAATATTGATCTTAAGTGGCCAACCCAAAAAGAAAAAGGTTCATATATTTATTCTGCAAATATTACGCCAAGTACTGCAAACAGAACAAAACAAACAAAAATAAAATCCCTGTCCACATTAAGGTACAAGAGATACAACAGTGAATCTGGGGGAAAATGCTTTAGCACCTGAGCTGACACCAAAGTTTTCATGGATCTACAGCTCAGCTCTGCTCATGCCTGGACCTGGCTCCGAGTAACAGCACTTCGGGAGAACCAAAGAGCAGCTGTGCTTGGCAAGCACTGAAGCCTCTGACACTGCCTTGACAGGTGTATGTTTTCACGTTGAAGGGAAGAGGGGGAAAAAGCCCTTTTGTGGATAGAGAATAGGCAGTCAGGGCTTAAAAGGTAGAATTTCTATCTGGAACGATGGAAAAGTTTTAGTAATGGACAGTGGTGAAGGAAGCATAGCATTATGGACATAATTAACAACACTGAATTATATATTTGAATGTGGTAAAAAGGGACTATTTAAGGTTGTATGTATTGTGCTAGCACAAGAAATTAAAAAAAAAAAAAATCCATGCTACTGCCCAACACAGTGAGCCCAAAGTGAAACCATGGACTAGAGTTAATAGCACAACTACAAAAATGTGCTCACTCAGTTGTAACAAACGTTCCACACCAATGCAAGCTGTTAATAACAGGGTGGTATATGGGAATCCTGTATTTTAGGCATGACTGTTCTTCTGTAAACCCACAACTTCTATAATTTAAAAAAAAAAAAAGAAGAAAATCCCCATCCAAATGAGGTTTCAGCATTGTCAAGTTCTGCGTCTCAAGGTAAACCTACTCTGGATTTAACTTGACTCTCTAAAGTAAGAGCCCAATTTTGACAGGAATCACAACCTAGTTTCAGACAGCGGTTTCTACTCCCCTTTAACTGACAGTTCTCTCCTTTTTAAAAAATGGCATTCAGAGATTTCTTGCCACACTAGTGGTAGAGAAGGAGTTAATTTTCTGGTTCTCTAAACTTTTGATAATGCATTCCCACTGATTAAATAAATGCATCCCTAAAGTTTAAATGCATTTACTTATAAACTATGTAAGTACTACGGTACAAATATTTTTCTGAGTATTTCCACCCAGCACCTAACGGATGGTGTAGCCCACTCCCTAGGGTACACGTACTCTCCATTTTGGAGACTAACCCTCAGTCTCCTGAGCAGGACCTGCAGCCACTTTGTGCACTTGCCTGGCTACACTCTCCCTCAGCTCCCCACTCTGAGCAGCAAGTACTGTTAACTGGAGCACCCTAAAAACCCTGCTACCCCAGGAGGCCCAAAAGCAGTGCCTGCCAAAGCCTGTGCAAAGCGCTGTAACCTCGAGGAGAGAGACAAATTGATTCACCACCAAAGCATGTGGGAGAGGGCAGGACATCGCCGGTGACAGCCACCCGGCCAAGTGATCTGAGTCGGCTGCTCTGGAGGCAGAATCAAGGGCTTGGGGCCACCCCGGGCTAAAGGGCTGGCTCACCTGAGAAGGCCAGGGCTGTCCTGGGAGCCCCAGGTCCAAGGGCCCAGGATCTTCAGCTGGCCTGACCGCTAAGAGGACCTGGCGTCAGCAGAGCTCATCTCGGGCTCGGCTGGGACAGAAAAGCACAGACTGGCCTTGTCCTCAGATCCTCCCCTCGGCTCTGGGCCGCCCCGTCAAACAGCTCTGGCCCTTGGCTCCTGGTCTGCAAGGTTCTGCTTGGCTGGACTGCTTTCCACTTAAGGGGCCTGCCAGCTCCACATTCTGAAGGACCTCAGGTGCTTGCCTGAGGCACAATGTGGATAACCATTCTGCAGAGAGAACAAACAGCTATTTGACAATTTAGCTAGTGGCACAGAAAAGAAAGGTATTATCTTAAGTAGGAATACCAGGTGATAATACAGTTAAGTAAGATTAGCTAAAATTGACACCTATGTCCTTTCCTCAACTTCTGGCAAGGGCCACAATCACCTGTTTCTCAAACCTGACTGAAACTACGCTGAAAAAAAATTACCTCAGATGGAGTCCCAAACACATTGAAGGCAAAAGTTTTCATCTGGAGATGTTCAGTGCTTTCGTCTTACTACAGGGGCCCAGCTTGCACAGTATCAGAATAAATAAATCCGGAACATTAAAATGTATATTCTTGCCAGCAACCCCTGCGGTGGGACATCTGACCACATACAACACTTCCGGTGTCAATCATTCCATGATATTAAGTGCTAACTACCAATAACAACTGTGTTAAGTGCAGCTGAAAACACAGGAATGACAATGACTAGGTCTTCTAGCTGCCCAAGCTCAGAGTGGATGAGGCATCAGTGCGGGGAAGCAAGATAAATCAATGTGAAAAGGCAAATGCGGGACAGAGGCAGGGATGCTATTCAAAATTCTTAATAAGGAGTATGCACTGGGATCAACCTATCAGAAAAGACACAGACCAGTGCACCAGAACAGGGGGCAGGGGATCCTTTGCTGGGCCAGGCGTTAACCCTTCAGTTCCTGAATTGGGGACAGGCACTTGGGGCAGCAGCTACTTCCTGACCATAGCAGGAGTACTTTTTTTTCTTTCTTTCTTTTTTTTAATGTTACATTCAATAAATATGAGGTCCCCATATAGCCCCCACTCCCCTCATCACATTCCTCCCCCATCAACAACCTCTTTCATCATCGTGGCACATTCACTGCATTTGGTGAATACATTTTGGAGCACTGCTGCACCACATGGACAGTGGTTTACATTGTAGTTTACACTCTCCTCCAGTCCACACAGTGGGCCATGGCAGGACACACAATGTCCAGCAACTGTCCCTGCAGTACCACCCAGTACAACTCCAAGTCCTGAAAATGCCCCACATCATACCTCTTCTTCCCTTTCCCTCTCCTCAGCAGCTACTGTGGCTACTTTCTCCACATTAATGCTACATTTTCTTCCATTACTAATCATAATAGTTTCATTCCACCTCTATTTTGAGAGGGGGCTTAGATTCCACATGGATGATGGATGCAATTCTCCTGCTTGCAGTTGTAGGCACTCTTCGCTCCCTGGCATGGTGGTTGACCTTCTTCACCTTCCTGTTAGCTGGCTGGAGTAAGTTCATTAAACCAGAGGGTAGGAGTTGCAGGTCTGTTGAGGCCCAGGGCCTGGCTATCACATGGACAGTCCAGAGAGTCAGGACCCTGAGCATACACCAAACTCCAGCACCAACCACAGATCCAGTAAAAGTCACAGGAAAGGCTTGTGAACAAAGATCACATCTAAGTTCAACTCCATCATACTCAGGAACACAAACTCCAAAGTAGGACCAACTGACGTGGCACTGAACTCCATCTGCTATGACCATAGAACCTGTGGGTCTCTGTAGCCCTCAGAAGAACCAATACCTAGGCTTGTATCTATTTTGGCTGTCTCTGGGACTCTGTTGCGGCGCGCGTAAGATCGACCCCTCTGATGACCTCCCGACTCTTTTTTGGAGGCTCATAGCCATATAAACTCATTTGCCCCTTCCATTTCCCCCTTTTATTCCAGGTCAAAAAGCTTTTTTGACACCTGATCTTACATGTAGGCTGAGATATTCTGCTGGTCTGAGTTGACCCTTTTATTCAAGGTCGTTTTCTAGTTACATCATCAGCTGGTACTTGGTAGTAATTCCTCGGCACCAGGGAGGCTCATCCCCGGGAGTCATGTCCCACGCTGCAGGGAAGGTAATGCATTTACATGCTGAGTTTGGCTTCGAGACTGGCCACATTTGAGCAACATGAAAGCTCTCAGGAGGTAATTCTTAGGCACCCTACTGCAGGAGTATTTAATATTTTAACCACCAGTTGGGGCATCCCAGCTAAATGTCAGCCTGGGGTTCCACGGGGTATTCTAAAGTGTGAGAAAGGGGTGCATCATTTCAGGAAAAGTGCCTCTGAGGAAAAGAACATGAGAAAGGAGGGTGGATGAGGACAGAGCTGGGAGTTCCTTCTAGGACATGGGAAGGTCAGGCAAGCAGAAGAAAGAACTCACATACAATCCTGGGGTACAGGGACCATTCAACTCAGTGCCACCAGAGCTGGCTTTACAACAGCCCCATTAGGTGATGGTTTGGGAAGGCTTGGGAAACAGCAGGTTGGAAGAAGGTAGTAGAAACCCCAGGGCAGCCAGGCTAAATAAAGTCTTCATAGCAGAGGAGGGATTTGATCAGGGCTGATTTAGGACTATAACTATCACCCCTCCTTCATCCACCACACTGTTTTAAAGAAGGCCCTCCCTGTCTTAACCAGCGGTGAGAGGTTAGGGTTGTGATACTGAGAATGAAAGGAAGAAATGGTTCATGGACATATGTTGGGTAGTACTGTACAGAAAGTAAGTTAGAATATGTACGATCTGGGGGTTGATAGTTAAGAATTTCATGGTACAAATCAAGAACAGTACCGAGGTCCAGCAATTCCATGAACAGACACAGGGCCAGGAACAAACTACACGGTGCATCATGGCCAAAGGGGCAGACCAGTTGTGTTATGGTGACTAGGACGCCCCAATGCCATGCACCATAGTTGCTTCCATAGTAAAGTGAGGTGGGCTATTTCAAACAGTGTGCTAGGGCTCTGGGGGTGTTCTGAAGTGCTTCAGAGGCAACATCCGGGGACAGAGAAAGCCACCAGGTCTGTGGGATCTGGGGTTCCCATGCTGGCCCCACCCACAACTTCAATCACAGCAGCCTGCTTTTATTTATTTTGGGGTTCTGCCCAAATTTTCACTGGGAAAATGGGCAATGACACTGTACCTTTAAACCCTGCACATTGACCATATGGTTGTTGTTCTTCTTTTGCACTAATAACTTTTCAACATGAGCTAGAACATGCTGAGAAGGTCTGTTTCTCATAATAAGCACCCAAGATCTGCACCAGAAGGCAAACTTATGTGCCACATGGTTAGGTCAATCTCTGACTTCAGCGAGCAGAGCTCCCCCATCTCTGCTAAGCCTCAGTTACTGCTCCCAGCAGAACACACCTTTTTCCTTTTGCACACATGATACATCATGTGTCTCCACTGTCCTCCAGTCTTACAACACCAACTCCTAGGACATGCAAAGCCTTTTACTTTTTCAATTCTCTAGAAAGTGATAGCTGTGTAGCAAGGGATCTCATCACTCACTGAATCAAATTGAATCTTAAAATCTGTTGTCTGCCACAGCACTCTGGTGGAGCAAAAGGGCAATTTGGGACAGAGGGTGATCAAGAGGGGGAAAAGGAGAGCAAGCTCTTTCTTCTGTGTTGTCACCTGCTGGGTGATCTGGAACTTTCATGGCCCTTCTGGATTAAGAAGCTACTAGGCTGGTGCAAAAGTAGTTGCAGTTTTGCATTGTTGAAATTTGCCATTTGATATTGACATGCACTCTTAAATAAATGTGGTTATGTTATACATCATTTTAATGTACATTTCTCGCTTTATGTTTTTTGCTGATGACTTATTACTTGCTGTTTATATATTTTATATTTATTTTAGACTATGGAAATGATGTTAGACAAAAAGCAAATTTGAGTTTTTTTATTTGAGTTCAAAATGGGTCATAAAGCAGCAGAGACAACTCAAAACATCAACAATGCGTTTGGCCCAGAAACTGCTAACGAACATAGAGTGCAGTGGTGGTTCAAGAACTTTTGCAAAGGAGATGAGAGCCTTGAAGATGAGGAGCATAGTGGCCGGCCATTGGAAGTTGACAATGACCAACTGAGAGCAATCATCCAGGCTGATCCTCTTAAACTACCCAAGAAGTTGCTGAAGGACTCAACATCAACCATTCTATGGTCACGAGGCATTTAAAGCAAACCGGAACGGTGAAAAAGCTCGATAAGCAGGTGCCTCATGAGCTGACAGAGAATCAAAAAAATCGTCATTTTGAAGTGTCATCTTCTCTTATTCTATACAACAGCAACAAACCACTTCTCGACTGGATCGTGACGTGCAATGGAAAGTGGACTGTATACAACAACCAGCGATGGCCATTTCAGTGGTTGGACTGAGAAGATGCTCCAAAGCACTTCCCAAAGCCAAACTTGCACCAAGAAAAGGTCATGGTCACTGTTTGGTGATCTGCTGTCAGTCTGATCCACTACAGCTTTTTGAATCCCCATGAAACCATTACATCTGAGAAGTATGCTCAGCAAATCGATGAGATACACCGATATCATCTCGTGCAGCCAACATTAGTCAACAGAAAGGGTCCGATTCTCCACGCCAACACCCAACTGCATGTTGTACAACCAAAGCTTCAAAAGTTGAAAGAACTGGGCTACGAAGTTGTACCTCATTCGCCATATTCACCTAACCTCTAGCCAACCGACTACCACTTCTTCAAGCACCTCAACAACTTTTTGCAGGGAAAATGCTTCCGCAACCGACAGGATGCAGAAAATGTTATCCAAGAGTTCGTCAAATCCCAAAGCATGGATTTTTACACTACAGGAAGAAGGAAATTTATTTCTCGTTGGCAAAATTGTGTTGATTGTAATGGTTCTTATTTTGATTAACAAAGATGTGTTTGAGCCCAGTTGTGATGATTTAAAATTCACAGTGCGAAACTGCACTGTGATCCTGTTGCATCAACCTAATAGCTCCGGGGGGGCGTATAGTTAAGCAACCAGTGGCCCAGTGCCTGAACTAGGACTGCCTGGTTTGGGCAACATAACCTCTATATCAGATTCTTTACCTTTTGTGAAAGAGGGATAATAATAGGATGATCTCCCTTAAAAGGCTGTAGAGTGGACCGAGTTAAAGGTAAAGCACTGACAAGAGTGGACTGAGTTAAAGGTAAAGCGCTGAGAACAATACCCTGCACTATTAAGCTCCTATCCCCATCAGGTTCTGTGGCCTCTAGCGTCAGGAAGCCAGCTTCTCTTTACCCTGCTTAATAAAGGAAAAAATGGTGCTTGGTGTATTTTGGCCTTATGTACCCAAACTCTTGTCCCACAACAAACTTTTGTCCCACAACAATTTTTACAGCAGCCCAAACTCTATGTGACTGGATACATCCTATAACATTTATCGGAAATCCCTCCCAAACTGAGTAAATGGTCTAAAACAGAATTCACATTCTCTCCTTTTATGCCCTAACCTCCGGTTCAATTTCTTTCCAACTACAAAATCCTTTTTTTCATTTCAGGAGGTACGAGCGATTGAACCCAGGACCTCATATGTGGCAAGCAGGTGCTCACCACTGAGCCACAGCCACTCCCCAATGACAGTGGGTCTTTCGTTTGTTTGTTTTAGGAGGTACCGGGATAGAACCCAGGACTTCGTACCTGGGGAGCAGGCGCTCAAACACCGACTACAGCACTTCCTTCAGTACTTTTGATTACATTACATGAACCCAAAAGGCCATTAAAATCTACTCATTAATAAAAATAAGTTTTAAGTCAGTCAATTTCAACTGGTTTAGAGTAGAATAGGTTTAAAGTAGAATATGTCCTATTTTTAAAAAAAGATACATTTAAGTACATAAGAAGCTTGGTAAGGTATTCTGAAATAAACAGTTGTTCCTAAATATCCAATAACAGGAGAAATGTAAATAAATCATGGCAAATCTTATAGCACATATATTGCACTCACCTTCAAAACTCATTTTTTGAAGAACATGTATATGGGAAAATGTTCACAATTTAACTTAGGTGATTAAAGCTAAATTATCAAGACGTTTATCTTCAATTCAAAATGTATGTTGGGAAGGAATATGGGAATGCTATATTTTTTACATGCCCACAACTCCTCTAATTTAAAAAATTAAATAAAAAGTGAGAATCATTCTCAAATATGACAACTAAAAATATGTATGCTTAACATTTTTAAAAAATATATTTAGGAGGGAAAAAAGAAAGGAAGGAAATACACCAACATGTTAATAGTATTTCATTTCTGATAGGGCTTTTTTTAAATATTTCCCAAATGTTCTTCAATGAGCTTAAACTACTTTCATAATCCGAAAAACAAAACAGCTCAATTGGGGCAGATAGTTGTGGTTTACATATTAGACAGCTTTCAAAATTTTATTTAAAACTTGAAGACTGGCAACTAATTCACGAAGAGAATTAACCCAAGTCACTCCGTGGAGACACCAGGTTTGAAACCTTAGGAGTCTGAAGATAAGCCATTTGCCTCCTGTGAGACAGGCACCACAGGGGGGCAGATGGCTCACTCACCTCTACGTCAGTTTTTATCCAAAACCCGCCCTCTACACGAGTCGTGCCTCAAGGAAGGCGTCACCATATTTTATCCTTCCCTCTTGACTCCACATGGATTACAATTTACTGAATACCATGTTGCTTTCAACACAGTCAAGAACTTGTCAATGTAATAAAATCAGAAGGATTAACATACCTCAGATTATGGGATAGCTTTTTCTTGTCACTGCAGTAGGTGCAATTGTTTCAAATTTGCATCATGCCAGGTTTACACAATTTAGAATTTCTTAATGGCTGGCATTCTGCATTTTACATCAGGACATGGTAACAAAATGACAATCGCAAAGTTGCCCCAAACGCTGGTAAAATTTGCCTCTACTTTCTTGGTCTTAAAGTCTAGCTACTACTTCCCGGCTTGTGTTTCTTTAAAAGCTCTCCATAACTCTTTAAAGTTCCCGTATGTTGAAACTCAATCGCAACCACTGGCAGCTTCAGATCAGCTGCATTCACTACGAATTTATTCTCCAGGTATGAGGGTCAAAGTAATGTATTCATCTGACCACTCAGGGTTAGACTGATGACCTTCAACAAAAACTCTGGCCACCTTCATTTGACCTCCTGACTGACTACTGCCTGTGTGCCAGTAAAGCTTGAGGAGGCCTTAGACACCAACAGCTCTGAGTTCCCTAAAGGAAATTCTTTCCTATTTTGTAGAACAGGAGTCTCACACATTGCATTTCCACGCAAGACTGTCCATAAAATGGTATTAATGGATTCTAACTTAACAGACTTTGGGGTAGAAGGGAAGAAACACAAAAGAATACTGGACATCTGTTTCAAATGGCATACTTATTCACATCATAAACATTGACCTGAAAAACTATGCTTTCCTCTAACGTTATTCAGTATGAACACCTGGAAATTACTGGTAATCCTGTAGTCCTGAAGGGAGAGAGAAAGAGAATTTACCGGCTGTCATGACAAGACAACCCGGTCTTCCCTGGAACCCCTCCCAAGCACAGACCCATTTTCCACAAGACATGAGCAGAACCACAGATGCAGCAAGGTCTGGACACCAAGCCTGATGCTCTGGCATGCTGGCGCACTCTCCATCATTCCTAACGTCACCCAAAAGCAAAGGCGTAGCTCTGAAAACTATGTTTGGTATGAATATAGACCTGTCCCTACCTGCATTATCACACGTATCTACCTCTTGAATGTTAAAAAGTTTAAAACCCCAAGATTTCTTTTTAATCAGGTTGCTTGCAATAATTTAAAAACTTCCAAAATATGCATAACAGAGGAAGAAAATATGTCAAAATGTTTATAATTGTAGGCCAAGAGTGAATTTAAAAAAAAACTATTTGCAGTCAATTTAAAAAACGAAGGTCTTTAAAATGTCTGTATTATTTCCAATGGGGGTATGAGGTGTGCTATGTTTAAAGATTTTCTTTTTTTAGTCACAGATTTTTAGCTCCTTAAAAAGCTTAATGAGTGTGTCTCAGACTGGGAAATGATTCTCCCAGCTGAGCCAGAGCAAGAAATAGTGTCTCCGGAGACCTGGTCCTGTCTGCCTTCCACTTTACTAAAGTGCATTGTTTGCCTCCACAGTGATGCAAAGCAAGGGTTTCTCAAAGAGCTCCACCTTCTCAGCCCAACGCAGAGCAGACTGCCAACTCAAACTTCTCAGTTTTGACCGGCTGACCTGCCAGGCCCACCTGAAAACATAGCATCAATCAAAAAGTTTTCATTTAACTTTTTGCTGTTTCAAGCAAATAAGTCGTTCTCATTGTGATAATCACAGGTTGTGGGATTTCTATCAGAAACGCCCAGAATCACCAGACTAAGCAGAGGGCAATAGGTAAGAGGTAGGGCACGGATGGTGGAAGTACTCTGGCTACCCCTGCATCCACAAAAGGCCTTCCGTGATAACTCGAAGGGCACTCTTAAGTGGTCACCTTAAGCCATCACCTGAAGTCGGGTGCAGGGGGAGGGACTTTGCAAGCCCTGACACAGCACTGCTTGGCTGGCGCGTCTGTCTAGCTCCAGGTTCTTGCCCCGCGTGCACGCAGGTTGTCTGCCGCCCCTCTGTCCACGCTGCAAGGCGGTGGATAAAAGCTTTGCTCCCTCATTCCAAGAAGCACAGCGCGCCTCGAATCCCCGAGTGCACACGCCCACGAGCGGCGGCCGCAGCGTCCTCCCGACCCCCGCGACGATGTCCGCGTCTGGCCACCGCCTTCCGATACGCCTGGGGCGCGCGCTCGCCAGGAGCCACCGCCGCGCCACGACCCCGGGTCCGAGGCTTCCACGCGCCATCCGAGCGCGCCTCGAACCCTGCCTCCCGCCGGGGCGAGCGGGTGCCGTTGCCAGGACACCGCTGTCCCCTACCCCGCAGCCTCGCTCGCAGGCTCGGCGCCCAGCTGCCCCGCGGGGCTGGTGCCCGCAGCCGCCCAAGCAAGGGGCCGAGCCCCGCGCCCCGGGCCCGCGCCCACGCCGGGCGCCAGGAAGCCGCCAGGCCGCGGCGGGGGGGCCGGAAAAGCATTTAGATGGTGTTTCTTAACCCTCCGTTACAATACGGTTCCTGGGGCCACTGAAGGTTCTCATCTCTAGCAGAATGGACACGTAGCTCCATTTTCAGAAAGGCAGGGTATGGTGCCTTGGAGCGACGTGTCCCAGATAAACGTGCTCTTGATCCATTCCTGTGGGTGCGAGCCACTGTCAACAGGACCTTTTGATGAAGTGTCTTCAGGTAAGATATGGCCCAGCTGAATCAGGATGGGTCTCGATCATATTCTTGGAGTCCTGTTAAGCAGAACGAAATTCAGACACAGAGAGAAAGCCCTGGAAGAAGCCAGAAGTCAGTGAAACCCAGAGAAGCCAGGAGAGGCTGCCATATGCACTGCCCTGGGACAGAAAAGCCAAGGACCGAGGACCACAGGCAGCTAGTCTTAGAACACCATAGTTTTCTGGGAGAAAGTACTCCCTTGGTGCTGACTTGACTTTGGACTTCACCAGCCTGAAACCATAAGTCAATAAATACGTGTGGTTTAAGCCAATTCATTGCATGGCATTTGTTTTAGCAACTGGGAAACTAACCAGTGTGTAGAGCTGTATTAGTCAGCCAAAGGGGTGCTGATGCAAAATACCAGAAATTGGTTGGTTTTTATAAAGGGTATTTATGTGGGGTAGGACCTTACAGATACCAGGCCATAAAGCATAGGTTACTTCCCTTACCAAAGTCTATTTTCACGTGTTGGAGCAAGATGGCTGCCGATGTCTGTGAGGGTTCAGGCTTCCTGGGTTCCTCTGGGCTCAGCTCCTCTGCTTTCTCCACAAGGTCAGCTGTAGACTACCCACCAAACGGCTCTGTCTCTCTCCTCAGGGCTTGCTTCTTTCTTCTGTGAGTTTGCTTCCTGGGGTTCCAGCTTAAGGCTTTAGCATCAAACTCCAACATCAAAAACCCCCAAACTCTGTCTTTTGCCATGCCTTGTATCTGTGTGTCCCCACCCACCAGGGGGCAGGACTCAACACCCTAATTTTGTGGCCCAGTCAAAGCCCTAATCATAACTTAATCATGCCCAGGTACAGACGAGATTACAAACATAACCCAATATCTATTTTTGGAATTCATAACTATATCAAATGGCTACAAGAGTCAAACCTTGTGTGCTTGAGGGTCTGAAAAAAAGAAGCTGTAAGATACAAGTTCAGCACTCTGATGGAAATAACAAAAACTCAACTAAGACAGGTTTAAATGGTAAAAGGAATTTATGAACTTACGTTGTGGAAGCAGAGAGATTTAGTGATTGCGTATTGAAGGCCAGACTCAGGAATATTCTTGAGAAGGAAAATTTATTAATGACCAGCTGGGCCTAGGGACTCCTGTCCGAAAACCCGAGCCCCAAATAGGATTCCTGGGTCCTTTTATATAGAGGATGTAGGTGCAGGGGAGTCAAACAGTGTTTTTATGAAAAAAGAACTTTTCTTTGTTAGTTTCTTAGAGTTGTAAGTGTTTGAGTACCAGATAGGTTTTGAATGAACATATCGCCCACATTCCAGGTAATCCTGCATTAACATATCCCCCACATTCCAGGTAAGCTTGAATTAATGTATCGCCCAACTTCTGTCTGGATGTAACTTTGAATACACATTCAGTCTACATCCTTTCTGAAAATTAAAGCCTATAGGGTCTATATCACATAATTGGCTTTTTAGGAACTAGGCACACTTGGGTACAGAATTGGATAATTTTGAATTCATGCCGAGGCTATATTCATGTCACTGAAAAGTCCAGAGCCAGGATAAATGTCAAGCGCTGTGTGACCCAGAGGTTTGAGAAACCATGAGGGCTCTGAATCCATTTTTCTGAAATTTTCTTGGCAGAAAATCCTTTGCCATCTTGTACATCAGCTTTGTCCTCAGGCTGAGTCCTCTTGTCATCATCACTATTGCCTGGACTTATCGGGCATTTACTATGATCTAGGCATTGTTCAAAGTGTTTAATATTTATTAATCCACTGAATCCCCTGAAAAACCCTGTGCCTTAGATACTCTAATCTCTACCTTACATATGAGGAAATGAAAGAGCAGCCCCGGTAGCATTAAACAGTGGTGCCTGGGTGAGGTCCTCAGTGTCTGCTCCAGAGCTTGCATTTGGCAGCTGCTCTAAGATTCAAGGTCTGAATTCCAGCAGTCAGAATGTAGCTTTATCCCCAGGCTTCACAGAAAAAGGCCTGAGATCCCCTCCAATTTGACCAGTTTAGATTTCATACCTACACACAAACAAATTCCTGCAGCCAGGGAAATGGGATGCACTCAATATTCACTTCACGGGAACCATATGGGTTTTCACTGGTGGGGCAATGGGAAAGTGGGATGGGGGAAATAGCAGTGGACACAGACAACTCAAGTTCACCAAAGAAACTTATCTAAGGGCATGGAGCTGATCATAGGGGAGCCAGGGTCCCAGCTGGGGGCTTTGATGCCCAAGCTCACATTCATTCCACTCCATCATTATGCTTTCTCAGTTACTCTTTGAGCTGAGAGCGCTGGCTCCCAATGCATGGGAGAGAAGGAGGAGGGCAAAAGGGGCACACTGCAACACCTCTGGGGTGTATGTAGCATGATAAAGCAAGCCAATAGCAAAACATTGAAAAAGACTCTCAGCTTTCTCTGGCCAGAGGTTGTGTGGGAGCTGTGCCTAAGAATTTCACCCAGAACAGTAATTTCAAGGCTTCTGCTGAGGCTAGAGACCAGAGCAACTCCCTGAGCTTCTGAAGATGCAAAGCCAGGGTAGAGCCTAGTTTGATCCCAGGGACCTCTGATGTGGAGAGAGTTTCCCTGTCACTTGTGCCATCTTGGTTCCTGATTTCTCTTGCGCCTTGCCTTGACTCTCCCCTTCATCTCTTCTTTGTTGCATCCTCATCTTGCTGTGTGACCCACTTGCGCGGGCACTGGTTCACCACGTGGGAACTCAGCTCATTGCGCAGGCATGCTTTTCTTTCACAAGGAGGCCCCAGGGATCGAACCCAGGTCCTCCTATATGGTAGGCAGAAGCTCTATCACTTGAGCCATATCCACTTCCTCTTATTTTTTATAGTACTAACTATGGAAAGTGAAGAACTACAAAAGATCTGAGGTTTTTGGGATAAATTGAGTGGTTGGGCAAAGAAATACATCTTCCCTGTGGAATGGAGTGATACATTCATCAGTTCCATGTTTTGGAATTTATTCATTTCATGTTTAAAAGACAATACTATTGTTTAGCTAATAGGATTGTCATGAAGGGAAGAGGTGAAGAATGTGATGGCCCCTAGAGTCATAGAAGGGCTTATTAGTCCTATTGCCCCTTGTTGCTTTTTCCTAGCAAGCAATTCTGTTACATTTTCTGTTCAGTGCTGTGTCCACCAGAGGGCAGATAAAGAAAGCTGGTGGAGATTTAAAAATGTATTTTCCCAAGAGTACAACTCTTATTCAGATCTTGTAAATATAGGCTAAAAGTCAGTTCAAGAGAATTAAGAAGACTCAGTATTTTAACTGCTTGCACTTAATTCATTTTCCCCTTTTCTGTGAATTATATTCTTCCATAATTTACCGAATCCATTTCTGTAAGTTTCTCTTAAGGTAAAAAGTATGATTTTTCATTGTGGAGAAGAAAATAATGTATTTATCAAAATTTCCTGCTTTCTTTTTTAACTTCCTACAGCAGCTATTAACTATTGGGTACATAGGAATAACTCATTAAACTTGGCAGTTTGCATAAGGAAGAAATTAAAGTTATCTGTTTTAAACAGGCCAACTGCTCAACATCTGTAATCATGACCTTGTAAAACAACGTGAAATGTCCCAGGAGGGGCTTGGGTGGAGGAGAAGGGAAAGAGGACACCTTCTCTTGGATGTCTCCTTTAAGAGAAAGAGGAACTAAACTTCAGAGAGGAAGAGTTTGGTGTCTTAAATCTGGAGGCCGAAAGACTGTTCCATTGTAGCCAACGGCTGCAACGTCAGATCCCTTCAATACGGTCACATGATTTTCAACATTTCCCTTGCTCTGTTTCCCGACTATACTTATTTGCTCCATAACCTTTTCCCCAAACCTAGCCGGCACTGCTCCTATCCAAGCACAGGTCACATGGCTACATAGGTCTGACCGCTCCATCATGAGGATGCAATGTCACATGCTTCAGATTCCATCCCCAGCTCCCTGTAGGGCTCAGAGTCAGTGGAGGAAGGCTGGCAGAAGCATTCCAGCAAGTCCATGATTCTTCTAGCTAGGGAATGTCGGACTTGTAGCCTGCACAGAAAATAATTTTATAACCCAGCGTGATCTGATGCACTCAAGTTTGAGAAGCCCTGCTCTAAGCACATTAAGCAGTTCAGACTTGAGAGCAGCAGGAAGCCTCTGAGAGACTGAGCAGGGGAAGTCCCATAAGATTTGTGATTGAGAAAAATCATTCTTCCTCTTCCTCGTCTTGAACAAAGTGGAGGAGAAGTGGGGAGGTGAGTAGCAGCCAATACGGAGGGCAGGGGCCATGAGGAGGCGGTGCAGGCATGCCCGCGAGAGACGGACGCAGCCCTGACTGCGCAGTGGGATGAGGCAGGCAGAGGAGCGGGCACGTTTGACAGCCCATAGGAGAGAGCACCAGCAGGACTCGGCAGTTCTGCAGCAGCCCTGGAGTTTCTGCCAAACGCAGGGCCCGCGGACAAGAGCGGGTAGGGCTGGGATGCTGGCAGCGAGAGCAGCGCGCAGGGTGGGCGAGGCAGTATCAGAGGGCGTGGGAAACAGGAGGCTCAGGAAGGAGAGGCGCTGTGTCTGCACACGCTGCCCAAGCAGAATGCAATCCAACTGGTTCCACATATGCTCACCATGGCCTGTCCTTTCGGCCCATGTGTGTAGCGACCCTGGCTGCAGCAGCAGGGCACCTGTGCCGCTCCCATTATCCACCCTGCCAAGTTTAACAAGCCACATGCAAAGCTGGAAGCCTGCCTAGAACAGGGGACAGGGGGGGACAGAGGGGGAGGGGGCAGGGGGAGGGGAGGAACCCAGCAGCCTTAGCATTTAGCAAGGACAATTTGTCAGAGAAATTTAACAATTTCCTCTTTTAAGAAAATCTCAAATTAAAAAGGCTAGCAACTTAGCTACATAATACATTTGTGAAAAAATCCTGTTTCAGGCCAAGAACAGGATCCCTCTGAGCCTGAAGAACTCTGCTTAGAGGCAAAATTCACCTAGCAAGACTTCTACAGTGTGAGCACGTCAACAGTGTAAAGGAGTTAAAGTCTAAAGCTTACACAGAAATAAAAACTATAGTAAAAAGAAAAAAAAAAAGCCCAAAGGAAGAACCCGGAGTGCTTTTTAAGCCAAATACATGGTTAATAGGGTGGGGAATTTCCCGGTGACCCGTGCTGCGTGGACAAGTGAGTTTAATATCAACCAGTCTTGGGGCATTTCCTCTAAGAGTGGTCAAAGGAAGCCCCCGGGGCCTGCATTCGTGGAGCTCACTTTCTGCAGGTTCCAGGCTGACTGGGAGCCGAGATTTCTGACGCTGTTTGGCCTAGAAGAGATAGAAGAGCTGCCTCTGTGTTGGGAAACTTGTGAGAGACCCCTGGCCTACAAATGAGGGGGCTGGAGTCTGTGTGCCTGGCCAGTTGGACTGCACCACAGCCCTCACCTCTCAGGGGCCGCCAGAATCCTCTGCCCTCCGTCCACCTGCTCTGCCGAGCCGAGCCCTGGGTCAGCTCAACCAGCAATCCGGGACAGGCAGGCAGATTTCTCTTCTGCCACAGCAGCTTATACCACTGTGAAAAGAAGTAACAGCTGTAATGTGGATGAAATTGTGAATGGAAAATTCCAGAATCTGTGCCATCCTTCCCCCACTCTGGCATGATGAACTGAAACCTGCCAACGGGCTTATTTGTGCTGGAAAGCTTAGCCTGTGAGTGTCTAGATAAGAAAAGGTGCTCGGCACAGGGATTGGGCTCAGGATGCTCACAGCATTGGAGTTACATACCTTAGAGGGGAAGGGACGGCAAAGCAGGTGATCTCAGAGAGGTCCTGCAGTCAGAAAGTCCAGTTCAGCCACTTACTAGCTGTCCAATCTTGGTCTAGTTAGCTGACCTCTCCAAGCCTCAATTTTCTCATGCATAACATGAATACTTAACTGGAAAAAAACCCAGAAGCATTAAGAAAGACGCTCCCTAATCTTCCCACCCCAAACACTATGGATCGACTGTTCTCCATCTTTCTATTGTAAAGGAAGAAGTATCCTCTCACTGGCTGGTCTCCTGGCTCATCTGAATCTTAACTCCTTCCACCTGCTCAAGACTTGGCTCCCATAGTCTTTCTCTCTTTCCTGAATCATCCATTTTTCTCTCTCTCACTCTACTGGATCATTCTCATCAGCATATTATACTCTTGTATCTCCCATCTTCAAAACCATCACCATCTGCAAACAGAAACAAGTCTCTCAACCTCACATCTTTCTGGTTACCATCCACTCATCTGATGTCCTTCAGAGCAAAACTGCAGGAAGGAGTTATCTCCTGTAGCAGTTTGATAATATTGATGAATTCCAAAATGAAATATTGGATAATGTTTGTAAACTGGTCTTTTCCTCTGGGTATATTAGATTATATTGGATGCTTGTGCCAGCAGGGCATTGAGTCTCTACCCTTAGTGGGTGGGCACTCAGATAAAAGGCATGGTAAAGGACAGAGTTGAGGGTTTTGATGTTGGAGTTTGATGCTGAAGTCTTAAGCCGGAGCCCCAGGAAGTAAGCCCACAGAGGAAAGAGAAACAAGCCCTAGGGTGAGAGGAACCCTGAGCCCAGAAAAAAGCAAGCCCTGGGAAGAGAGGAACCCTAAGCCCAGAGAGAAGCAAGACCTGGGAAGAGGACCCAGGAAGACTGAACACTTAGCAGATGTTGGCAGCCATCTTGGTCCAACACGCAGAAATAGACTTTGGTGAGAGAAGTAACCTATACTTTACGTTCTGGTACCTGTAAAGCTCCTACCCCAAATAAATATCCTTTAAAAAAAGCAACCCATTTCTGGTATTTTTCATCAGCACCCCTTTGGCTGACTAATACACTTGCCTTTTTCTTGACTCCTTGCCTCGAGTCACTCCAAAATTGCCAAGGTTACCACCACTGCCAAATCTGGTGAGCTCTTCCTGTCACCACCTCATTCCACCTTTCAACAGCATATGACATAATCGACCACCCTCTCTCCTTCCTGAAACACGTTTCTCTCCTGGCTTCAGGGACACCATACTCTTGGTTTTCAAATTCCTCTGTGGCAGATAATTCTTAATCTTTGTCACTGGCTCCTTCTTTAATTTCCATTTAAACTTGGGCCCTCCTCTATTTCCCATTCACCCAACTTCCTCAGGTTACCTGATAAAGGCCCATGGCTTTAAGTATTTCCTTTTATAAATGGAATCATGCAATATATTACACAATATATTTAGTTCATCGTAGCACATTTATACAGTATTTGTCCTTTTGTGTACAGCTTGCTTCACTCAACATAATGTCTTCCAGGTTCATCCATGTTGTCATATTCTTTTCTTGTCATGTTCATTTCTTCTTATGGCTGTATAATAATCCATTGTATGTATACACACAATTTGTTATCCGTGCATCAGTTGATGGACATCTGAGTTGTTTACATCTTTTGACAATTGTGAAATTATGCTGCTATGAACATCAGTGTGCAGATGTCTGCTCGTGTCGCTATTCTCAGTTCTTCTGGGTATATACCCTGTAGTGGTATTGTAGGGTCATGTGGCAAATCTATATGAACTTCTTTGGGAAATTTTTTATAGCCTTTTTTTTTTTAAGATTTATTTTTTATTTATTTCTCTCCCCTTCCCTCCCACCTGCCCCAGTTGTCTGTTCTCTGTGTCCATTCGCTGCGTGTTCTTCTGTGTCCTCCTATATTCTTGTCAGCGGCACCTGGAATCCATGTCTCTTTTTGTTGCATCATCTTGCTGCATCAGCTCTCTGTGTGTGCAGTGCCATTCCTGGGCAGGCTGCACTTTTTTTGTGCTGGACAGCTTTCCTTACAGGGTGCACTCCTTGTACGTGGGGCTCCCCTATGTGGGGGACACTCCTGCGTGGCATGGTACTCCTTGCATGTATCAGCACTGCATGTGGGTCAGCTCATTACACCGGTCAGGAGGCCCTGGGTTTGAACCTTGGACCTCCCATGTGGTAGGAGGATGCTCTATCCATTGGGCCAAATATCCACTTCCCTTCTTTGGGATTTGATTAACAGTCCTCCACGGTGGCTGGACCACTCTGCATTTCCACCAACAGAGATAAATTTGTATCTCTCCACATCCTCTCCATCACTTGTAGTTCTCTGTCTTTTTAATAGTGGCCATTGTTGGTGCCTAATACGAGAGGACAAACCAGTTTGTCAAGCCCTCAGTGAAGATGCAAGTAACTATGACTCTCGTCCTTCAAGGAGTGAAACCTGGTGGTCACCTTGGGCCCAAAGGAGAGGGGTAGAGAAGAATGAAATAGATGGAATAGGGAGCAATTTGGGGGAGATGGGAGTGTTCCGCATGATCTTGCAAAGGTGGATATAGGCCACAGTAAATTTTATCAGATCTTATAAAACTATATCGTCCCAACGTAAACCACAATGTGAACCATTGACTATGACGATAGTAGCTATGTTTCAATATTTGTGCATCAATTGTAACAAAGGTAGTATTCACCTATAAAAGTTTATTGATGGGGGAAAGGGGTAAAGGAGAAGGATGTTGGGTGGATGGGAATCCTCCGTATTCTGGATGTTACTCTACTGGGACCTAAAACTTCACTGAAGAAAAAAATGAAAAAAAAAAAAAAAAAGTAAGGCACTGGGGGAATAAATGGAAGAAAATGTCACACAGGATAATATTTTTACAGTGATGTAAAGCAAAATGTAAAAAAAAAATTTTTTTCTTCTTCATATTTTTTCATTATTATTCCAATTTTTAAAAATATTCTACTTTTACTTTTTACTTTTCTCTGAATTTTACTTCTTATGTATAAAGTATCATTACTATTTTATTTTCTTATTGATTGAATGTGGCTATATTATTGGCTTCATTTTGGAAGACGTTTTAGATCACAGAAAGGTTACAACTGTGACAGTAAGATCATTGGTGTGGGGTGTCAGTGAGCGGTGGGTGCATGGGAGAAAGTTCACCTGGGTATACATACAAGGCATATAAATGTGTTCAAATATCCATGAGGCATTGTCAGTGGGTGGAGAGTTACAGAATAACCAAAAAATATCAAATTCCTATCCAGGGGATCTCTGCCACACTCTGTAATGGAACAACAAGAATGTCCCAGGTACAGGGACAATGACTTGTGAAGGAGGATGTTCCATTGAAGGACCCTTGATATTGATGACTCCTTATGAGCCTTTGCTCTTGAAAATGGAAACTTAGCTTAGTGACATAGGGTGCCTAAAAGTTACCTATGGGAAGCCTCGTTGTTGCTCAAATGTGGCCTCTCCTTTAAGCCTCACTCAGCATATAAAAGCAATAACTTCTCCCCAACGTGGGACATGACTCCTGGGGATGAACCTCCCTGGCACTGAGGGATTGCTACCAACTACCAACAAGCAATGCATCTGGAAAAACCAACAACAAAACAATATCTTGACCAAAAGGGGGAAAAGCTAAAGACAAATGAGTTTGTATGGCTAAGAGAATTCAATCAGGAAGCCATCCCAGAGGTAGTGCTTATGCATACCTCAACAGGACCTCACTGACAGGTAAAGGAGATACTACCCCAAACAGCAAAGTTCCTCAGGTGTATGGAGACATGCAGACACTGTCATTTAGGGCAGACAGCTCAGGAATTTGGTCCCTTGCCAGTGGGCCCTAATCTGGTATTTATGCTCCCCAGTGTGAGCTCAGCAGTGGTTTCCCCATGCATGACTCTTCTGTCCTATTTGAACCTATAATTAGTATTAGAGTTAGTAGGTGTACATCCAAGAGACTTAAATCTTTGGGTCGTCCATGTGCCAGCTGAGACCTGAATCTCAACAGAGTTGGAACACCTACTCTCCAGTTCAATGGACTCACCCAGGAGAACAGGGAGGAGATGATGAACAAACATCATACCAAGGAACTGAGAGTGCCTACAATTACAAGCAAGAGAGTCCCATCTATCAGATGTATGGGATCAAAGCTCCCCTCAATTAATGGTGGAATGGGCATCACCATCCAAGAGTCCTCAGGATTGGGAAACAAGCTATGGACAGAAATAAACTTACTAGTATTTTACTATAGACTATTTGTGAATCTAGCAATGGAAGAAATACCATTGTTGTGGAAGCAATGACTCATGGATGTTCTGGGGTTAGAGAGAGGGAAAAACAGATGTACTAGGGGGGCATTTTCAGGACTTGGGAATCATCTGAATGACATTACAAAGACAGATACAGCCATTATATATCCAGCCATAATCTAGAGTCAAATGGGACAGAGTGTAAGCTATAATGTAAACTATAATCCATGCTTAGTGGCAATGCTCCAAAATGTGTTTATCAATTGCAATGAATGTACTACACTGATTTAAAATATTGCTAATGTGGGAAAATGTGGGAGTTGTAGGGAACGGGGCATATGGGAATCCCCCATATATTCCCTGTAACGTTTATGTAATCTAAGTATCTTTTTAAAAATAAAAAAAGTGGAAAAAAATAGTGGCCATTCTGATAGGTGTGAAATGATATATCTCATTGTAGTTTTGATTAATGTTTCCTTAATCATTATTGATACCGAACATTTTTTCATGTTTTTTCACCATTTGTATTTATCTTTGGACAAATGTTTATTCAAGTCTTTTGTCCATTTTTCAACTGGGTAGTTTGTCTTTTTATTGTTCAGTTGTAACATCTCTTTATGTATCATGCATTTTAAATGCTTATTGGACATGTGATTTCCAAATATTTTCTCCCATTGAGTCAGCTGCCTTTTCACCCTTTTGACAAAGTCCTGTGAGGTACAAAAGTGTTTAATTTTGAGGAGGTCCCATTTATCGTTTTTCTTGTTGTTGCTTGTGCTTTGGGTATAAGATCCAAGAAGCCACCATCTACCACAAGATCTTTAAGATGTTTCCCTACACTTTCTTCTAGTAGTTTTATGGTCCTGGCTTTTATATGTAGGTCTTCAATCCATTTTGAGTTACTTCTTGTTTAGGGGGTGAGTTAGGGATCCTCTTTCATTATTTTGATTATAGATATCCAATTCTCCCAGCACCATTTGTGGAAGAGATAATTTTGTCCCATCAACACGGATTTAGTAGGTCTGTCAAAAACCAGTTGACCTAGAAGTCAGGGTTAATTTCTGGACTCTCAATTCTATTTCACTGAGTGATGTGTCTATCTTTATGCCACTGTTTTGACCACTGTAGCTTTGTAATGTTTCAAGGTCAGGCAGTGAAATTCCTCCCAGGTCACTCTACTTTTTTAGAATGCTTTTGGCTATTTGGGTGCACTTTCCCTTCCAAATGAATTTTTTTAAGGAGCATACTTATTGTGTTTGAGATGATACATCAGATGCTCTCTCAGCTACAAAGGGTAAAAGGAAATCCTCTCATTACAAACTGACAAAGGTAAAAGGTAAAACATTTTTCACAACAGCATGTACCACATCCTCATAAGTCGATCTGGGTTTAATACAAATGATATTGCCTAGTCATCTATGGCTACTTTTATAACTTCATACAAATAATGAATTAGGCTAAAATGCAGTATAATATTTGGTAGGCTTCAGGACCAGTATCATTAGTACATCACAAAATTGCTCCCAAAGAAGGAAGACTTGGAAGTAGGCATTTAAAAAATAATCTACAGCTACAAAAGTTCTACCCTTGATAGCAGTGACCTTTCTGGGCAGTCTCCTAGTCTCCAAAGGATAAAAGCAGAGAGTAGAATCAGTATAACATATAAACAGAGGTCCATATTGTAAAGGCTATGAAGAGTTGCAGCACAGTGAGACGATGCCGTCTGCTCCTTCACACCGCATAAAAATTATGGTGGTTGCTTATCTCTTGGTCCACTGTCTGACTATCCTGTCACATTCTGCTCTGTTGGTCAAATACTGAGTGGCTATGCTTTGCAACCAGAGGATCTGCAGGGTTGCAATTTGTCAAGAGGGAACAAATAGACAGCAAGACCTTTGAGAGAGTCAAAGCAGGACTCCAGTTGTCTTTAGGAATGTCCAGACAGCTGAATCCCTCACTGTTGATGCTGCAGTGATAGATTCTGGTGTAAAAAGTAACCTTCAGTGGCTCAAATAGATAATCTGATGAAAATGTGATACCCAGAAAATACACACCATCTTCATATACAGAACCTGGTGGACCAAGAAGAGTTGATCTTCCTTTATAAGTGTTATCTCCTTTAGGTCCAGCATTGCAGTTGGGGGGATCAAGGGTCATTTTAGCTACCTCCTTCTGAATTCTTTTAGCACTAGTGGATAGGTTTTGCTAGGAAATTTGGTGTTTTTCTTCTGCTGGGTGGCAGAAGGTTTTCTTTCTTCTTGCTCTTCAGGCTGTGGAGTGGCTCTGTCTCGTCGATCCACTGCTGGTGCTGGGACTCTCATCATCAGAACTTTGCCTATTTTTGGACATCTTGGGGAAGTTATTTCTTGGAAAGCTTGGCTGCCTGCTTATTCACCTCACACACTGCTACTGTGTGGGGGAGGGAGAGAGAAAAAAAAACCCTTAAGGAAATGGAGGCAGCTTGTGGGGTGGGGTGGGGGGGAGATGTGGAGGAGACTCTGACCAGGGAGTATGGAACATTGCAAGTTGAAGGGGGTTGTGTAGGGTGTGCTGTGGCTGGAGGGTGGCACCTTCCAGTGCCTTCAGGGAAGAAAAGGAAGGGGCAATGGGAGCTCAGAGGGGCAAGGGCATGAAGTCCTCATGAGGTGGAGGGGACACTGGAGTTCCCTACGCACTGTGGCCTCCAGTTGCCACCTCCAGCATCAGCTCCTCCCAGCCGCACAGTCACCCAAATTAATTTGGTAATTGCCTTTTCTATTTCTGTAAAGTAGGCTGTTGGAATTTTGATTGGTATTGCATTGAATCTATAAATCAGTTTGGGTAGGATTAACATTTTCACTATATTTAGTCTTCCAATCCATGAACATGGAATGTCTTTCCACTTGTTTAGGTCTTCATTGATTTCTTTTTGCATTGTTTTGTAGTTTACTGCATATAAGTCCTGCACTTCTTTGGTTAAACTGATCCTAGGTATCTGAGTATTTCTGTTCCTATTATAAATGGACTATTTCCCCTGATTTCCTCCTCAGATTGTTCAATACTTGTGTACAAAAACATTACTGATTTTTGCATGTTGATGATGTTGATGTTGTATCCTGCCACTTGGCTGAACTCATTTATTAGCACAAGTAGCTTTGTTGTAGACATTTTAGAATTTTCTAAATATAGGATCACGCCATCCACAAATAGTGAGAGTTTTACTATCTCTTATCCTATTTGGATGTCTTTCTTCCCCTCATCTAATTGCTCTAGCTAGAACTTGTAGTACAATGTTGAATAACATGATGACAGTGGGCATCCTTGTCTTGTTCCTGATCTTAAGGGAAAGCTCTCAACCTTTCCCCATGGATTGCCCTGTATCTTTTGAGGTTTCTTCCTTCTATTCCTATCTTTCAAAGTGTTTTTATCAAGAAATGGTGCTGGGTTTTTTCAAATGCCTTTTCTGCATCAACTGAGATGATCATGTAGTTTTTTCCCTTCAATTTGGGAATGTAGCATTACGTTAATTGATTTTCATATGTTGAACTAGTCTTGCATACCAGGAATAAATCCCACTTGGTCGTGCTGTATAAGTCTTTTGATATGCTGTTGGATTCAATTTGCAAGTAACTGTCTGAGAATTTCTGCATCTATGTTCATTAGAGAGATTGGTCTGTAATTTTCTTTTCTTAGAGTGTCCTTATCTAGCTTTGTTTTTAGAGCGATGTTGGCTTCACAAAATATGTTGGGTAATTTTCCTTCCTCTTCAATTTTTTGGAAGAGTTTAAACAGGATTAATGTTAATTCTTTTTGAAATGCTTGGTAGAATTCACCTGTGAAGCCATCAGACATTGACTTTTCTTTGTTGAGAGTTTTTTTTTGTCTTTATTTTTTTTAATGTAACATTAAAAAAATATGAGGTCCCCTTATAGCCCCACCCCCCTCACCACACCACTCCCACATCAACAACCTCTTTCATCACTGTGGCACATTCATTGCATTTGGTGAATACATTTTGGAGCATTGCTGCACCACATGGATAGTGGTTTACATTGTAATTTACACTCTCCCCCAGTCCACCCAGTGGGCCATAGCAGGACATAAAATGTCTAGCAACTGTCCTTGCAGGACCACTCCCAGTCCTAAAAATGCCCCCACATCATATCTCTTCTTCCCTCTCCTTACCCTCAGCAGCTAACATGGCCACCTTCTCCACATCAATGCTATATTTTCTTCCATTACTAATCACAATAGTTCCAGAATAGAATGTCAGTAAGTCCACTCTATTTTTTTAAAATAAATTATTTATTTTTAAAAATTACATTAAAAAAATATGAGGTCCCATTCAACCCCACAGCCCCCACCCCCCACTCCCCCCACAGCAACACTCTCTCCCATGATCGTAGACACATCCATTGCACCTGGTACGTACATCTCTGAGTATCACTGCACCCCTAGTCAATGGTCCACATCATAGCCCACATTCTCCCACGTTCCATCCAGTGGGCCCTGGGGGGATCTACAATGTCCCGTAATTGTCCATGAAGCACCACCCAGGACATCTCCTCGTCCTGAAAACGCCTCCACATCTTATCTCTTCCTCCCATTCCCCAAACCCAGCAGCCACTATGGCTACCCTTCCCACACCCATTCCACATTTTCTCTGTGGACATTGGATTGGTTGTGTCCATTGCACATCTATGTCAAGTGGGGGCTTAGATTCCACATGGATACTGGATGCACTCCTCCTGCTTTCAGTTGTAGACACTCTAGGCTCCATGGTGTGGTGGTTGACCTTCTTCAACTCGATGTTAGCTGAGTGGGGTAAGTCCAATAAATCAAAGTGTAGGAGCTGAAGTCTGTTGAGGCTCTGGACCTGGGTGTCATATTATCAGTCCAGAGATTCAAATCCCCTAAATATATCTAAAACCCCAGCACCAACTACAATTCCATTAAAGTAGCATGCAAGTCTTGTGAAAAGAGATCCCCTCTGAGTCCAATTCCATCACGCAGAAACACCAGCTCCAGAGAAGGGACATCTGCCATGGCAGTGAACCCCATCTGCCATGATCATAGAACCCATGGGTCTCTTTATTCCTCAAAAGAACCAATACCTGGGGTTGTATCTACTTTATCTGTCTCTTAGACTCTGCTCAGTTGTGCATAAGGGCATTCCTTCTGACAACCTCCAGACTCTTTTTTAGAGACTCATAGCCTTATATTCTCATTTCTCCTTTTCATTTCCCCCTTACATTAGGTCAAACAGCATTTTGAAGTCATGTTATTATATGTAGACAGGGATATTCTGCTGATCCGTGTTGAACCTTTAATTCAAGGTCCTTTTCTAGTTGCATCTTCAGCTGATATGTGGTAGTGATCCCTTGGTGCCAGGGAGGCTCATCCCCGGGTGTCATGTCCCATGCTGGGGGACTGCACTGCATTTACATGCTGAGTTTGGCTGTGAGAGTGGCCACATTTGAGTAACATGAAGGCTGTCAGGAGGAAACTCCCAGGCATAGTGATTCTCTAGGCCTTATTCTTATTGCAGGTGTATAGGCTCAAAAGCATAGCCATAAGAATCAGGAGCCCACTGTTGGGCCCTCCTTCCTTCCTGGTTCTTGCCATTGCACCTGGGGAACTGCCGCTGCTCCCCCAGGGTCCACGACAGTGACCCCCCGGCCAGGGGCCCAGTACCCCCCCCAGCTATTGTTTTTAATTGTTTCCACTATGAGTATATCTAGACATTACTATATACCCTGGCCATATGCCCTGTATAACTCCCTGTCAACCATATATATCCTGTCAATAACATCCTATATCAGTATTCCTCCGCTGCCATTGTTGAACCACTCCGTGATCCAAAACTTCCCGTAAAGTCAATCCCAGCATAATGTCAGCTTCACAAGAGTCTTAGATCACCAAAATTCATATATACAATATAGAGTACTTCCCCAGATTCACCATAAAAACTTTTCCCTTCCACAGCGATAATCTCTTAACTTGTTCATATCATATTTCCTGAAACTGATGTACAGATTCCGAGACAATAGCTTTCAAACAAGGTGACATCTGTGCTTACTATGTGGTCCATACTTTAGGTTGTACAGTTTTCTAAATTTTTAAATTATCCTATGTTTTGCCTTATGGTTTACATTATTAGTCTGTCATCCCCTATATGTTTTTGGAGTAATATTACATGTTTTATATTCATCTTCATGTATTCTCACAAAACTCCTCTCTTGCCCCCATATTTACCTTCTTTCCATCCATTCCACATCCATTTTCCCCTCCCCTTGGGGCCCACAACGCCAGCCAATCTCCCTTTCCCGAGAAGCCATGTCCAGAGATACTTGCAGCAGTATTCAGGGCCTGACTTTCTCAACTGCCCTAATGCCCTGGGAGTCATCATTTCTCACTAGAGATACAGTTCTATTTGATGGCATTAGTCCTCCCCAGGATGTGGGTCCACCCCAACTCTCACTTCTTGGGTCTCTTCCCAATGGTACAACCCACCTTGGCAAAATGAGCCTTCAGCTATTCGCCCAGAGTCCTTCTCGCATCAGCCCATACCCCCTGAGCATCCTAAACAGGTAACCTTCCTACTTATACTTTGATACGATTTTCTCAATTCTTTTGTTCTCAATTAACACCTGACACTCTCCCATGTTCGTATGTTGCCCCTCCCTCCCCCCGATTTTTGGACAATATTACCCCTCTGCCCATCCCCAGCCCCCCTCAAACCCACAAAGCCCCACCCGAAGGTAACCCCTTGCCCCCATTTTGTCCCTTCTTTGTGCTCATACTTACCGCCAGCTCATCACAGATTCCACCCCTCCAGACATTAACTCACATCCTTCCTCCACCCCCCGATTTCCTGTAAGCCTCTTTTCCAGTGTCTAGCTCTCTGAGGCAGTTTGCTTATTTCATATCATTGAGGTCATGTAGTATTTGTCCTTCAATGCCTGGGTTGCTTCACTCAACATAAGATTCTCAAGTTTCATCCATGTTATCATGTGTGATTGTAGTGTATTTGTTCTAACAGCCGAGTAGTATTCCATTGTGTATATACCACATTTTATTGATCCACTCGTCTGTTGATGGACATTTGGATTGATTCCAACTTTTGGCGATAGTAAACAATGCTGCTATGAAAACTGGTATACATATATCTGTTTGTGTCCTTGTTTTCAGTTCTGATGGGTACATACCCAGCAGCGGTATTGCTGGGTCATATGGCAAATCTATGGTTAGTTTTTTGAGAAACCTCCAAACTGTCCTCCAGAATGGTTGGATCCTTCTGCATTCCCACCAGCAGTGGATGAGTGTTCCCCTTTCTTCACATCCTCTCCAGCATTTGTATTCTTCTGTTTTTTTTCATAGCTGCCAATCTTATGGGAGAGAGATGGTATCTCATTGTAGTTTTGATTTGCATTTCCCTGATAGCTAGAGATTTGGAGCATTTTTTCATGTGCTTTTTAGCCATTTGTATTTCTTCTTTGGAGAATTGTCTTTTTAAATCTTTTTCCCATTTTTTAAATGGGTTGTTTATCTTTTTTGTTTTCAAGATTTATGAGTTCTTTATATATGCAAGTTAATAAGCCTCTTATCAGATATATGGTTGCCAAATATTTTCCCCCATTGTGTGGGTTCCCTTTTTACTTTCTTGACAAATTCCTTTGAGGTGCAGAAGGCTTTAATTTTGAGGAAGTCCCATTTATCTATTCGTTCTTTTGCTGCTCGTGCTTTTGGTGTGAAATTCATGAAGCCATTTCCTATTACGAGGTCCTGTAGATGTTTCCCTACACTGCTTTCCAAGATCTTTATGGTCTTGGCTCTTATATTTAGGTCTTTGATCCATCTTGAGTTGATCTTTGTATAAGGTGTGAGATGGTAATCCTCTTTCATTCTTCTACATATGGCTATCCAGTTCTCCAGGCACCATTTGTTGAATAGGCCATTCTCTCCCAGTTGAGAGGGTTTGGTGGCTTTATCAAATATTATATGGCTATATACACGAGGTTCTATATCTGAACTTTCAATTCGATTCCATTGGTCTGTGTCTCTCCTTATGCCAATACCATGCTGTTTTCACTACTGTAGCTTTGTAGTATGTTTTGAAGTCAGGAAGTGTGATTCCTCCTATTTCGTTTTTCTTTTTCAATATGTCTTTGGCTATTCGGGGCCTCTTTCCTTTCCAAATAAATTTCATAGTTAGTTTTTCTAGTTCCTTAAAGAAGGCTGTGTTGATTTTTACTGGGATTGCATTGAATGTGTAGATCAGTTTTGGTAGGATAGACATCTTAATAATATTCAGTCTTCCTATCCATGAACAAGGAATATTCCTCCACTTATTTAGGTCTTCTTTGATTTCCTTGAACAGTCTTGTATAGTTCTCGGTGTATAAGTTTTTTACCTCTTTAGTTAAATTTATTCCTAGGTATTTGATTTTTTTATTTACTATTGTGAATGGTATTTGTTTCTTGATTTCCTCCTGATCTTGCTCATTATTGGTGTACAGAAATGCTACTGATTTTTGCGCATTGATCTTATAACCTGCGACTTTGCTGAACTCATTTATGAGTTCTAGAAGCTTTGTTGTAGATCTCTCAGGGTTCTCTATGTATAGGATCATGTCATCTGCAAATAATGAAATTTTGACTTCTTCCCTTCCAATTTGAATGCCTTTTATATCTGGTTCTTGCCTCAGTGCTCGTGCAAGTACTTCCAAGACAATGTTAAATAGGAGCGGAGACAATGGGCATCCTTGTTTTGTTCCTGAGTTTAGAGGGAAGGATTTCAGGATTTCGCCACTGTAAACAATGTTGGCTGTAGGTTTTTCATATATACTCTTTATAATGTTCAAAAAGTTTCCTTGTATTCCAATCTTTTGGAGTGTTTTTATCAAGAAGGGGTGCTGTATTTTGTCAAATGCCTTTTCTGCATCTATAGATATAATCATGTGATTTTTTTCCCTTCAATCTGTTTATATGGTGTATCACATTAATTGATTTTCTTATGTTGAACCATCCTTGCATACCTGGAATAAATCCCACTTGGTCATGGTGTATAATTCGTTTAATGTGTTCTTGAATACGATTAGCAAGTATTTTGTTAAGTATTTTTGCGTCTAGGTTCATTAGAGAAATTGGTCTGTAATTTTCCTTTCTTGTCTTTGTTTGCCTTTGGTACTAGGATAATGTTGGCCTCATAGAAGGAGTTCGGCAATGTTCCTTCTGTTTCGATTTTTTGGAATAGTTTCAACAGGATTGGTGTTAGTTCTTTCCGGAATGTTTTGTAGAATTCACCTGTGAAGCCGTCTGGCCCTGGGCTCTTCTTAGTTGGGAGATTTTTAATGAGTGATTCTATCTCTTTGCTTGTGATTGGTTTGTTAAGATCCTCAATTTCTTCTTTCGTCAGTATGGGCTGCTTATGTGTTTCTAGGAATTTGTCCATTTCCTCTAAATTGTCATTTTTGTTGGAATATAGTTTTTCAAAGTATCCTCTTATGATAGTCTTTATTTCTGTGGGATCAGTGGTGATATCACCTTTCTCATTTCTTATTTTGTGTATTTGCATCTTTTCTCTTTTTTTCTTTGTTAGTCTCGCTAAAGGTTTGTCAATTTTGTTGATCTCAAAAAACCAGCTATTGTTCTTGTTTATTTTTTCAAGTGCTTTCTTATTTTCTATTTCATTTAGTTCTGCTCTTATCTTTGTTCTTCCTTCTTCTTCCTGTTGGGTTACTTTGTTGTTGTTTTTCTAATTCCGTCAAAAGTGCAGTTAGTTCTTCAATTTTTGCTCTTTCTTCTTTTTTGATATGTGAATTTATGGCTATAAATTTCCCTCTCAGTACTGCTTTTGCTGCATCCCATAAATTTTGGTATGTTGTGTTATCATTATCATTTGATTCAAGGTAGTCATTGATTTCTTTGGAGATTTCCTCTTTGACCCACTGTTTTTCTAAGAGTGTGCTGTTTAATTTCCAAATTGTGGTGTGAAGTCTGGGCCTCCATCCCTTGCAAATTTCCAGCTTCACTCCACTGTGATCAGAGATATTGTTTTGTATGATTTCGATCTTTCTGAATTCATTAAGCCTTTCTTTGTGGCCTAGCATATGGCCTATCTTGGAGAATGTTCCATGTGCACTTGAGAAGAATGTATATCCTGCTGTGTTTGGGTGTAATGATCTATATATGTCTATTAGATCCAGCTCTTGTAGTATACTGTTCAAATGTTTTGTTTTTTAGTGATTCTCTTTTGAGATGTTCTGTCCAGAATTGATAGTGGTGTATTAAAATCCCCCACTATAATTGTAGATGCATCTATTTTTTCACTTAGTTTTTCCAGCGTTTGTCTCACATATTTAGAGGCACCCTTGTTAGGAGCATGAATATTTATGATCGTTTGATCTTCTTGACAGATTTTCCCTTTCACTAAAATGTAGTATCCTTCTTTGTCTCTCACAATTGTTTCGCATTTAAAGTCTATTTTGTGTGATATTAATATAGCTACTCCTGCCTTTTTTTGGTTGTTGTTTGCTTGTATGATTGTTTTCCAGCCATTCACTTTCAACCTCCATGAGTCTCTGGGTCTAAGATGTGTCTCTTGTAGATAGCATATAGATGGGTCATATTTCCTTATCCAGTGTCCCAGTCTGAATCTTTTGATAGGTGAGTTTAGTCCGTTGACATTCAGTGTTATTACGTTCAGAGAATTATTTGTGGTAGCCATATTTTGGTTGGATTTGTGTTTGTTATATTTTGTTTGTAATATTTTATTTTCCCCTCCTATTTTTGTCTTTTTTTGTTGCTCTTACATTCTCCTCCATCTCTGACTGTCCTGTTTTTTCCTTTCTTCCTGCAGAACTCCCTTAAGAATTTCTTGAAGCAGAGGTTTCTTGTTGATAATACTCTTTCAGTTTCTGTTTATCTGTGAATATTTTGAACTCTCCATCATTTTTGAATGCTAGTTTAGCTGGATAGAGTATTCTTGGTTGGAAATTTTTTTCCTTTAGAACTTGACTATATCATACCACTGCCTTCTTGCCTCCATCGTTTCAGATGAGAAATCAGCACTTAATCTTATGGAGCTTCCCTTGTACGTGATGGTTTTCTTTTCTCTTGCTGCTTTTAGAATTTTCTTTGTTTTGAGCATTGGATAATTTGACAAGTATATGTCTTGGGGTGGGCCTGTTGGGGTTTATGACCAGTGGAGTGTGCTGTGCTTCTTGGATATGTACATCTGTCTCTTTCAGTAGATTTGGGAAGTTTTCAGTCATTATTTCCTGCAACACTCCTGACCCATTTCCCTTCTCTTCTCCTTCTGGAATGCCTATAATACTATGCTTGAGTGTTTTGCATTATCATTCAGGTCCGTAAGTCCTATCTGGATTTTTTCTACCTTTTTATTGACCACTTCTACTATCTGTTTGATTTCCAATGTACTGTCTTCCACATCACTAATTCTCTGCTCTGCCTCTTCTAGTCTGCTGATATTTGCTGCAAGTGTATTTTTGATTTCTTGAATTGTGGTGTTCATTTCCATCATTTCTGTTATTTTTTTGTGCATGTCTGCAATTTCCCCTCCAAGTGTTGTCTTCATGTTGTTAACCTCTTTCATTACTTCATCAAATTTGTTGGTGATAAATGTTCTGAGATCTTTCATTGCTTGTGCGAAGATCTGCTCCCCTTCTTGATTTTTAGTTTGTTGATTGGATTCAGCCATGTTTTCCTGATTACTGGTTTGGTTTGTAGATTTTTGTTGCTGTCTTGTCATCATTTCTTCTTGATGGGTTTAATCAGTTCCTTAGCTTCTTTGTCTAGTCTTGGAGATTAATTAGCTGTTGTTTTTGCGTAAGTGATATATCTTCTCTTTGTCCCTTTGTTCTTCCAATTCCGATTTCCTATTGCTGGTTAAGTTCACTTTAAAGGAAAGTATTAGTGCTGGGGAAAGGCAATTGTGTAAGGAAGGAAAAAGTGTAAAGTAGTATTGGGGATATATGTTAACAAAGCAACAATATGAGTTCTGGGAGGATGGAGGTTAGATCATGTAAATTGTGTAGAGTTATAGTAGTAGGAAAGTACCTATAATGAGGTAAACGACTGAATATGGGAGGAATATGGTACATACTAAGAAGCTATTGTTTTCGTAAGAGAGGGAAAGAGAAAAGAGACGTAATAGTTTCAAGGGCGGATACCCGATGGAAAATTAAACAGAGGTATTAGAATTTAAGAGTTAGACACTTTGTGGATCAAAGAAAGGGAGGTGGAATATAGGAGAGATAGCAGATGGTGGAGGATATCAAGTTGTAGGGGAAAGGGGATAGTGTAGGTAGCCTAAATCTATTCACAGAGAAATGAGGCAGTGGAGGATGAGGAAACCCATCAAATATGAGGTGTTTCCTGCAGGACCTATTGTATTGTTAAGATAAAATAGAATAAGAAGAAGATCGGGGACAAAAAAGAGAGGAAAAAAAAAAACAAAAAAACACACAGAACAGAAACCCCGCCGCCAGGCTCGGCCTGGCTCGGCCCGGCTCTGCCTGGCTCGGCTCTGCCCGGCTCGGCTCTGCCCCCCTGGCTGCCGCCGCTCGGCGCTCGGCCCGGCTCGGCTCGGCCAGGATCGGCTGCGCCCCCCGGCCGCCGCCGCTCGGCGCTCGGCCTGGCTTGGCCCGGCACCCCCCCCCCCCGGCCACCGCCGCTCTGCGCTCGGCCCGGTTTGGCCCCGCCTGCCCGGCCGCCACTGCTCCGCGCTTGGCCCGGCTCGGCCCCGCCCCCCCGGCCGCTGCCGTAGTCGCTTGCCCGGCTCAGCCCTGCCCCCCGGCCGCCGCCGCTCAGCGCTTGGCCCGGCTCGGCCCCCCCAGCCACCACCGCTCAGCGCTTGGCCTGGTTCCCCCCGCCACCACAGCGTCAGACGCCTCGGCTCTGCCTACCCAAGGAGGGAATCCTCCACACGTAGCTGGAATGTCCGTATATATTTCACAGATGGATCCTCTCTGTTACCTTCCCTCCAAATCGATGTCCAGACACCTCCAGACCAACAAAAATCCCGAAACAGCCTGTTCCCGAAGAGTCTCCAACGCTGCCCAGCCGATTCCCTGCAGGAGCTAGTAACTGGGAAGTTCACTCAGCCGCCATCTTGCTCTCTCTCCCCCAAGTCCACTCTAATCCATACTCTATGCCCCCATCCTGTGGACCCTGGGATGGTTATGTCCACTCCACCTCTATTTTGAGAGGGGGCTTAGATTCCACATGGATGATGGATGCAATTCTCCTGCTTGCAGTTGTAGGCACTCTTGGCTCTCTGTTGTGGTGGTTGACCTTCTTCACTTCCCTGTTAGCTGGCTGGAGTAAGTCCAATAAACCAGGGGATAGGAGTTACAGGTCTGTTGAGGCTCAGGATCTGGCTATCACATGAACAATCCAGAGATTCGGGTCCTGTGAGCATACACCAAACCCCAGTAAAAGTAACAGGAGAGGCTTGTGAACAGAGATCACATCTGAGTCCAGCTCCATCACACAGAAACACAAACTCCAAAGTAGGGCCATCTGCCATGACCATAGAACCTGTGGGTCTCTGTAGCCCTCAGAAGAACCAATACCTGGGGTTGTATCTACTTTACCTGTCTCTGGGACCCTGTTGAGGCATGCGTAAGAGCAACCCCTCTGATGACCTCCCGACTCTTCTTTGGAGACTCATAGCCATATAAACTCATTTGTCCTTTCCATTTCCCCCTTTGATTCAAGGTCAAAAAGCATTTTTGACACCTGATATTACATGTAGGCTGAGATATTCTGTGGTCTGAGTTGACCGTTTTATTCAAGGTCGTTTTCTAGTTACAACATCAGCTGGTACTCGGTGGTAATCCCCCAGCACCAGGGAGGCTCATCCCCAGGAGTCATGTCCCACACTGGGAGGAAGGCAACGCATTTACATGCTGAGTTTGGCTTCAAGACTGGACACATTTGAGCAACATGGAGGCTCTCAGGAGGTAATTTTTAGGCACCCTGCAGCTAGGCCTAGTTCTTATTTCAGGTGCACAAGCTCACAAGCATAGTCATTAGTATCAAGGGCTCATTGTTGGACTATCCTTCTTTATTGGTCTTACCCATTGCATTTGGGGATTGTTGCTGTTCCATTGGGGAATGTGATAGAGATCCCCTGGCTAGGAAATCAGGACTCCCTCAGTTGTTGTTGTTAACTGTAACTACTATGAAAATAATCAAACATTTTTATGTACCCTGGATATATGTCCTGGAGAACTCCCTTCCAATCATCTGTCCCCTATCAATAACATCCCACACCAGTCATCCTCCCCTGCCATAATTGCACCTCTCTGTGATCCAAAACTTCTTCCAAAATGAAACCTAATATATTGCCAGGTTCCATTCATAATTAAATGGAATATAGTGATGGGTTTAAAGGTTAGATATAGAATACATATTAATTTAGAAAAATTAAAGTAAAAATAAATTGGAGTATCAAAAAATTTAAAAATGAAAAAGCTTTGTTTTTGATGTTTTGCCTTTTATCACTGCTCTAAGTGTTGTCCTGTATGTACAGTGGCAAGGCAATTTCTTTCATTTCTCCCTTTAACTGTTAATTTTGTCTTCACAAAAGTTTTAGATCACAGTAATTCATATATACAATATATGGTACTCCCACATATCCAGCATCAAACACTTTGTCCCTTTCCCAGCAATGACATTTTTACATGTTCATATTATATTTGCTGCAATTGATGTACAGATATTGAGACAATAGCTTTCAAACACGGTTACACTTGGGTTTTCATTGTGGATTATATTTTATCCTATAGATTTTATACATTTTTGGTGTAATTTAATGTGTCCTATATCCATCTTTGCATAATCTTGTGGAACAGTTCCATTGCCCCACAGTTACACAGATTCCATCTCTTCAATACCTCTTTCCCCCTCACCTCAGGCCCCACAGTGACAGTCAATCTTCATTACTTGAAGGACCATATTCAGAGTTACTTGAAACAATGTTGAGGGCTTGACATGCTCAGTTGCCCTAACCCATTGGGAGCCACCAATTCTCTCGAGAGACATAATTCCCTCGAGAGATATAATTCTATTTGAGATCATCAGTCCTCCTCAGAATGTGGGTATACCTTCACTCTCATTGTATGGGTCTCCACCCAATGATATAACCCACTATGACAAAATGAGCACTCACACACTCCCTAGAAGCCTGCCCTGTGTCAAATTCTCCCCTTTAAGTATCTTAAACAGATAACCTTCCTTATTATAGTTTCAAAAAAGTTTTCTCAACATTATACTTTCAACCACATACATGACAATCTCTTATGTTCAAATGTTTCCCCACCCTCCCCCCTATTTCTTGGGCCATCTTACTCATCCTCCCATCCCTAGCCCCACTCAAGCTCGCAAAACCCCACCCAAAGGTATCCCTATGCCCCCATTTTATCCCTTCCCTATACAAATACTTACCTCCAGCTTATCATAGATTTTACCTAGGTAGGTGTCAGCTTGCAACCTTCCTCTACCCCCCAAATTCCTTTAAGGTTATCATCCAGTCTCTAGCTCTCTGAGATAGCTTGGTTTACTTATTTCATATCAGTGAGGTCATGTAGTATTTGTCCTTCAATGCCTGGGTTGCTTCACTCAACATAAGGTTCTGAAGATTCATCCATGTTATCACATGTGTTTGTACTGTATTCATTCTTATAGCTGAGTAGTATTCCATTGTTATGTATATACATTTTACTTACTCATTCATCTGTTGTTGGGCATTTGGGTTGATTCCAACTTTTGGCAATAGGGACAGTGCTGCAATGAACATTGGTATGCATATATCAGTTTGTGTCCTTGTTTTCAGTTCTACTGGGTATATGGCCAGCAGAAGAATTGCTGGGTCATATGGCTAGTTCTTTGAGAAACCGCCAAACTGTCCTCCAGAAAGGCTGGATCCTTCTGCATTCCCACCAGCAGTGGGTGAGTGTTCCCATTCCTCCATATCCTCTCCAGCACTTGAAGTCTTCTGTTTTTTTCATAGCTGCCAATCTTATGGGAGTAAGATGGTATCTCATTGTAGTTTTGACTTGCATTTCCCTAACAGTCAGTGATTTGGAGCATTCTTTCATGTGCTTTTTAGCTATTTGTATTTCTTCTTTGGAGAAGTGTCTGTTCAAATCTTTCCCCCATTTTTGAAATGGGTTGTCCTTTTATTTTCAAGATACAGGGGTTCTTTTCTTTATATATGCAGGATATAAGTCTCCTATCAGATATATGGTTACCAAGTATTTTCTCTCATTGTGTAGGCTGTCTTCTCACTTTCTTGAAAAACTCCTTTGAGGTCAGGTTTTAATTTTGAGGAAGTCCCATTTATCTATTTGTTCTTTTGCTGCTCGTGCTTTGGGTGTGAAGTTCATGAAGCCATTTCCTATTACAAAATCCTGTAGATGCTTCCCTTACATGCTTTCCAAAGTCTTTATGGTCTTGGCTCTTATATTTAGGTCTTTGATCCATCTTGAGTTGATTTTTGTATAAGGTGTGAGTTGGTAATCCTCTTTCATTCTTTTCCACATGGATATCCAGTTCTCCAGGCACCATTTGTTGAAGAGGCCATTCTCTCCCAGTTGAGTGGGTTTGGTGGCCTTGTCGAATATTATATGACTGTATATTATATATCAGTTCTATATCACAACTCTCAATTCAGTTCCATTTCTCTGTGTGTCTATCCTTGTGCCAAAACCATGCTGTTTTCACTACTGTAGCTTTGTAGTTTTAAAGTCAGGTAGTGTGATTCCTCCAATTTCATTTTTCTTTTTCAACATGTCTTTGGCTATTCAGGGCCTCTTTCCTTTCCAAATACATTTCCTAGCTAGTTTTTCTAGTTCATTAAAGAATGTTGTGTTGATTTTTATTGGGATTGCATTAAGTGTGTAGATCAGTTTTGGTAGGATAGACATCTCAATAATATTTAGTCTTCCTATCCATGAACAGGGAATATTCTTCCAATTATTTAACTCTTCTTTGATTTCCTTGAACAGTGTTGTATAGTTTTCTGTGTATAAGTTTTTTACATCTTTAGTTAAATTTATTCCTAGGTATTTGATTGTTGGGAGATTTTTGATGACAGATTCAATCTCTTTAAATGTAACTGGTATGTTAAGTTCTTGTATTTCATGGAGCATCAGTGTGCGTTGTTTGTGCTTTTCTAGGAATTTGTCCATTTCATCTAGGTTGTCTAGTTTGTTGGCACACAGTTTCTCATAATATCCTCTTATGATTCTTTTTATTTCTGTGGGGTCAGTCATAACTCCCCCTTTCGTTTCTGATTGTATTTGAATCTTCTCTCTTTTTTTCTTTGTTAGTCTAGTTTAAGGGTTTGTCAATTTTATTGACCTTCTCAAAGATCCTGCTTTTGGTTTTGTTGATTTTCTCTAACTTTTTATCTCAATTTTATTTATTCCTACTCAAATCCTTATTATTTCATTCCTTCTGCTTGCTTTGGGATTGGTTTGCTGTTCTTTTTCTAGTTTCTCCAGCTGTTTAAGCTGTATCTTTGAATTTAGCTCTTTCTTCTTTTTTAACATAGACATTTAGGGCTATATATTTTCCTCTCAAGACTGCCTTCGATGCATCCCATAAGCTGTGTTTTTGTTTTCATTTGTCTCAATATATTTACTGATTTCACTTGCATTTTCTTTGACCCACTGATTATTTAGGAGTGTGTTGTTTACTCTCCACACACTTTCGAATTTTCTCTTTCCTGTCTATTATTGATTTGCATTTTCATTCCATTATGATCGAAAAGGAGCTTTATATAATTTCAATCTTTTTATATTTATTGAGAGCTGCATTGTGACCTAAGATGTTGTCTATCCTGGAGAAAGATCCATGGGCACTTGAGAAGAATGTATAAGCTGCTGAGTTCAGATGCAGTCTTTTGTATATGTCTGTTAGGTCAAACTCATTTATCATATTGTTCAAGTTCTTTGTTTGCTTGTTGATCTTCTGTCTAGTTGTTCAATCTAATGATACGAGTGGTGTGTTTAAGTCTAATAATGATTACTGTAGAGATGTCTATTTCTCCCTTCAGTTTTGTCAGAGTTTCCCTCATGTATTTTGGGGCATCCTGGTTTGGTGCATAGATATTTATGGCTATCATATCTTCCAGGTGAATAATCCCTTTTATTAATATGTAGTGCCTTCTGCATCTCATAACTTTTTTGCATTTAAAGTCTGTTTTGTCCAGTATTAGTATAGCTACCCCTGCTCTTTTTTGGTTACAATTTGCATCGAGTATCTTTTTCCAACCTTTCACTGTCAATTGGTTTGTATCCCTGGATCTAAAGTGAGTCTCTTTTAAGTAGCACATGGCAGCTCATGTTTTTTGACCCATTCTGTCAGCCTTTATCTTTCTATTGGAGAGTTTAATCCAGGCACATTCAATGATATTATTGTAAATGCATTATATTACTTACTTCCACCATTTTATTCTTTGGTTTTCATATGTCATATCATATTTTCATCTGTCTTTTTACTCTTTTCGTTATCCTTTCTGCTATTACTTATTTCTATACTGTCCTCCAAGCCTCTCTTCTCCAGTTTTTTTTTCTTTCAGGCTTTATGGCTTCCTTTAATATTTCCTGCAAAGGTGAATTCTTTTTTATGAACGCTCTTAGTTTCTGTTTGTGAATATTTTATACTTCACCTTCAAGGACAATTGCTTGATAAAAAATTCTCAACTGGCAGTTTTTCTCTTTCAGTGTCCTAATTATATCATACCACTGTCTTCTCATCTCTGTGGTTTCTGATGACAAATCCACACTAAATTTTACTGGGTGTCTGTATTAGTCAGTCAAAGGGGTGCTGATGCAAAATACCAGAAATTGGTTGGTTTTCATAAAGGGTATTTATTTGGGGGTAGGAGCTTACAGATACCAGGCCATAAGCATAATTTACTTCCCTCACCAAAGTCTATTTTCACGTGTTGGAGCAAGATGGCTGCCGACGTCTGCCAGGGTTCAGGCTTCCTGGGTCCTCTGGGCTCAGCTCCTCTGCTTTCTCCACAAGGTCAGCTGTAGACTATGAGGCTCTCTAAACTTTGCCTCTCTCCACAAGGTCAGCTGTAGACCAGCAGGTGAATGGCTCTGTCTCTCTCCCTGAAGTTTCTGCCATGTCTAAGGTGCCATCTCTATTCCTCTGTATTCTCCTGACTCAGGTCCTCTCTTCCCAGGGCTTGCTTCACTTTCCTCTGTGTGCTTACTTCCTGGGGCTCCAGCTTAAGACTTCAACATCAGAACTTCAACATCAGAAAACCCTCATATCTGTTCTTTGCCATGGCTTTTATCTGTGAGTCCCCACCCACCTTGTAACTAATCATAACTCAATCAAGACCAGGTACGGATCAGATTACAGACATAATCCAATATGTATTTTTGGAATTCATAACTATATCAAACTGCTACAGCATCCCTTGTATGTGATGGTTTGCTTCTGTCATGCTGCTCTCAGAATTTTCTCTTTCTTTGACATTTGATATTCTGAGTAGTACGTGTCTTGGAGTAGGTCTATTAGGATTCATTCTGATTGGGGTATGGTACATGTAAGTTCATTTATTTTGTGAGAGTTAGGAAATTTTCAGCGATTATTTCCTCAACCACTCTTTCTGCCCCCTTTCCCCTCTCTCCTCCTTCTGGAACTCCCACGTGTGTTGTTGCATTTGATGTTGTCATTCAACTCTCTGAGCCCCCACTCAATTTTTTCTCATTCTTTTCTCTCTCTGCTCTTTTCTCTCTTCCATTTCAGCTGTTCTGTTTTCAGTATCATTTATTCTTCTATAATCTCGAGTCTGCTGTTGTATGCCTCTAATGTGTTTTTTGTAATGTCTATTGTCTTTCATTCCCATGAGCTCTGCTACTTTTCTCTTCAGGATTTCAAATTCTTCTTTGTGCTTGTTCAATGTCTTCTTGATGTCTTGATGTCTCATTAACTTGATTTTGGAAATTTGTGTGCATCTCATTAATTAGGTATCTCAAATTCTGCATCTTTTCTGGGGCTTTGATATACTTCTTTTCTTGGCCCATGTCTTACATCTTCTTTAGAATGGCTTGTAGCTTTTTGCTGATATCTAAGCATCTGATTAGTCTGGTAGTTTACTCAGATGCTCAATTTCTCTCTTTCATAGGTATTTAGTGGTGGGAGGCTGTGTGTTACTCTTGCTCAACATGGATTGTTAGGATTGTCCCTGTCAGTTGCTCAAACTGGGCTGCGGACTCAGTAATGGGTTGCAGACCTGCTTCCTAGGGCCTTGGGTAGGGAGTCTGTAAACCCGAAAAAGTCTTTTAATTGCTACTAATTTCCTCACGTGCACTTCCTTGATCTGCTAGCAGATGGCGCTCTTGGGAGCATTCTCTCAACCAGTACCTGGTAGGAGGGTGTTGGCTGCAACAGGGAGGGGATCAATGTGATATAGGTGCCTGCCTGGAGACTAACAGACTTGTAATTCAAACTTTCTCAGAGAAGTTCTCCAGCCTTCCCTGGAAGCCCCCTCCCTTTACCAGGTAGGAAATAATTCCACTCCCTTTTGCATCCTCAACAATCAGTCCTGGTCAGAAGAGAGGGAGATTGAGAGGGTCAGAGCTTTTTAGTCCAGATTTCTTTAGTCCAGATTTTCTTTGCTCCCAAGGCAAGCAATGGCACAGCTCCACCTGGCATGGGATAGCTGGTGGGACACAGCAGACCAGATTTGTGGGTCAAGAGCTGAGTCAGCCTAAGGCTGTGTCCCTCTCTCTCCCCATTCCTGGGGAGCTGGGTCCCTGAGGCCCCCTTTGTCTGTGGCCACTGGCCCAGCAGCCTGAGCAGTCAAAAGTGTCTATAATGTGGTGGAGGTGCCTGCAATAGCAGCTGCTGCTTTTAACTCACAGTTTTGCCATCATGATTCTTGTCCCTCTCTTTTCTGGGCCATGTCCAGCCTTCACCTGGTGTCCTAAACCCTAGATTCTTTTCCAGGCTATTTCAGTCTGTCCTCTATTTTTCTGGGAGAAGAGAGTCCAGTCAAAGTACTTTCTACATGCTGATGCCTTTCCAATCTATCTCTAGCCTGACATCTCTTCCGAGCTTCAGACTTCTATCTGTCTTCACTTGGTTGCCTAAGTAGTACCTCAAATGGAAACTGACCAACCCCAAGCTCTTGAGTCCCTCCCCAAAACTTACAACCCTCTGAATATTCCCATCTTAGAAAGTATAGCTTCTCCTACTAACCAACTGTGCTCACACCCCAAACTCTTCCTTTTCCTAAATCCTCATATACTGTGGTTCTACCAACAAATCACTTTCAAATTCACTCACTTCTATCTCCACTCCCACCAACCTGGTTCAAGCTGCCATCCTAAGCTGTACTGTTCTTAACTGGTCTGCTGGTTTCTCCTCTTATCTCTGCAGTTGTTTCCAGAGCAGCCAGGAATAGTTATTTTGAAAGGGTATTTCAGGGCATGTCGCTCCTTGCATCAAAACCCTTCAATGGTTTCCTACTGAACCCAGTGTAAAATTCAGATTCCTTCCTGGGCTACAAAGCCTGAAAAATTCTGGGCCCTACTTCTCTAACTTCTTTTGATCCCATCCTTTCTTCTCTTGATTACGATGCTCTAACCACACTTGCTTCCAGTTCCTTGAACATTCTCTTTCTCACCTCAGAGCCTCTGCACTATTTCCTCTGAAATACTCTTTCCCCAAACTTTTGCAAGGCTGGTTCCTCCTCATTCTTCAGTTTATCACCCCAAATGTCATCTCCTCAAAAAGACTTTTTCTCATCACTACACTAAAAATAGGCCCTTGGACTCTCCCCCATCTCCTGCTCCTCGATCAATTATTTTCTTCAAAACATCCATCACAATATGAAAGTGTTAATTTGTTTCCTTGCTTATTGTCTCTCTCTCTCCACTGGAACATAAGCTTCTGGAGGACAAGGATCTCGCCTGCCATGCTGACTGCTATGTTCCCACCACACAGAACAGTGCCTGGCACTTAGCTGACAGGAACACAGAATTATGGATTGGTCACCTGCCAAACAGGTTTGTGAGAATTAAATGAAAATATTAGTAAAGAACTCAGCCTAGTGCACTGTCTGGAGCAAGCTCACAAACACCTGTAGCTATTATTACCTCCATAATCGGTGGTTCCTAGAATTTCTAAGGGTGTCTTGTGAACCTGCAAAACATCTATGTTATCCATACTTTCTTCCTAACATAGAATGGTTGGTCCTTGATGGATTTGGGGTTACCAAACACCCCAAAGAGTATCATATTTAATTTCTGATAAGCCATAAAACATGCAGGCAGTCACAAAAAGACTCTTTGAAGTGGCATTAGCCTCTGCTGTGACAAATAATCATTAGGTGGGAGTTAAAACCATTGGTACTGAAGCTTAGAGGCAGACTGTTGGCACAAAGAAGCATTCCACTGATAGTCTGGTCAGGAGCTTCCTTGCCAGAGGTAGACCAGAAGGAACAGCAATGCATAGCATGAGGTGGAGAACTCAGCCCCTGGAGCCAGCCTGCCTAGCTCCAATTCGGTCCAGGTGGGTGACTTTGATCAATTTATTTGTATGCTTCGATTTCATTTGGAAAAAAAAAAGGGAATGACAGTATTTGGCTTAAAGTGTTGTGAACATAAAAATGGACCAATGTATATAAAATGCTTAGAACAGAACTTGGCATGCAGCAACATCCAATACATTTTAGTTATTATTATTCTAAGTTATTTTAAAAAGAAAAAGGGTGAGGCTTCTCAGTGCAATGATCTTTAATTACCAATTGTCCAACACACTTAAAAACAAGCTGATTTTCTGAATTTAGGTATAGAAGGCAAGTGTGTCAGAGCTAGGCCTGGAGGAGGAGCCGATATGAGCTCTGGGGGTGGCAGGGCTGCTTCTGCGGGACCCTCCCCACCCCACAGGGCTTCCTAGCTCAGGCCTGTCCCCAGGGGCTTGGTCTTTCCTGGCAGTCACCGGAAAAAGCTTAAACTGCAGGGGGCCTGGATGCAAGAAAGAAAAACACTCCCTTGTGGTCAGGCAAACAAGCCATTGTAGAGTGAACCCGTATGTGCTTTTCGGTTCCTACTGGAGAGAGAGGGTCAGAGACGGAGACCGCTGGGGTTTTAAGGTGCAGGTCTGGGGTGTGGAGCAGGGCACCATCGTCTGTCACCACCAGAGAAACTTTGTTCAAAATTTCAAGTGTTTATTAAGAAAAGGTTCATTTAATGAATACCTACTAGTTTCCGAGTCCTGAGCTCAGGGCTCACAGAGAGAGAAAGAAAACTAATGTCTACCCTCAAGAAGCTAACACTCAAGGCAGAGAGAAAGAGGAAGGTAAGATAAGAGAAAACAAGGTAAGGATTGTAACTAAATAAAAATGGAGATTGGACTTTGGTCCATAAGCGAAATACATACGTAAGGCTTGAGCGTGAGAGGAGGAAAACAAATGTCATCACAACCAACATAAATTTTAAGGGAGAGGGAAGGACAAATTTAAAAACGACAGGCTATGTAAGAAATTGAGGACTGATTCATTTAAGCCTATGGAAAATAAAATCTTTAAAATTATAAAACAGAGAGTAAGTAGGGTAGGAAAAAAGGAAAAGGCTGCTATAAATGAAATCTCTTCTAAAACACTTCTTTAGTAAGAGATTTACTGAAATACAGTAGAAATAAAACCACCACAGAATCACCATCTACAGCCACTATCTCCTAAAACACCACTTTCCAGCAAAGAATTTAAAATTTCTGGAACATCCATTACTTTTGACACCATGGTTTTCTTCACAACACAATGAGGGCTACTGCCAGAGACAGCCTGGTGGCATCTGTCAGTGTCAAGAACTACTGATGCGAGGAAGGAGACTTGGGAAGGAAGGAGGCAACTTGGAGGGGTCTGAGGCTGGGTGCCATTCCTGCCCTTTGCTTCTACATGTCACAGGCTGTCCCAGATATTAAACCTGAAATTAAAAGTGATGCTTCACTCACTTGAAATGCAGAAATATTTATTTTGGTTTTCTTCATTGTTTTTGGAAATTCTGTTTTGGTTTATAAAACATAGAAATAGCCAACACTTAAAGCAAACATTCAAAACCCCATTGTGACAAATCATTGACTTTTTGTGCAATTAAGAATACACATATGAATTTAAGCTACCCAATAGTGTTATTACAATGACACTTCTTTAGTGCAAACCCTGTTGTGCTTGTATAACATGTGTATACACACATACCCAAAATCAATTGCTTTGAATGTATGAATGACATTTAAGGTCTGTCAAATGTAGCAAAGATTTGCAGTCAAGTGAAATGCTAATTTCCCAAATTAACTTGAAAAAATCTCTTGAGAAGTTAATCCCACGAAATAATTTTTTCCAGATGTCTATATCCTAGAATTTTGGCTTGTCAAAAACATTTTGTAGAAATCCGGTAGCATAATGATTACTGTCCATTTCATAAATTTCCCAAGCATATCCACTTCCTTAACATTTTTAAAGACATGCTTTGCCTGAGAGTTGATTCTGGGGGAAAAAGCCAGTTAATCACAACATGATCTTTCAATATGAAAACCACATTACAAATCCGTTGGCGATTACAAACAAAGAGCGATTGGTGCTGTGAAGATAAAGTGGACAGTTGTTTAGGGGTCACAGTTGAGCATGGCTGATCCAGGTAATCACTTCCTTCTTGAAATGCTTGTCTTCACTGTAGAGTCTAAGGCAGATTTTTCAGTAGCCCCCGGAAGGGACGGAGGGATAGAGTGGGTCTGAAGAATAGGGCCCTATAGCATTCTATTCTGTGTGAGCAAGAATCCATTCATCTGAGACTCAGGATCTGCCCTGTTCCTAGCTGGGTCTTTCCTTCTGTTTCCTGTGAGCCTCCTACTCCAACAGGAACCATGGGAGAATGTGGAGAAGAGCTTGGGTTTCATAGCTCTTAATCAGAAGGGATGTGCAAGGGCATGCAAGATGGGGAAGGGATTACAGAAAAAACTCTCTGGTCCACTTGTCCAGGTCTCCAGCCAGGAGAGGTTTCCTGTTTTTAAAGGACAGTTTCCCTCCAGTGCACTGTACTCTAGAGCAGCAGACATTGCAGAATTTGCAGCAGTTAGCAGGCATCTCTTAGAAATAGCCAAGTCCTAACCCCATGGTTAGAAAGACAGGGAGACAGAAGTTTTAACATCCACCTTTTAAACTAAGGAAGTCTCAAATACCTTAGCACATTCATCGTTTCCCCTTTACAATTTTTAAGGCTCATTTTGGAGATGGTCTGAAACTTGAGGTGACTGTAAGGCAGTGTTCCATTTCTTTCAATATTCCTATGATAAGAACCCCAAACAGACAAGTCAAACATGAACGTGTTCTTCCCTATGCTTGCTGTAATCCAGCTTCCTAAAAGGAAGGCTGTCAGAAAAGTGTGGAGGTGTGCGGCTGCCAGCCTTCCTCACGTTAAGCCTTGATGGTGGAATACAGTTCATCGATATAGGACCTGAAGTAGTTCCGCAGCTCGGGCCTTTTAGCCTTCATGGTGGGGGTCAGAAGGCCATTATCGACAGAAAATAACTCGGGGTGTAGAGCGATGCCTTTGACCTGCAGACAAACAAGGCTGTTACCGAAGGAAAAAGGACAGAGTCACCTGAGGCTAAAAAGCACATGCAAAGGGTGTGAAGACCCTAATGCATGACCCAATTCCTCCCCTCACCTGAGGCCAAGCTGCAGGTCAAGGCAGAAGGCCTGCTCTCAGGATGGAATTCAGGTGTGCGCCCTGACCGCCAGGAAAAGAGAACGGACACCCACTGTCACCGCTGCCAAACCACTCCAATGCTCATTCCTCAGGGACTCTTTAGGTCATTCCGTCCTTTTATTTAAACTGTTTTTTAAACATCTTCAAGTCAAAAAATTCATCTTTTAAGAACTCATGCCCTTTGACTTAAGTCTTACCTGTTCAAATGACTTCAGACCAGCCTCTTTCCCAATTCTCACCATGTCTTCCAGGATGACTTTTTTGAGGTCCTGATAAGGTAAGAGAAATAAAATACTTCCTCTGTTGGAGGTCTCTGCAAATCACAGGAACATTTAATACAAAGTGTAGAAAAAGAAGAGACCAAACACACCAGAACCTTACCTTATTTCGGCATAGTTCATCAAAGGATCCTTCAAATCCTCTCTTTTGGGCCCAGTGAGATAATGTATCAACATCCGGTACCACAATTGCTATAAGAAATGCCTTTAACACAGACACGTGAGTTATTCCTTGGCTTGATCCAGGTGCTGTAACATAGTGGGGCTCCTTATTCTGGCATCATGGAATCTTATGGACCCTCTCCTCGGAGCATCCGACCCCACCCCCTCGCAGGCCAGGGGCCACAGGTTAAGAGCACCTGGGTCTAAACTGTGAACGGCGTCAGGAGGCTTGCAACACACGCTTTCAAAGAACCACTGGAAACCAAAATCTAACAAAATCCTATTTCTATTTACTTTTGTGTGTATTTTATAAAACAGGGTCAAATAAGCAAACAAGGTGATATCAGATAAGTGCTTCACAGAAAAAAACAGAGAGAAAATTTAGACAGTTCATTAAAAAAATCTCCAAACCTCATTCTTTATAAGCTAGTAAAAAGAAAATATACAAATCAAAAGCATGGTACAATTCTAGATCAAAGGAAAATAGGTACTCTCAAAGGAAAATAAGTGCATTCTGTAAGAAAATATCATTTTAAAATCATTTAAAATTTTAAAGATTTATAAAAAGATTAACTTACAGGAAACCAGATACCCTTCTCCTCCTTGCCACCATCTGTCCAACATGTTGGCAAACAGATGTTTCACTGCAATATCTATAATTTCAACTTCAAGTATATCTTAGCAAACAACCCTTTCCTCAACAGTAATTTAAGAGGTATACATAAGCTGAATTTAACATATTTGAAATTTTAAACCTTCTTACACTCCAAATATCAATATTTGCACCACAATTAAATGAGAAATATCTTTTTATTTCTAATCCATCTATATATTCCCAGTGTCTTTATCTAAATTCCCTGGGAAAGCCACATCTCTCTAGGTAAAATACTTTTCTGGGTAAGAAATGCCAAACAGCAAATCCATTAATGCATCAGTAATATTCTGGGCAGGTCAGACATAAAAGCCAATTAACGCTTTCAGTCATTCTGTGCCCCTGGAGGACCGGGCGCTAGCAGTGCCTGTGCAGTAGGGTTCACAGTCAAGAAAGCACATACCTGCAAGCTTTCCCCGTGGACAAACACTTGAGCAACAGGTTCACTTCGCAGGTAGATATTTTCAATTTTTTCAGGCGCTATGTATTCTCCTTGTGCCAGTTTAAATATGTGCTTTTTCCTGTCGATAATCTTCAGGGTGCCATTCTGTTCACAAGGAGGGGAGGCGATGAGTGGGTCTGTGGATGGTTTCCACCCAGCATGGATCACACACAGTGCATGATACTCTATAGACCCTCTCACTGACTTCACCCAACAACTGCCTTGGGTCAGGTATCATCTCCTTTTACAAGGAGGGAACTGAGGCTTAGAGAGATGAAATAACTTGCTCAAGGCTATTCAGGCAGTTTAGAGATAGAGAAGGGACTCCAGAGCCCTGCGCATTCCCTTCGCTGCCCAGCTCCGGCGACTCGTCAGTCCACTGGCGGGGGTGCTTTGTTTTAGCATGTTTCACAGTCTCTTATCACAACTAGGACACACATACCTGGCTCTCCACCTGCATCAAGTTCTCTGAAAGCAGAGACATAGACTTACTCATCCCCCTAGAGCGCTCAAAACACTCGCTAGACAAAGACAGCATTCCCGTCGCCCCAGCACTGTTTCTCGGCAGGGCTGGGGCAGGGGTACTGCCTGACTCTCCGTAGGGCAGTCTCCACGCCAAGGAGGACTGTCCCACGTCCCTGCACGAAGGCTGGCGTCCCCGGCCCAGGCCAACCCAAAGCCAGCAGCCTCCCGTCCCGGGAGTGGCAACCAGCCACCTGGGGCCGTTGTCACGTCTCCAAAAGCCACCCCTAGGAGAGTTTCCAGAGTTCTCTCATTTCACCCTCCTCCTCTCCCACTTTAAAGAGTGAACTGATGTTCCCAGTATTCTGAGCCGGTACTAGAACTGATGCTTAATCCCTCTGTATTCATCAGCCAAAGGGGTGCTGAAGCAAATTACCAGAAATGGATTGGTTTTCGTAAAAGGTATTTATTTGGGGTAGGAGCTTACAGGTACCAGGCCATAAAGCGTAAGTTCCTTCCCTCACCAAAGTCTATTTACACGTGTTAGAGCAAGATGGCCGCCAACATCTGCCAGGGCTCAGGCTTCGTGGGCTCCTCCCTTCCAGGGTCTTGCTTCTATCTCAGTTCAGGGCTCCTCTCTTCCTAGGGCTGGCTTCTGTTTCCTCTGTGAGCTTACTTCCTGGGGTCCAGTCTAAGGCTTCAGCACCAAACATCAACATCAAACTCCAACACTGAAAACCCTCACCTCTGTCCTTTGCCATGCCTTTTATCTGTGAGTCCCCACCCCTTGGTGGGTGGGGACTCAATGCCCTAATGACGTGGCCCAATCAAAGCCCTAATCATAACTTAATGACACCCAGGTATAGACCAGATTATAAATATAATCCAATATCTATTTTCGGAATTCATCAGTATACCAAACTGCTACACTCCACCCTCTAAATTCTAAAAAGACATCACAATATTTGAAAAACCTTTAAATCAGTAACAATGCAAGTACTAAATCATATCACAATCAATTTAAAGAAATACAGTTTGTCTTGGGGCAAAGTCTGTTTACTATAGACCTCTGAAACTTATAGAACAATTTATCTGTTTCCAGTACACAAATGGACAAAGGATAAACATTTTCATTACAATAAGGAGAAACTGGGAGGGAAACATGAGTCAGGGTTCTCTATAGTTCAGAAAACCTGCAGGGCATCTTCCATTCCACTTCAGTCTGAGAGTCATTCTTAGGATGATGGTTTCTTCTTCTTGGGACCTTATGGGAACCCACCCTCTCCACAGGCTTGCCCAACAGCCATTTTCTTGGTTCCATCATCATCAAACATATGCATTTCGACCAAGTTCCAGACTTCACCTTCCAAAAGTGTTGGGGTGATTGCCACACCTTACCCAATCTTTGGGTTAGAGTCTTAACCCCCCCATCACAGTGACATGAAGAAAACATTCCCCCTAACCCTTGGGAAACAGGCTCAACACTCTCAGAGCGATGAGTTGATACCTGGCCTTCCCTAATCTTTGGGGGACAGGCCCACCCCTCTCAGACCTATGGGATTCTGACCTTAACTGCCCTAATCCTTGGGGAATGTGCTCCACCCTCTCTGTACCCGGAGGCGGCAAAACTCTCCCAGAACATCGGATGGGAACATCCACCCTCTTCAACTGCTGGGGCAAACTCACCTTCTCTGTACACATGGCTGGAGTTCCTCTCTTGGCCCAAGGTGATGTCCTAATTCCAGATCTCAGTTTCCGTGGTTTCCTCTTAAAGCTGTTTCTCCTTCAATCTTTTCTTTCCACGTCCCTTTTAGTCCAAGTTGACAGTAGTTTTGTTCATACAGTTTTCTCAAAAACCTTGTTGGTTTAGCATTCAAGAAGCAGGGGTCCAAGCCATCAGACAGTAAGACTTTCCATAAGTCTTTCTGAGATAACTGCATCTTCAATCCAGATTTACAAGTTCCACGTTTAGTTAAGTTCTCCAATGGAGCACTTTCATCTGGGAGCTTGATTTCCAGAGGCTTGGAATTTCCAGAATCAGTTTCTGTTTTCTTTGACCTGATAGTTCAGTCCTCAGCATTTCTCTCTCATCTAGCATTTTGCTATAAGATGTAAGCAGAAGCCAAGCCTCATTCTCTGGGTTTACTTTGGAAATTTCTTCAGATAAATGCTTAGGCTTGCCACTTTCAAATTCTGCCTTCCATAAAACATCAGGAGTTAATCTTGCTAAGTTCTCTGTAACTTTAAAACATGAACCACCTTTCCTCCAGTTTCTAATAATAGTTTCATCATTTACTTCTAAGGCATCATAAAAACTCTCTTTAGCATCCATATTGCTATCAACAGTCTCTTCAAAGCACTCTAAGTCTTTTATTTTAAATAAAAGATTTATTTATTTATTTATTTATTTATTTCTCCGCCCCCCCCCCCAATTGTCTGCTCTCTGTGTCCATTCGATGTGTGTTCCTCTGTGTCCACTTCTATTCTTATCAGAGGCACGGGAATCTGTGTCTCTTTTTTTTGGTTGTTGTGTCATCTTGCAGCATCAGCTCTCTGTGTGTGCAGTGCCACTCCTGGGCAGGCTGGACTTTCTCTCGTCCTGGGCGGCTCTCCTTACGGGGCACACTCCTTGTGCGTGGGGCTCCCCTATGCTGGAGACACCCCTGCATGGCAGGGCACTCCTTGCGCGCATCAGCTATGCACGTGGGCCAGGTCCACACGGGTCAAGGAGGTCCGGGGTTTGAACCGTGGACCTCCCATGTGGTAGGTGGACGCCCTAACCACTGGGCCAAGTCTGCTTCCCTAAGGCTTTTCTTCCAAGCATCTCACAATTCCTCCAAAAAATACCCCTTACCCACTTATAAAACCATTTCAGAATTTTGGTAATTGCAAAAACACTTCCCTATTCCTGGGTACCAAATTCGGTGTTAGTCAGCCAAAGGGGTGCTGATGCAAAATATCAGAAATTGGTTGGTTTTCAGAAATGATATTTATTTGGGGTAGGAGCTTACAGATACCAGGCCATAAGCATAAGTTCCTTCCCTCACCAAAATCTATTTTCACGTGTTTGAGCAAGACGGCTGCCGAAACCTATGAGGGTTCAGGCTTCCTGGGTTCCTCCCTTCCAGGGTCTTGCTTCTCTCTCGGTTCAGGGTTCCTCTCTTCCCAGGGCTCGCTTCTTCCTGGGCTCAGGGTTCCTCTCTTCCTGGTACTTGTTTCTCTCTTCCTCTGTGGGCTTACTTCCTGGGGCTCCAGCTTAGGGCTTCAGCATCAAAGTCCAACATCAAAACTCCAACATCAAAACCCTTCAACTCTGTCCTTTGCCATGCCTCACGCCCTAATGACATGGCCCAATCAAAGCCCTAATCACAACTTAATCACGCCCAGGTAAAGACAGATTGCAAACATAATCCAATATCTATTTTTGGAATTCATAAACCATATTAAACTGCTACACCCTCTTAAACCTAAAAAGAAGGACTCAATTTATTCTTAAGTAGCTTGGGCAGCCTACATGCTGAACTGATTTGGTGGTGGTGGTAGGGAGGGATTTTTCTAATCAATAAATATTCCAGAATCACATGCCTTAAATCTACAAATAGTCTGATAATACACAATAATAAGAATAAAAATTGCATTAGCCATGTTAGGGCTGGCACTTGAACATGGTAACAATTTAGAGGAAGCAGCGGGTAGTACCCTAATGATCAAATCGACAGGCAGAACAGATGAGGCTTACTTGCGCAAGCCTCTTACTCCTAAGATGGACTCTTTGGAATTTCTCTATATCAAAATGTTCTGAGAAATAAAATTTATCTTTTATCAAAGATAAAGTTTTATCAAAACTAACAAAACAACAACAACAACAACAAACCATTAGGCTCTGAGACTCAAGTCACAGGAGTCGATCTAAACCTGTGAAACACTTGCCCTATTTTTAATGAGATGAGAAACCCAAGGGGCACATTTGTTCACAAGTTCTTGCCCATCATACATTCCATGTAGTTTGCTACCACCCCCCAAGCCTTGGTAGGCCAAGCATCAGCACCAGGGCACAGCACCCCCAAACCTTGGTAGGCCAAGCATCAGCACCAGGGCACAGCACCCCCAAACCTTGGTAGGCCAAGCATCAACACCAGGGCACAGCACCCCCAAACCTTGGTAGGCCAAGCATCAGCACCAGGGCACAGCACCCCCAAACCTTGGTAGGCCAAGCATCAGCACCAGGGCACAGCACCCCCAAACCTTGGTAGGCCAAGCATCAGCACCAGGGCACAGCACCCCCAAACCTTGGTAGGCCAAGCATCAGCACCAGGGCACAGCACCCCCAAACCTTGGTAGGCCAAGCATCAACACCAGGGCACAGCACCCCCAAACCTTGGTAGGCCAAGCATCAGCACCAGGGCACAGCACCCCCAAACCTTGGTAGGCCAAGCATCAACACCAGGGCACAGCACCCCCAAACCTTGGTAGGCCAAGCATCAGCACCAGGGCACAGCACCCCCAAACCTTGGTAGGCCAAGCATCAACACCAGGGCACAGCACCCCCAAACCTTGGTAGGCCAAGCATCAGCACCAGGGCACAGCATCGATTCTGTTAAAAGCCATGGTCTCTTAGGAGCAACCACAAGTGAGGTCAGATATCATTTCCTGACACCGAACAAGTATTCTAAGAGCAGATACCTGTTCACTGCAGGAAAAGAGCACAGTTCAACAAGGAGAAGGGAAAGAGTTCGGCTGCGGTGCCAGTGCCACACGGCACAGACGGGATGTTCTCTTTTCCACAGTGGAACAAAACTGTGAATGGGGGAGGTGACAACTTACTGGTAACCATTTGCCAACGTCCCCTGTGTGCAACCAGCCATCTTTATCCAAAACTTCTGCTGTTTTTACTGGATCATTCAAGTAGCCCTTAAACACGTTCGGCCCTTTCACACACACCTGAATAAAAATAAAAATAAAAAAAAGATAACTGTTAGCAGCACTCACGGGGGCTTCTTTGAAAGAACAGAACCGGGCTGCGTGCGTGTGCGTGCGCGTGTCTGTGGCTAGAAGCCCTCACGCCCGTGGTCCAGAGGGCACTGAGAGGCCGGTGGCTCGGGCAGCCCTGCACGGTGCCCCTCCCGTACTGCATCACCTCCGCGCAGCCAGCGCCGCCTCAGGCCCCGCTTAGAGCCGCTGGGAGGTCCCGAAGGGGTGAAATCCCTGTGAGGTAATGAGGCTTTCTGCCCAGCTCCAGCAGCTGGCTAACAGGTAGCCAGGGCAATCAGCAGACAGGAGAGGCGCCCCTAGGAGCGGGGCCGCAGGGGCCGCTGCGAGCTCAGGGCCCGAGGCCGCAGATGGGGCAGGAACAGGCCAGCTCCGTGACACCCCGAACCCCAAAGGCGGAACATGAAAAAAGACCTGCTGGACTCCGGGATGACCAATAAAATCAGCTCGGTGGCTTTAAAGGACACCGTGCTGGGAAGCGGCCCTGCAGGACGCCAGGCAGCTCAAGGAAAGGGCAGTGACGGGGTGCGCTGGGGAAGGACGGCTTCACTCACCTCGCCCTCGCCCCGGGCAGCCAGGTAATTCATCTCCTCTACATCCACAAGTTTCACCAAATTGCAAGGCATGGGGGCACCAACATGGCCTGTAGAGTAAATAAAGTAATTGTCATAGCCTCAGGGCAAGTCTTCAAGTTATTTTTGTAATAATCAAGGCTCCTCACACACACCAAAATGCTGCTATAAACATCTGGTTTCTACAATGACAGCCCTTCTGTTTCCGGTCAATGAATTTGGAGTTTATTCCTAGAATGGAGACTAAAATATCAAAAAGACTGCAGGACATTTCCTAAGTTGCATGTTCCGAAGTATCTTCCAAAGTATAAATAAGACTGCAGATTTTAAGAGTTACCACAGTACCTGGAAGCAAGCTCTCTAAAACGTTACCTGGCTCCTATGATCTGATCTCCCCTGCCCACTCCTTGCCACTCCTGCCTCACACAGACCTCTTAATCAGCCCCCATTCTCTGCAAGGAGAGAGAATAGAAGCAACTCTGGCAAACCTTGATTATTCTCATCCAACATCCGACTCTGATCAAGGTGGCCTTTATTTCCTTAAGCATGAATAAATAAGTTTTACATTTAAGCTCATTCAGATAAAAAGGTACTAATTTCACAGCTAACTTTTTTGTCTTTTCCAAACACATGTAGAGCAGAAATTCACTACATTTTAAAGGTTGCACAAATAATCGTTCCTATGTTTTAATGATTTTACTATATTGAAACGACTGTTGCAAATTCTCTAGCTGTTAAAGGACCTGTGGTTAGGAACGGAGCAAACGCCATGGGGACAATGCCTAGAATGTCAGCTCAAACTCGGCAGAACCAAAAATCCCTCTCTTCCTAGAAAGGGCTAATATTTACAAATTACATCACCCTCTGCCCCAAGAGCCATTACTTAAAAGATTGTTGGCCTGAGGCCTACTCATGAGAAACAAAGTAGCACGGGCTTCAGCGCTGAAGAGTCCCTGATTGACCTAATTCCAAGTCAGATCCCAGCAAGGAGTCTCCCACAAGCATACCTGCTGTCCAGTCTCCAGGCACAGAGAGGCAGCACCCAGCAGTGCACTCTGTCTGTCCATAGCCTTCGTAAAACTGGGGCACCAAGAGATGAAACGTTATTAAAAGGGGGACAGTCACACCTTTGCTACAGAGCAAAAGTAACTAAGCTTCTCTAACTCCTAAAACACTGGCTGGCTGAGGGGAAAATCTCTTTTCACAATACTGAAGTATGTTTTCCTATCGCATCCAAGCACCTTCATCAGCACGTCGAGCACCAGCCACTGTCCTTGTTGTATTTTCTACTTAACTTCCTGTGGGCAGCAAGAGAGGAGCCCTCCGTGCCAGCCCTGCCGTGCCAACCTAGCCAGGCGGGCAGTATCAACTCATGGCTCTGCCCCACACAGGTTTCATCTGTCACCAAGTCTCGGCTATCTCGCCTGTCTCCTTATACTACACTCTCTGCGTGTTTTCAGGTTCGTTTATCATTTATATCCACTCCCATCCCCTCAGGTCTGACTGGGAAGGCACGTTTTGTGCCTTACCCTAGAGGAGAGTGTAAACAGTAAACAGAAGCAAATCTTCCCTTGCCTAGGGTAAACAAAAATCTCTCTCTCTATATCTATACACTTCTTTCTCTCAGGAACCTAGGAATGACATGATCTTCCAAACAAAATAAAACACACAAGAGGGTAAGCGTGACTTTTCCTAAACAAGATCACTCTGCGTGACAGAGCCTGGGATGATCCGCGGATGTGAAATCCCACCTCACCTGGCAGCCGAGAGCGGCTCTCAGAAACGTCAGCACCGTGGCAGACACTGGCGCAGCTCCAGTGACCATCAACCTCACTTTTCCTCCCAGACTCGACTTTCAAGGTAGGGAGAGAGGAGAGAACAGTCGGGTTACAGACGGGGAAGAAGGGGGACCCCTCAGTGAGGAAGGTCTGTGTAGAGTCTGCAGGTCCTGATCCACCCCGCTCTCCTAGGACAGGGCTCAGCCCCGGTGCTCAGGAAAGAGCAGCGCACGCTGGGCGTTTCTCCACCCACGGCTAGTCCAGGCATTCTCAACAGGGATGGAAGTAAGTCCAGATACCTACTTAAAGGTATCTCGGGGAGTTAGAAAAAGAGTGTGGTAGATTTGCGGCAACTAACACAATTCTGGCATTTTGTCGGACATACTATTACATGTCCTCTTACAACCCACGCCTGAAAAATGCCACAAGACTGACATTACTTCATGGCTTTATCCTTATGTTTTAGAAATATACCAGAATTAATAAAAATATTCCATTCTCTCCCACACTTCCATAAGTTTCTTTTAAAAAAAAAAAAGGCTCTCACAGAATATCTGAAACCTTAATTAGTATACAGAAGAACTAATCGTGTGACCTGTTACCTGTATCTTGTGGAAGATTAGTTTATCCCATAGGCTGTTGTTTCTAATGATGCCACTACGAAGCTCTGCTTCTTTCCTCTTGGAAGCAAAGTCCAACAGCCATCGCTTCAGTGTAGTGTTTGCTTGTCCAAAAATCTACAGGGTCAAGAACGAAGAAGGTTCTCAGAGAAGCTAGAAGCCAAGCCTCGAAACTGCCCAGTCCAAATTCACGTGGAGGTGGCCCACTCCACACACTGGTCTTGCTTCTGGAGGATCTACTGGCTTACACTGAGAGCTGGCATTCTGTGGGTCCCCTCCTCGCCCGCTCACATTGCTCAGTGTGGTTATGTACGTACTACTGCACCTGTGCGTGGAGCTTTACAGTTAAGAACAGCATTCACGGCGGCCATTTTTACGTGATCCCGTGGGCAACTTCATGAGGTAGACAGCCAGGGGTAGGAGGTAAAAGTCTCTTTCACAGATGAAAAAACAGAGGCTCAAAGCATTCACTGCAAAATGGAAATGACCTCCCACCTTATGCCTGTATTGTGACTTTAAAAAAAAATTTTTTTTTGTCTTTTGTTTGTATTGTCTTTTTTTGTTTTTGTGCCTTAAATTTTTTAAAGTGTGTTCCTGGGTGTCTTCTCACATCATCCTGATGATCAACTCTGTGAGATAGCTGTATTGTAATTTGACAGATAAGCAACCTGCAGTTCCGACAGAGTAAAAGGGGTGCCTATGGGCTCACCAACGGTGCCTGGGGGAGCCCGTTCAAGCCTCTGACTCCGAGTCCAGTGCTCTACCCACCACACTCGGCTGCCTGGAACTTACGCGGTCAAACATCCGGTTCAGCAATCTCGGGACCACAGGAAAGACAGTGGGTTGTAGCACCTTCAGGTCATCCATAAGTAGCCTGATATCTCCTTGGAAAAATCCTATTTTAGCTCCATGACACAGCATTACACACTACAGAAGTAAATGCACAGCAAAACATTTTATGGTCACAACGGTGGTCAAACAACATTACAAAATAAACGAGTCTTCAGTTTTAGTGTTGCAGACCAGTTTCCAGAAATCCTGAAGTTACAGACTCTAAGTAGTCTAAATGTTTAGTTTGCTTTCTCAAGTCACTGTAACATTGAAACTCGGCATTTCTCTTGATCATCCTCAAGATACTGGGCTTCGTATGAAACCAGCTGTTCTTAGTGATGATCATAGAAATTCTGCTAATTTAGCTTCATGATGATGCCTGCTGAAATGAATGATAACTTATTCCAGAAACAAAAACTTTACCTGCCTGCAGTTCAAGCTTCCAAGAGTCTCACTTTCCTTTATTTGAATTCAATTAACATTTTGCGAAAAGCCACATTGAACATTGAAACACTAGGACACCTAATACCACAGTGGATTGCCACTCATCTTTAATCTACTGCATGACTTTTCTCCCATTTAATCCAAACTGCACTGTCAAGCTGTATGTATTTGACAAAGAGTTACCCATTTTCAATAAAAAAAAAAAAAAGAGTCAAAAGACAATACAATGGGGAAGCAGACTTGGCCCAGAGGTTAGGGCGTCCGTCTACCACATGGGAGTTCCGTGGTTCAAACCCCGGGCCTCCCTGACCTGTGTGGAGCTGGCCCATGCTCAGTGCTGATGGCACAAGGAGTGCCCTGCCATGCAGGGGTGTCCCCACGCACAAGGAGTGCGCCCCGTAAGGAGAGTCACACAGCGTGAAAGAAAGTGCAGCCTGCCCAAGAATGGCACTGCACACACAGAGAGCTGACACAGCAAGATGACGCAACAAAAAGAAACACAGATTCCCGGTGCTGCTGATAAGGATAGAAGCGGTCACAGAAGAACACACAGCGCATGGACACAGAGAGCAGACAATGGGGGGGGGGTGGGGGTGGGGGGGGGTGTGGGGGTGGGGGGAGGGAGAGGGGAGAGAAATAAAATAAAAAATAAATCTTAAAAAAAAAAAAGATGATACAATGGAAGTACAAACAATCTCAGGCTTGAAAGCAGAAACCACTAGAAAGGTATGCCACGGTTTATATTTTTTAAATTGTTTAAAGATTAAAGCTCTGGAGACTTCTGTTGGGTGGGCTTGCCTTCCAGGCACATCTCTGTTAACTATAGTTAGGTACATTCCGTCCATTGTCTACTCACTTGAGATCACCTTAAATATTTTAAGATTGCTGAGGTGTGCAGGAAGTACACATAACAGATGAAGGGGAGACCAGTGATCCTTGATCCTTTAGGGGCACGTGAATCCTAGAGGACAGCGGGCAGCCCAAGGGCCGGCTCTCTATTGGTCACTGCTCTTTCTCTAGTACTTAGCTCAGGGCCTGGCCCATCACTAGCACCCAAGAAATACTTGATAAATGAATGAACAAGTACCGTGAAAAACAGAGACTTCTCATAGCACAGAAGCCTCACTAGGCTTTGTAGATTTGCTTTAATAAAAATTCTATGCTTACATTTTTTCCTTGAATCATATCCATATCAGTATCCCTCGAAAGTCTGAGCTTCTCATTTTTAAATGAACAATTAAAGTCCAGGTAGTCAGACCCAGAAAAAAAAAATGTACTTTTAAGCAATTAGTACCCTTTCCAAAATGGGGCTAAGCAAAGAATTACCTGTGGGGATGACAGTCTGCACATCAAACTCACCTTCATCGATTGCTCAAACATGTGTGCAAGTGGTAAATACGAAATGTATGTGTCACTGGGATTCAAGTCAAGCACTTTCTGTAAAACACAACAACTCAGCATAACACAAACAAAGCAAGCAAGAAAGAAAACAAAGCAAAATGCCTACCTCTACTATTCTCTCAAACATATGGGCGAGGGGCAAGAAAGATATCAAAATATCATCTGGGCAAGGACTGATCACATTCTATACGGAAAGACACCAGGAAGAGAGAAATTAATTAAGATGTTGAATAATCTCCCCATTTATTTCAGAGCACATAGTACCTCAACATTAAGGAGAAAGAGCCTTTTTTAATGGTCCGCAATTATTTCTCAGCAAAGAATGAAAAGATAATCAATACTTTAACAATTCAAGTAGAGTGGAATATATGAGGTCATTCCAAATAACAAAGTAAATCCAGGTCAGATTTTATTCAAAACAAGGAAAATTTTGCCCCAAGGGGGATGGTTAAGGGATTATGTGCTCTAATTGCCTAGCAATTCAAAATTATAGTATCCCATGGCCCAGAAAGCTCAATTCCACCTTTAAGTAAGAACTCTTAAGATTCATTCCAACATAAAAGAGCATATTATATTGCAAAGAGGAAGGCGAAAGCAGATAAAAGAAACTGGATTTCATGATAGTATAATTGCATCTAGAGTATTTGATTTCGGTCACCATTTTTACCGTAAAGTTCCTACTTCCCCTAATGAAAAGATCTCAATTTACTTAATGCAAGCTCAGATCCCAAACCAATGTGTTTGCTTTCCTGCAAAATGCTGACCATGACGGGCCCGTGTCCAGTTTGAGCTTGGACAGGAGGCTCCCCCTCGAAGCTCAGAATGGGCCTCGCCTAGGGCTAGGCACACTGAGATTTTGCATATTAGTAACATAAAGAATTCTGGCCAAGACAGGAGGCTGCCAACCCCAGCTGCTGCCACTCCAACTCAGAAATGAGGCGGATGTCAAGTTGCCTAGGGGGTGAGGTGCCCACTTCTAAGCCATGCCCCATCTTCCTGAAAGGAGGGCTATTTCTCTAATAACGTCACAGTAGGAGAAAATGCCAGGCCTGCAGAAACACAGGAGCCCCACAAGTATATGGTGTAGGCTGAGAATGCTATCATCTTGGTTGAATTGTATGCATTCCAACTACACAGTTCTCAGAATGACAGTGTCATATAAAGAGAAATCTGACTCAATAACATCTTTACTTTTCAATTTTCTGATTTAATACAAAAAAATAACATCCATTAGCATGATTAGAAGTTTTCTTTTACAAAGCTGAGAATGGCCTTTAATATATTATAATTGAATTTAAACAAATTCTTGTAGTCATTTGCCTCAATGAACCATCTTTAAAGTTTTCTTTGAAGGCCAATTAGAAAAATAAAATTTTACTTGGGTAAGGTACTAAATGTTGAACTCTGTTTAGAAAGTATACGCCAGAGAAGGTATGCAGGAGTAAGCACCCAAAGAAGCAACACGTTCTCTCAAACACCGACATTCTGCAGCCGCCACAGCTGTCCATTCTCCAACAGCACTGAACACAGACTCCCACCACAAAAAGTAAGTACTGAATACATCCAAGAGACCACAAAAGTGAAGTATGTACAATGTGAAAAAAGCATGAGGGAAAGGCATTACATTGTTAAATCAGTACCTTTTAAAAGGCAAGTATGAAACATATTGTTGGCTAACAAACAAGACTAGGAAACTAACTGAAGTTTGAGGCTTTCATCATTATGTCATAGAATGGAAGTCAAACTGACAAAAGTAAATAAAGATTTTAAAAACTTCAAGAGCATTTCACATTTCATTATCAACATGAAGAAACTCTTTTATCTCCCAACAGTAGATAAAAGCATAAGAGAGCCATATCTTCTCTGTCCGTTCCTGGAAACCTGTATAGGGGAGTATCTAAACAGTGTCACAATGTAACAATATAACAGCTGTAACAAATTCTGCCTGTCAATTCACCTTAAGGGTCCCAAGCAGGAGTTGGGGATTAGGTCTGCAATGAAAACCCTTTGAGAAGGTGGTTTTAGGCCATATTAAAATTTACTGTATTTCAGACAGGATTCCAAATACAGTGTGGACCTGACACAATGGGCTGGACTTTACCATTTTCATTCTGGGGTCTAAGGTCAACCAATGAAATGAAAAAGATGACAATGACCAAAAAGGTTACCTCGGTCACTTTCACAAAAGCCGAACAATCGCAAATTAAGTTTTGATGAGTGATCATTGCTCCTTTGGGATTGCCTGAGGAAAAAAGAGGAAGCAGAACAAAGTTAGAGTAAATGAAAGGACTTCCAGGAATGACAGAAATGAAAGAGGCCACAAAACCCTGTGTAATTAGGGCTTCAAACATCCCATTAAGCTGACCGTCTAGGAACAAATTCCTAAGCCTGCAGTTGGCTTTGTCTCCGCCACAGGACTGTCACAGCCGTCTTGAGATCCCTCTCCCACTTGTGTATGGTGGCCACTCTTAAGCAAAAACCGATCACAGCAGTCCAAACGAAGAGGCAATGGTCCCACACGATGAGATCACTGCAGCGGCTGCTGGACAAGACAGTATGGCATGTGCGGTCGGCGTTCTTAGAAAGTCTCTGGCTGAGGAACTTTCCCTGAAGGATGTTTTAGAAGATCCACCCAAAGGAGAAATGGATCTGCAGCATGGAAGCTTATTTCTTCAGACACCTAAAATTGCGGCCGATAAAGATTACTCTGTGGCTGCTGATGGTGGCGGGAACTGCAGAAGTTCGTCCGCAAGCTGGGAGAGTCATCTCAATTTGGTGAAAGGGAACCTTAACGTCTTCAAATTCATTACCCTCCAGTTACACCATTAACTGTGGTTTCCAAGCCAGCAGACATTTTAACATAGGTAGGGCAGAGACTAAGTGGATTGTCCAAGAACTGTGTGATTGGAAGTGGGTGCAAATCTACTAGACTTTGCTATCTTATGGCTGAAAAACTTGGAATTCATTCCAGAGGTGCCACAGGGGATTCTAGGAGAACACGGTGACTCAAATGTGGCTGTGTAGAGCGGAGCGAATGTGGCAAGAGTTCCTCTTCAGGAACTGAATCCAGAAATGCAAATAGACAATGAGAGTGAAACCTGGAAGGATGTGCGTGAGATTGTGTTTGGAAGTGCCTATGAAGTCATCAAGTTAAAAGGATGTACCAACCGGGCTATGGGCGTAAGTGTGGCTGATCTGACTGAAACTATGTTCAAAATCTATCCAGGATTCATCCAGGCTCAGCAGTGGTCAAGGGATGCACAGCACTAAACACGAAGCCTTCTTGAGCCTCCCAGGTATCCTGAGTGCTTGGGCATTCACCAGTGTTATCAACTCAAGAAGAGTGGCTGGGACATTCAGAAGGACCTAAAAGACCTGTAATATCTGAGTTCTAAGCTGTAGAAATTTAAAAATGAAAATGTGATTAACTTTGAGCCATTAGTTATCATCTGTATACACGGATCATAGTTTGCTTTTGTCTTCCTAAACATGTGAGTTTGGGCCCACAGAATCAAAGCAAACGCTTGGTTTAATGCTTGCAGTATGAACGCTTGAACAAATGAAATTATTTGTACTGTAAAAAAAAATTTTCTTAAAAACCTGAAAAGGTTTAAATGCCTTTCATTATCTTAATCTTTATTAATATGGACAAGATTTAGAGGATGTATTTAGCAAAAACGATTTTACTCTCGAAACCACTGATATAGGTTGTTCTAGAAGACTGGTGAATCTAATGTCATCTTTAATACACATATTTGAGAAAATATATAACTCTCTCAGATTGCAAAGGTCTTATAGAGCAATAAAACATTGCTAGAACCACTTCAGTCTCTTCCGCTTTCTATGCATTTAGAGTTAGTGCATAAACAATACAAAAAGAGAGAGAGTGTGTGTGTGTTGGGGGGAGGGTGTAAAACTATATACTACTTAGGAGCAATCCCATTTCACCCAAAACTTGCCTGTAGTTCCACTTGTGAAACAAATTACTGCAAGATCTTCAGGTGCTGGAGGCTAAGGCAGATTAAAAAAAAATTCATTCAAATCAGACTAGAAAAGAAAACTAGAAGCCAGAAGGTATCATCCAAGATGATACTAGTCTCCAATATGACTAAATATTCCAAATGACAGAGAGAGTTTTGGAAATTCTGATATAATGTACTTACCTTGGGCTTCTGTCTATTGACTCGTCCCAGGTCCTTAATTAGAAAGTAAAAAAATATCTTAAATGGAAATGTTTTCTAAATGTAAAGAACAAGGTCACATTAATTCACTTAGGGTTGACTTTACTGTGAGGTCCACCCATAGACTCATCAATAAGCACACTCTTCAAATTAAGTAAACTATGCTAATTTTAATCAACCCAAAACCAAAATATTTACCCATTGTTCTAAAAAGTCATTTTCCAGTTGTCTTCTCTCTTATGTAAAACTATACAAATGGCCTTTGAAATAGGATTTATCCAAAAAGCCATATCAAGTTCTTGCAAAATGTACTGCTTGTCCCCACTCCTACTTCCTACTATGGTTTTTAATAAAAGCTCTTCTTAAGGTAGCCAAAGCCCTGCAGTTACTCTGCACCCTCCCCAAACCAGAGCCCGGCACTGATAACTAAGTATCCATTTGGCTCTCCAATCTGGGGTGCGTGTGTGGGGGGGTGGGGGCTGGGGGGTGAGAATAGACAGGAAACAATCTCAGTCAGATTTAAATGCTAGTCATTCTGGAGAGGCTCAACTATCTGTACTTTCCACACGTAGCCAATGGTCCACAGTGGTGTTTAAAGGAAAGGATTTGGGAGCCTCCAATTATAAAACAGACCGTTACAGAAGCCGTAAGACCAGTCCTTGAACGGTCATGAAGGCTAAGAATGAGAGATGTATTTCTCAGGTGCAGCATTTCCCAGTTGCTACTAAGGGTTCAGTCTGATGTTTAAGAACATTAAAGGCAGTCTTGATGACCAGTATAATTTCTATTAATTTTTCAGAATGAACTATTTACATTTTTTCTATTAAAATCGAACACGCTTGAGTGAGCATTTGGAGGGAGCATGCCTATCATTAAACGGAAGTCAGATGGGCATATTCAGATCTCACTGAGGATCTGTCCAGCATACAGTTTTAAACGGTCTTTAATGTTACTCATATTTTAAATTGTATCTGTAACAGACATTGACTAAAAAAACAGAAACACGTGTTAAGGTCACAACTTTTACTATATACTTACTGTTTATGGATGGGCATGTATGTCGGATATTCTTTAATACAATTTTATTAAAAAAAAAAAAAAAGGAAAGGAAGAGAGAGACTTGGAGTGAGAGAAAGAGAGGAAAGCCTGGAATCCCTCCCTCCTCATGACCTCAGGTCAACTCGGGCCCTGGGCAGGGGCAGCAGCCAGAAGCAAGGAGCCTGGCCCTGGGACCGAGCGGGGCAGGCAGGGAATTAGGCCTCTGCAGCAGCTTGCAAGGGCCAGCAGCTTGCCCGGCTCGGACAGAGACACTGGAGGTGTGGGACTGACAAAGCAATGCCAGAGGGAGGTCTGGCCTGGAGAAATCGATGACTATTCATTAAACGATGGCATTTTAATGAGAACATTAACTATGGTACCAATTAGGAGCATAGAAAGTGGACTCTGGTTATTTATGCCAAAAAAAAACAAAAATTAAAGGTCTCTTGGTATACCCTTATTGTTACCACCTTGCATTGGTGTGGTGGAAACTCTATTTGCTGCATGGTTTTTCCGTAAACCTACAACATTTCTAAAGAAAAAATAATTATATATATATTTTAAAAACCAGAAACACTGACATTCAAAAAGAAGTAGATGAAGAGCTAAAGCAATGATCATCTTTTTTCAAAACACTCTTCATGGGATCCAAAATTCCACTCATCTGTTGAAAATTCTTACATAGTTTCCTGAGATCTCTAATACTTCAAAAATTGATGTTAAGAGAAAATAAAGTGGCACTTATATGTGACTTCGCTTTTAATTTGTTGGAAATAAACATTATCCAAATTAGGGGACTATCCTGCCAAGAAGGTTTCACAGTCTAAATCCTCACTTATATCATAATTTAGGGAAAAAATATAGCAATTGTAAAGATAAATGAATTACTACTGTGAGGCTAAAATGCAAAAAAATCTTACCTCAAAAAAGAAAAAGAACTACAAACAAATAACTATGAATGGATAGAGGGACGATGAGTTTAATAAATTTGTGGTAAAACACATATATTAAAATGTTAAATATAGAATCCAGATAGTATATATACAGATCTTCAATTGTACAATTCTTTCAATATATCTGTATATGTGAAAACATTCATAATAAAATAGTGGGAAAAAAACAAAAGTTCCAAATATCATTGTTTCTATTTTTGATCCTGTAACAAACAGACATTAACAAAAAGCCTGATCACAAAACCAACCAACACACTACTCTTGAATTCATTTATTAAAAAAAATTAATCTTTTGCTTACAAAATTTAAAAAAAACTACACAAGCATCATATTACACGTGAAAATGTTCAACAGTCTTTTTTATAAGTAAAGAATTACTTTACATTACGATCTTACTAATGTATTCATCTAAATAATTTTTCTCTCAAAATAACGTCAGGGGAGCAGATGTAGCTCAGTGGCTGAGTGTCTGCTTCCCATGTACGAGGTCCTGGGTTCAATCCCCGGTACCTCCTAAAAAAAAAGTACTTCATTATATAGCAAATGAAAAGATTCTATAAATCCTTACTTGTGGCCTCAAATTCTTTGCAGGCAGGGGAGAAAGGGATGTGAAGCTTCATCAGTCTCTCTTGGCAACTACAGTCTAGGCCTGCACGTGGATTATTCCACATAGCTGCGACGCTGTCCCTACTCCTGGCAAAGGAGAAAGGTGGGAGAAGCTTCACTGGTCCCTGGTGCAATGAGGGCAGCTTGAGCCTCCACAGCTTACAGCACCAACTACATGCTTGGCTCCTACTGCACAACCAGCAAGGGAGAAAGGATAGGAAGCCCTAAAGAGGAAAACTGCACCCAGAAAAAACACTCTAGTAAGCCAGATGCAAAGACACCTACAAAAAATTACAATCCACACCAAGAAACAGTAAGCTATGGCCCAGTTAAAGGAACAAGATAAGGCTCCAAGTGACATAAAGGAGTTGAGCAACTAATTATAGATGTTCAAACAAATCTCCTTGATAAATTCAATGACATGGCTAAAGAGATTGAGGATATTAAGAAGACATTGGATGAGCATAAAGAATTTGAAAGCATACATAGAAAAATAGCGGATCTTATGGGAATGAAAGGTGGAATCAATGAAATTAAAAAAACATTGGAATCATATAATAGCAGATTTGAGGAGGCAGAAGAAAGGATTGGTGAGCTTGAAGAAATGGCCTCTGAAAGTGAACATACAAAAGAACGGATGAAGAAAAGAATGGAAAAAATTGAACAACGTCTCGGGGAACTAAATGACAGCAAAAGGTGTGCAAACATACTTGTCATGGGTGTCCGAGAAGGCGAAGAGAAGGGAAAAGGGGAGAAGGAATATTGAAAGTAATAATGGTAGAAAATTTTCCAACCCTATTAAAGGACATAGATATCCCTGTCCAAGAAGCGCAACGTACTCCCATCTGAAAAAATCCAAACAGACCAACTCCAAGACACATACTCATCAGAATGTCAAATGCCAAAGACAAAGAGAGAATTCTGAGACCAGCAAAAGAAATGCAATGCATAATATATAAGGGATATCCAATAAGTGCTGATTTCTCACCAGAAACCATGGAGGCAAGAAGATAGTGGTATGATATATTTAAGATACTATAAGAGAAAAACTTCCAACTAAGAATCTTATATCCAGCAAGACTGTCTTTCAAAAATGAGGGCGAAATTAGAATATTCACAGATAAACAGAAACTGAGAGAATTTCTAACCAAGGGACCAGAATTTCAGGAAATACTAAAGGGTATACTAGAGCCGGAAAAGAAAAGACAGGAGAGAGGGGCCTGGAAGAGAATCTAGAAATGAAGATTATGTCAAAAAAAGTAACTAAAAGTATCAAAAGAGTGGTGAAAATAAAATATGACAGATAAAACTCAAATAGTCAGGAATAAACTTAACCAATGATGTAAATCACCTGTATTCAGAAAACTGCAACTCAATGTTAAAACAAATCAAAAAACCGTAGCTCCATAAATAACTGGAAGAACATTCCATGCTCATGGATTGGAAGACTAAATATCATTAAGATATCAATTTTACTCAAATTGATATACAGATTTAATGCAATCCTGATAAAAATAACGCCAGCATTAAAGAAACAACTGAAAACACAATCATTAAATTTATTTGGAAGGGTAAGGAGTCCTGAATAGCAGAAACATTATAAAAAGGAAAAGTGAACCTTCATATCCAGACTTTAAATCATAATACCTACCTATAGTGGTAAAAACAGCATGGTACTGGCCTAAAGACAGACACAATAGACCAATGGAACCAAATTTATGGTTCAGAAACAGACCCTCACAGGTGTGGTCAAGTGATTTTTGACTAGCCTGTCAAACTCACACAACTCAGGCAGAACAATCCATTCAACAAATGGTGCTGAAAAAATTGGACATCCATAGCTGAAAGAAGGAAAGAGGACCCCTATCTCACACCTTATCCAAAAATTAACTCAAAATGGATTAAAAAACTAAAAATAAAAGCAAGAACCATAAAACTTCTAGAAGAAATTATTGGAAAATATTTTCAAGACCTAGTGGTAGGTGCTGGATTCTTAAAGGAGATAAGAGAAGGACTGAGTGAACTACTGATGTTTAATGCATGTAGAAGTTTTAATTAGCTTTACTGTAAAACTGTGGAAATGTATAGAGTGGATGGTAGCACAGTGAGTAATAGCTAGTTTATAAATGGGGATGTGACTGAAAATGGTAGTCTAGTTACATAAATGCCAATTGACAGAATGCTTGAGAATAATCTAGGAACTGGATAGCACAGTAAACCAAGAGGTGGGTGAAAATTGTGGTTGATGGCACAGATGCAAGAGTGTCCTTTGTTGGCTAGAACAAATGTATATCACTACTGCAGGGTGATGGGAATGTGGAGAAGCATGGGAAAAATACAGCTGGAGTGACCTATGGACACTCCACAGTTGGTTTGTAATAATATAATATTCTTGCATCTATGCAAAATATGTACTGTATCGATACTGAGGCAGTATGGAAAATGTGAGTCAAATGTACACTATGGACATGGTAACAATCAAATGATATTATTTTATCTGTAGCAAATGACACACTACATTGTGGTGTGTTGATGGAGGGATGTTGTTTGGGAATTCTGCACATGTGCACGATTGTGTTATAAGTTTACAACTTCGTTCATAAAAAAATATATATTTAAAAAATAATAATAGGGTGGTTTGGGGGAAAAGCACACCAAAGGTAAGATAAGGACTATGATTAGTAGTAAGATTTTGACAGTGTTCTTTCATAGTTTGTAACAAACGTCTCATGGCAATGCAAGGTGTTGGTGGAGGGCTGATGTGTGGGACCCCTGTATGATGATATGCATGTTTGCTTTGTAAGTTCACAACTTTTACTATACACTTGTTTATGTATGTTCATATATAAATGACATAAAGATAATAGCAATCGGATTAGTTAGGGGAAAATACTTTGGTTAGTAGTAATATTTTGACAATGCTCTTTAATCACTAGTTAAAAAGGTTTAAAAACAATGCAAGTTATTGGTGGTAGGGCGCGATGTTATATACGTTTGTTTCATGTTATATATGTTTGTTTTGTAAGTTCACAACTACTACACACTTATTGTTTATATATGTTTAAGTGATATATTTCAATAAATTACAAACAAAAAACAAAAAAAAATCCCAAAAAACCCCACTCTGGTGAAAGGATAATGTGTCAGATTTCTATGTATGGCCCTATTTTAGAGACTAATTAGTGCGTAAAAGACATGAAAGCCTCAAGAGAACATATAAACTTAAATTTCCGCGTCTGAATCTGAAATTCACATTTCCGGCATTTATTGGCATGGCTTGTCAATGCTCTAGCATAAATCTTGCAGCTCATGAGAGTGAGTAGCCCAGGGAGTGAGCCGATGTGATTTTTGGACACAAGTAGGTATAAGAATAAATTCAGGGAAGTGGACTTGGCCCAGTGGTTAGGGCGTCCGTCTACCACATGGGAGGTCCACGGTTCAAACCCCGGGCCTCCTTGACCCGTGTGGAGCTGGCCCACGTGCAGTGCTGATGTGCGCAAGGAGTGCCGTGCCATGCAGGGGTGTCCCCCGTGTAGGGGAGCCCCACATGCAAGGAGTGCACCCCGTAAGGAGAGCCACCCAGCGTGAGAGAAAGTGCAGCCTGCCCAGGAATGGCACCGCACACACAGAGAGCTGACACAGCAAGATGACAACAATGGAAGTGGACAAAGAAGAACACGCAGAAAATGGACACAGAGAGCAGACAACTGGGGCGGGAGGGGTGGGAAGGGAAGAGAAATAAAATAAATAAATCTTTAAAAAAAATAAATTCAATTTTGTCAAGTCAGGCGCTTAAATTCTTCCAAGCCAGTTATGCCAGGGATGAGTTGACACAGACGTGCATGGAGAATTTTTCTTTCTTTCTTCCATAGGTTACTGAGATGACTGGCCAGAGTTGGCATTATGCGGTCCCACACGTGAACCTAAATGCCCCAAGGAAACCCTCTGGAGCTGGGGCTGGGCAGAAGGACTCACCTCTATCGCCTTCAGGCTGGTGATTTCCACCCCACACTCCTTGCCTCGTTCCACAAGGTCAATGCCATAGGGGTCCATGAGAACGACGGTTTTGAGGGATGGGGTTAACTTCTTTTCTTTACCCTCTAGTAAGAGCTGAGCCTTGTCTGGCTTGTCAACAAAAACCAGAGAGAGTTTGGCTGGAAAAGAAGAGATACGATGAAGAATAATGTATCTGGCTCAAGAACATAATCATTATATTCTTTGACTACAATAGCAGGTGTACATTTAAATATAAAAGCCCCGGGAAATATAAACAAATATAAAGTCACTGAATCTAGCCTATAACTAGTCCGATGTCCAATCACAGGTCGCAGACGTACCTTTGTTGATGATGTAGGCGATTGAGTCTGTTCCAAGAGTGTCATAGAGGGGGACGACCACCATGGAATAAGTAAAGCATCCCTGCTCAACAATCACCCACTGACCAAACAGGAAAGGGTGGGGAGAGAAAACAAGATATCACAATGGGATCACTCCAAGGATAACAACGCTCTAGACAGAGTCAAAGAGCAAACATTTGATAAAGCAAAACCAACACCTGTGTATCTACTACCATGTGCCAGGCAACCTGAGCCGGTCATGAACAGGAACGAAACACTTGTCCCGTTCCTAAAAAGAAAGCTGCAGTTTGCCTGGAGAAATGAGGCAAATGTGCGACAAGAGAACTAACAATAGGAGAGAGCGCCTGACTGCAGAGACAGGGAGCCCACCGCGCGCTGCGGTGGTTACGGAAGGCTTTGCCAAGGAGGTAACAGCTAGTCCCCTGCAAAACCCAAGCTGGGAAGACAGAGAGAAAGGGAAGGAGATTCCAAGAGAGGAGGCGCACATTGAGCAACAGCGGGAAGGTCCGTGAGTAGCACAGCTCAGCCTTGACGATTCCGGCAGGGAAGTGAAGACAGACAAGGCACGTGCTTAGCAGGTCAGCTTGTGGCAGTAGTTCCCGGGCAAAGTGATGAAGGAAGGAAGTGGTGGACTGACTGGTCATCTTCCTCTCAGCTCATCAGCCGTGCAGCCGTGACCTCCTGAAGGCAAATGTGCAAGAGGACTCCTATTTGCGACGCCTCAGTGAGTCCTCGTGGTCTCTGGCTGCAGTTTTCCAAGGAAATCTTCTGCAGAATCCTGACACTTGGCACATAAGAAGGCACGGCTGCCGTGAGGAGGGAGCAGAAGCCGCTCACAGGGCCTGGAAAGGTTTTGCTGGACACTGGAAACACTTCTCAAGCGACCGGCATGGAGGCCAAGGCCACGCTCCACAGCGGGGCACATGCGGCCGACGCGGCCTGGCTCTGACTCCTCTTTCCCCCTCTTCTCCTGCCACTCCATTCTCGACCCTGCTAAAACACTTCATTTCCTACACAGACGTGCTGCTTGATGCAAATGTGTGGCTGCTCCAGACATCCCCTCTGCCTCCCACCCTTACTTCCTTCTACTCGACCTGGACACCACCTCCAGGAAGCCTCCTTGACTGAGCACCCACAATCTTTTTGCCCCGAGTCCACACTTAACACATTATCGACGACGTCCCAGTTTATGGGTCTCCCTCCCTTATGGGCACCTCATAAGGATCCGAGGCCCTGTTACATCCTGCTGCCTCCACTGCGCCTGGCCTATAGTTCATGCTCAGTAAACATTTGCTGAACTAAATCATAATATAGGAAGACGCTTACTCCTTGAAGCAAGGAATATGTTTTCTAGTTATAGATTCATTATAAAACTTTTTGAGTAAAGCAAAAAGTTTGGATGTTTTCATATGCATGAGTTTTACTTAAAATGAAAGGAACTAAATTCCATGAGGTTAGTCATAGTCCAGCTGTGGAAAAATGCTCTTTTCCACTTAGCAGTACAATGAAAGTCTAATACACCATTGTAATTTATAAAACAGTCAGTAGCACAGGGGTTGAGCCAGTGTGATTTTTGGACACAAGTAGGTATAAGAATAAATTAGATTTCATCAAGACAGGCACTAAATTTTTCCAAGCCAGTTATGCCAAGTAATTTCTTCACTATCACAAAAGCAATACCTTAAAAGGTCTTCTGTTTTTAGTGCATTTTAATACAATGATTTATACAAGCACCACAGATGGGCCTAAACAGCCACATAATGACGGTGCATCTAAATTAAGGCTGGCTTCCAGGGAGGTACACGTTCCCCACTGCCTGTGGTATTTTAAACTTTGTGACCTGACCGGAGGGAAAACTCATACCTTTCAGAAGGAAAATATAAGAGTTTATATCTAGGGAAATGGACGTGGCTCAACCACTTGGGCTCCCGTCTACCATAGAGGAGGTCCGGGGTTCAATGCCCAGGGCCTCCTGGGGAGGGCAAGCTGGCCCACATGGCGAGCTGGCACACGCAGAGTGCTGGCCTACGCAGGAGAGCCGCCCTGCGCAGGAGTGCCAGCCGATGCCGAGAGCTGGCGCAGCAAGACGATGCAACAAGAGACACAGAGGAGAGAAAATAAGAAGATGGAGCAGAACAGGCCTCTTTCCCACTCCAGAAGGTCCTAGGATCGGTTCCCAGAGCCACCTAATGAGAAGACAAGCAGATACAGAAGAACACAACGTATGGACACAGAGCAGACAACAGGGGAAGGTGGGAATGGGGAACGGGGCAGGGGGGCAGAAATAAACAAAATTAAAAAAAAAAAGTGTTTATATATCATTTAGTAATGCTATTTTCCTAATCATAGAGAAGTTCTCAAAATAAAGACTTGCTTGTTAGTTATTTGTTCCAAGGATTTTGTTTAGGGACCTTGTTTTAAAATAATAATGACAAAAAAGTGACTCTTTTTCCTCCTAAAGACTAGGAAGTCCCTGGTTTGGATTTTCGTATGTGCATTTTTCTGAGATGGAACAGAAAGCCATATTTTCAGCAGGAAGGAAGCCGATGACAAAATCTCATCTCAAGCAGAAGTAGCCGTGAACTAGTATGACTCATAGCTGAGAACTACCAAAACCATGCACAGAAAGAGCCTAATGGTTCATACCTCAGGTCTATTTTGAGAAAAGATGCCAATGAACTGGTCTGAGGCAGTCCTGAAGCCTTTCTGGATAAGTGCCGAGCCCACACATTCTGACAATTCTGCAACCTAACGGGGAGGGAAAAATCAGTAACAGTATCAGGCAGCTGGCCAGCAGGGTTGGGCAGGAAGGGGAGGACAAAGGTATTCATTTATTTGTACACTTTTGTAAGACAGAAAGTTTTATGCGCCAGGAGCCACTATTAAGAGAGTAAGCACAGGGTTCCTTCTGTACAGCAAATTAAATCTCATGCAAATAGCTGCAGTCACAGATGTTTATATGTCACAGTTTCTTACATAGTTAGTCCTTCAGTTTTTTTTAAATTGTAGAAGTAATACAGGGACAATGCAATTTTATTTTGTATGTATAAAGAGGAGCAAAGTAAAGCAGCCAAAACTTGTTTGGAACAAGGGAGCAGATGTGGCTCAAGTGGTTGGACACCTGCTTCTCACACAGGAGGTCTGGGTTCGGTTCTGATGCCCCCTTGAAAAAATAAAAATAAAAAACTAACCAAACAAACAACAAGCAAAAAACAACACAAAAAACCAACCCAGGGGAACTGATGTGGCTCTGTGGTTGAGCACCAGCTTCCCACATATGAGATCCTGGGTTCAAGCCCTGGCCCCAGTACCTAAAAAACCATGTATACGGTACAAATGCAGAAACAGAAAGTTCTCTGAGACACCGAAAAGAATGTGAACCCTTATCACCAGGTTCCACAATTCGATTCTTGGGAATTTATTTTTAGGGATTAATTTCATTTTAGAAGGGGGTTTTAAAAAGCCCTACATACCAAACTCCGTATTTCAAAATATATCTACAGTCACAAACTCCAAGGGGAAAAAAAAAGACCAATGGCTGGCTGATTGTGTCACCTCAGAACAAATGCTATAGACCCAGTAAATATTACCATTATAAAAATGATACCAAATTTAGGAGAACTTGATAATGTTAAGTAACGTAAGCGAATACAAAAATGCATACCATCATTATGACTAAGTAAAAATAGGCAGATTCACAAAATTTAGACAGGATTATATGCTGACATCCTCTCTCCACTCTCCAAGTTAACTGAAAGTCTTTTTTCCAAACCTTAACATTTGGAAGTTGTTTTTTTTTTAATTCTCAGTTGGTGAATTCTCCAGGTACTTTCAAAGCTCATCCACACGCGTAGGAAATAAAACCAAGCCCCCCCTGCCCTGGAGCCTTGCTGTTTCTGGCACAGCGCACCAGGCACCCAGGCTTGCCTACAGAAGCCAGAAGTGGCGCTGGGAGAGCAGAGAGAGCAACACGCTCATTGCCTTCCATTTCCCCCGGCCATTTCACAACTCTGGCTGACATTTAAGGATCCTAACTTGTGAACCGCCTGCAACTGTTTGCCGAGCTTCACAGAACACACATGCATTTACATTTCTGGAAAAAGCCTTCATACTAGTCTTCAAGTACCCTCAGAGGAGTTTCTAGTCCCCAAACTGCCAGAATCACTGGGCCAGTGAAAAAATGTTTCACATGTACAACCCCAAAGTTGGCTTCAGTTAAGTCCAGTTTTATATCTTGGCCAGACTCCAACTGAAACGCACAACACATCTAGAGCAACGCCTTCAGAAACCCCAGTGATTCTCAATCTGCTTCAAAAATCCAGCCTGACGTGGGTGCGCGTCTTCTCTCTTCCAGCCAACAAACGCAGCAGAAGGAAACGGAGAGCAGGGAGTTCTGTGAGCCCTGAAGAGCATGACACGATGTCGCAGAAACTGTTTTGACACCCCTTGTGTCAATGACTGGATACTACGACTGGGTGGCACACTGCTATTTGGGTCTGGGAAGGCAAGCTGACGGCAGGGAAACGGTCTTCACCTGAGCTCATTTCTCCCTCCCCTGGCAAGACAGGGTAAGCTGTTTCACCTTTCACTCTCTTGAAAGAGGTCAAAGCTATCTGAACAAAGCCTTTGGCATTTTTTTGACCCTCAGAGGTAGGAAGGGAAGAACAGAACATTTTCCCTCCTGGGAGGACCCCCAAGCACTAGTCCAGAAAAGTGGGCCCTGGAGCTCCAAGGACACCCCCTCCACATGCACACCCCAAAACGCACTGACTACTAAGAACAGCTTTTGCACAAAACCCAGGAGGAAGTGCATTTGCGTTCACGAATACCCCAGGATTCCAACTGCCCCACTCGCCCGGGGCCCGGGAAGCCCCAGGACAGAGAGCCCCTCCTGGACTGCTGCCTGGACACCAAAGGCAGCAGGGCTGACACTCCCAGTTGCTCCTGCAGGGCCTCAGGCCGCTACTTGGATTCATTCTTTTGAAAAAAAGGAAAAAGAAAGAAAGAAAAGCAGTAGCTTCCTGCCCTGCTACCTGATGTCCACAAACTACTGTTTTAAAATGTGCCGCCACGGTCAGCAGGGACTGTGTGGTGAGAGCCCGTCCCCAGCGTCCTGAGTTCGCACAGCCTTGCAGATCTCCTCCATCACCGCGCAGCACCCCAGGCCTGCCTGGGGCACATGGCGCGGCTTTAAGTAGGCGGTGGCGCTCTGCGGCGCCAGAGCCCCACGCGAGACCCTCCCAGCCCCGCTTCTGGCCCCGTCCTGCTACGGACCAGCAAAGACTTTGAGCGAGTAATCGCCCTTCCTGGAATATAGTTCCCTCGTCTATAAAAGGAGAACATTACTTGATACTGGGGCTTCTAAATTTTTCCAGCATTCTTCAAACGAGAGAGGAGTAATTGCATCCTCAAGGGGTCTAGGAGAAGAGTCACGTGCTTCAAGCACACGTCTAGGATTTTAACTAAAAAACTGTATTCTACTCCACAACGCTTTGGACCCCCAGCAAAGGTACTTAACCAGTTTTTCCCAAAGCTTTGTGTAAAGCTCATCTCCATTTCGATGCTACAAGTTTATCCCAAGCCCTGAGCTAAAAGAGTATATTCACTCTTTCTAGCAATTCTCCAGCCCAAAAATCCAGTGGCACCAAGAGCTAGCACTGCAGCCCATATGAGAGTCCACAAAAGCCAGAAAACGCACCTCTTTGTAAGAAATCCATTCATAGGGCTGGTTTGGTTTCCGAGAGCCTAAACAAGGACCATTATCTAAAAAAGGGAAAAAACAAAGGATGAGTTCATATGCATAAATATTCCTAGGTTTCGATTCGTATCCCACCTTATTCTGCAAAGTCAGGGAGACGTTACTTTGGCTCCCAGGTTAGAAACGATGAGATCAGATTGGAAGTTTCCTCCCTGAGTTTTGGTCTGATTTTTATTTGCCTGTCTGTTTCTATTTTGTTTCTTAAATGGGGTAAGAGAAGGAGAAAAAGATAAGAGCAAAGAAAAACACAATTTTAAGAACACTCATTTTGTGCATTCCTCTTTAACACACTACTGGTAAATAAAAGGCGTCAGTGGTTAAGTGGTAAAATAGATCCTGGTACAGCTTTTCAGAAGAGGAATCCTCAGAACCTCTAGAGAAGTTTAAAGCATTCTAACTCAGAATATGAAAAGGCCAAAACAAAACTTTAAGAGTCCAAATTCTGTTGATCAAAGGTATCAAGAATATCCTGGAATTCTAATTAAGGGTGAAGTCTTCACCAAGGACCAACAAAATTCAAGAAAAGGTACAAAATGAGAGAAAACAAGGCATTTATGAAAGCAACCGTTAAATATCCAGGATGTGTCTTGATTCCAATTTAGGTGCTGAATAAGCAGAAAGAAAGAAAATAACATATTAATTATTCATATTAAGGACAAGCACAGCAGTACATAATTGATTACCGGTAGATAAATAAATTATATTTGTAATTACGTAAGCCTCTTCCTGCTCACTTTAGGTTCAGTTTGTGGTCTCTAGGTGCATGTCGGAGGTGGGCTGCTTGTTTAAGGGAAACGCTATATCCACCTGAAAAAGCTGCCACATCTACACAGAGTTCACCGCATTCAAGAACCTTTCCTAACAGCAGCGCTGTGTGACCCTGGGTCGGCAGAGGTACTTGCACGGGGACGTCTGAAGTTCAATGCAGTGACAGCAGGAATCATGTACCCCAGCAAAGGACACGTTCTTAATCTTAATCTGTGTTCCTGTCAGTAGGAACCCATTTGTACTGAAGAACTTTTGAAGATATTATTCGTTATGATTCAAACTGAATCAGGGTGAGACAGTATGTATTAGTGAAGGCTTTTATAAAGAGAGGAAACTTAGATGCTGTAGCAGGTTAATATTATTGATGAACTCCAGAAAGAAATATTGGATTGTGCTTGTAATCTGATCTGTACCTGGGCATGACTGAGTTATGACTAGGGCATTGACTCCCTGCCTCTTGGTGGGTGGGGACTCACAGATAAAAGGCATGGCAAAGGACAGAGGCAGAGCTTTTTTTTTTTTTAAGATTTATTTATTTATTTAAATGCCCCCCCGCCCCCGGTTGTCTGTTCTCTGTGTCTATTTGCTGCGTCTTGTTTCCTTGTCCACTTCTGTTGTCATCAGCGGCATGGGAAGTGTGGGCGGCGCCATTCCTGGGCAGGCTGCACTTTCTTTTGCGCTGGGCGGCTCTCCTTATGGGGTGCACTCCTTGCGCGTGGGGCTCCCCTACGCGGGGGACACCCCTGCATAACGAGGCACTCCTTGCGCGCATCAGCACTGCACATGGGCCAGCTCCACACGGGTCAAGGAGGCCCGGGGTTTGAACCGCGGACCTCCCATGTGGTAGACGGACGCCCTAACCACTGGGGCCAAGTCCGTTTCCCAGAGTTAGAGCTTTTGATGTGAGGGTTTCTGATGTTGGAGTTTGATGCTAAAGACTTATGCCGGAGCCCTGGGAAGTAAATTCACAGAGGAAAGAGAAGCCAGCCCCAGGAAGAGAGGAACCCTGAGCCCAGAGGAAAGCAAGCCCCAGGGAACGTAGGAACCCAGGAAGCCTGAACCCTCGCAGACGTCGGCAGCCATCTTGCTCTAAATAGACTTTGGTGAGGGAAGTAACTTATGCTTCATGGCCTGGTATCTGTAAGCTCCTACCCCAAATAAACACCCTTTATAAAAACCAACCAGTTTCTGGTATTTTGCATCAGCACCTCTTTGGCTAACGAATACAGGCGTGGTCAGTCAGTAAAGACCAGAAACAAAAAAAATCGAGAAGCCTGAAGGCAGAAAAAGCCATAGGAAGAACCCAGGAGAGGCTAACGCATCAGCTAGGTCAGGGAACGGCGCCCAGTTGTTGGGTCAAGCAATCACTGGGCTAACTGTAATACAAGGGCATGTCCTAGACTTTAATCATGAGTTGATGGCACAGAGGACTGGTTACATCTACAATCAACTAAGGAGACTGCATGGAAGGGAGAACTTATAAGGGTTAAACTTGGGTATTTACCTGAGGTGATTTCCAAGCAATGTGTGGGAGGTACAGCCTGCTTTCTCCTTGCAGCTTACAGTAAAATGTGACAGGAAAGGGATAAACTGAGGACTGAACTGTTAAGCAGAAAGGAACTAGTCTGATGGTGATGTGGAAAATTGTCAGCCTATCCAGCCAGTGTACTGCTTTGAGACTCTGGCCAGATGTGGCTCTGTCAGGACCCTCCTGCTAAGGTTGTGTCACCTCCTAGCTGACGAGGGCATCTGCATTTCTGTTCAAAAGCATAACACACCTGGTTTCACTATTCTAGGTCCGTGTGTTATTTAAGGTATTCTGATTGGGTTTGGGACATGAGAAGTAGAGAATGGTCCCATTTGGGGCCCCGATAAGCCTGAGTCTATTTCACAGAGTTACACCCTAGAGAAGAGAAGCCCAATAAGTGAGGATTCAAGAATCAGTATGAGGAAGGGGAGGATTGAGCCTGCCAACCCCAGCCCTTCATACTGACTTCTTTGCTATTTCCAAAGCAGTCCTGACAAAAACAGAAAGGAGCACCAAGGAGGCCTTATTCTCAGACCCTCATCAATTTACAGGGACTAAAACAAAGACTCGGCTGACCGACAAATTCCAATAGATTTTATTTTCAGATGGGGAAAAAAATACTTTAGTTTTATTATATTAAATATACTATTTTAGTCCTCAAGAACTGGGCTTGGCAAACTACAACCAGGGGTCAAATTAGGCCAGCTGCCTGTTTATGTAAATATAGTTTTACTGGAACTCAGCCATACTCATTAACTTATGTATGATCTATGGCTATAACTGAATAGCTGCAACAGAAATCCTAAAATATCTGCTAGCTAGCCCTTTGCAGAAGAGTGGCAACAAGCCTTGCTCTAGACCATTGAACTCACCTGAGCTTAAAAAAATACCAGACCCAGATCCTACTAATAGAAATTCTGATATAAGTTTCTAGGGCTGGGGCCTGGGCCTTTGTATTCTTTTCAAAGGCTCCCCAGATGAGTTTATCACGCAGCTAGGGTTGAGAACCACTGATGACAGGGAACTCAAGCTTACAAATGGCATTCAAGCTAAAGTTTAAAAACACAAGGCTTACAAACTCTAGGCTGGCTTTTCTCCCACCATTCAATTAACTCTGACCACCTTATCTAAATGCTGCATTTCGATCTCCTGTAAAAGCCTAATTATATAATAGCTTCAGAAAATTAAAGCCTAGAACAAAAAATTTTTTAAAGGCTTTGGTGGGGGGCGGGGAGAGTAACCTGCAAAGTAGCTCCTTTCAAACAGTACAGATGAGTGTGGCAGTTTGAGATTCTTTATGAATCCCCAAAAGAGAGATTATGTTTGTAATCTGATCTGTTCCTCTGGGCGTGATGTCCTTTGTATTAGCTTCAGTGAGGGACCTCTCAGTTTACTTGATAAAATCAGTGTAGGGCTTCTGATGGGGCTACGTCAGTAACATGTAGCTCGGGATGAGTCTCTGTCCCTTTGGCCTATATAAATGGACACTCAGTCAAGAAGACATACAGAAGGCAACAAAGGGAGAGAGCTCCGTGAATGCTGGGGGACAGAAAGCTCAAACAGCTAAAGCCCAGGGAGAGAAGAGCCATTTGCCTGATAGTTTGCAGCTGATAAGGCCTGGATAAAAAACAGGCCCTATGCCAGACTGATATAGGAAGCCCTGAGAGATGAGTCCTATGCCAGCCTACAGGTGGGATCACAAGAAACTGGGTCCATAGAGCCTTAACAGGAAGAAGGAAGGAGATCACCCACCATCTTGCTTCAGCACGTGGCAACCAACTTTGGTGAGGAAGCACCCTTGAGTTGGACTCTTTAGGGCCTTGTAACTGTAAACTTTTGCCCCAAATAAATACCTTTATAAAAGTCAACAGATTTCTGGTACTTTGCATCAGCACCCCTTTGGCTAATATAATGAGGAAGACTAATTTTATTTCTCTTCAACTTCTCTGACACATTCATATAGGAACTCTTCCTTTCCAAGTGGAAAAAATGACCAAAAACAAACCAAAAAACCCTAACAAATATGTGATTTACCTTAATGTAAATCAGTGGAGGGTTAGAAGCATAATATTAGTCATCCTATTTCAAGATGATTCCAAGCCCATTGCAACACTGGTGAAAATACATATATACATTTATATAAGTTCATGAAACTGCTCTACTTTATAATTATTATCATAGGCAAACCCTGACCCTGACACACTTTGCAAGAAGTTCAGTGTGATTCCAGGGAAAACTAGAAGGGAAAAAGGCAGGAAAGGAAGACAGATACCAGGTAACAAGGAGTGATTAAGGGTAATCCCATGAGTCAACATTTCCAAACATGTCTCTGATGGGGACACTTCTTCCTTGGGATGTCAGTATATTATTTCTCAAATCATGGGTTCCATGGTATATCAGTCAGCCAAAGGGGTGCTGATACAAATTACCAGAAATTGGTTGGTTTTTATAAAGGGTATTTATTTGGGGTAGGAGCTTACAGATACCAGGCCATAAGCATAAGTTACTTCTCTCACTAAAGTCTATTTTCAATGCGTTGGAGCAAGATGGCTGCCGAAGTCTGCAAGAGTTCCTCTGGGCTCAGCTCCTGTTTTCTCCACAAGGTCAGCTGTAGACTTATCAGGTGAATGGCTCTGTCTCTTTCCCTGAGGCTCCAGCTTAAGGCTTCAGCAACAAACTGCAACATCAAAACTCCAACATTAAGAACCCTCAACTCTGTCCTTTGCCATGCCTTTTATCTGCGAGTCCCCATCCACCATGGGGCAGGGACTCAATACCCTAATGATGTGGCCCAATCAAAGCCCTAATCATAACTCAATCAGGCCCAGGTATAGACCAGATTACAAACATAATCCAATATCTATTTTTGGAATTCAACTATATCAACCTGCTATAGTGGTCAAGTAAGTTTGAAAAACATTGGCTCAGACCTCTTTCCTGCCAGGAAATGTTAGTCTATCAAGAGCTAAAGAACATGTGACTATGAAACCCAGGACATGCTGAAAGCATATTTGACTGTGGCACCTCTCAGTCACTGGGAATATCCAAACAGTATAGTGTGCTTTGGACTCACTCTGAAAATGGTAGGAGAAGAGACAGGGAGTCTTGAACAACATCAGCAGATGAAAAGAATTGAGCAAGTGTACCTTTCTGAAAGAAAGACCACTCTTGCTTAACGAAAAACATTAAGCATTAGTCACACAAATTCAGTAAAATGCTTACTTGACACCTGCATACCCCTCAGGAAACCTTCATATAATGTTCTGACATCATCATAGAAATACATCATGGGCTCATCATTGTCAAGTATCGCAGATCTTCGAGCACCATCACTTCCCTATTGCGAAAGACAGAGAAGGCAAGTTAGAAGCATTGGAAGTACAAAGCCTAACGTGCCCAGTGGAATCCCCACAATCCCCGCGACGGGAGCGCAATGCGGAGGAAGAGTAGCTAGCTGCCCAGGGAACACCTGCTGAGTATGCTAATATAAATCAATCACCTACTTTCTCTAATGTTCTTATGGAGCTTTCTCCCCAGTTAAAAAAAATAAACTAATTTATTATTAATAAACTAATCACTCGTCACAATTATATTCTTCTATCCCTACAAGGTAAGATTCCTCCTGAGGCCAGCCCCCCTAGGTGGGCTGACTTAGTAAATAAAAGTTCAAATACCCCACTGGGGCAGGAATGGGGAAGGGAAGGGCAGTAAAAGCAGGACACCTGAGTATCAGTGGTTCCCAAAACTAGAACAGAGAAAGGAAGATTTAAGGTTGGGAGTTATTTTTGTGCTGCTCTCATCTTTCAAGGCAAAAGCAAATTAACATCCTTGAGGATTTCTTGGGTAAAAAGGCCCAAGCTTTAAAAATTGCATTCTCATTCATCTATAAAGTGGATATCTATGAGCAATTAACAGTTAAATACCCATCAGGTTATAACTATTTATTCCCTCAAAAGAGAGCAGGAAAAGGAGAGAAGATGATGGAGGAAACAGGAGGAAGGCAGAGAGAAAAGCAAGGAGTTTATAAAGAGACTGTGGAAGACTTGGCTGGATTTTTTAAAAAAGATTTATTTATGTATTTATTTCCGCCCCCCCCCCTTTGCGGCTTGTTCTTTTGCTGTCTCTTCTCTGTGTCCACTTGCTGTGCGTTTTTTCTGTATTTGCGTGTCTCCCTTTTGTTGTGTCATCTTGCTGTGCCAGCTCTCCGTGGCGCACGGGCCAGCTTTGCCTTCTACAAGGAGGCCCTGGGACACGAACTCAGGGCCTGACTTGGCTGGATTTTAATGCTACATCCATTTCTAGAGAGAACCACAGTCCTAAGTGGGGAAAACAGCATTTTTTTGCCCCTTCCAATACTCTCCTTGTGAAGTATGCCTCCAGCACGCTTCTCACTCCTGCCCAGACCAGCATTAACTGCTTCTTTTCACAAGCAGGCACAAAACCACTTTTCAACCCAGTGACCTCTAGGAGAGGATTTCTACTCCTACTCTCTGGTTCATTGGACTGACCCAGGTCAGCTCACAGGGAGGTGAGGATGGTCAACTACCACACCGGGGAACCAAGAGTGCCTACAACTCCAAGCAGGAGAATCCCATCCATCATCCATGTGGAATCTAAGTCCCCTCTCGATGTAGAGGTGGAGTGGACATCACCATCCCTGGGTCCTCAGGATGGAGGAATGAAATATGGATTCGAGTGGACTTACTGGTATTCTATTATACAACAACTGTGACTAGTAATGGAAGAAGTTGTAGCATTGAGGTGGAGAAAGTGGCCACAGTAGTTGGTGAGGGCAGGGAGAGGGAAGAAGAGATGTGATGTGGGGGCATTTTCGGGACTTGTAGTTGTTCTAAACGATATTGCAGGGACAGATACTGGGCATTATATATCCTACCATAACCCACTGAATGTACTGGGGGAGAGTGTAAACCACAATGTAAACTATACTCCATGCGGTGCAGCAGTGCTACAAAATGTATTCACCAAATGCAATGGATGTGCCTCAATGATGAAAGGTTGTTGATGTGGGAGGAGTGGGGGGGGGGGGGAATATGTGGGAAGCTCTTATGTTTTTCAATGTAATATTTTTTTTGTGATCTATGTATCTTCAAAAAAATACGATAAAAAATTATGTGGGTGGGGGGTGGGGAGTAGCGTATATGGGAACCTCTTATGTTTTGTAATGCAACATTTTGTGACCTATAACTTTTAAAAAGATAATTAAAAAATGAAAATAAAAAATATATATAAAAAAGAGAGGATTTCTAGCCATCAATTCCTATATCTAGCAGCCCTGGATCTTTGATTTATAAAAGCAGGGCATTAAGGGCCAGCCTATGGGCACCCTGGGTTCACCCACTTGCCCATAATTTCTAAATTACAATGGCACTTGGATAGGATATTTTAAAAATACCTAGACTCCTCCAATTGCTGAACAACAAATGTTACAGGGTAGCAAGGAACCCTGAGGTTTTGATCCACGCTCATTATTTGACTAGCTACCTCCCCAAACCTTGTCCTTCAGATGCTGCAAAGTGAGCAAAGAAAGCAAAGAACTATCTCCGTGGCAATCATTGCAGGGTTTTGCAATCTGAGTGCAGGAAAGAGAGAAAGTAGCTTTCCAGTTGAGAAATGCAGCCTCAGGGCCAGGCTTTCTCCTTTCAGTCACACATGTAAAATGTGGTGGAATGGGAGATGCCCCCTTCCACTCAGGCGCACCCTAAAATGTCTGCCTCGGTGGGACATCTGGGCATGTGAGACTTGCTTTGCCGTCCACAAGCAGGTTCCCAATCTGCCTGCACATCATGAATCGTTTCCAGGAGCCAGGGTCCAGATCTCCAGAGCAGGCTGGGCTTCCTGGATCTTCAGCCCTTTCCTCTAAGCCTCAGCATCTTTTCCCTTTTTCTTTCTGCTTTATTCTCCAGTTCCTAACTTCCCGAGTGCCCCACAAGCCGCATCAGAGGCTCTGTCTAAGGGAGGAGGGAGGCTGCCACAGTACTTAGTAAAACGTAGTTCTGAGCTGTCCCCTACACATCCAGCTCACGGTCAGGAAAACTCAGCCAGCCATGGGAGGGAAGATATCACCCTCCCACCCGAGGGAAAGGGGAGAAGGTTTAGAGTTACAAGGTACCCAAGTGCCCACAAACGCACGCTGGCACAGCAAAACAAGGCTGCCTGCAGAATGTGTGTTTTTTTCTTTGAGAAGTTGTGGGTTTACAGAAAAAACATGCACAAAACACAGGATTCCCATATACCACCCTATTACTTGAGTTGGTGTGGGGCGTTTGTTACAACTAACGATGGTGCATTTTTATCGCGGTGCTGTTGCTGGAGCCCGTGGCTGGACTTAGGGTCCCTGTGTGGTGCAGTTCTGCGCCTTTTCTCTGCCTACAGAATCTGCAGGCCAGCCGTTTAGGACACACAGGGCACTCTGCTTCCCTTCTGACGAGCCTGAAGAGAACCACATTTCTATTTCTTATCCTTAATGTTGGCCTTTGGGACACTGTGTGAAGCACGGATTTTGTCCAGAGGCACAGAAAGCCTACATTTGTTACTTACTTACTTGGCACAGTTGGCCTTGTTTGGAGGAGGCTGTTTTTAACACCTATTATAGCATATGTCCTTGTCATTTATGTGCACAAATGTTCCCTGCATAATGAAACCGGGGAGAAGTTCCATAATTTGTACAAAATCAAATTGTTTTCCTTATCAACTTTTACTGGTTTCAGACCCTGGAGTAAATTGTTTTATTTTTAAAACCAACCAACCCCAAATGTGTTTTTCTTTTCTTTTTTCCCTTGGAATCCTAAAGGCAGCTACTTAATGCTGACATGGACCAGGTCTTAGCACAAAGATTAGAAACTCTACCATCAGTTTTCGGTCTTGCTCCCCTAACCTTCCAGCACCCCACTCAACAGCTGCTCCTCCTTTCTCACAGGTCCACGTTTACACCTAATTCAAATCACTAGCCATTTTCAAGAAGTGTTCTAAGTCAGCAGACAGGTCTACCAACACACGTGCATTTGGTAAGAAAATGTGATTTAGCAAGAAAATGTAATTTCTAAATCTAAAACCTTCACTTTTAGAAAAGGTACTTTAAATTACTTTAAGGTATGAAAATGCTGATATTTACAAACTGCCAGAAGAATATTTTTAAAGAAAACCACTTTCTCCATCCCACCTACCCTGCCCCAACTACTAGGAATGTTTGCTGAAAATGCTCTCAACTGCTATAACATTTTTCATGAAAACATGTTCAAACATTTTCCAAGTACCAGATCACAGCAACATTTCTGGGGGAAAAAAATCAGACGACCAAATATTTGCACACATATTTATTTTACCACTTACACAATTATTTTGCCAGGACCAGGGAAGAACATGCCTTGGGGAATGGTGAATGGGAAGCTGTAATTTACAAATGGTAAGTAAATGAATGTAAATGCCTAAAAAAAAAAAAAAGTTAAGATATGAGGATCACTGACAGCTATGAGGCCAGAGTATCAAACTAGCAGATTCTTCCAAAGTCTCACACGCATGTCTGAACTGTTCCAAGCTCCCCAGAGAGGAGAGTTGTATATTTACAGATAACTGTAGAAAACAACCAGATGCTACAACTGTTCCCAACAGCTTAGCTTTCTCTTAGTTCTCATCTACCACCTTCCCCTTGGCTCAGATTTGTGTGTCTAATGCCTCCATCTTACGGTGAAGAGGGCTTTGCCACGCCTTCCCCAGACCACTCAGCTGGTGTCAGAGTGAATGACGGCACCGTGGGACCCGTCCTGGACAACCTCTTCTCCTGCCCCTCCCAGAGGCTTCCACTCAGGACCAACCTAAAATGTCTGCCTTACAAGCTGAATTGATGCTGCTCGACTCCCAAAAGTTCCTCCACTCAGGGTCAGCCCCAGCCAACCAAATCCAGAAGGCCACTGCCACGCTTCGTGTCCCCACTCTCATTACCATGGAGGCCTGCACTGACATTTTATCCAAAAAGCATGATGTGAGTTTTAATAAGAACATACAAATCCACGACCCCACTCTCTTTTCTTGCAGAAACTGCTATGCCAGTTTACAAGTGGGCCTCTTTTTTTAATTTTTCAAATACAATTTTACTGAGGTATATCATTTATACATGCATATATATAAACAATAAGTACGCAGTAAAAGTTGGGAACGTAACATTTTACAGGGTTCCTATCACCCATCACCACCATCTCGCCTTGTTGTGAAGCATTTGCTACAAACTATGAAAGAGCACTGTCAAAACAGTACTAGCAACGAGAGCCCTAGCTTACACTGGGTGCATTTTCCCCCACCCACCCAATTATTAACACCCTGGATTGGTATTATGTATTTGCTAGAGTTCGTGAGAGAACATTCTCATCTTCATTCCATCTCCACCCCACGAGTCCTATGCCCTGTACAGTCCACTCAAAGTGTACACTCAGGGGCTCTAATTTTCACCAGAGTTGTGCTGTCATCACCTCAGCCAATACTAGAATATTTTCATTACCACGAGTGGGCCTTTGTACAGGCATACATGTAGGAACTGTAACTGTGGAAATGAGTAACATGAGAAATCCTACTTAGGAAGAGGCTCCACAGACACCCTCCAGATGTGGACTTAGAATTCTGGTCCTTGCTTCAGTACGTATGTGAGCTGGGATGTCCAAGAAGTGTATGTGCAAGCCACAGCACTGCAAAGGCCTCCAGGGGAGTGTGACTTCTGAGCTTTAAAGTCACACTGTCTATTGAGCATTGCCTCCATAGGCCAGATATGCCAAATTTAGTCTGCTTCTTTCAAATTCTTACCTGAGAATGAACCCCAGTTCCAGTTTTATGGCCTGAAAACAAGATGCTTGCATTACTCTTAGTTTAAGGATTGCTATAATCTGCAAGGGAAAGGGGTCCCGAAGCAGTATGTCCCGCGTCTATAGGCCCCGTGCGGACAGTGGCCTTCCTGCCCTAGCACAGTGTACATCACACGGCAGATGCTCCACAAATGAACACACACCAACACCACTTTTGTGACGTGAAGAGAATTAAATGCAAAGCATCACACCCTCCACATGAGACTTTCTTGATCACCGGATTAAAATGCTAAAGTCACTTGCCCTATATATCCCAACATGTTGATCCAAACATGTTACAAGTTTCAACCTTTCCTGCAAAAGGATCATCCAGCCAGCATTTGCCCCAAAAGGTCATATAATTCTGATGAGGATCTATATCAGAACTCTCAATTCTGTTCCATTGGTCAGGGTGTCTATCCTGTAGCTGCTGGGGGTAGGGAGTGGGAGGAAGAAATGTGATGTGGGGCATATCCAGGACTTGGAGTTGTCCTGGGTGGTGCTGCACGGACAGTTACTGGACATTGTATGTCCTGCCATGACCCACTGGGTGGACTGGGGGAGAGTGTGGGCTATGGTGTGGACCATTGACCATGTGGTGCAGTAGTGCTCAGAGATGTAGTCACCAAATGCAATGAATGTCTCATGATGATGGAGGAGGTTGTGGTTATGGGGGGAGGAGTGGAGTGAGGGGGGTGGGGGGTATATGGGGACATCATATTTTTTGAATGTAACATTTAAAAACATAAAGACAAAAATAATAATAATTCTGATGAGGAAGCAAGGAACTTGGAGATAAGATGAGTTAGAACTGGTTTCACATGAAAGGATATACCACCTAGAACCAAGGCCTAGTAGCAATTTAAACTGTGAATTTGCTATTGACTAACAGGTTTAGTAAACTTTTTTTTCATTTAAAAACAACTTTATTGAAGTATGTCATTCATACAGGAACACATAAACAGTAAGTGTTTAGTAAATGTTGTGGTCTTATAAAACAAACATGCATAACACAATACATTACCCAACCACCAATACCTTGCATTGCTGTGAAACATTTGCAACAAATTATGAAAGAGAGTACTACTAACTATAGCCCATATCTTTCATTTGGTGTATTTTTCCCCCAAACCACCCTATTTTCCCATAAACCATCCAATCAATGGCACTTGGTATAATTACAGAGTTGTACATTCATCACCTGGAAGTAAATTTTAATCCAAGTTCTGATATTCTTACAATGAAGCCTTAGAAAGGTGAAGGACTTGAAGGTCTTAAAAAAAGTTTACTGTCTATAATTTACTTTCACTAATATTGAAAAAACAACTTGAGTTTTCATTTAGGTACCTTATAACCTAGTAGTAATTGTCAAAAATCTTCCCTTCCTGCATAGAGATGTAAGCCCTGCAATGCCCACGCTGCACCACTCACCAATTGCAGGGGTTCACAGGTTCTTTCCACCACCTCCTGCAACCATGACAATGGTTCTCGCCTAGACTTCGTGATGGTCTGAACCCTGCTTGGTGGGCCCATAACCTCACAGCACCAGGTTCTACTCCACTCCAATCTATCCCTGACCTAGTGCAGGGGAGGGCATGAGGGAGGGCCAGAAGCTCGCCAGAATTCAGCTTCTGCCGCTGCTTCTGGACCGGCCCAGCTTTTGACAGCTCTCTATCCCCTTATGCACTTTGCCGTCCCCACCTGCGGGGAGCTTCCAATCCTCTATCCCACCTGAGTGCAGAATCTTGGGCTGTTTATCGTACTGGTCCCTTTTTTCCTTCTACTTCCACCCACCACTGGGATCTACCTTTGGATTCAGGTGCTCACATATCCATTTTCAGAAGGACCAGCTCCTGAATTCAAAGCTCTATGCAGTGACTTTTCAAATTTGGACAGATCCAAATTCTCCTTATCATCCTTAGGCACCCTGTCTCACCCCGCAGAATCCTAGTTATAATAGGATTTTCAACTACTGTAATGAAGGGAGCAGAACAAAGTTCTAGGTCGTCCACTAACTGGCATCATTTCTCCTCCTTGTACCCAGTTTTCTCCTGTGTGGGACAGGAAGGTTAAAAGAGAAGACCTGTAAAGACGAGGAAAATTAATGCTTCTGAACCCTTAGGTCTGGGCTGAGCAGACCCTCTGCACGTATCTTCTTTGGTCCTCTCAACAACCCCAGAGAGGAAAGGTGCCTTCACGTCTGTTCTCCAGACGGGGATCAGAAGGTCTGTAAAGCCAAGGGAATTTGCTCGAGGCTGTTGGGCATAGCCAGGGAGCCAGGTCCCGCCCCTGCCCCCTCTCTCTGCCCCCCTGGCCCTTTGGGCTCTAAGCCGCTCTCCCACCTCCCATAACTGCAACCCCCGAGGGAGGGGCCCTGACCAGTCCCAAATAGTTGCAGGTCAGTCCAGTGAAGAGCATCTCCCCCAGTGGCACATGGAGAGCTCAGTCTCAAAGAACAGGCTGAGAGCAGCTAGAACTGGAGAGCTTTCATATTACTTGGGAAAATTGATTTTTTTAAAAATTGCTTCCATCCATTGTTCAAAGCTGCAGAGCAGCAGCAGCAAAACCTCTAGGACGCAAGTTCCTCCCCGACGCACAGGGAAGGGCTGGCTCTCAGGTGTCCGCGGCAGCTTGATGAGCTGCAAATGCAGACACAGGGACAAGGGTACCTAAACAGGGTCCTGAGAAACCAGGCTGGAGAACAGAGGAGCAACACTTGCCATTCTGGATTCTGTTCCTCACTCTAGCTTCTCCGTCCCATTCAACTAGCTCTGTCTTCACTGACGGCCTTTCCTGCAAGATGACAGGCCTATAGGATAAGCACCAACCATCTGCTTTACTAGCCAACTTTTAAAAGGAATTTGGAAGCTGTAACGTATACATATGAAAAATAAAGCGCAGCTGGGAAACAGCCATTGTAGTAGTGAGGAGATGCAGCCAAACCAAAACGCGTGAGCTCCTCTCATTTTAAGACCTCTACAAAGTGGACGGGAAAGAGCAGCGCAGTCCAATGGTGTGCGTGTGTGTGAGACAGGATGGTGGTCGTGAGCACGCGGACTGCCAAACGGCGTTTCCTTGTTTCAAAGCAGGAACAAAGGGAAATTTTATTCTGGCAATCAGCCCTAGGACAGTGCCAGATATACAGGCTCCTGATCAATACTTAATGAAATGAATTAAGGTCATCTTCCCGTCCTAGAAGCCTGCACGACAACGCTGGTCAGAAGAAAGTCAGCATCTCTAACGACCAAGCACTCTGGAGCTAATCTCATGTATTCGCAATTTTAAGTTCCTTTTTTCAAAAAGGGAAAGGAAGTTTGGCATCTATACCTAAGACCAATAGATTCTGAAAATGATAGCAACAGCTACTTCTAGAAGTAAAGAGGAAAATCAGGAAGGCTACCTACCGGGAACTGGAATTACGAGTGATTTTAATTTTCTTTTTGCTTATCTATAGTTTTACATTGTTCTACAGAGAATATGTAGACTGTCTTATTACTAAGACTTAATGACTTTATGCTAAACTTTAAAATCACATAGTAAACTGCCCCACAATTACTCATATAATATGAATAAGGCATTTTTTAAAAGTTACTGCCAAATTAAAGTTGCCTTCACTCTACATTTGCCAACAATTCTTTTCAGAGCTCCGGCAATGCTCCGGCAGATACACACCAAGTGCTCTGCCAGGAGAGAAAGTGTGCTCAAGCCTCTTACAGAACTATTAGAATAAGTTAAGCTCTACTCATCGTTGACATGTGATTTACTAAGGTGATACTTTGTCACCTTTACCTTCTAAAAAGAAAAAAAGTCTAAGGCCAACTTCCCACAACAGTAACTCAGGGGTTATATTTTTACATTTGGTATGCATTAGACTGACATATCTTTTATATATGCTGAGAGTTTCAAAGAATCCAAGACAAAGAACAAGACAAGGAACTGAAATACCACGAATAACAGAAAGCTATTAACAGGACAATATTTATTTCAAAGGCAGCCACACGCTCCTCTTTGTGGGAACTGGTCTAGGAAAAAGTGGGGAGACCTTGCATCTCCACATCTATACAGCAGTACAGGGGACGAGTCTCCACTTCATGACACTTTGATTCTTCCGTGCGTATGTGGAAAATGAGAAATACCGAAAATTAATTCTGACACAGGTAGGAGGAAGCCAGTAACCCAACCCCTCACGTTTTCCAGAGGGGCTGGATTTGTCATTCAGATTAACCAAATCACAAATGCCACAAATAAATGTTAAATTATAAGAATATAATGAATAAACATTCAGATCTTAATAAAATCTGTAGCATTTTTAAACTTACCATTACACTAAATAACCTATGCAGAGTTTTGGGGTACAATGCCAAGAAGGTACCAATAGTACGAAGTAGATACAAAGCATTTTAAGAACTTTCAAAGTGCTCTACACGGACACAGGGCACACACGAAAAGGCAACGAGCTATAAGGAAACCTGGTGCAACCCTTGAGCATTTGTGCTCTGAATTCTCAGTCTCTTCTGAGCCATCATGTCAATCTGGATTCAGGGGGAGAAAAGAGGATGAGAAGGGAAGGGAGACGGAGCAGGGCACTAAGAAAGAATCTTCCTGAAAGGGTTTTAAGGTTTCCCAATGCCATCCCACCCACAAAGCCCTAATTAGGGCACCTAGTTCTGGATTAACTTTCTAAACTATGAGAAGACAACCTTTAGTTTGCCCAAGTGTTACACAACCCAGACACTCAACAATTCACCTTTGCCCCTGTTTCTTCATCTCCTACCCTAATTTCTGCAACCATGTTTTTCTGTCAAGTTCCCAGTTCGGCCTCATCCCATGGGTAACCCCAGAGTCCCTCTCAACAGCTGGGGACCTGTTCCAAAGTATCAGATATGCCACAAGGCAAATCTTTCCTTCTCTAACACTTGTTTAACAACTCTCCTGCCCCTATGAGGGCAGGACTCTGTGTCTCATCTCCCGTCCTGGAATCCTCTGGTCTACTACAATGTGATTTCTGGAATGAGTGGCAGGGAGACTGTGGACAGACACCCAACCAACATGACCTCACCGCCCTGCGCCCAGGATTTTGGCCTCTACCTCCATTTATGGTCATCAACAATTTGGGTTTGTTGCCTGCCTTTCTGATTACAGAGCGCTCTCGTGAACACGTATTTAACCACAGCTGTGATCGCCATCGGTGCTGCATCTGATGGGATTTGATTCGTCGGGGCGATGCAGAGAACACCCCCAGGCAGGCCAGCCCCTGCACTTACGGGCACTTCCACAGACTGCATGGAGAGGTCGCATGGCGGCTTCAGGGCTTTGGGCCTCGTGGCGTACCAGAAAGTGGTGAGGGCTGCAAAAGCGCCAACGCCCACGAGCGTGTTGCTCGGAAGAGTGCGGAGGTACTGTCGGAAGTCACCCAGCTCCGGCATTCGGAAGTACCGCAGCAACTCGTGGGCTTCCATCGTCCGGGCCAGGGGCTCTCTAAGCGGGATTCTGTTGGAAGAGAAAAACGTCACATTCTTCCTAGGCAGGGCATGTTCTCAGGACGTCCCAAAGTCAGCCACCTCACGCACGGCTGGCCGGCCAAGCAAGGCAGGAAAGCCACGGTCCAGCGGTCCCCGTCACTCTGCCTGTCAAGTTCCCTTCATTCTAAAAACATCTTAGGAGTCCGTTTACGCTCTACTTCTCTATTATCTTGGGTGAAGCGGTCATTAACTACATTAGAAATCATTCATAAAGAATTCTTGCCATACTGTTGATGTAAGTGGACTAAGCTACCCAGGTCTTCCCTGATGTGTCCGTCCCCTCCACATGAACAAATACCCTCATCGTGGCCACCAGCGGTAACGGGGAAGAAGCACAAGCCCAAACCACCTCAGGGCCTTAAGTTTTCACTTCTCCCCACGGATCACAGCACACGTTCTCCCGCTGGTAGACCAGGCCAGTCTAAGCTCAATGTGTCTTCCCCAGCCTTTCCCTCCCACTAAGGCAGGAATATCAATGCCAGGAAACCTAAAGGTGACTACTCTGATAAAAATGATTTTTGTTTATGTTCCCCTAGCTGTTACAGCTGAAAACATTTTACTTGGTTTACATAAATTTTTAATCAACTACCAGATCTCTAGAAAGAGATTATAGCATACTATTTGAGAAAGAGTACAGAATAATATTTAAGATCCCAGATTCTGGAGCCAAATCCTGCCTCTCCAGCTCATCAGCTGTAGGATTTTGGGTAAATTACATCACCTCTCAGTGCCTCAGTTTCCTCTTTTATAAATGGAGATGAAAACAGCACCTATCTCATAGGGCTTTTATGAGAACCAAACGATGCACTTACAGAGCTTGGAATGGTGCCAAGTGCCAGAAAATACTCAATAAATGTTAGGTATAATTATTATTTCCTCTATCAATACTCTGTAATTAGTCCTGCATGCAGAACAATAAGGCACAAAGGTAATATAAAGTGATGTGTGCCTGCAAGGAGTTTATGATAAAATTAAGATGGCAAAACACAGAAGAAAATTAGATGAACAAACCAATATATATTAAAGCCCCAAACTGAATGTGTTACAATTCATAGATTACAGGGCAGAGTAAAAACTAGTAAGTAATAATAATTCTAATTAGAAAAGTATTGATGAGTAACTTTGTACCCTAAAGTTTGTTTGGTGGTAAAGGGAAGGAAATAAGAGTAAATAATCTGAAAGACTTTTCTCAACAATTTCCTGGCAATGTAATAACGACTGTTAAAATTTTAAGTTCCTGCTGGTATTTGTGAGCTACTTACTATAGTTCTTTTTAATAGTTAGGTCACAAAGCTGAAAATATTTTTCTTTTTTCAGATATAGATATCTTCTCTTCAAATTGAAATCCAGTAGCAGAGTACCAAGTTAAAAATTCCTAGTGGCCATCAAATATTAACAGGTAGCCACATAACACATCTGCTCAGCTCACCCAACCGTGTGCTACAGCAGCTCTGTATAAGCGTACACACGCGCGCGCACATACACTCGGAATTTCGAGGTTTTGAGTTGACAACAAATAAGGAACAGATAAGCACATTTCTTCAGGTTTAAATCTGAAAAGAAAGCACCAGCTCTTACAAAACCACTCACCATCTGTGCCGTCCACCAGTGACTGCTAGGTGACACTCCACAGTGGAAAGAGAAAAAGGCAGGGAGCGTGGGGGCGGGGGGTGTGTGGTCAGGAGAGCTCAGCTGGCCCTTACCAGCCCTGCCAAGGTCTCTCAGGGCATCAGTCACATGTACAGCCCTGTGCCGCTGCCCAGTGGGCTAAAGGGAACTAGCAGACACAACCCATCCTTGACTTCCCAGGAGAACAGTGGGATGGAAGACGGGTGGGCCAATGAGGAGCTGGAAGCAGAGTCACCCCACTGCTCCACCCATGGGCAGGGACAGGCATCAGTTAGTGTCACTGCCAGTGCCAGTCCTGGAAACTGACACTGTTTTCTTTCTGCTCAGTTTCCCAATAGGAAGAGACAACGGCATATTTTTAAAAACCATTACAATGAACTGATCAGATGTTGGATGGTATGTCTAACCAACACAAAACAGATCAAGAAAGAAACAGACTGCCAAGAGCACACTCACAGCAGATTTACTCTGCATGAATTCATAGGAATTGAGCTACTCCAGTCATTCAGCATATTTAAGCACCTAGAGTATACTGCTAGGCAGGGGCAAAGAGCTAATGACATGGTCTGGGCTCCCACTGGGTTAATTGCTTAGGAGAAAGGAGACAATATTAAATAAGCAATATCTGAAAAGGATGGAAAGTGTCACCATCTTTACGATCCAGTGATCTCTGAGAAAGTGATGCCTATGCCAAGACTTCAGGGACGAGCAGGCAGTTCAAGCCTGGGTCCCTATAGGAACTGAGCTGTCAGATTTCAGAAACAGTATTGCCAGTCCACAACTGCAAGGCAACCCCACAAACACAAGGTGCAAACTTACCTTCTCCTCAAATCGTGTCTCTTAGAGTTGTCTTTATTACCCTCCGGCACTCCAAGGCGGATAACCTTCCCCCCACACTAACAGGTACACACCTATGCTCTTCTCTCTTCTCTCCCCAAAGTTACGGAAGTAATCTCCATAAAACCTAGATCAGGCAAATATACAGTGACTGTTCAATGTAATCCTGCTCCTGTGTGAGCATTTGAAATAACTGTTTTCTGCATTACTTGTTACACAAATACAGTCAGAAGCAGGTTACTAATTTTTCTATTTTAAGCACCGGCAGTAGCCAAGCTAGCGACATCATTATACCAAGAAAGTTTAATAAATCTAGGAAAGAAAACCTTATTAAAAATTCTAGACTTAGTGGCACACATGCGTAGCACACATACAGGAGCATTTCATTAGATACTGATCTGTAATACTAAGAGCCTAAATCCACCCAAATCCCTGTCTTCAGTGGGTGATAATGACAAGCTACAGCAGTTTAATTCATGCCTGTCAGCTGGCAGCTAGGTAACCAAATGCAAACCAACTTCACTAAACAGATTGGTTAATGCAGTATATAGAAAAACTATAGTGTGTTTAGAAATGCAATAAGGAACTAAGACAACAACTCATCTCATTTAGATCCACATAAAGAACAACTCTTAAACATGACACTAATAACAACCTAAGTCATTTCTCTTCTATTCAGCTGCTAATAAGGAGAAAGTACATGGGGTGTTTGAAAATGGATGCAGACCTACATTCAAAGAAAGTCAGACACCATAAAAGAGCTTTAAATGCTGGAAGTAAACACAGACACCCCACTTTCAGATTCAGTCCTAACAGGTTTCTAGAAAGTATTAAGATTCATGGATTTGCTAATAAACGGTTAAAACTCAAAGACAGACTATTATTATTTCAGTGGCGTTCTAGTTACTTTTTAAAATCTTTTCAAAAGCAGATTTCCACATCCTTGTCTCAGCAAGTTATAGCCAAGGCAAATAAATCATACTGCTGTTCGCTAAGAACATGACTCAATCGATTCAAAGGCTTTTAATTACTAATCACAATTAGTAATGGAAGAAATTGTAGCATTGATGTGGAGAAAGTGGCCATGGTAACAGCTGAGGGCAGGGAGAAAGAAGAAGAGACGTGATGTGGGGGCATTTTCAGGACTTGGAGTTGTCCTGGGTGGTGCTGCAGGGACAGATGCTGGACATTGTATGGGCTGCCATGGCCCACTGGGTGGACTGGGGGAGAGTGTAAACTACAATGCAGACCACTGTCCATGTGGTGCAGCAGTGCTCCAAAATGTGTTCACCAACTGCAATCAATGTCCCATGATGAAAGAGGTTGTTGATGTGGGAGGAGTGGGGTGAGGGGGGTGGGGGTGTATGGGGACCTCTTATATTTTTTGAATGTAATATTTAAAAAAAAAATAGAGAGAGAAAAAAAGAAAAGAAAAGAAAAAAGAAGGGCTTTTAAGAAGCCAGTATTTCTGTGGGGAATGTTCGAGGTTACTGACAGCTGGCTTCTCCTTCCTCCGCAGCTACTCCCGTATGTCCTTCCTCCCTGCACCTGCAAGAAGTGGTGCTGTGCAGTTGCGTCTTTTCAATTTTCTAAGTCAGAGTTTCAAACCACAGAATGACAGGGATTGTAACAGTGGATCTGGCATGAGCCCAGGGTCAAGCAACCAGACAGAAGCTGCCTTTAAAGAGCGCTGGGGAGAAAGCGACACGGCAGGGCAGGCCCTCCAGGCTGGACTGAGGCCTGCCCGGAACGCGGTCCTGCCGCCGCCTGCCGGGACTCTGGCAGAGGAGCCAGCATGTGGCAGCACTGCCGTGGTCGAGGAGAGAGCCACATCCTGCGTCTTGCCTGACCACCGCAACACAAGAGGCTACTCGGGCTGAGGAGACCAAGGCCCGCGGCTTGGACAGCTGCCCCCGGCGTCTAAGACTGAGGCGCCAGGCTGAGGCGAACCCCCTCCTCCTGCCCACGGGCAAGGCTTACCTTCCGCGGGACCACTGACCCCTCCGGGAGAAGCCCACGGAGCTATGTGCGTTGGGGCCCATCCCGGAATCGGGGGCCAGGTGGCTTCTAAGGGTCCTTCCAGCCCTAACGCGCCGTAGTACTGAGAGCACATCTTCTGAAATCGATCCAAATTCTCACCACCTCTTATCAACACTAGCATTTATTCCATCTGTTTGCCCTCGTCACGGAACATGCGGGTTCAAGGCCCGCTGGACACAACGCGTCACCTTTACTGCTTTGCTCATGCCGTGAAAAAAACGGTTCAGGGCCTGAAGAGATTCACAAGGACACTTTCCCTGGGTTTGTACGCAGGCATGCATGTGCGCGCGTGCGCACACACACACACACACACACACACAGCCCCTGCACGTCTGCTAACTTGTACTCACAGTAGCATTTTACCTTCTTCATGTCATTTATAAACCCCAAACGGCCAAGCTGGATGTTTCTTGCCTTGTAAAGGTCCTCAAGCGTTCAACTAGCTGAATAATAGCAGTTTGATGGAATATTTCTCTAGGAATGCAGCCCTCAAACAATCCCACATAAATAGCACCCTTGCTCCAGCAGCAGCAAATGAAGCAATCCTGACATCTTTCCTTAAAGCAGCAGACCATGCTGGCAAGATGCGGCCATTCCTTGCTCTGCCTCCTCCCCCTGTACAATCGGTTATTCACAGAAGGCTGAAAGCACTCCTTTTGTCCTACATTGGCCGGCAAAGCTCAGGCTTCGTGGGGGAACAAGAGCGCAGCGGCCAGACGTGTGCTGTTCTTTCAATGTGCTGCTCCAAAACTGTTGGATTCATGCTCCTTAGCTTGGCTGGCAAATTCTCCCAAAGCTAGATTTGCTTAAACTATCACCTCTTGAACCAAAAGAGCAGTCAGGCTATCCCCAGAGGGAGAATGTACAGAAGCTCCACAGACATGCCAGTCTCACAAAAAGCAGAAGTCACTGTTCAACCATGTCTGATACAGAGGTCCCTGACGGTGGTCGCTCTTGAGCAGAAGAAGGAGAAGTGGGTAAATTTGGGATTCCATGCCCAGTGAGCCAGTGGTTCCACAGGGAATTCATCTTTCTCATCCATGGCGTTGGGACTTTTCTTCTCAACTAAGCACAGTAAAACTTTGAACTCACTTAATTTTTATCAAAGTCATCCTAAAACTCACCCATTCAATTGCTAAGACGACTTTTAAAAAAGAAACAAAACAGAGCTGCCCCATTTTTATCAACTCGATTTACTGAAATATTTGAGTCAACTTGAATAACTCTATGCTTAAAACACTCCCTGCCTATGCCTCCCAAATTTAGCAGAGAAAGAGAGGGGCACAAAGCTTTTAAAAGCAAGTATAAATCTATTATTAATTTTTTTTCACCCCACTTCCCCCCACATCGTTGTTTGCTCTCTGTGTCCTTTTTCCTCTCCCCTTCCTGCTGCACCATTGTCTGCTCTCTGTGTCCTTTCACTGTGTGTTCTTCTGTGTCTGCTTGCATTCTTGTCAGTGGCACCAGGAATCTGTGTATCTTTTAGTTGCATCATCTTGCTGCGTCAGCTTTCTGTGCGTGCCGTGCCATTCCTGTGCAGGCTGTGCTTTCTTTGCACGGGGTGCTCTCCTTGCTCATGGGGCTCCCCTATGCAGGGGACACCCGTGTGACACGGCACTCCTTGGCACATCAGCACTGCCTGTAGGCCAGCTCACCACATGGGTCAGGAGGCCTGGGTTTGAACCCTGGACCTCCCACATGATAGGCAGAAGCTCTATCAGTTGAGCCAAATCTGCTTCCTAAAGCTACATTAATTTTAAACCAGTTGGATTAGGGCCATACTTCACCTTTTCATATTGGCCCAAAGCTCCAAGTACCATATTGTCCCCAAATAAGGAGATCCCAAATATAATGAGGCCAATTTGAAGAGACAGGCTTTTAATAGTTTATTTTGTTCAGCTACATATGTCACATTAAATAAATTGTTTAGAAATGTTGCGGGGGTTCTAGTCAAATTTCATGAGCTTTTCAGTCAAATTCTTTGACTAAGTATCTTCAGGCAATGCTTTTGGTGTCTTGAAAGCCATTTCCTTAAGGAGCTCCCAGGGAGTAAACCTAGGACCTCGTACACGGGATGCAGGCGCTCAGCAATTTGAGTTACATCCATTCCCCTCTAAAGCCACTTTTGAGGACTCAAACATAGTTTTCCATGGCATAACTTTTTTTAATATTTAAATTTTATTTAATTGTCCTTTTTAAAAAGATACATAGATGACAAAAAAAATGTTACATTAAAAAATATAAGAGGTTCCCTTATATCCCACATTCCATCGCACCCACTCCTCCCACATCAGCAACCTCTTTCCTCACTGTGGTACATTCACTGCAATTGGTGAATACATTTTGGAGCACTGCTATAGCACATGGATTATAGTTTACATTGTCGTTTATGCTCTCCCCCAGTCCATTCAGTGGGTTATGGCAGGTTATGTAATGTCCTGCATCTGTCCCTGCAATTTCATTCAGGACAACTCCAAATCCCAAAAATGCCCCCATATCACATCTCTTCCTACCCTCAGCAACTCCTGTGGCCACTGTCTCCCCATCAATGATATAATTTCTTCCACTGCTAGACTTAACAATAGTTCTATAGCAGAATACCAGTAAGTCCACCCTAATCCATATTTTATTCCTTCATCCTGTGGACCCTGGGATGGTGATGTTCTCTCCACCTCTAACCCGAGAGGGGGCTTCGAGTCACATGGTTGGTGGATGTGCTTCACCTGCTTGCAGGTGTAGACTCTCTTGGCTCCTTGGTGTGGTGGTTGACCATCTTCACCTCCCTGTTAGCTGACCTTGGTAAGTCCAACGAACTGGAGAGGAGGAGTTGCAATTCTGTTGAGGCTCAGGGCCCAGCTGGCACATGGCCAGTCCAGAGATTCAAGTCTCCTGAGCATACACCAACCCTAGCGCCAACCACAGGTTCAGTAAAAGTGACAGAAGAGGCATGTGTAGACAGGTCACATCTGAGTCCAGCTCCATCATACTCAGGAACAGAAATTCCAGAGTAGAGCCCACTGACAAGGCACTGAACTCCAGAGCTATCTGAATGGCATAACTTTTTATTTTTCTCTTCCATTTTAGTTGTCAAGTTGAAGCATTTTTTTTTATTGACTTTGTAATAATACCACATCAAAAATATATATGTGAGGTCCCATTCAACCCCACCCGCCCACCCCACCTCTCCCCCCCCCCCAGCAACACCCGCTCCCATCATCATGACACATCCACTGGACCTGGCAAGCACATCCCTGGGCACCTATGCACCCCATAGTCAATGGTCCACATCATGGCCCACACTCTCCCCCATTCCATCCAGTGGGCCCTGCGAGGATCCACAATGTCCGGTGATCGCCCCTGAAGCACCATCCAGGGCAGCTCCATGTCCCAAAGACGCCTGCACCTCTCATCTCCTCCTGCCCTTCCCCATACCCATCAGCCACCACGTCCACCTCCCCCAATCCAACGCCACCTCTTCTATGTGGACATTGGATTGGTTGTGTCCATTGCACCTCTATGTCAAGAGGAGGCTCAGATTCCACATGGATGCTGGATGCAATCCTCCCACTTTCAGTTGTAATCACTCTAGGCTCCATGGTGTGGTGGTTGTCCTTCTTCAACTCCATCTTAGCTGAGTGTGGTAAGTCCAACAAATCAGATTGTAGGTGCTGGAGTCTGTTGAGGCTCAGGACCTGGCTATCACATTGTCAGTCCAGAGATTCAAATCCCCTAAATATATCTTAAACCCCAACATTAACTGCACCTTCAGCACATTAGCATGAAAGTCTTATGAAGGGAGATCCCATCTGAGTCCAGATTCATCACACCTAAACACCATTTCCAAAGAGGGGCCATCTGCCCTGGTAGTTAACCCCATCGGCCATGACCATAACTCCCATGGGTCTCTTTAGCCCTCAAAGGAACCAACATCTGGGGGTTGTATCTGCCCCATCTGTCTCTCTGACTCTGCTCAGTTGTGCATAAGGGCAATCCCTCTGCCAGCCTCCAGACTCTTCCCTAGAAACTCGTAGCCATATAAACAAGTTGAAGCATTTTTGAAGTCATATATGATACTAACACTGTACGTTTTCTCCCCAGGTCACAAGCACACATTTGTAATATGCTAGAACAGTTTTTAAAATATTTGCCCTACAAATCCACATGCATATAACTAAACCTATTTTTTTAAATTGATTTTTAAAAGCTTTTTTACAATAATACACATCACTTGTTTTTGTAAGGTCAAAACCCAAGAAATAATTACAGCTAGTGTTAAGAAACGTCTTTGCCTTAGAAAAAATAATTCAGCTAGTTGACCTTTGTAAGAACCTCAAACTAATGCTGACAGAAGTGTCTTTCAGAACAAAGTTCCTCTCTACCTGGTGCTGAGGTCCAAAATAAAGTAGCTGAGAGAGGATCTGTAATATGAAAGCCTTGGTAAGACTTTAACATGAGGACTGTATTAGTCAGCCAAAGGGGTGCTGATGCAAAACACCAGAAATTCATTAGTTTTCATAAAGGGTATTTATTTGGGGTAGGAGCTTACCGATACCAGACCATAAAGCATAAACTACTTTCCTCACCAAAGTCTATTTGGAGCCAGATGGCTGCCGACGTCTGCGAGGGTTCAGGCTTCCTGGGTTCCTACATTCCTGGGGCTTGCTTTTCTTTGGGTTCAGGGTTTCTTTCTTCCTGGTGCTGGCCTCTCTTTCCTCTGGGTGCTGACTTCCCAGGTCTTCAGCATCAGACTCTAGCATCAGAAATCCCTAACTCTGTTCTTCACCATGCCTTTTATCTGTGAGACCCACCCACCAAGGGGCGGGGACTCAACACCCGAATGACATGGCCCAGTCAAGGCCCTCGTCATAACTCAATCATGCCCAGGTACAGATCAGATTACAAGCATAATCCAATATTTCTTTTTGGAATTCATCAATAATATTAAACTGCTACAAGGACCAAAAGAGTTTTGGGGTAAACCTCACCTGAGACTAGGGCATATGCATTATTTCATACTCAGATGGCAACACTAGAAAGGACAAACTGAGAAAAGCTTTCAGACTCCATTCATGAAGTTTGCAAGTAAAATACATAACACAAACACAAAACATTGGACAAGAGAGTATATAAGAAAATGGCAATAAGTGCAAAAGATATTACAAACGACACCACTCACTCTGGGAGAGATGCGCTGGGAAGGCCAACCTTGAGGTGGTCCCCAAAAGACGGTGTAGTCCAAGAACACAGTTACACTTCATGCTTTAAGGGACAGAAACAACTCTCAGAAGCAACTCCCCACCCCACCTGGAGTATACTGGGCGGACTAATCTGAAACAAATGGCAGGATTAAACAGTTAGGAGAGGGGAAGAAGGGTGCTCAGGGAAATTGGTCTGAGACTGTTTGGGGACGCAGATGTGGCTCAACTAGATGGGTGCCCGCCTACCACGTGGGCGGTCCCAGATCGGGTCCTGGTGCCCAGACGCCTGCATCCTGCCGCAACAAGCAGATGCCTAAAAGAGCAGATGCCACGAGCCAGCAGACGCCGCAGCCCGCGGGAAGCGGGCGTGGCTCAGGCCACTGGGCACTGGCGTCCTGTGTCAGAGGTCCCGGGTTCAGGTCCTGAAGCCTCCTGGAGACGGGAAGCAAACAACGAGCAGACAGACAAGAGAACCTCTGGGGGGTGAGGGTGGGTAAAAGAAATAAATAAATCCTTTTTAGAAGCCCCTGTTCGTTCAGTACTTACTATGTTTCAGGTACCGCGCTAAGCAATATACAGACCGAGTGTAGTCTTCCTCATGAGCAATGCTGCATGGGGTTATGACCTTCAATTTGGTAAACTGTGGCGAGGAGTTAAATGTCTTGTTCCGGATGCACTAGAGCCCAGGTCTGAGGCTGAAGCCTGGCAACTTCTGGAGGGCAAAGTACTGTCACGCAGGCACACACTGCCTCGACTCTAGACTACGTGGGAAGACGGTGCTGGTGACAAGAAGCCCCGGATGTGCAGTGCCTTAAAAAGCCAGAATCTGGTAACCAACTGGACATAACGGATACAAGAGAAGGACCTGGAGGGCTGAGTTTCTGAGCCCAGGAGAAGGAACCGTGGGGTAACAAGGAGAAATGAAGGCAGGAAGGTGGTTTGGGAGCTACCAGCCCATCTTTCCAGGGTTCTGAGAGCCCTGCATCAGCCATGGGTAGAAGAACATTCCAGCTTCACCCCTTACTTCTCTGGGCAAGCCAACCTGCTGGCTTCTGGCCTTGACATAGCCCTGTAGGCACGTGTTGTCAGCGGATGTATTCTATTAAACACCTCAAGTTCAGCTCTGCATTGCCTGTCCTCCCTCCACCTCTACAGCCAGCTCAAAACACTTCCTACGAGAAAGTCTTGCCTGTAACTCAGGACCACTCTGCACTTCCTCTGTCCTTCACTGTTCCCTAAAACCACCTGCAGTGCTCTTTCCCTAGCACTCTTCTAAGACGTCCAAATCCTATCAAAATGGGCCAGAAGCTACCTTCCCGAGTAAATTCTTACACAATCATCTCTGCTAGAATCCCTCAGTCCTTCCTCTGAACTCCAGGAATATCACCTCCGACCTTGAATTTGTGGTACGTGGTGCTTACTACTTACATAGCTGCCCCTCTCTCCTACTGGGCCAGGACCCCTCCCCACCCACCTTTATCCGACCTTGATGTTTCACATAGTGCCTTGCTCAGGTGCTTAACAATTATTTACTGAGTCATGAGTGATCCTCTGTGACTCTGACCATTTCTCTCCTGGGGAGTGGATGCACTGAAGAGCGATTCTTGAAAGAGGAAGTGGTTATCAAAATCATTAAAAAATTTCTAGACAGCATCCAAATGAGTAAAAGTGTAATCTCTTAAGTAGTTTGGGGCGGGGGAGGTTGCAAGGCACTGGTTTAAAGGCTACATGAAAATCTCTCTTGCCCCATTCCTATGATATTTTATATTTTCCTCCAGCTGTTTTACCTAGGTACAGTGCCCCCCAAGAGCTCCGCCAACTCTAGGGGCAAGGGTCCTCTCTCCTGCATAGAAGACAGCTAGACACTTGTTTAGACATATGACTGCTGATCAGTTTAAAACAAATCAAGACTGCCAATGGGGAAGGGGAGATCAAACAAGCACCCTTTCAATGGAAGAGCAAGTCGTCGTACAACATCCACTTCTGTAAGTAAGTTTTCTACGACAGAAAAGAGACGCCTCCAAACCAAACCAGACCACATTCCTCTTAACACAGTGGCCAGACTACAATGGCAAGACTCTCCTGAGAACACACTCCCAGATGCTGGACATTGTATGTCCTGCCACGGCCCAATGGGTGGACAGGGGGAGAGTGTAAACTACAATGTAAACCACTATCCATGTGGTGCAGCAGTGCTCCAGAATGTGTTCACCAAATGCAATGAATGTGCCACGATGATGAAAGACATTGTTGATGGGGGAGGAGTGGGGTAAGGGGGGCAGGGGGTAAATGGGGACCCCTTATATTTTTTGAATGTAACATTTAAAAAAAATAAAGAAGGAAAAAATACATTAAAAAAAAAAAAGAAAAGAGACGCCGGGCGAGCTGCTGGGGAGCCGTTTAGGACACAGGGGAGCGCTGGAAACAGGACCTGCTGAGCATTCCCAGACCAAAACCAACAAGGAAGAACCCACAGCTCTCCACTCTGCCCGCTTGGCACACGGCTACAAGGACCTGCCGAGTACAGCCACCTGGGACAAGGATCCTTAGAGTCAGAGCATGCTCTGTGGAGATAATCCAGGGCACCTGAAAGGCTCTGAGCGGGACCCCAAGGTGAAGTCTTAGTGGCATGCATTTAAGAGGGAGCATGTCCATTCAAAAAAAGCCCCAAGAGAAGCGAGATTATTCCACTTGTCTTCAAATACCGACTTTACACTGTACATCATGACAAGGCAGGGAAGTTTCCTGACCAGTGCTGCAGAAGGCAGCAGGCTGGGACAGAACAGTCTCGGTCAACCAGCTTCACCTCCGTTGGTAAAGAGAGGAGGGCCAGCTAGGCTGACCCGCCTCTTCTGCCAGAACCAAGACAGAAGAGGCTTCTGTAGGGGAAACTTCTACCCCATGAGCTCGCTCTAACAGGCCAGTTATTTCAGCTGACATGCAGCACCGGGAAGAGTCCTAACTATATTTGCATGTTAGAGGCACCATGGTCTTAAAAGTATTAGGCAGCACAAGCACAGCCTGTTATGATAACAGCTAGAGAAGGTAATAAAATTCCCTGTGCCCCTGAAACAATCCAGAAGAACAGACTTTCCACCTGGGGATGAAACACAAAGTAAACCCTGAATCAAGTGGCCCCACTGAGAGAAGGGAAATCAATAGGAAAGGGTATCAAAGGTCCTTTTACACAGGCAGAGTTCAGCCAAAACCAAGCAGAGTTCAGCCAAAACCAGGCAGGAACTCTTCTCCAAGGGTCTCAGGACTGCACACATAGAAGGCATCTAAGTCCTGGGGTCCCCTCAGGTGCTTTGTCCAAAGCCAGTATTTTCCAGTAGTGAATACTGAAGCAGACAGAACAGAAACAGGGAAAGAATACTAAACTCAGGTGTAAAAAGCTCACATTCTTTGATAAGCTATAGAATCTTGAACAAACTCCTCCATCTACAAAGGATAAAGAAAGGAGTAGGCACAGAAGAGAGCTATGGCCCCTTCCAAAATGGTAAGAGCATCTCCAAGACTATGTTAGAGAAGGCAAAGGGGGGCCAGGCAAGCCTGACATTCAGAACTAAATAAACAGGATTCCACCTACCCTCAGAAACCCAGGCGACAGCAGGGCACAGGAAGAGCATGATCAAGGTTAAAAACCCATTCTGTGCAATGGGTATAGGACTGTTTCGTTATTTTATGAGTCTTTGCACTTTGCTGGGCTTTTGTGTGTTTTCCTTTTTTTTAAAAAGATTTATCCCCCCCCCCCCCCCCCATTGTTTGTGCTCGCTCTCTGCTCTCTGTGTCTACTGGTCTTCTCTTTAGGACGCACTGGAACCTGAACCTAGGACTTCCCATGTAGGAAGAGGTGCCCTAACTGCTTGAGCCACCCCCACTCCCTAATTTCTTCTTGCAAGTATGGATTTCCCAACTGCTCCAGGAAGGAATTAGGGTGGCACCCCATCTGTATAAGACAACAACAGATGGCATATAAGGCCCCTCCAAGAAAATAAACATCTAAGCCCTCGGCGCCTGCCCCGCATTGGGTTCAGGCTCGCCGCTGACCAGCTATGGCGACAACTTCCACATAAGTGACCGCTTGAAAACCGGCCCCACGGCAAATAAACAGTAACAGCCTGAAAGTCACAGGGGAACACGCAACCAACGCCTTAGCCCCTTCCAAACAGTAGACCCTCACCATAAAGACAAAGCAGTGCTTTCCCTGCCCTAAGTGAGATGAGGCTATCAATGAAGACAAACACACCTGCAAGAGTTGACCTAATCCTTCAAGACAGGACGGAAAAAGAGAGCTTCAGGCATCGCGCAGAGGGAGAAAATACTATGTATGGGCTGCAGATCGGAGGGAGGGATGCTGGGAGGCCCATGTCTGGATCAAGGCCAAATCCAGACAGGCAGCGACAGGTGGGGACGGGGGAACACGCAAAAGCCAGGCGTGCTGGCCAGCAGGGAGGACACCCGCCTGGCAGGGGAGGTGGCCAGTTAGTGACCAGCAGCGCCCTCGCCCAGAGGCCAAGGAGACTCTGCTCCTCTCCCTTTGTGTACTGGCTAAGAAAAAGCTCCCTCTCATCCAGAAAGCATGGGTGTGGGGGCAGAGAGCAAGACTCAGCAGTTGTCCTCGAGGAGCCCACTGCGGCCAGCAGCCCAGAGAGGTTACAAGGATCAAATTATCAGCAACCTGGTTGAGAAGGCTCAAGGGACACGAGGTTGGGCAGGATTACTTATGCCGCTTAAAATAGATCACTGTTTCAGAGGGGGTAATAAACTAGAGAAACGGCTTAGCAAACAGACAAGGAGGGCGACGCGGAAGAGAGGACTCCAAGAGAAGACTGCTCCCCAGGAGGGGAAGCCCTGCCATTGGCAAGTTTGGGAGAAATGCACTTTTGAAAATTTTTGACAGATTTCAACATACAACAGCTGTTATTTAAAAAGCAGAGATGAATGGAGTCTACCAAGCAGTCTTAGGCTGCGCAGTTCTCAGGGCTGAACGGAGCCTGGAAAGACCAGGAGATCCAGTTCTGACCTCCACACTTGACCAGCTATGCGGAAGGAGCTCCGCGATGTCAAAAGGGGCGGCACGTGGAACCCAGGAAAGGTTAACCAGGACTTGGCGCATTGAATGAGAAGGGATAAAGGAGGGTGCTGGTGACAACCACGGGACATGAGCTAAAATTACACAGAGCTCAAGAAGAGGTGACTGGCCCTAAAAACAAAACTAAATCTAGGAAGTTGTGGAGGATTATAGAACACTGACCCGGGGTTTAAAAAAAGAGTAAGAAAGAAAAAAGGGACTGTTTGGTTTGGCGGTTACCTGCTTTGAAACAGGAGCTAGGTTTTGGGCCCCTCCTTCCCTTTTACATTTCATTTATAATTTTTTTTATCATGAAAATTCCCAAATCGATTCAAAAGGAGAAAGAGAAGCATAATAAATGGCCATGGACCCATTACCCAGCTTCGGTTTCAACAATGATTAATATTTTGCTAATACTGTTTTTTCTTAAAACGCATTTGTTAAAATGGTTTTTTAAAGCAAACCTCAAGCATCCTGTGATTCAGGTGACACTTCTGTGGTCCCATCAGCTATATGATCTACGGCTTTGGAAAGCCATTTGTGGGAGAATTAAACTGGATGGCACGTAGACTGCATCCTTCCATCTTCCCAAAGGTTCAAACGAAGGATCAAACAAATATTGATCTTAAGTGGCCAACCCAAAAAGAAAAAGGTTCATATATTTATTCTGCAAATATTACGCCAAGTACTGCAAACAGAACAAAACAAACAAAAATAAAATCCCTGTCCACATTAAGGTACAAGAGATACAACAGTGAATCTGGGGGAAAATGCTTTAGCACCTGAGCTGACACCAAAGTTTTCATGGATCTACAGCTCAGCTCTGCTCATGCCTGGACCTGGCTCCGAGTAACAGCACTTCGGGAGAACCAAAGAGCAGCTGTGCTTGGCAAGCACTGAAGCCTCTGACACTGCCTTGACAGGTGTATGTTTTCACGTTGAAGGGAAGAGGGGGAAAAAGCCCTTTTGTGGATAGAGAATAGGCAGTCAGGGCTTAAAAGGTAGAATTTCTATCTGGAACGATGGAAAAGTTTTAGTAATGGACAGTGGTGAAGGAAGCATAGCATTATGGACATAATTAACAACACTGAATTATATATTTGAATGTGGTAAAAAGGGACTATTTAAGGTTGTATGTATTGTGCTAGCACAAGAAATTAAAAAAAAAAAAAAATCCATGCTACTGCCCAACACAGTGAGCCCAAAGTGAAACCATGGACTAGAGTTAATAGCACAACTACAAAAATGTGCTCACTCAGTTGTAACAAACGTTCCACACCAATGCAAGCTGTTAATAACAGGGTGGTATATGGGAATCCTGTATTTTAGGCATGACTGTTCTTCTGTAAACCCACAACTTCTATAATTTAAAAAAAAAAAAAGAAGAAAATCCCCATCCAAATGAGGTTTCAGCATTGTCAAGTTCTGCGTCTCAAGTAAACCTACTCTGGATTTAACTTGACTCTCTAAAGTAAGAGCCCAATTTTGACAGGAATCACAACCTAGTTTCAGACAGCGGTTTCTACTCCCCTTTAACTGACAGTTCTCTCCTTTTTAAAAAATGGCATTCAGAGATTTCTTGCCACACTAGTGGTAGAGAAGGAGTTAATTTTCTGGTTCTCTAAACTTTTGATAATGCATTCCCACTGATTAAATAAATGCATCCCTAAAGTTTAAATGCATTTACTTATAAACTATGTAAGTACTACGGTACAAATATTTTTGAGTATTTCCACCCAGCACCTAACGGATGGTGTAGCCCACTCCCTAGGGTACACGTACTCTCCATTTTGGAGACTAACCCTCAGTCTCCTGAGCAGGACCTGCAGCCACTTTGTGCACTTGCCTGGCTACACTCTCCCTCAGCTCCCCACTCTGAGCAGCAAGTACTGTTAACTGGAGCACCCTAAAAACCCTGCTACCCCAGGAGGCCCAAAAGCAGTGCCTGCCAAAGCCTGTGCAAAGCGCTGTAACCTCGAGGAGAGAAACAAATTGATTCACCACCAAAGCATGTGGGAGAGGGCAGGACATCGCCGGTGACAGCCACCTGGCCAAGTGATCTGAGTCGGCTGCTCTGGAGGCAGAATCAAGGGCTTGGGGCCACCCCGGGCTAAAGGGCTGGCTCACCTGAGAAGGCCAGGGCTGTCCTGGGAGCCCCAGGTCCAAGGGCCCAGGATCTTCAGCTGGCCTGACCGCTAAGAGGACCTGGCGTCAGCAGAGCTCATCTCGGGCTCGGCTGGGACAGAAAAGCACAGACTGGCCTTGTCCTCAGATCCTCCCCTCGGCTCTGGGCCGCCCCGTCAAACAGCTCTGGCCCTTGGCTCCTGGTCTGCAAGGTTCTGCTTGGCTGGACTGCTTTCCACTTAAGGGGCCTGCCAGCTCCACATTCTGAAGGACCTCAGGTGCTTGCCTGAGGCACAATGTGGGTAACCATTCTGCAGAGAGAACAAACAGCTATTTGACAATTTAGCTAGTGGCACAGAAAAGAAAGGTATTATCTTAAGTAGGAATACCAGGTAATAATACAGTTAAGTAAGATTAGCTAGAATTTGACACCTATGTCCTTTCCTCAACTTCTGGCAAGGGCCACAATCACCTGTTTCTCAAACCTGACTGAAACTACGCTGAAAAAAAATTACCTCAGATGAGTCCCAAACACATTGAAGGCAAAAGTTTTCATCTGGAGATGTTCAGTGCTTTCGTCTTACTACAGGGGCCCAGCTTGCACAGTATCAGAATAAATAAATCCAGAACACTAAAATGTATATTCTTGCCAGCAACCCCTGCTGTGGGACATCTGACCACATACAACACTTCCGGTGTCAATCATTCCATGATATTAAGTGCTAACTACCAATAATAACTGTGTTAAGTGCAGCTGAAAACACAGGAATGACAATGACTAGGTCTTCTAGCTGCCCAAGCTCAGAGTGGATGAGGCATCAGTGCGGGGAAGCAAGATAAATCAATGTGAAAAGGCAAATGTGGGACAGAGGCAGGGATGCTATTCAAAATTCTTAATAAGGAGTATGCACTGGGATCAACCGATCAGAAAAGACACAGACCAGTGACCAGAACAGGGGGCAGGGAATCCTTTGCTGGGCCAGGCATTAACCCTTCAGTTCCTGAATTGGGGACAGGCACTTGGGGCAGCAGCTACTTCCTGACCATAGCAGGAGTACTTTTTTTTCTTTCTTTCTTTTTTTTAATGTTACATTCAATAAATATGAGGTCCCCATATAGCCCCCACTCCCCTCATCACACTCCTCCCACATCAACAACCTCTTTCATCATCGTGGCACATTCATTGCATTTGGTGAATACATTTTGGAGCACTGCTGCACCACATGGACAGTGGTTTACATTGTAGTTTACACTCTCCTCCAGTCCACCCAGTGGGCCATGGCAGGACATACAATGTCCAGCAACTGTCCCTGCAGTACCACCCAGGACAACTCCAAGTCCTGAAAATGCCCCCACATCATACCTCTTCTTCCCTTTCCCTATCCTCAGCAGCTACTGTGGTTACTTTCTCCACATTAATGCTACATTTTCTTCCATTACTAATCATAATAGTTTCATTCCACCTCTATTTTGAAAGGGGGCTTAGATTCCACATGGATGATGGATGCAATTCTCCTGCTTGCAGTTGTAGGCACTCTTCGCTCCCTGGCATGGTGGTTGACCTTCTTCACCTTCCTGTTAGCTGGCTGGAGTAAGTTCATTAAACCAGAGGGTAGGAGTTGCAGGTCTGTTGAGGCCCAGGGCCTGGCTATCACATGGACAGTCCAGAGAGTCAGGACCCTGAGCATACACCAAACTCCAGCACCAACCACAGATCCAGTAAAAGTAACAGGAATGGCTTGTGAACAAAGATCACATCTAAGTTCAACTCCATCATACTCAGGAACACAAACTCCAAAGTAGGACCAACTGACGTGGCACTGAACTCCATCTGCTATGACCATAGAACCTGTGGGTCTCTGTAGCCCTCAGAAGAACCAATACCTAGGCTTGTATCTATTTTGGCTGTCTCTGGGACTCTGTTGAGGCGCGCGTAAGATCGACCCCTCTGATGACCTCCCGACTCTTTTTTGGAGGCTCATAGCCATATAAACTCATTTGCCCCTTCCATTTCCCCCTTTTATTCCAGGTCAAAAAGCTTTTTTGACACCTGATCTTACATGTAGGCTGAGATATTCTGCTGGTCTGAGTTGACCCTTTTATTCAAGGTCGTTTTCTAGTTACATCATCAGCTGGTACTTGGTAGTAATTCCTCGGCACCAGGGAGGCTCATCCCCGGGAGTCATGTCCCACGCTGCGGGGAATGTAATGCATTTACATGCTGAGTTTGGCTTAGAGACTGGCCACATTTGAGCAACATGTAAGCTCTCAGGAGGTAATTCTTAGGCATCCTACTGCAGGAGTTTTTAATATTTTAAACACCAGTTGGGGCATCCCAGCTAAATGTCAGCCTGGGGTTCCACGGGGTACTCTAAAGTCTGAGAAAGGGGTGCATCATTTCAGGAAAAGTGCCTCTGAGGAAAAGAGCTATGAGAAAGGAAGGTGGGATGAGGACAGAGCTGGGAGTTCCTTCTAGGACATGGGAAGGTCAGGCAAGCAGAAGAAAGAACTCACATACAATCCTGGGGTACAGGGACCATTCAATTCAGTGCCACCAGAGGTGGCTTTAAAAAAGCCCCATTAGGTGATGGTTTGGGGAGGTTTGGGAATCAGCAGGTTGGAAGAAGGTAGTAGAAACCCCAGGGCAGCCAGGCTAAATAAAGTCTTCATAGCAGAGGAGGGATTTGATCAGGGCTGATTTAGGACAATAACTATCACCCCTCCTTCATCCACCACACTGTTTTAAAGAAGGCCCTTCCTGTCTTAACCAGTGGTGAGAGGTTAGGGTTGTGATACTGAGAATGAAAGGAAGAAACGGTTCATGGACATATGTTGGGCAGTACTGTACAGAAAGTAAGTTAGAATATGTACGATCTGGGGGTTGATAGTTAAGAATTTCATGGTACAAATCAAGAACAGTACCGAGGTCCAGCAATTCCATGAACAGACACAGGGCCAGGAACAAACTACACGGTGCATCATGGCCAAAGGGGCAGACCAGTTGTGTTATGGTGACTAGGACGCCCCAATGCCATGCACCATAGTTGCTTCCATAGTAAAGTGAGGTGGGCTATTTCAAACAGTGTGCTAGGGCTCTGGGGGTGTTCTGAAGTGCCTCAGAGGCAACATCCGGGGACAGAGAAAGCCACCAGGTCTGTGGGATCTGGGGTTCCCATGCTGGCCCCACCCACAACTTCAATCACAGCAGCCTGCTTTTATTTATTTTGGGGTTCTGCCCAAATTTTCACTGGGAAAATGGGCAATGACACTGTACCTTTAAACCCTGCACATTGACCATATGGTTGTTGTTCTTCTTTTGCACTAATAACTTTTCAACATGAGCTAGAACATGCTGAGAAGGTCTGTTTCTCATAATAAGCACCCAAGATTTGCACCAGAAGGCAAACTTATGTGCCACATGGTTAGGTCAATCTCTGACTTCAGCGAGCAGAGCTTCCCCATCTTTGCTAAGCCTCAGTTACTGCTCCCAGCAGAACACACCTTTTTCCTTTTGCACACATGATACATCATGTGTCTCCACTGTCCTCCAGTCTTACAACACCAACTCCTAGGACACACAAAGCCTTTTACTTTTTCAATTCTCTAGAAAGTGATAGCTGTGTAGCAAGGGATCTCATCACTCACTGAATCAAGTTGAATCTTAAAATCTGTTGTCTGTCACAGCACTCTGGTGGAGCAAAAGGGCAATTTGGGACAGAGGGTGATCAAGAGGGGGAAAAGGAGAGCAAGCTCTGTCTTCTGTGTTGTCACCTGCTGGGTGATCTGGAACTTTCTTGGCCCTTCTGGATTAAGAAGCTACTAGGCTGGTGCAAAAGTAGTTGCAGTTTTGCATTGTTGAAATTTGCCATTTGATATTGACATGCACTCTTAAATAAATGTGGTTATGTTATACATCATTTTAATGTACATTTCTCGCTTTATGTTTTTTGCTGATGACTTATTACTTGCTGTTTATATATTTTATATTTATTTTAGACTATGGAAATGATGTTAGACAAAAAGCAAATTTGAGTTTTTTTATTTGAGTTCAAAATGGGTTATAAAGCAGCAGAGACAACTCAAAACATCAACAATGCGTTTGGCCCAGAAACTGCTAACGAACATAGAGTGCAGTGGTGGTTCAAGAACTTTTGCAAAGGAGATGAGAGCCTTGAAGATGAGGAGCATAGTGGCCGGCCATTGGAAGTTGACAATGACCAACTGAGAGCAATCATCCAGGCTGATCCTCTTAAACTACCCAAGAAGTTGCTGAAGGACTCAACATCAACCATTCTATGGTCACTAGGCATTTAAAGCAAACCGGAAAGGTGAAAAAGCTCGATAAGCAGGTGCCTCATGAGCTGACCGAGAATCAAAAAAATCGTCATTTTGAAGTGTCATCTTCTCTTATTCTATACAACAGCAACAAACCACTTCTCGACTGGATCGTGACGTGCAATGGAAAGTGGACTGTATACAACAACCAGCGATGGCCATTTCAGTGGTTGGACTGAGAAGACGCTCCAAAGCACTTCCCAAAGCCAAACTTGCACCAAGAAAAGGTCATGGTCACTGTTTGGTGATCTGCTGTCAGTCTGATCCACTACAGCTTTTTGAATCCCCATGAAACCATTACATCTGAGAAGTATGCTCAGCAAATCGATGAGATACACCGATATCATCTCATGCAGCCAACATTAGTCAACAGAAAGGGTCCGATTCTCCACGCCAACACCCAACTGCATGTTGTACAACCAAAGCTTCAAAAGTTGAAAGAACTGGGCTACGAAGTTGTACCTCATTCGCCATATTCACCTAACCTCTAGCCAACCGACTACCACTTCTTCAAGCACCTCAACAACTTTTTGCAGGGAAAATGCTTCCGCAACCGACAGGATGCAGAAAATGTTGTCCAAGAGTTCGTCAAATCCCAAAGCATGGATTTTTACACTACAGGAAGAAGGAAATTTATTTCTCGTTGGCAAAATCGTGTTGATTGTAATGGTTCTTATTTTGATTAACAAAGATGTGTTTGAGCCCAGTTGTGATGATTTAAAATTCACAGTGCGAAACTGCAATTCCTGTTGCATCAACCTAATAGCTCCAGGGGGGGCGTATAGTTAAGCAACCAGTGGCCCAGTGCCTGAACTAAGACTGCCTGGTTTGGGCAACATAACCTCTATATCAGATTCTTTACCTTTTGTGAAAGAGGGATAATAATAGGATGATCTCCCTTAAAAGGCTGTAGAGTGGACTGAGTTAAAGGTAAAGCACTGACAAGAGTGGACTGAGTTAAAGGTAAAGCGCTGAGAACAATACCCTGCACTATTAAGCTCCTATCCCCATCAGGTTCTGTGGCCTCTAGCGTCAGGAAGCCAGCTTCTCTTTACCCTGCTTAATAAAGGAAAAAATGGTGCTTGGTGTATTTCGGCCTTATGTACCCAAACTCTTGTCCCACAACAAACTTTTGTCCCACAACAATTTTTACAGCAGCCTAAACTCTATGTGACTGGATAGATCCTATAACATTTATCAAAAATCCCTCCCAAACTGAGTAAATGGTCTAAAACACAATTTACATTCCCTCCTTTTATGCCCTAACCTCAGTTCAATTTATCTTTCCAAACTACAAAATCTATTTTTTATTTCAGGAGGTACGAGCGATTGAACCCAGGACCTCATATGTGGCAAGCAGGTGCTCACCACTGAGCCACATCCGCTCCCCAATGACAGTGGGTCTTTCGTTTGTTTGTTTTAGGAGGTACCGGGATAGAACCCAGGACTTCGTACCTGGGGAGCAGGCGCTCAAACACCGACTACAGCACTTCCTTCAGTACTTTTGATTACATTACATGAACCCAAAAGTCCATTAAAATCCACTCATTAATAAAAATAAGTTTTAAGTCAGTCAATTTCAACAGTTTTAAAGTAGAATATATCCTATTTTTTAAAAAAAGATACAAAAATAAAAAATAAATAAATAAAAAATAAAAAAAGATACATTTAAGTACATAAGAAGCTTGGTAAGTTATTCTGAAATAAACAGTTGTTCCTAAATATCCAATAACAGGAGAAATGTAAATAAATTATGGCAAATCTTAAAGCGCATATATTGCACTCACCTTCAAAACTCATTTTTTGAAGAACATGTATATGGGAAAATGTTCACAATTTAACTTAGGTGATTAAAGCTAAATTATCAAGACGTTTATCTTCAATTCAAAATGTAGGTTGGGAAGGAATATGGGAATGCTATATTTTTTACATGCCCACAACTCCTCTAATTTAAAAAATTAAATAAAAAGTGAGAATCATTCTCAAATATGACAACTAAAAATACATATGCTTAACATTTTTAAAAAATATATTTAGGGGGGAAAAAAGAAAGGAAGGAAATACACCAACATGTTAATAGTATTTCATTTCTGATAGGGCTTTTTTTAAATATTTCCCAAATGTTCTTTAATGAGCTTAAACTACTTTCATAATCCGAAAAACAAAACAGCTCAATTGGGGCAAATAGTTGTGGTTTACATATTAGACAGCTTTCAAAATTTTATTTAAAACTTGAAGACTGGCAACTAATTCACGAAGAGAATTAACCCAAGTCACTCCGAGGAGACACCAGGTTTGAAATCTTAGGAGTCTGAAGATAAGCCATTTGCCTCCTGTGAGACAGGCACCACAGGGGGGCAGATGGCTCACTCACCTCTATGTCAGTTTTTATCCAAAACCCGCCCTCTACACGAGTCGTGCCTCAAGGAAGGCGTCACCATATTTTATCCTTCCCTCTTGACTCCACATGGATTACAATTTACTGAATACCATGTTGCTTTCAACACAGTCAAGAACTTGTCAATGTAATAAAATCAGAAGGATTAACATACCTCAGATTATGGGATAGCTTTTTCTTGTCACTGCAGTAGGTGCAATTGTTTCAAATTTGCATCATGCCAGGTTTACACAATTTAGAATTTCTTAATGCCTGGCATTCTGCATTTTATGTCAGGACATGGTAACAAAATGACAATCGCAGAGTTGCCCCAAACGCTGGTAAAATTTGCCTCTACTTTCTTGGTCTTAAAGTCTAGCTACTACTTCCCGGCTTGTGTTTCTTTAAAAGCTCTCCATAACTCTTTAAAGTTCCCGTATGTTGAAACTCAATCGCAACCACTGGCAGCTTCAGATCAGCTGCATTCACTACGAATTTATTCTCCAGGTATGAGGGTCAAAGTAATGTATTCATCTGACCACTCAGGGTTAGACTGATGACCTTCAACAAAAACTCTGGCCACCTTCATTTGACCTCCTGACTGACTACTGCCTGTGTGCCAGTAAAGCTTGAGGAGGCCTTAGACACCAACAGCTCTGAGTTCCCTAAAGGAAATTCTTTCCTATTTTGTAGAACAGGAGTCTCACACATTGCATTTCCAAGCAAGACTGTCCATAAAATGTTATTAATGGATTCTAACTTAACAGACTTTGGGGTAGAAGGGAAGAAACACAAAAGAATACTGGACATCTGTTTCAAATGGCATACTTATTCACACCATAAACACTGACCTGAAAAACTATGCTTTCCTCTAACATTATTGAGTTTGAACACCTGGAAATTACTGGTAATCCTGTAGTCCTGAAGGGAGAGAGAAAGAGAATTTACCGGCTGTCATGACAAGACAACCCGGTCTTCCCTGGAACCCCTCCCAAGCACAGACCCATTTTCCACAAGACATGAGCAGAACCACAGATGCAGCAAGGTCTGGACACCAAGCCTGACGCTCTGGCATGCTGGCGCACTCTCCATCATTCCCAGCGTCACCAGAAAGCAAAGACGTAGCTCTGAAAAGTATGTGTTTGGTAAATATACACCTGTCCCTACCTGCATTATCACACGTATCTACCTCTTGAATGTTAAAAAGTTTAAAACCCCAAGATTTCTTTTTAATCAGGTTGCTTGCAATAATTTAAAAACTGCCAAAATATGCATAACAGAGGAAGAAAATATGTCAAAATGTTTATAATTGTAGGCGAAGAGTGAATTTAAAAAAAACTATTTGCAGTCAATTTAAAAAACAAAGGTCTTTAAAATGTCTGTATTATTTCCAGTGGGGGTATGAGGTGTGCTATGTTTAAAGATTTTCTTTTTTTAGTCACAGATTTTTAGCTCCTTAAAAAGCTTAATGAGTGTGTCTCAGACTGGGAAATGATTCTCCCAGTTGAGCCAGAGCAAGAAATAGTGTCTCCCGAGACCTGGTCCTGTCTGCCTTCCACTTTACTAAAGTGCACTGTTTGCCTCCACAGTGATGCAAAGCAAGGGTTTCTCCAAAAGCTCCACCTTCTCAGCCCAACGCAGAGCAGACTGCCAACTCAAACTTCTCAGTTTTGACCGGCTGACCTGCCAGGCCCACCTGAAAACATAGCATCAATCAAAAAGTTTTCATTTAACTTTTTGCTGTTTCAAGCAAATAAGTCGTTCTCATTGTGATAATCACAGGTTGTGGGATTTCTGTCAGAAACGCCCAGAATCACCAGACTAAGCAGAGGGCAATAGGTAAGAGGTAGGGCACGGATGGTGGAAGTACTCTGGCTACCCCTGCATCCACAAAAGGCCTTCCGTGATAACTCGAAGGGCACTCTTAAGTGGTCACCTTAAGCCATCACCTGAAGTCGGGTGCAGGGGGAGGGACTTTGCAAGCCCTGACACAGCACTGCTTGGCTGGCGCGTCTGTCTAGCTCCAGGTTCTTGCCCCGCGTGCACGCAGGTTGTCTGCCGCCGCTCTGTCCACGCTGCAAGGCGGTGGATAAAAGCTTTGCTCCCTCATTCCAAGAAGCACAGCGCGCCTCGAATCCCCGAGTGCACACGCCCACGAGCGGCGGCCGCAGCGTCCTCCCGACCCCCGCGACGATGTCCGCGTCTGGCCACCGCCTTCCGATACGCCTGGGGCCCCCCGGCACGCGCTCGCCAGGAGCCACCGCCGCGCCACGACCCCGGGTCCGAGGCTTCCACGCGCCATCCGAGCGCGCCTCGAACCCTGCCTCCCGCCGGGGCGAGCGGGTGCCGTTGCCAGGACACCGCTGTCCCCTACCCCGCAGCCTCGCTCGCAGGCTCGGCGCCCAGCTGCCCCGCGGGGCTGGTGCCCGCAGCCGCCCAAGCAAGGGGCCGAGCCCCGCGCCCCGGGCCCGCGCCCACGCCGGGCGCGCGGGCCGGCGTCCGCCACTCGGGCCCAGGAAGCCGCGCGCGGCCCCGTGGCGGGGGGAAGCGCAGCCGCAGAGGAGGGGCCGGAAAAGCCGGGCAGCCCCGGGAGCCGAGGCGCGGCCTCGGCCGCGAGGACCCTCGCCCCGCGCCTGGGGACGACGCCGCGGGAGAAGCGGCGGCTGCGCGGGGGGCGCACTTACCCCTGCGCCGGCCCAGCCTCCGCGCCGCCGGCTGTCACCGCAGCCCGCCGCCGGCCCCGCTCGCGTCCCGCTGCTATTTAAGGCGCCGCCGCCACCCCAGCTGCGCGCTGGCTGCGCCCCAGCGGCTGCCGTCGCCGAGGGCGGGTGCGCGGAGGGCGCGGGCCGCCCCCTGGCTCCGCCCCGCAGCCCGCCCCGCGCGAGCCCGCCGGGGCCGCGGCTGCAGCTCGGGGTGCTGGGAGGCGGCGAGCCGCGGAGTCACGCCGAGCTGACCCCGGGCACAGGGTCAATGCTGGCCTGCGGGTGAAGGGCCTGCGCGGCCGTGGGGCGGGGGCTCCCGCCCCTCGCGCGCCCCGCGCCGCGCGCCCCGCTGGCTTCTGGGGGCAGGGAGCCCTGCTGGCGGCATCCTCGGGGCCGAGGGGCTTTTCCTTCCATTTTTCTTTGGCAGCAGCATCGTGACCCCTTTTAACCCGATTTTCCCGCGGTGCCGGCACGGGGGTGCCGCGCGGTCTCTGGCTGGAGGACCCTTGCCTGGACTTGCGAAAGGCGCTGGGCAGGTCAGGCGCGAGTACAGTGGAGCGACACGACGTTGCTCAAGGGCAGGATTCACCCGCCAAGTTTCGGTGTCTGTCACCGTGCTCAGCCCTGGCTGTGCAGTTTTTAGGGGTTCCGCGGCCACGCGATGCCCGTTTGGGGGCGTCAGAGGCCAACGCAGTTTTTTCAGGTTTGCATCCCAAGTCGTCTTTTTTTTCCCTCGGCACTTAAAGCCGTATAACGTGGGCGCTGTCGATATTCCCCCTTTTCAGACGAGGAAACTGAGGCACAAAGAGAGTAAATGCTAGTGAGGGCAGAAGTGCACTTGGACGTCAAGCTGCCTGCCTCCCGGGCACACGCAGAGCCGTGGGGGAACTTTGTACCGCCGTCAAACGAGCGTGTGCGGCACATTCAAGGCCCCCCGTCAAACGGGGTCCAGCACATATTACCATAAGGGCTTGACGTGGGCTTCTCTAGCTTTTCCAGAACATCCGAACGCGGCATCAGCAATGGTTTCCCCCCACAGCGTGGGGGGCAGCCCAAGCTCCGGCGGCCCCTCAAACAGTTCTGTTCCTCTGGATCCCCTCCATTAAAAAGAGGACTCCACTTTCACGTTCGTTTTCCATTTGGCTGATCTTTTTTTCCTCTGCCCAGGTCTCTTTCTCCCCACCCATGACTTCATCATTTATCTACTCCTTTTTCCTTGTTACTTCTCCAACCAGTCTTTCAGCCTCGGTACCTCCTCAGGCACTCCCCAAGTTCTGAGGACAGTTGTCACTGGCTGTCTCTTCCTCTCCTCGCCCAAGACACACTTCTCCCAACTCATCTCAGCAAGCTGCTGCCCTGGCTTCTGGAGCTTAACGCAGCGGACTTGCACCTTTAAAGTGGCACTGCACACGCAGGTCAGAGCTGGGATCCTTCTGCCTCAGGCGCCGGCGGCTGTGTGACATTGGGAAGCAGCTTCACTGCCCAGAACCTCACATTTCCTTTCTGGCAGTAAGGGGCTCAACTAAATAATCCCTCAGGTCCCCTTCAGCTCTAACAGTGTGTGTGTGTGTGTGTGTGTGTGTGTGTGGTGTGTGTTGAAGATCTTTCTCCTTGTCATTTCAAGTTGTTTCACCATTTATGTTATGGGGCCATGAGATGGAAACCGATGGGAGGCTGTTTTGCACAACAGTTACTTTAAGAGCACCCAGCTTTCAGGGTTGAGCGAATCTTGATAAGCGTCATTTCATTCTCTGTGAGACAGGAATAGTAATGCCTAGCCTAGAAGGGTGTCTTAAGGACTGACAACCCACATCTTTGGTTTTCTGATGAAATGATGCTTCCAGACTCCATAGCTGAGGGTTCCATTCAGTGACTAGGAGAAAGGGTAAAACAGATCTTAATCCATTTTCCTACTTTCTTTTTTTTCCAAACGTCTTTCTAGCCAAGTGAACAAGATTCAATTGTCTGTTTCAGTGCAGTAAATTTCCTAATGGAAGCTTGGGTCTCTTTTTAGTTCATTTTGGCCTTATTAAAATTGTGTGGCTAATTCTGGGGAGATCCAAATCTACATCTATCAAAAACTGATTAATTTATGTTCTAGGGAAGCTAAAGGGAGTCAAAATCCTTGTTGGAACAAGCTGGTGGGTAGGCTGACAACGGCCTTATCTCAAAAGCCGCTACTGGTGCGCTGTAACCTTGTGGTTATTATTGATCTTCTATGTTGATTTTGAGTATGGTCACCTGACGTATAGCCACATCAATTAATAACAACCAGTGTACTTTAATTCCAGACCCTGCCAGTTGGATGGTTAAGGAAAGGTCGGCATCAGAGGCTGTGTGTTGCTCAGTCTGTTTGGATGTTGCATCTCCACTGGGCATATATCTCCTCCATGAAATGTGCATGCCTGCAGACCAGACACTGTGTCCCATTAATCTTCACAGACCCTCCCACCCTGCCCCGTTCCCCTGCAAGTCCTAGCGTTGTGTTTGCCTGTAGCATAATAGGCACTCAACTGTTGACTTGGACGTGACTCTACTCACATGGGAGCAGTGGTGACCAAGAGCAGATCCAGATTTTGTGCCTCCTGAAGCTAGTACACTTTAGAGGACCTCTTTAAGGAAAGTACAAATACAAATTCGGATAGGAGAATGTTTCTTGAGAATGAAAATAAGAATCACAGCAAAATAAAAAATTTAGGAAATTTGTAACTCCAGAAAATAACATGATTTTTATTAACTATTTTTTCTATCCCTGTAATGAATTTTCTCCCTCCTTTTTGGGTTGCATAGTTATTAATTGCTTCTTTATGACTTAAAAAATTAAACTATTTTTGAAACTGTTTTAGATTTAAGGAAAAATTGTATAGAGTTCTCATGAATATATGAACCCAGATTCCCCTATTACTAAGATCTGACGTGATTTGGTATGGTACATTTTTTTATAATTAATGAAGCAATACTGATATATTATTGTAACTAAAGTCCATACTTCAGGCAGATTTCCTTAATTTTTCCCAAATGGCTTTTTTTTCTTTCCCAGCCCATCCAGAACACCACATTATTTTTAATCATGCCTCTTTGGGCTCCTGTAGATTAACGGTTTCTCACACTTACCTTGTTTTTGATAACTTTGACAGTTTGAGAAAGACTGGTCAGATATTTTGTAAAATACCCCCCTGTTGGGATTTGGCTGATGTTTTTCTCATTATTAAACTGGGGTTATTGGTTGTTGGGAGGAAGACTACATACATATACCATTTTTACATTCTAAATTTAAAAAAAGAGATTTATTTATTTTTCTCCCCCCACCCCCTCCCCGTTGTCTGCTTTCTGTGTCCATTCACTGTGTGTTCTTCTATGTCTGCTTGCATTCTTGTCAGGTGGCACCAGGAATCTGTGTCTCTTTTTGTTGCATCATCTTGCTGCATCAGTTCTCTGTGTGTGCTGCGCCACTCTTGGCTGGGCTGCACTTTTCACACAGGGTGGCTCTCCTTGCGGGGCACACTCTTTGCGTGTGGGGCTCCCCTACGCTGGGGATACCCCTGCGTGGCAGGGCACTCCTTGCGCGTGGCAGCACTGTGCGTGGGCCAGCTTCCCACACAGGCCAGGAGACCCTGGGTATCGAACTCTGGACACCCCTGCGTGGCCCATCAGCACTGCACAGGGGCCAGCTCCACATGGGTCAAGGAGGCCCGGGATTTGAACCGTGGACCTCCCATGTGGTAGACGGACGCCCTAACCACTGGGTCAAGTCCGCTTCCCTGTTCTGTCTCTTGAGGTGGCATGAGGTTTTTATTTAATAATTGTGAAAAAGAAATTATGTCTCCCATCCTCCCAACCCAAACTGCCTCATTGCTAACTGGTAAAATTCAAACGCTTTCCCAGACCACTGAGGCACCCTTCCTGACCTGTCCCTGATTTCCACCGGCTCATCAGCGCTCCCCTCTCCAGCTAGATGGAGCTACCCGCAGGTTTAAAGCAATGACTCTGGAGTCAGACAGCTCAGATGCACATTTCAGCACTCGCTGCTTACAGACCTGTGTGTGGCAAGTAACCCTCTAATTCTCAGCCAAGCACATATAGTACTGTATTGCCTCAAACCTACGTCCCCATCAATTGTAAGATGTACTATTATTTTTTGTATCCATGAGAAAGAAAAAAACTGCTGCAAGATGTCATTACTTACAAGATACGCCCTAACCTCTTACTGCAGTCCTTTATCAGTGGAGCAATAAAAAGCCACAGGTACAGGAGAAAAAGCTGCAGAGACAGAGAGGAACCCAGAAGCTGAGAGAGAAGGTCCTGGGAGCCAGAAACTGAACTCACCGAAACACAGAAGCCAAGAGGAAGCTAAGAGTAACCAGATGTTGAAGGCAGCGAGGCCTGGAGGAGAGGGGGAGCCGAGAGGACGCTGCCGTATGCCTGATCGCACGCTGCAGTGTGGGGGAAAGCGTCGCTGACGAGGCCTTCATGGGGACGCTTTCGTGGCCTCAGAACTGTAGGCTACTAAGTTAACAGATCCTCGTTGTACAAGACAACCCATTTCTGCTCTATTGCTTGGCAGCATTTAGCAAACTAAAATAGACACACACACATAGAATGTGTCTTATTCAACTTTATATTACCCAGAGCTCCCGGCACCACACCTGGTGGTAGTAGCAGTGAATACTTCATCTATCTGTTAAGTGAATAAAGCAGCATTTCAAATCTCTCTTTCTCTTACACTCAGAAAGACCTGTGGCCTGTAAATCCAATTTAGTATTCCATCAGTCAACAATTGTTTCTTATTCCAGTCCTGGAGTCTGCACTCCACTGGTTTCCCTCTCCTTATTAGGCGCAATATCACCAAGCGTTCAAGAAAGAGTAATTGCAGGCCCTGTCTCTGTCCCTGTGGCTTCTCTGACACCCTCCCCCCACCCCCACCCCCATCCAGCAATGTTTTAAGTTTCCCAAAAGAGGAGAATCAGTCTATAAATATCAGGGAGATGGACGTGGGTGGGACTTGGACCAGTACTCCATGGAGTTGGTGAAACAGCTTGGAGCAATGTTGAAACTGGGGGACTGGGGCAACATGCAGCCTTTATCCCCTTCTACTCTGGCCACGTGCTCTTCTCCGTTATACTTAGGGCTCTTGCCCATCATCTGCATGTGGCCATTAGCTCACATCTTAGCCTTTCGGAGGCCATGGACCACCTCAGAACTCTGATGAAAGAAATTGATCCACACACGTTGCCCATATGCTTTCTGTGGGTTGCCTGAGGTCTCTGGGCCAAGATCCCCAGGTGGAGGGAAAGGACTGCTAGATTTGGAGCTATAGAGTTTTAAAAGTTCAAGGCCTAACTCTGCCTCTTATTATTTGTGGCTAATTTCTCTGAATCTGAGTTTACACGTCTGAAAATAAAGAATAATAATAGCCAGCACTGCAGGCTGAAAGGGGCCTGCCACATAATAGGTACATAATAAACATCATCTGTGTTTATCCCCTTGTGCTAACTTCCCTGTCCCAGGCTCCCAAGGAGGGTATAATCATTTTCAAGTGCCTGTTGTTCAGAGTTTGGGCACATGCATTCAGTAACAGGTTGGAGTTTCAATCTAAGTTCATGATTCACTTAAAAACAGTGACTGAACATTCATTATGTGTTAGCCACCATGGTAGGTCCTGGAGTATACAGGCTGGGGAAAAGTGTGTGCACATGTGTGTGGACACCTGCCCACACAGGTGGTACAGAGTTGCATCTGATAAAGGACATCAGTGTGATGACCTAGTGCCTATCTGATCCTAGAATACAGTCTATCCCAAAATTTTTAACACAAAATATTTTACCTAATTAACCCACCAAAAAGACATGGTATTCTTGATGCCATGTAATCAGTCTGACCCTTGTTGGGAACCCACCAATCTCTGTGAAAATACATTCTCATCCGTGACCCTGTTAAATTCAAAGCCAAGAGTCTCCATCAGGGACATTCTGATGTAGTCAGAAAGGAGTGAGGGGTCTTTGGCCTGAGCACATTGAATACTGAGCTTTTGAAATTAGTTCAATATGTTAAATATCAATGTTCTCATGAGCTTTAGAAAACTGATTATTGTATTGCACTCTGCACAGTTGTAGGTTATTAAAAGGTGTTGGGGGGACTAATTTTTTATTGCTAAAAAAATATGTATTTTTAAAAATAGCTGACTGGCAGTTCTTCAGTATAGTTCTCCACTTAAAGTGCAGGCAGCTCACATACATATGGGTTCTGGCCATTTGGACTCACTATTGAAAACATTGGAGGGTCACTTTTATGGTCTCTTCTTCAAGTCCATCAGCCTGCCAGAGCATACTGCGCTCCCATGTTACCAACACTCCAGCTTTTTTATAATAATGAGAGGTTACTGAAGGCTTAAATGATTGTAATTTTCTGAAATCTCCAAATTCTGAGTGTCATTTCTGCTGAAGTTGTCGATGCCATCAAAGCTCCATAATTTGCATGTTCAGTGGGGAAAAAAAGTAAAAGGAAAAGCGCAGGTCAATGGGGGAGGGGGAGGGGAAGCATCTCAGGTGGTGACCGTTGAGGAAGCCTTGAATAATGTTTAGGATTTAGATAGATGGAGGGGGGTGAGGCCCCTTAAGGCAAGGGGGCGAAAGTGCCCAAGACCTGCTCAGGTGAAAAGTCACAGGTAACTCTGGAAGAGTGGAGGGTTGAGGGTGGTGGGTGTTTAGAAGAGAGATTGAACTACTTATGTTCAGACACATAATAGTAATTGCTAATATTTATGGAACTTTTTACTTGGGGATACACGCACATATATAGATAGGTAGATCTAGATATATCCTATATGAATTCTAATTTAATTTTATGATGAGATTCCCCCCCATTTTGTAGAAATGCAGGTTAGAGAAGTTGGACTGCTTGCCCCAGGGACTGGAACACTGGTGGTCTGGTGCACACACATGCTCTTCACCACTCCACTCCCACTTCTGTGAGAGTCTGAGAGGAACACCACACTTTCCCAATGTCAAAGAATTGGCTTCTTCTGGTACATGGGCCAAGAAGTGGGAAGAGCCACAGCCATCTTTTCACAGCTACCATCTGGTCAGAATGCTGCCCTCACAGCTACAATAACTGCCACAGTGTTGGACACCACTGGGCACTGCAGTTGCTGCCATAAGTGAATTCCAGCCTGCTTCTCTCTCTGTTCCAGTCTCTCCAGAGTCAAAATTCTAGGCAAGAGCCAGAAAGTTAAGCATAGAATTACCATATGACCTGACAATCCCACCTCTAGGTATATACCCTAAAGAATTGAAAGCAGGGGTTCCAACAGACACTGGCACATTGATGTTAATGGCTGCATTAGTCACAATTGCCAAAAGATGGAAACAGCCCAAGTTCCTATCAACAGATGAATTAATAAACAAAATGCGGTAAATACACACAATAGAATATTATTCAGCTGTAAAAAGGAATGGAGTTTTGATACATGCTCCCCCATGGATGAACTCTGAAGACCTATGCATGAAAAAGAACAAATGTTGTGGGAAGCAGACTTGGCCCAGTGGTTAGGGCGTCCGTCTACCACATGGGAGGTCCGCGGTTCAAACCCCGGGCCTCCCTGACCCGTGTGGAGCTGGCCCACGCACAGTGCTGATGCGCGCAAGGAGTGCCCTGCCATGCAGGAGTGTCCCCCGCTTAGGGAAGCCCCACGCACAAGGAGTGCACCTGTAAGAGAGCTACCCAGCACGAAAGAAAGTGCAGCCTGCCCAGGAATGGTGCCGCACACACGGAGAATTGATGCAGCAAGATGACGCAACAAAAAGACACAGATTCCTGTGCCACTGACAACAACAGAAGCAGACAGAAAAGAAAAACACGCAGCAAATGGACACAGAGAACAGACAACTGCGGGGTGGGGGAAGGGGAGAGAAATAAATAAAATAAATTTTTTTTTAAAAAAAGAACAAATGTTGTATGATCTCACTTATATGAAATAAATAGAATGTGCAAATTCCTGGAGTCAGAAATTAGAACACAGTTTATCAGGAGCAAACTTGGGAGTGGAGACTGGGGAGTTAAAGCTCAATTGGTAATGAGTTTCTTTTTAGGGTGATGGAAAGGTTTTAATGATGGGGGTGGTAGGTGGGAACTCTGTACTTTTTGCATGATTTTTCATAAACCTAAATCTGCTCTAAACAAATAAATAGAAATAATAAAAAATTCTAGGCAGGACCTTTGGTTGCTTTGTTTTATTTTTCTGCCAGCAAGAAGATCTCTTTGCTTTATTGTCTATAGTTGCAGACAGGGTAGTATGACTCCCTAAGTAGTTAGGCGGTTGAATACTGAATAGTAAAAAGTGATAAATATCCACTTTTTAGTGGTACATTCTGTACCACTGAGGAGGGGGCCAAATTGGCTATAACATATATGATGATAGAAGCAAGGGCTAGAATTAGAATTAGTTTAGGGAAGCGGACTTGGCCCAATGGATAGGGCATCCGCCTACCAATTGAGAGGTCTGTTCAAACCCTGGGCCTCCTTGACCGGTGTGGAGCTGGCCGTCGCGCAGTGCTGATGCGCGCAAGGAGTGCTGTGCCATGCAGGGGTGTCCCCGCGCAGGGGAGCCCCATGTGCAAGGAGTGTGCCCCGTAAGGAGAGCCACCCAGCGTGAAAGAAAGTGCAGCCTGCCCAGGAATGGCACCGCCCACACGGAGAGCTGACACAACAAGATGATGCAACAAAAAGAAACATAGACTTCTGGTGCTGCTGATAAGGATAGAAGCAGTCACAGAAGAACACACAGCGACAGAAGAACACAGCAAATGGACACAGAGAGCAGACAACTTGGGGGGGAAGGGAAGGGAAGAGAAATAAATAAATAAATAGAAAAAGAATTAGTTTAAAGGAGGACTAGTTATTTCTAGAGAACATAGGGTGGAAGAATGATGGTAGACTTTGCAGTGGAGGGGACCCTTCAACAAAGTTTTGAAGAATGAATGGGTAAGAATCACCAAGCAGACACTATGAAACAGCATGGGGTATGAAGTTTGAGGAGTAGAGAAAGGAAATGGGGAAGAAATGCAGGTTTTCTCAACCAACCTAGATGACTGACCTGGGAAATGTAGAGGCATTGAATAGTAATAAATATGGGTGAATCACATTTGCATTTTAGAAAGATGGCTCTGGTCCCTAAAAGGACGGGGCATGGCAGGCAACGGGAGTGGGCTGGGGTAAGCCTGGAGTAGGCCTGGGAAGATCAAGTTTCTTTCTGGTTCTGGCTATTTCATTAGCTGTGTGATTTGACCTCCGGTGTGTCTGGGCCTCATTAGTCTCATCTCTAAAATGCTTTGGTTGGGTAAGCTAGTTCTAACATGGTCCGTGCTGCCTTTAAAGTTCTAGGACTTCATTACTTCAAAGGTAGATTGGAGTGTGACTATGAAGTGTCTTAAATTCCAAGTATTTGAATTACTTGTCTATTCACTCAGAAATAGTCATTGAGTTCTATGGAGGCTTGGAGCTCTGTACCCCAGAGAAAACATGTTTTTAACCTTAATCCATTCCTGTGTGTGGGAACTCTTGTAAATAGAACCGTTTGAAGAGGATATCTCAGTTAAGGTGTTGACAGCTGCATCAAGATGGGCGTTGACCCTATCACTGAAGGCTTTATAGGGTGGTCACAGAGAGAAAGCAAGCCAGGCGAACAGTCAGGAGCTGAAAGTCAGTGGAGCCCAGGAAAGGAGCAGAAGCTGAGAGAGGCTGACAGGTGCACTGCCATGCGGCAGAAAAGCCAGGAAAGAAGCACTGCTGGCAACCAGCCCCAGAATGCCACGGTCGGGTGGGAGAAAGCGTCAGCTTGATTGTACCTTGATTTGAAGTTTCTCTTAGCCTTAAAACTATGAGCCAGTAAGTCCCATTGTTTAAGTCAACCCATTGCATGGTATTTATTTTGTAGCTAGGAAACGAAAACAAATGCTTTCAATGTGTCAAGCGCTGTTCTAGGCTTTGGAGTTACAGCAGGTGGACAAGGAAAGCCCTCACCCTCAATTTCCTCGTGTATTGTCTTCCACTGATATAATGAAACAGATGCCTCAAATAGCACATTTCTCTTTGTAGGTCAATCAAACCATATTGCAAATCTCTCCACCGACAAGACATTGTGGACGAATCTCCCTCAAGGTGTTTATATGTAATCATGAAGATAAGGCCCACACATAGGAAAAGGTAACTGCCTTAAAAAAAAAATACAGTAGAGGATAGGAACCAAATGAGTGATGTGTAGAGGGTAAATGATACATAAATTCAAAAAAGTATTGAGGACAGAGGCTTTGAATTGGTGCTTGAGTGATGAGTGGGATCCAGAGGATGAAAATGAGCGGAGGAGAAATTCCAGGTTGGGGAAATGAGGGCAAAGCCCTGTTTGAGAGATGGTGAAGACCTGAAAATCCTACAGAAGGGTTCACATTTGAGTGGCATATAGACAGATGTAAATACCTGTTGTGTGCACAGGTTAAAAAATGAGTGAATAAAACTCAGGGAGCTGTGGCAGGTTCTTATTTAGGAGAATAACATAAAAGAACTGGTGCTTCTTGAAGATTAACCTGGCAGAAATGAGCATGGTGGATTGAGCAGGGAAGAGTGCAGAGAGAGGACCTTTCCCAGGAAACCTGTGGTCCACTAAGAGTGCTGTTATATGGATCTGGAACTTGTGTTTCAATAAGCCTAAAAAACATTTGAAGGAATACACCAGAGTTGGTGATTGATTTGAGCAACAAAGTAGAGAGAGGAGTCAAAGTTGACAACAAGATCTAAAAGAATGGTGGTGGGTTCGTGGGAGCCTCTTGAGTTATGAAGGAGGAGTTGTGACTGATTGCTTGACCTATAAATCGAAATGTACTATTTGAGGCATCTACTTCATTATGTTTAAGGATTGTTCAGGGAGAAGGTGTAAGGTAGGAACAGGTGGAGGGAGATGTGGAGATATAGAGCCTTCAGTCTAATTGCCAAGGGAGTGTCAGAGGTGCTTACTCCCCTGTCATGGAAGGGATCATGGAAAGTTCTGGTTCCTCATGCTCCCTCTTTCTTGAAGCTAAGTTAATTTTTCCTGCATGTTTGTGACAGTAGAAACTCATTAAATAACCAAACCCCTAATAGTGCTTGTGGTTTAGTTCTGTATATGTTTGATTTCTCCCTTGTTTTATCTATGATCCTACAGATAAAAGCTGTTTTTCGTATTTTGTGTGTTCTAGGTGGATGGCAAGCGTTCTTCTTCACTTTCTTCTCAGCTGGAGAATATCCTTGGTGAACTCCCAGAAAGTTTGCAGGAAGAGCACAAGGCTGGAGGACGGTGCTTGCTGTGCGCGCCTCCCACCCCGCACCCAGGGGAGGCCCAGGTCATACACGGCATGGTCAAAGCCGACGCCTGGCTGTCTCTAGACCCCACGTCTGTGAAAAAGCTTTATAAATAGGGTAGATTTCTGTCTGGAACCATCTAAATGAAGACTTGCCTGAAGGCAGATGTATATTTAGATGACTGACCACAGCTGTTTCCATCCTGTGGTTTGTGTGCTCTATCAAAGCATATACATAAAAATCGTCTTACAGTGGAGGCCTTCAGGCATCCATTTTCCATCCTTGTCAGAAGGATGAAATTGGCTCACAGACTTTCTGATGGCAGTGGCAGCAACAGCGGGCCAGTTAGGAGCACCAGAGCAGGTAAGAGATGAAGACAGCTGGCACTGGTGGTAGCAGTGATGGCAGAGAAAGTGGACATATCTGGGATGTATTTTGCAGTAGAACGAAAAGGGCCTGTTTATTGCATGGGGTTGGGTGGTGGTGATATGGGGAAGGAAAGTAGGAAGTTAGAGAATTCAAGAATGACTTCCAGGTTTTCGACCTGTAACACTAGCTGGATTTTGGTGCCAATTACTATGAGACTTGGACAGGAACTACTTTGTGGAGGAAGATAAAGAATTCTGCTCTGGAGACATTATGTTTAAGATGCCTACTAGCCATCTAAGTGGAGCTGTGAGGTAGGCAGCCATACACAGTCAGGAAGTCAGGGAGTTCGGGGCTGCAGATTCAAATTGCAGTGAAAGAAATTTTTTTTCAAATCACCAACCTCTCTCTCAGATGTTAGTTTAAGATAAGGAGGGAGTAAAACCACTTCTTGGCTTCTGATAAATGAACAGCTTATGTTCATTTGCTCATTCATATTTTCATTCACTCCTTAAATACTTATTGAATTCTCTTCAATGCTAGGTACTGTGCTAAAGACTAGGAGTACAATGGTGGCACAGTGAACAAAAAGTAATACCTTACTGCCCTGACTGAGCTGGTAATCTAGAGCTGGCCAGTCCAATAATACTGTGAGTCTAATGTGTAGATTTAAATTTTTTAGTAGACTCGTAAAAAAAGAAACAAAGTTTATCTTAATAATATATTTTATTTAACCAATATATCAAAAAATATTATCACATGTAACCAATTGTGGCAGTTTGAGATTATTTATAAATTCCAAAAATAAAGATTATGTTTATAAACTGGTCTGTTCCTCTGGGCATGATAACCTTTTGACTGTATTAGATTGAGCTGAGATGTCTGATTAAATTATGTTAAGATCAGGGCTTGATTCAGCCACATCATTACAGTGAGACAGCATTGAGTTCCGCCCCCTTGGTGGGCTGATAAAACAGGCTCTCACATGAAAGTAGGCCCACAGAGAAGATACAAAGAGAAGAAGAACACAGAGGAAGAGAGACAACTCATTAGACATGGCAAAAAAGCCCCAGGAAGAGAGATGAGCAGGATTGTCTACAGCTGACCTTATGAAGAAAACAGGGCAGCTGAGTCTGGAAAGAAGCCCCAGGGAGAGAGACGAGCCTTATGCCAGCCTATTGCTGAGAGCAGAAGAAGCTGAGACCATGGAGCCTTAAGAGAAGAAGGAAGGCTGAATCCTTGCAGACATTGCCTGCCATCTTGCTTTGACACATGGCCAATGACTTTGGGTGAGAAAGTACCTCTTATGGTACCTTGAGTCAGACTCTTTAAGGCCTTGTGACTATAAACTTCTACCCAAATAAATACCCTTTATAAAAGCCAATAGAGTTCTGGTACTTTGCATCAGCACCCCTTTGGCTGACTAATACACCAATATAAAAATATTAATGAGATCTTTTTCATATTGTCTTCAAAATCCAATGTGAATTTTACATGTTTAGCACATCTCAGTTCAGACTGTTCATGGTTCAAGTGCTAATGACCACAAGTGGCTACCATATTTGACAGCATAGATCTAGAGGGTGCTGTGCAACTTTGCTTCTTGATGTGTAAATCCTTGCCTTCTGCCCATTGGTAATCTCAGGACATAGGAGGCTGCTTGGAGCTCCGGGATGCTGTCAATTAGTGAGGTGGAAATTCTGAGGATCACAGCCCCAGAGCAAAATCACCAGCTCATGCTGCCTGAAGGGCCAACAGTGGAAGCTTGATGATGTGAATGCCGTCATTATACAGATCATATCCAGCTGTCCCTAGACATACCTGGATTAATCAGTGACCCATTGGAACATAATTGCTGTGTTTTTTTAATGAGAGCATCACCACAGTTGTAAATATGCTTGTTTGCCAGGTTAAAAAAAAAGTTCAGTAAATCAGGATGTCTCAATGCCAGAGTGTCCCTAGACAATCCCCTTTGCCATGTTCCCTGACACTGGGTGGTGATTCCATTGGACAGTAACGTGACCATCTCTGAATCCCAGTGCCTGGCTGTCATAGGGCTCAGTATGTGTTGAGTGAAAGCACGTAGGAATGGAATGCTTGTTCCATGACTCAAGGAGGCAAGTGCATGGGATTTTGTTTTTGACATGGGTTCCTTCTTCAAATGACAGATACAGGTGAGTACTAGTGCCTTCTTTGTAATCTCTCTATCAGGAAGAATCAACATGAGTTTTTCTTCCTTTAACAAGTACACGTCATAGCTGTTTGCCCAAACTAGCAGTTCAGAGATCAGCACAACAAGTCTTGGGGATAGCAGCTTTTGGAAACCTAAGAGGGGTACAGAAGGCCAAGCAGGAATGGCTCGTCTTCCACAGTAAGATGGTTTTTTATTTGGAGCATCACTGCTTAGGAATAACCACTGCTTCCTGATCAATTCAAGAAGGCTGCCCTTATGAACAGGCCTATGGCCATGGCAGTTTTCCCTGAAGAATCCTCCAATTAGAAGGACAGATTTTGTCCAGCATCAGCATAGCATGCATATAAAATTTGCCCACTCTTTTGCCTTGTTGATGTGTCCGCCACTTCACTAGAGAGTCTGAAAACAGGTTCTCCTTTAGGTCCCTGAGCCTAGAGATGGGCCTTGCAGGTGAATCAGCAACAAAAAAGGAACAGGCTGTGTTTATCTAGGTCCTCTGAAAAGCAGACTCAAGGATTTTATTAGGGAGCTGGAGAAGGCTCAGAGAGTCATCAGGCTACAATACAAGTCTGACCCTCAGTGAAGGAGAGGGAGGGAAAGTTCTGTGGAAGCATCTTCAGCTGCTATGCAGTCTAAAGAAACTTTGACAAGAGCCAAGAGACATCCTGGAGACCAAGTCACCAGCTGGAGGAGTCCCATGTCTCCCAGGAAGGGACTTGTTCCTAGGGCTCCTGCTATGTGCAGAAATTGGCTGGGAGCATCTAGGGAGCGTGTGACCTTGACAAATGCAGAGACAGATTTCAGCAGCCCTTGCTGTTGGTCAATAACACTCCCTGTAGCTGAAGGTCTGCAAAGTGCATTCTCATGGCCGCTGTGGCATCATACATCAGGCAGTTGCCCACGTGATGTGGTGGAATATGCCTTGGGTTAGGCATTGGAGGGGGTGGGGTAATCCCCAGTCTACCACGTTAGGTAAGTAGATGAGTCACTGAACCTCTCAGCAGCTCGGTTCCTTGATGTTACCCTAATAGCTCTCTCACAAAGCTGTTGAGTGAAATGAGCTCATATAGTTCAAGAGTGCTTTGTAAAATGCTAATGCAAATGTTCATGTTGCAGCAAAATAAACAAAGCACAATTATCAAACACCAGTGACAGGAATTCTGGAATTTTACTATAAGGAATGGCTGTGCTGATGGTAGGGATTTGTTCATCTTGGTGGTTACGTCTCCACAGTTAGCAATCCATTCCTTTATTCAACTTCTACAGGGTCTCCATCACTTGGAGGACACCTGTTCTCTAGACTGTGTTCTGGCCAGACAATTATAAAAATAGAAAATGAACAAGGATTGCGGGAAATGCAGAATATTTTAGAAAGGCCTAAAATTTTACAAAATATGGCTGTTCCACAGCTCCCGAATATTTCATGGCTCATCATAATTAGGGGTAAGTCAGGGGTAGCTTCCCACTGCTTCTTTCCTTTTCTGTCTTCTAAGATGAGGACGCATAGCTGATAGAAAGGGTCATGCTGTTTTAGCTAAGGCACTTCACTTAGTTTTTATTCCAAGGAAACACTGAGATCTGAAAAGCCTGAGAAGTAATCACTTAGAGATTATGGGGTGAGATTGTAGGCACAAGCTATGGCTTGGAGATCTCATCCAGAGACTCAGATCTCAGGGAAGCCAGAAACTTGTTCTGTAAAAAATTTTAGAAGACAGCCTGAATAAACTGGAAGAACAAATCAGGAAAGATTCCATAGGTTAACTTCCAAATTGTTAAAGAATTCAGAATGGTGTTGATTTTTTTTCTGGAAAAAAAAAATGGGGGGGAGGGTGTGTGTGTGGTGGTGGTAGTGTAAGCAGGCAATCTAGTGCTACAATCTCAATATAACCCTGGGGTTGTCAGTAAAGAAAATTAGATGTTGAACTGGTAGGAATACGGTAACCAAGGGTGTGGAGGCTGAACTACAGCCAAGTGATTCACACCATTAACAATTTATTCCACGATGAAGAAACAGATCACCCCACCCGAGGTCACCAGACAGAAGACTGTCCAACCAGGCTACCCTCTCTCCTTGTTGATCTCCAGGGATGTGTTTGATATTGTTTCACTTTGCCACCACCCGAGGATTAAAATGCAGTGATTTCCCATCAAAATCAACCCAAAAAAAGTTCCCTTTCTGTTCCCTTCTGGCAGTGCAACCTCTTCCATTACATGGCAGCCCAGCATTCATTACCTGTTCAAAGGGCACAAGGTCATATGAAGACAGTATGAGGGAACAACTGGACGTAGACTGAGGGGCCTGACAAAATGGCTTCTGAAAGCGTGGTTCCACCGACTACCCACATCAGAATCTCCTGGAACCTTCCTGAAAGTGGATATTTAGGGAAGCGGATTTGGTTCAACTGATAGTGTCCACCTACCACATGGAAGGTCCAGGGTTCAAACCCAGGGCCACCTGACCTGTGTGGTGAGCTGCCCCACATGCAGTGCTGATGAGCACAATGAGTGCTATGCCATGCAGGGGTGTCTCCCGTGTAGAGGAGCCCCATGTGCAAGGAGTGTGCCCTGTAAGGAGAGCCACCCCACGTGAAAAAAAGCATAGCCTGCCCAGGAGTGGTGCCACACACACAGAGAGCTGACACAGCAAGATGATGCAACAGAAAAGAGACACATGATCCCAGTGCTGCTGACAAGAATACAAGGAACACAGAAGAACACACAGTGAATGGACACAGAGAGCAGACAACGTGTTGGGGGAGAGGGGAGAGAAAAAAATAAAAATGAAAGTGGATATTTAATCAGCCTCACCTAGACCTACTTTTCAGAATGTCTGGGGATGGAATCCAGAATCTATATTGTCCCCCTAAGCTTCCCACAGTGATTCTTCTGGACACGAAAGCATAAGAATCAATTAGATGCCATCTAAGTTCTTGAATCAAAAATCCTGTGACTGCATAATCCTGGTTTGAGAAAGATGATCTTATTTCTCAATCATTTACAGTTTTAAATTGTTAAGTCTTTTTTTTTTTTTTTGCCCTGGGCATTCTCTTTGGACTTTCTCTTTTATTAGTCAGAGACCTCATTTGTTTAAGTTTCAACAAATTACACTAAAATAATGTACAGATTATATTACATCCATGACACTATGTTCTGCATAAGGGGAAGGTAGGCACATATGAGATCTGGTCCCTGCGCTGAAGGAGCTTGTAGGCTAGAACTAATATTGTATAGATCAGCTTTGTTGCAAGGGAGGGGGCACAAGCAGGGTAACTAATTCAGGAGGCTTCCCTTCTGACTCGTTGGTGCTGGGCCTTGCCAACTGGTAAATATATCATTCCTGTCAGTAAGTACCATGTAAGTGGCAGAAACCTTTCAGAGCGAGATCACAACCATTTTGGTGATGAGGGAAGCTTCATGGAGGATGTGACGTTTAAGCGAGACATATAAGGACATGTGTAACAGTTTGACATTATTTTATGAATCCCTTAAAGAGAAAGACTATGTTTTGAAACTAATCTATTCCTGTGAGTGTGAAATCTTTTGATTGCATTAATTTCGGTTGAGGGTCCTTTGATTTTATTACTTGATAATATCGCTTTAAGGCTTTTGATTGGACTATGTCAGTGAGGTGTGGCTCAGGTTGAGTCTCTGTCCCCTGGTTGGGTCTGATAGAAACAGAGACACACAGACACTGGAAAAGGCAGCTGCCATATTTGATCCTGCTATGTGAGAGAGGACTAGAGGACAAGACCACAAAGCCCCCGAGAGGCTGAGTCCAGGGGCAACTCAGGAAGAGACGGTGCTCCTGAAGGGGATGGCTGAGACCTTGGCGGAGATCAGCGGCCGTCTTGCTTCGCCATGTGCCTGGACGACAGAATCAACAGTAGCTGGCTTTGGTGAAAAGCACCTCTTACGGTGCTTTAATTTGGACTTTTCATAGCCTGGGAAGTGTAAGCTTTTACCCCAAATAAATCCCCTTTATAAAAGCCAACCCATTTCTCGTACATTTCAAGAAATCCAATTTTGAGAAAGCTAGTGACATGCCTGGAAAGTTGAAGTGGCTGTCTGTTCCTCTTCATGTGGCATCTCTACAGGGCATCGCAGGTGGGTTTCAAGGGTGAGCACCTCAAGAGATCCAGGTGGAAGGTGCGCTAGCTTTGGGAGTCACATCGTATCACTTTTACTGTGGTCTCAAGCTTACTAAGTCCAAAGAGAGGGAATAGAGACCCCACCTTGCCATGGGAGGAGTGTCAAAATCAGACCGTAAGAAGAGCATGTGGGAAGGGAGGTATTGTTATGGCCACTTTTTGGAAAATAAATGTGAGAATAAAGTAATGATGCACTTTAATAATATAAAGTGCTTTTTTAAAAACTTGATTTCATTATGCCATTAACCTTCAAATAGATAAAGCAAATGCCATTCTTATTTTGCAGATGAGGAAACAAAACTCGGAGAAGTGGCCACACCGTGAAGCTGGTGAGGCTTCAGCTCCAGAGCTCCACAGTAGCACTCGCACCTCCTTCCTCGGGCTGGGCATTTGGTTTACATGGTCACGTGTTTTGTACATTGCAGAAGTGAGATATTGTAACTGCATTTGATTAAGACCTTTCCGCTCCAACCTCCCCTTCCTCACATTTCCCCTTGTATCAGATGGCACTGGAGCAGATGAGCTTTTTGTAGATCTACTTAAGGGACATTTGAGTAGAGGATGGAGTGGGATATATAGGATATATTGATGTGGTTCTCAGTCATTTCTGTATTTAGTTAAGCTCTTGTGGGTAGGAATGGTGTGATAGTTTGAGGGTTTTATGGACTCCAGGAAATCATGTCTTTATGGCTAATCCAATCCTGTGGGTGTAAATCTATTACAGGAGGAAACTTCTTTAAATTAGGTAACTTTTGTAGGGTATGACCTCTTACCGAAGTTCTTTATAAATGGAATGAATACAGAGAGAAACAGAAAAAGAAACCCATAGGTGCTCAGAAAAGAAAAAACCCACAGGAGCAGAAGGAAACCCACAGAATTGGAGGGAGAAAGCCCACAGAAGCCAGAAGCTGAAGCAATAAAAGCCAGATGAAGGGAGAGCAGCAGATGCTACCATGTGCCTTGTCATTGACTCGGGTCCAGAATCTCTGGCAGCCAGTCTTTGGGGAGAAAAGCATCATCTGATAAAGTTCGATTTGGACATTTTCATGGCCTCAGAACTATAAGCTTCTAAGTTAATACATCCCCCTTGTAAAACGCAACCCATTTCTAGAATATTGCTTTTGGCAGCCTCTAGCAAACTAAACCAATAGTTTCCAGGAATACTCCTATGGCTGTCTATAATGACTTGCTAAATGCCGTGATACTGAAGTTTAGGGCAGAGGTGATAATGTGGTCTGACCATGTCCAATAATATCTGCAATCAGAGTGGAAATATGTGGCTAGTGGAGGAGAAACCAACTTTGAAATGTACGCGGCCAAAAGCTAGTCTCTGAAAAATTATTCCAATCAGTGGATACATAAAATTATAAATACAACATATTTTTGCATAATTTTAATGTTTGAAATCGTAATTATTTTCATATTCAAAGAATAAACAAGTTATAATAGAACGAATGAGGTTTACTGAGGCTTCAGATGCAAGATCTCTGTATAAAAATCAGTTATATTTTTATACAGGAGCAACGGGCAAACTGAAAATGAAAAGTGAACAATTCCATTTAACAATTACACCAAAAAGAATGAAATGCTCACCAATAAATTCAACAAAAGAATGGTAAAAGTTTTACTCTGAAAACTACAAAATTAATATTGAAAAAAGTAAAAGAACTAAATAAATGGAATGCCATCTGTGTTCATGGATCAGAAGACTTACTACTATTAAGTTGGCAATATTCACACAATTGACCTGCAGATTCAATTCAAGCCCTATCAAAATCCCAGTTGACTTCTTTAAAGAAATTAACAAACTGATCCTAAAATTTGTATGGAAATTCAAGGGACCCAGAACAGCCAAAACAATCTTGAAAAAGAAGAACAAAGTCAGATGACTCACACTTCCTGATTTCAAAATTTACTACAAAGCTACAGTAAACAAGACAGTACAGTACTGGCATAGGATAGATACACAGATTGGTGGAATAGAATTGAGGGTCCAGAAATAACTCTCACAATTACAGTCAATTTTTTTTTACAAGGGTTCCAGGACAATTCAATAAGGGAAAGAACAATCTTTACAACAAATGCTTATATGACAAGATACTTACATGCCAAAGAATGAATTTGGACCTCTACCTCATATTATTTATAAAAATCCACTCAAAATGGATCAAGGACCTAAATAGATAAGCTAAAAGTGTAAAACTCTTACATGTAAACAGAGGTGTAAATTTTCATGACCTGAAATTAGGCAATGGTTTCTTAGATGTGAAACAAAAGCACAAGCAATAAAAGAAAAACATAAATTTTGTTGATATCAACAAAATTAAAACTGTTTGTGCATTGCTGAAATATGGAACCAGCCAAAGTGTCCATCAACCAATGAATAGATAAACAAAATGTATATACATACAATGGAATACTATTCAGCTATAAAAAATGAAATCTGGATGCATATGGCTACATGGATGAACCTAGAGGATATTATGTTGAGTGAAATAAGCCAGACACAAAAGGACAAATATTGTATGGTCTCACTAATATGAACTAAATAAGGGACTTTAACTCATGGAGGTAAACTCTAGACTAGAAGTTACCAGGAAATAGAACATGGATTGAGATTGGGAGCGGATGCTCAGTGTATGCAGCATTATTAATAAGCTTAATTGTGAAAGTGTGGAAATGAGTAGAGTTGATAGTAACACATTATCGTGGGTATAATTAACTCTGCTGATGCATAAATGTGATTGTGGCTAAAAGGGGTAATCTGTGTATGTAAACGTCAATTGAAGAATAATCTAGGAAATATATAACAGTGATTTTGGTGGTCAATGAAGATTGTGGTTAATAGCATTAATGTAAGAACACTCTTATAAAGTGCTAAGAATATGGTGACACATGGGAAAATTACAATAATGTAACACGCATTATAGCTAACAGTAAAATTGTAATAGTTTTGCAGCAATGACAAGAAGAAATTTCAATTCTAAGGAACAATAAGGGTATAAAGGGGTATGGGATTTTTTCCTTTTTGGAGTGATGAAAATGTTCTAAAATTGACTGAGGTGATGACAGTACAACTCTGTGGCAAACATAAGAGCTACTGAGTGCATACTTTGAATGGATTATACAAAGCATGGGACTGTCTAGCACAGTGGTAGAAAATGAACTGCAGTAACAGGACAAGTATGAGATCATCCTCTCATGAGTTATAGCAAATATTTAATACTAATACGGGGTGTTAATAACCAGGTGGGTTTGGGGAAAATACACCACATGTAAGATATAGGCTATAGTTAGTAGCAGTATTTTTTTATATATATTTTTAAATTGTTACATAAAAAATATAGGGGATTCCCATATGCCCCACACCCTGCCCTCCCACACTTTCCCACATTAATAACATTCTTCATTAGTGTGGTACATTTGTTGTAATTGATGAACACGTTTTGGACCATTGCCATTAAGCATGGATTATAGTTTACACTTTCTTGCTCAATTTTGTAAATTGTGACAAGACAGGTAATAACCTGTATCTATCAAGTAGCAATATTTTGATGATGCTCTTTCATAGTTTATAACAAATGTTTTTACAACAATGCAAGTTGTTGTTGGTGGGTGATATATGAGAGCTCTGTATGATGATATGCATATTTGTTCTGTAAATCCACAACTTTTATTATTGTAAATTCACAACTTTTACTTATTGTTTATGTATGCTCAGTTTGAATGATATACTTCAATTAAAAACTTTTTTAAAAGATGACAAATAAGTGATCTACCAAGGGAGAATATAAAAAAAAAATTGTGCATCAAAGGACATCATCAAGAAAATGAAAAGACAATCCACAGAATGGCAGAGAATTTTCGTACATCATTTATCTTATAAGGGACTTGTATCTAGAATACACAAATAAGTCATACCACATGTGGTAGTCTGAGACTCTATGTACCCCCAGAAAATCATGTTCTTAAAGCTGGTGCATTCCTGTGAATCTACTGTAGGTGGGACTTTTGATCAATTTAGTTCAATAAGGCATGGCACAGGGTGAGTCTTAATCCTCTTACTGGCATCGTTTATAAACTGGATGAAGAGAGAGAGAGAGAGAGAGAGAGAGAGAGAGAGAGAGAGAGAGAGAGAGACCCCCTAAACCAGAAGCTGAAAGCAATGAAACCCAGAAGAGAGGGGAGAACCCAGAAGACGCCACTGCATGCCTTGCTATGTGACAGAGAAGTCCAGGGTCACCAGCAGCCAGTCTTCAGGGAGAAAGCATCACCAGGTGTCATGTGATTTGGACATTTTCATGGCCTCAGCACTGTAAGCTTGTAAGTTAATACGTCCCCCTTGTAGAAGCCAACTCTTCTGGCATGTTGCTTTCTGCAGCCTAGTAGACTAAAACACAACTCAATACTAAAAAGACAAATAAGCCAACTAAAAAATGGGCAAAGTATCTAAATAGACATTTTTCCCAAAGAAGATAAACAAATGACCAATAAGCACATGGAAAGTAGCTCAACATGACTAGACATAAGGAAATGCAAATCAAAACCATCAGGGGATACCACTTTACACCATTAGCATGACTAGAATCAAAAAGTCAGATAACAAGTATTGGTATGGATGCGAAGAAGTCAGAACACACATACATTGCTGGTGTGTAAAATGGTGTAGCCAATTTGGAAAACAGTTTGGCAGTTTCTCAAAAAGTTACAAATAGAATTACTGTGTGATCCAGCAAGTCCACTCTCAGGCATACAATCAAGAGAACTGAAAACATATGTGTGGTCAAAATTTGTACATAGATTTTCCAGCCATTCCCCTTTGCCCTCAGCTCTAGGCTCCTTCCAAGCAAGCACAGCCGCTGTCTTCTTCCAGCTGCCACCAAGACCATCTACCAGGATCTCCTCAGCCATGACGAGATGTTCTCTGACATTTACAAGATCTGGGAGCTATGAGAAGGGTTGAGCCTGGAGTTGGAAGGGAAGGTGGTCGTAGGACAGAGGGTAACACTGATGACGCGTTCATTGGTGGAAATGCCACCCCCAAAGCCCCCAAGGGCGAAAGCACCAGAAGCTCAATGATCATTGGTGTTGATGATACTGTCATGAACCATCGCTTGGACGAAACTAGCTTCACAAAAGAGGCCTATAAGAATTACATCAAAGATTCCATGAAATCAATCAAAGGAAAACTTGAAGAACAGAGACCAGGAAGACTAAAACCTTCTATGACAGGGGATGCAGAACAAATCAAGCACATCCTTGCTAATTTAAAAAACTACCAGTTCTTTATTGATGAAAACATGAAGGTATAGTGGCTCTCCGGGACTACCATGAGGATGGTGTGGCCCCATATATGATTTTCTTCAAGGATGGTTTAGAAATGGAGAAATGTTAAGAAATTTGGCAATGACTTCGATCTATCACCTGTCATCATTACTGACTACTGCTTTTCATCCTTACAACACCAGGACTAGAGAGATGAACTGATGACCAGTTGCACTCTTCATTTATTTTAACCTTGATTTGTTTGAAGCAGAAGCATTGTTTTTTTTTAAGAAAAACATGCCTTGTATGTTGCCTAAAGGTAAAAATGCATTTAAACTCACTTAAAAAAAAACTTGTACATGAATGTTCACAGTAGCATTATGTATAATAGCCAAAAAGTGAAAACAACCCAAATATCCTTAACTAATGAATGGACAAATAAAAGGCAGTATAGACATACAATGGAATATTACTTGATAATAAAAAAAGAATGAAGCACTAATATATGCTACAACATGATTATAAACTTTATGTTAAGTGAAGTAAGCCAGTTTTAGAAAAAACAACATATTGTATGATTCTATGTATGTGAAATGTTCAGAACAGGCAAATCTATAGAGATAGAAAGTAGAATATTGGTTGTCTAGGGTTGCAGTGACTGGGGGGAATGGGGAGTGATGGCTTCTTTTTTGGGGTGTGAGGTTTCTTTTTTGGGTAATGAAAGTACTCAAAAATTGATTGTGATGATGGATACATAACTTTGTGAATATACTAAAAGTTATTGAATTATACACTTTAAAAGGATGAATTGTATGTATGTGAATTATATCTCAAAGTTGTTAAAGAATAAATGAGGAGGGAAGCACACTTGGCTCAATGGATAGAGTGTCCGCCTACCACATGGGAGGTCCGCGGTTCAAACCCCGGGCCTCCTTGACCCGTGTGGAGCTGACCCATGTGCAGTGCTGATGTACACAAGGAGTGCCGTGCCATTCAGGGGTGTCACCCATGTAGGGGAGCCCCATGTGCAAGGAGCATGCCCCGTAAGGAGAGCTGCCCAGCATGAAAGAAAGTTCAGCCTGCCCAGGAGTGGCGCTGCACACATGGAGAGCTGACGCAGAAAGATGACACAACATAAAGAGACACAGATTCCCGGTGCCACGGACAAGAATAGAAGGGGTGAGGGGAAGAGGGGAGAAAGAAATAAAAATAAATCTAAAAAATAAAAGAGTAAATGAGGGACCCAGGTCAACTAACAGGGAGGTGAAGGTGGTCAACCACTACACCAGGGAATCAAGAGTGCCTACAACTGCAAGCAGGAGAATTGCATCCAGCATCCCTGTGGAATCTAAGCCCCCTCTTGATATAGAGGTGGAGTGGACATCGCCATGCCAGGGTCCTCAGGATGGAGGAATAAAATATGGACTAGAGTGGATTTACTGATATTCTACTATAAAACGATTGTGACTAGTAATAGAAGAAATTGTAGCATTGAGGTGGAGAAAGTGGTCACAGTAGTTGCTGAGAGCAGGAAGAGGGAAGAAGAGGTGTGATGTGGGGGAATTTTTGGGACTTTGAGTTGTCCTAAATGATATTGCAGGGACAGATGCTGGACGTTATATATCCTGCCATAACCCACTGAATGTACTGGGGAGAGTGTGAACTACAGGGTCAACTGTTATCCATGTGGTGCAGCAGTGCTCCAAAATGTGTTCACCAAGTGCGATGAGTATGCCACAATGATGGGAGAGGTTGTTGGTATGGGAGGAGTGGGGTGGGGGAGTAAGGGGTTTATGGGAACCTCTTGTGTTTTTTAATGTAACATTTTTTATGATGTATATATCTTCAAAAAATACAATTTACAAAAATCATGGGGGTTGGGGGGTGAGGAGTGACTTATATGAGAACCTCTTATGTAACAGTCTTTGTGATCTATTAACTTTAATTTTAAAAAGTGTAAAAAAAAGAATAAATGAGGGGAAAACCCTAAAACTGATTCCAAACAGATACCAAATTCAACCCAATTCTATTTCAAATGAGCTCAAGGCATCATATTGCTTACATAGTATTCCTAGCCAAAATTCATAGCCTGAATGGTCTTAGGGAGACACGGACAAACCTAAATTGAGGGACATTCTATGAAATTACTGATCTGTATGGTACAAAAATATCAAAGTCATGAAAGACAAAAAGGCTAAGGAACATTCCAGATTACAGGAGACCACAAAGACATAAATGGGGGAAAGTTGCTATAAAAGACATAATTGGTACAATTGAAGAAATTAGAATATGGACTCTGGATTGGATAATAACTTTGCATTCATATTAAATGTCCTGACCTTGACAGCTACACTGTAGTTATGTACTAGAACGTCATTTGTCTCAGGAAATACAGACTGTCTTGGTTTGCTGGGGCTGCAGTAACAAAGCACCAGAGACTCCGTGGTTTAAAACCACAGGAATTATTGTCCCCTGCTTCTGGAAGTTGGAGGTGAGAAATCTGTGGTGGGGGCAGGGCTCAAGTCTGTGATGGTGTAGAAGTCATGGGGTGAGTTAGGGACGTGAAGGGGGAATGATGGGGTCCCCCAGGTGCTGTAATATTTGTTTCTTAATCTGATTGCGTGTGAAATCCATCAAGCTATATACTTAAACGTGTACACTTTCCTAGATGTATGCTATACTTCAATTTAAAAAAAGGTGAAAAAAAAAGTGCTGAACAGACTTAAATACAATTCCTCCTGTCAGAGTGCCCGTGTATAGCGGTAAGAACAAAAGTTTTCGGTTCCAACTGATCTGAATTGGAATCTTGGCTCTATTACTCACTAATTGTGTGCTTTTGCAGATTTTTACGTTATGTTTCTTCATTTGTAAAATAAGGATTATAAATAATAAATATCTACTTTTCAGGGTTATTGCGGGGGTTAGAGGTTAGATATAGTATAAATAAAGTGCTTGGCACGACTGGTTGCCTAAACATCACCCCTTATTACTTACCCACACTTAAACGTAGACTCTCCTGGCCACCCATGCAGCCTATGTGGTATGCTTCTAGGCAGTGAGAAAACCACTGAGGGTGTCTGGAAAAGCTTTTGTTTTCCTAATGAAAGGGACAAATGTGACCGGTGGCATTCTTTGACCTTCCTCCTGCCTTGAAAGTGAGCACAATAGCTGGAGTTGAAGCAGTCATTTTGTCACTGTGAGGTGATATGCATGAGGGAAAGGTTAAGAGAATCAGAAAGGCATTACTGAGCTGCTGCATCAAAGCTAGCAGTCACCTGTTCCCATGCTTCTTGCTATCTAACTGTTAAGTCACTGTGAAACACTTTTTCTGTCAGATGAAGCTGAATGCATTCCTAACCAAAACACAGTTTAAATTATCATGATTACTAAATGTAGCATTATCTTTCCAAGCTTTTTTGAGGCCATATCCCACTGCTATCTCATACCGACCTTATATTGGCCAATAATCAATAAAAATGGCAGCAAATACTGTTGCCAGCCTCCACTTTCTCATACTTGCAGAATTTGTCTAAACCTTGATTCAGGACAAACTGTTAAATTTTATCCTGTTAGCTTTTATCTTCCCCCTGTCTGAGATTTACAATCCTTTTAAGCTCAATCACTAGCTGGACATGAAAAGTTATGAATCATCTCCCCTTTGGGAGGCTTAAGAACCTGTATTTTCGTATTGTAATAAACCTCCTCTGTTTCCTTCCTCTTGCTTACATCAACGTCTTCTTTCTCTCAGAAGGACGCCGCCGTATTTGGGATGACACTTCAGTCCACAATTTCTTTTAGGGTCCCCGCAGTCATTTTGGTGGTAGGGCTGAGGAGAGAGCATCCACAGAGAACGGTCACAGTCATTGTAGCTGTGTTCAGTTTATTGTGCTCAGACATAGGACAGGTCTTATGTGAATCTCTGCTTAATAGCAGAGATTCTCCCCATGAGGGCGAAGGGGCTATAAAGTCAGGGTTGAAACACCAGAGATGCAGGAAAGAATCATTTCACCTCTCTAGAGACTGAATATGATGCAAGGAAAGTAGAAAGACATTAAGAAACAAGTATTAAGAAAGAGAGTCTTTCCTGAAACTCTCTAAAAAGAAGACTGGAACTCAGCCACTGCTGACTAACAAGGTTAATGGTGACTGTGATGGATCTGCAAAAGTGGAAGGCAAGTGAGACGAGCTGTCACCGTGAAAGTGGAACTTATGGAGAATATGAATGGGATCACAGCCATTATCCTCAGCTCATCAACAGAAACCATTTAAAAAGTATCAATTGTAACATATTTGTAACATGACCCTGCAGGAGGCTACTGCCGTGTATACTGTGAACTTGTGCCAGACACACAGAATTAGACCCAGTTTCCAACGCGGACAACAGAAGGTGATGCAAAGTGAAGCTAAGAATGCTAACTCAGACTGACCAGGTAGAACCAACAACAGAAGGAAAATAAGGACTGGCTTCTGTAATGTACAACTGTATCTTCATTGGTCATAGGTACACAATATTTATAAAAGTATAGAATATATATATATATAATAAGCATGTTTGGGAAGGGGATAGTTGCAAAATAATCATGGACGTTCTATGCTTAACCAGGGCAGGAAGAAAAGAAATCCAACTGGATAGGTTCTGTAAAGGAAATGGTCCTCCAAGAATCACTTACAAAGAGGAGATACTGTAATGGGCTGGAGCAGAGAGGATATTCCTGATGTGTGCTACATTTATACTAGAGTTGGACATCAGTTGAGTACAACTCATGATGGAATGATGGAAATAAGATGAAGGAACTTTGAAAGTCTTTGGGAGGAGTCATCTGAAACCCATAATTATAATGATAATTGCTATCATTTTTTTCTATCCCTATGTTGTACCGTAAGAAAATAAATTAGGTGAAATTGTCTCCATTCATGATGACACCTTTGAAAGAGAAACAAACAATTTTGACAGGGCTGTTAAAGGCCATAGGATCCAGAAATGGGAGGAATAGGATCAAATGGGTCAAGTTGATGAGTGTGGTAGCAACGTAAGACCTACAAGAGAAGACAGGAGGTGATAGATCAGACTAAGACTGTGGCAGTCAGAAGGAAAAAGGGGCATGCTAGCAATCAGTCCCTATGAAGATGTGCCGTGATAGGGGATGGAGATGAACCGAGGTTCACCAGGAGTTTTACTGGTTGTGTTGGCCTTTCCAAGAAGTAAAAATAACCTCCTTTGCTTGCCCTGCTACTACATCTAGCCACAGTCCCAGTTCCCTCCTTAGACATGCATCTCAAGAGAGTGGACAGTACCTGTTGCCTGACTCCCACCTGGTTCCCCCCGTCTGGGCTATGTGCCATCACTGCACTCATTACCAACTGCAGAAGTCTTCTCCTAGTCCTCAATCTTTTCTACTCTCAGCAGCCTTGGGCGCAGCAGGCCCGTTTCTCCTTTTGGACTTCACTGATCCTTATTGTCATCTACCTCTCCTTCCTTACATTTTTCACTGACCCATTTCCCATCTCTGCTTCCCAAATGTAGGCATTCTCAGATGTCAATTTTAGGCCTCTAAAAAGTCTAAAACTCAAGTCATTTTCTATCCTCAAAAACTAGCTCCCTTCCTAACATCCTAATTTCTGTTCATATTATCATACTTCTCAAATTCCCCTAAGTTTGTAATCTTTGGGTTTTCCTTTTCCTTTGTTCCTTACCTTAGTCATCATGTCTTGTGGACTCATCTTTGTTATGCTCACAAATCCATTCCTACCTATCTGTTTCTATTCCAAGAACCCTAAACCAGGATCTCATTACAGATCTCCAAGAAATTGTCTGTTAGCTGTTTTTCTCTATCTTATCTTCCTTAAACACTGTTTCAGTATTGGTGGTGAAAACAGCAAAAGTAGTAATAGCAACAGCTATTGTATATTGAATGGTCATTATTTGTCATTGTGACAGGCTCAACTAACCTATGATGGTTAGGATCAGCTCGGCCAGGTAATTGTGCCCAGTTGCTTGGTCAAGCAAGCACTGGGCTACTGTAATACAAGGGCATTTATGGACTTGAGTCACCATTGACTTTACTGCAGGGGTAAATCATAGATAGCTGATTACAATTACATCAATCAGGGAGAGTGCCATCAGCAATGAGTGATGCTTTAGCCAATCAGTTGAATGCCTTAAAAGGGAAAGTGATTCCAGCATTGAGAGAGAATTTCCCAGCTTGTCTTTGGACAGTTCTCCCAGAACTCGTCAAGACCCTTCACTGGACCGTCACTGGAGTCTCTGGTTGTAGCTGCCCATGGAACCTGGAGGAGTGCCTCCCCACGGCTGTCTGGGAGACTCTTACAGAACCGCATACTATTGGCAGTTATCTCATTGATTCTGTTTCCCTAGAGAACCCTGACTAATAGTCATGTATATTAGAAAAAGCTCATTTAATCCTTTCAACCATATGAATTGATACTGCTGTTGAAAACAATTTGAAAATGAGAAAACCAAATCTTAGCAAGTTTAACTGTTTGCCAGAGGAAATCCGCTAACATGGAGCAGGTATTGAACTCAGATCTTATCTAACTCTGAAGATTGTCATGCTACTCATGTGCCCAAAACATTCAACAGTTCCCTGCTAATTATCCATTTGTCCCCAGCATCCTTGTTCCACATCCAATGTCTCCACACCCTAGCTTCACCTTCTGCCCAGTTTTCCTCCTCCCCTCCTTTGTATCTGTCCCCACCCGCCCCACTGCCTCGCCTTCCTGTCGTAGTTAGGGCGCAGATAGTGAATCATGACTCTGCCATCGAGTACTTCTTTAAATCTGGGTTCTCTTATCTGTAAAATGCCCACCTTGGAACCCCAGGACTTCCTCGAGGATTAGATATAATGAGCGTAAAGGACCTGGAATGGCACAAAACACATAATAAATAGGTGACCCCCAAAATAGGACCTCCCACGATCATCATGATTATTTCTGCCTGTGTCTTTGTTCATGACATTCCCCACATCTGAAATGCTTGCCCTTCCTACTTCTCTAGCCTAACAGTCTCTAAGGGCTAAATCCCATCTTTATGAAACCATTTCTTTTCTAGCACACATTATATCTCTCTTCTAAAATTCTGAATGCACTTTTTATGTATACTGGATGACTAACATTATATACTATCTTGTTCTCAAATTTTTTTTTAAAGGTTGGTTTTTTTCAAATTATCTATTTATTTATCCCCGCCCCCCTGCTGTTTTTGCTGTCTTTGTCCATTTGCTGTGTGATCTTCTGTATCTATTCTCTTTTGTCTTCTCTTCTCGTCTTTCTCCTCTAGGATTCACCAGGATTCAATCCTGGGGACCGCTGATGTGGAGAGAGGTTCCCTGTCAATTGCGCCACCTCAGTTCCTGGTCTCTGCTTCACCTTGACTCTCCCCTTTGCCTCTTGTTTGTTGAGTCATCATCTCGCTGTGTGACTCACTGGCGTGGGCACTGGTTCACCACGCAGCACTTGGCTCACCACACGGGCACTGGCTCACTGTGCAGGCACTTTTTCTCTTTTTCTTTTCTTTTCTTTTTTAACCAGGAGGCCCAGGAATTGAACCTGGGTCCTCATACGATACGAGGAAGCCCTATTACTTGAGCCACATCCACTTCCTTCAAATGGTTTTATGTGAGTGAGTCTTATTAGCTACTTGTGAGCTAGTTGTGCTTTTTTTTTTTAAGATTTATTTTATTTATTTTTCCCCATCCCCTCATTGTTTTGCCCTTGCTATGTCTGTTCATCTTCCTTTTAGGAAGCACTGTGAACTGAACCTGGGACCTCCCATGTGGGAGGGAGATGCCTAGTCCCCTGGGCCACCTCTGCTCCCTGCTTTGTTGTGTCTCACATTGTTTTCCTCCTTGTGTCTCTTGTTGCATCAACTTGCTGTGCCAGCCTGTCATGTCAGCCTGTCACGTCAGCTCATTGTCTTGCCTGTCTTCTTTAGGAGGCACCAGGAACCAAACCCTGGATCTCCCATGTGGTAGGCAGCAGCTCAATCGCTAGGGCCACATCCACTTTCCTGCTTGTGCTTCTTCTGTTCTCTTCTTTCTTTTCTCATCTCAAAGCTCCTAGTAACATGTAGCAAAGTGATTTACTAATTGGCTGATGGAAAATTTTAAACAGTGGGAGAAGTGTGAGAGGAAAAAGAGCAAATTGGACATTACCTGGTTTGATTTTAGTTGGCAATCAGTGTTTTATGTTCAAGGTGTTCTCTTAAGTAGCTTGACCCAGAAAGGCAGGTCCAGGGATACAGAGGGACCACCTGCTGCATGGGAAAGAGAAACAGCAGAGCTCTGTATTGCTGACTCTGTAAAATTCTCCCTTAAAGAAGAGACAGAGACAGGAGAACGTGATTTGGGATGAATTTCTATTTTCTTCTCGTATGATAAAGTCTAGAGTTGGAAAAAAGATCATTAAGAAAAGAATGCCAGGAAGAAAGGAAGGAAGGAAGAAAGGGAGGGAGGGAGGGAAAAGGAAGGAAGGGGGAAGGAGGGAGGAAAGGTAAAAGGAAAGAAAGAAACTGCCTATTTAGGAACTATTACATCCTATACCCATTTAGGTGAACTTACTGATAATTAACATTTATTAGGTCCTTCCTATGTGCCACATTCTATAACATAGTATGGTGGTTTGGAGCTATAATTACCCAGGAAAACACATTCTCAACCTTAATCCATTCCTGTGGGAGTGAACTTACAGTTAAGTAGGACCTTTTGATGAGGTTACTTCAGTTCAGGTGTGGCCCACAATCAGAATGGGTCTTTTTTTTGAGTACCAGGACTGGGGATTGAACCCAGAACCTCATATGTGGGAAGCCAGTGCTCAACCACTGAGCCACATCAACTCCCATGAGGTTTTTTTTTCCCCATTGGTTTGTTTCTTATTAGTTTTTTGATTTTAGAAGGCACCAGGAATTTTTGAATGGAAGAGCTGACAACTGGAGTTTTTTTGGGAGAAGGAGATGAAAACAATTGAAATGGAGAAGAAAGGTCTATTTTTGTGGCACAAGGTAAAAAGGAAAATTAGTCTTGGGGATAAGACTACAATAAAGCCATCAAAGTAGGTTTTATTGACTCACCATTACTCATAAATTTATTAAACATTCATTAAATTGCTAGAAGTAAGCATGCTACTAGCTGTAGGGGAACCATGGTCTGAAAGTCAAATGTTCATATACCTCCTAAATCCAACCCAATGACAAGAGAGGTCTCTGACAGAGAGGGTGGAAATTAATGCCCAAGATAGATCCCCAGGTCAAAGATGACAGAAAAATTACAGGAGTGCTGTAGCTGAAGACGCCGGGCTCGCTTCTTTCTCAATTCCTCCTGCCTTCCCAACGAGGCTGAGGCATATTGCTTCCAGGATCAGGAAAGCAGAATTGCTCCCCCCACAATCCCAACCAGGATCCGACACAAATGAGCAAAGATGTAGGGTCAAATATTTGGGGGTGGACAGAGGGTGAAGAAACAAGGCCACTGGGGACGTTTTACAACTCACAGCCCTGAACTTGTTCTCAGTTTGGCTCTGTTGTAAGAGGAGCAATGATTAGAAACAATTGCGGGGTGGAAAAGTGCTGATACAGTCAGCCTACTAACCTCTGCCTGATATTTTAATATCCACTTCCTGAGCCTCTAAAAGGAGATAGCTAATGGCCTTTGGTAAGTGGAGAGAGCCAGAACAGTACTCAAGCGTTATTGCAGGACTGCTTTTAAAAGGAGTAAAAGTCTGGTGAACACTGATGTAAAGTACTATCAGAATGGCACAGAGTGAGCCAAGTTAACAGCCTCGGCAGTCAACAGGCTTCTGGCAGTAGACCTACAGGAGCCCCATGGTTGAGCGCCTGCTTTGCACGTACAAAGTCCCGGGTTCATTCCCCAGGACTCCGAAGAAAAGAGAGAGCCAGAAAGCCCAGAGCATAACAAGAAGAGCAGGATGGCCGGCTGAGCAGGTGCCGCCCGTCTCTCCTGTGCCCTAAAGTCTGGTGCCCTCACCCTCCAGTCAGGCCCAGCACGTTCATCCTCAGACAGGGTCCTCTCCTGCTGATGTGTATGCCCTTACCACCGGGGAGGGAGAGAGCCCCAGGGGCGGGAAAGTCAACCACTGTCCCAAGCCGATACTCCTTTTCGTAACTGCTTCCCTTCTTCCACTTATGTTTCCCCCGCCAAACAAAAATAGCGTAATATAAAGAAAAATTAAAAACGAAAAAATAAATAAAAAGAAAAAAATGGCATACTCATTTTTAAAAAGGATTTGGAAAATATCAAATAAGAAAGAATTTTCTTATAATCTCAATATGTGCTCTGGCCTCCACCAGAGTAAAGGTTCCTGTTTGCCTTGTCTCTCAAGTGCTACCCTCAGAAGGGTGCCTGGCACACAGTAGGTGTGCAGCACAATTTTCTTTTTTGAAGGAATCAGTGAATACCTAGAGATTGCATTTTAATATCAAAGTATACAGTTAAGCCTATATTTTAAAGCAGGTGTCTTTTCATAACCTTGTGTATACGGTTTTGCACCTGCTTTTTTCACGTTATCACAAACATTTCTCCATTGTATTAAATTCATCTGATTGAGCGACAGTCTCCCTAAGGCCAGGGGTTCTTAACCAGGGGCCCCCTTGTGGGTCCATGGAAGGATTTCAGAGGGTCCGTGAGCCTGAAATGTAAAAAATCAACTCAGTTAGATGTCCAGCATAATATGCCGGTTGCCTTGTCAAGTACTACACCACAGTTTAATGTTCTCATTCACGATAAAAAACAGTCTGCACATTGACATGTCTTTAAAAAATAAAACTTAATTTTAACTTTCCTGTATTTCTGATGTATTGGATTATTATTTAATGGGTTAAGAAAGAAGCACATAAGTATAATATTATATCATGGTTTTTTTTTTAGATTTGTTTTATTTATTTATCCACTGCCCCCCCACCTTCATTGTTTGTACTCACTGTCTGCTCTGTCTGTCTTTTTTTTTTCAGGAGGCACTGTGAACTAAACCTGGGACTTCCCATGTGGTAGGCAGGTGCCCAATTGCTTGGGCCACATCTGCTTCCCTATTATATGATTTTTTAAAAAATTTAATTAAATTTTTAAATTATCTTTTTAAAAAGTTAATAGATATGATATGTTTTTATTTTAATAACTATATTTCAAAATATGTCATTGGTTTCCTTTTTAATTTTATTTTATACATTCAAAAACATTATTCTTGTGGGGACATGTTGGTGTGGGTGTGATTTATTTATTAAATAATACACAGCATAGTGCAGACTTAGCATGATTTTTATTTTGATGTAGCATGTTCTGAGTGCAGTGGATAACTGAACTGCCTGCAAAAAGATTGGTAAGGAAGACAGAAATAGTTTTGTGATGCCATGGGAAAACTTGAATTTCTAAATGTTTGCTGACAAGACCATTTAAACAGGTGTTGAACCATGTTAGGTTATCAGGTATTGGAATTATGGGAAAGTTGTAAGATGTAATTTTGAATAATCCTAAAATTTAATTGAAAGACATGCCATTGTTGAGTGTCATAAAACTATCTGCCATTCTGAGAAGGGGTCTGTGGTTTTCACCCAACTGGCAAAGGGGTCTGCAGGACAAAAAGGTTAAGAACCCTGCTAGAGGTGTACATAGGTTATCTAATTATTCTCCTATAGTTGAACATTTAGGTTATTTTAAACTTTGCCATGGTTAGTAAGGCTGCAGTACTCTCAGACACAAAGCATGTGATTGATAAAAATGATTTCTAAGAAAAGATTCCCAGAAGTTAATTTACTGGGGCAAAGTATATGAAATTCTTGCAAGCCTTTCTTGATGTTTGCTTTCTAACAGCCACTTGCCAAATGGCTTTCCAGAATCCACAATGTCTAGAAAGGTAACTATATTGTGACCAAGTTTGGCTATTTCAAGCATGTAAGAATGGTTTAAAACTTGAAAAAACAATGAAATCATCTCATTAACAGGATAAAAGGGGGGGAAATCATTTGACCATCTAGGTAGAAAATGAAAAAGTTTGACAAAATTCAATATACATTCTTAATTAGTATTTCTTGTAAATACGTTGAAAAGAATGTCTTGAATCTGATAAAATGTATGTACAAAACCTTACACAAACACTGTTTAAGTGTTCAAAGCTTTCCCTCTGAAATTGAGAATGAGATAAGAATGTCCTAGTCAATTAGATAAGCAAGATAAAGAAAAAAAGTATAAGAATATGAAAGCAAAGACTAAAAACTTTAGATCCTCCTTCTGCATTTTCATCCTTTTGTTTCTCTGTACTTTTAATTTGGGTATTTATTATTGACCTTTCAGTTCACTAATTCTCACTTCAGTTGTCAAGTTCATTCTTAAATTTTTCTATTCTAGAAATTTCATTTTAAAAGTAGTTTCCAGTTTTCTGCATAAATTTTCAATTATGCCTTTTATTTCTCTAAAAAATATTAAGTACAGTTATTTTACAGTCTGTGTTTAACTAGAGACTCATGAGTCTCTTTTTATTGAATGTTTTTACCCCTTGGTTATCCTAGCACATTAACTGGTCTCCTCGTGTGACTGATTATTTTTATTAGGTACCAGATATTGCACTTGAAAAATCGTAGAGATAAATCAAAGTCTAAGCTAATGTTATCTTTCAGCAGAGAGGGTTTTTGTTTTCTTCCTAGTAGCAGTTAAGGGCATTAGCAATAATTTCAATTTGAAACTTGCTTAGGTTTCTGTGCAAGTCAGTTCGTTTACACTTGGCTCCTCATCATAGAGGATAGCTTTTTTGTCCTTACCCGAGCGTAGGGGAGTTTCTGGGATCTCCTCCTGGGTAGGTAATGGACTCCAGGACTTCCTTCTAGCCTCATACATTTGTCAGCGTCTCTGGAGGATTTTGCAGCCTATGACCTGACTCTGCCGGAAGCTGCAGAAATCTCAAATATAATGCTCATCTCTTTGTGTTTCCTTCTTTTCTAAGATCTTGACCTGATGGTTCTTCACTAACATCTTAGCTGCCTGATGCCCTTGAACATTAAAAAAAAATTATAATTGTTCAGCTTTTCTAGTTCTTGGCAGAAAAATTAATTGAAATTAGTTAGATGATTACAATCACAAGTCAAACTCACAGGAAGGAAAATGCTTAGGTATAAATGAAAAGAATCAAAGTGAAGAAAAGAGCAGTCTATGAAAGAAAATATTAGAAATCAGGAGGACATGAGCATATATATGAAGAAAATAAAATCAACAGACAAGAAACTTAGTTACAACCTCTTAATACTAGTCAATACTTTTCATGCCTGACTTTTTCAATCTATATATTCTACCATATGGCTAATTTCTTCCTTGATTTGATACATTTTCCTGGGGACTGTAAGGCAATTTTTCATAGAAACCCAATTTTTAAGTTATTAGTGAGATTATATAAGAAAGAGGGGAAAAAGGAATGATATGCATTATAGATACTCAGGTAATTAGGCAAAAAAAATAAGGTGCAATTGTTCAGTCAATTATTAGGGGACAAAAAGAGTTATCTTTCAAAAAATTAAGTATTTAAATAAAATATGTGAAAATAATAAAGACCCTAAATATGGAGAATTGGGTAACTGTGTGGGGAAAAAAAAGCCAAACTATTTAAGAGTGGGGTAGTCGTATCAAAATAAAATTCACAATAGCATTAAAAAAAGAAGACATCTTAAAAGAAGCATTATTGCCAACATAAAAATAATAAAAAATAAAGTGTTGGTAAAATAGGAATTAAGAAAAGTTCTTAAACAGAAAAATTCTTTTAAATAGCATTGAAAATGCACAGACTGCACTCTCAAAATGTGATTCTATTTAATCTGATCTTTTGATTCAGGATACCTCCTTTATGGGTTTCTTTCCACTTATTATGAAATGGTTTGATGAAAATATCCAATTTATTGATCCATAAATCCTCCTCTTGTTTTGAATTACCCTAAGTTGTCTCCAGTCATTTCAAAGGGTGACATGCAATCTTCAAACAAACTAAATAATAATTTTAATTTGTTTTAATTAAAAACACCAAAAGTGGGTTTTGGAGATAACGTGTGGTGTTGCAAAATCAAAGAGTACATCCTCTCCAAAAAAGTTTAGGAATCATTGCATTTATCTAGAGTGTGTCTAAAAACACTAGATGGTTTCCATATATATGCCCCAAAGTGCTCTGAAGCTATAACATGGTATCATAAAAACCACTGAACTGAGGGAAAAACTCATGATTCAAGGATATATCATCAAAACAAATGGTTGAGCTGTGCTTTTTGCATTTCATCAAGTTGAATCCTATGGCCCCTTGTAAAGCTATTGTCGGGATCACACTCACCTTCTGTGCTCCGCTCCGTGATGTTGAGCTGGGAACTCTACAAACGGTATTTCTCCTTAGACTCTGCTAGTGAGGGACACTAGAGGGACATGGGGAGGGGGAAGGGAGCTGTTGCTTCCTGTCGGCTTCCTGTGAGCTTCCTGTCGGCTTCCTGTCGGCTTCCCGTTGGTTTCTATTCTGGCCAGCGTCACTCCAGCCTTGCTTCTTCCCTCCTGCAGGATCACTCCGTTCCATATGTGGCAGTTTGGAACTCTTCCAGTCCCCAGAGAACCAGCCCCACGCTGCCCCTCCTCTTCCAAGACACCACCACCAGCTGGACGGAGCCCCTCCTCAATGATCTAGGTCTCCCTTTGGAATCTTCTAAGTTTTAAAACTTCCAACATCTTTGTTTTGTTTCCCCAGCTCTGGGGGAGAAGACTGCCTCCTGTATTGCTTATTCAGTTTATAAAACGTAGATACCTTAGTGTTCTATTTTTTGTCTTTTCAGTTACTGTGGTAGGTAGAATAATGGTCATCCAAGGATGACCATGCCCTAATTTCAGGAACCTGTGAATATGTTACTTTTCATGGCAAAAGGGACTTGGCAGATGTGAGTAAGTTACAGATCTAGAAATGGCATATTGACCTGCACTATCTGGGTGATCCCAATGTAGACAAAAGGATCCTTATAAGAGGAGGCAAGAGGATCAGTGTCAGAGAAGGAGATGTGACAATGGATGCAGAGGTTGGAGTGGTTAAGGGGCCACAAGCCAAGGAATCCAGGTAGGCTCTAGAAGCTGGAAAATGCAAAGAAACATTCTCTCCTAGGGCCTCCAGAAGAAATGCAATTCTGCCTACACCTTGATTTTAGTCCAGTGAAGCTGAATGAACACTCTGACCTGCAGAACTGTAAGATAATACATTTATCTTGTTTGAAGCCACTAAGATTGTGGGAATTTGTGACAGCAACAATAGAAAATGACTACAGCTTACCTAGTTAGTAATACTGTATATTGAATTCTCTCTGTGAAAATAAATGCCATGGGCCTTTTGACTCTCTAAGTGGTGCTGTGCAGTTGGCAAGAACAAGTGCCTTACAAAAGGTGGTGTGACAGCTAATGTCATATGTCAATTTGACCAGGTTATGGTATCCAGTTGTTTGGTCCAGCAAGCAGTGGCCCTGATTGTTACTATGAGGACACTCATAAATGGATTTAAAGAATTAGTCATTTGATTGCCTCTATGGCTGATGACATCTACAATCAACAAAGGAGATTGCCTTCAGCAATGAGAATGAGAGGAGTGCTTAATCCAATCAGTTGGAGGCCTGAAGGGAGAACTGAGAATCTCAGCAGACAGAGGACTTTCTATCTCTACTTCAGTCCGCAAACTTCTGGGGACTTCAGCATCACCTCATTGGAGTTTCCAACTTGCTGCCTGCCATATGGAATTCGGAGTTGCCAATCTCCATGGTAGCAGGAGCCAATTCCTATAAAAAAAGCTTCTAATATTTACATATATATTGACACACATGTATATGTGTACAGGTGTGTACATACACACATATATAGTCAGCTGTATTTCTATGGAGAACCATGACTAATACAGGTGGCAACAAAGAAGCCAAGAAGAATATGGCTGACCTATTTTCTAAGAAAGATTGCTATGATGTGAAAGCACCAGCAATATTTAATATAAGAAATATTGGGAAAGCACTAGTTACAAGGACTTAAGGAATCAAAATTATGTTATCATATGGCTTTAAGGACCATATTTTTAAACTAAGTCTTACTGATCTGCTGAATGATCAGTAAGTTGCATTTACAAAACTCAAGCTAATCACTGAGGATGTTCAGAGCAAAAACTACCTCACCAACTTCCAAGGCATGGAACTTACTCATGATAAAATGTGCTCCATGGAGGATTGCATCCAATATCCATGTGGCATCTAAACCCCCTCTTGACATAGATGTGGAATGGACACAACCAAGCCAAGGTCCACAGGAAGGAGGAATACAGTAAGGATCAGAGTGGACTTAATGATATTCTATTCATGAACTATTATGGTTAATAATCGAGAAAATGTGGCATTGGTGTGGAAAAAGTGGCCATGGTGACTGCTGGGTGCGGGGGAAGAGAAGAGATGTGGAGGCATTCTTGGGACTTGGAGTTGTCCTGGGTGGTGCCCCAGGGACAATTGCCGGATGTTGTATGTCCTCCCATGGCCCACTGGATGGAACGTGGGAAAGTGTGGGCTGTGGTGTGGAACACGGGACGTGGGGTGCAGCGATGCCCGGAGATGTACTCACCAGACACAATGGATGTGACATGATGATGGGGGAGAGTGTTACTGTGGGGGGAGTGGTGGGGTGGGGGTGGTGGGGGCGAATGGGGACCTCATATTTTTTTAATGTAATATCTTTTTAAAAAATGAATAAATTGAGTAGAATTTGGAAAAAAAAAAAGGCAGATCATGGCTGAAGCTCATGTGGCCCTCAAAACTACTGATGATTACTTGCTTCATCTGTTCTGTGTTGGTTTTACTAAAGAACACAAAAATTAGATTCAGAAAACCTGTAACTCTCACCACCAACAGATCTGTAAAATCCAGAAGAAGATGATGACCTGAGAGGTGCAGACAAATGACTTGAAAGAAGTAAATAAAATGATTGGTAAAGATATAGGAAAGCCTTGCTAATCTCTCTATCCTCTCCACAATGTGCTCATTAGAAAAGTAAAAATGCTGGAGAAACCCAAGTTTAAATTGGGAAAACTCAGGTTTTTCATGGTGAAGGTAGTAATTCTGGAAAAGCTCCTGGGGATGAGATAGGTGCTCAAGCTGAATGAGCTGATGGAGATGAGCCACCAATCCAAGAATTTGCTTAAAATTCAGACTTGTAAAGGTGGTGAGTAGAAAGTCTTATTTGTGAATTGGGTTTGTGTTCCCTGACTTGACTCTGACTGATACAAGTAAACTCTACATATCTAGTTCTATTTCTAATATCTGTATTATTAAAGATTAAGTACTGCCCAGTTATTTATCCAATTCCAATTCTCAGGTCACTGTTGCATTTCCCAAGGTTGACATTAGTTTGCGAGGACGTTCTTAACAATGAACTTTTAAACAAGAGTTTTCCTACTTATAAAGGCCAAGTTTACATCAAACCATGTAAAATTAAAATACATGAACTGAATTAGAAATTAAAATACAGGACATAAATATCAATTTGTAAAAGTTGTCATGACAATCAGGAAAACCAGTGAAAACGTCTGTGCACACATTACGGTCCGTGTGCGGGAAGCAGGCGAATGCCTGGACGGGCAGGAAGTGGGTGTCTGGTTAATGAAAAAACGAATAAATGTAACATGTCTCGGCCTGAAGGCAGCAGCCTACGACTGAGAAGTCTAGAAAGGTTGGGAAACGGGGCAAGTGCAAACTCTAGGAATTTAGTGAAGCTTGGAAGCCGTCGCTGTACATGGTGATTCAGGTAACTGAGCCAAATTCAACATCCAGGAAAGCGGGCCTGCGGGCTAGGGCTTAGCTGTGTGCACAGTGCTTCCTTAAGGCTCCCAGTGTTCTTGTCTACTTCCCTTCTTCTCTCCCTCCATCTCTGCCTACCTCAAATGAAAATTTTCAACATCCCTATCGCTTAGCTAATGTGGTAGAGGAAGATATTATATTTCAAGGGCAGAGGATATTGGTGTGTCCTTGCCTGTAGAATTTTCTTTCCTCCTCTACCTTGAAGATACTAGAACAATTTGAGAATTAAATTACAAATGCTTTCTTCAGACCAACTTAAACCCAATTTTATTTTGTTTGAAGGGAAACAATGTATATATATTATAGTATTTAATAAGCCCCTCCCCCTAAAGATGCGGGTGGGGTAGGTAAAAGCTTCTACAAAGCATGTGCTTTTTTCTTTTTTGGTCTATGGAGAGGCAACCCTATGAAACACAAGATCATCAATTATAATAACAAGACACACTGAAGGAAAATGAGAAGTGGGCATTCATAGCTGAAGAAAACAAGATCTGTCGGACCTGATTGCTGTCTGTTACCTCAGACCAATAACCAAGGGTCACTTAGTGTTTCAGTAAAGCACTGCACATCCGAAGAGCTCCCGAAGGTACTGCAGTACTGCAGCAGAGAGCAAACATTAACGAAATGACAGAGTCAGCAAGTCGGCTTATATTCACTCTCCTACATACATGAGAGAGAAAGCTGGATCCTGCATCGAGATATAAGACTGAGTGCATGCTTCTACCTTCCAGAACGCCCAGCAAAAATAATACTATTGAAAGAATGAATTAAAAACAAAGATATAAGTTGAGAAGAAGCATCATCAGAAAGCTTAAAACGTTGAGAAAATTCATGAATGATAAAAAGCAGATGGGATCATGTTAAGGGAGGCAACCATAACCCTAAATGCGTGGGAGAAAAGGTAGCTATGGAGTCCGGAGAGGTGCCGGAAGAATACGAAGCTCAGGGTGAATGGAAACAAAGCAACAAGGAACAGAAGTGACTGAGGAAAGACGCAATTTGACAACTGAGTGCTCAGGACGTGGGTTTCTCCTCTTGTGCTGAGTAGCAACTTCAGCAGAGTTTAGTGCCGGGAGGGCAGACCCATACGCTGCCTCGGTCCCCAGGAGAGATCTGAGATGCTCATGAAGTGCATACGTGGAGATGTCGAGTAGGCAGTGGTGAGCTCGCGTGTGGCACTCAAGGGAGAGGCCCTGGCTCGAGATACTTATTTGGAGTCATCACATATAGATGGTATTTAGAGCCCTAAGACCAGAGATCATCTGGGGAAAGAATGTTGCTAAAGAAGAGCCTAGGACTGACCCTCAGGAACCCCCAACATTTAGAGCCCAGGTTATAACTATGTGACACCGAAATAACCAGTGAGTTAAATTAGCTTAAGCAATTTAGTGAAAAAGTGAGTTGAATGAGCCACTGACAGTTAAGTAGAATGGGCCTTGCTCACCTAAGATGCAATTGAAACACGTTCTAGCCCACCTAGCAAAGCCTTTGCGTGACAGCTCAGAGCTTAGGCTTGACCCCTTGTTTCTTCTCTCCTAGGAGTTCTGCTTTTCTGCATGCTGGGACCTCTACCTTCTCTCCTCTGTGCTCCACTAAGGACCGATCCTTCGTGTTTGTAATTCACAGCATTTAAATGAGTGAAGGAAACTAATTGTAGGTATTTACCCCCCACATTGTGCTTTTGGCAACTGATGATTCAAAAATGCAAAAAAATCAAAAGTTGCAATTAATCCAGTAACATTTTCAAATAAATTTATATTTCATTAACCACAGTGGTTTTATCTATATTTGAACATTCAGCCACACATCCGTAATCCACGGAGGGTTTTGCTTGATTGGCTGCCAGCCACACTGACCTTTTGAAGGGAACTTTTGAAGACCAAACAGATTTTGAAACGCAAAGGAATGAAATAGCCATGCTGGGAGGGCAGGGATCAGAGTTAATATTTTGATAGGCTGCTCCTTGGCCGATGTCACTTAAGAATAATCGCATGTGGGGCTTCTGTGCCGAAGGTTCATGCAGAGCTGAAAAGCAAGTCTGAGAAGAGTCCACCGTTATCCCACTATGTTATCGTTGTCTTATTTGTCCATTTCTCCCTCTAGATTGGGAAGAGAGAAAGGATGGGAATCATATCTGTTGTATCCCCAAGACCCACCACAGTTCCTAATCTAAGGTTGAGTGTCAACGAATATTTTTTGAAGAAATGAAAGAAAGAATGAATGATGAATGTGGTCGTGCACTGCTGAGGGCCAGGGCCCCCTGACGAGCTGTGTCTTAACCGTTGCCATCAGTCATGGCCTCTCGGGTTGGCCGACGCCGGTTTCCGGCCCCTGTGGAAGACTTTCCACAGTGCCTTTGAAAAGTTCCTAACTCCTGGTGCGGACAGGGTCGGGCCTTGCTCCCCACGCCTTGCTCCCCACGCTGATGTTGTCGGTGTGGGCAGGGTCGGGCCTTGCTCCCCACGCTGACGTTGTTGGTGTGGGCAGGGTCGGGCCTTGCTCCCCACGCCTTGCTCCCCACGCTGACGTTGTCGGTGTGGGCAGGGTCGGGCCTTGCTCCCCACGCTGACGTTGTCGGTGTGGGCAGGGTCGGGCCTTGCTCCCCACGCTGACGTTGTCGGTGAGGGCAGGGTCGGGCCTTGCTCCCCACGCTGACGTTGTCGGTGTGGGCAGGGTCGGGCCTTGCTCCCCACGCTGACGTTGTCGGTGTGGGCAGGGTCGGGCCTTGCTCCCCACGCCTTGCTCCCCACGCTGACGTTGTCGGTGTGGCCAGGGTCGGGCCTTGCTCCCCACGCTGACGTTGTCGGTGTGGGCAGGGTCGGGCCTTGCTCCCCACGCCTTGCTCCCCACGCTGACGTTGTTGGTGAGGGCAGGGTCGGGCCTTGCTCCCCACGCTGACGTTGTCGGTGTGGACAGGGTCGGGCCTTGCTCCCACGCTGACGTTGTCGGTGTGGACAGGGTCGGGCCTTGCTCCCCACGCCTTGCTCCCCACGCTGACGTTGTTGGTGAGGGCAGGGTCGGGCCTTGCTCCCCACGCTGACGTTGTCGGTGTGGACAGGGTCGGGCCTTGCTCCCACGCTGACGTTGTCGGTGTGGACAGGGTCGGGCCTTGCTCCCCACGCCTTGCTCCCACGCTGACGTTGTCGGTGTGGGCAGGGTCGGGCCTTGCTCCCCACGCTGACGTTGTCGGTGTGGCCAGGGTCGGGCCTTGCTCCCCACGCTGACGTTGTCGGTGTGGACAGGGTCGGGCCTTGCTCCCCACGCCTTGCTCCCCACGCTGACGTTGTTGGTGAGGGCAGGGTCGGGCCTTGCTCCCCACGCTGACGTTGTCGGTGAGGGCAGGGTCGGGCCTTGCTCCCCACGCTGACGTTGTCGGTGTGGACAGGGTCGGGCCTTGCTCCCCACGCCTTGCTCCCCACGCTGACGTTGTCGGTGTGGGCAGGGTCGGGCCTTGCTCCCCACGCTGACGTTGTCGGTGTGGGCAGGGTCGGGCCTTGCTCCCCACGCCTTGCTCCCCACGCTGACGTTGTCGGTGTGGGCAGGGTCGGGCCTTGCTCCCCACGCTGACGTTGTCGGTGTGGGCAGGGTCGGGCCTTGCTCCCCACGCTGACGTTGTCGGTGCGGACAGGGTCGGGCCTTGCTCCCCAGGCTGACGCTGTGGGTGTGGACAGGGTCGGGCCTTGCTCCCCACGCTGACGTTGTCGGTGTGGGCAGGGTCGGGCCTTGCTCCCCACGCCTTGCTCCCCACGCTGACGTTGTCGGTGTGGGCAGGGTCGGGCCTTGCTCCCCACGCCTTGCTCCCCACACTGACGTTGTCGGTGTGGGCAGGGTCGGGCCTTGCTCCCCACGCCTTGCTCCCACGCTGACGTTGTCGGTGAGGGCAGGGTCGGGCCTTGCTCCCCACGCTGACGTTGTCGGTGTGGGCAGGGTCGGGCCTTGCTCCCCACGCCTTGCTCCCCATGCTGACGTTGTCGGTGTGGGCAGGGTCGGGCCTTGCTCCCCACGCTGACGTTGTCGGTGTGGGCAGGGTCGGGCCTTGCTCCCCACGCTGACGTTGTCGGTGCGGACAGGGTCGGGCCTTGCTCCCCAGGCTGACGCTGTGGGTGTGGACAGGGTCGGGCCTTGCTCCCCACGCTGACGTTGTCGGTGTGGGCAGGGTCGGGCCTTGCTCCCCACGCCTTGCTCCCCACACTGACGTTGTCGGTGTGGGCAGGGTCGGGCCTTGCTCCCCACGCCTTGCTCCCCACACTGACGTTGTCGGTGTGGGCAGGGTCGGGCCTTGCTCCCATGCTGACGTTGTTGCTGGAAACTATTTTGTCAAGTGGGATAATACTGAACACTGCTGAAAATACCTCTGTTAAGCTTCCTGTTTCCTATAGGACAAAGTCTAAGCTCCTGGACGAACCAGGCCTTAGCTCGCCTCTGGTCTCCTTGGTTGGTGTCCCCAGTCCTGGCCTTCAGCTGAAACCAACAGTTGGCTCTTATCAAACAATCCGTTCTCCTTTATCTCCCCATCCCTCCTGGTCCCGCAGAACTCCATCCCCTCAAGGCAGATGCTGCCTCCTTTCTGTGCTCCAGTCCCTTGTTGTCACCTCTAAAACAGCTTTTACCAACTCTGGGTGGCATAGATGCTCTTTGGGGAAAGGGTCGTCTCCATTCCTCTTATGAAACACCGCGGTCTCAGAGCAAGCAGAGCTAGAACCCAAGGCACGCATTTCTCAGCTGGCCCATGCCTTGCTGTGTGGCTGCCGGGTGCCTGGGTTCAAGGACACTTAGACACCTGTTACACTGACACCAGCAACTGCGCATGGACAAGAGGACAGCCAGGTTCCGGCTTTTTCCTATCTTTAGTGGCTTGATAAATAGGACCCGAAAATGTAAACAAAGAAATGTAAATAACAGCAATAAGGTATGTTTCTTCACCCACATAGTTGACAAAAGAGTTCCAAGGATGCTAATACCTTAGGTTGGCAATGGTCCCTGAAAATTGGCAATTTCCAGACAGCCAGTTGGCAGTATATGTCAAAAAGCCTCGAAAGGCATATATTTTAATCTACCAAACATTCTGCTAGGAATTTTCTCAAGAAAATAATCAGACTAGAGATCAAGTCTGTCTATAAACATGTTTATAATAGGAGAAAATCTAAAATCTTAGATTGGATTAAATGAATCGTTGTACATTCACAAAATGGAAATCTCTAAAGACAAAGAATTATGAGATAGAGCTATATTAACTGACATTGAAATATTTTATGGTACGTTTCTTTCTTTCGTTGAATGTATTTGGTTGCCTTCTCTTTTTCCCTCTCTTCTTTGCAATGATGAAAGTTGACAGCAACAACAGTTAACATCAATAAACAGCCAAGTACTGTACCCCATTGTGGTCTAATTAGACATTAAATTCTGAGAGGATGTGTGTGTTGTTAACAGTTTGATTATACTAAAAGCCATTGATTAAACACTTTGAATAGAATAGCCAGGAACAGCAGCTACGTACAGCGAGGGAAGTGTAGAGAGACTGCGAGGTGAGGAATTTTCTTGTTAGTATCTGTTTTTTGTTTATTATTATTATTATTGAAATAATGAAAATGTTCTAGTAATAATTGAAGTGATGAACACACAACTATGTGATTATATCAAATACTATCGATTGTACATTTTGGATGAATTGTATGTTTATTATTAATAATATGTACCAATAAAATAGATTTGTTGTTTTTTTTTTGTAAAAAAGGACTCTTCTAGCTATCTTACTAGAAAATTTTCCAGTCTCTTCTTTTTCTCCTTGGTTGAAACACAAAGTCTCACACACACACACACACACCTCACAAGGAAGCTTGGGAACCAGGGATCTATGTCCCAAGCTGAGCCCTTGGTCCTTCCCTTGAACCCCAGGTTCTCACATCCCATTTGGTAATAGTAACTTCACCTTTCCACTTGCTCAGGCCCAAGATCTCGAGGCATTCTTGACCCGTCTCTTTCTCTCATAAATCACACCCACTCTGTCAGGCAAACAGATGGACTCTACCTTCACAACATGTCTAGATTCTAGAATCCAACGCCTTCTCACCACCTCCACTCACTGCCCTGGTCCAGGCCCCCAACTCCTCCTGTCTGGGCCACCAAAAAGACCTCTTAACAGAGCTCCCTGCTGCCGTCTTTGCCACCCAGGAGTATGTTCACTGTGCAGGAGTTGCAGGCATTCTTTTAAAGTGCGTGTCAGGCCATGTCACTCCCTTACTCAAAAGCCCGCCATTAACAAGGAGGTGAGGACGGACGACACCACACTGAGGAACTGAGAGAGTCTATAGCTGCAAGCAGGAGAGGCCCATCCACCAGCCATGTGGGATCTAAGCTCCCTCTCAACTGAGAGGTGGAGTGGGCATCGCCATCCCAGAGTTCTCAGGATTGGGGAATAAAATATGAACTAGAGTGGACTTACTGGTACTGTACTATAGACTTATTGTGACAATAGCAATGGAAGAAATTCTATCATTGATGTGGAGGCAGTGGTCACTGGAATAGCTGAAGGCAGGGAGAAGGAAAAAGAGGTGTGATATGGGGGCATTTTCGGGACTTGGAGTTGTCCTGAATGATATTTCAGGGGCAGACGCAAGATGTTATATATCCTGCCATAACCCACTGAATGGACTGGGGGAGAGTGTAAACTACGATGTGAACTATACACGTAGTGCAGCAGGGCTCCAAAATGTATTCATCAAATGCAATGAATGTGCCACCCTGATGAAAGAGGTTGTTGATGTGGGGAAGTGGAGAATTGGGGGGGAGTGGGGGATATGGGAATCCCCTATATTTTTTTAACATAACATTTTGTGTGATCTATGTATCTTTTAAAAATAAATTTAAAAATATATTTAAAAAGAAAAGAAAAGCCCACCATTGATTATCGTTTCTCTAGGTGAAAGACTGTCACACTTATATCATTCTGCAAGACTTGTGATGGTGTGTGCCTTCCTCTCTGCCTCCCCCACCTCATCCCCCTCCCCTCTGCCCCACTCATTCCCTCTGTTCCAGCTATAATGGTCTCCTGGTTGGTCACTGAACGCTCTAAGCACTCTTCACCTTCAGGGACTTTGTCATTGCTGTTCCTTCTGCCTAAAATGCTGTTCCTCAGATAGCCACATGGCTGGCCCCCATGCCTCCTTCACATCTTTGTCCTAATGTAATGTCCTCAGTAAGGTCTTCCCTCACCACCTACCCCAACTTGTATTACTCTTCTTCCTTGGCACGCTTACCCTTCCCTGCGTAGGGCTTATTCTGAATCAGGTATAACCACGTTTGCTTTATGTTTATCTCCCACAAACTAGATTATAAGGTCCATGGAGACTGGAATTTTTAGCTGTTCTGCTTGCTGTTGGGCATCTAGCCCCTAGAACAGGACATAGTAAGGATTCAATAAGTCTACGGTGAATTCCTGAATGATAGAAAAGTTGGTCAGGGAGAATGTTGAAAGTAAAAGAACACCAAAAATTATTTTTAATTTTCACTATTATCTACTTATTTGTTTAACCTGTGCGTGTGGCTTAGCAAGGCTCCGCTCCGCTGTGTTTGGTTACCTGTGCTCGCCTTGCTCACCGTAGCCATAGGGTAATTGGTAGTTCTGTTGAGAAGGGATGCTTCCTCTTTGCCAGGCAGGCGGGCTGCTTGGGGCAAGAATATGGAAAACCTAAACCTCATCTCCCCCTGATGCTGACAGGAGGAATGTGGAGATGAACTGGGGTAAGTCACGGGACGTGGGCCCAAAGGTGAGGGGAGAGGGACAGGGTGCGATGGGTGCAGGCAGCAGACCAAGGCTGTGGTTCCCACCGCCCTGCGCGTGTGGTGCCAACACGCCCTGTGCTGAGGGCAACTCACTCTGCTGTTTAGGCCTTCATGTTGTCACTTGCAAAATGAATTTTTGGAGTCGACCTTGTCTATAGCTCCAGCTAACACTCCATGTTCCATGATTCTGGGGCCTTCTCAGAAGCCCAACCAGCAGTAAAAGGCAAGCGAAGAGAACATTTGATTAAACAGTGACCATGAAAACATTTCCAAAGTAACTATCAAGTTGCAGGCCCTAATTAAACTTTTTTTTTTTTTTAAGTTCCATGTTCCCCTCAGTTGGCTTTTCCTCAGCACTTTTGCAACCTGGGCTGATGTCACTGATAAAATTAATGTGGAGACAAGTTAGTGCTTGAGTAGAGAGACATGTTCTAAGTGATAACTATGAAATTAAACTAGCCATAGTCTCTTAAGATCAATTTAAAAAGCAGAAGTGGAAAAAAAAATCATAGAAAGGAAGAGGCCCAAAGGAAAATATTTTTGGGTCTGTTACAGAATAGACTTGTGGAAAGGGTCGTGAAAGAATAAATAACTGGCAACTCTGCCACATTAGTCCCAGCAGAATTATACGTCAGTTGTATATAAACTGTTATAAATTATTATCAGTTTTGCAAATATTATATCCTGATGGAAATGCTAGTCTCCTATGAGAGCTACGTCTCTTAAATACTCAGACCTGGAAACAGAATTAACTGCCTCTAAAAGCTGCCATCACAGTCTCCACCACTTAGTAATCCAAGTAAGAACAGGGTCCCTCTGCAAATGCGGGTGTGGTGGGGGCTGAGGGTAGTGGGAGGGTGGAGATTATACCAAATTTGTCTCATCAAGACATAGCTGTTGGGAAGCAGACTTGACCCAGTGGTTAGGGCGTCCGCCTACCACATGGGAGGTCCACGGTTCTAACCCTGGGCCTCGTTGACCCATGTGGAGCTGGCCCATGCGCAGTGCTGATGCGCGCAAGGAGTGCCCTGCCACGCAGGGGTGTCCCCCGCATAGGGGAGCCCCACACGCAAGGAGTGCACCCCGAAAGGAGAGCCGCCCAGTGCAAAAGAAAGTGCAGCCTGCCCAAGAATGGCGCCACACACACGGAGAGCTGACACAGCAAGATGATGCAACAAAAAGAAACACAGATTCCCGTGCCGCTGACAACAACAGAAGTGGACAAAGAAGAACACGTAGAGAATAGATACAGAGAACAGACAACTGGGGCAGGGGGGAAGGGGAGATAGATAGATAGATAGATAGATAGATAGATAGATAGATAGATAGATAGATAGATAGATAGATAAAGACACAGCTGTTACAGCAGGTGGAAGGGGGAGAATTAGAGTTTAGCTATGCAGCCTTCCAGTCAATTCAAAACATGACAAAATATAAGGACTTTTTCATCAATTCATTCAACACATCCTTATGAACACCTACAAGACAAACACTATTCTTGCTTGCAATTTCAGGGGGAAAAGTATCTGGAAATTATGACAAGAACTATGGAGGGGGAAGCAGATGTGGCTTAAGTGATTGGGCTCCCATCTACCATATGGGAGGTCCAGGGTTCGATTCCTGGGGTCTCCTGGTGAAGGCAAGCTGGCCCACACGGCGAGCTGGCCCAACCAGAATGCTGTCCTGCATGGACTGCTGGTCCACACAGCAAGCTGGCCTACACAGAGAGAGGGCGCAGCAAGATGACGAAACAAAAAGAGACACAGAAGCCCAGGGAGCTGCGGTGGCACAAGAGATTAAGGGCCTCTCTCACTCCAGAATGTCCCAGGATGGGTTCCCATGCTGCCTAAAGAGAAGACAAGCAGACACAGGAATGCACAGCGAATGGACACAGAGAGCAGATAATGGGAGAGTAGGGGAGGAAGAAATAGAGCTTTTAAAAAAGAACTATAGAGAAAATAGAAAATAACCAGGGCACTTAACTTTGATAGAGTGGTCAGGGCAGGCTTCTTTGAAAAAGTGACTTAGCAGATGAGGAGGAACTGGCCATATGAAGATTAAGAGCAAGACCCACCCAAGCAGAGAGAGCAGCGTGTGCAAAGGTCCTGAGATGGGAATATTAAACGTCTGCCGCTGAAGCAGAGGGACATGGAGAAATAAAAATGCATAGAGAATTATGGATCTAGAAGGGGCCAGAGAATAATTTACCACACATTATTTCATATTTGCTAAAGCTTAGAGAAGCTTCCTTACGTTTCACAGCTAGCCAGTGGAACAGGGGAACTAGAACCTGGAACTCTAACTCTGAAGTAGTTGTACTACTTCTCTGGTAACTGCACATTGTCACACTCTTCTTACAGCCTGTGTAATGTCCATAACCTCCACTGGCCCGAGAGCTCCATGAGGGGTCTAGATTTATTCTGAGCAACAGACTGGGCTTAATAGTACCCAGGATGGAAAGGGTGCTCAATCAATTATCTGCTGAGAGTGGAATGGATGAAGGCATGGACAGGTGAGTGAGGATTTAATATCCTCACCTCTTGGTTGGAAAATTCCTCTGTGAGAAAGTTCTCACAGAGAGTCAGGCATGCTCCAGCCTTGTCTTCAAAAACTGCCTAGAGGGAGTTCTGAAGTCACCCTGTGCTGATCCACCTTTAAAGACAATCCATTTTTTGTGATCTATGTATCTTCAAAAAAAAAAAAAAAGTGAAAATAAATAAATAAAGACAATCCAGCAGCAAAATTTTGTAATGACCATGGTGTGGGCAAATATTTTCTGAATTTCATTTCTGTTTTCAATGGATAATTCATGTGCATGATTCAAAAGTCAAAGCAATGTAACAGGTGGACTTCATGAAGTCTCAGGCCCATCTCCACCCAGCTGCTCTGTTTCTAAGCCCAGCCCTGAGCGCCTCCTGGTTGGGTGATTATAGGGACTGGCTTGCTTGGGACAGTCCCAAGCTGCGCCCATAGTCTTGTATAAATATTGATAGTGAACCCCCCTCAAAAAATAATATGGTTATCCTATCTAAGCACTACCCTTAGTTACTTCTAGCTTTTCTTTATGCAGATGCAAGAAAATAAGACTACATATTCCTATTTCCCCCTCTTTCTTATATATTCCTTTCAGTACCTTGCTTTTCTCCTTAACAACATAGAGTCCTTTTCATAACAGAACATGGAGGCGTTCCTCCTCCTTCTTCTTTTTTTTTAATCCGCAATAGACCACAGTACCTAATGTGTGGATGACGTGGCTTATTTGATCGCAGCCTGCTATTAATGGGCATTTGAATTATTTCCAATTGTTTACTGTTACAAACAATGAGGACATACTGCATTATTTATATGTTCAAAGGTGTGTCTGTACAAAAAAATACTAAGGACTGCTGGGTAAGTAGCAAGTGCAGCTGTATTCTTGATAGACACTGACAAATCCCCCTCCGTGGGGGCTGTGACATTCTGCAACTTTAAAACCAGGGATGAGTGAGTCTATTTTCCTATAACCTTGTTCTCAAATGACTCATGGACAACATGACTTTCCAAAATTAGAACCTGTGACTTTGAGCACACTTGGCTTATCCTTTTCCCAAATCCAGACCTGGCTCCCAGACGTGCTAAAAAAAATGCTGGCATGTTGATATTTTATTCCAATAAGTGATATAATCTGATGAAAAGGTTTCTAAAGCATTCTTTTTTTTTTTTTTTAAAGATTTATTTTATTTATTTCTCTCCCCTTCCCCCCCACCCCAGTTGTCTGTTCTCTGTGTCTATTTGCTGCATGTTCTTCTTTGTCCGCTTCTGTTGTTGTCAGCAGCACGGGAATCTATGTCTCTCTTTGTTGCGTCATCTTGTTGTGTCAGCTCTCCGTGTGTGCAGCACCATTCCTGGGCAGGCCGCACTTTCTTTCGTGCTGGGCGGCTCTCCTTACGGGGTGCACTCCTTATGTGTGGGGCTCCCCTACGCGGGGGACACCCCTGCATGGCAGGGCACTCCTTGCGCGCATCAGCACTGTGCATGGGCCAGCTCCGCACGGGTCAAGGAGGCCTGGGGTTTGAACCGCGGACCTCCCATGTGGTAGACGGGCGCCCTAACCACTGGGCCAAGTCCACTTCCCCTAAAGCATCCTTTGACTCAAATGACTTCACCAATATTAATACCTTTCAATATTTTCCTAACCTTTTAATTTCTCAACCACTTACGGTTTTTCTATTAAATCTCCTAACAAGGTTTGCTAGCCAATATGGTGCTTCTTTTTAGTCCGATGAATAACATAGAGGGCTAAGAACAATGGTAGATTGTTCGTCAGTAAATGTGTTGGGATCGCTGTAATTAGGTATGTGGCCCTGGGCAAGTGCTTACCTGTGATCACACTCTTCAAACCCATCAGGCAAATGAGGTTAGTTGAGTTTGTTGACTGCATCCTGCTCTTAGAATGACCTTGCTAGAATCCAGAAAGTAAGCCTGATGGAAGCCAGAGAGAGAGAGAGACTACATTATTTAACCCATTAGTGAAGAGTTTCTTAGTGTCTCAAACTGTAGTCCCGGGCTCACCTCCACCTGGAGCAGCTTCGGTGCTTGTTCAGAGGGAAGCTTCCCAGGCTGCGCTGTGCCGTCTCCTCGGATGTCACTGTTCGCATCATTATCCCTGCTCCCCATAACCATCGACCAACAGCCATGTTCAGGACGCGAAGCCAAGACCCTGGAGGAACCTCCTACCTCCTTTCATCCTAGTTTTAGGGAGGACTTCTTTCTCCTCCTTCTTTTTAACTGGTGGTTTTAAAGAAGCATTTTATTATGAAACATTCCAAGCACACACAAAAGTGGAAAGAGTGTTGGAGAAGTTGAGAGGTTCAATTATTTGCGCATAGAAAGGCCAGGACTCAGGAATAATTTTTGGGAAGGAAAAATGATTTATTTACAACCAGCCTGGTCGGAGCTTCTCATTCCAAAATCCAAGTCCTGAACAAGACTTTTTAGTTCCTTTTATACAGAGGAAGGGCCAAATGGTTCTTTGTTTCAGTGTTCAATAGGCTAGAATTAGCATATATCTTCCACATCCTAGGTAAGCTTTTAGCATGGACTTCATACATTCTAGATAATCTTCTAGCACATTTGGTTTGCATTTTCCCTGAATATTTAAAGTTTATAGAGTTTGCATTGCTAAACTGTTTCTCCAGGACTGGAGTTGTTGTCATAGTTATCAAGGGCAGGGCTGCAGTTCTTACTGTCCCAAACGGACTGCTCAGAAAACATACCGCTCAGGTTGTCTACAAAAATATGAACAGCCTCCCACCCTACATCAAGCCTACATCAAGAATAGGATAGTGGGAAGTGGACTTGGCCCAGTGGTTAGGGCGTCCGTCTACCACATGGGAGGTCTGCGGTTCAAACCCCGGGCCTCCTTGACCCGTGTGGAGCTGGCCCATGCGCAGTGCTGATGCGCACAAGGAGTGCCGCGCCACACAGGGGTGTCACCCGCGTAGGGGAGCCCCACACGCAAGGAGTGCGCCCTGTAAGGAGAGCCGCCCAGCGCGAAAGAAAGTGCAGCCTGCCCAGGAATGGTGCCGCACACATGGAGAGCTGACACAACAAGATGACACAGCAAAAAGAAACACAGATTCCGGGTGCCGCTGATTAGGATAGAAGCAGTCACAGAGGAGCACACAGCGAATAGACACAGAGAGCAGACAACTGGGGGGAGAGAGAAATAAATTAAAAAATAAATATATACATATATACATATAAAAGAATAGTATAGTAACCCCCCCCCGTACTCATCACCCAAATTCCACAATTACCAACTCACGGACAGTCTTGTTTCATCCACATCTCCACCCTTGGAGATGCCAGACATGGTGTTGTTTCATTTGTGAATGCACTGTAACCTGAATCTAGACTCCGCCCTGCCCCGCTCGCCCTCCCCGCCCCCCCGCCCCCCCCGCCCCCCCCCCCACCATGGGACCCCAGTGGTGGTATTCTGAGCAAAGCTCGAGAGCCCCTGGGGCAGGTGGAGGGAGCCTCTGGGCTGTGTTGTTAGCCAGCCCCGAGGGAGTTGTACTGCAGATTCTAGGGGCCCTCCAGGCCCTAAAGCACAGGCTCTGTCCTATCTCCCCAAGAGGCTGGCCCTGCTGGGCCGAGCCAGGACCAGAGGTGGAGGGCTTTCGTCACTGAGACAGGGGCGCTGGGCTGCAGGGAAGACAACCCTGAGGCCGATACCCTTGTGCAGGTGAATTCTGTTGCAAGCGAAGCACAGGTTGTGTCCAATGTGCTTTGTTATGGCTTAAATAGTTTGCCAGATTTCCCCCATCCTCTGTTAGGTTTGGCTTCTGCATTTCATCAGCATTTTGCCCTCACCTACTCTAGACAAGCACTTAGTTCCAAAAAAAAGTGTTAGCTTCTCTGCCACCCTTACTCTCCTGCCTGAATTGGAAGTTCTTTTCCTACTTTTTAAAGGAAAAGATGGCCATCTGCAATAAACAATTACTGTTTCTTTCAAGATCACTGAAGCACTTCATTAGCCGCCTTATAATATGCGTTTATGGTTTGTAGCCATGATGAGCCATTGTTCGCAATCCTCTAAAACCCATAGCCTTCAAAACCGATGGTGCTTCTGAGCTAACTGTAGCCTTAACTGCATTACCCACCACGCTAAAACCCAAGTACTTTGTCTGAACCAAAGCTGGAGCTGGCTCCCAAGGACATAGCAAGAATAAATTGCAAACCCAGACTGCAGGCACTCCAAAAGAAAACTTATAATCATTTCAAAGTTACAGAGTTTCCTCCTAAATTGGAAGCCAGAGGCTTGAAGAGTGGGTGCTTCAGAGACCTTTGGCCTGGATCAGCAAAGGGCTTCTTACTGCTGAAACTGCTTGCCTTGAAATTGGCAACCTTGCCTTCCGATTTCCACAGATGGTCTTCGCCTCAACAAATTCCTGGAGCAAAGTCTTTCCTCATGGGGTGCACTCTGCCTAAAGGAGAGTGCTTGGACTTTAGCCACCACGGCAGTGGTCTTACGAAACACCGCGGTCTCAGAGCAAGAAGTAGAGCTAGAACCCAAGGCACGCATTTCTCAGCTGGTCCATGCCTTGCTGTGTGGCTGCCGGGTGCCTGGGTTCAAGGACACTTAGAAACCTGTTACACTGACACCAGCAACTGCTCCTGGACAAGAGAACAGCCAGGTTCCGGTTTTTTCCTATCTTTAGTGGCTTGATAAATAGGACCAGCTTGAATAAAACAGTAGAGGGAAACTGGCTGTTTCCCTTGAAGAACCAAACTCAGAGGTTATCATGGAGGTCAGATCTCCATTTGGGATAAAGAGACTGGTCCACATGGTCACAGCTCTTATCCTCAGTCACCATCTACGATATCTCAGGAGAATTCTACGGTGCAAATATTTCCTTATCCAATATTTTAAACAAAAAGGTCTTGATGGAAAAGTGCAATGAGTACAGTTGGAAAGTTAGAAATATGAGGAGAAAATGCTAAATTAATATTGAGGTAGGTGAAAAGGAAGCAGGACCTTTTCATCTAAAAGGCATGTTTCCAGGCATTACTTGCAAAAGGATCAAAATGGAGAACAGACATCTGTGGTGGGTGGGGGAAATGTTGAGGAACAATTAGGAATTTGGTCTAAATTCTCCCCAAACAGCAGAAAGCTCAACTGTAAATTTACAAATTTGCTTATTAAAGAACCATTTCTCCAGTACCTATTGCTTAGCGGCCAGAGGAATAAAGACAACCCTTTCCCCAATGTTGTCTAATTCATCATCTCAAAAATTTTAGAGCAATTTCGTTACTCCAGAGAGAAAGACGCCATACTCCTTAGCATTCCTTTCTCAGCTGTATGTAACCACTAGTCTATTTTCATCTTTATATGTTGATTTCCATTTAATTTTTATATAAATGGAATAATACAATATGTAGTACTCTGGGTCACTTAGTATAATGGTTTTTTTTTCTTCTGATATTAACATTTTGTAGTATTAACCTACATTTATTCAGCTTCAAAGAAAAACAGTCTTAGGTATGTAATTTTACCCATATTCATATGTCACATAATATATTTATATTTCACATAATACATTTTGTTCATACTAGGGCAATCACACAGTATTTGCCCTTTTGTGTCTGGCTTGCTTCACTCAACATAACACCCTTCAGGTTCATCCATGTTGTCATAAGTTTCACGACTTCATTTTTTTTTACCACTGCATAATATTCCATCGTGTGTATAGACCACAATTTGCTTATCCATTCATCAGTTGATGAACATCTGGGTTGCTTCCAACTTATGGCTCTCATGAATAATGACCACTGCCGTGGTGGCTAAAGTCCAAGCACTCTCCTTTAGGCAGAGTGCACCCCATGAGGAAAGACTTTGCTCCAGGAATTTGTTGAGGCAAAGACCATCTGTGGAAATCGGAAGGCAAGGTTGCCAATTTCAAGGCAAGCAGTTTCAGCAGTAAGAAGCCCTTTGCTGATCGAGGCCAAAGGTCATGAACAATGCTGCTGTGAACATCGGTGTGCAGATGTCTATTCATGTCACTGAAAAGAGCCCTTTTTATACTGACCTCCTAACCATGTGCATTAGGGTTCTCCAGAGAAAGAGAACCAATATTTACACACTTAATACTTACATATGTAAGAGTCACATATTTATTATTTGTAAATATTCAGAGTTCATTATAGGAATTGGCTCAAGTGAACGTGGGGTTGGCAAATCCAAATTCCACAGGGCAGCCTGCAAGTTGGAAACGGCAGTGAGGTGGTGACGACTCCCCAGCAGAAGCAGGCTAGTGGAAGGATGACGGAAATCCTTCCTGACTGCTGGAATCCTCGGTTCCGCCTTCCTCTCTCCACCTGCTGGGGTGAGAAAACTCCCATTGTTGCTGAAGGCAGTCTCCTTTGCCCACTGTAGATGTCATCAGCCATAGCTGCAATCAACTGACAAAACACCCTCGCAGGAGCAATCAGTCCTTGCTTGATCAAACCACTGGACATTGTAACCTACCCACACTAGCAACGAAATGAACCATTACACAATGCTAGGCTTATGAGAAGTTCATTGCTCGTCTGGTATATAAGGTCAAGTGGAGGTGTGAAGGGTCAGTTTCACAGAACAGGCCAGATAATTGAAAGAGGATAGGGAGGGTGGGAAAGTAGGGAGGGGAGGAATGATCTGTGAAACCTGATCGGTTTCCCAGCCTTTCTGTCATCTCTTCTAGGTTCTTTTGCCTATGTTTCCATTAATTCCACATAAGAGCCCAGCTCATCCTTGGGCCTTCTCTAGTTTGTTTTCCAGTACTCTTGTATCTAGCTCCTCTATTTAGCTCCTTTTCTTGACTCTCTCAAGCTGCTGACTTCTACTTGGGGGTCTTCTTTCCCCCAAGCCTGATTAGCCACACAAAATGTTTTCATCTGCAATTGGGCCTGGAGTCTCAGGCTGGCTTAGGTTTCCTATAGGCAGTTCAGGGTCTTAGCCTTGCAAATTTAGGATTCACACATCCCAGAGTTAATCTTGTAATCTTACCTGACCATGGTAGCCACTAAAAAAAATATTCCTTGGATATAGTTGGCACCAAAGAAAACCTTCTTGAATGAGTGCCTTAGTGCATGTAAGAACCCCAATACTTCTCTTAAATGAAGCAGAAATGAGATTTGATCATAAAGAACTTTTGAAAGTCCATTTAGTCTAGGCTTCTTGGAACACAGGATCTTCTCAATATATGTTTGTTGAATATATGATTACTTTGATGAATTTGTGAATAAACCATAGGACATGGAAGTCCCTCCTACTACACACATACAGCTCCAGGCTGCATAAACACTTGGTATGGCAGGGTAGGACCTGAGACATTTGGAAGCAGCCCACCCCACTGCTGGATGCTTTTCTTGTTAGTGCCTTCTTTCTTAGGTTGAGCCAAAATGTTCTTCTTGATGACTGTCTGCCTTTTGAGGATGTCTCCTCTTCTACATTAGAGTACTTCAGATACATGGAGACAGTTGTCATGTCATCCCCGTGTCTCCTCTCTTCCAGATCAGATTCTTGCTCTTGACTCAAACCTTACGGTTGCAGAGCCTTCCTTTCCTGGAAGACAATGTCCCTTCAGTATGGGGCACGTAGACTAGAACACAAGTTCAGTGATGAGTTCTGTCAAGCACAGAGCACAATGGTGTATTTATTGCCTATCCTTATGTAAATGTAGTCTGAGATTCTGCTTGTTTCGTTTTTTAACCTCACACCGGTTGTCAACTCTAATCTCTTAAAATCAGCAACAGCTTTTTATCCCTTACTAGAAAAGCAATACAATTGGGACTATAGAAAACTTAGGTAGGAATATAACGAAAATAAAAATCGCTCTGTCTCCTAATTCTGATTTAATCACTAACAGTTGGGTGTGTTTCCATTTTATCTTTTTTCTTCATGCATACATGTATTTTTGTATAGTAGTATCATATAGTGTATACCATTTTGGAACTTTTGGTTTGTTTTGTCTTGGTTTTACTCTGTTCTGAAATGGTTTTCACATAAATTGGCCCCCAACCAAAACTTACTGAATCAGAATCTCCAGAGAAGGGCCCTGGTCATGGAAAGTTTTTCCTTCTTTTTTCTTCTTTTACTTCCCAAGGAAATTATACTAAATTGGAAGGTATGGATTTTTAAAACAATGTTCCACTGTTTATTCTAATGCACAGTGACAGTGGAAAATGATTAATACAATCCTTTGGCCATTTATTAGGTTTTAGTGATCATTTATTTAGCTTGTTTTGTTATTTGGTTTTAATTATTCTTCCCAAACCTGCAGATCTGATAAGTGTGCTTCTTCCATGCTACTCATAAAGTTGACACCTTCCTATGGCCAAGCACAGAGCCCTTATGATGTTCCTCTGATTGACACAGTGATACTAATGAACTCTGAAGGAGTATTCACTCAACCAGCTGTGGACCCACCTGACATCACTCTTAATTAATCTACATTTCACCCCTTCTACGAGGAAATGGGGCATCTCTTCAATATGGCATTTTCAACAGAAAAAGCATTAGTTTGATATGACTTTCCTTAAACTTGTGGGAATAAGTTAGAACTTCATATCTCTTTACCTCTTCCTTCATCTATGTTTCTTAGGTTCAAGGTGAAAGGTCTCCAGCTTTGCAGAACTTCTAACGATAAATATTCAATAGAAAAGAACACTGGGCTAAAAGTTAGTACAAAGTCCTGCCTGGTCCTCAGTCTTCATCCTTTTGCCTACACCCTCCCTTTTAAACATCCCGACCTGCAGATTCAAACCCAGCCTGACTTCTGCGACCACTCCTGACCACAAGCTTCGTGGATTTAACCCAGTACTCTGACATCCCTTTCTGGCCCCAGCCTTGTGCTTGGCTGCTTTACTGCCCCAAACGAATCCCCATCTTTGGTCTGCTCATTGGGTTCCTGCCCTATTTCTTGAACTTGAATATCCATTTTTTGTCTCTTGAGAACCACTTCAATCCTGATGGATTGACTTTCTGAGGTCAGGACTCTTCCTGAGAATGGATCTAATGGGGAGAACCAGGGCACCAAACACCTGCCTGCAAGATCTCCCAATGCCCCTGTCCCCAGCTTTTCCTCTGGACTCTATCTACTTGCGTACCTCCTCTCTTTCTGTAACCACTATGTTTAGAGACCACTTTCTTTTGACAAAGTTCTCTCCATGTGCTTTCCAGGGCCTGTCCCATCTAACTGGGTACTGCTAGTTCCAGGTTCTGAGCATCGTGTTCTGTCCTATGAGAGATAGCCATCATGCTTAACCAGGTGCCAAAATAGGAGGGTGCAAAGAGCTGGTTCTAATCCTGGTTCTAGTCCAATGGCCCAGTGGACTTGGGCAAGCCACATGACCTCTCTAACCTAGTTTCCCCAGCTTCAGAACAGGTATATGTGTTAAGGTGATTAGATTGGTGGGAGGGTTGCCTAGAGTTATTAGTACATTCATTATCTGTAATTTGCGGTTTCTGTGAACTCCACATTCACACAATTAGTTTACATAATGAATGAGATTTAAGGTCTTTTTTCTCAATACACAAATTTACACACCTTTGTCTGGTGCATGAGTTCTGGTGTGTTTAAACCAAAACAAGGAATGGGAAGCAGATTTGGCTCAACTGATAGAGTGTCCGCCTACCACATGGTAGGTCCAGGGTTCAAACCCAGGGCCTCCTGACCCATGTGGTGAGCTGGCCCACATGCAGTGCTGATGCGTGCAAGGAGTGCTGTGCCACTCAGGGGTGTCCCCTACATAGGCAAGCCTCACGCACAAGGAGTGTGCCCCATAAGGAGAGATAAAAGTGCAGCCTGCCCATGAGCGGCAACACACACACCGAAAGCTGATGCAGCAAGATGACGCAACAAAAAGAGATATAGATTCCCAGTGCCACACACAGCAAATGGACACAGAGAGCAGATAAGTTGGGCGGGCGGGGGGAAGGGGAGAGAAATGAATAAAAATAATAAATATCTTTTTAAAAAATTACAAAAATAAACAAAACAAAACAAGGAGGCTTAGTTGCCACAGCTGTCAGCCAAGGCCTTCCCAAGGGAAATTTAGAACTGGGAGCAAGTTCACAGCTACATGGACTGGGTGTCCTCATTACTCTTTGTCCCTGAGCCAGGAAAAAGGGTCAATTTCAACATAGCATTGCAGGTAGCAAGAATCAATTGATCACAAGATAAAACATACTTGTGCAAATCCCGCTGTGTATACCCATTGCCCACAAATGTATTCACTCAGGTGAAATTAGAAGCAAACCATAGACTGAGTGGAAGGGGGTGGGCTGGCACCAAAGGACAACATATGGCCTGGTGTGGCCTGGGTGAGGGGCTTGGGGGCTGCTGTCCTTGACCCAGCACCCCTCGCATGAGTTAGTAGTAATATTTTGATGATGTTTTTTCATAATCTGTAACAAATGTTTCACAAAATGCAAGGTGTTGGTGGATGGGAATTCTGCACATTATGCATGATTGGTCTGTAAATGCACTTCTCTAATAAAAAAATGTATTAAACCTAAAAAATATATTAAACCTAAAAACTGCCTCTAAATTACCTATTCTGGCACACGCACACACAAATTTGTACTGATTTCATTCCTTACAACTGGATAATTTTATAGATTTCAGTTTATGGACCAAAAGGAAACATAATTTTACATTTGTCAAAACCAACGGGGAAGCAGATGTGGTTCAACTGATAGAGCGTCCGCCTACCATATAGGAGGTCTAGGGTTCAGACCCAGGGCTTCCTGGCCCGTGTGGTGAGCTGGCCCATGAGCAGTGCTGCCACGTGCAAGGAATGCCGTGCCACGCAGGGGTGTCCCCTGCGTTGGGGTGCCCCACGTGCAAGGAGTGTGCCCTACAAGAAGAGCCGCCCTGTGTGAAAAGCACAGCTTGCCCAGGAATGGGCGCCACACACACGGAGAGCTGACGCAGCAAGATGACGCAACAGAAAGAAGCATGGATTCCCGTGCTGCCTGACAAGAATGCAAGCAGACACAGAAGAACACACGGCGAATGAACACAGAGAGCAGAGAATGGGGGTGGGGAGATGGGAGAGAAAACAATTAAAAAAAATAAAGCCAACGCAGTAGGTTTACTTATAAATATGCATTTCTGTTTCTTTGATGAGTTGTATTTATTTGCTCCCTGAATGAGAAAAGTTGAGTTTATTTTTAAAAATAAGCAATGAGATCCTGCCCTTGCCTACCAAGAAGCCTGCGGGGGGCTGGATGGGAGGAGGTCCTGGCGGGGCGGGGCGGGTTTCCACCTGCAGGTGCCCATAGCCCTCGGTCTGCCTGCCCTCGAGGGGCACGGCAAGAAAGAAAGTGTTCTGTTGTTCAAACGGTCTTGCCGGGTAATTTGGACAGGTGTTGTTTCTACTTTACAAATGAGGAAACTACGGCCCAGAGAGGTTAAAGGGCTTGCCCAAGGTCCCATGATTAGGTGTGGTTGGAAACGGAACGCGGTCCCCTGACCGCCTCTCTGTCCTCGTGGGGCCCGTCGCCGTGGCAGCTCTGCTCTGACATGACTTGTCTCCCTCCTCTCTCCCCCCCCCCCCGTCCCTAGAGGACACATTTCCACGCAGTGAGCGTTAGAGCCCACAAGGGACTCCTCTTGATTACCACCCAGCCCCAGGTGAAACTGTGGCCTTGGCCAAGGGGTTCTCCAGGGAAGGAGGTGTGGGACCACAGTGACAGATAGAGCAGGAGGGGGAAGGCGAGAGGTTGTCCCTCTCTGTGCTGCTAGAACTGCCTACGCGGAGGAGAGAATCAGACCTGTCACCTCCAAGTGGAACGTTAGGCGCTCATTCGGATGCCTGGACATGCCCTTCGCAGGGGTCAGTCCCAGTTTTCTTACCCACCGCTCATTGCTGCATGACATAAACAAATCAGTGGATCTCTCTATACCTCTAGGCTTTGGTCTGTAAAATGGGAAAAATAATAAAACTCACTTCTTGGGGTAGTCATGTAGGTGAATTGAGACAATATACATTAAAGTACTTTGTAATAGCAAACTTCTATAGTGATTTCACCATTATTATTATTATTACATAACTGGAGTGCAGAATGCAAAAATAATAGGTGATTCTGGTTCCTCCTCCTAAAGAGATTACAGTCGGAGAGGGATATGTACTATATTCACATGTAAATGCTTTGGAAAACAGCTGTGTTCCCGAGGAACTCTTGTCATCTGAAATTCATCCAATTTTCATATAGTTATAATAAAAAAATGGGTGAGATGATGTTGGCAGAATCCATGAATCTGCAATCATAATAGCACATATGTATATTTTAAACATTTATTTATTTTTCTTCCCCTCCCCCGCACCCTCCTGCCCCTGCCCCGCCCAGCTGATTTTGCTGTCTGTGTCCATTCGCTGTGTGATCTTCTGTATCTGTTTCTCTTTCTGTCTTCTCTTCCCATCTTTCTCCTCTAGGATTCATGGGGATTTGATCCTGGGGACCTCTGATGTGGAGAGAGGTTTCCTGTTAATTGGGCCACCTCAGTTCCTGGTCTCTACTGAGCTTCACCTTGACTCTCCCCTTGGTCTCTTTTTTGTTGTGTCATCCACTTGCTGTGTGCCTCACTTGAGCAGGCACTGGCTTACCGCATGGACACTCGGCTTGCCGCGTGGGCACAGGCTCGCCGTGCAGGCACTGGCTCGCCACGAGGGCACAGGCTCGCCGTGCGGGCAACGGCTCACCATGAGGGCACGGGCTTGCTGTGCGGGCACTAGCTCACCATGAGGGCACAGGCTCACCATGTAGGCACTGGCTCACCATGAGGGCACTGGCTCGCTGCGCGGGCACTAGCTCACCATGAGGGCACAGGCTTGCCGTGCGGGCACTAGCTCACCATGAGGGCACAGGCTCGCCATGTAGGCACTGGCTCACCATGAGGGCACTGGCTCGCTGCGCGGGAACTAGCTCACCATGAGGGCACTGGCTCACCATGAGGGCACTGGCTCGCTGCGCGGGCACTAGCTCACCATGAGGGCACTGGCTCGCTGCGTGGGCACTAGCTCACCATGAGGGCACTGGCTCGCCGTGCAGGCACTGGCTCGCCGCACGGGCACTGGCTTACCGCATGGACACTCGGCTCGCCATGCAGGCACTGGCTCACCATGAGGGCACAGGCTCGCCATGCAGGCACTGGCTCACCATGAGGGCACTGGCTCTCTGCACAGGCACTAGCTCACCATGAGGGCACTGGCTCGCCGTGCAGGCACTGGCTCGCCGCATGGGCACTGGCTTACCGCATGGACACTCGGCTCGCCGTGCAGGCACTAGCTCACCATGAGGGCACTGGCTCGCCGTGCAGGCACTGGCTCGCCGCATGGGCACTGGCTTACCGCATGGACACTCGGCTCGCCGTGCAGGCACTAGCTCACCATGAGGGCACTGGCTCGCCGTGCAGGCACTGGCTCGCCACATGGGCACTGGCTTACTGCATGGACACTCGGCTCGCCATGTGGGCACTGGCTCACCATGAAGGTGCTGGCTCGCTGCGCAGGCACTGTCTCACCGTGAGGGCACTCACACAGGCACAGCACGGGCACTCGGCTCCCGTGGGCACTTGGCCTGCCCTGCAGGCACTTGGCTCTCCGTGTGGGCACTAACGTGGGCACTCAGCTCACCACACGGGCACTGTCTGCCTGTGCAGGCATGCTTTTTCTTCTTCTTTTTCACCAGGAGGCCCCAGGGATGGAACCCAGGTCCTCCCATAAGATAGGCAGAGGTCTTATCACTTGAGCCACACCGATTCCCAATAGCACATATTTTTGCTTTAAGGCTGCTTTAAAAATTTCCCCCCATCACTCTTCCTTTTATTTTGCAGTATTCCTCCTAAATTAACAGCACTGTAGGGTCACAGTCAATGCCTAGCTTTATCTTTCACATCTAAGGTTATTTCATAGCAATTTACAGGACATTTTCAGCACCAGTATGTCATGAAAATTTAGATAGAAAAGATGTTAAATTATTAAAACAGCAAATGTTAAAATAAGAGCACCATAGTCACCAGAATTGCTCACCAAAGCCAGTCCTCGCGGTGCGCAGTGCCGTTTGCTCACTGTGCTGCCCGGGCGGGGGGGATCTGCCCACCACTAACACAGGGCGGCCGCTTTGCCAGGCAAAGTTTAAGTTTCACTCCATCCTCTGGCTTTGTTATGCCATTCTGGGCAAATCATACACATCTGGAGGAACTAACACAATTTCAAATGATGCCCATTCAGTGATATTTTATTACCATTTTTACATATCATTGTTCAAATTCGCATAATTCAAATTTCCGTGACATGTGAGTACATTCCTCAAATGAGGGTCCATTAACAGAGCAAATGGCTCGCAGAGGCCCTGATGAGGGCGGGGCGGGAACGATGTGAGGACAGCTGAAGCCGGGTTGGGGAATCTGGCTAACTGAGGAAAGCTTTCTGAAAGGATGAATATTGACTAAAAATACGTTTTGAATAGAAAATAATTTGGAATGCGTTGAACAGAAAACAGATTCTAATTGCTACAATATGCCAAATCTTTGGCACTGCTGGAAACTGCTCCATTTCAGAATCGATGACCCTGACTGCTGTGCGTTTGAAAGGACCGCGGATCATTTCTGCTTTGAGGGCTCTGCTGTCATCTTCTAGACTTCAGTCCACAGCCTGGAAGCCACCATGGGCGGAGGAGCCCTGGCAAGGAGCTCGGCCTGAAATTCCCACCGTGGGGAGGCCAGAATTCAAACAGCTTTGTTGCCGGATTTCATTTAGGATCTTGACTGTGCTGCAGAAATGAATTTCAAGAGCATACTGGGTGAGTTAGGCCAGCAATTTATTCAGGTAGCGAAGGATGAGAAATGGAGAAAATAACAGATCGGGGGTCCCAGGTAGAGAGGAAGGGGCTGAAAAGGAATAAAGAGGGCTGATTTACAGACTACAATTCCCCAGTATAGATTATAAACGCCCAGGTTTACTTGCGTGGCCACGTGGCAGAGGAGAAACGGCGAGAGCGGCTCACAGAGGGTGGGAACGGGTCCAAAGGGAAGAGAGCAAGGTGCCAGCGCACTCAGGCCCCGCAGTCTGCCTTTTAACTATCAATTATTCCACCCCTTGCTAATGGCAGGGGAGGGTTCCAACTGTTTGCTGTTTTGATTGATTACCCCACCCATCAATCCCCCAGTGAGGCCCCATTGATAAAGTTGCTAGGGAGCATCTGGGGCTTTTCCTTGCTCCCAGAAGAAGTCTTTGCTGTGGATAGCAAAATCCTGGGGGTGGGGTCCTCCAGCAGCCCTCTTGTGGGTTACTGATTTCCACATGGATTCTCTGCCAGGTTCCAGATCTATTAATTCCCTATCTTACTAGCCTGCTTCAGCATACTGATGATGTAATATTTCTCAGTAGCTGAAAGTAATCATTACTATCTTCCTGACAGAAGCTTGACATGGAAGTTCTAGCTTTGGTTGCCAAAGGATACATTAAGTCCTTTTTTTATTTGTTTGAATATAAAAGAGAAAGTTTAGGTTGTTTAGCAGAACACAAAGTATATTTTCATCCTGAATGGGCAACTAGAAATTCTGACTTTAAAAACACAGATAAAATTCCTTCTTTGCTTCAATTAGCACATCCATCAGTTAATCAACAAATATTTATAAAGTTCTTGCAATGGAAACTTTGACTTTTCCCTGTTTAATAACTCCTGGTAAATTGTGTAATACCTTATCAAGGAAAATATTTTTCTCCATCAAATTGCCCCCAAATATGTTTATTTTTCCATTTTGCCTTCGGACTAGCTAAGGTATTTACTCCTCCTCCCAACCCCCAATAGAGAGAGATTATTCAGTCCTATGTCTAAATTCTACAACCTTAGGTCAGGAAAATAAAATTATGTTTCTGTATTATAAAAGACAGACTCATAGGATAAGATCACCCAGCCCAGTGGTACCCAAATTTGGCTGTGCCTCAAAATCACACAGGGAGGGAAGCGGACTTGGCCCAGTGGTTAGGGCGTCTGTCTACCACATGGGAGGTCCCCTGTTCAAACCCCGGGCCTCCTTGACCCGAGTGGAGCTGGCCCATGTGCGGTGCTGATGCGCACAGGGAGTGCCATGCCAGCAGGGGTGTCCCCCTCGTAAGGGAGCCCAATGCGCAAGTAGTGTGCCCCTTAAAGAGAGCCGCCCAGCGCAAAAGAAAGTACAACCTGCCCAGGAATGGCACGGCACACATGGAGAGTTGATGCAGCAAGATGACACAACAAAAAGAAACACAGATTCCCATGCTGCTGACAACAGAAGTGGATAAAGAAGAACACGCAGCAAATGGACACAGAGAACAGACAACTGGGGAAGGGGGGGAGGGGAGAGAAATAAATCAATAAATAATAATAATAATGATAATAAATCACATGGGGAGGGGGAAGGCTCACTTCAGACTTTCCAAAACGGAATCTTCAGGGATTGGGTCCAGAAACCTTCTTAAACCAGCGCTCTGGGTTCTTTTCTTTTTTTTTTTTTTAAAGATTTATTTATTTATTTAATTCCCCCTCTCCCCCGGTTGTCTGTTCTCTGTGTCTATTTGCTGCGTCCTGTTTCTTTGTCCGCTTCTGTTGTCGTCAGCGGCACGGGAAGTGTGTGCGGCACCATTCCTGGGCAGACTGTACCTTCTTTCGTGCTGGGCGGCTCTCCTTACGGGGTGCACTCCTTGCACGTGGGGCTCCCCTATGCGGGGACACCCCTGCATGGCAGGGCATTCCTTGCGCGCATCAGCACTGCACATGGGCCAGCTCCACACGGGTCAAGGAGGCCCGGGGTTTGAACTGCAGACCTCCCATGTGGTAGGTGGACGCCCTAACCACTGGGCCAAGTCCGTTTCCCTGGGTTATTTTCTATGCAACTAACCTACCTTTAGTCCATAGAATTAATTTTATTTGGGAACCCCTGACTTAATTTTACTGGTAAGGGTCAAGCATCTAATGTCAGAGTTGGGCCAAGCGACACCACACCTCCTCCCAACTCACAATTGCTGTAGTTCTACTGAAGCTTCCTCGACATTAGGGGCCTCCAGGATTAAAGTGTTAAATACCTCTCAGGTAAACCCTAAGTGCGCTTTTGGTGCTTCCTATTTTGTTCCTTTTCCTCAGCTCTCCATGCTTTATGAGTATATTGGGTTTCAAATTCCTTAATGGCAAGAACCTGTATTGAAAGTGCCCATTAGTACATAATCCTGTCTTTTTTTTTTTAAAGATTTATTTATTTATTTATTTATTTATTTATTTATTTATTTATTTATTTATTTATTTATTTATTTATTTCTCTCCCCTTCCCCCCCACCCCAGTTGTCTGCTCTCTGTGTCTATTTGCTGCGTCTTCTTCTTTGTCTGCTTCTGTTGTTGTCAGCGGCATGGGAATCTGTGTTTCTTTTTGTTGTGTCATCTTGCTGTGTCAGCTCTCCGTGTGTGCGGCGCCATTCCTGGGCAGGCTGCGCTTTCTTTCACGCTGGGCGGCTCTCCTTATGGGGTGCACTCCTTGCGCGTGGGGCTCCCCTACGCGGGGGACACCCCTGCGTGGCAGGGCACTCCTTGCACGCATCAGCACTGTGCATGGGCCAGCTCCACACGGGTCAAGGAGGCCCGGGGTTTGAACTGCGGACCTCCCATGTGGTAGACGGATGCCCTAACCACTGGGCCAAGTTGGTCGCCCCATAATCCTGTCTTAACCACTGTTAGAAAGAACCACAAAGACCCAGTTCCTTTCCTTTAGGCTATTGACAAATCTATCATTCAGCATTTTCTCCCTATGGTCTTGGCTCTGTGCTAGGTTTCTGGGGATATAAGACTAGCATTAAAGAGAACTTTTTCCAAAGGAACTTGCATCTGATTAAGGAGAGGGGGCTCAAACATACAAAAAAGGTAACTTAGTCAATTTCTGCAATAATAAGTTCTTTCACAGTGTATTAGTGTAGGGAGGTTAACTGGTGTAACACATAAACTCCCAAATGTTTAATATGCACTTCTGATAGATGAGCAGCTTTCCTCCAGGTGGTGATTCAGGCTCCCAGTCTCTCTGCATCTTCCACCTCCATCATCTTCAACATGTGCCTTCCAAGGCCAACATGCTCTTTCCTATCAAGCAGGCAAACAAGGTGTAGTAATGGGGAAATCTTGCCCAGGAGGCGAGTGGTCTTCTTTCTTTCCTTTCACATTCCGTTGCTGAGAATTCTCTCATATGGCCACACCTAACTGCAAAGGAGGCTGGGAAATGCATGCGGCTGCTTACCCAGAAATAAAGAAATGGGTTTGATGACAACTACTTGGTTTTTCCACACAGGATGCCAGTAAAAAAGATAATCTTGAATGTTTTAGTAGTCTCTTCCACCCTGGGCTTCGCCTAAACCCTAAAGGACTCCCCCTGGAGGTCGCTAGGTAAAAGGTAAGACCTGCCATATAGCATGCAAGGGGAGCCAAGCCCCCATTTGAACTGAATGAGAGGGTCATGTGGAGGAGGAGTTGGACCACGCTGGAAATGTTTGTTGGGGTTGAATTGTGGCAGCCTTGACGGTAGGCTAAGGAAAAACTGATAAGACTTCTCACCTGTATTTGAAGTGGGGCAAGGACTCCTTAAGACCTAACTCTAATTTATTGTCTGCTGGGGACAGTTTTGTTCCTAGCATTAATTCCAAGCTTTCTCAGAAGATAGCAACAGTGAATCTTGCAACCCTAATGCAACCTGTTCCCCGCGGTCACCCTGGGACTTTGTGTCCTGTGGACGGTGAGACTACTTCAGGTGAAGCAGTTGTGGCTCAAGCAACTGAGCTCTCACCTACCACGTGGGACGTCTGGGGTCCAGTTTCCAGTGTCTCCTGGAGAAGACAAGCAAGACAGCGAGCTGGCACAACATGCAGGTGCAGTGAGCTAACACAACACGAAGACTCAAAGAGAAAAGACAATGAGAGACACAACAAAGCAGGGAGCTGAGGTGATTCAGGTGATTGGGTGCCTCTCTCCCACATGGGAGGTCCTGGGTTCGGTTCTCAGTGCTTCCTAAAGAGAAGAGGAGCAGACACAGAGAGCACACAGCGAATGGACATTGAGAGCAGACAGCGAGTGCAAAACGAGGGGGGGTGGGTTGGAATAAATAAATAAAAATAAATCTTTAAAAAAAAACAAAACAAAACTACTTTAGGGTCCTCACCTCTTTCTCACTGAAATCAGCTTTAAGGTGGATCTTCTGTTTGGAATTCCTTTTAATCACTAGGAAGTTCCCAGCTTTGTTTCCCACCAAGCTTTGTAACTCTGCAGGACCTCACAGTGGGCATTCTGTACATTGATTTCTCCCCTGGACTTTCTTCTTCTGGCTTTTACTTTCCCTTTTCTCTAATTTTTTCATTAAAATTTTTTTTATTATAGTATACATTTCAGTAAACCAAAAATTAAACATTTAGTCAATCAGACAAAAAATAGAAATGTAAACATTGCTAGGCCATCTTAAAGCCTTTTCTAATAAGGCATAATATACATAAATAAATACATTAAAATAAAATATACTGCTCTTGAATCCAAAGAGAATGTAGCAACTTCCCCAGCCCCCTTGCCCTGTGATATTTTTTAATCTAAAAGAACCAGCAGCTAAACAGAGAATGTCCCCACCCCTGTGGGGACTCATGCCTTGAAGGAGTTCTGCTTTAAGGCCAGGGGAGGACATTAAGCCTTTCCAACCAAATTGTTTATAAAACGAAGAACTAACAAACAAACAAAAAAACCTTTTTGCGGGGTGGGGTAGGGTAGGATTGGCCAGGTAGGAAATAATTTAGAAAACAGATTAAGAACAGGAAGGACTATTTTTAAAAATAGTGTAATAAGATTTTTTTCGGTGCAAGTGTGTGCACACATATGCCTACTGATCAGGTAACAAGATTCCGTCTCTCCCCTTTCCCCCTTCTTTACGTGCATGGATGACAGCCCCTCTCCTGCCTGGCACTAGGTTGGACAGGGAGGTTTTGGAGGATTCTTCTTGGCCTGTCCATGGGTCCCCCACAATCCAAACATGGGTATGGGCAATCACCAAAGGCTGGGTGCAAGACGTTGTGAGAAAGAAGAGCCAGAAATAGCAGCCTTGTACAGCAGGGGAAGCAGAAAGAGATCGAGAGGTGAGGAATATTCTTGTTTGTCTGTTTTTTGTTTATTAATATTATTATTGAAATAATGAAAATGCTGTAATAATGATTGAAGAACGTACAACTATGTGATGACAGCAAATACCATAGGATGAATTGTATGCTTTATAACATGTATCAATAAAATTGATTTGTTTAAAAAAAAGATGATGTGAGAGTCTCTGAAGCTGAATATTTATATATACACATACATATATAATATATATGAATTCACCATTCATGTGCATAAATAGAGTCCTTTTTCTGATTATACAATGATATATGATGACTGTAATTAAAAAAACACTTGGAAAATTTAGGAAACAAATTATTCCTCACCCACCCAGGGGTCATAAACATCTCTTTCATATTTATGTATATTTCAGAAATATATAATTACATGGTTGGGTTTATATCGTATATGTCATTTAGTAGTTTGTGTTTCTGGATTCACCATTATATTATATTTTATCATGAGGGTTTTTTTTCCTACTCACTGAAAAGCCTTGAAAGATATTTTCAGCAAAAGCTGATATAAGTGGGCAGTGATTTTCCCAACCATCTCACATTGTTGACCATTTCAGTCATTTTCAGCTGTAAGAGTCACAGGAAAAGAAGGGTCTCATTTACTCAGGTTGGGTAAGTTGCTGAGCATCTGCAGCACACCTGGAAGGAAGCATAAGCCCCGGTACCACGCTCTGTCTCCCTGCAGGCACTGGTAGGGATGGTTCTGTCTTCAAGTGTGGTGAAGTGGTGGCTGGAGCAGTACGCGTCTGGTTTGATCCCTACTTTAAATCAGCTCTATCTCACTGCCTCTAGATGAGGAGACACTCTCTCGGTGGAGCTAGAGGCCCACCAGTCCATACATTTTCTATCCAGGGGGCTCCCTGTCCTGATTAGCGACAGGCTGGTCCTGGTCTCCACCATTCGTAGACTCTTTGCTCTCAAAGGCGTTTGCGCTGGGAGGGTGAATTACATGGTCACCAGCTGGCAGCTCCGCTGAGTCAGCGGCCATGAGGGCATGTAGGAGATAGCCTGCTCCGCCTCTTCTAGGGTGCAGTCTTCACCAGAGCTTCGGAGGAACGACAGGGCCTTTAGGGTGCTAAAACTCCACCCTAAGGAGATTACGCTTATGGGAACGCACACGGCTTTCCACCTTTCAAGCAAGGACAGCATGTGATAGAAGTGTTTCTATTGAGGTGGAGGGAAATTTGGTTTGGATCTTATATTTTTATGTATATTACAAGGGTTTAAAGTCTATCTCTGACTTCAATAACTCGAGTGTAAATATGCTATCAGTTTTATTTGTAATTTCCTAACACAGCATTTTACACATAACTGATGTTCAATTAATGTCATGGACGATCTTTAAAAGCCTTAATAAAATTTGTGATAATTCTGATGCAGAAAAATTTCCTGCATCAAAAGAAGGGGGCAATTGAACTGGAGTGTTGATCACAGTTACATTTTGAATGCAAGCATTAAAATAGAATACTTTATTTTTCAGCCTCGTAATCAACCTGGTATTCACTTAAAAAAAATAGAAATAGTTCTATTTTCATCTGAAATCAAAGAAAGTAACACCAATAACTACGCTCCCAAAACGCACAGTACACTTTTTGGTTCAACTCTTTCCAGACTTTTTTTTCTGTATACTCTAAATGTGCTCTTCCAAAATAGATGTAGGATGGGCCTTCTCTTCCACAGAGGTAATGAAGCCACACTTTCTTTGCTGCACGTGTCCTCCCTGGACGTCCCTCCACCACTGTGGGCCTTCACCTGGTCCCTGCTGCTGGGTCGGGCTCTGAGCTGTGGTGCCCTGTGCAGGTCAAGGCCACTCTTCAGATGGAAGCTGGGAGGAGGCTCGAGGTCTGGGAGGGGCCCGGGAAAGCCCTCCTCTCCACTGGAGTAGCATGCCAGACTGCCAGCTGAGGGCAATTGTGAAAGGGACTCCCAAGGCAAGAAGGAGAATGGTGAGATTTGTAAAAAGAAATAAAACAGAACGGAGTTTCCACGGCTAAGAGACTTAAAATGGTGTCAAGAGGTCATCCTGAAATCCCAACCAGGTATCACCAACTGCCCAAGTCTGCAAAGCCTCAAGCAGCAGTGCTTCTCCAAACCCTGAGACACCATAAACGAGACAGAGCTCAGTAAACTGGCTAGACTTTTGGACCGCCCACCTTCCTCAATATCCACTAATCACAAACAAACCTATGTAATCTTTGCCTTTAAAAACCATTGCTAGCAAGAGCCAAGATGCGACACAGCTTGGGTTGCTATCAGAATCTGCGCTGCCCAAACTGCAATTCTAAGGCCCCAGATAAACATCTTTGTTGCCTCGCAGTTCGGTTTGTCATTCCTCAGTGGACAGGTTGGACCTGAAGACAGCCCTCCTCGTGGCCCCACAGCACCTACCGCTCCTCGCAGCGGGTTGCCAGGTCACTCCCCCTCCTCCACACCCGACTTTCCCGTCTCGGCTTTGCAGCCAAGTTCCTGACATTCCAATATAGCCCCCACTTCTTTAAGTGTCTGTTCCTACCTTCACCCCCCTCCTCTGAAAAACGTCACGCCTTCCCATGGGAAGCTCGCTCACTCCCGGGCTCTTCCTCCTGAGAGGTTTCGGGGAACGTGTCCAGGGAGGCTTGCTGCTGCTCAGGCTCAAAGGCCCCTTGGGAGAGAGGAAAACCCGGCTCTGGAGTGAGCCCTGAGCGGACGGAATCATCCAGGTGAAGTTTCCTTTTTCAGCACCCTGCCAGGAGGGTTGCAGGCCTGATGGTTACTTTACTCGTAAAACAAACCCCTCTCCTAAAGACAAATTGTGGTATTTTTTCCTGGAGACACAGCGTTCACACCCAAGTTAAGGAATTCCTCAGTTAGTAGAACCCTTGTACTGTTCTTGAAGTCTGGTGGGCCCTTACGACGACGCAGTGGAGAGTTTCCTACCTGCTCTTTCTGAAGCCTGCCGGCTCGTGAAGGGGTCGCTTCTCCTTCAGCCTGCTCTGTGATCCCCTGGAAAGGTCTCAGGATTTCAGACTTTCTTCTGTCCCATAAATCTATAAATGTCTACAAAAAGTGTCTTTATTGGTCAAAGTTGAGACTCAGAAATGCTGATCGGTGGCCTTAGGAGACAGCCCAGGTCACGTGGCATTAAGGCACACTCGGGTGGCTCTCCAGCCATACCTTGACTTAGCAGATGTTCCACAGGAAGGAACTTGGATCCCAGAGCTGGGATCCTGACAGGCAGCTATGTCTGATGGGCTTGGCAGCCCTGACAGATGCAGACACAGACCGTGAAGCCTCCAAAAGACCATCCCCGACATGTGAGGAGGAAGAAGGGTGAATGAGCAAGACTTGGCAGCAGGATGGGCCCAGGCTCTGAATCTCTGTGAGGGTACCCTAGGGGATGTACCCCGACTCAGCCCCGTGGTACGTCCCCAGTGCCCAGCAAGGAGAGAGCCACAGGGTAAACCTTAAAGGACAATTTGCCTGGGAGCTGAAGTCACTATGATAAGGAACCTGCTGAAAGGGCTAGAGCAGAGTACTAGCTAGAGATGGTGGGAAGCCCGCGGTGACGGAGCAGGAGAGAGCAGATAACTCAAGGCCCACCAGAAGTTGTGGCTCTCCGGTTCGGTGCTGCCATGTGAGCTGCTCTACCAGTCAGAAGGCTGCTGGCTCCGTGGGGCCAGCTGAGAGCTGCAGCCAGAGCAGAGGGGTCTGCCTGATTATAACGAAAGGCCCATATCTAGGCTACTTCCATCACCACATACTACCTTGTTCTCCAAGAAGCTGGCCAAAGGAAATTGCTTCTTCCGGTGACTAAATTTTGAACCAGGTAATGCTCGATAAAAATTAAACATCCTTTGCTATCTACCACAACTGCCGCCTCACCCATTCAAACAAATAAAAACAAAACTGAAAACAAAATATGATGAAACTTGGCAATAACAGTAATAAAGCATACTCTGTTACACAGGGAAAGGCCTCCATCTTTCCCTAACCATTTCTAGCACCGAAAATTGCTGCCACCTGAATGCTTCCCTGCACAATTTCAGTCCAAGGTACAATTTATTCTTTGCATTTTCATCATTTGGTTATCGTAGCATCTTTTGTTCATGCTCCTGTGTGGGTTTAAGCAAAAAGCACAAGGGGAAAAATAGTGAATTCTTAAAGGAGAGAAAATATACTGCTCACTCTAAGCACCTCAAGGACAGACTGCCTTCTGTGGACAGACTCTCAATATGGAGCAAGGCATAGAAAGAGCAATCAGGTAAGACAGAAGCCTTACCCCCTCTGCTCCTTTTGGTCTTACCATAATGTCACAAGGCTTGGCTTAGACAGCCCTGTCCCAAAACAGATGAGAAGCAGGATTGACATAGGGAAGGGGTCTCCAGGGATCCAACGCTGCCCATGGGTTGCATGAGGTGAAAGAACATAGAGGACAGGACTTCTTCTGAGAATTTTATTATTAGCCAAATTATAGCTCAACTGGTAGGAGTAGCTGGCACGAGACCACTTAGGATTGCCTAAGCAATAGGCAGTTTCTAGGAACTCCAGGGTAAAGTTACAGGGTTGATTTTTCATATTGCCAGGCCAGTGCAAAAATGAGGCCTGAAGCTGCCCTCCCACTCTTCTCTGATCTCTCAAAATGGATCGACAGCTGGGACCAGGAAGCCGGACAAAGCAGTCATAGGAACACACAATGAATACAGTTGATATAAACTTGTATGACTTTGTACAAACACATCAAGGCCATTTGGCAAGCCATTAAAGACCGCTGGCTTTTATTTGGGCTCAAGAAAAGGCATAACTTTTATGTATGTTTGAGTTTTGCATCTCCCATGATGACTGCACAGCCAGGCACTGGTGTCACTGTGAAGTTGCCCAGATGTCTTTAAAATGTTTTTATTCTTTCTGGTGAAGGTAGGGACTCTGTTACGGTAACAGATGAAGTGTCAAGTGGCAGGTCCAGGGGCATCCTCGAGAAGTGAACAATGACATTTCATGGACTAAAATACCACTGGCTGTAGAACTTTTATTCATTCATTCATTCCTTGTTTCATTAAATATATACATGTATTTATTTGTATAGATGTAGATAGATGATAGAGAGATGATTAGATAGATAGATAGATAGATAGATAGATAGATAGATAGATAGATAGATAGATAGATAGATAGATAGACAGGGTTCTCCAGAGAACTAGAACCTAAAGGATATATATTAATAGATTTATTACAGGAATTGGCTCACATGATGTGGAGATTAGCCAGTCCAAATCTCATAAGGCAGGCTGCAAGTTGCAAACTCTGATGAAGGTGACAAATTTCCCAAGAGAAGTTGGCTGGCTGAAGTGGAGAGAGAACTTTTCCACTGAATTCAGTTCTCCCTTTAAGGTCTCCAACTGATTGGATGTGGAGACTTCTCATTGCTGAAGGCAGTCTCCTTTGTTGATTGTATATAAAATCAGTCATGGGTGAAATGAACTTACTAATGACTTAAATCCATCTATAAAATGCCCTCATAGTATTAGGCTAGTGCTTGCTTGACCAAACAACTGGACACCATAACCTAGACAAGTTGACAAATGAAATTATTTCTCAGACAGATAGCTAGATGATAGATGGATATAGCACCACGGTGCAAGGCACACAAAGGTGGTTTTTCTGCCCTGAGTATCTTAAAATTTACTTGGGACCACAAGACTTTAAACAGATAGATACAAGAAAGCTGGATTACAGGTGTGTTTGAGGCACATTGTTTGCTCTTTGGTCTGAGGATGGATTTAGGTTTTGCTAAACTCTCTTCCTGTGAAGTTTTAGGAGAGATTGAGGGAAGAGCAACTGCCATAGGGAATGGATATTTGGGAGAAGAGATATGTGTAAAGAGAATTTTCAAGGAATTTTCTTTGCTTTGTGGTATAATGCCCTCTTCCATATATCCAAGATGTTTTTCACTTAAAATCCATATATATTATGCTGTAACTATACAGTGGAGAAATTTTAACAGAGGAGATAGGGACTACCTCTGCCTTGGGCAGTCAGGAAATAGTTTACTCAAGAAACAGCAACAGAATTGCACAGTATTACATTTTGTTTGACTTCATCTATGCAAAATGTAAATACAAATATATTCTAGAGATGGAGACAGATCAGCAGTTATGTATGGTAGGAGAAGGATAGAGATTTTGAGAGGTGACTATTAAGGGTAGAATTCTTTTTTTGTTTATTTTTCCTTTTTTTCTTGGAGTAATGAAAATGCTCTAGATCTTTTTTTTTTTGAGATACTGGGGCCAGGGATTAAACCTGGGGCTTTGTAAATGGGAAGCTGGAGCTCAACCACTGAGCCACATTGGCTCCCCGGAGTTGGGTTTTCCATTTGTTTGTTTATTGTTTGTTTTTGTTTTTAGGAGGCACTAGAAACTGCACACAGGACCTCCCATGTGAGAGGCAAATGCTCAACCACTTGAGCCACATCTGCTTCCCTCTAATATAGATTGAAGTGATGAGTGCTCAACTCTATGATTATACCAAATGCCATTGAATGCACACTTCACGGATTGTCTGGTTTATGACTCTGTTTCAATATAATTGATTTTTTTAAAAAGAAGCAGCAGTCAGAAGTGATCTTGAAGGATGGGTGGGAAGACAGAGAAAGATGGGTAAGATAGTGGGTCTAAAAGCAAATAATAAATAAATAATTAAAAAAAAAAAAAAGAAACAACAACAACAAAAAAATAAATAAATAAAATAAAAGCAATTCCAGGACAGCTGCTAGTGATTACATTTTCATTAGTCTAAGGTAAATGAGAACAATAAGGAAAAGTAGTAAGTTTTTCAAAATCTTAAATTTACTCAATTTAAAAGAACTTTGGTTTGAGAGATGAGGTATGTTCTATCTTTGGCATATTGTAGTTTTTCTTTCTCTAATGAGATCAGTGTGGTGATAGATACTATTATAATTCATATTCTCTTTTACTAGAATATATATACATAAAACCATATGCACATGTATATATGTGTATATATACACATACACATAAAACCAACATCTCAAGAAAGCAACTGGTCTTTTTAATGCAAAGGTCTGAGAACCGTGGGTAGCACGTTCTAGGCTGCAGGAATGGTTGGAGTAAAGGCATGTCTGGGACAGGGCAAGGTGTATGTGGAGATGGGAGACATCCAGTGTGCCAGTGGGTGTGACGTCAGCCTGGCCTGGTTATGGTGCCCACTTGTTTGGTCAAGCAAGCACTGGCCGGACTGTTACTATGAGGATATTGTATGCATTGTTTTTTTGAGGTACCAGGGGTTGGGGATTGAACCTGGGACTTGCATGTGGGAAGCTGGTACTCAACCACTGAGCCATATTGGCTTCCCTGAGTTGGTCTTTTTCTTTGTTTGTTTTGCTTGTTGTTTGCTTCTGTTTTTTTCTCAGGAGGTACCAGGAACCAAACCTGGGACCTCCCATGTGGGAGACAGGCACTCAGCCACTTGAGCCACATCTGCTCCCCTTTTGTGTACATTTAAATCGTCACTAAATTGTTCCCATCTATGGCTACTACATCTGCAATCAACTGCAGAGACTGTCTTCAGCAATGAGAGACATCTCAACCTTTCAGTTGAAGGCCTTAAAAGGAGAAGTAATGATTTCAGCAGTCAGAAAAGAGAATTTCCATTTCTACTGAAGTAGCTTGTCCTGGGGAATTCATTAAAAACTGTCATCAGAGTTCCTGTCTTATAGCCTGCCCTCCAGGATTTGGACTTGCCTTTCCCCACAAGTCACACAAGACAATTCTTATAAAAATTTCATAATGTTTATATTAACTCTCCTTTTAGTTCTGTCTCCTTGACTGTGATGGTCAGGCTATTGTGTCAACTTGGCCAGGTATAAACGTGCCCAGTTGTTTGGCCAAGCAAGCACTGAGCTAACTGTAATACAAGGGCATTTATGGACTTTAGTCACCAATGACTTTACTGCAGTGGTAAATCATAGATAGCTGGTTATAATTAAATCAATCAGGGAGATTGCCGTCAGCAATGAGTGCTGCTTAACCCAATCAGTTGAATGCCTTAAAAGGGGAAGTGATTCCAGCATTGAGAGAGAATTTCCCAGCTTGTCTTTGGACAGCCAGCATCTCCCAGAACTCGTCCAGAACCTTTCATTGGACTTTCATCAGAGCCCCTGGTTGCAGCCTGCCTGCAGAACCTGGGCTGTGCATCCCCATGGCTGCGTGAGAAACTTTTATAGAACTGCATACTATTGACAGATATCTCTTTTGATTCTGTTTTTCTAGAGAACCCTGACTAATACACAGACTAATACATTTTGGTACCAGGAGTGGTTCCTTTTTTTTTTTTTTAAGATTTATTTTATTTTTTTATTCCCTCCCCCTGCCCCTTGCTGCTTGCACTTGCTGTCTGCTCTCTGTCCATTTTCTGCATGTTCTTCTGTGTCTGTTTGTCTTCTCTTTAGGAGGCATCGGGAACGGATTCTAAGACCTAGTACGTGGGAGAGAGGTACTCAATTGCTATAGCCACCACAGCTGACTGGCTTGTTGTGTCTCTCATTATCGTTCCTCTGTGTCTCTTTTCTGTTGTGTCATCTTGTTCCATCAGCTCGCCACACAGGCCAGCTCTCCGTGAGGGCCAGCTCACCATGTGAGGCCTCCCAGGACCTCCCAGATTGTAGACAGGAGCCTAGTCGCTGAGCCTCATCTACTTCTCCAGGAGTGGTTCTCGAGAAACAGAATATTAAGGATAAAATTTCTAAATTAGTTCTCCAATTAGATTCAAAGCCACTAATGACTATATTTCCAACAATCAAGGTTGCACTGATAGTCCATGGCATAAGCTGTCAATAGAGATATGCAAAATATCACTACTGGATACAGTTACTCAAATATTTATAACAGGCAAGGCTCTGGGTGAGAGTATTTTTGATATCTTAACAGAGTTTTGTAGAATTAAAAGGTATAATGATATAGGCTGGTTTTTCCTAAATACATGGGACACAGTTATAAAGCAAGGGATGAGCTCAAGGCTGCAAATTCCCATTTTAAGTGCTGCATGTAGCAGTTTGATATGGTTATGAATTCCAAAAATAGATATTGGATTATGTTTGTAATCTGGTCTGTACCTGGGCATGATTAAGTTGTGATTAGGGCTTTGATTGGGCCACATCATTAGGGCACTGAGTCCCCTCCCCTTGGTGGGTGGGGACTCACAGATAAAAGACATGGCAAAGGACAGAGTTGAGGGTTTTCTGATGTTGGAGTTTGATGCTGAAGTCTTAAGCTGGAGCCCCAGGAAGTCAGCACACAGAGAAAAGAGAAGCCAGCTCCAGGAAGAGAGGACCTGAGCCAGGAAAAGAACACAGAGGAATAGAGATGTCTCCTTAGACATGGCAGGAACCCCAGGGAGAGAGACAGAGCCAGTCAGCTGATAGTATACAGCTGACCCTCTGGAGAGAGGCAAAGTCTAGAGAGCCTCATAGTCTATAGCTTACCTTGTGGAGAAAATAGAGGAGCCAAGCCCAGAGGAACCTAAGAAGCCTGAATCCTCACAGATGTCGGCAGCCATCTTGCTCCAACATGTGAAAATAGACTTTGGTGAGGGAAGCAACTTATGCTTTATGACCTGGTATCTAGTTCCTACCCCAAATAAATACCCTTTATAAAAACCAACCGATTTCTGGTATTTTGCATCAGCACCCCTTTGGCTGACTAATACAATACATGAAGGACATGAAAGTCTCCATGCATGCCCTGAAAGAAAATCTTATTTTGCATAGCTGCAGCCTTGAGATTTCTGAAAACCAGACAAGAGTCTAATTGTATGAGTGGCAAAATTACAACATAAATTAAATTCCCAAACTTGAAAGATGTCTGCTATTAAAGTGAAGGCATTGATTGGAAAGGAATGGGTTCCTGAAAATTGGAATAGGGACATATGAGTTGATAATGATAGTGATGGGGACACTGAAAGCCTAAATTCTGCTGAGTCTTTGCCAGATAAACCTGCAGTGGTCTGCCCAGAGGGACCAGCTGCCAGTTTTCCTCAGCCTCCAGTCTTCCCTGAGGAATCTGACATACAATCTCCACCTGAAGAGATTAATCCTTCCATGCCTGATAAACCTGTAACCACTTCCCCTGAGCAAACAGCTCACTCTTCTGTCTGAACAGATTAATCTGGTTTCATCGGACTAACCTGCAATGAAGTGCCCTGAGGTAGCTGGCTTACAAGACACTCTAATTCTTCTCAGGAACAACCCCCATCACCCCTCTTTTCTTCCAGACTCATAAACAGACTGAAGTCCCAACAGGCCTCAAAAGGTGAGGTACAAAGTACCTATGAGGAGGTGTGCTATACTCCAAAAGAACTGGATGATTTTTTCCAATTTATGTAGACAGAAATCAGGGGAATATGTATAGGAATGGATATTTTTAGTGTGGGATAAATGTGGAAGGAACAGAAAATTAGATTAGGCTGATTTTTTTCTATGTGCCCACTTAGCAGACAGTCTGGATTCAATATTGTAGCTTGAAGGGTTTGTAGGGGCTCTAACAGTTTGTTCCAGGAGTTGACTGAACTATGGACCAAAAAGTGGCCTATTTTGCTTGAGGCTGAAATGCCTGAATTGCCCTGGTATAATATAGATGAGGTGATCCAAAGGCTTGAGACGTTGGAATGTTAGAGTGGATTTATCATGTAAGAACTGCTCACCCACCCCTGGAATGTCCAAGGGACACACCTATCCCCAGCGATATGAGGAATAGATTTCATTATCCCTGAAGAGGTCTGTTGTTGCTCTTCTCTGCGGTCAGATATTCCTGTGGGAACTTCTGTCACTGAACTGGGATCCATAAACATAATGGGGATGATCAGATCCTGAGTTGGCAGAAGCCAAGTGGCAACACTTATTTGCCAAAAACATAGTGGGCATGGCTATTATAAAGAAAAGTAGACTCAAAGCAGTAGTTAAAATAGTCTAACTCAAAGAGACCTATGGCATGGGCTAGTAGACTACGAGTTACCTAGAAGTGAAATAGATGGGCATTCTACTAAATCTGTACTTGATCTGTATAAGCAGAAGAATTCTAGGCCAAGTGAATGAAAGTCGAACTTGAACTACAAAAACAGGGACAGTCCCTAACTCAATTCCCAGACTTGAAACAGTTTACAAACTGAAAGGCCCTTGAATGAAGGAAGTCTGGATCCCCTTGGGAAAGGACCCTGCTACACTGCCAAAACTTCATACTGTTCATCTATCTCCCAGCCTTCCTTAAAGTGACCTATGGCCTTTTACCAGAGAAAATGTGCATTGGGGAAAAGGAAATGATCAGGCATTTCAGGGATTATTAGACACTAGCTCAGAAATGACCTTAATTCCAGGAGACCCAAAATATCACTGTGGTCCACCAGAGTAGGAACTTATGAAGGGCAGGTGATCAATGGAGCTGTAGCTCAGTCTGTCTCAAAGTGTCCCTGCACCCATTCTGTGGTTATTTCCCCAGTTCCAGAATGCATAATTGGAACAGACATACTCAGCAACTGGCAGAATCCCCACATTGGTTCCCTGACTTGTAAAATAAGGGTTATTATGGTAGGAAAGGCAAAGCTGAATCCACTAGAACTGACTCTATTGAGCAAAAATAGTAAACCAAAGGCAATACCAGATTCCTGGAGGGAGTGCAGGCATTAATGCTATCATCAAGGACTTGAAGGATGGAGGCATGGTGCTTTCCAACACATCCCTATTCAAATCTCCTATTTAGCCTGCACAGAAAACAGATGGATCTTGGAGGATGGCAGTGAATTATCATAAACTTTAACCAGGTGGTGACCCCAATTATAGCTGCCCTCCTGCTTGCACCACTTCTGTGGACTTATAGAATGCCTTATCCACCATCATGGTATTCCACCAAGCATTCCTTCTGATCAAGGAATCTACTTCATGATGAAGTGCAGTAATAAGCTCATGGAATTCACTGATCTTACCATATTCTCCATCATCCTGAAGCAGCTGGATTGATAGAATGGTGGAATGACCCTTTGAAGACTCAATTACGGTGCCAACTAGGTGACAACACCTTGAAAGTCTGGGGCAATATTCTCCAGAAGGTATCTCTGCTCTAAATCAGTGTCGTTTCCATGGTGCTGTTCCTCCCAGAGCCAGGATTCATGGGTTGAGCATTCACTAGTACCTCTAGTGATCCACTAGAAAAAATTTTGCTCCTTGTTCCTGCACCGTTAAGCACTGCTGGCTTGTTTACAGGTCTTAGTTCCAAAAGGAGAAGTACTCTCACCAGAAGATACAACAATGATTCCATTGAACTGGGTGTTAAGACTGCCCACTGACCACTTTGAGCTCCCCATGCCTTTGAATTAAAAAGCAAAGAAGAGGATTACTGTATTGGCTGGGTGATTGATCCTGATTATCAAGGGGAAATAGTACAGCTAGTACACAATGGAGGTAAATAAGGGCTTGCCTGGAACACAGGAGATCCCCTGACTCTTAGTACTACCATGCCCTGTGACTAAAGTCAATGGAAAACTGCAGCAACCTAAGTTTATAATTGCCCAGAAACTTCAGGAATGTTGGTTTGGTTCACCCCATCAGGCAAAGAACCACTTCCAGCTGAGATGATTGCTGAGGATAAAGGAAATATGGAATGAATAGTGGCAGAAGGTGGTAATAAATACAAGCTACAACCATGTGACCAATTACAGAAATGAGGACTATAATGGTAATGAACAATTACTTCCTTGTTTTGTTATGAGTATGTTGGTACATATACATAAGGCATATATCTTTGTTTTCTTCCCTATTTTATCCCCTTATCATTGGATATAATTTCTAGTAGCTTCAAGTCATAGTATTTAAGTTATGATATCAAATTAAGAGTGATTATTATCCAAGGACTTGCACCCTATTCTGGGGAGTGTATTTCTCAGTTGTATGCAGGACAGTTGAGTATTGTTAGGCAAAAATGTGAATGTTATTGTTTTTATTTAGAAATTAGGTATGGTTTAAGGGGATGTGCATGTGTCTCAAACTGACAAGGGGTGGACTGTGATGGTTAAGTTCTTGTGTCAACTTGGCCTGGTTATGGTGTCCAGTTGTTTGGTCAAGCAAGCACTGGCCTGATTGCTACTGTGGAGATATTGTGTAGATTTAAATCATCAGGAAGTTGATTCCATCTATGGCTAGTTATATCTCCAATCAACTGAGGTGTTTGCCTTCAACCATGAAAGAAGTCTCATCCAATCAGTTGAAGACCTTAACAGGAGAAGTGATGATTTCAGTAGCCAAAAGGTAGTATTTCCATCTCCAGTTCAACCAGCCAGCTTTTCCTGGGAATTCATGGAAAACCTTCATTGGAGTTCCTAGCTTGCCACCTGCCCTAGGGAATTTGGACTTACTTATCCCACAGTCGAATTAGACAATTTTTATAAAAATTTTAATAATATTTACATGTATTTATAATAGTTCCCATCAGCTCTGTCTCCCTAGAGAACTCTAATATAAGGGGTGTGGCAAGAGATGGGGACAGAGCAGTGGCTTAGAGTTAGATGGAGAAGAGTCTTGCATAAGGAGCTCAGACGTCATCCTTTAGGAAGCAGGGGCTAGTAGAGATGTATAAGTTTAGGAGGGTGCTGATTATAATTGTTCTATCAGAAGATTAACTTGGATTTCAGTGAAACAGGCAGATAGGAGAGGAAAGAGATGAGGCAAAAAGACCAGTGTTCTAATATTCCAGGGGTAAGATAAGGGTACTGATCATGACCAGTGTGAGGTAGGAGGAAACTGAGAAAGATGCAGGAAATTACCCTAAAATATTGTAGTATTGGACTCAAAGTTCAGGTGAAGGTGTAATGCTTTAGAGTGCCCTTAACCCACACAAACCACCATTGTATCCAAGGATATTTGAGGCTGTCTCAAAGTTGAATCAGAGTAGTCACACTTATTACATAAGCAGCCCTAGACTCCAAAAATGAATATTTCAGTGAACAAGGCAGACAGGCAGATAGCAGTCTAGTGGTGTGAAGTGTGCCCTTTCTTGTCTACATGATACCACAGAGCTGTGTTAGGGGTTCAACTTTCCTTACTACTGTCCATCTGTAGGATTCATTCCTTTTTTGTCTTCATTGCTGTTTCCACAAGAACTTGGAAGGTGCTGTATTTAGGACTGTTAGATTGTTTCTTAGATTTCTAACTTTTTGGTGACTTGTTTTGAAAGTCATTTTTTTGGGGGTCTATTCTGAACCCTACAACCACCTTTGCAGGCTAACATAAAAAATGTATATGCAATATTTGGAAAATATGCATACACTTATGATTTTTTTAAATGCACACTTGAGTAAACTTGTATAAAATCTGAGAAATGAATGAGAAAGCAGGGGGACAGGATATTATAGCTGTTTAGAGCAGGGATGTCAGGGACCATGGAGGCTCCATTCAGCTATTCCTGAGCACATTCAGACATCTCCACTGACTAGAGGAAGGATCTGGTTTATCCCTTGGGACCACTGAGAAGGCCGATGACTGTGTGAAGGAGAGCCAGGGCACACATCCTCCTTCCTTATAGTGGAATGAGAGAGGCTAGAGCTCCAGAGGCAAAGCTTATGAGAACAATACCTCTATACCCAGTTCATGCCTGCATGAATCCTGATCCTTCAAGGTCACCTAGTAATGTCTTTCATGTTATAAATGAGGAAACAGGGAAACGGACTTGGCCCAGTGGTTAGGGCGTCCGTCTACCACATGGGAGGTCTGCGGTTCAAACCCTGGGCCCCCTTGACCCGTGTGGAGCTGGCCCACATGCAGTGCTGATGTGCATAAGGAGTGCCCTGCCATGCAGGGGTGCCCCTGCGTAGGGGAGCCCCACGCACAAGGAGTGCACCCCGAAAGGAGAGCAGCCCAGCACAAAAGAAAGTGCAGCCTGACCAGGAATGGCGCCGCACACATGGAGAGCTGACACAACAAGATGATGCAACAAAAAGAAACACAGATTCCTGTGCTGCTGACAGCACAGAAGCTGACAAAAAGAAGAACATGCAGCAAATGGACACAGAGAACAGACAACTGGTGGGGGGAAGGGGGAGAAATAAATAAAAAATAAATAAATCTTTAAATAAATAAATAGATGAGGCAACAAAGACCCAGAAAGGCCAAACTGCTCACCAGTGGCAGTACTTCTGTTGGAAGGCACAAAGATTGCAGGATCTAGAACTTGGGTTCACCATCTGACTGAATGAGTATGCTGTTTTTTATGGTCTTCATTCAGTTTATGTGTAGCAGATAGATAAGGTATGCTTTTAAAATAATGTGATTTACTTTCACAAGATATTTGGCACTTCTCAAACTAAGTGGTACAGTTATTGACTGTTTTGTAATGAATCACCTCAAATTTAACCCCATAAAACAATTACTTCGTTATACTCACAAATTTATACAGGATGTAGAGGATTTCATGTCTGTTCCACAATGACTCAGACAGCTGGGCAGACTCAGATAGCTAGGATCAACTTGAACCGCTGGGCACTCGGATCACCTGGAGGTGCCTTTGTTTACATGTCTGATATCTGGGTAGGGTTGACTCAAAGGCTGGGATCAGCCTGGATTGTTGATCAGTGTGCCTATACTTGATCTCTCCACCTATCTTGGGCTTTCTCACAGCATGAACTGGAGTAGTCATAAGAATATGCCAATGAACAAGGCAGAAACTGCATCATGTTTTATGACCTAGTCTAGGTGATCACAAAGCATAACTTTCACTTTTGCTGTACACTATCAATAAAAGCAGTCACAGAACTGCCCACTTTCAATGGGAGGGGACACAAACAAAAACCCCACCTTTCATGGGAAAAGTGTCAAAGAACTTGCAATCATGATTTAAAAACACCACACCAAGAGAATATTACCCCTTCAAAGTGGATACCAAGTGAATATTGTTTCCCTCAAACTGGTCCCGTAGGGATATCTTTTTTCCTTTATTTTAAAAGGAACTTTAGATTACATAAATGTTACATAAAAAATAAAGAGGATTCCCGTATACCTCACCCCACCTTTTCCCCTACAACACCGTCCTCTACCAACAAGATCTTTCATTAGTGTGGCACATTTGTCACAATTGAGGAACATATACTGAAGCATTGCCACTAAGCATGGTCTATCAGGTACATAATGCGCTACACTTTGTACTGCACAATTGTATAGCTTTTGACAAAATGTATAATGGCTTGTATCTGTCATTGCAATATCATGCAGAATGATTCTGTCTCAAAAATGCCCCATGTTACACCTATTCTTACCTCTCCCTCCCCTCAGAACCTCTGGTAACCACCGTCTTTATATCAGTGTTTCAAGTTCTTCTATTACTAGAATAATAATGTCTACTTTTGTCCATTGTTGCATTCCCCCTTATGTTTGTTCATTCCTCTATCTTGGGGATGGTGATGCCCACTCTGCTTCCAACTGAGAGGGGGCTTAGATCCTGTGGGGCTGATGGATGAATCTTGCTTGTAGTTGCCGATACTCTCTGCCTCTTGGGATGGGTACTGCCCATCATCATCATTTTGTTAGTTGTCCTAGATGAGTCTGATGAATTGGAGTGTAGGTGTTGGCTGCAACTCTGCTAAGACTCAGGGCTCACCTGGCATAGGAACAACCAGAAGATTTAAGTCTCTAAGACATGTATTAAATAGGCATAGTGTTAATTATAGGTTCAAATAAAAAGGGCAGAAGAACCATGTGTAGGAAAATTATAAATGAGTCCCCCAAGGTGGCAGGGACTCAACATCCTACTGACATGGCCCAATCAAAACCCCAGTCATTATTTAATCCAGTAAAAGTGAGACTCCTGAGTCCAATGTAATCTAATATGCCCAGAGGAGCAGACCAGTTTACAAACATAATCCAGTATCTATTTTTGGAATTCATAAATAATGCCAAACTACTAAAAACTCTTGTCAGATATGTGGTTTCCAAATATTTTCTCCCATTCTGTTATTTCTTTTCACTTTTTTGATAATGCCATTTGATGCACAAATGTTTTCCATTTTGATTAAGCCCCATTTACCTATTTTTTCTATGATGGCTTGTGTTTTTGTGTAAATTCTAAGAAAATATTGCCTAATAGAAGGTCCTGAAGATGTTTTCTTCTAGGAATTTTATATTTTTGTTCCATATTTATCCATTTTGAGTTAATTTTAACACATGGCATGAAGGCGGGACCCACTTTCGTTCTTTGCATGTGGATATCCAGTTTCCCCAGCTCCGTTTCTTGAAGAGGCTCCTTTCGTCCCTTGAGTGGGCTTGGTGCCCTAGCGATAAGTCAGTTGGCCATAGATGTGGGGGCTTCTTTTGAACTCTCAGTACAATTCCATGGGTCTATATGTCTGTCCTTTTGCCAGTACCATGCTGTTTTTATTACTGTAGCTTTTTAATAAGTTTTAAGATTGGGAAGTGGGAATCATCCCTCTCAGCACTGCTTTGCTGCATCCCATAAGTTTTGGTCTGCTGTATTTGTGTTTTCATTCTCCTTGAGAAATTGATAATTTTCCTTGAGATTTCTTCTGTGACCCATTGTTTCTTTAAGAGTGGATTGTTTGATTTCCACATACTTGTGAATTTTCAGATTCCCCATCTATTATTGTTTTTAGTTTGATTCCATTGTTTTTTTAAATTTCATTCTCGTTTTTTTTCTCAAAGATTTATTTAATTTATTTCTCTCCCCTTCCTCCCCCCCGGTTGTCTGTTCTCTGTGTCCATTTGCTGCGTGTTCTTTTGTCCGCTTCTGTTGTTGTCAGTGGCACGGGAATCTGTGTTTCTTTTTTGTTGCGTCATCTTGCTGGGTCAGCTCTCCGTGTGTGCGGTGCCATTCCTGGGCAGGCTGCGCTCTCTTTCGTGCTGGGCGGCTCTCCTTACGGGGCACACTCCTTGTGCGTGGGGCTCCCCTATGCAGGGGACACCCCTGCGTGACAAGGCACTCCTTGGGCGCATCAGCACTGCGATGGGCCAGCTCCACATGGGTCAAGGAGGCCCGGGGTTTGAACCGTGGACCTCCCATGTGGTAGACAGATGCCCTAACCACTGGGCCAAGTCCACTTCCCAGTTTGATTCCATTGTGATTGGAGAGAATATATTGTGTGATTTCAACCTTTCAAAATTATTTGAAACATGCTTTGTGACCTCAGATATTGTCTATCCTAGAGAATGATCCATATGCACTTGAGAAAAATGTGCATTCTGCTGTTGTTGCATGAAGTGTTCTATGTATGTCTGTTAGGTCTAGCTGGTTTATAGTATCATTCAAGTTTTCTATTTCCTTATTGATCTGTCTAGATGTTCCATTCATTATTGAAAGTGGTGTATTGACGTCTTCTACTATTAATGTAGAGCCATCTGTTTCTTCCTTCAAATCTGTCAACATTTGCTTCACATATTCTAAGGCTCTGTTGTTAGGTGCACGTATATTTATACTTATTACGACTTCTTGATGAAGTGATTCCTTTATCAGTATTAATAACCTTCTTTGTCCCTCAGAACAGTTCTTGACTTAAAGAGTATTGTATTAGGCAGCCAAAAAGGGTGCTGATGTAAAGTACCATAACTCTGTTGGCTTTTATAAAGGGTATTTATTTGTGATTTACAATCACAAGGCCCTACAGAGTCCAACTCAAGGTACCATAAGAGGTACTTTGGCCACATGTTGAAGCAAGTTGGGTGATGTCTGCGAGGGTTCAGACCCCCTTAAGGCTCCTTGGTCCCAGCTTCTTCTGATCTCAGCAGGAGGCTGACCTAAGGCTCTTCTCTCTCCCTGGGCTCGTTTCTTTCTGGGCTCAGCTGCTCTGTTCTTTCCATTAGGTCAGAGTAGACTATCAGGTTCATCTCTATTTCTGGGGCCTCTGCTGTGTTTAATGAGCTATCTCTATTCCTCTGTGTTCTTCTCCTGTGTGTATGTACTTCTGTGTGAGAGTGTTTTATCAGTTGAAGGGGCTGGGACTCAATGCTGAGTCACACTCTAATGATGTGTTTGAATCAAAGTCCTAATCTTAACATAATATAATCAGATGTCTCAGTTGAATCTCATACAATCAAAGGGTTATCATGCCCAGAGGAACAGACCATTTACAAACATAATCTGTATTTCTTTCTGGAATTCAAAGACAGTTTTGCTGGATATAGAATTCTTGTTTGGCAATTTATTTTTCTTTCAGCACTTTAAAAATGTCATCCCTCCTCCTTCTTGTCTCCATGGCTTCTAATGGAAAAGGGACACTGAACCTGGGACCTGATATGTAGGAAGCCAGCACTCAAACACGGAGTCACATCGGCTTCCATGAGTTGGTTTTTACATTTGTTTTGCTTGTTGTTTGCTTTTCTCAGGAGAACCTGGAAACTGAACCCAGGACCTCCTGGGGAGGTGGGAGGTGGGAACTCAACCACTTGAGCCACATCTGCTCCTGATTCTGAATCTTATTGGCCTCCTTGTACACAAGTTGCTTCTCTCTTGCGGCTTACAAGTTCTTAGTCTTTGGCATTCAACACTTTAATTATAATATGACTTACTGTGTGTCTATTTGGGTTTAGCTTGCTGGGAGTTTGTTGACCATCTTGGATGTGTATATACATGTTTTTCATTAAATCTGGAAGTTTATAGTCATTATTTTAAAAATATGCCATGTCCCTTTCTCTCTTTTTCTTCTTTTAGGACTCCCATAATGCGTATATTGGTATGCTTGATGGTACCCTACAAGTCCCTCAGGTGCTGTTCACTTTTCTTCATTCTTTTTCAAACTGTTCCTAAGACTGATTAATATCAATTGCCTTATCTTCAAGTTCATGGATACTTTTTTCTGCCAATCTTCCTTCTATAGAATTTAAAAATTTCTGTTACTATGGTCTTCAGCCCTAGTATTTCTGATTGGTTCCTTATTACATTTTCAATTTCTTTATTGAAATTCTTTTTTGTTATTTTACTTTACCTACAATGGTTTTTATGGCCCTTTGCATGGGCCATCATTTCTTGTTTTTTTCATTACTTGTCATCTTTTGTTGCATGCTGGGTATTTTAATATGTTATCTCTGGAATTTAGTCACTGAGTCATCTGTTCCTTAACCTTCTATCAGCTTAAGCGTATGAGAGATTTCTTTGAGTGGCAGGAGCTAACGAAAAGAAAAGAAAGGAAAAGAAAAGACAAGACTAGACATTTCGAAGTCTTCGCAGATTGGCTTGCATAATTGTTCTCCTTCAGAGTTTTACCACTGTATTAGTCAGGTTTCTCTAGGGAAACAGAATCAATAAGAGATATATGTCAATAGTATGTGATTTTATCAGTTTCTCACATGATGGTGGGGATGCACAAGTCCAGGTTCTGAAGGCAGACTGCAACCAGGGGCTCCAATGAAAGTCCATTGCATTCTGTAACTGGGAAAATAACCTCAGCCTGAGTCTGGGGACCCATTGGACCAACTGTGAAATGGACCTGACCTAAAATTCCATTAATCACCTGACCTCCATAAGCCTCTATTCTGACTGGTGGATCACAGGGACATTTTGGTTCTCCTGGAATTAATATCATTCTGAACGAGTGTCTATAATCTCTGAAATGTCTGATCATTTCCTTTTCCCCCTTGCACAGTTACAGTGGTAAAAGGCTGCAGATCTCCTTGAGGGAAGGTGGGAGGAAGATTAACAGTGAAAATTTTGGGCAGTTTAACAGGGTCTTTCCCCATGGAGACCTGGCCTCCTCCTCATTCAAGGGGCTCTGGGTCTGTAAACTGTCTCAAGTCTGGGAATTGATTAAGGGGCTGTGATACTCTGTGTCTGTAATTTGAGTTAGGGTTTTGTTCACTTGATCTAGAATTCTTCTGTTTATACTGATCTAGAAGAAATTTAGTAGACTGCCTGTCTATTTCAACTGTAGGTACCCCATTATGTATTAGCCAACCTAATAGCTCTACGCGACTCAGGTTATTTTGAGTGCTTTTTAGAATCTCCCTTTCATTTTGATAGCCACACCCACCTTGACTTTGGTGATTAACTGCCAGTACTTGACTTTCACCAGACCAACATCTGATCATCCACGTAATGTTTAAGGATTTTAATTCTATCACAGCCGTCCCTACAGTAATATCTGAACTACAGTGAAGAGCAACTAAAGAGCTCTTCAGGGAAGATGGAGTTAGTCTCACAAACTTATTCCTCACAGTCCTGGTTCTACTGTATACCAGGGCAAATCAGGCTTCTTAACCTCAGACATGCTAGGCCATCTTTTGGTCCATGTTTCAGTCAGCCACCCAAACAAACTATTAGAGTCCTTTCTACCCCTCAAGCTACAGCAGTGAATTCAGAACTTCTGCTTAGTGGGCCCATATCAATAAATTTAGCCTGATCCATCTTTTTTTTTTTAAGATTTATTTATTTATTTATTTCATTTCCCTTCCCCCAATCCCGCCCCAGTTGTCTCTGTGTCTATTTGCTGCATCTTCTTCTTTGTCCACTTCTGTTGTTGTCAGCAGCATGGGAATCTGTGTCTCTTTTTTGTTGCGTCACCTTGCTGTGTCAGCTCTCCATGTGGGCAGTGCCATTCCTGGGCGGGCTGCACTTTCTTTCGCGCTGGGCGGCTCTCCTTATGGGGTGCACTCCTTGTGCATGGGGTTCCCCTGCGTGGCAAGGCACTCCTTGCACACATCAGCACTGCGTGTGGGCCAGCTCCACACGGGTCAAGGAGGCCCAGGGTTTGAATCGCAGGCCTCCCATGTGGTAGATGGACGCCCTAACCACTGAGCCAAGTCTGCTTCCCTGATCCATCTTTATAGTCCTTCCACCATTATCCCATACCCTTACTATCCATTCCCACACATATTCCCCTGATTTCTGTCTGTAAGTTGGTAAACTCATGCAGTTCTTTCTGAGTACACCTTATGTCCTCATGGGTCACACTTTGTATTTCACCTTTGGCTGCTTGTTGTGATTTTAGTCTAGTAATAGGTCTTGAAGACAAGAGAGGTGGTGGCAGTGGGTAAGGAGAAGGATTATAAATGCCTTGCAAGTTACTGACCTCAGGGCATTCCCTTGCATTTTCTTCTGGTGAGACAGGATTAATCTCTTCAGGCAGGGGTTGAAAGGCAGTTTCCTCAGGGCAGACTGGAGGCTCAGCAGTGCATGCTGGAATTTAGCTGATATGTGTCTCAGGGCTGGAAGTTGTTTCAGACTCCCTGGGGCAGCCTCCCATGAGTCTGGATGATACAAGGTTGATAAGGTTGGTCCGGGCAGTGCAGGCCATCACATGCTCATCTGGTAAAGATCTCAGCAGAATTCAGGGTTCCAGTGTCTCCACCAATATTATCATTATCCCATATGTCTCTATCCCAATTTTCTGGATTCCACTTTTTTCCAATCAATGCCTTCACTTTAACTGCAGAAACATTGTGGGGTTGAGATTTTAGTTTCCTTTTAACTCTGCTACTTGTACAATGAGAGTATGAGTTTGGTTCTCAGATACTTCCAGCTTGTGGCTCAAGAGACAAGATTTTATTTCAGAGCACAGAGAGAAACTTTTGCATCATTCATGCAGTATTTTTTTTTTAATTTCTCCCCCCCTCCCAGTTGTCTGCTCTCTGTGTCCAATTGCTCTGTGTTCTTCTTTTTTTTTTGTCTTTATTCATTTTTTTAGTATTACATTAAAAAAACATGAGGTCCCCACATACCCCTCACCCCCCTTACCCCACTACTCTCCCCATAGCAACATTCTCCTCCATCATCATGAGACATTCATTGCATTTGGTGAATACATCTCTGAGCATCGCTGCACCTCATGGTCCACATCATAGCCCACACTCTCCCATGTTCCATCCAGTGGGCCATGGGAAGACCTACAATGTCCGGCAACTATCCCCACAGCACCACCCAGGACAACTCCAAGTCCCGAAAATGCCTCCACATCTCATCTCTTCCTCCCATTTCCCACACTCAGCAGCCACCATGACCACTTTCTCCACACCAATGCCACATTTTCTTCGATTACTAATCACAATAGTTTGTGAATAGAATATCAGTAAGTCCACTTTAATCCATATTCTATTCCTCCATCCTGTGGACCTTGGAATGGTTGTGTCCATTCCACATCTATGTCAAGAGGGGGCTTAGATTCCACATGGATGCTGGATGCAATCCTTCTGCCTTCAGTTGTAGGCACTCTTGGCTCCATGGTGTGGTGGTTGACCTTCTTCAACTCCATGTTAGCTGAGTGGGGTAAGTCCAATAAACCAGAGTGTAGGAGCTGAAGTCTGTTGAGGCTCAGGGCCTGGCTATCACATGGTCAGTCCAGAGATTCAGATCCCCCGGGTATATATTAAACCCCAGCACCAACTACAATTCTGGTAAAGTAAAAGGAAAGGCTTGTGAAAAGAGATCACATCTGACTCCAGCTCCATCACACAGAAACACAAACTCGAAAGAAGGGCCAACTGACATGGCACTGAACTCCATCTGCCATGACCATAGAACCTGTGGGTCTCTGTGGCCCTCAGGAGAACCAATACCTGGGGTTGCATCTACTTTATCTGTCTCTGGGACTCTGCTCAGGTGTGCATAAGGGCAACCCCTCTGATAACCTTCCGGCTCTTTTTTAGAGACTCATAGCCATATAAACTCATTTGTGCTTTCCATTTCCCCCTTGATTTAGGTCAAAAAGCATTTTTAACTCCTGTTATTATATGTAGACAGAGATATTCTGCTGGTCCGAGTTGAACCTTTTATTCAAGGTCATTTCCTAGTTACATCATCAGCTGGTACTTGGTAATAATCCCTCAGTGCCAGGGAGGCTCATCCCCAGGAGTCATGTCCCATGCTGGGGGGAAGGCAATGAATTTACATGCTGAGTTTGGCTTCGAGACTGGCCACATTTGAGCAACACAGAGGCTCTCAGGAGGTAACTCTTAGGCACACTGCTGCTCTAGGCCTTGTTCTTATTTCAGTGCACAGGCTCACAAGCATAGTCATTATTATCAGGGGCTCATTGTTGGACCTTCACTCTTTTTTGGTCTTTGCCGTTGCACTTGGGGGATTGTTGCTGTCCCCCTGGTTAGGAACTCAGCACTCCCTCAGTTGTCCCTAATTGTTTCCACTATGAAAATATCCAAACATTTCTATGTACCCTGGATATATGTCCTGTAGAACTCCCTGCCAACCACGTGTCCCCTGTCAATAACATCCCACACCAGTATTCCTCTGCTTCCATTGTTGAACCTCTCTGTGATCCAAAACTTCCTGAAAAGTGAAGCCCAATATATTGCCAGGTTCCCTTAATAGAAAAATGGAATATAGCAATTAGTTTAAAGGTTAGATATAGAATACATATTAATTTGGAAAAATTCTACATCCTATCTTTTTATTTTCTTTTTCCTAATTATTAAGCTTATCTTCACAAGAGTTTTAGTTCACAGTAATTCATATATACAATATACAGTACTCCCACAAATCCAACACAAAACCTTTTCCCTTCCACAGCAATAATCTTTTAACACATTCATACCACATTTACTGAAACTGATGTACAGATATTAAGATAATAGCTTTCAAACAAGGTAACACTTGTGTTTACACTGTGGTTTATATTTTAGACTATACAATTTTCTAAATTTTTAGTTATCTTATGCTTTACATTATGATTTACATTTTAGCCTATCAGCGCCTATATATTTTTGGTGTAATTTTATATGTCTTATATTCATCCTTGCGTATTCTTGTGAAACACTTCTATTGCCCACACAGTTACATTGGTTCCATCTTTTCAATATCTATTTCCCCCTCCCCTTAGGGCCCACAGTGACAGTAAATCTTCATTGCTTGAAGAGCCGTGTTCAGAAATACTTGCAACAGTGTTGAGAGCCTCACATGCTCAACTGCCCTAATGCCCTGGGAGCCACCATTTCTCTTGAGAGATACAGTTCCCTCTATTTGATGGCATCAGTCCTCCCCAGGATGTGGGCATACCTTCACTCTCATTATATGGGTCTCTACCCAGCGATATAACTCACTCTGGCAAAATGAGCATTCACATATTCCCTAGGAGTCTGTCCTGCGTTCTTCTGTGACCGTTTCTATCCTTATCAGTGGCACCAGGAATCTGTGTTTCTTTTTGTTGTGTCATCTTGTTGTGTTGTGTCAGCTCTCCATGAGTGTGGCACCATTCTTGGGCAGGCTGCATTTTCTTCCGCACTGGGCAGCTCTCCTTACAGAGTGCACTCCTTGTGCATGGGGCTCCCCTATGCAGGGGACACCCCTGTGTGGCACAACACTCCTTGTGTGCATCAGCACTGCACATGGGCCAGGTCCACATGAGTCACGGAGGCCCGGGGTTTGAACTGTGGACCTCCCATGTGGTAGGCAGATGCCCTTTCCTTAGGGCCAAGTCTGCTTTCCTCATGCAGTATTTAAGTTCCAAATTTGAAGCCTTTAACTCATCTCTTTCTTTTCTAACAGTTTCCAGAGTATCTAGGAGGAGCCAGCCAACATCATTATACCATTTGGCTCTACAAAACTCTGTTAAAGTGTTGAAAACACTCTCACCCAGATCCTTACTTCGTTTAAGCATGGAAGTAGGGAAATCCAGTGATGCTATTTTGCATATCTCGATTGCCAACTCATGCCACTGACTGTTGGCAGCCTCTTCCTTATTGGAAAAGGAGTTGTCAGTACCCCTGAATGCAATTAAAGTAGAGAGACAATTGCAAAACTTCCGGTACTACCTCAGACACCCCATGTTTAAGACTCTGTTCCTCAAGAACCACTCCTGGTACCAAGCTGCATTAGTCAAGGTTCTCTAGGGAAGCAGAATCAACAAGGGATATTTGTCAATTGTAAGAGATTTTCAGAGTCTCTCATGTAGCCATGGGAATGCACAAGTCCAGGTTCCACAGGCAAGCTGCAACCAGGGGTTCCGATGAAAGTCCAACGAAGGATCTTGATGAGTTTTGAGAGATGCTGGCTGTCCAAAGATGAGCTGGAAAATTCTCAATTAATGCTGTAATCACTTCCCCTTTTAAGGCATTCAACTGATTGGATAAAATGTCACTCATTGCTGATGGCAATTTCTGATTGATGTAATCAGCTATCTACAATTTACCACTGCAGTAAAGTCACTGGTGACTATAGTCCATAAATGCCCTTGTATTACAGCTAGCTCAGTCCTTGCTTGACCAGACAACTAGGCACAATCACCTGGCTGAGTTGACACAATAGCCTAACCATCACAACAACGGTAACAGTGGGTCTAAAGAACAGCCTGCAGTAAAAGTGTAGGGTCCTCCTATTCTTTCCTGAGCATGTATCTTTTCCTGGTAACGCAGACATGGCCTTAGGAATTTTCATCTAGGAAATAATCTTTCCTCCTGGAGCTAGGTTGTATGTCTGATAATCTTTGCCCCAGGTAGCTGTGATTTGACAGCTTCTTAAAACCATATTAGCTCCATGTTGGGAAATTTCTGGATTGTTGAGCCTGCAACAAATATCCTGGTTTAGCCCTTTAGGTTGTCACCAGACATACATTTATTCTAGAATATGAATAAGGGTTACTCTGCTCCTTCAGGATCCAGAACCAGTGACCACACTGGAATACAGGGTGGCTCTGCCATACGTGGGGAACAGTGTGGAGTGGAGCCAGCAAGGGTTCTACAAGGTTGTCCCACCTATTAAAAAATAACTTTGTACTTTGAAATATTTTCAAACTTACAGGATTTTACCAAATATAATATATACCCCAATAGAGAGTACTGTAACATATCCCTATTTCCCTAAACCCAGATCCACCAATTTTACATTCTGTCACATTTGCCACATCATTTTATCTATCAATCCATCTATTTTATGAATATATGCTTATAGACGCATACGCAAGCATATTCTTTGAACACTTAACCTAATACTGACATGCATTTTCTTTTTTTTAGGCGGTACTAGGGATTGAATCATGACCTCATACATGTGAAGCAGGTGCTCAACCACTGAGCTAGACAAGCTCCCCTGACATGCATTTTCTAAGAACAGTGATATTCACTTCTATAACTGCCTTAAGTGCAGCTTTCTAGTTCAAGAAATTTAACATTGATATAAAGGTAACAGTGTATATTCCAATTTTTCCTATGTCCCAAAAAATGTCCTACTGTACTTTTTCTCCTCCATTAGTAGATCCTGTCCAGAATCACATATAACATTTAATTGTCATTGACTCTTTTGTTGTTCATTCTTTTTTTTAATTGTGAGAACATGTATTCAACTTAAGCTTTTCCATCTCAGCCACTCTGAAGCATAGCATTCAGTGGAATTTCACTCATATTTGCACTGCTGCAGTCACCTCACAACCTTTCATTACTAAAATGTTCCCATCTCCCAAACAGAAATCCTACACCCATTATGTATTAACTTCCCACTCCCCCACCTCCTCCTCCCCCCTTCCCCTTCCCCTGGTACCCTGTACTCTAATTTTGGTCTCTGTGACCTTATATTCTCTTGGCAGATTGACTTGTGGGAATACTCTCCCTCAGATCTTATCCATACAATGAATTTAGAGAATAGCTCCAGGCCAAAGGGCAGGGACCTCCCAGGTCTTCTGGCTCATGCCCCTTGCCCTGGGCCTGTTTGTCTAGTTCCAGGAATTCCCTCTCCCCCCGTTTCCTCTTGGTGTTTGTCCTGTAGCCAGAAATCCTTTGGCCAGGCAGTCACGTGGTTGCACTCCCCCGGCATCCTGTAGGAGCCCTCTGCGAACAGCCTTCTACATGCAGGGCCAGTTCTGGAGATCACGTCCCTCAAGCCATCACCAGGCGGATCCAGACAGACACACATAACTCAGTATACACACAAGGGTTACTCTGCGCCTTCTATAACAGGACCCCAGATCCTGGGAGGGTGGACTGGCTCCATGCTGAGCCAGTGAGGAGAGGGAGTAGGGCCAGCTGGGGCAACGGGAGATCCTACTGCTTTTTAGTAACCTTTTTCTTCATTTGGCTCTTACCCTATTCTGGAGTCCTTTAACTTTTTCTGGAGTGTTGAGAAAGATGTTTCAGCCAGTCCTTCCTGGTTGCTCAAGCTTGTTGGGGGAGTGCAAAGACCTGAAGTGGTTTGCCATCTTCATCAGGGTGGGGCTCTCACCATCGCCACGTTGCCTTTTTCTTGATTTGATGTTCTCCTAGTTACGACAACCCCTTAACTCTTTTGGAGAGCTGAGAAAGATGGTTCTGCTTGTTTCTGCTTGTTTAAAACTTTAACTGTGGAACGGAATCTTGGAGCTTCTCACTTTGCCATCTTCCTGAAATCAATCTGCTCCAGTGAGTTTTTTGTTTTTTTTCTTTTGTTTTTTTTAAAGATTTGTTTTTTATTTATTTCTCTCCCCTTCCGCCTGGCCCTGGACTGTTTTCTCTTCTCTGTGTTCATTTGCTGTGTGTTCTTCTGTGTCCATTTGCATTCTTGTCAGTGGCACTGGGAATCTGTGTCTCTTTTTTTTGCGTCATCTTGCTGTATCAGCTCTCCGTGTGTGTGGCACCACACCTGGGAAGGCTGCACTTTTATCATGCAGGGCGGCTCTCCTTGTGAGGTGCACTCCTTGCATGTGGGGCTCCCCTATGCAGGGGGCACTTCTGCATGGCATGGCATTCCTTGTGCGCATCAGCACTGCACGTGGGCCAGCTCACCACATGGGTCAGGAGGCCCTGGATTTGAACCTTGGACCTCCTATATGATGGGCGGATGCTTTATCAGTTGAGCCAAATCTGCTTCATTCCTTTCAGGGAACCAGCAAGTTAACTGGACAATAACTAGATTATTTTATGGGTTTTCATCTTGATTCATCCAAATGGTGGAGTTGTGTGATAAGAAAGAAGGAATATATGTTCTTCTACTCACACAAATAACACCAGGTCTCAATTTTGAGTATTATACAGACTTCCTGAACATGGCTTGGGATTTTCTGTTTTAGATGTGAATGTTGCCAAGGAAGGCCAAAACAAAGAAAACAGGTTTCTACAGACCTTGGCTCTGGTGTCCCCGCCTCATGTCTATTTGGAGCCTTGTCCTAAAAGGCTGTTAGGTTACCCAGGCAACCAGCAGTTCTCTGTGAAATATTCTCAGGATTTTCGATGAATATACAGACAACTTTTGTCTGTACCCTATGGTCCCTCTTTTTACATAATTTCAACAATGCTGGTTGAAGAAGTTGATTTCCTCCTCACAAACTATGTGAAACCTGAGTGGCCAGGCCAGTAAGGAGAGCATATGGGGATAGTCATCTTTACGTCCCCACCACTACCCTAAAAGTGATTTTCATCTCAGCTTTTCAATTGGGCCCAAACTATCTCATACCTTATAACTGACTTCTTCTAAGGTTCACCTATGTAAGGTGACTTTTTAGTTTGGGTATCTCTTTAACTAACTGGAACCCTTATCGCTCTCTTAAAAGCATAAAAGCTGTAGAGTAGTTCAACTATTGTTCTGGGTATTAGTCCTAAATGAAATAGTCTTCATAAATAGCAAACAACTTGAAGAATTTGGACATGCACTTTTCTAAGATAGCGATCTGGCCAACTGGTCAATGGGTCTTGACTTGTAGTGGTTCTAGAAAAAGGTGTATCATTGTCATAAGAGCAATGGGCTAAGAATGAGAGTCCAACCATCCCTTACTGCAAGAAATTGTCATCTTAATCTCAAACACATCAACAACATGGGAAGCATAACACTGACTTCACGAGGTTGCTTTCATAGTCCTTTGTAATCTTTGATGCTCTCTACAGTGTTTTTATAAAATTCTAAGATTGCCTATTTTAAGAAATATTTTAAACAAGTTGTGATGGTTAGGTTAATGTGTCAACTTGGCCAGGTAATTGTGCCCAGTTGTTTGGTCAAGCAAGCACTGGGCTAACTGTAATACAAGGACATTTAGTTATCATGTACTTAACTGCATAGATGACTGATTACACCTACAATCGACCAGGGAGAATGCCATCAGCAATGAGTGACATTTTATCTAATTAGTCGAATGCCTTAAAAGGGGAAGTGATTTCAGCATTTAGAGAGAATTTCCCAGCTGGTCTTTGGACAGAAGCATCTCCTGGAAACTCATCAAGGACTTTCACTGGACTTTCACTGGACTTTTCACTGGAGTCCTGCTGTGTGGCCTGCCTGCAGAACCTGGACTTGTGCATCCCCACGATCAAGTGAGAGAATCTTATAAAATTTCATACTATTTACAGATATCTCCTGTTGATTCTGTTCCCTAGAAAACCCTGACTAATACACAAGTTTTCCAAGAAAAACCAAAAACCAATGTCCCAGTAAGTTGTTTGCACAATTCAAGCCTTCAAAAGAACAGGGTGATTGTGATTCTTGTAGGCCTTGAACAACATCAGAATAAGTATGTTTGCTTCTAGAAAATCTCATCTGTAGACACTGATTCATCATAAGAATTACTAGTAACTGAAGTTTATTCATTATATGGAGCAACTCTAAAGCTGACTTAGACTTTATCTGATAATAAGTAAACCAGGTTGCACAAACTATTAGACATTGGATACAGGACACACACAGAGGCAAGGCATTGGTACAAAGCAAACTGTGTGAACAGTCTGATAAGTCAGTTTGTTATCAATCAGGAGAACCCAAGCAATTTTCTTTATTTAAAAAACAAACAAGTCTGTGTATTAAGGTAATAAAACCAGCCTACTTGAATCCCCTGGAGAAATGCAAATACCTCTGTAAGTCGGAAGAATCGTATCTCTGTTCCTTGCATATAAAATTACAGTAATATTTGCTTATTATGCAATTCTTATGTATATTTTTCATGGCAGTCTGATGAAGTGAAAAGTTCATTTGAACTAAGAAGACCCGAGTTCAAGTTTCAGCTCCAGCTTTATCAGTTTGTACTTGGGCAAATCTTTTAACTTTTCAGCGCCTTGGCTCCACTTGTACTTACAAATAGCTTTAATAGTGAAATAGTTAAATAAGAAGATATTTGAAAGGACAGGGCTGGCTAAATATTTTGCAGTGTCCAGCGCAAAATAAAAATACTCAGTCACTTGTTCAATAAATGGGAAAAAAGCTTTTTACTCTCTCCCAAGTTCTTTCACTCGATCTTTCATGTTTTGTTGTGCTTCGTTTCTACTTAATGTCATTCTCCTGCAGGTATGGGGACACACACCGGGCGAGTGCAGACCCTCCCAGGCCCCCAGGGCCCCTGCTGAGACTGTACCAGGAGTGCAGGGCCCCGGTCCACGGTCCATGGGAGAGGGCAGCAGCAGTTGATGGGCAGGGTCCAGGGAGAAAGGAAGCAACAACCCAGCCCCCGGAGTGGGTGAGAGGTGCGACTTGACGCAAGCAGAGGCTCCACGAGCTGGCGCCTGCTTCGTTGTCCCTGTGGACTTCACTGACAAAACAGAAATTCAAAAATAAAATTAAGAACTTCAAAATGGCAACCACAGAGCATGGAAGCCCTAGCATGGGGTCCCCTCCTGAGCGTGGGTCCCTGAGTGACTGTGCTGGTTGCCGGCCCATGGAGCAGGCCCTGGGTGATGTCCTTGTACCACAGTGCGTGGAATTTGGGACACATTCATTAAATGTTAATTCAACTCTCCCATTGCCTAGAGGGGGTTTGTGAAGACTTCAGGAGATAACAGGCATGAAGTGTTCTATGCAAATGGTAAAGTACTCAACAATGTAAAATTTTGCTATTTTTTCTTTCTAATGACCTGAAATGGAGAGCATGCTATTTCCTGTTTGGCAAGGCAATAAAGGTGAAGTTGGCAGTAAGGGAAAGCAGCATTTTTATTTTATAGCTATCTATTGTTTTAAACTGTCCTGTAATGTAGAATAAAGAACACTACTTTTCATCTTTCTCCTTTAGCCTCATGGCTACCAAATGAGAAAAAGGAGGATGTTGAATCAATTATTCAGTCCCTGATAATAGCTCTGGCACCAGAAAGTAGTTTTGTTTTTTAGGAGGTACCAGAGACTGAACCCAGGCACTCAACCACTGAGCTACACCCTCTACCACAAAGTTCTTTTAATTTGAGCATCTAATTGATCAATAAGAATTTTGATTTTGTATATATTCCTTGTAAGGTTAAAAAATCCAAAATAAAATCATAAGCTTAAGGGTCAAAACATCAAAAAGTGTTTGCATAACCAGTACCATTACTTTAGGACCTGCCTTTTCATCCTGCAGGTGCCAGAACGATGTGACTGAAGCTCCTCGAGGAGGAGTTTGTGTCTTATCTACGTTTGTTCCATTACAACAGAGGTCTCCAACCTTGGTGAGAGTAAACCTCGCCCAGAAACCCTGGTGAAATACAGATCCTTGGCCCCACACCCTGGCGCTGCTGCTGCTATGTGAGGCCTGGGGTGAGACCAAGGAATCATCGGGTCTCTAACAACACACACGTGGCTCTGGGTCTGTGATCAGGGTGCATTTTCTGAGGAGCACTGCCTCACGGCCAAGCACAGAGCTTAGGACATCCTTGCCACGTGGTGGACGACTGAGCAGAGAACACCATCTGCGGTCCTGTAACCGTGTTCACGCAATCTCTGAACTGTGTTGGGAGAACTGTCAAGGGGAACCAATGTATAAAGGCTTTTTCTAAAATATCCTGGATACTAAATTGTTACAAAAAAGTAACAAGATAGGGAAAATTGTATTTATCGAACTCTTCTGACAGTCTGTGTTTTCAAGAATTCTTTGCTAATTTGCCTGGGGAGAGAAGGGAAGGCGTAGGGTCCTGCTAAACTATTTTTCGGGGATGATGGGCTCAGTGATTTAAGGCTTCGGTTCAGCAAGTGTAAGTTTGAGCTGAGCTGTTCAGGTATGGGAGGAGAGGCTGGTCGCAGCACCCACCCTGCTCTTCCTCTACCGTTCTCTGCAGCAGTGTGCAGGATTCTGCAGCAGGATTTAGAGAATACAGATTTGAAGGAACATCAAATTATTAGTCTGTAGGTTTACAGAAAAATCATGCAGAAAATACAGAGTTCACAAATACACCCCCATTATTAACACTTTGCATTAGTGTGGTACATTTGCTACAAGTGATGAAAGAATCTGATTATAATTGCAACATTGACTATGGACCATGAGTTACATTAGGGCTCCCTATTTGTATTGTACAGTCCTGTATTTTCTTTAATAATTTTATTTTATTTTAGTAACATCATGGTTTTTATTTTATTTATTTATCCCCCTCCCCCATTGTTTGCACTTCCTGTCTGCTTTCTGTGTTCATTCTCTGTGTGCTCTCTGTGTCTGCTCATCCTCTCTTTGGGAGGCACCAGGAACTGAACCTGGGACATCTCACGTGGGAGAGAGGCCCTCATTTGCTTGAGCCACCTTTGCTCCCTGCTTTTTTGTCTCTCTCACTGTGTTTCCTCATTGTGTCTCCTTGTTGTGTCATCTTGTTGTATCAGCTCACCATGCCAGCCCTTTGTGCCAGTTCACTGTCTTGCTTGTCTTCTCCAGGAGGTACTGGGAACTGAACCCAGGACCTCTCGTGTGGTAGGCAGGAGCTCAATTGCTTGAGCCACATCTGCTTCCCTTGATTTCTTTTTATACAGTAATTATTTTCCATTGCACATCAACTGTAGAATTTAAAAGACTCACTGTGACACATATTTAATTTTTCCTTTCAAAGTAAAACACATTGTATATATGGATTATCTTAAACTTCTGCCATCATTTTCTTTCACAACTACTATGTGGCATCTTTTCTTGATGATTCCAGGGAGGAAAACACAACCATGTTGACAGCTTACAAAAGAGATGATCACTTACTTTAAGAAGGCTCCTAATGCTGCCAAGCAATCTGCTACATATTTTCTAGTCCATTTACTCCCTAATCTCCTTAGGGAAAATGTTTCATTTCCTCTCCTCAGTCCTTATACCTTCAAAACCTTCTCTCCTATCTTCACTCTTAACTGGTGACTTTGCTTCATTTTTCAGTGAGAACATCCATAAGGCTGACCCTGACATCCATCCACCTCCCCACATCAGTGCCCACAGACTCTTAAGTTTCCTTTTGTTACTATCTAAGGCTAACCTTTCTACTTATGTACCAGATCCCTGCTGTAGCTGTTTGATGTAGTTATGAATTCCAAAAATAGATATTGGATTATGTTTGTAATCTGATCCATACCTGGGCATGATTAACTTATGATTAGGGCTTTGATTGGGCCACGTTATTAGGGCATTGAGTCCCCACCCCTTGATATGGCAAAGGACAGAGTTGAGGGCTTTTGATGTTGGAGTTTGATGCTGAAGCCTTAGGCTGGAGCCCCAGGAAGTAAGCTCACAGAGAAAACAGAAGCAAGCCCTGAGAAGAAAGGAACCCTGAACCCAGAGAGAAGCAAGTCCCTGGAAGACAGCAACCCAGAAAGCTGAACCCTTGCAGATGTCTGCAGCCACCTTGCTCCAAAACGTGAAAATAGACTTTGGTGAGGAAAGTAACTTATGCGTATGACCTGGTATCTGTACACTCCTACCCCAAATAAATACCCTTTATAAAAACCAACCAATTTCGGGTATTTTTGCATCAGCACCCTTTTGGCTGACTAATACACCTGCCCTTTTGCTTACTCAAGGATATTGCTTCTGCAATTCTCTCCTACATTTTCAAATTTTCCTTCTCTACTGATCACTCCTTTCAGGGAAAAATATTTCATTATACACAGTACATATATATATATAAGTAATTATATACAGTACTATATATACTGTAATTTCTCCCATCTGAGAAAAAAAACAAACTTGTCTTGACCTCACAACCCTTCCAGCTACTGCTTTACTGCTTTGCTCACTTTCATGGTAAAACTGCCTGAGAGAGCTGTCTATACCTGCGATCTCAAACTCTTCTCCCCCTTATTATATTGAACACATTCCAACAGGCTATTGCTTCACTGCTCTCATGAAGGTCACTGGGAATTCCATGTTGTTGAATCCAATGGCTAATTTTCCAAGTAATTCTTGCCTTATTTGGGATTTCAGGAGCATTTGACATAGTTGCTCTTTCTTCCCTCTCACATACTTTCTTCACGTGGCTTCCCGTTCACCACTCGCTTCTGGCTTTCTTCCTAATGCATCGGCTCCTCCATCTCCATCTCTTTTATGGTTCATCTTCATATCTCAGACCTCTAATCATGGGAAGGCCCAGGGCTTAGTCCAAGGGCCCCTTCTTTTCCTAGCTCTACCCATTCTTGTGATAATCTCATCCAGTCTCTTTATTTAAGTAACATCCAAATCTAAATCTAGCGTAAGACCTCTCCTCTGAATCCAGAAGCTACGTCCAGCTGATCATCTCACATCTCCACTTGGATATCTAATAAGCATCTAAAACCTAACATCTTAAACTGCATTCTGTTCTCCCTCCTCCACTTTGTACTCCTCCCACAATCATCCCCATTTCTATCCATGGCAACTTCATCTTCCTCCTCTTTCTCTCACCATGATATTCAATCTGTCAGCAAATCTATCAGCTCCGTCTTTCAAATGTATCCAGAATTGAACCTTATATCACTATCTCTCCTGCTACCACGCTAGTCCAAGCCAGCATCAAGTCTCACCCATATCTTGCAATATCATCTAACTAGTCTCACCCTTGCCCACTTCAGACTGCCCAACACAGTAGTCAGGGTGATCCTTTCAACAGTTGAGTCTAATTATGTGACATTTGTGCTTAAAACTTCAGCCAGTAAAATCAAAGTTCTTGCAAGAGCTTTACAGTGATAACATTTGGATCTGCCATTATTTCTCCAAGCTCATCTCCAGCTCTCCCTCTTGCCCACTTGTTCAAACTGGCTACTTATGCACCTGCCTTGAGAGTCTCCAGTCTCTGCATTTGCTTGAAAAACCCTTACGATGGATGTCCAAATGGTTTGCTCCCTCTTGAGATCTGTTTAAATGTTACCTTGTCAGAGAGGTCTTTCTTTATCACCGTTAAAAAATGTTACCAGCAGCGGACTTGGCCCAGTGGTTAGGGCGTCCGTCTACCACATGGGAGGTCCGCAGTTCAAACCCTGGGCCTCCTTGACCCGTGTGGAGCTGGCCCATGCGCAGTGCTGATGTGCGCAAGGAGTGCCTGCCACGCAGGGGTGTCCCCTGCATAGGGGAGCCCCACACGCAAGGAGTGCACCCCGTAAGGAGAGCCGCCCAGCGTGAAAGAAAGTGCAGCCTGCCCAAGAATGGCGCCACACACATGGAGAGCTGACATAGCAAGATGATGCAACAAAAAGAAACACAGATTCCCCTGCCGCTGACAACAGAAGCAGACAAAGAAGATTCAGCAAATAGACACAGAACAGACAACCAGGGGTGGGGGGGGAGGTGCGGGGCGGGGGGAGAGAAATAAATAAATAAATAAATAAATAAATAAATAAATAAATAAATAAATAAATCTTTCTTTAAAAAATGTTACCTCTCACTCCTGCTTGTAAAATTAAATATAGCTATAATTGCTGTTTTGTACTTTTAGCTGCTGAAAGAATGATGGGATATGAAAGCTGAAAGAAGCCTTAGGGTTTATGGAATACAATCTCAATCTCTCTCTCTCTTTCTCTCTCTCTTTTAAATCAGGAAACCCAAACATTGGAAAAAAGAGTCCTGTCAAGTTCTTGCCTTCAATAGTGGAAGGTCTGGGGTAAGAAAGCCCCAAATCTGTTACTCCCAATCCAGTGTTCTTTCTTCGCTTTCACAATTATTAAACTCTAAGGAACGATGATGAAAATAATTTTAAACCTCTTACTAAAATTTTTTTTTTTTTTAAAGATTTATTTATTTATTTATTTAATTTCCCCCCCTCCCCTGGTTGTCTGTTCTCTGTGTCTATTTGCTGCGTCTTGTTTCTTTGTCCGCTTCTGTTGTCGTCAGCGGCTCGGGAAGTGTGGGCGGCGCCATTCCTGGGCAGGCTGCTCTTTCTTTTCACGCTGGGCGGCTCTCCTCACGGGCGCACTCCTTGCGCGTGGGGCTCCCCCACGCGGGGGACACCCTTGCGTGGCACGGCACTCCTTGCGCGCATCAGCACTGCGCATGGCCAGCTCCACACGGGTCGAGGAGGCCCGGGGTTTGAACCGCGGACCTCCCATATGGTAGACGGACGCCCTAACCACTGGGCCAAAGTCCGTTTCCCATCTTACTAAAATTTTTGAAAGTAATTATGTCTTCAGCTCAGATGGAAGTTGAAGATGGTGGTTTAATAGCTTCTTTTATTCAGGGGACTTACAGTTTTTTTTTTTTTTTTTTTTTTTTACTCCTCATGAAACAGTGAGATATGATATGTGAAGTGTATAAATAGTTAGCAGATAATATTAGCTATCAAAGTCACAGAATATGTGATACAATGGTAAAACCAAAATTTATGTCTCTGTATACCACATTTATTTTTTCTTTCTTTATTTTAAAGAAACTTTAGATTACATAAATGTTACATAAAAAGAATATAGGGGATTGCCATATGCCCACTCCCTCCCCCTCCCCTACTTTCCCACATTAACAACATCCTTCATTCACATTTCTAGTCACTTGACCTCACAGTCTCTCAAGTCAACAAAACTGAAAATGTTTACCTGAGGGGGATGTTATAAAAATCTGGAGATCAGAAATTTATTACTAAGGCCTATTTTAAGAAACTTAAAAAATTAATTATCAAACAAGAGAGATGATCAATTACCAACTGTCTAAACACAGCTGATGGTTTTGCTCAATTCTTGTTCAGCCTGCAGAGAAATGCCTGCGAAAAGCTGGTCATAGACTGAGCCTGAGCCCTAGATTCTAGACCTTACTGGACCACTAACAAATTTCATGAGCATAAGCCAATCATACAGCCTTTTATTACTTCAATTTCTTAATCTGAAGAAAGGGGTAATAGCACCCATGCTACCCATCTTTTACAAGGATGTGGTTAAGTATGATTAAGCAGTAGGTGTGCAGGAGCTCTGCACCTCCAGGAAGACATGCTACCCAGCGGTCAGACAACAGGAGACCATTTACTTTTCTACTATCCCAGGGGACTATTCCACAGCCTCACCTTTTTTCTCAAAGCCTTAACATCTTGCCTACCCTTACTCTCAACTGCTGATCTTGCTTCATATTTCACTGAGAATATCGAGGTGGTTGGAAAAGAACTTCCACAGATTCAGACACCACAACCTATAGCTCCAGAACTCTATGCTTTTTCTATGGGTGCTCTTTTCTAGAAGCAGGTTCTGGTTTTATTGTGGTTTTTTTCCCCTATTGTTTGCTCATTTTCTATTTTATTTATTTCTTCTCCAAATCTATAATATTTCTTTTTTCTCCTTACTTTGGGTTTATTTACTCTTCTTGTCCAGCTTCTTAAGGTGGGGACTTAAATAAATTTTAGATCTTTCTTCTTTTCAAGTGTAAACATGACTGCTAAAATTTTTCTTCTAGGCACTACATTGGCTGCATCTCACAAATTTTAATATAGAGTGCCTTTTTATTGTTTGGTCCGTAATATTTTAAAAATTTCCTTGTGATTCTTTCTTTGACCCTTGAGTTATTTAGGAATGAGTTTTTTGCTTTCCAAATGTTTAGGGATCTCATACATCTTTTTTGTTATTAACTTCTAATTTAAATCCATTGTGGTCAGAGAATACTCCATAAATTTTCAATCACTTTAAATTTAGATATTTGCTTTATAGTCCAGCATATGGTCTACGTAGTAAAATTCCATGCATACTTGGAAATAATATATATTCTGTTGTTGTTGGGTAGAGTACTGTATAAATGTCAATGACAACTTGATTGATAGTATTTTTCAAGACTTCTATATCCTTGTCGGAGTCGCAGACCTGACGGGTATTGGGAATGAAAGACAAAGAGAAACTGGGATCAGGGGATCTGAGAGCATTGAAGCCTCCAGCTCATCAGACAAGTTTATTAATCTCAGGGGCTTCTTTATATAGCAATCGTGAGAACCAGCAACTATTCTAGCTAACTATTCCCATTACCTCAACCTGTGTAACACAATGGATCAAAATCTACGATTATAATTCAAAGTACAAAATTTCAATGTTCTATTATATTGTTGAGAAAGCATACCCATAAATCTTGTTGCCCAGGTTGTCCTGTTCTACCTAGTCCTCCTTCCACCTGAATGTACATATCTCCTTGCTAGATTTATGACCTGCACGTATAGCTATGGAGACAGCATGACTCAGTGATCAAGGAAGTAACTTGCTTCCATGGAAACAACATGCCTTTGTTTTCCACAGTCCTTACTGATTTTCTTCTTGTTCTAAGGTTACCAAGAGTGTTGAAATTTTTGATGATAACTGAGGACCTGTCTATTTTTCCTTTCAGTTTCCTCAATTTTTTTCTTATATATTTTATCTTTATATATTATATATTCAAAATCATGTTATTACTTTTTATGCATTTACGTTTTAGAACCTGGAAGAAGTAAAAAATGGAGTCACATACCAATAATACAATACAAGGAAACTGGTGTTTATAATTACCCAAAATGTTACTTTTATTGAAGGTTTTTATTTCTTTATGCCACTTCAATCCACTATATAGTTAGTTTCCTTTCCTCTCAGACTGAAGAACTCTTTCTAGCATTGCTTGTAAGGCAGGTGTCACAGTGATGAACTCTCTCATCTTTGATAATCTCTGCCTCATTTTTGAAAGACATTATAGCCAGATATAAAATTATTGGTTGGCAATTGTTTTCATTCAACACTTTAAATATTTTGTTCCACTGTCTTCCTGTCTCCATGGGTTCTGATGTGAAATCATTACTTAATCTCATTGGAAATCTCTTGTACATAACACATTGCCTTTCTTTTGGACTTTTCAGAACTCTTCCAAGTCATTATCATTCAAGAGTTTAATACAACATGACTGGGCTTGGCTCTTTTTGAGTTTATCATATTTGGGATGCTTTGGAACTCTTGAATGTCTATATGATAATCTTTTGTTAAAACTGGGAAGTTTTCTGCAGTAAATCTCTTAATATTCTTTCTGTTGCATAAGTATTTTCTTCATGTATCTTGAAACTCTGTTACTAAGTATGTATACTTCAAAGATTATTTCTTCTTGATTAACTCATTTATTATGAAATAATAAGTTTTTATCCCTGGCAATATTCTTTATCCTGAAGTTTACTTTGTATGATTTTTTATGATTAGCATTTACTTGGTACTTCCTTTTTATTCTTTTACTTTTTTTTTTTTTTAGGTTACCAGGGATTGAACCCAGACCCTATACATGGGAAGCATGAGGGCAACCAAGTGAGCTACACCTGCTCCCCTCCTTTCACTTTTTTTTCAAAGATTTATTTTTTATTTATTTCTCCCCCCCCCCCCCGCCAATTGTCTGCTCTCTGTGTCCATTTGCTGTGTGTTCTTCTGTGTCTGCTTGTATTCTTGTCAGTAGCATGGGAATCTGTGTCTCTTTTTGTTGCTTCATCTTGCTGCATCAGCTCTTTGTGTGTGTGGCACCACTCCTGGGCAGGCTGCACTTTCTTTCGCACTGGGCAGCTCTCCTTACGGGGTGCACTCCTTGCTCATGGGGCTCCCCTATGCGGGGAACAAGCTGCATGGCACGGCACTCCTTGCGTGCATCAGCACTGCATATGGGCCAGCTCCACATGGGTCAAGGAGGTCCTGGGTTTGAACTGTGGACCTCCTATGTGGTAGGCAGATGCTCTATTCATTGAGCCAAGTCTGCTTGCCCCCTCCTTTCACTTTTAACATATTTCTTTATATTTAAAGTACATTTCTTATAGATAACATATAGTTGCATCTTGCTTTTTATCTGTCTTTTTATTGAAGTGCTAAGGCCATTTACATTTAATAAAAATTATCAATATGGTTGAATTGATATTTATTTTCTATTTATTCCCTCTGAACTTAGTTCCTTTTTCTTTTTCTTTTACTTCTTCTGGATTGAGTGGGGTTTTTTGGCATTTTATCTCTTCTATTGACTTTCACTAATACCTCTTTGCTTTATTTTCTTAGTGGTTGTTCAAAGATTTTCAATAATATTGTATAACTTTATGTATAATGTATGAAGTTTATAACACTGTACTTTCATTTCCCCCTTCCTGTTCTTTGGATTATTGTCATATATTTTGTTCCTACATATGTTATAAAGATGTCAACACTGATTTTTTAAATGTATATAGTCAATAATCTTTTAATGGAAGATTTAAAGGTAGGAAAAAAAAGTCTTTTATAGTTACCATTTCTGTCATTCTTTTTCCTTTCCATAGATCCAAGTTTCTATCTAATAGCATTTTCCTTTGGCCTAAAGAACATCTTTTAGTATTTCTTGTAGTATGAGTCTCATAGCAGAAAATTCTCTCAGCTTTTCGCTGAAAAGGTATTAACTTAGCCTTATATTAAAGTAATACTTCCTTTGGATATAGAATTCTAGGTTGACACTTTTTTCCTTTCAGTGTCATGAAGATGCCATTCCATTGTCTTAAATGTTTGCACTGTTTCTTTGAGAAATCTGTGAATTCTTATGTCTATTTCTCTGTAAGCATATGTCTTTTTCTCTGGCTATTTTAATGATTTTCTCATTATAATTTGTTTTCAGAATTTTAATATTATGTGCCTTGGCCTAGTTTTTCTCTCTGTGTTTCAGTTTGGATAGCTTCTATTGCTATGTCTTTAGTTAACTGACTTTTTCTTTTGCAGGTACAGTGTGATCTGCTATTAAGCCTATTCAGAAAATTTTTCATTTTTGATACTGATTTTTCTTTCAGCTCTAAGTTACATTTGGTTCTTTTCAAATATATTTCTCTCTTCCTCATTGTCATTCTTTTTCATCCTTGAGCAATTATAATGGTTTTTTTTAATGTCATTTCTGTCATTTCTGGGTATGATTCTATTGACTTACTTTTCTCCCAGTTATGGGTCTCATTTTTCTACTTCTTTACTTGATTAGAATTTAATTGAATGTTGTTTTTGTTGAGAGTCTGTATTTTGTTATCTTCCTCTATAGAGTGTTTTGAAATTTATTGTAACAGGCAGTTAAGTTAATTTCAGGTCAGCTCAAGCCTTTTGCATCATGATTTTGCTATGGCAAGTCTACAGTAAACTTTACTTCCCTGTCACCTCTCTGGTTCTTGCCATCACCATCTCACTATTATTGCTGTATCATCCCAATTGTCCTGCAGCTGTCCTTGTTCACTGTTAGTCTATTCTCAACACAGTGGCCAGCATGACTCTTTAAACTTGTTGGATCATGTCACTTCTCTGTTCAAAATTCTAAAATGGTTTCCCATTTCACGCAGAGGGAAAGCCAAAGCTCTTCTGGGAGTCTATGATGCCCTAAGCGATCAGTTCTTCATGACCTCCCTGACCTCCCCTGCTATTAATACCATCTTTACTCTTCCTCTAGTCACACTGATCTCCTTGTTATTACCTGAACATAACCCTCTTTGCTAAAATATAAGCTCTACAAGGCAGAGATCTTTGTATATTTTGTTCTCTGTTTCGTCCGAACTTATATAACAGAGACTAGTATAATAGTAGATGCTCAGTATTTGTTGAATTGATGCATGAATGACTAAACACATAGTAACTAAGCATCTCCTGAAAATAGTGTATGAGGGTGAATTTTCTTATCTCTTTGACTCCAAAGCTAGGATAAGTAAAATACAGCGGACAGGCCTGTTTTTGTTAATAAAAAGCTTTATTGTAACACAGTCATGCCCATTTCTTTACATTTTGCCTTGGATATTTTTATGCAGTGCTACTACAGCTTGGTTGAATAGTTACTACATAGATCACACGTTTCACAAGCCTAAGATATTTCCTATCTGGCCACTGATCTAGAGGAGATATACATCCAAAAATGCAGCCACCAGGCCCAAAGGATGAACTACTTCTAGATATGGGTGGGTGAGTCAGTCACTCAGTACCATATAAAGGTGCAACAAATTCACTCTGGAGGAATAGTTCATCTAGAAATCCTCCTCTCCTATGCACAAGTGGAATTTGTAGAAGCTGCAATAAGTAGCCATGTCTGCCTACATACTTCACTAATGGGAAGATGCAGGAAATTTAGGTTGATTATTTTTATTTGAACATAAATTAATCTCTTCAGAGTTGAAAAAATTTCCCCTCACAGCTTATTCCTAGTCATGTTGCCACAAAAGGGTCATTTGTATCATACTCTGACTAAATGATACATTTTCATTTTAGTTTCTTAAAATAGAGTCAGCTTCCATCTGTCTTGAAGACAGGGCTTCTTAGAAGACTGATGGTCTATTGGGTGAGGTAGGGGCTTGCAGGCACTTCTCCAGTCACCTGTGATTGAAAGAGGCAAGGGGTTGGCTGTGAGAAGCCCTCCTGCACCAGCCAATGGTGGTCATGGCCCTGACTGAAGGGTTTCTCTAGGAAGGTGGCCCAGCTCTGAGGATGGCTCCAGGGTGGGAGGCTTCTCTAGATGTGTCCCTGTCTCCCAGTTCCTCCTTGGACCTGCAAGTACCCTGTATAAAAGTGTGGACTATGAAAGCTATGAGAAAGCTAGATTTATAGTCCTGCTAATGATCACACTCAGACCAACCTCCTGGGTCCTGAAGTGTGGAGTTTTACTGCCTTTGCTTCAGTAAAGAAATGGAAATGGTTTCTCCATTTCTCTGGCAGAACTCCCCTTAAGGTGTTTGAGGAAAAGAGAGAGGAATAATATTGAGTAATGTGGAAAAAAAAAAAAAAAAGAAAGTTGGGGAGGATCAGAGTTGCCAAAAGAACAGTGTTTAACCACCACTCTGTTGTTTGTTTGGTTTTAAAAAGAGTAGGTTTAGACAATCAGCAAGATAGTGGCAGATTAAGGAGCTCCTAGAGTCAGCTCCTGCTACAGGGTAATTAGTAATCACCCAGAGCTCTCTGGAGCTAGCTGAAGCACTTGTTTGGGGCTCCAGGAGACCAGAAATCATCCTGCAACATCCTTGAAGGAATGGAAGGAGGAGACTGCCCATCTGCAAAGAAGATTTGTAAGTAGAATGCTCCATGCCATGGCAGCCAGTGCCCATCCTCCACTGGAGGAACAAGCCATTTCAGGAGCTGTTCCATGACTGGAAGTGAAAGCTCCGATTCCCAAAAATGGGAGGAAGAGACAGTTAACACCAACTTCAGCTACTGAGGACTATATTCAGCAGGCTAAAGTTTAGCACTGGGAACAGCAAAAGTTTGAACTTCTCCAAGTCAGAAAGAGGCTGGTAGCCACCATCTTAGCTCTGCACCTGGCATGAGGGGATGTGGGGTGGACCAAAAATCACACTGCTGGTAAGGACCGGCTTCTTTCCATCCAGATCAGATTGCAGCTCTAGCCTAGGCCCCAGCGCCACCTCCAGCAGGGATTAAGCTCAGGGGACCTGTGCCAGCCTCTCTGGGAAAATATAAGCCATGCCATGGAGGCTATCAATCATCATTCTCTGGCAGTTCAAACTGCCCCAGGAGCTATACTGTGAACTGGAATTGGAAGCTCAATTTCCTGAAAATAGGGGAGGAAGAGACAGTTGGCCACAGATTTCAGCTACTGATTAGTAAACTAGGCTGGCAAAAGTATAACCCTAAGAACAGCAGAAAATGAACCTGTCCAAGTCAGAAAGAGGTCAGTGGCTGCAATTTTTAACTCCAACCCCAGCATGAGAGGCAGCCAGGCTGACTGAAAATCACAGTGATGGTAGGGACCAGATTCTTTCACCCAGATCAGTCTGCAGCCCTAGTCTGGGCTTCAGCCCCACCTTTGGAGGCCAGTTGGCCCTACACCAGCCTATCCAGGTAACTGCAGATACCATTGGCTGGCACAGACTGAATAATTGGAAGTCTACCAAGGCAATTATGGTCATCCTCCACCCGCACTGTATAGATTGCTGCCACACCTGCAGCTCCATCCCTGCCCCAGGCAGGGGAGGAAAGGGTGTGAAGTTTCATCAGTCTTTCTGGGCAACTACAGTCTAGGCCTGTATGACTTTGATTATTCCACACAGCTGTGACTCTGTTTCTGACACTACTACAAGAGAAAACTTCCAGCCAAGAATCTTGTATTGGCCAATACTGTCTTTCAAAAATGAGGGTGAGTTTAGAATATTCGCAGATAAATAGAAACTGAGAGAATTTCTAATAAAGAGATCAGATTTTCAGGAACTAGTAAAAGGGTATGCTAGAGCCTGAAAAGAAAAGACAGGAGAGCGAGGCCTGAAAGAGAGTCTAGAAATGAAGATTATATCAATAAAAGTAACTAAAAGTGTCAAAAGAGTGATGAAAATAAAATATGACTGATAAAACCCAAAATATTCAGGAATAAACTTAACCAACAATGTAAAGTACTTGTATTCAGAAAACTATAACTCAATGTCAAAACAAATAAAAAAGAACTAAATATACTCATGAATTGGAAGACTAAATATCATTAAGATGTCAGCTCTACTTAAATTGATATATAGATTCAGTGCAATCCTGATAAAAATTCCACCAGCATTTTTTTTAAAAATTTGAAACATAATTATCAAATTTATTTGGAATGGTAAGGGGTCCTGAATAGGCAGAAACATCTTAAAAAGGAAAACTGAGTCTTAATCTCCAGACTTTAAATCATATTACCTAGGTATAGTGGTAAAAACAGCATGGTACTGGCATAAAGACAGACACATAGACCAAGGCAACCAAATTGATGGTTTAGAAACAGACCCTTATGTGTATGGTCAATTGATTTTTGACTAGCCTGTCAAACCCACAGAGCTTGGGCAGTACAGTCCATTCAGTAAATGGTGCTGAAAGAACTGGATATTCATAGTTGAAAGAAGGAAAGAGGACCCCTATCTCACACCTTATCCAAAAATTAACTCAAAATGGACCAAAAAAACTAAAAATAAAAGCAAGAACCATAAAGCTTCTAGAAGAAAATGTATGGGAAGAAGAGTTGGCCCAATGGATAGGGCATCTGCCTACCACATGTGAGGTCCATGGTTCAAACCCTGGGCCTACTTGACCTGTGTGGAGCTGGCCCATGCGCAGTGCTGATGTGCACAAGGAGTGCTGTGCTATGCAGGGTGTCCCCCACGTAGGGTAGCCCCACGCGCAAGGAGTGCCCCCCATAAGGAGAGCTGCCCAGTGTGAAAGAAAGTGCAGCCTGCCCAAGAATGGTGCTGCACACATGGAAAGCTGACACAACAAGATGATGCAACAAAAAGAAACACAGATTCCTGTGCCTCTGATAAGGATAGAAGAGGTCACAGAAGAACACACAGAGAATGGACACAGAGAGCAGACAACTGCGGGGGCGGGGGAGGAGGGATGGTGAAGGGAAAAAGAAATAAATAATCTTTTAAAAAATGTAGGAAAATATCTTCAAGACCTGGTGGTAGATGGCAGATTCTTAAAGAAGATAAGAGGAGGACTGAGATGGACTACTGATGTTTAATGTATGTAGAAATTTTAATTAGCTTTGCTGTAAAAGTGTGGAAATGTATAGAGTGGATGGTAACACATAGTAACAGCTAGTTTATAAATATGGATGTGGCTGAAAATAGTAGTCCAGGTATGTAAATGCCAATTGACAGAATGTTAGAGAATAATCTAGCAACTGAATAGCACAATACACCCAGAGGTGGATAGGTGGATGAGAATTGTGGTTGATGGTACAGATGCAAGAGTGTCCTTTGTTAGCTAAAGCAAATGTACATCACTATTGCAGGATGGTGGGAATGTGGAGAAGAATGGGAAAAATACAACTGGAGTGACCTATGGACTGGTTAGCAGTGATATGTAATATTCTTGCATCTATGCTAAAGATATACTCTGTTGATAGTGAGGCAGTATGGAAAATATGTGCCAAATGTACACAATGGATGTGGTAACAATCAGAAGATATTATCTTATAATCTGTAACAAATGTTCCACCACAGTGTGTTAATAGAGGGGGTGTTGTTTGAGAATTCTGCACGTGTGCGTGATTGTTTTGTAAGTTTACAACTTCTGCCATAAAAATATATTTAAAAAATAATAATAGGGTGGGTTGGAGGAAAACTACACCAAATGTAAGATAAGGACTATATTTAGTAGTAAGATTTCATTCTTTCACAATTTTTAACAAATTCATGACAATGCAAGGTGTTGGTGAAGGGTTGATGTATGGAACTCCTGTGTGCTGCTATGCATATTTGTTTTGTAAGTTCGCAACTTTTACTATCCACTTATTGTTTATGTATGTTCATATATAAATGATATAAAGATAATAACAATAGGGTGTGTTGTGGGAAAAATAGTTTGATTACTAGTAATATTTTGAAAATGCTCTTTAATCAATAAATAATTCAATAAATTTTTAAAAATTGTTAAAAAAATGTAGGTTTAAATGGAGGACAGAGAGCTTAATTTAGATATGGGTCTGAAGATGGCAGAATTTAAACTGATTTGAGGAGCATTCAAAAGTGTTTGCATCCGAGAAATGAAAATCAATTTGAATGAGAGTTGTCAACCACAGCAAAATGAAGTAGAAGCAGGCCCCTCCATTTCTTGCTCACAAAATCTATATTCTTTGGGAAATTTAAGACCCAGATGTTTATGCTAGGCAACTTATCCCAGGCTGAAAGCTGGGATGAATAAAACCCTAAACTTGCCTCTGACTCCATGTTTCCGTGAATGATAAAAGTAAAAAAGAAATTCAAGGAGAAAGACTGTGCTGTTGTGAACCTCTCGTCACCGCACTCCTAACACCTCACCTGCCAGCAACAGCTCTGAGAGCTGAACTCTCCCATTGGTACAAACACAGGGCTTCTCATTATGAGTACTGTTGTTGTAGAAGATGAGAGAGGTTCAATAATTTGTGTATAGAAAGGCCAGGACTCAGAAATGATTTTGAGAAGGAAAAAAAATGATTTATTGATGGCCGGCCAGACTTGGGAGTTTCCTCTTTCAAACTCAAGTCCCAAACAAGAATTTTGAGTTTCTTTATACAGAGAGGAAAGGCCAAATCATTCTTTTGTTTCGGTTCTCAAGAGGCTTGAATTAGCATATATCTTCCACATCCTAGGTAAGCTTTTAACATGGACTTTATACATTCTAGATAAGCTTTTAGTACATTTGGTTTGCACTTTCCCTGAATATTTAAAATTTATAGAGTCTGCATTGCTAAACTGTTTCCCAGGACTGGAGATGTTGCCATGGTCACCAAGGGCAGGACAGCAGCCTCCTACCGTCCCACACCCCCAAGTCACAGCTTAGATTATCTACGAAGAGACGAAGAGCCTCCCACCCATAGCCCACATCATTTTTTCCCCCTTATGCCGAAGCTTAACTTGCTAAGCTTTGGCATAATTATGGTTGGAGCTATGAGGTGGGTGACTGTTTGTTGTTTAATTGATTACTTTACTTATTAATTTTCAGTTTAGCATCCAGGATCCTGTTTTTAGAAGTTTAGAAATTTTCATTCTGGACAGCAGAATCCTGGGGCGGGGCCCCCCTGCAGTCATCCTGGGGCCACTGGTGCTCCAGTCAGGCTCCAGATCTGTCTATTAATTTTATTTTACCCTTAAAGAGTTAACATCTTTAATCTTAAAGGGGTGCTGAAGGGAGATGATCTCTTTTCTGTAACTGCTTCCTGCTGGCCATGGGCTGTAGTCATTGCCCACAAGGTGTAAAACTTATTTTATTTTAACTGGAGGAAGATGGATCTGGCATTCTGTACCAAGCTGGATGAAATTTCATATGGTTAATAAGATGTTCATTTTGAAAGAAACAAACTTAATTAAAATTTTGGAATACCTGTTTTTAAAAGAGGACATTGGATTACAGAGGTAGACAAGGTTAGGTGCCTATAAAGATGGCACCTCCTTTTAAAAGCTGGTGGCAATGGTATATATACATTATATATATACACATTATATATATATGTATGTATTTTTTTTTAAGTTATTTATTTTCAGACAGAGATTGCAACAGATACTTAGCTTTGTTTTGAAGATGCATTTCAGGCTGTTTAATGATTGGCACTAATGTGCTCTGTCAGGTGCTTCTGGTGAATTGGCACCCTTTGGGCAGTTAGTTTCATTCAGGATTAGTGCACCAAGTTGGAAATTTTCTTAGTTTTTAGCTGTGGGAGTAATCAGAACTACAGAATAAAGGTTTTTTTACATTTTGGTTTTAATTGTACAATTTCTGGAAATTTTGACTGTTTAACAGGTGACCCATTATTAGCAAGCAAGCCTCGTTTTTGCTACACAGTAGAGTGCAGTAGAATGGTAAGTTGGCTGAGCCTGGCTTAGACTGCCACCTTATTTTATAGACATGTTTATTAACTATTTAGGAAATAAAGTTACCAGGAATTTAACATGTTTAATATACTTTTGTAACTGATGCACAATAGAAAAGATAACGTTATAATTACTAGGCATATAATTAATACAGGATAAAAGTACAGCACTTAATATTAATTAATGTATTATTTAATGCATAAGGATTCTGAGTTGCAATTAATAGTTTTAAGTTTCAGGTTTGTAATACTTTATGTGTTGTCTCTCCATGGGAGCAGGCCATAATGCCAATTGTGTTTAAGTTTTACTTACAGTATCCTGGTAATCATGGCTCCACTTAGCATGTTCTTCACACAGTGAGTAAGTCGCAGCATCATTGATCCTAGAGAGAGTTTTCAGTATTTTACTAGCATATGGAACAGTGCCAGTCTGGAGGCGATATCCATTGTTCGCTGTACTGCAGGAGCTTAAAACTGCAATGTAGTTTCCGTCAACTTCAGGAGCATTACCAGAGGTTGATATAGCAAATATTTCTATTTGAGGGGTCAGTGACGAGCCTAGCCAATAGCTCACATGGAGAGGCAACCTGTAATGTATTCAAGGCCTGGTTTGAATGCACAAGAGAGTTTGACAGTGTTAAAGTTTAACTCTTGTTTTTATATATATTTTAAACATTTTAATGCAACAGGTCATGTATCAAATGACTTTGTTTACTTATACAATTTTTTTTTACCATGGAAATAATAGTAGGTATTTTACTTTAGTAATAGAGGAAAAAAACTATTTTTCATTGTTAAAATGAAAATGGAAGATTCCTAATAGAATCAAGATAACTTTTCATTACCATTTACTTAAATATACACTTTGCAGTGGCCTTCAGACAGGTTTTATTATCACAAAGTTATTCTTTGCTACCAATATCAATCCAGGTTTTTAGTTAATAATGACTTCTAGAACTAGAACCATTTAAATGTTTTAGTTTGGGAGATGTTTGTACAACCTTTTTATAATTGACCGCAACTACATAGACTAGTTACTTTACATTTAAATTAATTTATTAAATTACAATTACCAGCGGTGGACTTGGCTCAGTGGTTAGGGCGTCCGTCTACCACATGGGAGGTCTGTGGTTCAAACCCTGGGCCTCCTTGACCCATGTGGAGCTGGCCCATGCACAATGCTGATCCGTGCAAGGAGTGCCGTGCCACGCAGGGGTGACCCCCGCATAGGAGAGCCCCACGCACAAGGAGTGCACCCCGTAAGGAGAGCCGGCCAGTGTGAAAGAAAGTGCAGCCTGCCCAGGAATGGTGCCGCACACACAGAGAGCTGACACAACAAGATGATGCAACAAAAAGAAACACAGATTCCTGTGCAGCTGACAACAACAGGAGGGGACAAAGAAGAAGACGCAGCAAATAGACACAGAGAACAGACAGCCTGGGGCGGGGAGGAGAGAAATAAATAAATAAATAAATAAATAAATCTTTTAAAAAATTACAATTACCAATGAAAGAAGTTTACTTTATTTATTTAAGAGAGTATATCTACAATTTTTCTTCTTTAGCTTAATTTCATTAACATGAACTTACAATTTTCATTACTCCAAATAATTTGTACAAAAAACATTAATTTACTTAATGGGTAATTTATAAACTAAGGGAGATTATACCCAAGCTAAATAAAATTGAAACCATTATAGTTTATTCAGGCAATGTTCTCTTTCTTTTCTTTACAGGAAGCTAAAACTTCTTTTCTTTGTTTAAGTTCTGAAACTGAATAATTTTTAAAAGTATACTGACTACCAGGTTCCAAAACACATTACAATCACATAATCCAGGAAAGATCTCTCCATAGCTTTATGGACTTTTCTTTACTTACTGAAATTTGGCAACAGAACCACTAACCACCCTTTACAAGACTGTTAAAAGATTTAAACTGGGAAATTACAGGGCAAACTGATTCTTAAATCCCCAGCCTAGTAGATGGAACCTGCCACACTTAGTCCCGCCCTCAAAGCTCTTGCAACGAGAAGACCTTTTCCCAGTAGTTCCTTTAATCAGCTTTCTATATGATCTTTCCATCCTGCTTAGCCTAATTTGGGATCCAGGAATATTTATTCACATATATAACCGCATATTTAATTTTTAACAAATTGAATAGATCTTTTTTTTAAGAATTTTCATTTGTTAATTTGATATTATCATCCTGATGTATAAAGATATACACTGAGCAAATAGGCAGACACAAATAGAGTTAGACACAGAAACACAACTCATTGATGTTACTTATAATTTGTATTATTTTATATATTGTTTAGCTTAATTTGGGTTCCAGAAATATATATTACTTATATAACTGCATATTTAACCCCAACAATTTGAGCAAATAGGCAGACAGAATAGTTCGACCCAGAAACATAACTTAGTTACTTAAAACTTTCATTTTTACAAAATAAGTACGACTGCAAAAACATTTCAAAGACTCCTGAAAGTTTTTCTTAATTTGCACTATGACCATGCAGTTTTACACAAGAATTTTGTTTCTTAACTAATGGCTTGTAACCAAACTGTTCCCAATGGTTTAACACAATTCTCTTATGTTTCATAACTTTATATTTTACCTTGAATTTAGCAGAATTTTGAATGAGCAACAAGACTAATTCTATGTATATAGGAAATATACATAGAATTAGTAAGCCTCAGGGAGACAGACTGGTTTCTCTCAAGAATTGCCACTCCTAGGAACACTGACAGTCAAGGCAGGGGACTTCTTTTTTTCCCCCAGTCCTTGGAGGTAATAAAACTCCAGTGGTCGTTCAACCCTGAGGGCTAAGAATTTCACCAGGCAGTGATTTAGTTCACACCTGGAATCATGAAAGAAAGCAGGGTTACTAATACCAGTAGGACAGGAGCTGTTATGAAATAACCATAGGCAAAGGCAAGGGGTGAGGCTAGGCTTGAAGTAACCATAAACAAAGGTAAGGTTAGTTTAGAATTTACACTTACAAGAATAGATTCAGGCTAAATTCATTCAGTTATAATTTCAGTTATTATCCTTCCACTGTTTTATAATATAAATGCATCTATAAATGATCTTAACTCTTACAGTTTTCATTAAGTTTTAACCTTAAGGTGAATTGGATACTTTTATTAATTAAGCTACAAGAATTTCATTAGTAACAATCCTGTGAAGTTCTGCCTTTTCCTAGTAAGGGAACAAATTCTCATCCACGAGTTATGCATTTAATTCACCAGCAAGAGAGTATTGGCATTTAAAGATTCATTTTTAAACTACCTTTTTTACCATGAATTCTTAGGTGCCAGCAGCTGACAAAAGCCAAACACAGATTGTAAGGTGGAGTTTTATTCCCTTTTTTTTTTCTTTTTCCTCCATAGTTTCACAACCCTGAAGTTCCCAGCCAGACCATTAAAAATACTATCCAATGATTAGAGGTCTATTGTTTCAAGTGACAGTCCTCTTTCTTCAGACAAGTTTACAATTCTAAAACATTTCAAAGCATTTCTATAGTCTCACACAGACAGATTCGGAAAAGTAGAAGAACCTGGGCAGAATGCAAATTTACTTTGGCCTTTGACACGCTAGGGAGGGAATTTTACTGCATTTATTTTGATCTTGCTTTTCATCCCCTTCACCTCCCCCCTTCCAGGCAGTCGGGTGCACAACAATCAAACAAGAATGCGGCTTATGAATAGAAGGCTCACTGGAAAGGGGCAAGTTGCTCCCTCCTTTCCAGCTTTCCGCCATAAATGGGCAGACAGAACCTACTCAAATTCGGCACCCCTCCCTGGGACCCAGCCACCTTGACTGGGGCAGCCCCAACAAACCCGGGTGTGTGGCATGGACACAGATGGCTGCCAAGCCCTGGCAAAGGGGCGGACCAGAGACGAGACAGTAGAGCATGCGCAAACATCCAGACTCCACTGTTGTGCCCCATAATCAGTTCAGCCCCTTGCCAATGGCAAGGGAGGGTTCCAGCTCAACCAAATCCCACCACTTTACATACCACACAACTCCAACACCAGCATTGAGCTGACACAGACAGAAGCACAAAGGTCACTAAACTGACCCACAAGGTCTATATATATTTTTCAGGACAGCTGTCCCCATAGCCATCACAAACCTTAGAAAGAGAGAACACTTAACATTAATATCTGGTATAAAGTGAATTCATTCGCAATTCAGCACCATAACAAAAGATTCCAGCTAGACCTTTTTCACTGTTTAACTTTACACCCAGACCAAGCTTCACTAGAAAAGTTGATCCATTTTCCTGTAACCAAGTTTTTCAAAATCCAGACCAATTTCCAGGACATTAGGACTTGAACCTATAAACATCCCTTCCTATTATAATCAAGCCTCCACTCCTTCAGTGGAGATAAGACCAGTTATCAGATTATAACATGCAGTTAGACAAACTCAAAACACCAGGTTTTTTCCTTTTTCCAGACCTAGAGAGAACGGCTTCCTCCCAAATTTTTGGGGCTACCGGGGTTCTCTCTCAGGAGGTGATCAGCCCCCCACCCTAGCAATTAAACCTAGGGTTTTGCTGACAAATGCTCCCCCCAGGGAGTCTTACCTTCTTCCGTGTCTGGAGTTCTTTTTCATTCTCAGAATCCTTCTCTTCAGACCTTCCATTGCTCTCGATTTTCATCGGGAAGACTCCTGTGGAGTCCACATCTTTTCTGGATTACTTTAATCCAGGGGCACCCTGCTCATTGGGGATCTCCCAAGTCCTCCTGGCTTTCTTGGGGATTTGGGAGGGGCAGCAAAATGCTACCATCTCTGGCCTTCATTTGCAATCCCAGGAGAGACCCCCCAAAATGTTGTAGAAGATGAGAGAGGTTCAGTTATTTGTGTATAGAAAGGCCAGGACTCAGAAATGTTTTGAGAAGGAAAAAAAAGTGATTTATTGATGGTGGGCGAACTTGGGAGTTTTCTGTTTCAAACCTGAGCCCTGAACAAGAATTTTGAGTTCCTTTTATACAGAGAGGAAGGGCCAAATCGTTCTTTTGTTTCAGTTCTCAAGAGGCTTGAATTAGCATATATCTTCCACATCCTAGGTAAGCTTTTAGCATGGACTTTATACATTCTAGATAAGCTGTTAGTACATTTGGTTTGCATTTTCCCTGAATATTTAAAGTTTATAGAGTTTGCATTGCTAAACTGTTTCCCAGGACTGGAGATGTTGCCATGGTCACCAAGGGCAGGACTGCAGCCTCCTACCGTCCCACACCCCCAAGTCACAGACAGCTTAGATTATCTACGAAGAGACGAAGAGCCTCCCACCCATAGCCCACATCACCGTCATTGTCACTCATAGCAGTATTTACAATGAGACCGCTTGTTTTCATAGGAATGGTGGGGAAACTAGAGAAGCTGCAACAGAAATTTCCAAGTCAACTTGTACTAGTCCTTTTCAAAGTACAGTGTCTTTCCCCCTGCCAAGCTTGGATGAAAGGAGAAGAGACAGAAGTAAGCTCAGGGGATGACTCCTGAGAGCTGAGAAGGGAGTATAGCTGGAGGTTCTCATCTGACCACTTTTCAGGCCCACCTGATGAGGAAATAAGAATTCATAATAACTGCTAACTGATACACAGGATAGTATGAGCAAAATGAAATGTACTTGTAACCTAGCAAGCACCTTAGAATAGGGATAAAGTTTCTATAGATGAGCCCTGGCAAGTTTAATATTAACCAGGTTCTTTTCTTCTCCTCCTTTGTAAAGAAATGTATGATGTATCCTTTTAGAGCTTCCCTCACTCTCTATTCTTTTTTTTTAAATTTATCCCCCTCCCCCTCATTTGTCTGCTCTCTGTGTCCACTCACTCTGTGTTCTTCTGTGACTGCTTCTATCCTTATCAGCGGCATGGGAATCTGTGTTTCTTTTTGTTGTGTCATCTTGTGTGTCAGCACCATTCCTGGGCAGGCTGCACTTTCTGTTGCGCTGGGCAGCTCTCTCTATGGGGCGCACTCCTTGCGCGTGGGGCTCCCCTATGTGGGGGACACCCCTGCGTGGCACGGCACTCCTTGTGAGCATCAGCACTGCGCATGGCCAGCTCCACACGGGTCAAGGAAGCCCAGGGTTTGAACCGCGGACCTCCCATGTGGTAGGCGGACGTCCTAACCACTGGGCCAAGTCTGCTTCCCATTCTCTATTCTTATCACCGTGAGACTTAAAGGCACCAGGCACAATACATATCTTAATGTTGACCAAAGCAGAAAAACACTGGAAAAACTCTCCAACCCCTACTCAGGGATGTTGAGTATTTGATTAATTTTCTTTGTTTCAAATCTGTATAAAAGCTGTAAGAAAACTCCTTAACAAGGAGGCAGATTTGAAATTGATTAGATCTCCTGTCCTCTGCTGGCCAATTTAAAGCCACTTTTCCTTCCTAGCCTAGTTTGGTGTGTCAATTCTGCCACACCGAGCACTGGTGTGTGGACCATACCGTTTCCCTCATCCTGGCAACCCAGATGGGACCGGTGTCCTGGTGGAAGTGACGCTGCTCAGTGGCATCCTGGGCTCCCGAGGGGGTGTCCCTGGGCTCCAGCTCTGCAGCCACTGGAGTGTTTTACTCGCCAAGTCAGAATGGGAGTCTCTTGCCCCAGGCACCTTGGATCCTGACAGCTGGTGGGCTGTGAAGGAGAACAGATTCTGTTCTGGGATGTATGGGAGAGTTGTACTGACATTCTTCTTAGCAGCACAACTCCTGCCAAAGCTGTGCATGGCAGTTTGTTACTTTTGGCTTTTGGGGCTTGGGTTAGGGAAAGGAACAGCCCACGATGTGAGGAGTTGGTTTCTTGGTACTTGTTTAACTTACTAAACTGGGTTAGAGAAAGGAACAGCCCACGATGTGAGGAGTTGGTTTCTTGGTACTTGTTTAACTTACTAAACTGAAATGGGAAATAATCAGAGTTCAGAACTGAAGGGAGAAAACAACCCTTCACTTTGCATTAAATGCATTAAAAACATTGCATTAAATGTTGGGAACAATTTAGGTATGAACCTATGACTAAAAAGAAAATGTAAGGAAGTCTGTCTTCAATTTGCATTAGTAGATAAACAAAAATGGCCAGCTCAAGTGTTCTTAAAATATAATACTCTTCTACAACTGGACTTGTTCTGTAGGAGATTAAGTAAATGGGGCAAAATTCCTTTATATTCAATATTTTATGGTGCTAGCCCAAAATGAAAACCTTCAAAGAGAATGTTTTGGGCATGATGTGTTGCCTGTTAGTCAGTCCCCATCTCAAAAGCCAGAGATGACAAGAGCTCACTATCTCAACCAGCTACAGAATCATTTATTTAACCCTCTACTTCAAAGCCTAACTATAAAAATCAGGGAAACAAAAATCAGAAAAGACATCTTCCTGATTCTAACCCCACTGAAGAAGTTTTAGATCCTATCATTGTTTCAAATACTTCTAAGCCTAAAATTGCCACAACTCCAATACCTCATCCACCCCCATAACAGGAGGATGGAAACAAACCCAAATTACCATGAGACCCCCCAGAAATGGTCTCTCCACTCCACATCTGAAGTGGTGAACTTTCAGACAGGGTTTCTTCTCCAAGGGAGCAAGGCCAGTGCCAATTTCCCCTTTGATAAGGGCCTGCAGAAATACATGGGCAAGGACAGCCAAAGGGCTATTTATACAGGCATATTCCATTTGCAGCATCAGCTCGAAATAATTGGAAACATTGGGTCCCTAGCTAGAGAGGGACTCCATAAGGATGGAAATTTTTTCAAATTTATATTCAGAACTCATAACCCTAATTGGGTAGACATTCACTCTTTACTGAACACACTTTTAACCTTAGAAGAAAAGCAAATTGTACTAGAAAGTGTTCTAGATCATGCTGATTTCCTAGCCAGTAGTAACCCCCGTCATGTCCCAGGAAGTCAAACAGTACCAATAACTGACCCCAACTGGAACCCAAATGAACAAGGGGACTGAACTAAATTAGATTATTACAAAGCTTGCATAATTGTAGGACTCAGGAATGGAGTTCCTAAACAGAAAAGTTAAGCAAAATCCAAGAAATTGTCCATAAGCCAGATGAAAATCTGCCTGTATTCCTTGAGAGACTCCTCAAGGTTTATTGTCAATTCACTGCCCTAGACCCAGAAGATCTTGTTAACAGGTGCAGTGTTAACCAGTCTTTTATTTGCAAGTACTCCTGACATCTGTCACAAGTTACAAAGAGTAGAGAGAAGGTTAGGACTGCCAATTCCAGCCCTAAAGATTGCTTTCAAGGTATGTTACAATTGGGAAGCAGCTCAAGAAAACATCATCAGAATAAACAAAACATAAAAAAAAAAAACACAAAAAACCACACACACAAAAAAAAAACAAAATCAAACAACAAACAAGCCCAAAAACTCAATACAATTGCATATAAGACTTACTTAATGGGAGGAGTGGGGTTAGGGGTGTATGGGGCATACGGGGACTTCATATTTTTTTAATGTAACATTTAAAGAAAAGATAAAAAACAAACAAGCAAAAAAACATCATGGCACATTTGTTCCATTTGGTGAATGCATTTTGGGGCACTGCTACACCACCTGGATAATACGCTATTTTGATAAAAAGAGATTTTTTCTTTTGTATACTGATTAGTCAGGAGAAAAACTTTTTGCAAACTTTTGATGAAACAGACTAATAGTATACTATTTGATATTAAAACTTTTTAAATTTTATAGATAGACCCAATAAATTTTACTCAACTTAAAAAAAAAAAGACTTACTTAAATGCTAGCCTTTAGGAGCAATCCTGAGCAAAACCCTCCAGCAGCAGACAGAACCAATGAAAGGTAAGACCTCAGCCCTGAGAAAACCCTTGGGCCCCCAGCAACGTGCTTATTGCAAAGAAGAAGGGCGTTGGAAATGAGGACATCCTAGCCTTGCGAAAAAGAAAGCACTAAAAACTCCTCACCCCTCGACCCAATGCCCACAGTTTATGGGGGACAAAGACAGTGATAGAACACCGAGTCTGTGTTTCCCATTGGGAACCAATCCCAATCACCCACAAGGAACCTCAGGTCTCTCTCCAAGTAGGTAGAAACTAGTAGATTTTCTGGTAGATACAGGGGTAACTTTTTCAGTTCTAAATAAAAAAAATTAATAAAACAGATGAGTCTGTCCCAATTATCTGAATTTCAGGAATTATCAATGACTGGTTTTTCCTACAACCCCTCTAGTGTCAGGTCAGAGGCATCCAATTAATGTACAAGTTCCTGTACATGCCTGAATGCTCTTTCCCTCTCCTCAGCTGGGACTTGATCTCAAGATGACAAGCCTCCCTCTCCCTCTGGCCCAATGAGATCAGCACACAGGTTTCAGAAATGCATGCCTGCACTCTCCAAGCAGCCCTGCTAGGTCTGACAGGAAGCAAGACATTTGAAGTACCTGAAGAAATAAACCAACAGGTACCAGCCAAAGTGGGGGCCATGTGGGGATCTCTGGGACAAGCACAGGATGTACAAGAAGTAATATCAAGCCATCTTACTAAACAATCCAAATGTCAGACTAAAAACTACAGATAAATTCAATCTGGCCACCTGATTCCCTGAATTTAATGAAAGACCAGAATTTAAGGAAGCCACCGGGCAATACCTAGTAAACCAGAAACATCCTTGACTACTTTACAGATGAAGGCAGCACCACTGTGGCTATGAATGGATAAAGGGAGCCCAGACCTGGGAATCGTTTCTTTTAGCAAACAAAAAGACAAAAAGTCCCAGGTACAATTGTATATAACTCCTTGATAAGGTATGCTCTAGTCTCCCAGGACTAGCAGACACCCCATTACCAGAACCAGACCTTGAATTATTTACGGAAAGCAGCAGCTACGTGGACCATGGAAAATCGACAGCAGGCTACTCAGTAGTCACTCTCACTGAAATATCAGAAGCAAAGCCTTTGCTCACTGGATCAGGACAAAGAGCCAAATTAATCACTTAAAAAAAAAGATTTATTTATTTCTCTCCCCTGTGTTCCCCCCATTGTTGGCTCTCTGTGTCCATTTGCTGTGTGTTCTTCCGTGTCTGCTGTTTTCTCATTAGAAGACTCTGGGAACCTATCTGGGACCTTCTGGAGTGGGAAAGAGGTGGTTACTCTCTTGTGCCACCTCAACTCCCTGTTCTGCTACATCTTACTATTTTCTCTCCTCTGTGTCTCTTGTTGCGTCATGTTGCTGTGCCAGCTCTCCATGTCAGCTGGCACCCCTGCACGGGGAGGCTTTCCTGTGCTGGGCGGCATTCCCCTGCAGGGCGGCACTCCTGCCTCAAGTGACATTCTCGCGTGGGCCGGCACTCTGTGTGGGCCAGCTTGCCCTCACCAGGGGGCCCCAGGCATCAAACCCTGGACCTCCTATAGGGTAGAGGGGAGCCCAGTTGGTGGAACCACGTCTGATTCCCACTAATTGCTCTCTTGAAGGCCCTGCAACTGAGCGCAGAACAAAAAGCAAACATACATGCAGATTCTAGATATGCTTTTGCCATTCTGCTTGCTCATGGAGTCACTTGGAAAATGTGTGGTTTATTAACCACTGCTGATAAGACAGTTAAACATGTAGATCCAATCTTACAGTTGTTAAATACTGTTTTAACAACCAGGAGGAGTGGCAGTTAATCTTTGTAAAGGACCTTGGGCTACTAATAACAAAGACTAAAGGCAATAGACTAGCAGATGAACCTGCCCGAAAAGCTGCAAAGGGGTAAATCCCGCCTCTCCCACAAACCTTGCTCTGTTTTACCCAAACCACCCACTCTTACCTCACACCAAAGAAGAACCTGAACTAGAAACATTTGGTAAACCCAATATTCCAAAAAAAAAACTTAGCTACGAAGTTTGGGAATTTACAAATCTAACGAAACAAGAATGGTTACATGTGGAAAATGAATACAGAGTTATGAGTAAAATTCGTGTCCTGAAGAACCTCCTCAAACCCATCAATAACACACTTTCACCAAATCACACATTGTGGATGAGAAACCCTGTACAAGTAATATAGCCTGTGCATAAATTCAAAATTGTTTCCAAGTGTACCTAGACTCTAGAAATCCAAATAAGTAATATAGGCCCTACAGTCTTTGAATGTTCTGAAAGGATGTAAGACTGAATGTGTATTCAAAGTTGCATCCAGATGGAATGTGGGGGGTATGCTAATTCAAGCTCACCTGAAATGTGGGGGGTACTTTAATTCAAAACCTATCCAGTACTCAGACAAACACTTAACTAACAAGGAAAGTCATTTTCTTTCAAAAAGGCAACATTTAACTCCCAACCTTCTATCTTTTCTATATAAAAGGGAACCCAAAATTCTATTTGGGGCTTGGTTTTTATTAGGACAGGAGTCTGCCGAGTCCGGCTGGTCAAAATAAATCAACTTCCTTCTCAGAGTTCTTGTGTCCTGGCCTTGATACCACGTACACCCGACTTCTCTACAACACAAGGAACTCAATCAGTTTATAGTCGGACCTAACCTAGGACTAGCCATTCAGTGTGTACCAATCCCCAACCCACCCAAAAGGACCAGCTTTGACAAAAGGAGTACGATACTGAGGATTAGGTGGAGAAGAAGATTGTCAAGTTGATTTTACAGACATTTTAGATATCTGTTAGTATTCATTGACACTTTTGGTAGATGGGTACCTTGTCAAACTGAGAAGACCCAGGAAGTCGTTAAATGTACGCTAAAAGCAATGATTCCCAGGTTTGGGCTCCCTTTATCCGTTCACAGCGACAGTTGTGCTGCCGTCACCTGTAGTCAAGGATGTTTCTGGTTTACTAGGTATTGGCTGGGGGCTTCGCTCTTCTTATAGACCTCAATCCTCAGGAAAAATAGAGCTAATGAACTGAACATTTAAGGAAATGTCTAGCAAAGACTTGTTTGAAAACGCAATTAAAGTGGGATAAAGCCCTGCCCGTTGCATCCTGAGGCTAAGAGGAGCACGCTGAAGCGGGGCCAGTTTAAGTCCTTGTAGAACGAAGGCATGTCTAAAAGTAGAACATGCCGGAAATATGTATCCTAGTTCTCAGTTAGCCACTATTCAATATGTAAAATCCCTAGGAGGAACTTTAACTGAAATCAATAATTATGCTTCCAACACTTAAGTTCCCCACAGACACTCTTTTATATAGACACCAACCTGGAGATTGGGTATGGTTATGTACACGGAAAAATTTACATTCTCAAGCACAATTAAATCCAAATGGGTAGGGCCATACCTAGTATTACTTGTCACTTACTCTTCCCTTATGTTACAGGGCATCAAACCATGGATACATCATACTAGAGTCAAATCACAATGAATTCTGTATAGTGACTCTCCACCACTCAGCCAGTTATTGCCATCGACCTGTCTGAAGAATATAAGTGTACCTGAATGTAAGTATATAGGAACCTCTAGATGGACTCAAATATTTGTTGAGTCTTGAAGGTCTTCAAGAATAACTGGTCATTATTGTTTGCTATTAATTGCCTTTTTCCTCATTTTTTTTAAAGAGTGTGGATCTCGGTTAATTTAATGTTTTTATTCATTCAGGATTGACTCATAATTAAGTCCTATTAACATGATGTCAGCCAAAGGGGTGCTGATGCAAAATATCAGAAATTGGTTGGTTTTCATAAAGGGTATTTATTTGGGGTAGGAGCTTACAGATACCAGGCCATAAAGCGTAAGTTACTTCCCTCAGCAAAGTCTTTTTCCACGTGTTGCAGCAAGGTGGCTGCCGACGCCTGCCAGGGTTCAGGCTTCCTGGGTTCCACTTTTCCCGGGGTTCATTTCTCTCTGGGTTCAGCTCCTGTTTTCTCCACAAGTCAGTAGACTAAGAGGTTGTCTAGGCTTTGCCTCTGTCCACAAGCCCAGCTGTAGACTATTAGGTAAGCGGCTTGTTTCTCTTCCCAGGGCCTTCTCTCTTTCCTTACCACCAAGCTCCTCTGTGTGCTTACTACCTGAGGCTCCAGCTTAAGACTCCAGCACCAAACTCCAACTCTGTCCTTTGCCGTGTCTTTTCTCTGTGGGTCCCCACCCACCAAGGGGCAGGGACTCAACACCCTACTGACATGGCCCAATCAAAGCCCTAATCATAATTTAATCATGCCCAGGTACAGACCATTTTACAAACATAGTCCAATATCTATTTTTGGAATTATGAGCCATATAAAACTGCTACACATGATTACCCAAATTTTCCTTATACTCTCTTTCCTATCCTTAATTATAAAACTTCAAGATAATAACATTTTTCTCCAGTGGGCTCAGTCTTATGCCAACCCTATAAACCGGTCTAATTGTTGGATCTATGGATAATTGCCAACTGTTTTATCTTGTCAAAGGGGCGCTGATACAAAGTACCGGAAATGTGTTGGCTTTTATAAAGGGTATTTATTTGGGGTAAAAGCCTACAGTTCCAAGGTTGTGAAAAGTTCATCTCAAGGCCCCATAAGAGGTGCTTTCTGACCTAAGTCAGGTGCCACAAGTTGAAGCAAGATGGCAGGTGATCTCTGCCCAGTCTCTGCCTTTCCTTCTGGGCTGTACCATCTCCTGGAGCTTGTTGAGGGCAATCAGGTACAGGGCTTGTCTCTTACTGGGCCTCTTCTCTAAAGTGTGGTTGCCCTGCTTTCTTCCCAGTTTCAGCTTCAAGCTATGAGGCAAATGGCTTATCTCTCCCCAGGGGCCTGAGCTGCTTGAGCTTCTCCTTTCTATCAAAGGGCAGGATCAAAAATGGCAGAGTTCTCTTTTCTGGTGGGGTTTTTATTGGACCCAGCCAGAAGGCGGAGACTCAACCTGTGTCACGCCTCACTGAGGGAGTCCAATTGAAAAAGGTCTCACACCCACAGGAGTGGGCCAGCCCACAAACATAATCTCTTTCTTTTTTGTGATCCATAAAATAATTTCAAACTGCCACACCAACCTCAAATGTTTCTGGACTACCTTGGTGGGTATCTCCTTTACAAGGTACTGAATGGAAAGCTTGAAAATTTTTCGTAAAAGAAATGCAAAAATGGAAAGGAATATGAAATACCACAGACACGACCAGAGCTAACCCTGGCTATTGGTCAGTAAACTTAGCAAAACCTGATCATCAGCTCCAATTCTCAAATGATATTACTACTAAAACTGTTTTACAATATTCTTTTCAAAAGTATTTTGAAGCAAACTTGGACTTAATATGCGTTAAATAATAGGGTTGGTAGATCAACAACCTTTACAGAGTAAGACACCAAGCACTGGGAGGGAGGGGGGATCAGAAGACACCCACAGCTGAAATACTCACAGGAATGCATGGATAACTCTGTTTTTAAATAACGCCTAAAGTCACAAAGTATCAGGGCAGGAAAACTTAGCGCCCCACAGGATTATTTGAAATATTTGAATGTAAGCCATCGCTGTCTACTCTATAAGGGTGGGACTGCTGCAGCCTTTCCCCAGCCTGTGGGAGGCACCTCCCTCCTTCTGGGAAGGTCACTTGTCAGCAGAGGAGACCACCCTATTGTTCAGTGTGACCTTTTTTTTAAAAGGAACTCTGACCTCTCCCAAAGAAATCTCAACTATTTTCCCCACTTACAACTACCTATCCCCAGTACAGCCCATTCTGGGGGCTGCCCCTCCCACACACACACCAGTCGCTAGGAAGGTTCTTGGGGAAATGCAATCCCTGCCCTACTGTGAAGGGAGTCCAGGGCCCTGCCTTCTGAGTTTGGCAAACACCACTGCCTTGGGCTTTGGCCGTGTGTTAATGCACTTCTCTCTGGCTTCCACAGGCTTGGAAAGGGGTGGGAACCAGCTCAATGTGCGTGAGAGGAGAGGGGAAAGCAGGGGGCTTGTGAAGTGCATATCTCAGAACCAGTTTCCCTACCAAAAACCAGCACGGTGGGTTTCCTACCAAAGTCACCTGTGAATAAACTCCCTTCATTGCCATAAATCCTTCCTTCTGAAAACCGTGCAGTTTGGTCTCACATGAGGAAGGTATACTCCTCTAATTAATGTGCCATTCGCCCACTCTGCCAATTTTAATTTCAAATTTCCTTTCTCCCTACTATTGGAGAGTGTCTCTGTCTGACCCACCTGAGATGGGTGGCCCCTACCCCAAATCACTTGTCCCCTGATAGTGAGGTGAGGGGTGAGGTGATGTTGTCTCTGCGTATCCCACCACCCAGAGTGTTGGGTTGTCTGTTTCTGATGCCTTGACTGGCCACCAGGCCCTTATCTCCGAGTTTCCTGATGACCTGTTTGGTTTGTCCGATGACCTGCTCAACCTACAGGACTCTGACTGTTCTCCCTGTTCTGGTACCCCCCTGCTCTATCCTGCCAGGTTTCTCCCATGGAATCAGCTCCGCCAAGTCTCCTCTAGAAGAACCCAACAAACAGTGCACTGTGTGTGCAGTCCTAGAACGGGGTGATGGCAGGGAAGGGGAAAGGCCAGCAGCCGCCCTGGACTAGAGAGCAAGAAGAGAAGAGGTCTCCACTTATCTTCTCACTTATGGCTGGATGTAGTCATCCCTTCCCAAATCTAGGAAGGACAAGAAGCTTGGAACCCTTGAGCTGGAAGAAACCTTTGATTTATGAGGAGACCAAAGCTCAAGGCTGACCTCAGCCTCTTAACTCTCCCTCCACACTGTTGCCACTGCCTCAAATTGCTTCAAGCTCTTAATTTCTGGTCAGTTAATCTCTTTGTTCTAAGCTCTTCAGGCTCAAAGAGTTCCCTAAAACTACATGCAGGAGACAAACCTCCCAACTGGTACTCAGGAAGGGAGGAAGGAGGAGAGAAGTGAGTTGGGGCCTCTTGCTGCCTGGGCCCACCCGCCACGGCTCTTCTCAGCCATCATCTCTGTGCCCGGCTCCAGCTCCAGCAGCACCCCAATCACCAGCCCAACATGCAGGCCTGGGATCATTGTCCCGGTGCTAGCTGCTGGTCCAGTAGTAAGCAGACGCTGCTGGCTACGGGAGATGACTTCCCCGTAGCAGTCAGGGCTTCTTTTCGGTGGAGCGTCATGCCTGCTTCTTGGAGAATGAATTGCATGCCCCTGGGCTTCTACACAGCTTTTAGTTCCTTCTTCCTTGTCTGACAGACTTCCCTGCCTGACCTTGAATTAACCCAGCTGTCCAGCAGACTGCAGCCTCTGACCCGTAGATCTCCTGTCCATCTCTGCACATACTCTTGACACTCCTGTTCTAACCGACAGCTTCTGGATCCTTCCCCAGGCCTCCCCTCACCGGATTCCCCTCCATCCCTGCTCTTTCTGCCCCACTCCTGAGACCCCATTGATGCTTACGCTGGTTAAAACCAGCCTGGCCTTGAAGACACAGGCTCGAGAAGCAAGCTCATTATTATTTGGCTACAAGAATGTCAGTTTAAGGTGGGGCAGGTTTGCACAACATTTGATAGGTGAAGTGCAAACTTTCCAAACAAATACACTAGAAAGTACTTAAGTTTATTACAAAAAGACAGGAAACGTAAGTTAAATTTGGAAGGCATATTAAAAATACTTCAGCTCAGCGTTTCCCAAGGTAAGTTCTGGGGAATATACGTCCCATGTGTTATTCAGGGAAGAAGAGTTTTGTGGCAAATACATGTGGAAAGCTGCAAATGACAGCCTTCTTACAGGGTTATCAAATTAAAGGCTCTGGAAAGTCCTCTCACAGAAACTTTGAACTCTTTCCCTCAGCATTTCCCAAGTTTATTTAAACATAAACCCTTTTCTGTTTCAATACATACTTATCCTGTCGACTCAGGATTTTGTGGAATATACTCCAGGAAATATAGCTGAAATAAGTCCAGTTCTGCAGAGGAGGAGATACATGAGGTTTATAAGATACATACTGCTTAACTGAGGTTTACAGGGTTTTTTCAAGGTTACACAGCCAGTTTCAGGCAGAGTGGCAGGCAGGAACAAGACTTTCAAATTCTCATTCCAGTGCTCTTTCCAAGAAACCCTGTTGATTCCTTTTTAACAAATGGACTCCTCCAGGAATTCTTCAAAACATCAAGCATGCCCAACGCTCTTGCTATTAAATTCAAGGAACAAAAATGGTGTTCGTAGAAAGCTTCTGGAATATACATTTTGTATGAAGTGAGAAGAAACTTGCCTTTTTATCTTTCACTCAGCACAGGGACTAGTTGACAGCAATGATTGGTGGTCATTTAAATGTGTGGATTTTCATTTTCAGGTTACTGAGGCAGGGGATTGAGCCTGGTGACTATTTGTTAACCTTTTTAGATTCACTGGTAAGTTATAGTATAAATATGAAATAGGGATATTGAGGTAATATCTCTTCAAGTTAAGTTTGCTTTCTCTTTATTCAAAATTAACTGATATATGCAAATTAAAGCAGCTAGATACCACTTCACATGCACCAGGATAGCAAAAACACAACAACAACAAAACTGACAGTACCAAGTATTAACAAGGATGAGGAACAACTAATTACTGGAGGGAATGAAATTGGTACAGCCACTTTGGAAACAGTTTAGCTGTTTCTTGTGAAGATGTATTTTCCCTTACCTTATAACTCAGCCACCCCTTTCCCAGGTGTTATATAAGAGAAATGAAAACTTATGTTCATACAAAAGTCTGTATGCAAATATTTATAGAAGCTTTGTTCCCAGTTGCCAGAAATTGGAAACAGTCCAAATTCCATCAGTGGTGAACAGATAAACAATCTCTGGGACATCCATACAATGGAATACATCTCAGTAATAAAAATGAATGAACTGTTGGTGGCGGACTTGGCCCAGTGGTTAGGGCGTCTGTCTACCACATGGGAGGTCCGCGGTTCAAACCCCGGGCCTCCTTGACCCGTGTGGAGCTGGCCCATGCTCAGTACTGATGCACACAAGGAGTGCCCTACCATGCAGGGGTGTCTCCCGCATAGGGGAGCCCCATGCACAAGGAGTGTGCCCGTAAGGAGAGCCACCCAGTGCGAAAGAAAGTGCAGCCTGCCCAGGAATGGCACCGCACACACGGACAGCTGACACAACAAGATTACACAACAAAAAGAAACACAGATTCCCTTGCCGCTGACAACAGTAGAAACGGACAAAGAGGAACACGCGGCAAATGGACACAGAGAACAGACAACGGGGAGGGGGGGGATGGGAGAGAGATAAATAAATAAGTAAATAAATCTTTTTAAAAAAATGAATCAACTGTTGATATACACGATAACTTCTCAGGGGGATGATTCTGGGTGAAAAAAGCTCATTTCAAAAGGTCACAAACTGTATGATTTCATTTACGTAACATTGTTGAAATGACAAAACTATAGAGCTGAAGACCAGGCAGCGGTGGCTCTGGATTAGAAATGATGGGGAGCAGTGGGTTGGGTGTGATTGTAAAGGGCTTGCGCTAGGAAGATCTTTGTGACAATGGAATGGTTCTGTATATGGATTGAGGTGGCAGCTACAATGTGATAAAATGGTACACATTGTACCAATGTTAATTTCCTGGGTTTGCTATTGTACTACAATTACGTAAGATGTACCCATTAGGGGAAGGCGGGGGCAGGGTGTAGGAGACCTCTTGATATTTTCTTTTCAACTTCCTGTGACTCTATAATTATTTGCAAAGAAAAAGGTTTTAAAGTATATATACACATACATACTTATGTTTGCATACATACAACATTCACAGGATACACATAACAACGAGAATGCATCTCAAATATATTATGCTAAGTGAAAGGAGCTAGACTTAAAAAGGCTACAATCAGAACTATTTATAAGAAATTCTGGAAAAGGCAAAGCTACAGGGACAGAGAAAACAGATCAGTGGTTGCCAAGAGTTAGGGTGGTGTAAGAAAGAAATTTTCTTCTGGAAGAACATAAGGCTCACCTGATTATGGAGAAGAAAAGAATTTATTCTCAATCTTGCAAGAAGGGGCACACAACCAGAAAATGTGGCTGGTGCCCTGAACAAAGAAAAATGACACAATTTATACCCCTAAGGCTAACACGCTCTGTTTCTCCATAGATTGGATACTTCAGAAGTTACCACCTATCCGAGAAGATCTAACTTTCCCCTGTAAAAGTTTGTGATTAACCACTTCCCCCATCACATTCCGACCATTTTAGCTTTTATCTGCTCCCCTTTGCCAAATAAGGAATGGAATTTAGTGCTGAATTGGTACTGACTTAGCTCTTTCTTGGGCATCTCTTTTACTGCCTATAGGACTGGCTTAAGCTGGTTTCCTTTGTTCCTGCTTAACCCAGGAGTGGGAGACTGAAGCAATAGGCTGCCATGTTACATTAATTAATATTTTCGGGAAACGGACTTTGGCCCAGTGGTTAGGGCTTCCGTCTACCATATGGGAGGTCCACGGTTCAAACCCCGGGCCTCCTTGACCCGTGTGGAGCTGGCCATGCGCAGCGCTGATGCGTACAAGGAGTGCCGCGCCACGCAGGGGTGTCCCCCGCGTGGGGGAGCCCGTGAGGAAAGCCGCCCAGCGTGAAAAAGAAAGAGCAGCCTGCCCAGGAATGGCGCCGCCCACACTTCCCGTGCCGCCGACAACAGAAGCGGACAAAGAAACAAGACGCAGCAAATAGACACCAAGAACAGACAACCAGGGGAGGGAGGGGGGAAATTAAATAAATAAATAAATCTTTAAAAAATATATATATATATTTTCTTCCTTTATGTGAAAACTAAACTAATCTTCATTTCTTACAATTGCCCCTCTTTATTTTAAACTCTTTTTTGTCTTCACATTCCATTCTTTCAATTTTCTAAGCGCTACCTCACATTCTTCATCATAAGGATCTCCTTCTTTAAGGGAGTACAGATAGTTTTGCCTACACTGTATGGGCATTTGCTTGGTTAGGGCAGTTTCAATGAGTCTTTGAATTAGCCCTTGGGCACATGGAATGATACAGCATCCGACTGTGGTGAGCACCCCAGCTGAGATAATGAGGGAAGTTAAGACAGACAGTGCAACCCCTTTCCATTTTCCAAACCAATTTTCAAGCCATCCTGTGAGTGAATTACTATTGCCAGAATTCTCTGCTAATTCCTCAGATAGGGCTGTTAGGCCTTGTAAAGCTTTAGTGATAGTTCCGTCAGGGGCAGTGTTATTGGGGATGAGTGTACAGCAACTACCTCCAGTCATAACACAGACTCCCCCTTTCTCAGCTAGCATCATATCTAAGGCCATTCTATTTTCCCATGCCATTCTGCTAGTACCATCTAATTGATCTACAATTCCCTTAACTGCATTCCTGGTGTAATTAATAAATTAATAATTAATCCAGTCTACATTTTTATTAATGGTGACCCACCAGAACAAGCTGCTACTTGATTTCTAGCCTTAAACTCATCTTGGACTCCTCGGGGAACTCCTATATTGTCTAAATAGATCTGGTCATTAAAAGAACCAAGTAAACTTCTTTACTCGCTCCCTCCCTGGGATGATAGTCTTGCTTCTTTTTCAAATGCCAAGGTGAATGGATAGCCAATTGGACCAGAGCACAGGTTCCGCCCCACCTCTCAGTCAGTATTGGTTGGAGAACACCCTTTCCACAGGACCACCACAGGTCTGCTCGATGTCTGACCAAACTGGAGAAATTGTCAGTACAATCACTGTTACATTCCACACTTGTGTACACGAGGCCATAGTTCCAAGGTCCTGGAATCCCTTCCCCTGTCTAGAGAGACAAGCAGAGTGATTCCCTGGGCCCAGACGGGAGGCAGGTATGGCCTTGATGTTTCCATTTTTGACTGGTGCGAAGAGAGAGGACAACGTACTACAATTTTCATCTGGAGTAGCATTTTGAAAGAGGAGTATCATGCACTTAAACTCCTTTTCATGCTTTTCCACACCGAGTGGAAAGAGTACAATATGAGCTGTGGGCCGGCCTTAGGCACAAGCGTAACAGTTGCTTTTGTTTAGGCTCTAGACTGTGTATTTGATCCATTCTACCAGGCATTTATGTCCCCATATCCTGTCTCTATTTCTATGATTTGCTTTAAATCTTTTGCCTTAAGTATCCTAGCTGCTTTGGGATCATTTTGAATTGGGGAACTGGCCTCTGGTGGGTTTTCCTGTGGTATTTCTGAAGGGTTAGCTGGAGAGGGCACTGTCGATGTCATATCTACAGGGGGAGGAAGGACTCGGATACGGGACCTCCCCAGAGGATCTTTACCTGTAACATTTGCTCCCATTCCATAGACTCTATCGACCTTTGGTCCCTGCCACTGCTCCCAGTTTCTACGTTGTTTGCTTTCTTAATAGTTATTACTACTGGATTGCACTGAAGACTTTTGCAGTCTGGTGGGGTATTACCTTTATAAAAGGTTATCTCACCCTTTAATGGCCTTGAACTTGGTGAGACCCATCCCATATTCACGGTCCATCCCTTATACTGGGTAGTCCACCATACATCATCCCAGGAGGGGCAAGGGGGGGGTGGGGCTGGACTGCAACCATTCCCCACTGGCTCTGGGCATAGGTATTTATTTTCCCCACTCAGCCATTGCTGGTGCTCTAAATTCCCACAGTCTACTACTTGGCAGGCATCAAACTGCACCATCTGGGACTCCAGACCTTCAGTCACATTTATAATTAATTTGATGGGGCTAGTTGCCTCTCGGGTTTGAAACATCAGGGCTAGTAAGATTATTTTCACCTCTAACTTAAGGTCTGAATTTCTCCTTTGGTATTCTGATAGGACTAGGGCCTTTGTTGACTAGGACAGCACATAGCTCAACCCCCTCCCTCCCCTCCCCAGTTATTGTTTTTTCAGTGTAATATTTAAGGGATCTGGGGCTGCAATTATTTTCCAAGACTCAGACGAAGTTGTTGGGTACTTATCATCCAGTTCAGGTACTGGTCCCTTTACTCTAGTGTAACGAGTCCAGTCTTTTTCTACCATTTGGACTGCTGTTTCAGTTGTCAGCAAGACGTGATAAGGTCCTTCCCAGGTTGGTTAGAGTTTGGACTCATTCCATGACTTGATTAGGACCCAGTTGCCAGGTTGGTGTTGGTGGACTGCAAATTCAAGAGGCGGAGTCTGAGCCAGCAAACCCCGATGTCTGAGGGATGACAAAGTAGAAGACAGGGCCAGTATATAATTTTGAAGAAAGAGATCCTTCGACTCAAAGGAGGGGAGTTCTCCTGACTTCCCAGGGAAGGGCAGACCAAAAAGCATTTCACAAGGAGAAATTCCCAGTTCCCTCCTAGGGGCAGTTCAGATTCTTAACAGAGCTATAGGTAAACATTTAACCCATGGGAATTTGGTTTCTAAGACCAACTTAGAGAGACTTTTTTTAAGGTTTGGTTCATTCTTTCCACTTTCCCTGAGGATGGTGGGTGCCAGGGTGTATGGAAATTCCATGTGACACCTTAACCCTGCATAATATTTTGCAACACTCTGGATGTAAAGTGACTACCGTTGTCTAAATCTATGTTTTCTACTAACCCATATCAGGGAATGATTTGTTTAAGGATAATTTTTGAAGTCCCTGATGCTGTAGCTGAAGCAAGAGGGTATGCTTCTCCCCACCCTGTCAGGTGATCCACAATAACCAGAACATACTTTAATCGACCTACAGGGGGCATTTCAGTACAATCAACCTGAAAGCTCTGGAATGGTCTGAGGCTGGGCTCCCTCCCCCTGGCAGTTGCTTTCTTGAAACTTTCTTATTAACTTTCTGACAGATTATGCACCGTTCACTTACTTGTTTGGCTATGGTAAAAAGGCCCACACACCCAAAATGCCTGAGGACCAGGTCACACATGGCCTGTGCTCCCCAGTGACTCCCTTGGTGCAAACCGCTAGTACTTCCCTCATTATTTGCTTATTCAACATCTGCTGGCCATCTGGGAGGAGCCGCTTCCCTTGGCTATCCCTTGGTTCTAGTTCTTTTACTTCCTTTTCAGAGAATACAGGGATTCCAATTTCTTTGGGGATGGAGGGTATCAGGACCATCGGTTCCAGAGGGGAACAGAGAAGCCTCTTTGGCCTTCTCATCTGCCAATCTGTTGCCTTTTGCTTCAAAAGTATGACATTTCTGATGCCCATTTATATGTACCACGAATATTTCCCTTGGTAAGAGCAGACTGACTAACACTTGCTTTACCAGTTCCACATGGACTAATTCCTTCCCTCTGCTATTGATCAATCCCCTTTCTTCCGAGTTTTTCTAAAGATGTGGCCCACACCAAAGGCATATTTAGAATCTGTGTAGACTGTACCACCTTTTTCCTCTAACAATTTAAGGGCTTGATTTAATGCATACAGCTCACAGGTCTGAGCTGACCAATCATTGGGCAGTCGGCCAGCTTCTTTCACCTCACAAGTTAGTCCATCAACAACAGCATAGCCATTGTGCCTTTTTCCTTCCAGGACCCTAGAAGACCCATCTATAAACCACTTTTCCTCTGAATGTAAGGGAAGGTCCCCTAGGCCAGGCCGGACTTGGGTTTGATATTCAATTAAGTCTAAACAATCATGTTCAGGAGTGTCCACCTGGTTGGAAACTCCAAAGGAAAGAAGCTGGGTTCAGACTGTGATCGATTGTCAGTATTAAATCATCTTTTTCCATTAGAATAGTCTCATATTTCAGAATTTGGTAATCCATTAACCACCTTCCTGCTTTTTGAGACAAAATAGTCCTGTCCTGATGAGGGGTGCTAACAACTAAGGCCCCTCCAAAGGTCAGTTTCCTGCTTTCTTCTACTAAGAGAGCAGTTGCTGCCACGGCCTGAACACAGCCTGGCCATTCCCTGGAGACAGGGTCCAGGATTCTGGAAAGGAAGGCCACGGACTTCCTTTGGCCTCCTCAGATCTGGGTTAGGACTCCCAAGGCGTCAGCCATCTGTCACAAACAGATGGAAAGGCATCTTGGAGGGGGGAGAGCTAGAACAGGGGCTTGCACCAATGCCTGCTTGAGCCCCTCTAAGGCCTTTAATTCCTCCTCCTTCCACTCTAATTTGTCAGGCTCCTCTTCCAACAGTTTTTAGTAAAACCCTTTGGTTTGGGATGCATAAGAATCTATCCAGGGAAGTGGACTTGGCCCAGTGGTTAGGGCGTCCATCTACCACATGGGAGGTCCATGGTCCAAACCCCAGGCCTCCTTGACCTGGGTGGAGCTGGCCCATACACAGTGCTGATGCACGCAAGGAGTGCCCTGTCACAAAGAGGTGCCCCCCCCTGCATAGGGGAGCCCCACATGCAAGGAGTGCACCCCGTAAGGAGAGCAGCCCAGTGTGAAAGAAAGTGCAGCCTGACCAAGAATGGTGCCACACACACGGAGAGCTGATACAACAAGATGATGCAATGAAAAGAGACAACAGATTCCCATGCCACTGACAACAACAGAAGTGAACAAAGAAGAACACGCAGCAAATAGACACAGAGAACAGACAACTGGGGTGGGGGTGGGGGGATAAATAAATAAATCTTTAAAAAAAAAAAAGAATCTATCCATAATTTACAATATCCCACCAATCCCAAAAACCTTCTTAGTTCTCTTTTTGTCCAGGGAAGAGGTAATTCAGTAATGCCCTGAATACTTTCTAGATTTATCTTCCTCCTTCCCTCACTAATGAGATGAGCCAGGTATTTGACTTCCTTTTCTACAAATTGTAGCTTACTTTTTGAGCTCTCAGCCCTTAATCCCCCAGGAAATTCAATAAGCTCTTTGTAGTTCGAACCACTATCTGCCTTTCTTCACCTGATAATAGTATATCATCTACATATTGTAAAAGGGAAATTTCAGATGGGACTGCAAATTTCTCCAATACTTTTTCCAGTTCCTGCCCAAAGAGGCTGGAGGATTCTATGAAGCCTTGGGGTAAAACTGCCCACCTATACTGCTGTTTTCTTCGTGTAGAGGGATCCTCGCACTAAAAGGCAAACAAGTCCCTACTCTGGATCAAGGGGACAGGCCCAAAACCATCCTTTAGATCTACTACACTAAACCATTTATGATGGCAGGGGATCTTACTAAGGAGAGTATATAGATTTGGGACTGTGGGTGCCGAACCTGAATAATCTGATTAATGGCCCTTAGATCCTGTACCAGCCTCCAACTACCGTCTGATTTCTGAACAGGCAAGATAGGATTGAAGAGGGACATGCAGGGCTCCAAGAGTCCATCCCGAAGGAGGCCTTCGACATGGGCTGAAGTCCCCATCTCCCCTTAAGGGGAATGGGATATTGTATTCGGCAAATAATTTCCCCTTCCTTTTTCAATTTGATTTTAATAGGGGATACCTGCAAACCCCCTCTATTCCCTTCTCTCACCCACACTTCTCTCTGATATCTTTTTCATTTTCTTCAGTGAGCATGGCTAAGACTACTTCTCTCTGCCCATCCCTTACTTCCAAATCGAAGCCCATGAATACTATTAAGTCCCTTCCCAACAAATTACTCCCGGCTTCTGGGATGTACAACAAAGGGCTTACAATTTGATTGTCTGCCCAGCAAATATTAGTGGGAGAAGGAATGGGGACCTCAAATCCTTCTCCTTTTACCCCTGAGACTGTAAGGGAACTGCCAGAGAGTTTGGTTCCTCTGGGGAGATGAATCACAGAAGATCAGGCTGCACCAGTGTCCATTAGAAATGCAATTTCTTCCTGATATGGGCCCACCCTTAGATTTACTAAAGGCTCCTGGTGGGCTTTAGAAGTGAGGAGCCTCAGACCCCCCTAATCCTCAAAATTCATGAGGGGAATTACCCGACTCTCTTTAAACTTGGGCATTCCCTTTTGAAATGATCAGGTCTTCCATAGTGATAGCACCCTGCAGAGCCTTGCATTCTCCTTGCCCCCTTATATAAATAAGCCCATTTTGCATCTTTATCTCACCTCTGCCTATTCCCTCCCTGGCTCATCTCCAGTCTTTTCCTAACCATTTGATCAACTGTATTTATCATAACCTTTGCTTTCTGTCTCTGATTTTCCTCCTCTCTCCTTACAAACACTTTCTGGGACTCTCTCAATAACTCTTCCAATGGCTTATCCATCCATCCTTCTATTTTCCGAATGTCAGGCCAAGACCCCTTCACATAGCTGACTTTTAACATTCCCTGAGCCACAGGATCATCAGGGTCCATCCCTGAATATTTCCTCACTTGGTCCCTCAGTCATTGCAGGTAAGCAGAGGGAGTTTCATCCTTCTCCTGGGCTACTTCAAAGGCCTTACTCAAGTTTTTCAGATTTGGGTACAACCAATCTGATCCCCTGTATAATGAGGTCTCTAAGATCTTTCATTTGTGCTCTGTCCCCCAGTTCATTATTATCCCAATTAGGGTCTGTGTTTGGGAACTTCTGTTCTGCTGCCATTACCTGTTGTCCAGGTGGATGCTGCCTTTCCCACTCCTTCATAGCTGCCCTCCATACCATTCCTCTTTCTTCTCCCATAAAGAGGATATTCAGTATGGACATAAGTTCAGGCCAGGTGTATAAACTAGGACCTAGGAATTGATCTACTTGTTCAACCAGCCCCACTGGATCTTCCATTAGTGATTTCATCTCCTTTTTGAAGTTCCTTACTTCAGTACTTGTCAGTGGGACATTTACATAGCCAATCTCCCCTGGCCACATTAGTACTTCTCTCAGCTGATACAAAGGCTCAATGGAGTTTTGTTCATTCACTCTCTTCTCCTCAGATGCTCTGAGGAATGGAAAATTTTGTATGTCTTTCTTACACTGTTTCAATTCTTTCCTCAGCTCTTGGTGGGCTGTAACCAGTGGGGCTGTTGGCCCCGCTTGATTCTCCAGTTCCCCAGGGCTTACAATGGGTTCTATTGGGCCCTCCAAGTCTAAAGGCCCTTCTCCTGGGAGGGGAGGGAGAACATAAGGAGGAGGGAGATTAGACAGGGGGTCCCAGGGTTTAGTTTCTGCAGCTTTTGTTTCTGCAGCCTTAGTTTCTGCAAGCTTAGTCTTGGGGTCTAGATTTTCAGCTTTCATAGGATAGAAAGTGGCCCCCTTCCCTTTAACCAGCACATGGCATAGTCAGACTCTTCTTTGGAGAAGGGTGTTTTTCCATTAACATACAGTACAAGGTCAGCACAAAGCCAATCCTCATCTGCCCCGCATTTTGGCCAGAATACATCAGATGGTAAAATACTTTCCTTGGTCCAGATACAACAGCAGTATTTAATCATTTTCTGCTTGTCTTTTCCATTGGTCTGATCACTTTTGGTCCAATGCCTTAACATCCTCCCTAATGGACTATCTGGAGGAATGTCTCCAGGGGATCCTACAGATACCCCATTCCCCTTTTTCCCAGTCGGCTGCCTCTATTTCCTATTCTGAATCTTGTCTGGGTCTCTTCCTTTTGAATCTCTTGCTTTGTCCATCTCTGGCCCTTTCTCTCATGGGAGAAGGGAAACAAATGTGAAATGGGACTCTACACTCACTTCACACCATATGTCATGTATCTTATGCATGCACAGTGAGCCTCAGACTCACCAGAATTCCCAACCACTGAGGTAATACTTAATAGCCTTTGTTCTTACCTTGGACCATGCATGGAGTCACCTGGTCAACAAGAGGCAGATTTTCCTTTCCCTTTTTCTTGTCCACAATCTGCAGATCTAAGTGTCTGTTCTTGGGCCTCCTGGCTGCCAGAGGCGAGGCCCCAGCCAGTGGAGTCCAAGACCCCTTAAACAGCAGAGCGTGCCTCGCTGTCATCCACCCCAGGGGTCCACTCTCTGAAGCTTCAGAATCCCGGATGAGCCCCCAAAGCTGTAAGAAAGAAATCTCCTTCTGGAAGAAAATAAGGTTCACCCAATTGTGGAGAAGAAAAAAAATTATTCTCAATCTTGCAAGAAGGGGTACACAACCAGAAAACATGGCTGGAGCCCTGAACAAAGAAAAATGACACAATTTATACCCCTAAGGCTAACATGCAAGCCCTTCCTCTGTTTCTCCATATATTGGATACTTCAGAAGTCACAACCTATCTGAGAAGATCTAACTTTCCCCTGCAAAAGTTTGTGATTAACCACTTCCCCCATCACATTCCAACTATTTTAGCTTTTATCTGCTCCCCTTTGCCAAATAAGGAATGGAATTTAGGGCTGAATTGGTACTGACTTAGCTCTTAAGAAAGAGCCCAAGAGGGCATCTTTTTTACTGCCTATAGGACTGGCTCAAGCTGCTTTCCTTTGTTCCTGCTTAACCCAGGAGTGGGAGACTGAGGCAATAGGCTGCCATGTTACATTAATTAATATTTTCTTCCTTTATGTGAAAACTAAACTAATCTTCATTTCTTACAGTGGGGGCAGAGGTTGATTTCAAAGAAGCAGCATGAGGAAGTTTGGGAGAGATGGAAGTGCTGATTATCCTGATTGTGGTAGCAATTACATGAATCTATATGTGTGTTAAAACTAATGGAACTGTACACCAAAAAGTGAATTTTACTGTACATAAATTTAAAACTAAATTTTATAAAATGGACTGTCAGTAAAACATAGCCTCACTTCTGTTCCAAGAACTACTGTGACTACTTTTGCAAAACTTACACATTTGGTTTTCACAGTTTAAACATCTATAACAATACTATCTAAAAGAAAAACAAATTCCTTAAGATTTTGGGATCAAGTAAAGGACCATCTTTACATTTAAATCTCTTTAAGGTTTTAAACATTAGCAAGACAAATGAGAGGTTTTGGTTCCATTTGGTTTATTGACCAACTAGGTCAAATGTAGCTGGGTAGTTACCAAAGGATGAATGATTATATCATGAAATTAAAATCTGATTAAAGTATATGAAAGCTAGCTCAAAGCCAAAATAGGATTTTTGGCACACATGTGCACAGACACATACATACGTAATTTAGGGATTAACTACATTATTCAAACTCTTTCTTGTTTCCTTGGAAATGTTTCCAGTTAGCTGTCACAGAGCAGCTCAGGTATATATTCCTTTTTTACCAGTTGATTCTGTGGACTTTGTTTGGAGTTCTGGGAGGTAATGTGTTTGTTCTCCACCCTTGATCCCTGTACCTGTGTTTTAATGGGTATATTTCTTCACTCCACCACCTCTTGTAAAGTCTTTCTCTCTTTCATATGCCACAACCAGGTAAGACTAAATTATATGCAACCATAAGCTGAACTCTGTGAGAACAGGTGGCAAACAGGTCGACAACTTCAAATTTGCCAAGTCACCCCTCTTCTATTCCATACTTCTCTTTATGTGGTTGTTTTCCACATAAGAAAGTCTAACCTCTGAGCTTGTAGATATATTACTTTTAATATATCTACAAATAACAGCTAATCTTTTCACATCTTTCATGGTACTTTCTTTTGCAGGGCGACAAGGCAAACTTTCTTCCTCAGAATCATTACACATACATTAAAAACCAAAAAATCCAGACTACATCTGATATTAATGAAAAATAAATATGGGGACTTCATATCTGGCATGACCATCCCTTCTCCCACCTCCAGGAACTTGCTGATTTCCACTTCTTCCCTGTGTTGATCACAGGCCTAGTGCTGAACTTGCCTTCAAACTTAAAACTGAACTTTCTGACTCTAAGTCAAAGCTCCTTAAATCATGTGGACTGATTTACCTGGCATAAAATACTTATCACTTGGTTTCATTTACTATTACAGAGAGGTGGCCCAATGTGGATTTTCACTGTTTGTATATAATTTCTTACTGTAATTTTTATCAGAGTGTAGCAGTTTGATGTGGTTATGAATTCCAGAAATAGATACTGGATTATATTTGTGATCTGGCCTGTACCTAGGCATGATTAAGTTATGATTAGGGCTTTGATTGGGCCATGTCATTAGGGCATGATAAAAGGCATGGCAAAGGACAGAGTTGAGAGTTTTTGAGATTGGAGTTTTGATGTTGGAGTTTGATGCTGATGCCTTAAGTTGGAGCCCTGGGAAGTAAGCTCACAGAGGAAACAGAAGCAAGCCCTGGGAAGAGAAGAAACTTGAACCCAGAGGGAAGCAAGCCCTGGAAGGGAAGAACCCAGGAAACCTGAACCCTCACAGTATCAGCAGCCATCTTGCTCCAACATGTGAAAATAGACTTTGGTGAGGGAAGAACTTATGCTTATGGCCTGTTATCTGTAAGCTCCTACCCCAAATAAATACCCTTTATAAAAACCAACCACTTTCTGGTATTTTGTATCAACAACCCTTTGGCTGACTAATACAGAATTTGGTACCAAGGAGTAGGGAAGTGCTTTTGCAATTACTGAAATGCTGGAATGGTTTTATAAATGGTAAGAGGTATTTTTTTTTGGAGGAAATATGAGATGCTTGATGGAAAAGGCCTAGATTGTTTTGAAGAGACCATTGATAAAAATGTGGATGCTAAAGAGACTTTTTATGATGCCTAAGTAAATGATGAAACTATTATTGGAAGCTGGAGGAAAGGCGGTCCGTGTTTTAAAGTTGCAGAGAACTTAGCAAGATTAATTTGAAAATGGTGAACCTGGGCATTTAGTTGAAGAAATTTCCAAAGTAAACCCAGAGAATGTGGCTTGGCATCTGCTTACAGCTTATAGCAAAATGCTAGATGAGAGAGTTATGCTAAGGACTGAACAGTCAGGCACAAAGAAAAGAGAAACTAATTCTGGAAATCCAAGCCTCTGGAAATCAAGCTCCCAGATGAAAGTGTCCCATTGGAGGACTTAACTTGGAATTTGCAAGAATTGAAGATGCAGTTATCTCGGAAAGACTTGTGCAAAGTCTTACCGTCTGATGGCTTAGACCCCTGCTTCTTGCATGCTAAACCAACAATGTTTTTGAAAGACCTGTATGAACAAAACCACTGTCAGCTTGGACTAAAAGGAATGTGGAAAGGAAAGATCGAAGGAGAAACAGCTTTAACAGGAAAATCATGGAAGCTGAGATCTGGAATTAAGATATCACCTCAAACTAGGAGAGGAACCCCAACCATGTATACAGAAGGAGTGAGTTTGCCCCAGCAGTTGAAGAGGGTGCGGATGTTCCCACCCAATGTTATGGGAGAGTTTTGCTGTCCCAAGTTATGGAAAGGGTGGAGCACATTCCTCAATGATTATGGCAGGTAAGGTCAGCACTCCATAGGTCTGAGAAGGGTGGACCTGTCCCCCATGGATTAGGGAAGGCCAGGTGGTCAACTCATTGCTCTGAGTGGGTTGAACCCTGTTTTCCAAAGGTTAGGGAGAATGTTGTCTTCACATCACTGTACTAAGGGGGTTAAGACTCTAACCCAAATATTGGGTAAGGTGTGCCAATCACCCCAACACTCTTGGAGGGTGAGGGCTGGAGCTTGGTCAACACCCAGATGCTTGATGAGGGTGGAACAAAGAAAATGGCCATTGGGCAAGCATGTGGAAGTGGTGGGTTCCCAAAAGATACCAAGGAGAAGAAACCATCATCTTAAGAATGACTCTCAGACTGAAATCAAATGGAGGATGCCCTGCAGGTTTACTGAACTGTAGAGGACGGGTGACTCAAGTTTCCCTCCCAATTTCTTCTTATTGTAATGAAAATATTTATCCTTTGTCTGTCCATTTGTGAATTGGAAACAGATGAATTGTTTTGTAAGTTCCAGAGGTCTATAGCAGACAGGATTTTGCCCCAAGACAAACTGTATTTCTTTAAATTGATTGTGATAGATTTAGTACTTGCATTGTAACTGATTTAAGATTTGTTTTTTTTTTAATATTGTAATGTCTTTTAGGAATTCAGAGGGTGGAGTATAGCAGTTTGATATGGTTATGAATTCCAAAAACAGATATTGGATTATGTTTGTAATCTGGTCTGTACTTGGGCATGATTAAGTTATCATTAGGGCTTTGATTGGACCATGTCATTAGGGTATTGAGGGGTGGGGACTCACATATAAAAGGCATGGTGAAGAACAGAGTTGAGGGTTTTTGATGTTGGAGTTTGATGCTGAAGTTTTAAGCTGGAAATAAGCTCACAGAGAAAACAGAAGCAAGCCCTGGGAAGAGAGGAATGCTGAGCCCAGGAAGAAGTTAGCCCTAGGAAGAGAGGAATCCTGAAATCAGAGAGAAGCAAGACCCTGAAGAGAGCAAAACCTGAAGCCTGGATCCTCACAGACATTGGCAGCCATCTTGCTCCAAGATGTGAAAACAGACTTTGGTGAGGGAAGTAACTTATGCTTATGCCCTGGTATCTGTAAGCTCCTACCCCAAATAGATACCCTTTATAAAAACCAACCAATTTCTGGTATTTTGCATCAACACCCCTTTGGCTGACAAATACACGGAATAATATAAGCAAGAATTCTGAAGAGTCAGAGTTACATGTTTATTAGGACAAATAGTCTCCCCACTGATTCTTCTCCAGAAGAACCACTGTTAAGTGTCTGAGCTGATTCCTAAATTATTGACCTCCACATCTGTAAATAAAATGCTTGTATTTATTTTCTTGATTTTTCATTTTCAGGCACTATCTATTGAATTACAACTTTGCAAGTTAAGGATTTGGCTCTTTCTCCTTTCCTTATCCTCACAAAAGCACACATACCCTCTACCCTTCAAATATGGTTATATCATAATTTTGATTTAATAGTGTTTATATCATTATGATCAAATTGTTGAGGAAGAGTGTTCCCACCCCAGGTTTCTCAGTAGCCTAGTAGATTGTGGAGAGTTTTGCTGTCACCCCAATGTTTGGTGAGGGTGGAGCCCAGAGGCTCAGCTCACCACCACCCTGATGCTTGACAAAGGTAGAGCCAAGAGCCTGGCCATTGCCCCAATGCTTGAAGATGTTGGAGCCTTCATGAACCCAGTGTTTGAGGACAGCATGGCTCCTGCACAAGTACTTGGAAAGTGTGGGGCTACTGCTCAATCAGCATGAAGGACAAAATGTCCTTCTACAGATGACTCTCAGACCTTGAAATCTAATGGAGTATGCCCTGCAGGGTTTTGGAATTGTTTGGGACCCATGACCCCCATCTTCCTTTTAATTTCTCCTTATGGAAATGGGAGTGTTTATCCTACAAGTGTCCCACTATTGTATATATTTTTTAAAATTATTTATTTATTCTCCCCCATTCCCCTCCTCCTGCCATGCTGTTTTTGCTGTGTACTTCTCTTCTCATTTTCTCTCCTCTAGGATTCACTGGGATTTGATCCTGGAGACTCCTGATGTGGAGAGAGGTTCTCTGTCAGTTGTGCAACCTCAGTTCCTGGTTTCTGCTGTGCTTCACCTTGACTCTCCCCTTTTCTCTCTTTAGTTTTTTCATCATCTTGCTGCGTGACTTACTTGCACAGGCACTGGCTCACCATGCAGCCATTCATGCAGGCACTGATCGCCACGTGGGCACTTGTGCTCACCATGCAGGCACTTGTGCAGGCACTGGATTGCCACATGGGTGTGCTTTCTCTTCTTCTTTTTCACCAGGAGGCCCCAGAGATTGAACCCAGGTCCTCCCATATGGTAGGTGGAAGCTCTATCACTTGAGCCACATCTGCTTCCCTCCATCATTGTATATTAGAAGCAGATTAACTTGTTCTCTAGGTTTCATAGGTCCACAGCCAAAGGGGACTTGAGCCCCAGAACAGATCACACCTATAACTGACTTTGATGAGAATTTGTACTTAATATTGTTACTGAAATGATTTAAGCCTTTTGGGATTTTGTAATGGAATGAATGAATGTATTTTGCATAAAGAAAGGACATGGTTTGTTGTGGGTTTTGCTTTGTTTTGTTTTTGTAGTCCAGAGGGTGGAGTATGGTGTTTTGGAACTATAGTATCCCAGAAAATCATATTCTTAAAGCTAGTCAATTCCTGTGGGTATAAATCTATTGTAAGTAATACCTTTTAATGACGTTACTTCAGTTAAGGAGTGGCCCAGGGTGGGTCTTAATCTTCTTACTGGAGTACTTTATAAAATAGAATGGATACAGGAAGATGAAGCCATTGAAATAAGAAGCTGAAATCAATGAAACCTGGAAGAGAAGAGAGAGAACAGAAGACTCTGCCACATGATATATCACCAGCAGCCAGAATTTGGAAAGAAAGCATCACCTTGATTTGGACATTTTTCTCAGACTCAAAACTGTAAGCTTGTAAGCTTGTAAATTCCCATTATTAAAGCCAATGCATTCATGGTATTTGCTTTGAGCAGCTTAGCAAACTAAATTTTTATATTATAATGTTATTTTTTCAAGATTGAAATATTTTATCTTTCTGAAGACACCAATAGTGTCTTCTCTTTGAATACCTTTGTTTTCTCCACATTCTTTTTTTTTTTTTTCTGTTGGTTTGTCTTGGTCTGTATCTCTCACACTAGGGATTTGCTTCCAAGTCTGGTCATCCTTGATCACATATGCTCTTAACAGTGAAACTCAGAATATGTGGCTGGGTTTGTTAACTGTGAACGTCTGTTTTGGATGTTATGTGGACATCCTTTGGGTGATAAGGCACAAATACAGATAAGCCAGTCAGCTAAGAATGCAGGAAAGGACAGCTTCTTTAGGTCAAAGAACTTGGAGGAGGAGAGGGGGAGAATGAGGGCAGTGGGGAGCCTGGAGTTTGCTTAACTGAGGCTCCTGGGAGGGTCTGTGGAGGAAGATGGGGAGAACACATGTGGGTCCCGGGCTCTTGCCTTTATTGTGACCCATTCCCATGGATACTGGGGATTGGAAGCTTTACACTAGAAGGCATGGAAAGCAGAAGTGGCAAGGTATGTTTGGAGAAGCTAGGGCAGCTCTTATTATCCAAGCCAAATGGAAGTACCTGCCCTGTTAGAAAATTATGTGTTGTGAAGAGTAGAAATGGATAGGGCCATTTGGAGAAGCTGGGGGTGGCTCTTATCATCCAAACCATATGGAAGTGTATGCCTAAGTAGTTGTGGTTCTGCCCATGGCAGAGCTAGCTTGTGTGGTTACTCAAAAAAAAAACTTAAAACTAAACAATATGATGAGGCACATTATGCCATTATAACTTCACCCTAGGGTGATCTGAATGAGCTTTTCCATTGGGAATCTCATAATCAATTTATTTAGGGTTTTCCTCATGAGCTGTTAAGATTACCCCAAAGACATTTCCTATCTTCTACTTGGAGAGTAATGGCCTGCTAGTGGTCTTGGAGCTGAGGAGGATGGGGATGACTGGGGGTCTTAGAAGCCAATAACAATGTTTATTTAAACTCTCTATATGCAGTATAGCAACAACTTCCATCCATGGCTACTGAACCCCAATTCAGAGACCATCTGTTTTCCTCTCCAGAGAATACAATTCTAACATACTGTGAGGGTGGAGAAGGAGAAACTGCCTGACTGCACAAATCAAGGAAGGTGAACTGGGGATTGAGTTACTTCTTTCGTTGTTTGTTTAGGTAGAATAAATGTATTAGAAATGTTTCTGGATGTCATTTATAATTTGTTCTCTATTTAAAAATGTTAATCTCCAGTACAATCATAAGGAAACCCTGGAACATTTTGAGGATAAAGAAAATACAGTACTTAAGTGACTTTTATGGTCTGCCAAAGGGGTGCCAATGTAAAGTACCAGAAATCTGTTGACTTTCATAAAGGGGGTTTATTTGGGGTAAAAGCTTACAGTACCAAGGTCGTGAAAAGTCCAACTCAAGACACCATAAGACGTGCTTTCTCACCAAAGTCAGCTGTTGAAGCAAGATGGCCACCAATCTCTGCCCAAGTTTCAGCCTTCCCCTCCCTGCTCACCCTTTCCTCTTGAGCTCCGTGGCCCAGCCTCTTGAGGTTTCATGCTTAAGTGATCCTGTAGTCCTCTCTCTCCTAGCATAGGTCTCATTTCTTTCTGGGCCTCCTATATGAGTCTTGGATGTTCTGTCTTCTTCCCAATTTTGGCTATAAGCTATCAGGCAAATGGTTCATCTCTCCCTGAGGACTCAGCTCTTTGAGGCTTCTCCTTTTGATCACATGGCAGGATCAAAAAATGATGGAACTCTCTTTTCCTGTCTGTTTATATGAGTTCATTTCTATCAGAACCAGCAAGGGGGTGGAGGCTCAACCTGAGTCATGCATTATTGACATAGTCCAATCAAAAGCCCTAAAGCAATCTTAAAAGGTAATCTAACCAAAGGTCCCTCAATTGAATTTAATGCAATCAAAGGGTATCACACCTAGAGAAATAGATTAGTTTACAAACATAACCTTTCTTATTTTGGGATTTATAAAATAATCTCAAACTGCCACAGTGACCTAGTGGGGAGCTCTCAATACTTCTTTTTTTTTAAAGATTTATTTATTTATTTAATTCCCCCCCCCCCCTCCCCTGGTTGTCTGTTCTTGGTGTCTATTTTCTGCGTCTTGTTTCTTTGTCCGCTTCTGTTGTCAGCGGCACGGGAAGTGTGGGCGGCGCCATTCCTGGGCAGGCTGCTCTTTCTTTTCACGCTGGGCGGCTCTCCTCACGGGCACACTCCTTGCGTGTGGGGCTCCCCCACGCGGGGGACACCCTTGCGTGGCACAGCACTCCTTGCGCGCATGAGCGCTGCGCATGGCCAGCTCCACACGGATCAAGGAGGCCCGGGGTTTGAACCGCGGACCTCCCATATGGTAGACGGACGCCCTAACCACTGGGCCAAAGTCCATTTCCCAATACTTCTTAATATCCTTCCACCTCCCTGCCACCCACATCTCAGTCAGGCAAAATCAACTTTAATGAGGCACACTTGTTGGTGATCCCCAAACATCTTTAGATTAGACCCTTTTGGAAGTTTTCTTCTCAAGTGTATTAAAAAAAAATTTTTTTTCTAGTAACATATGCAACCCAAAATTTCCTCTTTCAACCATATTCAAATATATAACTCAGTTGTGTTAATTACATTCACAATATTGTGTTACCATCACTATCATCCATTACCAAAACTTTCCATCACCCCAAGGAGAAATACTGTACCAATTAAGCATTAACTCCCCATTCCCTACCAACTCCAGGTAGCCTGTATTCTAGTATTCTGAATTATTTCTTTCTTATAGTAAGACAATACAATATTTGTTCTTCTATTTCTTGGTTATTTCACTCAACATGATGTCTTCAAAGTTCACCCTTGTTGTCCCATGTATCAAAACTTCATTCCTTTCTATGACTGAATGATATCTCATTGTATATAGAGACCACATTTTGTTCATCCATCCATCTGTTGATGTATACTTGGTTTGCTTTTATGTTTTGTCAATTGAGAATAATGCTGCAGATATCTATGTGAGTCCCTATTTTGAATTCTTCTGGGCATATATCCAGAAATTGGATTACTGGGTCATGTGGTAATTCTATATTTAACTTTCTGAGGCACCATCAAACTGTTTTCTACAGCAGCTGCATCATTTATACCACCAACAATGAACAAGTTTTCCTATTTCTCCACATCTTCTCCAATATTTGTTATTTTCTGTTTATTTTTTTTACCATTTCTTTTTTTGTCTTTATTTTTTTAATGTTACATTAAAAAATTATGAGGTCCCCATATACTCCCCACTCCCTTCCCGCCACTCCTCCCCCCATAACAACAACCTCCTCCATTATCATGAGACACTCATTGCACTTGGTGAATACATCCATGAGCACCACTGCACACTCATGGTCAATGGTCCACACCATAGCCCACACTCTCCCACAGTCCACCCAGAGGGCCATGGGAGGACATACAATGTCTGGTAACTGTCCCTGCAGCACCCAGGAAAACTCCAAGTCCTGAAAACGCCCCCACATCACATCTCTTCCTCCCACTCCCTACCCCCAGCAGCCACCATGGACACTTTCTCCACACCAATGCCACATTTTCTTCAATTACTAATCACAATAGTTCATGAATAGAATATCACTAAGTCCACTCTAACCCATACTCTATTCCTCCATCCTGTGGACCTCGGAATGGTTGTGTCCACTCCACATCTCCATCAAGAGGGGGCTTAGATTCCACATGGATGCTGGATGCAATTCTCCTGCTTTCAGTTGTAGGCACTCTTGGCTCCATGGTGTGGTGGTTGACCTTCTTCATCTCCATGTTAGCTGAGTGAGGTAAGTCCAATAAAACAGAGTAGGAGCTGAAATCTGTTGAGGTTCAGGGTCTGGCTATCACATGGTCAGTCCAGAGATTCAGGTCCCCTGGGTATATATTAAACCCCAGCACCAACTACAGTTCCGGTAAAAGTAACAGGAGAGGCTTGTGAACAAAGATCACATCTAAGTCCAGCTCCATCACACAGAAACACACACTCCAAAGTAGGGCCAACTGACATGGCACTGAACTCCATCTGCCATGACCATAGAACCTGTGGGTCTCTGTAGCCCTCAGAACAACCAATACCTGGGGTTGTATCTACTTTAGCTGTCTCTGGGACTCTGCTGAGATGTGCATAAGGGCAACCCCTCTGATAACCTCCTGGCTCTTTTTTGGAGACTCATAGCCATATAAACTCATTTGTCCTTTCCATTTCCCCCTTGATTCAGGTCAAAAAGCATTTTTAACTCCTGGTATTATATGTAGATTGAGATATTCTGCTGGTCCAAGTTGACCCTTTTATTCAAGGTCATCATCAGCTGGTACTTGGTAGTATTCTCTCGGTGCCAGGGAGGCTCATTCTCGGGAGTCATGCCCCACGCTGGTGGGAAGGAAACGAATTTACATGCTGAATTTGGCTTCGAGACTGGCCACATTTGAGCAACATGGAGGCTCTCAGGAGGTAACTCTTAGGCACCCTACAGCTCTAGGCCTTGTTCTTATTTCAGGTGCACAGGCTCACAAGCATAGTCATTAGTATCAAGGGCTCATTGTTGGACCTTCATTCTTTTTTGGTCTTTGCCATTGCACTTGGGGGATTTTTGCTGTTCCTTTAGGGACTGTGATAGAGCTCCCCTGGCTAGGAACTCAGCACTCCCTCAGTTGTTGTTTTTAATTGTATCCACTATGAAAATATCCAAACATTTTTATGTACCCTGGATATATGCCCTGTAGAACTCCCTGCCAACCATGTGTCCCCTGTCAATAACATCCCACACCAGTATTCCTCCCCTGCCATTGTTGAACCTCTCTGTGATCCAAAACTTCCTGAAAAGTGAAGCCCAATATATTGCCAGGTTCCATTAATAGTAGAATGGACTATAACAATGAGTTTAAAGGTCAGATATAGAATACATATTAATTTGGAAAAATTAAGGTAAAAATAAATTGGAGTGTCAAAAAATTTAAAAATACAAAAGCTTTGTTTTTGATGTTTTGCCTTCCATCACTGCAATAAGTGTTGCCCTGTATGCAAATTGGCAAGGCAACTACTTATGTCTTTTCCTCAGTGTCTACGTCCTATCTTTTTCTTTTCTTTTTTCTAATTATTAAGCTTATCTTCACAAGAGTTTTAGATCACAGTAGTTTATATATACAATATACAGTACTCCCACATAGCCAACATAAAATCTTTTCCCTTCCACAGCAATAATCTTTTTACATTTTCATACTATATTTACTGAAACTGATGTACAGATATTGAGACAATAGCTTTCAAACAAGGTAACATTTGCATTTACATTGTGGTTTATATTTTAGACTATACGATTTTCTAAATTTTCAGTTATCTTATGTTTTATGTTATGATTTACATTTTAGCCTATCAGTCCCTATATATTTTTGGAGTAATTTTACATGTCTTATATCCATGCTTGCGTACCCTTGTGGAACACTTCTATTGCCCACACAGTTACATTGGTTCCATCTATTCAATACCTCTTTCCCCCTCCCCTTAGGGCCCACAGTGACAGTCAGTCTTCATTGCTTGAAAGTTCAGAGGTACTTGCAACTGTGTTGAGTGCTTGACATCCTCAACTGCCCTAATGCACTGGGAGCCACCATTTCTCTTGAGAGATACAGTTCCCTCTATTTGAGGGCTTCAGTCCTCCCCAGGATGTGGGTATACCTTCACTCTCATTATATGGGTCTCTATCCAATGATATAACCCACTTTGGCAAAATGAGCATTCACATATTCCCTAGGAGCCTGTTCTGCATCAGATTATCCCCTTTAAGCATCTTAAACAGGTAACCTTCCTTATTATATTTTTGAAAAAGTTTTCTTAGCATTATACTCTCAACCAAATACCTGATAATCTCCTTATGTTCGTATGTTACCCCACCCTCCCCCCAATTTCTTGGGCAATATTATCCATCCTCCCATCCCTAGCCCCCCTCAAGCCCACAAAGCCCCACCCAAAGGTAACCCTATGCCCCATTTTATCCCTTCCTTGTACAAATACTTACCTCCATCATATCATAGACACCTACCCATATAGGTGTCAGCTTACATCCTTTCTTTACCCCCCAATTTCCTGTAAGCCTATTATCCAGTCTCTAGCTCTCTGAGGCAGCTTGGTTTACTTATTTCATATCATTGAGGTCATGTAGTATTTGTCTTTCAATGCCTGGGTTGCTTCACTCAACATAAAGTTCTCAAGATTCATCCATGTTATCACATGTGTTTGTAGTGTATTCGTTCTTAAAGCCAAGTAGTATTCCATTGTATGTATATACCACATTTTATTTACCCTTTCATCTGTTGATGGGCATTTGGGTTGATTCCAGCTTTTGGAAATAGTGAACAATGCTGCTATGAACATTGGTGTGCATATTATCAGTTCGTGTCCTTGTTTTCAGTTCTACTGGGTATATACCCAGCAGTGGAATTGCTGGGTCATATGGCAAATCTACAGCTAGTTTTTTGAGAAACCACCAAACTATCCTCTAGAATGGCTGGATCCTTCTGCATTCCCACCAGCAGTGGATGAGTGTTCCCATTCCTCCACATCCTCTCCAGCATTTGTAGTCCTCTGGTTTTTTTAATAGCTGCCAATCTTATGGGAGTAAGATGGTATCTCATTGTAGTTTTGATTTGCATTTCCCTGACAGCTAGAGATTTGGAGCATTTTTTCCTGTGCTTTTTAGCCATTTGTATTTCTTCTTTGGAGAAGTGTCTGTTTAAATCTTTTCCCCATTTTTTAAATGGGTTGTTTATCTTCTTAAGAATAAAAATTTTAAAAACAAATCCACAAAACTGCATAACACAGTGAACCCTAGGTTAAACCATGGACTAGAGTTAATAGTATAATTATAAAACTGTGCATTTTTCAATTGTACCAAATGTAACACACCAATGAAAGGTGTTAATAATAGGGTGGTATATTAGAATCCTATATTTATGCATGATAGTTCTATAAACCTACAACTTCTCTAAATAAAAAAAAATTCACAGGACAAAAAGACACTGTCCTTTACTTCGAGAGTTTACATCCAGCTGGGAAAATGCAACTAACAAGCCAACAAGAGAATACTTTTTCCCTTTGCTTTCCTTCCCTTCTCTTCTTCCCTTCCCTTCCCCCATTTATTTAGTGCCTATTGAGTGCCAATTTCTTTGCTATATTCTGAGAAAGAAACACGATCTTGACATAACATCTGACCTAGTAGAGTTTAAAGCCTAGCAGAGGAGACAACAGGAAAACAAAACAATTGTGTGCTAAAAAGTGCTAGGTGCTAGAAAGAGGTGTAGTGGAGGCTCCTTTGCCTGGGGCAAGAATATGCAGGTATCTGAGACAGAGGAGAAGCTGGGTCTTAAAGGAGAAGCAGAATTTGGCCAGTGAAGTGGTAGGGGCAGGAGGGGAGATAATTCTGTAGAGTGAGAACAGCAAGACCAGGCAGCATATGAGCAAGTCGTTTAACACAAATGTGTTGTATGTTTTCACAGATCCTCTAGGAAAAGGTGAAGAAGAGTAAGACCCATGAGGTGGGAGTGGAGGAGGAAATCAAGGTAAGACTAAAATGCTCCATGAGTTGTCCACCAAGGTCCATGAAGGGGCAGGAGCTGTGTCACATTCCTAGGACGGTTATAATCAAACACACCACCGTAGCAAGTACTCTTGAGGACATGAAGAAGTTGTAATCCTCATCCAAAGGGAAGGTAAGATTGTGCAGCTGTTGTGGAATTTAAGAGAAGTTCAATTATTTAAGTATAGAGAGGCCAGGACTCAGCAATGATTTTGAGAAGGAAAAATGGTTTATTGACGGCTGGCCGGACTCGGGAGCTTTCAGTTTGAATCCCAAGCCCTGAACAAGATTTTCAAACGTCTTTTATACAGAGAGGAAAGGCCAAATGGTCCCTTTGTTTCAGTTCTCAATAGGCTTCAATTAGCATATATCTTCCACATCTTAGGTAAGCTTTTAGCATGGACTCCAGACATTCTAGATAAGCCTTTAGCACATTTGGTTTTTGCATTTCCCCTAAATACTTAAAGTTTATAGCCCCCGCATTGTTAAACATTTCCTGGGACTGGAGCCGCTGCCAGTCCCCAAGGGCAGGACTGCAGCCCCCCACCGTTCCACACCCACAAGTCAAACAACTTAGTTATCTCTGAAGAGACAAAGAGCCCTCCACCCATAGCCCACATCACAGCCACTTGAAAACCAGTCTGGCAGACTCTCAAAATGTTAACCATAGAGTTAGCAAAGGACTCAGCAGTTCCTCTCCTAGGTATATACCCAAGAGAATTGAAAACGTATGTCCTGAAAAACACCTGTATGTGCATGTTCACAGCAGCATTAGTCATTAGAGCTGAAAGGTCGAAACAACCCAAATGTCCATCTACTGAGGACTGATAAACAGAATGTGGTATGTCTGTACAATGGAGTATTATTCAGCAGGAAAAAGGAATGAATTTTGAAAACATTATGCTAAGTGAAAGAAGCCAGGCACAAAAGGTCAAATACTATATGGTCCCCTTGATAAAAACTGTCCATAATAGGCAAATCCATTGAGACTGAAAGTGGATTGCTGGTTGTGGGAGGCTGGGGGGCAGGGGGAGTGGTGAATGCCTGTTAATGGGGATGAGGTTTCCTTTTGGGGTGATAAAATGTTCTGGAACCAGATAGAGATGATGGTTGTACAACTCTGTGAATGTATTTAATGCCACTTAATTGTATACTTTAAAAGGGCAAATTTTATGGTATGTGAATTGTATGTCAATAATAAACAGAAGAGCCATCAAGGTGACAAGAAGCCCCTGCAGGTAGCGGACTTGGCCCAGTGGTTAGGGCGTCCGTCTACCACATGGGAGGTCCACGGTTCAAACTCCGGGCCTCCTTGACCCCTGTGGAGCTGGCCCATGTGCAGTGCTGATGCACGCAAGGAGTGCCGTGCCACACAGGGGTGTCCCCAGTGTAGGGGAGCCCCATGCGCAAGGAGTGCACCCCGTAAGGAGAGCCGCCCAGCGCGAAAGAAAGTGCAGCCTGCCCAGGAATGGTGCCGCACACACGGAGAGCTGACACAACAAGATGATGCAACAAAAAGAAACAGATTCCCGTGCCACTGACAACAACAGAAGCGGACAAAGAAGATGCAGCACATAGATGCAGAGAACAGACAACCAGGGTGGGGGCGACGGGGAGAGAAATAAATTAATAAAAATCTTTAGAAAAAAAAAAAGAAGCCCCCGCATGTGCGGGCAGTGTGTGCGTGTATGCTCGAGTTCTGGTCCATGTGTATGTCTGGGGGGAAGGCAGTGAGACCACATGTGTCATAAATCCTGGAAAAGGAGTGCTGTGGCCGAAGGGGCTTTGCGATCGCTCCGGTGGCTGGGCGGGGCCTCTGTACGGAGACACCGTAAAGCAGATGACGCAGACTCAGAGAAAGACTTTTCAGGGGTGCAGAGACACAGAGCCTGCTCTGTGAGGTGAGGCACACACACCTGACTGTGACTGGTGAGGGTCATGGGGCCGTGATGGGGCCATGATGGCAAATCACAGATGTAAGTGTGAAGGCACCTCCCAATGTTGGCAGGAGAGGATTGAGTGGAGGAAGCAGCAGGTAAGGGAGTCCTTGAGAGAAAGTAGGATGTGTGCATGGTGAATTGGAGGACCAGACTGTTTCAGGAGAAGCAGGGTGTTTACTATGAGCCTGGTACTGCACTACCTTCTTGTTGTGGAAAACTGACTTACCTATTTGTTGCTTCCTGTTTTTGTGAATTACCTTATTGTAGATGTTGCAAATTGCTTCCTGTAGCCCACAGCTGCTCGTTAGCTTTCAAATAAATGTAATGGGGAAACTAGGGCTGAGGCTCTCAGTTTCAAAAGCCGTGAAATCCCCTGGTCCCATCTTTGTTTCCTGTCTTGTGTCTTTCTTTCTGTCCTTTCCTTTCTTCACTTCTGCGTTGCCTTCCCTTCGTGCAGACCAATTGCAGAGCTGGTCTCAGCACCTTCTTTTTTAAAAAAGATTTATTTATTTATTTCTCTCCCCTTCCTCCCCACTCCCAGTTGTCTGCTCTCTGTGTCCATTTGCTGTGTGTTCTTCTGTGACCGCTTCTATCCTTATCAGCAGCAACAGGAATCTGTGTCTCTTTTTGTTGTGTCATCTTGCTGCGTCAGCTCTCTGTGTGTGCGGTGCCATTCCTGGGCAGGCTGCACTTTCTTTCATGCTGGGTGGCTCTCCTTATGGGGGACACTCCTTGCACATGGGGCTCCCCTATGCCCCTGCATGGCAGGGCACTCCTTGCACACATCAGCACTGCACATGGGCCAGCTCCACACGGGTCAAGGAGGCCCGGGGTTTGAACCGCGGATCTCCCATGTAGTAGGTGGATGCCCTAACCACTGGGCCAAGTCCACATCTCCTAGCACCTTCTTTACTAGCATCATCTTATTTAGTCCTCAGATAGACCCATGAGCTTGCCCTTCCCTCTTTCACCAACATCACTGTATGATGTGCTCTTATTTACTGTGATGGGTTGAATCATGTCCCCCACAAAGACATGTTCAAGTCCTAAGCCCCAGCCCTTTGGGTGTGGATTCATTTATAAATAGGACCCTCAAAAATCCTATTTTGATGGTCATCAGGGTGGGCCTCAATCCAATACAGCTGACTTCCTTTCAAGCAGAGGAAATTTAGATGCCATTGGTTAGGAGAACCCAGAGAAGGAGAAGGAGCTCACCTTGTGATGCAGGATTGTCAGAAAGCCATCACCAGATGCTGTAGATTCCAAGGGAAAACATGGCCCTGCTAACACCTTGATTTTGGACTTCTGGCTCCAGAACCATGAGACAATAGATTCCTATTGCTTAAGACAACCACTATGTGTTATCTGTCCACCTGGCCTGGTAAACGAAGACATTTTTACTCTGCTCCAGTCACGCTGACCTTCTCTATGTTACTCAGATACATTGCGCACTTTCCCACCTTAGGGCTTTGCACCTGCGGTTTCCTCTTACTGGAAAGCTCTTCCTCTGGTTTTTGACTTTGCCCATGGCTAGCTTTTCTGAGTCTCAACTCAGACATTGCTTTCTCCAAGGAGCCTTTCCTGACCCCCCGAAATCATGTGCCCTTCCAAACACTTTCCATCACTGCCTGTTTGATTAATTCATAGGACATATCACCATAGATAACTGTTGCTTGTTTGATTGCTCATTAGTTTTTTCTCTGTCTCTCTCCACTAGAATGTCAACACTCTAAGGGAATGGGGTAGACCAGTGCTACTCAAAGTATGTCCCCCAAACTGTTCGTTGTAGTGAGATAAATACAGAAGTTGAGAGCAGGAATTTACAAAGTTTTGTAGTAATTTGACATTGCTATAACATCAAAGTGCATTTTATTACATTTTACGAAAACACTGGTTTGCAGTGCATTGAAAACCAGCTAGCCAACCTGGTTTTTCACCACAGAGAGCATGGAAAGCACTGAGCTAGGTCATAGGGTTGTCCGTTGTGCTCAGCACTGTATTCCCTAGTGTTGGGGTCTCAAGGGGCTTCAATAAAGGATACCTATTCTTACTGGAGTCTACAGCCAAGTGTAAAAGATGGACATAGCAGTCAGGCTGTTGGAACTAAAGGTGCTCCTTTTATTTGAGAAAATGGATTCTGCAGAACACGGTAGAAGTTGCCTTCATAATAAAGAAGGCTAGACTTATCCACCTGGTCAAGAGCAGTACTGGACAGATGCAGATGGCCCCTTGGAGAAGCAGGGCCTGCCCCTGCCAAATGTGCAGTGTGGAGGATGGAGGAGGAGGCTGCTTTCCCTGGAAGAGATGGCTGAGGGACCAGAGAGGCTGAGAATGTAATTTAATAGACCGCCAGAGACTGTAGGCAGCAGAGTGAGAGCCTTGGGATATCTGTTCCCCTGGAAGAAGCTCTCTTTAGTTTATTTGGCTGATTGGTTTTAAGTTTCTGTCACTTGCAATGGGGAGTAGTCCTGAGTAACACAAGGAGAAACAATTACTATCTTTCCTTTACAGATGCAGAAACATAGACTTCGAGGCCTTGGGAAAGGCACCTAAATGTTTTGTGCCTCTCACTCCTCATCTGTAGAAGATGGGGTCCCTAGAGAATCTAGCTGTTATGAGAATTAAATAAGATAATCCATAAAAGCTCTTAGTGCAGGGCTTGATACAGACTAAATGCTCAGTAGGGGCCAGTTACTGATAGCATTATCCAACATTTAAGAAACTTCCCATGTCACAGCAATTAAGTGGCAAAGCCAAGATCTGAACCTTCCCTTGGCTCTAGGCTCAGCTGCTTAAAATTAGCCAGAGGAAAAAGGTGTGAGAAGATGAAGAGTGGAGAACAGAATTGGGAAGGTAGGTTAGGATCAGAACTTAATGGCCTTAACTGTGATAGTACAGGATTTAGATTTTGCTCTGCACACAATCAAAAGTCCTGGAAGTAAATCCAGAAGATTCTTCTGGTAGAGGTGTGAAGACTGATTTGAGAGAAGAGACTGGGGCAGTTGACTTGTTAGAAGGCCTCGTATCAGAGGGCCTGAACGAAGGGACAGACATCGGGGATGAAGACAAGGACCGTGGATTCACAAGGCTTTGAAGTTGCAGGATTTTGATGATTCTGCTTTGTGCATAAGCCCCTGAACTGGAGCCAAAGACTAAACTTCAGTCACCAGCGAGTAGAAATCGCTCTACCACAAACACACCTTCTTCTCCCAGTTTGGAGGTCATGCACATGGTAGTTTCAGCATGGCAGTGACTCTGGGCCAGATGGTATGTTTTTTTGTTTGCTTTTTTTTGTTTTTTTATTGACTTTGTAATAATATTACATTAAAAATATATATATATGAGGTCCCATTCAACCCCACCACCCCCACCCTACCTCTCACCCCCCCCCCCCCCGGCAACACTCCTTCCCATCATCATGACACATCCATTGCATTTGGCAAGTACATCTTTGGGCACCTCTGCACCTCATGGTCAATGGTCCACATCATGGCCCATACTCTCCCCCATTCCATCCAGTGGGCCCTGGGAGGATTTACAGTGTCCGGTGATTGCCCCTGAAGCACCATCCAGGGCAGCTCCATGTCCCAAAGATGCCTCCACCTCTCATCTCTTCCTGCCTTTCCCCATACCCATCAGCCATCATGTCCACTTTTCCCAATCCAACGCCACCTCTTCTATGTGGACATTGGATTGGTTGTGTCCATTGCACCTCTATGTCAAGAGGAGGCTCAGATTCCACATGGATGCTGGATGCAATCCTCCCACTTTCAGTTGTAATCACTCTAGGCTCCATGGTGTGGTGGTTGTCCTTCTTCAACTCCATCTTAGCTGAGTGTGGTGAGTCCAATAAATCAGATTGTAGGTGCTGGAGTCTGTTGAGGCTCAGGACCTGGCTACCACATTGTCAGTCCAGAGATTCAAATCCCCTAAATATATCTTAAATCCCAACACTAACTGCACCTCCAGCACATTAGCATGAAAGGTATGTTTTTGACGACCGGTTTGCCCCTCTTTCTTGTTTGAGGATGGAGAGCAGACTTCCTAGGCACACGCTGACACAGGATCTTCAGTTGCTTCTGGGCTTGCAGACTCTCTGGAACCAAAATCAGATTCCAAAACCCAGACGTTTGAGGGAGCAGTGCTCACTGAAGCCCTTAACAACTCCTAGAGAGCCGAGCAGCTGGGAACACCGGCGGCCAGATTTGCTGAGATTTCATTTGCGGCATAAAAGAACATGAGCTCTCTGGCCTTTGCTGTGCTTTGCCAGAGGAGTCTGAGCAGAAGCAGTAAATACTTCGTGTACCTCCTTTACTTGTAATGACATTCAAGCAGTTTTCACTTTTAGTTTCTAAAGGACTGGGATGGGTTTGGGGAAAGTGAAGCAGCACAAAGAGGGAGGTGTTTAGAGGGAGATGAGGAGAGGGCAGAGCAGGAGAAGGACGCACAGGGGCCACTGAACCAGGACTCTGCCAGGAGAGAAGTCCCAGGAAAGACCCTTGAAGGGTGTGAGCATCACCCCCAAGCAGACAGCAGTCCAGGGGAAGATCCAGCACATTTCCCACATGGAAAAAGGGAACCAATTTCCCAAGCATTGGGGCTCCTTGGTAGATGTCCAAAGACAGTGAGATCCTTTGGGAGAAAAGGCTACTTTCTGCAAGAAAAACCTTTCTTCCTCTCTGAGCTGGGGCTGGTCCTTGGGTGTCAGGTATGTGCCAGTCATCTACTCGCCCACACCGATGGATTCCTTTCTTCTGATTCTAATTTCCACAGAGGTGCCTTGTATGATCAGACCAGTGGGGAACATGGAAAAATGCTTTCCTCCCTGCCCATGGGCCGAGCACCAATAAGCTGTCCTGCTTATGCAACGGCTCAAGAGGGAAAGGCCACCCGGGTTTAGAAGAACCTCTCTGATGCCCCTTTTGAGTCTACCTAGACGCTTTCCAAAGGTGCTCAAACACACAGATGACAAGGTGTTGGGGAAGGAGAGAGGCGAGAAGAAGAGGGGCTGGGTGGACACAACAGTAATTGGTCCAGCCACTCCCTGAGGCTTGCCAGAGGGGCTCACTCCTGCCCCTGGGTTATATCTGATGTTTTCCCTTCTAAGCTTGAGTGACATGCTTTGTCTGATACTGGAAAGAGACCCTATCCTTTGTACCCTTATCTGTCTTCCAAATGAAGAGGAGGATTACCCTGGAATAACTGTTGGGTAATTTAGGAAGACTTTCCTGGAGTCTGAATCTCTCTAATGATCACTTTTGTAGTTACGTATTCTTCGTATGCACCCAACTGAAAACATCTTTGCTCATACAGATTTTGAACATGACGTACAAATTACCCACCTAAACTATTTTTTAGTCTTTAATCTTTAAAAAAATGTATGACATCCCTGAAAGAGAGGGCAGTATTGTGGCAAGAGCAAGGGATTTGGATTTGCAGAGGCCAAGGCTGGGTGATGATGAGCTCACCGCCATTCGTCTGCCCTGAGTTCCAATCTTTAAACTATAGATAATAATAATCTCTACTACACTGGGTTGTTTTGAAAATCAAGTGCCATCACGTAAACCATCAACTAAATCTTTCTGAAATGTTAGATGCTACAGGGACCAAGAGCCATAGATTATCAATTAGACAGCCTGGGATGATAGGAAAACTCTGGACGGACAATGAGAAACCTGGTTCTGATAACAACCCTGCTATAACTTATCAGAGTGACTGTGAGCAAGGCCCTTTATTTCTCTGAGATTCAGTTTCCTCATCTATAAAATAAGTTGCCATTTCTCAAACTAGTCTATATAAAAATCCCTATTTTGGTTTTCCAGGGATTCTCGTTTGAGGAGTCTGAGATGAGACCCAGTAATCTGCAGTTTTAACAGACACTAAAGGGATTCTGACGCAAGCAGACAGGTGATCATACCAAATGGAGCATTGGTTTAGACCACTATTCATTCATTCCACAAACATTTCTTGAGCACTGGCCCTAAGTTATAGGCTCTGGAGAGAGCCATAAACATGTAAACAAATAATTAACACAATGCAGTAGTGATGTGGGCTATGGGTGGGAGGCTCTGTCTCTTCAGAGATAACCTTAACCTAGACTGTCTGTCCTGACTTGTGGGTGTGGGATGATAAGAGGCTGCAGTCCTGCCCTCGGTGACCATGGCAACGACTCCAGTCCCAGGAAACAGTTTAACAATGCAAAGTCTATAAACTTTAAATATTCAGGGGAAATGCAAACCAAATGTGCTAAAAGCTTATCTAGAATGTATGAAGTCCATGCTAAAAGCTTACCTAGGATGTGGAAGATATATGCTAATTCAAGCCTATTGAGAACTGAAACAAAAGGACCATTTGGCCTTTCCTCTCTGTATAAAAGGGACTCAAAAATCTTGTTCGGGGCTCAGGATTGAAACAGAAAGCTCCCGAGTCCAGCCGGCCATCAATAAACCATTTTTCCTTCTCAAAATCATTCCTGAGTCCTGGCCTGTCTATACGCAAATAATTGAACCTCTCTCAAATTCTACAACAGTAGTAGCAATTACTACTGTGTAGAAAACAAAGTGGAACATGAGGACGGAGAGGTGGGAACAAGCAGTGGAGTCCTCCAGTTCAAAGACAATCCATCTTGCCCAGCACATACATCCCATAGTGTCCAACAAGCAGGCAGCAAGTTGCATTAGGCACCTGCCCCAGCCTGTCCTGCTGCCAGAAGCCAAAAAAGGCACCAAGGAAGGGTGGGATGCTGCAAACTCAACTGACAACTGGGAAGCCAGGAGTAAGAAATTCCAGAAAGTGTGTAATTACCTGCTTTCCTGCATGCTTGGTGTTGAGTCTCTGTGCGGTGGAAGTTTGCTGGGGGTGGGGATGGGCCTGAGCTGAAGTGGGTGAAGATTCTCAGAAGAGGTGTTTCATGAGACATCACTTAAAAGGTGCCTTGGCTTGGAGATGTGGAACCAGGCCTGTTTGTTTTAGAAAGATTTTGTGGTTGTTTATGATGTTGGCAAAATATGCTCAAAACTAGGGAGGTAAGCTATCAAAGGAACAGCATAACCTTGGAAGAAATGCAGGAGACAGAGCTCTCACTTTGCCTCTGCTGCTTACTAATTTTATAGCCTTGAGCATATCCTTTCATTTCTCTGTGCTTTCATTTCTTTACCTATACAAGAGGACTAATAATTTACACCAACCTCTCCCACAGGGACAGTAAAGGCGAGAAAGGAGATAATACCTGGAAACAGGGCAGTGATAATAAAGGGTAATAGAAATAAGGTGATTATGTATTATCTTTATGATTTGGGAATGTATGATTAGAAATCTCTCTATAACTGCACTGTGAAGAAGCTATGAATTCTCTGTGGACATTTTACCCTCAAACCTGTCAGATTTAGTAGCTACTAAAATCTAGTTTTCTTTGTTTTATTTTCCACTCTCTAGTTTCATTATTCACTACCTGCTTAAATCCTTGTAACTCCCTCCAAATGGCCACTGGCTTATTTCTTGGGATCACGTGGTCATGCAGGAGAATATCTGCTCTGACTTAAGCCACCTAAAAATGGAAGCTATTTTAAAAACGGAATTTTAAAATGGCACACTTTAAAATCTAACTTTTTCATATTTTGAGCACAGGATTACATCTTAATTGTATTTTGCAAGTAACCCAGTAATCCAACTGGAGTTAAGGGGACTCTGGGCGAGTGGGGGCACAATCTGTGACATGTCTTCCTTGAGCATCAGTTTGAGTTAATAATGGAAAAGAATTTTAAATGCCATCATCATATTAAGGCAAACTCATTTAACTTGGGGCCTCTGGTCTCACAAGCTCAGGTCTAAAAGGTAAATTCAATTTCTTTTTTTATACTGAAATGATTATGCATGAACTCACTCCAGACTGCTTGTGATAGCTGGAAAATGTGTTATTAAAATTTCCTTTTCTTCAGGGGAGGTGATGTGGCTTGGTGGCTGAGCACTGGCTTCCCACACACGAGGTCCCGGGTTCAATCTCTGGCCCTGGTATGTTAACAAAATAAATAGATAGAGTATGTTTAAAACAGCAAGAGTATGTCATGGAGGAGAGTGGATGTGACTCAAGCAGTTGAGTGCCTGCTTCCCACATGGGAGGTCCTGGGTTTGGTTCCTAGAGCCTCCTAAAAAAAACAAAAATGAACAACCAGCAAAACAAATGAAAAAACCAACTCAGGGGAGCCGATGTGGCTCAGTGGCTGAGAACCAGCTTCCCACATACAAGGTCCCAGCTTTTATCCCCTCCCCTGGTACCTCAAAAAAACTACAACAAAAAAATTTTTTTTTTCTTTTCTTAAGCAGCTCTGAAAAGTTCAAATACTTTCCCCAGATCTAGTTGAACTGGTTTTCTATTAACCTAATCTTAGTAGTACACTCCTTGTTCTTAGTTCCTAGGAGGACAATAACCAGAACTTCCCAGTTCTACTCCCAGGAAGGTCAGGAATAAGGTAACATCTCAGCAAAACCAGAGAATGGTGCCAGGAGCACCTTCTAACCCAGGAAGTCTCCACCTTCCCTGGGACACACAGCTGTGAACCAGGACAGCAGACAGGAGTTTTGCACACATTTGATAACTCAGGGGACCCAGTCCTCACCTCATGGCAGGAAGGCATCCCGCCGTCCTCCCTGGATCCTCAGCCCTAGTCCCCCTCTAAAAACCCTAGCCCCACTTCTCACTTTGAACTGATTTGGGGGAAGAGTCCCCCAGTTCCTTGCTTGTGCACTTACAATAAATCACCTTTACACTGAGAGAAATGTTTCTCCTGAATGGCAGTGCTTACAGTAACACTCTTGTTGGACTTTAGAAGAATTCCACGAGTACTGCCTTACCACACTCCAGGACACATTGCTGCTCCTGCTGCCCTTCCCTCCAAGTGCTGCTGCCTGGCCATGACCTGTCACCTCCACACCTGCATGAGACCTCTGCCCCCGGGGCCAGCTGTCCTGGCCGGCACCACAACTGCACCCACACTCTGCTCCTGGAAAGGACTCTCCTTTTACATTCCCCACAGCTCAGCCGAGATCGCGTGGCCATTTGGGGGTATCTGAAGAACCACACAGAGGGCTAACCTGAGCTAGAAGGGCTTAGAGTTAGCAGCGGCCAGCTCAGCCACCCCCACGATCCCCATTCTGCCCTCAGCAGGCTTCTAAGGGCGCAGGGCCCAGCTCCACCACCCGCAGGCCACCAACGAGAACCCCCAGGCAGCTTCGCACCTTGGAATCAAGGCCAACTCAACCCCAGAGAGATAAGTCCTTCCCTCGGACCCACTCCCCTCCCTTGCTACCCTGTGATCACGGTCTCTCGGTCACATGGTGCCACACGTAGGCCGGCCCTTGCACTGTGTCCCTCCAGTGAGAGAGGTCCTCGGCAGAGTCCAGCATTCACTTGCAGTCTCCTGTGAGACTTTAGTCCAGGGGAGATGGACTGAAAGACCACAAACACTGCCCAGGAACAAACTTTTCCTGCTTAGGCCACGTCCACCTTTGGGGAGAAAAACAAAACCAAACATCTCTTCTAACTCGGCAGGGGCGCCCTTCCTTCTGCTTGTACAACTGCACTCAAGGGGCTCTGGCAGCAAGCGGGTAGGACTGGCTCAGCATTTATGGGACCAAAATGCTCATTCAGGTGATTTCTCAAAACAAAAGAAGTCTCTCCAGGGCATTTAGAGCCTAGACCTCTGGGGCAAAAAAAATTGCTGGTAACTTTTAATTGGCAGCCAAGAGAAAAATATTAGGACTCTAAAGCGCTTTGTTTTGCCTAGATACATTGTGATGCACTATCAACATCTGCACATAATGGAAAGAGGCAACTTGAGCTCAAAGACATTTTTATCTTCCCTCTGGCCACGCCCCTGCCTCCCTTCTGAGTTAGGCGCTCCCATACTCGGGAGCATTTTAGTGGAAAGATTTGGCAACCCTGGTCCAGGATCGAGCTCTGCTTGAGCTGTTTGTCTTGGGAAAGGCCCAAGTTGAATCCCTCCTGGCTGGAGGCTCCAGCTGGAAACCTGAGGAACACACGGTTGAGCAGCTTGACCGTCTTCAGCTGTAAGCGCCCTGACTGCAGTGCATCTGATGGGAGTTCAGGCAAGAAAAAGGAAAAGAAACAACTTTAGAGACTGCAAGGAACCCTCACCAGGAGAACCCCCCAGTTTGGTTACAAGCCCTGAGGAGACCCTCTCTTTTGGCCTGGCCCTCCCGGCCCCTGCGGGGACTCGTGGAAACAAGGCAGGGAGCAAGCACACTGGGCTTCGCTCCCGAAGGCTCATCCCCACAGGGCGATTATGCAGCCCTCAGTTTCCTACTTGTAAACTGGGGGGAGAGGTGTGCGTTGAATTAGTGGTTCTCAAACGCTAGTGCAAGAACTGGTGCTAGACGGCGAAAAAGCTTTCACTGGTCCATGGAGAAATGACAAAACAAAACAAAAACATACTGAGGTTTTCATAAAGCTAAATTTATTTCTGTTAAAATATTTATATTATTCTTTGCTATAATTTACCTTAAATGTAACACTGTGGAGTTGGGTGGTTTTGTTTTTTTTAAGATGTATTTTATTTATCTCTCCCCTCCCCCGTTGTCTGCTCTCTGTGTCCATTCGCTGTGTGTTCTTCTGTGTCTCCTTGTATTCTAATTAGGCAGGAACCGATCCTGGGAATTTCCCAAGTGGGAGAGAGGCGATTACTCTCTTATGCCACTTCAGCTCCCTGCTATGTCTTGTTTCCTCTCTTCTGTGTCTCTTGTTGTATCATCTTGCTGTGCCAGTTCTCCACGTCGGCCAGCACTCCTGTGCATGGTGGCTCTCCTGCATGGGGCAGCATTCCCGGGTGGGCTGGCACTCCACATGGGCCATCTTGCCAGACGGGCCAGCTTGCCCTCTCCAGGAGGCCCTGGGCATCGGATCCTGGGCCTCCTATATGGGAGATGGGAGCCCAACTGCTTGAGCCACATTCATTTCCCATGTTTTTAATTACTTTATTTGAGTAAATAAAAAGTTGGCAACTCTGTGCAGGTCTTCCAAATCCTTTGTTAAAATTTTATCGTTCTGTGAAATCCATAAATCTGAAAATGATTAGGTTAACCAACTCTAAGTTCCCATCTAAGCTTTTCTATGTGTATGGATTTAACTCAGTAGAAGTTCCTAGAGCATATCTGAATGCTCGAGAGCAAGATTTTAATTTAATATTAAAAACTGAGCATAATAGTCAGACAGTAATATATTCTTGGTTCATTGGTTGAATTTAATTGATATTCCTGTCTTACTCTGTACTCTCTAGTATAAACAGATTATAGCAAAAATCGATGTCTCCCTTTAGCCCTGGGTGAATTGTTAACTCTGACTTCAGCTAGCTCCTACATTCTTTCAGAAGACTTGGTAGGCACTGTTCTAACCTTTTACCTAGAGAGCAGCCGGCAGGCATTCCTGCTGTTACCTCTTCCTGCCATTCCCTGGGGCTGCCTCACAACACTTGTCATCTGTCTCCACTTCAGAAATAGCTGGGGGCGACTTCAATTATAGGCGAGCAGGTGAGCAGGTGAGCCTGTGCTTTGATAACAGTTGGTTATTTCTAAGACTGTGAGTTGCTTAAATAGTGTTTGTTGCCATTCACTACAGTGAGAACTTATGCTCGCTGCTGATATGTAGAAATGACAGAAATATTACCAAGATTTAGTAATATAAAACAAACAAACACAAAACAGCCTCTTGTTTCATTTCCTGTTTTTTGCCCAGCCAACCCAGATTCCACTCAAAGTATAAGAACATCCGGGTATTTCCTGGTCCCTCCTCTAAGCTAGATTCTTTGTTCAAAGTACTATCATTCAAAGTACTTATCTCAATCTGTAGTGGGATGTAAATATGCACAGTTATTAGTGTGATTATTTTACTGCTGTCATTCCCTCTGGATTAAAAATACCAGAACCACGTCTCTTTTGCTCACTGTTGTATCCCAGCACTATAGGTCCAGCACATGGCAGGCGCTCAATAAACGCTTACTGGCTGAACAAGCAAGATGAGGTAGTAGGATATTTGTCTCTGATGAAGCGCAAGTTGTCAAAAATATATATTTGTTCATATTCAAGAGCCAACTTTCTGCCACTCTGTGCTTTCGAATTTATACTAAAACCAAATCAAGGTACTGAGTTTTACTTGGTTTTAAGTAATATTAACAGTTTGGCATTTGGATATGGGGGAAATAAGTGACAACCTGTCCTTGCATTTTCTAACAAATTGTCAAATTGTTAATGGTTCTACTGGCCTAAACCAGTTATAGTGAAAAAGAGAGGAAACGTATGGGTTGGGATTTCCTCTGTATCAGATTTTGCCAGAAGGAAAGACCACATGGACTTCCCCGGGTTGGCTCCTTGTAGAACCACTCGTGGTGGGGGTGCCTCACTTGCCCTGCGAGCGAGGAGCAGCGCGCCCCAGGCGCAGGCAGGTCCCCACAGGCAGGAGGGGAGAGATTTCCAGGTCAGGGAGGAGGCAGGTGCTGAAACAGGCCCTGGCACTGCTTCAGGTCACAAAGACACCAAGATCAACCGTGACGCACGCCGGGAACCTGGCTTCCCTCCAAGGGGCCCACTCCAGAAGGCACAGTAGAGGGGCTGCTGTGGGTGCCCCTTGCCGTAGCTGGCGGGGTACTCCTCTGGGTCGTGCCTTACCAAGGATGCAGCCAGATCCAACCTCCTGACTCAAGACCCTCGAAAGCACTATGGGCAGCCCTGAGACATGACGTCCCTTATGGGACTCCGGGAAATTTTTCTTGTTCCTAGCAACAAGATGCTCCCACCTGATCTCCCCCCGCCCCCCCCCCCCACAATGATGGGGTTCGGCCTGTGAGGTAAACTGTGGGGGAGTTTGGTTTGGGTGGTTGTTGTTTCAAGGGAGAGATAAACTGAGGCTGGGGCTCCTTCCCCATCTCTTTTTCTTCCTCTCCCCATAAAAACAGGGTCATCTTCCAATGTTCTGTTTTTCACCTTGCTCTTATCACACAGAAAACTCATCTATTTGGGATTTCTTTGGTGCCTCCTAAATCTGTACCAGATCCCTGCTCTGCTATACCTCCTCCCATGTCACATCACCTCAGCGCATCAAGTTTAAAGCTTAATTCCCATGTCCCTTCCAACAACCTCCCCCTTCAGAGTTCTGTTTCTGTCACTAATATTCCCCCAGTCACCCAGGCTGAATGCCACCTGTCTCACTCATCCCCACATCTCATCCGCCACCCAGTCCCCTAAGCCGTCCTCTGCCACGCCTCTCTCACCATCCTCTCCTTTCCACAGCTGACACCCTGGGTCGGGCCTCTGGGACTAATAACTTCACAACTGCTTGCAGCTCTTCACTGCTCTTTCAGGCTCCAGCCTCTCCTTTCTTTACTCTAGTAGCTTCTCGGACTGGGCTGATTGAATTTCCCAGAAAACTTGCTACAAATACAGATGCCTGGGTGTATTAGTCAGTCAAAAGAGGTGCTGATGCAAAATACCAGAAATCTGTTGGCATTTATAAAGGGTATTTATTTGGAGTAGAAGTTTACAGTTACCAGGCCATAAAGCATAAGTTCCTTCCCTCACCAAAGTCTGTTGCCACGCGTTGAAGCAAGATAGCTGCCGACGTCTGCCAGGGCTCAGGCTTCCTGGGTTCCTCTCTTCCTGGGGCTCATTTCTCTCTGGGCTCAGCTGCTCTGCTCTCTCCACAAGGTCAGCTGTAAACTATCAGGTGAATCGCTCATCTCTTTTCCTGGGGCCTCTGTCGTGTCTAATTGAACCTTTTCTCTGTTCCTCTGTGTCCTTATTTCCCGGGCTCCAGCATCCAAAACCCTTGCCTCTGTCCTTTGCCATGTCTTTTCTCTGTGAGTCCCCGCCCCCCGAGGGGCTACTGATGTGGCCCAATCAAAGACTTAACCATTATTTAATTAAGTAAAAGTGAAGCCTCTGTATCCAATACAATCTAATATGCCTAGATAGACCAGTTTACAAACATAATCCAATATCTATTTTTAGAACTCATAAATAGCACCAAACTGCTACACTGGGCCTTGCTACAAACCTGCTGAAACAGAATCTCTAGAAGTGGGATGGGAGACTCTGGTTTTGAATTTTTAATTCTGATATTCAGCCACATTCTGAATTCATTGTTCTAATCTATCTGGTATGCCAGAGTGAATAAGCACATAGACTTTGGAGCACACTGCTTGAGTTTGGATCCCAGATTCGTTGCTTACTAGAAGGACAATATAACCAGACCTTCCCAGTTCTACTCCCAGGAAAGTCGGGAATAAGGTAACACCTCAGCAAAACCACAGAATGGCATCAGGAACATCTTATAGCCTGAGATATCAGTAACTTCCCTGGGATAAAAAGGCTGTGAATGGGGACCTCAAACAGGAGTTTTGCATATAGGAGATAACACAGGATTAGGAAATTTGCCCACATCCCCCTCATGAGACACTGTAAAAAAAAAATTCCAGAATTACCACTCCATGGCAAGAATGTATCCTGTAGTCATCAGTTGATCTTCAACTCCTAATCCCCCAATAAGAACTCTAGCCCCTCTTCTCACTCAGAACTGGTTTTGGGGAAGATTCCCCCAGTTCCTTCTTTGTGCACTTGGAATAAATCACCTTTGCACTGAGAGACTTGTTTCTACTTTGTAGTTATATATATAGAGAGAAAGAGCTATAGATGCTATAGATATAAATATGGCTGTAGATAGAGATATATAAATTAAGAGATTTGTTACAGGAATTGGCTCACATGGCTGTGGGGACTGGCAAGTTTGAGTTCTGTAGGACAGGCTGCAAGTTGGAAACTCCCACAAAGGTGATGTTGAATTCCTCAGAAGCTGCAAGTTGGAAACCGATGAAGGGGATAGTGAGCTCCCCAGGAGAAGGGGGCTGGCTTAAGTAGATAGAAATTCTTTCTGACGTTGAAATCCTTGGTTCCCCCTTTCGTACCTCCAACTGATTGGATGAGGTGACTCCCCTCATTGCTGAAGATGATCTCCTTTGTTGGTTGTAGATGTAATCAGCCACAGATGCAATTAATTGACTAATGACACAAATCCATCTATGAAATACCCTCACTGAAGCAATCAGGCCTGTGTTTGCTTGACCAAACCACCAGGCACCATAACGTAGCCAAGTTTGCACGTGAAATTAGCCTTCACCATAGCCTTTCTGTGTGCCCCGGAGGCAAAGGAAATGGTTTGATGACCACATAGCATCGTCTTTGCTATATAATATCACAGATACCTTGAAATTAGTGGTCTTTTTTGAAACCAGTATGGTTCTTAGTTAATTCACTGCACAGTTTACAGAAAAGAGCTACCTTCAAAAGTCTGCTGTCTGGCTGCAGTTAATAATAGCTTACTGAATGCTTAGTGCACAGCAGTCATCAAGCTAAATATTTTACCTGCACCATTTCTTTTAATCCTCATAGCTACTATGTGAGAAAATATGATTATTCCTACTTTAAAGATCAGAAAAAACAGAGAGGCCTCAATTTTTTAATGTTAATTTATCCTTTGAAAATAACTAAGAATGTATGCAAAAATTTTGCCATATTTGCACCTTGCTTCTAAGAATGAAAATATCCATTAGGAATCATTTTAGCTGCAAGTAACAGAAAATCCAGTTTGGTATCTTAATCATAACAGGAGTTCAGATGTAGGTAGTTAATGATATTGGTTTATTGACTCCCTGAAAATCATGCTTCATGCCTATTACTTCTGGTTACATAATGGCTACTGCAGCTCCAGACATCACATCCTTGTTTAAATTAGAAAAAAGTGGGAAGAAAGTAGGATTGTACCAGCCATATCTATCTCTTTTTGGTAGGGAAAAAAAAACTTTCCCAGCAGCATCCTCAAAAAAGTTTCTCTTATGTATTGTAGGTCAGAACTGGGTCACACACCTATCTTTACCAGAATGACTGAAAAGCGGTAAGATTTAGGGTAAGCTTTAGGGTGGCAGGAACTGTTTTCTTCCCAAAGTCAACTGTCAGCATTCCTTGACTCTCTGTCACATGGCAAGGTACATAGTGGCATCTGCTCATCTTTCCCTTCTCTTCCAGATATCATTGCTTTCAGCTTTTGGATTCTGTGCCTTTCTCTCACTTTGTCTGAATTTCATTATCTTATAAAGGACTCCAGTATGAAAGTTAAGATCTACCCTGGGCCATGCCTTAACAGGAGCAACCTAATCGTAATATCCTATTTATAGTAAGGTTTGCACCCACAGGAATGGATTAGCTTTAAGAACATAATTGTCTGGGGTGTGTACAGTTTTAAACCATCACAAGTATTTTCTACCTCCTCACCATGAGGTGCAGCGGTGCTCAGAGATGCAGTCACCAAATGCAATTAATGTCATATGATGATGGAGGAGATTGATGTTATGGGGGGAGGAGTGGGAGGAGGGAGGGTTGGGGGTATATGGGGACCTCATATTTTTTTAATGTAATATTAAAAAAATAAATAAAGACAAATAAAAAAAAGAAAAAAATAATGGGGGGGCAGATGTGGCTTAAGCCATTGAGCACCTGCTTCTCACATAGGAGGTCTGGGTTTGGTCCTTGGTGCCCTAAAAACAATAAAAGCAACAAGGAAAACAAATGGAAAACCAACTCAGGGGAACTGATGTGGCTCAGTGCTTGAGAACCAGCTTTCCACATATGAGGTGCTGGGTTCAATTTTCAGCCCTGGCACTTAAAAAATAATAATAAGAGGTATCTATTATAAAGAATTTATAAATTCTAGGAATTATATTCGAGAACAATCTGTTATGCTTTGGAAACCTGCCACATTCATGAGTTCCTTGGAGGGGTTTCTTATGTATGGGTTGCCCTGTTCTGTACTGCATGGCTCCTCCACCTGGCCATGGCTGGCTGGTCCAGGAGGGGTCCCTGTCTCAAGACAAACCATGGACTGGTCAGTATGGCCTATGATGTGGGCTCTTAGGAGAGCCTTGCCTTGATTGGACTGTGATTGAGCCAATCAGATGTTCTGACTTAGGGAATTTAAATGTGAGATATGAAAGTGTTAAGGGTGGGTAGGTGTGGGGGGAGGGGCACCCGGCTTGCCTCAGTGGCAAACAGTGCGGCAGGAGGTGACACCGCCTCTGCCCACTGGGCCTAGACAAGGTGACCACACCTGACTAGGCCTTTGCTGCTAACGGCTAGCCGGCACCGCTCTCCCCCTTCCTATCTCCCGCCTAGCCCAGCTCTCACTTCCCCTCCCCCCTCCCTTAAACCTAATCTCTTAGTACGCTGTTTGCCCAGCAAAGCTTACAACCACCTATCAGCTTAGTAACAGTGTCAGCCTATCAAGAGTTAGCACATACTCTACTGGCCAATCACTAGCCCAATGCCAGAACATTGCCTTATATGGAAACAGCATTTGCCCTAGCCAATCAGAACCCGCCACACTACTCCCCAATCCTATAAATCTGCATCCCCTTCCGCAATAAACCAGACTTGTGCCATCAGCCTGTCTCCACAACTCCTTCCTGGGTCGTGCGCCCTCCACACCTTCGGAGCCCCCGAGGGAAGCCTCAGCGGCCATACGAGGCTTTCTTCCCCATGCCAGGGACCCCTCTCGTCCCACAACGGGACCCCACTCGTCCCTTAACAGGGACCCTGCTTGTCCCACAACGGGACCCCACTCATCCCGCAACAGGGACCCCGCTCGTCCCATAACAGGGACCCCGTTTCATCCCTCAACTGGCGCCCAATGTGGGGCAAAGCAACCCCACCACAGCACAACGTGGGGCCAAAGCAACCCCACCACTGCACCGCTTCGAGGGTAAGGGCCCCGAGAACCTCCGCCTCCTCACTCCATAACCTGGCGGCCCCCCCTCCTCTCTTCTCACCCCTATCTTTTCGCTCTGCATTGCTGCTCCTGAACCTTGGCGACCTCATATGATCCACGGCGGTCTGGGAGAATCACTGGATGGCTTTCTCCTTCCATGTCAGGGGCTTATACTGACCCGCTATGATCAAGAGGCACCAATAAAACTCTCAGGAGCGCGTGCCTGAGCCTCTGCCTCCTCCCCTGTTCTCGTCACCTTTGTGTTTGTAGTCCTACTCTCTGCCTTTTGCCTTGCCGCTACTGCTCTGCCGTGGGACACTCATGAGCCCCAGCAACCTTTTCCCTTGCCTCCTCCTTTCGCCCCTTTGCACCCTTCTCCTCACTTCCCTCCTCTGGCAGGTAAGGACTCTCGTCCACTGGACTCTCGTCCATCCCTGGGACCTCTAATCGCCCGGGGCAGGACTCTTGCCATCTGACCCTTTCAGGCTGGACTCATGTCCCCCTCTCACTGAGGTGCGGACTCTCGCCGTCCGATTCTAGGAACCGGACTCTTCGTGTCTGCCCGCTGGGCTGGACTACGGCACGTCTTCCCCCTTCCCCTAGTCCTTACCTATCTCCGCTCCCGGCATGGGGGCCTCCCTTTCCCGTAGCCTCTATGGCTCCGCTCCGCCCGGTTCCGCGCCCCCCGCTACTGCTTACGCTTGCGAGAAGGACAGCTCCGCTGCTCCTGACGATGATGAGGTCTCCCTTGTGTTGCAGGTTGACAGCCTCTTAGAAGAGACGCCCCCCCGCCTGGTCGCCCCCGCCAGCTCCTAGCTCCCCTCCTTCCACGCCTTCCGCGCCATCTGCCCCTGCTACTCAAGATGGCAGACTTCCGCCTTCTTCATGGTCTGCTCCCGCACCCCAAAATGGCGGATTTCCGCCTTCCTCTTGGCCTGAGCAGACCGCCGCCAAAAATGGCAAGCTTCCGCCTTCCGCCGCTGCCACGCCCCCGGCTGCTGGGCATGAGCCCGCCCCCTGGCCCGGATTTGGGCCTCCTGGCCCTCCTCCCCCTCCTCCTCCGGCATATAACGCTGCAACTGCCAATGCAGGCTCGGCCTGGGGGCTACCTAGTGCCCCTTGGACTTTGCACCCCCCCCCCACTAGTTCCCTCCCGGCCCCTCCTACTGACCTCCCAGTCGCCCTCATTCGCATGCAATGCCAGCAGATCTCTCGCAGAGCCCCCGCGCCTGGTACGACCCCCCAGTTATACCTGCTTAATCTTGCCCCCTCTCTGCAACGACCTCTTGCCTGGTACCAGCATGACGCCGATGATATTAAACGCCTCCGGAAGGCTATTAAGGAGGACGGTCTGAATAGCCCATATGCTCGACAGTTGATAGACGATCTGTCCGGTCACCTGAATCTTCCCTACGACTGGTTCTCGATGGCCCATGCCATCCTTACTCCCGGCCAGTTCGTAGATTGGCGAGCGCACTACCAGGATCAGGCTGAGCAGCAGGCCGCCGCCAACAGGTGGCTTAATATTCCCTACCCGCTTGAGAGTTTCCTAAGCGTCGGCCCTTACGCTGACCCTGCGGCATACTATCAGGCTCCGCCCCAGTCCAGGGAACAAATCCGCTCAGTTGCTTTGCGTGCCTTCCACAATTGTTCAGCCAGCAAGGCCGACAGCCTTGCCAAACTTATTCAGAAGGGGGATGAGGATTTCGCCTCCTTTGTCTCGCAGGTCCAAGAGGCTTGCGAGCGCAGGGTCGAGGACAGTCAGGCCCGGCGCGCCCTGGCCAGGGAGCTTATCCTGGACAGGGCCAACTCGGTCTGTAAGCAGGCCCTGCTGCCCATCCGGGACAAGGAGCTCCACGACTGGATACTGGCATGCAGAGACTTAAACCCCTCTTCCCAGGCCCTGGCCGCCTCCCTAGGTCAGTCCCTTGCAATGGCCCTCGCCCTCAACACTGGCTGCTTCAAGTGCGGCGAGTCGGGACATTTTGCACGCGACTGCACTAGTGGCCCCCCGCCTCCTGGTGGCGGCTGCAGGCCAGACAGGCCCACCACACCCTGCCCTAGATGCGGGCACGGCTATCATTGGGCCAGAGATTGCCGGGTGCACCCCAGCAAGACAGGGAGGCCTTTAAACTTCCAAGGGGGCAAGCCTCAGCCCCGCCACCAAGAGGTCACCCGCCCACTGCCAAAACCCTGATGTGGACGCTTCCAATAAGCAAGGACCGACCCTCCCTGGCATTAAGAATAGATGGGCATTGGTTTCGCGGTACATTGGACTCGGGGGCAGAAGTCTCCTGCTTCCCCATCTACTATGAAAGATACTGGAATCTGGTCAAGGGCCCCCCAGTGCAGGGCGCCACGGGAGCAGCATCCTCCCAGCAGGTCAGGGACCCCCTAACTTGGGAAGATGAGGAAGGGCACATGGGCAGTTTCCAGCCCCTCCTCCTCCCTGACTTGCCCACCATCCTTTGGGGAAGAGATGTCCCCTCACAGAGCGGAGCTTTCATCGCCACGGCTCCCCCCCAATAGGATGGGCCATTGCTCGCGGCACTCAGCCAAAACCCGCTCCCCTGCAGTGGGACACAGAGGAGCCCATATGGGTTGAGCAATGGCCTTTACCGCCCCACAAACGCGAGGCCTTGTCGTTACTGGTACAGGAACAATTGGAAAAGGGACATATAGAGCCTTCCACCAGCCCCTACAATTCGCCTGTCTTTGTCATTCACAAAAAATCCACAGGCAAATACCGGCTTTTACACGACCTCAGGGAAATTAACAAACACATTATTCCCATGGGCTCGGCGCAGCCCGGCCTACCCCACCCATCGGCCATTCCTGCGCACGATCATATACTCATCTTAGACATCAAGGACTGTTTCTTTTCTATTCCTTTGCACCCTAGGGACAAGCACAGGTTTGCCTTCACTATACCCCTAGGCAATCACAAAGGGGCTAACCCCCGGTATCAATGGCGCGTCCTCCCACAGGGCATGCGCAACAGTCCCACCATCTGCCAAAACTTTGTCAATCTGGCCGTCGAACCATTGAGGCAGGAGGCATATATCATCCATTACATGGATGATATCCTCCTGGCCCATCCAGACGCACAGCACCTACAAGACACCATGACCAAACTCCTCACAGGCTTGCTGGCTCTCGGCCTAACCGTTAGCAGAGAGAAGGTGCAACATGCACCCCCATTCACCTTTCTCGGGTTCCATATCACATCTCACGTGCAGCCCGTGGCCCCACAGTTAAGCATTCCCAACAGCCTAACCCTGGCCGAGCTGCAGCAGCTATGCGGAAACATTAACTGGGTACGCACGGCTATCCCTGTCACCACTGCGCAGCTCGAGCTGCTGTTCTCCCTCTTACGAGAGCCATGCCAACCAACATCCATGGTGGCTCGGCGCATAAAGGTTGCTCCAGAGGCCCAGACTGCCCTAGAGTGGGTCAACAAAGCCATAGCTACCATGTCACTGCAGAGACACGATCCGGAAAAACCTATCCTCGCCCTCGTCCACCATACCCCTAAGACGCCTACCGGCGTCCTCTGGCAAGAGGGCCCTCTCCAATGGCTACACTTATCCAAAAGCCGGATCCCCAAAATCTGCCCGATCTTCCAGGCCTTCATCAGCCTGGTGCATGACCTCCTAACACTCTGCCTTCACACCTACAACACACAACCGGCTTCCATTATCTGGCCACTCTCTACAGGGACCATTGATTACCTCATACAAGAAAACATATCCATGCAGGTGCTGCTGGAGCGTTACTCAGGGACCTTTGACAACCACTACCCCAGTCATAAGCTTCTCCAAGGGCTGATCCATATGCCCTTGGCCAGCCAACATCACCCTTTTCCTAGCTCCACACCGCTGCCACACTGCACCACCGCATTCACGGATGCCTCCAAAACTAAGTTTGCATTTACTGCTTACGTCAAACACCAAAAGCAGCCCGTACAGCGAGTCTTTAAAAACCCTAACTCACAATTACGGGACACTGTAGATCCCCCCCAGGGCCCACTGGATGGAACGTGAGAGAGTCTGGGCTATGATGTGGACCATTGACTATGGGGTGCAGTGATGCCCAGAGATGAACTTACCAGGTGCAATGGATGTGTCATGATGATGGGAGAGAGTGTTGCTGTGGGGGGAGTGGGGGGAGTGGGGGGTGGGGGCGGTGGGGTTGAATGGGACCTCATTTTTTTTAAATGTAATAAAAAAAAATAATAATAAATAAATAATTTTTAAAAATTTAAAAAAAATTAAAAAAAAATAAAAACCCTAACTCGGTACAAGCAGGCGAGCTTTCAGCCATCGTCGCCTGCCTCCACACTTTTGCAGACCAGCCCATAAACATCTTTACGGACAGCCTATACACCATACAGGTCTGTAAAGCTCTCGCCTACGCCACCTTCTTCCCCAAGGATACGCCGCTCGATCTAGCACTCACTGCGCTGCAATGGCTTCTTGAGGGAAGGTTCCGCCCATGGTATATTGCACACATTCGGAGCCACACGTCCCTACCGGGACCCCTGGCTGCTGGTAATGATCTAGCAGACCGTGCTGTCTCCGCTCACGCCCTTAACATGGCGGGAGACCACATAAATCAAGCAAAATCCTTGCACGCCAGGTTTCACTTCTCGGCCGCCTCGCTGAAACACCTACTACCAAACTTGCCCACAGAAACCTGTAAACACCTCGTGGGCTCTTGCCAAACCTGTGCACCATTCCTCCCACTTGGGCCCCTGCAGCCCCAAGGGGTGAACCCCCGAGGGCTCAAGCTCAACTCCCGGTGGCAAATGGACGTAACTCACGTCCCCTCATTTGGGAGGCTTAAGTATGTCCACGTCGTTATCGACACCTACTCGCATCTCACTTATGCGGCCGCCCTCCCGGGGGAATCTGCAAAGTATTCCATCAAAGCCTTGAGACAGGCCATTCTGTTCATGGGTGTCCCCTGGGACTTAAAAACTGACAACGGGCCCGCATATCGTAGTAAAAGCTTCCAGCTCTTCCTTCAGAACTATAATATCACACACCACTTTGGCATCCCTTACAATCCACAGGGACAGGCCATGGTGGAGAGAATACCCACCACTGCCTAAAGGCATTAATACAAAAGGAGAGGGGTATACACCCCCAAAACTCTGCAGATGAGGTCATTACGGCATGTCTCATCCATCTTAACCTCCTCACATTTGACAGCAAGGGCCTCTCGGCCACGCATAAACACTGGGGACCATCATACTTACCTACACCTATGCCTCTGGTCTACTGGAAAGACGCAGAAACTAATGCCTGGAAAGGGCCCAGTCCCCTCCTCACCCAAGGGAGAGGGTTTGCTTGTGTCTTTCCAGAAAACACCTCACAACCATTCTGGATCCCAGGCCGAAACATCAAACCTGCCACCACAGCCGAAACTAGGGAGGAGGAAGCGCCACCGCCTGAAGGCCCTACAGCGTCGGGAACCCCACAAAATGCCTCCCAGCCGCTCTGGATCCCCGGGAGAAACATCAAATCCGCCACCGGCCAGCAGCAGGTCCCAACGATGGATGATGAGAGCACTCGCCCATCGGATGGAGAGGCTGAACGTGGCCGCGGATCCAGTTCATGACACCCTCCTCCTTGGACAGCTAGTACAACTTGCTGTCCGCACCTTGGCTTCAAACAAGAAACCTAAAAATCTACGCTCTCTCCTGCTTTTCATGTTAGCCCTGTTCCCCTCCACGTCCTCCCCCCCCCAACGTCGAGACCCCCGGCATATTAAAAACAAAGGGGGAGATGTGGGAGGAGGGGCGCCCGGCTTGCCTCAGTGGCAAACAGTGCCGCAAGAGGTGACACCGCCTCTGCCCACTGGGCCTAGACAAGGTGACCACGCCTGACTAGACCTTTGCAGCTAACGGCTAGCCGGCACCGCCCTCCCCCTTCCTATCTCCCGCCTAGCCCAGCTCTCACTTCCCCTCCCCCCTCCCTTAAACCTAATCTCTTAGTACGCTGTTTGCCCAGCAACAGCTTACAACCACCTATCAGCTTAGTAACAGTGTCAGCCTATCAAGAGTTAGCACATACTCTACTGGCCAATCACTAGCCCAATGCCAGAACATTGCCTTATATGGAAACAGCATTTGCCCTAGCCAATCAGAACCCGCCACACCACTCCCCAAGCCTATAAATCTGCATCCCCTTCCACAATAAACCAGACTTGTGCCATCAGCCTGTCTCCGCGACTCCTTCCTGGGTCGTGCGCCCTCCACGCCTTCGGAGCCCCCGAGGGAAGCCTCAGTGGCCATACGAGGCTTTCTTCCCCATGCCAGGGACCCCTCTCGTCCCACAACGGGACCCCACTTGTCCCTTAACAGGGACCCCGTTCGTCCCACAACGAGACCCCACTCGTCCCGCAACAGGGACCCCGCTCGTCCCATAACAGGGACCCTGTTTTGTCCCTCAGGTAGGGGTACCAATAGCCTAAGGACATGCAAAGAAAGGGAAGGAAGAAAAGAAGCTAGAGGAAACAGAAGACCCAGAGGAGAAATAAGGGGAGTAGAGAGTGTGGAGCTGGTGATGACAGAAGTAGAGAAAGAAAGACACTGAGGCAACATTAGACTCTTGGCTTGAGAACCTGAAGGCAGGGGCCAGGTTTATTGTTTGCATCCAGATGCCTGGAGCTACCACAGTGCCTACCACATGGAAAATATATGACAAGAGTTTGTCAGATGATGGAAAGAGCACAAGGGCAGGGAACCATAGGTGAGAGCTTCTGAGGGTATAGAGACCCTTTGTTCCTGCAGAGCTCCAAAGGGCTGTTGTCTCTGTCCAGACTGAACCTTATTTCAGTCTCCCATGTAGACAACATTCCTGTGTTACTGATTCCCCCAAAGATCCTTAGAAGAAACCTCATTATTTATGGTACCCAAGTATTTTTCTGGTTCCTGAAAGCTCAGAAAGCCCAACAGAGAAACGTACAACAAAGAACAACAAAAAATCTTCCATGAGCCAGAGATGATCATTATTACTTTTCATCCTGGAACATATTGTTTTGTGCTCTAAGTTTTCATATTAAGCAAGTGAAATATTTCCCTACTATAAATGGCCATGAGTTTAGTGTCAACATTTAATCACTTCATTATATGGAGTATCAGATGTTAGATGTTAGAAACTTGGGCTACTTTGAAATTATGCTTCATTAATAATGTCATCATGTCCACACAAAGACTTCATACATGGATATATGGATGTTTATAGCAAGTGTTTTCATAATTGTGAGACACTTAGAAACAACTCAATGCCCGTCAACAGGAGAATGTATAAACAACCTGTGGTATGTCCATCCAATGGACATAGTGGTAACTCAACAATAAAAAGGAACAGACAACTGGTGCAATCCACAGATGAATCTCAGAAACACCTGTGAGTGAAAAAGGCCAGACACAGAACCCTACCCACTGTGTGAGTCCATTTATATGACATTTATGAAAAGACAAAATTATTGGATAAAAAGCAGGTCAGTGGCTGCCAGGAGCTTGGGGCTGCAGGAGGGCATTGACTACAAAGGGTAGCACAAGGCAATTTTCAGAGTGATGGAAAAAGTCTTGATTGTGGTGGTAGTTATAAGACTCTAGACATTTGGCAAAACTCATCCAGCTCTATACCTAAAAAGGGTAAATAATATTGCATGTAATTTATACCCCCCAATAAGCCTGACACCCCCCCCCAAAAGTAATAACCTCATATAGATCTCTTTTTTCTTTATTCCCCGCCTTGTGGCTTTTTTGCATGCTGTCTGCTCTCTGTCTCCATTCACTGTGCATTCTTCTGTGTCTGTATTTATTTTTATTTATTCACCCCCTCCCCCATGGCTTGTTTGCTGTCTGCTCTCTGTGTCCATTCGCTGTGCGCTCTTCTACTTTTTTGCTTGTCTCCCTTTTAGTTGCATCACCTTGCTGAGTTGGCTCTCTGCAGTGCTTGCACGCTGGTGGCACTCCGCGGTGCCCAGGCCAGCAGCTTTTTGCAGTGTGTGGGTGAGCCTGCCTTCACAAGGAGGCCCAGGGCCTCCATATGGTAGACGGGAGCCCAACTTATTGAGCCACAGCCGCTTCCCCCGAGAGATCTCTTTTTGCTATCTAAGACTATATTCTTTAGAAAATGGAAGGCTCTCATTGAGTTAATCTTCTGCTTAAAGGAAAGCCTTCATGTCCATGAGACACAGACCACAGGGGTCAGGGAAATGGAGAGCTGGAAGAGAGCATAGAAATGGGTTACCAGTCTTCAAGGAGCATGAAGGCAAAAGATTATTTAATGCCAAAATTTCTTAACTGTTATTTTCTTCTTTGGTTGATTCAGAAGGTTGTCCAGGTCCTTGCAGTGCCTCAGAGACACCCAAGAACACCAGTCCTCAGGAATGCAGAAGGCATGGGCAATCATGCTGCAACCATGCCAACTGGTTTTAGAAACTGCTCACATTTGTCTCTTTTCCACGGGAGTGGAGCAAATATTGTGCACAATATTTAGTTCCATAAGCTGAAAAGTTTACATTTTGGTTGACTAGACTTTCTAGATATTAGTAAAATTGAATAGTAATTATTAAAGAGCAAACAGTATAGTAAATACTGTTGATCCTGATTCTTTGTGGATTCCATATTTGTGGATTTACCTAATTGCTCACATTTATTTGTAAATCAATACTCATGGTATTCTGCTGTTGTTTGCAGACACACACATAGTGGTGTCGCGCACATTTCCAGTTGAGGTTGAACAAGACAATGATTTGCCTTCTTGTTTCAGCTCTTATACTATAAGCAAGTATTTTTTTTGCAGTATATTAGTGCCACGTTTTTCACACTTTTGTAGTTTTTGGTTGATTTTCCTGCTTAAAATGGCCACCAAATGTAGTGCTGAGGTGTTGTCTAGTATTCCTAAGTGCAGGAAGGCCTTACAGAAACAATGCAATGCTAGATAAGCTTCACTGAGGCATGTGTTTTAGTGCCATTGGCCATGAATTCAATGTTAATAAATTTAATGTTTAGTTGTACACATTAAAAATGGTGTCTTTAAATAGAAACACACATAAAGCAAGGTTATATATTGATGAGTAGATGAGATGTGACTAGGGGCTCACAGGAACCTAACCCTGTATTTCCCCTAGGAGCAATGGTTCAGTATTTAATAAGTTAGTGTTCATGGTGACTTTATAGAACATAATTACCACCATTAACAAGAATTGATTGCATTAGTAAGATTAGTAAAATGGAATAGAAATTTCACTTCACAGAGAGGAGTAAGATTTTAGATATTAGTAAAAGGGCCTTCCATCAACCATATGAAGCTGGTGATTAACCCTGTATTAGGACCATTCATTTCAATTTAATAGACCTCACTAAGAGGTGTGAAGATCTGGTGGGCATTCAGATTTTAAATTAGTGATTTAACTGATTTAACCCATAGCAGGGACTTCCATTGTTTCCCAGCCTCCCCAAACTTTCAAATCTCTTGCTAAGCCCGCCTGGGCTCCACCTCCCTTTTCCACAAGTTCCTGGACACCACCACCTGGGTTTTCCACATGCATCTCCAACTCACATGCCTCAAGGGCTCTTTTCTCCCTCAGAAGCATCTGCGCAAATGCTCAAGCTGGGAAACTCGGCATCATTCCCCCCTTTTGCTCACCTTTATCACCAGTCAACTGGTCCCCAAAGCCTGTAGATGTTGGGTCAGAAATACCACTGCTAACTGGCTCTATTTCAGACTTCTTCCTGCTCACCTGGTTTACCGCAGTGATCTGTCAACCAGTCTCCCTGCCTCTGGTCTCTACCTCTTCTCTCCTGCGCCCTGCCCCAAGATCATCTTTCTGAGACCAGTTTATTTAAAGGCTTTCAAAGGATCAAATTCACACTCTCTAGTAAGGCAAACAAAACCCTTAAGTATATATAACCTTCAGGGTGATTTTCTTGCCCCTCTTCCCACCACCCTTCAGATCCCCAACTCTCCAGCCACGCTGAGTTGTTCTTCAGGCTCTGACCATGTGTGTACTTCACACCTCAGGGCCTTTGCACATGTGGTTCCCATTGCCTAACACACCTATCCTCTTAGCCATCTGGTAAACTCACTCATCCCCTGAGACCCTCTTGAAGCCTCCCAGCTCCCCTTTTAAAAGCTCCCTTTTTAGAGCCCTTATCATTGTTTTATATTACTTATTTCAGTGTCACTCCTTCCTGACTCTCGCTGGACAGAGGGTGGGAAGCTTGTGCCCAGGGCATGCTCCTGGGACTGAGTGGAAGCCACGCCCAGGGCCTCTGCTGACAGCATCAGTTCTCCTCCATTAAGGCTGGGACTGGGGACAAGAAGAGTGATTCCTTATTACATTGAAGAGGTACCAGAAGAGTACCGGATCCTTCACTGCCCCAGAGAGCCCCTCAGTCACAGACACATTTTATTAAGCATTTCCTCAGCATCAGGCTCTGTGCCAAACGCTCTTCATACATCGTCTCATTGAATCCCCACTACAACCCTATGGGGCAAGTAGTATATTATTACCTGCATTTTACAGGAAACCAGATTATCCAGCACACGGAGCCTCGGAGAGGCTAAGTCACTTGGCCAAGGCCTGGGGTTTGAATCCAAAGCCTGAACTTCTAACTACTGCATTGCCTAAGCAAGGATTCTGGGATGTGTCCCTTCCTCTCCAAGAAGGTTGGTTGTGGCTTTTGCACAAGGCAAGTTGTCCTTGGGAAACTTGTTACAGTTCGGGGGTGGCTGTGGGAAAGGGAAGGCTGTTGGCTGCTTAAAGAAGATTCAGGGAGTTGCTTTCATTTGAAATGGTGTCCTGATTGGTTAGAATCCAAATTCTTTCTGCCTTGGGCTTGACCTGCTAATTGCCAAGCGATTACAGAGTTGAGCTGACGCAACCCCTATGATTTTAGTGTGGGTTGGCAGAGGGGTGCCCTGGGCTGTGGCTCCTGTGGGACTCTAAAAACTTGGTATTAAGTGGCAAAAATGGCCTGGGGCTGTTGAGGTAAGAACCCGCCCAGAAAGACGCAGGCGGTTCCATTTCTTGCATTTCTCTGCGCCGCCGTCTGCAGTCTGCAGAGGACGTGCCTCCGTCGTGTCCGTGGGCCTGGGGCACTCCTAGCTGAGAATGTTCAGCTCACCCCCTCTCCACGGCCCCTCCCCCCCCCCCCTGCAGTATAGTCGTGCTCCAGATCTATTTTGAGACACCCTCGTTTCCAGCTGTGGTGGAAACTGGTTTTTGACAGTGTTCTTTCACATTTCATCTACCCATTCTCATCACAGTCCCTCCGCTCCGTGATGATTCTTCCCTCTGGGTTAAACTGATGGTTCCACCAGAACCCAGCCCCTGGGGAAAGCGCCCCTCTGCTCCTGCGCTTCCTCCTGAGCCCTTCTGCGGCAGCTTCCCCTCTGCTGTGATCCGAGCAGCATTCGACACACAGTTTGCTAACCAGGGCAACACCTAGTGATGAAGTCATGAACTACAACAGCGAGAGGCTCAAAGTAGTCTTTTCGAGTCATTTTTCTTCTTTAAATTTTCAGGGTTTGTAAATTGCATCATTAAAGACGAATTACTACAGATCAGAGTGTCCCCAACATTCCTTGTACTCTGGCATTTCTAGAGAATTCTGCTTTGGTCGCCCTTTTGGCTTCAGTGGCTCTAAAAGTGTGTATTAAAAACACAAACAAACAAGAAACCTCTCATTTTCAAGGTTCTTTAGCATCATCTCCCCAAAGCATTTTTTAGGCACCTCCTAACTTGTGGGGCAAGGTTAAAATTTAGCAAAACAGAAGCAACAAATGGTGCGGCAAGAGCCTCAGTCAGCATACAGCACACCCGGTTCTCGTCCCTGCTCTGCTCCATAGGGCATGCTGTGTGGTTTCCAGTAAGTTGCTGACCTCTCTGAGCCCCAGTTTCCTTAGTTTTAAGGGAGGATACTGAACGACAGGACGTTTAAGTTCCCTTCCAGTTCTAAAATGATATAAATGTATGATATATAATCATGCAACTGATTATTGGGGGCTGGTGAACATGAGAGGGACTTTAGGTGGAAGTGAAATAAAATCTGTCCTTGGTGGCCTTTCTGGCCTATGAGCACTAGTAATGTGGGGCACATGGGAATTGACCAAAGGCTACTGTGCTTCCCACTTTGCAAACCCACTTATAAATTATTCATATCTTACGCACAGGCAAAAAGGATAATTGCTGGCTTACCCTTTGGGAGGAAGTAAGCTGGGGAAAAGGAATGTTTCTGTAGAGAGGGTAGGACACGGGCTTTTCCAAAGGAAAGGGACTCTGCAGATCATCTGGTCTGTACCCCCACTTTTCAGAAAAAGCTGTTGACACTCAGACTGACCGTGAGACTGGCTGGAACCACACAGCTAGGAATTGCAGGGTCTCAACAGTCCACTGGCAGGAAAGTTGTTCTAAATAGTGACTAGGTAGAGACATTCGTGGTGTTTCTAACCCCACTCTTTCATAGGTACAGAGTCTCATTTCTATGTTAATATTTATAAAAGTCACATAACACAACACAAGAAGGTTTAAAAAGCATTGCCCTGGGCATGCATTACTCATGAGCAGCCCCCCGTTTATCCTGGAGCGAGCAGAAGCCAGAGAGGGCACCCAGCCTCCCAGAGGGGGGTGGAGACCATTCTTAGGATGCTATTTTGTTTCTCAGATACAGGCTCATCAAGTATGAAATGTGGGACTGAGTAACAGAACATTTGGCCTCAAACATTTCGAGTATTTTTATGAAACACAAGGAATGCATTCACCACTGAACTTTTTCCCCAAAGATTTTCCACACTGAAGCGAGATCATCTTTACCAGCCTCATGTCTCCTTACTCTCCTCCTCCTCAGTCTCCTCCACCCACTGGACTGGCCTCCTTGCTCTCCCCTGAACGTGGCAGCCCCGTCCTGCCTCAGGATGGACACTCGGCTGCTCCTCTGCGTGGAATGCCCTTTCCCAGATCTGCCTGCCCACTCCCCTGTCCCCTGCAAGACTCTGCTCCAATGGCGTCTTCACAGCCAGGCCCTCCCTGGCCACCCTAGTTAGGGCACCACCCGCACGTGGCCGCCTTCGCCCTGCTCTGATTTTTTCTTTGTCTAACACCATCTCACATTCTGTAATTGTTCATCTGTCTCCTCTCTAGGGTACGAGGCATGGGCTTTGGTCTGTATTGTTCCCTGCTGTGTCCCAAGGTCCTAGAACAGCGCCTGGCGGTAAGTGCTTAAGCAATATATGTTCACAGGATTGGGGGATAAAATGTGGACTAGAGCAGACTTACTGGTATTCGATGACAGAATTATTGTGATTCTAGCAATAGAAGAAATGATATCATTAATGTGGAGACAGTGGCCACGGGAGTAGCTGAAGGCAGGGAGAGGGAAGAAGAGGTGTGATGTGGGGGCATTTTTGGGACTTGGAGTTGTCCTGACTGATATTGCAGGGACAGATACAGGACAGTATAGATCCTGCATAATCCCTGAATGGACTGGGGGAGAGTGTAAATTACAATGCAAACTATAATCCATGCAGTGTAGCAGTGCTCCAAAATGTGCTGGTCAATTGCAATTAATGTGCAGCACTAATGAAAGAAGTTGTTAATGTGAAGAAGGGTGGGAGGTGTGGGGAGTGGGCCATATAGGAATCCCCTATATTTTTTTAATGTAACATTGTATGTGATCTGTGTATCTTTTAAAGATAAATTAATAATATATTTAAAAAAAATATATATGTTCAGTGTGCAAGCTATATTCTCTCCCTGTTTTTCTCCTCTGCTTGCCTCCTTCTTCCCACTGTAACCTGGAAGTGGGTCATCTCACCGCTGAGAGGATGTAGTCTCTAGCTGCCTTATTCTTCAGCTGAGAGGACCAGAAAGGTTAAGTGGCTGGTCTGAAATCCTGGAGCCAAGAATTGAACTTGGGTCTTATGCTGCCTCCCAGCCCGGGGGTCTTCCCACAGTGCCCAGGTTTCTCTATCATGGTCCACACACCCACCTTCCTTCTCTACCTGGATCAGGCTCTGTGCCTGTAGGAATTATGTCTTTCTAAGCTTGAACCTGATTCTGACACTATTTAGTCAAGTAGCCTTGGGCAAGGTCCTTAACTCTTCTTGCTGTACAATGGGAATAATCAAATTTGTACTCTCTAGCAAAAACAAATCACAAGGATTAACTATGATGAGACCTTGCATGTGACATCATAGGTTCAGTGCCTGGCTGTTCTTTTCCTTTTTCCTGGCTTATGAGATGAGGGCTTGCTCAACAAAATCATTACATTTCTTGAAGTCTCCTCTGTAGTGTCAACTCCCAGTACTGAGCACCTCACAGATACTGAAGAAATACTTAGGGAATTAAAGTGGCTTTTAAAGGGGCAAGTGGGGCTACTCATTGGGGCTACTCATTATTGGAAGCTCAACAGTTTTAAAATATACTTTTAAATTTTTTGAATTTTAAAATAAACTTAGATTACATAAATGTTACACAAAAAGCAGAGGGAATTCCCTTATGCCCCACTCTCTAACCCTCCCATATTTTCCTACATTAACAACATCCTTCATTAGTGTGGTACATTTGCCACAATTGATGAACACATCTTGGAGCATTGCCACTAAGTGATGATTATAGTTTACGTTGTAGTTTACACTCTCTCCTGCACACTTTTGCAAGTTATTACATGATATGCAATGTCATTCAGGATAATTCCCAAGTCTCAAAAATGCCCCCAGATTACACTTATTTTCCCCTCTCTCTCCTCTCAGAACTTCCAGCAGCCACTGTCTCCACATTCGTGATAAAAGTTCTTCCATTACTAGAATCACAACAATTCTACAGCAGAACAACTGTAAGTTTACTCTAGTCCATTGTTCATTCCCCAATCCTGCGGATTCTGTGATGGTGATGCCCTTTCTATCTCTAATTGAGAGGGGGCTTAGCTCCCATGTAGCAGACGGATGGGACTTTCTTGCTTGCAGTTGTAGACTCTCTCTGTTCCTTGATATGGATGTTGTCAGTTGCCATCTCCTTGTTATTTGTCCAAGGAACTGAAGAGTAGGTATTGCAAGTCCATTGAGATTCAGGGCCAAACTGGCATATGGACAGCCCAAAGATTTAAGTCTCTTGGACATAAAACTATCAACTCCAGTACTAACTACAGGTTCAAATAGAGAGACAACAGAGCCACGTGTAGGGAAAATACAACTGAGTACAACATCACACTGGGGAGTGTAAATTCCAAAGTAGGGCCCACTGGTAGGGCTCCAAATTCCTGAGCTGTCTGCCCTGCCAATAGTGTTTGGATGTTTCCAGAGTCCTCAGGAGCTCCACTATTTGAGTTAATACTTACTTTGGCAGTCAATGAGTTCCTGCTGAAATGTGTATAAGTGTAACCTCTGAAATGACCTCCTGACTCACTTTGAAGTCTCTTAGCCATATAAACTAATTTGTCTTTACTCTTTCCCCTTTTGGTTAAGATCTTTTTCCAATTGCATTGCTAGTTGGTTCTTGGTAGTAATCCCTCAGGGCCAGGAAGGCTCATACCCGGGAGTTATGTCCCACACTGGGGACAAGGTAATTCATTTATATGCTGAGTTTTGGCTTAGAAAGAGGCCACATTTGAGCAACAAGGAGGTTCTCAGGACTAAGTCTCAGGTACCCTATAATACTATGCTAAGTTCAATTTCAAAAGTAAAAGTTCATAAGTATAGTCATCACAATCAAGTCATCACAATCAAGTGCTCATCAAAGGTCCATCTTCTTCAGTAGTCACTGCCCCTGTACTCAGGGGATTCTTGCTATCCCATTAGAGAATGTGGCAGAGCTCTCCAGGATGGGAATTCAATATTTCTTTGGTTATTATGTAGATCTTCACCCACTGTGGCCATGCCCTGTGAACACTTGAACTCTTTCATATGCCTTATAGGTATGCCCCAGGTGAACCTCCTCCCATGCATCCCCCATCTCTGACACCCCACACCAATGATCCTTCCCTGCCATAGTTGTAACCCTTCTGTGATCCAAAACTTCTTCAAAATTGAAGCCAACAAAACAACTATATATAATTAATAGGAAAATGATATAATAATGATGGTTTTTAAAAATAATAAAATACAAAAAAATTTTTAAAGTTTGAAATAATATAAAAATAAAAAATTAAAAAAAATTAACATTATGTCTTTCATCACTGTAAGATCTGTTGTCTTGTATGTACAGTGACAGTTGCTTCATCAGAGCCAGAGCCATTTCCATATGTTTTTTTGCTAATGATTTATTACTTGCTGTTTATTTTCTATTTACTTTAGACTATGGAAATGATACTAGACAAAAAGCAAATTCGAGCAATTTTAAAATTTGAGTTCAAATAAAAAAGGTCGTAAAGTAGCGGAGACAACTTGCAACATCAACAGTGCATTTGGCCAATGAATATACAGTGCAGTGGTGGTTCAAGAAGTTTTACAAAGGAGACGAGAACCTTGAAGATGAGGTGCATAGTGGCTGGCCATCGGAAGTTGACAGCAACTAATTGAGAGCAATCAACAAAGCCGATCTTCTTACAACTATGAAAGAAGTTGCTGAAGAACTCAATGTCAACCATTCTGCAGTTGCTTGGCATTTGAAGCAAATTGCAAAGGTGAAAAAGTTCGTTAAGCGGGTGCCTCATGAGCTGACTGAAAATTTTAAAAATTGTTGTTTTGAAGTGTTGTCTTCTCTTATTCTATACAACAACAACAAACCATTTCTCTACTGGATTGTGACGTGCGATGAAAAGTGGATTTTATATGAGCACTGGCAATGACAAGCTTAGTGACTGGAGCGAGAAAAAGCTCCAAAGCACTTCTGAAAGCTAAACTTGCACCAAAAAAAGGTCATGGCCACTGTTTGGTGGTCTGCTGCAGGTCTGATCCACTACAGCTTTTTGAATCCTGGTGGAACCATTACATATGAGAAGTATGCTAAGTAAATCGACGAACTGCACAGAAAACAGCAACACCTGCAGCCACCATTAGTCAACAGAAGGTCCAATTCTTCTCTTCTCCATGACAATGCCCAATTGCATGTTGCACAACCAATGCTTCAAAAGTTGAACAAATTGGGCTACGAAGTTTTCCCTTGTCAGCCATATTCATTTGACCTCTTGTCAACTGACTACCAGTTCTTCAAGCATCTCAACAAGTTTTTTTTTGTGGGGAAAACACTTCCACAACCAGCAGGACACAGAAAATGCTTTCCTAAAGTTTGTCAAATCCCAAAGCATGGAATTTTATGCTACAGGAAAAAACTAACTTATTTCACATTGGCAAAAAATGTGTTGATTTTAATGATTCATATTTTGATTAGTAAAGATGTGTTTGAGCCTAGTTATAATGATTTAAAATTCATGATCCTATGTGATAGCCAGGCCCTGAGCCTCAACAGACTTGCAACTCCTATACTCTGGTTTATTGGACTTACCCCACTCAGCTAACATGGAGGTGAAAAAGGTCAACCACCACACCAGGGAGCCAAGAGTGCTTACAACTGAAAGCAGGAGAATTGCATCCAGCATCCATGTGGAATCTAAGTCCCCTCTTGATATAGATGTGGAGTGGACACAACCATTCTAAGGTCCACAGGATGGAGGAATAGAGTATGGATTAGAGTGGGCTTAGTGATATTCTATTCATGAACTATTGTGATTAGTAATCGAAGAAAATGTGGCATTGGTGTGGAGAAAGTGTCCATGGTGGCTGCTGGGGGTAGGGAGTGGGAGGAAGAGATGTGATGTGGGAGCATTTTCGGGACTTGAAGTTGTCCTGGGTGGTGCTGCAGGGACAGTTACTGGACATTGTATGTCCTCCCATGGCCCACTGGGTGGACTGTGGGAGAGTGTGGGCTATGGTGTGGACCATCGACCATGAGGTGCAGCAGTGCTCAGAGATGTATTCACCAAATGCAATGAATGTCTCATGATGGGGGGAGGAGTGGGGGAGGGGGAGGGGGTGTATATGGGGACCTCATATTTTTTTTAATGTAACGTTAAAAAAATAAATAAAGACAAAAATAAAATAAAATTTATGGTCCAAAACCACAACTCTTTTTGCCCAACCTAATAATATTCTCATTGTTTTAAACCACTAATTTGATGGAATTTGTTATAGCAATAATAAGGAACTAATAAAACCAATTCACTCTGAGAAGGCTTTGTGACTCAGATAAGGTGAGAGCTGGAGAAGGTATGCACCAGGTGGTATGATTGGATGGCATGTGTGACTCGTTTTACCCTATAATGTTGGGAAATATCTAGAGGTCTTCTCCGAGCATTGTCCTCTGACACAACTTCATCTGGATGGGGTTGGGCCAAGCCAGGTCCCCTGGTTAGAGATAACATGTGTCTTCTGTCAAGTCGTCAACTTGTTTTTGCTGCAAGAAGTGCAGTGACTGATGTATGATACCACAACTTACCTGTATGGCTTTCAATGATTGTTTTCCTTAGCTGCATTACAATTTAGCCATTGGGTACAACACTGGTCAAGCAAGTTAGGGCTGCCTAGGAACCAGGTGCACTTGCTTATAAAACATTTCAACATTCCCAAGGGTGAGTTTTCTCTCTCATCTTATGGAACACTTTTGCTATCTTTATCACTCCTCACAGATCGTGCACTGATACTTCATAACCATAACACCCAGCCTATCAAATCAATCTGAAGTCCAGGTAGACTTTTTACATGAAACCATCAAAACGTATCTCAAGTCAGAATGGATTTCTTATTGGTGCAAACATCTGAAGAGTGTCTCTGGCTTCGTGTTATTTTGTTCCTTGAAGTTAGGATATTGGGCAGCATTTAATTGGGATAACTGGGAAAAACCCAGTTCTGTGAGACCAAAGTCATATGTGCTGTTTTTTAGGGGTGGGGTGTGTAGGGTGGGGACTTCCTGAAGTGTATGCTGGAGATTAGGGATTACTGGATTTCAGGGACAGAGAGAGCAAGTGCCCAGCCTTCTGTGCTTCCAGAATGGCAGTGGAGTTCTACTACCCAGCAAGGCTTGTCCAATGGTGGATTCACTAAAACAGAAAGAGAGTTCAGATGCTGGACAGCTAAAATGTGTCAAATGTGGGGACAGTCTAATTCATCAAAAGCCAATTTACTGAAAGTAATTTTGCTGGAAATCAATTCAGCTGATGACAAATTTTTAAAAATCCATTGCTTCTATAATGTTTATGTTATAGTTAGTATAAGCTAACTGCTGTTTAAAAAAATCCCCAAGTTTCATTGGCTTAACACAACAGAAGCCCATTTCTTGCTCATGTCAAATCTATAACTTGTGTTTCTGATTTGAAGGCAGTTCTCCTCCAAGGGATCCCCTCTATGGATCAAGATTTCTTCCCTCTTGTGAATCCACATCTTCAGCACAGTTTCCAGGGTTGCTGTGAGATTTGTTTGCATTCTAACCAGCCCAAAGTGGAAATGAAAGGAGTGTCAAGAGAAGTTTTTATGGGACAAGCCTGCAAGCAGGACCCATCAAATCACCCACAATCCCTTGGCCAGAACTCTGTTTGTGGCCACACCTAACTACAAGAGAGGCTGAGAAATTAAGTTGCACAATGGTGAACCACTTAGCCTTTTCTACCACCCTTCATTGAAAGACTTATGTGAGAGTATAACATTGGTCTTCAAATGTTTTCCCCAAAATTTGAAGTTGGTTTAGGTTTTGTTTGTTTTAGTTTAGTTTCAGTTTCTCCCTAGTCGTGGTCACTCAATGTTTGGTGTATTCCAGAGTTTCCTGGATTTAGGATATGCTCTGGGGAATGAGAATTTCTCTTATATTTAAAATTAAATGTATTAGTCAACCAAAGTGTTGCTGATGCAAAATACCATAAATCGGTTGGTTTTTATAAAGTGTATTTATTTGGGGTAGGAGCTTTCAGACACCAGGCCATAAAGCATAGGTTACTTCCCTCACCAAAGTCTAATTCCCCATGTTGGAACTAGATGGCTGCTGATGTCTGTGAGGGTTCAGGCTTCCTGGGTTCCTCCCTTCCTCAGGCTTCTTTTTCCTGGGCTCAGTATTTCTCTCTTCCTGGGGCTTGCTTCTGTTTCCTCTGTCAGCTTACTTTCAGGGTTCCAGATTCAGGCTTCAGCATCAAACTTCAACATTAAAAACCCTCAACTCTGTTCTTTGCCATGCCTTGTATCCCCTTGGTGGGTGGGGACTCAACGTCCTACTCATAACTCAATCATGTCCAGGTACAGATCAAATTACAAGCACCATCCAATATTTTTTTTTGGAATTCATCAATAATATTAAACTGCTACATTAAGAAAAGATTTTCTCAAATGTCCAGGATTTTGTAAATGGCAAGTTGGGTTTCCAACATCATAGTTTCAATCAAATCAATTGTCTTTTGATTTTCCCTGACTCATAGATTGGTCAAAATAGTCAATCAAATGAATATTTTCTTCTCCTTTGTAAAGGAGAAGAACTCCTAGAATCTGAAATGTGAAAGACAAAATTAGCAGGCTACAAAATGGTTGGTGTGAAACAGACACTTCTAAATTAGAAAAACTATAAAACAGACTCAAAGGCTGTTGAGACTATCAAGGGCAGCAAATTTGCTGTTGACTTTATAAACCAGGGGTTCTTAACCTTTTTTGTTCCATGGACCCCTTTACCAGTCAGGTAAATACCCCAGACCCCTTACTAAGTCCACCCTATACTGTGCCTTATTTAATAAATATATCACACCCACATGAACATGCCCCCATAAGAATAACGTTTTTTTGAATTTTCAATTCAAACTCATGGACCCACTGAAATCTTCCCATGGACCCCGTGGGGGTCCATGGACCCCTGGTTAAGAACCCCAGTTATAAACTGTTATATTTATTCAGTGTTTTTATAAATGCTTACATGTTAAGAAATACTAACATTTGGTTTCTAACAGGGAACAATAGAGTTTTAGCAGTTTTTAGAACGATTTGAGTTGAACAGGTAAAACCTTTCATCCCAGCCCCAAGCCTCCATGCAAAAACTAATGCCTCCTTCACACTAGGAGAGCTGAAATATGGAATGTTAGAGAGACAGTTCCATGAAAAGAACAAAAATGAGCCCCGCATTTCACTCTTAGTAGAGGAAGAACGTAGCCTCAAGCATTAATTTCCTACCCTTACCCTCAGTTCCCAGGTGTTTAAGGTGAAGGGCAGTTATTTTAGGCAATTCTCTCTTACGTCCCTTTCCCTTTCTTTCCCTTTTTCTAATTTATTTGAAATGAAAACATTTTTAAATGCTAAATCATATATACCAATCCAATTGAGTAATACAAAAGCAATTTTGGTTGAAGCAAGCTTTGCAATGTCTCTTACTGAGAAACCTAACAAAAATAAAGAATAGAATTTTTTTCTCCCTTCCCTAAATCTCTTATTTTTCTGCAATAGCTTCACTTGCCTCAGCAAACTTCCTCCATATTTTCTAAAACATTATTAATTCAGTGTACTTTTATTCTTTTTCAATAAATTGTTATAGACATCACTTAAATGCAATTTAATTTTAACTTTTTTTTTTTAGGGCCTATCCTACAAATTCACAAATGAGAAAACCTCCTTTGTCCAGGGTCCCAATTCATCATCAATGACAGAGATAAAAGGTAAATAAGTGGCCAGTGAAAACCTGGGCAGAAAGATCTGTAGGAAGGCACTGGTCCCTGGAGAAAAGGTCAGGGTGGAGCAAGAGCGGGATGGAGGGGAGGGAGCAGCAAGAGGGCATCGGATTAAGTGCACCCGTATCAACTGTCTTACAAAAAACAGCTGAGTGGGGGCAAAATCCTGCTTGAGTGAGCTGTTTTGGGAACCCACAAAGTAGGAGGCTTCAGGACATCCAACTGGAGAGAGAGCGCAACAAAAAGACTGATCGCTCAAGGTAAAACCATAATCGACTGTTGCCAGTCACCCAGCCAGAGACATACTTGGAGAGTGGGAGGGTTCTGGTGAAGGGTGGAGTGGGGTCTACCCTGTGTGAATTCGATTGTCTGGACCTCCTTTTTTAAGCTTTGAAGAGCATATCAGGTGACTTGAGCAGAAATCAGGAAGAAAGGCGAGGCAAATCTACTGAGGCAGCCTGATTTACCCAACTACCCCGAGATAGGGAAAATTGGCCTGGGAGAAGATGGAGTCAGGCACTTAACTAGTCCTGTGCAACTCCCCTAAGGTAGGGTGACAGTAGGAAGTGCTTAATAAGCTTCCAAGAAAAATATTTAGGGTACCTTGCAAGGAGTGGGTGCTCTGAAGAGGCTGAGACTCATTTTTTTTCTGTAGTGAGTTAAATCACCAGGATCCCATTTGAATTTCAAAAGGGAACTCTCACACAGGCTATTGTGTCCTGCTGCCCTGGGAGAGAAAGTAGTTAGAATAAAAAGGGGGAAGGACGGATTCCTTTTTTCTTTTTTTTTTTTTTTTAATTTTTTTTTTATTGACTTTGTAATAATATTACATTAAAAATATATATGTGAGGTCCCATTCAACCCCACCCCCCCACCCCCCCCTCTCCCCCCCCCCCAACAACACTCGTTCCCATCATCATGACACATCCATTGGATTTGGTAAGTACATCTTTGGGCACCTCTGCACCTCATATACATTGGTTCACATCATGGCCCATACTCTCCTCTATTCCATCATGTAGGCCCTGTGAGGATTTACAATGTCCGGTGATTACCTCTGAAGCACCATCCAGGGCAGCTCCATGTCCCGAAGACGCCTCCACCTCTCATCTCTTCCTGCCTTTCCCCATACCCTTTGTCCATTATGTCCACTTTTCCCAATCCAATGCCACCTCTTCTATGTGGACACTGGATTGGTTGTGTCCATTGCACCTTTATGTCAAGAGGAGGCTCAGATTCCACCTGGATGCTGGATGCAATCCTCCCATTTTCAGTTGTAATCACTCTAGGCTCCATGGTGTGGTGGTTGTCCTTCTTCACCTCCATCTTAGCTGAGTGTGGTAAGTCCAATAAATCAGATTGTAGGTGCTGGAGTCTGTTGAGGCTCAGGATCTGGCTATCACATTGTCAGTCCAGAGATTCAAATCCCCTAAATATATCTTAAACCCCAACATTAACTGCACCTCCAGCACATTAGCATGAAAGTCTTATGAAGGGACGGATTCCTAATCAGCAGTTTGTTCAATTGCAAAGAGTCAGTCCTGCTCCAGGGAAAGGGACTATAGTTTCTGAAGAGCTAATCAACCCAACAAGAAAATTTAGTTCAGTAGAGAGTTTCTGCCTTGAATATACAAGGTCTCCAGTTCAATTCCTGGACCCACTTAGGGTAGTGACTCACTGGGATATTAAACATCTAGCTGACACTTTAGGACAGGGAAAACATAGCCATTAATCTTGTATTATCTTCCCTTGGGTCTCTTGTTTTTCCTAAAAAATAAAAAAAAAAGTTATGTTTGTTTTATAACTTAACTTAGTTTACTCACTAAAACCCACTTCAAAATCTGCAGTGAGAAAGCACCAGCAGCCTGAGAAGCTCCACAGGGGCTTAAGAGGGAAGGCTGTTTTTCCTTAGTGTTTGGTTGACTCCCTGCTTGTGGGTTTGTCTGTTTTTTTGTTTTCTTGTTTTTCTTTCCTCTTTATCCCTGCCCCCCTTAATTTTCTTCTTTTTTTTAAAATTAGGAGCTGCTGACTTGTTTCTTGTTTGCTGTGTTTCCTCTTCCTTGGTTTCCTCTTTTCTATGTGTACCAATTTTGACTACCAGTGCTATCTCTTTTCTTTCCTAAATCTGTCTTCTGCTTTCTTTTGTAGCTCTTAAATTCCACCTCTCTTTTTAGCTCCTAATTTTTCTGGCTTTTTATTTCTAACTCTTCTATTCTGTTTACTATTTTGTATTAACTCTTTTTCTTTTTGTCCTTTCTTTTTTCTTTTCCTCTCTCCTCATCACTCTGGCCTATTAATTCATACTATATAATTCTCTATATGTGGTTTCCCATTTCATTGTAGGTACGCCCCTTTTTTTAAAAAAATTTTTTTAATTCATTTTTTAAAAATATTACATTCAAAAAATATAAGGTCCCATTCAACCCCACTGCCCCCACCCCACCACTCCCCCCACAGCAACACTCTCTCCCATCATCATAACACATCCATTGCATTCGGTAAGTATATCTCTGGGCATCGCTGCACCTCATGGTCAATGGTCCACATCATAGCCCATACTCTCCCACGTTCCATCCAGTGGGCCCTGGGAGGATCTACAACGTCCAGTAATTGTCCCTGAAGCACCACCCAGGACAACTCCAAGTCTCGAAAACGCCTCCACATCTCATCTCTTCCTCCCATTCCCCACACCCAGCAGCCACCATGACCACTTTTCCCACACCAATGCCACATTTTCTCTGTGGACCTTGGATTGGTTGTGTCCATTGCACATCTCTGTCAAGAGGAGGCTTAGATTCCACATGGATACTGGATGCAATCCTCCTGCTTTCAGTTGTAGGCACTCTAGGCTCCATGGTGTGGTGGTTGACATTCTTCAACTCCATGTTAGCTGAGTGGGGTAAGTCCAATAAATCAGAGTGTAGGAGTTGAAGTCTGTTGAGGCTCAGGGCCTGGCTATCATATTGTCAGTCCAGAGATTCAAATCCCCTAGATATATCTTAAACCCCAGCATCAACTACAATTCCAGTAAAGTAGCATGAAAGTCTTGTGAAAAGAGATCCCATCTGTGTCCAGCTCCATCACGCAGAAACACCAGCTCCAAAGAAGGGCCAACTGACATGGCAGTGAACCCCATCTGCCATGACCATAGGGTACTCCCCTTTTTTATTCCTATACCTCTACATGGTTTACATGAGTTAAATATTCATTTACCTAGGACTTATACAGTTCTTCTGCTAGCTTTTACTATCAATATTACTATTATCCTTTCTCTTTTCTTACCTCTTTGGCTTTCCCTTCAAGGGAACTTAGACAACAACAAGGAAATTGAATAAGAAGAACAAAATGTCAAAGAGAAGACTTAACACACACACAAAAACAGCAACTAAATAAAACCCTAGACTAGAGGGAGAAGCTAGCCAACTGAACAAACCCATCAAGATAAAGAGATGACCAGACAGCAACAAAAAATTACAAACCACACCAAGAAATAAGAAGACATGGCCCAGTCCAATGAACCAACTAAAAACCACGAAGAGAAGCAGAATATTGAACAATGAATCAAAGCTGTCCAAACAAATATGGGCCAACTAATGATGTGAAGGAAGAGATTAAGGATATTTAAGCAAACACTGGGAGAGCTTACTGAATAAATTGTAAACATACATAAAAAGATAATGGATATGATGGTGATGAATGGCACAATCCAAGAAATCAATAATACACTCTCAGCAAATAACAACAGATTTGAACAGGCAGAGGAAATAATTAGTGATGTGAAAGACAGTACATCTGAAATAAAAAAGATTGTAGAATTGATAGATAAAAAGATAGAAAAAATCCAGCAGGAACTTAGGGATTTGAATGGCAACGCAAAACACACAAAAATATGCATTATAGGCATCCCAGGAGGAGAAGAGAAGGTAAAGGGAACAGAAGGGGTGTTGGAGGAAATAATGGCTGAAAACTTCCCAACCCTATTGAGGGAGATGGATATACATGCCCAAGAAGTGCAGCACACCCCAAACAGTATAGATTCCAACAAGCCTACTCCAAGACATATACTTGTCAAATCCAATGCTCAAGATAAAAAGAAAATACTGAAGGCAGCAAAAGAAAAGAGAACCATCACATACAAGGGAAGCTCAATAATATTAAGTGCTGATTTCTCATCTGAAATTATGGAGGCAAGAAGGCAGTGGTATGACATAGTCAAGGTACTAAAATAAAAAAATTTCCAGCCAAGAATTCTCTATCCAGCAAAGTTGGCATTCAAAAATGATGGAGAGTTCAAAATGTCGACAAATAAATAGAAACTAAGAGAGTATGCCAATAAGAAACCTACCTTTCAAGAAATACTAAAGGAAGTTCTGCAGGTTGAAAGGAAAAAACTGGAGAGAGAGAATTCGAAGAGAGTGTAAGAACAGCTAAAACTACAAAAAGAGAAATAAAAACAACATATAATATACAGAAACGCAAAGAAGATATGGTTAATGTAAGCAGTTCCTTGAGAGTTAATGGATTAAACTCACCAGTCAAGAGACACAGATTAGGGAAACTGATGTGGCTCAACCAATTGGGCTCCCATCTACCATATAGGAGGTCCAGGGTTTGATGCCCAGGACCTCCTGGTGAGAGCAAGCTGTCGCATATGGCAAGCTGACCCATGTGGAGTGTTGGCCCACACAGAAATGTCACCCCACACATGAGCGCCACCCTGTGTGGCAGGAGTGCTGGCCAATGGAGAGAGCTGACAAAGCAAGATGACACAACAAGAGACACAGAGGAGAGAAAATAATAAGACATAATAGAACAGGGAGTTGAGGTGGTGTAAGAGAGTAATCACCACTCTCCCACTTGGGAAGGTCACAGGATTGGTTCCCAGAGCCACCTAATGAGAATACAAGCAGACACAGAAGAACACACAGTGAGTGGACACAGAGAGCAGACAATGGGGGGAATGGGGGAATGGGGAGGGGGAGAAACAAATAAAAATAAATCTTAAAAAAAAAGACAGATTGGCAAAATGGATAAGGAAATATGACCCATCTGAATGCAGTCAACAAGAAACCCACCTTAGACCCAGGGATTCAAGGAGGTTGAAAGTAAATGGCTGGAAAACAATCTTAACAGCAAACAATAACCAAAAAAGGAAAGGAGTGATTCAGACAAAATAGACTTTAAATACAAAATTATTGTTAGAGACGAAGACAGACCCTATATATTTGTAAAAGGGGTAATCTTTCAAGAAGAAAGAACAATCATAAACATCTATGCACCAAACCAGGGTACCTCAAAATATCTGAGGCAAACAATGGAAAAACTAAGTGGAGAAATAGATGCCTCTTTAATTATAGTGGGGGACTTTAATACACCATTATCACCATTAGACAGAACATCTTGACAGACAATCAATAAACAAAGATTTGAATAATATGTTAGAGGATCTAGACCTAATAGACATATGTAGAACACTACATCCAAATACAGCAGGATATACTTTCTTTTCAAGCACATATGGATCATTCTCCAAGATAGACCACATGCTAGGCCACAGAGAAAGTCTCAATTAATTCAGTAAGATTGAAATCATACAAAGTAATTTCTCTGACCACAATGGAATGAAGCTGGAAATATGCAAGGGCCAGTGAACAAGACGAAGCACAAAGATATGGAAGTTAAGCAACACATTCTTAGACAAACAGTGGGTCAAGGACAAAATCTCAAAAGAAATGAGTAACTACCTTGAAACTAATGAAAATGATAACACAACATATCAAAACTTATGGGAAGCAGCAAAAGCTGTACTGAGAAGGAAATTCATAGCCATAAATTCATACATCAAAAAAAGAAGAAAGAGCTAAAATTGAAGACCTAACTGTACATTTGGAATAATTAGTAAAAAAACAACAAACTAACCCCAAAGGAATTAGAAAGAAAAAAAAAATAACAAGAATCAGAGCAGAACAAAATGAAATAGAAAATAAGAAAGCACTAGAAAAAATAAAACCAAGAGCTGGTTCTTTGAGAAGATCAATAAAATTGACAAACCCTTGGCTAGACTAGCAAAGAAAAAAAGAGAGAAGATGCAAATACACAAAATAAGAAATGAGTATGGGGATATCACCACTGACCCCAAAGAAATAAAGAGTCTCATAAGAAGATACTTTGAAAAACTCTATGCCAACAAGAAGGGCAATTTAGAGGAAATGGACAAATTTCTAGCCTACACTGATGAAAGAAGAAACTGATAATCTCAACAGTCCAAACACAAGTAAAGAGATAGAATCAGTCATTAAAAGCTTCCCAACTAAGAAGAGCCCAGGACCAGATGGCTTCCCAGTGAATTCTACCAAACATTCTGGAAAGAAATATTACAAATCTTGCTTAAACTCTTCTAAAAAACTGAAATAGAAGGAACATTCTATGATGCCAACATTACTGTAATACCAAAGTCAAACAAAGATGCCACAAGAAAGGAAAATTACAGACCAATCTCTCTAATGAACCTAGGTGCTAAAATCCTCCACAAAATACTTGCTAATCACATTCAACAACACATCAAATGAATTATACACCATGACTAAGTGGGTTTCATCCCTGGTATGCAAGGATGGTTCAACATAAGAAAATCAATCACTGTAATACACCACACAAACATACTGAAAGAAAAAAAAACCCACATGATCATATCTATAGACACAGAAAAAGCATTTGACAAAATACAGCATCCTTTCCTGGTAAAAACACTGCAAAGGATAGGAATAGAAGGAAACTTCCTCAATAAGTTAAAGGGTATATATGAAAAACCCACAGGTAACATCATAAACAATGATGAAATCCTAAAATCTTTCCTTCTAAGATCGGGAACAAGACAAGGATACTCACTATCACCCCTCCTATTTAACATTGTGTTAGAAGTACTTGCTCTTGCACTGAGGCAAGAAAAAGATATAAAAAGCATCCAAATTGGAAAGGAAGAAGTCAAAAAAAGGAAGACATCTACAACAAAGCTTCTAGAACCTATAATGAGTTCAGCAAATCACAGGTTATAAAATTAATGTGCAAAAATCAGTAGCATTTCTGTACACCAATAATGAGCAATCTGAGGAGGAAACCAAGAAAAAATACCATTTACAACAGTAAATAAAAAATAAAATACCTAGGAATAAATTTAACTAAGATTGTAAATGACTTACACACAGAAAACTACACAACACTGTAAAAGGAAATCAAAGAAGACTTAAATAAATGGAAAAATATTCCCTGTTCATGGATAACACTAAATATCATTAAGATGTCTATCCTATCCAAACTAATCTAAAGATACAATGCAATCCAAATAAAAATCAATACAGTGAAAGTCAGCTCCTGCTACAGGGCAGTTAGCTGAAGCACCAGTTTGGGGGCTCCAGGAGATCAAAAGAGCATCCTGCAACAAACCTGAAGGAATGGAAGGAAGAGACTGCTCATCTGCAGAGAAGATTCATAAGTAGAGCACTCCATGCCATGGAGGTTGGTGCCCATCCTCCACTGGAGGCACAAGCCACCTTGGAAGCTGTTCCATAGCTGGAATTGAAAGTTTCACTTCCCCAAAATGAGGAAGAAAAAATGGATGGGTACCAACTTCAGCTAGTGATGAGTAGTACACTCTTAAGTACAATCTAAAGTACAATCTTAAGACCAGCTAAAGTTTAAGCCTGTCCAAGTCAGAAAGAGGCTGGTAGCCACCATCTTAACTCCACACCTGGCACAAGAGAAAGTGGGACAGACTGGAAATCATAGTGCTGGCAGGAACCAGCTTCTTTCCATCCAGATCAGATGGCAGCTCTAGCCTAAGCCCCAACCGCACCTCAGCAAGGAGGAGCTGGGGGGACCTGCACCAGCCTTTCTGAGAAATTACTGGCCAAGTCACAGAGGCTGTGATTATCCTTCCTGGGCAGTGCAAGCTAGCCCAGGAGCTATTCTGTGGCTGGAATTGGAACCTCCATTTCCCAAAAAGAGGGGAGGAGGAGATGGTTGGCCACTGATCTTGGCTACTGATTAGTAGACTCGGCTGGCTAAGGTATAACCCTAGGAACAGCTAGGACGTGAATATGTCCACATTGATAGAGGCCAGTGGGCACCATTTTGGCTCTGACCCCAGCCTGAGGTGAAGCCCAGCTGACTGAAAGTCAGTGACTGTAGGAACCAGTTTCTTTCACCCAGATCAGCCTGCAGCCCTAGCCTAAGCTCCAGCCCCACCTCTGACAGGGAGGAGGCTGGTGGGCCCTGCACCAGCCTATCCAGGTAACTGCAGTTACCTTTGGCTGGCACAACTGAATAATTTGGAAGTCTACTGGGGCAACTGTGGTCATCTTGGATCCACAGTGCTTAGACTGCTGCTAACACCTGCAGCTCCATCCCTGACCCAGGTAGGGGAGGAAGGAGCATGAATCTTTATCAGTCTCTTTGGGCAACTACAATCTAGGCCTGCACAACTTGAATTATTCCACACAGCTGTGACTCTGTCCCTACCCCTGGCAAAGGAGAAAGTTGGGAGAAGCTTCATTGGCCCCTGGGGCAATGAGGACAGCTTTAGTTTCCAAGCTTAGAACACCAACTACAACCTTGGTTCTTCCTACACGAACAGCAAGGGAGAAAGGACAAGAAGCCCTAAACTAAAGAGAAAAACTACACCAAGGAAAAAATACTCTAGTAAACTAGATGCCAAGACACCAACAAGAAATTACAATCCACACCAAGAACCAGGAAGATAATGGCCCAGTTAAAGGAACAAGATAAGCCTCCAGATGACATAAAGGAGTTGAGACAACTAATCATACACGTTCAAACAAATCTCCTTAACAAATTCAATAAGATGACTAAAGAGAAAAGGATATTAAGAAGACATTGGATGAGCACAAAGAAGAACTTCAAAGCATACATAGAAAAATAGCCGATCTTATGGGAATGAAAGGCACAATAAATGAAATAAAAATATATTGGAATCATATAATAGCAAATTTGAGGAGGCAGAAGAAAGGATTGGTGAGCTTGAAGAAATGGTCTCTGAAAAGGAACATACAAAAGAACAGATGAAGAAAAGAATGGAAAAAATTGAACAAGTTCTCAGGGAAATAAATGACAGCAAGAGCTGTGCAAACACACATGAGATGGGTGTCCCAGAAGGAGAGGAGAAGGAAAAAGGGACAGAAGGAATATTTGAAGAAATAATGGTATAAAATTTCCCAACCCTATTGAGAACATAGATATCCATGTCCAAGAAGCACAACGTACTCCTGTCCAAAAAAATTTGAATAGACCAACTCTGAGACACATACTAATCAGAATGTCAACTGCCAAAAACAAAGAGAGATCTGAGAACAGCAAGAGAAAAGCAATGCATAACATACCAGGGATACCCAATAAGATTAAGTGCTGATTTCTCACCAGAAACCATGGAGTGAAGGATATATTTAAGATACTACAAGTGAAAAACTTCCAGCCAAGAATCTTACATCCAGCAAGATTGTCTTTCAAAAATAAGAGCAAGGTTAGAATAGTTACAGATATACAGAAACTGAGAGAATTTCTAAGCAAGAGACCAGATTTTCAGGAAATACTAAAGGATGTGCTAGTGTCTGAAAAGAAAAGACAGGAGAGAGAGGCCTGGAAGAGAGTCTAGAAATGAAGACTGTGTCAATAAAAGGAACTAAATATGTCAAAAGAGTGGTGAAAATAAATATGACAGGTAAAACTCAAATAGTCTGGAATAAACTTAACCAATGATGTAAAGCACTTGTATTCAGAAAACTGCAACTCAATGTTAAAAGAAATTTTAAAAGCCCAAAATACCTGGGGAACATTCCATGCTCATGGATTGGAAGACTAAATATCATTAAGATGTCAATTCTACTAAAATTGATATACAGATTCAATGCAATCCCAATAAAAATTCCACCAGCAATTTTTTTAAAAATTGAAAACACTATTATCAAATTTATTTGGAAGGGTAAGGCATCCTGAATAACCAGAAACATCTTAAAAAGGAAAAGTGAACCCTCATCTCAAACTTGAAATCATATTACTTAGTTATAGTGGTAAAAACAGCATGGTGCTGGCATAAAGACAGACACATAGACCAATGCAACCAAACTGATGATTTAGAAACAGACCCTCACATGTATGGTCAAGTGATTTTTAAAAAATTTTCTTACTCCCCCTCCCCCCAAGTTGTCTGTTCTCTGTGTCCATTTGCTGCTTGTTCTATTTGCCCACTTCTGTTGTTGTCAGTGGCATGGGAATCTGTGTCTCTTTTTGTTGTGTCATCTTGCTGCGTCAGCTCCCCATGTGTGTGACACCATTCCTGGACAGGGTGAACTTTCTTTCACGCTGGGTGGCTCTCCTTACGGGGTGTGCTCCTTGCGCATGGGGCTTCCCTATGTGGGGGGCACCCCTGCGTGGCACAGCACTCCTAGCTCACATCAGCTCTGTGCATGGGCCAGCTCCACATGGGTCAAGGAGGCCCAGGGTTTGAACCATGGACCTCCCATGTGGTAGATGGACGCTCTATCCATTGGGCCAAGTCTGCTTCCCTCAAGTGATTTTTGACTACCTGTCAAACCCACAAACTTGGGCAGAACAGTCCATTCAACAAATGGTGCTGAAAAAACTGGATATCTATAGCTGAAAGAAGGAAAGAGGGCCCCTATCTCATACCTTTTCCAAAAACTAACTCAAAATGGATCAAAAAACTTAAAAATAAAACCAAGAACCATAAATGTTCTAGAAGAAATTGTAGGAAAATATCTATCTTCAAGACCTAGTGGTAGGTAGTGGATTTTTAAAAGAGATATGAGGAGGACTGAGATGGACTACTGATGTCTAACGTATGTAGAGTTTTAATTAGCTTTACTGTTGAAGTGTAGAAATGTATAGAGTGAATGGAAACAAGTAGTGAATAACAGCTAGTTTATAAATAGCGATGTGGCTGAAAATGGTAGTCTAGGTATGTAAATGCCAGTTGACAGAATGCTAGAGAATAATCTAGGAACTGAATAACACAGTAAGCAAGAGATGGATGAGAATTGTGGTTGGTGGTACAGATGCAGGAGTGTCCTTTGTTAGCTAGAGCAAATGTACATCACTACTGCAGGGTGGTAAGAATGTGAAGAATGGGAAAAATACAACTGGAATGACCTAGGGACTGTGATTAGCAGTAATAATGTAATATTTTTGCATCTATGCCAACAATGTACTGTGTGGATGATGGGGCAGTATGGAAAATCTGAGCCAAATGTACACTATGGACATGGTTACAATCAGATGATGTTACCTTATCTGTAACAAATGTTCCACCACAGTGTGCTGTGTTGATAGAAGGATGTTGTTTGAGAATTCTGCACATGTGCATGATTGTTTTATAAGTTTATAACCTCTGTCATAAAAAACATATTTAAAAAATAATAATAGGGTGGGTTGGTGGAAAAATACACTGAACGTAAGATAAGGACTATAATTAGTAGTAAAATTTTGACAATATTCTTTCATAATTTATAACAAACATCTCACAACAATGCAAGGTGTTGGTGAAGGGTTGATGTATGGAACCCCTGTATGATGTTATGCATGTTTGCTTTGTAAGTTCACCACTTTTGTACTATACACTTATTGTTTGTGTATGTTCATTTATAGATTATATAAAGATAATAATAATAATAGGGTGGCTTGAAGGAAAATATTTTGTTTAGTAGTAATATTTTGACAATGCTCTTTTTTTTATTCATTAGTTAAAAAGGTTTAACAACAATGCAAGTTATTGGTGGTAGGATGAGTTATGAGAGTCCTGTAAGATGTTATATATGTTTGTTTTGTAAGTTCACAACTATTATTATACACTTATTATTTATGTATGTTTATGTATGGGTGATATACTCAATAAATTTTTAAAAATACAAAAAAAAAAAATCTAAGAAAAAATACAAACCATCAAATTGATTTCAGCTTTCACAGCCACTTTAGTTGGTTTGGCAATGGCTGCCAAGGGGGCCAGGTTAAGAATTATTTTGAGGCTACATCAGGGTCAGCAGGAAACAATGCTCTGATTTATCAGCAAATCTGCCATTAACCCCAAAAATGAGTGATGCCACACATGCTGCATAGTCTCCCATTCCAACAGGCTAACAAAAGTGAGAGTGATATTTTGTGTCTAACAATTAGAAAAATCAAATAAGGATGGATGCTTAAAACATTCACTTGATGAAAGGATAGATTTATATATGGCAAATACTTTATGTACAGCAATGGAGTGCAATTTATGGTAATGGTAAGAAGAGGTAAATGGTAATTGTTTTATATGATTCTCTCTCTACTTATTGTATATTTGAAATTTCCATAATAAAATATTTTATAAACAAACAAAAAAATCAATATGGCATTTTTTACTGAACTGGAAAAACTATGAAATTTAAGTGGAAGGGAAAGAGGCCCCGAATAGCCAAAGACATATTGAAAAAGAAAAATGAAATTGAGGAATCACACTACCTGACTTTAAAACATACTACAAAGCTATAGTGGTCAAAATTGCATGGTATTGGCACAAGGATAGACATACTGACCAATGGAACTGAATTGAGAGTTCTCATATAAATCCTCACATATACAATCATCTGATATTTGACAAGTCTACCAAGCCCACTCAACTGAGAGACAATGGCCTCTTCAACAAATGGTGCTAGAGAACTGGATATTTGTATGCTAAAGAATGAGAGAGGAACTCCATCTCACACCTTATACAAAAATCAACACAAGATGGATCACAGATCTAAATATAAGAGCCAAGGCTATAAAGACCTTGGAAGTCAATGTAGGGAAGCATCTACAGGGCCTCGTAATAGGAAATGGCTTCATGAGCTTCACACCCACACATAAGCAGCAAAAGAAAAAATAGATAAATGGGACTTCTTCAACATTAAAACCTTTTGCACCTCAAATGAGTTTGTCAAAAAAGTGAAAAGACAGCCTACTCAATGGGTGAGAATATTTGGCAGCCGTATATCTGATAGGCACCTAATATCCAGCATATATAAAGTAGTCTTATATCTTGAAAATAAAAAGACAACCCATTTAATAATTGGGCAAGAGATTTAAACAGACACTTCTCCAAAGAAGAAATATAAATGGCTAAAAAGTACACGAAAAGATGCTCAACATCACTAGCTATTAGGGAAATGCAAATCAAAACTACAGTGAAATACCATCTTACACACATTAGACTGGAAGCTATTAAAAAAACAGAGGGCTACAAGTGTTGGAGAGGATGTGGAGGACTGGGAACCCTCATCCACTGCTGGTGGGAATGCAGAATGGTGAGACCATTGTGGAGGGCAGTTTGGCAGTTCCTCAAAAAACTAGCTATAGATTTGCCATATGACCCAACAAATCCACTTCTGGGTATATACCCAGAAGAACTGAAAACAAGGACATGAACCGATACATACGCATCAATGTTCATAGTGGCATTATTCATTATTGCCAAAAGTTGGAATCAACCCAAATGTCCATCAACAGATAAATGGATAAACAAAATGTCATATATACATACAATGGAATATTGCTCAGCTGTAAGAAGGAATACACTATTAACACAGGATAAGATGGATGAATCTTGAGTACCTTATGCTGAGTGAAGCAAGCCAGGCATTGAAAGATAAATACTACATGACCTGTCTGATATGAACTAAGCAAACTGAGCCATCTCAGAGAGCTAGAGTCTGGAAGATAGGCTTACAGGAAATGGGGGGAGGGGCGGGGAGAGGAAGGTTGTGAGCCAATGCCCACAATGGTGAAATCTATGACAAGGTGGAGGTAAGTAGTTGTGCAGTGAAGGGATGTGACGGGCCTATAGGGGTAGTATTGGGTTGGGCTTTGCAGGCTTGACAGGGGCTAGGGTTGGAGGATGGGTCAGATGGTCCATGGAACTGGGGGGAGTTTTGGGAGGAACAGGTGAACACAGGGGATTGGCAAGTATGTGTTTGAAACTGTAATGTTGGTAATACTCTTCGGACAATACAATAAGGAAGGGTTACTGGTTTAGGGTGTTGGATGGGGTAATCTGGCACAGGGTACACCTGGAGCAGGCTTCTAGGGACTGTGTGAGTGCCCATCTTGTCACTGTGTGTTATGTCAGTGGGTGGAGACCCATACAATGAACAGGAAGGTGTTGTAACCCCATCCTGGGGAGGTCCAGTGTTCTCAAACAAACGGGAGGGTGTTTCACAAGAGCATGGGTGGCTCCTAATAGGGGAGGACAGACTAGTGTGTCAAGCGCTCAGCATTTTTGCATGTATCTATGAATATTTTCCTATTAGCAGTGAAGCTTGTTTTTCACCGTGGACCCTGAGGGGAGGGGGAGGGAGGAATAGAGTAGATGGAAGAGGGGGTAATTGGGAGGCAATGGAAGTATTCTGCATGATCGTGCAATGATGGATACAGGCCATGTTAAATTTCACCAAAGATTTATAAAAACGTACAGTCTAAAATGTAAACCATAATGTAGACTACTGACCATGGTTAGTAGCTATGTTTCAATATTTGTACACCAATTGGAGCAAATGTAACATCCACATGTAAAAAGATTATTGTTGGGGAAGGGGGAAAAAGGGGAGGATGTTGGGTGCATGGAAGTCCCCTATACTCTGTTTGTGACTTTACTGTGACCTAGAACTTCTTTGAAGACATGATGAAAAAAAAAGAGGTAAGACAGTAAGGAAGAAATGGAAGAGATTGCCTTGCTGCTGTACATACAGGACAGCAACTATTACAGTGGTGAAAAGCAAGACATCAAAAAACTGTTTTTACAATATTTTTCATTTTTTAATACCCCAATTTTTTACTTTAGTTTTTCTAAATTATTATGTATTTTATTTCTAATGTTTAAACCTATCATTACTAATTGATTTTCATATTAATTGAATTTGGCAATATATTAGACTTAATTTTTGAAGAAATTTTGGATCACAGAGGGGTTCAACTATGGCAGGGGAGGAGCATTGGTGTGGGGTGTCATTGATGGGGGATGCATGGGAGAGAGTTTGGGAGTGAATAAGGGTGTGTAGATATGTTTGAATGTTCGTTGAGTATTGACACAGTGGGTAGAGATTCAAGCAACAACTGAGAGTGCTGAGGTCCCATCCTGGGGAGCTCTGCCACATTCCCCAATGGAACAGCAACCATCCCCCAAGTGCAAGGGCAACAACCAGTGAAGAAGAATGGTCTAATGATGGACCCTTGATACTGATGACTGTGCTTAAAATTTCAACTAGGCCTAGAGCTGCAGGGTGCCTAAGAGTTACCTCCTGAGAACCTCCATGTTGCTCAAATGTGGCCACTCTCTAAGCCAAACTCAGCATGTAAATACATTACCTTCTCCCCGGCATGGGACATGACCCCTGGGGATGAGTCTCCCTGGAGCTAGGGATTACTACCAAGCACCAGCTGGTGATGCAACTAGAAAAAGACCTTGAATAAAAGGGGGAAATGGTAACGACAAATGAGTTTATATGGCTAAGATACTTCAAAATGAGTTGGAAGATAATCAAAGGGATCACGCTTATGCACGTCTCAGCAGGATCTCAGAGAGAGCCAAAGTAGATACAACCCCAGGTACTGGTGCTCCTGAGGGCTACGGAGACACTCGGGTTCTACAATCATGACAGATGGCTCTGGAGTTCAGTGCCTTGCCAGAGGGCCCTACTTTGGAATTTGGTTCCTGAGTGTGATGGAGTTGGACCCAGATATGACTTCTCTACACATGCCTCTTCTGTCCCTTTTACTGAACCTGTGGTTGGTGCTGGGGTTGGTGTATGCCTAGGAGACTTGAATCTCTGGACAGTCCATGTGCCAGCTGGGCCCTGAGCCTCAGCAGTGTTGTATCACCTACTCTCCAGGTCATTGGACTTACCCAGGTCAGCTGACAGGGAGGTGAAGATGGACAACCACCACACCAAGGAATCAAGAGAGTCTACAGCTGTAGGCCCAGGAGTCCCATCCACCAGCCATGTGAGATCAAAGTCCCCTCTCAGGGAAACGGACTTTGGCCCAGTGGTTAGGGCGTCCGTCTACCACATGGGAGGTCCGTGGTTCAAGCCCCGGGCCTCCTTGAACCGTGTGGAGCTGGCCCATGCGCAGTGCTGATGCGTGCAAGGAGTGCCGTGCCACGCCACACAGGGGTGTCCCCTGCGTAGGGGAACCCCACGCGCAAGGAGTGCACCCATAAGGAGAGCCGCCCAGCGCGAAGGAGGGAGCAGCCTGCTGAGGAATGGCGCCGCCCACACTTCCCGTGCCGCTGACGACAACAGAAGCGGACAAAGAAACAAGACGCAGCAAAAAGACACAGAAAACAGACAACTGGGGGAGGGGAGGGGAATTAAATAAATAAATAAATAAATCTTTAAAAAAAAAAAAAAAGGTCCCCTCTCAATTGAGAGATGGAGTGGGCATTGCCACCCCAGGGTCCTCAGGATGTAGGAATAAAATATGGATTAGATTGGATTTACTGGTATTCTACTATAGACTTATTGTGACTCTAGCAGTGGAAGAAATTATATCATTGATGTGGAGACAGTGGCCATGGCAGTTGCTGAAGGCAGGGAGAGGGAAAAGGAGGTGTGATGTGGGGGTATTTTTGGCACTTGGAGTTGTCCTAAATGATATTGCAGAGACAGATGCTGGACATTATACATCCTGCCATGGTCCAACGAATGTACTGGGGAAGAGAGTAAACTACAATGTAAACTATAATTCATGTGGCGCAGCAGCGCACCACAATGTATTCACCAAATGCGATGAATATGCCACAATGATGAAAGAGGTTGTTGATGTGGGAGGAGTGGGGGTGAAGTGGGGTTGGGTATATGGGAATCTCCTATATATATTTTTTAACACACCCCCCGTGGCTTTTTGCATGCTGTCTGCTCTCTGTGTCCATTCCTGTGCGTTCTTCTGTGTCTGTATTTATTTATTTTATTTCCCCTCCCCCCTTGCAGCTTCCCTGCTGTCTGTTCTCTGTGTCCATTTGCTGCAGGCTCTTTTGTGTTCTTGCTTGTCTCCCCTCTTTTTGTTGTGTCACCTTGCTGAGTCGGCTCTCCGCGGAGTCTGTGGGCCGGGCGGTGATCTGCGGCATCTGCGGGCCAGCCTGCCTTCACAAGGAGGCCCCAGGCCGTGAACCCAGGGCCTCCCACATGGTAGATGGGAGCTCATCTGATTGAGCCACAGCCGCTTCCCCTCCTATATTGTTTAATGTAACATTTTGTGTGATCTATGTATCTTTAAAAATAAAAAAAAAATGTCAAAAAAAAAGATTGGCAGGAAGGCCTTAAGGAGCCCATTACCTCATGGCTCATGATTTTGAGATCTATCTTTGGAAATTTAGTTATCTTCCTTTTCCAGGGAAAAAAGGGGGGGGGGGGAGGGGAGGACATACTTCCTCGAGAACATTAGAGCTAAGTTACTATGAAAGCCAATAAGCATTCTGTGATTATGAATTACAACAGAGGTATAGGGTGCTGTGAGACCATATATTAGAGGGCTTTGATCAAGTAGAGAGGCCAGAAAGTCTTCCCTGAGGAAGCGGCAACCAAGCTGAAAAAAAAATGGGCGTTTATGAAAGGGGAGGGGAGTCAACGATTGCACAGCCCCAAGTCTTTCTTCACTCAACTCCCTCAGCCTGAAACACACACAAATACATGCACACTCAGTTCAGACCCCATCTCTTCCTAGAGGGCTTTTCTGACCACCACTCCTGCTTCCCCTACCATCTCTCCTTCACGTCTCCACTGTCCAACACACACACGTTTATCAGAGAACCTCTAACCCTCTAGTGCAAGAGACCGAGGCTCCCCAGGCTCTCCCCCTCTGCTTTGTAAGCTCCTGGTGGGCAGTCTGTTTATCACTCCATCCAGTAGCTAATTCAACACCAGGTAGAAAGATGTGCTCGGTAAAAGTTTGTCGAATGAAATAATGAAACCTGTGACTCTCATATCTATCATCTCCTTTCTCTTCCTTTTCCTCCTTCCCTTGTCTCTTCTCATTTAGTGACTTTCCTTCTACTCTTTTCCTTTCCTTCATGTGTCTTTCCATCTGTAGTTTCTTCCAGACATGCTGCGGGGTCCCATCAGCTGTGGAGGTCGACAGAAGTAAGGTGGAGCAGAAAAGGCCTTGGCGGTGGCCACAATGAGCCTTGGAGAGCTTCTCGCTTGGCAGGAAAGGAAACTGCAAGGTGAAAGGCACTTGTCAACGTCAAACATCACCAGTGGAGAGCAAGGACCAGTGTCCAGGTCCCCTGGAAACCATGCTCTTTCCACTAACTGTTCAAAACGTTCAGCAGACAGGCTAGGCAGTCCAGAAGGCCCCTTGCAGGAGAAATTAGCTCCCTCCAACACGTACTTCAATGAGACCACATTACACTGACCTCTGTGCTACTCCAAGGGGCAGAACGAATCCCACTTATGCTGGAGTCAAACAATTCAGATGGTGGTAAAATCCAAGGTGTTAACTTATCCTTGGGGGGCTGTGGGAGGCTTGCAGCAGCAACAGGATCACCTCTTAGTGGTGCTTCTGATGTGAAGGGTGGAAGTGCTAAGGTTCATTTCACAGCCCTTGCCTACTCTTCGGCAAATACAAGCAAACCCACCAATCTACCTTTCTCCTGTTTTCCCTCCCTCCTTTCAACAAACATTTATTGAGAAATTTCTCCATGTCAGGCACTGTGACAGATGTTAAGGACACAAGGGTGAATGATTCACAGCCTCAAAGAGCTCAACTGCCAGTGGAGGGGACAGACTTGGGTGACATGGGGGGGGGGGTTGACACCTGCCCCCTTTTCTGCTCCACGTCATGCCCTGTCGATCACCTCAGTTGATGGAACCCCCCAGGATGCCTGGTAGAAACTATGGAGAGAAAACCACACAGAAAGGGAAGGAAAAAAGGAGAAAATAGTAGGAGACAGGAAATGTATTAAAAGAGAAGCGGGCAAGGGAGGGAGGAAAAGAAGAGGAAGAAGATGGAGTCTTATTTGACTTCACCTGTGACCAGTCTCCAGGGCAGCCGTTTCGATATGCTGACTCCTTGTTCACTGATACTTTTGTCCTTCCAATTTATAGATTAAACTACTATAGCCAGAAAGGTGGGGTGTTCTGCCAAGCCCCGTTTATGACTCCAAACTGCAAGTCCAAGTTCGAATCCAGTTTCTTGATAAGCCATCCTCTCAGGTGGACCCGCATCTTTCTTAGGGGTCGTTGAATAGTTTTAACCGCCAGAGGGCACCAACAAACCCTCTATCCTTCCAAATCTGCCCACATCCCGAACTAGCTTCAGCCGTAAGGTCCGTCTGCTCCCAGATCCATGCAGTACGTTTCATCTTTTCTCAAAATAAGCCTTGCGAGTCAAGCAAGTTTTAAACTGATTGTGCACACTTTACTTTTGGGCCAAGAAGACATTAAGCGGGAGGGAGATAAACTGTTCTAATACAAAGGAAAGAGACTAAAGATTGCCATATTAATAAATCTGCCAGAATCAATAAAATAAAAGATTCTTTAAAACGGAGGCTCATTATTCTATCCATCTACCAAACTTTAATGCTAATATATAACCATGACATAACCTTGCATTATTGACAAGCAACTGTCTAACAACGGTATCAAATAAATGCCAGACAACAGAGCAGCTGCATTAGAATTGCCTCTGGGCTTTTTCTTTCTGTTTTTATGTGTGTAAAGATGCAGATTCCAGGACTATGCCCACAGAGATTCTTCTTAAAAGTCTGGGATGGGATCCAGGAATGTGTATGGTTAAAAAGCCCCCTCTCAATTAGAGGTGGAGTGGCATCACCATTCCAGAATCCTCAGGACTGGGGGATAAGTATGGACTAGAGTGGACTTACTGGTGTTCTACGATAGACTTACTGTGGTTCTAGCAATGGAAGAACTTAAATCATTGATGCGGAGGCAGTGGCCCCTGGACGTTCTGAGGGCAGAAAGGGGAAAACAGGTGTAATATGGGGGCATTTTTGGGACTGGGGAATTGTCCTGAATGACATTGTAGTGACAGATACAGACCATTATATACCTTGCCCTAACCTTCAGAATTGGGTGGGAGAGATTGTAAACTACAGCGTAAACTATAATCCATGCTTAGTGGCAATGCTCCAAATACGTTCATCAATTGTAATGAATGTACCACACTAATGAAGGATGTTGTAAATGGGGGCAAATGTGGGTGGTGTGGGGAGCAAAGCATATGGGAATCCCCTATATTTTTTGTGTGTAACATTTATGTAATCTAAATAACTTAAAAAATATATGTATATTTTTAAAAAGGTTTCTGATTGCAAGAATTTGGAAACCATTGCTATGTAATTGGGTATCAGAAATGTGGAGTGAGAGTGAAAGAGAACTGAATTCAAATAGAAAAATCTATGAGGCCTTTGGGCATATTGAGAGTGTGCCCCTCTGTTTTGCAAAGCAGCAGCTATATTCGGTCCTTCGAAGATGAGTGTGACTTTCTTGGCTGAGAAACCTCTCCCATGACTTCTAATCTCAATGGCACCAACGCTGTAGCAAGACCAATATTGTACTGGAAAGATTTGGGGTTAATTAGCCTTGGTTTGAAACCCATTTCTGTCACCTCATGGCTATTTGTCCTCATAAAGTCTCCAACTCTCAGTTTTGATATCTGTAAAATAGATGTATAACTAGTGCCATCAATTAAATGAGCAAAAACCCATCAGGCACTTAGTGCCCCAGGGGTACAGTGCCTGGGAGGGAGGAAGTGCTGTCTGTGTCAACCGTTCTTATTGTCCACCGTCGAGAAGGAAGAGCAGCACAGGCCTGCCGCTGCCCCCCTGCAGAGCTGCATCCACAGCAAACAGCCCCAAGTCTCCCCTGCTGCAGGGGGCCTCCAGGGCTCAGGGCTGTCCGTAGAGGCATCCCAAATCCTGGGAGGGTGCTGGCTTCTTGCCAAAGAAAGGAGTAGCTCTGGAGGGCAAAGGAGACAGAGTCAACTGAGCAAGGGTGAGGGAAAGAGGAGGGCCTGCTGCTGTTCTTTTTTTTTCTTTTTAATTTTTTATTGTCTTTTTTTTTAAGATACAAGGATCACACAAAATGTTATATTAAAAAAATAAGAGGCTCAGGGCCTGGCAACTCCTACCTTCTGGTTTAATGAACTTACTCCAGCCAGCTAACAGGGAGGTGAGAAGATCAACCACCACACCAGGGAGCCAAGAGTGACTACAACTGCAAGCAGGAGAATTGCATCCATCATCCCTGTGGAATCTAAGCCCCCTCTTGATATAGAGGGGGAGTGGACATAACCATCCCAGGGTCCACAGGATGGAGGAATAGAGTATGGATTAGAGTGGACTTACTGATATCCTACTATGGAACCATTGTGATTAGTAAAGGAAGAAATTGTAGCATTGATGTGGAGAAAGTGGCCATGGTGGCTGCTGAGGGTAGGGAGAGGGAAGAAGAGATATGATGTGGGGGCATTTCAGGACTTGGAGTTGTCCTGGGTGGTACTGCAGGGACAGTTGCTGGACATCGTATGTCCTGCCATGGCCCACTGGGTGGACTGGGGGAGAGTGTAAACTACAATGTAAACCAATATCCATGTGGTGCAGCAGTGCTCCAAAATGTATTCACCAAATGCAATGAACGTGTCACGATGATGAAAGAGGTTGTTGATGTGGGAAGAGTGGGGTGAGGAGGGAGGGGGCTATATGGGGACCTCATTTTTTTTAATGTAACATTTAAAAAAATAGAAACAAACAAACATAAGAGGTTCCCATATACCCCACTCCCCACCCCACCCCGACTCCTCCCACATCAATAACCTCTTTCATCAGTGTGGCACATTCTCTGCATTTGGTGAATGCACCCTGGAGCACTGCCACACCGAATAGACCATAGTTTATATTGTAGTTCACAGTCTCCCCGAGTGTGTTATGGCAGGATAAACAGTATTCTGTATCTGTCCCTGCAATATCGTTCAGGACAACTCCAAGTCCCAAAAATTCCACATATCACACCTCTTCCTCCCTCTCCCTGTCCTCAGCAACTCCTATGACCTCTGTCTCCATATCAATGATACAATTTCTTCCATTGGTAGAGTCTTAATAGTTCTATAGTAGAACACCAGCAAGTCCACTCCAATCCATATCATATTCCTCCATCCTGTGGACACTGGGATGGCTATGTCCACTCCACCTCTAAATCGAGAGGGGGCTTAGATCCCACATGGCTGATGGATGTGATTCTCCTGCTTGCAGTTGTAGGCACTCTCAGTTCCCTGGTGTGGTGTTTGATCATCCTCACCTCCCTCTTGGCTGACCTGGGTAAGTCCAACTAACCAGAGAGTAGGTGCTGCAACTCTGCTGAGGCTCAGGGCCCAGCTGGCACATGGACAGTCGAGAGGTTCAAGTCTCCTGAGCATACACAAATCTCAGCACCAATCAGGTTCAGTAAAAGTGACAGAAAAGACATGTGTAGAGAGGTCACATCTGAGTCCAACTCCATCACAGTCAGGGACACAAATTCCAAAGTAGGCCCCCCTGGCAAGGCACTGAACTCCAGAGCCATCTGCCATGCCCGTAGAACCTGTGTCTCCATAGCCCTCAGGAGAACCAGTACCTGGGGTTGTATCTACTTTGGCTGTCTCTGGGATCCTGCTGAGACATGTGTAAGCGTGACCCCTCTGATTGGTGTGGCAGCATCCAGCTAACTTTGAAACTGTCCAGGGTAGGGCGACTCACTGGGTTCTTTGAAGAAACACAAGGGAGTAAAGTAGAAAAAGTTGTCTCTCCTTCACTTGGGCTGGTTCATTTTAGTTTACTCACATGAGTAGTTTAATAATACTCCTTAATATAGAGGGTGGGAAATGTTATGCCACTTCCTCAGAACCATGAGGCAAGGGGAAGATGTATAATACAAAATAAATATTTTTTGACAGCTTCTTTCCTAAACACAGAATTCTAAAAAACTTACATTTGAAATTTAAGAACTAAGCTGATAAAGTTACATATATTTAGGAAACTATATTTAAAATGAATTTTCTATAAGTTTAGAAAACTACCTTATAAAATGACACATAATATTTTGAAATTTTCAAAGCTTTTTGCTAATAAAAAATACCACCAATGGGTAAAAAGGGAAACTAGAACTTTTGCCTAGCAAAATTGAAATGTATTGCTCAATGGGATGCAAAGAAAATTCCATTTACTTTTGAAGGCTAAAAATTCTGAACAAGGCTTTGTTTCCATGAAAGTCACCAGGGATATTAATGATCATTGTGAAGGTTTAAAAATTGCACAAGGATCTGATAAAGATGCTTTTTGTATCACCCCAGCAGGATTGTTTAGACATGTGGTGCTTGACTCTTTTTACAAGACTGCCCTTTTACTTCCTAGAGAGAAACACCAAACTACTAGCAAGAATGTCTTATTCCCAAATAAAACTTGATCAACGAATGCAGTGACTATTTTCCAGTCACAAAGCTGCCTTCACAGCCATACTTCCTGCAGTGAGAAACAGGTTTTCTGCTCCATGAGTCCCCCACATCTCATGCACGTGTGGGTTCCGGCGGCCTCTCAGCCTAGTTTGGAACAACCCCTTCTTTGGCTCCTTGCTTTTCTCCCCTCCAGGTCAGTTTGTTTCGGCCACAGGACAGTAAATGCGTGGTAAGTAGTCTCTCCATATACTTGGGGGAAAAAAGAGCAGGTTTTTTTCTCATTCACTAAAAACATATTTCAAGTTCCAATCAGCACATTTCTTTCCATAACATCCTTTGCAAAGGTTTCCTGTCTCATTGGTCCTAAGGATGAATTCTAGAATCATGGAATTCATTGTGAACTCTATGGTAAATTAATCCATAATCCTGTGGATTTTGTCCAAAGCTTCCAAATATTCTAATCTAATTTCTTGTTATAATAAGCTATAGAATTTTGCCAGTTACTTCTTATGAAGCCAACTGATGCTCTATCAATAATAAAAGGCACAGCTGAGAAGTAGGTGACCTGTTGTATGCAGAACTCTGCAAGAGGACAGCACATCTCTTGGTAAGTCACCTGGTTTTGCCATATCCTACTTTTTAGACAATGCCATCTTCCTGGCTAAAAATAAGACCTCAAGCTTATTAAAGAAGACCTAAATAAATGGAAAGATATTCTGTGCTCATGGATTGGAAGACTTAATATTGTTAAAATATCATTGTTAGCCAAAACAATTTATAGATTTAATGCAATCCTGATCAAAATTCCAATAGCCTTCTCTGCATTCATATGGAAGGGCAAGGGACCTCTAATAGCCAAAACCATCTTGTAAAACAAGGACAAAGTTACAGGACCTCCTGATTTCAAAATTAATTAGAAAGCTTCAGTAATCAAAACTGAAGCTGTGTGGTAGAGGCGCACAAACAAACATAGACCAATGGAGTTGAATTAAGAGTTCAGAAAGAAACACACACATCTGTGGCTGATTGTGGTTTTTTTTTACAGGGAAAATGGGAAAAGAACAGTGACTTCAACAAATGGTGCTGGGAAAACTGGATATATATTAATACATGCAAAAGAATAAAAATAGACCACCACCTCATACCATATACAAAAATTAATTCAAAATGGATCAACAACCTAAATATAAGAATTAAAACTAGAAACTCAGAAGAAAACTTGGGGTAAACTCTTCAGGACTTTGTATTAGGCAGTGGATTCTTAAACTTTACACTGAAAGCCCACGCAACAAAATTAAAACTGGATAACCTAGTCTTCATCAAAATTGAAAGTTTTTGTGCATCAAGAAAGTAAAAAGACAACCAACAGGATGGGAGAAAATATTTGGAAACCGTACATCTGATGAGGGTTTAATATCCAGACTATATAAAGAAATTCTACAACTCAAAAACAAAAAGACAACTCAATTTAAAAATGGGCAAAAGACTTGAATCAACATTTCTCCAAAGACCTCCAGCCTCCAAGACGAACTCAAAAGAGACTCCTTGGATTTGTGGAGATGCGCTGACCATAGCGGCTGGGCTGTCCAGAAGACACACCTTCCCCACATGTCCTCACCCTCTCTGCTAACACCACTCCTCAGTCTGGGGAGAGGATGACCAGCACCCCACCCCCATCAGATTTTCTGTGTTAAATTCTGTAGCTGTACAAAGTACGGATGGTCCCATATATATTTTTTTAAGGTTTATTTTATTTTTGTTTACTCTGCCCCCACCGTGCCACCTGTGCTCACTGTCTGCTCTCTGCGTCCATTCACTGCACATTCTTCTGTGTCTGTATAGCAGTTTGATATGGGTATGAATTCCAAAAATAAATATTGGATTATGTTGGTATTTCTGATCTGTACTTGGGTGTGTTTAAGTTATGATTAGGGCTTCGATTGGGCCACTTCATTAGGGTATTGAGTCCCCACCCCTTTGATAAAAGGCATATCAAAGGACAGAGTTGAGGATTTTTGATGCTGGAGTTTGATGCTGAAGCCTTACGCTGGTCCCTGGGAAGTAAGTCCACAGAGGAATCAGAAGGAAGCCCTGGAAAGAGAGGAACGCTGAGCCCAGAAAGAAGCAAGCCCTGGAAAGAAAGGAACCCTGACCCAGAGAGAAGCAAGACCCTGGAAGCCTGAACCCTCACAGATGCCAGCAGTCATCTTGCTCCAACACGTGAAAATAGACTTTGGTGAGGGAAGTAACTTATGCTTATTGCCTGGTATCTGTAAGCTCCTACCCCAAATAAATACCCTTTACAAAAACCAACCAATTTCTGGTATTTTGCATCAGCACCCCTTTGACTCACTAATACAGAATTTGGTACCAAAGAGTGGGGAAGTGCTTTTGCAACTACCAAAATGCTGGAATGGTTTTATAAATGGGTAAGAGGTATTTTTTGGAGGAATTGTGAGATACTTGATGGAAAAGGCCTAGATCACTTTGAAGAGACTGTTGATAGCAGTATGGATGCTAAAGAGACTTTTTATGATGCTTTAGAAGTAAATGATGAGACTACTATTGGAAACTGGAGAGAAGGCGATCCATGTTTTAAAGTTGCAGAGAACTTAGCAAGATTAACTCCTGGTGTTTTATGGAAGGCAGAATTTGAAAATGGTGAGCCTGGGCATTTAGCTGAAGAAATTTCCAAAGTAACCCTGGAGAATGCAGCTTGGCTTCTGCTTGCAGCTTATAGCAAAATGCTAGATGAGAGAGAAATGCTGAGGACTGAACTTTTGGACACAAAGAAAACAGAAACTGATTCTGGAAATTCCAAGCCTCTGGAAATCAAGCTCCCAGATGAAAGTGCCCCATTGGAGGACTTGACTAAACTTGGAACTTGCAAATCAGGATTGAAGATGCAGTTATCTCAGAAAGACTTGTGGAAAGTCTTACTGTCTTATGACTTGAACCCCTGCTTCCTGCATGCTAAAGCATCAAGATTTTTGAGAGAGCTGTATGAACAAAACCACTGTCAGCTTGGACTAAAAGGTACATGAAAAGGAGAGATTGAAGGAGAAACAGCTTTAAGAGGAAAATCATGGAAGCTGAGATCTGGAGTTAAGACATCACCTTGGGCCAAGAGAGGAACCCCAGCCATGTGCACAGACAGGTGAGTTTGCACCAGCAGTTGAAGAGGGTGGATGTTCCTACCTGATGTTAGGGGAGAGTTTTGTCACCCCAGGGTACAGAGGGTGGAGCACATTCCCCAAGGATTATGGTGGTTAAGGTCAGCATCCCACAGGTCTGAGAGGGGTAGACCTGTCTCCCATGGATTAGGGAAGGCCAGGTGGCCAACTTGTTGATCTGAGTGGGTTTAACCTGTTTTCCAAAGGTTAGGGGGGATGTTTTCTTCACATCACTGTACTGAAATCAAATGGAGGATGCCATGCAGGTTTACTGGACTGTAGAGGACCCATGACACATGTTTCCCTCCCAGTTTCTCCTTATTGTAATGAAAATGTTTAATCCTTTGTCTGTCCATTTGTGTATTGGAAACAGATAAATTGTTTTGTAAGTTTCAGAGGTCTTTGCAGTTAGGACTTTGTCCAAAGACAAACTGTATTTCTTAAATTGATTGTGATATGATTTAGTACTTGCATTGTTACTGATTTAAAGTTTTTTCAAATATTGTAATGTCTTTTCAGAATTCAGAGGGTGGAGTGTAGCAGTTTAATATGGTTGTGAATTCCAAAAATAGATATTGCATTATGTTTATAATCTGGTCTGTACCTGGGCATGATTAAATTGTGATTAGGGCTTTGATTGAGCCACATCACTAGAGTGTTGAGTCTCAACCCTTGGTGGGTGGGGACTCACAGATAAAAGACATGATAAAGAATAGAGTTGAAGGTTTTTGATGTTGGAGTTCTGATGTTGGAGTTTGATGTTGAAGTCTTAAGCTGGAGCCCTGGGAAGTAAGCTCACAGAGGAAACAGAAGCAAGCCATGAGAAGAGAGGAACTCTGAAGCCTGAACCCTTGCAGATGTTGGCAGCCATCTTGCTCCAACATGAAAATAGACATTGGTGTGGAAAGTAACTTTTGCTTATGGCCTGGTATCTGTAAGCTCCTACCCCAAATAAATACCCTTTATAAAAACCAAGTGTATTAGTCAGGGTTCTCTAGGGAAGCAGAATCAACAACGGATATTTGTCAATTGTAAGAAATATATCAGAGTCTCTCATGAAGCCATGGGAATGCACAAGTCCAGGTTCTGCAGGCAGGCTGCAACCAGGGGCTCTGATGAAAGTCCAATGAAGGTTCTTGATGAGTTCTGGGTGATGTTGGCTGTCCAAATATGAGCTGGGAAATTCTCTCTCAATGCTGGAATCACTTCCCCTTTTAAGGCGTTCAACTGATTGGGTTAAGCATCACTCATTGCTGATGGCAGTCTCCCTGATTGATGTAATTATAAACAGCTATCTATGATTTACCACTGCAGTAAATTCAATGGTAACTAAAGTCCATAAATGCCCTTGTCTTATAGTTATCCCAATGCTTGTTTAACAAACAACTGGGCATAATTACCTGGCCAAGTTGACACAATAGACTAAACCATCACAGACCACCCCTTGTCAACTCAGCAACCATACACATTACCTTAAACCATAGTTAGTCTCTAAGTAAAAACAATAAAAGACATGCATATATATATTTCCACCTAAAAATTTTCAATTCTCCTGCGTACAACCAGAAACGCATTAATTCCATACAGAATAGGGTGCAAGTTCTTGAGTAATATCACTCTCAAACTTGACATCCTCAAATATTATGACATGAAACTGATATAACTTGTTATATGATAAGGGGAAAGTTTGGGGAAGAAGACAAAGAAATTGGTTTTGTGTACATATACAATCATCATCATAATGAAACAAGGAAGAAAGATTCATGACCGTTACAGTCCTCATTTCAGTAACTGATCACATGGTCGAAGTTCATATTTATTACTACCTTCTTCCACTACTCATTTCATGTTTTCAATACCCTAAGCACACATTTCAGCTGGCTGTGGTTCTTTGCCTGGTGGGGTGACCCAAACTTTCATTCCTGAAGATTCTGGTCCACTGTTAGTCCTGCTTGGATTGGGTTGTTGTAATTTTCCATTGACTTTAATCATAGGACATGGTAGTACTAGGAGATGCCCTAGAGGATCTCCTGTATTCCAGGCAAACTCTTCTTTACCTCCATTATGTAGATGCAGTCCTGTTTCCCCTTGATAGTCAGGATCAGTCACCCCAGCCAGTACAGTATTTCCCTTCTTTGACAGTTGATTCAGAGGTAAGAGGAGCTCAAAGCGTCCAGGTGACAGTTTTAACTTCCAGTTCAATGGAATCATTGTTGTGTTCCCTGGTGACAGCACTCCTCCTTTTGGGACTAAAACCTGTAGACCAGGAGAGTTTGAGGTTGCAGGGACAGGAAGCAAAAATTTTCCTGGTGGATCACTAGGGGTAATAGTCAGTGGTGCCATTCCCCTTTCCACTCCTAGATTCCTGGGCCCATGGATCCTGGTTATGGGAGAAACAGCACCATAGAGTGGACGCTGATTTAGAGCATAGACAGCCTCCTGGAGAACACTGCCCCAGCCCTGCAAGCTATTGCTGCCTAGTTGGCACCATAATTGAGTCTTTAAAAGGACATTCAACTGTTCTATCAACCCAGCTGCTTCAGGGTGGTAGGGAACATGGTAAGAGCAGTGAATTCCATGGGCATGTGCCCAGTCCTGCACATAATTTGCTGTGAATCAGGCTCCTTGATCTGAAGCAATGCTGTGTGGAATGCCACGGTGGTAGATAAGACATTCAGTAAGTCCAGAGATGGTAGTTTTGGAAGAAGCATTGCATGCAGGAAATGCAAAACCCATATCCAGAGTATGTATCTACTCCAGTTAAAACAAATCACTGCCTTTCCACGGTGGAAGTGGGTCAATGTAGTCTACCGCCACCAGGTAGTAGGCTGGTCACGTTGAGGAATGGTGCCATATAGGGGACTGAGTGTGGGTCTCTGCTGCCGGCAGATTGGGCACTCAGCAGTGGCTGGAGCCAAGTCAGTCTTGGTAAGGGGCAGTCTGTGTTGCTGAGCCCATGTATAACCTCCATCCCTACCTCCATGGCCACTTTGTTCCTGGGCCCCCTGGGCAACGACAGAAGTGGCTGGGGAAAGAGGCAGAGCATTAGACACAGAGCAGGTTATCTTATTCAATTGATTATTAAAATCTTCCTCTGCTGAAGTTACCCTCTGCTGAATATTAACATGGGACACAAAAATTTTCATGTTTTTGCCTGCTCAGAAAGAGCAATCCACATATCTCTTCCCCAGACCTCTTTGTCACCAATTTTCCAATTATATTCCTTCCAAGTCCCTGACCATCCAGACAAACCATTGGCAACAGTCCATGAATCAGTGTACAAATGCACCTCTGGCCGTTTCTTCTTCCAAGCAAAATGAACAATCAGGTGCACTGCTCTAAGTTCTGCCCACTGGGAGGATTTGCTCTCACCTCTGTCCTTCAAGGATGTCCCAGAAAAGGGCTGCAGTGCTGCAGATGTCCACTTTCAGGTGGTACCTGCATATTGTGCAGTACTTCCTGTAAACCAGGCCCGAGTTTTCTCTTTCTCAGTCAGCTGATTGTAAGGGGCTCCCCAAAGGGCCAAAGCTGTGGGTTGGGAAAGAGAAGGTAACATGGCAGGGGTGGTGACCATGGGCATTTGGTCTGCTTCCTCGTGTAACTTACTTGTGCCTTCAGGAACCGCTTGAACCCTATCTCATATATACCTCTTCCACTTCATTACGGGGTACTGCTGTGCATGCCTAACTTCATGGTTTGGCAGGTCAGACAATACCCAGCTCATGATAAGCAACTCAGGTCTCATGGTAACTTGATGGCCCATGGTTAAGCCTTCAGTCTCCACTAAGGCCCAGTAGCAGGCCAAAAACTGTTTCTCAAAAGGGGAGTAATTATCTGCAGAGGACGGCAGGGCTTTGCTCCAAAATCCTAAGGTTCTGCCTTGTGATTCTCCTATAGGGGCCTGCCAAGGGCTCCAGACTGCATCTCTATTTGCCACGGAAACTTCCAGCACCATTTGATCTGCTGGATCATATGGTCCAAGTGGTAGTGCAGCTTGCACAGCAGCCTGGACCTGATGCAGAGCCTCTTCTTGTTCCAGTCCCCAATCAAAACTAGAAGCTTTTCTGTCACCCAGTAAATGAGCCAGAGTAGCACACTCAAATGAGGAATGTGTTGTCTCCCAAATCCAAAGAGACTAACTAAGCATTATGCCTCTTTTTCGGTCATAGGAGAAGCCAGATACAACAGCTTATCCTTCACTTTATAAGGGATATCTCAATCTGCCCCACACCACTGGGCACCTAGAAATTTCACTGAGGTGTAAGGACCTTGTAATTTAGTTGGATTTATCTCCCATCCTCTCTCACACAAATGCCTTAATAATAAGTCTAGAGTCTTTGCTATTTCTTGCTCACTAGGTCCTATCAACATGATATCAATATAATGGACCAGTGTGATGTCTTGTGGGAGGGAGAGAGGATCAAGATCCCTGAGGACAATATTATGACATAGGGCTGGAGAGTTGATATGCCCCTGAGGCAGGACAATGAAGGTATACTGCTGACCTTGCCAGCTGAAGGTAAACTGTTTCTGGTGGTCCTTACTAATAGCAATTGAGAAAAAAGCATTCACCAAATCAACAGCTGCATACCAGGTACCAGGGGACATGTTGATTTGCTCAAGAAATAATACCACATCTGGGAAAGCAACTGCAATTGGATTCATCACCTGGTTAAGTTTATAATAATCTACTGTCATCGTGCAAGATCCATCTGTTTTCTGTACAGGCCTAATAGGAGAGTTGAGTGGGGATATGGTGGGTCACCACCCTGCATCCTTCAAATCCTTGATGATGGCGCTAATTTTCACATTCCCTCCAGGAACGCAGTATTGCCTTTGGTTTACTATTTTGCTAGGTAGGGGCAGTTGTAGTGGCTTCCACTTGGCCTTTCCAACCATAATAGCCCTCACTCCACAAGTCAGGGATCCAATGTGGGGATTCTGCCAGTTACTGGTATGTCTATTCCAATTTTGTGTTCTGGAACTGGGGAAATAATCACAGAATGAGTCTGGGGGCCCACTGGACCAACTGTGAGAGGGACTTGTGCTAAAACTCCATTAATTACCTGGCCTCCAAAAGTCCCTACTCTGACTAGTAGACCACAGTGATGTTTTGGGTCTCCTGGAATTAATATCACTTCTGAGCCAGTGTCTGAAACGTCTGATCATTTCCTTTTCCCCAATGCACAGTTACTCTGGTAAAAGGCCATAGATCTCCTTGGGGAAAGGTGGGAGGAAGATCAACAGTATAAAGTTTGGACAGTTTAATGGGATCCTTTCCCAAGGAGACCTGGCCTCCTCCTCATTCAAGGGGCTCTGGGTCTGTAAACTGTCTCAAGTCTGGGAATTGATTAAGGGGCTGTGATTCTCTGCATCTGTAATTTGAGCTAGGGTTTCATTCACTTGGCCCAGAACTCTTCTGTTTATAAAAATCCTGAAGAAATTTAGTAGACCTCCCGTCTATTTCACTGCTTGGTACCCCATGATGTATTAGCCAATGCCATAACTCTACATGACTCAGGCTATTTTGAGTGCTTTTTTGAATCTGCCTTTCATTGTGGTAGCCATGCCCACCTTGACTTTGGCGACTAATTGCCTATAATTGACTTTTACCAGACTGACATCCAATCATCCCCATAATGTTTAAGGATTCTAATTCCATCAGAGCCCTCCCTACAGTAATATCTGGACAATAGAGAAGAGCAAACACAGAACTCTTCAGGGAAGATGAAATTAGTCTTACAAATTTATTCCTCACAGTCCTAGCTAAAGGTGTGTCCTCTGGACATTCCTGGGTTGGGTGGGCAGCTCTCAAATGGTAAATCCATTCTAGGATTCCAATCTCCCTAAGCCTTTGAACTCCCTCTTCTATTGTGTACCCCAGCAAATCGGGCATCTCAACCGCAGACATGCTAGGCCATCCTTTGGCCCGTGTTTCAATCAGCCATCCAAACAAACTGTTAGAGCCCTTTCTAACTCGTTGAGCTACAGCATTGAATCTAGAATTTCTGCTTAGTGGGCCCATATCAATAAATTCAGCCTGATCCAACTTTATATTCCTTCCACCATTATCCCATGCCCTTAGTATCCATTCCCACACATATTCCCCTGATTTCTGTCTATATAAGTTGGAAAACTCACGCAGTTCTTTCTGAGTATACCTTGCTTCCTCATGGGTCACACTGTGTACTTCACCTTTAAGGGCTTGTTGTGATATTATTCTAGTAATAGGTCTTGAATCAAAAGAGGTGAGGGTGGGTATGGAGAAGGACTAGAAATGCCTTACAAGGTACTGACCTCAGGGCATTCCCTTGCATTTTCTTCTGGATGTGACAAGATTAATCTCTACAGGCAGAGGTTGGAAAGCAGTTTCCTCAGGGCAGACTGGAGGCTGGGCAGTGCCTGCTGGAGTTTGGCTGGTACATGCCTCAGGGCTGGGAGGAGGTCCAGACTCCCTGGGGCAGGCTGGAGGCTGGGCAGGGCAGACTTCAATTTGGCTGGTACCCACCTCAGGGCTGGAAGTTGTTTCAGACTCCCTGGGGCAGGCTGGAGGCTGGATGATACAAGATTGACATGGTATAATCTGGACAGGGCAGGCCATGGCAGGCTTATCTGGTAAAGTCTCAGCAGAATTCAGGGTTCCAGTGTCTCTATCAATATTATCATCAGCCCATATGTCTCCATCCCAGTTCTCTGGATTCCACTCTTTTCTAATCAATGCCCTTACTTTAACTACAGAAACCCTGCAGGGTTGAGATTTTAGTTTCCTTTGTAACTCTGCTACTCATACAATAAGAGTCTGAGTTTGGTTCTCAGATATTTAAAGGCTGTGGCTATAGGAGACAAGATTTTCTTTCAGAGCACACAGAGACACTTTCACATCATCCATTTGGTGTTTAAATTTCAAATTTGAAGCCTTTAACTCAACTCTTTCTTTCATAATAGTATCCAGAGTATCTAGGAGAAGCCAGCCAACATCATAATACTGTTTGACTTCACAAAACTCTGCTAAGGTGTTGAAAACACTCTCACCCAGATCCTTGCTTCTTATAAGTGTGGAAGTAGGAGTATCCAGTGATGCTATTTTGCATATCTCAATTGCCAACTTGTGCCATGGACAGTTAGCAGCCTCTTCGTTATTGTCAGTACCCTTGATTCCAATTAGGGTAAGGAGACAATTGCAAAACTTCCAGAACCACCTCAGACACCCCATGTTCAAGACTCTGTTCCTCCACTCCCTGTACCAAGCTGTATTAGTCAGGGTACTCTAGGGAAACAGAATCAACAAGGGATATCTGTCAATAGTAAGAGATTTATCAGAGTCTCTCATGCAGTCATGTGGATGCACAATTCCAGATTCCTAGACAACCAGGAGCTCCAATGAAAGCCCAGTGAAGATTCTTGATGAGTTCTGGGAGATGCTGCCTGTCCTATTAGAGCTGGGAATTTCTCTCTCAATGCTGGAATCACTTCCCCTTTTGAGACATTCAACTGATTGGGTTAAGTGTCACTCATTGCTGATGGTAATCTCCCTCGTTGATGTAATTATAACCAGTTATCTATGATTTACCACTGCAGTAAAGTCAATGGTGACTAAAGTCCATAAATGCCCTTGTATTACAGTTATCCCAGTGCTTGTTGACCAAACAACTGGGTATAATTACCTGGCTGAGTTGACACAATAGCCTAACCATCATACCAACCTATTTCTGGCATTTTGCGCCAGTATGCCTTTGGCTCACTAATACAGTCTGCTTGCCTTCTTTTCTCATCTTCTCTTTAGATGGTATTGTTCGCAATCCTGGGACCTCTGACATAGGAGAAAGGCACTCAATCACTTGAGCCACTTCAGCTCCCTGGTTTGTTGTGTCTCTCACTGCCTCTCCTCTGTGTCTCTTTTTTGTTGCGTCATCTTGTTGTATGAGCTCATGGCATGGGCCAGCTCTCTGCAGCACAGGCTGGCTCTCTGCGGCATGGTACAGCTCTTCTTCAACAGGAAGGCCCTGTGAACCAAACCTGGACCACCTGTATGGTAGATAGGAGCCCAATCACTTGAGCCACATCCACTTCTCCACATACATATTTAGTAGAGTACAGGCATACAATATTAAATCCAGAAAGTGCCAACAATCTGTTGTTTATATTATAAGATATGGCTATTTAACTCCAGCTGAGAGTTTATTGGGAGCAGTGTCTTTTCTAGCATGCAGTCTGAATTCATCACTTGAGAGACATCTCATATCCTCAAAGTCTAGGTCAAGGAAAGAAAGGACAGAGATTCTGATTCTCCCTTTCTGAGACTATCACTCTTCAGAAATGGCTCTTATGGAGGTTGACAGTGACCTCCACATTCAAGTCAATTGTTCTTTTGAGCCCTATAAATACTTTCTGGATCTCTGCTATGTCAGATCCTACAGACCATCCTGTCTTTGAAGCCATCTGCACCTTTGCTCTTAAGAATCGCAGGAGCCTTCTGAGCTCTCTCCCTTCCCTTATGATTTCTTCCAGTCTGTATCTTTTTCCCTCCCCTTGCATCAGCATCTCCCAGAATTCTGCCCTTGGCCCACTGCACTCCTCCTTTAAGCTCTTCATGATTTCATCTACTCTCATGGTCTGTTGGCCTCTGCAGACTGATGCTATTCTTTATCCATGACCTTCAGTTTCATATCTGAACTGTCTTCTGGGCATCCACTTATGGGGTGTTCATATGGACTTTAAACTTTTTATACCCTCTTACCATCTTCCCTTACACCCCCCCCCCATATACCCCCACCAAATGACCTTATCTTCTTCCTTATTGCCAATCTCAATTAATGGAGTCATCATCTGGTTAATTCCCAAACCAGAAACCCAGCAATCATCTTCCCTATTCTCCCACTTGGTATAATCCTTCTCTAAGCCGTGTTGATTTTATCTCAAATATTTTCATTCCATCCTTCTGCTTACCTCTACCCCTCATTGAGGACCTCATCATCTTTATCTGAACCACTGTGGCATAAAGAAGTTAAACTCCTTGGTGCCAAGATTCCTGCCCCCATGACCCACCTCTCCACACTCAAACTTCTACCACACTCTACTTCAGAGTCAGGGTCTAATAAGACCATGTTGTAGTTTCCCCTAAAGCCCTTGTGCTTTTGTTCCCTTCAGTCCCTTTACTGAGAGTGCCCCTCCCACCTGTCTTTGCTTGGCTACCTCTTACTCACCCCTCAGGACTCAGTTCAACCATCATCTTCTCCAGGGAGTCTTCACTGACCTTCCCTTACCATCACCCACCTCACCCCCTGGCAATTTATATTAGATTCTCTTCCTATAGCTGTCTTACTCTGCGAACTTCTGTAAGGCACCAAGTTCTGATCCCAGTTGTAATATGAGGGCTCAGCCCCATTCCTGGAATACAGAAGATGCTCAACCAGATCATCACATGAGGAATTCCAGCCTCTGTACACCTTCTATGGTCTAGATCTTATGCCAGGAACTTCACGAACATTGTCTTATTTAATCATCTCAAGCCTCAGAGGTGGTTACAATTATCTGTTTTATAGGTGTAGAAACTGAGGCTCAGCAACTTGTTCAAGACTGTCAGTGAGCAGAGACAGAATTAACATCTGGATCTCTTTGAATCTCAGGTCCTGGAGACCATATGCATGCATGGCATGTTCAAAAGACCAGTGGGCAGTTTGAAGGGATGTTGGAGAAGAGTGGGGAAAAGATTAGGTATTAATTAGTCTGAGATAGAACCTGTGTGTGTGTGTAGATGGTAACAAGGATCGTAGGTTAATAAACAAATGCAGGAGGGATGAAAAAGGAGGAGAAGGAAGAAGGTGGGAAGGGAAGGTAGAAGAGGAGAGGGATAGCTCTGTCCCCCCCACTCCCTCCGCTTTTGCTCGCCTCTGCCTCCTGGTGGTCCTGCCCCAAGACCTCGGTGCACAAATGCTGCCTTTGATACTGTCTCAGGTGTGGTAGGCTAAATAACGACTCCCCCCCTCCCCAAGATATTCACACCCTAATTTCTGGAACCTGTGCATGTTACCTTATATGTAAAAAAAAAAAAAAAAAAAAAAAGACTTTGCAATCATGATTGAGGATCTTGAGATGGGGAAGTTATCCTGTTCTATCAGGGTGGAGCCCAAATCACAGGTGTCCTTTAAAGAGGAAGGCAGAGAGAGGTTTGACACATACACAGAAGAGGGAAAGGCAAGATGACCACAGAGGCAGAGGTGGGAGGGAAACGCCACGGACCAGGAGCTGGAAGAGACAAGGAACAGGTCTCCTTTAGCACCTCCAGTGGAGAGCCGCTCTGTTGGCAGCCAGAGCTTTTTAGAGAATATTTATGCTGTTTGAAGCCACCAAGTTGGTGGCAATTGTCACAGCAGCCACAGAAAACTTCCAAAATGACCTCCATCCCAATCAAAACTGTTTTGCTTGACACCTTCCCTGGTTTTGTGTTAGGGAGAAACAAAATATGGCTACATTAATTCACCCTGATAATAGCTCCTTAACAATCTCAGGGACAATACACATTTAAAAGAGAGTATTTATGACTCCTAAAATTGATCTGTAATTGGTAGGATTAGTGTAAAGAAACCAAGTGAACTGGAATAGCAAGCAGTAGAGAGAAACTTTACCAACAAGCAGGCAAATTAGTCCTGCTGAGGGGTGGGCGCTGCCTTCAAGGACTGTCACCTCAGTCAGGTTCTTTTTTACATATTGGAAAACACGAAAGCTCTACCCAGTTCTCTGGCTTCAGTGCTGCTCAGTCCTGTGCGTGGCACAAGGTAAATGCTGACTACTGGTGAAGAATGGATGAGGATGGTGGTAATCTCAGGCTACCCGAGAGGGTGAGGGGAGTCCGGGCTACCCGCTGCAGGCACAGTTTGGTTGTGGGTCAGATGCCTGTGACTCGAGTACTGCCCATAACATGGAAATGTTTACTAACTTCACTGCAATTTGTGTTTCTCATCATGAATTTCTTCCCCAAGTTCCATGCTATTTATTGCAATTTACATTAATTTCTTGTTTCAGTAACATATACTGTGATAATTAGCCCTGCAAAGCAAACGAAATCTTTATGCAGAGTGCTAATCAAGCACCTCCCTGAGAACCACAGAATTACCCTGAACACTCTAAGTCAAAGCACCTTCAGTGCTTAACTTCTGGATAGTTGCTCCAGTTAACACAGAGCAAGAACCTGTCATTATCAAGTCAAAGGAAAAGCCTCTAATAATGAATATTCCTAATAACACAATCCACAGCATCTGCAAAGAGTGCTTGATTCTAAGTGACATTAATATCCAATATGGAAAGCAACACCTTCAGCTATGCTGCAATGTGCCTACAAATATTCTTTCTCAATATTTATAAAATTTACTCCACTTAGTTCTTTAAAAACTCCAAACTATAAATTGTAAACTATGACCATTTGGGGACACTGTAAGAGATTGTCTGTGGAATTAGCTCCAGCACTGAGACAAGATAATCCTTGAAAGTCCTTCTCCTAGTTCTCTTTCATTCAACAAAAATAAAATTGAGCACCTGTTTTCAACCCTGGGGAGATATGCAGGAACTCCGTCATTGTGTATAGAAGTAAACAGTACTAAATGAAATTAGTGCAAATGCCCTAAGTAATATCTGAGCTAGCAGTGCTACAAAAACCACCTTGTTCAAGGGAAACCTTTCCATGTGTGCAATTAATCAGCTGCAGTTAGCAAAGCCTAGCATCCCTCTACCTTTTGCTTTACCACTGTGCTTCGGTGGTCATTCCTACCTGGGACTTGTCCATGAATATCAAATGGTGGCCTCCAGCTTCAACTTGTGTTGTTTGTCTCAAACTTTGAAGTGCACATGAATCACCTGGGGATCTTGTTAAAATGCTGATTCCGACTCAGGTCGGAGGGATGCCCAAGATTCTGCATTTCTAATAAGCTTCCAGGTGGTCTGCTGGGGGCCAGAGGAGCAGGTCAGAGTTGCAACTCAAAGTTGCTCTAGCACTTAGTTCATACTTAAAACGAAATAAGACCGACTTGTGAAGGCTTCAGTTCCTACTGGTATGTGTACAACATTACAAGAGTTAAAACTTCCCACTAAGGGTAGAGAAGCTGCAAATATTCTAACCTTTAGGTATTAGCAACTGTGGCTTCAGTGTTACCAGCTCTCTGAGTAAAAATGTCAGAAAGCAAAGAATGGAACTGCTTTTGAGATGGGACAAAGGGGATAAAGATGAAAGCTTTGGGAAATCCCCCTACTACAGGTATGGTTTTCCTAAGTCTCCGGGTGCCTTTTAGGTTGTGCTGAGACTAAAACACCTTCGCTGTATTTCCTTAGCTAGGCAGAGCATGGCTATCCCCAGAGTTCCTCTTTGCCAATCCCTGGCTGCAGTGACAAGCACTATCTCTCACCTGACACTTCTTGTCAGTGTGGAGAATGACTATTGGCAATCAGAGGGGACAGAGAAATCAGGGATGCTGAGTACAGAAAAGCCCAGAGAAGTGGCCAATTCAATAGGATATCTGATCCTGTGGCTGCTAGAGTGGACACTGAAGGTGGCTGTTGTGTTGAGGCCTTCTACTGGATCACAAACACAAACACTGTCTTCCTTAGACTCCAAGCCCTTGGCGGGGAAGGCAATGTCATCATCTGCTTGGTATTTCCATCCATGGCATACAGTCGGTACTCACCACATGCTCTTATCACTGGACTCCAGGAGGAATAGGGTGGGATGAGGCTCAAGGATGCAACAGATCCCTCCTGACAACACAAGCCAAAGGCAGCAGTGTGTCCTATTGAAGCGTTCGACAGCCCTACACCACAGGTTCCCTGGCTCCTTCAGGGTATCCAAGGAGTAAACAAGGCCGTCAGCTCTGGAGGCCACACAGCAGATCAGCTAAGACTGAGTGAACTACTTTGGGACAGCAACTCACTGTGTGTCACTGGGACATTCTTGTTTCCTCATTGCTCTTCAGATCCCTTACCTGCCAAGTGGGTTATAGGATTCAATACTCTCTTAGGTTCTTACCAGAAGAAACACCCCGTGATTCTATTTTTGTTGGTTCTACTCACTTCAGGAACAGAGTTCAGGAGTTCTGTTCCCTTTATACCTGTCTTCCTTGTAATTCAGAAATGCAGTCAGTTTCACCGCATTTGTGTCTTCCCCATTTGATGACAAACTTCTTACACTTTCCCACTTGGTTAACCCCCCCAGTTCTTTTAATCAATCTGGAAAGTCTATCCTGTGTTTTGAAGATGGGGCAGGGAAATTGGACTGAGGGATTTGAAATCACTCAGAACACTTTGTCTTAATGACAATTTGGCTGACTGTATACCCAATTTGGCTGACTGTATACTCACTATATTCTTTTCTTTCCATTCTTTTCTCCTTTCCCCTTCCCAAACCCACAAATCCTCAATTTCTAAAATGGGAAACACAAAAGAATTCATCTTTGACAGCTGTGTGTCAAAACTGTGGACCAGGGAAACGGACTTTGGCCCAGTGGTTAGGGCGTCCGTCTACCACATGGGAGGCCCGCGGTTCAAGCCCCGGGCCTCCTTGACCCGTGTGGAGCTGGCCCATGCGCAGTGCTGATGCGCGCAAGGAGTGCCGTGCCACGCAGGGGTGTCCCCCGCGTGGGGGAGCCCCACGCGCAAGGAGTGCGCCCGTGAGGAAAGCCGCCCAGCGCGAAGGAGGGAGCAGCCTGCCAGGAATGGCGCCGCCCACACTTCCCGTGCCGCTGACGACAACAGAAGCGGACAAAGAAACAAGACGCAGCAAAAAGACACAGAAAACAGACAACCGGGGGAGGGGAGGGGAATTAAATAAATAAAAATAAATCTTTAAAAAAAAACAACAACAACAACAAAAAACTGTGGACCAAAAAGAAATAATAGGAAAAATAACTATATTAGCAACAATTACATGTAAATTCTGCTTGTCATTGCTGTATTCTCCAATAAATGTCCATAAACATCAGGACACTAAGCACAGACAAATATTTAATTAACACTGTTTAATTTTCTAAGTAGTTGATCTTGCTTCCTGCTTTTGTGTTTTTTTTTTTTTTTTAAATTTGCCATTGCCATTTATTGTTATAAATCACATAGACTTTGACTTCATTGTATTGAGTCTTTCACATATCTCTGTTTCTTTGGTTAAGCTCCTTTGTGTGGAATTATTGAACAAAGGATGGTTGCGGGCTTTTTTGACAATGATTTTTTTAAGAGAAGTAAGTTTACAGAAAAACAGTGCAGAAAATAGAGAGTTCCCAAATGCCCACTCACACATAGAGATTTCCCTATTATTAGCACTTTGCATTAGTGGTGACTTTGTTACAAATGATGAAACAATATTACTATAATTATACTTTTAACTATAGTCCATAGTTTACATTAGGATTCACTATGTTGTACAGTGACACAGTTTAAAAAAAATATTCATTACATATATATAACCTAAAAATTTCCCCTTTTAACCACACTGAAATATAGAATTAGTGGTGCTAATTACATTCACAATGTTGGGTTGCCATCCTGTACCAAAACCTTTCCATCGTGCCAAAGAGAAACTCTGCCAATTAAATATTCATTAATTCTCTACCCCTGACCATGGCCCCTGGTAACCTGAATTCAAGTTTCTGACTCCAGGAGTTGGCTTCTTCTAATTACTTCATATCAATGATTGTACAGTGATTCACATCAGAGATTGTACAATTTTTTGTCTTTCTGTGTCTGGCTATTTCACTCAATATGATGTCTTCAAGGATCATCTATGTTATCACATGCATTATTGCCTTTTTTTTTTCTGTGTGTGTGTGTGTGTGTGTGTGTTATTGCCTTTTAAGGCTGAATAATATTCTATCGTCTGTATGTACCAAATTCTGTTTATCCATTCATCTGTTAATGGACACTTGGGTTCCTTTCATCTTTTGACAATTGTGAATAATGCCACTATAAACATTGTCATACAAACATCTGTTTGAGTCCCTGCTTTCAATTCTTCTAGGTATAGTCCTAGCAGAGGGATTGGCAGGTTGTATGGTAATTCTGTTCTTAGTTTTCTGAGTAACAGCACAACTGTCTTCCACAGCAGCTTCACAATTTTATATTCCTACCAACAATGAACAAGTGTTCCTATTTCTCCATATCCTCTCCAATACTCATTTTCCAGTTTTTCTTTTTTTTTTTATTTTTTTTTTATTTTTTTATTTTTTATTGACTTTGTAATAATATTACATTAAAAATATATATGTGAGGTCCCATTCAACCCCATCCCCCCACCCCCCCTCTCCCCCCCCCAACAACACTCGTTCCCATCATCATGACACATCCATTGGATTTTGTAAGTACATCTTTGGGCACCTCTGCACCTCATATACATTGGTTCACATCATAGCCCATACTCTCCTCCATTCCATCCAGTGGGCCCTGTGAGGATTTACAATGTCCGGTGATTGCCTCTGAAGTACCATCCAGGGCAGCTCCATGTCCCAAAGATGCCTCCACCTCTCATCTCTTCCTGCCTTTCCCCATACCCTTCGTCCACTATGTCCACTTTTCCCATTCCAATGCCACCTCTTCTATGTGGACATTGGATTGGTTGTGTCCATTGCACCTCTATGTCAAGAGGAGGGTCAGATTCCACCTGGATGCTGGATGCAATCCTCCCATTTTCAGTTGTAATCACTCTAGGCTCCATGGTGTGGTGGTTGTCCTTCTTCAACTCCATCTTAGCTGAGTGTGGTAAGTCCAATAAATCAGATTGTAGGTGCTGGAGTCTGTTGAGGCTCAGGATCTGGCTATCACATTGTCAGTCCAGAGATTCAAATCCCCTAAATATATCTTAAACCCCAACATTAACTGCACCTCCAGCACATTGGCATGAAAGTCTTATGAAGGGAGATCCCATCTGAGTCCAGATTCATCACACATAAACACCATTTCCAAAGAGGGGCCATCTGCCCTGGTAGTTAACCCCATCGGCCATGACCATAACTCCCGTGGGTCTCTTTAGCCCTCAAAGGAACCAATATCTGGGGGTTGTATCTGCTTTATCTGTCTCTCTGACTCTGCTCAGTTGTGCATGAGGGCAATCCTTCTGCCAGCCTCCAGACTCTTTTTTAGAAGCTCGTAGCCATATAAACTCATTTCTCCTTTCCATTTCCCCCTTACTTTAGGTCAAACAGCATTTTAAAGTCATGGTATTTTATGTAGACATGGATATTCTGCTGATCCGCATTGAACCTTCCGTATAAGGTCATTTTCCAGTTGCATCATCAGTTGGTAGTTGATAGTGGTCCCTCGTTGCCAGGGAGGCTCATCCCCGGGTGTCATGTCCCACGCTGGGGGGAAGGCATTGCATTTACATGCTGAGTTTGGCTTCGTTGCTTCCTGCTTTTGATGTTAAGTTTGAATCACTGGAGACTGGTGATGATGCTAAGGTGCTTCTACCCTTACAGCCCCTTTCAGCTTTGCACAGGGAGAAGCCAGCTGGCTAGGGAGCAGTACGTGTTGTCACCTGTCAGAGGGGTACCTGCAGGCTCCCATTCATATGCCTAATTCTGGTCAATTTAACAAATGCAGGCAGAATTAGTGTGGTTTTGTCAGGGAGGGTGAAGATTCTCAGGGCTGTGAGAAATATGAAATGGTAGAAAATATCGCATAATGCAAAGTCCACAAACACTGCTAAAACATGTAAAAAGGCACTGAAGAAGATTTCCTGGCAAAATCAAATCACTAATTGAGTGGTAAAGCCTTCTTCTAGGTGCCTTACCTATATTTACTTATTTCATCTGAATGACCACCCTGTGATCCAGGAGATACAATTGTTATCTCTGTTTTACAGAGGAGGAAACTGAGGCACAGGGCAATTCAGTAACCTGCCCAGAGTCTCCTCATCTGGTAGGTGGTAGAGACAGGATTTGATCAGGCTATTTGGCCTCAGCGTCCACTGCTCTTCCCTCTGCTGTCATTAGGGGTGGAAACAAGGTCAAGACCAGGGAACACTTGATCATCATCCGAAAAGGGGAATTAAAGGGAAGACTACGGTGAGGCTTCTGGCACCTCACTTTTGAGGAGGTGCGATTTAAGGCAAGAAGAGAGAAACGAAGGGCTTCCTTTCCCTCAGCTGAACTGCAAGAGGCTTCCTAGTCTCCCAGTCGGGACTGCAGCCCGAGCTCACAGCGAGTTTGCGCCCCTGCCCCCTTCCCCCAACTCCAACAACTACCCACCTTCAGCTGTGCCCGCCCCCGCGTAAACCGCCCGCGGTTCTGCCAGCGCCAGGCCAGCCCTTGGACCCAGCATCGCGGGCGAACCCGGGAAATCAAACCGTTTGCAGAGAGTGAAATTTGGTCAGTGGAAGATGCTCGCAGCTGGCGGTTAACCCAGCAGTAAGAGGATCAACTCCTAGTCCGCTAGCTTAAAAAGGGGGGGCGGAGGGGGAGGAGGGGGGTGAGAAGTGTGCGCGCTTTCTTTTACCCATTCACGTTAGTTAATTTGGTTGATAAGGGTTCGTATTTAATCCCATTGTGTGCGAGTGAATATACTGAAATCGACAACCCCCGAGAGCGCACCGGCGTCTGGCAGCGCAACCTGCGGGAGGGTGCAGGTTGTGTCCAATCTGGCGTGAAACAGAAAAGAAAAGTCTTGAGGAGACTGGAAGCAAGAGAGAGAGGGGCACCCCAGGGATTCACGGCGCGGGCGGGTTCCCACACCTCCCCGGCCGCGGCAGGTGGACGGCTGGCAGCTCCCAAGCCAAGCATCCGGGGCCCAGCTCTGCGCCCTAGAAACTGCGACCCACTGTCCTTCGGCGCTCCTACCTAATCACCTCTACCAAGGGCAAACACCACCCGAAAAGAGACCTCGGGCCCTGCCACTGTCCTGCGGGGTAGAAAAAATTTAGGAGGTGTACGAGGCAGACAGGAAAGATACGTAGGGAGGGACCTCGATTGTTCCCAGATGGAAAAGATCAGAAAAAGAGCTCAGTGGCTCCAGAGCCGGTCATAAAACAAACACCACTTCTATCGTTTCCATCTGCAAGAAAGCTCGGCCCGCATCCATCCCCGTGAGCCCAGAACCCGCAGAGGGCAGGTTCCGAGCCTTAAGTGTGAACGAAAGAGTCCCGCGGGCGGGGGAGGAGGCCCCCGGTCCCCGGCCCCGGGCCCAGGCTACCCGCAGAGGCGCAGGCGGCCAGGCGAGTTCCCAGCCGCCGCTGTCCCCCAGGGTCCCCTTGGCCCCGCCCAGCACATTTCCTCCCTCTTTCTTGTTCCTGCCGTCCCTCCCTCCTCCTCCCCCGATATTTTCGGTCTCTAAAACCATAAAAAAGAGATCAACTTCCCTAACTTCACGAAGCCCTTTTCAGTGACAAATATTGATGCCCAAAGTGTCTGCGCTCTCCCGCCCCCAAACGCTAAGAAAAGGCGCCTGCGAAAGGGGGACATAAAAAGTTAACAATGCTGTGAAAATATGTTTGCAGAAAATAGACAATCGTTGGATTAAACGTATTCAAGTATGAAATAATGCCTTTTTGTGTCAAAACGTGGGCGATGGGCGGGCACAAAAGTTGCCTGTGGCAGCTACTTGCTCCCTTTGTCAGCCGTGCGCTTTGGCGTCTCCACTTGGGCGCATTACTCAGAGCCCTCTAAGCGCGATTGTTTCTCCCTTTCTAATGACATTTACCGGATCAAAACATGCTGTTAATTCGATCAGAAGGCTTCACTCTCTCTGACAAAGCCACAATAATTTCTCCTCAAGTTTGTTAAATTGACCAAAATTAGGCAAATGAATAGGGGTCTGTAGGCGCCCCCTCTCGCAGGTGACACTCGCATAATGCTCGCCGGGGCCAGCTGCATTCCCCCTTTTCTTCTCGGCTCACTCCTCTCCGTGTTGCCCCCAACCGTGCCACCACCCCCAGCACACACAAGCCCGTCTGTCTCTGTTCCCCCACCCTCTGGCATTATTAAAATTAAGCCCAATGAAACGATTCATACTTTTCAAAGGACATTTTCCTATAGGATAATAGGCTACAAATTGAGCCTCTTCCCCCGCGAAGAGAGAGCCAGAGGGGGGAGAAAAGCAAGCAAGCCGCCTGGCGCGGGGGGGTGGGGCGTCGCGTGCCAAAGGCCGGAGGGAGGGGACAGCGAGGCGGGAGCCTCGTGTGCCAGCCGCAGCCCCACACCTGCCGGGATGTCCGGACAAATAAAGCGGTGTAAACAAAAAAAAAGGGGGAGATGGACGTGTCACCAAGTCGTGTGAGAAAAGCCTGGGAACAAACGGAGCGCCTCCGTCTCCAGGAGCTCTCCCTTGAACCCGGCGGAACAGCCTATTAAAGGCTTACTTAATTACTCTAATGACTCTGGACAGGCTTTAAAACGCACTCGGCGCTGGAACGCCGCGCTTGCTGGGATTTGTAAACAGGCGATCGTGTGAGACTCAGCGGTGGGACTAAAGGAGGTGACACTGTTGTGCGAGGGTCCTGGCCCCCGGGTGCCCGCGCCGCTGCGCCCCTGCGCTCGGCGCCGGTGGCTGCTGCCTGCGCCCGCTCGCCCGCCGGCGGCTTTACCGCCTCCTTTTCCCACCCGGGCTGTTGCCATGCAAATGTTATTCCCGGGCCTATCACGTGTCCTTTGAAGGGCCACGTGGATTAACAAAGCTGATCTGCCCCCAGCTCGCCCCACTCGACTGCTATTTTTTTTAACTTCTTTAAAACTGATATTGAATGCATACATCCCCCAAACGCAGCTCCCCTAATCCTGTGGAATAATTCAACTCGTGAATGCACTTGGAGCCCTAGATGACCGCTTTATAAGGCAGCCCCGCGGCGGTGGAAGGCTGCAAGCTACCTGCGACGCTCGAGGAGGCACACGAGGTGGAAAGCGGACCGGTGCCCTGGGCCGCCGCTCCTCGCCAGCGCGCGGACTCACCAGGATGTCAGACAAGCTCAAGGAACGCAAAGTGAGTCGGCTGAGCTCAGATGGCCCCTGCGCCCTGGTTGTGGAGGTGGCTCTTCCCCTGATCCGCCACCTGGCTGGACCGATGGCAGGGACGGGGCCGCAAGGGACTTGGCGTCTGGAGGAATCCCGAGTGATGTGGGAAGGGGAAGGAATATAGAGAGGAGAGCCCTCAACCCGGAGGAACTCACTCGCGAAGGCTGGTGGCCACGTCCCCAAAGCTCTAGCGCTCAGTGTAGCCGCGCGGCGGGAGAGGGTAGGGAGGAGGCAAGGGAGCGCGTCTGCGCCCGCGTGAGGAGCAGAGCTCATCTGGCCCGAGTGGAGGACCCGGGATCCCTTCCGAGGACGAACCCTCGGGCAGCGTGGGGGATTGCGAAAATGCTTGGCACGCAGCTACGGGCCTGCCTTTGACGACTTCTTGGGCAATACTATCCTAACGTATGAGCCTCTGTTCGCAGAGAACCCCTGTTTCCCACAAAGTGATAGAAAAACGGAGGAGGGACCGGATCAACCGCTGCCTGAACGAGCTGGGCAAGACGGTGCCCATGGCCCTAGCCAAGCAGGTGAGGTCGGCGGCCCCGGGCCAGTGCCAGGCACGGGGAGCCCTCTGCTGCCACTGTCAGCCGAGGCGCCGGGCGTCTGGGGACACAGGGGGCGGTACTAGGGGCCTCCTCCCTTGGTCGCGGCAGGAGCGCTGGGCGAGCCCCAGGCGGTCCCCAAGCGGATCCAGCCGGTCCTGCTGGCCAGTCATCTCCAGAGACAACGGTGCACATCCGGCCTGCAGGGTGCGGCCTGCGCCCGCCCGGCTGCTGTGAGTAGTCCTTCCTCCCTTTGCAGAGTTCCGGGAAGTTGGAGAAGGCGGAGATCCTCGAGATGACGGTTCAATACCTGAGAGCCCTGCACTCCGCCGATTTCCCCCGAGGCAGGGAAAAAGGTGCGCGGGGGTTGGGGAAAGGGGAACCTGGGTGGGGGAGCGCGCGCCCCGGGACAGGATTTTGGAAATGAGAGTGAAGGAGCGCTGTTGAGAGGGAAGGCGCGGGGTCGGGCGCAGGCACCTCTCCAGCCCCGGCCAAGGAGACGTGGCGCTCCAGGCGGGGAGGGCTTCTTCAGGAAAAGGCCGGCGTTCGCTCCTGCTCCTGCGACCTGGGGAGGAGAGAGGACGGGTCTCCAATGGGAACGCCGACCAGAAAACGTGCTGGGAAGTGCCTGGCGCCGGCCTCAGGCTCTGGGTGGTGCAGAGGCCCCGCCCTGGTTACCCCTTCCGTCGTTTTTCTCTCCCCTCCAGCAGAACTTTTAACCGAGTTTGCCAACTATTTCCACTACGGCTACCACGAGTGCATGAAAAACCTGGTGCATTACCTCACCACGGTGGAGCGGATGGAGACCAAGGACACCAAGTACGCTCGTATCCTCGCTTTCCTGCAGTCCAAGGCCCGCCTGGGCCCCGAGCAGGGCCTCCCTCCGCGGGCTTCGCTCCCGGAGCCGGACTTCTACCCGCTGCATCCGGCCGGGCCGGAGCTCGCGGGCCCCGGCCCGGCTGAGGCCACCGGGTTTCCGCAGAGCGCGACCCCCGGGCCCCTGCCTTGGGCGCACGGCGCCGCCCGCGGCCCGGCGCTGCCCTATCTGCCCAGCGCGCCGGTGCCCCTCGCGAGCCCCGCGCAACCTCACAGCCCCTTCCTGGCGCAGGTGCAAGGCCTGGACCGCCACTACCTCACCCTGCTCAGCCACTCGCACCCCAGCGCCCTCGGCCTGCACACGCCCCAGCACCCTCCCGTGCTCTGATGCCTGCTCGCCGGCCAGAACCGCCTGCGCTCTGGGCGCTGCCGAGGAGAAGCGCTGTATATTGTACAGCTGTAAATATTGTGCCAACAAAAAGCTGGGTGGGGGAAGACTAACAGCGACTTAGTCTTGAAGGATTCCCCCCTCGCAATAAATGTTTTCTGACAAAGACCCAGAGATGGATCTGTTACTTTCTGCCTCTCCACGTTCCATCCCCTCCGAGGTGCCCCGCCGGGAGGAGCCTAGATGAAGGCCCTTTGGGGAGCGTCCCGCTGCGTGGTTTGAGGGGTCGAGAGAAGACTAAATGGGGGCTAAAGCAGATGTTCGAGGCGTCGCTGGGGGGCGGGATTCAGTTCCCCGTCCCGGGCTCCCTCCAGGCACCCCTCGCGCCCAACTTGGGCATTTGCGTCGCGGAAGGGTGGCCACAAGGAAAATGGCCTTTGGTGCTCAGAAAACGCCCAGCGAAGGACCCGCCTCACGCCCCCAACCGGCTGTGGCGCGCCTCGCCTCCCAGGCTCAGCCCGCAGGCCCGCGCGCAGGGCGCAGGCGGTCTCGGCGCGCAGCCGCAGGCCTGGGCTCGCGGAGCGGCACTGCCAGCCCCACCCGCGTCCCCGTAAATGTGGAGAACAGGCACCGGTATGCCTTAATGGCTTGAAAACAACATCCGATGACAACTGGGACATCCTGCTCGGTGTGCCTGAGGGTGCAGGAAAGCCGCGTCGCTTCCTGGGACAGATCAGGCCAACTCTGGGGGGGGGACTAGGTTACCTGGCGAGAGGCCCGCATCGGCTCTCCCCCAGGGGGTAATTCCCCTGCTGACGCCCACCTTCCGGCCCTGGGCGCGGGCTCAAGGTGCTGGGTTCTCTGCTCAGGTTTTCTGGCGAGGACAGAAAGCGTTGCGCTCCGCTCTCTTCCTCAGGCCCCGCCCGGGCCCAGATGATCCCTCTCGTCTCTGTAGATTCACGAAGACCCGCCCGAAGCCTGGGGGCTGCGGTGAATTCTGTTTTGATCGGAAAGTCTATTTTCCAGGGCCCCCGGGACCCCGCAGCGGCCTGGGACTTCTCTTTTCGCGCCTCGCCGCTCACCGTCACCGCCGCGGAGGCACGCTCGCGGAGGCAGGTGCAGTCTGGCAGTGTTTGCTGGGTTGTTGTTACCGCTCCTCCCAGAATCCCGTGGTACATACGGTGAAGCAAGTTTGGGGTCTAGGGGAGGCATGGTTAGCGATTTTTTTAGGGGGTCGCAGTTTTCCATTCGAGTCACATCTGCGCTTTACCCACAAAATAGCAATAGTTTACAAAATAGCAAACTGAAATTATGGTTTTTTTTGGGCAATCCAAACAGCAAAATAAGCCTCCCTGTATTTTTATGTAAATAGAAAAAGTAAACAAGGTATCCAGTCAGCTAAAGTTGCGTTTGTGGGGATTTAAAACATGCCCTTCATTGATTTTTTCCCCTTTGAATCTCTGTTCCCGCTAACTTTGATGCCCTTTGACTAAATAGTTCAAAATTACGCAGCACGTTTTACTGTGTTTCCAGAGGCCATTTAGCTGAACTGTGGTGATTCCTCTTCTCCCAGATTAGCTGGAGGACGGTAAATTAACTTATTCCATTTCTCTGGACAGGGTTTAAGGAGCGCTGACCTGTACTGTTTGCTGAGGTCGTGGAATGGGATGACCTGCAATTTGTAAACCACCAAACTCCATTATACAGAGACAAGCAAAACAAAACAAAACTTCATTACACCGCCCCCAAAGTCAAGCTCAAAAGCGTATCTTTTGGTAGGAAAACCTATAAACTTTAGAAAAGGTTTTGCATGTAAGGGATTCTTGACACCACGCATCTATGGAATGAGATGTAAACAAATATTCTCCACTCCTACGAGAGAGTCGGCACCTGAGCTTGTATAAGAGCAGGAAGGCCTTTCCTGATAAATATACATTGAGCAATATGGGATAAAAACAAATTATGCAAAAGTGGGAGGATGGATGGCACCTATTATTGGAACACATGTCTTACACCCATTTTCATCAGCGCTGGAGACAGACTATGAAGAAGGCCTTTCAGAGTTTTTTCCTTGGAGCATTAAGCCACTCTGAATTCCTCTGGCAGTGAAGCATTAATGATATAGTGTTACCCTGGAAATATAAATTATTAATATATTCGGCATTTTTGTCACTTCTCAACTGTTAACCAAATTAGACAAAACTTTCTTTTGCTAAGTAGATTTTCTCTTTGGGATTAGCTTTGGGAATGCCCAGGGCCACCACAGTAAAAACTTTGGTCATTTACATATAATTTTGCAAACTTCCACTGGTCCATGACAGTCTTTGTACCTCAAATGTTGGTATTCCTGGGTTGTTGTTTTTTTTTTCTTTCTCATTTAACTGTGGAGGATAAAACCCTGCTTTGGATTTACAATGACTTTAGGATAAAAGTCTCCCTCCCCTTTCTCTCCCTCCCCTTTTCTGTGTGTCTGTGTGTGTGTGTGTGTGTGTGTGTGTGTGTGTTGTATCTTTTTCTTTCATCCAAAGTTCAGTTCCATTTCTCCAGGCTTGGCCAAAAGTCAAACCTGAAATAGTTTGATTTTGCAAAAGAGTAAAAATGTCACTACAAAATGCAATTGATTTAAATCAGATTGTGATTTTACTGTGTTCCTCCTCCACTTTTTCTTACAACACATTACTTCCAGCCTCCCAGCCCCAGGCCCCATCCCCCACCTCATCCCCCTCCTCTCTGTCTGAATCTCTTATATCCAATCCCCTCGCTCTTTCTTTAAGTAAGTTGTATAGCAATGGTTTCCAAGAAAGGCCAAACCAAATCCAGAAATAACAACAACAAAAAAATAAAAATATAAAAAAAGAACCAGTGGGTTTGGCTGAAGGTGATCCATTGTGATGCCTCTGAAAGGGGTAACCTCTCGTTTCTTGGGCTTCATCCTTGAGTGGGCAAGAATAAAAATAATCATCCCCATGAAATCAAAGGTTTTCTCCAGAGGCTTGAGGAACAAAGCTGCTGGCTGGTTCTCTGGGTTGGTCCCTGGGGCTCTGCGGGGCTCAGGCTGAGTTCCAGGCACCGCAGGCACCCTGCTGGAAGGGCAGTAATACAGAGCTCACTTGCACTTCCAAGTGTCCTTGAACAAACACAGCCCCGCATCGTATGGGGCTCGGGGTACCAGATAACAGGGAAGGAAGGTGGAGGGGCTGCTGTGCAGGGGCCTGAGCCCAACACGGTCTAGAATTCCCAGGAGCCTGGTAATGGGCTATGTGATGATATGGGGGCAAGTAGTAGGAGCTCAGTAAAGGTTTGTGGAAAGACTAAATAAACTGCTCATGGTGCTGAACCGCTTGAATGTCTGCATTCGGTCTCTCCAGACCTCTTGTTTCTGGCCTCAGTCCCTTGTCCTCTTATTTACCAGACACCATAAAACTCTCAAATGTGGGTACTTTTATATGTGTGCAGCAAAGAAGGTAGACACGCATATATGCCTGCATGTGTGTGTACACAAGGTTGTCTTCCTGCAAAAACAAATAGGCACATGAGTAGGCCCACTGAGGCCAGAGGAAAAAGCCATCCTAGAAACAATCATAAGCGTCTTTGAATCTGTTCCATTATTAACTTTGACCAACTTTCTCTATGGTGGGTAAAGCTAAAACTGAACAGAAGAGAGGGGTCAGGCAGTGTATTCTGAATGTGGCATGGGAGATATTGGGAAAGTTATTAAAATGATAAGAGACAGTGGTGGGAAATGTAATGGGGCAGGACCTTTGTGCTATGGAAAGATACTTTCTTAAAACTAGGGAAAGTATGGTTGTGTTACCTGCTTCCTAGGTATGAAAATAACATTTACCAGTGATACAACATCTTCAAAACTTTTCGATTATTTATTACAGAAAGAGACACCAGAAGAGTTGAATACACTCTTTGGATGATTGGAGTTTCAGAAACAACAATTCCCAAATAACTTTCATTTAAAATCATAGTCCTATAGGTTATAACCAAGTAATGTGGGTGAAGAGAATATGTGATGAATTCATGGTGCATCTGATATTTTTTTGGTATCAGGTGTCTGCTGTAGTTTGCAAGGTATTTTTGTTGTTGTTGTAAAAAGATTTATACTCTACTTTCCCCATCTAACTTCAGATCATACTTTTGACATGACACAATAAAACTCATCTTCATTCGGGAGGAAGCTGCCAAGCTTAAGACTGACTTGTTACTATTCCAAATAGTGGGGCTCCTGAGGGTCCTGGAGACACCAAGACCTATGGTCATGGCAGATGGCTCTGGAGTTTGGTGCCTCATCAGTGGGCCCTACTTTGGAGTTTGTGCTCCCAAGTGTGACAGCGTTGGACTCAGATGTGACTTCTTTACATGAGTCTCTTCTTTCCTTTCTACTTGAACCTATAGTTGGCGCTGGAGTTGGTAGGTACACGTCTAAGAGACTTCAACCTTTGGGCTGTCCATGTGCCAGCTAGGCCCTGAACCTCAGTGGGGTTGCAGCACCTACTCTCCAGTTCATTGGACTCACCCAGGGCAAGTAATAAGGAGGTGAAGATGGACAACCACCACACCAAGGAATCATGAGTGTCTACAGCTGCAAGCAAGAGAGTTCCATCCATCAGCCATATGGGATTGAGACCCCTATCAGTTAGAGGTGGGGTGGGCATCACCATCCCAGAATCCTCAGGATTGGGGAATAAAATATGGGGAATAGAATTGGGGAATACTTATTGGTATTCTACTATAGACTTACTGGTATTCTAGCAATGGAAGAAATTATACCATTGATGTGGAGACAGTGGCCCCTGGAGGTGTTTAAGACAGGGAATGGGTAAAAGAGGTATAATATAGGGGCATTTCTAGAACTTGGAACTGTCCTGTGTGATATTGCAATGACAGATACAGGTCGTTCTATATCCTGCCATAACCTACAGAATTGAGTGAGAAAGAGTGTAAACTACAATGTATAGTGTATACTTTACAATGTAAACTATAATCCATGCCTAGTGGCAATGCTCCAAATGTGTTCATCAATTGCAATGAATGTACCACACTAATGAAAGAAGTTGTTAACGAGGTGAGGGTAGTGGGGCATATGGGAATCCCTTATATTTTGTGTGTAACATTTTGTGTAATTTAAGTATCTTTCAAAATAATTAAAAATATCTTAAAAAAAAAAAAAGAATTGATCTGAGTTCTGGGAAGGAAAGGAAGTCACTATAATCAATATCCAGCTTCTTACAGGCCCTCTGTCAAGACTTCCAGAGAAAATCATGGGCAAATAAACTCTTCCTTCCCAAATAAATATAAATGTATCAAAACATAAATGTTTCTGACCTTGCCTTTCTTCATTTCCTTCTCTATCTACCTCTCTCCTTCACCCAAATACAGCTTTATTTTTTCTCTTATAGGGCAGAAATCAGCTGAATTGAAGGTTTCTTTTGAGGCCCTTAATCCAGGAAAAAGCATTCTATGCAACAGAAGGGAAAACAGTTGGCCTCCTCTCCAGGTCTACCCTCAGGGCCAGGTGCACGCAGCCTGTCTCACCCTTTGACCAGTCTTCTTCCCTTTTCCTTAATGCCACAGCCCATCAGTCATCAGGTCTTACTGATTTTACCTCCAATCACTTGAACCCATTAATTTCTACCTCCCCTGCCATGGCCATAGCCCAGGCTGCCAATGTCCTTTTTCAAGCGGCCACAGCCTCCAATCACTTCTCCCATCCTCCATTTGATCTTTCCTCTAATTAATTTTCCTCATAGCAGCCAAAGTGATTTTTCTGGAACACAAATCTGAAATTCCTTGTTTAAACTTCTTCGGTGGCTTCCTTTTATTCTCAGGTAAAGTCCAAGGTCCTTGTGAGGTTTTCCCACTGTGGCCCCTGTGTACCTCTCAGGCCGCAGTAGGTGACACAACCCACACGCAACATCCAGACACGTCAACTTCTTTCCTTCCTTTGGTGTACAGAGCTCTCTTTGACACCAGGCCTTTGTGAATTCTCTGTTTGGGAGGCAAAGAAAAGTGTGAGGTACCTTTTTTCTTAGACAATTGGTCAGCACATCCAGACCTACGGACTCTTCTCTAATGAAAACCTGACCTTTATTCTCTTCAGGTGAAGGTAGATGTATAACACACCATTGTGCCCACGAATACAAGATCTGCCTCTGAAATGGCTTTAGAATCCTTGGTGTGAAACTCTGACAAAATTATTAAAAATTTTATGTTGCAGTTTATATCTTCCTTCTGGACTTTAATTCTTATAATCTAATAACATAATTATTTGAGGCACTATTATCAACACTAAGAGGTGTTATGATAAGAACAGGGGTTCTGGAGCTCGACTGCTTGGGTTTGAATCCTGACTCTGCTATTTTCTAGTTGTACTACCTTGAACAAATTACTTAACATCTTTGTGTCTCTGTTCCTTGCAGTTACAGGGAACAGTGTGCCTATCCCGTAGAATTGCTGGGAAGATTAAGTGAAGAATAAATGAGACCATGTCTGGCTCATGGTCTTTACCCAAAAATGGCTAGTTATTATTAACTGAAATTCACATGAGATTTCCATATAGACTGTGGTGGTTTGAAGCTGCACGTGCTGCAGAAAAAAACCTTTTCTTAAACCTGATCCATTCCTGTGGGTGTGAATTCATTTTAAGTAGGCCCTTCTGAAGAGGCTACTTCAGTCAAGGTGTGGCCCACTCAATTGGGATGGATCTTAATTCTATTACTGGAGCCTTTTATAAATAGAATGAAATCCAGACACAAGAGAGAGAAAGCAGAGGGAGCAGCCAGAAAGTGAACATCAACGGACCCCAGAAGAGAAGGGGAAACCAGGAGATGCCACCATGTGGCTTGCCAGGTGACAGCTAAGCACCAGGGCTGGTGAGCAGCAGCCCACAATACCTGTCTTTGGGAAGAAAGCATTGTCATCTTCCTGATGGTGCTTTGATCTGGACTTTCTTTTAGCCTCAAAGCTGTGAACTAATAAATTCCCATTGTTTTAACCAACCCATTTTGCAGAATTTGCTTGAGCAGCCAAAGAAACTAAAACATATACTAAAACAATTTCCTTCTAAATTGGTGATGGATTTACAATATTGAATTTTTGAGCAATAATTTTTCTTGTCAGTTTGTTACCCCCCTTTTTCTCTTGAATAAGTCATGATTTTTAGTAGATGTATTTTCTGTCTACATCAGGGAAGGTATTAAAAATGAAAGAAACAGACCTTTTTTTTTAGGGCTTGCTGGATGTCACATATTGGGGCAGTGCCAGAATTTCTAAATAGCAGGAATTTAGAGTGGGCATCTGGTTGGTGTAGGGTGAGGGACTTGTCTTAAAGCTATGTTTATACAACCACTATATCGTTTGGGTGGCTGATAGAATTTACAAGGGGACAATATCCTTCCCAAAGTAACCCCGAGACATCTCCTCTGACCTGGCACAGTGTTCCCACACATTGTTCACACAATGTTATTCCAGTTCATCTCCACAGTAACCTCTGCAGCAGGTACTATTATCCTAATTTTCAGCTGTGGGATAACTCAGAGAGATTTTTTTCCAAAATCACTTAACTATTTTATGACAGAGCTAGGATTTGAACTATAATATATACGCTTTCCAGAACAGTGCACTTTATTCCGTGAAACACTTGCCATACATTTTCATACGTTTCAGAATAGTGTGATTTGGACTTGCCTTGTATAAAGTTGCGGTTCTCCATGCTTTCAAAACAGAACAAAGTTGGATGTTCCAATGAACAATTTCTAAAATTCGGGTTTAAAAATACACAACTTTTAAAAACTAATAACAAAAACAACAGCTACTCCTTGTAAAAAGCTGGAAATGTGTGGGAAAATAGAAAGCGGAAACAAAAAATCTATAATCCTACCGTCCTGATATAAGCACTGTTAACATTTCTCCTTATAATCTTTATATGCACGCATTAATTTTAAAGTTAGTTTTAAGTAACTGAGGTACTGTTTGGTACAAAATATTTAAGAAACAAAAGTGCGTACAGTGAAAGTAAGTCTCTCTCCCACTTCTGTCCCTACCCATCCAGTGCCCCTCCTGGGAGGCGATCATTGTTACCAGTTTTTAATGCAGCCTTTAAAGACAGTCCAGACACACACGTAAACTGAATAATTTCGAATTTCTTTTTTGCACATCATCTCACAAAGGGGATGTGAAGACCTGGCGGCTCAGCCTCACTTGCGGTTTTCCTTACAATTCCACACAGCCAGTAAGTGGCAGAGTCTGGGACTAGACCTCAGGCTTCAGAGTCAGGTGCTCCGCCTCTGACAGCAGGGCCCTGCTGCCTTGTAGGCATGCCCTCTTCTGTGGCCTTCAGCCCTCACGTCCACGCGTCCTGCTGCACACTCTCTGTTGCATGGTGATGGACAGCAGGCCCAGGATCTGGGGAGTGGGAGGGGGCAGTGGGGTCCCAGTGTCTAGATTGCTCACCTTCCTTCTTGACTTGGAACATTCCATCGTACTCTTTATCTAGCCATTACCTCTTTTGGAAAGCTTTCTCTGATGCTCTGCATCTCTCAATATCGTTGGGTACTTCTGTGTGCTCCTCGCTACAACCTGTGGAAAACCCCATAACTCATTGGATATGTATTTGTTAAGTGCCTGTACAAACCAGGAGTTGGGGAAATGGGGAGTAAGGCAAGCTGGGCACTAGCCTGATGGATGTACAGTCCAATGGGGGTGAAGTTAAGTAGAGACTTATGATAAAGGGAACATGCAGGGGATGAGTGGGGTCCAGAGCAGAGGCTCCTCACTGGTCTATGTGAGGCAGAGGAAGTGACATTTCATCTGACGCCAAAAGGATGTGTAGAAATTAACTGTGAATTAGGGAGAAAAGAAAGCAAGAGGAACAGGTCATGAGAACATGTGTGAAGGCCCAGAAGCATGAAGGAACTTTTGAGGAACCAATGGTTGTCCAGTATGACCAGTGAATTGTTGGAAGATGTATTATTAGTCAGCCAAAGGGGTGCTGATGTAAAATACCAGAAATTGGTTGGTTTTCATAAATGGTATTTATTTGGGGGTAGGAGCTTACAGATACCATGCCATAAAATATAAGATACTTCCCTCACCAAAGTCTATTTTCACGCGTTGAAGCAAGATGTTGTGGCCAACGTCTGCAAGGGATCAGGCTTTCTGGGTTCCTCTCTTCTAGGGTCTTGCTTCTCTCTGGGTTCAGAGTTCCTCTCTTCCCAGGGCTTGCTACTTCCTAGGCTCAGGGGTCCTCTCTTCCAAGGACTTGCTACTGTTTCCTCTCTGAGCTTACTTCCCAGGGCTCCAGCTTAGGGCTTAAGCATCAAGCTCCAACAGCGAAAATCCTCAATTCTGTCCTTTGCCATGTCTTTTATCTGTGAGTCCCCACCCCTTGGTGACATGGTCCAATCAAAGCCCTCATCATAATTTAATCATGCCCAGGTAGAGAACAGATTACAAACATTATCCAACATCTATTTTTGGAATTCATAATCATATCAAATTGTTATACTCCATCCTCTAAATTCCAAAAAGACATTACAATATTTGAAAAAACCTTAAATCAGTAACAATGCAAATACTAAATCATATCACAATCAATTTAAAGAAATAGTGTGTCTTGGGGCAAAGTCATGTCTGCTATAGACCTCTGCAACTTACTAAACAATTTGTCTGTTTCCAATACACAAATGGAGACAAAGGATAAACATTTTCATTACAATAAGGAGAAACTGGGAGGGAAACATGAGTCAGGGTCCTCTACAGTTCAGTAAACCTGCAGGGCATCCTCCATTTGATTTTCAGTCTGAGAGTCATTCTTAAGATGATGGGATTCTCTCTGTCCCTCGGAGTTAGCTGTTAATCAGGCTGTTTTATTTTCTGATTTCCAGGACTCGAATTCCCTGCCATGTCATCTGAAGAAGGGAAACGCTTTGTGGGAGGGCTCGATTTCAACACGGATGAGCAGGCATTGGAAGACCACTTTGGCAGCTTTGGGCCTATCTCGGAAGTGGTCGTCGTCAAGGACCGGGAGACTCAGCGGTCTAGGGGTTTTGGCTTCATCACCTTCACCAGCCCAGAGCATGCCAGATGCCATGCAGGCCATGAAGGGAGAGTCCCTGGATGGCCACCAGATCCGTGTGGACCATGCGGGCAAGTCAGCCAGGGGAACCAGAGGGGGCGCCTTTGGGGTCATGGGCGTGGTCGCAGCTACTCTCGAGGTGGTGGGACCAAGGATATGGGTGCAGCTGGTATGGCAGTTGGCCTGGAGGATACAGATCTGGATATGGAAGGTCAGAGACTAGGGTGGCAGAAACCAGGGCAGTTATGGCCGCTACTCTGGAGGAAATTACAGAGACAATTACGACAACTGAGAGGCATGCACACATACCGTAGATACACAAGGAATAAAAATTCTTCTGATCCAGCACCGTCCTTCCAAATGGCTGTATTTATAAAGATATTTGGAGCTGCACTGAAACGTCTTTGTTTTAGTACACCAACGTCTATTTTTGAATTGAGCTCCCAGCGTAGCCTGTCAAAGACCTTTTAAAAAGCTCTATGTGTTTTCCCTTCCATTTAAAGACAAATTCTGGGGCATTGTAAAGTCTGGGTATTTTTCTTTTGCTAGTTTTTTTAATTTTGGGCTCTCAGGATTATTGGTTCTGGCAAAAAAGTTTGGTCAGGAAGATTTTTTTTAAAAATTAATGTGCATCTAGGGACATTTTAAAAATTTGTACACAATGTTTTCTTAACACAGTTAGGAAGCAGTTTCTGAATGTACCTACAAGAAATCTCCATCAAGAACTGTCTACTAAAAGATGTTTTTTACTCTATGCTATAAGACTACCACCCTGATTATATAGAAGAGCTTCTTTAAAATGTTTGTGAATGTCATCTTTTTTAATACTGGAAGAAAGAAATATTCTGTTGTGTCTCATAGTATTTAGGATGTCCTTCATGGAGCTGATTAAAAAGATGGAATTTGAAAACAAATCAAAAATAAATAAATAAATAAAAGATGATGGCTTCTTCTCCTTGGTGCCTTAAGGCAACCCACCCTTTCCACCGGCTTGCTCAACAGCCATTTTCTTGGTTCCACCGTCATCATGCATCTGGGTGTGGGCCAAGGTCCAGACCTCACCCTCCAAGAGTGTTGTGGTGACTGCCACACCTTACCCAATCTTTGGGTTAGAGTCTTAAACAACCCTAGTACAGTGATGTGAAGACAGCATTTCCCCTAACATTTGACATACAGGCTCAACCAACTCAGAGCAACGAGTTGACCACCTGGCCTTCCCTAATTCATAGGGGACAGGTCCACCCCTCTCAGAACTATGGGGTTCTGACCTTATCCACCATAATCCTTGAGGAATGTGCTCCACCCTTTCTGTACCCTGGGGTGGCAAAACTCTCCCCCAACATCAGCTGGGAACATCTACCCTCTTCAACTGCTGAGGCAAACTCACCCTCTCTGTACACATGGGTGGGGCTCCTCTCTTTGCCCAAGGCAATATCTTAATTCCAGGTCTCAGCTTCCATGGTTTTCCTCTTAAAACTGTTTCTCCTTTAGTCACTCCTTTCCATGTCCTTTTAATTCCAGGCTGACAGTGGTTTTGTTCATACAGTTTTCTCAAAAACCTTGTTAGTTTAGCATTCAAGAAGCAGGGGTCCAAGCCATCAGACAGTAAGACTTTCCACAAGTCTTTCTGAGATAACTGCATCTTCAATCCTGATTTGCAAGTTCCAAGTTTAGTTAAGTCCTCCAATGGAGCACTTTTATCTAGGTGCTTGATTTCCAGAGGCTTGGAATTTCCAGAATCAGTTTCTGTTTTCTTGGTGCCCAACAGTTCAGTTCTCAGCATATCTCTCTCATCTAGCATTTTGCTATAACCTGCAAGCAGAAGCCAAGCCGCATTCTCCAGGTTTACTTTGGAAATTTCTTCAGCTAAATGCCCAGGTTCACCATTTTCAAATTCTGCCTTCCATAAAACACCAGGCGTTAATCTTGCTAAGTTCTCTGCAACTTTAAAACATGGATTGCCTTCCCTCCAGTTTCCAATAATAGTTTCATCATTTACTTCTAAAGCATCATAAAAAGTCTCTTTAGCATCCACATTGCTATCAACAGTCTCTTCCAAGCACTGTAGGTCTTTTCTTCCAAGCATCTCACGATCCCTCCAAAAAATACCTCTTACCCATTTTTAAAACCATTCCAGCATTTTGGTAATTGCAGAAGCACTTCCCTACTCCTTGGTACCAAATTCTGTATGAGTCAGCCAAAGGAGTGCTGATGCAAAATACCAGAAATTGGTTGATTTTCATAAAGGGTATTTACTTGGGGTAGGAGCTTACAGACACCAGACCATAAAGCATAAGTTACTTCCCTCACCAAAGTCTATTTTCACATGTTGGAGCAAGACGGCTGCCAACATCTGTGAAGGTTCAGGCTTCCTGGGTTCCTCTCTTCCAGGGTCTTGTTTCTCTCTGGGTTCAAGGTTCCTCTCTTCCCATGGTTTGCTTCTTCCTGGGCTCAGGGTTTCTCTCTTCCTGGGGCTTTCTTCTGTTTCCTCTGTGAGCTTACTTCCCAGGACTCCAGCTTAAGGTTTTAACATCAAAATCCAACAACAAAACTCCAACATCAAAAAACCTCACCTCTGTCCTTTGCCATGCCTTTTAATGCCCTAATGACATGGCCCCATCAAAGCACTAATCATAAATTATTTATGCCCAGGTACAGACCAGAGTACAAACATAATCCAATATCTAATTTTGGAATTCATAACCATACCAAACTGCTACAGAAGATTTGGATATGCTTTTTAGAAAGCACTCTGGTTTCAGTGTGGATGAAGAACTAGAGACAGAGAGATCAAGATTTATAAGAATTTACATGGGATTTCTCTAAAAAGAGTTCAAAGCCCAATATTGGTTCATTTGAATTTCATAATCCTGCATTATTTTGATGGTTGCTGTTTGGTCTTGTTTTTTGTTTTTTTTTTTTGTTTGTTTGTTTTTAGGGAAAAAGAACTGACAGGAGATATCTGTGTATATTATAACATTTTATAAAATTCTTTCATGTGACTGTGGGGATGCACAAGTCCAAACTCCATAGGGCAGACTGTAAGCTGGGAACTCTGATGAAGACTGTAAACTGGGAACTCTGATGAAGACTGTAAGCTGGGAACTCTGATGAAGATTTTTGATGAATTCCCCACAAGGAGCTGGCTGGCTGAAGTAGAAATGGAAATTCTCTCTTCTGACTGCTAAAATCATCACTTCTCCTTTTAAATTAAATAAGACATCTCTCATTGCTGAAGGCAATATCTTCAGTTGATCGTGGAAGTAATTACTGATGTTTAAAATCCATGAAATGTCTTCACAGTATCAATTAGGCCAGTGCTTACTTGACCAAACAACTTGGTACTGTTACCTAGCCAAGTTGACACATGAGCCTAGCCATCAAAGTTGCCTTTGTCACCGAGCATCTTACAAGGGCACTAGCTGGGGGAAGTGGCTGTGGCTCAGGCCCAATCAGTTGGGCTCCTGTCTACCACATGAGAGGCCCTGGGTTCTTGTCCCAGGGCCTACTTGTGAAGGCAGGCTTGCCTGCACACCCACAGACGCCATGGAGCACCCCCCTGTCTGCAGATGTCGTGGAGGGCCAACTCAGCAAGGCGACACAACAAAAAAAGAGGAAGACAAGCAAGAACACAGAGGAGCACTCAGAGAATGGACATGGAGAGCAGATAGCAAGCAAGTCACAAGGAGGGAGGGGAAATAAAATAAATAAATACAGACAGAAGAAAGCACAGTGAATGGACACAGAGAGCAGACAGCATGCAAAAAGTCACAAGGGGGGATATAAAAAAAAAAAGTGGATCTTAACAATTATGGGGAAAAAAACCCTTAAAAAAAAAAAAGGGCACTAGATTATTTGCCTCTGCCGTCGGGCTGGAGGGCTTAGCCTCTCTCAGGCCCAAGAGTCAAGGGGGGGGCTCGCTCCTGCCGAACCGCCGGCGGGGGGTACTCCCGAGGGGAGCACCGGTTCTCCAGGCGTGGGGGACGCGCGGTTGGGGAAAAAACCACGGAGACCGCTTGAGCGCAAGAACAGGTCCGCTTTATTACGGAAGTACACTTGGTTATATAGGGTTGGGTAGAGGGAGGAGTAAGATATAGGGAGGGCTAGCTACGGGGCAGTAGTGGACAGGCTGAAGCTGATGGACAGCCCCGAGGTAAGCAGTCACCGGGGAAGAGGGCAGACTGTACGCCGGCAACATGGGCGGGACTGGCGGAAAAGATAGCGAGGGCTGGCTGAGAGGTTTGGAATAGGGGAGGGGAAAGGGGGAGTGAGAGCTGGCCGGATGTTGGGCTAGGCGGGAGATAAAAAGGGGGAGGGCAGCGCCGGCCAGCCGCTAGCAGTAAAGGCCTAGTCAGGCGTAGTCACCTTATCTAGGCCCAGTGGGCAGAGGCGGTATCACCTCTTGCCGCACTGTTTGCTACTGTGGCAAGCCGGGCGCCCTTCCTCCCACATGCCTCATTTTAGTCCCAGAGTCAGATATAGAGTTTGGCATTGAGACTCAAGGAATGTCTATAAAAGAACACAGTACTTGTTTAGAGATTCTTAACTCTAAGATCGGCTCTTTTCTTGTTAAATTGAATAAAGAAACAACGTGACAGAAGATAGAGTTCTTTACTATTCCTATTCTTATTAAAATGTACTCTTAAATTAAAATGATAGTATCTTGGGAGTCTTGGGCTGGAGCCCTGAGAAGAAAGCACACAGAGGAGCTTGGTTGTGAGGAAGGAGAGAAGGTCCCAGAAGAGAGATGAGCAGTTCACCTGATAGCTTTTAGCTGCAGAGACCAGAGTCCTGAGCAGCTGAGCCCGGAGACAAATAAGCCCCAGAAGTGGGACAAGACTTATGCCAGCCTACAGCTGATATTGGAAGAAGCTGGGACCATAGAGCCTTAAGAGGAAGAGGGAGGCTGAACCTTGGCAGATGTTGGCAGCCATCTTGCTCCAACACGTGGCGACAGGCTTTGGTGAGGGAAGTACTTACACTTTATGGCCTGGCAACTGTAAGCTTCTACCCCAAATAAATACCCTTTATAAAAGAAAAAAATGATAGTATCTTTATAAAACAATCATCAGTTTCCAAACTTGAGAACAAATAATGGATATTGCCTATAGTAATAAAGGCAACCCTAAATCCAACCATAGATGAGTGGTTTTTAGGCAGTCACCTTCATGAAAACTTTGCTTGACATGTAAAAATAATGATTTCAGCAATGTAAATGATGTGTGTATAAGATCAGAGACCCAATGTAAACATGGCAAAATTTCATCACTAAACTATGATGACAGGATTATGATGCTAGAGAAGAGAATAAAGATAATAAAATGCCTAATAAGACTAAATTGTTTTAAAAATCTTTTCACTGTATAGGACACAGGTATAGAAAACACATTAAAAATGTTGGCCTAATGATTTTGAGGTGAACAGGCCAAGAAACAGAACTCCGTCACTTCCATGGAAACTTATCCCCAAACCAATACCTCTCTTCCTCACTAAATACTATACTGACTCTCATACGCATTAGATCCTTGTATTCTTTAAAAATAGTTTTCATCACTCAAATATGCCTCCTTGGACACTATAGCTTAGTTTTCCTCCTTTAAAAATATTTGCTATGTCTTTTGAGTGTATAGATTCAATTATTGTTTAAATTATAGTTTATATGGTAGTTGGCATTTTGTTTACTTCTGTTGGGTAATAATATCTAACACATTTTTGTGTTTAAGTACTCATGGGGCCACTATCATTACAACTTTAGAAACCTTTCCAAAAAGGAAATCTTTTGAGTTTTGGCAATTAGTGAAGCCGATCTTTTCAGCAGTATCTTAATTACATTCACCCAATTTGAATTTTTTAACATATTTATACCAAATACCAGAAACATGTATTTGAAAATTCCAAAAACTTCTTAGTTAAAAAAAAATTTAAGTAACACCATTCTTTCTTCCTAGGAACTCAGTTAAAATGGTAAAAAGCAAAGAAAGCTGCTCAAGAGCAAGTGTTGAATGCAAGTAGAGCCAATTAAGGGCAATCTTTATTATGTGTGTACTTGTATAACAAAAATGAAAAAACTACAAATTTTCATTCTTAATATACATTTAATTTGAAAGTGTGCTACTCTCAATTTCTTTGAGCACAAAGATCAAACATTATTCAAAATAACCTACAGGTTAGTTATTTTTTCCTTTGAAAGCTTGAGAAACTATTTCGTTGAAATTTCCAAATATACATATTCATGTATATTTTTTCCTTTATGGGTAGGTAGGTTAAATCTTGCAGGTCTCTGTTCATTTATAAATATAAATACATATGTTCAAACTATTGTAATAATGAAGAACATTTTAATCATGAAGCCAGCACCTGTTACTGTGAATCTGGTTAAAAACTGGTAGTTGCTCCAGGGGATTAGCAGCAGCAAGAGCTGGACTCTTAGCATAAATATATTTGGTGCAGACACCTCGAACTATTTCAGCATCTACAGCATCAATTCTTGCTTCAAGCTCAGGGATGGGAATTCTTCTATTATAGCATAATATTTGCCTGGACTTGCATCAACATTTGTTTTCAGAAGATTCTTGGCTTATACAACTTCAAATTCAGTGACCCTTGAACAGAATCTCTTCCATTCATTTTTAAAAAAATTTATTGAAGTATATCACTCATACACAAACATACATAAACAATAAGTGTATAATAATAGTTGTGAATTTACAAAACAAACATATATAACATCATACAGGACTCTCATAACTCATCCTACCACCAATAACTAGCATTGTTGTTAAACCTTTTTAATGATTAAAGAGTATTGTCAAAATATTACTACTAACCAAAGTATTTTCCTCCAACCCACCCCATTATTATTATTTTTATCTTTATATCATTTATAAATGAACATACATTAACAATAAGTGTATACTAAAAGTTGTGAACCCACGAAGCAAACATGCACAACATCACACAGGGGTCCCATACATCAACTCTCCATCAACACCTTGCATTGTCATGAAACGTTTGTTAAATATTATAAAAGAATATTGTCAAAATCTTACTACTAATCATAGTCCTTATCTTACATTTGGTGTGTTTTCCCCCAACCCACCCTATTATTATTTTTAAAATATATTTTTTATGACAGAAGTTGTAAACTTATAAAACAATCATGCACATGTGCAGAATTCCCAGGCAACACCCCTCCATCAACACACCACAATGTGGTGTGTCATTTGCTACAGATAAAATAGTATCATCTGAGAGTTACCATGTCCATAGTGTACATTTGGCTCACATTTTCCATACTGCCTCAGTATTAACTCAGTACATCTTTCTCATAGATGCAAGAATATTATATTATTACCACTAACCACAGTCCATAGATCACTCCAGCTGTATTTTTCCCATGCTTCTCCACATTCCCAACATCCTGCAGTAGTGATATACATTTGTTCTAGCTAACAAAGGACACTCTTGCATCTGTACCATCAACCACAATTCTCATCCGCTTCTTGGTTTACTGTGCTATCCAGTTCCTAGATTATTCTCTAGCATTCTGTCAATTGGCATTTTACATAACTAGACTACCATTTTCAGCCACATCCCGATTTACAAACTAGCTGTTACTCACTGTGTGTTACCATCCACACTATACATTTCCACAATTTTACAGTAAAGCTAATTAAAACTTTTACATACATTAAACATCAGTAGTCCACTCAGTCCTCCTCTTATCTCCTTTAAGAGCCCACCACCTACCACCAGGGCTTGAAGATATTTTCCAATAACTTCTTTCAGAAGTTTTATGGTTCTTGCTTTTATTTTTAGTTTTTTTTTATCCATTTTGAGTTAATTTTTGGATAAGGTGTGAGATAGGGGTCCTCTTTCCTTCTTTCAGTTATGGATATCCAATTTTTTCAGCACCATTTGTTGAATGGATTGTTCTGCCCGAGTTGTGTGAGTTTGACAGGCTAGTCAAAAATCACTTGACCATACCAGTGAGGGTCTGTTTCTGAACCATCAATTTGGTTCCGTTGGTCTATTGTGTGTGTCTTTAGGCCAGTACCATGCTGTTTTTACCACTATAGGTAGGTATTATGATTTAAAGTCTGGGAATGAAGGTTCCCTTTTCCTTTTTATAATGTTTCTGCTATTCAGGACTCCTTATGTTTCCGAAGAAAATTTTTTTAAATATTTATTTTATTTATTCCCCCCCCCTCCAATTGTGTGTTCTCTGTGTCCCTTCACTGTGTTCTTCTGTGACCATTTCTATCCTTATCAGTGGCACCGGGAATCTGTGTTTCTTTTAGTTGCATCATCTTGTTGCGTCAGCTCTCCATGTGTGCAGCGCTATTCTTGGGCAGGTTGCACTTTCTTTCGTGCTGGGAGGCTCTCCTTCTGGGGCTCACTCCTTGTGCATGGGGTTCCCCTATGTGGGGGACACCCCTGAGTGGCACGGCACTCCTTGTGCGCATCAGCACTGCGCATGGGCCAGTTCCACACGGGTCAAGGAGGCCCGGGGTTTGAACCATGGACCTCCCATGTGGTAGGCAGATGCCCTATCCATTGGGCCAAGTCCGCTTCCCCCCAAAGAAATTTAATGATCATGTTTTCAATTTTTTCTTTAATGCTGGTGGGATTTTTATCGGGATTGCTTTAAATCCTTTTATCAATTTGAGTAGAATTGACATCTTAATGATATTTAGTCTTCCAATCCATGAGCATGGAATGTTCTTCCAGTTATTTAGGGCTTTTTAAATTTCTTTTAACACTGAGTTGCAGTTTTCTGAATACAAGTGCTTTACATCATTGGTTAAGTTTATTCCTGACTATTTGAGTTTTATCTGTCATATTTTATTTTTGCCATTCTTTTGACACTTTTAGTTACTTTTATTGATATAATCTTCATTTCTAGACTGTCTTCCAGGCCTCTCTCTCCTGTCTTTTCAGGCTCTAGCACATCCTTTAGTATTTCCTGAAAATCTGGTCTCTTGGTTAGAAATTCTCTTAGTTTCTGTTTATCTGTGAATATTCTAATTTTGCCCTCATTTTTGAAAGACAGTCTTGCTGGATATAAGATTCTTGGCTGGAAGTTTTTCTCTTGTAGTATCTTAATTATATCAGACCACTGTCTTCCTGCCTCCATGGTTTCTGGTGAGAAATCAGTACTTAATCTTATTGAATATCCCTTATACGTTATACATTGCTTTTCTCTTGCTGCTTTCAGAATTGCCTTTGTCTTTGGCATTTGACATTATGATGAGTATGTGTCCAATGAAAGTCCTTGATGAGTTCTTGGGAGACGCTGGCTGTCCAAAGATGAGCTGGGAAATTCCGAATGCTGAAATCACTTCCCCTTTAAGGCATTCAACTGATTGGATAAAGCCCACTCATTGTTGATGGCAATCTCCCTGATTGATGTAGATGTAATCAGCTATGATGGAGTAAAGTCACTGGTGACTAAAGTTCACAAATATCCTTGAATTACAACTAGCTCAGTGCAAGCTTGACCAAACAGCTGGGCACAATTACCTGGCCAGGCTGACACATTAGCCTGACCATCACAGCACCTTATCAATTCATTCTTCCCAAGGTTAACGTGTAGAGCCTACTTTTCTTTTATTTTTATTTATTTATTTATTTATTTATTTTTTTTTTTTTTATTGACTTTGTAATAATATTACATTAAAAAAATATGAGGTCCCATTCGACCCCACCTCCCCCACCGCCCCCCTCCCCCCCCAGCAACACTCACTCCCATCATCATGACATATCCATTGCATTTGGTAAGTACATCTCTGGGTATCTCTGCACCTCATGGTCATTGGTCCACATCATGGCCCATACTCTCCTCTATTCCATCCAGTGGGCCCTGTGAGGATATACAATGTCCGGTGATTGCCTCTGAAGCACCATCCAGGGCAACTCCAAGTCCCAAAGGCGCCTCCACCTCTCATCTCTTCCTGCCTTTCCCCATACCCATCAGCCACCATGTCCACTTTTCCCAATCCAATGCCACCTTTTCTATGTGGACATTGGATTGGTTGTGTCCATTGCACCTCTATGTCAAGAGGAGGCTCAGATTCCACCTGGATGCTGGATGCAATCCTCCCACTTTCAGTTGTAATCACTCTAGGCTCCATGGTGTGGTGGTTGTCCTTCTTCAACTCCATCTTAGCTGAGTGTGGTAAGTCCAATAGATCAGATTGTAGGTGCTGGAGTCTGTTGAGGCTCAGGACCTGGCTATCACATTGTCAGTCCAGAGATTCAAATCCCCTAAATATATCTTAAACCCCCAACATTAACTGCACCTCCAGGACATTAGCATGAAAGCCTTATGAAGAGAGATCCCATCTGAGTCCAGATTCATCACACATAAACACCAGTTCCAAAGAGGGGCCATCTGACCCGGTAGTTAACCCCATCTGCCATGACCATAACTCCCATGGGTCTCTAGCCTACTTTTCATGCCAGGCTGAGTCCATGTATGCCTTACATGGCAGCTGAAGGCCGTTTAACCTGGGGTCCTCCACGGCACCTCCCTCTCCCTCCTGTCTGTATGTATAATCCATCACCAAACTCTTCACTCTCTCCACCTCTTTCCATGTCCTTTCCCCTCTCAGAGTCCAAGCCACTATTCCTCACCTTCCCTACTGCCTTTGCCTCCTAACTGGACTCCCAGGCTGTACTCTCGGTCCTCCAAAGTCTAATTCCCCTCCAGGAGTCTGAATGGCCTGTTTAAAGGGAATTCAGTTGTTTATTTCCATGCACTGACCACTCTGAGAAGCCCTCACTGCATCTAAACTCCTTACCGCAGTCAGCAGGTCACTGTCCAACGTTATCCCACACTACTCTCTACGCTGCTCTCCCTGTTCCACGTGCTGAGGCTCTCCTTCAGTTCCTCAAAAGTGCTCAGGTCTTTCTTAGCTTGGAACCTTCAGACCCACTGTGCTCTTGGCTGGGGACACTCACCCCACTCCACTCTTCACTCTGTCATCTTTCAGGTCTCAGTTGCACCTTCCAGGACCACCTAATCTAAATTAGATTCCCTGTTGTTGAAACCTGTTGCTTTTCTCACTTTCAAATAACTTATTTTAATTTGTAATTATATATTTACCTGTGTATTTTATTTCATAAATACCTGTCCCAATAGACTGTATGTTACACAGGAAGAAACCTCTGTTTTGCTCACCGTTGTATCCCCTGTACTTACACTGGGGCCAGTGAGTAGTAGATGCTCCAATATACATATTTGTAATGGGATGAATGCATATGTTCTTATTTATTTATTTATATATCCCCTCCCACCCCCCATTGTGTTTTTGCACTTGCTATCTGCTCTCTGTGTCCATTTGCTGTGCGCTTCTCATTTTCTCTTTTAGGAGGCACTGGGAACCGATCCTGGGACCTTCGATGTGGAAGAGAGGCACTCAATCACTTAAGCCACCTCATCTCCCTGGTTCACTGTGTCTCCCATTATCCCTCCTCTGTGTCTCCTTTGTTGTGCCAGCTTTCTGCACGGGCCACCTCACTTTCACCAGGAGGCCCCGGGAATCAAACCCAGGATCTCCTATATGATAGATGGGAGCCCAATCACTTGAGCCACATCTGCTCCCCAGAAGGATATGTTCTGATGTTTTTAACTTATGATGTATTGTGGTTCCCTACTTACTTGTACATTTATATGAAAAATAAAGATTTCTGTGTAATATTTAATTATCTTAACTGAAAAGCCACACTAAATTAATGCACATAAATTTAAATCAAATAACATATAAAGTTTTAAAGAGTGCTGGGGAAAAAATTAAATACAGCTATAGTAATGTCATATTTTGAAGGTATGTCTTTTTCCAGCCTTTATAGACCAAAACTGAAATGACTAAAACACATCTTTAGATATTAGCTATTTCATTACAGATCTGATGTAACATCATGATACATTTCTTCTTTTATTGGCTATTTTTCAGTTTCTTAGATCAAATGAGGGGGAAAGACTCCTTGTCCTAGCTTAACGGACAGGCCAGACCAAATGCTGAAAGAGCCCTCCTCTCCTTTCTGATTTTGTAAACCTTCAGGAGAGAGTGAGCAGGTGTTCATCTGCCTGTTAGCTTAAGCAAACCCACAAGGAGCTCTCATTCTTGTGCTGGTAAGCTTCTGGGAATTAAATTGCGGGGGGCTTGCGTGTCAGCCTCAAAACAGCAGGGGGAGCTCCTGAGGTTATTTTAGGCAGCTCTTACTAAAGGGAAAAGGAAGCAAAAAATAAAATGTCTCCAAATGAGAGGCAAAAATGACCCCAAATCAGTTTCATAACAAAAGGCTGATACAAACTAACCCTCAGTCCAGACCTACAAGTCCACCTCTCAGTCTGTGGTTACTTACCTCAATAATTCAAAAAAACTCTGGGGGCCCCTGCCCTGGATTCCTGACCATCTTTCTCATGCGTCAAAACTCGGTTGTTAGACAGCTGGCTTAAGAACTATTGCGCTTATATTTTTAAATGTGTTTTTACATACTCAGTGAAATTCCTTTGGGGAACAACTCAAATAGTGTAAGAGAAAATTAGGTTGAAAACCACAGAATAAAAAAATATATGAAATATAGTCCTATTCATTGGAAGGAGTGAAGAGAACCAGGAATTACATCCTAAGTTTTAGGATTGGGATAAGAAGTCACTCCCTGTGAGGACAGGCATGGTGTGAAAGATACGAACTGAAAGAAGAGTATTTCCTAATTGGGAGAAATCATGACCAGTGACTTTGATCCTGCTTGCCATATCGTCCTCTGAACCTCAGCTTGGGAGACAAGAAACCAAGTCTAATATTAACGAGTCATCAACAGCTTTTAGAGGCATAATCGAAAGTCAGCTGGTTCTCTGAGGGTGAGGCAGGCTGCCCACAGCACCCACTAGGCTAGGCTGGGGCTTTGTTGCTAGTACCCTATCCACAGTATGTCTGAATCACAGCTGAGGATCTTAGAACACATTTTCAAATCGTCGTCACTTCTGAGTGTGTGTGTGTGTGCTAATTTTGGCATTGGAAAATCAGGCAGATTTCGGTGCATGGCCAGACTCCACGAAGTCCAGGGTATTGGTTGATCGGTGGCCCCAAAGAGTGCGTTTCTCTTCTCATGTTATTTTAGGATGAATATCAACTTTAAATAAAATATTGTGAGTTGTATCTGTGCCGGCACAACGAGCAATTAAACTCTGAAAAAAACTAGAACAAACATATCACTGTGTAGACATATTCTGCTTGTTCAGTTTTATGCCATTAAGTTTTCTCTGTCATCACACTATTTCAAGGGCCTACAGAAAAGTAAATTACTGTATAATGAAATGAGTGCTTTCAATGAACTCAGGAAATGAATGAACGCATTAATGAATACATAATGGCAATTTAATTTTCTCTATGAGATGAGCAGTTTGTTTTCCCAAAGTAGTTTATAATTTGTTCTTAGGGAAACGGACTTGGCCCTGTGATTAGGGCGTCTGTCTACCACATGGGAGGTCCGCGGTTCAAACCCTGGACCTCCTTGACCCGTGTGGAGCTGGCCATGCGCAGCGCTGATGCGCGCAAGGAGTGCCCTGCCACGCAGGGGTGTCCCCCACGTAGGGGAGCCCCACTGCGCAAGGAGTGCGCCCCGTAAGGAGAGCTGCCCAGCATGAAAGAAAGAGCAGCCTGCCCAGGAATGGCGCTGCCCACACTTCCCGTGCCGCTGACGACAACAGAAGCGGACAAAGAAACAAGACGCAGCAAATAGACACAGAGAACAGAGAACAGACAACCGGGGGAAAGGGGGGATTTAAATAAATAAATCTTTTTAAAAAAATTTGTTCTTAGATAAAAACATACATTTGGAAAGGAAAGAATAAAGGAAGCCTTGTTTGCTATAATTCAATTATAATAAAACAGATCTTAGAACAAGGATCCAATTTTGATTTGTTATACAAAATATTCAAAGTCACCAGGAATCCCAAATTATTGTGATCTTGAGGAATCACAGAAGAACACTAAAAATCAACATAGCTGAAGGATGAATTTCATATCATATTGAGCATAAACTACGATATTGTATGGTTCCTTTCCTGCGATGTTTATCTACCTAAGTGTTATAAACGAGTAAAGCAGAGCTAAGTCACTCCAAATCCCTGTGATATGATTTCCTCTTCAGTAAATGAAGGACTTGGATTAGATGATTCTCAGGTCTCTTCTAAGGTCTAACACACTAAGACTCTGCAACGGAAGCATCTATCCCCAAAGTTTCCATTAAACGACATGAAACATAAGAGGCTACTTGTTTAAAATGTGTAGATTGTTACCTTACTGTAGAAATGGAAAGATTACACCAAGGTGGCTAAGTCCTTCAAAGAAGCTGTGGTGGCGAAGGGAAGGCTGATGGAACTGGAAATATCCATTGGTGACAGAAATTCACTTAGCATCATAAACAAGGACTTAATAAACTATGTAGTTGGTTCTCAGAAAAGAACAGCAGACCTGAACCTTCTAAGTTTAGTAAGTCCTATACTCCTCAGGTAGGCGGCTATCTTCTTTTCCTAAATAGCTCAGCAACTGCTGTAGCAGCTGATAAAGGTGGCTTTTGGCTTCTGTCAGGCCCTTCTAATGCGTCCTTACTAATTACACCAGCCGCCAGTTGGATAGCAAAGCAAATGGTTACCCCGGCATTCACCCCCCATTGCTGACGACTAACTTACACCAGGAAGAAGCCCGCGTAGCAGGAGCCTCCATTGGTCAGGCAGGATTCTGGCCCAAGAATGTGCTTATTGTTCCCTTGTCACTTTTGAAATGAGATCCAGAAAGGACTTATAAGTTCAAATGAGTTTGCCTGAAAGGGGCTCAGGGTCTTTCCCACTCACCCTCTCCCTTGCTCCCCACTAGTGATGGGACAGGGCATGGCCTTTTATTCTGCCTCCTGAGGGCAAGGACATTTTATTGTTCACTGGAAGAATAGGCAAAACATTCCCTCTCTTGAATTAAAAGGTATTGATGTAAGTCATGTGTTAATGGAGGTCCAATGACTGTGACAGATATTGAGATGCTGGGCACGACTAAAGAACGAAACAAGAAACAGGAACACCCTGATCTTGTTTTAGGCCACGAATTTCTAAAAGATTTTGAGGGTGATGTGGACAAATGATAAAAACAGCCGATAAACACTTCCCAACAAGTTGACGATACTATCCTAATCACCAGCACAAAGTCTGAGCACTCTAGTCTGGCCTTGAGGCGTCTCCTCTCACCAAGTTTGATCAGTATGAATGGTGCAGAGCCAAAGCAAGTCCTGAGAACAGTCCAGCTTGCTCCCCCCGGAGCTAACACCCAAGTCTCTGGCCTAAATGCCCATGTAAGAAACCAGAGCTCATGGGGCCATTTATGAAGAGCCAGAGAAAAGATGGCCTGGGACTGAAGGGGTGTGAAGGGGCTGGACCGAGCACCGCTGCACACGCGCGTGCACACACCAGCACTGCACAAAGGCTCAGGACAGAAGGTGCACAGGGGCTGCCAGCCTGCACTCTTCCCCGAGCCACGGCCCGGTAGTGGGCTCTGTCCACAAGCGGGGCTTTAACTTTGCGCAGCCCTGTTTTTCTCACTTTTTAAAGAAAGAAAATAAGTCCAGGGAGTAAACGTTACTCTGAAGCTCAGATAAAGCTAGGTGTAGAGCCAGAAAGAGGAAATAAGGTCTTCTCCAATAATCCCAAATCACAGAAATGAATTTCAGACCCAGGCTTCCTTCCCTGCTTCAATAAAACAGATATCCAATTTATCATCTATTATTCATATTTACATTTTTAGAAGGAAGATTGTCCTGTCATTAGAATAATGTCTTCATTGGAGATACAGACTTTCTTGGCATATTTCTAAGCCTCTTCCAGTTTCAGTTCTTTAATTTTTTTCTGAGAATTTCCCATCTATTTCTGGCCCTATTCTTAAATATGTCTGGATGTTGCTCTTTATCATCAGAAGCACATATGCTTCTTCTGCTATTTGCTATTTGGTTTATTTTTTAAAGATTTGCTTTTGTTTATTTCTCCCCCCCCCTTCCCCACCCTGTTGTCTGCTCTGTGTCTATTCTCTGTGTGTTCTTCTGTGTCCGCTTGCATTCTTGTCAGGCAGCACCAGGAATCTGTGTCTCTTTCTGTTGTGTCATCTTGCTGCGTCAGCTCTCTGTGTGTGCAGCACCACCTCTGGGCAGGTTGTGCTTTTTTAGCTCGGGGTGACTCTCCTTACAGGGAACATTCCTTGCACGTGGGGTTCCCCTACGCAGGGGACACCTCTGCATGGCACAGCACTCCTTCTGATCAGCAGCACTCCACGTGGACCAGCTCATCACACAAATCAGGAAGCCCTGGGTATTGAACCCTGGACCCTCCATATGGTAGGGGGTTGCTCTATAAGTTGAGCCACATCCGCTCTGTTATTTGGTTTAAAGAGTCTCAAAACTAATGGTGGTTATCTTGCAGGCATTAATCTGATATCCATTTGTTGGTTTATCATTCTGCCTGATGGTCCTTACTTAGGCATGCCTTCTGGCTGAGTAATCCACCATGAAGTGGAGAGAAGGGCCTGACTGATTTGTACAGGCAGACTTCCCACAGGCATGGGTGTTGGAAAGAGTTGTATTTGGAAACTTTGATTTCTTAAGAAAGAAAAGAGCTGAAGCAAACATGGCAAAATGTTAGCATCTGTTGATCTGGATAGTAGGAAAATAAATATGTATTCTATCATTCTCTGTACTTTCCTATAAATTTGAAATATTTTTTAATGTCCGAAAAAAGGAAAAGCTAGAAATGCTGTTATGACTTAGCATGGGGCACATTTGTGGCAGTCTTACCACTTCTGCTGCAGTCTCTTTTTGGACATGTAGGTCCTTTTGTTTTTTCATAAATTGTACTTCACAAAGCCCAGAAATATCCAACAGAGATTGCTCATCAAAAAGACTGGGCAGCAGTCTCCTGAAAAGAAAGGTAGAATCCTTTTGAAACCCCTTCCTCCTTCTTTAGAAACATGAAACTTTGATTTTCCCAGTGTTCCCAGGGCAGTTATAGCATAACTATAGGAGAACAATCAACATTGAACAAAAGCTGGAAGTACAAGCATTTGAAGTTATATTGTCCTTATAAAGAAAGAAAACCTACTTTTTCAAACTTTCTTATGGTACTACCTCGTTTACTCAAGAGATTCACAGTTACCAAAAAGCAACAATTGTAAGAATCTTTGTAATATATAAGTTTTTATTTGAGGGGCCAGAGAAAGGAAGCAGGGGGAAATTACAAGAAAATCTTTTTAAAAATCCAAGACTTGACAGAAATCATGAAAAACTTTATCAGAACTGTTGAAGGATACTGAATTTTAAAGTCTTGTTAATTTTTTCAATAAAAATAGAAGTGAGCAATAGGCTTCCATTAAGGAAGGCTATTACATTCAGTGAACAGTGTCTCACTTTCCTTTCTCTGTTTAAGAAGCTCATCCTTTCGTAGGGGAGAGAATGACCAGTGGTGATTTAGTGTGACCCGTTCTTGCTATACCAGGCTAAATCACAGGGTACTTTGACAGCAAATTGCAAGAAGGTTAAGAAAGGCTTTTTGGTGGGAATGAGGTCAAAGCTGAGACTTGAAGTAGGGGTTTTCCAGGTGGTTAGAAAAGATTTATAGGCAGGGTGAATCAGAAGAAGAAATCAAACTCAATGGTATCAATTCTACCATCCATACAGAAAAAAAGGAGAATGAAATAGTCTCAAGAGATCATTAGTGATCAAAAGTTATGTATCATTTACATTATGAAGCCAGTGACTGATACCAGAGGAAAGAGGACTTATTTATCCAGGCCAAGGTAAATATATACCCATTTTCTCCCTGACACTGATAGAGAGGAGTAGCCCAGGCAAAATGTGGACAACACCAGGGATATCGGAAAGATGAAGGGTCCAACATTTCAAAGCACACTGAAAATTTATTCTCCATGCCATTCCCTCTGACTCTACTGGCCAGGAACCAGTCTCTAGCTCTAGGTGTAACACGCTATAAACAACATGCAACCTACAAATAAACCATTATCTTGGTCTGCGGAGACCCAGCCCAGACCTGGAGATCGCAGAGACTAGAGAACTAGGCAGGATTCCTGCCCCTGCACCAAAGCCAGAACTGATCTGCAACCTGAAAATGAAGGACTGGCAGCTTTAAAAAGAAAAGTACAAGGGTTGAGGAGAAGCGACTCTGCCCATCACCAGTAAAGGCCACTATATTTTCTGAAAGACCACAGAACAAACAGCCTTGAGCACACGGGCTGGGTGGGCATGGGGCAGGGGGCAGGGGCCGTGCCTGGTGCTGTCCCTGGCCGGTGGCCCCACAGGGTTAAAGGGGCGGTGGTCCAGCTCCCCCAGGACCTGGGGCACCTGACACAGGGACTCCCAAGTGCACCAGATAAAGAAGCAACAAAACCACGGCACCCCTTAATGAGACGTTTTTGTGCTTGGATGACTAGTGATGAAGGGCTGTTTCAGGAGACTAGTGACGGAAAACCTTCCAGGCTTTTGTGTAGCGAGAATGGCAGGCATTCTCCATCCTTTTTTGGGGGGTGCTAAAAAAAGGCGTTTCAGAGTCTTCACGAGAGAGATGTGGATTTTAAAGGCGACCTTAGGTCATACAGAACTAATCAAGCGAAAACAATAAGAAAATGAGCCTGACAGCAAGTATCTGAGGACTTTATCAAAAAGAATTAGGAATGGACAAATTCACTGGGAGCTCCAAAGGATCAAATCTGCAAGGTGGCATTGTGTGGCCAGGATTAAATTATTTATTCATTGTTAATTTATTTATTTATGTATGTGCAAATGACCTTGCTGCTGCAGGTGCTAAGAGGCCTCTGAAAAGGCCAGGGGTTTTTAGAACCAGGGCTAGGATACTGGTCCATTTAACTCATTCTTTCCTTAAGGCGATCAGCGCTGACTTTTGTCTAAGGAGAGAGAGGAGAACAGACCATATGTGTGCAGGGAATGACGCAGGACTTGAGCAGCCCTAAGGACCCAAATATTTCAGCTTCACTCAAGATTCTGGTGCAGTTTAATGTCCAACAAATTAGCAAATGAATGCTTATGTCAATATGTGAAAAATCCTGGGTTGGTTTAAACAGATAAAGAGCCTCTGGGGAAACTCCAGAAAATGCTGGTTCTTTTTCTTTCCCTTTTTACTTAATTAAATTTAATGTTTAAGAAAGGGCACTGCGCTTCTGGAGCGCTATGGAAATCTTCCCCCCCTGCCCCTGCAAAAGGTCTAACGGGCTCTTGATCTTGTACCTACTTCAAAGATTCTCAGTGTGACTGCCTGGGAAAAATAAGATTTTATCAGCCATTCTCCAAAACGTGCTCGTTATACCATAGCGTCCTGCCCAAATTAAAAAGCAGAGAGTCCGTCGTTACCTCTTATACGCGGGGCCTAAGGCGTAAACGCACATGAACTCTGTATGGACAACAAGACAGCACGGGGGAAACCTGAGGGGGAAATCAGCCATGATCTTATTTTCTCCAGGTTCAGGCAAAGAACGATGAACAAAAATGGTCGTCCTGTGTTCCTGCTGACCCAGCACAGTGGGGACACTGTGTAGGACACGACCTTCGCGGGCAGAGAACACAAAAACTCAGCGTGGCTGATTCAGACAAGAAGCTGCACACACTGAAGCCGGTGCCATCACACCAGGTCGTCCCCCTCGAGGAGAAAAGCCCGCTTATTGCAAACGTGCTGTAAGACAGCCCAAGGCCCTGGAGGAGGAGGTTTCTGCTAAATGAGTGAGCATGCTAAACAATTTGACTTCGGAAACACAGCATTTAGAGTGAATAGCTGCCTCTCAAGGTGAACTGAAAACTTCTCCTGAACTACAAAGAGATAAGCTTTCCCCAAAGTGGGGGAAAGAAAAGAAAAAGAGAAAGAAAAAACAAAGGAAATATTTTCAAATATAATAGCAAAATTGACTTTCACAGATTCAGTTGTTCTTGGTCCCTAAAATATAATAGATTAGTACTCACACGCTAAATAAACTAAAATATAATAGATTAGTACTCACATGCTAAATAAACTAAGAAGTTCTAAAGGATAACTTTCCCATATTGCTGAACACCATTAATTTATTCTGCACTGCTATGAAAAATTTGTAGATATTTTTATATTACAAACTGCCTGAAGTATAAAAACTTCAATGTAATTTCCTCAAAAAATTTTTGGACTTTTCTAAGAGAAAGGGATAAACAGTCTACAATCAATAACAATTATAAACCAAAGCCTCACAAAATTATGAACTCCTTAGATGGGTTTTCAACATCTGAATCCTGTAATCGATTTTCATATATCAAAGTTCTATTTCATTTGTGGCACACTGCAATGTAATATACTCTGCCTATGAATAGAAATTTTAAAAACATTTTATTTCATTTGTTCCTAGTTAGATCTTCATTGGTAATATGGATAGTATTTTAAGTAATAATAGATGAGTCTTCTTTCCCATTATTCTAAATTAATTAAGGTTTTATTTAACCTTATTTATTTAAAACATGGAGGGAAAAGAAGTGAAAGTAAGATTATTTCAAAGTAGTTTATGGAAACAAACTGTTTAGGAACAGAGCAGTTTATTATTCTGCTACAAGAAGACGGAAATTGCCATTAAAAAATCTTAACATCCATGCATTAATTTTGTTCTAAGTAATTTGCAAATGATGAGCTTCTTACAAAAGTTAGAGTTGAAGTATTTCAATTTTGAAATGTTTTATGTGGCAGGGGTGGTGGAGAAGAGGAAGCATCTTCTTAATTTTCTTATACTCTTTAAGTCCATGCAGCATGATTTATTGGAAACTACCAGGTCAGAATTAGCAGGTATCATAAAAATCTACTTACTTTAAAAATCAGCACTGTAAGACTGTTCAGAGAACTGATTATGCTCAGAAAGGAGTTAGCTGAAAAATTCACAAAAAAATTTCAGCGTCAATTTTCCAATTAATTTTCACCAGTAATATACATTTCACCAATGTTTGCATGCTTGAAATGTCAAAATAAACATGAAAAAATAAACATAGCTCAACTCCTGAATTGTATCATTAAAACATTGCAGTTTTTCACTGACCATTGGGCGATCTTTTTGTTGATAACTGCTTGTGCAAACACGAACAAATGCCCTGATTTGGTGAGTGCATCATAGAATACTGCTCCTAAGCATTAGATGTGGAGCTGTCAAACCTGGCCTTCCAAAGCCCTGCTATCATACAGAGACAAAGACAAAAATGTGTTGCTCTTTTGCTGTGCTCACCCACTTAAGACATTCATAGTTACTCTCTCTCTCTTTTTTTTTTTAATAATTACAGCATATATTAATGCCTTATTAAGATGCTAGGAATCATGCTAAGCAATGTCCATATGTTCTTTCACTTCAAACTCAAAATAACCTCTGAGGCAAATATTATTTCCTCTGTCAAAAGAGGAAACTGACCATTACAGGGGGAAGCCGCTGTGCTAGTCAGAGGACAGTAGGCGGCAGAGCTGGAGTTTGAACTCACGCCATCGGATGCCAGAGCCTGGGACTGAAACGCTTCATTTTGGCCTCCTTTAAGCACCTTTCACTTCTGTTTTTAATGACAGCAACGACGAGACTCTGCAGCCGGGAACCCGTGCCTCGCGGCACTCACTCACCGTCGGGCGGCCTGAGGGCCCTCCGGGACTGCCCTTCCCTGCGGGGCTCAGCCGGCCCGTCCACGCTCAGCACCCCTGGCTGCTCTCTGCCGTCGGGGACTCCGCCCGCCAGTCCTGCTCGGCCCTCACCACCGTCACGCGTTTGTAATCACCCTGCGCTTTTCACGGCGTTTTTCGGCTTTACTAGCTCTCCTGTCACCCGGTACTTATCAGTGTCTGATAACAACAAACATTTCCACATAGCATGTCTATGGTTTAGACACTGTTTACAAGCTTTACATACATTAACCAGTTATATCTTGATAATGAGCCAGATATAGCCTAATAATGGGCAATCATTAATTTCCATTTTATAGATAGGGAACAGAGACACAGAGAGGTCAAGTAATTAATGAAGGTCACACAGCTAGGAAATGGTAGAGTCCATGATCTTAACTAATATATTTATGGTGTGATAGCATGCTGAATCATTTGCTTACATAGTGTCTGCTCCTAATTTTAGAGTGTAAGAGAAGAGGAATTTCTGCTTTGCTAGCCGTTGAATCTACAGCATTTAGAACAGTGTTCAGCATATAGTAAATGCTCAATAAATATATGGTGAAGGACTGAGTGCTTCTTTCTCACTCTTTGTCTTTTCAAATTATTTCCCTGACTCTTATAGATATACTGGAAGACCCAAGCACCTCTTTCCTTCAGTGTTACCTTCAGGTCTTTTGCTCTTTTCAAGTTTGGGAGGAAAAATAGGCTGCTTGCTTTGAGAATCTAGTACAGCACAACCTCAGAGCTTACAGATCTCTGTGGTGGAAGAAACCTTAGAGACACAAATCTCTGCCCCGTTCAATGGTCTGCTTTTCCCTCCAAACTGCAATCACTTCAGCTCTCGGGCCTTCTGGCGTCCGGCTGGGCTTGCAGCTGCACCCAGCAACAGGAAAGCAAGGCTGGGCAGCAGCTCTGCTCCGCGTCTTCCTCAGCTTGCCACCATGGTTCTGTGGTGGCGGGTCCCTCTACTACCAGTTGCGGTTGGGTGGTCCCCTTCCAGCTTTTGGGTGAGCCCCTCTTCTACAGAGCCTCTGGGCTGTGGGAACAGCATTGCCTGCCCCTCCTCCCTCAGGCCTGAGAATAAGGCCACTGACGGCGGCTAGTTCTTGGTACTGCCCATTCCTCGTGCGTCTCCTCAGCCGTGCCCCCACCAGTGTGAACGCCCCTTCCTCAGACACTCTTCAAGCCCCAGCTGAACATTCTTCCTTCTTCCTGTTGGAGTTCCTTCTCCACCTTCCCCTTCAATGCATCAATCCCCACTGCAACGTCCCCCTGCCTCGATTTGCCCACTTCCAGCATTCCAGAGAGTCCACTCCACTTACAGATAATTTATTAAAATATGATTCATTTTTCAGATGCAAGAAAGACCTGCTTCCCATGAGATCCTATTTCTGTCTTCTGGGGTGCACAGAATAAACCTCCCCTTTCCTCTGCCTGACAGCCTTATAAATATTAAAACAGCTGTCATTGTTTCCCCCAAGTCTTCTCTTCCCCAGGCTACATTCAGTTTATTTTTTACTCCATATCTTACCATGCCCCGATCTAAGGGGTTGAGAATAAATTTAGAGTAATTGATAGGTGTGAGTATAGCAATACATTTGGAAAAAACCTTGGCCAAAAGGGAGAAATATTAAATATGAAAGAGATTTAATGGCTAAGAAATTTCAAAATGAGCCTGGAGGTCATTTGGCTGTTGACACTGGTGCACGTTTCAGGCGGATCTCACCGACTGCCACAGGAAACAGTGCCTCAAACAGGGGTGCTCCTGAGGGCTCTCGGGACACCTGGACACTATGGGCGGGGCACACAACCCCATGGAACCAGCGTCCCATCAGTGGGCCTCGCCTTGGAACATACGATAACCTGTTTTCCCAGTGTAATGGACTTAGATTCATTTACAATTTCCCTATACATGACACATCTATTCCTTTTATTTGACCCTATAATTAGCACTATACCCATTACTCATGGGTTGACTGAGCCCTAAATCTCAGCAGAGTTGCAGAAAACATCTACTCTCAGTTGATTGGTCTTGCCCAGGTCAACCAACAAAATGATGATGATGGACAATGCCCAACCCAAAAAAGAGAGCATCCACAACCGCAAAGAAGACAGTTCCTTCCATCTGCCCCGTAAGATCTAAGCCCCCTCTCAATCTGAAGCAGAGTGGGAGTCACATTCCCAAAGTCATCAAGGTTGAGGAACGAACAAACGTAAGGGGGTGTGTAACCATAGACCAAAGTAGACTTATTATTGTGGTAATGGAAGAACTTGTAACTCTGATAGAAAGATAGTGGTTACCAGAGATTCTGAGGGGAGGGGGAAAAAAAATTGAGAGCTGTGAGTGGCAGGATAAAGGAACCAGGAAGGAGGCAGAATCTGCCTATTTGTGACCTTATCCATAGGTCTGACTTGTCAACAGCCCAGTATATATTTAGTATTATTATTACCACTTGAACGTCACTCTTTTTTTTTTTTTCAGGTGTTGAGGGCGGGGGATTGAACCCAGGACCTTGTATGTGGGAAGCTGGCGCTCAACCACTGAGCCACATTGGCTACCCTGAGTTAGTTAGTTAGTTTGTGTTGTTTGGTTTTTGGTTCTTTGTGGAGGCACCAGGAACCAAACTTGAGACCCCCCATGTGGGAAGCAGGCGCTCAACCACTTGAGCCACATCCGTCCCCCCATTATTATTTTTTTATTAGCAAATTTTTTAACTGTCTTTTTAAAAAAAGATAAATAGATCACATAAAACATTACATTAAAAAACATTAAGAGGAGGAGGTTGTTGTTATGGGGGGAGGAGTGGGGTGAAGGGTGTGGGGTGTATATGGGGACCTCATATTTTTTGAATGTACCATTAAGAAATCAAATTAAGACAAAAAGAATTTTTAAAAAAACATAGGAGGTTCCCATATACCCCTCTCCCTATTCTACCCCTGCTCCTCCCACATCAACATCCCCTTTCATCAATAAGGCATATTCATTGCATTTGGTGAATGCACGCTGGAGCACTGCCACACCATGTGGACCATAGTATACATTGTAGTTCACACTCTCCCCCAGTCCATCCAGTGGGCTATGGCAGGATATACAGTGTCCTGCATCTGTCCCTGCAATATCATTCAGGACAACTCCAAGTCCCGAAAATGCCCCAAATCACACCTCTCCTCCCTCTCCCTGCCCTCAACAACTCCCATGGCCATATCAATGATAAAATTTCTTCCATTGCTAGAGTCACAATAGTTCTATAGTAGAATACCAGCAAGTCCACTCCAATCCATATTTTATTCCTCCATCCTGTGGACCCTGGGATGGCTATGTCCACTCCACCTCTTAATCGAGAGGGGGCTTAGATCCCACATGGCTGATGGATGTGATTCTCCTGCTTTGTTATGGACTCTCTCAGTTCCCTAGTGTGGTGGTTGACCATCCTCACGTCCCCGTCAGCTGACCTGGGTAAGTCCAACTTACCGGAGAGTAGGTGTTGCAACTCTGCTGAGGCTCAGGGCCCAGCTGGCACATGGCCAGTCCAGTGATTCAAGTCTCTTGAGCATGCACAAACCCCAGTGCCAGTCACACATTCAGAAATAAAGCATATCTATCATACCAAATACTTCCTCAGATTTTTTTTTAAGATTTATTTTATTTATCCCTCCCCCACCCTTTCTGCTTGTGCTTGCTGTCTATTTTTTATGTCCATTTGCTGCATATTCTTCTGTGTCTCCTTGACGTCTCTTCATCTTCTCTTGAGGAGGCACCAGGAAGAAATCCTGGGACTTTCCAATGTGGGAAAGAGGCACTCAATCACTTGAGCCACCTTAGCTCCCTGGTTTGTTGTATCTCTCATTGTCTTTTCCTCTTTTTTGTTGCATCATCTTGTTGTATCAGCTCTCCATGTGGGCCAATTCTGCTGTGTGGGCCAGCTTGCCTTCACTGGGAGGCCTCGGGAAATGAACCCTGGACCTCCTATATGGGAGACGGGAGTCCAGTCACTTGAGCCACATCTGCTTCTCCTTCGGGCCTCTTAATAACCCCCACCTGCCACTCCTAAGCTCTTCTTTCCCCTTACATACTCCCCCCCACCTATTTTGCCCATTCCTTTTAATCTGAGAAACTAATCTCTCAGATTGGAAGATGAGAAGAAAATTGATTAGCAGATATATTTAATAGTTTTTCACATATCAATTCCCCCCACCCCAACAAGCCAGTCACAAGTACCAGTAACAGGATTCCTTTGCACTTAACAGCCATTACTTTTAACTCCCCTTGTTTCCTATTAGATACAGGAAATCAGGCTTACATCATAGTTACTTGTGAAGTAAGAATTATTGTTCCAGTTTTACAGACAAAGAAATTGAGACTTGAAGAGGTTGGACAACTTGCTTAAAATCCCACAACTCAAACCAAACACACGAGCCATAAAAAAAAATAAAAATAAAAAATGATAACTTACATCACATCAAATTTTTTTTTAAAAGTTTACACTTTAAAAGACGTGATTAAGAAAATAAAAACGCAAGTTACAGACTTGGAAAAAAATATGTGTAAGTCATGTATCTAATAAATGACTTGCCTCCAGAATATATATAGAGTTTTTACAACTCATTAGAAAGCAGATAATCAAATTCTTAAAATGGGCAAAAGATTTGAATAGAAATTTCTCCAAAGAAAATATACTAATATATATTAAGCACATAAAATGGTGCTCAAATCATTAGTCATTAGAGAAATGCAAATTAAAACCATAATGAGATACCGCTAGAACTAGACATTCACTAGATTGGCTATAATGAAAAAAAAAATAGACAATAACAAGTGTTGATGAGGATGTGTAGAAATTGGAACACTTAGTCATTGCTGGTGGGAATGTAAAATGGTACAAGTCATTTTGGAAATCTATTTAGCAGTTTCTTTAAAAATTAAAGTAAACTTAGACTACAATGCCACAATTCCACTACTAGGAATCAATCAAAGAGAAATGAAAATATATGTGCATACAAAGACATGTACACAAATGTTCATAATAGCATTATTCATAATAGTTAAAAACTGGAAACATTTAAAATGTCCATCAACCAAAAAATAAAATGTGATTTAGCCATATAATGAAATACTATTCAGCAATTAAAAACGTTGTATTAAATAAAAGAAGCTGAACACAAAATGCTACATATTGTGTGACTCCATTTAAAGGAAATGTCCAAAAAAGGCAAATTTATAGAGACAGAAATGTTCTAAAACTGGACTGTGGTGATGGCTCCACAACTTTATAAATTTACCAAGATCACTTTGTACACTTATAATGGGTGAATTTTATGGTAGGCAAATTATACCCTAGTAAAGCTGTTTTTAAGAAAAAAATACACAACTGACAAATAGTATTAGAAAGAAAAATTATCCTGAAAGATTTATGCTTAATAAGCCTGTGCAAAATGGTAGGAACTAGAATACAAGTTGGTGCTGGGGTTCCTCAACTTCCCCACCAATGAACAAGAAGCTTGTTTTAGGGACATTCAAACTTTAATTCATTCCTTAATGGAAAACCATTCATTATTTGCATTGCTCTTTACTGTGTTTTGGATTTCTCACAATTTTACTTCAGTCTGTTTTAAAATTATTTTCTCTAAGCTTCTGTTAAATATATGGGATGGAAATTTTTTTCTGATTTTATTTAAAATGTTTCCTTTAATTCCCATAACCGCAAGTATTTCAGCAGAAAGCAACCAGTTACTATTGATGCTCTCATGTGACGTAAGAACCATCTCTGAACTTTTGGGGGTGCCTAGTGACTGCCTATCGCACTAACTGCATCAATCATGTGTCCACAGATATTATTTCCATAAAACAGGGATCATTATTCTGAGGAGCTAAGGTTTCATGGATACAGACAGGAGACTCCACCTAAATTATATGTGGCATAGGCTTAGTTATCTACTGTGACATCCACCCTCCACTCTTCCTCCCTCTCTTCTTTCATTTCTTGACGTAGTAATAATTAACTGGGCATTTTGCTACTCAGAATAAAAGACTGCATTTCCCAGTCATCCTTGTAGCTAGGTTTATCAATATGACTAAATTCTGGCCACTTCTTATAAATAGAAATACCATGTAGGATTTCTGAGAATTGTGCTTCAAAGGAGCAGACTTGGCTGAAAGGAACTCCCTTTTGTGCCCTTTTGCCCTTATTCTGACCTGCCACTAAAAACATGAGGGCTGGAGCTCCTGCAGCCATCTAGAACTAGGAGGTGACCTTCAAGGCTAGAAACCAAGCTTTAGCGTGGTAGACCAGCCTGCGTCTCAGATAATAGCTGGGAACTGCCATATCAGCCCTGGGCTGCCTGCTTCCATTCTTCTTTGATTGAACAGGAAAACACACTTCTCTCTTGTGGACTACATAGAAGCCAGGTTTCTTTTACTCACATAGAACCTAACCCTAAATGACACACTCTGAGAACCCAATGGGATCATTTCTCCAAGGAATGGGAGGAGAGTATGGAAGAAAATCTGCTTCTGTTACCAAAATGTTTCTGAAGCCTCAGCAGAGGAGATACAGTGATATTTAAGTAGCTACAGTAAAAAAAATAGCTACTAATACTATGTTGTAAGTAATCTCAACCATATGATTCACAGAATGCTACGAATGATTGCTGCCTCGTGAGGTAGCAAATGGGAAACACACATAACAAATACTTGTTTCCTAATTATGGTTTATCTTTTTCAACACAAAGACTTGCAAATTATTATAAGGTGGAAGCTAAGTCCATCAAGTAGTCCATGAAATGCTGCTCTAATTGGAACATTCACTCTAAACACAAAACTCTCAAATTCTTTCCAAATCAGCCTCTTAAAAATATATGACTTATTGACCAGTACATAAGGTAACTATATTATCTAATGTCTTCTGTGTCTTCTTTCTCTAGAATATGTACATTCAAAATTAGACTATGTATGGTATATCTACATTTGCTAAGAACTCTCAAGTGTTATTAAGTGAACATAATATAGTGGCTACCTTAGTGCTATGTGCAGATAAATATATAATCAATATTTTTATGAGACAAGTGATGATTTTATACCTCTGATAGTGGTGAAGTGGTGGTAATATGGGACAAATAGTATGCATGCTAATGTTCCCAATAGGATTTGTTCCAAAATACAGGTTTTATTGACTGTTGGAATAAAGTGTGGGTTGGTATTCTCAGCTCTGGTGCAGGGGTATCATCATCGTAGGCTTAGAGATATTTAATGACAAAGAAAAGTACATGGATTCACATAAAATTCATTCCTGAAATTAATATTCTTTCCCAAAACCTCAGGAAGTCACTTTTCTGAGTCTCAGATTCCTTATACCAAAGAAATGGACACTACCTCTAAGATTCCTTTTAGTGGAGAGCTTGCTAAAAATATGAGTTATTTCCTGAAAGTAACAAAAAAATAGAAATATAAAATAAAATCATGTATGCACATTGAATTAATATTATACATTTTTTTGGATTTACTGAAAGGGAACATTTCCCCATATACTTAGGGATTTATTAAGTGTAAATGATTTGAATACTGAGACAAATGAAATTTCCTTTAAGATTTCAAGTTACTAGTTATTTCAGACCTTTAGAGAACACACAGCATTATGTTAAAACTAAAAATACCCAGTGCTTTTGAAATTAAAAGGGACTTGGCATGTCACTAGCTGTCCATTCCTAATACTTTTTTTTGAAACATTTTTTAATTTTTAATTTTTTTTATTTTTAAAATCTTTATTATGTAAAGACTCTTATTAATCTACTGAGTAACAACATCTTTTTTCTCCCCCTTCCCCGCCCCTTGCTCTCCCCTGCCCTTCCTCCCCCCTCCCTGTTTTTGCTGTCTGTGTCTGTTCACTGTGTGATCTTCTGTATCTATTTCTCTTTTTGTCTTTTCTTCTCGTGTTTCTCCTCTAGGATTCACCAGAATTCAATCCTTGGGACCTCTTATGTGGGGAGAGAGGTTCCCTGTCAATTGTGCCACCTCAGTTCCTGGTCTCTGCTGCGCTTCACCTTGCCTCTTTCCTTCGTCTCTCTTCTGTTGCATCATCGTCTTGCTGCTTGACTCACTTGTGCGGGTACTAGCTCACCAAGCAGGCACTTGGCTTGCTGCGTGGACACTTGGCTCGCTGCGTGGGCACTGGCTCGCTGCGCGGGCACTTGGCTCGCTGCGCGGGCACTGGCTCGCTGCGCGGGCACTTGGCTCGCTGCGCGGGCACTGGCTCGCTGCGCGGGCACTTGGCTCGCTGCGCGGGCACTGGCTCACCATGCAGGTATGCCTTCTCTTTTTCTTTTTTCATCAGGAGGCCCCAGGGATCAAACCTGGGTCCTCCTATATGCTAGGCAGAGGCCCCCATCACTTGAACCACATCTGCTTCCTGCTAATACTTTTAATAGAACTACTTGATACAGATACCCTTGGATGGCTGACCTGGCTCAGAAAAACATACTCCAAGCTTATCTTCATAAATTGCTAAATTCAACCCTGTGGAGAATAATGGCTCACAAAGTCCTTATTCTTTTGGCATGTTTAAATTTCTTCCCTATAGTTTAAAACTCAGTATTTGATGATGCTTGTCAGTAAGCCTAACCTTCCCAAGCTGAAAAAAACTTATAAATTTTTCAAAATTAGAACGTGTGACTGGGAAGCTCCTGGGCTGATAAGCAAAAGGAGAGCTGGTGATTTTGACAGCCTGAGAATTGGCTGTCCTCTCACTAGAGACATTTTAAGTTATTGGAATCCTATGTTAGCGTGTGTTCCAGTATATTTTTATTGCTAAAATCATGCAAACTCTGAATAGGCAGAAAAATAGGAGCAGAAAATAAATCAGTGGTTGCCTGGGACTGGGGAAAGGATTGATTCCAAGGGTGAGGGAAAGTGATGGTGGTATGCATTTGCCAGAATCCAATGAGCTGTATGCTTAAAAGGGGTGTATTTTACATTGTATGTATAATGTAAATGATACCTCAAGAAACCTGACTTAAAAAATAAAAACAAAGCCATACATCAAAAGACACAAAACAGATAACCATATTTAATTCAATTCTCTGGGCAAACACACATAAATCTCGGCTAGTGTCAGTATCTTGACATAGGTGTTAAGCCAGAAAAATATTGGATAACTCATCTTTTTGCAACATTTGGAAAAACTGCTGTAATGAAGTCTCGCTAAAAGAGAGAAAGCGCAATATTTTATCATCAACTCTACGGGGTTGTTTTAGTTTCCTTGGCTGCTCAAGCAAATACTGTGCAATGTGTCAACTTAAACAATGGGAATTTAATGGCTCGAGGTTTTGAGGCCAGGAGAAGTCCAAACCAAGGACTCATCAAGGCAATGCTTCCTTCCTGAAGACTGGTATCCTGGGGCTGGCGTCCGGTGGACTTTGGTCCCTGGGCTCCTCTGTCACATGGCAATGCATATGGCAGCCTCTCCTGGCTTCTGCCTTCTCTTCCATTGACCTTCACCTTCTTGCTTTCCATGCCTTTCTCTCTCTCTCTGTGTCTGAATCTCATTCTGCTTAAAAAAGTCTCCAGTAATAGGATAAAGGTCCATCCTGACTGAGCTGAGGCACACCTTAACTTAAGGACCTCATCAAAAGGTCCTACTTACAATGGATTCACATCTGCAGGAATGGATTAAGTTTCAAACATGTTTTTTCTGGGGTACATAGCTCCAAACCTCCACAAAGATACACCCAATTGTGGGTAACTAGCACTTCTTACCCTGCAATTCTGTCACACCTAAGTGTCAGGGGATGCTTAGTGATATGCCTATGTCTTTCTTCAGGCACTTTGATGAGTGCCTCTATAGCATTTTCTTAACTTTATTATGATTAATTATAATCATATGTGTATACTTACATATTAAAACTTTTTCATTTGTGCACATCTGAACTCACTGACTGTCAAATATATTAATGAGGTGGTAGAACATATTCTAAATGAATCATTACTGGAGTATAGCATTTCATTACTTTAATGAAAAGAAAAACTTTATTGCTAAAATCAAAACACAGGACCAATACTCTAAAAAATTTTTTCTTGTATTACTTAATTGAACAAATATGATTAAATCTGACAATTGAAGGAGAAAGTGGGACTAGTAGTCTATACAGTCAATAAAGCTACAGGGAAGAAGACTTGGCCCAGTGGTTAGGGCATCTGTCTACCACATGGAAGGTCCGTGGTTCAAACCCCAGGCCTCCTTGACCCAAGTGGAGCTGGCCCATGCGCAGTGCTGATGGTGCAAGGAGTGCCCTGCCACACAGGGGTGTCCCCGCAAAGGGGAGCCCCATGCGCAAGAAGCGCGCCCCGTGAAGAGAACCGCCCAGCGCGAAAGAGAGTGTAGCCTGCCTAAGAATGGTGCCGCACACATGGAGAGCTGACACAACAAGATGACGCAACAAGAAACACAGATTCCCGTGCTGCTGACAACAACAGAAGCAGACAAAGAAGACGCAGCAAATAGACACAGAGAACAGATAACCAGGGGTGGGGGGGGGGGGGGGGAAGGGGAAATAAATAAATAAATAAAATCTTTAAAAAAAAATAAAGCTACTTTCTAAAAAGCCATTCTGAGAGTACTATTTAAACACAAAAGATTAAATATACAGTTTTAAAATTATCTCCACTGTCTCCTAAAACCTTTCTAAGATAACAGTAAAGGCATAAATATGGACAAAGAAAACAGGTGTGAACACAACATCATAGAAGAGATATCAACAAAATCTTGACCCTGGAAAGCAAAGGGATCCAGTGGTAACAGCAGTAGAGCTAAAACCTCAGTACCCAAAGTGGGGAATGCAGACGAGAATGCACTGAATCCATAGCATAAATCCTGGAAAGACTCGGAACTTGGATGCTCTTGGAAGGTAGGGAGAAAGAGAAGGACTGAAAAAAGGAGGACTGACAGAAAACTCGACCGAAAAGCAGTTAGACCCCATGCAGCCAGTGACAACTCCTCCCTGACTCCAGCAAGAGAAGAGAAAATTCATCTTTATAGAAACGGAACCAGCAAAGCTCTGTGTTCAGTGATACCAGGGACACATGGTCCAGGGCCAGGTGGTGTGTTAAAAAAATAGTCTGGTTTTAAGTGGAAGTCCGTTCACTCAATGGTTCAACCCTGGACCATTTTACCCTATTTGGCCCCCAGAATACTGGCAGCCAGGTTTATACCCCACAGCATGAGAAGAGTGTTCTCTCTTAAGAAACGGACATAAGACAAAAGACACAGAAATTGACATTTGGGGTCATTCAATCAAATGACTGGACCCTCAACATCACCCCATCTTTCTACCAACACACAGGGAGCTTTCATTGACTTGAATGATTTACTTTTTTTTCCTTCAAGTTTTTTTTAATATATTTATCCCTGCCCCCTTTCCCCCACTCAACTGTTTATGCTCACTGTCTGCTCTCTGTTACATTTGTTGATTTTTTGTGTGCTTTCTGTGTCTGCTCATTTTCTCCTTAGGAGGCACCAGAAAACAGACCTGGGATGGCCCGTGGGAGAGAGGCGCTCAATTGCTTGAGCCACCTCCACTCCCTGCTTTGTTGTGTCTCTCATTGTCTTTCCTCTTTGTGTCACTTTGTTGTGTCATCTTGTTATGTCAGCTCACCATGCCTGCCCATTCTGCCTAACTCTCTGTCTTCCTCATCTTCTCCAGGAGGCACCAGGAACTGAACCTGGGACCTCCCATGTGGTAGGCAGGCGCTCAATCGCTTGAACCACATCCACTTCCTACCTTATCTTTTTTCCCTTTTATTAGAGAAATTATGGGTTAATGGAACAATCATGCATAAAATACAGTATTCTCATGTACTACCTCATTATTATTATTATTTTGGTGTTTATATTTCTAATATATATTTAAAATGTTTACATGTATTTGTATACACACATGTATGTACGAATTTGTTTTAATAGTATATTATAAGCCATTTTTTAACAAATTAATTTTATTGATACCTATTAATAAAGCATACAATTCATCCAAAGTATACAATCAATGACTATCTATATTATTCAGCCAAAGGGGTGCTGATGCAAAGTACCAGAAATCCGTTGGCTTTTATAAAGGGTATTTATTTAGAGTAAAAGCTTACAATTACAAGGCCCTAAAGAGTCCAACTCAAGGTTGGTTTCTCACCAAAGTCAGCTGCCACACGTTGAAGCAAGATGGCTGCTGATCTCTGTGAGAGTTCAGCCTTCCTTTCTTAGCTCCAGGCTGGTGTAGGTCTTGTCTCTCTTCTCAGGGCTGCAGGGTCAATGTTCTCTTCTCTTCCCTGCCAAGACCAAGTTCTCTCCTCTGGAATCTATGGCAGTCTCTCTTCTCAAGAATCTTCTTCTCTATGTCTTCTTGAGCAAGCGCCCATTCATATCAGTACACCAAGGGCACAGGGACTTAACCCTGCATCACGCTCTGCTGATGTGGTTGAATCAAAGTTCTAACTTTAACAGGTAAGCTAATCAGGACATCTCAGCTGAATCTAATATAATCAAAGGGCATCACTCCCAGACGAATAGACCAGTGGAAAAACATAATCCTTATCTTTATTGGAGTTCATAAATAATCTCAAACTGCCACACCACCCTATTATTAACACGTTGTGTTAAATACCTTACTTTTAAATATAAATGAACATAGACTACAAAATATTTAGGAAGATCTCTAAAATGAAAGCCAGAGATAAAATCAGCTGAAAAAGTGCATGCATGTGTGTGAGAGAGAGAGAGAAAGAGAGATTGCCTGAGTGTTTTAGTTTCCTTGGCTGCTCAAGCAAATGCCATGCAATGGGTCAACTTAAACAGTGGAACTTTAATGATTCATATCTTTGAGGCCAGGAGAAGTCCAAATCTAGTCCTCATCAAGGCAAAGGCATCTTTCTGAAGCCTGGTGCTCCGGCCTGGCTGCTGTGATCCTTGGTCCTGGGTTCCTCTGTCACATGGTGGCCTCTCCTGGTTTCTCCCTTCTCTTCCATTGACCTTCAGCTTCTTGCTTTCCAAGGCTTTCTCTCTCTCTCTCTTTCTGAATTTCATTCTGCATATAATGGACTCCAGTAATAGGAGTCAGATCCATTCTGATTGAGCTGAGTGCACCTTAACTGAAGTAGCCTCATCAAAAGGTCCTGCTCACAAGGGGTTCACACCCATAGGAATGGGTTAAGTTTAAGAACAAGTTTTTTCTGGGAGTACAAACAGCTCCAAACCACCACACAGAGATATTGCAGGAAACAGAAGTAACTTTAAAACAACCTCTTAATTAATGTCCTCTTAGGATAAGACAAGATGTATTTACTTCCTGATCAAGTCACTCCTCTTCTTAAAATTCTGTAATGACACTTAACTGCTTTCAAGACAAAATCCAGATTACTTAGCAAGTCATGAATGCTCTCTGTGAGCTGATTTCTGCTTACCACTTCAGCAGCATTGCTTATTTGTACCCTACTTTACATCCATATGGAACTACGGCTTATAATTCTTTGAACACATAACGTCCCCTCTTATGTCTCTATCTTTATTTAATTAATTTCTTTCTATTTATTTTTATTTAAAGTGTTTATTTTTTATTCAACCAACAATAAGAAATATATTTTACAACTGTAATTCAGTACTACATAGTCTCTCCTTCTATCTTTTTCTTTCTCCCTCTCCTTCACACACACACACACACACACACAATGAGGAAAAGGTTTCAGGCAACAATACTTATACATATTATGGGATATGTACTCTGACATTTTTTCTATTCTATTCTATTCTATTGTTATTTTTTAAATGCTGGTTATGTCACATTAAATTGATTGAATGGTGGGTTGCAACCCACCATTTGAGAAACACTGCTTTAGGCCTTTGCATATACTATCCCTCTGCTTGGAGTACTCTTCACCTTTTCTTTTCCTGGCTAAATATTACTTTTCCTTCAAGATGCAGTTTAGAGTGCCTGCTCCCTAGATAAGGAACTCTTCTCTGTTTCTGCAGCGCCTCCTCTTCAGCCGACACTCTGTGTATATAATTGCCTCTTCATCAGTTCGCTCCCTATGTAACTGCGAGCTTCTTGAAGGGAGTGGTGGAGTTGCTCATCTACACACCCCCACTGCCGGGGAGACCATGCCCAGCACAGAGAAGGCCCTCAGTGAATATCGGCTTGACAAGTGGACTCACTCATTCTCTTCTCAGTTGGGTAAATTGAGATATCCAAGATCACAGAGCTCCCAATCCAGTACCTTTCTCCTGTTTGAATGAAGCAAGCTATATCCGGAGGCAACTCTTATACTTTTCTGTAACTGAGTCAACGAGAAGCTTCTAGCATTAGGCAAGAGCACTCCTCTTCCCATATAGTTTAGAGAGGCAGTTTTCAAACATTTTGGACTTAGGACACATTTTTACTCTTAAAATTACTAAGGACCCCGAAGATCCTTGATTTATGTGGGTTATAGCTATAACTATTTACTGAAGAGCAGTCCAGAATGCACGAGTTCATTACATTTATCAATATTCATCAGTGTTAAAATGAGAACTTCTGAAAACAGAAGGATACATAAACACACTGTTTTAGTTTCCTAGTTGCTAAAACAAATACTATACAATGGGTTGGCTTAAACAATGGCAATTTACTGGCTTGCATTTTGAAGCCAGAAGTCCAAAGGCAAGGCCTTGGCAAGGCAATGCTTTCTCCCTGAATACTGTGGCAGTTTAGGGCTGGCTTCCAGCAATCTGCGGTCCCTGGGTTTTCTTTCACATGGCAATGTTCACAGAGGCATCTTCTCCTTTCTTTTCTGGGATCCATGTGTCCAGTTTCTGGCTGCTCCCGTGACTTCTCTCTCTGTGCCCAATTTCCTTTGCTTATAAGGCCTTCAACAGATTGGGTTCAGTGCCCCCCTCAGTTGGTGTGGGCAAACCTTAACTAACAATGCCTTCCAAGGCCTTATTTGCCAATGTAATCACAGCCACAGGACCAGGTGTTGGGACCTGATATTCCTTTTGCGGGAGCATGATTCAATCCCCAACACACACGCTTCCTAGTAGACACCAGAGCAATAACATCCGCACACATCACGTAGCCCCTGGAAAGGCCACTCTGTGCAGTGAGTTAAAAAGGCAAATAACATCTTAGTTATTATGACCACACAAGGCCCTGAGAACCAGTTGTGTTGAGCACCTAAACCACAGATGCTGTTGTTTAAGGGGACTTGGTAGATAATGCCTCTGCTTTGAGCACCTGAGCCTTGAACTAAGAGATAACAGTATCACATGGGTCAGCGTTGTTATTGACAGGCCTCTTGGACACCTGGGCTTAATTGCACGACAACAAGCATAGTCCTAATATTGCACCCCCATGTTACCCACTTAGTCACAGACTATGCTAAAAGCTGTCGCTCTCCCCACATAAGAGCAGATTCCTATGAGATTTTTGGCAGAGAAGAAAGTCCAGAATGTATGCATTTCATAGACAGTGGCTCCCCAGATAAGACCAGAGAAAAAAGGAAGGAGGGAAAAGTAAGGGTGTAGAAGGAAGCCAAAATGTTGTGCTGGTGGAGCTTCCTCCACATGGAAACATAAGAAGTGGGGATATAAATGTCCTGTAACACTGAGCATCGTTTCTATTGTAATGCCAACAATGCCATATTTTAGCAGAATGCCAATTTTACAAAATTTCCCTACCACTAAAAAAATCCTGCGTAATCTGTGAACTTCTTTATAAGATTTAATGAATAAAACTTAAAGGCATGATTTTCAGTCACAGAAATAGGTACTATAGTTTAGTAAAGTATTATATTGCCTTTCTAAAATTTTAAATTATTACTTAAAAAATCTCAGCTATTTGCAATCCATATTAGTAATGATGGTCCTTTTAAAAGTAACCTTAAGTCAAGGAACTTCTACTTCTACTCACGTGGTACAATGAAGACAATTTATGGAAGGGGGTGGAGATGGCATGCCTTAGCAAACTACCAGTATGAGCATAGCAAAGATCAGGACTAGATTGTTTTCCATAGTCAGGAGCACATTCTCACAGATTTTCTGTTCCTCAAATACTACATATACAATTAAGCAGCACTACACATAATAGCCCTTGAGAATATAAGCTTATGACATATCTATTACAATCAAAGTCTGATGAGTACTATCAAGACTTCCTTGACAAGTATGAATAATTTTGTTGAATGGATTCTCTTGGCCTTAGAGAAGGGCTTAAACTATTACTGTGTTTTCCTATCTGCCCAAGAGATAAAGCTTCCTACTCTTACTGCATTTCAGACAGCAAGGCTTATGTAATTTTTATTCCAGTAAATGCCTCTTAAAGGGAAGAGATGTCAAGAATAGCTTTCACAGTCGATGCCACAGAAAAGGGAGAAATGGGAAAAGAGGGTGTTACTACTAAGCAAGTATAAAAAAGCAAACATTTCCCCTGTATATAAAGAAAAATAACTCTTTTGGAAACCAAAAATAATTTAAGATACTTTGATCCAAAGGCAATGGTCCAAATCGTTTTTACGGCTTCCTCTGGAAAACAGATCATTAGGAGCTGTGGCGGGGAGTGGTGCAGCTCACTGGCTGAGCACCCGCTTGCCGTGAATGAGGTCCTGGGTTCAATCCCTGGTACCTCCTCAAAAACAAGCAAACAAACAAGAGTTGTGGGTATTTTAATAAAAATATTATTATAGTGATTTTAAAACAAAGCAGTCAGGTAAAAATATGACTCTAAAAATAGAAAACTCCTTAAAAAGAATGGTTTATAAGTAAGCAAGGCATAACAATTTCATTTTGGAATAAAAGTGTGATTGTTAAGGTATGAAACAAGAAATTTAACTCTAGAGTTCATTTTACTTTTTTTTTTTTTTTTTACATTTTCCTAGGTCAAATAAAGTTGTTGTTTTTTTCCTTTTCCTTTTCTGAGGGGGTGATCTTTATGAAGTGAAATGTTCTCTCAAGGTTATATTCATCTTTCCTGTCTTCTACACTTGGGGTTTTACCAAATAGGATTCACTTGCTTACTTTCTTCTGCCCAATATTCAGTACCTGAGTGCATTTACTCAGTTTTCAAGCTACTGCCAAGTTTTTAGATTTCTCTCAGTGCTCAGACCTACTGGGAGTAGACGTTTCTTAAGGGCAATAAATAATATTAATAAAGCAAAACTCCATTTTTTAAAGCTATGTATATCATTTTCCACCCAAGCGTCTTCCAATAAACTGAGAAACCTCAGGCAGTTGGAAGACACAAGCATGCCTCATGTTGCCAAAGAAAATAAGAAAGACCTGACAAACTACAGGATCAGCATTAGACAGACACATAGATAGAATCAATGTGCTTTTTCTCATGCAAAGAAAAAAAAAATTAGATGCAAACTTTACATTTAAAACTGCATTGTTCCCCTTTAATCTGGCCACCATCCGAGTGGTGATCTGGATGTTAGAGAAGAGATGAATGGGAGACATTGGCAGGGATTGAGGCTTGGGGATGAATGTGGAAATGTAGAATGGATGTTTCTTTTTTTTGGCTTTGAGTTGACTGTTGTTTCTGTCTGTTTTCTCGGGCTGATCCGAGAGGACAGGGAAGTCAGTGTGGGCGGCTCTGAGGAGCCTCCTCTCTACAGCTGCGGCTCAGAGGATTATGGCGCTTCATCCACAAGGCAACATTGCACAAGTAGCCTTTGAACAAAAGTCATGGATATATTAATGATATGGTAATCCTTAATCGAGCTACCTCCCAGTAGTGATTATACTGACATGGGAAGAATACCTAAGTCGTAGAGGCAGTCCACAACAACACTGTGGCATTGTTCACGCTGGCTTGACCAGGACTAACTTTTACTAGCCTCTCTAACGTCACCTTTCCCTCCCGAGCCGCCCCCAGGCCCTGGCCCCAGCTCCACTCCCGCCCCAACACGGTGCAAAACTGGCAAAGGAAACCTGATCCTAAACCTTTTTTTTAGATTTGTTTTTGCAAGTTCCCACACACATTTAACGTCGTCTCAAAATTCATGCTGTGAACTGTCCCTCGGAACCATTGCCTTGTGAGAACGAGACCACACAAAGGTTAGTTCGGTAGGTCTTAGTGAAGATGTTTTAATTGTCTGGCGCTAGAATCTCCTGTCATTTGACTTGCAAATACTGTCCTCTTGCTCTCAGATAACAGATTCAGAACTGAGAATTTGTTGATACATTTCCAAAATGTCCTTAATTATGACACTGAGGTATCAGTGACTTCACATTTGACATGACTCAAATACTAACCAGCATGGAAAATCTTATGGCTCATTATACTGTTGGACTCCCCTAAGGGCCAAACCTAACTACTCATAGACAGTTCCTCTTAATAGAAAAACAATGGCCTTTATAAAGAAGAAGTATAGTTATGGTTTTTATGTAATTACATGTGGGATGCACATTTACATGAACACGTCAAATGATTTTTGGTGGCTGCAGTAATGATGCTGATGAAACTATGTTCTAGCCATCATCCAGATCTAAGTACACCTTTTTTTTCCATGGATTATAAATATTTTAACATACTGTCATTTCTCTGCCATCCAAAACAAACGTAAACATTGCTAATAGGTAAAATAATTTTATGACACTCTCCCATAGTCATGAGACCACAGAGATAATCTTTCTAAACCACATACTAAGCCATGCTCAGCCCTCAAGGAAATATTTGAAAAAATCTGAGGTTTTAAACAAACATTTATGGGGAAGATCATGGTTCCAAATCAGTTTTTCCTTGGTCTTTAAAAAACATTTCTTTTGGAGATATATATATTTTTTGTATAGAACTGTCATCTTCAGTGGACGTAAGACACACAACATTTTATCAATTATGTGACTCTAAAGGACTAAGAAGAGATGGTACACATATATCCTTATTAATGGACGTTTTCTATTCAATATAAAGCAGAACATAAAATAAAGGTTCATATTAAACACTATGACAGCTTACGAAAAATTTTAAACCATGAATCTCTTTAACCTGCTGACTTTTCTGTATTAAAATAATCAAGTAGTTTTTTTGAAGACTGGGTTTGGGGGGAAATGAGGAGGGTGGAAACGTCCACTTTTGATTTCACACATACTTCCATGTTATTTGGATGTTTATTACAAGAAACATCTAAACAATCTCTGAACCTCTTTTCCTGTTTAAGTGGTCATATTTTGTGGAATTATTTATATGAAGTCACAGAAAACAACAGAATAAAAGTCCTGGAATTTTGGTTTATGTCAAATTGGGTAGACAAATAAATACATCATGTCAAATAAAAGCATCAACGCTTCCCCTCATCTCACTACTTCTTCCATCCCTGGGGGCAAGCCTACCTGAGCACCACCACACCCAAAGATGAAGTAGCATTTTCACTGCTTGGAAAGGGTAAAGAGAAAAGGATTGGCCTCAGAGCTGAGAATGCCAGCTCTGTGTCTTAACCAACTGGGCACTGGGAACCTCTCTAAGTCTGGGTTTTTTTAAGTTTTAATTTTTATTTTTAAAGATATTTAGATTACATAAATGTTACATAAAAAATATAGGGGATTCCCATATGTCCTGCTCCCCACCCCGCCCACACTTTCCCACATTAACAGCACTCTTCATTGGTGTGGTACAGTCCTTGCAATTGAGGAACGCATCTTGGAGCATGGCCCCTAAGCATGGATTATAGTTGACATGGAGTTTACCCTCTTTCCCACTCAGTTCTGTAAGTTATGGCAAGAAATGTAATGGTCTGTATCTGCCATTGCAGTGTCATCCATGTCTAAGACTGGTTTTAAATCTGTGAAATGGAGATAACAATACCAGCCCTTGGCACCTCAGATCATCATTATTAAAATAAAATGTATAAAGCCAGAAATGACAGTGGACCTTCAAACTACAGACATTTTTTTTCTTCTGGGTCAGTGCCTGGAGTTCAAAGATGCACATCTATTTGCTAAAAGAAGGTAATAAAAATACCTTAAATTCATATTTAATCTTGATTACCTATTTATTTATAATACTCCTGCTTTACTGAATAAATCTGCAAACATTGGGTAAAATGATTCATAATTACTTTTGTTATATTTATTAGTTAACCTTAACTGAGAAAGAAATTTTAAGTTTTCTATCACATTTTCAGAGAGAAAAACTAAGAAACAGAGATGTTAAGGAACTGAATTATTTGGAGTCAGACAATGACTGAAACGATTCCTTCCCTCTATTATACTGCCTACTCTAATAAAAAGGATTTGCTATCTAATTTGGTGCTGTCCAAAAGAAATGCATTGCAAGCACATAATTTTAAATTTTCTAATAGCCACATTTTAAAAGGTTAAAAAAAAGGTGAAATTAACCTTAATGTATTTCATGCAACCCCATGTATTCAAAATGTTGTCATTTTAATATATAAGCATATAAAGATTACTGACGTATAAATAAATAAATAACCACTGTGAGCTATTTTACCCTCTTTTTAAAAAAACACCATCCCTTCAAAATCTGGTATTTTACACATAGAGAACATTTCAGTTTGGACTTAAACAATAAGTTGCCAGAAAACATGAATTTCTTGGAATCTCTGAACCTTTCAATTCAAACCACCTTTGAGTGCTCAGTGGCCACATGTGGTTAGTGGCTACCACACTGGTTACTGCAGATGTAACTGCACGTTAACTTATTGTCCAGAGAGGCAGCATTTGGTATGTGGGTTCTGGAGTCAGCCAGTGTGGGCTTGCATCGTGGCTCCACCACTTGCTAGCCACGTGCTAATGGGCAGGTTATTTTCTGTGCCCCAGGTTTCTCATGTAAAATGGAGATTTTTGTAGTTCTTATGTGATAGGGTTGTTTGCAAGAATTAAATGAGTTAATACTTAGTGCCTGCAAGTAGTAAGCATTCATTAAATATTGTTATGATTGCTACTGTCAGAAAATACACAGGAGCTAATTTGTGTTTGTACCCTTTCCCCACAACAAAATTAATAAGAAAGCCGAGACATTAGGTATGTAACAGAGTTTTTCATCCCTGGCTTCCAAAAAGAAAGACCTGCCTTATAATCAGCCAAGGTTCCAGGTGATGGACAACTTGGCAATCGCAAAACTCTTGCACAGAATCAAAGGATAATATTATAACATCTGGCTGCCCCACTCCCAAAGAGCCCTTAGGCTGGTCCTTAATGCGAGCCCTAAATTTCGGTAGGACGATCCTGCCCTTGGAGGTGGTATTCTTGGTGGCACAGCTGCCATAGGTTTTGTTTTTTCTTTTTTGCCTTTATTTAATTAACTCGTTTTTTCTTACCCTGCCTCCATCCTGCTGTTTTTGCTGTCTGTGTCCATTCATTGTGTGATCTTGCTGTGTGATCTTCTGTATCTATTTCTCTTTCTGTCTTCTCTTCTTGTCTTTCTCCTCTAGGATTCATGGGGCTTTGATCCTGGGGACCTCTGATGTGGAAAGAGGTTCCCTGTCAATTGAGCCACCTCAGTTCCTGGTCTCTGCTTCACCTTGACTCTCCCCTTTGTCTCTCTTCTGTTGGGTCATCATCTTGCTGCATGACTCACTTGCGTGGGCACTCCGCTTGCCAGCAGGCACTGGCTCACCACGTGGGCACTTGGCTCACCATGCAGGTACTCGCGTGGGCACTGGCTTACCACGCGGGCACTACATGGGCACTCAGCTCACCACGCAGGCTCTTGTACAGGCACTTGGCTCACCGTGCAGGCACTCAGCTCGCCATATGGGCACCTGGCTCACCACACAGGCACTCATGCAGGCACTCGGCTCACTGTGTGGGCACCTGGCTCGCTGCACAGGCACCCACGTGGGTACTGGCTTGCCATGCAGGCACTCGGCTCACCACTTAGGCACTGGCTTGCCATGTGGGCACTCGGCTCACCGCTTGGGCACTGGCCTGCCATGTGGGCACTCGGCTCACCGCTTGGGCACTGGCCTGCCATGTGGGCACTCGGCTCACCGCTTGGGCACTGGCCTGCCATGCGGGCACTCGGCTCACCGCTTGGGCACTGGCCTGCCATGCGGGCACTCGGCTCACCGCTTGGGCACTGGCCTGCCATGCGGGCACTCGGCTCACCGCTTGGGCACTGGCCTGCCATGCGGGCACTCGGCTCACCGCTTGGGCACTGGCCTGCCATGCGGGCACTCGGCTCACCGCTTGGGCACTGGCCTGCCATGCGGGCACTCGGCTCACCGCTTGGGCACTGGCCTGCCATGCGGGCACTCGGCTCACCGCTTGGGCACTGGCTTGCCATGCGGGCACTCGGCTCACCGCTTGGGCACTGGCCTGCCATGCGGGCACTGGCTCACCGCTTGGGCACTGGCCTGCCATGTGGGCACTCGGCTCACTGCTTGGGCACTGGCCTGCCATGCGGGCACTCGGCTCACCGCTTGGGCACTGGCCTGCCATGCGGGCACTCGGCTCACCGCTTGGGCACTGGCTTGCCATGTGGGCACTCGGCTCACCATTTGGGCACTGCCTTGCCATGTGGGCACTGGCTCGCCACGCGGGCACACTTTCTCGTCTTCTTTTTCCCCAGGAGGTCCCAGGGATTGAACCCAGGAGCTCCCACACGGTAGGCAGAGGCCTTATCATTTGTGCCACATCAGCTTCCCTGCCACAGGTTTTTAATAGACTAGGTTGTTTCTTTCCAAATGTTATGGTACAATCAAAACATATTAACTTTTAGTCCGTTTTTAAATAAGTTTGACTATTTCTGTATATCCTTCAAAACTGGTGTACTAAATGTGGGGCATACAAAGAAAATCTAAATAATCTAAAGTGATATTGATTTTTAAATTTTTATTACCCCCAGGACAGTTAACTGTTCTATATGGTGTTTTCTACAATTCTTCCTTCTTGAAATTATTGACAGTTATGCTGCTTCCCCCAACTACCACATATACAGATAAAAAATAAAGTTCACAATCATAGATACAGATTTTGTGACAAAATTAGCAAAGAATTTCTCTAAAGAAACATTTGTCTTCCCAATTCACAAAATACACTCAATAAATGTATATTATATTGATTTTGATCTGATTATTCTAAAATTAGTTTCACTATTCCAGTTTTATGGTTTGTTAATGCCTCACATTTGCTAAGAAAACATGTTTCTACTACAGCACTATTTAAGTAGATTAGATGATCTCTTCAAATCTCCGTTAATGTTGATAGAAATATAAAAGCTTCAAACAGAATTTTAGACTTTAGAAAGGACCTTGAGGATCTTTTGATACAAACTTTTCATTTTACACTTGAGAAAACCTGAGGCAAGAGATAGTAAAGACTTGAACAAGGTCATCCAGTTATTAAATGAAAGTCAAAACTACAACTCCTCTCAGGTAAGCCCTCTGCCCCAGCTGGGGTCGTTTACGTCGTGCTGCTAAGCAAGATTATCACGTGTCCGGCAACTTAGGTGGATGGGTCAGAAATCAATCAGGGAATTTAAGCGGAATTTAGAAAAATGGTCTTTACAGTTAAAGGAAATCATGTGCTAACGCTCTTAGAACAGCATTTGCCACATGATAAATACTTGTTAAAAGGAACTCTAGTTCTTGCAGTTGTTCTATAATTGAGAATTGCAATGTGGAAGGCCTGCGGGCTTTCAGATCAGACAGACTTGGAGCCAAATGGCAGTGTCCTCTCACAGGCTTACGTAACCTGGGCAAATCAATTTATCGCTCCTTACGTCCGTTTTCTCGCTTGCAAAATGGAGAAAGAATGAGATAAGGTATGTCAAATATCAGATAAGTCAAGGTATTTGTTAATATTTACAGAGAAGTATGTCTGTTATTTGATATCTTTCAAGTAAGATTATGAAGAATTGAAACAGCTGTTTCCTTTTTGTCCTTGACAGGTACCCACCTAAAATGGAAAGGAAAAGGCTAGGCTCACATGGACTCTACCTTTAGTACTCCTTGACCTCTCTCTTTCTCCACCCTGCACCTTCCCATTGACATTGACCCCTCAATCCTGGTGACCTCTGGACCTGGTGACCTGATGACCTGGTGACACCCCTGCAGCACCCTGCTTATCTCTTTTTCCCTATTGACCCCTTATTTGTGAAAAAAAAAAATCCTCCCCTCCTTCACGTCACTCAGGCACCTGACCTCGACTACCTAAGGTAAAGACCACTTAGCTGATTAACTTATCTAACTAAGGTAGCATTCCCAAATTATGTTTATGGAACACTATCCTCTAAGGTTCTCCATGAAAGACGGTCGAATAAGTTTGGGAAAGGCGACAGACTAAATACTACTGTAGAAGATGCCTACTTTTAGATATGGCCTACCCGGATAGCCTCAGCACGCCTGGGTCCCTTTAACACTGATGCTTTCCGCTGTGGCCACCCATGGCCTGGCCTGAGGGTATTACTTTGACTGGGAAAACGCTCTGCTCTGTGCCCAGCCAGGGATAATGCCAAGATTAGCCCTCCACCGTGATAAGTGAAAATTGAGGGACGTGTCTGTCCAGCTTCCTTTCCCTCAGCTGGCATAGCCCTGAGGTAAGTTCTACACAGTCTGCCAAGGACCCTGGCAGGACAGAACCCCCGCGCCCCCGCAGATAGCTGGCTCATCAATGCTTCTCTATCAGCTTTCTCCCTATCTTTGTCTCAGTTCTCCACTACCCGACCTGTATTTCTTGGGATTATCTGTAAAATAAACTACTTGTCTTAGTGTCTGTTTCTTCTCTCTTGGAAATTCACAAGATACTCTAACAATATTAAAGGCTGTGAGAAGTATTTCAGGACAGGAATTCATTTAACTTTATTTAATCAGTGTGGCCAGGGGAACCTTTACTAAGAGTGAGAACTTTTACCCTCCTGTGAAACTTAGAGCTCCTTTAACATACTTTGGAAAGTCCTTAACGAATCATTAATGACTGACAAGTTAATCATTACCCTTCTCGGGTATAATAGCATCTTAGCTACTTCTGGAGATTGGTACCTTCTGACTAAAAGCACTAAGTATCCTAAGGTAAAAATTTCAGGCTCTATGTAAGTATGATAAAAAATAATTTTGAAGGGGTGTGTCTTGTCATGCCCTTCAAATCGAACCAGGTCAGTAATTGTCTATCAAGACCTAAGTGGGTTTCATGGTTAAAGAGCATAGATATGAGATGCGAAGGAGAGCCCAGGAGAGCTATGGGATAAAGATCGATATTTCCTGAAATTGCTCTGGAGAAAAGAAGTATCTTTAGCAAGAAGGATTCACTTCACAGTGGCCTCTGCCAAAAGCATTAGGTTCCTGAGATTTCAACCTGTCTTAAGATACCTGAGAAATAAATGGCCAATACTGACCAGAATTTTAAAAACTTAAAAATATTTTAGAAAAGAGAAAAACTTGGGTTCCATGATAGAGAACTATAGATTGGGAACATTTCAAAGAGCTTTCTTGCTCTTCTTTTAACATGGCCATTGGCAACAGCCATGTAGTCTCCTGTTCAAGCTGGACCCCCTTGGAAGGAAGTAAAATGTAGATGGATGGCACTTGAGAGGTAAGTGTGTGTGTGTGTCGGGGTGGGGGGAGGAAGTAAAAGGTCAGTGCGTGTGTGAGTGTGTTTAGTGCAATTTGGGAAAGCTCATCACCAGGACCTGATGGTTTGCCACTTACAGCACTTTTCTTCCCAATTCTGCGAAAACACCCTACACACCTCTCCCTTTGTCATCTCTCACACATGTCCACTTTTCAGGTGTGGAGATATTAAGTATTTTTAAGTGCAGAGTCATGGATCAACATTTAAAGATTCTACTTTTTTAATATTAATATTTTGAAAATCTTTGTCCTAATTAATCCTAATACATTTGGGGGCCCACTCTATGTGTTAAAAAAAAAAACAAGGACTAAAAAACGACTGAGCAATGAGAAAAATGTGAAAAAGAAATAACAGGAATCAAACATAGCCATGAATTGGGGTTATCTGACATTTCCATCTTCATCAAGGGGGATTCTGTTAAGTAGCAACTCAAATTCTTCATCAGTAATCTCCACACCAAACCTGAAACAAATAGCAGTTAGCCTCAGTCACCCCCCAAGTTCACATTTGGGTCACCCATACCCACAATACCCTAAGCATATGGCTGCCATTAACTCTTTGTTACTGCTGCAGTCCTCAAGATCAAGAGCACCACGTGAATATCAGAGGTTAAGCAGGGTTTTGGTCGCTTTAGCTTTCTCAAAGAAAGAGATTCTACCACGAATCCCAGCATTGGTGGTGCACAGAAATAAAAATACCGGCATGTTGAATTGTGTGTGACTGTCTTTTATAAAAAGTTATTCATTACACTAAAACACTGGTATTGCTTAAACAAGTTAACTCTGAAAGGCCTTTCAACTGGACTGCTTAGCATGAAAGAAAAGGTAGAGAAAAAAGTGCCTTTCGAAAAACAGCTTCCTAATGCTCTTGCAAAGCATTTCATAATAGCTTTAAAGACATTTTGCATACAAATATTTAAAAAGTGGCAGTGTTTATTCATCAGCAAGAAAGTGTTTTCATCTCTCAAGAACAATCAAAACATAATCCTCGAATTACTGGCATAAGTAAGAATGACTTAAGCAATAATAATGAACAAGGCATTCATTCATCATTTTGCAAAGCTGATAAGACCCAGCTGACTTTTGGAAAAGAGAGGAATATATTTTCTTTTGGTAATGCAATGAAAGAATAACATGTGAAAGGTTTTTTTTCAATTTTCATTATGACTTCCTTGATAATTATAAAACAAAACATATATACCATCACCAACACAACAACAAACAAAAATAGCTTTTTTTTCATAAGCAGCAAAGAATTAAGTTATCACATATTTGTATTTCAGAAGTACTTGAATTTAAAAAGAGTCTTAGGGACTCTAAGTTGGGTACACTTTATTCACTTGCATAAAACTAGAAAAAAAAGGTAGAATCCAATATTTAATGAGACACCAAAACAGTGTTTATCTTATTTCCTTTTATTATCTTTTCTTTACCATTCTTAGCAATGAAGTTATCAGTAGTAATGGATAAATAGCTGGCATTTTGCCTGAGAAATGAAAGTAAATTCTTAAGTTTTCTTTGGATTTAAACTCTTAAACTCAGTATTTAAAAAAGAAAACAGATTTTCACAGGTATAGTAGAAAAAATACTAGACCAAAAGTCATGAGACCTGAATCTGGTTTACAAATTACATCATACATCCATGTAATTATAGGAAAAAATCATTTAACTTTCATACTTGTTTTCTAAACTCTGAAATGATCTATTCTCTGTATCTTTCTGGGTAGTTTTAGAATAGTGAGATATAATAGTGAAAATAAAAGTGCCCTGAAAAGCAAGAATTAATATATAAACATTGTGTATTATGTATTAATAGTATTGCTATAGAGAACAGATGAAAATAAGATATTCTCAAAATATATTAGAAATATATGTTACAACATGGATGAACATTGAAAGCATTATGCCAAGTGAAATAAGCCAGGCACCAAAGGGTAGATATTATGTTTCCACTTATATGAACTATCTAGAACAGGCAAGTTCACAGAGATAGAAAGTTGATTGGAGGTTACCAGGAGGCTGGGGGACCTATCTTAATATTAAAGTTCATAATCTGCCCATTTTAAGTAAGGGCAATTATCTCGAATAACCTAGGTGGGCCTGCTTCAATTGGTTGAAAAGCCTTAAAAGCAGAGCTGGTAAAAGGAATTCCACCTGTGGACAGCAGTTTCAGCCCATGCCTAAAAGCCCTCGCTTGCCCTTCCTGGTGGTCTGCCTTACAGGTTTCACATATTTCTGGTCAGATCCCACCACTGCAAAAGCTAATTCCTTGCGATAAATCTCTTAATGGATATATATCCTATTGGTTCTGTTTCTATGGTTGCACCTTAACCAGATAAACCATTAAAGGATTTAAAGAACATAGTGACAATCAAATTTGCATTTTTAAGGGCTCTCTGAATTAAGAGGGATTTGAGAGGGAGCAAGCCTCAAGTCAGGTAGACAATCTGGAAGGAGGCTATTGAAACATTCCAGGTTAGAGAGGATGGTGGCTTAATCAAGGCGGTAAAAATATGGATGAAAGAAATCAATGGATTTGAGACACTTTGGAAGTAAAAGATACAAGAACTGATGTTTGGTTGAATCTAAGTGGTCAGCAAGAAGAAGTGAGGATTAATGCTTAGGTTTCTGGCATGGAAAACTTGGTAGCTGGGGGTTTCATTCATTGAGATAAAGGAACACTGAGAGAGGAACAGATTGAAATGGGGCAAGTGAAGATCATGAGTTCAGTTTCGTGCATGTTGAGCTTGGACTATAATACATCCTAGAGATGTCCAATAAGTAGCTAGAGATATGAGTCCGAAATTTGAGAGAGGAGTTGGCTGTAATATATATGGAAATTATTGCCAAAGAAAAGTTAACTGAATCCATAGGATTAGATGAGCTTGTAATGGGAAAACATGTAGAAGGAGTTGAAAAAAGGGTATAGCACAGAGGCCCAGAGAACAGGACTAAAGAAAGAACAAAGGAAGATTCTAGGAAGAAGTGAAAAGAATGATAGAAAGGAAATGAAGAGATATGGTGGGCACCAAGAACAGAGTGCTTGAGAAGGAGGTGGTTGATCATTTTAAATGCCTTTGGGAGGTCAAGCAAACTCTGAATTTGAGTTGAATTGGCACATATGGAGGCAGTGATGCTGGTCAGAGGAGTGGTAGTAGAGTAATGGGGTCCAAACCATATTACTGTGGGTTGAGAAGTGAGTGGATCTTGACAGACCTGAGACAGAGAATGGACACAACTTTCAAGAATTTTTTATAAAAAAGGGAAAGGAAAGAGAAGACAGGAAGGAGAGATGGAATAAAGGAAGTGTTCTTTTTTTAAATGATGAGAAATTTGAGCATTTTTAAATGCTGATGGGGACAAGTATTGAGGCAAAGTTTAGAAAGAGAAAAAAGGGAATTATTGATGGATCATGTGAAAGAAAGCTCAAGAGCACAGGTTGACAGGATATATCTCCTCACTTAATCCCTATAACTACCAGTGAAGTATTGTTATTATTTCAAAACACTGTCCTGATAGTGTCAGTCTAAATAGGGTGGAAGAGAAATGGTCCAGATGTCGGCATACAGCACTGGAGAGTGAGAAGAATAGGCAGCTTCCTCTTAAAAGGACTTCAGGGGAAGCAGTGTCCTTGGCAGAGAGCCGGATTTTGGTTAAACTAGATTGTAACCTTGAGACGAGGCTGGGAATGAAGCAGAGGTCATTCCTCATGAATCAGGAGTGGGCCCAGTGGGAGGACGTCAGAAGAAGGGAAGGAGTGAACGTTTGGAAAGGGATCTGGAAGCCCAGATGAAATTTGTGTAAGAGAACACTGAGAGGGAATATAAATTAGGCAATTGGGGGCCTTCTATCATGGATAGTATCACAAGGAAAATGAGTGTTAGGACAGATGATTTAGATTCTAGGAGAAACCTTCAAATATAATAATCCACCCCTACTTTTAGCTCATGACTCATTTTGCCACTACAGACAATGGATACGTAGCTTAAGCTCTTAGATTGTTATAATAGTCAACATTTATTCACAGCTTACTTTACCAGACACTTCATTTGTATTTATTTATTAAATCTTCACAAGAACACTAGGAGATATGAACTATTACCATTTCTATTTTACAGTGAAACCTTGCATAGCTAGTATCTGGTAAACTTGAAATTGAGCCCCACTTGCTGACTCTGGAGTCCCGGAGTTTACTATTTCGTTATTTTTACTGCCTGAACAGGACTGCCATTTCTCTCCCTGCATTTGTCTTTCCTGTGGTGTACACTTTTATAAACATATAAAAAGTCTCTCCACAATCCTTCCAGAGAAAGTCAAATATTAATGTATGACAGGACTATGACAATGTCAATACATCTGAAGCTGACCTCTGACACTCTACTTCTAAGTGAGTTTTAGAATAAAGACAGTTCATTGAGATTTTATCCAAAGTGTGTGCATTCTTGAGTACCCAAAGGACACGCATCACTCAGAAGGTAGCTGTAAGGCATAGACCTCATCAAAGATGGTATTTTAACAGAGATTCATTGTGTTAAAAAAAATAATTTGTCACATAATAACTTTATTCTGTTCTCGGAGAGGAAACTAGCTTCTGATATGCTCCTTGAGGACAAAAAAGTAAGTTACTGTCAGGGTTATTATTTTAAATTCTATCACAGATATTATTTTATTTTTAAAAATTAGCTCCATATATTTTTCTATACATAAATAACAATAAAAAACTCAAAATAGTTTTCATCACATAAAATAAACAGAAATTTCATCATAGAAATTCTTTTCCTGTTACTTAATAATTTTAAAATGCCAAAGTATAATATTCGTGAAGAGAATGCAAGAAATAATAAAATAAATAATCCAGCAAAGAAGTAAACCACACTGGATTCTAACTTCTATAATTCTGATTTAGGCATCAGACTTGCTTTTATTGGGTGACATTTTCAAGGAACCTAAAATACTTAAACAGAAAAGATATGATGTACGGTCTTATATTTAATGAAGTTCTCTTATTTGCTCCAACAGGAGGCTACAATGGGAAGGCTTAAAATTGGAGTGCATTATATGTCAGTTCCTTTCAAACTCTTCAATAAGGACTTTGTAATTTTTCCTAAATAAATATTTTTTTTTCAGAAACAAAAAAAAAAATACATTCTTTAAGTATAGAAAATAGAGAAAAAACCCTCATGTGTCTACTGTATGGGAGGCCTGGGTTCACTCCCCGGGGCCTCCTTGTGAAGGCAGGCTGGCCGGCACGCTGTGGAGCGCCCCTGGCCTGGGTGCAGCCGAGTGCCCCCGGCCTGCAAGCGCCGCGGGGTGCCACCTCAGCAAGGTGACACAACAGAAAGGGAGACAAGCAAAAACACAGAATAGCGCCCAGTGAATGGACACAGAGCAGACAGCAAGCAAGTCGCAAGTGTGTGTGTGTGTGGGGGGGGAATAGAAATAAACACGGACACAAGAATGCACAGCGAATGAACACAGAGCAGACAACAAGCAAGGCAGGGGGATAAAAAAATAATAAAAGAGGAATTTCTTAGCATGGGTTATAGAATGAGAAGCTCTTGGCTTGAGTTCTCATTTCTACCACTTTCTACATTTGAGACCTTAGCAAGTCTCAACCGCTCATAGATTGTACAATGGGCAAGATCATCATACTTAATCCACAGGAGTATTTGTAAGGTCAAGTTGTTTAATAATATGTAACACACACAAAACTACTCCATAAATTCTAAACTAGCCTCTTGATGTCAGACATTCAAAATGTTAACAGCAATTATTGGATAAAGTTTGCATTCACCTCAACACTACGACTGAAAAAAAAAATGGGCGGCTCGTTTCTTCACACCCGGCTTGCATTCCCTGTTCCTCCAGGCACACGCAGTGAAACTCGGTTTGTGCAGAATATGATTCAATTCGAGTTACTGGGTAACATAGCAATTAGACAATGAGTAATAGCCCAGACAGGGTAAAGCTGAGGATTTGTGCAAAAGAATGAAGAGGAAATGTTTTGATCCTGTGCAGGTGTTTTCCCTAGATTGTCTAACTTGAGACTGATTGACGTTTGGAAATTTGATTTGTTCCCAGGTAGGTAAACTTTGGGGCCATTGGTTTTTCAGGATTTTGAAAGTCACAGGGTATATTAGTCAGGGTTCTCTAGGGAAACAGAACTAACAGGAGGTACCTATAAATACTATGAGATTTTGTTTTTAAATTTATCTCCCCATCCCCCCCTCCCCTGCCCCAGTTGTCTGTTCTCTGTGTCCATTTGCTGCGAGTTCTTCTTTTTGTCTGCTTCCGTTGTTATCAGTAGCTCTGGAACCTGTGTCTCTTTGTTGTTGCGTCATCTTGCTGCATTAGCTCTCCGTGTGTGCAGCACCATTCCTGGGCAGGCTGCACTTTCTTTCACGCTGGGTGGCTCTCCTTACGGGGCGCACTCCTTGCGCGTGGGGCTCCTCTACGTGGGGGGCACCCCTGCGTGGCAGGGCACTCCTTGCGCACATCAGCACTGCACATGGGCCAGCTCCACACGGGTCAAGGAGGCCCGGGGTTAGAACCACAGACCTCCCATGTGGTAGACAGATGCCCTATCCACTGGGCCAAGTCTACTTCCCTAGTATGAGATTTTATAAAATTGTCTCATACAACCATGAGGTTGCACAAATCCAAATTTCGTAGGGTAGGTTACAAGCCAGGGACTCCAAAGAAGGTCCTCGCTGAGTTCCCCAGGAGATGCTGGCCTCTGAAGCATAGATGGGGATTCTCCCTTGGAATGCTGAAATCACTTCTTTTAAGGCCTTCAACTGATTGGTTGAGACTCATTGCTGACTGCAATCTCCTCAGTAGACTGTAGATGTAACCAGTCACCTGTGCAATCAACACACAGATGATTGAAGCCCATGAAATGCCCTTGTGTTACAATTATCCCAGTGCTTGTTTGACCAGACAACTGGGCACCATTATCTGGCCAAGTTGACACTTCAGCCTAGCCATCACATATGGGATCTCAGGAGAGTTTAGGGAGATTTTCCAAGCATGAAGGGACAGCATGGATATGTGATCTGAAGAAGCCTCATGCTTTTTAACACCTTCAAGCCTTGTTCTTCCACCAGGAGCAGAACACCTCCAGGACCAAGTATAAGCAGTTTGAAGACTGCGGATGGCCAGGGGTGCCCGAGGGGGGCCAGGGGGTGGGAGCAGCAGCTGAGCATGCCGGGAAGGCACGGCAGGAAACCCTTCAAAGACAGAGGTGAACAGGGAGCACTGACTGCGTTTAGTTATTTTAGGAATAAAACGGCCTCAGGTGTGTCCTTTTTATAGCTGTTCTTACAAGACAAGAGAGGTTGAGTTGTTTACAGCCAGGCTCTCCGTCCAGGCAGAGGTGTGTCTCTCTGGTTAGGTTTTCCCAGTAGCTCAGCTTGTCCAGATGGCGGGAAGGGGGCTGTTTCCTGTGCCTCTTCCCGCAATCTGGAGTGCTAACCATCCCCACCTGTACTAACTTCCTCATCCTGGTCCTTTAATTCCTCTCTGCCTGGTCTCTAATTTTTTTATAATACTTTGGGGAGAAAAGTCTGTAAAGTTTAATTTTTCATCAGACCTGAAATGAATAATACAGGTCCTCAAAGGTTTACAAGATCATATTTTAAATCCCAGTGTTTTTCATTCTTAGACAAATTAATTTTATGCTTGCCTTTATTTGGGACAGGGCCCAGCTCTGTGTACGTTGATTACTGATGAAATCCTATTAAATAGAATTCTATCTGACCTGACTGCAACATGCAAACAAATTGGAGCACAGCTTCTGTGTCATCTGGAGCATAATAAAGGATTTACAATTTTGTGTGTGTGTGATTGTAGCTGACATCATGCACTAGAAAGATTCTTGGTCTGGTTTCACATAGGAGGGTTTTCCTAATAATAAATGAGGGAATATCCTAACTCCTAGGTGAAATTCATTTATTTTATCTCTAGGAGGAGTTTACATTAAAAAAAATTATTTCAAAATTTAGGACAATTAGACCCATCTTTGTACATTGATCATTGCAGTCCAATTAGTTTCCAAACCCTGCTGTTTTCTAAAGATATGATTTAAAATATTTCGTTACATGTGTTATATTTGTAAAATTTTCTTGCTCTCCCTTTCTTATTTGAAAAAAAGTGCTTTGTTATTCTCTTGTGGGAAGAACTGCCTTTAAAGTAAAAGCAATTAATTTCAGTTGCTCCATGAAATTTACTAAATATAGTGGAAGAGCTGAAGGGAATAATTTAAGTTAATCAAAAGAAAATATTCAATCATTAAAAAATATTAACTGCATCAATAGGTAAGTTATGTTATTATCATGGATTGTTTAATATTATTTTGGGGGTAATATAATATAGGACACATTTGTAATCATGTAGTCACTTTTTAAAAGCTTATCATTTCTTTAAATGAAATTAAAACTTACTTTCTGCTTACCATTTCATAGATACAGGTAGATATGGATATGTTCACCTGTGCATAGATTACTCCAATTTTGTTTTACTGCAGAGTATAAAATTTTCTTTTTTCAACTTTATGTGTGAAATGTTTCCTTTTTGCAATGTAACTTATTTTTATAGTTACTGATTTTTCCTAATATACAATTGAAATTTACATGATTTTTATTAAAAAATGTCTGTGCAACATCAAAATGTGTAAAACACAACTCCCTTTTACCATTTGCTGCTGGTGCATCATCCTCTATATTTTTTCCCATACATAGAAACATATTTTTTAAATAAAATTATGTTATACAGATTATTCTTTCACTTTTTTTTCCCTTTAAATGGATCTTGAATATCTATGCTAATATTAGCATACTCAACTTTTTAAAAACTTTATGGCATTCCATTGTGTGGATGTACCATACTTTATTTAACCCCCTCCACTGATGTATTTATGGGTTGTATCCAATTTCTTCCTTCCCACTTACTTTCTTGATTTGTGTCTTTTTTCCTTTCCATTTTCCACCTGCCCCATAATTTGGTGTTTTCTTGTGACCCAGGGTCATTTCCTGCTTATTACTTTATCCTTTGACCTGTTTTTTTTTTTTTAAATGTTTTTCCAACTTTTACTTCTTATCCTTTCTTTTTGAGTCTTCTCTTTTCATTCTCTTATTTTTTTTCCCATTAAGGACAAAGGTCCTCTTCTCACAAAACCTCTCCTCTCTGGTGCCCATATGCTCTCTGTGTCCACTCTTTCTAATCCCAGAGGTGAAGAGAAAGCAGCATACTGAGTATTCCTTTTTTGATGAGAAACTGGAGGTTGCTACCAGCAGGGAGCCTGGTCAAGATCCCCCGCATTCTGAGCTCTCCATTCCCAAGTGAACAACAGTGAATGGGGATTTCACCCGCCTAGCCCACATTGTGCAAGTTGTCCTTTGCCCTTTCTGTCAAATCTTGGCACGCAGGGGACAGCAGAACATGTTCTGAATTCAACCCTGGGGAGCCACCAATCAATATCGCTTGACTCTTCTTACCCGTTAGTTGTTCTCTTTCTCTGCCTGACATCGAGTGATGCTTAAGCTATTCTTTGCCGTGGCCCCTTCTCAGTTGGCCAAGCTAACCCCAGTAGGGTGGGACAGCTATCTCCATTCCTTTAGGCGGAGCATCACTGGCAGAGGAGTAGAGCATGGACAAAGTACAGTACTGGCTCATGGGACACAGTTTCTCTTATTGCCTAAACTGCAGGCTCAGAGGATGTGGAGAAAGTATATTTTACCTCTTTGTGATGTCAATTAGTAGACATCAAGAATATTAACTTATATCTACTGAACTCATGGAATGGAAATTTATAAAACACTTTGAAAATAAGATTTCAAAGAAAGATTGTATTATTTTATGTCTCTTCCTTCTTTTAGTACATATATTGTATTTTACTTACTTACTTTTTTATATATAACTATAACCTATTTCTGTTTTCTTTCTACCACACCCACCTATATCTCCTGTGAATTTGTTCTTTATAGCGCATAGATAACAAATATATTTAAATTAATCTCTAAAGAGACCTTCCTTCAGCAGAGATGTTTTTTGTTTTTGTTTTTTGTTTTGTTTTGGAGGGGTGGTCAGAAGGGAAAGAGATGACTGTTATCATTTTTTTTTGTATTGCTCAAATTTCTTTTATATCTGAAACATTCTCTGGAATGCTTATATGATTATCAAGGCCTTAATTCTAAGATTCAACAATCGAATAACATAAAAACTTTATAGTTTTTTTTAAAAAACTAAATCCTATCTGACAGCAAGTTAAGTATTTAAAAATTACAGAGTACTTCTTCCAAGCCATAGATAAGTTGGTTAGGAAAACCAGGTCCCTAAACCAGTTCATTGTTTGATTGACTCTGGGCCAATGTCTCACTCTCTGTATTTGAACTTTCCAACTTTAGTATTGGTGGAACTTTGATGTCAGATGTCATTTACCTTCCAGTAATGAAATAATGGGTTGTGGGGGGATCAGAACAAATATGAACATGACAATGAACTCAGAATAAAGATATTTAGTGGTTTTTAGGTTTGAAAATAAGAAACATTTTAGGAGCTTAAATAGGACAAAATTTCAGAAAATTACTTCTCTTATCTCCTGTCATAGTATATGGTGAAAGAAAAATTTCTGCTTTAAACATCATGGATTTTGTTTTTCCAGTTATAAAGGAAAAGAGCCTTGGCTTATGTGTAAAGCTTCCTTTACCCCTTAGCTGAAAACAGTTCATTTCGAAGCATACATTACTATCACTTCCTCTCTAATTTAGTTCTTTCCCTAGTGCATTTTTAAAAAGCACTTTTTCCTTTATTTTTAAAGGAGCTTTAGATTATATAAATGTTACATCAAAACTATAAGGGGGAAGTTGATGTGGCTCAACAGATGGAGTGTCCACCTACCATATAGGAGGTCCAAGGGTTTGATATCCAGGGCCTCCTGGCTCGTGTGGTGAGCTGGCCAACATGCAGGAGTGCCAGCCCATGCAGGGATGCCCCCATGTAAGGGTGCCCCCCAGGCAAGGAGTGGCCCCTGTGCAAGGAGAGCCACCCCATGCAAAACCACAGCCCGCTCAGGAGTGGTGCCACACACAAGGAGAGCTGACACAGCAAGATGATGCAACAAAAAGAGACACAGATCCCTAGTGCCGCCTGATGAGAATACAAGTGGATGCAGAAGAACACACAGGGAATGGACACAGAGAACAGACAATGGGGTGGGGAGGGGGGAAATAAATCTTTAAAAAGAAGAAAAAATACGTAGGGGGTGATAGTAAATAGTGTGCTTTCATTTGGGGGAAGATGGGTTGGATTAGGAAGACAAGGCTTAGCTCTCTCCTGAAAACGATGAAGAAAGAGCCAAAAGCTGCCTGAGGGACCTGCTTTGGGGGTTCAGCAGACCAGGAAGTGTTTCACAACTCCCAGGAGGTTGAGGGACAGAGAGATGAGAACCCAAAACAACAAACTGTGGGTTACTAAACCCCTCAGCTGCTGGAAAGGGGTGGGGAGCCCACCTCCAAGATTTTAAGCTGGGTAAAACCTCTAGTTCATTGCAACTGATTGAGAGGGTAGCAGACATTTTCTTCCCTGTAGCAGTTCGATATGGTTTATGAATTCCAAAAATAGATATTGAATTATGTTCATAAACTGGTCTGTCTAAGGTTTCACTTTTGCTTGGTTAAATTATGATTAGGGCTTTGACTGGCTACATCAGTAGGGTGTTGAGTCCCTGCCCCTTCTTGGGTGGGGGCTCACAGACAATATGGCAAAGGTTTGAGTTGGGAGTTTTGATTTGGAGCCTGGGAAGTGAACACACAGGAGAACACAGAGGAATAGAGATGGTGCCTTAGACATGGCAGAAGCCTGGAGGAGAGAGACAGAGGCACTCATCTGCTAGTCTACAGCTGGCCTTGTGGAGAAAGCACAGCAGCTGAGCCCAGAAGAAATGGAGCCCTGGGAAGAGAGGAATTCAAGAAGCAACTATTACAAGGGAAAAGGGAGGGAGAGTCAAGGACTTTTCTTCAGTGAATTTGACCAGTGGAGCCTACTTTGAATCTCTGAATCTCAGCCTCAGCCAGCCCAAAACAAAGGAAAACCACGAGAAAGATACACTTCCATGGAAAGGTGGGCCAATGAGCACCATCTGCTGTCTGGTCTAGGAATTTCATGAAGAAAAACTGCAATTAGGTCTCTACGATCTCTAACTTCTGGAGAAAATCTGTGCCTCATTAGTGAGTCCCTGGCATGATTTTGACAACTTAAGCTGGGAAATTTTAAAGACTTAGATAAGTTGAACCAAATATCAAAAAAGAGCTATGAAAAAATCATATCAATAGACAAGAGAGAGAAATTGGTCATCAGAGTAAATTCACCAACATATTCAGATGCCTAGACACCAGCAAAAAATTACGAGCCATACAAGGAAACAGAAAGAAATACAGGATTTAAAACAATTAGTCAATGATAATCAACTCTCCTAAATTAATTCAAAGAATTGAAAGAAAATATGACTAAAGAGATAAAGGATATTAAGACAACACTGGGTGAGCATAAAGAACAATTTGAAAGTCTGCAAAGGAAAATAACAGACTATGGGAACGAAAGATACAATGGATAAGATTTAAAATACATTAGAGGCACAGGAAAACAGATCTGAATTTCTTGAAGACATGCTTAGTGATTCTGAGAACAGAACATCTGCACTGGAAAAGACAGGAGAACAGAAAGAGAAGAGAATGGGAAAAAATGGAGCAGGGTCTTAGGCAGCTGAATAACAATGTGAAATGCAAAAGCATGTGCATTATTGGTGTCCCAGAAGGAGAGGAAAATGGAAAAGAGGCAGAAAGAATATTTGAGGAGATGAATGAAAACTTCCCTACCCATATGAAATACATAAATATCAATACCCAAGAAAGACCAGCACCCCAAAAAGAAAAACCCTGAATAGACTTACCCTGAAACACCTACTATTCAGAATGACAAATATCAGAGAAAAAGAAAGATTCTGAAAGCAGCAAGAGAAAAACAAAGCATCACATACAAGGGAAACTTGATAAGATTAAGTGCTGACCTCTCATCAAAAAACCATGGAAGAGAGAAGAAAGTTGTATGATGTAGTTAAGGTACTAAGAGAGAAAAACTGCCAGTCAAGAATTCTGTATCCAGCAAAACTGTCCTTCAAAAATGAAGGGGACCCCAAAGTCTTCACAAACATACAAAAACTGATAGAATATGTCAGAATTACAAGAGATACTAAAGAGAGTGTTACAGCCTGAAAGGAAAAAACAAGCATGAGAGACTTGGAGTGTAGAAATGAAGAGTATTAGAAAGGGTAAATTAAAGGGTAAAAAGATAGACAATAGTATGCTGTGACAACAGAAAGTCAAAGGTCAAAATGGATGAAGTAAATAATGCAGTTATAGTAATAACATGGAATGGTAATGGCTTGAACTCCCCAATCAAAAGTAAGGTAAAAAAAAAAAAAAAAAAGAGCCAACTATATGTTGTCTACAAGAGACTCACTTCAGACCTAAGGACACAAATAGGCTCAAAGTGAAAGGTTGGAATAAGATATTCCACACAAATAGTAACCAAAAAAGAGCTAGAGTAGTGACACTAATATTAGACAAAAAAATTTTAAATTCAAAACTGTTATAGGTCAATATATATCAATTAAAGTGTTCATTCAGTAAGAAGAAATAGCTGTACTAAGTATTTATGCACCTAATCTCAGTGCTCCAAGGTACATGAGGCCCACGTTAGCACAGCTGAAGGGAGAAATAGATGTCTCTACAATAATAGTTGGGGACTTCAATACATCACTCTCAGTATAGGCTAGAATATCTAGACAGAGAATAAATAAAGAAACAGAGAGCATGAATAATATGATAAATGAACTAGACCCAACAGACATCTATAGAGCATTGTACCCCAAAACAGCAGGGTATACATTCTTTTCAAGTGCTCATGGATTCTTCTCCAAGATATATTATATTTTGGGTCACAATTTTCAATAAATTTTAAAAGATTGACATTATACAAAACACTTTCTCTGATCATAACAGAATGAAGCTAGAAATCAATAATAGATGGAAAAAGGGAAAATTCATGAATAAAGAGTGGTTAAACAACACACTCTTAAATAAGCAGCAGGTCAAAGAAGAAATCTCAAGAGAATTCAGCAAATATCTTGAGATGAAAGAATGAGAACACAACATATCAAAACCTATAGGACACCACAAAGGCAGTGCTGAGAGGGAAATTTATAGCCCTCAATTTCTTACATTAAAAAAGAAGAAAGCTAAAACTGATGACCCAACTGCAACTGGAAGAACTAGAAAAAGAAAAGCAAATTAATCCCAAATCAAGCCAAAGGCAAGAAATAGTAAAGATCAGAGCAGAAATAAATGAAATCGAGAATAATAACAAAAAACAATAGAGAGAATCAACAAAACCAAAAGTTGGTTTTTTGAGAAAATCAACAAAATTGAGAGGCCCTTAGCTAGACTGACAAAGAAAGAGAAAGGGAAGACACAAATTTAAAAAAATCAGAAATTAGAGGGAGGACATTACCACTGACCCTGCAGAAATGAAAGAGATCACAAGAGGATATATTGGACAACTGTATGCCAAAAACCTAGAAAATGTAGAGGAGATGGACAAATTCCTGGAAACACATGAACCAGCTACACTGACCCTAGAAGAAATAGAAGACCTCAGCAAACCAACCACAAGGGAAGAGATTGAAACAGTCATCAAAAACCTTCCAAAGGTGAAAAGTCCAGGACTAGATGTCTTTACAGGTAAAGTCTACCAATCATTCAAAGATGACCTAATATCAATCTTGCTCAAGCTCTTCCAAAAAATTGAACAAGAAAGAATGTACCAAACTCATCCTATGAAGCCAACATCACTCTAATACCCAAACTAAAGATACTATTAAAAAAATTATAGACCAATATCTCTAATGAATATAGATGCAAAAATCCTCAACAAAATACTTTCAAACTGAATCCAAAAGCACATTAAAAGAATTATACACCATGATCACACGGGTTTTATCCCAGGTATGCAGGGTGGTTCAACACAAGAAAATCAATTAGTGTAATAAACTACATTGATAAATTGAAGAAGAAAAATCAAATGATCCTCTCTATTGATGCAGAAAAGTCATTTGACAAAATACAGCACCTTTTCTTGATAAAAACACACCAAAATACAGGAACAGAAGGAAACTTTCTCAATACGGTAAAGTGCATATATGAAAAATCTACAGTTAGCATTATACTCAATGCAAAAGACTGAAAGCTTTCTCACTGAGATCACAAACAAGACAAGGATGCTCACTGTCACCATTATTATTCAATACTGTGCTAGAAGTTCTAGCTAGAGCAATCAGGCTAGGCAAAGAAATAAAAGGTACCCAAATAGGAAAAGAAGAAATAAAATTTTCATTATTCACTGGTGACATGATTCTATATCTAGAAAATCCTGAAAAATCCACAAAAAAGCTACTAGAATTAATAGACAAGTTCAGCAAAGTGGTGGGATACAAGATTAATACACAAAAATCAATAGCATTTTTATGCACTGCTGATGTGCAATCTAAGAGGAAATCAGAAAAAAATTCATTTATAATAGGGGCTAAAACAATCAAATATTTAGGAATAAACTTAACCAAGAACATAAAGAACCTGTATTCAGAAAACTACAAAACATTGCTAAAAGAAACCAAAGAAGACTTAAATAAATGGAAGAACATTCTCTGTTCATTGATTGGAAGACTAAATATCATTAAAATGTCAATTCTACCAAAACTGATCTATAGATTCAATGCAATCTCAATAAAAATCCCAACAGCCTTTTTTGCAGAAAATGAAAAGTCAATAACAAAACTTATTTGGAAGTGTAAGGGGCCCAACAGCCAAAAATGTCTTTAAAAAAGGAGAACAAAGTTGAAGGACTCTCACTTCCTGACTTTAAAGCATATTACTTAGCTACCATGGTAAAAATAGGATGGTACTGGTGTAATGACAGACAGATTGATGAATGGAACTGAATCTCAAAAATTGAGCCTCACATCTATAGTCAAGTGGTTTTTGTTAAGTCTGTTACACCTACTCAGATGGGCCAGAATAGTCTATTCAACAAATGGTGCTGGGAGAATGGATAGCCATATCCAAAAGAAAGAAAGAAGACCCTTATCTCACACCTTATACAAAAATGAACTCAAAATGGATCAAGGACCTAAATATAAAAACAACCACCATAAAACACCTAGAAGAAAATATAGGAAAACATCTTCAAGATCTTGTGTAGGTGGTAGTTTCTTAAACCTTACACCCATGAACAACATGGGTGAACAACAAAAGAAAAAATAGATAAATGGGACCTCCTCAAAATTAAACACTTTTGCACTTCAAAGGGCTATGTCAAAAGCGTGAAAAGGCAGCTGACTCAATGGGAGAAAATACTTGACAATCACATATCTGATAAGGGTTTAATATCCATGCTATATGGAGATCATACAATTAAAACACAAACTATCCAATTAAAAAATGGGTGAGGAAAGGGGATTTGGCTCAACAGATAGAGCATCTGCCTACCATATAGGAGGTCCAGGGTTCAAACCCAGGCCTCCTGACCTGTGTGGTGAGCTGGCCCACGCACTATGCTGATGTGCTTAAGGAGTGCCCTGCCATGCAGGAGTGTACTGCACATAGTGCACCCCATAAGGAGAGCTGTCCCATGTGAAAAAAGTGCGGCCTGCCCAGGAGTGGTGCCACACACAGAGAGCTGACACAGCAAGATGACAGAACAAAAAGAGACGCAGAACCCCGGTACCACTGACAAGAATGCAAGCAGACATAGAAGAACAAGCAGCGAATGGACACAGAGAGCAGACAGTGGCATGGGGGGGGAGGGGGGAATAAATTAAAAAAAAAATCTTAAAAAAAAACAAAGGGCAACTATAGTTGAAAAGACAACTATCCAAAGAAGAAATACAAATGATGAAGAAACACACGAGAAAATGTTCAACATCACTAGCGATTAGGGAAATGCAAATCAAAACTACAATAAGATATCATTTCACACCTATTAGACTGGCCTCTATTAAAAAGTCAGAAAACTGTTAAATGTTGGAGAAGATGTGGAGAGACTGCTGCTTATTCACTGTTGGTGGGAATGTACAATGGTACAGCCACTGTGGAGGACTGCTTGGCAGATCCTAAGGAAGTTGAATAAAGACTTGCCATGTGACCCAGCAATACCATTGCTAGGTCTATACCCAGAAGCACTGAGAGCCGTGATGTGAATAGACATCTGCACACTGATGTTCACTGCAGTGTTACTCATGGTAGCCAAAAGTTGGAAGGAATCCAGGTATCCATCAAATGATGAATTAACGAACAAATTGTGGCATATACACGTGGTTGAATATTATGCAGTGGTAAGAAGAAATGAAGTTGTGAAACATATGACAATGTAGATGAACCTGGAGGATGTTGAGTGAAACAAGTCAGACATGAAAGGACAAATAACTATATGATTGATCTATTATGAACTAAATGTATTTTGTGAAATATAAATATATTATATGAATATGGGTAAAATTGTGTACATAAGACCATTTTTCTTTGAAACTGAATAAATGTAGGTTAATACTACAAAATGTTAATATCAGACCAAAAAAACCACATTGCACAAAGCAAAGGAGTCCAGACACAGAGTACAACATATTGTATGATTCCATTTATATAAAATATAAATATAAATCAATTTATGAAGATAAAATTAGATTAGTGGCTATGTAGGGCAGAGGAAGGAATGCTAAGGGGTGTGGAGTCTTTCTTTTTTGAGTAATGAAATTGTTGTAAATTTATGAGATGATGAATGTACAACATTGTGATCATATCAAAAGTCACTGTTTATATACTTTAGGACAGATTATATGGTATGTGAGTATATCTCAATAAAACTTCTTAATAAACAAATTAATAATTGTACAAGAATAGCCAGAAATAGCAGCTATGTACAGCAGGGGAAAGAGAGAGATTGAGAGGTGAGGCATTTTTTTTGTTTGTCTGTTTTTTATTGTTATTATTATTGAAAAATGAAAATACTGTAATGATTGAAGTGATGAATGCACAACTATTTGATTATACCAGGTACCATTGATTGTATACTTTGGATAAACTGTATGTTTTATTAATATGTATCAATAAAATTGATTTTAAAAATATATAGGGGATGCAGAGTGGATGTGGCTCAAGAGGTTAAGCCCCTGCTTCCCATATGGGAGGTCCTAGGTTTGTTTCCAGGTGCCTCCTAAAAAACAGCGAAAACAAACAAGAAGAAAAAAGAAAGAAAAAAAAAAACACAACTCAGGGCAGCAAATGTGAGTCAGTGGTTGAGCACCAGCTTCCCATATGTGAGGTCCTAAGTTCCATCCCTGGCCCTTGGGACCTCAAATGAAATATACGGGATTCCCATATACCCCATTCCTTTCCCATCCCACGCTTTCCTCCATAAACAACATCTTTCATCAGTGTGGTAGATCTGTTGCAGTTGAGGTACACATATTGAAGCATTGCCTCTAACCATGGCCTGTAGTTTACATTATGGTTCACCCTTTGCACTGCACAACCTTATAGGTTTTGACAAAATGTACAATGGCCTGGTATCTGTCATTACAATAGCATGCAGAACAATTCCAGTGTCCCCAAAATGTCCCATGTTCCACCTATTTGCGGCGGCTTGCTCGGTCGGTAGAGGTGGGGTCTGGCTGCGGACGAGGGGTCGGTCCAGCTCTGGACGAGGGGTCGGTCCCGCTTGGGACGAGGGGTCGGTCCCACTTGGGACGAGGGGTCGGTCCGGCAGCAGACGAGGGATCGGTCTCACAAGGGGTTGCGCGGTTCGGCGGACGGGGTCGCCCGGCGAAGCCGGCGACAAAGGGGTCACCCGGCGAAGCCGGCGACGAAAGGGTCGCCCGGAGAAGCAGGCGACGAACTGGGGACAAGGGAGGCCAGGCCCTTGTCGGGGGCTCTCAGGACTGGAGGGCTCACGGCAGAAGAACTACCGCGGAGACAAGGTAAACACGCAAGTCCACTTTATTGAGGGAGAGGCAACAGTTTTATAGGGGCTGGGGAAGGCTGATTGGTCGAAGCCATGCCCTGTTCTGATTGGTTGCCGGCGAAAGGTCAGTGGGCGGTACTGGACGGGGGAGGGGTGGTGGTTAGGGATTGGCTGTCGCTGTTGCTGGGGGAAGGGGCAGGGTTTAGGGATTGGTGGCTGCTGTTGCTGGGGTGGAGGGCAGACTTGAGTTTCCCGCCCACGCCTGGCTGTTGCTGCTGTCGGGGGAAGGGAAAAGGGCGGGCTGGATTTTTCCGCCCACACCTGGCTGTTGCTGCTGTCGGGGGAGGGGAAAAGGGCAGACTGGAATTTTCTGCCCTGCGCCTGCGCAGGGAGAAGGAAGAAGAAGGGTGCCGCCCCACAAGGCATCGGGTGGCGCCATCTGGGAGGAGGGGCGGCCGCGGAAGCATGGCTGCCGAGAAGGGGAGACCCGAGGGCACTCTGCGCCCATGCCGAGCTTCCTTCAAGGGTGGCGGTGGGACCGACCAACCACCCTATTATGGGGGCAGCGGAATTAGGCCTACCGCGGCCACTCCCCTGCCAGGCCAGCAAACCACACTTCAGCCCGAGGGGTGACCGCACCTATTCTTTTTTTTTTTTTTAAAGATTTATGTATTTATTTAATTCCCCCCCTCCCCTGGTTGTCTGTTCTCTGTGTCTATTTGCTGCGTCCGCTTCTGTTGTCGTCAGTGGCACGGGAAGTGTGTGCAGCACCACTCCTGGGCAGGCTGCACTTTCTTTCGTGCTGGGCGGCTCTCCTTACGGGTGCACTCCTTGTGCGTGGGGCTCCCCTACGCGGGGGACACTTCTGCGTGGCAGCGCACTCCTTGCGCGCATCAGCACTGCGCATGGGCCAGCTCCACACGGGTCAAGGAGGCCCGGGGTTTGAACCTTGAACCTCCCATGTGGTAGGCGGATGCCCTAACCACTGGGCCAAGTCCGTTTTCCTCACCTATTCTTCCTTCTCCCTCCACTCAGAAACTCTGGTGACCACTGCCTTTATATCAATGTTACAAGTTCTTCCATTATCCCTAGTGCATTTTAATACCATGCTATTGCATTCCAAAACTAAATTATTATTTTGGCCTTCAACTCTTAAAGAAGGGGGAAAAGACAGTAATTTGTCTTTTTATTAATAAGTGCATAATGTCTACTAGATTACACACAATTTCTAAATTCCTCATCTCATCTGAATGGTCAAGATCATTTGAGTTTTTCACATGCCCATTTAATTATAATAATTTCCAAATTATTTCCAAATTCTCAAGAATCAGAATTCAGTAGAATTATACCACAGTGGACTCCATATTGCTGATTAAAATGATCGTAACTTAGTGACCTTTAAGCCTCGTGCTTTCCTTTGTGTTTTCGCTGCACGTGGACAGGGATTCAGGCCTCCAGGCCTCGGCTGGCTGTGGCGAGTGCCGGCGGGCAGTGTGAGCCTGCCAGCGCTTCAGGCTCACAGCGCCAGCGGAGGAAGGGCTTTTCATGTCTGCCAAACCGGAAAATACCCCTGCATTAGAGATTTCAGAAAGGAGACGAACACAGATAGTGCTCATCACTAGGGTAAGATTCCAAATAACGACGTGGCACTAATGAGGAGAGCTGACAAAATGGTTTCAACAATGAGTATTCATTACATGTAAAGTTTTAGATCAAGACGTAATGTAATTAAGGTGCTGGAGGAAGTCACCCTCCAGTATTCTTTATCGAAATGAAGACCTTATGAAATGCTGGCAGAATGTGTGGGAAGCTGAACAGCCTGCTAACTGGTTAGATTATCTCAGGTATTTACGTATCTGGATTTGAACTTATCTGTCAACTTTGACTTAGCTACCCTGGGCCCTCCACAAAGTTATCCAGTCTATCAGGGAGATTAGGAACTGGAGACATAAATAGCCCCTGCCAAGGAAAGTCCCAGACCAAATCTCCTTCCCCACAACTCTCCACCCACCCCCTTCTATAACCTGCCCAAATGTACATTCAATGTATCTAAAACAAAGTGGGTCCAGGACATGGATAGACAGACCTAGCTTGGAATCAGCCCAGCCACTTACTAGCTGTGTGATCTTGGTCAAGGTGTTTAAGTTTTCTCTGAACCTCAGTTTCATCAACTGAATAATGAGGACAAAAATATCTACTTCATAGATTTGCCATAAGGATTAATTCTTTTTGTGCAGTGCCCAGAATATAGCAACCAAAAATTGTAGCCATTAGTATTGTTTCCTGAATGTCTGTATATGTTTGATTATATCAAGAGAAAACAGAAGTTAGAATTAATACCGAATCCTTGGGAAACCAAAGGATTTTGGGGATAATGATGTATATGATACTGTGCATATTACTATTACTATTGCCTTACATCATATTAGAAGAAAGGCATTGTAAGGGGATTGCTTTATGAAATTAAACAATTTCACTATTGTAGAACATTTGTAGAATTTTGCAATGGCAACAAAATTGCCATAAAAATAATTGGAAAGAGACATAATAGACATTTTTTAGAAGTACTATTATATTTATGACTTCGATAAACTGTATACTAGTGAAATTTTAATATTTAGAATGCTATGGTCACAGAAAATCAAAACATTTAATTTCATCTATAAACATACTCTGAATGCAGAGAAACATAATTGAGTGATAAACACTTCTTAAGCACAAAGTATTTTATATTAAGATAAAATTCTGTGGAGGAAATAAAAATGGAAATTAGATTTCAAATAGAAAAAAACATGACATAAACCATCCAACTGTAAAAAACAAGCATGTTTTGGAATTTTAAAAAATAGTTGACGAGGGAAGCGGCTGTGGCTCAGTCAGCTGGGCTCCTGTCTACCATATGGGAGGCCCTGGGTTTGCGTCCTGGGGCCTCCTTGTGAAGACAGGTGCACCCGCATGGTGCAGAGAGCCACTGGCCCGTGAAGCAACCCGGAGTGCTGGGGAGTGCCACCGAGAGCTGACTCGGCAAGGTGACGCAACATAAAAGGGAGACAAGAAAAAAACAGAGGAGCATGCAGCAAATGGACACAGAAAGCAGATGACAAGCCTCAAGGGGTGTGTGTGGGGGGGTGATAAATAAAAATAAAATGCAGACACAGAAGAGGGCACAGCAAATGGACACAGAGAGGAAACAGCAAGCCAAAAAAAAAAAAAAAAGCCACAATGGAGGGGGCGGGATAAAAAAAGTAATTGACGATTTGTTATCAAATCTCTATGGCATTTTATAGTCAACGAGATCCATTTAAAAGAGGGATTAGCAATTTTATTTTAAAATTTCACTATTTACAACATGCTAGAAGTTACATATCTTCAGTTATTTGTACTGCTTTTGAATTAATTTTTTTTGGGTTCACATGTTTTCAAAATTATTTTAGGGCATACATGAATGAATATAAGATTCGAAGGTCACTCATAAAAGTTGTAAACTATGCTCTGGCAAGGTGAAAGCCGCAGTGCTCTATCTAAAACCGAGGACACTCTGCCACCTGGTGGTTTAGAGAGTTCCCTGGTGACAAGGCAAGAATTTAAAAACCGCTCCTGCTCCAACTACACATGATGATAAACTGATTCATAATATATAGAATCACATAGGTGAATTACTTTATTACAAAACATATGGATACTGAGAAGGAAACAAAATAATTAATTCTGAATATTATCCTTGAAAATTCATGAAATTACTATTAGTAGTTTTTTTTTGTTCTTTTTTTTTTTTATGGGATAGGAATATACTAAAATTTCCCATCTAAGATTTTTAAAGTTAGTTCACAAAATTTTCTTTTATAAACATAAAGAAGAGTAACTTTTCTCTGTCTTTTTATTGTGGAAAGACAGAAAAAAATTTTTTTGCTCATTTATGCACACTGTGTAAAACTGAAATCACCAAAGACCCTATTTATAGTCTTTATTGAAAATAACATACATGCAGATTTTTTATTAGCTTCCTTCAATGGCTGTTTGAAATTCCTGTCAACTAATGTGTTTTCTTTAATTTGTCAATATTTTTGTCAAAGTATAAGAAATAAAAGAAAGAAACCTGGACCAAGGCATAATAAATACTGTAGCTTTAGTTCCAACTTCCTGAAAATCCTTTTAAAAATCCCCCAAATTACAAGATCATAATGGTCACATTAAAAAGTGGTTCCACTTATAAGATATGGGACTTAAACATATAGATGTGCATTTTCTACTGTATCCTTTAGGTAATTTGGTACAGGCAGAAGGAAAAATATCTTGCTAAGATGCAGCCTTACACTCTTCAGAGTTAATGATAATGCGTAAACCAAACTATAGATGATTTCAGAACACTTTTTATTACTTTAATAGAAGTGTCAGTTGAGGTATATTTTTATCATTTCTCTGGTCAAAATATTTCCAGTTTAATAGATTCAGTTAAGTAATGGGTGTTTTTCGAATTCTCTTAAGGGAGAAACTAACCAATTTAGAAATAAACATAAAAACAAAAGTGGAACATCCACCTTAATTACTTGCTTGAACGTGGTCACGAGTGAGAGAAAATAAGATTTTACCAATTTGACTTCAATTCCAGTTAAAATAGAGGTAGGGCTGATTTTTCTCTAATTACAGAATCTACAAAATTTTAACATTAAAAGTATCATTTCATGTCTCAGAATAAGAAGGGAATATGGAGCCACGATACAGTCTTAGTTTTTTCTCTTTTCCACTCATTTGAAACATCACTTTTCTTTGGTTCCTTATTTTACCTGATTAATTTTCCCATGTCTGGATTTCTTAATGAAAGGAAGAATTCTTACAGAGTTTGAAGGTTTATTTTCTTGCATTGTAGGTGCTGCTTAAAAAAGTAACAAGTTGTATTTAAATATCTCACATTGATGAAATGATATATTAAAGTATGTGTATATGGTGTGTGTCAGCCAAAGCAGGGCTAATGTTGACATTAGACACTTGGTATTCCTATCAGCTCATAAGCCTACCCAGGGAAGGGATCATGCAGTTTTTCTCCTTATCTTTACTAAGCTTGCCAACACACTTTGAATTTAGTAGACTCTCAATAAATTAATTGAATAAAATGAATAAACAGGAGTATGCCCAAACAAGGTGAGGATATCCTCATATTTCAATTTGTTCTTCTTGGGTGATGTTGATATTATCAACACCATTTTATATAGAGCTTCTTCTGCATCATCTTGGTTCTTAGCTATCGATTTTGTTTACTATTTGGCCTAGTCAACTGAAAATGAGAGTTTACAGTTTAGCAAAAATAAACCTACTTTTTAATGATATGTGGAGCTCATTCAGAGCTCACCAACTAGTAGCCTATGTATGGGTGGTATCTGGCCAGCCCGAGTGTTTAATATCAACATTTTAAAATAAAGAAATTTTATATAAAACCTGGCTTTGAAAAATCATATCTGTTAATATCTATAAGCCTTACTTAATAGCAACAATTGGCTAGGGCTGAACTGTAACTTGTTCCTTTAGAAGAAGCATGTTTGCTACAGCCCCCACTACTCTTGATTGTTTCTCTAATGCAGTGGCAAAGTGTCAGGTGCTGCTTACCTTCCACTTAGTGTTAAGTAGTAGAGAAATATTTTCTTGTCACCATGTTTCTATCAAGAGACAAAAAGGCCACATGGTTCAAGAAAAACGGGGAAGAGACTATTTCTTTGTGAAAGTAAAGAACATTCTAACATGTTTAATGCTTGAAAGATACCCTGCTTCAATCATTTACATTATTTGCCTGGCTCATGTAGGCCTTTGAACTTGTGACCCCTGGGATAGCTAATAAGAGGAGCTTTGTCCATGTGTCCAGCTCCTAATACAAGTTAAGTATATATGAATATAAGCAAGCTTTTAAGGCATAGCTCAGCTCTAAATGGGGACTAAGAGTACAAAACTAAACCTGGAAAAAATAACTAAGCAAATTTTGAAGGAGAGTAGTGAAGGTGACTACCCTTAACAGATAATAAGCATTTTATAAAGTTACAGTAATTAAAAGTATCATACTGCACATGACCTTAGAAAGTTCAGAAATAGACTGCAAGATATGTGGGCTTTAGTCTATGATACAGTTGATACAGTTAAGTGAAGAAAGCAAAGTGCAAAAATATGTATTAGCATACATCTATTTGTGTAAATGTTGCAATATAAAGGGACTAAACTTTGGAAATTATTAATGGGCTCTTCTCTGTTTCCTTTCTGAGTGCAAGCCTAGAGCACTTAAAGTGTCTATCTGCCAGGGGAGAGGATTTGCCTCATTTGGGAAATGCTGTTGTTTACTTACTCAACAGTCACTTCCCTCCCCCTTTGTCCATGGCAGCAGATCCTACTTCCCACAATAGGGGGTGTGAAAATATCTGACGATTTCTTTCTCCACCTTCCCTTCCACTATGGGTAACCATGTGACACAGTTGTGGATAATAAGTAGAGTGAAATCTGCTGGGAGGACTTCTGGAGAAACTCTTCACCCAAATAAAAAGAAAAGAGGCATGAGGAGCTGTGTCTCCCACCTGAATAGCCCCAGCCCCTGCCTTTGAATGAGGCTGTCTGATGACGTGGCACCCCGAGCAGCTGCACGCTCATGTGACCTCGAGGTGGTGAGGGAGCCGGAAGCTAGGTGCGTGCTGCGGGCGGCAGAGCAGACGGCAGACAGGGGCTGGTTCCTTGAAGGCATTATGGAGCTGCCAAATCAATCCTGAAACCCTTACCTCCAGACTTCCTGACATAGGAAAAATTAAATGCCTTCATCGTTTAAGTTACATTGACTTGGAAATTATGTCATTTGCAGCCAAAATCATTCTAACATATATTACAAAAGAAATGCCTAATGAAAGACTGAGGTCAGGAAGCAGATGTGGCTCAAGTGATAGAGCTTCTGCCTGCCTTACTCTGGGAGGACCTGGGTTTGATCCCTGGGGCCTCCTGGTGAAAAAGAAGAGAAGGAGTGCCTGTGTGGCGAGCCAGTGCCCACATAGTGAGCCAAGTGTCCATGTGAGAACCCACATGGTGAGCTGAGTGTCCATGCAGCAAGCTGAGTGTCTGGGTGGCAAGCTGAGTGCCCATGTGGGTGTCTGCATGGAGAGCTAAGTGCCCACATGGTGAGCCAAGTGCCCACGTGAGTGCCCGCGTGGTGAGTCAGTGCCCACATGGCAAGGCAGTGCCTGTGTGAGTGCCCACATGGCAAGCCGAGTGCCTGTGAGGTGATCCAAGTGTCCACATGAGTGCCTGTATGGTGAGCCAATGCCTGTGTGGTGAGCCAGTGCCTGCACAAGTAAGTCACGCAGCAAGATGATGACACAACTAAAGAGAGACAAGGGGAGAGTCAAGGTGAAGCACAGCAGAGACCAGGAACTGAGGTGGCACAATTGACAGGGAGCCTCTCTCCACATCAGAGGTCTCCAGGATTAAATCCTGGTGAATCCTAGAGGAGAAAGATGAGAAGACAAAAGAGAAATAGATACAGAAATTCACACAGTGAATGGACACAGACAGCAAAAACAGGAGGGCAAGGGCAGGAGCAGAGCTGGGAGAGGGAGTAGGAGTGTGGGAGGGGGAAGGGAAAAATAAAGTGGAAAGCAATTAAAAAGAAAGAAGTAGTACATAGAAAATAACTTTTGTCTGTTGGAGAAGAATATTTGGGGTAATTTTGAAGCTATGGCATCTGTTGAGGGACTATTGAAGGTGACAGGACTCAGCAGCACTAAGTCCCATCAATGGACTATATTGCTTTGTTTAGTATCTAAATCTATAGTATTAGTTACAGGACAGTATTTAACAAAGATTACAGTGTATATTTTCTTAAATTAATTTATATACATTTAAACATATTCCTCATTACTATGGATATTCTACATTATTGTTTGTGGGTTTTGTTTTTATTTTTTTGTGTCTGAAGCATAATGTCTGTTCTCTTGGAACCCCACAGAACAAGTGTCATAATATGATAACTTTTACCTACATTTCAGGGAATTGTGATTCCTTATTTGTACATATTAATACATCCACTAAGTTTTATATCAGGAATATAAATGTTCAAAGTCATGAATTAGAGCAAAGTGTGAAGCAGCCTATCATTTAATAAAAATTCCTGAAAGTATATTCATTGTGTTTGAGAGTACTGTATGAGTGAATCACAGTAAAACATTTGGAACTTTATTCTCACAAATCCAAACATACAAAGTGTTACATTTATGTCAAGTAAACTGCCAAAATATACTGCAACCTCATACTTAGAAAATAACTCCCATCTTCCAGACAAACAAAATTGAAAACAACAAGGAAAAGGTCCCTCCTAAGTGGGCTATTGTCACTTTGTAACACGAACCAAGGTACATACATTTTGTATCACAGGGCCAAGTCTCAGCTGAGGCTTGGAATTTCCTTTGCTGGTTCTACCTATTGGTGGGAAGAAAAATAATCCTTCAGTGTTGGAACACACTGTCAAGCCATTCTAAATTATGGTAAGGTGGAAATCTCCAGAGTTTACTCCTCATTATTTAAAACAAGTACAGATATGATGCAAAAGTTCAGAGAAAGGCAAGACTGAACATCATGTTGACATGTATTAGAAATAAAAAATCAATAAAAAGCAAGTCCAGTGAGATTCTATGTCTCCCTCTTCAGAACAAGCCCACATATAGTCAGGAAGATGGCTCCCTCCTCCATGGCTGAACGCTGCCTGGCGACCTGGCCTGAGAGTTGGAAGCAGTAATCTCAAGTTCTTGCATGGTCACGGGCCAGCTGTTTGATTGTGGATCCCTCTTTTGGCTTTGGTTTCTCATCTACAAAATTTGCGGATTTGCGTACAAGGTTGCTAAGAACATTTACACTTAGCTCTAAAAATCACTGATTCTTTCTTTCTCTTTTTTTCTTTCACTTCTCCCTCCCTCCCAGGAAATGCACCTCTGTGTGTCTCTAAATGCTCACAGAGCACACAGTGGGCTCATAATAAATGTTTGTTGAACTAATAAATTAATTTGGGCCCTAAAAACAAGAGGATTTTCTTTGGTAGTTACTTGATAAACTACAATGTATGGGGATCTTTTCAGAGCAGGAGGAGAGACTATTATATCATAGCAAGCGGCTGAAACTGAAATATCTCTGTGGTACTTCCCTGGTCACTCCAGGGAATTGGGAATCAAATTCTTCCACAAACTAAAAGAATCCTTTTATTTTTAATGCAGCAGGGTCTCCCAAGCCTAGAATGTGAACTCTGGAACATGTATGGAATATATTTTACAAAAAATATTGAAGAAAAACCATCATTAACAAAGAGAAGTGCTATGAAACTTCTGAATGAAAAAATAACCAGGGCAGATGATTTCAAATACAGAATGGAATAGCAGTAAATATTTTCAACCATCAAATATAGAGTAGCAAATCAAAGCATAAAAAGTGCCATAAAATATGTGAAAGGACTAAACATTTACCTCTATTACTTATTTTTATACTTTTTGGGCCTGGATTTAAATTTTAACCTTGAACAAGTTACTTTCCTACTGGGTTTATCATTTAGAAAGCACAGAGTTAGGAGCAGAGAAACTGATTCAGATAAGTTCTAGAGACACTTCTAGCTTTCTGACATCCTATTGCCCAATATATAATTTTTTCTTTTCTTTTTTTTTTTTTAAGTTTTTTGGTCTTTATTTTTTTTAATATTACATTAAAAAAATATGAGGTCCCCATATATCCCCCACCCACCTCACCTCACTCCTCCCCCCATAACAACCATCTCCTCCATCATCATGAGACATTCATTGCACTTGGTGAATACATCTCTGAGCATCGTTGCACCTCATGGTCAATGGTCCACATCATAGCCCACACTCTCCCACAGTCCACCCAGTGGGCCATGGCAGGACATACAATTGTCCGGTAACTGTCCCTGCAGCACCCCCAGCTGCCACCATGGCCAATTTCAATGCCACATTTTCTTTGATTACTAATCACAATAGTTCATGAATAGAATATCAGTAAGTCCACACTAATCTATACTCTATCCCTCCATCCTGTGGACCTAGGAATGGTTGTGTCCACTCCACATCTATATCAAGAGAGGGCTTATATTCCACATGGATGCTGGATGCAATTCTCCTGCTTTCAGTTGTAGGCACTCTTGGCTCCCTAGTGTGGTGGTTGACCTTCTTCACCTCCATGTTAGATGAGTGGGGTAAGTCCTATAAACCAGAGCATAGGAGCTGAAGTCTATTGAGGCTCAGGGCCTGGCTATCACAGAGATTCATGTCCCCTGGGTATACATTAAACCCCAGCACCAACTACAGTTCCAGTAAAAGTAACAGAGAGGCTTGTGAACAAAGATCACATCTGAGTTCAGCTCCATCACACAGAAACACAAACTCCAAAATAGGGCCAACTGACATGGCACTGAGCTCCATCTGCCATGACCATAGAACCTGTGGGTCTCTGTAGCCCTCAGAAGAACCAATACCTGAGGTTGTATCTACTTTATCTGTCTCTGGGACTCTGCTAAGGTGTGCATAAGGGCAACCCCTCTGATAACCACCTGGCTCTTTTCGGAGACTCGTAGCCATATAAACTCATTTGCCCTTCCCATTTCCCCCTTTTATTCAGGTCAAAAAGCATTTTTAACTCCTGGTATTATATGTAGACCGAGATATTCTGCTGGTCCGAGTTGACCCTTTTATTCAAGGTCATTTTCTAATTACATCATCAGCTAGTATTTGATAGTAATCCCTTAGCACCAGGGAGGCTCATCCTCAGGAGTCATGTCCCATGCGGGGGTAAGGCAACTCATTTACATGCTGAGTTTGGCTTCGAGACTGGCCGCATTTGAGCAACACAGAGGCTCTCAGGAGGTAACTCTTAGGCACCCTGCAGCTCTAGGCCTTGTTCTTATTTCAGGTGCACAGGCTTACAAGCATAGTCATTAGTATCAAGGGCTCATTATTGGATCTTCTTTCTTTTTTGGTCTTTGCCATTGCACTTGGGGGATTGTTGTTGTTCCTTTAGGGACTGTGATAGAGCTCCCCTGGCAAGGAACTCAGCACTCCCTCAGTTGTTGTTTTTAATTGTATCCACTATGAAAATATCCAAACATTTTTATGTACCCTGGATATATGCCCTGGAGAACTCCCTGCCAACCATATGTCCCCTGTCAATAACATCCCACACCAGTATTCCTCCCCTGCCATTGTTGAACCTCTCTGTGATCCAAAACTTCTTCAAAAGTGAAGCCCAATATATTGTCAGGTTCCGTTAATAGTATAATGGAATATAGTGATGAGTTTAAAGGTTAGCTATAGAATACATACTAATTTAGAAAAATTAAGGTAAAAATAAATTGGGGTATCAAAAATTTTAAAAATGTGAAAGCTTTGTTTTTGATGTTTTGCCTTCTATCACTGCAATAAGTGTTGCCCTGTATACAAATTGGCAAGGCAACTTCTTCCATTTTTTCCTCAGTGTCTACATCCTATCTTTTTCTTTTCTTTTTTCTAATTATTAAGCTTATCTTCACAAAAGTTTTAGATCACAGTAATTCATATATACAATATACAGTACTCCCACATATCCAACATAAAACCCTTTTCCCTTCCACAGCAATTATCTTTTTACATATTCATACTGTATTTACTGAAACTGATGTACAGATATTGAGACAATAGCTTTCACACAATGTAACATTTGTGTTTACATTGTGGTTTATATTTTAGACTATACAATTTTCTAAATTTTCAGTTACCTTATGTTTTACATTATGATTTACATTTTAGCCTATCAGCCCCTATATATTTTTGGTGTAATTTTACATGTCTTATATCCATCCTTGCGTACTCTTGTGGAACACTTCTATTGCCCACACAGTTACATTGGTTCCACCTATTCAATACCTCTTTCCCCCTCCCCTTAGGGCCCACAGTGACAGTCAGTCTTCATTGCTTGAAGCCATGTTCAGAGACACTTGCAACGGTGTTGAGGGCTTGACATGCTCGACTGCCCTAATGCATTGGGAGCCACCATTTCTCTCAAGAGATACAATTCCCTCTATTTGAGAGCATCAGTCCTCCCCAGGATGTGGGTATACCTTCACTCTCATTATATGGGTCTCTCCAATGATATAGCCTACTATGGCAAAATGAGCTTTCACATATTCCCTAGGAGCCTGTCCTGCATCAGATTATCCCCTTTAAGCATCTTAAAAAGGTAACCTTCCTTATTATATTTTTGAAAAAGTTTTCTCAGCATTATACTCTCAACCAAATACCTGACAATCTCCTATGTTTGTATGTTGCCCCCCCCCCACCAATATCTTGGGCAATATTACCCATCCTTCCATCCCTAACCCCCCTCAAGTCCACAAAGCCCCACCCAAAGGTAACCCTATGCCCCCATTTTATCCCTTCCTTGTAAAATACTTACCTCCAGCTTATCATACATTTCACCCATGTAGGTGCCAGCTTACATCCTTCCTCTACCCCCCAATTTCCTTTCAGCCTATCATCCAGTCTTTAGCTCTCTGAGACAGCTTGGTTTACTTATTTCATATCATTGAGGTCATGTAGTATTTGTCCTTCAATGCCTGGGTTGCTTCACTCAACATAAGGTTCTCAAGATTCATCCATGTTATCACATGTGTTTGTAGTGTATTCGTTCTTAAAGCTGAGTAGTATTCCATTGTATGTATATACCACATTTTATTTATCCATTCATCTGTTGATGGGCATTTGGGTTGATTCCAACTTTTGGCAACAGTGAACAGTGCTGCTATGAACATTGGTGTGCATATATCAGTTTGTGTCCTTGTTTTCAGTTCTACTGGGTATATACCCAGCAGTGGAATTGCTGGGTCATATGGCAAATCTATAGCTAGTTTTTTGAGAAACCGCCAAACTTTCCTGCAGAAAGGCTGGATCCTTCTGCATTCCTACCAGCAGTGGATGAGTGTTCCCATTTCTCCACATCCTTTCCAGCATTTGTAGTCTTCTGTTTTTTTCATAGTTGCCAATCTTGTGGGAGTAAGATGGTATCTCATTGTAGTTTTGATTTGCATTTCCCTAATAGCTAGAGATTTGGAGCATTTTTTCATGTGCTTTTTAGCCATTTGTATTTCTTCTTTGGAGAAGTGTATGTTTAAATCTTTTCCCCATTTTTTAAATGGTTTGTTTGCCTTTTTATTTTCAAGATATAGAAGTTCTTTATATATGCAGGTTTTAAACCTCCTATCTGATATATGGTTACCAAATATATTCTCCCATTGTGTAGGCTCTCTTTTCACTTTCTTGACAAACTCCTTTGAGGTGCATAAGGCTTTAATTTTGAGGAAGTCCCATTGTTCTTTTGTTGCTTGTACTTTTGGTGTGATGTTCATGAAGTCATTTCCTATCACAAAGTCATGTATATGCTTCCCTACACTGCTTTCCAAAGTCTTTATGGTCTTGGCTCTTATATTTAGGTCTTTGATCCATCTTGAGTTGATTTTTGTATAAGGTGTGAGATGGTAATCCTCTTTCATTCTTTTACATATGGATATCCAGTTCTCCAGGCACCATGTGTTGAAAAAGCCATTCTCTCCCAGTTGAGAGGGTTTGGTGGCTTTACCGAATATTATGGGACTATATATATGAGGATCTATATCAGAACTCTCAGTTCAGTTCCATTGGTCTGTGTGTCTCTCCTTGTGCCAATACCATTCTGCTTTCACTACTGTGCTTAGTAGTAATTTTTGAAGTCAGGTAGTGTGATTACTCCAATTTTGTTTTTCTTTTTCAATATGTCTTTGGCTATTCAGGGCCTCTTTCCTTTCCAAATAAATTTCATAGCTAGTTTTTCTAGTTCCTTAAAGAATGCTGTGTTGATTTTTATTGGGATTGTATTAAATGTGTAGATCAGTTTTAGTAGGATAGACGTCTTAATAATATTTAGTCTTCCTATCCATGAACAGGGAATATTCTTCCATTTATTTAGGTCTTCTTTGATTTCCTTGAACAGTGTTGTGCAGTCCTCTGTGCATAAGTTTTTTTTTACATCTCTAGTTAAATTTATTCCTAGGTATTTGATTTGATTTTTTTATTGACTATTGTAAATGGTATTTGTTTCTTGGTTTCCTCCTGAGCTTACTCATTATTGGTGTACAGAAATGCTACTGATTTTTGCGCATTTGATCTCATAATCTGCGACTTTACTAAACTCATTTATGAGTTCTAGAAGCTTTGTTGTAGACCTCTCAGGATTTTGTATGTATAGTATCATGTCATCTGCAAATAATGAAATTTTGACTTCTTACTTTCCAATTTGAATGACTTGTATATCTGGTTCTTGCCTCAGTGCTCGAGCAAGTACTTCTAAGACAATGTTAAATAGAAGAGGTGATAGTGGACATCCTTGTCTTGTTCCTGATCTTAGAGGGAAAGATTTTAGGATTTCACCATTGTAAACAATGTTGGCTGTGGGTTTTTCATATATGCTCTTTATCATGTTCAGAAAATTTCCTTGCATTCCAATCTTTTGCAGTGGTTTTATCAAGAAAGGGTGTTGTATTGTGTCAAATGCTTTTTCTGCATCTACAGATATAATCATGTGATTTTTTTCCCTTCAATCTGTTTATATGGTGTATTACATTGATTGATTTTCTTATGTTGAACCATCATTGCATACCCGGAATGAATCCCACTTGGTCATGGTGTATAATTCCTTTAATGTGTTATTGAATATGGTTAGCAAGTATTTTGTTGAGGATTTTTGCATCTAGGTTCATTAGAGAAATTGGTCTCTAATTTTCCTTTCTTGTGGTGTCTTTGTTTGGCTTTGGTACTAGAGTAATGTTGGCATCATAGAATGAGTTAGGTAATTTTCCTTCTGTTTCAATTTTTGGAAGACTTTCAGCAGGATTGGTGTTAGTTCTTTCTGGAATGTTTTGTAGAATTCACCTGTGAAGCCGTCTGGCCCTGAGCTCTTCTTAGTTGGGAGGTTTTTAATGACCGATTCTATCTCTTTACTTGTGATTGGTTTGTTGAGATCATCAATTTCTTCTTTCATCAATATAGGCTGCTTATGTGTTTCTAGGAATTTGTCCATTTCCTCTGAATTGTCCTTCTTGTTGGAATATAGTTTTTCAAAGTATCCTCTTATGATAGTCTTTATTTCTGTGGTGTCAGTGGTGATATCTCCTTTCTCATTTCTTATTTTGTGTATTTGCATCTTCTCTCTTTTTTTCTTTGTTAGTCTAGCTAAGGGTTTGTCCATTTTATTGATCTTCTCAAAGAACCAGGTCTTGGTTTTGTTTATCTTTTCAAGTGCTTTCTTATTTTCAATTTCATTTAGTTCTGCTCTTATCTTAGTGATTTCTTTCTTTCTTCTTCCTGTGGGGTTACTTTGTTGTTTTTTTACTAATTTCTCCAAATGTGCAGTTAGTTCTTCAATTTTTGCTCTTTCTTCTTTTTTGATGTATGAATTTATGGCTATAAATTTCCCTTTCAGTACTGCTCTTGCTGTGCCCTATAAGTTTTGGTATGTTGTGTTATCATTTTCATTAGTTTCAGGACAGTTATTAATTTCTTTTGAGATTTCCTCTTTGACCCACAGTTTTTCTAAAAGTGTGCTGTTTAATTTCCATATCTAGGTTTGAAATCTGGGCCTCTGGCCCTTGCAGATTTCCAGCTTCACTCCACTGTGGTCAGAGATATTATTTTGTATGATTTCAATCTTTCTGAATTCATCGAGACTCTCTTTGTGGCCTACCATATGGTCTATCTTGGCGAATGAACCACGTTCACTTGAGAAAAATGTATATCCAGCTATATTCGGGTGTAATGATCTGTATATGTCTATTAGATCCAGCTCCTCTAATATACTGTTCAAATTGTTGTTTCTTTATTGATTCTCTTTTGAGATGTTCTGTCCAAAGTTGATAGTGGTATATTAAAGTCTCCCACTATAATTGTAGAGGTATCTATTCTTTCACTTAGTTTTTCCAGTGTTTGCCTTACATATTTGGAGGTGACCTTGTTAGGAGCATAAATATTTATGATTGTTCATTCTTCTTGAAAGATTATCCCTTTCACTAAAATGTAGTATCCATTTGTCTCTCATAATTGTTTTGCATTTAAAGTCTATTTCATCTGATATTAATATAGCTACTCCTGCCTTTTTTGGTTATTGTTTATTTGTAAGATTATTTTCCAGCCATTCACTTTCAACCTCCTTGAATCCCTGGGTCTAAGATGTGTTTCTTATAGGCAGCATATATATGGGTCATGTTTTCTTATCCAATCTCCCAGTCTGAATCTTTTGATAGGTGAGTTTAATCCATTGACATTCAGTGTTATTCCTTTCAAGGAATTATTTAGTTAGCCATATTTTGTTTGGACTTGTGTTTGTCATATTTTGTTTGTTTCCTTCTCTTTTTGCCTTTTTTGTTGCTCTTGCACTCTTCTCCATCTCTGCCTCTCCTGTTTTTTCTTTCTTCCTGCAGAACTCCCTTTAGTATTTCTTGAAGGGCAGGGTTCTTGTTGGCATACTCTTTCAATTTCTGTTTATCTGTGAATATTTTGAACTCTCCATCATTTTTTAATGCTAGTTTAGCTGGGTAGAGTATTCTTGGTTGGATTTTTTTTTCTTTTATTACCTTGACTATATCAGCCACTGCCTTCTTGCCTCCATGGTTTCAGATGAGAAATCAGCACTTAATCTTATGGAGCCTCCCTTGTATATGATGATTCTCTTTTCTTTTGCTGCTTTTAGAATTTTCTCTTTGTCTTGAGCATTGGCTAATTTGACAAGTATATGTCTTGGGGTGGGCCTGCTGGGATTTATGGTGTTTAGGGTGCGTTTTGCTTCCTGGACATGTACATCCATCTCTCTCAGTAGATTTTGGATGCTTTCAGCCATTATTTCCTCCAACACCCCTTTTGTCCCCTTTCCCGTCTCTTCTCCTTCTGGGATGCCTATAATATGTATATTTGTGCATTTTGCATTGTCATTCAGGTCCCTAAGTCCCAGCTGGATTTTTTCTATCTTTTTATTGATCAGTTCTACTGTCTGTTTGATTTCAGTTGTACTGTCTTCCACATCACTAATTCTCTCCTCTGCCTCTTCTAATCTGCTGCTATTTGCTGAGAGTGTATTTTTGATTTCTTGAACTGTGGTGTTCATCACTATCATATCTGTTATCTTCTTGCATATGTCTGCAATTTCCTCTCCAAGTGTTTTCTTCATATTGTTAATCTCTTCCTTTACTTCATTAAGTCGGTCTCTAATATATGTTTTGAGATCTTTAATTATTGTCCAATGTTCTGCTCCCCTTCCTAGTTTTTAATTTGTTCATTGGATTCAGCCATGTTTTCCTGATTATTGGTTTGGTTTGTAGTTTTTTGTTGCTGTCTGGTCATCATTTTATCTTGACAGGTTTAATCAGTTCCTTAGCTTTTTTGTTTAGTCCTGGGGATTAATTAGTTGTTGTTCATGCGTAAGTGTTATGTCTTCTCTTTGTCACTTTGTTCTTCTTACTCTATTTTCTTGTTGCTGGCTAAGTTCACTTTGGAGGAAATATTAGGGCCAGGGAAAGCAAAATGAGTAAGAAAAGAAAATGTGTAATGTAGTATTGGTAATAAATGTTAACAGAGCAACAAGATCTAGGATAATAGATATTAGATTCATGTAAGTTGTGTAGAGTTATAGCAGTAAGTAGAGTACCTATAATGAGACAGTCAACTGAATATGGGGAGGAATATAGTATGAATTAAAAGGCCAGTGTTTTCGTGAGAGAGGGAAAGAGAAAAGAAAGACAATTATATCAAGAGTGGATAAAAGGCAGAAAACAGAACAAAAGTATTAGAAATTAAAAGTCAGACAATTTGGGGGCCAAAGAAAGGGAGGTGAAATGTAAGAGAAACAGTAGATAATGGAGGATAGAAAGATGTGAGAGAAAGGGGATAGTGTAGGTGGCCAAAATCAATACACACAGAAAAGAGGAAATGGAGGATGAGGTAACACAGCAAGTGTGAAGTGCTCCCTGCAGCATCTATTATATTAAAAAAAAAAATTAAAAAAGGAGAAAAAGATAGAAGAGAAAAAAGAGAAGAGAAAAAGGGGGCATAGAAAAGGGGGGGCAAGCAAGAAAAAAGAGAAAGAGAAAAAAAACACAAATAAATGAAAAGGGACCTTGGGGGATAAAATGGGAGAAAAGACCAGGAGACAATGCAATATTAGCAACCACGACAAAAAAAAAAGAACCAACGTTTCAAGCTAGGAATCCTCTTTGCAGTTAAATAATACACTTAGGGATCTGACCTTTCCCCTTTCTCCCTTCCTCACCTCTCTCTCCCAGGGCAGCAGGAAAGCTGCCAGAGAGGTCCAGTACGAGATTCAAATAGGTCCTTGTTGACCCAACTCAACACAGAAGACTACGACTCTTTATTTTCAGCATGAGAGCAACTACACCTCACCAGAAACCCCAAATATGCTATTGGAAGCTTGGATAGCACCTCCTACAGTCCCTCCCCCTTAGTTGTGCTAGGGGACGTCTAATTGATTTTCTGACTCCACCGTCTCCCAGACCAACTTTCCTATCCCAGGACATTTAGGTAAATTGGACTTTCTCAGCAGATTTGCCTCTCCATTCTTCCCAGACTCTCCCCAAGTCAGCTGGTACATCCTCCAAGTTCAAGGAGAGAGAGAGAAAGAAAAAAACAACACAAAACGCAGAGGGCTAGGGTAATCAAGGACCTCAGGTGGACCTCAGGGCATGCTGAATTCGGGGATGGGAAGTCCGTGATATTGCAGACTCAAGGTGTGTTAGTCTGGGAACCACATATCCAGTTAACATGGGGCCTGGGAACACCGCAGAACAACAAAGCCTTCAGGAATCACTGTGGCCAGCTGCCAGCCCTAGGGGGAGGGGTCCTGCCCACAACTTCTGGCCTCATGTCAGAAACCCAAAATTCCACTTCTTGCAAGAATCTCCTCTGTCACTGTCTCACCAAATCAACATCCAGACACCTCCCACCCTGCAAGCCCCTGAAACAGCCCACTCAGGGCTTGGGAACACCCCAGCACAAGAAAGCCTTCAGGAATCACTGCAGCCTGGCCGCCAGCCCCAGGGGGAAGGGTCCCACCCACAACCTCCATGCAAGAGACTCAAAATTCTACCTCTTGCAAGAATCTCCTCTGTCACCATCCCACCAAATCAATGGCTAGACACCTCCTGCCCTGCAAACACCTGAAACAGCCCAGTCCAGCAGGACTCTAACCCTACTCAGGTTACTACACTTCTTTGCAGGAGAGATTATGAGGTGCACTCACCCAGACGCCATCTTGCCCCACCTCCTAAAATTTTTAATGTAACATTTTTTTTGTGGTCTATGTATCTTCAAACAAATATAATTTTAAAAAGGATGGGGGTGGGGAGTGGGGAGTGGGGTATATGGGAACAACTTATGTTTTCCAATGTAATGTTTTGTGTGAACTATTAATTTTATAAAAGATAATTTTCAAAAAATAAAAAATAGAAAAACACCAAAATATGTTCACCAAATGCAATGAATGTGCCACAATGATGATAGAGGTTGTTGATGTGGGAGGAATGTGGGTGTGGGGTGTGGGAGATATGGGGACCTCATACTTTTTTTCCTTTTTTATAAATTTTATTTTATTACTTAATTATATTTTTAAGTTAATAGATCACACAAAACATTACATTAAAAAAATAAGAGGTTCCCATATACCCCACTTCCCACCCCCACCATCATTTTTTTATTTTATTTTTTAATTTCAATTTAATTTAACGATTTGAAGTCAGTCTGGGTTGTTTCATTTTTTAAATTTTTTTATTTTTCTCTATTTTCTTTTAAATGTTACATTAAAAAATATGAGGTCCCCACACACAACACATGACCCTCACCCCATTCCTCCCACATCAACAACATCTTTCATCATTGTGGGACACAGGGCAACACCTATAGCAGTGATGAAAGGCAAAACATCAAAAACAAAGCATTTTCATTTTTTCATTTTTTGATTCCCCAATTTATTTTTACTTTATTTAATTTTTCTAAATTAGTATGTTCTATATCTAACCTTTAAACCCATCACTATATTCCCTTTTACTATTAATGGAACATGGCAATATATTAGGCTTCATTTTATTTCTCTCTTTATTTTATTTTATTTTTTTAAAGATTTATTTTTATTTATTTAATTTCCCCCCCTCCCCTGGTAGTCTGTTCTCTGTGTCTATTTGCTGCGTCTTGTTTCTTTGTCCGCTTCTGTTTTCGTCAGCGGCACGGGAAGTGTGGGCGGCACCATTCCTGGGCAGGCTGCACTTTCTTTCGCGCTGGGCAGCTCTCCTCACGGGGTGCACTCCTTGCATGTGGGGTTCCCCTATGCGGGGGACACCCCTGCGTGGCACAGCACTCCTTGTGTGCATCAGCACTGTGCATGGGCCAGCTCCACACGGGTCAAGGAGGCCCGGGGTTTGAACCGCGGACCTCCCATGTGGTAGATGGACGCCCTAACCACTGGGCCAAGTCCGTTTCCCTCTTTATTTATTTTAAATATTACACTAAAAAAATATGAAGTCCCCAGATTCTCCCCACCCCCCTCACCTCACTCCTCCCACATCAACAACTTCTTTCATCATTGTGGCACATTCATTGCATTTGGTGAACACAATTTGGAGTACTGCTGCACCACATGGATAGTGGTTTACATTGTAGTTTACACTCTCCCCCAGTCCACCCAGTGGGCCATGGCAAGACATACAATGTCCAGCTTCTGTCCCTGCAGTACCACCCAGGACAACTCCAAGTCCCAAAAATGCCCCCACATCATATCTCTTCTTCCCTCTCCCTAACCTCAGCAGCTACCGTGGCCACTATCTCCACACCAATGCTATAATTTCTTCCATTACTAATCACGATAGTTCCATAGTAGAATATCAGTAAATCCACTCTAACCCATACTCTATTCCTCCATCCTGTGGACCCTGGGATGGTTATGTCAACTCCCCCTCTATATCAAGAGGGGGCTTTGATTCCACATGGATGATGGATGCAATTCTCCTGCTAGCAGTTGTAGGCACTTTTGGCTCCCTGGTGTGGTAGTTGACCTTCTTCACCTCCCTGTTAGCTGGCCAGAGTAAGTCCAATAAGCCAGAATATCTTAACCTACATGTAATATCAGGTGTTAAAAAGTGCTTTTTGACTGTGGATAAAAGGGGGAAATGGAAAGGACAAATGAGCTCATATGGCTATGAGTCTCCAAAAAGAGTTGGGTGGTCATCAGAGGGGTAATGCTTACATATGCTTCAGCAGGCTCCCAGAGACAGCCAAAGTAGATACAAGCCCAGGTACTGGTTCTCCTATGGCAGGGGAGGAACACTAGTTGGGGTGTTAATGATGGGTGACACATGATTGGGAAGGAGTTCTCCAGGGCATGTATATAGTGTACATCAAAATGTTCGGATATATGTCAGGTGTTTTCATAGTATTTACAGTTACAAATGACAACTGAGGGAGTACTGAGTTCCTAGCCAGGGGAGTTCTGTCACATTCCCCAATGGGACAGCAACAATCCCCCAAGTGCAAGTGCAAAGACCAGTGAAGAAGATGCTCCAAAGATGAGCCCTTGATACTGATGACTATACTTATGAGCCTGTGTGCCTGAAATTTGAACTAGGCCTAGAGCTGCAGGGTGCCTAAGAGTTATCTCCTGAGAGCCTCCATGTTGCTCAAATGTGGCCACTCTCTAAGCCAAACTCAGTATGTAAATGCATTACCTTCCCTCCACTGTGGGACATGACACCCGGGGATGAGTCTCATTGAGGCCGAGGGATTAGTTAGTACCAATCACTAACTGGTGATGCAACTAGAAGAAGACCTTGAATAAAAGGGAGAAATGGTAAAGACAATTGAGTTTATATGGCTAAGAGCCTTCAAAAAAGGGTAAGGATTTCATCAGAGGGGTTGCACTTATGCACACCTCAGCAGGATCCCAAAGACAGCCAAAGTAGATATAACACCAGCTATGGGTGCTCTTGAAGGCTACAGAGACACACAGTTTCTACAGTCATGGCACTTGGCTCTGGAGTGCTGTGCCTTGTCAGTGGGCCCTACCTTGGAATTTGTGTTCCTGAGTGTGATGGAGTTGGACTCAGATGTGAATTTTGTACATATGTCTCATGTAACTTTTCCTGAAACTGTGGTTGGTGCTGGGGTTAGTGTACACAAACTGGCCATGTACTAACTGGGCCCTGAGCCACAGCAGAGTTGCAGTTTCTTCTACCAGTTTGTTGGACTTGCACAGGTCGGCTAACAGGGAGGGGCACCAGGTGGTCAACCACCACACCAGGGAACTGAGAGTACTGCCTACAACTCCAAGCAGAAGAAACACATCCATCAACCATGTGGGATCTAAGACCCCTCTCAATATAAAGGTGGATGTTATGAACCAGGATCCACAAGATGGAGGAATAAAATATAGATTGGAGTGAATTTACTGGTATTCTACTACAGAAATATTGTGACTCTAGCAACTAAAGAAATTGTATCATTGATGTGAAGATAGTGGCCACAGTAGTTGCTGAGGGCAGGGAGAGGGAAGAAGAGATGTGATGTGGGGGCATTCTTGTACTAAAGGATATTGAAAGGAGAGATGCAGGACATTGTTTATCCTGCCATAACCCACTGGATGGACTGTGGGACAGTGTGAACTACAATGTACAATGGACCTTGGGGTCTGGCAGTTCTCCAGGGTGTATTCCCCAAATACAGTGAAAGTGCTTCACTGAGGAAAGGGGATGTTGATGTGGAGAGGTGGGGGTGTGGAGGGTAGATGAGTGGGGTTACAGTATTTGGGAACCTCTTATGCTTTTTAAGGTAAAGTTTTGTGTGATCTATTTATCTTACAAAGAAAAGAATAAAAATGAAAAAAATTGAGGAAAAAAGAAAATGTGCAGGCCTCAGGGCATGGGTCCTGGAGTGGGCTCCCAACAGCACAGCCACCAGAGACCCTGTGGAGGCCCTCTGCTCAGGGCTGGGTCTACAGGGACTTCCCTGTCTTCTCTTCCTCCCCTGGGGAGACTCCATGAAATGAGGGGAATTTTCCAATCATTCCACACCCCATTTCCCAAAAGATCCTGCACCTCTGTCTTGAGAGTTTTTCCAAGTGAGGACCCAATCTGCTGCCCTGCAGGCTGAACCCTGTTCCATCGGTCCTCAACCTGAACAATTGTTATGTGTTCCCAGGGCCTTGGAGCCAATGGGTGACAAAGCAGCAAATGGTGGAGACTGTGGACTGGAATAAGGTCCTCTCTCTTTCCCTCCTCCCTCCTAATCTCAGGAGATGGCTTGCCCTTGTGGAGGGTCCCTGCCCTGCCTCTGCCCTTCCCTGATATCTCCACATAGCAGTGAACACCCAGGCAGAGAACACAACATCCAGTCGAAACTCAGATGTCAGAGAAGAGGCTGGATGACACCCTATGGCCATGTAGGATGCCCTTAACTCCAGGATGCAGCTGTGGTCAGCAAGGACTAAACCATAGCAGCCTTGCCATGAGGGCACAGGTGTGGGCAGGGCTAAGGTCAAAGGTCAGTCAGTGACAGCTTACTACCAGCACCCCAGACCCTGTCCACAAGAGAACTGGAGCACAGTCAGCAGTGCACCATGCAGCTCTTTATCCTCTGTGCTGTTGGGCAGGGGTGCATCCATCTGCAGTTCCACCCAGTATCTGGGCCCTACTCATGCCTTCATGACCAGCATGCTGAGGCAGACCCCATCCTCCCCTCTGGGTCACAGCAGACTGGCCAGATATCCATGCACTGGCTCAATGTCCTTTTTGAGGTCAAGGGTATTCTGCTTTCCCAGCTCTGCTCTGACTCTCTAAGGGCTCTGACTCCCACCTAAGAAAGTCAAGTTCCATCCAGCAGCTACAGATGGAATCTAGCTCCCAACATCTCTCTGATCTCAGCCTTTCCCCTGAATCCTGTTCCTTCAGCCCTGGCCTCCTGGCCTCTCCTTTTCCTGCCAAGCATAGGCCTCCTCAGTCTTGACTATGGCCACCAACCTGAGCCCTGACACCTATTGAAAACATGCTCTTCCTGCCTCTGAATGTGGCATTCTGACCCTCAAAACCCACTGGGATGTCTGCTCCAACAAAGTGGGGAGGAAACATGGCATTGCTCAGGTGTCTACTGCCTGACAGACCGAGGACTCCAGAATGGCTGCACACCTGGCTCATCTGTATGTTCTTGAACTTGTGACCACTGTCCTTGGCCAGGTTGACCCAGGTTGAAGCAGCAGTCATCCACAGGCTGTTTGAGGTGCAGATGCAATTTGCAGCACTTGTGTCTTGTCCAGGTGGCCCTGGGTTTGGTGGAGAAGAGGACTTTCCCCTCGATGGTGGTGTGAGAGTGGAGGAACTCTGTGACAAAGCAGTGGTCAACTGCACAAACTGTGCTGAACAGAATATCAGTGAAAGGATTGGAACCTTGGGAAACCCCAGGCTACTCTAGGAGCTCCACTAGGCTTGAGAAGGTCTGTAGGAGAAAACAGTGCTTGGCCCATTGATGACCTGGAGAGGGCCCATCAGGCACAGGAGGTGGATGGGGAGGATGAGTGCTGAGAGGGAGCAGAGGTAAGCAGTCACCTTCATTTCCTGGCTATCTTGGGGCCCTGGGACATGGTTCTGGTGGATTTCCAGCTAAGAGCTTGAGGAGCCAACCATATGCATGTGAGGTGATTCAGCTGCATTCCTGCTGCTGAGGTGAGGGCCACACTGGAGCAGGACACTGGAATGGGAGGTGCTGATATCACTGGGCTCAGTGTAAGGGGCCTGGCAGATGGATGGTGGGTTGGCTTAAATTAGGGGCCTCCCCTGGGATGCATTCAAACCTCTGCTCTGCTAACACTACACACTGCTAAGTGCTTGGGCCTCATAGGAGACAGTGGGCCCTGATTACATTAGAGATCACAGAGAATCACCCCATTTCACAGAGAAAAAACACATCCAGGCATGGAGTGACTGTGAGCCATAGGGCTGGTTGGGAGTGGAGCTGGGATCCAGGTACTAAACTGCCAGGCTCTCCAAGCCCATGCTTTGCCTGAAGCTTCCCTGAGCCCTGGCCAGCCCATCCTTGCCTTTCCTGTATGCAGAACTTACTCTCCACTCCAAGACCTGATGCCTCCTGGGCAGTGTTTGGCCTTGAAGCTCTCAGTGCCTGACTCATGAGAGCCCCCATTCATGAGACAGGTGGAAGCTTCAGGACAGATGGTGGACATGAGGCCCCCAGGAGCCACAGCTCACAGTCCCTCCCAGTGTAGGAACATCAGTTTGCATCTGGATGCCCAAGCATCTTCAGTAGCAGGGCTCATGCTGACCCAGGAGCCACCAGGGTGCTCCTGTCTCACCATGGCCTGATGCTGTGCAGGCCTCACCTGCCATTTTTGCCGAGCTGCTCCACAGCCTCAAACCAAGTCCCCAATTGCTCATTGTGCTCAAGGCAGTCTTCGCAGCAGCTGAAGCTCAGCAACCATCTGGTATTCATGGGACCAGAGGAAGGAAGAGGCACTGAGAGGTCCGGGGGCCATGCTGGCTGGGCTGGGGTTGAGAGGTTGTATTTTTCCCTGTGGGTCCCCCACCTCTCCACAGACTTCCAGCTCCACCTGCCCTCAGGGCTGAGTTCACACAGCTTCAGGAATTCGACCTTCAACCATGTTAACCCCCACCCTCCAGAGGGAGGGGTTGGCTCTGTCTTTTCTGTCTGAGAGGAAGCAGGGTGCGGCTCTGGGGATCTCTGCCAGGAGGGTCTCTGTTTTCCATCCCCCACCTCCCAGCCCTGCTCCTGCACTGATGGAGACAGCTGCTCACCACTCTCCTTTTGTCAAAATTGATCATCCCCCCCTGGAAGTCAGAGAATGCACCTTGATCATAAGGAGGCCCACAGCCATTGCCATGCCCATCACCCCTGAGCCCTTGCCATGCAGCACATCTGTGGGTTCAACAGGCACAGGGAAGCCCAGACCAGATGGACCCAGGCAGGCTTGTGGGCACAAGAAGTGGCAACTGCAAGAGAAGCCCCAGAGCCCAACCAGCCCAGCCTCTGACGACAGTGGAGAGATGCCCCAAGGACCACCCTGTGCTTACTCTTCTGCAAGAAGGCCATGTCATCCCAGCAGCCAGGGCAGCTGAGAGGTTCTCAGAAGACACACTGTGCCCACTTCTGAGTGCTCAGGACGTGGGGCAACCTCTCCTCCCAAGCCTCAGGGACATTTTATCATGCTGCCACGGCCCCCAGGCTCACTTACTTCCAGAAACTCCTGAATGGCACAGTTCACCATCATAATTGAGTGAGGAAATTCCCTAGCTTGGGTGGATGGGGTTGAGCACAGGTACTCAGGTGCCCCCAAGACCCCACCCTGAAAATCCAGCCATCTCAGACTCCTATGATCACCCAGCATCACTGTGGGATACACTTCTCAGCTGTCACCCATAAGTAAACCTCCCAGCCTCCAAGTCCCCTAAGACCACTTTCAGCCACCTCCCAGCACCAGTTTTACTTCAATACAAGCTTACTCTCCACCCCACCAAATCCATCCTGCCTTGCCTCTTCAAGGCTCTTGCTCTCTTACAGGCTCCTGCTGCCACTAGTCCCTGAGGATTCCAAAGGCTCATGGCCCTAAAGTTTCCAGGGGAGAGGACATTGAATGTAGGGTCCCCAGGGTCAGAGGTCCAGGAAGGATGGGTTTGAGGAGGGCCCCACCCTGACTTGGAGGCCATCCCACCCTGGCCCCAGCATTAACAACACTCACACTCTTCTGCTCTTGCTGCTTCTTCTGGGCTCCTTTGGGGTTAATGTCTAAGGTGGAAAACTCGGGGGCCCCCTCCTCCCAGGATTGAGCAGGTTGAGATTCGTGAGGACTTCCACCCCTCCATTAACCCTGGGGTCCTGGACACCTGGATCAAGAGTACAGGTGGGAATCTGTTGCCACCACCTGCCTGAGGTGCCCTGGGGGCCTTGTGCAAGAGGCCTGGACTCCCTGAGCCTGATTGTACATTGTGACATGACGACAAAGACTGACCCCTTATGGGGTCCAGAGTCCTCGGTGGTGCACTCTAGCACCACTGAAGTGGTGCTAACAGCACTCTGTCCATCCTGCCAGAGTTTCTGGAATGGTCAGCCACGTTCCTTTTCTCCTATGAATCCCTCAAGCTCACTCTGAGGGTGGCACTCCTGGAAGGTTGTGCTTCCATTCTGTGGGAGGACACGCAGACCCACATAAGGATTCCCTCAGGGCATAGGAGGACAGGCAGCTTTCTCCAGGTGGAGGCCTCGACTGCATTGATGCTGCCCCACAGCCCACCACCACTAACCGGTGTCTGGTTCTCCTGGCCTCTGAGTGTCTATGTTTGGGGTCCTTATGTTGTCCCATAGATGGAGCTTGAGGATGAGGTGTCCCTGGAGGCCTGGTTGAATAGATCCTGCCTGCCACAGCCCACAAGAGTGGACAACCCAGAGGCTGCCAAATGCCATAAAAATATGTCCTCTGTGAGGGGTCTCATCAGGATATTCTGCCTGCAGATATACCCCCACCCTCAGGTGTCATGGTGGTCCTGCAAGACTGGACATTGAATTTTTCATCTTTTATGTGGAAGCTTCTATTTTTGGTCAGGAGGGACCTGCCATAGTTTCCTGTCTCCCAAATACTTCTCATAGCTCTCTGACACATGCCATTGGTAACGAGGCAAGTTCTGAGATACCCATGCAGATGGAGACTTCTCATCCTGCCAGGTCATCATCTCCTCCTGGAACATTCCAGCCACCTCCACCACATCTGAAAGCCACAACCTATGGCCCTACATCAGCCTACCTGACCACAAATGAAACAGGTCACTCTTCATCTTCATCCAGAATAGGTCAGACAGGGTGTTTGCAAAGAAACTTCCAGGGGAAATCAAACAAGTTCACCTCCTGAGCTCTGACACCCCCAGCCTCCTCTTTACCTGGATGATCAGTTCACTGCCCTGTGAGTTGTTCTCTTTTGAGAAAATCTCAGATGGCAACTGAAAGAGGTGGAAGCTGTCCCTAGGGGAGGGCAAGAAGGAAGGAGAAAGGTGGGGGTGTGTGGAAGGGACTAGGAACCCATCCACTTTGTTTTCCTTCCTGGTACCAGCACTGCCTGGGTGGGTGCTGCTGAAACTGGGCAGCTCTGAGCACTGCAGGACATCATGGGCTTGGGAGCTGAGCTCTCAGGTGGGCACACTGGTGATCCCCACTCCTTTTTCATGAGAAACTAGTGTTGAAACATGTAGATATCAACTGGAGAGTGTGTTGCAGAGAAGCAGCATTAGCCATTTGGCTCAACTCTGAGACTGAGCAGGGATGAGTATTGAGGCAGAACAGCTGACCTCAAGTCACATGGAGACCTAGAGTCCCAGTCCACCTGGCCCCTCCTGAGGGCCATTGCCTCCCAGGCTCCCTGTGGGGCATTACCCAGCCTCTCTTGGGGCCACTGGTTTCACCTAGCATCCTGTGGAGAGTAGAATGCCCACCTGAACCTTACTCCCATGCTCCTGGCCAATCATGTGGCTTTCAAGACCAGAGAGGATGGCATAGAATGAGATGTTCTTGAAGATTAAGCCCTCCTGGAGAGGGAGAATTAGCTGTGAAGTGTGGTCTGAGTGCCCCCTGCTCCAGCTTCAGCCCCCACAGCTGACATTGGCACCCTTGGATGAGAGACCCCCAGGGAATCCCAGAGGTCACACCATGGCTCAGGTAAGGGACTCCACACTCAACTTGGGGGTGGGAATGGGGTTTGGGGTATGTGGGAACCTCTTATGATTTTTAAAGTAAAGTTTTATATGATCTATTTATCTTTTAAAGAAAAGACAAGAAATAATTTTTTTCAAATAGAGGAAAAAAATGGACAGGTCACAGGGCATGGATTTTAAAGCAGGAGGAAAGGGCAGGGACCATTCAGGATAGGGGTTGTGTGATTCCCTGTAAGGTGGCTGGTGGGCTAGATCTGTGACTGATGCGAGACCCTATCTCCAACTGATAACTCACCTGGCCCAGGCCTTGATGATATAAGTCTTGGTTGGGCCAGGCTTCCAGGTAACACTCAAGAGGGAACTCCTGGTTAAAAAAATTCCCATGACTGTGTCAAAGGGGCCTACCTATGGCCAGAATTGCACTCCAGGTCTCTCCTATGGCCATGGTAAAAAGAAATGTTCCTTCCATTGCATCATTTCTATCTTTTTAAGTAAAAACCTCGTCTTTTCCATTGGTGGCCTGACGGCTTCTGCCTTGACTGTCTGCCAGCTCTGGAGAGGCCTGTCTCCCTCCATTGGTAGGTAAAGAGTGGAGAGGCTCAGAGCCTTTCCTGTTACTTGTCAATTACCTCTTTCTCTGTCTTTGTTTTCTGGGAAGACATGGTACACTGAGACCCCATATTACTCTTAGAAATGAGTCTGCCCTTTCTCTTCTCCTCATTCTTTTTTTTACCCTATTAATAACTATTTTTATTTTTTCCAGTTTTTGGTGACCAAAAACAAACTTGCCTAAATATTTGGTTGTAAGATTTTTTGTGGAATTAATTTCTTTTCACTTGAGTAAATATGTACAAGTGGTGTCACAGGATCATTTGTTATGGGTATGATTTTCATTATAAGAAGCTGTCATTATCTTGAAAAGTGGTTGTATTGCTTTGTTTTGCATTGACTTGAGTAATAAATATGAATTTCTTAAAGAAAATGGGATTTAAAAACTAAAGGACATTTTGCTCTGTCAGAGCACTCAAAGAAGCCAGTTTGTTGTTCATATTGACTGTAGTTAAAAGCAATCCCATAGCAGGCAATTCAACATGTATATTGCCAAGTTTTCAAAACTAAAGCATATTACCTTCTCACCAAGGACCAGCTGAGTAGATAAAGCCCCTGGCACGGGTGCTCCTGAGGGCTGTGGGGATGCTCAGGTCTGCGCTGATGGCAGGTGGCTCTGGGCTTCGGTGCCCGGCCAGTGGGCCCTACTTTGGGATACGTGCTCCTGCATGGGGTGGAGTCGGATTCAGGTGGGACCTCCCTACACATGCCTCTTCTGTCCCTTTGGCTGAAGCGAGTCTGGCACTGGGGTCTCGTGCATGCTCAGGAGACTTGAATCTCTGGACAGGCCCCATGCCAGCTGGGACCTGAGCCTCAGCACGGTTGCAACACCCACACTCCGGTTCCTTAGACTTGCCCAGGTCAGCTAAGAGGGAGATGAAGATGGTCCTCTCCACACCAGGGAAGTGCAAGCAGGTGTAGACACACTCCACACCACATCCATCAACTGTGTGGGAGCTAAGCCCTCTCTTGACTGAGAGTTAGAGTGGGCACAACCATCCCAGGGTCCACAGGATGGAGGAATAAAATATGGATTAGAATGCACTTACTGGTATTCTACTACAGAAATATTGTGACTCTAGCAGCAGAAGTTTTCTGGTGTTTGGTTTCTGGTTTTTTAAAGGATGTTTACTGCCCTGTGATTTTTATTGCTTTCTCTTTTTTTTTAATATATTTATTTATTTCTCTCTCTTTTTTTTAGAATGTTACATTCAAAAATTATAAGAGGTCCCTATAGGGAAGCAGGCTTGGCCCAGTGGTTACGGCATCCATCTACCACATTGGAGGTCCGTGGTTCAAACCCAGGGCCTCCTTGACCCGTGTGGAGTTGGCCCATGCACAGTGCTGATGCGCACAAGGAGTGCCATGCCACACAGGGGTGTCCCCCACATAGGGGAGCTCCTTGCACAAGGAGTGCACCCCATAAGGAGAGCCACCCAGCACAAAAGTAAGTGCAGCCTGCCCAGGAATGGTGCTGCCCACACGGAGAGCTGATACAACAAGATGACACAACGAAAAAAGAATCACATATTCCCGTGCCACTGATGACAACAGAAGCGGACAAAGAAGAAGACGCAACAAATAGACACAGAGAATAGTCAATTGGGGTGGGGGGAAGGAGAGAGAAATAAAATCAATCAATAAATCTTTAAAAAAAAAGAGGTCCCTATATAGCCCCCACCCCCCTCACCCCACTCCTCCCACATCAACAACCTCTTTCATCATCGTGGCACATTCATTGCTTTTGGTGAATACATTTTGGAGCACTGCTGCACCACATGAATAATGACTTACATTATAGTTTACATTCTGCCCTAGTGCACCCAGTGGGCCATGGCAGGACATACAGTGTCCAACATCTCTCCCTGCAGTACCACCCAGAAAAACTCCAAGTCCCAAAAATGCCCCCACATCATATCTCTTCTTCCTCTCCTTATCCTCAGCAGCTGTTGCCACTTTCTCCACATCAATGCTACAATTTATTGACTCATAATATATTAAAGCCAGGATTCAGAATAGACTATAGAAGCATTTTACAATCTCGAGTGTACTGAGCTTGCAACAGCCATCCAGAATGGTGTACCTTCAGGAGATTCTTCCTGGACATGGATACAGGCTTGCGTGGCCGGAAAAGAAAGGAGCAGGACAAGCATGTGCGGGACCGACCTGTACACTCTGTTCTTGGACTTGATGCATGGTCTGCTAGCGAGCGTGCCCTGGGGCGAGGAGAGCGTGCCCCCATGGAGCGCAGCCATCCAGGAGGCTCCTGGGGCTCATTCCCCTGCTGCCACCGTCAGGCTCTAGCGATGCCCTGCCGAGCAGCAAGGGAAGCCCAGGAGGCCGCCCCCTGGAGCACTGGGCCCAGGGTCAAGGGCGCTTTCCCTCCACTCCCTACGCCCCCTCAGCTTTGGGCACCCAGCTACCACGTGGGTCTGCACAGTATGTGCTGTCCCTTTCGCCACACAGTAGCCCCCTCACCAGGCCTCCTTGTGCCTCCCACCAAGCCCTGGACTGAGCTGCCCGCGCCCCCCTCCTCCCTTGCACACAGTCCCCCACATACCTAGCAACTGACCTCGACCTATGCCTAACCCACCCTGCCCTCTAATTATTTTTGTGGAGACAGTGGCCATGTCAGTTGCTCAGGGCTGGTAGTGGGAAGAAAAGTGTGATGTGGGGGCAGTTTCCAGTCTTGGAGTCATCCTGACATATACTGCAAGGACAGATGCAGGACATTGTTTATCCTGTCATAAACCACTGGATGGCCTGGGGGAGAGTAGGAACCACAGTGTAAGTTATGGACCATGGGGCCTGGCAGTGTGCCAGGGTGTATACCCCAAATGCAAGGAATGTGCCTTACTGAGGAAAGGGGATATGGATGAGGAAGGAGTGGGGGTGGGGTGGGCAGGGGGCTGGGGATGGGGTATCTGGGAACCTCTTATGTTTTTTTAATGTAATGTTCTGTGTGGTCTATTTATCTTTTAAAGAAAAGAAAAATTTTTAAAAAAACAGGGAAAAAAAGGAACAGGCCTCAGGGCATGGACCCTGCAGCTGGCTCCCAACAGCATAGCTGCCAGAGACCCTGTGGAATCCCCTTTGCACAGAGCTGGGTCTACAGGGGCCTCCCTGTCTTCTCTAGATCCCCAGGGAGATTCCATGAAATGAGTGGATGTTTCAAATCATTCCTCACCACATCTCCTACAAGAATCTGCACCTCTGTCTTGAGGGTGTTTCCAAGTGAGGGTCCAATACCCTGCCCTGTGGGCTGAACATTTTCCCCTGGGTCCTCAGCAGGGACAACTGCTCCTGGCTCCCAGGACCCTGGGGAAAATGGGTGACAGTGTAGCAGAGGGTGGGGACTGTGGACTGACATCGGAGCCTCTCTCTGTCCCTCCTCCATCCCAATCACAAGAGATGGCTTGCCCTTGGGAAGGGTCCCTGCCCTACCCCTGTCCCTGTCCCTCCAGGACACCTCTGGGTAGCAGTGAACACCCAGGCAGATCACACAATGTCCATTCCAAACCCACATGTCTAAGAAGAGGCTGGATGACTCCCTACGGCCCAGCAGGATGCCCTGGACTCCAGGATACAGCCATGGTAAAAAAGGTCTAGAGTGCAACAGCCTTGACCACAAGGCCTGGGTGTCAACAGGGCTCAGGTCAAGGGTCAGTCAGTGACAGGTTAATATAAACACCCCAGTTGATGGTCACAAGAAGAGTGCAGCCCAGGCAGCTGTGCACCATGACAGCCCTACAGCCACTCTGCTGTGGGGCAGAGGTGACACCATCTGCATGTCCATCCAGGATCTGGGTTCATGGCCTTCATGGCCAGCATCCTGGGGCAGACCCCATCCTCCCCTCTGGGTCACAGCAACAGCCCCTCACTGGCTGGTGTCTCCATGCACTGGCTCAATGTCCACCTTGAGGACAAAGGTCTTCTGCTGTCCCAGTTCTGCTCTGGCCCTCTAGGGGCTCTGTCTCCCTCCTAAGAAAGTCAAGCTTCATCTGGCAGCTAGAGATGGGACACAGCTCCCAAAGTCTCTCTGACCTTAACTCTTCCCCTGACCCCTGCTTCTTAAGCCCCGGCTTCCTGTCCTCTCCTTGGCCTGCCAAGCACATGCCTCCTGCATCCTGGCTATGGCCACCATCCTGAGCTCTGACAGCCATCAAACTCTTCCTGCCCCTGAGCATGGCTATCTGACCTTACAAACCACTGGGAAGTCTGCTCCAGCATGGCAGGGAGAGTTCATGGCATTGCTCAGGTGTCTACTGGCTGAATCACTGGGGGCCCCTGGAATGACTGCATGCCTGGCTCACCAGGATTCTCTTGACCTTGTGGCCACTGTCTTTGGCCAGGCTGACCCAGATGAAGCAGCAGTCATCCATGCACTGTTTGAGGTGCAAACAAGAGTTGCAGCAGTTGTGGCTGGTCCACTTGGCACTGGTTTTGACAGAGAAGGAAGAGGACTTTCCTGTCAATGGTGGAGTGACATTTGAAAAGGTCTGATAATGCAGAGGTCAACTGCCCCAATGGTGGGGGACAGGATATCAGCTGAAGACCTGGACCCCTGCAGCAACCTGGGCTGCTCTAGGGGCTCCACTATGTTCAAGAAGGTCTGTAGGAGTCAACAGTTCTTGACCTCTTATGGATATGGAGAGGGCCCAACAGCCACAGGATATAGGTGGGGAGGGTGAGGGCTGACAGGGCACAGAGGGGGGCTCTTCATTTCCTGGCCTTCTTGAGGCACTGGGACATGGTTCTGGTGGATTTCCAGTTAAGAGCTTGAGGAGGTGGCCACATTCATGTGAGGAGAATCAACTGCATTCCCACTGCTGAGGTCAAGGCCACACTGGTGCAGGACACTGGGGAGTGGGAGTTTCTGATACCACTGGACTCAAAATCAGGGGACAGATGGAGTGTTGGCTGAGCTTGGAGTCCTCCCCTGGGATGCATCCAAACCTCTGCCCTTCTAACACTGCAAACTGCTAAGTTCTAGATCCATCATAGGAGCCAGCAAGCCCTGACTACCTTAGAGATGATGCAGCATCACCCCATTTCACAGAGGAGGAAAAAGGTCCAGGGATGGCATGACTCTTCCAGCCATAGGGCTGGTTGGGAGTGGAGCTGGGATCCCAGTGCTAAACTGCCAAGCACCCCAAGCCAATGATTAGACTGAAGCTTCTGTGAGCCCCAGACAGCCTGCCCTTGCCTGCCCTGGATGGGGAATTGACTCTCTGCTCGAAGGCTTGATGCCTTCTGGGCAGTGCTTGCCCTTGCCCCTTTCACTGACTGCTTCCACTCACGAGACAGGTGGAAGCTTCAGCTAAGATGAGGTCCCTGGGAGTCACAGACCAGGGTTCCTCCCAGTGTCAGCACAGCAGTTTGTATCTGGATGCCCAAGAATCTTTAGAAGCTTGCCCTGTGTCAGATGCCCTATCCCTTTAAGCATCTTAAATAGGTAACCTTCCTTATTATATTTTCTAAAGAGTTTTCTCTACATTATAATTTCAACCACATACCTGACAATCTCCTATGTTCAAATGTCCCCCCCTCCCAATTTCTTGGGCCATCTGACCCATCCTCCCATCCCTAGCCCCCCTCAAGCTCACAAAGCTCCACCCAAAGGTATCCTTATGCCCCCATTTTATCCCTTCCCTGTACAAATACTTACCTCCAGTTATCACAGATTTCACCCATGTAGGTATCAGCTCGCAATCTTCCTCTACCCCGCAACTTCCTTTAAGCCTATCATCCAGTCTCTAGCTCTCTGAGACAGCTTGGTTTACTTATTTCATATCAGAGAGGTCATGTAGTATTTGTCCTTCAGTGCCTGGGTTGCTTCACTCAACATAAGGTTCTCAAGAGTCATCCATGTTATCACATGTGTTTTTACTGTATTGGTTCTTATAGCTGAGTAGTATTCTATTGTATGTATATACCACATTTTATTTATCCATTCATCTGTTGATGGGCATTTGGGTTGATTCCAACTTTTGGAAATAGTGAACAATGCTGCTATGAACATTGGTGTGCATATATCAGTTTGTGTCCTTGTTTTCAGTTCTATTGGGTATATACCCAGCAGTGGAATTGCTGGGTCATATGGCAAATCTATAGCTAGTTTTTTGAGAAACCACCAAACTTTCCTGCAGAATGGCTGGATCCTTCTGCATTCCCACCAGCAGTGGATGAGTGTTCCCATTTCTCCACATCCTCTCCAGCATTTGTAGTCTTCTGTTTTTTTCATAGTTGCCAATCTTATGGGAGTAAGATGGTATCTCATTGTAGTTTTGATTTGCATTTCCCTAATAGCTAGAGATTTGGAGCATTTTTTCATGTGTTTTTAGTCATTTGTGTATTTTCTTTGAAGAGTGTCTGTTCAGCTCTTTTTCCCATTTTTTAAATGGGCTGCTTGTCTTTTTATTTTCAAAATATAGGAGTTCTTTATACATGTAGGATATGTCTCCTATCCGATATATGGTTACCAAATATTTTCTCCCATTGTGTAGGCTATCTTTTCAATTTCTTGACAAACTCCTTTGAGGTGCATAAGGCTTTAATTTTGAGGAAGCCCCATTTATTTATTTGTTCTTTTGTTGCTCATGCTTTGGGTGTGAAGTTCATGAAGCCATTTCCTATTACAAGGTCCTGTAGATGCTTCCCTACTTTGCTTTCCAAGGTCATTATGGTCTTGGCTCTTATATTTAGGTCTTTGATCCATCTTGAGTTGTTTTTTGTATAAGGTGTGAGTTGGTAATCCTCTTTCATTCTTTTACATATGGATATCCAGTTCTCCAGGCACCATTTGTTGAAGAGCCCATTCTCTCCCAGATGAGAGGGTTTGGTGGCCCTGTAGAATACCATATGGCTGTATATATGAGGACCTATATCAGAACTCTCAATTCGGTTCCATTGGTCAGTGTGTCTATCCTTGTGCCAATACCGTGCTGTTTTCACTACTGTAGCTTTGTAGTATGTTTTGAAGTCAGGTAGTGTGATTCCTCCCATTTCATTTTTCTTTTCAATATGTCTTTGGCTATTTGGGGCTTCTTTCCTTTCCAAATAAATTTCATAGTTAATTTCTCTAGTTCATTAAAGAATGCTGTCTTGATTTTTATTGGGATTACATTGAATGTGTAGATCAGTTTTGGTAGGAGAGACATCTAAATAATATTTAGCCTTCTTATCCCTGAACAGGGAATATTCTTCCACCCTGCTGAGCCCAGCTACTCACCCCATCCATCAGTGTCAACTGCTCTGCCAACAGCTCAGGAGTGAAAGACAAGAGGACACCCTCTACTCACACAGACCATTCCCAGAGGTCTCAGGCCAAGGGCATTAGGGATCTGGTACTGATCTGAGCTCTGTCTGTGGCTACGGTGCTGGTGCCACACTTGCCTCCGTCTTGAGAGCCATTGCTCCTGAAGGTGACTTAACTGGCTGTAGCCCAGAATGGGCACTGCAGTGACCTGTGCAGATGGCAGTGAAGGTAGTGGTGGGACCACCTCCTGCTCAGGAAATGTTGACACCAATGGTGACATGGCTGGCTCCAGGCTGGCAGAAAGTGTTACACCTGAGGATGGAGGTCGACCTCCAGAGGGGGCACAGGCACTAACTCCATAGGTGGCAATGGAGGTAGTACCATGGCATCTTCAAACTCTAAAGCCAGTGCTTCTGCTGCTGAAGAAGCAGGCTCTACCTCTAGAGTGGGCAGTGATGTTACATGTACAGGCAGCAAGGTAGGTGAATCTGGGCTTGCCTCCAGCTCTGAAGCTCATGCTCCTGATTGTGATGTAGCTGCCTCCAGCTCCTGAAGGTGCTCTGGCTGATGAGGTAAGATGGGCTCCTGAAGGTGCTCTGGCTGATGAGGTAAGATGGGCTAGATCCAGGGAGGGCATGGTCCCTATCTCTGTGGGGGACAGTTGTGGTGGTGCTAGAGTCACCTTCAGTTCAGGAGCTCCAGAGCATGCAATGTGGCAGACTCTATTTCCAGAAAAAGTATTGGTGCAACCTGGCAGCTGGCAGTAAAGACGGTGATGGAACTGACTCAGGCCCTGGCACTGCCCTTGTGTCTGCCGCACATGGTGGAACTTGCCCAGTAGGTCACACTGGAGGCATTTGCTGCCCTGGGGGATGCGGATGACAAGGGAGCTAGACAAGAAGCAGTTTAACCACCATGAATGGCTCCAAGTGTCTTCCCAGTACAGAGAAGATCCCACTACCTCTAGCAGAAGATCCAGACCAAAAAAGTGTTCCCAGCCTGTGGGCACCCAGGTCACATGTCTGTAGTTCTTTGATCCCAGCCCAAGGGCAACGTCTGATAGTTCCAGGCTCTGTAGTGCAATCCCAACACCCACCCTACAAGCCCATTACCTCCACCCCGAGGCCTCTCCACCCTCTGGGTCTGCCTCGGTGGGCTCTGGGTGGTTCATCTGTGCAAGCAGAACCATGGAACAGTGCTCCAGAGCAGAGCCAGGCAGATACCTGGGCATCGGCCACCAGTAGCTTGAGGCACAAAAGTCTGGAGGCTGCAAGAAATCTTCAGACCATGGTCCATCCACATACCCAGCTGGGAGGAGATGGTGCTGAGGGCAGGTGGGGGCTGCACAGTCAGACACTGGCCTTTCCCTCCATATTACACCCTAAACACAAAGTCCATAAACAACAGTTCTGACTGTTCTGTTCATTGCCTGGTGTTGACACATAGTTGAAATTCATCTCTATGTCAGTAATGAGGGGCCTGTCCCAGGCCCTCATGGGCCCCACCCAGTACCCTTGACCCAAGGAGCTGCCTTATCATCTGCCATTTGTCATGTATGTCTCCCCTTTCCCCTGACATGGACACAGTCATCCCTGCCATCCCTGTAGGAGGCAGACAGGACTGAGGTCCACAGCAGATTTGAAGCAGGCTGCTCACCACCTCCTGTTGGGTGTCTGCATGAGGTAGTGATGTTGGCCTGGGGTCTTTGAGGTGACAGAAAATGGGGAGGGTTCTCTCACGGACTGAGCCGCCCCATGGTGCCCTCTGCAGACAGTGCCCAGCTTTCTTATTCCTCTACTGTAGGAGAGGGGTGCCCTCTGGTTGAGCCTTCCAGGGGTCTTAGGATATGTGGGCCCAGATCCTGCCCAGCTGTACCCTGCCACCCACCACCTGACTCCCCACACTGTGGGCTCAGGTGAAGAGACCCCCAACTTCATCCAAAGTGCACTCATGTTTTCATTTCAAGCCATCTGCCAAACATGCCCCTTCCATGGAAGTCATATCCATATCTAGGTGAGACTGAGACTGTCACAGCTGCCTCATTCTATTGCCTGTGGCAACCACTCTAAAGGAACTCAGAAGACAGCAACTATTGTCTGGTTTGTTCACTGGATGAAGCTACATGCCTAAGGAAGTGCATGCAACAACTAGACACATGGTGTCTACCAGGTGAAGGATGAGTGCTATGCAGCACCTTCTCAGACATGGGATGGTCCTGGAACCCTCTGGTGGGCAACACTGATCCCTGCTCTGACCACACCAAGGTCAGAGGTCCAAAAAGGGCTTGCAGACTTCCTTAAAAAATGAGAAAACTGGGTGATTATGGGGTGACACTGAAAGCCTTTCCTGGGGCCTCATCTGGTTCTGGAGGACCAGTGCCTTGGAGCTCATAGGAGGTTTCCAGGCCAGGAGAGACAGGGCCACAGGAAAGGACCTTCAGGTCCAACATCCCTGAAGCCCAAAATAGCTGCTCTGGAGCACTGCCCTTCTGGAACTCTGGGCCACTGAGTCAGGCTCCAGCTTCTGACCAGGAAAGGTTAAGGAAATGGTTATGGGAGATGGCAAAACCCTCCTATGTGAGAAAGCTATATGGCTTCGAGCAGGAGAGGAAGCACAGTCATGAAAATTCTGCTGGGGATGTGGGGAGAGGTAGTAGACACAGATAGAGCAGCAAAACAGACACAAGTCTGAAGTGAGCCCACACTCCAGCCTACCATGAAAGGAATCGTATGCTAAAGACTCTTTAATTCTCCTTTCCACATTTGAAGTGACCTTCCCCAGGCTATGGAATGGCAGTGTGGTGGGGTGACTGGTGGGCCCCAGGTTCCTTGGAAAGTGGGATATGGGGTCACTCAGATGCAAAAGCACTGAAGAGAGTCCAGGGGTTGTCCAGAGTGAGATACAGCCCTGGGCTGCTCCCTAACTGCTTCAGGACACCCATCAGCACCTCGTCCCAACTGGAACAAGTGCTCACCCTGCCCGGGGTCCTAATGGACCTATACCTTCTGCAGAGAAAGGGTGTAGGTGGGACCCTCCTCAGCTCCTTGCGTACAACCTACCTTTTCTCTGAGATCTGGACTATTCTGCTGTGTTTGTAGATGCATTGCTGTCTCCATCACATGACAATCTCTCTCTCTCTCTCTCTAAAGAGTCCATACCTTAAGTGTGCATTGACCCTTCCAAAGGACCTATTAGTGAATGCAGTCACACCATAGGAATGCTGATTCTTTTGTAGACTTCATGCTCCAATCCTCAAGTGACCATCACCCCAGGAAAATGCAGTCATAACAAATGGCTCTTTGGGTGATCATGAAGCCTGCCCAAGGCTCTCAGAGGAAGTGGATTTCTAATATGTTTCTTCCAATTTCCTGTCCCCCTATTAAAAGCACAGATTCCCAGGTTCCACCCCATACTTCCCAAAGCAGGGCTTGAGCCCCAATGCCTATCATTTTAAACTTGGGGCATGTTCTAGGTGCCCTAGGAATTGTTCAGGAAACCCTGCATTAGGACGTACAAGGCCTTGTGCCCCTCCAGCCCCAGCTCTCTCCTCCAGCCCTCCCTAGCCAGATGGTGGGAAAGAGCAGCTTATCTGTGGCTGTGGGGAAGATGAGGGGATGATGAAGAGGAGGGAGAGGTGCTCAAGCCATTGCACAGGAGTGAGAAAAAGATGGATATGGAGATGCTTGAGTCCATGGACTCAAGGTTGGGGCAACCCCAACCTGAAGACCCTTGTGCCCAGGACTAGTGAAGAACTCAGAGCAAGCTCTGCCCCCCTAGTGTCAGTGCAGTAGCCAGAAAGACCCTGGCAGGGCACAGTCTGAGACCTGGAATCCCAGCAATGGGAGTAGCAGAGGATGGCCTTGGCTATGATGTGATCTTGATGCTGCCCTCCAGCCATGGGTGTAGAGGACATTCCTTGTAGAAAGGATGCCCTAGTTTAGTGCATCCATACACGAGGCCATGGTCCAGCAGGCTGAGCCAGTTAGCACTATCACTCTCTGGCTGAGACTGGAAAAGATCACGTTGAAGATCCTGCAGCTAGGAAAGGGGCTGGTCTTAGTTGGGTCCCTTACTCATGGGGCAGGGACACCATGAGAAGCCTGGTCCATGATCATTGATGGCTAGAGACTGACTGACCTTTTTTTGCATAATTTCTACTTGGGGCAGCTTTTGCAAAGACCAGTGCTCAGCTAGAATTGCCCACCTTTAGTCAATTTTGCCAAAGAGACTTCATGTCTCAGTGGTGGAGTTGGAGCCAGAGGAGACTGGGGACTAGAGATATTGTGGTACCATCATTTCACTGTTCTTACATTGATTCAGTACTCATCACTGGAAATGCTGGGATGGTTGTGAGCAGCGTGATACATTCGACTTCAGTTGTATGGGGTGAGAACACCAATTGACCTAAAGGAGTGATCCCAAGGAAACTTCAGCCCTGGAGTCCATCCCTATCTTTTCAAATAGACAACTTCTTGAAGGTTCCCTGTTACCTGGAGCAGGAGGAGAAGGAAAAGACTACCTTTCTCTAGAAGCCCTGGCCCGGGAATCTTCCCAGGCTGCACTCCACCAGGAAAGTGGTCTGAAATTGCCTTTGGCTCTGAGCTCTGGAGGTTCCTGCCTGTGTAGGAAACTCTATGGGAGTGTGTTGAGCTCTGGCTTGGAGGCCACAATCCTACCTACCCTCAGGACTCTGCCCACCCCAGAGCCCCAGGCTAATCCCTCCTTCTCTCTGGGCCTCAGTTTCTCAATATTATATTGAATAGATGGACATAAACTGTGTAAGGCTGCTCTCAGAGAGCATGTGCTAGGTTGTCTTCACTGGATATGGTGTGGGCGTATGGTTGGCACACCAACCATGTACACCCCCAGAGAGTACAGGACAGGACACTCCTCTGGGAAACTGCCCTCAGTCTCAAATTGGCCACTCCTTACCTCCTCAGGGATCTCTTTGCAGCTCCATCTGATGACCTGCTGGTGGGCCCCAGGCAGGACCCTCCTCCCACAGCCACCCCGGATTGGGGTTCATTTCTCCAACTGCTGCCTGGCAGCCTCACCCACCAATAAACCTCCATTGTCACTACAGCACCATGTTGCTGAATGTTCCCATCTTGCTGCCAGGTTCAGTTCATGTTCTTGTGCTCAAGTAGGAGTGTGTGGGGAGAGTCTATACCAAGACCAAGTCCCACCCAGGAACATAAAGGTGTGAACAGTGGGTTTCAGAGTTCTGCTTCTGCTGCAGAAATGGAGAGCCCATGCATCCACAACTCCTGGCTAACTAGGTTGACAAGAGAACTCTGTATGAAGGGCAGTTATGTGCACTAGTCAAAGCAGGGAACATGTGGGTAAACCATCCATGGCTCTGCTCAGAGGAATAGGCAACAACCATATACCACTAGCCTTCCCTGTGCCCCCCAAGATGAAAGGATCTTGGAGGAACCTAGAAAAATGCCAGGTGGGGCCATGCTGCTGCTAGGACTTGGTGGGTATGGAGAGCCTGGAGAAGCTGGGGATGAAGAGGTGAGGGAGGGGGGCCTACTGGATATCACGTCCTGTTCCCACTCTCGAGGTCCACAGGTTCCACCTACAGAGGACAGTCAGGAGCAGGGGAACTGGAGGCAGGCCAGTGAGTGCAAGCAGATGCGAAGGCCAGGGGCCTCCTCTTCATCTTCTGCCTCCCTGCCCCTGTGTTTGCAGACTGGATACCTGAACTGGATGTGCAGCCTGTCCACAGCTGGTGTGTGAGAGGACGTGAGGGAGCCCAGGGAAGTGGGCCCCACTACCAGGACTGAGTGAGCATTCAGGGACAATTACTGTTGTTAGAGCAGCCCCCTGGTAATCAGTGACTCTTTTCATTTTATAGATGAGCATCCAGCACCAAGAGCTCATAGAGAACAGTAGAGCAAGAAATTGTTATTTTCAGAGAAAATGCATTCTAGACAAATATTTCCTAATTAAAGTGTAAGATTAGTATGTTTTACTTCCCTGGTAACCTAGATGGAAGTGGCCCCTCAGCCTGCAGCTAGGGCAGGCAGGAGGCTAGTGGAGGGTCCTGGGCCAGATCTGTGCTGAGCCAGGGGTCCTGAAGGCCTCCATGACCACACAGGGCCTGATGCCCAGCAAGTATTCACACCTTGGTCCTATTTTTCTCCTGTCTTCCTGGCCTAGAGTCAGCTAGAAGGAAGCACTGGCTGCAATTCCTGCTCCAGGCTCAGTGGGGTGAGGGTCCATCTCCTTTCTCACCTCTCCCATCCTCAGGTTTCCTGCTCTTTAGGATGGATCCTTCTGCCCTATTTTGCCCCTCACAGCTCCCAGAGGAAGGAGAGTTCAGAACCCATTTCTAGGAATGGTGCGTTCTATATAATTTACCAGGGCTCAGGGCCTGGAGAGGGGAGCAGCTCACTGACAAGAACACAGCTCCCCTTATTGTGTACAGACCTACTATCTGTGCACGTGTGGGTAATTTTCTTTCTCCTTTGGAATGAGAAGCAGGCCAGGTGCTTGAGACCCTAAAGTGATGGCTCTGGGCCAGGACGCCAGTCTCAGGGTCTGTGCTGCTCTTCTGGATTCTCTGCCTTTCCCACTTTCTAGAATACTGTGCTGGCCCCCCAGAACATCCAAAGGGGGTCAGGAAGTTTTCTCTAGTTTTCACTGCCATAAGGCAGGGCCTGGAGCATATTTGGTGCTGGAATCCACTAGTCATGGTGCTTTTGGAGGGGGTGTCACCCCCTTATGTTGAGAGGACACACTTCATGGTGACCTCTACTGCTTGGACTCATGCCCATGGACCGAGGTGAAGAGCCCTTTCACTATTAGCTCAATGCTATTAGCTCTGGACTTGGTTTCCCAATTGAGGGCAAGCATGCAAAAGTTTGGCTCTCAGAACTGGCCGCCTCCGAGGTCTGAGGCACGAAATACGCCTCCCTTGGTTGACCCCTCGGGACGAGGTATGCACCTACGCCTCCCCACAGGGGAAACTCATGCAAGCCCCCTCACACCACCTCCGTCTGGGCCAATCTCAGGGCCTCCTACCTCATAAAGACACGCCTGCTCTCTTCCACCTATCAGCGAGCTATCCAGCTCAGCCCTCTCAAATTTAAGCTCTCCCTAGTAACTACTGACCAGCCTAGTAGACGGGTTCTGCTTCTATGCCCTTATAAGGTAACAACAGCTAATATAGCCTATCAGAACCCAATCACCCTCCACCAATCCCCTCTCTTCATACTCTATAAAACTGCTTGTACTTCCTCAATAAAGTAGACCTGCGCCATCCGCCTCGTCTCCACAGTTGTCCTTCAAGTCACTGTGCATCCTCTCACGCCTGCGCCTCCCCACCCCGAGCCCCCTGTCTAGAGAAGCGGGGGCTCCTCACCTCATTTGGCGCCCAACGTGGGGCTCCCCGTGGGACCTGGCTTCGACCGCTCACCGTCGTCCAGGAGCAGGTAAGGACCCCTCTGGGTGCACCTCCCCTAGCTAGCATGGGGAGCTCACTCTCCTGGCAGCAAAGCCCACAGGTTCGGGCCCTTGCCGCCCTCTTAGACTGGCACAGATGTAAAGTCTCAGCCCGTCAGCTTCAGACCTTCTGGGACCTCCTTCTCCCCTTTAACCCCTGGCTTACCACCGCCAACCTCTGGGACCCAGACACTTATCATGTGCTCATAGATCAGGTCACCTCTGCCATGGAGCACGAAAATAAGCGTTTCCCTCCTGGCCTCATTCCTACCCTCATCACCATTCGCTCTTGCCTCCAATGAGCCGCTCCTCCCGCCATGGCTTACAGCTGCGAGGAGGCCAACCCCACTGACGACAGGGACAATGACTCAGTCTCCCTTGTGTCCCAGCTTAACAATCTCTTAGAGCCCGTGCAGCCGCAGGCGCTCTCTCCTAAAGTGCAAAATCTTGAGCCATCGGCACCTCCGCTTAAGCATCAAGATGGCACATTTCCGCCTTCTTCCCCATCCGAGCCCAAACATGGCGCACTTCCACTTTCTTCCCCACTCACGGCACCCAAGGACCCAAGCGGCCACCCCCCATCTCCTCTCCCGGGGAAGGCGCCACCTCCCTCCGCAGCGGCTACGGCACTCTACCCTGAACTTCCTGCTGCCACAGCACAGGAAGTCCCCAACTTCCCCCACCCTCCCTGTCCACAGGGCGGGGCCGCCGCAACCACCCCATTCGCCCAGGTGGCTAGCACCTGCCTAGGACTAACCAACCCATACCCACACGCCGGCTCCTCCATGTCTGCCCCTTGGCCATTCCCCACCAGTCTCGAGTCGCAGCCAAATAATAATTCCCCATCATTTCCCGCTGCGCACTTCCAAATGATGTGTCAGGAGCCTTCACCTCTGCCCGCCCCGATTGGCTCTGCTCAGCCTTCAGCCAGCTTCCCCCAGCTCTTCCCCCTCAACATCCAACAGACTCCACAGCGCCCCCTCCCTTGGTACCCCCACGAACGCGCAGAGGTCAAACGCCTCAGGGAGGCAGTGAAAGAGGACGGTCTCGGCAGCCCATACGCCAGACAGCTCCTCGATGACATCTCTCTTCACTTAAATCTCCCTTACAATTGGCTCTCTGTTGCCCGCGCCATCCTAACTCCCAATTAGTCAACTGGCGCGCGCATTTCCAGAACCAAGCCGAACTCCAGGCAGCCACCAACCTGCAGAACGGCGTCCCCTTCCCGGCCGAGGCCTTCTTAGGCATCGGGCCTTTTGCCAACCCTGGGGTATACGCCCGGGCGCCTGCCGCCTTTTGGGATCAATGCCGTTCGGTTGCCTTGCGAGCCTTTCAAAGCTGCTCGGCTATTAAGACTGATGGTCTCGCTAAACTTACCCAAAGGAAGGACGAGGACTTCTCAGCCTTCATTTCACGAGTCCAAGAGGCCTGTGAACGAAAAGTAGAAAATGATCAGGCCCGCCGAGCCCTCGCTAGGGAACTTATCCTAGAAGGGGCAAACTCGGCCTGCAAGCAGGCCATCTTGCCTGTGCGTGATAAAGACATACATGAATGGATATTGGCGTGCAAAGACTTAGATCAAACCACCCAAGTCCTAGCCACCACCCTAGCCACCTCCATAAACCATTCCACCCAGAACCTCGCCGACACCTTGGCCTCATCCCTGGCCGAGGCCCTCTCCCTTACCGGAGGCTGCTTTAAATGCGGGGAAATGGGCCATTTCGCCCGCGACTGCCCCCAAGGACCCCGCCCTTCTAACCATCGGCCTCCAGGGCCTCCCACTCCTTGCCCAAGGTGCGGGCGTGGCTATCACTGGGCCAGAGACTGCCGGTCACGCACCAATAAGAGCGGCAAGCCTTTAAACTTCCAAGGGGGCGGGCCCCAGCCCCACAACCAAGGGGTTCCCCTCCCCCGCCCCACAACCAAGGGGTCCCCCCCCGCACGCAAACCACCAAAGCCATAATGTGGTCCATCCCCATCCACCAAAATAAACCTCTTCTAGCCATAAAAGTTGGAGGAAAAAGTGGAGGGCAATGGTTTCATGGCACCCTTGACTCCGGAGCTGAAGTCTCCTGTTTCCCCATTTGTTATGAACACCTATGGGAAACCATACCAGGTCCTCCCATACAAGGTGCCACTGGGGAAGCGCCCTCCTGAAAGACTAGGAAATTAATTCCATGGGAGGACGAAGATGGACACAAAGGGCTATTTCAGCCTCTCATTGTGCCAGAACTCCCTACTATTCTAGGGGGCCATGATATCCTCAAACAAAGCGGTGCTATCATCTCCACCGAGCACCCTGGGTCTATGGAGCACCCCCAATTCTAAGTGCCATTGCTCGTAATTTACCACCTCAACCCGTTCCTCTTCAATGGGACACAGAGGAACCTATCTGGGTTGAGCAATGGCCTCTCCCGTCTCATAAATTGGAAGCTTTAAAGTTATTAGTACAAGAGCAGCTACACCTGAAACACATAGAACCCTCTGTTAGCCCATGGAATTCCCCAGTCTTTGTCATACACAAAAAAGACAAACAGGCATACCGATTCCTCCATGACCTACGCGAGATAAATAAGCATATAAAACCAATGGGTTCCCCGCAACCGGGGCTACCTCACCCGTCAGCTATTCCCAAAAAATACCACATACTTATTATTGACATCAAAGACTGTTTCTTCTCCATACCACTGCATCCTAATGACCGCGAAAACTTCGCCTTCACAGTTCCACTGCCCAATCATCAAGGGGCTAATGCTAGATATCAATGGACCGTGTTACCGCAAGGTATGAGAAACAGTCCAGCAATGTGCCAAAATTATGTCAATCAGGCCATTGAACCTCTTAGATCCTCATATTACGCCATCCACTATATGGATGACATCCTCATCGCTCACAGTGAAGAAGAAATGCTAATCAAAGGGCTAAACCAATTAAAATTAAACCTCCAACAAATAAACTTAACCATCAAAGAAGAAAAGGTACAAAAAGTAGCCCCATTCACATTTCTTGGATACCGAATAACCTCCCATATAAACCCCATATCACCCCAACTCGAGACTCCGGAAGCTCTCACTCTTACCGAGCTGCAACAGCTTTGCGGACATATCAATTGGATTAGAACCTCCATCCCTATCACTACACAAGACCTTGACCCCCTTTTCCAGCTGCTTAAAACACCTGGACACCCTTCCAATATAATTCATAAAAGGATTAAAATCACCCCGGCTGCCAAACAAGCCATAGAAAAGGTGTCCCAGGCTTTGTCGAAAGCAGTTATCAATAGATATAACCCTGAGGAACCAATCTTAGCTCTAGTCCTCAAAACCCTAGGCACCCCAACGGGAGTGTTATGGTGAAATGGGCCTCTTCTTTGGGTGCATTTGTCTAAATCTCACATCCCAAAGCTCCTGCCACTAATACAGGCCTTTATATCCTTGGCATCAGACCTTGTCACTTTGTGTAGGCAAAGGTACACTGTAGAACCTGCACGAATTATATGGCCATTAAATAAAGAACAAACTATCACCCTCTTGCAGGAGAACTATAGCATGCAAGTGCTCAAGGAACAGTATACTGGGGACTTTGACACACATTACCCTTCAAGCAAGTTGTTGCAAGGCCTTACAGGCATAAAGTTAATGGAACAAAACCATGCGTTCCCTTCTGGAGTGCCTATTCCTCATGCCACAGTAGTATTCACTGAAGCATCCAAACGTGGATTTGGCTTTGTAGCATATACAACCAACAAATGCACACCCTCATATCAGGCCTATAAGTTAACTAATTCAGTCCAGAGGGGCGAGCTACATGCAATCATAGCAACCCTTCAAACATTTAGTCAGGAACCACTTAACATATTTTCAGACAGCCAGTATGCCTGTCAGGTTTGTAAAACCATAGCGTACTGCACCTTCTTCCCCACAGACTCACCTCTAGATGCAGCCCTGGTTGACCTAAAAAAGGCCCTGGAGCATAGACATCACCCCTGGTATATCAGCCATGTTAGAAGTCATACCTCACTTCCAGGAGCTATAGCAGAAGGAAACCATTTGGTTGACTCTTTAGTCTTGGCACTCCTAATGCAACAATTGACCGTTGATCCCATCAGTCAGGCAAAAAATCTGCACGCGCGCTTTCATTTTTCAGCTGCGTCCTTAAAGCACTTACTCCCTGACGTACCTTTAGACACATGCAAACACCTAGTGCGCCTTTGCAAAACCTGCGCACCATTCTTACCATTGGGACCCCTACAACCTCAAGGGATTAACCCCCGAGGCCTGAAGCCCAACTCACGCTGGCAAATGGATGTCACCCACATCCCAACATTTGCTAGGCTAAAATATGTACATGTCATCATAGATACTTATTCTCATTTAACTTATGCGGCAGCCTTGGCCAGTGAAAAGGCTAGGCACTGCATAAAGGCACTGCGACAAGCCATCCTGTTCATGGGAGTGCCTTGGGACCTAAAAACAGACAATGGCCCTGCCTATACTAGCAGAGAGTTCCAAAATTTTATCAGAACGTACAACATCACACACCATTTTGGCATCCCATACAATCCACAAGGTCAAGCCATAGTAGAAAATACACACCATTGCTTAAAGGTTCTCATTGAAAAAGAGAGGGGTATACAGCCCCAAGCTACACCAGATGAACTATTAACCTCATGCCTAATACACTTAAATTTGATGACATTTGACAAGAATGGCCTCTCGCCAATGCATAAGCATTGGGGGCCCTCTATAATATCTACTCCTCTTCCTCTCGTATATTGGAAGAACCCAGAATCCAACAACTGGCAGGGACCCAGCCCCCTTTTAACCCAAGGACGAGGGTTTGCTTGTATTTTTCCAGATAACGTCCCACAGCCCATCTGGATCCCTGGAAGGAATGTCCGCCCAGCAACCGGAGAGACCAAACCGACCCAGTCAGGGTCCATGGAAGCCGTCCCGGAGGGACCGCTGGCAGATGCGAGCTCTCCAACACCAGATACAACACCTCAACATGTTGGATGAAGCTCCAGACATCACCGCCCTGATCTGCCTGTATAGGAGAGCCAGAGCCACAGACCCAACGAAGCCCCCTAACCTCGTTGCCCTGCTGCTTGCTATGCTCTCGCTCGCCTCTACAGGCCAGGCCATGGAGGTCTGGGCGGCAGTCCATCATCCTCCTGGATTCCTTTTCCTTTCCCCACAGAGCCTTGTTTTCCCCCAACTCATCCTAAGCAACTGCTCTCTACAGCTACCATGGAACCCCACCTTCGTACCCACATCGATAACTCTCACTGTTTCTCTTACTCCCCCCCCCCAGATGCTCTCTTACTTATAGCCTTTGGCAGTGTTGCCAATCCTATAACCAATCCTTTTGGAATTATACCCTCTCTCTGCAGCATGACATAGAAACCTTTAATGACCTCATTGTCCCCGAATTTACTATTAGCCTCCTCAGTCAGCTACTCAATAAGTTCACCCAATTTTTCAACCCTGCCAATCTCATTTTCTATGGTATCCTTTTCCTAATAGCTGTTATTCTTCTCATAGTGTTCAGACGTGTCTTTACCTCCCTAACTGCATTAAAGCAGAACCAGCGAGTTCTGGCTTTCTCCACCCTAGCCTTAAAAGAAAACAAAGGGGGAATTGAGGGCAAGCATGCAAAAGTTTGGCTCTCAGAACTGGCCGCCTCCGAGGTCTGAAATACGCCTCCCTTGGTTGGCCCCTCGGGACGAGGTATGCACCTATGCCTCCCTGCAGGGGAAACTCACGCAAGCCCCCTCACACCACCTCCGTCTGGGCCAATCTCAGGGCCTCCTACCTCGTAAAGACACGCCTGCTCTCTTCCACCAATCAGCGAGCTATCCAGCTCAGCCCTCTCAAATTTAAGCTCTCCCTAGTAACTACTGACCAGCCTAGTAGATGGGTTCTGCTTCTATGCCCTTATAAGGTAACAACAGCTAATATAGCCCATCAGAACCCAATCACCCTCCACCAATCCCTTCTCTTCATACTCTATAAAACTGCTTGTACTTCCTCAATAAAGTAGACCTGCGCCATCCGCCTCGTCTCCGCAGTTGTCTTTCAAGTCACTGTGCATCCTCTCATGCCTGCGCCTCCCCACCCCAAGCCCCCTGTCTAGAGAAGTGGGGGCTCCTCACCTCACCAATGCCTGGGTCATGTCCAGGGAAGGGTACACAGGGAGGTGGAGCAGGCAAGGAGAAGGAGCTGTGGGCACCAAAGGCTGCCCGGGGCAACATAGCTGGTGGACAGGGTGTCAGGTCCCCTTGGGCCAGAGGCCTTGGACCTTCGTGCTGGGGATATTATGACCATGCCTACCCCTCCACCCACCCTCTCCCATGGGCTCCTGAATCACATGGATCTTCTGAGATGATTTGCACCAGCTGGTAGTCCTCGGGTTTGTCCACACACAGCTTGCGCTTGTCTAGGGCCTTATAGATCATGGCCAGAGCCCTATCTTGACCAGTCACCTGCAGTAGGCAAGAACAGGCCTCATCTTGTGGACCCTGGGATGGTGATGTGCCCTCCAAATCTACAGCAGAGCTCCAAAATGTATTCACCAAATGCAATGAATGTGCCACAATGGTTATAGAGGTTATTGATATAGGAGAGGTGAGGGGTTGGGGTGTGGGGTACTGGGACCCTCGTATATTTTTCAAAATAACATTTTTTTGTGATCTATGTATCTTTAAGAAAAAGACAATTAAAAATTTTTTAAACTACAGTGTGAAAAGTAAGAGTAAAAATATATCACTAGGTGGCGATGCTGGATAAGAATTATTCCATATTCACAAATCTTTGAAGGTCAGGGGACTGGGAGTTGCTGAGGGCAGGAAGAGGGAGGAAGAAGGGTGAGATGGGACATTTTTGTGACTTGGAGTTGACCTGAACGATATTGCAGGGACAGATGCAGGACATTGTTTATCCTGCCATAACATACTGGATGATCTGGGGGAGAGTGTGAGCTACAGAGGAAACTATGGTTCCTGGGGTCTGGCAGTGCTCCAGGGTGTAGTCCCCAAATGCAGTGAATGTGCCTCACTGAGGAAAGGGGATGTAGATGTGGGAGGAGCGGGCACGTGGTTGGTAGGTGGGTGGGGATTGGAGTATCTGGGAAACTCTTAAATTTTTAAATGTAAAGTTTTGTGTGATCTCTTCATCTTTTAAAGAAAAGACAATAAAAATGAAATAAAAGAAATAGAAGAAAAAGGAAATGAACAGATCTCAGGTCATGGTCTTAGAATCATCTCCGAACAGCATGGCCACCAGAGACACTGTGGAGCCCCCTCTGCCCAGGGCTGGGCTTACAGGGGCCTCCCTGTCTTCTCTTGCTCCCCCAGGGAGACTCCATGAAATGAGGGGACTTTTCCAATCATCCTTCACCCCATCTCCTACAAGAAACTGCACTTATGTCTTGAGGGTGTTTCCAAATGAGGGTCCAATCCCCTGCACTACAGCTGAACTCTGTCCCCTAGTTTTCAGCCTGGACAACTCTAATGGGCTCCTAGGGCCCTGGGGCAAGGAGTGGCAATGCAGCAGAGGATGGGGACTGTGGACTGACATCAGGGACTCTTTCTTTCCTTCCTCCCTTCCCAAAACAGGAAACCATCCTGCCCTGCCCTGCCTCTGCCCCTCCAGGACACCTGCGGGTAGCAATGAACACCCAGGCAGAGCACACAATATCCAGTCCAATTCCAGGTGTCTGGGAGGAGACTGGACAACACCCTATGGCCCAGCAGGATGCCCTGGACCCCAGGATGCAGCTGTGGAAACCAAGGTCTAAAGTGCAGCAACCTTGGCTGTGAAGGCACAGGTGTGGGAAGGACTCAGTTCAAGGGTCAATCAGTGAAAGCTTAGTACAAGCACCCCAGATCCTGGCTACAAGAGAACTGCAGCCTAGGCCGCTGTGCACCATGGCAGCCCTGCAGCCTCTGTGCTGTGAGACAAGGCAACTGCATGTTCATCCAGGATCAGGGCAATGCTCATGCCTTCATGGGCAGCATCCAGGGGCAGATGCCACCCTCCCTTCTGGATTACAGCAGCTGCCCCTCACTGGCAGTGTCTCCATGCACTGGCTCAAAGTCCATTTTGAGGCCAAAGGTCTTCTGCTGACCTGGCTCTGCTCTGACCCTCCAGGGGCTCTGTCTCTACCTAAGAAGGACAAGCTCCATCCAGCAGCTACAGATGGGACCCACCTCCCAACATCTCACTAACCTCAGCTCTTCCCCTGACCCCTGCTCCTTCAGCCCTGACCTACTGTCCTCTTCTTGGCCTGCCAAGAACTCACTTCCTCCATCCTGGCTATGGTCACCATCCTGAGCACTGACACCTATTGTACACATGCTCATGCTCTTCCTGCCTCTGGGTGTGAAATTCTGATCTTGCAAACCCACTAGGATATCTGTTCCAACAAAGTGGGGTGGAAACAATGCATTGCTCAGGTGTCTACTGCCTGAACAATTGAGGGCCCCCAGGATGGTTGCATGCCTGGCTCACCTGGATGCTCTTGAACATGTGGTCACTGTCCTTGGCCAGGTTGACCTGGACAAAGCACCAGTCATCCACATGCTGTTTGAGGCACAGCCATGAGTCGCAGCATTTGTAGCTGGTCCAGGTGGATCTGGGTTTGATGGAGAAGGAAGAGGACTTTCCCCAATTTTGGTGTGAAAGTGGAGGAGCTCTGTGATGATGCAGAGGTCAACTGCACCAACTGTGGTGGACAGAATATCAGCCAAATGACTGGAGTCTCAGGGAAACCCAGGCTGCTCTAGTTGCTCCACTAGGCTCTAGAAGGTCTGTAGGAGACAACAGTGCTTGATGCCTTGTGGACAGGGGGAGAGCCCAGCAGGCACAGGATGTGGATGGGGAGGGGAAGGGGTGACAGGGAATAGAGGTGGGCAATCACCTTCATTTCCTGGCCATCTTGGGATCCTGGGACATGGTTCTGGTGGATTTTCAGCTAAGAGCTTGAGGAGGCCAGCCACATGCATGTGAGGAAATTCAGCTGCATTCCTTCCTGCTCCTCAGGTCAGGGCCACACTGGAGCAGGACACTGGAGTGGGAGGTGCTGATACCACTGGACTTAGTGTCAGGGACCTGGCAGCTGGATGGTGGTTGGCTTACCTTAGGGGCCTCCCCTGGGATGCATCCAAACCCCTGCCCTGTTAACACTGCACACTGCTAAGTTCTTGGGCCTTATAAGAGCCAGTGGGCCCTGACTGCATTAGAGATCACACAGCATCACCCCATTTCATGGAGGAGGAAACACGCCCAGGGTTGGGGTGACTCTCCAAGTCATAGGGCTAGTTCGATGTGGAACTGGGATCCCAGCACTAAACTGCCAGGCTCCCCAAGCCCACGTTTTGCCTGAAGCTTCCCTGAGCCTTGGCCAACCCACACTTGCCTGCCCTGGATGGGAACACCACTCTCCACTCCACAACTTGATGCCCTCTGGGCAGCATTTGCCTTGCAGCTCTCAGAGGCTGATTGATATGGTGGCAGCCACTCATGAGACAGGTGGAAGATTCAGGAGAGATGGTGGCCATGAGGCCCCTGGGAGACATAGCTCACAGTCCCCCCAGTGTACAAACAGCAGTTTGCATCTGGATGCCCAAGCATCTACAGGCAGCAGGCCTATGCTGACCCAGGAGCCACCAGGTGCTCCGGCCCACCATGGCCTGATGCTGTGCAGGCCTCACCTGTCATTCTTGCCGAGCTGCTCCACAGCCTCAAATCAGGCCCCAAAGTGCTAATTGTGCACAAGGCAGTCCTAGCAGCAGCACAGGTGCAAGCTGCTGAAGCTCAGCGAACATCTGGTATTCATGGGACCAGAGGAAGGAAGAGGCACTGCTGAAGCCCAGGGGCCATGCTGGCTGGGCTGGGGCCAAAAGGTTGGATTTTCCCCTGTGGGCCCCCCACCCCTCCACAGCCTTCCAGGTTCTACCTACCCTCAGAGCTGAGTTCATTCACACAACTTCAGGAAACTGACCTTCAACAAAGTTATCACCCACCCTCCAGAGGGAAGGGGTCCACCCTGTCTTTTCTCCTCTAACTCTCCACATCATTCTGATAGGAATCAGGGTGCAGCCCAAGGCAGCCCTGTCAGGAGGGTGCTTTCCATCCCCATCTCCCAGCATTCGTCCTACACCGATAGAGACAGCTGCTCACCTTTCTCCTTTTGTCAAAAATGATCATCCTTCCCTGGAAGGCAGAGAGTGCCCCTCGATCATAAAGAGGCCCACAGCCATTGCCATACCCATTGCCCCTGAGCCCTTGCCCTGTGGCATGCCTGTGAGTTCAACAGGCACAGTGCAGTGCAGAACAAGTACGGACTCAGGCAGCCTTGTGGGCACAAGAAGTAGAAATATCAAGGGGAGCCCCAGAGCCCATCCAGCCCAGCCTCTGGTGACAATGGAGAGATGCTCCATGGACCACCCTGCACTTACTCTTCTGCAAGAATGCCATGGCACTCCAGTGCCCAGGGCAGCTGGGAGGCTCTAAAGAGACAAAGATGCCCACTGCTGAGTGCTCAGGAATTGGGGCAACCTCTCCTCCCAAGCCTCAGCGTCCCTTTCCCATGCTGCCACAGCCCCCAGGCTCACTTATATCCAGAAAGTCCAGAATGGCAGAGTCCACCATCAAATGTGATCTAAAACTTTTGCAAAGACAAAATTTAAAATTAGAAGGAAAAAAAGAAAGGATGTAGACACTGAGGAAGAAATGAAAGAAACTGGCTTGCCACTGTACACACAGGGCGACACCTATTGAAGAGATGAAAGGCAAAACATCAAAAACAAAGCTTTTTTTAAATTGATTTTGTAAAAATATTACATTAGAAAAATATGAGGTCCCATTCAACCCCACCACCCCCAACGCACCCCTCCCCCCCCCCAGCAACACTCACTCCCATCATCATGACACATCCATTGCATTTGGTAAGTACATCTCTGGGTATCTCTGCACCTCATGGTCATTGGTCTACATCATGGCCCACACTCTCCCCCATTCCATCCAGTGGGCCCTGGGAGGATTTACAATGTCCGGTGATTGCCCCTGAAGCACCATCCAGGGCAGCTCCAAGTCCCAAAGACGCCTCCACATCTCATCTCTTCCTGCCATTTCCCATACAGCTTTATAACATTTTTCAGCCTACTGCCCGCCGACGGCTCCGCCTGCGAAGGCGCCCCTGGGCGCCCTGTGTCTCTCCCCAGGGGCCTTAGTTCCCAGCGGCTTAGGCTGTGAGTGCCCCATCGCCAAAGCTGACCGGAAGAGGGCCCAAAACCGGAGGAACCGGAGTAAACTCTGGGACGGGGCCGAGGGAGGGAGGCGGGACCCCGGGCCAGGCCAGACCTTGGTGCCGCCTGCTCCTGCGCTCGTGGGGCCTGGCGAGCTTCCTCTCCCATGCCCGGCGCTGGCTCCTGCGAGAACAAATATTCCTTTAGAAATGAGTTGCACTGCGGAAGGATTGCCCTTATGCACACTTGAGTAGAGTCCCAGAGTAAAGTAGATACAACCCCAGATATTGGTTCTTTTGAGGGCTAAAGAGACCCACAGGTTCTATGGTCATGGCAGATGGAGTTCACTGCCATGTCAGTTGGCCCTTCTTTGGAGCTGGTGTTTCTGCGTGATGGAGCTGGACTCAGATGGGATCTCTTTTCACAAGCCTTTCATGCTACTTTACTGGAATTGTAGTTGGTGCGGGGGTTTAAGATATATTTAGGGGATTTGAATCTCTGGACTGACAATATGATACCCAGGCCCTGAGCCTCAACAGACTTCAGCTCCTACACTCTGATTTATTGGACTTATCCCACTCAGCTAACATGGAGTTGAAGAATGTCAACCACCACACCATGGAGCCTAGAGTGCCTACAACTGAAAGCAGGAGGATTGCATCCAGTATCTATGTGAAATCTAAGCCCCCTCTTGACATAGATGTGGAATGGACACAACCAAGTCAAGGTCCACAGGAAGGAGGAATACAGTAAGGATTAGAGTGGACTTAATGATATTCTATTCATGAACTATTGTGGTTAATAATCGAGAAAATGTGGCATTGGTGTGGAAAAAGTGGCCATGGTGGCTGCTAGGGGCGGAGATGAGATGTGGAGGCATTTTCGGGACTTGGAGTTGTCCTGAGTGGTGCTGCAGGGACAATTGCTGGACATTCTATGTCCTCCCATGGCCCACTGGATGGAACATGGGAGAGTGTGGGCTATGGTGTGGACCATAGGCCATGGGGTGCAGCAATGCCCAGAGATGTACTCACCAGATGCAATGGATGTGTCATGATGATGGGGGAGAGTGTTACTGTGGGGGGACTGGTGGGGTGGGGCGGTGGGGGTGAATGGGGACCTCATATTTTTTGAATGTAATATTTTTTAAAAAATGAATAAATTGAGTAGAATTTGAAAAAAAGGAAAAAAAGAAAAAATATATATTTCTAAAAATAAAAAAATAAATTTAAACTTAAATTAAAAAAAAAAAAGAAATGAGTTGCACAATTGAGAAGGCAGTTGCCAATGCTAAAGCTGTTGTTGAAAGATTGAGAGACCCGATGATGTAGCAGAATCTCTTATTGAGCAAACCACTGCTCTCAACAAGTGAAGAAACAGTATCAGGAAGAAATTCAAGAACTTAATGAAGTTGCAAGACATTGACCATGGTCCACATTGGTCATGGGTATACAGCAAGAAAACAGAGACTTGCAGCAAGAGAATAAAGAACTGCGCACATCCCTGGAAGAACATCAGTCTGCCTTGGAACTTATAATGAGCAAGTATCGAGAACAAATGTTTAGATTGTTAATGGCTAGCAAAAAAGATGATCCGGGTATAATAATGAAGTTAAAAGAGCAGCATTCCAAGGAATTACAAGCACATGTTGACCAAATAACTGAAATGGCAGCAGTCATGAGGAAAGCCATTGAAATTGATGAACAGCAAGGTTGCAAGGAACAGGAATGAATATTTCAACTAGAACAAGAAAATGAAAGCTTGAGAGAGATCCTTCAAATAACTCGAGAATCCTTTTTGAACCTGAGGAAAGATGATGCATCAGAAAGTACATCTTTGTCTGCATAGTGACCTGAGTCTGAGGAAGAGCTGAAGAGCCTCTGAGTCTTGGAGCTTCTCATTGGTCTCTAGGACTTGCCTACTAAATGAATGAATTAACAGGAAAGTCAGTCTCTATTAACCCTTTGTTTTTTATATATAATATGTACAGAACACTGGCAATGACATTTTTAAGAAATAGCCACAAAAAAAATGTGTACTTAATGGACATAGACTTGATTCCACAACATAACTGAAAAGTAGAAACCTAACCCTTGTTAGCTGGTGACGAGAGAATAGGTTTTCACAGTTACTCCTAAATATATCAAGAATGTTGAGCAGTGCTGTTGGCATTCTGAATACTTGGATAAACTTGAATATTCCCAATAAGTATTTGGAAATTTATAGAATTATTCCATGTTAAAAATACAAATTTTGCCACTGTTTTGTGAATGGAAGATCTTCATACTAAATTTTATCCTTTCTGTTTGGTGTCAAAGTTAACAAATGGCTTATGCACCATGAGACTTCAACTTTAGTGATTGCCTATGTTCCCATTAATTTGAATTTTTGTTAAAATTCAGTTTTAAAGACTGTCATTGTTCTGTATGCACCATTAAAAAAGAGGTTATTTAATTTTTGCTAACTTACAATAATTAACACTTAGCTAATAATTGTCAATAACTTGCTTATGTGTATGAAATATTTCAGGAATGAAAGAGAAGGAATACTACTTTCTAAGAAAGAAGATCATATAAGAGACATATTTAGTAGGTTAAACTACTCTGAAAGAATATGTTTTGTTTCTTTATCAGTAATGAAGATGAAATTTTTCTCCTCTCTGCTTGATCTTTAAGAATATATAGGTCATTTAGCTGAGTTGAAATGTTTGATATGGTAAGCTAGGTATGGTCATTTCAAAGTAAACTGGGAATTCCCTTGAAAAAAAATTTTCATTTTTTAATACCCCAATTTATTTTCACTTTATTTTAGTTTTTCTAAATTAGTATGTATTCTATTTCTAATCTTTAAATCCATCACTATATCCCATTTTCTTTTTTTTTTATTGACTTTGTAATAATATTACATTAAAAATATATATGTGAGGTCCCATTCAACCCCACCCCCCCACCCCCCCTCTCCCCCCCCAACAACACTCGTTCCCATCATCATGACACATCCATTGGATTTGGTAAGTACATCTTTGGGCACCTCTGCACCTCATAGACAATGGTCCACATCATGGCCCATACTCTCCTCCATTCCATCCAGTGGGCCCTGTGAGGATCCACGATGTCCGGTGATCACCCCCGAGGCGCCATCCAGGGCAGCTCCACGTCCCAAATACGCCCCCACCTCTCATCTCTTCCTGCCCTTCCCCATACCCATCGTCCACCATGTCCACTTTTCCCAATCCAATGCCACCTCTTCTATGTGGACATTGGATTGGTTTTGTCCATTGCACCTCTATGTCAAGAGGAGGCTCAGATTCCACATGGATGCTGGCTGCCATCCTCCCATTTTCAGTTGTAATCACTCTAGGCTCCATGGTGTGGTGATTGTCCTTCTTCAACTCCATCTTAGCTGAGTGTGGTAAGTCCAATAAATCAGATTGTAGGTGCTGGAGTCTGTTGAGGCTCAGGACCTGGCTATCACATTATCAGTCCAGAGATTCAAATCCCCTAACTATATCTTAAACCCCAACGTTAACTGCACCTCCAGCAGATTAGTATGAAAGTCTTATGAAGGGAGATCCTATCTGAGTCCAGATTCATCACACATAAACACCATTTCCAGAGAGGGGCCATCTGCCCTGGTAGTAAACCCCATCGGCCATGACCATAACTCTCATGGGTCTCTTTAGCCTTCATAGGAACCAATATCTGGGGGTTGTATCTGCTTTATCTGTCTCTCTGACTCTGCTCAGTTGTGCATGAGGGCAATCCTTCTGCCAGCCTCCAGACTCTTTTTTAGAAACTCGTAGCCATATAAACTCATTTCTCCTTTCCATTTCCCCCTTACTTTAGGTCAAACAACATTTTAAAGTCATGTTGTTTTATGTAGACATGGATATTCTGTTGATCCACATTGAACCTTCCATATAAGGTCCTTTTCCAGTTGCATCATCAGTTGGTATTTGATAGTGGTCCCTCGTTGCCAGGGAGGCTCATCCCCGGGTGTCATGTCCCACGCTGGAGGGAAGGCATTGCATTTACATGCTGAGTTTGGCTTCGAGACTGGCCACATTTGAGTAACATGAAGGCTGACAGGAGGAAATTCCCAGGCACAATGTTGCTCTAGGCCTTGTTCTTATTTTAGGTTTATCAGCTCACAAGCATAGTCATTAGCATCAGGGGCTCACTGTTGAACCCTCACTCCCTCCCGGTCCCCGCCGCTGTACCTGGGAGACTATCGCTGCTCCCCTAGGGACCACGACAGAGCACCACTGGCCAGGAACCCAGTACCCCCCCTGCTGGGTTTTTAATTGTTGCCACTATGAGTATATCCAGTCATTACCATGCACCCTGGACATATGTTCTGTACAGCTCCCTGTCAGCCATATATCACCTGTCATTGGTATCCCATACCAGTATCCCTCCATTGCCATTGTTGAAACACTCTGTGATCCAGAACTCCCCGAAATTTGAAGCCCAATATAATGTCATGGTCCCTTACTAGGGAATGGCATATAGCGATGGGTTTAAAGGATAGATAAAGAACTTGGATAAAGTTAGATAAAGAACTTAGATAAAGAATGTTGATTTGAAAAAATTCCACATCCTATCCTTTTTCCCCCCCCCCCTAATTATTCAGCGTTTCTTCGTAGGAGTCCTAGACCACAGCAATGCATATATATAATATACAGCACTCCCATACATCCACCACAACACCTTTTTCCTTCCACAGCGATACTCTTACACCCTATTCACATCATATTTACTTAAGGTGATGTACAGAGTCTGAGATATTAGCTTTCTAACATGGTAGTATCTGTGCTTACATTATGGTGCATACTTTAGGATTCACAGTTCTTTACATTTTTAGTTCTCCTATGTTTTACATTATGGTTTACATTATCAGTCTGTCGTCTCCTATATGTTATGGTGTAATATTACATGTTTTATATCCATCCTCGTGTACTCTCCAGAAACTCCTCCCTTGCCCCCCATTTACTTTGGTTCCACACATTTAACGTCCATTTTCCCATTTTCTTATTAATGAAACCTGGCATTATATATTAGGCTTCATTTTTGAAGAAGGTTTGGACCACAGAGAGGTTCAACTATGGCAGGGGAGGAACACAGGTGTGGAGTGTTATTGATGGGGGGCACATGGTTGGAAGGAAGTCCTCCAGGGCATGTATATAGGGTACATAAAACTGTTTGGATATATGTTAGATATTTTCATAGTAGTTGTAGTTACAAACAACAACTGAGGGAGTGCTGAGTTCCTAACCAGGGGAGCTCTGTCACATGCCCCAATGGAATAGCAACAATCCCCCAAGTACAATAGCAAAGACCAACAAAGAAGGATGGTGCAATAATGAGTCCTTGATACTGATGACTATGCTTATGAGCCTGTATGCCTGAAATATGAACTAGGCCCAGAGCTGCAGGGTGCCTAAGAGTTACCTCCTGAGAGCCTCCATGTTGCTCAAATGTGGCCACTGTTTAAGCCAAACTCAGCATGTAAATGCATTACCTTCCACCCACCATGGGACATGGCTCCTGGGGATGAGCCTCCCTGGCACTGAGGGATAACTACCAAGCAGTAGCTGCTGATGTAACTGGAAAAAGACCTTGAATAACAGGGTTAACTCAGACCAGCAGAATATCTCAGCCTACAAATAGGGTCATGTGTTAAAAATTGCTTGTCAACCTTCAACAAAAGGGGGAAATGGCAAAGACAAATGAGTTTATATGGCTAAGAGTCATCAGAAAGAGCCAGGAGGTCATCAGAGGGGTTGTGCTTACACACTCTTCAGCAGAACCCCAGAGACAGCCAAAGTGGATACAACCCTGAGGACTATGGAGACCCACAGGTTCTATGGTCATGGCAGATGGCTGTGGAGTTCAATGCCATGTGAGTTGGCCCTACTTTAGAGTTTGTGTTCCTGAGTGTGGTGCTGTTGGACTCAGATGTGACCTATCTACACTTGCCACTTCTGTCATTTTTACTGAACCTGGGGTTGGCACTGAGGTTGGTGTATACACAGGAGACTTGAATCTCTGTACTGTCCATGTGCCAACTGGGCCTGAGCTTCAGCAGGCTTGCAAATCCTACCTTCTGGTTCATTGGACTTACCCAGGCCAGCTAACAGGGAGGTGAAGAAGGTCAACAAACCACACCAGGAAACTGAGAGTGCCTGCAACTGCAAGCAGAAGAATTGCATCCATCACCCATATAGAATCTAACCCCCTCTCATTATAGAGATGGAGTGGACATCACCATCCCAGGGTCCACAGGATGGAGGAATAGAGCATGGATTAGAGTGGACTTACTGATATTCTACTATAAAAGTATTGTGACTAGTAATGGAAGAAATTGTAGCATTGATGTGGAGAAGGTGGCCACAGTAGTTGCTGAGGGCAGGGAAAGAGAAGAAGAGATGTGACATGGGGCCTTTTTGGGACTTGGAATTGTCCTGGGTGATATTGCAGGGGCAGATGCTGGACGTTGTATGCCTTGCTATGGTCCGGTGGGTGGAGGTGGGAGAGAGTGTAAACTACAATGAAAACTATTATCCATGTGATGCAACAGTGCTCCAAAATGTATTCACCAAATGCAATGGATGTGCCATGATGATGAAAGAGGTTGTTGATGTGGGAGGAGTGTGGTGAGGGGGTGGTGGGGATTACACGGGAACCTCTTATTTTTTTTAATGTAACATTTTTTAAAAAATGAGATCATAAAAGAAAAAAAAAAAAAAAAAGTTGTGTGAGGAATTTCCCCAGCTTGGGTGGGTGGGGTTGAGCACAGTACTCAGGTGCCCAGGACACAGCCCTGAATACCCCACCATCTCAGACTTCTAAGACCTCCCAGCATCACCCTGGGACACATTTGGGACACATTCCAGCACTCAGCTGTCACACCTAAGTAAACCTCTCAGCCTCCAAGTCCCCTAAACCACCTTCCAGTCACCTCCCAGCACCAGCTTTAGTTCAATACAATTACCCCCAATCCCACACAATCAAAGCTCTTGCTGTCTTCCAGGCTCTTGCTGCCACTAGTCCCTGAGGATTCCCAGGGCTCATGACCCTAAAGGTTTCAAGGGAGAGGATATTGAATGGATGAACCCCAGACTCAGAGGCTCATGAGTGATGGGATTTTAGGAAGTCCCCATCCTGACTTGGAGACCACCCTGCCCTGGCCCCTGGCATTAGCCACACTCACATTCTCCTGCTGTTGCTGCTTCTTCTGGGGGTCTTTTGGGGTTCATGTCCAAGGCGGAAAACTCGGGGTATTCTCCTGGCAGGATTGAGCATGTTGAGGTCAGCGAGGTCCTCTACCCCTCCCATTGTCCCTGGGGTCTTGAACACTTGGATCAAGTGAGCAGGTGGAAGTCTGCTGCCACCATTTGCCTGAGGTGCCCTGGGGGACTTGTGCACGAGGCCTGGTCTCCCTGAGCCTGTTTGTACATCTTTGACATGAGGTCAAAGACTGACCCCTTATTTGGAGTCCAGATTCTTCAGTGGTGCACTCTAGCAGCACAGATGCTCTGGCCATCCTGCTCTATCACTGGGAGTCACTGGAATGCTCAGCCATGTTCCTTTTCTCCTGTGAACCCCCTGAATTCACGGTGAGTGTGGCACCCCTGGATGATTGTGCTTCCATTCTGTGGAATGGCCCAACTAAGCATTCACTTGGGGCATCAGAGAATGGGCAACTCTCTCTGGGCGGAGGCCTCAACTACAATGAGGCTGCCCCACAGCCTCACCACCACTAACCAGTGTTTGGTTCTCCTGCCTCTGAATGTGTATGTTTGGGGGGCCTCGTGTTGTCCCATCAATGGAGCTTGAGGATAATGTGTCCATGGAGGCCTAGTTGAGTAAATCCTGCCTGCCCCAGCCCACAGGAGTAGACAACCCAGAGGCTGCCAAATGCCATAAAAAAAATTCACTGTGAGGGGTCCACTCAAGATATTCTGCCTACAGATACACCCCAAGCTGATGTGTCATGGCTGGGACCACATGTCATTGCAGGATGGGACATTGAAGTTTTCTTCATCTTTTATATGGAAGCTTTCAGTCAGGAGGGACCCACTGTGGCTTCCTGTCTCCCAAATAATTCTCATAGCTCTCTAACACATGTCATTGGTAACGAGGTACAGTTTTGAGAACCACGTGGTTCTCATCCTGCCAGCTCATCATTTCCTACTGGACCAAGCCACCTCCACCACATCTGAAAGCCATGACCTATGACCCTACAACAGCCCACACCTGCACATAAATGACACAGGACATACTTTATCTTCATCCAGAATAGGCCAGACAGGATATTTGCAAAGAAACTTCCAGGGACAAACAAACAAGCCCACCTCCTGAGCCCTGCCCCCCTCAGCCTTCTCTCTACCTGGATGATCAGTTCGCTGCCCTGTGAGGACTTGTTCTCTTTTGAGTAAATCTCAGATGACATCTGAAAGAGGTGGCAGGTGTCCCTGGGGGGAGGGCAAAAAGGAAGGGGAAAGGTGGGTTGAGTGGGAGGGTCTAGGAGCCCATCCACTTTGTTTTGCTTCCTGGGACCAGCACTGCCTGGGCAGCTCTGAGCACTGCAGAATATCATAGGCTTGTGAGCTGAGCTTTCAGGTGGGTACAACAGAGACCCCCACTCCTATTTCATGAGCAGCTGGTGTTGAAATGTGTAAATTTCAACTGGAAATTGTGTGTTGCTGAAGAGCAACATTTGCCATTTGGCTCAACTCTGACTGAGCAGAGACCATGTTGAGGCACAACAGTTGACATAAGGTCACTTGGAGACCTGGAGCCCTAAGGCACTCAGCCACTCCCCAGGAGACACTGATTCCTAGACTTCCTGCTTGGCAATCACCAGGCTTCCAGGGGCTGCCTGGTTCCACCTGGCATCCCGTGGGGAGAAACATGCCCTGTGGAAACTTCCTCCCACATCTCCTACACATGGACAATCATGAGGTTTTCAAGAGCAGAAAGGATAGTGTAGAATGAGAAGTTCTTGAAGATTCTGCACTCCTGGAGAGGGGGAAAGAATGAGCCATGTGTTGTGGTGTGAGAGACCCCTGCTCCAACTTCAGTCTCCTCAGCTGACATCTCCCCCCTTGGATGAAAGATCCCCAGGGAGTCCCTGAGGTCATGCCATGGCCCAGGAGAGGGACAGCAGACTCAACATGGGGAAGTGTAGACAGGGGTATGGGGAATGGGGTATAGGAGAAGCATTATGACTTTTAACACAAAGTTTATGTGATCTATTTATCTTTTAAAGAAAAGATAATATGAAAAAAAAAGAAATAGAGGAAAGAAATGGACAGGCCACAGGTGATGGATTTTAAAGCTGGAGGAGGGGGCAGTGACCCTTCAGGATAGGGACTATGTGGGCCCAAATATGGGGACTGACTGGTCTAGATGTGTGACTGATATGAGAACCTGTCTTCAGCTGATAGCTCATCTGGCCCTAATCTTCCTAACATTAAGAGTCTAGCTTGGGCCAGGTTGCCAGGTAACTCTTAAGAGGGGGATTCCTGGTCAACAAAAGTTGCAGAACTAAGTCAAAGGGTCCTAACTAGGGCCGGAGTTGCACTTCAGGTCTGTCCTGTGCAATGGTCAAAGAAATGCTATCTACATTGCATCATCTCCATCTTTTTAAACTAAAAAGCTGGCCTTTTCCATTGGTTGCCTGAGGGCTTCTGCCTTGGCTTCCTGCCAGGCCTGAAGAGGCCTGTCTCCCTCCTTTGGTAGGTAAAGAGAGGAGAGGCTCTGAGACTTCCTGTGACTTGTCAATTACCTCTCTTTCTCTCTCTTTGTTTTATGGGATAACAGGGCCCACTGAGGCCCCATAATACTCTGAGAAACGAGTCTGCCCTTTCTCCTCTCACCCTCCTTTTTTTTTTACCCTATTAATGACCATATTTATTTTTTCCAGTTTTTGGTGACCCAAAACAAAACTGCTAAAATATTTGGTTGTAAGATTTTTTTGTGGAAATAATTTCTGTTTACAACTATGTAAAAATGAGGTTACAGGATCTTTTCTTATGTGTATGATTTACATTATAAGAAGCCATCATTATCTTCAAAAGTGGCTGTATTTGGCTTTGCATTGACTTGAGTAATAATGAGTTTCTTTAAAAAGAAAACAATAGAAAAACTAAAGCACATTTTGCTCTGTCAGAGCACTCAATTGAACCAGATGTTTTTCCTACTGACTGCAGTTGAAAGCTACCCTAGCAGGCAATTCAACATGTATGTTGCCATGATTTCAAAACTAAAGCACATTACCTTCTTGCCAAGTACCTACTGAGTAGATACAATCCCAGGTACTGGGGCTCTTGAGGGCTAAGGGCACATACAGGTCTACATTCATGGCAGGTGGCTCTGGACCTCAATTCCCTGCCAGTGGGCCCTACTTTGGAATTTGTGCTCCTGAGTGTGATGGAGTTGGACTCAGATGGGACCTTTCTATACTTGCCTCCTCTGTCACTTTGACTGAAGCTGTGTTTGACACTGGGATTTGTGTACACTCAGGAGACTTGACTCTCTGGACTGGCCATGTACCAGCTGGGTTCTGAGCCCCAGCAGAGTTGCAACACCTACTCTCTGGCTCATTGGATTTACCCATTCCTGGGCATGCTGCTCTTTCTTTTCACGCTGGGCGGCTTTCCTCATGGGTGCACTCCTTGCGTGTGGGGCTCCCCCACGCGGGGGACACCCTTGCATGGCATGGCACTCCTTGCGCGCATTAGCGCTGCGCATGGCCAGCTCCACACGGGTCAAGGAGGCCCAGGGTTTGAACCGTGGACCTCCCATATGGTAGACGGATGCCCTAACCACTGGGCCAAAGTCCATTTCCCGGGTTTTTCATATATACTCTTTATTATGTTAAAAAAATTTCCTTGTATTCCAATCTTTTGCAGTGTTTTTATGAAGAAAGGGTGCTGTATTTTGTCAAATGCTTTTTCCGCATCTATAGATATAATCTTGTGATTTTTTTCCTTCAATCTGTTTATATGGTATATTACATTGATTGATTTTCTTATGTTGAACGATCCTTGCATACCTGGAATGAATCCCACTTGGTCATGGTGTATAATTCATTTAATGTGTTGTTGAACACGTTTGGCAAGTATTTTGTTGAGGATTTTTGCATTTAGGTTCATTACAGAAATTGGTCTGTAATTTTCCTTTCTTGTGGTGTCTTTCTTTGGCTTTGGTACTAGGGACTAGGGTAGTGTTGGCACCATAGAATGAGGTAGGTAATGTTCCTTCTGTTTCAAATTTTTGGAAGAGTTTCAGCAGGATTGGTGTTAGTTCTTTCTGGAATGTTTTGTAGAATTCACCTGTGAAGCCGTCTGGCCCTGAGCTCTTCTTAGTTGGGAGGTTTTTAATGACCGATTCTATCTCTTTACTTGTGATTGGTTTGTTGAGATCATCAATTTCTTCTTTCATCAATATATGTGGGAGGAAGGGCACCCGGCTTGCCACAGTAGCAAACAGTGCAGCAAGAGGTGATACCGCCTCTGCCCACTGGGCCTAGATAAGGTGACTATGCCTGACTAGGCCTTTGCTGCTAGTGGCTGGCCGGTGCTGCCCTCCCCCTTTCTATCTCCTGCCTAGCCCAACATCCGGCCAGCTCTCACTCCCCCTTTCCCCTCCCCTATTCCAAACCTCTCAGCCAGCCCTCTGCCTAGCAACCACTTACAATCACCTATCAGGAAGCAGTACCCGCCCGCACCTATCAAATCCCTCCACGCAGTCCCTAACCCTATAAAGCTGTGTCCCCTTCCACAATAAACCAGACTTGTGCCATCAGCCTGTCTCCGCGACTCCTTCCCGGGTCGTGCGCCCTCCATGCCTTCGGAGCCCCCGAGGGAAGCCTCAGCGGCCGTACGAGGCTTTTTTCCCCACGCCAGGGACCCCTCTCGTCCCACAACGGGACCCCACTCGTCCCACAACGGGACCCCACTCGTCCCGCAACAGGGACCCTGCTCGTCCCACAACGGGACCCCATTCGTCCCATAACAGGGACCCCGCTCATCCCATAACAGGGACCCCGTTTCGTCCCTCAACTGGCGCCCAACGTGGGGCCAAGCAACCCCACCACAGAGACACTCCGAAGGTAAGGGCCCCCGTCTCCTCCATCTAACCGCCGTTAGAGGAGACCCCACCGTCTGCCCTTGGCGGACCCCCTCGACCCGCCCCAATCAAGCGAAGTCTCTTCCACCTGGCACTCCGCGCAGGCCCCTTCGTCCTTCCGTCTCCGGAGGACTCTGGCGCACGGCAGCTCCAGCCTCTCAACCCCGGCTGCCACTACGAGCTTCCCTAAGAACCCCTCTTTTCATTGCCTCGCTCCATAACTTGGCGGCCCACCGCTCTTCCTACCCCCACCGGCCCTCACCCTCTTCTGGTAGACCGGACACCCATGAACCCCAGCCAGCTTTTCCCCTGTCTCCTTCTCTCACCTCTCTGTGTGTTGTTCCTGGCTCTCCTCTTCAGCAGTTCCCGCCCTCTATTCACTTTCGTCCTTTTCCTCGCATTCCTATTCGCTCTCCCCCTCCCCTTTCTACTCTTCTAAATGGGAGTCTCCTTCTCCAGCTGGCAGGCCCCACAAGTTCGGGCACTTGCTGGCCTACTAGCCTGCCACCAATGTAAAGTTTCGGGCAGCAGCTCCAGGCTTACTAGGATCTACTAGTCCCCTTCAACCCCTGGCTTTCACTGCCAATCTCTCGGACCCTGATACCTATCTGAAATTGGCCCCGCCTATCAACAAGGCCAGCCACAAGCCCAAAAATCCAGACAAGCTTATAAGGCAATCAACTCTGTTCCAACAAACGCCCGCCCACCCTTTTCACAACTCCTCAGGCTGCCTACTATCTACATGACAATGTAGCTATGAGAGAAAAACGTGGCAACATTTATGTTCTGTTTTATTTCCATGCTAATTCTAATTGGACTTCTTTAACCAAGATATTAAAATTAGTACAAAAATTTTATCAAGGTTTAAAAAGAAATTTTCAGTTTTAAATCAATAGTTTACTCTTGAACTTCAAGTCTCAGTATAGTCTTACAGTAATTATCCAAAAATGTGTGCTAATGGTCTGCCTAACTGCTGCTCAGGTTATTTTAGCTGATTGCTGATAACTGATAGGAATGTTTCCGAGCACAGGCTTTCGTGTTGCAGGCAGCATGGATTCCAGAGAAAATCTTGAAAGGTACAATCTAAAATGTGCTATATAACAGAGGATTTAAAAGCAGCTATACTAAGAAACTAAAAATTATGAGTTAATTGTAAACTGTATGTTTCTGTTACTGTGTTGTGATTGTTCTGTGTTTGTCTGTTCGTTCAATGTCAGTGTATATTTTGATACCTCCGGATGGTAAATATAAATTAATAAAAATTTTTAAAAGAGCTCTATACAAATGGCCAAAAATTAAATAAGCGCTTATATTAATACTTAAGTTTATTATATCAATACATGAGCTTAAATGTTAATAAGATATCTACAATAATAGAAATTGTAAGTCTTGATTGACAAGATTAACTGTATGTCTTCATAAAAGGTTGTTCTTGCCCAGATTAAAATGAATAACTTATTTCTCTTCACAGGATAATATAAAGAATGTAAAATTTATATAAATATTAAAAAAGGTTAAAAGTTTGTGAAAATGCTAACTGAAATGTAATAAGTTTTGCAAAAAGGCATATTTTGTCCTAAAGTATGATGGCTAATTTTTCATGAACTCTTGAAACTTAATTTGCAGATGGCAAGCTGTAAAAGGTATTGTGATAACTTTAAGTAAGGGAATGTGTTCTATAAACATAAAATTTGTCTTCAATAGTCTATATGGTTATAAATAAAAGGTTTAATAAAGCATTGTTTACATTAAAGTATTAAATGGCTAATTCCAAAAGGTCATTCTAAATATATATAAAACTGAATTGATGATAATAATAATAAAAGGTAATTTTATAACAAGAAAGATTGGCAGCAACCAGCCTCCCCTGCCAACTTACTTCTAGAAAACTGTTTCTAATATTACATGCTACTAAGTATTTAAAGAAAAGTTCATTATTTTAACAAGCTTGTTTAATGTTCACAGTATTGTTATAAGAGGTTTGCTTGATAACTTTGATGTAGGCTATATGGAATGTGTTTTTATTATTAAGGAAACAGAAGATGATTTTGTCCTGAGATAAAATGATTGATTATTGAAAAGAGTAGAGTGTGGGACAAAACCTGACTGAATACTGAAAGTGCAGAAGGTTGGTGGAAAAGGAATTTTTACAGTTAAAGTTAAATAAAATTTAATGGGTCTATCTATAAAATTTTACAGGCTTTGGTGTCGGGTAGTATGCTGATGCAAAGTTGAAAATTTTTGTTCTTTCTCAAGGCCTCTCACCATTAATCTGTTTTAGTAAAAGTTCTTATCCTCAGTCGGTATACAAAGAAAGTCTGTCTTATGTTTCTTGTGCTTATCGTTTCCTCGGTGTTCCAAGAAAGAAAGCTTTATCTCTTAAAGGAACATAATGTTCAAAACTGCTTTCTCAAGACCTAATCCTGAACAGTGGCCTTTTGTTCCAAACTAATTGTAGGAGATTTGTTCTTTTACCTTGAAAGAAAAATTAAAGTAATAATTAAGTTCATTTAATATGTTATAAGCTAAATAAAGGTATTTTACAGTGTTATAAAATTAATAACTTTTTCTTCACTTAAACCCTCTATTAATTAAAGTCGTATAGATAAAAGGTTTCTATGAATGCTTAAAAGTGTATAAAGTTACCAATATTTCAGCATAATATTAAAGAAAAGTACAATGTGGTTAATTATAGTTTTAATTATTATAAAAGAATGTATGTCACAAAAACAACCTCTTATCATAGATTAAAGTAACAACACTAGTATGCAGCAATCCCAAATACTGCTAGTTTGTTGCAAAAAGTTAAAGTCCAGCTGTATGGCTATCACTTTGTTTTAAAACTTCCTAAGACTTTCTTTAATGTCTTCTTGGACCAATCAAGCCAGCTGCATTCCTTTATCTGTAAGAACCCAACAATAAACTTTTGCAGTGCTTTTCAAGGCTGTGTGCATAGCCCAACCATCCTGTACAGTATTTACTGATAGTAATAGTAATGGAAAAGCAGCATACGTTACTTTTCAAAAAGAACAGGTTTGGCCAACTCCTTATTCATCTGCTCAATGCACAGAGCTTTGAGCCATCATTAAAGTTTTACAAATGTTTTAAGAGCCCTTGAATATTGTCTTTGATTCTGAATATGTATGCCTTACTGCCAAGCACACCACTGCCCTTTTCTCCGAAAACCCCCGTGCTCAAATTCTTCTAGAAATCTTCCACGGGACCTTTGACTGCCATTACCCCCACACACACAAGTTGCTCCAGGGCCTCACAAGGCTCCCCCTCTCCCCACTATACCACCCTTTCCCTGGCTCCAAGTCTCTCTCCAACTCCACTACTGTCTTCACGGACGCCTCTAAGACCAAGTTTGCTTATATTGCCTACTCTCCCAGCCGTGACTTGCCAACCATTTACTGCCAAACCCATCCCGGATTGGTTCAGGTGGGCGAGCTACTAGCCATCCTCACTGCCTTCCAACACCACGGCAATGAGCCCGTCAGCATCTTCACTGATAGTCAGTATGCCCTGCAAGTTTGTTCAGTTATTGCCCACGCTGTTTTCTTTCCGCGTGACACGCCCATTGATCAAGCACTCCGTGCCTTGCAGCGAGAGCTCGAGCTCCGCACACAGCCATAGTACATTTCTCATATTCGCAGCCATTCAAGGCTGCCCGGGCCTCTAGCCGCGGGTAACTCTGCTGCCGACCAAGCCGTCTCCACCCATACAATAGCCACTGTCGGAGACTTGGTCAATCAAGCCAAACTTCTCCATTCTAAGTTCCACTTTTCAGCGGCCTCACTGCAACGTCTTTTGCCGGGCCTCCCCAAGGAAACGTGCAAGCATTTGGTGCGCGCCTGTAAAACATGCGCCCCCTTCTTGCCGCTTGGACCGTTGCAGCCACAAGGGGTCAACCCCCGTGGCCTCAAGCCAAACTCCCGATGGCAAATAGACGTCACCCATGTGCGGTCATTTGGGCGCCTCAAGTATGTCCATGTCACAGTCGACACCTTTTCTCACCTTTGCTATGCTGTCCCCTTACCGGGGGAAACAGCCAAGCATTGCATTAAAGCATTGCGGCAAGTCATCTTATTCATGGGAGTCCCATGGGATTTAAAAACCGATAATGGGCCTGGGTATCGCAGCTCCTCATTCGCTGCATTTCTCCAGCTCTACAACATTACTCCCCACTTCGGCATTCCATACAACCCCCAGGGGCAGGCTATAGTAGAACGCATCCACCGCCAGCTCAAAGTGCAAATTCAATAAGAGAAGAATCTACGCCCACATAGTCAACCAGGCGACATTATCACTGCCTGCCTCATTCACACAAACCTCCTCTCCTTTGATAAAAATGGTCTTTCCCCCCTCCATAAGCATTGGGGCCCCTCCTATGCACCAACAGTTGCCCCAATGGTGTTTTGGAAGGACCCAGAAACAAACAATTGGCAGGAACCCAGTCCCCTTCTCACCCAAGGCAGAGGGTTTGCTTATGTCTTTCCAGAAAATGCCTCCCAGCCGCTCTGGATCCCCGAAAAAAACGTCAAACCCGCCACCGGCCAGCAGCAGGTTCCAACGACGAATGATGAGAGCACTCACCCATCAGATGGAGAGGCTGAATATGGCTGCGGATCCAGCTCATGACACCCTCCTCCTTGGACAGCTAGTACAGCTTGCTGTCCACTCTTGGCTTCAAACAAAAAACCTAAAAATCTACACTCTCTCCTGCTTTTCATGTTAGCTCTGTTCCCCTCCACTACGGACCAGGCTAGTATAGGCCATCGGCCCTTTAACTGGACACTCTCTCTTTGGCAGCAGGAAAAGCTCCTCACTAATAACATTACTGCGGGTGCTCCCTCCTTCACAGTGCACATATGTAATCTCGCCAACCTTCCTTTCGCCAGTGGTGGTTCCCTTCAAGACATTACACACAATACTCACCGGTGTTGGTACAGCTCACTTACAGGCCTTAATGGCTCCTATAATCATGAAGTCTCAGGCTTCTATATCTGCCCTTCCATGGCCAGAGGCTGCCATGACCCAGCGCACTATTACTGCCCCTCCTGGGGGTGCGAAACCATGGCCCACGGATGGTCGGGAGCTCCCAATAGGGACCCCTACCTCTCCCTTTCTTTTAAGGATAAAAGTCACTGGGGCAGTATCACGCTCACTGTCAAAAACCCTGAAAATGCAGGCTGGCTACAGGGCCACACTGGGAGCCCGACTTCACATGAGCAGCTATGATTACGTGCCTTTTTCATTATAAAGAAAAATTCAATCCGCACACAATCCGCCGCCGTGGGCCCAAATCAAGTTCTCAATCCTCCCCACACACGGCCTCCCCCTCCTCCCTCTGTTTCTCCTTCTCCTCCCGCTACCACCCTAAATCCTTCCATCACTAGGTATCCTCCCCACCGCCAAACCCTGCCGCCCCCCAACCCTCTTGTAGCCCTCCTCAACGCATCATTTATCTCCTTAAACTTATCCCAGCCCAACCTTACACAACGTTGCTGGCTCTGCTTCTCCGCCGCGGCTCCCTTCTATGAAGCCATAGCTACCAACGGCACCTATCGCGCCTCCCCAGACTCCACTGGTACCTCTTGCAATTGGAACCAAACAAAAAGAGGACTCACCCTCCGATCAGTTTCCCAGACTGGACTCTGTATAATAAGAATTGGCGGCAAGGTTCTCCCCTCCATGCAGTCCCTCTGCAACCTAACTCACACCCCTAATGCAGCCGCCAAGTTCCTAATTCCCCCTAATAATACCAAATGGCTATGTTCTTCCTCCGGCCTCACTCCATGTCTCAATGTTCAAACCCTTAACTCCACTGGTGACACCTGTGTGCTCATACTCATTGCCCCCCACGTTCTCTTTCATACTGATAACCAATTCTTTGATTCCTGGCAGCACTTCAGCTCCCCGCAGCACGAGCAGAAACGGGAAGTCTTCACCGCCATCACAATTGCCACCCTTCTAGGTCTTGCCGGCGCAGCCACTGGAGCTGCAGCTCTCAGCCTCCAAGATAACTCCTTTTCAACCCTTAGGCAAGCTGTCAATGCAGACATCGCCCGCCTTGAGACTTCCATGGCCCACCTTGAAACATCTCTCAAATCCCTGTCTGAGGTCATTCTCCAAAACCACAGGGGCCTAGACCTCCTCCTCCTAAAAGAGGGGGGCTCTGCGCAGCGTTAGGAGAAGAATGCTGCTTCTATGCTAACCACTCTGGCCTCATTCGAGATAACCTCACTCAAGTTAGGGAGGGCCTCCGCAAGAGAAAGCAGGAACGTGAAGCCGGATGGTCTTTCTCTTGGGGGCTGCCCAATGGAATCCTTTCTTACTTTCTCCCCTTTCTAGGCCCGCTCCTCACCCTTGTCCTCCTATTAGCCCTAGGACCATGGATCATCAAACAGATTATCCGGCTCGTCAAAGTCCAGATTAACTCTGTCACCAGTCTAGCCCCGCAGGTCCAGTACCAGCAGCTTCCTGCAACCAACACCACCCAGCCGAGACCCTGCCAGCGCAGCCGACAACCTCGTCAGCCACAGAAGCCCAAAAAGCCCCCATTTGCCACATTCCCCTCCAATCCCCCCACCGAGAGCTCTGACCCGCTATCAGCCGATAGCGCCACCAACCCCTGCCGAAGCAAACAGCCACCACACCCGCCATGAAAACCCCAAAAACCCCAAGCCCATTGCCGCCCCCAGCGTTGAAAGCCCCGCCATATTAAAAACAAAGGGGGAGATGTGGGAGGAAGGGCGCCCGGCTTGCCACAGTAGCAAACAGTGCGGCAAGAGGTGATACCGCCTCTGCCCACTGGGCCTAGATAAGGTGACCACGCCTGACTAGGCCTTTGCTGCTAACGGCTGGCCGGCACCGCCCTCCCCCTTTCTATCTCCCACCTAGCCCAACATCCGGCCAGCTCTCACTCCCCCTTTCCCCTCCCCTATTCCAAACCTCTCAGCCAGCCCTCTGCCTAGCAACCGCTTACAATCACCTATCAGGAAGCAGTACCCGCCCGCACCTATCAAATCCCTCCACGCAGTCCCTAACCCTATAAAGCTGTGTCCCCTTCCGCAATAAACCAGACTTGTGCCATCAGCCTGTCTCCACGACTCCTTCCCGGGTCGTGCGCCCTCCACGCCTTTGGAGCCCCCGAGGGAAGCCTCAGCGGCCGTACGAGGCTTTTTCCCCCACGCCAGGGACCCCTCTCGTCCCACAACACGACCCCACTCATCCCGCAACAGGGACCCTGCTCGTCCCACAACGGGACCCCACTCGTCCCATAACAGGGACCCCGCTTGTCCCATAACAGGGACCCTGTTTTGTCCCTCAAATATAGGCTGCTTATGTGTTTCTAGGAATTTGTCCATTTCCTCTGAATTGTCCTTCTTGTTGGAATATAGTTTTTCAAAGTATCCTCTTATGATAGTCTTTATTTCTGTGGTGTCAGTGGTGATATCTCCTTTCTCATTTCTTATTTTGTGTATTTGCATCTTCTCTCTTTTTTTCTTTGTTAGTCTAGCTAAGGGTTTGTCCATTTTATTGATCTTCTCAAAGAACCAGGTCTTGGTTTTGTTTATCTTTTCAAGTGCTTTCTTATTTTCAATTTCATTTAGTTCTGCTCTTATCTTAGTGATTTCTTTCTTTCTTCTTCCTGTGGGGTTACTTTGTTGTTTTTTTACTAATTTCTCCAAATGTGCAGTTTGTTCTTCAATTTATGCTCTTTCTTCTTTTTTGATGTATGAATTTATGGCTATAAATTTCCCTCTCAGTACTGCTTTTGCTGCACCCCATAAGTTTTGGTATGTTTTGTTATGATTTTCATTAGTTTCAAGGTAGTTATTAATTTCTTTTGAGATTTCCTCTTTGACCCACTGTTTTTCTAAGAGTGTGCTGTTTAATTTCCATATCTTGGTGTGCAATCTGGACCTCTGACCCTTGCAGATTTCCAGCTTCTCTCCACTGTGGTCAGAGATATTATTTTGTATGATTTTGATCTTTCTGAATTCATTGAGCCTTTCTTCATGGGCTAGCATATGGTCTATCTTGGAGAATGATCAATGTGCACTTTAGAAAAATATATATCCTGCTGTATTCATGTGTAATAATCTGTATATGTCTATTAGATCCACCTCCTCTAATACACTGTTCAAAGTTTTTGTTTCTTTAGTGATTCTCTTTTGAGATGTTCTGTTCAAAGTTGACAGTGGTGTATTAAAATTTCCCACTATAATTGTAGAGGCATCTATTCTTTCACTTACTTTTTCCAGTGTTTGCCTCAGGTATTTGGAGGCACCCTTGTTAGGAGCATAAATATTTATGATTGTTCTTACTTCTTGAGAGATTATCCCTTTCACTAATATGTAGTATCCTTCTTTGTCTCTCACAATTGTTTCACATTTAAAGTCTATTTTGTCTGATATTAATATAGCTACTCCTGCCTTTTTTTGTTTATTGTTTGCTTGTAAGATTGTTTTCCAGCCATTCGCTTTCAACCTCCATGAATCCCTGGGTCTAAGATGTGTTTTTTGTAGATAGCATATAGATGGGTCATATTTCCTTATCCAATCTCCCAGTCTGAATCTTTTGATAGGTGAGTTTAATCCATTGACATTCAGTGTTAGTATTTTCAGGGAATTATTTATTTTAGCCATATTTTGATTGGATTTGTTTTTGTCATATTTTGTTTTTTTCCTTCCCCTTTTGTCTTTTTTGTTGCTCTTACACTCTCCTCCAACTCTGCCTCTCCTGTATTTTCCTTTCTTCCTGCAGAACTCCCTTTAGTAATTCTTGAAGGGCAGAGTTCTTGTTGGCATACTCTTTCAATTTCTGCTTATCTGTGAATATTTTGAACTCTCCATCATTTCTGAATGCTAGTTTAGCTGGGTAGAGTATTCTTGGTTGGAAATTTTTTTCTTTTAGTACCTTGACTATATCATACCACTGCCTTCTTGCCTCCATGGTTTCAGATGAGAAGTCAGCACTTAATCTTATGGAGCCTCCCTTGTATGTGATGGTTTTCTTTTCTCTTGCTGCTTTTAGAATTTTTTCTTTGTCTTGAGCATTGGATAATTTGACAAGTATATGTCTTGGGGTGGGCCTGTTGGGATTTATGATGTTTGGGGTTCGTTGTGATTCCTGGACATGTACATCCATCTCTCTCAGTAGATTTGGGAAGTTTTCAGCCATTATTTCCTCCAACACCCTTCCTTTCCCCTTTCCCTTCTCTTCTCCTTCTAGGATGCCTATAATACCTATGTTTGTGCATTTTGCACTGTCATTCAGGTCCCTAAGTCCTAGCTGGATTTTTTCTATCTTTTTATTGATCATTTTTACTATCTGTTTGATTTCAGATGTACTGTCTTCCACATCACTAATTCTCTCCTCTGCCTCTTCTAATCTGCTGCTATTTGCTGAGAGTGTATTTTTGATTTCTTGAACTGTGGTGCTCATCCCCATCATATGTTATCTTTTTGCATATTTCTGCAATTTCCTCTCCCAGTGTTTTCTTCATATTGTTAATCTCTTCCTTTACTTCATTAAGTTGGTCTCTAATATGTGTTTTGAGATCTTTAATTACTTGTCCGATGTTCTGCTCCCCTTTCTGGTTTTTAGTTTGTTCATTGGGTTCAGCCATGTTTTCCTGATTATTGGTTTGTAGTTTTTTCTTGCTGACTGGTCACCATTTTATCTTGATGGGTTTTATTAGCTCCTTAGCTTCTTTGTCTAGTCTTGGGGATTAATTAGTTGTTGTTCTTGCATAAGTGTTATGTCTTTTTTTTGTCACTTTATTCTTCTTACTCTATTTTCTTGTTGCTGGCTAAGTTCACTTTGAGGGAAAATATTAGGGACAGGGAAATCAAAATGAGTAAGAAAAGAAAATGTGTAAAGTAGTATTGGTAATAACTGTTAACAGAGCAACAATGTGTGATCTAGGAGAATGGATATTAGACTCATGTAAGTTGTGTAGAGTTATAGCAGTAAGTAGAGTACCTATAATGACACAGTCAACTGAATATGGGGTGGAATATAGTATGAATTAAAAAGCCAGTGTTTTCATGAGAGACAGAAAGAGAAAAGAAAGACAATAATATCAGGAGTGGATAAAAGACAGAAAACAGAACAAAGGTATTAGAAATTAAAAGTCAGACAATTTGGGGGCCAAAGAAAGGGAGGTGGAATGTAAGAGAGACAGTGGATGATGGAGTATAGTAAGTTATGGGGGAAAAGGGATAGTGTAGGTGACCAAAATCAATTCACACAGAAAAGACTTAATGGAGAATGAGGAAACACTGCAAATGTGAAGCGCTCCCTGCAGCACCTATTACATAAATAAAATAAGAAGAAAAAGAGAGAAAAGAAAAAAAAGAGAAGAAAAAAGAGTTTGGGTAAAGAAAAGGGAGGAGGGAAATGGACTTGGCCCAGTGGTTAGGGCATCCGTCTATCACATGGAAGGTCCGCAGTTCAAACCCCGGGCCTCCTTGACCCGTGTGGAGCTGGCCCATGCGCAGTGCTGATGCGCGCAAGGAGTGCCACGCCACGCAGGGGTGTCCCCCGCATAGGGGAGCCGCACGCGCAAGGAGTGCACCCATAAGGAGAGCCGCCCAGCGTGAAAGAAAGTGCAGCCTGCCCAGGAATGGCGCCACCCACACTTCCCAAGCCGCTGAAGACAACAGAAGCAGACAAAGAAACAAGACGCAGGAAAACAGACACAGAGAAGAGACAACCGGGGGAGGGGGGGGAATTAAATAAATAACTAAATCTTAAAAAAAAAAAAAAGGAAAGAAAAGGGAGGGAAACAAGCAAGAGAAAGAAAAAGAGAAAAAAAACCTAAATAAACAAAAAAGAATCTTGGGGGATAAAATGGGAGAAAAGACCAGGAGATAATGCCATATTAGCAACCAAGACAAAAAAGAAAAGAGGAAAAACAGAAATGCCAAGGGCTAAGATAATCAAGGAAGTCAGATGGACCTCAGGGCATGGTGGATTCAGGGAGGGGAAGTATGTTTTATTGCAGACTCAAGGCGTGTGAGTCTCTGGAGCATGGGCCACCAGGGTTTAGGGGACACAGACCTGGGAGCCATGCATCTGGTTCACAGGGGGCCTCGGAGCACCATAATGCAACACAGCCTTCAGGGATCCCTGCAGCTGGACGCCAGACCTAGGGGGAGGGGTCTTACCCACAAACTCTGACTTCCATGTCAGAAACCCAAAATTCCACCTCTCATAAGAATCTCTTCTGTCACTGTCTCACCAACTTGACATCCAGACACCTCCTGCCATGCAAGCCCCTGAAACAGCCTGTTGGTGGTGCCACTGCACTACGAGTTGAGGGGCTGCCAGGGACAAGCTGCCAGCCCTAGGTGGGAGGGTTTCTCTTAGGACTTCTGACCTCCATGTCAGAAACTGAAAGTTCTACCTCCTGCAAGAATCTCTTCTGTCACTGTCTCACCAAATCGGCATCCAGACTCCTCCTGCCCTGGAATCCCCTGAAACAGCCTGCTCAGGGTTTCGGAACCCTCCACATGACAAAGATCCCAGGGATCACCACGTCCCAGCCACCAGTCCTAGGGGGAGGGGCTCCAGCCAGAACCTCTGACCTCTGAGTCAGAAACCCGAAATTCCACCTCTCACAAGAATTTTTTCCGTCACTGTCCCACCAAATCTACTTCCAGAAACCTCCCATCCCACAGCCCCCTGAAGTAGCCCGCTCAGGGCTTGGGAACTCCTCAGCACCACAAAGCCTCCAGGAATCACTGCTGCCCGGCCGCCGGCCCCAGGGGGGAAGGGTCCCATGCACAACTCTGACCTCTGTGAAAGAGACCCAAAATTCTACCTCTTATGAGAATCTCCTCTGTCACTGTCCCACCAAATCAATGTACAGACACCTCCTGCCCTGCAAACACCCAAAACAGCCCAGTCCAGCAGGACTCCAACCCTACTCAGCTGCTTCTTTGCAGGAGAGATTATAAGGTGCACTCACTCAGACGCCATCTTGCCCTGCCTCTCAGCCTTATTCTTTTGATTTTGTTTTTGTTAAGCACTGATTGTTGTATTACATTTCAAAGATTTAAATTTTATACAACCTTAACACTCAAACATGTGGAATACTGATGTCCTGTTTTGCCTTTATCTTGGTTTCTTCTCTCAAGGATTTCTGATCATTAGTTTGATAGCATTTCCAATAGGCATGTATAACATGATTGCATTTCTACCCTTTAAAATGGCTTTGTGATTTTTATATGACTTTCTGAGGTTTCGGGTTTCATAGCTCTTTGTAAAAAATCTCACTGGTTAATATTCAGATTCTAAATGTTAGAAACTTTCAAAAATAAAAATGCATCACCAATTATTTATGAATTCTTATATTTGAAGTGAAAGCATTCGTGTAAATCAGAGTTCATCCTATTAAAACCAAATTCCCTTACGCATATTCCGTCGTAATGTAGTACTCTCAACAACTTAACTTGCTTCTGTAAATTAATAAAATTCTAGAATAAAATTTAGTATATGATACCTATGAAAATGATGGCTTTCTCAGAAATTTCAGTTAGGTATCAAATAAGTTAGATTTAGATATAGCAAATGGAAAATTATATTTTGGCATGTGGTAGGAAAATACAGTATAGTTTGAAATTTTATCATAAACTTTTCATCATCTAATCCTGAAGAGATACTAACTTTTAAAACTAAAGATGACCCAAAGTGGTAGAATTTATTACAAATAAATGCTTAATTAATTTGCTTACATCTTTTCCACTCATACCCTTTAGATTAAGCACAGATATTAGCAGGAGAAGTGTTGTAAACCTTTATCCCATGGAATCAGCAGAAGCCTTAGAATTACAAGATTCTGGACTGAAGTATGTTTACCTTTTAATAATAAAAACAGACTCCTCCTTTTTACATAGAAGCATTTGTGCTTTACATTCCCCTGCTATCTTTTTTCTTCCCTTGTTCCTACAGTGGTCAGATTCAGCTGGAGACGTTGCCAGGTTGTGAGGTAAGGGTGCTCTCAGACTAGCCAGAGCCCAGGGTAGTGTCCAGCCATGGAATTCTGGCCACCATGCTCCCTGAAGATTCATGGGTGGAGGTGGTGGGGTCGTATGGAATGGCCTGTTCTTCTGGTGTCATTTTTCTGTAAGCCTAAAACTTCTCTGAAAATAAAGTTTATTACTTTAAAAAAAAGAAAAGAAAAGAACATATCAAAGAGAAACTACCAGAACTATCTGAAAACAGGGAAAGGGGGGTTTGGGTAGAGTTACATGAAGTAAAATTTAAGTGGCTGTGGAGAAGGCAGTTTTGATGTGAAGTAGGAATGAACCTAGAGGGGCTTAAAAAGATGAACTTACCCTGGTCACAGGGAGAGAGGTTTGAATGAGGGACACTCTTTAAGTCCCTTGTTGAATGGGCTTAGAGTGGCCAATGTCGAGGCGAGATTGTGCACAGGCCAATTTATATATCCTGACATGTCAGTCCGTGTGCAGTCTCACACTGGTAAGTCTCTGTGCTAAAGAAATAGGAGAAAAGGGGACAATAAAGGTCAGAGCCTTGTCCCCTGAGAGTATGCGTTAGTTGTGGAGCAGAGTGACTTGCAATTGCTTTGGGTATCAGTCATTCCCAGCTCAAGGATTTACCATGGGCCAGTTAATTGCCCTCATTCTATGTTAATTGGGCTGAGAATAATAGCTGTTATAAAAATGGAATGAGATGATGCAAGAAGGGTCTTGGGACACAGGACATGCCATAAATGGTAGCTGTTATTCTTCTCCTGGTCTGTTATTGCTAGGGGGGTGGTCTGAGGCAGAATCCGGGCACCACTGCCTTCCTGGCAGAGACGTTGCTGCATCACCCCATCGTGGAACAGCAGGAAGCCTTTCGTGTGTAGGCTGCCCTGGGCCCATGTCATCAGCTCTCCATTCCAGACACTGCTGCTGCTGATTCTGCACAGGCACGTTTTATTTTTTAAGGACTTTATTTGGAAATCATTCTAAACTTATAAAAGATTGCCCCCCCCAATAAAAAGCCATTTCAAGGAACATTCATATATTCTTTTTTTTTCTATTTTTTTAAAAAGATACTTAAATTATGCAACATCACATAAAAATGTACAGGATTCCCATATGCCCCGCTCCACACCATCCATTTATTCTTTTACCCACATTTGCCTATTATTAACAAGCACTCCATTTGTACTGCCATTTACTCCATCTCTACTTCCCCCTTCCCTCTCTACTCTTGCCCTCCCTCTAACCCCCACAGCACATACGCACAGAGTTCTTTTTCTAAACCATTAGACGGTATGCTTCTTACACCATAGCCTTTACTCCTCACCATTTCAGTGTGGGTTTTTTACTAACAGGCATTTTATCTTAGAGAGCTACCTTTCAATATTAACTTCATGCATCTACATTGATAAAATACTTTCATCTAATCTTCCTTCCATAAGGAAGGTCCTTCATAGCCTTGCCCCCTCCAGTGCTGGATCTAGTCTAGGGATTGGTGTTGCATTTATTGGGGGTGTAGCTATAGCCTCCTTTGATCTGGAACATACTACAAACTTTCTTTAACTTTTGTGAGCTTGAAGTTTTGAAGGACACAATCCCTGCTCTCCCCACCCCCTTTCCAATATAATGTTCCTCATTTTATGTTCATTTGAGGTTTCCTGACGATTCGTAATTGATTGGGGTTCTGCACTCTTGGTTGGAAAATTGCCCAGGAGTGCTCCAGCTGGAGGCCCACCACACCCATCTACCCCTCCCTGGTGGTAGTAATTCCTTCACCTGGCAAAGGTGTGGCCCAATTTCCCCACTAGATAATTACTGCTTTTTTAATCCTCCCTTGCAACTCATAAATCTATGGGGGGATGGTTCCAGACCAAGTTAGTGTCCTGCTGCAGACATGCTTTTGACCTCACCAGACAGATGCCCACTGATGAGCATCAGGCGTCCCAGCAGGGCTCAGAGCCTCTAGGGGAAACAGTGTGTCCCCTCCATCTCAGTGTACAATTGGACGATCATCCCAGGATCTCCAGTGTCTTCTGCTGAAATGCAGGGCTTCCTGAGCATGAAACCTGCCACGTATTGAGGCCTTACTGCATCCGGACAGGGTGTGAGGTGTTTGACACGTGTCATTGTTACTCCTTTCATTCAGCACATACTTACTGAGTACCTACCACAGCACCCAAAGAACTAGCAGTGAACTAAGCCAAGGTCCTGCCCTCAGGAGTTCAGGATTCAGATAAGGTATTAGGGAAAGGTGGGCATTATCAGGCACAATCTACAGGTGCAGGACCTGGAGCTGCCAGCAAGTCACGTGCTGGCCCAGATGACTTAGGTGGCAAATTGCTGGGCCCTGCTTTTTCACTACATCATATTGCCTCTGCATGATGTGGACTAGTGGTAAGTGGTAAGTCTTGTCATATTTAGAAACCTAGTGGGACCCGAATAGACCAATGCTTTTCTGAACAACTAGTCTCAGCAGGGGTGGAGAGCATATGTGTCCGTGATGATGCATTCTGCCTCCCACCAGGAATGCAGATGGGGAATGGAAGGAACAGGGGTGGGTATATCCTGGGCTAAGTACTGACTGACCCCAGGTCAAGTTTTGCCTTGGTCTAGTCTTCATCCCATCATTTAATCCAAGTAGCTCTATACTTGGGTGCTTTTTGTTTGTTTGTTTTTTCTCTCTTTTTTTAAAAATTTTTTTATTCATTTAAAAAAAATATTACATTCAAAAAATATGAGGTCCCATTCAACCCCACCGCGCCCACCCCACCACTCCCCCCACAGCAACACTCTCTCCCATCATCATGACATATTTATTGCATTTGGTAAGTATATCTCTGGGCATTGCTGCACCTCATGGTCAATGGTCCACATCATAGCCCATACTCTCATGTTCCATCCAGTGGGCCCTGAGAGGATCTACAATGTCCGGTAATTGTCCCTGAAGCACCACCCAGGACAACTCCAAGTCCCGAAAATGCCTCCATATCTCATCTCTTCCTCCCATTCCCTGCACCCAGCAGCGCACCCAGCAGCCACCATGGCCACTTTTCCCACACCAATGCCACACTTTCTCTGTGGACCTTGGATTGGTTGTGTCCATTGCACATCTATGTCAAGAGGAGGCTTAGATTCCACATGGATACTGGATGCAATCCTCCTGCTTTCAGTTGTAGGCACTCTAGGCTCCATGATGTGGTGGTTGACATTCTTCAACTCCATGTTAGCTGAGTGGGGTAAGTCCAATAAATCAGAGTGTAGGAGTTGAAGTCTGTTGAGGCTCAGGGCCTGGGCTATCATATTGTCAGTCCAGAGATTCAAATCCCCTAGATATATCTTAAACCCCAGCACCAACTACAATTCCAGTAAAGTAGCATGAAAGTCTTGTGAAAAGAGATCCCATCTGTGTCCAGCTCCATCACGCAGAAACACCAGCTGCAAAGAAGGGCCAACTGACATGGCAGTGAACCACATCTGCCATGACCATAGAACCTGTGGGTCTCTTTAGCCCTCAAAAGACCAATACCTGGGGTTGTATCTACTTTATCTGTCTCTGAGACTCTGCTCAGGTGTGCATAAGGGCAGTCCTTCTGACATCCTCCAGACTCTTTTTTAGAGACTCATAGCCATATAAACTCATTTATCCTTTCCATTTCCCCCTTACATTAGGTCAAACAGCATTTTAAACTCCTGTTATTATATGTAGACAGTGATATTCTGCTGGTCCACGTTGAACCTTTAATTCAAGGCCATCTTCTAGTTGTATCATCAGCTGGTACTTGATAGTGATCCCTTGGTGCCAGGGAGGCTCATCCCCGGGTGTCATGTCCCACGCTGGGGGGAATGCATTGCATTTACATGCTGAGTTTGGCTTCAAGACTGGCCACATTTGAGTAACATGAAGGCTGTCAGGAGGAAACTCCTAGGCACAGTGCTGCTCTAGGCCTTGTTCTTATTTCAGGCGTATAGGCTCACAAGCATAGTCATTAGTATCAGGGGCTCACTGTTGGACCCTCATTCCCTCCTGGTCCTTACCGTTGCTCCTGGGGGACTGCTGCTGCTCCCCTAGTGGCCATGACAGAGCACCCCCAGTCAGGAACCCAGTACCCCCCCAGCTGTTGTTTTTCATTGTTGCCACTATGAGTATATCCAAACATTACCATGCACCCTGGACATATGCCCTGTATAACTCCCTGTCAACCATATATCTCCTGTCCATAACATCCTATACCAGTATTCCTCTGCTGCCATTGTTGAACCACTTTGTGATCCAAAACTTCCTGAAAAGTGAAGCCCAATATAATGTCAGGATCCCTTACTAGTAAAATGGAATATAGTGATGGGTTTACCAAATGCAATGGATGGGTCATGATGATGGGAGTGAGTGTTGCTGGGGGGGGAGGGGTGCGGTGGGGGTGGTGAGGTTGAATGGGACCTCATATTTTTTTAATGTAATATTTTTACAAAATCAATAATAAAATAAATAAATAAAGGTTAGATATAGAATACGTATTGATTTGGAAAAATTCTACATCCTATCTTTTTCTTTTCTTTTTTCCTAATTATTGAGCTTCTCTTCACAAGAGCCCTAGATCACAGTAATTCATATATACAATATACAGTACTCCCACACATCCACCATAAAACCTTTTCCCTTCCACAGCGATATTCTTATAACTTGTTCATATCGTATTTACTTAAACTGATGTACAGACTCTGAGACAATAGCTTTCAAAAAAGGTGACATCTGTGCTTACATTGTGGTCCATACTTTAGGATATACAGTTTTCTAAATTTTTAGTTATCCTATGTTTTACATTATGGTTTACATTATTAGTCTGTCATCCCCTATATGTTTATGGTGTAATATTACATGTTTTATATCGATCCTTGTGTACTCTCATGACACTCCTCTCTTACCCCCACATTTACCTTGGTTCCATCCATTTAACACCCATTTTCCCCTCCTTTGGGGCTCACAGCAACAGCCAATCTCCATTTCCCGAGGAGCCACATCCAGAGATACTTGCAACAGTGTTCAGGGCCTGACTTTCTCAACTGCCCTAATGCCCTGGGAGCCATCCTTTCTCTTGAGAGATACAGTTCCCTCTTTTTTGATGGCATTAGTCCTCCCCAGGGTGTGGGTCCACCCCCACTCTCACTACTTGGGTCTCTATCCAATGGTACAACCCACCCTGGCAAAATGAGCATTCAAACATTCCCCCAGAGTCTGTCCCGTGTCAGACCATCCCCTCTGAGCATCCTAAACAGGTAACCCTCTTAATTATATTTTGATACGGTTTTCTCAGCATTTTACTCTCAACCAACACCTGACACTCTCCTATGTTCGTATGTTGCCCCTCCCTCCCCTCCCCCCCCATTTTTTGGGCACTATTACCCATCTGCCCATCCCCAGCCCTCCTCACACCCGCAAAGCCCCACCCAAAGGCAACCCCTTGCCCCCATTTTATCTCTTCTTTGTGCTCATACTTACCACCAGCTCATCATAGATTCCACCCCTGCAGACATGGGCTAACATCCTTCCTCCACCCCCCGATTTCCTGTAAGCCTATCTTCCAGTCTCTAGCCCTCTGAGACAGCTTGCTTATTTCATATCATTGAGGTCATGTAGTATTTGTCCTTCAATGCCTGGGTTGCTTCACTCAGCATAAGGTTCTCAAGATTCATCCATGTTATCACGTGTGTTTGTAGTGTATTTGTTCTTAAAGCCGAGTAGTATTCCATTGTGTGTATATACCACATTTTATTGATCCACTCATCTGTTGATGGGCATTTGGGTTGATTCCAACTTTTGGCGATAGTGAACGATGCTGCCATGAACATTGGTGTGCATATATCGGTTTGTGTCCTTGTTTTCAGTTCTACTGGGTATATACCCAGCAGTGGTATTGCTGGGACATATGGCAAATCTATGGTTAGTTTTTTGAGAAACCTCCTAACTGTCCTCCAGAATGGTTGTATCCTTCTGCATTCCCACCAGCAGTGGATGAGTGTTCCCCTTTCTTCACATCCTCTCCAGTATTTGTATTCTTCTGTTTTTTTCATAGCTGCCAATCTTATGGGAGTAAGATGGTATCTCATTGTAGTTTTGATTTGCATTTCCCTGATAGCTAGAGATTTGGAGCATTTTTTCATGTGCTTTTTAGCCATTTGTATTTCTTCTTTGGAGAAGTGTCTGTTTAAATCTTTTTCCCATTTTTAAGTGGGTTGTTTATCTTTTTATTTTCAAGATATATTAGTTCTTTATATATGCAAGTTATAAGTCTCTTATCAGATATATGGTTGCCAAATATTTTCTCCCATTGTGTGGGTTCCCTTTTTACTTTCTTGACAAACTCCTTTGAGGTGCAGAAGGCTTTAATTTGAGGAAGTCCCATCTATCTATTAGTTCTTTTGCTGCTCATGCTTTTGGTGTGATATTCATGAAGCCATTTCCTATTACAAGGTCCTGTAGATGTTTCCCTGCACTGCTTTCCAAGGTCTTTATGGTCTTGGCACTTATATTTAGGTCTTTGATCCATCTTGAGTTGATCTTTGTATAAGATGTGAGATAGTAATCCTCTTTCATTCTTCTACATATGGATATCCAGTTCTCCAGGCACCATTTGTTGAATAGGCCATTCTCTCCCAGTTGAGAGGGTTTGGTGGCTTTACCGAATATTATATGGCTATATATATGAGGTTCTATATCAGAACTTTCAATTCGATTCCATTGGTCTGTGTGTCTCTCCTTATGCCAATACCATGCTGTTTTCATTACTGTATCTTTGTAGTATGTTTTGAAGTCAGGTAGTGTGATTCCTCCAATTTCATTTTTCTTTTTCAATATGTCTTTGGCTATTCAAGGCCTCTTTCCTTTCCAAATAAATTTCATAGTTAGTTTTACTAGTTCCTTAAAGAAGGCTGTGTTGATTTTTATTGGGATTGCATTGAATGTGTAGATCACTTTTGGTAGGATAGACATCTTAATAATATTTAGTCTTCCTATCCATGAACAAGAAATATTCTTCCATTTATTTAGGTCTTCTTTAATTTCCTTGAACAGTCTTGTATAATTCTCAGTGTATAAGTTTTTTACATCTTTAGTTAAATTTATTCCTATTGAGTGCTTTTTGTTGATGCCATGGAGCACTAGTCAATTCCAATAGTTATTAAGAATTCTACTAAGGTTGGACATCTCAGTGGTTAGGAAAGACTATTTCAGTGTCACATTCTCTTAATAGTTGTCCAAGATTATCTTAATGTTGAGCTTCCTCTCATTTTCCCATCAGCAAAGGTGAGCTGTTTCTCTGCAGTCAGTTCTAGATTTTCCCAGGGGATTTTTATTCTCTTTATTGATCTCCTCTTTATTTTTCCTGTTCTTTGCTTTTCTCCCATTGTTTGACACAAACACAGACACTTAGGGCTTCCCCTCTGAGTAGGGTCATGCACAGTGGCTGGCACACAGCCAGCAGTCCCTGAGGGCTTACGGAAGGAGAAAAAGGGGATCCAATGATAAGGAATGGACTTTGGGGAGGAGAATTTCAGTGTCCTGCCCATTCAGTGAACAGACCACTGGATTTTAACTGATTGCTGAAGGTACTCCATCATTTAGGCACAATTTATATTCTATTCTTGTAATGCAGTTCCTTATGCTTATCTAAATTGAAATGCATCCAGAACGTTTCCACTTGCCCATAAAGCTTCATGGAATTTTCCTGCAGTTTGACTATTTGCCATCATTTTATTATGTGGAGAATCCTAGTGTCATCCCAAAGAAGGATATTTCAGTTCCAAGTAATGTATCAATCCTTCAGTCAGTTTGGTCACTGTCCCCCCCCCCTTTGTTTAAGCACCTGCTTGAAATGTCCTTGAACTTTCCATCTCATAGAGTCTCAAAAAGAGATGTACCTGTGTACCTGACTTCAGGAGATTGGGGGAAACAAACCCTCTGGAAAAATACCTTGAGTCCATCTCTTATGTATAATGTTTTGTGTTATGTTAATTAATTCGAGTTTTTTTTCCCCATCCTTTTTGGTTGGATGAGAAGTCCTCCTACTGGAGTAAGAAATTCTTACTCCTTGTCTTGCTTCTAGGGCAATTTACCATCTTTGACTAGATGCGTATTCACGATTTTAAAAGGGGAGGTTGGATTAGCTGGCTCTGGTGGGAAAAGGAAGTCACACAGAGCAGGAAAAAGAAAAGGAAGTTGTGCCTTGGCAAAGCTGGCAATAACGATTATGCAGAACTTAAATATGTTTCTCATTTATGATCTGGTTATTTTCACATTCTCTCTTTCATCCCATTTGGGAAGAGAGCAAACCTTCCAGGATACTCTTAAGTCAACTAACAGTATCTCTTGGTAACCTGGAGTGGCTTCAGCCTTGTTCTGGTGTAGAGGACTGGAATATGAAGGCAATAAAGTTGTCATCCTGAGTCTGTCTTAGGAACTTTGGTGGCAGAGGATGGGATAAGGAGTTTATGGAGAGAGGAGTAAACTAGGCTGGAGGGTGGGGTGGGCTTGGACTGGTAACTGGAGGCTGTGTTGAGCACGTGTGCAGGAAGCTGTACCATGTATAATGGTGTAGGGCCCAGTTAGATATGGGGAGGCCAAGAGCATGAGGTGGTTTGCCATTGGTAGTACTTTCTCTGACTTTATACTCACATTTGATGACTTTCCACAGCAAGTTTTGGTAGCCTTGGCATCCATTCAGGGAGAACTGCAAATGACCTTTCCATATATAAATATAGAGAATGAGCTGAAGGGTTAGGGGGAATGACAGGAAATAGGAGGGGAAGGCGTTGCTTACCATGAGAACCAACCCAGAAGTCAAGTTCCTTGTTGGAAGTTCTAACAAAGCCACTTAACTGAATAGGGAAATTAATGACATTTTCCCCCCTAAAAATATGTTCTGGTTTTGACATAAACCCAAAGCTAGAACATAATATGTGTATTTATTTATTTATTTTATTTCTCTCTCCTTCCCCCCAGTTTTCTGCTCTCTGTGTCCATTTGCTGTGTGTTCTTCTGTGTCTGCTTGCATTATCTGGCAGCACTGGGAAACTGCATCTCTTTTTTGTTGCATCATCTTGCTGTGTCAGCTCTCCATGTGTTTGGCACCACTCCTGGGTGGACTGCACTTTTTTCATGTGGGGTAGCTCTCCTTGTGGGGCACATACCTTGCATGTGGGGCACCCCTATGCAGAGGTGCCCCTGCATGACATAGCACTTCTTGCATGCAGCAGCACTGCACATGGGCCAGCTCATCACACAGGTCAGGGGGCCCTGGGGATTGAACCCTGGACTCTCCATATGGTAGGTGGATGCTCTATCAGTTGAGCCACATCCACTTCCCTATTTTTAAGATTTTTAAGAATAGCATTACTCAACAGTGAATTCAAGATAAGAATAGAGATTGGCATGAACTTGGTGGAATGTACGAAGATGTTTATATTAGCAATTACCAGCATTTTCATTAGGGTGGATCTACGGGATTCTTGATTATCATTTAAAAAAAAAGAAAGTAGAGCATAGTGGTGTAGCTCAGTGGCTGAGTGCCTGCTTTGCATGTATGAAGTACCAAGTTCAGTCCCTGACATCTCCTAAAAAATAAAATTAAAAAAAGAGGACAGAGCATCATGAAATAAGCTAGTGTTGTGCCCTGCGGGGCCCCTCATCTCTGTGCATCTCTCTTCCCTGGTTTTCCTGGTTTGCTACAGGCTCAGGTGCCCCTTGAATAAGAATGGCTCCAGGCCCCAATCTCTACCCCCCAAAATTCAAATATGTATATCCAAAGGACTGCTGACCTTTTTCATCTCCAGGCCTCATACATTTCTCATTCTCTACATGGCTAAAGTGAAGCTATCAAATTCCTTAATTAAAAAACAAACAGGTGTTGTGGTCATATATGTACAGCATAACGTTTCCCATTTTAGCCCCTTTCATGCATACAATTCATTGGCCTTAATCCCATTCACAGTGTGGTGCTCTCAACCCCATCACCACCATCCATTCCCAAAACGTTTTCCTTGACCACCCAGAAACTCTGTACTCACCCCATCCCACCCCAACCTTGTAGTCTACCTCCTGCCTCTATGAATTTGCACATTCTAGTTATTTCCTATCACCGAGATCCTGCCATGTTTGCCCTTTTGTGCCTGGCTTCTTCTACTCAACAAGGTTCATACATGCCGTTGCATGGGTCAGAACTTCATTCCTTCTACAGCTGCATAGTCTTCCATTGTGTGTAACACATTTTGTTTGTACACTCCTTCTCTTGAAGGACACTTGGGTTGCTTCCACCTTGTGGCTAGTATGAATATTGCTATGCATATCATATCTGCTGGAGGCCCACTTTCAGGTCCTTGGGGTATATGCCTAGGCCATATGGTAATTCTGTACTTACTCAGAACAGTCAAACTTTCTACAGTCACTGTAGAACGTTCGAGGATGTAATTCTCAACATCCTCTCCAACACCTGTAACTTTCCATTTTTAAAAATAGTAACCATTCAGGTGGGTGTGACTTGGTATCTCATCTTGGTTTTGATTTGCATTTCCCTAATGGCCAGTCATGTTGAGCATCTTTTCATGTGCTTTTTTGCCATTTGTATATATTCTTTGGAGAAACATCCATTTATGTCCTGGGCCCATTTTTTCATGGAGTTGTCTTTTAGTTGTCAGCATCCCTCTGGAATTGCTCCCAAGTGTCTTCTCTGTGGGTCTCAGAGGTACCAGCACCCACTGAGCCACTCCTCTTGGAAGCCAGAATGTCACCCATGGTCAATTCCAAGCTCTGCACATTTTAACTGAGCTTTTTTTTTTCTTGAAAACTTTCTTTGAACCATGATTGCCAAGGCAAATTGATGTTGAACTGACAGCATGTGATTTGCCCTGGTGATTTTGGTTTCAGGCAAAAATTTTTATTAACAGCTCCCCATGTGATTCTGTGTATTTGGGAACTGCTGGCTTGGACCCTTTCTAGAAGAGTGTAATTAAAATGGGGTGGGAGCTGCATGTGGAAGAAGCCAATGGCAGCGTGGCTGGTAACCACACAGGGAAACAGACAAGCTGATGTTGACAGGTACTTTGTGCTGGGAGGTCCCTCACCTTAGTTTGTGTTCCAGTTCATATGTACTCCTCTAGGAATACAACTTTCATGGTTTTAGGAAATGTGTGTATGCCTGACTTTAAACACTCATTAGTTAATGTAGTGTAGGAGGAAGAAAGATACATTCTTACCGCAGCAATTTTACAGTCCAGTGGAATATACCATGCTTTCTTTTTCTTCTTCTTTAAGGTGCAAAATGATCTCCCATTGCAGAGTAATGGCAGCCAGTATTCTCCAAATAAGGTAAGTTTCCTGAAGATTAATGGAACTGGAGGCCTTTCATAAAGCCTGAATTGGAGCATCTTTTGCAGCAGGTGTTCTTAACCAGGCGTCTGTGAGCTTGAAGTGAAATTCAAAAATATATTATTCTTGTGGGGATGTGCTGGAGTGGGCATGAAATATTTATTAAATAATACAGAATACAGTGTGGACTTTTTAAGGGGTCCATGGTTTTCACCTGACTGGCAGAGGGGTCTATGGAACAAAAAAGGTTAAGAACCCCTGTGTTACAGAAAGAGGTCATCTAAGACTGTGATTAATTAGTTAACTGAGTGTTGCAGATTCACTTTCATTAGCTATCTTAGCTTTACCTCACCCTAATTGTAATTAAAGATTGTTTATGAGACATAAATATATTTGAAAAACCAAATAGGGGAACTTCTTTATAGACTGTGTTCTAAACTGAATGAAACCAGCTCAAATCAAACCACCTTTGGCATATCTTGTTATCCATAAATGATTCAGTGTGCTTTTCCTGTAGACATCTATTCATAGCAGTATGAGATTCTTCATCTGATATGCCCCATTTTGGATGTGTTGGGGAAGAAAAGGATTGCCAGTTTTCCATGACTAAAATGTTTCTGTAAAGAACAAAAAAAAAAAAAATTGAGTGAATTCCCCCCCCAAGCAATATTCTTTTGATTGTACCATTTTTAAAAATTGCCATGTGAAGATGCATCTATTATTGTGTATTTTAACCAGGACTTCATCTCACAGCAGCAAATGCAGAAAGCTGGTGGCTTTATAATTGTCCTTGAACATAGAGATGCCTGCTGAGTTCTCTTCTGTTTTTTAAACTGCCTTTCCTTCTAACAGCACAGGTGAGAGAGGACTCACCTGCAGTGTCTCCTGCCACAGAGAGCACCACTCCCTTTGGCCTGAAGCCTCCATCAGGTAAACAGAATGCTCAGTTTCTCTCATTAGCCTTTTAAAATGATCCATTGTCAGTGTGAATGTCCTTATCAACCCTGAGAGTATAATAAATCATGACCTCAAAATCGGCCTACCATCTGGGAAGCCCAGACTTCAGAGTTTTGCTTCCAAGTAATCAGCTGATAAATCCATATTTTCTGTCATGCATGGCTTGCCTCCTTCCAAATCAGAGTAAAAGTAAAGTGGTGATGGGTATGTGTAGAGTGAAGAAGAAATGATCTTTGGAGTTTTTTGATACCCAGGGATTATCTGTCAGTGATTCTGTTGCCCCAAGGGTGCCTGGTGCTCTGCTGAGTCCATGATTAAGGGCTGCCTCTAGGGGAGGAGCTCCTTCTTCCACAGCCTGCACTTGCTTCCTGAGTCTGGCAGGTTCTATGTATTTACTCATCTAATAGGATGGTCATTTCAAGATTTCTCTCCATGGCCAGGAATCCTTTTTTTAAAAAAAAAGCCTTTCTTGAAAGCATTCTGCTTATATTACCTCCTTTCTTTTCATTTATTATTAGTATATCACAGAAGTAAATTATAGCAATGTGCAAAATATTTAATTTTTTTTAAAGAGCTACAGCTAGAAATGTTCTGATTTCTCTGTTTATCTAAAGGTCTGGTGCCATATACCTTCTTTCATGTCCTTCATTGTTTTCATATTTTTGATTCTTTGGTGTTTGGCATCCACTCACTACAATTTCTCTTAAGAAAATGATAGATGACTCAGACACTTCTAAGCAAAAACTAGCTCAGATGTTCTTGGGTTTTCCAGTAAAGCATTTTGGCAACAGCCTAAGTTCTACATATGCATATTTTGGGAAAAGGGTGGGGAGGGCACCTGTGGAAAAAGGAACAAAGATGATTCTTTTACACAGGGAGCCTTTCATTTCTGAGCAGGCTGGCAGGGTGTAATGGTTTCCCAGCATTTCAGATGGACCGGGAGGCAAAGCCCTTTGACAAGATGCTTGGGCTTGGCAAGGGTTAGTGGTGCTTTAGGGAGAGCAGAATGGTACATGAAATAAGGCTCAAATGCTGGCCCCTTGCTGGCCTCTCGTTTGGAGCTCTGAGCATATGTTGCCTCTGAGCTGTGGGCCCTGGGCTTCCCATCCTCCCAGGCTCAGACCTGTGCTGGGGAAAACGGAGGCCAGTCAGGGCATGGCTCAGCTCTGCCTGCATGGAAAGCACCCAAGGACCCCAGGGAAAAACAGCTTTATCCTAAGCTTTGCGGTCAGTTCTGCACAATTTTAAAATATTTTTATTTGAGCAAATCAAGATAAATTTTTAGGAGGTACCAGGGATGAACCCAGGACCTCATACATGGGAAGCAGGTGCTCAACCACTGGGCTCCATCTGCTCCCCAATGAGAGCTGGTTATCTCATTTGTTTGTTTTGTTTTTAGGAGGACTGGGGATCAAACCTGGAACCTCATACATGGGAAGCTACAGCCGCTCCCCAGAACAGTATTCTTTTGGAAGTGCAGCTTTGCACTTGAGCTGTCAAGTTGTTTTTAGTGACTTTTTAAATTCTTTTTTTGGGCATCCATGCTCACCTTATCAAAGTTAGAGCTTACCCTCCACTTGTACTGTTAAATCATTTCAAATTCTTTGTGGTGGTAAAAAAAATTTTTTTTTATGAATTGTTTATACTTTAGTAGAAGGAAACAAAAGTAATGCCCTCTCCAAAGTTTCTACCTTTTTATAATTTTGACTAGTCAATGAGGAAATCGGTTTTGAAAGTTCTCTGACTTTGGTTGCTGTAGATAATAGTAATTTATCTTCAGGAACATCTGGCACATTTGAACTTTATAAAACAAGCATTACATATTGGGAATTTATTTCCATTTCATTTATTAGTTTAAAAATATTACAGTATATAATTATCACATTTTTTAGGAAATAATGTATCTAGTAATCTTAATTGAAGGCCAGATGGTTAAAAAAGATGGAAACCCTTTTGATTGAGTAGCTCTGGAAAAAAAGCCAAGGAATTTTTATTTTAAAATTAAGTATGTGAATTTATGTGATTTGTGTGTTATAAATAAAAGCAGACTGCTCAAATCAGCAAGTTGGAATAAGAACTTAGATTCTTAAAGTCAGCTGAGGGAAACGGACTTTGGCCCAGTGCTTAGGGCGTCCATCTACCACATGGGAGGTCCACGGTTCAAGCCCTGAGCCTCCTTGACCCGTGTGGAGCTGGCCCATGCGCACTGCTGATGCGCGCAAGGAGTGCCCTGCCACACAGGGGTGTCCCCCGCGTAGGGGAGCCCCACGCGCAAGGAGTGCACCCATAAGGAGAGCCGCCCAGTGCGAAGGAGGGAGCAGCCTGCCAAGGAATGGCGCCACCCACACTTCCTGTGCCGCTGACGACAACAGAAGTGGACAAAGAAACAAGACGCAGCAAAAAGACACAGAAAACAGAAAACCGGGGGAGGGGAGGGGAATTAAATAAATAAAAATAAATCTTTAAAAAAAAAAAAGTCAGCTGATAGTTTTCTTCAAATTCTTTTGCCTTCTGATTTTTTCCCTCAAAGAAAGATAATTACATGTACCCAAATAGTCATTCTAGAACCATGTCCATTTATTTTACTGGTCCTGCCTTATGATTGAATGAAAAAATTATGTAGCTATTTCCTAAACACATGAAATTGCTATATTGCTATATGGATATTTAATGGAAAAAAAAAAGAGGAAAGTGCTTCATTTCATTAATAATCCACTGAAGAGTGCTTGAAATTGACCTCTATTGGCTAATTGGGTTTGTTGTTAAAGAGACTCTTACTAGGGCCCAAAATTGTTCTTATATTGACCAATATTCAAAGACAATATTAAGAAGTGTGTCAGAGATTGAGAAAAGAGTTGGCTAGATTCAATTATCAATAAAGCGTGCCAGTAAGAATTACAGCTGCCTTTAAAAAGAAATTTTACATTGCTTTGTGGGGAAAAATCACACCTGGTCAATACTGATCCTGTAATCGATGGTTGAGTTTCTAAAGAATAGATATATCCACACCTCTATTAAGCTTTTCCTGTGCAACCAGATTTTTTGTGACTAATGTTTGCTAAGAGCATTAATTATTTGGAAGGCCTTTGCAAAAAAATTACCTGGTAGGTCTTTTGCTTTTTTTCTGCATGACCTATGGGTACTTTCTTCCTGCTGACATGTTTCATTAGAACTTTAAGTCTTTGGGCTTTCTGTTGAGATGAACAATATTAACAGCATGCAAAGTAAATGACTGATAAGTACTAACACTCAGTTTTTATCATTCTTTTTATTCCTTCCACCATCTCCCATTCTTCTGTATTGTACTTTTGAAATGAACTCCATATCAATGAAATCTGCTTCATTTCCATCCAACCCTTATGCCATTTGTGACATGCTGCTGCCCCTTTGGTTTGTCCTGGTCCTTGTGCAACACAATGTGGACTGGCTCTCATGCTCTCCTGCAGACCCAGCCCTCACTCTTTCTCCTATCTCTTCCAACAAACTTATGCAGGCACAAACATGGGACAGCTCTAGTGACAGTGTTCCATCTGCAGGGGACAGTGACAATGGTAGGTGGCTATCTATGTTATCTTTCAGTTTGCTCGTTAGTTAGCCAATGACTATACTCGAACATTCCTTTCCGTGAAGCCAAAGATAGAGCATATGCAAGTGCATGCCTGATATAGATATAGTGAGGGAGGTGGAGAAGGCAGAAAAGTATGTGCCCATTGTTCTCATCATCTTGAATATTTTGAACGTTGGGGAGGACTTTAAAATATTTTTTCTCTACCTTTTCTGTTAGGGTTTTTGGTGTTTGTTTGCAAAACTTTGGGATGTGTGTATTTGAATCATCTCCGCTTGCTCCTGCATCTGAACCAAGTGCTTTTAGAGTTTAATCTTTTATTATCTATGCTTACCATATGAGATTTTTAAAGTAACTAAAAGGTACCTACACTGACCCCCGAGTGTCACACTGAAAATAATGTTATAGAAATTTCTAAAATGAAGAGAATCACTTGTCTTCTCTGCTCCCTTATTTGCATGTTTTGACTCCTGATACCTCCATGAGTGTAAGTGCATCTTGAATAATATTGAACAATATAATTTGGCCTGAGGATCAAATGTATGAATAAAAATTGAGGACACTCAGTCAAGCTTGGTGGTATATCTTTTACTTTTGTGACCATAAATATCTTACCTTGCCTAAGAGAATGAAATAAAATAATTATTTGGATCTATATAGCACATATAACTGGATCTCCATTCTAGTTTAATAGTGGTTCAGATTTTAAACATTTTACTTTAAAATACAAAATGATAGTAGTGATGTTAAGTGGTTCTGAGGATACAATTTATAGATAATAGAAGTGAGATGCGAAGTATAACCACAATGCAAATGCAATAGGAAGACAGATTTTATGGTAATGTTTATTTTTTAAAAATCTGAGTGCATCATGTATTACACATGAAAAATATGTAGTTTTAAAAATTTGCAGTGATTTCTGGTCAAAATTGCTGGTCCAGTTTCCTTACATAGAGGATAATGTATACCCTGGAAGGGTCAGTTACAAATGAAATTTTAAAGTTTCATATGCTTCTAAAGTTTTTAATTGAAAATAAGTATGACAAAAAACATAATGAAACAAAAACTCTTATATCTACCTATTTTAAATTCTGAAAGTTGAAGAGGGCTAAATGGAAACTTTCTTGATAAATGGCTTCTTTACTTAAAAATTGAAAGGGGGAGGAATTTTTTGTTTTTCAGAAAACATGGCTATTTATGGGTCTGATATGAGTTAAAGGAAATAAAGCCTGGAATGGAAGATTTATGCATGGTTTGGTATTTCCATAGAAATGATATCTGAAACCGAAGGACTTTTAAAAAAACCAAAACACTGGAAAAGAATAAGGCACCCAATACAGAAATAGAACACTTAATGTTGCAGATGAACCAGCCAAAACCTCCATCTCTGCCATAGCCTGAGCCACACAGAGCTATGTAGAGATGGAGGGGCAAACCCAGGCTCCAGATTCTGGTGTCATCTCCTCTGCCACAGCTACATTCATTTCATAGAATGAAAATTCTCAGTATTTACTGAGGATGCCTATGTGCAAGGTATGAAGCTAGACTGCCTTTTTTTCAGTAAAATCCTAAGATATCCATAAAAAATTGTTATTGCCAAAATCCTTTTAAAAATAAAAGAACCAAGGGAAATGGATGTGGCTCAAGCAGTTGGGCTCCCATTAACCATATAGGAGGTCCCGGGTTTGATGAACAGGGCCTCCTGGTGAAGGCAAGCTGGCCCGTGTGGTGAGCTCACCCACATGGAGTGCCAGCCACCATGGGAGTGCATGCCCTGCAGGGGTGCCGCCCTGTGCAGGAGTGCCAGCTGCCACAGAGAGCTGGTGCAGCAAGATGACACAACAAGAGACAGAGGGGAGACAAGGGGAAAACATAGAACAGGGAGCTGAGGTGGCACAAGAGAGTAATCAACCCTCTCCCACTCCAGAAGGTCCCAGGATCGGTTCTCAGAGCCGCCTAATGAGAACACAAGCAGATACAAGAACACACAGCAAATGGATGCAGAGAGCAGACTGTGTGTGTGTGTGTGGGGGGGGTAGAAATAAATAAATCTTTAAAAAAATAAAAATAAAAGAACCTTGGAGTATATGATATGATATGAATTATTATATGATATGAATGAAAGTTTCAGGAACTCACATACTGCTTTTATGCTCTACCACAGTAATATAAAGGGATTGTTTTCAATACTGCATGGCAGGGCCAGTCATGTCAGATGTTCAATGGTTGTCATTTTTCCTTATTTGCAATTTGACTATAAAGTGCCTCAGGCAACAGATGATTTTCTGTTCAGAAATGTACCTTCCCAATATTCTCTAGGGGTTAAATTATGACTTGTGATTTAAATATATTTCCAGTACTTTTCTTGTTAATTAAAGGAGCTGTACTGTATCCACAACCGTGTGAGCTAATGATCCAAAAGGAACACAACCTCCTTTCTGTGTGGTTGTTAATGTTCCTTTTAGGTAGGGGATCCTATTTAGTGGCCTCTTGGCATTTCAAAGCTGATTACCATTTCATTTTGTTTTTTCATGTTTGCTCCATTGTCTAACGTCCATAGCTATCTTTTTTTGTCTTTATTTTTTAATGTTACATTAAAAAAATATGAGGTCCCCATATACCCCCACTCCCCTCACCCGACTCCTCCCCCCATAACAACCTCCTCAATCATCATGAGACATTCATTGCATTTGGTGAATACATCTCTGAGCACCACTGCACCTCATGGTCAATGGTCCACATCATAGCCCACACCCTCTCACAGTCCACACAGTGGGCCATGGGAGGACATACAGTGTCTGGTAACTGTCCCTGCAGCACCACCCAGGACAACTCCAAGTCCTGAAAATGCCCCCGCATCACATCTCTTCCTCCCACTCCCTACCCCCAGCAGCCACCATGGCCATTTTCTCCACACCAATGCCACATTTTCTTTGATTACTAATCACAATAGTTCATGAATAGAATATCACTAAGCCCACTCTAATCCATACTCTATTCCTCCATCCTATGGACCTTAGAATGGTTGTGTCCACTCCACATCTATATCAAGAGGGGGCTTAGATTCCACATGGATGCTGGATGCAATTCTCCTGCCTTCAGTTGTAGGCACTCTTGGTTCCCTGGTGTGGTGGTTGACCTTCTTCACCTCCATGTTAGCTGAGTGGGGTAAGTCCAGTAAACCAGAGTGTAGGAGTTGCAAGTCTGTCGAGGCTCAGGGCCTGGCTATCTCTAGGCCAGTCCAGAGATTCAGGCCTACTGGGTATACATTAAACCCCAGCACCAACTACAGTTCTGGTAAAAGTAACAGGAGAGACTTGTGGATGAAGATCACATCTAAGTCCAGCTCCATCACACAGAAACACAAACTCCAAAGTAGGGCCAACTGACATGGTACTGAACTCCATCTGCCATGACCATAGAACCTGTGGGTCTCTGTAGCCCTCAGAAGAACCAATACCTGGGGTTGTATCTACTTTATCTGTCTCTGGGACACTGCTCAGGTGTGCATAAGGGCAACCCCTCTGATAACCTCCTGGCTCTTTTTGAAGACTCATAGCCATATAAACTCATTTGTCCTTTCCATTTCCCCCTTGATTCCAGTCAAAAAGCATTTTTAACTCCTAGTATTATATGTAGATTTAGATATTCCAAGTTGACCCTTTTATTCAAGGTCATTTTCTAGTTACATCATGAGATGACCCTAGCATGACAGGAACTCAAAATCACTCTTACAATACTCTTTAAACTTAGTTCTTTGATTGAGTAACTTGTGTTTCCTTTTCAGAATGGTGCAGTACACACAGTTCTTTGCCAAGGATGGGCTTTTCCTCACTTACACAATTTGTGTATATATGATACCAGAATGAAAATTAAGTAATTGACTGACTTTCAATAGGAATGCAGTAAACAGGTCTCATTAACAGCAATGAGACATCTCTCTAAAGCAACCAGGCAGGATACTGGAACTTCGTCCACATTGAAATGATGTGTGTTGACATTGTCCTTTAGGTAGTACATGGGATTTTTGCCTGCTATGTGTAAGCTCTTAACTACAATCATATTGAACTCACTCTTAAAACTTAGTGCTATGACCAAATCGCAAGGGTCAAGTTTTGGGAACTAAGCAGGGTACACATTTAGTAAGCTGCTAAGGGTTTTCTATCACTTACACTGACACCAAAGGAGAAGTCTATTCTTCACTGAGAGAGACAACGAAGTTGGGAGAGTGAGATCAAAATGACTGTAGTATTAAAAACAACAACTGAGGGAGTGCTGAGTTCCTAGTCAGGGGAGCTGTATCACATTCCCCAATTGAACAGAAACAATCCCCCAAGTGCAATGGCAAAGACCAATAAAGAAGGATGGTCCAACAATGAGCCCTTGATACTGATGACTATGCTTATGAGCCTATGTGAGTTTGGCTTAGAGAGTGTCCACATTTCAGCAACATGGAGGTTCTCAGGAGGTAATTCAGGCACCCTGCATCTCTGGGCCTGGTACAAATTTCAGGTGCACAGGCTCATAAGCATAGTCTTCAGTATCAAGACAATTGATACTGAATAGTATCATTGGAGCATTCTTCTTCACTGGTCTTCGGCCTTGCACTTGGAGGTTGTTGTTGTTTCATTGGGGAATGTGACACACTTCCCTGGCTAGGAATTTAGCACTCCCTCAGTTGTCATTTGTAACTATAACTACTATGAATATACCCAAAATATATCCAAAAATTTTATGTAACTTATATACATGCCCTGGAGAACTCCCTCCCAACCTTGTGTCCCCCATCTATAACACCCCACACCAGAGTTCCTCCTCTGCCATAGCTGGACCCCTCTGTGGTCCAAAACTTCTTCAAAAATGAACCCCAATATACTGCCAAATTCAATTAATATGAAAATGAAGTAGTAGTGATAGGTTTAAAGATTAGTAGTAGAATGCATACTAATTTAGAAATACTAAAATAAAGTAAAAATAAATTGGGGTATTAAAAAGTGCAAAATATAATAAAACTTTGTTTTGACATTTTGCCTTTCATCACTCTAATAGGTGTTGCTGTGTATGTACAGTGGCAAGGCAGTTTCTTTCATTTCTTCCTCAGTGTCTACATCCTTTCTTTTTATTTCTAACTTTTAATTTTGTCTTCAAAAAAGTTTTAGATCATGTTAAAGTCACATATAAAATATAGGGGACTCCCATATATCCAAAATCAAACCCTTTACCCCCTTCCCCAGCAATGATCTTTTTACATGTTCATGCTACTTACAGTTCATGTTACATGTTCAGTTACATGTTACTGCAGCTGATGTAAAGATATTGAAACTTAGCTATCAAACACGGGTTCATTTGGGATTATATTATGGTTAATATTTTAGACTATACAATTTTTCTAATCTTATATTTTTTATTTTCAGTTTTTTAAGATTTTTATTTATTTCTCTCCCCCTCCCCCAGTTGTCTGCTCTGTGTCCATTTGCTGTGTGTTCTTCTGTGTCTGCTTGCATTCCAGTTAGTGGCACCGGGAATCTGTGTCTCTTTTTGTTGCATTGTCTTGCTGCATCACCTCTCCATGTGTGCTGTGCCACTTCTGGGCAGGCTGCACTTTCTTTCATGAGGGACAGCTCTCCTTACGAGGTGCAGTCCTTATGCATGGGGCTCCCCTACACGGGGGACACCCCTGCATGGCATGGCACTCCTTGCATGCATCAGCGCTGCATGTGGGCCATCTTATCACATGGGTCAGAAGGTTTGATTTGAACACTGGATATCCCATGTGGGAGACAGATGCTCTGTCAGGTGAGCCAAGACCACTTCCCAAATTTTCTAAACTTTTAGTTACCTTATGTTTTACATTATGGTTTACATTTTAGCCTATAGAATTTTATACATTTTTGGTGTAATTTAACACGTCTTATATCCATCATTGCATGAGCTTGTGGAACACTTCCATTGACCCCCAGTTACTCTGCTTCCATCTATTCTATTGCTCTCTCTCCCTCCCCTCAGGACCCACAGTGACAACCAATCTTCACTGCTTGAAGGACCAGATTTACAGATACTTACAACAATGCTGAGGGCTTGACACACTAGACTGTCCTCCCCCATTGGGGGCCACCAATTCTCTTGAGAGACACAATTCCATCTATTTCAGAACATCAGGCCTCCCCAGGATGTGGGCACACCTTCCCACTCATTGTATGAGTCTCCAACCAATGATATAACACACTATACCACTATGACAGGGTGAGCATTCACACACTCCCTAGAAGCCTGTCACTGTGCCAGATGCCCCCACCTTAAGGACCTTAACCAGGTAATCCTTCTTTATTAAATTTTCCAAAGAGTTTTCTCAACATTATAGTTTAAACCACATACCCAACAATCTCCCATGTTCAATTTTTATAAAGATTTTATTTTATTTATTTCTCTCCCCTTCCCTCCCCCCCAATTGTCTGTTCTTTGTGTGCATTTGCTGCGTGTCCTTCTAAATTTTGTCTGTTTCTGTTGTCAGTGGCATGGTAATCTATGTTTCTTTTTGTTGTGTCATCTTGCTGCATCAACTCTCCGTGTGTGTGGCACCATTCTTGGGCAGGCTGCACTTTCTTTCATGCTGGGCAGCTCCCCTTATGGGGCACACTCCTTGCACTTGGGACTCCCCTACATGACCCCTGCATGGCAGTGCACTCCTTGCATGCATCAGCACTGTGTATGGGCCAGCGCCACATGGGTCAAGGAGGCCTGGGGCTTGAACTGCGGATCTCCCATGTGGTCGATGGATGCCCTAACCACTGGACCAAGTCTGCTTCCCTCCCATGTTCAATTGTTCCCCCAGCCCTCCCCCTGATTCCTTAGGCCATCTGACCCATCCTCCCACCCTAGACCCCCTCAGACCTGCAAAGACCCATCCAATATTACTCCTATGCCCCCATCTTATCCCTTCCCTGTACAACTGCTTAACCTCCACTTTATCATAGATTTCACTCATGTAGACATCAGTGCACAACCTTCCTCTCCCCGCAATTTCCTGTAAGCCTATCATCCAGTCACTGAGACAGCTTGGCTTGATTATTTCATATCAGAAAGGTCATGTAGTAATTGTACTTCAATGCATGGCTTGCTTCACTGTACATAAGGTCCTTAAGATTCATCCATGTTTTCCCATTTGTTTGTACTGTATTTCTTCTTATAGCTGAGTAGTATTCCATTGTATGTATAGACACCATTTTGTTTATCCATTCATCTGTCAATGGGTTTTGGGTTGATTCCAAATTTTAGCAATAATGAAAAATGGCACTATGAACATTAGCGTGCATAGGTTTGTGTCCTGGTTTTCAGTTCTTCTGCATATATACCCAGTAGTGTGATTGCTGGGTCATATGGCAAATCTACAGGTAGTTTTTGAGAGACTGCCAAACTGTCCTCCAGAATGGCTGGATTATACTGCATTCCCAAAAGCACTGGATGAGTGTTCCCATTCCTTCACACCTCCTCAAACACATATAGTCTTCTATTTTTTGATAGCTGCCAGTCTGATGGGAGTAACATGGTATCTGTTAGAAATTGTGATTTGCATTTCCCTAATAGCTGGTGATTTTGAGCATCTTTTCACATGCTTTTTTTTTTTTTAAAGATTTATTTATGTATTTATTTCTCCCCCCTGCCCCGGTTGTCTGTTCTCTGTGTCTATTTGCTGCGTCTTCTTTGTTCGCTTCTGTTGTTGTCAGCGGCATGGGAATCTGTGTTTCTTTTTATTGCATCATCTTGTTGTGTCAGCTCTCCGTGTGTGTGGTGCCATTCCTGGGCAGGCTGCACTTTCTTTTGCACTGGGCGGCTCTCCTTATGGGACACACTCCTTGTGCATGGGGCTCCCCTACGTGGGGGACAACCCTGCGTGGCACGGCACTCCTTGTGTGCATCAGCACTGTGCATGGGCCAGCTCCGCACGGGTCAAGGAGGCCTGGGGTTTGAACTGCGGACCTCCCATGTGGTAGATGGATGCCCTAACCACTGGGCCAAGTCCACTTCCCTTCATGTGCTTTTTGGCCATTTGGAATTCTTTTTTGAGAAAGTGTCAGTTCAAATCTCTTGACCATTTTTTAAGTGGGTTGTGTGACTTATTTATTTCAAACCAATAATTTACAAGGGGCATTTTTCCACATCCTCAAAACCTTTTTTTTTTTCTAATACCAGCATTAAAGCATGTGTGTAGTCGCACCTTATTTTTATTTTTGGTATCTTATGTGCATTTCTCTAATGGCTAATGATGTTGAGCATCTGTTTACATGCTTTTTGGGCATTTGTATATATTTTTGGCAGATTTGTCTATTCAAGCCCTTTTCCCATTTCTTAATGGGGCTGATTGTCCTTTTATTGAGTTATAATAATTCTCTTTATATTCTGTATATTACGCTGTTAGCAGAAACACAGTTTCCAAATATTTTCTTTCCTTTTTTAGGTTTTCTTTTTTACTTTTTGGAAAAGTAGTATAGTAGAAAAGTAGTTAAGTAGAGATCATGGTTCAAATTTTGGAATTAGGTCCTCTTTCTGACCTAGGGCATACATTTAAGGTTAGAGCCACCTTCTTGCTCTGTGGTCCCCATGAGCTTGCCTAAGAGGGTCAAGGGTGCAAGAGGAGCAGAAAATGAACAGGTGGCTGGGCTGTTGGGGAAGAGCATGGCTGCAGATTCTCCATGTCCTGTGGCTGGGGAGAGCTTGGATGCCTTGCTCAGGAGGGAGCATTCCCACACAGTGCTTTTCATCAGAGAGCTCTTCCCCTCCTGGGAACACCGGACCTCTTTGATGGAAGGTCTGGCCTTTTGGGAAGTTCTCTATGACTTATATCCATTCAGCTGGCAATCTGCAGATGAGGCTCCAGGAAATTTCTGTCACAATTCTAAAGCCATGACCTTCCAGTCAGATGGACTTTCCTATTAGAGTGTAACCCAAACCCCTTCTCTGTGCCCCTCACCTGAGGGCATATGATGCCACCGAACATTTTCTGATGTTCACTTTGACTGATGGAAAACGCTTGAGTCTGGCTTGTTCCCCAAGATGGACCACAGATCTTGTTTGGATACTGGTTATTGCTCCTTGGTTTTATGAACACCTTGGAAAATTTTCAAATCCTGTCAGTGCCTCATGTTGGTGCCAACAGACCCAGAGACCAGGGCAGGTCATCCAGGTTTGCCTGTGGGGAATTCCTGGGATTGCTAGGTGGATTACTTTTTGAAAGCTGTTAAAGTCTTGACCCAGTCACCTGGACAAGACACAGGTAACAGGTGATGCAGGTGGAGGCCTTTTCTGGCACTAGCCTGTGTTACATTTTCAATGTACCCTCGGGAACTGTCACCAGCCCTTGGCAGGTGGGGAGGCTTAGCTAGGAGGGTCTCCTGATCGTAAGCTCTTCCTCACAGAAAGCTGTGGTATCAGTGCCCTTCTAGAAGTACATGAAATGGCTCACTTCAGCTCCTCAGATCTTGAAACTGCTGTAAATGAGGAATGGGCTGGGTGCATGTAAACTCTGCACCTTTTCAGGCCTCTGGGCTGCAGCAGACCCTGCAGAAACTGGTGAGGAGGCCTTGCCCCCTTGGCTGTCTGGGCTTGGAGGAGATTCCTCCTCAGCAGCACACCCCTGGCTGGGTCAGTCTAGGGCAGGTGATCCTGCACCGTGTTGGCAAGGCCCTCCTGGGCTGCATCCACCTCTTTGCAGGCAGCGACTCTTCTTCAGCCTCTTCTCACTACTTCCCCTCCATCTGTGCAGGCCTCCCTTGTTCTAGGGCTGTTGGGAAGGACAGCCAGCCTGAAGTAGTCACAGCTCATATGGGCTTGGTTGGAGCCCATCGGAAGTCCTGGCACTTGGTGCCGAAGGGCTGAGCAGTGAGGAGCACAGGTCATGCAGCCGGTGACCTGCTGGGAGTTTGCAACCACGGAGTCTGTTTGTGGACTGAGGGACGGGGGCAACTACTGTGCCAAAGGGGGAGAGAGGATTACTGCCCAGTAGTGGCTGCAGGTGCTGGTGAGTCTTGTGGCCACAGGGAATTATGGGAAGCCACTGTCATGCTGCCCTACCACCCCAAGTGCTTAAGGGCTGATTGGGACAGAGCTGCCCCCATTGCTCCTGCAGAATCTACCCTGAGATGCAGGCCAGCCCAATGTGTGTCCCCAGGCCTCCTGCCTCACAGGATGGATCCTCCATACCTCTCCTTGTCCTTATTGTACTCCTTAGCCCCAGGCTCCTCCCTGACCTCCATCTACTCAGGGCAGCTTGGGCATCAGGGCCCTGAGACAAGGCCTGTCTGAGGGAGAGAGTTGGAGGTTTGGTGCCCTGAGGAGGCAGGTTTCAGGAACAGTGGGACTTGGAGGCAGGTGGGCAGTGGTGCCAAGTGAACATGGTGGCTGTTGGGAAGGTGGGGCTGCAGCACCACCCCCGCAGCCACCACCATGTAGCTCATCCACCAAGGCTGAGGGACTCGGCTGATGGGGAGAGACAGAGTTCCTCTTGTTTCAGTTGCAATTGCCACCTAAGCATGCACCTCCACTGAGCATGACTGGACAAGTGCTCCACCAGTGAATGCCCACCCCATCCCATCACCTGGACTGATCTGCCCCAATGTGCTTGAGTCTCAGAAATTCTATTGGACACCTGGCCTCAGTTTCCTCCTTGGGAAGATGGTGCTTCAAGGACCAACTCATGAGTTTGAATATAGGACTGACTGGGGGGATCAATAGGAAGGGCTGCCCTGAGCCTGGCTCATGGACAGGGTGGCTGGAGGGACAGGTCTGGTCCTGGGCAGGATTTTCCTCTGCCCAGTGAAGAGGCTCTTGGCATCAGCCCCTACTGAACCAGGTTTCTCATTTCTTAAGGAGGTCTGCATGCCCTTTCCGGGCCTCGGACCTTGGTATGATCAGAGCATGGATTAGTGTTGCCCACCAGAGGGGTCCAGACCCATCCCATATCTGAGAAGGTGCGATTTAAGGCTCACCCTTTACCTGGTAAACATGGTGCATGCACTTCCTTAGGCTTGTAGCTTCATACAGTGACCAAAGCAGACAACAATCCCTGCATTCTGGGTTCCTTTAGAGTGGAGGCTGCAGGCAATAGGATGCAGTATCTTCAGCAGAGGGTACACTCAGGAAGAAGTTGTGACACCCTCACTGTCTCACCTAGATATGGACATGACTTCCATGGAAGGGGTGGGTCTGGTGGATGCCTTGAAATGAAAATGTGAGCACACTGTGGGTGAGGGTGGGAGTTTCTCCTCTCCAGACAGCATCGTGGGGAGTCAGGTGGTGGGTGACAGGGTGCAGCTGGGCCGGATCTGGGCCCACACATCCTGAGACCCCTGGAAGGCCAAACCAGAGGGCATCCCCCTCCCCTTGTAGAGGAGTAAAGATGCTGGGCACTGTCTGCAGAGGACATCAGGGGACTCAGTCCATGAGAGAACCTTCTCCCTCCTTTGTAACCTCAAAGACCCCAGGACACCAACACCACCTCATGCAGACCCCCAACAGGAGGTGGTGAGCAGCCTGCTTCAAATCTGCTGTGGACCTCAGTCCTGTCTGCCTCCTGCAGGGTTGGCAGGGATGGATGCACCCAAGTCATGGCAAGACCAGTGTCAGTGGGAAGGGAAGACACACACAACACATGGCAAAAGATGAGGCAGCTCTTCAGGCCAAGTGTACTGGAAGGGGGCCATGAGGGACTGGCACAGGAGGCCCTGACCCCTCATTACTCACACAGAAGCTTCTACTGTGTGTCAACACCAGGCAATGAACAGAACAGTCTGAACTTTTGCCAGTCCTTATGGAGTTTATGTTCAGTGGGAGGGTCCCTGGGTGTGTTATGGAGGGAAAGGCCAGAGTCTATGTAGCCCCCACCTGCCCTCAGCACCATCTGCTCCCAGCAGGGCACCTGGATGGACCAGTACTGTGAAGATTTCCTGCAGCCTCCAGAATTTTGTGCCTCAAGCTGCTGGTGGCCAATGCCCATGCAACTGACTGGCTCTGCTCTGGAGCACTGTGCCATTGTTCTTCTTTCAGAGATGAGCCACCCAGAGCCCACTGAGGCAGACCCAGAGGGTGAGGAGGTCTCAGGGTAGGGCACATGAGCTTGCAAGGTGGGAGCCAGGATTGCACTACAGAGGCTGGAACTAGCAGAGGTTGCCCTTGGACTGGGATCATAGAAGAGCCCAACACATGACTTGGGTGCCTGTAGGCTGGGAACACTTTTATGGGCTGGATCTTCTGCTAGAGGTATTGGGATCTTCTCTGTATTGGAAAGACACTCAGAGTCATTCATGGTGGGGAAACTGCCTCTTGTCCAGCTCTTTTGTCATCCTCATCCCACAGGGCAGCAAATTCCTCCAGTGCAACCTACAGTACAAGTTCCAAGGTGTGTGGCAGACACCAGAGCAATGCCAGGGCCTGAGTCAGCTCTATCACTGCCTTTACTGCCAGTTTCCATGTTGTACCAGTGCCTTTTCTGAAAATAGAGTTTGACACACTGTGTGCTCTGGAGCCAGCTCCTGAGTTGAAGGTGGCTCTCACACCACCACAACAGCCACCCACAAAGATAAGGCCCATGCCCTCCCTGGAGCTAGACTATCCTACGTCATCAGCTGGAGCACCTCTTAAGGAGCTGAAGGCAGCTACATCACAATCAAGAGCACAAGTTCCAGAGCTGGAAGCAAGTCCACCTTCACCTACCTTGCTGCCTCTACACTTATCAGCACTGCCTTCTCTAAAGGTAGAGCCTGCTCCTTCAGCAGCAGAAGCACTGGCTTTTGAACTTGAAGGTGCCTTGGTACAACCTCCCTTGCCACCTATGGAGGTAGCAACAATGCCCCTTCTGGAGGTAGACCCAGCTCCATCCTCAGGTGTAATGCCTGCTGTCAGCTTGGAGACACTGGTGTCAGCACTTCCTGAGTAGGAGGTGGTCCCACTGCTACCTTCACTGCCATCTTTATAGGTCACTGGAGTGCTCATTCTGGAGCTACAGTCAGTTAAGTCACCTTCAGAGCAATGGCTCTGGAGAGGGAGGCAAGTGTGGCACCAGTACCAAAGCCAGGAAAGAGCTCAGATCAGTACCAGGGTGGGCTGCCCCACAGATCCTAAATGCCCTTCTCCTGAGATCTCTCAATGGTCTGTGTGAGGAGAGGCTGACCTGGCTTTCCCTCCTGAGCTGGTGTCAGAGTAGTTGACAAGGATGGATGCGGTGAGCAGCTCAGCTCAGGAGCGTGGAGCTGGGAGAATCTTCCTCCCGTGTTCTGCCTCCCCAGACTTTCTATCCTTGATCCAGAATCCTATGATCTGGGTCAAGACCCTGCTCCATTGCCAGCATTGTAACCTGGGCGAGTTTATTGACCCCAAGCCCACAATTCCCCTTCTAGTGAGTAGATAATAGGGAAGTAGCTGTACCTGTCCCATGCACCATTGTGACAATGACCCTGGCCAGCATCCTGAGGGACTGCAGGATCTGAGTTAGGTGGGTGTGGCTGGCCATGTTCCCCTCCTTCCCAGGAACTGTTCAAGAAAGTGGTACTCTATCACTGTCTGGACTCCATCTGGTCCCAGTGAGACAAGAAGGGCAAGGAAAACATGGCTCTTGCCATCTACGCCATCATCACCAAGTTCAAACTTGTGACCAAATGCATCATTGTCAGCTACCTCAAGGACCACACCATGAAGGCCAGGGCCAGGGCCAGGGCCAGGGTGGTGGTGCACTGGATTGACCTGCCTAGGGTGAACTCAGGGGCCCTCTCTGGAGTCCTGGGGACCCTCTGTGCTCTTGTCTTCTCTCAGTCTCCAGGCCCTGCCATAGCCTGTATCACAGCCCTCCATCTCCTCACATCCCAAACAGGCTCCTCCCTCAGATTGAGTGTAGCTCCCTCCTTGGTGCAAGGTGTGCCCTCAGGGACTCCCTGGGGGCCTCTCATCCCAGGGGGGAGATGCCAGCTGAGGGGGCTAAAGCTGGAACAGGGGTCACTCAGACCACACCTCATTTCTCATTCTTTCTCCCTATCCAGGAGGATGTAATCTTTAAGAACTTCTCAGTCTATGACATGCTGTCTGCTCTGAAAGCCTCATGATTGGCCATATGTAGGGGATGTGGGAGGAAGCTTCCAGGTTGACAGGTCTCCCTCCACAGGAAGCCAGTCAGGACCAAGGGCCCCTTGTGAGGCTGGACATCACTCCACAGGGAGCCTGAGAGACAGGGTCTCCTCGGGAGGGACTGTGTAGGCTGGGGCTCCACAAGTCCTCAGGCCAGCTCTTCTGCCTCAACACGGGTCCCTGCTCATTCAGCCACAGAGTTGAGTCAAATGGGAACATGTCTATCGTGTGCTTTTCAGCAACACACTCTGTCCAGTTGAAATCTGCACATATTAACACCAGCAGCTCATGAAATAGGAGTGGGGATCTCTGCTGTGCTGAGCTTAGAGGTCAGCTCCCAAGTCCACGATGTCCGGCAAAGCTGCCCAGTTTCACCTCCACCCACCGAGGCAATCCTGGTCCCCAAGCCACAAAAGGAAAGTGGATGTGCTCCTAGTCACTTCCACACACCCCCACCTTTCCCCTTCCTTCTTGCCCTCCCCCAGGGACATTTTCCACCTCTTTCAGATGCCATCTGAGATTTCCTCAAAAGGGAACAACTTCTCACAGGGCAGCAAACTGATCATCCAGTGGAAGAGCAAGTTTGGGTAGTTAGGACTCAGGAAATGGGCTTCTTTGTTTTTCCCTGGCAGTTTAATTGAAAACATTCTGTTTGGCCTATTTGGGATGAAGATGAAGAGGGACCTGTTTCATTCATTGGCAAGGTGGGGGGGGGGCAGATATAGCTCCATAGGCCAAGGTTCTTAAATGCAGTGGAGGTGGCTGGGATCTTCCAGGAGATGATGGAATGGCAGGATGAGAGGTCTGCATCCATATGGGGGTCTCAGAACTGCACCTCGTTACCAATAGTATGTGTCAGAGAGCTATAAGTATTTGGGAGACAGAACCATGGTGGGGCTCTCCTGGCCAAAAGTAGAAGATTTCACATAAAAGATGAAAAATTCAATGTCCTGTCCTGCAGGGACATATCCCAGCCATGACACCTCAGGGTTGGGTGTATCTGCAGGCAGAATATCCTGAGTGGACCCCTGGGAGGGGACACCTTTGGTATGGCCTTGGGCAGTCTTTGGGTTGTCCACACCTGTGAGCTGGGGCAGCCAGGATCTGCTCAACTAAGCCTCCAGGGACACCCCATTCCTGAGATATATTGCTGGGACCACACAAGGCCCCACACACATATACACTCAGAGGCTGGGAGAAACAGCCACCTTTTAGTGGTGATGGGCTGTGGGGCAAGGTCAGTGCAGAGGAGGCTTCCACCTGGAGGGAGCTGCATGTCTTCTGATGCCCTGAGTGAATACTTACTTGGGTCTGTGTGTCCTCCCACAGAATGGAAACACGAATATCCAGTGGTGCCACCCTCATGAAGAGTTGGCAGATTTCATGCGAGAAAAGGAACGTGGCTGAGCATTCCATTGACTCCTGTGGGAGACCAGGAGGGCCAAGGCGTCCATGCCACTAGCCTGTGCCACTGACTCTGGACTGCTGGTAAGTGGTCAGATCTTTGTCCTCATGTCACAGATGTACAAAGAGACTCAGGAAGTCCAGGCCTCTTGCACAAGGCCCCCAGGGCACCTCAGGTATGTAGTGGCAGCAGATTTCCACCTGCCCATTTGGTCCAGGTGTCTAAGACCCCAGGGACAATGGGAGGGGTGGAGGGCCTCATTGACCTCAACCTTCTCAATCTGGGCAAGAGGGGACCCCCAAGTTTTCCACTTTGGTCATAAACCCCAAAGAGGCCAAAAGAAGCAGCAATAGTAGTAGTGGCTGAGTATGTCTAATGCCAGAGCCAAGGCCAGGTGGCCTCCAAGTCAGGATGGGGCCCTCCTCAAACCCATCCTTCCTGGGCCTCTGAGCCTGGGAAGCCTTCCTTCAAACTCCCCTCCCCTGGACCATTTAGGGCCTTGAGCCCTGGGAATCCTTGGGATCTAGTGGCAGCAAGAGCCTGGAAGAGATGACGCAGGGTGGATTGGGTTTGGTGGGGGGTAATCTTGTGATTGAACAAAAGCCAGTGATGTATGGTGACTAGAAAGGAGTTTAGAGACTTGGAGGCTGGCCCGAGAGTGTTCCAGGGTGATGCTGGGAGTTCTTAGGTGTCTGAGATGGTTGGGTATTCAAGGTGGGTTCTTGGGGACACCTGAGTACCTGTGCTCAACCCCACCCACCCAAGCTGGGGACGTTCCTCACTCAGTTTTGCTTTTTGGCTTTTTTAAAGATTTGTTTGATTTATTTCTCTCCCCTTCCCCTCTGTTGTCTGCTCTCTGTATCCATTCGCTGTGTGTTCTTCTGCATCTGCCTGCATTATCAGGCGGCACTGGGAATCTGAGTCTCTTTTTTGTTATGTCATCTTGTTGCATCAGCTCTCAGTGTGTGCAGTGTCACTCCTGGGCAGGCTGCCCTTTCTTTTCATGTGTGGTGGCTCTCCTTGCAGGGTGCACACCTTGTGTGTGGGTCTCCCTTATGTGAGGGTGCCTCTGCATGGCACGACACTCCTTGCATGCAGCAAGTTTATGACATGGGTCAGGAGACCCTGGGGATTGAACCCTGGACCCTCTATGAACCATGGAAGGTAAGGGCTGCTGCCATGACCCAGAGGGGAGGATGGTGTCTGCCCCAGGATGCTGGCCGTGAAGACATGAGTAGGGCCCAGATCCTGAGTGGATGTGCAGTTGGAGCCAAACCTGTCCCACAGCACAGAGGCTGCAGAGCTGCCAGGGTGCACAGCTGTCTGTGCTGCAATTCTCTTGTTGGCAGGATCTGGGATGCTTGTACTAAGCTGTCACTGATTGACCCTTTACCTGAGCCCTGCCCACACTTGTGCCCTCATGGTCAAGGCTGTTGTGGTTTAGACCTTGCTGACCACAGCTACATCCTGAAGTCCAGGGCCATAGTCATCCAGCCTCCTCTCAGATATCTGGGATTGGACTGGAGGTTGTGGGCTCTGCCTGGGTGTTCATTGTTACCTAGAGGTGTTCTGGAGGGGCAGGGGCAGGGCAAGGGCCTTCCCAAGAGCAAACCATCTTTGGTGATTGGGAGACAAGAGGGAAAAAGAAAGGCCCCAAAATCAGTCCACAGTCCCCACCCTCTTGCTGCGTTGTCAACTATTGTCCCCAGGGCCCTGGGATCCCATAACAGTTGCCCAGGCTGAGGACCCAGGGGCATGGTTCAGCCTGCAGGGCAGGGGATTGGACCCTCACTTGGAAACACCCTCAAGACAGAGGTGCAAGTTCTTGTAGGAAATGGGGTTAGGGATGATTGGAAAAGTGCCCTCATTTCATGGAGTCTCTCAGGGTTGCAAGAGAAGACAGGGAGACCCCTGTAGATGCAGCCTAGAGCCGAGGAGTCTCCACATAGAATCTGGTGGCTGTGCTGTTTGGAGCAGATTCCAGGACCCATACCCTGAAGCCTGTCCATTTCCTTTTTCCTCTATTTATTTATATTTTAAATTTTTCTTCTTTTCTTTAAAAGATAAAATGATCTCACAAAACTTTATGTTAAAAAACATGAGGTTCCCAGATACCCCAATCTCCACCCACCTACCCATCCCACTCCCACTCCTCCCACATCAACATCCCCTTTCCTCAGTGAGACATATTCATTGCATTTTGGGAAATACACCCTGGAGCACTGCCAGCCCCCATGGACCTTAGTTTCCATTGTAGTTCACACTGTCCCCCCAGTCCATTCAGTGGCTTATGGCAGGATAAACAACGTCCTGCATCTGTCCCTGCAATATCATTCAGGTCAACTCGATGTCCTGAAAAAAACCCTATCACACCTCTTCCTCTCTCTTTCTGACCTCAGCAACTCCCAGTTGCCTGTACTTCAGGAATTATGAGATTGGAACATTCTTGTACAACATTGCCTCCTGGTGGCATCATTTTGCTCTTATTTTTCACCTTGTTTTTTTTTTTTTAATTTTTAAATTTTTAATTGTCTTTTTCTTAAAGGTACATAGATAATAAAAAATGTTAAATCGAAAAATATATGTGGGTCCCATATAACCCACACAATAACTCCTCAGTCCTCCCACATCAATAATCTCTTTCATCATTATGGCGCATTTATTGTATTTGGTGAATACATTTTGGAGCTCTGCTACATGTAGAGGTGGAGTGTACATCGCCACCCCAGGGGCCACAAGATAAGGGTTGTTCTTGCCCCACCGCAGGTGACCCGCCAAGATTGGGCTCTGTCCATGATACATAAGGCCCTGAAAGAGCATAACCTGTGTTTAGACCAGCCTATGGACTGCCAGCTGGTGCAAATCATCTCAGAGGATTGTGGGAGTGGGTGGGTGGAGGGCTAGGCATGGTCACCGTATTCCCCGCATGAAGGTCTGAAGCCACTGGCCCACGGGGGCCTGACACCCTGTCCACCAACCATGTTGTCCAAGGTAGGCCTCAGTGCCCACAGTTCCTTCTCCCTGTCTGCTCCATCTCCCTGTGTACCCTTCCTTGGGCATGACCCAGGCATTGGGAGACCAAGCTCAGAGCTAACAGCATTGAGGTAACATTGGAAGAGATTTTCACCTCAGTCCATGGGCATAGTCCAAGCAGAGGAGTCACCATGAAGGACATCCTCTCACCATCAGGGGGTGACTGCCCCTCCAGAAGCACCATGTCTGATGGACACCAGCACCAAATATGCTGCACACACTGCCTTATGACAGTGAACTATACAGAAAACCTCCTTATCTCCTTTGGAGACTCTGGGGCAACACAGTATTCTAGAAAGTGGGAAAGGAAGAGAATCCAGAAGAGCAGCACAAACCCTGAGACTGGTTTCTTGGCCCACAGCCCTAAGTTCAGGGTGTTGAGCACCTGGCCTACTTCTGATCACAAAGGAGAGAAAATTACCCACATGTGCACACATGGTAGGTTTGTGCACAATAAGGGGAGCTGTGTTCTTGTCAGTAGCCTGCTCCCCTCTCCAGGCCCTGAGCCCTGGCAAGTGATACTTACCCCACCATTTCTAGAAATGGGTTCTGAGCCCTCCTCTGTCAAACTGGAACTGGGACCTGTGAGGGGTGAAATAGGGCAGAAGGATCCATCCTGCTGAGCAGGAAGCCTGAGGACAGGGGAAGCTGAGCTGGGTCATCACCCCCCTGAGGCTGAAGCAGGAATTGCAGCCAGTGATTCCTTGTAGCCAGCTGTAGGCCAGGAAGATGGGAGGAAAATCAGGCCAAGGTGTGAATACTTGCTGGGCTCAGACACTGTGTGGTCATGGAGGCCCTTAGGACCCCTGGCTCAGCACAGAACCCAGGACCCTCCACCAGCCTCCTGCCTTCCCCAGCTGGGGGCTGAGGGGCCACTTCAGTCTAGGGGATCAGGGAAGTAAAACTCTAGTCTAACACTTTAAAAGGAAATACTGGTCTTGAATGTGTTTTCTCTGTAAATAACAGAGTTGCTAGCTCTCCTGGTCTCTCTGAGCTGTTGGTGCTGGATGCTCATCTATAATTTGACAAGCGTCACTGACTGCCGGGGGCCACTCAGCAGCAGTGATTGTCCCCAGCACTCCCTCAGCCCTGGTGGTGGCCCACTTCCCTGGGCTCCCTCACGGCCTCTCACACACCAGCTATGAGGAGCATTTTCAGCCCAGTTAGGGACCCTGTCTGTAAACACAGGGATGGGGGGCAGAGGAGGAAGAGGAGGGGCTCCTGCCTTTTCATCTGTCCACACTCCCTGCCTGCCCCTGGGTCCCCTGCTCCTGGCTGTCCTCTGTGGGAGACATCTGGGGACCTTGGCAGTGGAGATGTTATAAGACATCCAGTAACCCCCTCCCTATGTCTTCACCCCCAGCTTCTTCAGGCTTTCCAAACCCACCAAGTCCAGCAGCAGCGTGGCCCCACCTGGCAGGGTTATAGGTGCCCTCAATATCCTTGAAGGGTGGGAGGCACAGGAAGGCTGGTGGCTTGTGGTGGTTGCCTGTTCCTGTGAGCAGAGTCATGGATGCTTCACCCACGTGTGCTCTGCTTTGGCCAGTGCACAAAACTCCCTGCTCACAGAATCCCCTTGTCGACCTAGTTACCGAGGGTGTGTGAGTACATGGACTCTCTGTTTCTGACATAGGAGCAGAGATCTGGAACACACCGTTCACACCTTTAGGTACCTGAGTGAGACTTGGTCTTGCTAGAGACTATCCCCACCTACTCCTACCTGAGCTTCAGAACAGAAGTTGAACCCGGCAGCAAGGTGGGAACATTCAGCAGCATGGCACTGCAGTGACCATGGAGATACATCTGTGGGTGAGGCTGCCATGTAGGGGTTGGTGAAATGAGCCCTGATCCGGGGTGGTTGCAGGAGGGGGGGCATGCCTGGAGCCCACTACCAGGTCATCACATGGGAGCTGTGAAGAGAGCCCTGGGCAGGGAAGGAGTGGCCAAGCCTGAGGGTGAGGGCAGCAGCATAGGGGAGTGCCCTGTCCTGTACTCTCCCAGCCATATGCCACACCCCATCCAGCTAAGGCAACCTGGCATGTGTTCTCTGAGAGCACATTTACACAGTTTATGTCCAGCTAGTCAGTGTAGTACTGGGAAACTAGGCCAGGAGAGAGGGAGGGATTGGCCCAGGGTTCCAGGGTGCAGAGTCCTGAGAGTAAGGCAGGATTATGGCCCTCTACCCAGAGGGTGCAGCCTGTCCTCTGACACCCTGATTGAATCCATACTTTGGCCTGTGTGTCTTCCCACAGATTGGTAGCATGACTATCCAGTGTTGCCACCATTTGACAAGGTGGTGGGGTTCAAGGGAGAAAAGGAATGTGGTTGAACATTCCAGTGACTCCGAGTGGGAAAGTAAGATGGCCAGAGCATCTGTGCAACTAGCTTACACCACTGTGGACTCTGGACTCCCAAAAAGGGGTCAGATCTTTGCCTTCATGTCACAGATGTACAAACAGACTCAGGGAGTCCAGGCTTCTTGTGCAAGGTCCCTAAGACACCTCAGGCATGTGGTGGCAGCAGATTTCTACCCGCCCACTTGTCCAGGTGTCCAAAAAGCCAGGGACAATGGGAAGGGTGGAGACCCTCAGTGATCTCAGTCTGCTCAATCCTGGCAGGAGGGGACTCCTGAGTTTTCCATCTTGGATATGAACCCCAAAAGATCCCAGAAGAAGAAACAGCAGGGGAGGTTGAGTGTGGCTAATGCTCAAGGTCAGGGAGGGGTGGCCTCCAAATCAGGATGGGACAATCCTCAAACTCATCCTTCCTGGGCCTCTGACCCTAGGGAGCCTACCTTAAATGTCTACTCCCTGGAACCTTTAGGGACATGAACTCTGGGAATCCTCAGTGACTAGTGGCAGCAAGTCAGTGCAAGAGCCTGGAAGAGATGAGGCAGGATGGATTGGGTGGGGTGGAGGGTAAACTTGTAATTGAAGAAAAGCTGGTGCTGGGAGGTGACTGCAAGGGAGTTTAGGGGGGTTTGAGGCTGGGAGGTTTACTTAGGAGTGAGTGCTGAGTGCCTGCATGTGTCCCAGGCTGCACTGGGTGGTCATAGGAGTTTGAGATGGTGGGGTATTCAGGGCAATGTCTTGGGGGCACCCGAGTACCTGTGCTCAACTCCACCCCCACCCAATGCCATAGGGCTTCCAAAGCACTATTCCATGGCTGATGACATTCCCCACTCAATTTTTTATGATGGACTCTGCTATGCAAGAGTTTCTGGATGTAAGTGAGCCTGGGGTCCATGGCAGCCTGGGAAAGGGACCCTGAGGCTTGGAGAGGAGAGGCTACCCCATGTCCTGAGTGCTCAGCAATAGGTACACTCACTGTGTCTCACGATAGCTGGGAAACCATGGCTTTCTTACAGAAGTTTAAGTGCAGGGTGGTCCATGGGGCATCTCTCCACTGTCATCCATGGCTGGGCTGGATGTGCTTTGGGGCTTCACTCTTGGTTGCCACTTCTTGCTCCCACAAGTCTGCCTGAGTCTATTCCTGGTCTGTCCTTCACTGATGCCACACAAAAAGGGCTCAGGGGCAATGTGCAAAGCAATGGCTATGGGCCCCCTTTTGATGGAGGTACACTCTATGTCTTCCAGGGAATGATGATCAATTTTGCCAAAAGAGGGTGGTGAACAGGTATCATCATCAGTTCAGGGGCAGGACTGGGAGGTGGGGGATGGAAAGCAGAGATCCTCCTGACAGGACATCGGGGCTCCACCCAACTTCCTCTCAGCAGAGTCAGTTCCCCATCCAGGGCCAGCAAGGGCAGGCTGTCCGGGGCTCAGGGAAGCCTCAGGCTCATCATGGGCTTGGGGAGCTTGGCAGTTTAGTGCTGTGATCCAAGCTCCACTCCCAACAAGCCATATGGTTGGGAGAGTCACCCCGTCCCTGGGCCTTTTTCCTCCTCTGTGAAATGGGGTGATGCTACATGATCTCTAAGGCATAGTACCCAACAAGGTACTATGATGGGCCAAGAACTTAGTAGTGTGCAGTGTTAGCAGGGCAGGGTTTTGGATCCCAGGGGAGGCCTCCAATCAAAGCTGACCACCTGTCCAGCTGTCTGGCCCCTAATTTTGTGTCCAGTGCTATCAGAACCTCCTACTCCAGTGTCCTGCACCAGTGTGGCCCTAACCTCAGCAGCAGGAATGCAGCTCATTCTCCTCACATGCATGTGACCACCTCCTCAAGCTCTTAGCTGGAAATCCACTGTGTCCCAGTGCCCCAAGAAGTCCAGAACATGAAGAGCCCAACTCTGCTCCCTGTCAGCCCTTGCCCTCCCCATCCACATCCTGTGCTTGTTGGGTGCTCTCCATGTCCACAAGAGGTCAGGAACTGTTGACTCTTACAGTCCTTTAGAGTGAAATGGAGCTCATAGAGCAGCCCAGGGTGCCCTGAGGATCCAGGCCTTGGGCTGATCTGTCCCCCACCATTGGGGCAGTTGACCTCTGCATTACCTCAGAGCTTTTCAAAAGTCACATCACCATTGGGGGGAATTCCTTCTCCATCAAAACCAGTGCCAAACAGACCAGCCACAAGTGCCACAACTCTTGACTTCACCTCAAACAGAGCATGGATGACTGCTGCTTAGTCTGGGTCATCCTGGCCAAGGACAGTGGCAACAAGGTCGTGAGCATCCTGGTGAGCAAGGCATGCAGCCACTCCAGGGTCCCTTGGTGATTCAGGCAGTAAACACCTGAGCAATGCCATGAACCATCCCTGCCATGCTGGAGCAGGTTTCCCAGTGGTTTGAAAGGTCAGATAGCTGCATTCAGAGGCAGGAAGAGCATGTGTTTGATGTCTGTAAGGGCTCAGGATGGTGGCCAGAGCCAGGATCCAGGAGGCATGTGCCTGGCATATCAAGGAGAGGACAGGAAGCCAGAGCTGAAACAGTGGTAGTCAGGGGTCAGGTAGGTCAGAGAGATGTTGGGAGCTGGGTCCCATCTGTAGCCGCTGGATGAAGCTTGACTTTCTTAGAAGGGAGATGGAGCCTCTGGAGGGCCAGAGCGGAGCTGGTACAATAGAAGACTTTGTCATCAAGTTGGACATTGAGCTGATGCATGGAGACACCAGCCAGGGAGGGACCACTGCCATGACCCAGAGGGTAGAATGGGTTCTGCCCCAGGATGCTGTCTGTGAAGACATGAGCAGGGCCCAGATCCTGGATGGATGTGCAGATGGGACCTGCCCTGCCCCACAGCAGAGAGGCTGCAGGGCTTCCATGGTGCACAGGTGCCTGGGCTGTACTCTTCCTGTGGCCAGGAACTGTGGTGCTTGTATTAAGCTGATTGACCATTGACCTAAGCCTTGTCTGCACCTGGGCACTTGTAGTAAACCCCTGCTCTACTATAGGCCCTGCTGACCATGCATCCTGGAGTCCAGGGCATCCTGCTGGGCCATAGGGTGTCGTCTGGCCTCCTCTCAGTCATGTGGGCTTGGAATGGACATTGTGTGCTCTGCCTGGGTGTTCACTGCTATCCAGAGGTGTCCTGGAGGGGCAGGGGCAGGGCAGGGGCCTTCTCATGATTGGGAAGGACGAGGGACAGAGAGAGACCCCAATGTCAGTCCACAGCCCCTCTGCTGCATTCAGCCATTGTCCCCAGAGCCCATGGATCTCATAGCAGTTGTTTAGGCTGAGGACCCAGGAGACAAGTTTCAGCCCACAGGGCAGGATAACACCCTGAGGACAGAGGTGCAGGTTCTTGCAGGCGATGGGGTGAGGAATGACTGGAAACATCTGCTCATTTCATGGAGTCTCCCTGGGGATCAAGAGAAGATAGGCAGGCCCCTGTAGACCCGGTCCTGTGCAGTGGTGGCTGCGCTGTTGGGAGCCAGTTCCAGGATGCATGCTCTGAGGCCTTTCCATTTAAAAAAATTTTTTAAATTATCTTTTCCTTAAACCATAAAGAGATCACACATTAAAAAACATAAGAGGTTCCCAGATGCCCTATCCCCACTCCCTGCCCACCCCACCCCCACTCCTTCCTCATCCATATCCCCTTTCCTCAGTAAGGCACATTCATTGCATTTGGGGTATACACCCTGGAGCACTGCCAGGCCCTATGGTCCATGACTTACACTGTGGTTCCTACTCTCCCCCAGGCCATCCAGTGGTTTATGACAGAATGAAAAATGTCCTGCATCTGTCCCTTCAATATATGTCAGGATGACTCCAAGACCAGAAACTACTCCCACATCACACTTTTCTTCCCACTCCCTACCCTCAGCAACTGACATGGCCACTGTCTCCACAACAATGATTAGACCCCAGGGTGGGTTAGGTATAGGTCGAGGTCAGGTCCTAGATGTGTGGGAGACTGTGTGCAAGGGAGGAGGAAGGCAAGGACTCACCAGGTGGCTGACACGGGTGGCTTGGTCCAGGGATTGGCGGGTGGAGCACGGAGGCTCGGCGGGAGGCCCACAGTGTGGCAGGAGGAAAAGCACACAAAGAGCAGACACATGCGCTGCCAGGCGCCCAAAGACAGGGAGCTGAGAGAGTAGAGGGAGCCGATGGAGTAGAGGGAGTGGAGCAAAAGTGCTGGTGCCAAAGACAGTGCTAGGGCCTGTGGCCACCTGGGCTTTCTTTGCTGGGCAGGATAGCCCTAGGGTCAGAAGATGGCAGTGGAGGGGAAGAAGCCCTGCGACCCTCCTCCCAGACAGCAGCGCTCCATGGGGACTCCATGGACCCAGGGCCGCTATTTCACCAGGAGACTGGCACGTCCAGGAACAGAGCCTGCAGCCTTGTCTCCTGCTGCTCTGACCAGTGCCTTTCTTCTGGTGCCTGCCAAGCATGTCTCCCATGGGCATGGCTTCCTGGGGAGGCACAGACATGGGCCTGTCAGTCTGCAGGCCTGGGGGCACAGGGCAGAGAAGGGGGATGTGAATAGCACTGACCCTGGTGCAGGGACTACACAGTGAATGAAAAGCAGCAGCTGGCCAACTGGGCTCCCATCCTGCTGAGACCTGTGTTAAGAGTTGGTGCAGGCCAACATCTACTCCATCGACCAGCTGCTGAAAAGTGTGGAGAAGGTGACACCACAGATAGAGATCCAGGAGCAGATCATGGCCATTGAAGATGCCTTTGTGCACAGCAAGGAGTTGACATTGTCAGAGTGTAATGGAGCTCAAAGTTGGCATTCAGGGACACATGACCACCAGCAAGTCCCCACTGCAGCACTAGAAAATGACTGGTTGGTAAGTCCAGGAAGAGTCTCCTGAAGGTAGGCCATACTGGATGGGCATTGCAAGCTGAACATACTCCAGCTTGTAAACTCTTCTTTAACCTATTCTGAATCTCTGTTATAATATATCATGTGTCAAGAAACCAATGAAAAGCACACAGCAGTCAACATCCTTTAGAAAACCAAAATCCAAAACTTTTCCATTGTTGGAGTCACAGAAGGTCTATAGGACATTATCAGTAAGTACACACTAATGAATATTTCATTCCTCCATCCTGTGGACCTTGGGATGGTTGTGTCCACTCCAACTCACAATCGAGAGGGGGCTTAGATCCCACATGGTTGATGGATGCAATTCTCCTGCTTGCAGGTGTCCGCACTATTGTTTCCCAGGTGTGGTGAGGACAACCTTAGTCTCCCTCTTAGCTGACCTGAGTAAGTACAATGAAACAGAGAGTATGTGTTGCACATACTGGCACATGGACTGTCCAGAGATTCAAGTCTCCTAAGCATCCACAAACCCCAGAGCCAAACACAGCTTCAGTCAAAGTGACAGAAGAGGCATGTGTAGGAAGGTCACATCTGAACCCAACTCCATCACATTCAGAAACACAAATTCCTAAGAAGGGCCCACTTGCATGGCACTGAAGTTCAGAGCCACCTGCCATGAATGTAGACCTGTCTGTCCCAGTAGCCCTCAGGAGCACCAGTACTAGGGTTAATATACTAAGCTGCTCCTCTGCAAAGAGGCCATGTGCTTTAGTTTGGAAATCTTGGCAATATACATGTTGAATTGCTTGCTATGGTAGTTTTAACTACAATCAATAGCAAAAAAACACCAGGTTGCATTGACTGCTCTGGCAGAGCAAAATGTGCTTTCATTTATTATTTTTAATTTTTTAAAAAAGAAACTGATAGTTATTACTCAGTTCAATGCCAAACCAACAGGTACAACAAATTTTGAAGATAACTTGTACATATTACCTGAAGTGAGCCGAAATTCCATGAAAAAGTCTCACAACCAAATATTTAAGCAGCTTTGTTTTGGGTCCCCCAAAACTGGAAAAAAGAAAAAAGTTTATGAGTACAGTAGAAAAAGGAGGGTGAGAGGAAAAAGGGCAGACTCATTTCTAAGTGGGTCCTCAGGGGCCCCTTTCATCCCAGAAAAGAAACACAGAGAAAGAGAGGTCGTTGATGAGGAAGAGGGAAGACTGAGCCTCTCCTCTCTGGGAGACAGGCCTCTCCAGGCCTGGCAGGGAGCCAAGGCAGAAGCCCTCAGGCCACCGGTGGGAAAGGCCAGGTGTCCCATGGCAAAAGGTGAAGGTGACAGCGATGGCAGACATCATGTCTTGGCCATTGCCAGGGGAGAGACCACAGGGCAACGCCAGTCCTAGGTAGGCCCCCGCTGGACGAGGCCTCCAGGAGGGGACTTTGGTGGGTGAGGAAACCCCCTCTGAAGAGGGACCTGGCAGCCTGGCCCAACCCAGCGTCTCGCCCTGGACCAGGGGAGCTCTTGGAGGGAGAGAGGGTCTCCCATCAGCCCCAGATCTGGCCCAGGGGTCCCCTCCCCCACAGCCCCTTCAGCAAGGGGCCCTGCCCCTCCCCCTGCCTTCCCAGCCAGCCCCCTGCCCTCCAGCAAGTGTGAGGGAGGAACATTTCTTATCCAACAGCGGCCCCTAGCGGTGGTAGTTTTGGCTCTGACTTGCGGCCACCGAGCCGCTTTCCCGTTCCTGGAGCTGCTTCCGTCTCTTTCCTTTTCATCATCCATAGATGAGAAAGCAACTGTCTGGGACACCATAGCAGAGGTTCTCTTCTGGCCCAGCCCCCACCCGGCAGGCTCCCCGCACGTCAGCGACCCCTCTCCACCCCGTGGCCTCTTCATGGCTTTCGGTGGGTACATTTGGGAACCCTGCTCCCCCGCAGTGCACGAGTTTTCCTGGCAGTCGACACGCTCCTGGAAGTGCACTCAGTGGGTTTCGGCAGGGTGTCTAATGGCCACATCTGTCCTGGCACTACCACTGGGGACAACTCCCGAGTGGAGAAAATGCCCCCTCATCGCAACTGTCTTCGCATTCCCTACCTTGGGCAGCTCCCGTGGCCACCGTCTCCACATCAAGGAGGCGGGAGGGGGTGGGGTGTATCTGACATGTGCAGGGGGGTCCTGCATGCCAGGGAGGCATGGGGCATGGTCGCTTTGGCTGGCAGGGTGCTGGTGGCTGGGTCCCAGCTTGGTGGGCTGCAGGGAGCAGACTAGGGTGGCGCAAGACACACAGTGCCTGCCCCCTGCACAATGCGTGCCCCCACACAGCATGTGCCCCTGTGGCGGCTGGGTGCCCTGAGAAGAGGGAGTGGAGGCAGCGGATGGAGCAGAGTGACAGTTGCCAGGGCCCTGTGGCCAGCGCTGGGGGTGAGCGGCTGCCTGGGCTGTTCTGGCTGCTCGGTGGGGCAGCACTGCGGTGGGAAGGTGGCTGCCACAGGGAAAGGAGCACCGCGAGCCTCCTCCAGGACAGCCGTGTGCCACAGGGGCACGCTCTCCTTGTTCTCAGACCACTCGTTCATTATCACAGAGCTCTTCCATTCTCACACCAACATTTGGGGTAAGTCCTCTTCCTTCTCCATCAAACCCAGGACCTCCTGGGCCAGCCACAATTACCATGATTTGTGGCTGTGCCTCAAAGAGCATGTGGATGACTGTTGTCAACCTGGACAAGGACAGTGGCCACAAGTTCAAGAGCATCCATGTGAGTCAGGCATGTAGGTATCTTAGTGACCCTCAGCTGAGCAGTAGATACCTGAGCAATGCCATATTCCCTCCCTACTTTGTTGGAGCAGACATCCATTGGGTTTGGAAGGTCAGAATGCCACATCCCAAGGCAGGAATAACGTGTTCAATAGGTGTCTGTGCTCAAGATGGTGACCATAGCCAGGACTGAGAAGGCATGTGCTTGGCATGTCAAGGAGAGGAGAGTCAGGGTTGCTGGAGCAGGGTTCAGGGAAAGAGCTGAGGTTAGAGAGATGTTGGGACATGGGTTCCATCTGTAGCTGCTGGGTGGACCTTGACTTTCTTAGGTAGAGCGAGAGATCCTGGAGTGTCAGAGCAGAGCTGGGACAGCAGAAGACCTTTGGCCTCAAAATAGGCATTGAGCCAATGCATGGAGACACTGGATAGTGAGGGGCAACTGCCATACCCCAGAGGGGAGGATGGGATCTGCCCCTGGATGCTGGCCATGAAGGCATGAGTAGGGCCCTGTTGGAGATTTGGACCCAAAGGGTATTGGGAATGAAAGAAAGAAAGAGAGAGTGAAACAAAGAAAGAAAGAAAGAAAGAGAGAGCTGGGATCAGGAGGTCCATGAGTAGTCACTCCTCAGACTTTATTTTCTACATGTGGCATTATATATACTCCAACTATCAAGATAACAAGCAGTGTAATTACCCATTAACAAGACTCATAAATTAAAGAACTTAACTCAAAGTACAAAGATTTAGTATTCCTTTCAAACTACAAAGTGTGTTTGCTTGTATTTCTCTCTGCCCCGGACAGCTCTATCCTGCTGACTCGAAAGGCTTAATTGCTGCATTCCTATGTTAAAAGCATAGCCATGGAAACAGCCCGTCTCCCTTTGTGAGACCACCACACCTCAGTTTCCAACATTTCCCCCTTTTTGTGTTAGTCGAGGTGACCATGCCTGTTTTAGGTTGCCCTCCTTTCGAGAGTCTTACCCATCATTGACTACCAGCCAAGCTCTTCGACTTGGGGAAATTATTTTTTTTATTCTTTTTTTTTAATTTATTTTTTATTTTTTTATTCTTTTTTTTAAAAGATGTATTTATTTATTTAATTTCCCCCCCTCCCCTGGTTGTCTGTTCTTGGTGTCTATTTGCTGCATCTTGTTTCTTTGTCCGCTTCTGTTGTCGTCAGCGGCACGGGAAGTGTGGGCGGCGCCATTCCTGGGCAGGCTGCTCTTTCTCTTCATGCTGGGCGGCTTTCCTCATGGGCACACTCCTTGCGTGTGGGGCTCCCCCACTCGGGGGACACCCTTGCGTGGCACGGCACTCCTTGCGCACATCAGCGCTGCGCATGGCCAGCTCCACACGGGTCAAGGAGGCCCGGGGTTTGAACTGCGGACCTCCCATATGGTAGACAGACACCCTAACCACTGGGCCAAAGTCCGTTTCCCTTTTTTTTAAAAAAAATATTACATTCAAAAAATATGAAGTCCCATTCAACCCCACCACCCCCACCCCCCACTCCCCCCACAGCAACACTCTCTCCCATCATCATGACACATCCATTGCATTTGGTAAGTACATCTCTGGGCATCGCTGCACCTCATGGTCAATGGTCCACATCATAGCCCACACTCTCTCACGTTCCATCCAGTGGACCCTGGGGGGATCTACAATGTCCTGTAATTGTCCATGAAGCCCCACCCAGGACAACTCCAAGTCCCAAAAACACCTCCACATCTCATCTCTTACTCCCATTCCCTGCACCCAGCAGCCACCATGGTGACCCTTCCCACACCAATGCCACATTTTCTCTGTGGACATTGGATTGGTTGTGTCCATTGCACATCTATGTCAAGAGGGGGCTTAGATTCCACATGGATACTGGATGCATCCTCCTGCTTTCAGTTGTAGGCACTCTAGGCCCCATGGTGTGGTGGTTGACATTCTTCAACTCCATGTTAGCTGAGTGGGGTAAGTCCAATAAATCAGAGTGTAGGCATTGAAGTCTGTTGAGGTTCAGGGCGTGGCTATCATATTGTCAGTCCAGACATTCAAATCTTGGGGAAATTATTGAAGTGCTTTACTAGCACCAGATTATTTGCATGTTCCATAGCTGTTATGCTTGCAATTTTCTTCGAAAGCACTGTCCGGTGAAAATCATGAGCAACAGAACAAATATGATTAGCCCTATTCCTAAAGCTGACAGGAAATGCTATGATTTCCACCAATTAACTGGGTTAAATTTTGTAATACATGAAATCATGTTTGAAAAAATATCCTTATCATTGGCCACATGAATTTGACTGAGACATTTCTAATATTTTTCTTTGTAATTCAATTATTTCCAAAGAGATATTACTTTTATGGCCTAGCAAATGATTCTTAATTTTTCTCCATTCTGTATCAAATGAATTATAAGCAAGAGGAGTAATACAAAAGTTGCTTTCATTCTAATTACATTTCAATCCCCTTAAGTTTAAATTATACAATTGATCTCCAGTATGCAAAACAGCTGATTCTAAATCATTAACTTGATTATTTAAAGCTACCACAGCAGTAGCAGAAGCTGTAATGATTTCAGTCAGTCCCCAAATGCTTATAATAAGCAGTCCAATAATGCATCTAGTCCGTTTCAAGAATTCTTGTACCATATGTAGCAATAATTGACTTTCAGGAGATGACTGCCAAGTCTACATCATTCTCACAGGTATCCAGATGCCTTTTCTTCTTCTATCATCAATAGCCATCGCTATTGTTTCTCCATCCTGCAACACACTTTCTGATAGACATGTATTCATGGCACCATTTTCATAAAACAATGAGCCATTCTTAATAGTTATCTTATCAGTTATGAAAACAAATGGACCTTTAACACACGCTTTAAGATGATATGTTTGATTAAGGGTCAAATACTGTTTTGTCTTATTTATATTTCTCAACCATTCATAAGTAGGTGCAATCCCAAGAAATATTTTCTACAAATTCTTTTGTAGGTTATGACTATGAGTGTCATTAGCCCAAGGGGCTGGTATCCATTTTCCTTTGTAATGTTAACAGTTCCTGCCATGATAGCATAAGGAGAGGGCACACAGGCCCAAAGTCCATAGGCAGACACAAGCTGCAAGTTCACAGTTCCAGGATTTGTAAAGTTAATGTGATGCATGGCAGCAATTGCCACAGGTTTCAGTGAAGTATTTTATCCTCCGGCCATATTTCCACTTTTCCCCCTTTTTGTTTTTGTAAAGTAAGGAATACAGTTCAGGTGGTTTTTTGTTGTATTATTCCCTGGAGGATTTGAATTGTGCATTTGGGGGCTCATTCCTCTCAAGAGCAGAAGGGATCTGATGTGACTGTCAATGGAGTAAGCATGAAGGAAGTTATGGGGTCTGTCTGTGAGCTGTTGGCAAGTAACAGGCAGCCAGAATTGCTGGGCTAGGCACCACAAGGTTTGATACTCACGATGTTTGCCTTTTCAGTGGAGCCACTTTGCCTTTTCTCAGGTTTCAGTTGTAGGGCCCTGGATCTTCACAAAGGCATCTGCATCAACACTCCTAAAAGGGATGTTAGTGGGGTGGGTAGGGACATGACAGACAGTCACCTGTTACTACTAGCAGGTATCTCAGATTTTTTTTATAGATCTGAGAGTGATTTACAACAGTTCATTATTTCTGTCTTGCTTTTAGTATTTGCAATCCACCCCTGGATAGGGATGGCAGTTTTCAGAGTGACCAGATAGTTTTGGGTTAAATCTTTCACTTTTACCAGGACCTCCTATGCTGCACACAATTATTTTTTAATATTGCATTTTTGGCCTCCTTCCAGAATTGTGATTAAGACCCAAGGGGTACTTGTTTAGATTTGCCTTTGCCACTAACTCCACCCAAAGCCAATATTGGTGCTTGCCACATCCAATTCATAGGCTAAGTTAATGTCCATAATTTACTTTCCTTTTATTATTATTTAAAGCAGGTTGCTGGAGGTTTTCCTACTTCTGTGAAGGACTTTTCTCAATTAATACATACAATGGTTTTAATATTTGAGCTAAATGAGGGATGAAAGATTTTTAGTATTTTAACAATCTTACAAATTCTATTAACATGAGAAAACATTGTACTTTATTCATTACAGCAGAAAGTATAGTTTTATCTTACCCAACCAAACAACATTTAAAAATTTGATAGAGCAGCAGGGACTTTGCAGCTTGTTCCAATTGTTTGCCTAGTTTAGGTCTTTAAGATACTATTGTCTCTGATGTTTCTTTTAATTCTGAAAAAAAAAGGATTACTGGTTAATGTCATCAGTAGGGTTTCAGCTACAGATTTTTTCTACGCAGCCAGATTATTATCCCCATACCAGGAGAGATGGTTGGGCTATGCACATAGCTGTGAAAAGCACTGCAAAAGTCCATTGTTGTGTTTTCCACAGATAGAGGAATGCAGCTGGCTTGACTTGTCTAAGAAGACACTAAAGAAAATCTTAGCAAGTTTTAAAACAAAGTGATAGCAACACAGCTGGACATTAACTTCTTGTAACAAACTAGCAGTGTTTGGGATTGCTGCATACTACAGTGTTGTTATTTTAATTTATGATAAGAGGTTGTTTCTGTGACACATTCCTTTTTATAATAATTAAAATAATAATTAACCACATTGTACTTCTGTTTAATATTATACTGAAATATTGATAACTTTATACACTCTTAAGCATTCATAGGAACCTTTTACTCATACAACTTCAATTAACAGAGGGTTAAAGAAAAAAACTGTTAATTTTATAACTTTTAAACACCTTCTATTCGACTTATAACATATTAAATGAACTTAACTATTACTTAAATTTTTCTTTCAAGGTAAAAGAACAAATCTCTTGTCATTAGTTTGGAATAAAAGGCTACTTTTCAGGATTTGATTTTGAGAAAGCAGGTTTGAATGTTATGTTCCTTTAAAAGAGATAAGACCTTTCCTTTTTGGAACACTGAGGAAATGATGAGGTTAAAGCACAAGAAGCTAATTTGATAAAACAGATTTTCTTTGTATACTGATTATTCAGGATAAAATCTTTTACCAAAACAGACTAATGACTTGAGAGACTTTGAGAAAGAACAAAATTTTGAACTTTGCATCAGTATACTACTTGATACTAAACTTTTTAAAATTTTATAGATAGACCCATCAAATTTTATTTAACTTTAAATTTCTTTTCCATGAATCTTTTACACTTTCAGTATTCATTCAGGTTTTGTTTCACACTCTACTCTTTTCCAATAATCAATCATTTTATCTTAGGACAAAATCATCTCCTGTTTCCTTAACAATAAAAACACATTCCATACATTCCACATGCGTAAGTTACCAGGCAAACTTCTTACAATGTATAATTGCCATTAATACTAAACAAGCTTGTTAAAATAATAAACTTTTTTTCACTTTAAATACTTAGTAGCATACAATATTAGAAACAGTCCCCAGAAGCAAGTTGTCAGGGGAGGCTGGCTGCTGCCAAGTTTTCCTGTTATAAAATTACCTTTTATTATTATTATTATTAATTCAGGTTTGTTTAATAATGACTTTTTGGAATTAGCCATTTAAACATTTTAACTTAAACAATGCTTTGTTAAATTTCTTATAATTATTTATAACCATATAGACTATAATTATATTATTTTAAGACAAATTTTACCTTCACAGAACACATTTTCTTACTTAAAGTTACCACAATACCTTCTACAACTTGCTACATGCATTTAAGTTCCAAGAGTTTATGAAAATTAGCCATCCTACTTTAGGACAAAATACACTTTTTAGAAAAAACTTATTAAATTTCAGTCAGCATTTCCACAAACTTTTAACCTTCTTTAATATTCATTTAACTTTTACATCCTTACATTTTATCCTGTGAAGAAAAATAAACCATTCATTTCAATCTAGGCAAGAACAACTTTTTATGAAAAGACAGTAATTTTGTTAATCAAGACTTACAATTTTTATCATTGTAGAGATCTTATTAACATTTAAACTTAAGTATTAATGTACGTGCTTATTTAATTTTTGGCCATTTGAATAGAGCTCTTTTAAAATTTTTTATTAATTTACATTACCATCTGGAGGTATCAAAATATACACTGACATTGAACAGACAGACACAAAACAATTACAACACATTAACAGAAACATACAGTTTATAATTAACTCATAATTCTTACTCTCTTAGTATAGCTGTTTTTAAGTTCTCCATTATATCACATCTTAGATTTAACTTTTTAAGATTTCTTCTGGAATCTATGTTGCCTGTAACATGCAAGCTTGTACTTGGAAACATTTTTATTAGTTATCATCAATCAGTTAAGATAACTTGAGCAGCATAAATGTAGTTAAGCTCTTATTTAGCAGTTTAGACAGACTGTTAACACACATTTTTGGATTATTACTCTGTAAGACTATACTGAGACTTGAAGTTCAGGAGTAAACTATTGATTTAAAACTGAAAATTTCTTTTTAAACCTTGATAAAAATTTTGTACTAATTTTATTATCTTGGTTAAATAGACCCAATCAGAATTAGCATGGAAACAAAACAGAACACCAGTGTTGCCATGTTTTTCTCTTTTTCCAATGGCTTAACTCTATTAACTCCCACTAGCCCACAGCTACATTGTCATGTAGACAGTGGGGGTTTGCAGAGCTGCTGCCAGAATAGTTTCCTTATCTTAGTTAACACTTTAACAGAGAGTTTTCTTACAAGTCTGATTTCACTAATAAGGACTTTATTTAGTATTTTTGCCCATTTTAAATTTTTCAGTAGTTTAAAAGTTTTTGGCTCAGGATGAAACTTGACACCCCCTTGCAGATTATTTGTATCTGGTGGTATCACATGTAATGTTATGGGGAAAGCAGATAATAATTGTTTGACATAAGGCAAAGCATCGGCAACATCTGAAAACATTTCTAACTTAGGCTTAGTAACAGAAGGCAATTCAGTAGGTGCAGAGGGTTGTACTGGATACACAGAAGTTATTTCATTAGGACACTTCACTGAGATTTTGTTGATGAAAGGGTTAATATCAGGATGAGGGGGGAAACCTAACGGTTCCCCATTCACCTCAACCTCCTGTTCTTGTTCCAATTTACTTTCTTTTATTTCAAATTTACTTATGGGCTTAGTAAACATAGTAATTTCATCTTTCTCTCCTTCTTCAGAGTGTAAAGGATCTAAGGCTGCCACTATCTGGTGGCATAAGGCCCATACTGATAATGGAATGAATTCCCCTCTTTGATATGCTCTTTGTAAAGCTTTCATTACACATTAACACTGTTTCAAATTTAGAACATTATGCCCCTGAGGCTGAAACCAACCACAATACTTTTGTATTAAAACAAACAATTCTATTAACTCACAGCTTTTCACAGGTGCCTCTCTAGCTTTCAACAAAGTTTTTTTTTTAATTTTTTTATTTTTTATTGACTTTGTAATAATATTACATTAAAAATATATATGTGAGGTCCCATTCAACCCCATCCCCCCACCCCCCCTCTCCCCCCCCAACAACACTCGTTCCCATCATCATGACACATCCATTGGATTTTGTAAGTACATCTTTGGGCACCTCTGCACCTCATATACATTGGTTCACATCATAGCCCATACTCTCCTCCATTCCATCCAGTGGGCCCTGTGAGGATATACAATGTCTGGTGATTGCCTCTGAAGTACCATCCAGGGCAGTCAACAAAGTTTTTAACCCTTGCAAATATGCTTCCACACATCCCATTTGATTACCCATTACCCTGATGACTTCGTGGAAATGTTACTTACTTAATCTTGAAGACTTGAGTCACTCTGCTTTGGACATCACACACAACCCTCAATGAGGCCTTTTCCATGGTTCCCAATACTGATTTGGAAGCCTCGCTAACTTCTTTGGGCCCCATGTTGGGCACCAGATGTTAGAGATTCAGACCCAAAGGGTACCGGGAATGAAAGAAAGAAAGAGAGAGTGAAACAAAGAAAGAAAGAGAGAGCTGGGATCAGGGGGTGCATGAGTAGTCACTCCTCAGACAACTTTATTTTCTACATGTGGCATTATATATACTCCAACTATCAAGATAACAAGCAGTGTAACCACCCATTAACAAGACTCATAAATTAAAGAACTTAACTCAAAGTACAAAGATTTAGTATTCCTTTCAAACTACAAAATGTGTTTGCTCGTATTTCTCTCTGCCCCTGACAGCTCTATCCTGCTGACTCGAAAGGCTTAATTGCTGCATTCCTGTGTTAAAAGCATAGCCATGGAAACAGCACGTCTCCCTTTGTGAGACCACCATCCCTCAGTTTCCAAAAGGCCCAGATCCTGGATGGGCATGCAGTTGGAGCCACTCCCATCCCACAACAGAGCAGCTGCAGAGCTGCCATGGTGCACAGCTGCCTGGGCTGCACTTCTCTTGTGGTCAGGATCTGGGATGCTTGTACTAACCAGTCACTGATTGACCTTTGACCTGAGCCCTGCCCACACCTGTGCCCTCATGGTTAAGGTTGATGCAGTTTATACCTTGGTGACTACAGCTACATCCCAGAGTCCAGGGCATCCTGCTGGGCCATAGGGTTCTGTCCATCATTCTCTTAGACATCTGGGCTTGGACTGGATGTTTTGTGCTCTGTCTGGGTGTTCATCGCTACCCACAGGTGTCCTGGAGGGGCAGGGGCAGGGGCAGGGCAGGGGCCCTCCACAAAGACAAACTCTCTCCTGTGATTGGCAGGGAGGAGGAAAAAAGAGTCCATGATGTCAGTCCACAATCTCCACCCTCTGATGCATTGTCATGCCTTGCCCCAGGGCGCTGGGAGTGTATAATAGTTGTCTAGTCTGAGGACTCAGGGGACAGGGTTCAGTATGCAGGTCAAGGGATTGGGCCCTCATTTGGAAACACCCTCAAGACATAGTTGCAGTTTCTGGTAAGAGATGGGGTGAGGAATGATTGGAAAAGTCCCCTCATTTCATGGAGTCTCCCTAGGGGAGCAAGAGAAGACAGGGAGGCCCCTGTAAATTCAGCCGTGAGCAAAGGGGTCACCACAGGGTCTCTGGAGGCTGTGCTGTTGGAAGTCACTTCCAGGACCCATGTCCTGAGGCCTGTCCATTTCTTTTTTCTTCTATTTCTTTATTTTTCATTTTTTATTATCTTTTCTTTTTTTCCCTCTTTATTTTTTTAAATGTTACATTAAAAAAATATAAGAGGTCCCCATATACCACCCACCCCCCTCACCCCACTCCACCCACATCAACAACCACTTTCATCATCGTGGACTCAGGCATTGAAGGACAAATACTACATGACCTCTCTGATATGAAATAAGTAAACCAAGCTGTGTCAGAGAGCTAGAGACTGGAGTATTGTCTTTTCTTTAAAAGATGAAGAGATCACACAAAACTTTACGTTTCAAAATTTAAGAGTTTCCCAGATACTCCAATTCCCACCCACCTACCAACCACGTCCCCGCTCCTCCCATATCAACATCCCCTTTTCTCAGTGAGGCACATTCACTGCATTTAGGGAATACACCCTGGAGCACTGCCAGACCCCAGGGACCATAGTTTCCTCTTTAGTTCACACTCTCCCCCATTCCATCCAGTGGGATATGGCAGGATAAACAATGTCCTGCATCTGTCCCTGCAATATCATTCAGGTCAACTTCAAGTCCCTAAAATGCCCCATATCACACTTCTTCCTCCCTCTCCCTGCCCTTATTAACTACCAGGCCAAGCCCTTCAGGAATTGTGAATATGGAACAATTCTTATCCAGCAATGCCACCTAGTGGTGTCTTTTTGCTGTTACTTTTCACACTGAGAAAGAGAGGTAACTGACAAGGAACAGGAAAATCTTTGAGCCTATCTTCTCTTTACCTACCAAAGGAGGGAGACAGGCCTCTCCAGAGCTAGCAGGAAGCCAAGGCAAAAGCCCTCAGGCAACCAGTGGAAAAGACCAGCTTTTTACTTAAAAAGATGAGATGATGCAATTGGAGATGCATTTCTTTGACCATTGCCATAGGAGAGAGAGAGCTGGAGTGCAACTCTGGCCCTAGGTAGACCCTTTTGACACAGTCCTGGAACTTCTGTTGACCAGGAATTCCCCCCTTAAGAGTTACCTGGGGGAAGCAGATTTGCCAATAGTGCATCTGCCTACCTCATGGGAGGTCCAATGTTCAAACCCAGGACCTCTTGACCACTGTAATGAACTGGCCCACAGCCAATGCTGATGCACACAAGGAGTGCCATGCCATGCAGGGGTATCCCCCACATAGGATAGCCCCATTCACAAGGAGTGCACCCTGTAAGTAGAGCTGCCAAGCACAAAAAATATGTAGCTGGCCCAGGAATGGCACCACACACACGGAGAGCTGATGCAGCAAGATGACACAACAAAATGAGACACAAATTCTGGGTGCCACTGACAAGAATACAATCAGGCAGAGAAGAACACACAGCGAGTGTACACAGAGAGCAGACAACTGGGGGAGGCCAGGGAAGGGGAAAGAAAGAAATAAAAAATAAATCTTAAAAAAAAAAAGAATTACCTGGCAGCCTGGCCCAACCAAGACTCTTGGCTTGGGCCAGGTGAGCTCTCAGCTGGAGAGAGGTTCTCATGTCAGTCACAGATCTGGCCCAGGGATCCCCAGTCCCTATTTGAAGGGTACCTGCCCCCTCCTCCTGCATTAAATCCACTCCCCTGCAGCCCAGGAATTGTGAGGAAAGAACAATTCTGGACCAAGAGTGGCACCTACTGATGTGGGACGGGCTCCTGGGGAATGTCTGAATGCTCATTGTGCCAGAGTGGGTGGTACCATTGGGTGGAGACCCAAGTAGTGAGAGTGGGGGTGGACTCAGATCCTGGGGAGGATGAATGCCATCAAATAGAGGGAACTGTATCTCTCGAGAGAAAGGGTGGCTCCCAGGGCATTGGGGCGGTTGAGCAAGTTAGGCCCTGAACACTGTTGCAAGTATCTCTGGACGTGGCTCCTTGGGAAACGGAGGTTGGATGTCACTGTGGGCACCAAGGGGATGGGAAAATGGATGTTAAATGTGTGGAACCAAGGTAAATGTTGGGTAAGAGAGGAGTTTAAACATGTAATATTACACCATAAACATGTAAGGGACTACAGACTGAGAATGTAAACCATAATGTAAAACATAGGATAACTAAAAATTTAGAAAACTGTGTGTCCTAAAGTATGCACCACAATGTAAGCACAGATGTCACCTTGTTTGAAAGCTGTTGTCTCAGACTCTGTACATCACTGTAAGTAAATATGGTGTGAATAGGTTGTAAGAGTATCGCTGTGGAAGGGAAAAGGTTTTGTGGTGGATGTGTGGGAGTGCTGTATATTGTATATATGAATTGCTGTGATCTAGGGCTCTTGTGAAGAGAAGTTCAATAATTAGGGGGGAAAAAAAAAAGAAAAAGATAGGATGTAGAATTTTTCCAAGTCAACACATATTCTATATCTAACCTTTAAATCCATCACTATATGCCATTTGCTAGTAAGGGATCCTGACATTATATTGGACTTCAATTTTCAGGAAGTTCTGGATCACAGAGTGGTTCAACAATGGCAGTGGAGGAATACTGGTATAGGATACTATTGACAGGTGATATATGGCTGACAGGGAGCTATACAGGGCATATGTCCAGGGTGCGTGGTAATGTTTGGATATACTCATAGTGGCAACAATTGAAAACTACAGCTGGGGGGGTACTGGGTTTCTGGCAGGGGGTGCTCTGTCGTGGCCCTTAGGGGAGCAGCGGCAGTCCTCCAGGTGCAGCAGCAAGGACCGGGAAGGAATGAGGGTCCAACAGTGAGCCCAGTGAGTGATACTAATGACTATGCTTGTGAGCCTATATGCCTGAAATAAGAACAAGGCCTAGAGCAGCACTGTGCCTGGGAATTTCCTCCTGACAGCCTTCATGTTACTCAAATGTGGCCAGTCTTGAAGCCAAACTCAGCATGTAAATGCAATGCCTTCCCCCCAGCGTGGGACATGACACCCGGGGATGAGCCTCCCTGGCACCGAGGGATCACTAACAACTACCAACTGATGATGCAACTGGAAAATGACCTTGAATTGAAGGTTCGATGTGGATCAGCAGAATATCCCTGTCTACATATAATAACATGACTTTAAAATGCTGTTTGACCTAATGTAAGGGGGAAAAGGAAAGGAGAAATGAGTTTATATGGCTACGAGTCTCTATAAAAGAGTTTGGAGGCTGTCAGAAGGATTGCCCTTATGCACAACTGACAGAGTCTAAGAGACAGATAAAGTAGATACAATCCCCAGGTATTGGTTCCTTGGAGGGCTAAAGAGACCCACGGGTTCATGGTCATGGCAGATGGGGTTCACTGTCATGTCAGATGGCCCTTCTTTGGAGCTGGTGTTTCTGCATGATGAAACTGGACTCAGATGGGATCTCTTTTCATAAGACTTTCATACTACTTTACTGGAATTGTAGATGGTGTTGGGGTTTAAGATATATTTAGGGGATTTGAATCTCTGGACTGACAATATGATACCCAGGCCATGAGCCTCAACAGACTCCAGCTCCTACAATCAGATTTATTGGACTCACCTCACTCAGCTAAGAAGGAGTTGAAGAAGGACAACCACCACACCGTGGAGCCTAGAGTGCCTACAACTGAAAGCAGGAGGATTGCATCCACTATCCATGTGAAATCTGAGCCTCCTCTTGACATAGAGGTGCAACGGACACAACCAATCCAAGGTCCACAGAGAAAAGGTGGCATTGGAGTGGGAAAAGTGGACATGGTGGTTGATGGGTATGGGGAATGGCAGGATGGTGCTTCAAGGGCAATCACCGGACATTGTAAATCCTTCCAGGGCCCACTGGATGGAATGGGGGAGAATATGGGCCATGATGTGGACCATTGACCATGAGGTGCAGAGATGCCCAGAGATGTACTTACCAAATGCAATGGATGTGTCAGGATGATGGGATTGAATGTTGCTGGGGGGGAGTGGTGGGGTTGAATGGGACCTCATATTTTTTTTAATGTAATATTTTTACAAAATCATTAAAAAAAATAATAAAGTACCTAGCACATAGTAAACCCCCAATAAATATATTTTTTAAAAGAAAAAAAAAAAAAGAGTGGCACCTAGGGGTGGCTTTTTCCTCTTACTTTCCACAATGGAGTTGCTTTCTTTCTAATTTTTATTTTTCTTTGTCTTTTATTTTCATGATACATAGGTCACAAAAACTTTACATTGAAAAATATAAGAGGTTCTCTCTTATAACCCCAGCCCCCACTCAGCATACTCCTCCCACATCAACAACCTCTTTCATCACATTCTTTACATTTGGTGGCTACAATGTTTTTTGAATAATTATGTTATTTATAAAAATGCAAATCTTTAAAAACTATTAAATGGAGTCTCAGTAAACAATATTTTGGAGCAGTGCTACCCTGCCTGGATTAGTTTGCACTGTAGTTCACACTCTCCCCTAATCCATTCAGTGGATTAGGGCAGGTTATATAATGTTCTGCCTCAGTCCTGGCAATATCATTCAGGACAAGTCCAAATCCAGAAAATCCCCCCACGTCACACATCTTTCTTCCCACTCCCTGCTCTCAGCAACCCCTGTGGCCACTGTCTCCACATCAATAACGTGTGAACGGGGAGGGAGAGGGCAGGCCCGGGGCAGGTCTGACATGTGAGGGGGTCTGCATGCCAGGGAGGAGAAGGGCGTGGATTCTCTGGCTGGCTGAGCACTGGCGGCTTGGTCCTGGCAGAGCAGGCGGCCCATGGCAGGCAGCATGCCCCGCGCGGACACTGGCGGTGGCTGGGCACCTGGAGCAGAGGCAACGTGGGCAGCTGAGGGAGTGCAGCGACAGTACCTGGGACTCTGGGCCCAGTGCTCAGGGCAGGCGGTCACCTGGGCTTTCCTGGATGCTTGGCAGGGGAGCATTCAGGTCATAAGGCAGCAGTGGGGCAAGAAGTCCTGCGAGCCTCCTCCCAGATGGCCACACTCCATGGGGACACGCTGTCCTTGGCCCTCGGGATTTCTCACTCAGTAGGCTCTTGGCACATCCATGACCTGAGCCCGTGACTGGCCACTCGCCTGCTTGGCCCATCACTCCCAGTGTGGCCTCTGCCCCATGAACGACCATCAGCAGCTGGCCAACTCAGCTTCCATCCGGCCCAGATCCTGTGCTTCGAGTTGGTCCAGACCAACAACTACTCCATCTATGAGCTGCTGGAGTATGTGGAGGAGCCAGTGCTGCAGAAACAGATCCAGGAGCAGGTCATCACCATCCATGGTGGCTTTGTGAACAGCCAGGAGTGGACACTAAGTCAGTTTGTACTGGAGCTCAATGTGGGCATTGTGGGTCACCTGGCCAGTGACAAATCCACACTGCTGCTCTGGAAGCTGACTGGACCTATGTCCAGGAAGAGTCTCCTGAAGGTACAGTGTTCTGGATGACCATTGCAAGCTCAAGATGCTCCAGCTTGTAAAATTCTTCTTTAGCCTATTCTAAATCCTTGCTTTAATTATCATGTGTTAAGAAAGCAATGAAAACCACAAAGCAGTAAACATCCTTTGAAACACCAAAAACTGAAAACCAGAAAACTTCCATGGCTAGAGTCACAGTAGTTCTATAATAGAATACTGGGAAGTCCACACTAATCCATATCTTATTCCTGCATCCTATTGACCCTAAATGGTTATGTCCATTCCAATTAAATTGAGAGGGAGCTTAGATCCCCCACAGTTGAGGATGTGATTCTCCCGCTTGCAGGTGTAGACACTCTTGCTTCCCTGCTGTGTTAGGGAACCTTCTTGGTCTCCCTCTTAGCTGACCTGGGTAACCTAGCCTGACCTTAGCTGACCTAGCCAGGAGAGCTCTATCACAGTCCCTAAAGGAAGAGCAACAATCCCCCAAGTGCAACAGCAATGACCAAAAAAGAGTGAAGGTCCAACAATGAGCCCTTGACACTAATGACTATGCTTGTGAGCCTGTACACCTGAAATAAGAACAAGGCCTAGAGCTGCAGGGTGCCTAAGAGTTATCTCCTGAGAGCCTCCATGTTGCTCAAATATGGCCAGTCTTGAAGCCAAACTCAGCATGTAAATGCGTTGCCTTCCCCCAGTGTGGGACATGACTCCCAGGGATGAGCCTCCCTGGTGCTGAGGGATTACTACCAAGTGCCAGCTGACAATGTAACTAGAAAATGGCCTTGAATAAAAGGGTCAACTCAGACCAGCAGAATATCTCAATCTACATATAATACCAGGAGTTAAAAATGCCTTTTGACCTGAATCAAGGGGGAAATGGAAAGGACAAACGAGTTTATATGGCTATGAGTCTCCCAAAAGAGCCAGGAGGTTATCAGAAGGGTTGCCCTTATGCACATCTCAGCAGAGTTCCAGAGACAGATAAAGTAGATACAACCCTGAGTATTGGTTCTTCTGAGGGCTACAGAGACCCACAGCTCTATGGTCATGGCAGATGGGTAGTGCCATGTCAGTTGGCCCTTCTTTCAAGTTTGTGTTTCTGTGTGATGGAGCTGGACTCAGGTGTGATCTTTTTTTCACAAGCCTCTTCTGTTACTTTTACCAGAACTGTAGTTGGTGTTGGGGTTTAATATATACCCAGGGGATCTGAATCTCTGGACTGACCATATGATAGCCAGGCCCTGAGCCTCAACAGACTTCAGCTCCTACGCGCTGGTTTGTTGGATTTACCCCACTCAGTTAACATGAGTTGAAGAAGGTCAGCCACCACACCATGGAGCCAAGAGTGCCTACAACTGAAAGCAGGAGGATTGCATCCAGCATCCATGTGGAATCTAAGCCCCCTCTTGATATAGATGTGGAGTGGACACAACCATTCCAAGGTCCACAGGATGGAGGAATAGAGTATGGATTAGAGTGGACTTACTGATATTCTATTCACTAACTATTGTGATTAGTAATCAAAGAAAATGTGGCATTGGTGTGGAGAAAGTGGCCATGGTGGCTGCTGGGTATGGGGAATGGGAGGAAGAGATAAATTGTTGAGGCATTTTGGGGACTTGGAGTTGTCCTGGGTGATGCTGCAGGGACAGTTGCCATACATTGTATGTCCTCCCATGGCCCACTGGATGGAACGTGGGAGATTGTGGGCTATGATGTGGACCATTGACCATGAGGTGAAGCAGTACTCAGAGATGTATTCACCAAATGCAATGAATGTCTCCTGATGATTGAGGAGATTGTTGCTATGGGGGGAGGAGTGGGGTGAAGGTGATGGGGGGTATATGGGGACCTAATATTTTTTGAATGTAATATTAAAAAATAAAGATAAAAAAAAAAGAATAATGCCTGACAAAGTTATTCTCAATAAATACTTTATGAATAATTTTCTTAAAACCCACACAAAACCCACACACACACAATCTGGAATATCCAATGTGTATATATTTTTATGATTAATTTGCAGCCCCTTGCCACTAGAAATAAACAACCTCCATCTCTTGAAGAGCCATCTCTTTTTAAGAAGCAACAGGTGGGCTGGAAAGTCTCCTTTTTCTAGTTTTTTTTTTTAACCAAACTAGGTTTCCGGAAAAGTGTGGGTGTACTGGGTGGCTTAATGGGATCGGTTCCTGAGACAGGTTGGTTTGTGTATTTGGGCTAAGGTTTTTCCTAACTGCTGGAGGGTAGAATCCTGACCGGTTTTTCCTAGGAGTTTGAGATTTCCCTTGAAGGTTTGAGTAATTGGATGTGGTTCTTTAAACAGAATTTCAAAAGGTGAATAACCCCAGGACCTGGGGAAGCCTCTGACTCTGAGGAGTGCTAATGGGAGATTTACTCAGGGGAGGCCTTTTTTTTTTTTTTAACAGAACTTGGCTAGGGTGGTTTTGAGAGTTAGGGTTTTACTTGCCCTGAGCTCTGGGGCTTATATGCTGTATGGAGTTTTCACTTAATTTGTAACATTTTGCTAGCTCTTGGATGATGGCTGCTATGAAAGCCACGCCATTGTTGCTGCTTATGGATAGGGGTATTCTGTGCCATGAAACTATTTTTTGGAGTGAAGCATTAGTTACTTTTTTGCTTTTTTAGTGCGGTGGGAAAGGCCTTGACCCAGCCTGAGAAGGTGCACATTATTACTAATGAGTACCTATACCCTCGACTTGGTTTTATTTCTGTAAAGTCCATTGCTAAGTTTTTAACAAGGGCAGTTCCTGTGGGTTGGATGCCCGCCGGGCCTGGGGACCTCGTGAGGGGTTGTCCTTAGTGCAGGTTTGGCATTGGCTGCTAACGGTGGTGCAGGGCGAGGCCATCTGGGCACTGTGGTAATATTTTCTGAGCAGGGCTCTTAAAGCAGCTTTGCCCAGGTGGGTGAGCTGGTCTATTGTTGAACAAGGGTGTGGGCGGTCCCCTTTGGGATGAAGACTCAGCCACCCGGGAGTAGCCAGTTTCCCTCGGGTGCTTTTTTGAGATGACAAACTTTAGATACCAAACTTGTTGCTGGCAAATCTGAGCCTATTTCCATCTCTGAGAAAACTGCTCTGTGAATAGGGTTTGATCTGGGCAAGAAAGTGGCCTGTCCTGGAGGGTGGGGCAGCTGGCATACACTTTTTTTGTTCCTTCTGCACAGTCATGTTCAGGAGGTTTTCTTTTGGTCAGCAGGAAAGTGGCAGGATTCAGGAAAAGGGGTGGGGGAGTTTTGGAAGCCCTGTGGGAGTTGAGTCCAAGTTAACTGAATTTTTTTGGTTGAGTTTTGGGATTCTCCCATTCAAGAGCAAATAGGGATTGGTTCTGGGGAGCCACACACAGGCAGAAAAAAAGGATTTTTTTAGGCCAGAAAATCAGGTGTTCCCAGGACATAACTGTACCATTAAGAGGTACTGGCAGCAGCGGAGTGTTTCAGGGAGAAGTATTCCTCCCTTTTCAGGGTGGCCTTTTGCAATTGGTTGGTTCTGGATTTTTTAAGGCTGCTGTTAACAGGGAGACCTACTGTTTTATTCACTTTTTTCTTCCCTTTCAGCAATTTTGTCCTGATTGACAAATACTGTTTGAGACTTTTAGGAGCTGGGAGATGTTTATTTCTGCGAACCCCTTTAGCTTTCAAAGTTTCCATTTGATGTCTGATGCCTCCTGAGTGACGAGAGCTGCACTGACCATTCTCTGGCTTTCCAGAGCTTCTAGGTTGAAGGGAGTGTAGATCCTGAAGGCTTTGCAGAGTTGCTCATAAAAATCTCCCAGAGGTTCTTCAGGCTGTTGAGTGATGGAGGCCTTTTAGGATATGTTTGTGGGCTGCCTCGCTCCTTCTCGTACCATTCTGAGGAGGGCTTTTTGATATCACTGAAGGGCAGCCTGTCCCTGATTCGTGTTAAAGTTTCAGACTGGTTGAGCTTTTGGTGCTGCTTCTGGGGCCCATTCCTCTGGTTTCAGACAGTTGTGGGGGTCTGTTCTCACAACCAGTTTCTGGCTTCCATGAGGATCTGGCGTCTCTGCTCCATACTGAACAGGGTTAGGAGGAGTTGGAGGCAATCACCCCAAGTGGGGCGGTGGGTTTGGAAAATGGACTCCATGAGGTGGATAAGAGCCTGAGGCTTTTCCAAATGTGAAGGGGTGTGGTGCTTCCAGTTTAAGAGATCTGCAGTTGTGAAAGGCTGATGAAACAGGATTGGCCTTCTGGGTTGTTCAGTCCCATCTGCACTGATCTGGGTGGACCCTGTGTTTCCTGGAGGGGCTTCTGAAGCACAGGCTGCACTGACTGATGTCCCCTTGCCAAAGGGGTTTCAGGATCCCCCTCAGGGCTGACAGGCCTGGGGGCCTGAAGGTGGAGGAGTCGCTGGGAGATCTGCCTGTGGAGGCTCCAGGGCAGGGAGATGTTCTGCAATGGCTGTACTATACAGCAGGAATAGTGGATTTCCTTCTGGAGATTTTTGTAGAATAATAGGTTTTTAAAGTCTGGCTGTTTGTGTTACTAGGATCCTACTCTGACCCTTTCTTCCAGCACAGAATCGAACCTAAGAGGGCAGGGTTTGGGTGATTTCTAACCAGGAATTGAAGTAGGGAAACTGATCGGGGTGGCTGGGGGCTTCAGTGACTGTCTGCCAAACTGCATGAACCTTGGCCACTTCTACGGTTCCCTCTGAGGGCTAATTAACACTAACTTAGGCCACTCGACTTTGCACAGAATCTGGAGAGTTCTAGGGGACATACCATATCCTTGGAAAAGCCTTTTGAAATTTTTTAACATACCATCTAAGACTGTGAGTTTGGATTGTGATGATCCCATCCCTGAGCTGGTGTCACAGGTCAAACAAAGGAGGGGGGTCCCTCACAAGGCCACTCAGATGCCTGCTTGTCCATGTTTCTCAAGAGAACTTAGCCTCGCCTTAGCTAAGGCATCATGTAGAGTCTGGATTATACATTATGCCGTATGACATAGCTGCTGAGTGCAGGTTGGGACCCACTTGGGTTCTGTAGCACAGGCCATGGGCCATGGACTGGATCAGCAGAGGCCTCTGAAGTCCCCAGTCATTCACTCAATCACTCAGAGATTACACAGTCCCACCCAAGGGACTGCCCTATCCTGGAGTCTCAAATCTCGATATTTTGGGAGGTGTCAGTCTCCACTTCTGTCTGGAGACGGGCCTGACTGGAACTCAGAGCCCTGGGGCCTTACCTTTCCAGCATCTTATGTTGTTCAATCCACCCCTCCACTGAGTCAGGCTGGGCCAGAGGACATGGTCCACAGGGATCCTTTCCCCAAAAGAGGCCCCATCAAGGGGACAGGTGGTGCTGCCTCATGCATGTGGAGGTCTCCACCAGCCATGCCTGCCAGTCCCAAACCAGAGGCTCAAAGGGCCAGCATGGTTGGGTTTCCCAGTCAGGGAACCAAATGTTGCTGCAAAGCTGGGAGTTCTAAGTGGCAGAAAAGCCCAAGTGGTACTCAGATTAGCAGAGGAATAGATTTATAACATTCAGGCCCAGAGGAGAGTCACTCTCCAAATTCTGAGCCCTGTTTTTTCAGTTTTCATAGGTTTATATAAGATTTTATGTGGGACTAGCATGGCTCTCATTCATTGGCTAATGTGTTGCTACGTGGAATTTTGCAAGTGGGGTTACCGAAGCAGAAGGTAGGTGCAAGATCATGCTTTTGTGGGCTGATTTACAGATGTGGGGGCAGGAGTGGTTTGTTAGACTACAGAAGTGGGGGGGCAGGCAGGAGTGGTTCATTTGATAATCTCTGATTTACAGAAGCAGGGAGCAGGAGTGGCTTGTTAGATAATTTTCTGCAAGGTTATGCTTCTTATTTTGTAACAGCCAGGATACAAAGGAAAGAATTATATGTAAATCAGAAGGTAATGAGATGCAACCCTCCCTTTTTACTAAATTCTGCGTTTGGTGGTCAAGAATATCCTGCTGAAGCAATGAAGTAGGAAAACCAGCTTTTATCAGTTGGCTGGGCCTGCACAGAAGAAGCCCCTGGCTGTCCTCACTTCAACTTGCTGATTAGCATAGTAAATTTCCCACCCAGGGGTGGAGTTATCTGCCCCTTTCTTGATCACTCAATGTATGTGCAAGCATGATTTCCTGAACATACTAATCATGCAATTATATAACCAGCTATGTATGTTCATCCATAAGCTAATGCATAATCAAAACTAATGCATAATCAAAGCAAATGTTAAGTAGTAACTTAGGCATTTAAGCAAGAGAGAAACTGCTGCATGGGGAGCTGGGTCTGAGTCACTTTGGACTGGCCTTGGCTCCTTACCTCTGCAGATGTAATAAATGTAGGTTTGCCTAGCTCTCATGTGAAAGCTTTCTTCATGCCATCTCTGCTTGTCCACAGAGGCCCTGATGTGAGGCCTAACAATATCTTTCACTATATAGGAAAAGAGAATAACTGAGAAGTATTTAAAATGACTAAATTCATTTACAGAAGCTGAAACATTAGAAGTACAGACTAGATCTCCTATTTGTTCAATCCCCAAATGTAATGTGTTCACACACACCAATTCAAGTAAACCTCATACACCAAATATCTCAATCTATGTAAAAGATACACTGGGAACTTATTATTTCAATTTAAAAATCCACAAAAAACAATTCATAAAGACTATTTCATTTATTTAAAAAACTGACTGAAAAAAAAGGAAATATAGTCTCTGAACTGATAAGGCCATAATTATCCAATTAATTATCAATGATTAGTAGTAACTCATAAAGTTTAGTTTCAACAAATAAATAGGTTACTAGTTAAAACTTCTTTACTTTCTGACTTGGGGTATTTGTGGGAAGGGCCAATTATCTATCTTCTTCATGCTTAGCAGTATTGTATACCACTGTAGTTATTTACATTAAACTTCACAGATAAAACCCAAACAGATTAAAAAACAAACAAAACATTGGTATAGTCTCTTGTAGTAATATTAGCCACCATTTACGGAATGGCCCCTATGTGTTAGACATATGTAATCTCAGTTTATTCTACAGACAAGGAAAATGGAATTTAGAGAAATGTAGTGATTTCCAAAGGATGCGCAAGTATTACATGAAGGAACTGGGATTCAAAACCAGGCTTTGTGATTTCAAAGACTCCTGCTTTTAACCACTCATTATGCTTAAAATGTTGCTTACCAAAAAAAAAAAAAAAAAAAAGAGTCCAGTCACCAACTGCTTCCACCTCATTAAAACAGATTATTCAAAATTGGACCTGTTCAACCTTTATTTAGCACTTAGTATATGTCTCACACCCTGCAAGGTTCTGGAGATCTGGCCTCTGTCATTGGGAGGCTCACAGGCTATCTGGAAAGATAGGCAATAGAAATGCTTTGCTTTGTTTAGTGAAGGAAGTAGAAAAAGATGGCATACAAAATAACTTTAATGCATTTTAACAAATAATTTTCAAATCTATTATAATTGGGAGGCTTTATTAATTGTCAGACGTAATGACTGAAATAAGTTTATAAAGTCTTTTGCTCTATACACAGGTTCATATAGGAATTGTGGATGCAAATATTAAAATAAATGAAGCCAAGAGTTTCAAATGAATTGAGCAAGTGGAGGACCAAGAAAAGAAGAGAATATAAATTTAGGTTACCATGTTTATTATTAAAGCTTTAATAGCTTTAATTTAGATGTTTCCCTAAGCATTTATTTAATCTGAATTCCTCAATCACATTTGTGATAATGATAAAGTAAATCATATGTTGCTTCCTCAAGGGAGTCATCCTGGATTCCCAGAATGAATAAAGCAACTTTATTTGCACAGCAGGATGTCCCAGAAAACTTTAAAACTCACTGAGGAGAGCTAGGCCTTTTTAACTATGTAATGTCTGCACCACCAATTAACATTTCCACCCTGAAAGTATCACAAACTAAGAAAGTCTCCTTTAACAAATTCTTTGGTCTTATTTCTCTGACTTCTTGGGCATTTGTAACTAATTTAAAGTATTAGGATATATTCCTGAATATTCTATAGCAGCCTTCAAATTCTGACTTTGATGTTTATTCATAAAAGAAACTTTCTAATAAGCTCTAATGAGCTTTGCATTACTACAGTGGTATGTGTAAATCCACACTTTCCTGAGTTTAGGATGCTGGCTGAAAGCAGAAAGCTGACTGTTAAATCTCATGCCCTGGATCCTTGCGTGTGATGTGGAAACCAGGGTCAGCATGTTCTGGAAAAGTACTGAGAGCTGCCAAAAATTGTAGCCTCGGAGAAAATCATTGTTTGGGTACCTTAACTTTTGGCCAGTTTGCAATAAAATGGTGTCATATTTTTTCTGTTAAGAAAGCCGCAGATGCTGTATCCTGGCCTCAGGACTTACTACAACTCATTTTCAGTCAATTACGTGTAGTTGGTTGCTTTCATCTGTGGAGTTGACTCCACCTGAGGAAAACACCTCCATTTCCTGGATACCGGATTTGGGGATCCAGCTTCACTTTGTAGGGGGGCCAGTGTGCCCTCTCAGGGCTCACCCCAACCCTCCATGGTGCTCTCCAGCTCCTCATGGGACCAGGCCTGGAACCTGGAGCCTCCCACTCCCAACGTGCCTTCCTCCTCACCCACAGGACCCAGGAGCTGGGGGCTCTGCCGGCTTCCCTTGGAGAAGGTGAAGGTCATGAGGGGGCCTCCACCTGGTGTCACCGCAGGGCGCAGCAGAGCCCCCAAAGGGGTGCTGCAGTGTGAGTTCAAGCATGGGCCCTTCTGTAGGAGCCGAGCGGCTCTGAGGGGCTACACCACCACCCGGGCCACGAGGACCGGCCTCTGTGCAGGACCAGGAGCCCAGGACCATGTCCTCTGCAGCCAGAAAAGTGGCTGCGGTGCTGCCAGTGGCCGGTGTGGCTCAGGACCATGACCACCCAGGGAGCAGAGGCTTTGGGGACCAGCCCAGGTGCTCCCAGGAACCTGCTGGCAACCAGGGCTCTCCCACTGCAGAGCAGAGGCTCCTCCCTCAGCCACCCTGCACTCCAGGGCAGCTGCTTTCCCTGCACCCTTATCTTCCCACAGGCTTCCCCCACCTGCAGCCCTCCCCTCCAGGTGCCCCTGCGTCTCTGACCCACCTCTGACCCTTGGAGACATGTACGTCCCAGGAAGGCCCCCCCCCCCGTCATCCTTGCCTGACTGTGCTGGACCTCACGGTTCCTGTCCCCCCTTCACTGTGACTTATCACCTTCATGTCCTACATACCTTATCTCATTTCATCATAGAGGAAAGTTTAAGTCTTTGCAGAAAAACACGGTTGTTCCCAAAGATAATTTCTAAAGAACAGATACAGAGAAGAGTTACAAATCATTCATGTCATTACCAAACTACCAATTTAATGCAAACCTAAAGCTGATTCCATGAGCGTCTATCCAAAGTACCATTTTATTCTTAGACTTGTACATAGAACAGTCTCAAATAACGCCCTTGTTGGAGTCAACAGACTAAAGGACTCTGCTTTCCACCAGTCTTTCTTCTGTTTGATCAACCATAAATCAAAGCAAAAATATAGCTCCATAAAAATTACAACACTGACTTTTTTTTTGGAAATCTTAGTTCTCAGGAAGTGCCAAAAAGTTTTATATATTTCACTGCGTATATTTGTTAGTTCAATACAAATATATGATCTCCCAGACTATACTCAAATGCCCATCTTTCAAAAAGGACCTGGTTTTCTGGATTATTTAGACAATTCACTGCCTTCTTCAGGTAGGGAGGTGGAAAAGAGATGACTCCCTTCTGAGCTCCAGGAAAGGTGCCTTCCTGTGGTTTATAAAGAATGGCTATCACAGCTGGCAAAATCAATTCAGTCTGCAACTACAAACTTGTGCGCGCACACACACACACACAAACACACAGTTAACACTCTCATCAACACTTGACAAAGCAGAAAGCCTAAATACATTAAAAATTGAGTTCTTAAGGAAAAATGACTTGAATCTCATTTTTAAAAACTTAAGCCTTCAATATTGAATCTACTCCACTATATCATGTTTCCATTTAAAAAGTAGAAAAGTTAACTCAAACAGAAATGAAACAAAATAATGTGGTGTTTTAGTTTGACATAGAGCTCCCAATGCAAAGTACCAGAAAGGGGGTGGCTTTTACAACCCATTTATTAGGCCAAAATCTTACAGTTCTGTGGTTGTGAAATAGCCAAATCAAGGCACCCTCAGAGATGCTTTCTCCCCAAATTCAGCTACTGGTGACCCTGGCACCCTGCCACATGGAAGGACAAGACAGCAGCAGACCTCTGCCTGGTCCCTGCCTTCACTCAAGGCTCACCATTTCCCAGAGCTTGGCTGCGGGTATCAGGCATGTGGCTCATCTCTTCAGCCTTGAGCTGCTCCATGAGCCCAGCCTCTTGGGGGCTTCAGGCGTCAGCTTCAGCTGCTAGTGATCCTCGAGGCCTCTCTCCCATGGCAGGGTCAAAATGGTGACTTCCTTTCTCTAAGTCTCCTCCCTGTGTCTCCATTTATGTAAGGCCCATGAGGAGGGGGGAAACCAAACCTGGGTCATGCCTCACTGATGGAGTCCCATCAAAATGAACTGATCAAGTGACTTTTTCAGGGTGAGAACCAAATCAAAGGCAATCAAAAGGTCTCACCACCATAGGAATGAATTAAAAAACATAAATTTTGGGGGGGGGGTCACCAAATTCAAACTCTCACACCTGGGTATCACTCTCTTACTAAATAGGTTTACAAAAAACTAGAGAAAGCATATGTAGGGTAAATAAGCCAACAGAAGGAAAAATCCTACATTCACGGGGTTGCTCAGCACACTATTACTTTTAATGAATAGCTCTTGGAAAAAATGCACTGTCCAGGACTAGAAGTCTCACCGACAGGTAGACTTCCACAGAGCCCCTTGTTTTGAGTGGCATCTTACTGCACACAGGGGCGAATGGTCCTTAGCCCAGGGCATCACTGAATCCACACCTCTGGAAAGTAAACCCCAGTCTTCTGCAGTGGGCAGGAGCTACGGGCTGCTGATCATTCTGTCCAGACTCCCCCTCTCCTGACCTACCTTTCTCCCCACCTGTTCCACCACAGGGTCCCTGATGTCTGCAGTGTCAAGCCCTGCAGGGATCAGAACATAAATGAGCAGGCCTGTCCTGCCACTGCTTCTCAGGTTAGGGTTCTCTACTTTTGCCAATAAGTTACTAGTCCTAAGTCCACACTTTACTTTCAATATTTTATTATTCTGTTTTCCTTATCTTTCTGTTGATCCTTGTGGTTCAGTCCTTTAAATTAATCACGTTATCATCATTTAAGTTATGTGAGAAAACAGTGGTAAGTGTTGATGTTCATTTCTCAGTGATTATTGGGAAGTGTTTCATAAAATTCTTACATTAATGTTCATATTCTGTTGAATCTAATGTTCTAGAACCCTTTAGAGGATAATATTGTATGTATTCTGTATTGAGGAAAGAGCACTGGACTCAGATTCCTAGTGGAGTCTAAATTTTATGCTTGTAAAATATTTTGTAATCCCATATATAATTTTCCTTATTCTTTTACCCTTGTATTTAAATTTAGTTAAGGAAGAGATATGGCTCAGGCAACTGAGCTCCTGCCTACCACATGGGAGATCTGTGATTTGATTTCCAGTGTGTCCTAAAGAAGACTGTGAGCTGGTATGATGGGCAGGGACAGCGACCTGATGCAACAAGGAGACCAAGAAGAAAAAAACATAATGAGAGACACGACAGGGCAGGGCACACAGGGGGCTTAAGTGATTATGGATCTCCCTCCCATATCAGCGGTCCTGGGTTCAGTTCCTGGTGCCTCCTAAAAACAGCATGAGGCAAGTGCAAATGAGGGGGTGGGGAGAAATAAAATCTTTAAAAACATAAGTAAAAATTAAATTTGCTTAACTTTTAAGATCTTTCTTTTGCAAGTAACATTAAATTTTTGTCAAACCAAGTGTACTTTCAAGGAATGAATAGACCCAGCCTTAACTAAACTTAAAAAATGATTTTTCCACATACAATAGAAGTATATCTTCTTTTTGTCAAACGTGGTTGTGCCCCACCTGCACACTAGAAGAAAAGTCAACCTTCAAAATTAAGAATTTTGAAATGTAGATTTTTTTTTACCTTTTTACAGAGGATTATAAAGTTGAATCTAAAATTGTTTTTATCTGACATTTCCTTCTTATAGTACATATACATATCCTCACCTATGTACATTTATGTCTATAATGCAAAACATAGAACCAACAGATATTAAGTGCCAAATGAATTCATATAGTTTTTATTCCACGCAAAGGTGAATGACAGAAACTCATCATAAGCTAACTGTAACCTAAAAGGCAATTAAATTTTTTGAATACCTGGGATTTCTAAGACTTAGTTCAGCTCAAAGTACAACTGGATAAAACAAGGGTGTCAAATGATATTTTTAGGGTTCTATCATTTCCTTATTCTTTCTCCTTACATATATGCATACATGTATATATGAATTTCTGCGTATGCATATAAGTATTTATGGTTACAGTTTATCATATAAATTTGATCATGCTTTTAACAGTATTTCTTTTAAGATTTATTTATTTCTCTCCCCTTCCCCCCTGCCCCAGTTGTCTGTTCTCTGTGTCTATTTGCTGTGTCCTCTTCTTTGTCTGCTTCTGTTGGCAGCGGCATGGGAATCTGTGTTTCTTTTTGTTGCGTCATCTTGTTGTGTCAGCTCTCCATGTGTGCGGCACCATTCCTGGGCAGGCTGCACTTTCTTTCATGCTGGGTGGCTCTCCTTACAGGGTGCACTCCTTGCGCGAGGGGCTCCCCTATGTGGGGTACACCCTGGGTGGCAGGGCACTCCTTGCACGCATCAGCACTGCACATGGGCCAGCTCCACATGGGTCAAGGAGGCCCGGGGTTTGAACCACGGACCTCCCATGTGGTAGATGGATGCCCTAACAGCTAGGCCAAGTCCACCACCCAACAGTATTTCTTAAACAAGCATCTAAACAGTTTAGTGCTTTTTTAAATCATAGATTTTTTTTCTTTTTTTTTTTTGATTTTGTAAAAATGTTACATTAAAAAAATATATGAGGTCCCATTCAACCCCACCACTCCCGCCCCACCACTCCCCCCCCAGCAACCCTCACTCCCATCATCATGACACATCCATTGCATTTGGTAAGCTCATCTCTGGGCATCTCTGCACCTCACAGTCAATGGTCCACATCATAGCCAATACTCTCCCCCATTCCATCCAGTGGGCCCTGGAAGGATTTACAGTGTCCGGTGATTGCCCCTGAAGCACCATCCAGGGCAACTCCAAGTCCCAAAGGCGCCTCCACCTCTCATCTCTTCCTGCCATTCCCCATACCCATCAGCCACCATGTCCACTTTTCCCACTCCAATGCCACCTTTTCTCTGTGGACCTTGGATTGGTTGTGTCCATTGCACCTCTATGTCAAGAGGAGGCTCAGATTCCACATGGATACTGGATGCAATCCTCCTGCTTTCAGTTGTAGGCACTCTAGGCTCCACGGTGTGGTGGTTGTCCTTCTTCAACTCCATCTTAGCTGAGTGAGGTGAGTCCAATAAATCAGATTGTAGGAGCTGGCATCTGTTGAGGCTCAGGACCTGGCTATTATATTGTCAGTCCAGAGATTCAAATCCCCTAAATATATCTTAAACCCCAACACCAACTACAATTCCAGTAAAGTAGCATGAAAGTCTTATGAAAAGAGATCCCATGTGAGTCCAGTTTCATCACACAGAAACACCAGCTCCAAAGAAAGGCCATCTGACATGGCAGTGAACCCCATCTGCCATGACCATAGAACCCGTGGGTCTCTTTAGCCCTCAAAGGAACCAATACCTGGGGATTGTATCTACTTTATCTGTCTCATTAGACTCTATTCAGTTGTGCATAAGGGCAATCCTTCTGACAGCCTCCAGACTCTTTTTTAGAGACTCATAGCCATATAAACATAGTTTATCATAGTTCCCTCAAGAAACTAATTCACAGAATGAAAGAATGGAATACTTTTTATTTTTCTTTCAGAACTTCCTTCTGTTAGTGTAGATTAGAGCCATGAAAGGAAAACACTGTTCATTTTATATTCAAAAGACATTCACTGCTTCTGCTGATAGACTTCTCCTCCAGGCACTTGTGATATGTCGGCTGCTCAGCCTCTACAAGGCCAGGCAGGTTTGGGATCTCCCAACTTTGTTGCCCACAGTGGGAGGCAGAGAACACCTCACCTAAATGGGGTTGAAAGTGCCAGGCACCTGCTTCCTGGACTCCTCCCAGTGAGGGGCATTCCACGATCAGATGCAGCCATGGAAGCAGAATCAATGGAGTCAGACAGCTGGGGACCTGGACCCTTCATTCAGACTGGATCCCCAGGGCAGCTGTGGTGGTGGGTGGGCATGGTGTCTGTCTCCAGAGAGGGGTGTGTTGTGCACAACTAGAGTCTTGTGCTTAGTGGGGTGGGGTGGGGGTACTCACTAGAGGAGTTGCTCTATGGGCTGTGGCATGACTCCTCTCTGAATTTATCTTCTGGTCTTAGCTGGAAACAGAGTCGGGAAGAAGGGGTGGAAAGAAGAGAGTGTGTGACCTTCCTGACCTGGGGGGTAGAGGGCCTGCTGGAGGTGCACCATCAGTCTGGCAGCTCATGGGCAGTGCACACTCCATGCTGCTTCTGTGACATGGGGCCAGTCAAGCAACCCTGAGTATTGCAATGTTCCCAGTGTCTTCCTCTTCTGCCCTTGTCTCCCACCACTTTCTATAAGCAGGGATCCCCTTAAAACATATGTAACATTGTCAGTTACTGGTGAAAACCCTCTATGCTCCCCATGGTTTTTCCTCCCACAAAATTCTGATTTGGGATTTGCTCAGAGAAGCTAGTGCACTATGGGAAGCTGGACAGGAAGGGTCTACCTTGTTGGGGTCCTGCTGACCCTCACCTCTTGAGCAATGCTGTGCCTTTCTGGACCCTCAGGTCATCACAAAAAGTAGAAGGGAAGGAGGGGTGGCCCAGGAGAGTAGGAGAGGAGGGATAACATTGGTAAGGCCACCTGCACATTCCCAAGGTCTTGACTATCCTTAGAACCTGGAATGAGACCAGGGGAGATGGAAAATGATGGGTGGTTGTGGACTCATCATGATCCCATAAATTTATAAATAAGCCCTCACAAAAATGCACAGTCCAGGTGAGAGCGGAAGCACTGTTGTGTATAGCCCCCTTGCTCAATATCTCAAAGGTTCAATAGAGGGGAGAAATGAATCAGGACATACTGCCTGCCACCAGCTAAGTGCCCATAAACACCTGCTCCCAAAATGGCCTTGAGGAGAAGGCTGGAGCCCCATGGTCCTGCCTCTTCCTCAGCCACTGCAGGACCTCACTGTTTATGAGGGAAGGCAGGAAGCAGAGGGATGGCCCAGGGAGGTGGGGAGGGGGCAGTCACTGTGACAGGAGCTGCGTAGGAAGAGCAGCAGCAGGTGGGTGCTGTCGGGCAGAGGCTCTCCTGGAGGGTGAAGCCTCAGTGTCTCCTCACCAGGGAGAGGACCCCCGGGGCAGCCTCCTGGTGACTGGGGGCCCAGCAGCCCACAGCCCCTGCTCTCTCCAGGCCTGGGTGAGCCCCTCTTTCAACCCGGAGGACTGGGGGAGGTGGGAGCACAGGCTCTTTGGAGGAAAGGACCTGACAGCAGTTTGGGGAGGACTATGCCCGACTGTGGGGAAGGGGACAGCGTGTGGTGCAGGGGGTCACCAGCACCCCTCACCCTCACCCTCACCTCTGCATTCTAGAGCAGCTGCCAGCCCCTCCTGTTCAGATCTGCACCAGGGCAGGTGCATAGATACCCAGGCATGGGTCCCAGGGTCCTGAGGTGAGGGGCAGGCCATGGGGTGGTTTGCTTGAGGGGAAGGAGGGAGGAGAGGGTAGAAGCCTAAGTGGGCTTTGCAAGGGCTAACAGGGAATCCCGTCACCAGGGCAGGACCCCAGGGATGCAGTGTCCACTTCCTGCTTGGAGCTGGAGAAAAAGGGGACCTCTGAATTTTATTTCTTGTTGTTATGCATATTATTGTCCTTTAGAGGCAGCCCCCTGTGCTGCCTGTTTTGTGAGAGAGCCCTGCTGCATCTTCCCCTCCTCCACTTCCTTGGAGGGGTGGGAGAGGGAATTTCTGGGCAGGGAAAGAACTGAGAGACCCTAAAACCTCTGTAAGCATCAGGCCCCGGAGGGGAGGAATTTTGTCAATGACACCCAGCCTCCCTGTGCTCACCCTATGGAAGTCACCCATTCTCCCAAATAAGGACCTACCAGGGGAAGCCAAATGAGTTCCCCAGTCACATAAGATGCCTCTCAGGTGGCCTCCCCCAGCTTCACTGCCCACCACCAGCATCAGGAGCCCCCCCGAGCCTTCTCGCTGCTCACTGTTATGCTTCCCCCTGCTCCTGCCTACCTTGGGGTCTCTTCCCAAACTAGAGCTCAAGCTTTGAATAAACAGACTGTGCTCTCATTTGAACTCTTTATTTCTCCAGAATGAACTCCACTCTCCTACAAAGAGGAAAAGATGGAGAAGGCAGGAGAGGGGTGCAGGGCCCCAGGGGACACAGGTCAGTCCAGTCTCTGCAGCAGCATAGGTGGGGTGAATGACCCCTTGGCAGCAAGGCTCTGCAGGCTGCTGCTCTGGTCCCCCAGAAGGTTCCCTTCACCTTTGGAAGCTGAAGCCCCTGGATCTTAGGAGCTGATGCTTGGAAGGCCTTGTGGATGAGGATCTCCTCTGCAGGTGGACTTGCTGAGACCCGCCCAGCACTGCAGACCTCTGTCCTCCATGCCCTAAGCCCTCCAGGACATGTGGCACTCATGCCCAGCAGCTGAAACTGTTGTTCAGGTCCAACTACAGCTGCTGTGCCCAGCACCTGCTCATCTCCCCCACTGTCCTTTCAGGCTCCGTGTGGTGTGTGATCTTGTTCCTCCACAGAAAGTCTAGGGAGAGCAGCCTGGACTCTTCCCATGGTTTCCATTTTGGTCGCTGCCTCTGCTTCTCACCACTAGAGGTGGGAGCATCTCCATGGGCTTTTTGCTTTCAGGTTCACAACAGATTTCTTATTTCGCTGCCATCTCCCAGACTCACTCGCCAGGACCAGGAACCAAAGACAGCTCAGGCACAGCTGGCTGCAGCCACTTAGGCTCTCTGGACTGGGCCCCACAGATGCTCAATGGAGAGGCCAAGAACCAGGAACCCTGCAGCATGGCCTCGTGGCCTCATGACCCCACAGCAGCAGCATGGATGGACTCCAAAAACAAAATGTCTTCCCAAGCTAATTCAAAGAGAACTCTGTCCACATAGGGCAGTTCCCACAGCAAGGCACCTAGGAAAATTTTCCCCGCATTGGGTCCCCAGCCTCTTGTTCTAGGAACAGCCAGGCCAGAACACACCCAAAGGGAACCTGTTCAAGGTTAAATGAAGATATAAGAAGGTCAAGTTTGCAAGAAGGAGACCATTGAACCTCAGTAAATACCGAGGGGAGAAACCAAGGTCCACTCAGTAGACTTACCATGGAGGATGGAGACCAGGAGCCTCATGGAGCACACAGAGGAGATACGGGAGACAATCACCAGCAGCCACGAATGGGACCTCAACAGCCAAAAACATGCTGCTGTGGTGTGTGTCACACGGGGCTGGGGGATGTACATAGAGCAGGATGGGGTGTGCAGAGGCCACGGCGGGCTCACAGTGGGGGTCCACTGAGGAGGATCCCAGCACCTCCACAGCATGCAGAACATTACCAGTAACTAAGGAGCTTCTGCTTTATCTGGCTCCCAGGGCACAACCACTGCAGCCTCTGGGGTTCTGCCTGGGGTGTGGGCAGTGGTCACCTGGGCAGCGAGGGCCTGCACCCCTTCCCTTGTCTCCCAGTGGGTGCCTCGGAGTGCTTTAAACCTGAAGCAGCTTTGTTAGGCTGGCCACAATGTCGCTAAAGGCCCTGGAGCTCCCAGACACCCTTTTGACCTGCACCCTGTGGAGCCCCTACCGTGGCAGCCTGCACACCTCCATCCTCCACTGGAGGAGGTCCTCCTGGCCTGGCGTGCCACACATGCACAGCAGCCTGTGGGGCCCCGTCAGGTCCCACTCGCAGCCAAGTACATCAAGCACCCAGCAGATCTCCCCCATTATCTTGTGCGGCTCCAGGGAGCTCATGACCTTCATCCTCCACTCTGGGTCCTGTGACCAGGGCAGGACCGCCTGAGGGCCCACTTGGTTGTTCCTTTTCTGGTGCTGCTCCTTGCAGGCACACCCTAGGCACAGGCGATGCTTCAGGAAAGTCCAGAATGGCCTCCAGGTGCTTGGCTGGCCCTGGCTGTTGGTGGGAGGGGGGGCGGGCAAGTTCTGCTGCTCACCCCTGACTTGGGGTGTTCCCCCAGGGATGGCTTCACCCATGCCAACAGTGGGCAGAAGTGCTTCTTTGAGATCCTCCATCCCCGCCGCAGATGATGTGGGAGGAGGCGGTGACCACAGGGCCAAGCAGGGGACCCTCCTGATGATACTCCTTGGGACAGGGCCTGGCGGCCTGGCTGGGCTTCCGGCCATCCGGGGCTGCTGGTGCACATGGGGCAGGGCCAGGGGCCCTGTGGGTGCAGCTGACGTCTTGGAGGCTCCTGTCTCTGGCATGTGCTGGCATGAAGGCCTGGCTGAGGCTGGTCCTCTGCAGGAGAGGAAAGCTGCAGGGTGGACTGGGGGCAGGGGGCAGGCTCTGGTGGGAAGGCACAGAGGTGGGCTTCTCCCACTCCTGGCCTGGCAGGGGGCTGGGTCTGCAGGGCACTGGTGGAGGTCCCCTGCTCCCATCTGCTGTGACCCAGCAAGAGATAGATGGCCATAATTTCATCATGTTTGCCATCTCTCAAGGACGCCCATATCTCCTCCTCTTTGTAGCCCATGGTAACCATCGCTGTTATCTGGTGGGGGTCCTGGCAAGCTGGGAAGGGTTCCACATATGGCTTCAATTCTGTGTGCTCATAGCCCGTATTGACCCACAGGTCAGTCATTATGTCTGGGAGGCTTGACCTCTTACAGGGATCCACTGTCAGGCACTTTTTAGGAGAGTCCTACAGTCCACAGACAGGTGGTCTGGGATGTGGAGCTCCCCACTGAGCACCTGCTCCCGCAGGTGCTTGAAGCTCTGTGCAAAAGGGACCTTCCCTCTGACCATGGTGTACAGAATCATCCCCAGGCTCCAGACATCCATGGCCGGCCCATCGTACATGTGCCCCTTAAGTATTTCAGGGGTAGTATAACGGAGTGCTGCACAGGGTTTTCAGCTACTGGCTGATGTCAAATATGTTACTCAAGCCAAAATCAGCAACTTTCACATTCCCAGCAGCATCCGAAAGGAGGTTGTCTGCTTTCAAGTCTCTGTTCGAAATAAACTTCTGGTGACAGCAGATAAGACTTGGCAAAATTTTGCTCAGGCTTACTCTTCTAATAGAGGTCCATGGGCCACCAGGTAGTGAAAGAGATCACCTCCACAAGCATACTCCATGATGAGGTAGAGCTCCTTGGTGCTGTCAATGACTTCAAAGAGCCGATGATGTTGGGATGGCTCAAGCTCTTCATTATGCTGACCTCTCTGGAGCACATGCAGAGGCCGCTGGGGTCATCATTCTTGCATATGATTTTCATGGCTACCTCAGGGCCAGTGAGGACATGCCATGCTAAAAAAATCACAGAAAAGGCACCCTTGCCTATTCTCAGGAATGGGTAGTTCTTGAGATGGGTCTCCTTCTTAGCCCTCAAGGCTCTGAGAGACCGCAGCATGCTGGAGTTTATGCTGGGCTGGAGACCCAGTGACTGTAGGCAGACTTTCCAATGGGAAAGACTGAATAACTGATCTAATTAAAAAAAAATCAAATGCTAGAAAAAAAGAAACTACAAAAATACAAAAAACAAACAGGAGTAAAAGGAAAAGATTAAAATACAACAAACAGGCAAAAGAAAAAAGCAAAATAATTTTTTTAAAAAGGAAAGAATAAAGAAAACAAAAGTCTGGAAAAAAGAATTAAGACAAAAAGAAAAAGTAGGAAACAAAATAAATCCACAAATGAGAAATAAACCAGCAAAGAGCAGTCCTAGTCCACAGGTCACCAAAAACAGCTTCCTGGATAAGGAGACCCCGAGCCTCAGCTGCAGGGCCTTATATAGGGGCAGCAGGTCCTGCACAGTGGCTCCTTGTGAGGTCATCCAAGCAATGGGCAAATCCAGGCTGTGGTCATCCTCATGGATTTCTTCTCACTTTCTGGTCTCAGAAACGCTCTACACTTGCCACAATATTATGGAGGATCCCACAGAACTTTGCGTTTATGTGGGTTCTAGCTCTTCCTAGTTCCTTATCAGAAATTATAACCTACAATGCCACAGTGCCTTCTACATTTCTAGTTTGAAAACCTTAATGATATCTGGCTCTGAAAGAGCTCAGAATATCTACAATGGAAATATCCAATTCTTTTTCTATAATTCTACACGATCTGACTCAAAGTGATCCACAGCTCAAGTGATAGCGTGGTTCTCTCTGAAAATGTTCTGTTGCTTAAAGCATAATAAGGTACATTACTGGCATCTATAATGCTGAGGGAAAGATGGCTTTCATCCTATTTTCATTTCTTTCGGTTTTACCCAGGTTCTCTGTTGTAGCTATCTCCCTTCCACAAGCCAGAAAACTCACTGGAAGACTTCCTTTTTCCTGTCTTTACAAGTAGAGAGTGAAGCTGCACATGAAGAAAGCAAGTCTTCTACCTTTTCTTCTTCAAGTCAACAATCTGTGCTCTGTCTCCCACTTACTCAGTATGGTGGTGGTGTCTGGGAGGCGCATGGCACTGACACCTCATGGGAGAGAATGGTAATTCCTACATGATACTTAAAAACTTCTCTGAAATATAATATAGCCATGCCACTTGGCTTTGCAAGTCTTCAGTCTTTTTGATACCTCAATTCTTTCATTATTGCCTACTTTCATACTGATTTATGAAGTGAACCATTTTTAATCCCGTCTCAATTCTTTCTCTGTATATTTTTCAGGTGATTGTTTTGTGGATACAGGGGGCTTAAATTCAACATCCTAAATCAACAACAATAGTTTGATGTGATAACAACTTAACTGCAACTGTTTATCAGTCAGGGTTTTCTATTCATGTGTCTAAATTCCATAGAGCAGGCACTGTGTTTTGTCTGTGAAGTACAACAGTGTAGTGGAACTGAAGAGATACACACATTATGCAAGTCTGCCATTATTCTTTGCCACCCTGTTAGCATGTCCCATTCACAACATCACATGAGCACAAAATTACAATGACTATGATGGGTGGAGGTTCAGCAAGTCTCTGCTCTAAAAGGCTACACTTTTCTTTCGAACTAGAGCTACTTCCAAAGCAGAAGGTAGAAAATGGCCTTCAAAGAAATTCAAAACCATGATGGATTCCTATCAGATCCCTTCTTCCTCCTGTAAGTCAACCTCTTACAGTGAAAATGATGACAAAAGGAAATGGAGGAAGTGGACTTGGCCCAATGGATAGGGCACCTGCCTACCACAAGAAAGGTCCACAGTTCAAACCCCAGGCCTCCTTGACCTGTGTGTAGCTGGCCCATGCACAGTGCTGATGCATGCAAGGAGTGCCCTGTCACACAGGGGTGTCCCCATTGTAAGGGAGCCCCAACTGCAAGGAATGCGCCCCATAAGGAGAGCCACCCAGCATGAAGGAAAGTACAGCCTGCCCAGGAATGGCACCACACACACGGAGAGCTGACACAGCAAGATGATGCAACAAAAAAAGAAACACAGATTCCCGTGCTGCTAATAAGGATAGAAGTGGTCACAGAAGAACACACAGCAAATGGACACAGAGAGCAGACAATGTGGGGGGTGTTGGAAGGGGAGAGAAATAAATCTTAAAAAAAAAAAAAAAGGGAAGGGAAAGATAGGGCAACTAATAGTTCCTGTCCTTCTAGCCCTTCCTGATTAAGCAAAGGGGGAAGTGTTGGTCAAATGTGTACATATCAAAATATAAAACAATTTGTGCTTTCAAAGACTTTGTCAAGGTGAAAGGGCAGCCCACTCAATGAGAGAAAATATTTGGAAATCAAATATCCATTAAGAGTTTCATTTCAATGCTATATAAAAAGATACTACAACTCAAAAATAAAACAGCAAGGAATCCAATTTAAAAATGGACAAAACCCTAAAGGAATAGCAATGATCCCCCAAGTCCAATGGTAAAGACCAAAAAAGAAGGAAGGTCCAACAATGAGCCCTTGATACTAATGACTATGCTTGTGAGCCTGTGCACCTGAAATAAGAACAAGGCCTAAAGCTGCAGGGTGCCTAAGAGTTACCTCCTGAGAGCTTCCATGTTGCTCAAATGTGGCCAGTCTCAAAGCCAAACTCAGCATGTAAATGTGTTGCCTTCCCCCCAGCATGGGACATGACTCCTGGGGATGAGCCTCCCTGGCACCGAGGGATTACTACCAACTACCAGCTGATGATGTAACTAGAAAATGACCTTGAATAAAAGGGTCAACCAGGACCAGCAGAATAACTCAGTCTACATATAATACCAGGAGTTAAAAATGCTTTTTGACCTGAAGAAAAGGGGGAAATGGAAAGGACAAATGAGTTTATATCGCTGTGAGTCTCCAAAAAGAGCTGGGAGGTCATCAGAGGGTTTGCCCTTATGCACACCTCAGCAGAGTCCCAGAGACAGATAAAGTAGATACAACCCCAAGTATTGGTTCTTCTGAGGGCTACAGAGACCCACAGGTTCTATGATCATGGCAGATGGAGTTCAGTGCCATGTCAGTTGGCCCTACTTTGGAGTTTGTGTTTCTGTGTGATGGAACTGGACTTAGATGTAATCTTTGTCCACAAGTCTCTCCTTTTACTTTTACTGGAACTGTAGTTGGTGCTGGAGTTTAATGTACACCCAGGGGACCTGAATCTCTGGACTGACCATGTGATAGCCAGGCCCTGAGCCTCAAAAGACTTGTAACTCCTACACTCTGGTTTATTGGACTTACCCCACTCATCTAACATGGAGGTGAAGAAGGTTAACCACCACACCAGGGAGCCAAGACAGCTTGCAACTGAAAGCAGGAGAATTGCATCCAGCATCCACTGGAATCTAAGTTCCCTTTTGATATAGATGTGGAGTGGACACAACCATTCTAAAGTCCATAGGCTGGAAGAATAGAGTATGGATTACAGTGGACTTACTGAGATTCTATTCATGAACTATTGTGATTAGTAATTGAATAAAATGTGGCATTGGTGTGGAGAAAGTGGCCATGGTGGCTGCTGGGGGTAGGCAGTGGGAAGAAGAGATGAGATGTGGGTGTATATTCAGAACTTGGAGTTGTCCTGGGTGGTGCTTCAGGGACAGTTACCATACACTGTATGTCCTCCCATGGCCCACTGTGTGGACTGTGGGAGAGTGTGGGCTATGATGTGGACCATTGACCAGGAGGTGCAGCGGTGCTCAGAGATGTATTCACCAAATGCAATGAATGTCTCATGATGATGGAGGAGATTGTTGTTATGGGGGAAGTAGTGGGGTGACGGGGGTGGGGGGTATATGGGAACCTCATATTTTTTGAATGTAATATTAAAAAAATAAAGAAAATAAGGAAAAAAAATGTGATACTACTAACACCTTTCTTTTTGACTTCTAGACTCCAAAACTGTGAGACAATAATTTCCTATTATTTAGGCCAACCAGGCAAACTAAAAAAGTATGACTTATTCTTTGTATATCCTTACTGTTGTTCTAATTACTCAATAAATTGAATTCAGTAAAATAAAAATATAAATAAAAATAAAATAAAAATGGACAAAAGACTTAAATGGCCATTACTTGAAAGAGGAAATACAAATGCAAAAAAGCACATAAAAAAGGTTCCATTTCACTAGCTATTAGGGAAATGCAAATCAAAACTACAATGAGATACAATCTCACACCTCATAGAATGGCCATTACTAAAAGAGAGAGAAAACAATAAGCGCTGGAGAGGATGTGGAGAAATAGGAACACGCCTTCATTGTTGGTGGGACTGTAAAATGGTGCAGCCTCTGTGGAAGACAGTTTGGCAGTTCCTCAGGAAGCTAAATATGCAATTGCCATATGATCCAGCAATTCCTCTACTAAGAATATACCCAGAAGAACTGAAAACTGTGATGCAAACAGACAACTGCCCACCGATGTTCATAGCAGCATTATTCGCAATTGCTAAAAGATGGAAACAACCCAAGGGTCCACCAACCAAAGAATGGATAAACGAAATGTCATATATTCATTCATATGATGGAATACTAAGAAGAAATGAACTTGGGAGACATGAAAATATGGATGAAACTTGAGGACATTATACTGAGTGAAATCAGCCAGACACAGAAGGATACATATTGTATGGTACTACTAATATGAACTAAATATGAAAAACACAGGGAGTTAAAAACTAGAGTATATGTTAACAGGTGATAGGATGGGGGATAACAAGGGGTATGGATGCTTAATGGATGTAGACTTTTAATTAGCTTGCCTGTAAAAGTGTGGAAATTGATAGAGTGGATGGTAACACATTATAGAGAGTATAACTCACACAGCCAGTTTATAAATGGGATTGTGGTTAAAAGAGGGTAGTCTAGGGATGTAAATGTCAATTGAAAGATGTGCAGAGAATAATCTAGGGTCTGAAATCATAGTGAACCCAGGAGGTAGATGAGAATTGTGGTTAATCATACAAATACAAGAATGTTCTCCTATGAACTAAAACAAAGGTACATCACAATTATAAAGTGGTAAGAATACATTGATACACAGAAAAATACAATTAATGTAAATTACAGACTATAGTTAGCAGCAATATTGTAATATTCTTGCATCATTGTGAAAGCAGATATTATATCTGGTTCTATAACAGGGGTGGTATGGGAATTTTCTTTTGAACTAAGGAAAATGCTCAAAAATTTACTGAGGCGATGAATGCACAACTATGTGATGACAGTGAGAGCCACTGAATGTACATTTTGGATATACTGTTCAAGGCATGGGATCATATTACCCAGTGAACCATGTAGTGGAAGGTGGACTGTGGTTAGCAGTACAAATATGTGAGGGTTGTCTCATGAACTATAACAAATGTCCAATACTAATAGCTTGTGCTAATGTGATATATAGAAAAAATATACCAAATGTACACTACGGATCATAGTAGTAAAAATCTGATGATGTTCCTTCATAATCTATAACAAATACTCCACAACAATGTAAGTTGTTGATCGAGATGTGATGTATAGGAATTCTGCACATTCATGCATGATTGTTTTGCAAACTCACAACTTCTCTAATAAATATATATATATGTTAATAAAATAAAAAGAGTTGAAGGAAGCAGATGTGGCTCAAGCAACTGAGTTCTCACCTACCACATGGGAGGTCCTGGGATCGGTTCCTAAAGAAGGCAACCAAGACAGTGAGCTGATGTGATGGGCTGGCTTAGTGAACTGATGCAACAAGATGATGCAACAAGAGACATAATGAGGGCAAACATAATAAGAGACACAACAAAGGTGGGAGTAGAGGTGACTCAAGTGATGAGGTATATCCCTCCCACATGGGAGGTCCTGGGTTCAGTTCCCATGACTCCTAAAAGGAAGATGAGAACAAAATAGACACAGCAAGTGCAAACAAGGGGGTGGGGAGAAATAAAAATAAATCTTTAAAAATAAAGAGTTGAGGTAGTTCTGTTTAGGTTTCCACTATTCTGGGAAGAACTAAATATATGCACAGTAAAATAGAGCTTTGAACCAAGAATTGTGTAATTTTTGTGATTCCACATATAAGATAAATGCTGTTGTATTTGTATTTATAAGTGACACTGCACAATATAAAGAGCAACAGTACAACTCACTGTAATTAAATTTTAAATTTTTCTTTATTTAGAATGGTATTAAGTAGTAAAACATACCATGAAAAGTAGAGATATTGTGGGAGAAGGAAAAAAGCCTTGTATTTTAAAATCTTTAATGTCAATTTTTCCTCCTTTTATAACAAGGGTCCTGCTATCACTTTTTACTGGGACCTGCTAATTAAGTAGGTGGTCTTTGGGTGAATTTGTGGTTTTCAATATATATATATAGATATAGAAATAAATATAGATATAAACTTACCCACTTACATATATACATATATATATGTACACAGTATAAATATTCATATATTCCTTAGCTCTGTCTACTGAGAACTGTAAACAGTGACAACCCAATAGCACTGAGCTCCCTACCACCTAGATCTTGGTATCTCAATACTAATCTCCACTAAAAGCACACATTCCTTTTAGAAAAATAGCTGGTTCTAGGCTAGGGCAGGGAAAGTACTTCTTGAGCCTTGAAGACTTGGTTTTGCCATAAATTAATGAAGGAATTTTGTCAAGGGGACATAGAAGACAGTTTGAAGTGGAGCCCACTGATCAAATCTGAAACATTTTGAGAATCAAAATATACAATGATAACCCCTTGCATATAATAGGAATTCATGAATCCATACCAAAAGAAATAAATGAATGGGTAATTTGAAAGCTTGATGAAGAAGAGCATATTTGCATGGTCTCTGTATTAGTCAATGAAAGGGGTGCTGATGCAAAATACCAGAAATTGGTTCATTTTTATAACAGGTATTTATCTGGGGTAGGAGCGTACAGTTACCAGGCCATTAGGCATAAATCACTTCCCTCACCAAAGTCTATTTTCACATATTGGAGCAAGATGGCTGCCAAAGTCTGTGAGGGTTCAGGCTTCCTGGGTTCCTCTGGGCTCAGCTCCTCTGTTAGCTCTACAAGGTCAGCTGTAGATGATGAGGCTCTCTAGGCTTTGCCTCTCTCCCTGGGGCTCCAGCTTCAGCATCAAACTCCAACATCAAAACTCCAACATTAAAAGTCCTCAACTCTGTCCTTTGTCATGCCTTTTATCTGTGAGTCCCCACCCACCAAAGGTTGGGAACTCAACACCCTACTGACACAAGAGGCTTACATGATTATGTGATCAAGGAAACCTGTGAATCCAATATAATCTAATATGCCCAGAGGAAAAGATCTGTTTACAAACATAATCCAATATTTCTTTTTGGAATTCATCAATAATATCAAACTGCTACAGTCACAAAGTAACTCCCACAAAGTTCTTGTTAATTACAAAAAGGAAAAGAATAATGGGGGAGCCTGGCAGACACCAAAGCAATTGAACGATGGAAGCAAACATCACCACTAATGGGGCAGGAGGCGATGATAAGAATACAGCATCACTTTGTGATTTTCCTGTCAGAGATGCATATTGATCTAATATAAGAAACAGAATCTCAAATTGGGAGTATTCTACAAATAGTTGGACTGTATTCTTCAAGGTACCAAGGTGATGGAATTCTAGAAATATTGTGGAACATGAACAGTTTGAAAGGTACTAAGACATGACAACTAAATACAACAAACAATGCTCTACTACATCCTTTTGCTAAAAGGACATTATTGGAACAATTGCTGAAACTTGAATGATATCAGAATTGCATATTATTAATTTGACAATGTTCCTTTCCAGATGTTGACTATTGTAGCCATGTATAAAAACATCCTGATTTGTAGAAAACAGACATTGACAACTTATTCTCAAATGAGTCTGGATAAATGAAGTCCCTGTACTAAACTGTATCCTTTATGTCAATTTCACTGTTTTGAAATAGGAAAAATAAAAAAGATTTACAAAATGAAAAAAGCATTTTTACTAAATTAACTATTACTGTTCCAATTGAACAAAGCAAAAAAAGGTACAGATGGGGAAGTGGGGTAGTAGTGCTACTTTGATCCTATTCAAAAACCTAAACCAGCTCTGCCTTTTACATAAATCTCAATTTCTAGTATTGAGTACATTGAAGGGAAAAAACTGTACACCTACTGCCATCTACTGGTCACAAGGGAGGTATTTTTAGGGAAATAGTAAACACTTAAATTTTAAAATGTTCTTTGTGCAAACTTTCTTAAATGGAGATCAGGGGTTTGAGCATATCATAAGATTTTCAACAAAGTGTCAATAATGGGGTGGTATATGAGAATCCTGTAATTTATGAATGATTGTTCTGTAAACCAAATATTTCTCCAGTAAAAAAAAAATTGGGAGTAAGTTCACACATATGAAGATATATCCTATTTTAAGTTTCACCCAGTGAAAGTCTATCAAGACGCTTAGTTGGTATTTTGTTTCTCTGACTCTTGTTTATTTTGGTTTTCTTTTTTTGGCCACATAACAAGTTATCACAAAAGTAAGGCTTTAAACAACACCCAATTTTCACCCAGTAGGTTCTGTGGGTCAGAAATCTGGGTGAGCTCAGCTGGGTCCTGTGCTCAGGATCTTACCAGGCAGAAATCCAGGGTGCACAGGGCTGTTTTTCCTGGAGGTTCTAGGAAAAGTCCACTTCAAAGGCCATTCAGGAGGTTGGCAAATTCTGTTCCTCAAGCTCTCCACATCTCCCTCCCTCTTCAGGGCAGCAGTGGCACCTGGGGTCATTCTCGTGCTTCCAAGCTCCCTGGCTTCCTTTTCTCCCTGCTTCCCTGCATTAGGAGGCTCAGGTGATTACACTGTCCCTCACCGCCTCTTTAGAGTTTTAGGGCACACAAAGCCCCATCAGCCTGCAGCAGTTTAACTGACAACTGCCCCTTCCCAGTTGCCTGTCCTGCCTCCTGCCTTCCAGTCCACAGCACCCTGTGTCTATGACCTCTGTCTGGGACCCCACCATGACCTGTACCCCCACTTTTGTTCTTGGCAATCCCCAACTATCTACTTGCTGCCAAATCCAGGGTCAAGTCTGGCCCAGTTCTCCTAATCTGGAGGCACCTGCCACTCCCTGCCACCCCTCCCAAGGCTGAGGCTCCCCTGGGAAAGGATCCACCTCCAAGGCCATGTGTGTCATTGGCAGGATTCAGTTTCTACTGAGGGCCTGTGTCCCTTTATGTTTTCAGGCACTGCCTCTGTTCTATTCTACATGGGCCTCTGCACAGGGCAGCCCATAACACTGCAGCTTGTTTCCCAGATGAAGGATAGAGGCAGGGAGGGAGAGTAAGAGAAAGACATAGAGAAAGATTGATAGAGACACATACATACAGAACAAAAGAGAACTAGCAGGACAAAAGTCACAAATGTTTAAAAATATTGCATGTGACATATCATCTCTTTGTCCATATTCTATTGATTAGAAGAGCCACTAATTCCTCACAAGGATGTGTATACCAGGAGGCAGAGATCCTTGGAAGACATTTACTGGCTGCCCATCACATAAACAAAGACGAGGAACTTAATCTGCTTTAAATGTCATGGGTAGTCACTGAAGTGTTTTAAGCCAGCACAAAGATACCTGCTTTTCACTGAATTTCAAGGCCATTATGGTGTAGACTGGAAAATGAAGTCAACAAGTGAAGTTGCATTCCCAAGATCACATCCACGGAAACTAAACCTGTTCTGGGTTGAACTTCCTGCTGCCTCCCATTCTTTCTTATAATTTTTCCACCTCTAAGCTCATGTATAGGTACCTGGAGCACTATTCCATAAATTTTAGAGAGACTATTCCATATATCTCTGCCAAACCCTCTAGGGAGTACATGCTAAAAGATCCTCAAGGTGCAGATGGGAAGGTGGTGGCAGTTTGATATTATTTATGAATTCCCAAAAGAAATATAGAGTATATTTGTAAACTGGCCTTTTTCCACTGGGCGTATAACCCTTTGATTATAGTAGATTAGATTTGGCTGAGATATCTGATTGAATTATGTTAAGATTAGGGCTCTGATCAAACCACATCATTAGAGTGGGACTCAGCATCGAGTCCCAGCCCCCTTGGGCTGATAAGACAGACTCTCACAAGGTAGTGGACACACAAGATAAGATACACAGAGGATCCTGCAGCCCGGGAAAAGAGATGAGCCTGAGAGTTAGCAGCTGAAGAGAACAGAGCAGCTAAGCCCAGATAGAAATGAGTCGAGGAAGAGAGGCGAGCCCTATTCCATCCTCCAGCTGTGATCAGAAGCTGGGACCATGAGCCTCAAGAGGAAGAGGGAGGCTGAGCCCTCACAGACACCAGCAGCCACCCTGCTCCAAAAGGGAGCAGCAGGCTTTGGTGAGAGAAGTAACATACTCTTTATGACCTTGTGACTGTAAGCCTCTACCCCAAATAAATACTCCATAGAAAAGCCAGCAGAGTTCTGGGACTTGGCCTCAGCAGCCCTTTGGCTGACTTATAAAGATGAGGAGACTGGGAAGACCCAAGAGGCCCAGCGCCCAGTCACTTTCCAGGGCCACACAACTGGGAGGAGGAGTAAGGTCTGATAGCTCCACCCCCTCAATACTGAGGTCTTGAATTTCCCAGGCCTTCCACAACCCATAGGGATGACTGAGTTGATGTAAGTATAGGTCTTTCTGGCCATTTAGCAGGAGACACCCCAAAATAATACAAGGTGATGCAGGGCAGGGCACTGGAGACCAGGTGGCAGTTGTGATCACCTGGGCACTCTCCCAGTTCTCCCTCCCAGCACATGTGTGTGTGGCCTGGAGAATATTGGGTGGGCAGGCCCTGGCAGGAGCAGGTTCTCAGTGGGATGGGGTCCTGGTGGGCCTCTATGTCCACACCCAGGGCATGGCTGGCAAAGTGGGAAGTGAGTACTGGGATGGCTTCATCAACAGCTGTCACCTCCTTACCTCAAGGGCTGCAGGTCTGTGAAGGCAGGGTTCTGTTTCTACTCTGGGGAGATGGACATCATGTGATGGGCAGGTAGGGACCGAATGCCTCCAGGCCTGGCTGCTGGGCACTGTCTTAGCAGAGCTCCCCCAGGAAATGGGTGAGAGGCTGGACAAGACAGTCATCTACACCGGGTCATCATGCAGGGAGCAGGCACAGCACATTGCCCAAAGGGCCAGTGCAGGCAGAGGTGAGAGTGGCTGCACAGAAGTCTCCACACTCAGGGTCAAAGCCAGTGAAGGCTTTAAATCTTTTTTATAAAAAGAAAGAATAGGTGATTCAGAAGGCAGAAGAGCTGAAATTAGAGAGACAAAAGAACACAAAAAGAAAAGAATGGAAGAACTGGAGCAAGAGCTCAAAAAACTGAATAACACGAGATGCAACAACATACATGCCATGGCTGTTCCAGAAGGAGAATATAAGGGAAAAGGAGCAGAAAGAGTATTTGAGGGAATAAGACCTGAAAATTTCCCGACTCTCATGAAAGAAATGAACTTACATGTCCAAAAAGTAGTGTACCCCAATAAGAATAGATGTGAATAGACTTACTCTAAGACACATACTACTCAGCATGTCAAATGTAAAAGATGAAGAGAAATTTCTGAGGGCAGCAATGGAGAAATAAACCATCACATACAAGGTATGCCCAGTAAGTTATATATGCAGACAACTACATGGCAATGCTAAAAAAAAATCAATGAAGAACTAAACAAATGGAAAGACATTTCACGTTCCTGGGTTGGAAGACTAAATATCATGATGATGTCAATCCTACCCAACCTGATCTACAGATTCAATGCAATACCAATCAAAATTCCAACAACCTACTTTTACAGAAATAGAAAAAGGCAAATACCAAATTCTTTTGGAAGGGAATAGCCAAAAGCACTCTAAAAAAGAAAAGCCACATGGGAGGAATTTCACTGCTTGACATTGAAACTTATTTCAAGGCTACAGTCTTCAAAACAGCATGGTATTGTCATCGATCAGTGGAATAGATTGAGAGTTCAGAAATAAATCCTCACCTCTACAGCCAACTGGTTTTCAACAAACCTACCAAGGCCATGCTAATGGGACAAAACAGTCTTTTCAACAAATGGTGCTGGGAAAACTTGGATATCCATAACCTGAAGAATGAAAGAGGACTCCTATCTCACTCCCTGTACAATAATCAACTCAAAATGAATCAAAGGCCTAAATATAAAAGCTACAACCATAAAACTACTAGAAGAAAATGTAGGGCAGCATATTAGAGACTTTGCAGTAGATGCTTTCTCTTGGACCTTGTACCTGAAGCACACACAACAAAAGAAAAAACAGATAAATGGGACCTCCTCAAAATTAAATACTTTTAAACCTCACAGGACTTTGTAGAGAGGGTGAAAGGCAACCATCTCAGTGGAAGAAAATATTTGGCTATCACGTATCTGATAAGGATTTAATATTCATGATATAACAACAATAAAAAGACAATGCAATTAACAAGTGGGAAAAAGCTTGAATAAATATTTGTCCAAAGAGGAAATATAAATGGAAAAAAAAAAAACACATGAAAAAATAGTCAACAACACTAGCTATTAGGGAAATGAAAATAAAAATTACATATGAGATATCATTTCACACCTACTAAAATGGCCACCATTAAAAAGACAGGAAAACGAGTGGAGAGGATGTGGAGAGTTTGGGACACTCATTTACTCTTGGTGGGAATGTAGAATGGTACAGGCCACTGTGGAGGACTGTTTGGCAGTTCCTAAAGAAGTTGAATTTGCCATGTATCCCAGCAATACCACTACTGGGTATGTAGCCAGAACAACTGAAAGCAGATATTTGCACACCAATGTTCATAGCAGCATTATTCACAATTGCCAAAAGTTGGAAACAACCCAGATCTCATCAACTGATGAATGGATACACAAATTGGTGTATTCACGTAATGGAATATTATGCAGCTGTAAGAAGAAATGAATTGGGAGGAATTGTGGGAACAGGCCATTGGATTAGGGAGGTAAGACAGAGCTCTCACTGAAACAATGGGGAAAGAGCTAAAAGCTACCTTGAAGACAGCTTTGAGGTACGGCAGACCAGGACACTGCTTCACAACTCCCAAGAAAGTGGGCAACAGAAAGACAAAGAAGCCCAATCAACACACTGTGCATTATTAAACCTCCCAGTGGCTGGGAAGGGCTCCCTCCCCCACCCCTGAAATATTAAGCAAGGATAAAACTCCTGGTGAATTGCATCTGAGAGGAGAGCAGACATCTTCCTCCCTGCCAGCTGCTTTGGATATATAGAGAATGGGAAGGTGCTCTGAGTCCTCTAGGAGGGTACTGGAAAGACAAAGAAGCCAAAGGAAAACTGTGCGATACTCGCCCCTGTGGCTGGGCAAACAGCTGAGGTGGAGCCAAGCTTCCTGGGAGGAAGAGGGGCCTGGAGTGTGGGGAGTGGTTTCTTGACAGTGAGTTTGGCCAGCTGAGTCCACCTTTGAATATTGGAAGAGAAGCCAAATCAACAGGGAGAAGGGAGGGGGATCTTCTCAGGCAGGCTGTCATGCCCAGCCACCCAGGTAGAGAGAGGAATTAGATTAGAGAGGGGGCAGGGACAGACAGGTGCCTCATCAGCAGGACTCTGGCAAACTGCAAGGAATCAACTCTGCCCAAGGGAAAGGAGACAGACAGCCTTGTGAAAGGCTAACTACCTGAAGGAGACAGGTTAGCTCACTGGAAGCATTCCTGCCTTAAATATATGAGGTCCTTGTTTGAAACCCTACTGGGTTACCAGGCATCCAGCTGAAACTTCATGACAGGGATCCTACAGACATTCCTTTTTATATTAGCTTTTCTTGGATCTCTCTTTTTAAGTTCCTTTTAAATTTTTCCTTATTTTATTCACTAAAACCTGGTTCAAAACTTGCAGAGGGCAGATTGCAGGCTGATTAAATGATGAACAGCAGCAGCCTGAAAAGATCCTTAGAGGTTTAAGAGGGAAGGTTGTTTTTCTGTTAGTTTTTGTTTTCTGTTCTTTTACTTTCTTTCTCCCTTTTTGAAATGTGTTGCTGTTGTGTTGTATCTTGTTTGTTGTGTTTCTCCTTCGTTTCCCTGTTTCTTTTTCATTTACTGGATTTTTTTAACCTATACTATTTCTTTTCTCTCCTGCATCTTGCTGTCTTCTGTTGTTCTTTCATTCCGATTCTTTTTGTTTGGTCTTCAATTTTTCCTGTTTTTATTTTCTCCTTTTTTTCTGTGTTCTTTCTTTTTTACTTTAAAAAATATTTATTTATTTATTTATTTCTCTTCCTTTCCTCTCCCCCCCCCCCGCCCTGGTTGTCTGTTCTCTGTGTCTATTTGCTGTGTCTTCTTCTTTGTCCGCTTCTGTTGTTGTCAGCGGCATGGGAATCTTTTCTTTTTGTTGCATCATCCTGTTGTGTCAGCTCTCCGTGTGTGTGGCACCATTCCTGGGCAGGCTGAACTTTCACACTGGGCGGCTCTCCTTAGGGGGCGCACTCCTTGCACATGGGGTTCCCCTCCTCAGGGGCACCCCTGCATGGCACAACACTCCTTGCGTGCATCAGCACTGTGCATGGGCCAGCTCCACACAGATCAAGGAGGCCCAGGGTTTGAACTGCAGACCTCCCATGTGGTAGACGGGTGTCCTAACCACTAGGCCAAGTCCACTTCCCATCTTTTTTACTTTTTTATTTCTCTCTTTTCCTTATTCTTTTCCTCTCTCTCATCCCAGCCTTTGACTTCATATTTTTCTCTATTCTGTTACTCATTTCATTGTTTCTATTCTACTTTTTTATTCTTTTTCCTCTGTACTTCTTACTGATGTTTATTACTCACTTTCCTAGGTCTTGTATGGTTCCTCTCTTACCTTTAACTATTATTATTACTATTATTCTTTTTCTCTTCCTATCTCTTTCCTTTTCACTGGTCCTATTTTTTTCAAGGGAACATAAACAGCAAAGAAAGAGAATAAGAATGAAATGTCAAAGTGAAACCTTACAACACACACAAACAACAAAGTAAAAACCTAGAGAGGAGAGAGAACCTAATCAATGGAATAAATCCATCAAAATAAACAGATGCCTAGATGACAAAAAATTACAAGCCATCATAAGAAACAGGAAGACATGTCCCAGTGAAATGAACAAACTAAAATGCAGGAAGAGATGCAGAATATGGAACAACAATCAGATATGCCCCAATAAGTATCATGAGCAGTTTAATGAAGGGAAGGAAGAGATTAAGGATATTAAGAGGACACTGGAAAAACATACTGAAGAAATTGTAGATACACATTAAATAGATAATAGATATGATGGTGATGAATGACACAACCCAAGAAATTAAAAACACACTGGAAGCACATCAGATTTGAACAAGCAGAAGAAATGATCAATGATGTGGAACACAGTACACCAGAAATGAAGCAGATAGTAGAACAGATAGATAAAAAGATAGAAAAAAATCCAGCAGGGGTGTAGGAATTTGAATGACAACATGAAATGCTCAAACATATGCATTATAGGCATCCCAGAGAGAGAAGAGAAAGGAAAGGGGACAAAAGGAGTATTGGAGGAAATGATGGCTGAAAACTTCCCAAACCTATTGAGGGAGATGGACGTACATGTCCAGGAAGTGCAGCACACCCCAACTAGTATAAATCATAACAGTCCAACTCTAAGCCATACACTTGTCAAATTGTCCAATGGTTAAGACAGAGAATACCTAAAGCAGCAAGAAAAAAGAGATCCATCACATACAAGGGAAGCTTGATAAGATGAAGTGCAAATTCTCATCTGAAACCATGGAGGCAAGAAGGCTGTAGTATGGCATAGTTAACATGCTGAAAGAAAAAAGCTGTCAGCCAAGAATACTTTAAACAGCAAAGGTGGCATTCAAAAATGAGGGAGAGTTCAAAATGTTCACATATAAACAGAAACTAAGACATTATGTCAATAAGAAACCTGCCTTTTAAGAAATACTAAAGGGAGTTCTGCAGGTTGAAGGGAAAAAACAGGAGGGAGAGAGTTGGAGGAGAGTGTAAGAGCAATAATTTCTCATTTTAAAGAGAAATAAAAACAATATGTAGCATATATAAACCTAAAGAAAACATGGATAATGTAATTCCTTGACAGTAATAAAATGGAACATTAATGGGTTAAACTCACCCGTCAAGAGACACAGACTGGCAGAATGTATAAGGAAATATGACCTCTCAATATGCTGTCTACAAGAAATGCACCTTAGACCCAGGGATGAAAGGAGGCTGAAGGTGAATGATTGGAAAACAATTTTACAAGCAAATAATAACCAAAAAACAGTGGGAGGAGCTATACTAATATCCGACAATTAGACTTTAAATGCAAACTATTGTAAGAGACAAAGAAGGACACTATATATTAATAAAAGGGATACTCTATCAAGAACAAAGAACAATCATAAATATTTAGGCACCTAAGCAGGGTGCATCAAAATACATGAGGCAAACACTGGAAAAACTAAATGGAGAAATAGATGCCTCTACAATTATAGTGGGGGATTTTAGTACACCATTATCACCATTAGACAGAACATCTTGAAAGAGAATTAATAAAGAAACAAAGACTTTGAATTATACATTAGTGGGTCTGGACCCAAAACACAATTACAGAACATTACACCCAAATACAGCAGGATATACATTCTTCTCGAGCACACAAGGATCATTCTCCAGGATGGACCACATGCTAGGTCACATAACAACTCTCAATGAATTCAGAAAGATTGAAGTTATACAAAAGCATTTCCCTGACCACAATAGAATGAAGGTGGAAATCAGTAAAGGACAGAGAACCAGATCAGGCACAAAGATATACATTTTAAATGATACATTCTTAGACAAGCGGTGGGTCAAGGAGGAAATCACAAAAGAAATTAGTAACTACCTTGAAAGAATGAAAATAACATCACAATGTATCAAAAACCTATGGTTTTGCAGCAAAAGGTGTACCAAGAGGGAAATTCATAGCCATAAATGCCTATATTAAAAAAGAAGAAACCGTAAGTTGCAAAGCAATAGGAAAAAGTCCGAGGTCTGAAAACCAGAGAATGGAGTTTGGACTTGATCCTATAAGCATAGATCAAGTTACTAACTAAAGATTTTGGGCTACAAGGAAAGTCATGAGGAGTAAATGGTCCAAACTGAATAGAACTGTTACAGACTGGAAGGAAGAAACTGGAAAGTGAAAAGATCACTTACTTTTGTTAATGTACAGTGGTGATGGTAACATGACATTGTGAATACAATTAACACCATTGTATTATATATCTAAATGTGGATAAAAGGGGAAATTTGGGGTGGTATATACGTTGATAGAAAATTAAAAGTAAACAACAATAGGACTATACAATACAGTGAACCCTAAAGGAAACAAGACTATAATTAATAGGACAATTATATTATTCACAATTGCTAAAAGATGGAAAAACCTAAGTTATTCATCAACAATGAAATGATAAGCAAAATCTGGTATTTTCATACAGTGGGATATTATTCAGAAGTAAGAAAAAATCAATTGCAGAAGCAAAGACAATGTGGAGGAGCACTGAGGATATTAGGCTGAGTAAAGGAACCAGACACAAGAGGGCAAACACTTTATGGCCTCACTAATATGATCTAAATACAGTGAATAGACTTATGGAATTGGGACTATGAAATGAAGTTTGGTGGGAGATGGAATGTGGATGAAAAGGGGAAGATGATGCTGGGTATATATAGAATACTTAATCAGGTAAAATGCATATATGGTAATGCTTGAACTTGATGACAACACACTGTGAATGTAACAAACACTGATGATTTATGAACGAGAATGCAGCCAAAAACAGTGTCTAGGAAAATTAAGGTTAGTTAGAGGACAGCTGAAGAATAATATTGGGAATGTAGAACAATGATTTTGGCAGGAGACTGTGATTAATAAGATAGAGGAATGGACTTCTACTACATGTTAAGAATGTGCTGATACGATGGAAAAATATAAATTATTTGGAACTATAACACCATTGTGATGATTTATAGCAAAAGCAAGGTTGATACTACATTAATGCTCAGGGTTAAAAAAAAAGACAGGAGTTTGATTTTGTGAAATCTGAATAGGATTAAGCAGTTTTTCTCTTCATTATTTTTTCATTAATACTGCATAATTATGATATTTAACTAATCTCTGTATCTTTATGAACACTACAGGAACAACTGAGTTAGAATTTACAATTAGACCAGATAAAGATGAGAAAGAACTTTTTAGGAGAAATGTATCCATAACTTGTTGAGCTGCATTTTTCTGTTATATTTTTCTGAATTTGAAATAAGGTTTTAAAAAACAGTACAATGATAATATTTACTCATTGATTGTAACAAAGGTACCACACTAATGTAAAATGTTTAAAATGGGGGCAGGAAATGGGAACACTTTATGCATCTTTCTAGAAATCTACAACCTCTCTAATAAAAAAATCTTGAAGGCAAAGATAAATACCTCTTAATACATGGGGCAATGAAGTGGTACTAAGAATTTTAAAAAGGACAGAATTTGCAGAACTCAAGCAAATGCTGCATTTTTTAAGGTGGGGAAAAGGTGAAGGATGGCATATGAGTTTCCAATCCCAGGTGAGATTCAAGATCAGTTCCAAAAGGGCAGTTGGTTTCACAGAAAGATAAGAAATTACATTTTAGACACATTACATCAGACCCAAAGAGGAGACATTCATGTAAAAGCTACCAAAGAAAAAAGGTGGATGCTGGATTCAAACAAATTGATGAAAAACCAATGCTTAAATTACAGATTTGCGGGTAATTGTATAAAAAGCACAAGTAAATGTGGGTAAATAAGAGATCTGCAAAGGGAAAAAGACTGGAGAGGGTAAAAAGCAAAAGTAAAAAGCCTTAATCACTAATATTAAACTGAGAATATGGAGGAAGTGTAAAGGAGGCAGAAATAAGGGCCCAAAAGGATCTGAACAATGGGGCTGCAGAAATTAAGAAAAAGCAATGATTCAGGAAGAATCTATGTCATAGGAAGGGGCTTTTTATGACTTTGAAAGTCTGTGACTTTCTAATCACTTTGAGAAACAATGTGATAGAGTAAGAAGAAACACTGGATTTTGAATCACTGTTTTGACTCTTCTTAGTTCATTAGAACTACAGAATATTTTCACTAAAAAATTATGTAGGTATAGATAAATGGATGACCACAACTTACAAGTGCATGTAGAAAGATTAACTGGATCATATCAAGGCTCAATATTGTAGCCAAGGGATACTTATTTCTTCTACCACAATTTTTCCAATAATAAAATTCCAAGTCCTCTAAATTCATTCTGAGCATCAAAAAAAACAAAAAACAAAAAACAAAAAAACACCAACCAAAAAAATCACATTACTTAGAAAGAATAAGAGAAGTGTGGTCCTTCAACTATACCAAAAGAAGGGTGTCATAATAAAATATATCACTAATTCAGAATTAAAAGCATTTCTTTGAGAGTATAAAACTAAAATTAGCACTATACTTTTAAATACATGTCCCAGAGACTTAAATCTTTGGTCTGTTCTGAGCCCTGAATCTCAGCAGAGTTGCAACACCTACTCACCAGTTCACTGGACTCACCCAGGACAACTAACGAGGAGATGATGTTGGACAACACCCATCCCAAGGAACAGAGAGTGTGTGCAGCTGCAAGCAAGATGGTTCCAACCATCTGCCCCACAGGATCCAAGCCCCTCTCAATTAGAAACAAGAGTGGGTATCACCATCCTCAAATCCTCAAGATTTGGAGTGAACAGTGGACTAAAGTAGACTTAATAGTATACAATAAGAGACTTGTTGCTATTTTATTCTAGCAATGGAAATTACTTTGATCATTGTAAAGGCAGTGGCCACCAGAGGTCCTGAGGGGGAGGGAAAGAGAAGAATAGGTTCAACATGAGTGCATTTTCAGGAGACTGGAATTGTTCTGCATAACACTACAATGACAGATACAGCCTTCTACACAGTTTGTCATAACCTATAAAGTTGTGTCAAGCAGAACATAAACTATAGTCCATGCTCAGTAGCAATGCTTCAATATGTGTTCAACAATTGGAACCAATGTATCACACTAATCAAAGATTTTCTTAATGGAGAAAAGTGGGGGAGAGTTTCAGACTCTTGCTGCAGCAAACGATGGCTCAAAATGGTGAGATATACAATGACATCACCTCCAGACTGGCACGGTGTCATGGTGCTAAAGGGCACCATGCACCAGGCTGGTGGAATACTGGAGCCTACCTTCCTAGCTCTTCTCTAGGGTCAATGGTGCTGCAACATGCTGGCTGGATGAAGGGCATACCAAGTGGAGCAATGATTACCAGAGACATGTAAGTAGAACTTAAACACAATTGGCACTATAGCCTCCTCCCATGGAGAGATAACATGTATAGTATTGTAAATCTGGAGCTTAGATCTATTAATTGGCACTCAAAAAGAAACATTAGTTGCTTGCATTAATTAGTATTAAGTACAGTACCTATATCCCTAATGATTATAATGAGACATTTCTGTTCTAGAGCACATGCAGAGGGATACTTAACATGTTAAAAGGTCCTGGTAAGCTTCATTTTCTAAGTAGTTAATGAAAGGCATGCTTAACCCAGGTCTCTTCATAGCCCTTATTCCAAAACCTGTCCCACTCATATCCTGGGGCTGACTGGCAAACCCACATGCCATCCTACCAGGGCTAAGCATTTTCCCACCAGGAAGGAAATGGCAAACAGGTGGCTGCCACGGCAGGGCCTCCATGGGGTGCAGGTCAAAAGGCTATCTGGGGGCTCCTTTAGAGACACTGCACCCACACTAACAAAACTGCTTCAGCTTTAAAGCAATTTCATGTTCCATCTATTCTTCCCTACTCCTCCTCTCATGACCTTTGGAAACTACTATTTTATATCAATTTTACAAGTTATTCAGTTACACATATTAATAACTACAATAGCAATAAATCTACAGTGGTCCATGGTTGCACTCCCCACTTTGTTTATCCCTCAGTCTTGAGGTATTGGGGATGACATCCACTCTGCTTAAGAATGAGAGGGGGTTTAGATCTTATTCAGCAGATAGAAGGAATTGTCTTGTTTGAAGTTGTATATACTCTTTGGGGTTTTTTGGATGGGGGTTGTCCATCCAAAATTTGAGATACCAAATTTGATAACTACCACCTATGCAGAAGTTCCACCACCCAAGTTAAACATTTTTTAAGTTTCTTAGTGACAGGACAAAACAACACCTATATCTGGTTTTATCCATTTCTAATCCTGGAAGAATTCCTGAACTCTCAGCATCCCATGCCTACTGAGAAGGCTGCACACTGACAGGTGCTCACTCTGCTCTCCAGCCCTAGCTGCATACTCTGCTGCCTGTTCTGCAGCAGACTCTCTGGTGACACTTGCCTCATGGGTTCACATGAAGTCAGAGAAGGAGGGAAGCTCCCCATCCTGTCTGCCTTTATAACCCAATTTCTATTAGAACTGGAGGTGTCTTCATGGATACTGCAAGAGATGGACTGTAGATTCCATGTGATGTCACTACATCCCACACTATTTAAGAGCTAACCTGATTCCTTCTTTCCCAATATCCTTTCAATGTATGGAAAGAAACCACTAGAGCTTTATCTTCCTATCTCCTATTGCCTCACTCAGCTCTAGTTATATTTCACATACTTATATAATTATATATAATATTTTACAAGCAAAAGCAAAATGTCTGGCTGTCTTACAGGTTGAGAGTTGTTCACAGTCATGCAATAAATTTAGGACCAGGCCCTAAATACTATCCCAGCATTCCAAACTTACAATCATGTCTTCCTTTTCATTCAAGTTTCTCTCCAGTGCTTCTCAAGACATGTGAGAGGCTCGCTTTTGAATGAGGTAAGGGCTTGCAGAGCTCAGATAAAAATATACCAAAATGAATGCTCTTGATCGGAAATGCAAAGAATCACAAATAGAAATTGAAGTATTCAACCCATATTGTATGAAGAGTTACAAATAAACATAAACAACTAATGTGTATATCATTCCCTGGAAGGAATTTATATATTTTTAAATATTTTAGGACCTATGTATAATATCTAACATGAGTAAAAATTAAAATATAAAGAAACAAATGCACATCACTCCTATGATACCAAATGAACCGGGTACATCCGAGACATACACATAAAGAATTACATAGAAAAATCCAATATTAATGGGGTAAAAATAAAAAGATATATGTAGACCTTTAAGAGACTCATATCTAGCTATTTTTCCCAATTAAGTATTTAAAACATTTACTAGGAAATAAGTTATTCTTAGTAAATTGTTGTGTTAGTGTGATATAAAAATAGGTATTTATAGTAGCAGTGAGTATTATATACTAAAATGTACGTGGTGCCCAAGGAAATTTCCTTATTAAAACTTACTAAAGGCAAAGGATTTTATCCCTTTTGTTCCTATGAAACTCTGGTCAGTGTTCCAAGACTACAGGCTAGATTTGTACAAAGTCACTTCAAAATGATACCAAGCAGTGGTTTAAATTGCTTGAGACATTTTCTTTGGTCACACTCCTGACTCACACCTTCCTCCAAAGCCAGAGATATATTTATATATGAGTAAAAGCTTATCCCATGGAAAACCATCATACAAATAGCTTATAGATACTTCAAAGTGTCAACTGTGACCAAAAATAATCAGACTATTTGTAGTATGCAAAATAAATTCAGTAAAAGATAAATTCACTTAAAAGTATTCACAATTTTTTAAAGTTTAGAAATCAGATCACATGTTACTAGATCTACCATTCTATTTTATTCTGGTAAAAATAGTTATGGTAGGACCATGAAGACAAATCTAAGAAGAAGCACAGAACTATGGACTAAAGTCACTGTGGCAGATAAGATCAAAGAACATTTCAAAAGTTTCATCTTTAGATATGAAAACTAAACACAAAAATGACAAAAATAATTCTTTAAGAAATAAAATTTAACATAAATTAGTATATTATAGCTTTAAAATATTTTGCTTAAATAATAAAAAATATTGACTGGGATAGCACTGATTAGAATGTTTCTTGAATATTGTCTTCCCTACAGAGTTTTCATGGGAAAATTGATGTAGCGAACTTGCTTCAATTTCAACATTTTATGAGATTAATGCACTACATAATAAAAATGTGGGAAAAATGGCTCTGGGAGTTTTGGGACATGTATTTCCTCTTAAAGTGTTTCTCTGTTTCTGAAAATAATGGAATAAAATGTATTCCTTCAACATAATTCTGACCAGTTTCTAGAAATAATCCTTCATTAACATCCAATTATCTGAGAGTACACATACCATATTTTAGATTGAAAATACCTGTGAGTCTACGTTAGAATTCAATATTCTGACATCTTTTTGATAGTGATGGTTACTCTATTAGTCAGGGTTCTCTAGGGAAACAGAATCAATAGGAGATATCTGTCAATAGTAAGAGATTTTATAAGAGTCTCTCACATGACGGTGGGGATGCACAAGTCCAGGTTCCACAGGCAGGCTGCAAACCAAGAGCTCTGATGAAAGTCCACTGAAGGTTCTTGACGAGTTTCTGGGAGACAGTGGTTGTCCAAACATGAGCTGGGAAATTGTCCCAGAATGCTGGAATCACTTCCCCTTTTAAGGCATTCATCTGACTAGATAAAGCATTACTCATTGCTGATGGCAATCTCCTTGACTGACGGAGATGCAATCAGCCATCTATGCAGTAAAATCACTGGTGACTAAAGTCCATAAATGTCCTTGTATTACAACTAGCTCAGTGCTTGCTTGGCCAAACAACTGGGCACAATTACCTGGCCATGTTGACACATTAGCCTAACCATCACAGTTACTCCACTCATTTTGAATTATGCACCTTTACAACCAGAAGTTTCTTTCTAATGATTCTCTCCCCATCTATGGTCCCTCATATATGGGAGACACTTATATATTTTAATGTAACATTTATTGTTATCTATGTATCTTAAAAAAAAACTCAAATAAAAATTCAAAAATTTAAAAAAACAGGTTCTGCAGGTGACAGACTTGGTCCAGTGATTAGGGCATCTGTCTACCACATGGGAGGTCCACGGTTCAAATCCTGGGCATCCTTGACCTGTGTGGAGCTGGCCCATGCATAGTGCTGATGCATGCAAGGAGTGCCCTGCCATGCAGGGGTGCCCCCCATGTAGGGGAGCCCCACATGCAAGAAGTGCGCCCCATAAGGAGAGCCACCCAGTGCAAAAGAAAGTGCAGCCTGCCCAGGAATGGTGCCGCACACACAGAGAGCTGACACAACAAGATGACGCAACAAAAAGAGACATGGATTCCCGTGCCGCTAACAACAGAGCGGACAAAGAAGAAGATGCAGCAAATAGACACAGAGAACAGACAACCGGGGTGGGGAGAAGGGGAGACAAATAAATTTTTTTAAAAAATGAGGTTCTGATTATTCCACACCCCACCCCACCCCACTCCTCCCACATCAACAACCTCTTTCATCAGGGACACATTCACTGCATTGGGGAATACATCTTGGAGCACTGCTATACTGCCTGGATTATAGTTTACATTGAAGATTACACTCTCCCCCAGTCCATTCAGTGGGATATGGCAGGATATATAATGTCCTGCATCTGTCCCTGCAATATCATTCAGGACAACTCCAAGTCCTGAAAATGCCCCCATCACACCACTTCCTCCCTCTCCCTGTACTCAGCAACTCCCCTGTATTGTCTCCACATCAGTGATACAGTTTCTTCCATTGCTAGAGTCACAACAGTTCTATAGTAGAATATCAGTAAGTCCACTCTAATCCGTATTTTATTCCACCATCCTGTGGACCCTGGGATAGTGATGTCCATTCTACCTCTAAATTGAGAGGGGGCTTAGATCCCACATAGCTGATGGATGCAATTCTCCTGCCTGCAATTGTAGACTCTCTTGGTTCCCTAGTGTGGTGGTTCACCATCCTCACCTCCCTGTTAGCTGACCTGGGTAAGTCCAATGAACTGGAGAGTAAGAAGACACAACTCTGCTGAGACTCAGGGCCCAGCTGGCACGTGGACAGCTCAGAGATTCAAGTCTACTGAGTATACACCAACACCAGGTTCAGCAAAAGTGACAGATGAGGCATGTGTAGAGAGGTCACATGTGAGTCCAACTCCATCACACTTGGGGGCACAAATTCCAAAGGGGGGTCCACTGGCAAGGCACTGAACACCAGAGCCATCTGCAATGACCATAGAACATGTGTGCCTCTGTAGCCCTCAGGAACACCACTACCTGGGGTTGTTATCTACTTTAGCTGTCTCTGGGATCCTGCTGAGGTGTACATAAGCACACCCCCCTGATGACATCCCAACTCATTTTAAAGTCTCTTAGTCATATAAACTCATTTGTCTTTACCATTTCCCCCTTTTATTCAAGGGAGTAATTCCTCAGTGCAAGGAAGGCTCATCCCCAGGAGTCATGTCCCACTCTGGGGGCAAGGTAACACATTTACATGCTGAGTTTGGCTTAGAGAGTGGCCACATTTGAGCAACATGGAGGCTCTCAGGAGGTAACTCTTACTCACCCTGCAGCTCTAGGCCTAGTTGGAATTTCAAGCACAGAGGCTTATAAGCATAGTCATCAGTACCAAGGGCCCATCATTTGACCATCTTTCTTCACTGGTCTTTGCCCTTGCACTAGGGGGACTGTTGCTGTTCTGCTGGGGAATGTGACAGAGCTCCTCTAGCTGGGAACTCAGCACTCCCTCAGTTGTTGTTTGTAACTCTACCTACTATGACAATACCCAATAAATAGCCAAACATTTTTATATACCCTATATACATGCCCAGGAGAACTCCCTCCCAACCATGTGCTCCCCTTCAATGACACTCCTCAAGAGTGTTCCTCCCCTGCCATAGTTGAACCCCACTGTGATTCAAAACTTCTTCAAAAATGAAGCATAATATATTGCAAATTTGATCAGTATGAAAATGAAATAGTAATAGGTTCAAGATTAGAAACAAAATTCATATTATTTAGAAAAACTGAAATAAAGTAAAAAAACAGGGGTACTAAAAAATGAAAAATATCATAAAACTTTGGTTTTGATGTTTTGCCTTTCATCACTGTAATAGCTGTTGCCCTGTATGTACAGTGGCAAGGCAATCTCTTCCATTCCTTCCTCGGTGCCTACACCTTTTTTAATTTTTAATTTCTAATTTTGTCTTCAAAAAAATTTAGATCACAGTAAAGTCACATATACAATAGAGGGGACTCCCATATAGTCAACATCACACCCTTTTCCTCCCTTCCCCAGCAAGATCTTTTCACATCCTCTTAAGTATGGGTCTTCATACTCCTTTTCTCCACTGCACCTGTCCTTCTATAGTTTCTTTCTCAATCTGATTATTATTGCCCCTTATTTAAACTCTTATTTTGGAAGGAAACAACTGCCATCTTGTCTAGGTACTACCTTTAAATGTGTATATATTTTCAGAATCAATTATCTTTAAAGGTGTTTTCAATTACATGTCTTCAAATACATTTTGTTTCTGAACTTAAGCTTATATTTATGAGTATTTTACTCTTACAATTAAATTTTAATTTCTCATTGTATTTTAGTGCAGCCTTTTCAATGACTCTTATCATTCATATGAGGCATTTGAATTTCAGTTTTCTCTTTATTTAGTCTTTTAATTTGGTTTTAGTGGTGGCAGTTATTTTTAGATTTTTAAAAAAAACTTTATTTCTAGTGCTATAGATTCCCAATCCTGTAGGTTCAGAGTCATTTTAATAGGACCTACAATTTTACCAACAATTGGTTTTCCTATTATCAGGCATATAAAAGATCTGCCAAAGTAACTTATGTATATCACATGGTCCAAAAACTCATCAGTAACTTTTGTGCATACCGTATTTAAACACTTTATTTTAGAAATAACCTCCAGCAAGAAAGATGTAATTTTGTTTACTGATATTTAAAATTTTTCCATCTACACATAAAAATCCTGCCAGTCACAAGACACCTTGATTCTCTTACTGAGCATCTTGAAAACATGTACATTACTCGGAATTGTGTGGATTCAAACCATGAAAATGTTGGTCTCCTACTGATGGGGTAACATTCTGGGATTTCAGAATTGCACATCCAGGCTTTCTGTAACCTGGGGACATTCTGCTGCTAAGTGGACTGTCATTTGTGGAAGTCACTAAACCCTATTCACAGCTGTATCTGTAGCATCTTTTGTGGAATCTCTCTTTTTTCTTTCTTTGTTTCTTTCTTTTTTACTCAGGTCAGGAAAAAGATTTTATTTAGAAATGGGAGAAAGAAGAAACTTGCTGAAAAATGGAGAGGATGGAAATAAGCCCCAATACTGGTGTCAGCTCCTCTAGGCAGAGAAAGTGAGTTCTGGCTTGTGTGGTCATCTTCAAAGCTATTAATTTTTCCTCCCCTTACTAATGCTAATGGGAGGGGCCCAAGCTGCTATTGGTTATCCCACCAATAATGGGAGCCAAACATGAGTAGTCTTTGGAATATGCAATGCCTCCCCTCAGCCCAGGAAAGAATCCCAACTGGAAACTGAAAGTCAAGGTCAAGAACTCAGTAGGGTCTCATGGCCACATAGTCTGTTGGCCATGTTGTGGCTCATCTCATTTCCCTGTACTCAACTGTTTCAACTCGCCCTCAGAGAGTTCATGCCATTATTCTTAAAGGGGTGCTGAAGGGCCAAGGTCATTCTTCTGTCGTTGCTTCCTGCTGGTTAGGGCAGTAGTCCCTGCCTGACAGGGCATGAACCTCTCTCACTATTCTATTGTGTTTGAGGAAAAATGGGTCCACATCCTGGTTGGAAGTGGATGAAATCCCCACATGATTAATAAGGTATTGATTCATAAGAAATAAACAATTCAAAATTTTGAAAATCTATGGTCCCAATAAAGAGATAAAGAAGATGGTGGCAAAAAGACCCAAAAAAGGGGTGCAGCCATGACATACTAGACCACAAGAGTGAGAAAGGACAGGTACCTTCAGAGGCTGCTTCCTCTCAAAGTTGATGGAAACAGCATTCTTCCTTGAATTCTTTTATGCTGCTGGTTAACTCCAGGGAGAGACTGTAGTAGACCTGCTAGGTTTTGGTATGAATCCCAGTTCCTACAGCAGTGGTTATGCTTAGGACAGCTAGGAGAGGTGTGAAGAGGGACTGCCCTAAACAGAAACTCACAGAGATAGTAAAGGCAACAAGATAAGCACATGGCAAAGAAAATAAAGATGGTACTTAAGAGAGCCATTCCTTTATCTTACAGCTACATTCCTTACCTACTTATAAAATGAATTAAGTTTACAAGATTTTTAACATGTTCAAAACCCTTCTGCATATGATCTAGAATTGAAGAGATATTATCATATTCATCAGATGTAAGTAAGTACTTAATACTAATCAATGCACAAATTTCTCTTTGAGCTGCAGTTAATAGCTCTAAGCTCCAGGTTTGCAATACCATACATGTTATCTCTCCATGGGAGCAGGCCATAATGCCAGTTGTGTTTAAGTTCTACTCACAGTACTCTGATCATTGTTGCTCCACATGGTGAGTCCTTCACAGAGCCAGCATGCTGCAGCACAGTTGATCTTAGAGAGAGACTAGAAGGTAAGGCTCCAGTGTTTCACGTGCCTGGTGCACAGTGCCCTTTGACACTATGAAACAGAGCCACCATGGAGGCAATGTTCATTGTCCATCTGGCCATTATCAATCTGTCACTGGCTGCTGCAGGAGTCTGAAGCTGCAATGTACTCTTCATCCTCTTCAGGAGCATAACCAGAGATCTGATAAATACCTTTATTTTGTAGAGGTCAGTGACCAACTTGGCCAACAACTCAAATGGACAGGCAACATGCAGGGTATTTCAGTCAGGTTTGGATGCACAAGAGATTTTAAAAGAGATAGACTTCCATATTGTTGATCTTTATATACTTTCTAAATACCTCCAATATATTCTATAACATATTAAATGATATTACTTTTGCCAAGTTATGTAAATGAACAGGTATTTTACTTTAGCAGTATAGGAGAAACTACTTTCTCCAGTATTTTATGAAAACTAAGGGTTTCCAAAGCAATCAAGAGTATCTTTCCATACCACCACTTTAACATGCAGACTGAGGTGGCCTCTGATAGGTTTCCCTGATGAAGTTACCCTTTATTATTAATATCAATGTACAGTTCTAATTAATAATGGTTTCCTGGAATTAGTCACTTAAATGCCTCAGTTTAGAAAATGCTTTTCCAAACTCCATATAATTTACCATAACCACATGGAATGGATATTTCACACTAAAATAAGCTTATTAAATTACAATTAGGGAGGCATATGTAGCTCAAGTGACCAGGTTCCCATCTACCATATAGGAGGCCCCAGCTTCAATTCCCAGGGCCTCCTGGTAAAGGCAAACTGGCCTGAGCACTGTAGAGCTGAAAGTCCATTGACATGGAGAGCTGAGAGCCCATGCTGCGCACAGCTGGTGCAGCAAGGTGACACGACAAAGTGAGACACAGAGGAGAGACACTGAGAGATGCAGCAGACTGGAGAGATGAGGCGGCATGTGAAAGTGAATGCCTCTCTCCCACATCAGAGGTTCCGGGATTGGTTCCTGGAGCCTCTTAAAGAAAAGACATGGGAAGCACATGTGAGTGCAAAAACAAAAAGGTGGGGGAATAAATAAATCTTTTTTAAAAAATTACAATTAGCAGCCAATGAAGCTTACTTTATTCATTGAAGAGAGGGCAGATCTACACTTCCTCTGTTTAACTTAATTCCATTAAACATGAATTTAGAATTTCATTGTCTTAAAGACTTAATATAATATTTATTTAATTGGCATTCTATAAATATAGGGAGATTACATCTAAGTTAAATAAAATTGAAATCATTATAGTTTATTCCAGGAATGTTCTTTTTCCTTCCTTTACAAAAGGTTTAAAATTTCTCCTGTTTAATAAAATTCTAAAAATGTGAATAATCTTAAAAGCATACTGAATGCTAGGTTCTGAAATATATTACAACTGTTTAATTTGTTTCAATCATAATTTAGAAAAGATCTTCCATAGCTTTCAAGGACTTTTCATTTGCTTTCTGAAATTCATTAATAGGATTATTAACCACCCTTGCTTTAAGGCTATTAAAAGGTTTAAATTGGGGAACCACAGGACAAACTGATTTTTAATTCTACAGCCTAGATGATTGTTTTAATCTGCCACACCTAGCCCCTCACTCAGAGCTCTGGCAAAGAGAAGGCCCAAGGCGCTGGGAAGGTTAAAGGGCTCAGGAAAACCTTTCCCTTTCCCCATTCCCAAATGCCCCACTCCCTTCCCTTCCCACACTTGCCCACATTAACCACATCCCTCATTAGTGTGGTACATTTGTTACAATTGGTGACCACATATTGGAGCACTGCCACTAAGTGGGAATTATACTTTACATTATAGTTTAAATTCTCTCCCATACAATTTTATAAGTTATGACAAGACATATAAAGGCCCGTACCTGACACTGCAACATCACTGAGCACAATTCCAGTGTCCTGAAAAGATCCCTTATTACACCTATTTTTCCCTCTCCCTCCCCTCAGAACCTCTGGTGGCCACTGCTTCCTCATCAATGATAAAAGTTCTCACATTACTAGAATCACAGTAAGTCTGTAACAGAATAACAGTAAGTCTACTGTAGTCCATCATTCATTCCCCGATTGTGAGAATTCTGGAATGGTGATGCCCAGTCTGTCTCTAACTGAGAGGAGGCTTAGATCCCAAGGGGCAGGTGGAGGGACTATCTTCTTGTAGCTGCAGACTCTGTCTGTTCTTTGGAATGGCTGTTGTCCATTCTCATCTCCTTGTCAGATGTCCTTGGTGAGTCCAATGAACAGGAGAGTAGGTGTTGCAAATCTCTTGGGTTTCAGAGCCCAACTGGCACACAGAAAGCCCGAAACTATAAGTCTCTTGGACATAAACCTATCAATTCTATTACTAACTATAGGTTCAAATACAATTGGCAGAAGAGCCCCATGTGTTTGGAAACCACAACTGAGTCCAACTCTGTCACACTGGGGAGCATAAATTCCAAAGTAGAACCCAATGGCGGGGTGCCAAACTCTTCAGATGTCAACCCAGCCTATAGTGTCTGGATGTCTCCAGAGCTCTCAGGAACCCAGCTATTTGAGGCAATTATTTACTGTGGCAATCAGATCCTACTAGGACGTGCATAAGTGTAACCTCTAGAATGATCTGCCCACTCACTTTGAAGTCTCTTAAACCATATAAACTCATTTGTCTTTACTCTTTCCCCCTTTTGGTCAATGTCTTTTTCCAGTTTCTTTGCTACTTGGTGCTTGGTAGTAATCCCTTGGTGCACGGGAGCCTCATCCCTGGGCATTATGTCCCATGCCAGGGGGAAGATAGTGCATTTATATGCTGAATTTGGCTAAGAGGCCACACTTAAGCAACAAGGACACTCTCAGGAGGTAACTCTTAGGCAGCCTATAACACTAAGCTAGGTTTCAATTTCAAAAGTAAAGGTTCAAAAGCACAGTCATCAATATCAAGGGCCCATCAATGGCCCATCCTCTTTTACTAGTCACTGCCCCTATACTCAGGGGATTCTTGCTGTCCCATTAGGGAAGGTGGCAGAACTGTAAATTTAATGTTCTTCTGGTTATTATGTGATTCTTCACCCACTGTGACAACACCCATGAACATCTGACCACACGCCTCACATACACGACCCAGGTGAACCTCTTCCCATGAATCCCCATCACTGAAACCCCACACCAATGATCCTCCCCTGCCACAGTTGGAACCTTTCTTAGATCCAACATTCCTTCAAAAAATGAAGCCAATGACATAACCAAACACAATTAATAAGAAAAGGAAATGACAGTTTAAAAAATAACAAAAATAATTTTTTTTAAAAATTGAAAAAAAAATTAAAAAAATTTTTCATTATGCCTTCCATCACTATAAGATCTGTTGTCTTGTATGTACAGTAACATTTTCTTCCATTTATTCCCCTAGTGTCTTATTTTCTTCATTGTATCTTCAGAGAATCTTTAGGTTAGAGAAAAGCCATGTGGAGAATATAGGGTATTCCCATATACCCAATATCCTCCCCCTTTTCCTGTTTTCCCTATCAATATTTTACATGTGGATGGTACATTTGTTACAACTGATGTACAAATATTGAAGCATTGCTAATAACCATGGCCAATGATTTACATTATAGTTTATAATTTGGACCCTACACTTTTATAAATTTTGATGACATTTAACAAAGCCTGCATCCATCACTGGAAGACCATGTGGAACAATTCCATCACCCCAAAAATGCCCCAAGTTCCACCTATTTTATTCCTCTCTCCCCTCCCCTTGGGACCTGGGCAAGCATCATGCTTCACTCCTTAAAGAATGAGATTCATAGTTACTTACAACAACACTGAGGGTTCCATACACTGGCCTGTCCTCCCATTTAAGCACTGCTACAATCTCAAGAGACTCCTGCCACTCTATTTGAGAACACAGCAGGACTCCCCAGGAGGCCACCCCTTCCCTCTCATTATGTGGGTCTCCACCCTCTGATAACACATACTATGATGGGATGAACACTCACACACTCCCTAGAAGCCTGCCTCAGGTGGGCCCTGTCCTGCATGCTCCCCACATCCAAACCCTAAATCAATAACTCTCCCTTCCATATTTGCCAAAATAACATTCTCAATGTTGTCGTTTCAACCACATACCCACAAATCCCCAGTGTTCACCTGCTCCCTCCCCCAACCCTCCCCTCAGTTCCCTGTACAGTCCAACCCACCTTCTCCCCAACCCCTCACAAACCAGCACCACCCAACCCAACAGCCTCACTGCACCACTGTCACACCCATTCACTACAAAACTAATCCCCAAAGCTCATCTGTTCCCTCCCCCAACCCTCGCCCCAGTTCCATGGACAGTGCAACCCACCCCCACCCTACACCCTCACAGACCAGCACCACCCATCCCAATAGCCTCACTGCACCACCGTCATGCCCAGCCACTGCACAGCTACACCCTTCCACCTTATCATTAGTTTTCCCCATAAGGGCACTGGCTCACAACCCTCTACACCATTTCTGACAGACACTTAAATTTCAGCAAGGATTAAAATAAAGTGGTCATTTATTGGCAAAGCAGCTGTGTTTCATGGATAGGGCACTGACCTTGGAGTTTCCACTCCCAGGTGTGAATCCAGCTCTGAGTCACATTAAGTTGTGAGATCTCAGGCAAGACATTGGACCTTTAATTAACCTTCCCAAGCATCTACACTACATACTTTATATATATTAAATCATTCATAGACACATGTCATGGTTGATATATTCTCCTCCTCCTCAGGTGGAAAAACTGAGGTACAGAATTCTATGTGCAACAATGACAAAAAACAGAAGTGAACTTCATCAGATGTCAAAAGTTTTGTCAGTCAAAGGACGTTATCAAGAAAGTGAAGGGAAACGGACTTTGGCCCAGTGGTTAGGGCGTCCGTCTACCATATGGGAGGTCCATGGTTCAAACCCCGGGCCTCCTTGACCCGTGTGGAGCTGGCCATGCGCAGTGCTGATGCGCGCAAGGAGTGCTGTGCCACACAAGGGTGTCCCCCGCGTGGGGGAGCCCCACGCGCAAGGACTGCGCCCGTGAGGAAAGCCGCCCAGCGTGAAAAAAAGAAAGAGCAGCCTGCCCAGGAATGGCGCCGCCCACACTTCCCGTGCCGCTGACGACAACAGAAGCGGACAAAGAAACAAGACGCAGCAAATAGACACCAAGAACAGACAACCAGGGGAGGGGGGGAATTAAATAAATAAATAAATCTTTAAAAAAAAAAAAAAAAGAAAGTGAAAAGAACCTACAGAAACAGTTGCAAATCTTATTTCCAGTATGGGTTTAAATAGCCAGTATGTATAAAAGAACACCTACAACTCAAGAACAAAAAGAAAAACAACCCAATTAAAAATGGGCAAAGGACTTGAACAGATAAATCTCCAGAGGATTTATCAAATACCAATAAGCACGTGAAAAGATATTCAAAGTCATTATTCATTAGGGAAATTCCTATAAAACATATGGTATCTGCAGGGTCAGCTTTTGTGACTCCATGGAGGTTGAAATGATCTGGAAGATGTCAAGAAGACACTGGCAATTTTGGAAATTTAGGTGAGATACAGAACAAATGGGAGGCATCATGGGAACCTGTCATTGAATTTTAGAACCATTTGTAGGCTGATTATTACAAGTTACTTTAGGTTGCCATTAACTACAATTCTTTTCTTCTACTGTCTTTGCTATTCTTCTTACAGTAAGAAGGGTGGCCCAGCAGCAGCTCATACTGTACTTGTTAATCCACAAACTCCACTCTACCCTCCTTCCCAAGGCCAGAATACTCCCTGAGTAATTCATGGTTAAACACCAATGTGCTCACAGATACTCTGTGACCTCCGAGCTCCCAAGGAATAAATGATAGTGGAGCTTCCCAAAGACCAAGAAGATGAGGTGGCCCATCTAATGCTGAGGTGAGGTCACTATTCTTTGTCTAAGATATAAATATTACATTTTTTATTTCTTTCTCTTTCCTCTGACTTCAGATAAGGATATCTAATTACATATAATATATTTGATACATACAATTTCCTAGGAGAGGAAAGTGTCAAGTGGGGTCCTCTTCAAACTGACCACTTCTTTAAAAGGGCATCCACAAAAGGTAGCAGATTATAAACTCCATGGCAGGGGTCTTTACCTCAGCAACTTTTTTTCCTCCACTGATTAAGAATTTTGTAATCACAAAGCAAAATGGACTTGAGGGATTAATGTTTAAGCAAAGCATGTGCTCTGTCACAGATGTCCCTCCACTTGCTTATAGGGCCTTTGACTTGACCACCATTTCCCACCTGTTCTTCTAAAGCACCAGGGAACAAAGTACCTGAGCAAACACTACACAGCATGATCCACTATGGAGTTTTCATTTCTGTAATTGGGAATGATGCTAAGCGGAAGCAAAAACAGCACATATTCTGGAAGCACTCACTCTTGAGGAAATATCTGCATAAGAAAATCAGAGCATTCTTGCTGGCTTTATCTGGAGAGTCATTCTGTTTCCATATCCTGGAAGAAATGAGGATTGGGGTATGGTTAAAGAGAGAGAGTTTCCAGGTAAAGAACTAGTTCTTATAAGCATCATTGTTCCCTTAGGTGGCATGGACTCTGTGTACAGGGACTGAGGACTGTCTATGTGCAAGTCTGAGTGGTGTGCTTGGGAATGTGGGGGCAGGGGAGGGGGTATGAGTGTGTGTCCTGGAGAGGGGCAGTGGGATGCATATCCTTGAACACACTTCTAGCCTCCACTCTACACCCAGGACCCAAATCCAAGAATTAGGAACAAAACCTGAACTTGCTCTCAGTTGAGAGGGATTGCTGTCCAGCTGCCCCTCAATACTTCCCAAGGCCTGGCAGGCTTTCTGGAGGACTTGTGTGAAGGGGCTACTGCCTGGCTTGTTCCACACACTGGCTCTCACACTCCTGCTGACCTGGTCTCCTGGAATGAACCAGGCCCACCACAGAGTCTCTGGACCACAGGGCCCAGGGCTCCCTGCTCTTCTCAGAACCCACAGCTCCAGTGAGACAGGTCAGCCCTCTCCCCCAAACTCTACCACCCCCCTCCCTGTGAACTTTCCTCAGGCCACACAGGTGTTTTCCTGTACTGGGTCACTTGGACATGCATAAATGTTTTCTTCCCTCCCTCGCCCAGCTGCCAACACTGTTCCAGAACAAGTTTGGTTCCAGAAATTATTCTGTACTGGTTCAAGAAAAGAGACTTGGGAAGAAAAAAGAGATGAAGAGAAAGAAGAGGAAATGTGGTGCAGGTCAGATGAAGAGTGGAAGGGAAACAAGTGCATATGGAATCCACTGCTTTTCTAGCTTTCTTTTTGGCATTTCAGGAAATTCAGCAAAATGGAGGGGGACACTAGGTAACTGCGATTAACATTTTATGTGAACATGCAAGTGGAGCTAGGAACTAGCTGGTAAAAATAGGCACAGTAGGTAAAGATGCCCTGACAACGTCTATCCAGGGGGCAGAAACGCTTTCCATAAGAGCGCCTAAGTTGCTCGGCCATCCATCCACTGGCTCAATTTGGGCAAGAGGGAAAGTAGGGTCACCACATACAACTTCCTCTTCCATTAATCTCTGTGCCTTTCCAGATTCTGGAACTTGTGTTTGTTTTCCAGATCCTAGTATCAACAGCTACGAAGACCATGCATGAACTGAAGGTCTTTGTCAGACCCTCAGAGGAGCTGGTGTTTGCAGACTGAACTGGGTTCTCATCCCAGGGCCTCCTTGTGAAGGCAGGCTCACCCACAGGCTGAGGATCGCTGCCCAGCCCACAGGCATTGCAGAGAGCCGACTCAGCCAGGTCACACAAAAAAGGAGAGAGACAAGCAAAAAAACCACAGAAGAGTGTGCAGAGAATGGACACAGCAAGCAAGCCACAGGGTGGAGGGGAAATAAAAATTTTTTTTAAAAATCCAATTAGAAAATGGGCACTATATATGCACAAACATTTTACTGTAGTAGATGAATGGATGGGAAATAAGTACAGGAAGAGATGCTGGATATAATTAGCCATAAGGGAAATACAAACTAAAATGCAAACTATACCATTATGATATGTAACTACACACTAGTAAAACAACTAAAACATAAGGTGACAATACCAAATGCTGGTGAGAATGCAGAAAAACTGAATCACTCATACATTGCAAAAGGGAATGTAAAATGGTACAGTCACTCTGAAAACTAGTTAGCAGTTTCTTATAAAACTAAACATAAACTTATCATATGGCCCAGCAAGGGCACTCCTGCACATTAATCACATAGAAATCAAAACATATGCCCAAACTAAAGCCTTAGTTTGTTGTTTGGTCTAATCAAACGGATAAATCTCTAGCTAGGCTAACCAAACATAAAATAGAGAAGATAAAAATTACCAATGCCAGGAATGGAAGAGGGGTCATCACTACTGCTTCCACAGACATTAAAAGGATAATCAAACAAGACTATGAACATCCTTATGTCCAATAATTTGATAACTTAGATGTAATGACTCAAAAGTTCTTGACAGATGCAAATTATCAAAACTCACACAAGAATAGATTATCAGAATAGCCCTATAGGCATTAAAAATTTGAATCAATAATTAATAACATTCCAAAAAACAAAGGACCTGGTTCAGACAGTTCAATAGCAAATTCTACCAAACATTTAAGGAAAAATGAAACCAATTCCTCACAATCTCTTTCAGAAACAACGCAGAGGGAACATTTCTTAACTCACGAGATGAGGCCAAAATTACTCCAATGGCAAAACCAGAAAAAGATATTAAAAGAATGGAAAACCACATACCAATATTTCTCATGAACAAAATTTTGTCCCATTGCCTGGGATTGTCCAGCTGACTAGGGGTCTCCTAGAAGGAAAATTCACATAACAGGACATATTACAAATGCCTATAATGATCCCTTCCCAGAATCTTATTATTGTGTATTTTGTAGGAAAAACACTCATTTTAATAAATATCAAATGTTGAAAAAGCTAAACAATGAAAGGTAAGCCTCCCTCTCATCTAGCCCGTTCCCTCAGTTCTACCTCCACCCAGACACCCACTTACCAATTTCACACACCTCCTTGCTGGATAAGCCATCCAGACACAAGTATATACGCCTGTGTCTCATTGCACACCCTATGTTTTACAAGTTTTTTTTTTAACTTAAATCATTCAGTCATTAAGTCAACCTTTCTTAAAGAAATGCCCAAAATAGACCTAATAGCCTGACCACCTAACATAAAGTCATATCAGGATACTCTTAGTGAGAGGGGGTGACATGAAAAGGGAGGACAAAGGACATAAACCAGGACTGCCCTAGACAAGGGGGAGCACACAGTCATCCTGGAGCTCATCCATCTGTTTAATGGCTCTGTGGAAACCCAGTTCATGGACTTTCTTTAATTGACAAATCAGTGATCTGGGGTCCCCCAGGTCCACCCATATGAATGCACCACCTCCCGCTCCAGCAGCAGGAGGTCCAGTATTAAAGGATGAGACTCAGCACAGGTCTACACCCTCCCCAGTGCACAGGACTAACACCTCCTGCAAACATTCCCAGGGTACAGAGCTCAAGGCTGCCTAGCACCTGAGCAGCCACAGCCATCACCAAAGGCTGGACTGAAGGAGCCTGGACACCACCTGCCAAGGCCTGCAGCCTGGAGCTGAGCATCATGGGAGGGAGGGGTGGGGCAGCTTCCAGCACTGCCCATGGGCAGGCCATGCCCAGACCTCAGGGCCCACCCAAGGCCTCCAGACTGGGGATGGCCCCACCCACTTCCTGCTTCAGGCACCCAGGGTTCAGCTAGTGGATCATCTGAACCATTCCTCAACTTCTCAATGTTCTTCTTTAATCTTTAACATTCTCCATTTAATATTTCAGTCCTTTTAGCTTTTCACTTTATCTTCTTAAGCATTAACTTGTCACCCTATTTCTTAAAGATTATACTTCAATTCTGAGCTGTATTTCCGTTTTTCTTATTTCTTCTCATTCACTTTTTGAGTTTTTTAAATTTATGATTCTTATGTATTATTTCATTTTCTTAATGCCTGTTCTCTACTTTTCAGAAAGTATACTTCAGTACATAATATAGATCATGACAAAGAGCTTTCATTCATTTGTTGTGGATTACTCTGCACTTACTCTTTTTCTCCCTATATTACTTTGATACTTGAAAATAACAATGTTTTTTCTCTTGGTATTCATATGATTAAAAAAATTTATAGACAGAAGTGAGACTGAAAATAGCTTTCTAACAATACAGCTCTGTTTCTCTTTCTACATGTTTTATGTAATATTTTAAAATATGGAAGCTTTCTTCCTGAAATTTTCAGATTCCATACCTCCACCACTCTTCCAAGAAGGGTCTTCACTCAGTTCACTACCTCTACTGCACCTTTTCTTGTCTATTTTCTTTCTCCACCTGACTACTGAATGTTCCATTTACATGTACTCCTCTCTTGAGAAACATTACCACATTGCCAAAATCTAGTCATTCTCTATACATCTATAGATTTTAAAAATCAGTGATCTATAAAAGTCTATATATATTCAAAAGCAATATGTTCATGTTATTTCAATAAGTTATACTATATTTCATTTCTGAATTAATCTTGTTTTTATATATTTAATGTATTGTATTCCTACAATCATTAGATTTTAGTTTCTTATACTTTATGACTACAGTTATTTTCTATTTAGTTTTAAATGAATCTATTTTCATACACATTTGGTGTTAGCAATCATGGTTCATATTCAGCAAATTCTGAAAATTATTTACTGCTTTAGATTCATAATCAAATAGGTTCAACATCATTTTTTTCTGGACTACAATATTACCACCATATGGCTGGATACCTATCATCAGACACACACATGGTCCTCAAGGATTCTGGCTAATACTTGTTCTTACTCCAATTAAAATACTATTTTATAAATAACCTGAGGAAAGAAAAATTCATTTAATAGGGTTTATTGAATTTTTAAAATTTAAGAACATATCAAAATATTTCAGACATAGTCTATCATGATCTTATTATTAAACTTGAACATATGGACATTAGCGAGAATGAAGTTCCTCAAAACCACAAAAATGTAGGTATCCTACAACTAACTCACATTCCAGGATTTCAGAAATGCACTCACAGGATGCCTGTAATCTGGGGACTTTCTGCTGCTCACTGCGTGGATGGTCATTTGTGGAAATCATTCTACTCTGTTCACGACTGCATTTAAAAAATCCACGGCTAACATTACACTCAATAGTGAAATACTGAAGATCTTTCCCAAGAGTTCATGAACAAGGTAAGTTAACACACTTTCATCACTGCTTTTCAATATTGTACTAGAAGTTCTAGCCAGAGCAATTGGGTAAGAAAAAGAAATAAATTCATCCATATTGGAATGAAAGAAGGAAAGCTATCCCTATAGATGACATACTCCTTTAAATACATAATTCCAAAGAAGCCACAACAATACTAATGCAACAATAAAGGCATTAAGCAAACTTGCATAGAAGGCGATAAAAGCACAAGGTCAGTTTCATTTAAACAGCACAACAAAAAAAAAAGTCCATTCAATTAGCTGCTAACAAATAAAAGAGCTAAAATGAATTTAATGAAAGGATAAAACACATGAACATTGGCAAACAACTGAATGAAATTAAAGAAGATCTAAACATATGGCAAGACATCCATTGTTCAATGATGATAAGACTGTATTGTTCTAATATCAATACTACCCAGAGGGAACTACAGATTCAATATAATAGTTACAAAAATCCCAGCAGCCATTTTTGTTTACAGAAATGGAAAAATCGATTCTCCAATTTAAATGGCTTCAGTAAGTGTCTTTAATAGAGAAAACAGCCACCTTTCTCCCTTGTGAGACTGGGATAGACTATATAACATGAGGAGGGCTTTCACTGAGATCTGGTTGACTTCGGTAGGAATATGTGGGATTCTCTGAGGGATATTGGGGTTCACAGAAATTTGAGTCGTAATTCTCCCTGTTAATGGAGGGCAATATTTTCCTGTAAATCTCATGGGGACTCAGAGGCCAGGATGCGGAATATCTCTGAATACAGAGCTGTTTCTCTATTGGTGGATTTTCATTGAGGCTGGGTGCAGTTTTTGGTTCTCAGAAGGAAGTAGAGGTCTCTGAAAACACAATAAGTGACCAAGCCCCCTCCTCTTTATACCCTAAATCAAAGAATCTGCAGTGAGTTAAGCAAGAGCAAGGGTATGAAAATTCATTCAACATCACTAGTGACCAGTAAAATTAATAAGAAAATAGGTCTCACTGCTACATCTTCTGGAGTGCACATGATTTGGGAAAGGAAGGACTGAAATAGGAAGGTGCACACTCCAGGCTGCTGAGGGAGTTGTTTAGATCTTTAGTCAGGGAAACACCTGTTGACCACCTCTACAGAAGTTCTCATATCATTCTACTTTTCAATGCCATAATTTCTATTTCCATTAAATTTATACTTTCTAGCCCTTTTTGATATTCTCTACTTGGAGAGACATCATTCTCATGTTTTCCTTTCACTCACTGAGCAGATTAAAAATTTGTAGATGCACTAATCTGGAAAATAGTGTCAATGGAAGTTGGCACTACTCATCTCTTCTGAAAAAAAATGGCAGAGAGGGGGCAGGGGCCTAACTTGAGTGAGCTGTTTTGGGAATCCAAGGAGCAGGAGGCAGCAGGCATCATTCAGGAGGGAGCTGGGCAAAGAGATAAAGTGCCCAAGGGAAAACCATGAGGTGCTCACCCCTGTGGTTGGAAAAGGTGGTGGGCAAGCCCCATCCTCAAGGCAAATAGCCTCCATGGACCCCCTGGCCCTCAAAGGCCAGCTGAAGGGGAGGGAGCATTCCCTGGGAAGAAGTGGGTCTGCTGCAGGGTGGGGAGTGGTTTCCCTTCTGTGGGTTTGGAAACCTCAACCCCCTTTGAATCTCAGGGAGGACACCAGCAAGCACTGGGGTGGCCCTGGGGAGAGCGGAGCGGGAATCTGCTCAGGCAGGCTGTCACACCCAGCCACCCTGGGAGAGAGGAACTTGATCAAGGAGGGACAGGGACGGGCACCCAACTAGCCCAGCCCCTGAAAGCTGTTAGAGAGTCCCACTCTTAAGGGAAACAGGGCCAGGAAGAGCCAGACAAGCTTCCAAAAGCCTGTTTAGCTAGTAGAGCTGCTGCAGCACAAGAGGGAAGCCCCTGCCTTGCATGTAGGTGCCTGGTTGGAGCCCTGGTACCTCCTGAGTGACGGGATCCAGAGAGAGTAGGCACACAGCGAGCACCTCATGATAGGGACTGATAGGTGAGTTTCTATTGTTTGTTAAAATGGTTTCTTAGATTTTTTTTCTTTTTCCTTTATTTTACTTGGCAAAACTGGATTCATTACCTGTGGAAGGCAGGCTGTAGGTGACTGTCTGATGAGCACCAGCAGCCTATGAGGTCTCTGGGGGCCTAAGAGGGAAGGCTGCTCTTCCCAGGTGGCTTCTTTGTTACTCTTTTGTTTTCTTTTTTCTTTTCCCTTTCTTTGTTCCTTTTTTTTTTTAACTTATTTTTCAGCCTATTTTATTTCTCTTCCTTTTGTTTTTCTGCCTTCTGACTTCTGTTGCTTTTCTTTCATTCTACCAGTTCTTTGGTCTTCATTTTTTCATTTTCTCTCTTTCCTTTTTCTTTCCTTCTACAATCTTCTGATGTGTTTGGCATTTTAATTCATTCTATTTTTTTTTCTATTTTCATTCTCGTATAATTTTTTCTATTCCAACTCTTTTTATTCTTATTCCTTTGTATTTTTTTATGGTTTTTTACTTATATTAATTAGTTTCCTATCTCTTACGCAGTTCCTCTTTACCTTTTTTGCATTACTACTATTCTTCTTCTTCTTCTTATCTCTTTCCTATGGGTCTAGTATTTTTTTCCAAGGGAACAGAGACAACTGGGAGGATATTCTAGAGGACCAAACATCAAAAAAACAACTTTTTTTAAATTTAAAGATTTATTTTTATTTCTGTCCCCCCTGCCCCATTGTCTGCTCTCTGTGTCCATTCGCTGTGTGTTCTTCTGTGTCTTCTTCTATCCTTAGCAGCAGCACTGAGAATCTGTATTTCTTTTTTGTTGCATCATCTTGTTGTGCCAGGTCTCCCTATGTGTGGTGCCATTCTTTGGCAGGCTGCACTGTCCTTCGTGCTGGGTGGCTCTATCTACAGGGTGTGCTCCCTGTGCATGTGGCTCCCCTACTTGGGGGACACCCCTGTGTGGCACGGCATTCTCTGCATGCATCAGCACTGCGCATGGGCCAGATCCACATGGGGCAAGGAGGCCCGGGGTTTGAACCACCAACCTCCCATGTGTTAGGAGGATGCCCTATTCATGGGACCAAGCCCACTTCCCCCACAAAAAACAACCTTGAGGACTGCCAGGAAAAGGGATGAAGAAGGTAGGTAGAGACTGACATGCCTACAAAAAAAAGCACCCAGAAGGCAGGTACCTATCTAAAGGAGGGGCCCTGGATATTTATAGAATAGGAAGGTGCTCTGAGTCATCTGGAAGGTACTGGAAAGATAAAGAAGAAAACAAGGAGTTGCTCACCCCTGTGGCTGGAAATCACACATGTACCCCACAATCCCGGCAAGTAGCCACATGGCCCCTGGCTTGCTGCTGCCAAGGGACTGGGAAGGGGTGTTCCTTGGGAGGAAGAGGGGTCTGCAGATGCTGCACAGTGGTTTCTTTGTGGTGAGTTTGGCCAGCTCAGGCCCCTTGGAATCTTGGAAGAGACCCAGACCTGCCTGGGAGAGGGGAGGCGGGATCCCCTCAGGCAGGTTGTCACACCCAGATGCCCTCCTGAGGAGAGAAAGTCATTAGACTAGAGAGGGGCTGGGCACAACCGCCTCATCAGCAGGATTCTAGCAGGTACAGAAGTCTACAAACACCTGGGGAAGGTGGCACCTAGCTCTCTAAAGACCCATTAACCTAAGGAGACAATTCAGCTCAGTGGAGGGCGTCCTGCCTTGCATGTATGAGGCCCCTGGTCTAAGGTGTGACCCAACTGGTTATCAGGCATCAGCTAGTAGTTTATGACAAGGAATGTACTGGCACTCTTTCTGATTTAAGTGCTCTTGGACCTGTTATTTCTTTGCTTTAAAGAAGCCCCCCTTCTTTATTTTAACTTTTAAAATTTTAATCACTAAAACTGGATATATCACCTGCCTGCAGAAGGTAGGCTGCAGGGTGAATGATGAACACCAGCAGCCTGAGAAGCTCCTTAGGGGCCTAAAGAGAAGGCTGTCTTTCCTTAGTTGTTTTGTTGTTGTTGCTGCTCTTTCATTTCTTTTGTGGTGTTTCCCCTCTCTTTGTCCCCCCAGTTTTATACTTTTAATGATTTTTTTCTACCTACATAATTTCTTTTCTTTCCTTCATCTATCTATACTCTGTTTACTGTTCTTTTTCATGCACCTTGCTTATTTTGTTTGGTCTTCAATTTTTAAAAAATTTTGGTTTTTCTCACTCTGTTTTTCTGTTTTCTTTCCTTATTTTTTTTACATTTTGCTTTTCTTTTCACCTCTCTACTCATCATTCCAGGCTTTTAATTATTTTTCTCTATTTTTTCTCACTTCATTTTTTTATTCCACTTTTTAAAACTTATTCCACTGTCCTTCTTAAGATTTTTTACTCATGTGGAGTATTTATTTTCCTAAGTCTTGTATGACTCCTATGTAGTCTACCTTTGATTATTATTGTTATTATTATTCTTTTCCTCTTCTTATCTCTTTCCTTTCCTCTGATCATATTTTTTTCAAGGCAACACAGACAAGGAAATACAATAAGAGGAATGAAGTGTCAAAGTGAAAACTTACAACACCCAAAAATAACAAAATAAAACACCAGAGCAGAAAGAGAAGCAAACCAACTGAATAAACCCATCAAGATAAACAGATGCCTAGACACCAACAAAAAATTATGAACCATAGTTAGAAACAGGAAGACATGGCCCAGTCTAATGAACAAATTGAAAGAAAAGAGGAAAAACAGAACGTGGAACTAATTAAAGATGTCCAAATATCATGAGTCAACTTAATGAAGTCGAGGAAGAGATTGAGGATATTAAAAAGACACAGGGGGAAGCAGATTTGGCTCAATGGATAGAGTGTCTGCCTACCACACAGGAGGTCCAAATTTCAAACCCAGGGCCTCCTGACCCATGGGATGAGCTGGCCCATGTGCAGTGCTGATGTGCGCAATGAGTGCCGTGCCACGCAGGGGTGTTCCCTGCATAGGGGAGCCCCATGTGCAAGGAGTGCACCCAGTAAGGAGAGTTGCCCAGCATGAAAAAGTGCAGCTTGCCCAGGGTGGCACTGCACACACAGAGAGGTGATGCAGCAAGATGATGCAACAAAAAGACACAGATTGCCAGTGCCACTGACAAGAATACAAGCAGACACAGAAGAACACACAGCAAATGGACACAGAGAGGAGACAACTGGGGGGAGAGGAGGAATGGGAGAGAAATAAATCTTTAAAAAAAAGACACTGGGAGAACATACTGAAGAAATTGAAAACATACATACATAAAAAGATAATGGATATGATGGTGATTAATGGCACAATACAGGAAATCAAAAATACACTGAAAGCACAAAACAGCAGATGTGAAAAGACAGAGGAAAGAATCAGTGATGAGGAAGGCAGTACATCTGAAATCAGATAGCAAAACAGAAGGATGAAAAGACAGAAAAAATCCAGCAGGGACTTAAGGATTTGAATTGCAGAAACATATGCACTGTAGGCATCCCATAGGGAAAAGAGAAGGAAAAGGGGACAGACGGCATGCTGGAGGAAATGATGGCTTACTGAGGGAGAGGGATGTACATGTCCAGGAAGTATGGCACAACCCAAAAAGTATAAATCCGAAGCAGCTCTACCCAAGACAAATACTTGTCAAATTGTCCAATGCTCATGACAAAGAGAGACCACTGAAACTAGTAAGAGAAAAGAGACCCATCACATACAAGGAAAGCTCAAAAAGATTAAGTGCTGATTTCCCATCTGAAACCATACAGGCAAGAAGGCAGTGGTATGGCAGAGTTAAGGTGCTAAAAGAAAAAATGTCCTGCCAAAAATTCTCTATCCAGCAAATCTGGCATTCAAAAAATAAAGGAAACTGCAATATAGTAACAGATGAAGAGAAATTAACAGCATTTGTCAATAAGAAACCTGCCATTCAAGAAATACTAAAAGGAGGGAAGTGGACTTGGCCCAGTGGATAGGGAGTCTGTTTTGGTCCAGTGGTTAGGGCGTCTGTCTACCATATGGGAGGTCCACGGTTCAAACTCTGGGCCTCCTTGACCCATGTGGAGCTGGCCCACATGCAATGCTGATGTGCACAAGGAGTGCCATGCCACATAGGGGTGCCCCCCGCATAGGGGAGCCCTAGGCACAAGGAGTGTGCCCTGAAAGGAGAGCCACCCAGTGCGAAAGAAAGTGCAGCCTGCCCAGGAATGGCACCACACACATGGAGAGCTGACACAACAAAATGACACAATGAAAAGAAACATAGATTCCCATGCCGCTGACAACAGAAGTGGACAAAGAAGAACATGCAGCAAATGGACACAGAAAGCAGACAATGGGGTGCCTGGGGGGAAAGAGTAGAGAAATAAAATAAATCTTAAAAAAAAAACTAAAGGGAGTGCTTTAGGATAAAAGGGAAAAAAAGAGAGAGGTGGAAGAGGGTGTAAGAATAAAAAGATAAAGAAGAGAAATAAAAAACAACATATGGCATATATAAGTCTAAAAAAATATGGCTAATAGAAGTAATTCCTTGACAGTAGTAACATTCAATGTTAAAGGTTTAAACTCTTTAGTTAAGACACATAGATTGGCAGAATGGATAAGTAAATATGAACCATCCATATGCTGCCTACAATAAACTCATCAAGGACCCAGGGATGCAAGGAGACAGAAAGTAAATGGATGGAAAATAATTTTACATGCAAACAATAATCAGAAGAGGGTAATACACTTTACATGCAATAAGAGACAAAAAATATATATATTATATATTATATATTTAAAAAAAGAGAAATCTATCAAGAAGAAAGAACAATCATAAACATTTATGCACTGAACCAGGGAACCTCAAAATACATGAGACAAACAAGGGAAATAACTAAGTGGGGATAACACATGCCTCTATAATTACTCTGGGGAACTTTAACACACCATTATCACCATTAGGCAGAATATCTCAATGAGAATCAATAAAGAAGCAAAGACCCTAAATAATACATTAGAGGATCTGGACCTAATTGACATAACATTACACTCAAATACTGTGTGATATACAATCTTTCTGAGAGCATATGGATCATTCTCCAGGATAGACCATATGCTAGGCCACAGAACAGCTCTCAATGAATTCAGGAAGACTGAAATTACACAAAGTAACTTATCTGACCACAATGGACTGAAGCTGGAAATCAGGAAGGGGCAGAGAAGCAGATTAGGCACAAAGTCATGGAAGTTAAACAATACACTCTTAGACAATCAATGGATCAAAGAGAAAATTGCAAAGAAATCAGTAACTACCTTGAAGTGAATGAAATAACACAACAGAGGAGAGGCGGGGCAAGATGGTGGCTGAGTGAACTTCCCTGATAGTATCTCCTGCAGGGAGTCGGCTGGGCGGCGTTGGAGGCTCTTTGGGACTGGGCTGTTTCAGGATTTTTGCTGGTCGGGAGGTGTCTGGACATCGATTTGGAGGGAAGGTAACAGAGAGGATGCATCTGTGAAATATACATGGAGATCCCAGCTGCCTGCCGGAAGATTCCCTCCTTGGGTGGGCGGAGCCGCAGCAGCCCGGGAGTGGCGGGGTTTTTTTTTTTTTCTTTTTTTTGGAGGCTCTGCAGTACTGGGGAGTTCGTGGGCCCTGGGCGGCCTATTGGGGGGTTGGTGGGATGGGAGGCGCTTGCAGACCAATTTGGGCAGACAGACGGGAGTTTTATGGCAAAGCGGGGGGGGGGGGGGAATTTTTGATTGTGGACACAAACAATAGCGCTTCCGCCTAGAGCCACACCCCTCCAAGCCTGGCTGCTGACCTACAGCAGTCTTAAAGTGATAGCAACAAAGAGATGCTACCAGGGTCTCGTAGGGTGGGAGACGTTTGGAAGCTGATTAGGGGAATATTTTGCAAAGCGTGGGAATTTCGGGTTTGGACTCTGCTATTAGTGTTTCAGGCTGGAGCCCCTCCCCCAGACCTGGATATTGATCTGAGTTATTAAATTGGCTGCAGCCTAGAGGAGCCCCCAGGTGGACGTTCCCAGGGACCACAGGGTGGGAGGGTTCCTGAAGTCAATTGGTTATATATCCACACAATAGACCCTAGTAAGTGAGTGAATTGTAGGACACAGAACACAGGATAGAGCTTGTGGATGAGACCTCACCCATAGGGCGGGCACCCAGCTGCGGGGATCCCTGAAGGCTGTGATGCACTGTGGTGCTCCCAGGCTTCCTGTTAAACGGACTTGAGGTTGCCAGGTCTGAGTTCCCTGGACTCTGGTAGCCCACATCCCAGAGACTCACACCTCTTGCGTCCTCAATATCTCAGACATTCCATCCCTGAATCCACCACGCCCTGAGGTCCATCTGAGGTCCTTGAATGTCCTAGCCCTCAACGTTTGCTTTTTTTGTTTTGTTTTGTTTTGTTTTTATTTTTATGCTATTTCTATTTTTTATTCTATTTTTTTAAGGTTCTGATTCCTGGCATTGCATTATCCCCTAGTCTTTTCACCCAGCGTATCCCCAAAAGTCTTTTTTTTTCCTCTCTTTCTTGTCCCCCATCTTCTTCTTATTCTATTTTATCTTAACAATACAATAGGTCCTGCAGGAAACACCTCACATTTGCTGGGTTTCCTCAGCCTCCACTGCCTCATTTCTCTGTGAATAGATTTTGGCTATCTACACTATCCCCTTTCCCCTACATCTTGATCTCCTCCACCATCTACTATCTCTCCTATATTCCACCTCCCTTTCTTTGATCCACAAAGTGTCTAATTCTTAATTTCTAATACCTTCATTTTGTTTTCTGTCTGGTATCCGCTATTGAAACTATTACCTATCTTTTCTCTTTCCCTCTCTCACGAAAACAATAGCTTCTTAGTACGTACCATATTCCTCCCATATTCAGTCGTCTACCTCATTATAGGTACTCTACCTACTGCTATAACTCTACACAATTTACATGAATCTAACCTCCATCCTCCCAGAACTCATATTGTTGCTTTGTTAATATATATCACCAATACTACTTTACACTTTTTCCTTCCTTACACAATTGCCTTTCCCTGACACTAATACTTTCCTTTAAAGTGAACTTAACCAGCAATAAGAAATTAGAATAAGAAGAACAAAGTGACAAAGAGAAGATATAACACTTACACAAAAATAACAGCTAATTAATCTCCAAGACTAGACAAAGAAGCTAAGGAACTGATTAAACCCGTCAAGAAAAAATGATGACCAGACAGCAACAAAAATCTACAAACCAAACCATTAATCAGGAAAACATGGTTGAATCCAATCAACAAACTAAAAATCAGGAAGGGGAGCAGAAATTCGCACAAGAAATGAAAGATCTCAGAACATTTATCACCGACAAATTTGATGAAGTAAAGGAAGAGGTTAACAACATGAAGACAACATTTGGAGGGGAAATTGCAGACATACGCAAAAAAAATAACAGATATGATGGAAATGAACACCACAATTCAAGAAATCAAAAATACACTTGCAGCAAATATCAGCAGACTAGAGGAGGCAGAGCAGAGAATTAGTGATGTGGAAGACAGTGCATTGGAAATCAAACAGATAGTAGAAGTGGTCAATAAAAAGATAGAAAAAATCCAGATAGGACTTAGGGACCTGAATGATAATGCAAAACGCTCAAACATACGTATTATAGGCATTCCAGAAGGAGAAGAGAAGGGAAAGGGGTCAGAAGGAGTCTTGCAGGAAATAATGGCTGAAAACTTCCCAAATACACTGAAAGAGACAGATGCACATATCCAAGAAGCACAGCGCACTCCACTGGTCATAAACCCGAACAGGCCCACCCCAAGACATACACTTGTCAAATTATCCAATGCTCAAGACAAAGAGAAAATTCTAAAAGCAGCAAGAGAAAAGAAAGCCATCACATACAAGGGAAGCTCCATAAGATTAAGTGCTGATTTCTTATTTGAAACCATGGAGGCAAGAAGGCAGTGGTATGATATAGTCAAGGTACTAAAAGAAAAAAATTTCCAACCAAGAATACTCTATCCAGCTAAACTAGCATTCAAAAATGATGGAGAGTTCAAAATATTCACAGATAAACAGAAACTGAAAGAGTATACCAACAAGAAACCTCCCCTTCAAGAAATTCTAAAGGGAATTCTGCAGGAAGAAAGGAAAAAAACAGGACAGGCAGAGTTGGAGGAGAGTGTAAGAGCAACAAAAAAGACAAAAATAGAAGGAAAAAAAAATACAAACAAAATATGACAAACACAAGTCCAATCAAAATATGGCTAACACAAATAATTCCCTGAAAGTAATAAAACTGAATGTCAACGGATTAAACTCACCTATCAAAAGGTTCAGACTGGGACACTGGATAAGGAACTATGACCCATCTATATGCTGTCTACAAGAGACACATCTTAGATCCAGAGACTAATGGAGGTTGAAAGTGAATGGCTGGAAAACAATCATACAAGCAAACAATAACCAAAAAAAGGCAGGAGTAGCTATATTAATATCAGGCAAAATAGACTTTAAATGTGAAACAATTGTGAGAGACAAAGAAGGATACTACATTTTAGTGAAAGGGACAATCTGTCAAGAAGATCGAATGATCATAAATATTTATGCTCCTAACAAGGGTGCCTCTAAATATGTGAGGCAAACGCTGGAAAAACTAAGTGAAAAAATAGATGCATCTACAATTATAGTGGGGGATTTTAATACACCACTATCAACTCTGGACAGAACATCTCAAAAGAGAATCACTAAAGAAACAAAAACATTTGAACAGTATATTAGAAGAGCTGGATCTAATAGACATATATAGATCATTACACCCAAACACAGCAGGATATACATTTTTCTCAAGCGAACATGGAACATTCTCCAAGATAGACCATATGCTAGGCCACAAAGAAAGGCTTAATGAATTCAGAAAGTTTGAAATCATACAAAACAATATCTCTGACCACAGTGGAGTGAAGCTGGAAATTTGCAAGGGACAGAGGCCCAGACTTCACACCACAATTTGGAAATTAAACAGCATACTCTTAGAAAAACAGTGGGTCAAAGAGGAAATCTCAAAAGAAATCAATGACTACCTTGAAACAAATGATAATGATAACACAACATACCAAAATTTATGGGATGCAGCAAAAGCAGTACTGAGAGGGAAATTTATAGCCATAAATTCACATATCAAAAAAGAAGAAAGAGCAAAAATTGAAGAACTAACTGCACTTTTGAAGGAATTAGAAAAACAACAACAAAGTGACCCAACAGGAAGAAGAAGGAAGGAAATAACAAAGATAAGAGCAGAACTAAATGAAATAGAAAATAAGAAAGCACTTGAAAAGATAAGACCAAGAGCTGGTTTTTTGAGAAGATCAACAAAATTGACAAACCTTTAGTGAGACTAACAAAGAAAAAAAGAGAGAAAATGCAAATACACAAAATAATGAGAAAGGCGATATTACCACTGACCCCACAGAAATAAAGATGATCATAAGAGAATACTTTGAAAAACTATATTCCAACAAAAATGACAATTTAGAGGAAATGGACAAATTCCTAGAAACACATAAGCAGCCCATATTGGCAAAAGAAGAAATTGATGATCTTAACAAACCAATCACAAGTAAAGAGATAGAATCAGTCATTAAAAATCTCCCAACGAAGAAGAGCCCAGGGCCAGACGGCTTCACAGGTGAATTCTACAAAACATTCCAGAAAGAACTAACACCAATCCTGCTGAAACTATTCCAAAAAATCAAAACAGAAGGAACACTGCCGAACTCCTTCTATGATGCCAACATTACCCTAGTACCAAAGCTAAACAGGACACCACAAGAAAGGAAAATTACACACCAATTTCTCTAATGAACCTAGATGCAAAAATACTTAACAAAATACTTGCTAATCATATTCAACAACACATTAAATGAACTATACACCACGACCAAGTGGGATTTATTCCAGGTATGCAAGGATGGTTCAACATAAGAAAATCAATCAACGTAATACACCATATGAACAGATTGAAGGAAAAAAATCACACGATTATATCTATAGATGCAGAAAAAGCATTTGACAAGATACAGCACCCCTTCTTGATAAAAACACTCCAAAAGATCGGAATACAAGGAAACTTTTTGAACATGATAAAGAGTATATATGAAAAACCTACAGCCAACATTGTTTACAATGGAGAAATACTGAAATCCTTCCCTCTAAACTCAGGAACAAGACAAGGTGGCCATTGTCTCCGCCCCTATTTAACATTGTCTTAGAAGTACTTGCTCAAGCACTGAGGCAAGAACCAGATATAAAAGGCATTCAAATTGGAAAGGAAGAAGTCAAAATTTCATTATTTGCAGATGACATGATCCTATACATAGAAAACCCAGAGAGATCTACAACAAAGCTTCTAGAACTCATAAATGAGTTCAGTAAAGTCACAGGTTATAAGGTCAATGCGCAAAAATCAGTAGCATTTCTGTACACCAATAATGAGCAAGATCAGGAGGAAATCAAGAAACAAATACCATTCACAATAGTAAATAAAAAAATCAAATACTTAGGAATAAATTTAACTAAAGAGGTAAAAAACTTATACACCAAGAACTACACAAGACTGTTCAAGGAAATCAAAGAAGACCTAAATAAATGGAAGAATATTCCCTATTCATGGATAGGAAGACTGAATATTATTAAGATGTCTATCTTACCAAAACTGATCTACACATTCAATGCAATCCCAATAAAAATCAACACAGCCTTCTTTAAGGAACTAGAAAAACTAACTATGAAATTTATTTGGAAAGGAAAGAGGCCCCGAATAGCCAAAGACATATTGAAAAAGAAAAACAAAATTAGAGGAATCACACTTCCTGACTTCAAAACATACTACAAAGATACAGTAGTGAAAACAGCATGGTATTGGCATAAGGAGAGACACACAGACCAATGGAATCAAATTGAAAATTCTGATATAGAACCTCATATATATAGCCATATAATATTCGATAAAGCCACCAAACCCTCTCAACTGGGAGAGAATGGCCTATTCAACAAATGGTGCCTGGAGAACTGGATATCCATATGTAGAAGAATGAAAGAGGATTACTATCTCACATCTTATACAAAGATCAACTCAAGATGGATCAAAGACCTAAATATAAGTGCCAAGACCATAAAGACCTTGGAAAGCAGTGCAGGGAAACATCTACAGGACCTTGTAATAGGAAATGGCTTCATGAATATCACACCAAAAGCATGAGCAGCAAAAGAACTAATAGATAGATGGGACTTCCTCAAATTAAAGCCTTCTGTACCTCAAAGGAGTTTGTCAAGAAAGTAAAAAGGGAACCCACACAATGGGAGTAAATATTTGGCAACCATATATCTGATAAGAGACTTATAACTTGCATATATAAAGAACTAATATATCTTGAAAATAAAAAGATAAACAACCCACTTAAAAATGGGAAAAAGATTTAAACAGACACTTATCCAAAGAAGAAATACAAATGGCTAAAAAGCACATAAAAAAAATGCTCCAAATGTCTAGCTATCAGGGAAATGCAAATCAAAACTACAATGAGATACCATCTTACTCCCATAAGATTGGCAGCTGTGAAAAAAACAGAAGAATACAAATGCTGGAGAGGATGTGAAGAAAGGGGAACACTCATCCACTGCTGGTGGGAATGCAGAAGGATCCAACCATTCTGGAGGACAGTTTGGCAGTTTCTCAAAAAACTAACCATAGATTTGCCATATGATCCAGCAATACCACTGCTGGGTATATACCCATCAGAGCTGAAAACAAGGACACAAACCGATATATGTACACCAATGTTCATAGCAGCATTGTTCACTATCGCCAAAAGTTGGAATCAATCCAAATGCCCATCAACAGATGAGTGAATCAATAAAATGTGGTATATACACACAATGGAATACTACTCGGCTGTAAGAACAAATACACTACAAACACACGTGATAACATGGATGAATCTTGAGAACCTTATGTTGAGTGAAGCATCCCAGGCATTGAAGGACAAAATATGACCTCAATGATATGAAATAAGCAACTTGCCTCAGAGAGCTAGAGACTGGAAAAGAGGCTTACAGGAAATAGGGGGGTGGAGGAAGGATGTGAGCCGACGTCTGCAGGGGTGGAATCTATGATGAGGTGGCGGTAAGTATGAGCACAAAGAAGGGACAAAATGGGGGCAAGGGGTTGCCTTCGGGTGGGGCTTTGCGGGTTTGAGGGGGGCTGGGGATGGGCGGAGGGGTAATATTGTCCAAAAATTGGGGGGAGGCAGGGGGAACATACGAACATAGGAGAGTGTCAGGTGTTCGTTGAGAGTAAAATGTTGAGAATCGTATCAAAATATAATTAGGAGGGTTACCTGTTTAGGATGCTCAGGGGGGATGGTCTGATGCGGGACAGACTCCGGGGGAAAAGCTGAAGGCTCATTTTGCCAGGGTGGGTTGTACTATTGGGTAGAGACCCAAGAAGTGAGAGTTGGGGTGGACCCACATCCTGGGGAGGACAAATGCCATCAAACAGAGAGAACTGTATCTCTCGTGATTAGGGCATTAGGGCAGTTGAGAAAGTCAGGCCCTGAACACTGCTGCAAGTATCTCTGGACGTGGCTTCTCGGGAAATGGAGATTGGCTGGCGCTGTGGGCCCCCAGGGGAGGGGAAAATGGATGTTGAATGGATGGAACCAAGGTAAATGTGGGGGCAAGAGAGGAGTTTTGCGAGAGTACACGAGGATGGATATAAAACATGTAATATTACACCAAAAACATATAGGGGATGACAGACTAATAATGTAAACCATAATGCAAAACATAGGATAACTAAAAAATTTAGAAAACTGTACATCCTAAAGTATGGACCACATTGTAAACACAGATGTCACCTTGTTTGAAAGCTATTGTTTTGGAATCTGTACATCAGTTTCAGGAAATATGATATGAATAAGTTAAAAGATTATCACTGTGGAAGGGAAAAGGTTTTATGGTGGATCTGTGGGAGTACTGTATATTGTATATATGAATTGCTGTGATCTAAGACTCTTGTGAAGAAAAGCTCAATAATTAGAAAAAAAGAAAAGAAAAAGATAGGATGTAGAAATTTTTCCAAATCAATTTGTACTCTAGATCTAACCTTTAAACTCATCGCTATATTCCATTTTACTAGTAAGGGAAACTGACATTATACTGGGATTCACTTTACAGGAAGTTTTGGGTCACAGAGTGGTTCAACAATGGTGGTGGAGGAATACTGATATTGGATGTTATTGACAGGATATATATGGTTGACAGGGAGTTATACAGGGCATATGTCCAGGGTACATGGTAATGTTTAGATATACTAATAGTGGAAACAATTAAAAACAACAGCTAGGGGGGTACTGGGTTACTGGCTGGGGGGTCTCTGTCGTGGTCCCTGGGGGAGTAGCAGCAGTCCCCCAGGTGCAACGGTAAGAACCAGGAAGGAATGAGGGCCCACTCCTGATACTAATGGCTATGCTTGTGAGCCTATACACCTGCAATAAGAACAAGGCCTAGAGTAGCATTGTGCCTGGGAGTTTACTCCTGACAGCCTTCATGTTACTCAAATGTGGCCACTCTCAAAGCCAAACTCAGCATGTAGATGCAGTGCATTCCCCCCAGTGTGGGACATGACACCCGGGGATGAGCCTCCCTGGCACCAAGGGATCACTACCACATACCAGCTGAAGATGCAACTAGAAAATGACCTTGAATTAAAGGTTCAATACGGATCAGCAGAATATCCCTGTCTACATATAATAACATGACTTCAAAATGCTGCTTGACCTAATGTAAGGGGGAAATGGAAAGGAGAAATGAGTTTATAAGGCTACGAGTCTCTAAAAAAGAGTCTGGAGGTTGTCAGAAGGAATGCCCTTATGCACAACTGAGCAGAGTCTAAGAGACAGATAAAGTAGATACAACCTCAGGTATTGGTTCTTTTGAGGGATAAAGAGACCCACGGGTTCTATGGTCATGGCAGATGGGGTTCACTGCCATGGCAGATGGCCCTTCTTTGGAGCTGGTGTTTCTGCGTGATGGAAATGGACTCAGAGGGGATCTCTTTTCACAAGACTTGCATACTACTTTACTGGAATTGTAGTTGGTGTTGGGGTTTAAGATATATTTAGGGGATTTGAATCTCTGGACTGACAATATGATACCCAGGCCCAGAGCCTCAACAGACTTCAGCTCCTACACTCTGATTTATTGGACTTACCCCTCTCAGCTAACATGGAGTTGAAGAAGGTCAACCACCACACCATGGAGCCTAGAGTATCTACAACTGAAAGCAGGAGGAGTGCATCCAGTATCCATGTGGAATCTAAGCCCCCACTTGACATAGTTGTGCAATGGACACAACCAATCCAATGTCCACAGAGAAAATGTGGCATGGGTGTGGGAAGGGTGGCCATGGTGGCTGCTGGGTGTGGGGAATGGGAGGAAGAGATGAGATGGGGAGGCGTTTTCAGGACCTGGAGTTGTCCTGGATGGTGCTTCACAGTCAATTACGGGACATTGTAGATCCCCCCAGGGCCCACTGGATGGAAAGTGGGAGAGTGTGGGCTATGATGTGGACCATTGACTATGGGGTGCAGTGATGCTCAGAGATGTACTTACCAGGAGCAATGGATGTGTCATGATGATGGGAGAGAGTGTTGCTGTGGGGGGAGTGAGGGGTGGGGGTGGTGGGGTTGAATGGGACCTCATATTTTTTTAATGTAATATTTTAAAAAATAAAAAAATAAAAAAAGAAATAACACAACATAGCATAACCTATGGGATGCAGCAAAAGCTGTACTGAGAGGAAATTCATAGCCATAAATGCTGATATTAAAAAGAAGCACTAAAATCAAAGACCTAACTGAACACCTGGAGGAACTAGAAAAAGAACAACAAGCTAACCCCAGAAGAATTACAATGCAGGACATAAGAAAGATTAATGCAGAACTAAATGAAATTGAAAATAAGAAAGGACTACAAAAAATAAAACCAAAAACTGATTCCTAGAGATCAATAAAATTGTCAAACCCTTAGCTATACTAACAAAGTAAACAAAAAATGAAAATACATAAAATAAGAAATGAGAAAAGGGAAATCACCACTGACCCCACAGAAACAAAGTGGATCATAAGGGGATACTTTGAAAAATTATATGCCAAAAAGAATAATTTAGAGGAAATGAGCATTCCTAGAAACACACAAGTAGTCTGCACTGGTGAAAGAAGAAAAATGGACTCAATAGACCAATCACAGGTAAAGAGATAGAATCAGTCATCAAAAAATCTCCCAACTAAGAAGAGCCCAGGACCTGACAGTTTCACATGTGAATTCTACCAAACATTCCAGAAAGAACACCAATCCTGTTTAAACTCTTCCAAAAAATAGAAGGAACATTGCCTACCTCAGTCTAGGATGCCAAAATTACCCTAATACCAAACCCAAACAAAGATACTACAAGGAAGGAAAACTACAGACCAATCTCTAATGAACCAGATGCTAAAATCTTCAACAAAATACTTGCTAAACATATTCAACAACACATCAAGCAAATTACACACTATGACTAAATGGCTTTCATCCTGGGTATGCAAGGAGCATTAAACATAAGAAAATCAATAAAATACACCACATAAAGAGATCAACGGGAAAAAAAAACACAAGATCATCTCTACAGATGCAGGAAAAGCATTTGACAAAACACACCCTTTCCTGATTAAAACATTCCAAAAGATAGGAATAGAAGGAAACTTCCTCCACATAATATAAGGTATTTATGAAAAACCCACAGCTAAATCATAGACAATGGTGAAATCCAAAAAGCTTTCCATCTCAGATTGGACACGAGAAGGATGCACATTGTCACTGCTCTTATTTTAACATTGTGTTAGAAGTACTTGCACAAGCACTGAGGCCAGAAAAAGATGTAAAAGGCATCAAAATTGGAAAAGAAGAAGTAAAAGTTTCACTATTTACAGATGACATGAACCTATACATAGAAAACCCTCAGAAACAAAGCTTCTAGAACTTATGAGTTCAGTAAAGTCAAAGGTTATAAGAATAGGAAAAAACAAGTAGCATTCCTCTACACCAATAATGAGCAATATGATGAGGAAATCAAGAAAAAAATACCATTTGCAATAGAAACTAAAAAATCAAATACCTAGGAATAACTTAATTAAAGAAGTAAATGACTTATATGCAGACTGTTAAAGGAAATCAAAGAAGACTTAAATAAATGGAAGAATATTCCCTGCTCATGGATAAGAAGACTAAATATCATTGAGATGTCTATCCTACCCAAACTAATCTACAGATTTAATGCAATTCCAATAAAATTCAACACAGCATTTTTTAATGAATTGGAAAGACTTACTATGAAATTTATTTGGAAAGGCAAGAGTCCCTGAATATTCACAGACATATTGACAAAGTACAATGAAATTGGAGGAATCACACTACCTGACTTTAAAGCATACTACAAAGCTGCAGTGGTCAAAACTGCATGGTACTGGCACAAGAACAGACTTAATAACTAATGGAACTGAACTGAGAGTTCTGGTATAGATCAAGGCATGTACAGTCATTTGATCCTCAGCAAAGCTACCAAGCCCACTCAACTGGGAGAGAATGGCCTCTTCAACAAATGGTGCTTTGAGACTGGATATGAATACCCAAAAGAATATCCATCTCACACCTTATACAAAAACTAACTAAAGATTGATCAAAGATCTAATTATAAGAGCCAAGACCATAAAGACCTTGGAAGGTAAGTAGGGAAGCCTCTATAAGACCTTGTAATAGGAAATGTCTTCATGAACTTCAAACCCAAAGCATGAGAAAGAAAAGAAAAAAACAGATAAATGGGACCTCCTCAAAATTAAAACCATTTGCGCCTGAAAGGAGTTTGTGACAAAAGTGAAAAGACAGCCTCAACAATGATAGAAAGTATTTGGTAACCAAATATCTGATAGGAGCCTAATATCCAGCATATGTAAAGAAATCCTGTACCAAGACAAACAAACCATTTAAAAAATGGACAAGTGATTTGAAAAGACACTTCTCCAAAGAAGAAATACAAAAGGATAAAAAGCATATGGAAAGATGCTCAATATCACGAGCTATTAGGGAAATGCAAATCAAAAGTACAACGAGATACCATCTTACTTCCATTACACTGGTGGACATTAGAGAAATCAGAGGACTAAGGTGTTGGGGAGGATGCGGAGTAATGGATGCCCTCATCTACTGCTGGTGGGAATGTAGAATGGCCCAACCATTGTGGATGACAGTTTGGGATTTCCTCAAAAAACTAACTGTAGTTCTGTCATAAGACCCATCAATTCCACTGCTGGGTATATATCCAGAAGAACTAAAAACAAAGACAAGAACTGATTACGCACGACAATGTTCATAGCAGCATTATTCACTATTGCCAAAACTGGAATTAACCCAAATGCCCATTAAGAGATGGGAATTGATAATCTAAATGTAGTCCCTACATACAATGGAATATTATTCAACTGTAAGAAGGAATACATTACAACACATGGGATAACATGAATGAATCTGAAGGGCCTTATGTTGAATGAAGCAAGCCAGGCATTGAAGGACAAATATTACATGACCTCCTTGATAAGAATTAAGTTAAGTGAGCCAACTCAGGGAGCTAGAGTCTGGAAGATAGGTTTACAGGATATAGAAAGGGATAGAAGGTTGTGACCCAATGGCCATAGGGGCGAAATCTATAAGGTGTGAGTAGTTGTGCAGTGAAGGGATATGACAGGGGTGTAGGGATACTATTGGGTTGGGTGGTGCAAGCTTGACAGGGAGCTAGGGTAGGGAGGATGGGTTGGGTGGGCCATGGAAATAGGGGAAGGGTTGGGGAAGGTAGCAGGTGAACACTGGGGATTGGCAGGTATGTGGTTGAAACTACAATGCTGAGAAAATTATTTTGGCAATATGACAAGGAAGGGCTACTGGTTTAGGGTATTGGATGGAGGTACATTTGGGACAGGGCACACCTGGGCAGTCTTCTAGAGAAGGTGCAAGTGATGATTGTGTCACAGTGTGTTGGATCAGTGGAGGGAGACCCACATAATGAGTGGAAAGGAGTTAAACTCCCATACAGGGGAGTCTTGATATGTTCTCAAACACAGGGGAGGGTGTCTCTGGAGAGTATGGGTGGACAGACTACTGTGTCAAGCCATCAGCATTGTTGCAAGAATTACGAATCTTGTCCTTCAAGGAGTGAAGCCTGGTGGTTACAGTGGGCCCTGAGGGGAGGGAGAGGGAGGAAAGGGATCAATGGAAGAGTAGGTATTTAGAGGGCAAAGGAAGTGTTCGGTATGATCTTGCAATGATGGATACAGGCCATGTTAAATTTCATCAGAAATGTATACAAGTATCTGGTCTAAAGTGTAAACCATAATAGAAACAACTGACTATAGTTTGCAGCTATGTTTTAATATTTGTACATCAGTTGTTAACAAATGTACCATCCACATGTAAAAAAGGTTCTTAACAAGGAAAGGGGAAAAGGGGGGGGGTGTTGGGTATATATGGGAGTCCCATATATTCTATATGTGACTTTACTGTGACCTAAAACTTCTTTGAAGACAAAATGAAAAAGGTAAAATACTGGAGAAGTAATGGAAGAAAATGTAACTGTACATATATAATAGGACAACATATATTACAGTGATGAAAGGTAAAACAAACACTTTTTTTTAAATTTTTTTATTTTTTATTGACTTTGTAATAATATTACATTAAAAATATATATGTGAGGTCCCATTCAACCCCACCCCCCCACCCCCCCTCTCCCCCCCCCCCAACAACACTCGTTCCCATCATCATGACACATCCATTGGATTTGGTAAGTACATCTTTGGGCACCTCTGCACCTCATATACATTGGTTCACATCATGGCCCATACTCTCCTCTATTCCATCAAGTAGGCCCTGTGAGGATTTACAATGTCCGGTGATTACCTCTGAAGCACCATCCAGGGCAGCTCCATGTCCCGAAGACGCCTCCACCTCTCATCTCTTCCTGCCTTTCCCCATACCCTTTGTCCATTATGTCCACTTTTCCCAATCCAATAACAAACAATTTTTAAACTATTTTTCATTTTTTAAATACCCTTTTTTAACCTTATTTTAGTTTTAGTTTTCTTAAATTATTATGTATTTTATTTCTGATGTTTAAACCTTTCGTTATGACTTCATTTTCCTATCAAGCGAATTTGAAAATATTCTTGGCTTCATTTTTGAAGTTTTAGATCACAAAAGGGTTACAACTATGGTAGGGGAGGACCATTGGTGTGGGGTGTCCGTGATGGGGGATACATGGGAGGAAGTTCACCTGGGGATATGTACAAGGTATATAAATATGTTCAAATGTTCATGGGGCATTGCCACAGTGGGTAGAGATTCACACAATAACTGAAAGAATACTGAAGTCCTATCCTTGGGAGCTCTGCCACATTCTCTAATGCTATAGCAACAATCCCCCAAGAAGCAATGACTAGTGAAAAAGGATGGTCCATTGATATACCCTTGAGATTGACGACAATGCTTATGTGCTTTTTGCTCTTAAATTTGCAACTTAGCCTAGTGATGTAGGATACCTAAGAGTTTCTTCCTGAGAGCCTCCATGTTACTCAAATGTGGCCTCTCCCTAAGCCAAACTCAGCATATAAATGCATTACCTTCTCCCCCAAAGTGGGACATGACTCCCAGGAATGAGCCTCCCTGACACTGAGGGATTACTATCAAGCACCAGCTGATGATGCAAATGGAAAAGGACATTGAACTAAAGGGGGAAAAGGTAAAGATACATGAGTTGATATGGCTAAGGGGCTTCAAAGTAAGCCAGGAGGACATCAGAGAGTTATACTTATAAATGTCTCTGCAGGATGTCATAGACTGCCAAAGCAGATGCTACCACAAATACTGGGACACCTGAGGGATCCAGAGACACCCAGCTCATATGGTCAGGGCAGATAGCTCCAGAGATTGATGCCTGGCGACTGGGCCCTCCTTTGGAGTTTGTGCTCCCGAGTGACAGAGTTGGACTCAAATATGACTTCTCTACACATGCCTCTTCTATCTCTTTTATTTGAACCTATAGTTGATGCTGGAATTGGTAGGTGTACATCCAAAAGACTTGAATCTCTGGACAGTTCATGTGTCAGCTGGGCCCTGAGCCTCAGTGGAGGTGTAATGGATAATAAACACATGAGCCATCCATATGCTGCTTACAAGAGACCCACCTTTGACTCATGGATACAAACCAGCTATAAGTAAAAGGTTGGAAAAAGATACTCCATGCAAATAGTAACCAAAAAAGAGCAGGGACAGCTATACTATTATTGGACAAAACAGACTTGAAGTGAAAAAAAGTTACAAGTCAGAGAAGGCCATTATATATTAATAAAAAGGACAACCCACCAGGAAGATATATTTATGCACCTAACCAGGGTGCCCCAAAATACATAAGACAAACTCGGTCAAAACTGAAGGGAGGAACAGGCATCTGTGCAATAATCACTGGAGACTCTAATACACCACTCACATCATAATACAGAACAACTGGACAGAAGATCAGCAAGGAAACAGAGAACTTAAAGAATAATAAATGAGTTAGACCTAACAGACACACAGAATGCTGCATCTGAATGCAGCAGGTTATACATTCTTCTCACGTGCCCATGGATCTTTCACCAGGATACACCACATGTAGGGCACACTGCAGGTCTCAATACATATGAAAAGACTGAAGTTATACAAGGCACCTTCCTAGATCATAATGGAACGAAATTGGAAATCAAGAATAGACAGGAAAGGCAGTGGACTTGGCCCAGTGGTTAGGGCAACTGTCTACCACATGGGAGGTCCGCGGTTCAAACCCCGGGCCTCCTTCACCCGTGTGGAGCTGGCCCATGCACAGTGCTGATGCGCGCAAGGAGTGCCGTGCCACGCAGGGCTGTGTAGGGGAGCCCCACGCACAAGGAGTGTGCCCCATAGGAGAGCCGCCCAGTGCGAAAGAAAGTGCAGCCTGCCCAGGAATGGCACCGCTCACACAGAGAAGTGACACAACAAGATGATGCAACAAAAAGAAAATACAGATTCCCATGCCACTGACAACGACAGAAGTGAACAAAGAAGACGCAGCAAATAGACACAGAGAACAACCAGGGTGAGGGGGAAAGGGGAGAGAAATAAATTAAAAAATAAATCTTTTAAAAAAAAAAGAATAGACAGGAAAAAGGTAACTTTGCAACTGTGTAGAATCTAAACAACATACTCTTAAATGATCAGTGGACCAAAGAAGAAATTGCAAGTGAAATCAGTACATGAAAATGACAAATGAAACAAATGAAACAAAATGACAAATGACATATGAAAATGAGAACACAAATTACCAAAATTTAAGGGATACAGCAAAGCCAGTCTTGAGAGGGAAATTATAGCCCTAAACACCTATATTTAAAAAGTAGAAGGGGCTAAACTCAAAGACTTAACTGAACACCTAGAGAAATTGGAAAAAGAACAGCAAACCAATCCTCAAAGCAAGCAGAAGGAAAGAAATAATAAGGATTAGAGCAGAAATAAATGAAATTGAGAACAACAAGAACAAAAACAAAATAGAGAAAATCAAAACCAAAAGCTGGTTCTTTGAGAAGATCTGTAAAATTGACAAATCGCTAGCAAGATTAGCAAAGGAGAAAAACAGGCAAATAATTACAATCAGAAATCAAAGAAGGGAAGTAATGACTGACACCACAGAAATAAAAAGAATCAAAAGACGGTATTATGAGAAACTGTTTGCCAACAATGACAACCTAGAAATGGGCAAATTCCTAGAAAGGCATAACCAACCTATACTGACACTACAAGAAATACAAGAATTAACAAACCAACCACATTTAAAGAGACTGAATCCATCATCAAACACCTCCCAACAGGGAAAAGCTCAGGACCAAATGACTTCAGAAATGAATTCTACCAAGCATATTTAGAAAAGAATTAAAAACAATCCTGTTTAAACTCTTCTGACATGATGAAGAGGAGGGAAAATTACCCCACTTTTTTTATGAAGCCATCACCCTAACACCAAAGCCAGATAAAAAGACACTATAAGGAAAGAAAAGTACAGACCCATCTCTTCAATGAACACAGAGATGTAAAAATTCTCAACAAAATATTGACAAACTGAATCCAGCAGCATTATTGAAGACTTACACATCATGACCAAGGGGGATTTGTTCCTGGTATGCAAGGCTAGCTCAACATAAAAAAACCATCAACATACTACACCACATTAAAAAAATTGAAGGGAAACAACACATGATGATCAAAATAGACACAAAAAAGGTATTTGACAGAATTCAGCATTCTTTCTTGGTAAAAAACACTTCAAAAGGTATGAATAGAAGGAAAATGCCAAAATATGATAAAAGGCATATATGAAAAATCCACAGCCAACATTATACTCAGTGGGGAAAGGTGGAAAGATTTCCATCTAAGATCAGGAACAAGACAAGGATGCCCACTGTCACCACTGCTATTCAACATCGTACTACGAGTTCTAGCTAGAGCAATTAGAGAAGAAAAAAAAATTAAAGGCATCCAAATAGGAAAAGGGGACATAAAAACTTGCACTATTTGCAGATGACATGATCCTATATTTAGAAAATACTGAAATGTCTATAACAGAGCTACTTGAACTAATGAATGAGTTCAGCAAAGCAGCAGAATGCAAGATCCAATGCAGAAATCAGTGTTCTTGTACAGTAGTACTGCACAATCTGAGGAGAAATCAGGGGGAAGATTCCATTTACAATAGCAACAGAAAGGCTCAATATGTAGGCATCAACTTAGTCAAAGAAATACAGGACCTTGGCATGGAAAACTACAAAACAGTGATAAAAGAAATTTAAAATAACCTAAACAAATGGAATGATACTCCGTGTCCACATACTCTAAGACTAAATATCGTGAAGATGTCAACCCAACCTAAATTGATTTATAGACTCAATGTAATACCAATCAAAATTCCAACAGCCTACTTGACAGAAATAGAAAAGGCAATTACCAAATTCATTTGGAATGGAAAATGTACCCAAGTAACCAAAAGCATTCTAAAAAAGAAGAGCAACATGGGAGGAATTTCACTGCCAGACCTTGAAACATACTGCAAAGCTACAGTGGTCAAAACAGCATGGCACTGGCATAAAAAGAGACTCTTCGATCAGAGTAATAGAATTTTGAGTCCAGAAATAAACGCTCACCTCCATGGTCAACTAGTTTTTCAGACACCTACCAAGTCCATGTTAATGGGAAAAAAATTCCCTTCAATAAATGGTGCTGGGAGACCTGGATATCTATAACCAAAAGAATGGAATGGAACCCCTATCTTACATCCCATACAAGAATCAACTCAAAATGGATCAGAGACCTAAATATAAAAGTAAGGACCATAAAACTGCTTGAAGAAAATGTAGGGAAACATCTTAAAGACCTTGTACTACATGGTGGTTTCTTGGACCTTACACCCAAAGCACATGAAACAAAAGAAAAAATAGATAAATGGGACCTCCTCAAAATTAAACATGTGTACACCTCACAGGACTTTGTCAAAAGGGTGAAAAGGCAGCTGCCTCAGCAGAAGGAAATACTTGGAAATCACATGTCCAATAAGGGTTTAATATCCATGATATGTAAAGAGATGTTACAACTCAATAAAAAAAAAAATGACTCAGTTAAAAAATGGGCAAAAGACATGAATAGACATTTGTCCAAAGAAGAAATACAAATGGCAAGAAAACACATGAAAAAATGTTCAATATGAGTAATGATTAGGGAAATGCAAATCATAACTAAGAGATATCATTTCACACCTATCAGAATGGCCACTATTAAAAAGTCAGAGAACTACAAATGTTGGAGAGGATGTGGAGTGATAGGAACTCTTACTCACAGTTGGTGGGAATGCAGAATGGTACAGCCACTGTGGAGGACTGTTGGGCAGTTCCTAAAGAAGTTGAATACAGACTTGCCAGTGACCCAGCACTATCACCATTAGGTCTACACCCAGAATTAAAAGTAGTGAAACAAATACACATCTGCACACCATGTTCATAGCAGTGCTAGTCACGATGTCAAAAGCTGGAAACAAGCCAGATGTCCATCAACTGACAAATGGATAAACAAACAGTGTTTTATTCTCACGATGGAATATTATGCAGCTCTTAAGAAGAAATGGGCAAGTGGATTTGGCCCAACAGATAGGACATCCACCTACTTCATGGGAGGTCCAAGGTTCAAACCCAGGGCCTCCTGATCCATGTGATGAGCTGGCCCAAACACAGTGCTGATTTCTACAAGAAGTGCCATGCCATGCAGTGGTGTCCCCCTCATAGGGGAGCCCCATACACAAGGAGTGCACCCCATAAGGAGAGCCACCCAGAGTGAAAAAAGCACAGCCTGCCCAGGAATGGCACCACACACATGGATAGCCCTCGCAGCAAGATGACGCAACAAAATGAGACACAGATTCCGGGTGTCACTGACAAAAATACAAGCACACACAGCAAATGGACACAGAGAGCAGAAAACTGGTGGTGGGGTGGGGAAGGGGGAGAAAGGAATAAAAAATAAATCTTTAAAAAAGAAAAAGAAGAAATGAAGTCAAAGAACACTTGACAACCATCAATGAACCTGGAGAACGTTATATTGAGTGAAGCAAGCCAAACACAAAAGGACAATACTGTAAATACAGCATTACTGTGAACTAAATATATTGTATAATATATTGTATGATTCCATTTATATAAAATGTAAATATAAATCAATTTGGAGGGGGAAAAAAAGTATTTGTGGAAGAATAGCCAAAAATGGGAGCAGTGAACAGTAGGGGAAGCACAGATGGAGAAGTGATGGATTTACTTTTTTATTATTATTGAAATTAAGAAAATGCTCTAATAGATTGAGATGATGAATGCACAACTATGTGATGCTGCCAAATACCACTGATTGTGTAATGAACCGTATGCTTTGTATGTTGACATGTATCGATAAAAATGATTTGTTAAAAAAAGACAAACAGCACTTAAAAATGGGAAACTATGTAAATAACACATTCACCAGAGAAGAAACATTCAATTCTTTTCATCACTAGGGAAACACAAATTAAAATCTGCTATGACTTATCATATAGTCATACTAAAATGCTAAAATCAAGAAAGATAATACCAACTGTTAAAGTAGATGTGGAAAACATGGAGCCCTCATACATATCTAGTGAGAATGCCAAATGGTGCTACTGATGTGGGCTATGGGTGGAGGGCTCTTTGTCTCTTCAGAGATAACTAAGTTGTTTGACTTGTGGGTGTGGAACGGTGGGGAGCTGCAGTCCTGCCCTTGGGGACTGGCAGCGGCTCCAGTCCCAGGAAATGTTTAACAATGCGGGGGCTATAAACTTTAAGTATTTAGGGGAAATGCAAAAACCAAATGTGCTAAAGGCTTATCTAGAATGTCTGGAGTCCATGATAAAAGCTTACCTAAGATGTGGAAGATATATGCTAATTGAAGCCTATTGAGAACTGAAACAAAGGGACCATTTGGCCTTTCCTCTCTGTATAAAAGACGTTTGAAAATCTTGTTCAGGGCTCGGGATTCAAACAGAAAGCTCCCGAGTCCGGCCGGCCATCAATAAACCATTTTTCCTTCTCAAAATCATTCCTGAGTCCTGGCCTCTCTATACTCAAATAGTTGAACTTCTCTTAAATTCCACAACATTAATGGCGACCACGAAGGGACAATAAATGAAGGCCAGAGACGGTAGCATTTTGCTGCCCCTTCCAAATCCCCGAGGAAGCCGGGAGGACTCGGGTGAACCCCAAATCTGGGCGCCCCTGGATTAAATTTAATCCAGAAAAGATGTGGGCTCCACCAGAATCTTCCCGACAAAATCGAGGGCAATGGAAGGTCTGAAGAGAAAGATTCTGGGAACGAAAAAGAACTCCGAACAGGGAAGAAGGTAAGACTCCCCGGGTGAGCAGAGTCTGGAAGGCCCTAGCTTTAATTGCTAGGAAGGGGAGGCTGATCACCTCCCGAGAGAACCCTAGTAGCCCCAGAAGGCTGGGGGGAAGCCGTTCTCTCTAGGCTTGGGAAAAGGAGGAAAACCGGGGAAAAGCCCTGGTGTTTTGGGTTTGTCTAACTGCATGTTAGAATCTGGTACTGGTCTTACATCCACTAAAGGAGTGGAGTCTCGATTTTAATAGGAAGGGTATTTATAGGTTCGAGTCCTAATATCCTGGAAATTGGTCTAGATTAAGGAAAACAAAACTTGGTTAGAGGAAAATGGATCGGCTTTTCTGGTGGAGCTTGGTCTGGGTGTAAAGTTTAAACAGTGAAAAAGTCTAGCTGAAATCTTTTGTTATGGTGCTAATTTGTGAATGAATTCGCTTTATACCAAATGTTAAGTGTTCTGAGGTTTGTGATGGCTGTGGGGGCAGCCATGGTGAAAATAAATATATAAACTTGTGGGTCAGATTAGTGACCTTTGTGCTTCTGTCTGTGTCAGCTCAAGGCTAGTGTTGGAGTTGTGTCCTTATGTAGAGTGGAATTACAGCTGAGCTGGAGCCCTCCCTTGCCATTGGCAAGGGGGTGAAATGATTCTGGGGCAAAAGCTGAGGAGTCTGGATGTTTGCGGAGTCTAGATGTTTGTGCATGCTCTGCTGTCTTGTCTCTGGTCTGGCCCTTTGCCGGGGCTTGGAGGCCATCTGTGTCCGCGCCACGCACCCAAGTTGGTTGGGGATGTCCCAGTCAGGGTGGCTGGGTCCCTGGGAGAGTTGCCAAATTTGAGTAGGTTCTGTCTGCCCATTTTGGCTGAAAGCTGGAAAGGGGGGAGCGGCTTGCCCCTTTCCAGTGAGTCCACCCTTCTATTCATAAGCCGCATTCCTGTTTGTTGTGCACCCGACTGCCTGGAAGGGGGGGAAGTGAAGGAGGTGAAAAGCAGAATCAGAATAAATGCAGTAAAGTTCCCTCCTTAGGGTGTCAAAGCCAAAATACGTTTGCATTCTGCTCAGGTTCTTAGAAGGTATTGTAGTAACCTTAAGTAAGAGAATGTGTTCTGTGAAGGTAAAATTTGTCTTAAGGGTATAAATAATTATAAAAGTTTTACAAAGCATTGTTTAAGGTATTTAAGTGGCTAATTGCAGAAAGTCATTATTTAACAAAACTGAATTGATAAATAATAATAATAAAAGGCAATTTTATAACAAACTTATTCGGCAGCCAATCTCCCCTGCCAACTTACTTCCAAAAAAACTGTTTCTGGTATTACATGCTACTAAGTATTTAAAGTGAAGAAAAGTTCATTATTTTAACAAACTTGTTTAGTATTAATGGCAATTATATGTTGTAAGAAGTTTGCCTGGTAACTTAGTATGTGGGATATATGGAGTGTGTTTTTATTGTTAAGGCAACAGAAGATGATTTTGTCCTAAGATAAAATGATTGATTATTGGAAAGAGTAGAGTGTGGGACAGAACCTGAATGAATACTGAAAGTGTAGAAGGTTTGTGGAAGGGAAATTTTTATGATTAAATTGAGTAAGATCAATATACAAAGAAAATATTTTATCAATAGCTTCTTGTGCTTTAACCCCATCATATCCTCAATGTTTGAAGAAGAGTCTTACCTCTTTTAAAAGAACATTTTATGTTCTAGAAATCAAATCCTGAAAAGTAGCCTTTTATTTCAAACTAACTGCAAGAGATTTATTCTTTTACTTTAAAGGAAAAATTAAAGTAATGGTTAAGTTCATTTAATATGTTATAAGTTGAATGAAAGGTATTTAAAGGTGTTATAAAATTAATAGGTTTTTAAAAAATTAATAAAAACTGTAACTAAGAGTTAAAATCATTTATAAATGCATTTATATTATAAAACCGTGGAAAGACAATAACTGAGATTATAGCTGGGTGAATTTAGCCTGAAACTATTATTTAAGTGTAAATTCTACACTAACCTTTCCTTTGTTTAAGGTTACTTCAAGCCTAACCTCACCCTTTGCCTTTGCCTATGGTTATTTCATAATTGAGAAGAGCTGGGACATCACTGTCTCCTCTCCTGGTATTAGTAACCCTTTCTCTCATGAATTCAAGTGTAAACTAAATAAATTGCTGCCTGATAGAATAAGGTTAAATGGCCACTGGAGTTTTATTATCTCCAAAACCAAAAAGGGGGGTGGAGGGGGAGAAGTCTCCTGCCTTGACGGTCAGTGTTCCTAAGAATGGCAATTCATGAGAGAAAGCAGTCTGTCTCCCTGAGGCTTCAAATAGCCTCAGTAAATATATATAAAATTAATCTTGTTGCTTATCCAAAACTCTGCTAATTTCAAAGTAAAATATAAAGTTCTAAAACAAAATGGTGCTAAGGCATTGAGAACATTTTGGTTATTACAATCCATTAAGTAAGAAAGAAAATTCTTGTGGTAAACTGCATGGTCATAGTGCAAATTAAGAAGAGTTTCAAAAGTCTTTGAAAACTTTAAAGCAACTAAAGTCATGTTGTTGTGTCAAACTATTCATGTCTGCCTATTTGCTCAAATTGTTGAGGTTAAATATGCAGTTATATAAGTAATATGTATTTCTGGACCCCTAATTAATTAAGCTAAACAGTATATAAAATAATGCAAATTACAAGTAATATCAATGAGTTGTGTTTGTGTCTAACTCTTTGTGTCTGCCCATTTTTAAAAAAATGCTCAATGTATGCCTTCATACATCAGGATAATATCAAATTAACAAATAAAAATTCTTAAAAGAGGTCTATTCAAATTGTTAAAAATTAAATATGCAGTTATATTTATAAATATTCTTAAAGCCCAAATTGAACTAAGCACGATGAAAAAGTCATAGAAATCTGATTATGGAAACAATTGGGAAAGGGCCTCCTCTTTGCAAGAGCTTTTAAGGCAAGACTAGGTGTGGTAGATTAAACCTATCTACTAGGCTAGGGAATTAAGAATCAGTTTGCCTGGTAATTTCCCAGTTTAAACCTTTGTCAGCCATAAATTGCAAAAAAAAAAAACCACAGAAAGATTAGGTTAATTTTCACATAAGAAAAATGTTGATGTAACCTGGTGGCCTGCTGCCTCAGTCTCCCACTGAGTTGGACAGCAGTGGAGGAGACCAGTTTAGGCCAGTCCTATGGGCAGTGGAAGGATGCCCAAGAAGGAGCTAACTAAGTCGGTGCCATTTCAGCACTAAATGCTATTCCTTATTTGAAAAAGGGGGGAGCAGGTAAAACTAAAATGGTTGGAATGTGATAGAAGAAGCAGTTAAATCAAACTTTTGCGTGGGAAAGTTAAATCTCAGATAAGCTGTAACTTCTGAAGTATCCAATCTATGGAAAAACAGGAAGAGCTTGCATGCTAAGCTTAGGGGTATAAATTGTGTCATTTTTCTTTGTTCGTGGCACCAGCCATATCTGGCTCTGCACCCCTTCTTGCAAGATTGAGAATAAATTATTTTCTTCTCCACAATCTGGTGAGCCTTAATTCTTCCAGAAGATTTCTTTCCAATGAAATAAAGGTAATTAGTGGCTCTATTAACAAATTTCAGTAAGTAAAGGAAAGTCCATAAAAACTATGGAGAGATCTTTCCTGGGTTATGATTTAAAAAAAAAATTAAGTAATTGTGTAATGTGTTTTAAAACCTGGTAGTCAGTATGCATGTGTTTTAAAATCTGGTAGTCAGTTATGCTTTTAAATTAATAATTTTCATAACTTAAAGAAAAGAAGTTTTTAGCTTCCTGTAAGGGAAAAAGAGAACATTCCTTGCATAAACTATTATGGTTTCAATTTTATTTAACTTGAGTGTAACCTCCCATCGTACGTAAAGATTCGTACGAAATCTTTAGAGTAATGAAAATTGTAAGTTCACATTGGTGAAATTAGGCTAAAGGAAAAAGATTGTAGATATGCTCTCTTAAATAAAGAGTTAATTTCTTTCATTGGTAATTGTAATTTAGTAAGTTTATTTAAACATGAGGTGTCTAGTCAATGCGGTTATAGTCAATTATAAAGAGTTTGTAAAACATCTTCCAAACTGAAAATGTTTAAATAATTCTAGTTGTAGAAGTCATTGTTAACTAAAGAAACTTAGATTGGTATTGGTAGCAGAAATAACTTCATGATAATAAACCTGTCTGAAGGCCACTGAAAATACACATTTAAGTAAATGGTAATAAAAAGTTGTCTTGATTCTATTGGAAATATTCTGTTTTCATTCTAACAATGAAAAATAATATTTTTCCTCTATTACTAAAGTAAAGTACCTACTGTTATCTTCATAGTAAAATTGTGTAAGTAAATAGTCATTTGATATATGTATTGCATTAAGTTGTTTAAAATATATATAAAACAAGGAATAAACTTTAACATTGTCAAACTCTTGTGCATTCGAACCAGGCCTTGTATACATTACAGGTGGCCTCTCCATGTGAGTTATTGGCTAAGCTGGTCACTGACCCCTCAATTAAAAATATGTGCTATATCAGTCTCTGGTTCTGCTCCTGAAGTTGATGGAAACTATATTGCAGTTTCAAGCTCCTGCAGCCAATAATGACTCGGTACAGCCAAGTGTACAATGGATATCACCTCCAGACTGGCACTGTTCCATGGTGCCAGAGAGCACTATGCACCAGGCTAGTAGAATACTGGAAAATCTCTCTAAGATGAAGGATGCTGCAACTTGTTCACTGCATTGAAGAACATGCTAAGTGGAGCCATGATACCAGGATACTGTAAGTAAAACTTAAACACAATTGGCATTATGGCCTGCTCTCATGGAGAGATAACATGTAAGGTATTACAAACCTGAAACTCAAAACTAATAATTGCAACTCTGAATCCTTATGCATTAAGTAATACATTAGTTAATATTAAGTGCTGTACTTTTATCCTGTACTAAATATATGCCTAATAATTGTAATGTTATCTTTTCTATTTTGGATCAAGTACAGAAGTATATTAGACATGTTAAATCCCTGGTAAAATCATTTTCTAAACAGTTAATAACATGTCTATAGAATAAGGTGGCAGTCTCAGCCAGTCTCAGTCAACTTCTATATTCTGCTGTACTCTGCTGTGTAGCAAAAGTGAGGCTTGCTTGCTGATGGTGAGTCACCTATTGAACAAGTCAAAATTGCTAGAAATTGTACAATGAAAACCAAGGTGTAAAAATCTTTATTCTGTAGTTCTGATCACTCCCACAGGTGAAAACTAAGAGTATTTCCAAATTAGTGTTCTAATCCTGAGTGAAGCCAGTTGCCCAAGGAGTGCCAGTTCACTAGGAGCATCTGACAGAGTGAATGAGTGTCAATCATTGAACAGCTTGGAATGTGTCTTCAGACAAAGCTAAGTGTCTGTTGCAATTTCTCTCTAAAGATGGATAACTTAAAAATATATATATATATGCTGTTCCCACCAGCTTTTAAGGAATGCCATCTTTATAGGCACCTAACCTTGTCTACCTCTGTAATCCAATGTGTCCTCTTTTAAAAACAGGTATTCCAAATTTTTAATTGTTTGTTTCTTTCAGAGTGAACATCTTATTAACCATATGAAAACTTCATCCAACTTCGTACAGAATGCCAGATCCATCTTCCTCCAGTTAGAATAAATTAAAGAGTTTTTACACCTTATTAGGCAATGACTACAGCCCATGGCCAGCAGGAAGCAGTTACAGAAAAGAGATCGTCTCCCTTCAGCACCCCTTTTAAATTAAAGGTGTAAACTCTTTAAGAGTAAAATAAAAGTAATAGATGGATCTGGAACCTGACTGGAAATCCACGTGAGTGCCAGTGGCAGCAGAATAACTGCGGGAGGCCCCTGCCCAAGATTCTGCTGTCCAGAATGAAAAGTTCTAAACTTCTAAAAACAGTCCTGGATGCTGTACTAAAGACTGATAAATAATCAATCAAGACAACAAACAGCCATCCACCTCATAGCTCCAACAATAATTATGCCAAAGCTTAGCAAGTTAAACTTTGGCAGAAAGGGGGGAATGATGTGGGCTATGGGTGGAGGGATCTTTGTCTCTTCAGAGATAACTAAGTTGTTTGACTTGTGGGTGTGGAACGGTGGGGGGCTGCAGTCCTGCCCTTGGGGACTGGCAGCGGCTCCAGTCCCAGGAAAAGTTTAACAATGCGGGGGCTATAAACTTTAAGTATTTAGGGGAAATGCAAAAACCAAATGTGCTAAAGGCTTATCTAGAATGTCTGGAGTCCATGCTAAAAGCTTACCTAAGATGTGGAAGATGTATGCTAATTGAAGCCTATTGAGAACTGAAACAAAGGGACCATTTGGCCTTTCCTCTCTGTATAAAAGACGTTTGAAAATCTTGTTCAGGGCTCGGGATTCAAACTGAAAGCTCCCGAGTCCGGCCGGCCGTCAATAAACCATTTTTCCTTCTCAAAATCATTGCTGAGTCCTGGCCTCTCTATACTCAAATAATTGAACTTCTCTTAAATTCCACAACACTACCACTTTGGAAAACATTTTGTCAGTTTCTTAAAAATATAAATTTACATCATTGTTGCTATTTCCATTCCCAGATATCTATCCAAGAGAAGTTGCTGTACCATGATTCCCACAGTTCATGGCCGCCAAAACTGGAAAAAAATACAAATGCTTTATCAACCAGGGCTTGGATAAGAGAAGGTGGTACACTGTAAATAGCTCTGCAGTTCTAACGTGGTAATTTCATTCAATTAACTTTCACAGATAAACAAGTTATCCGCGTCTGGAAAAATGTCAAAGAGTGAAGCAGGCAGCCCCCAGCCTTCCCGGTCCCAAACCGCACAGAGAGGGCAGGACCGGCGGGGGCGCCGCGCACAACCGTCCAGCGAGCCGGAGCTTCGGCAGCCGCGCGGCCGGGCGCTCCCGCAGAGCAGCGCGGGGACCGCTGCTCGCCCGCTTTTCAGCGCCGCCGGCGGCCCCGCAGCCCCGCGCCCCGCCGCGCCCGCAGGTCCGCGGGCGCTCCCCGCTCGCCCGCCCCACCGCCGCCAGGTGGGGCCGCACACGTACCAGGCTCCGAGCCGGGCGCAGGCGGGCGTGTGAGGAGGGGCCGCGCGCTCCGCCTGAGGGTTGCGGGCCGGTGCTCGCCGCCTGCCAGCCAGACATGCCCCGCCCCGCACACGGGGAGCCCCGCGCGGCGCCTCCGCCCGGCCCGAGCGCCAGCATACCGCCGGGACTGGAAGCCCCGAGGGTCTGAAAGCTGCAGCCGCCGCGCCGCGTGCTGGGCGGGGCCTCGGGGGCGGGGCTGAGCGGACAGGGGCGGGGCTGAGCAGTGGGGAAAGCGGCTGCGCGGCCAGCGGTGGGGCCACGCCCTTGCCAGGAGCCCCACCCCTGCCGCGGCCCCAGGCGGGCCCGCGCACTTAGCGCTCCTGCGTGCCCCCTTTCCATGCGGCTTCCGGAACCCCTACCTGCGTCCTCCGGGCGGAGCATCTCCACCCCCGAAACCCGGCCCGCGCCTGGCGGCCCGCGCCTGGCGGCCTCGCGGCTCCCCCTGGCCGGGAATGGGGCCGCCTCCCAGGAAGAGCTGCCGGCCCCCCTGTTGTGAGATAAACATTCTTCTACATCACAAAAGACTGAAGCTCAGGGTGCAGCGCAATAAAGGGCAGCAGGAGGTGCGCTGGGTGGGGGGGAGCGGGGAGTCTCATTGTAAACAAATGGTTACTGGCCCCTTTTCAACTAACAGGTCGTGATTCCAGGACCCAAGATGATAAAAATAGTTAAAATGGGCAGAATTGTTGTAGTTTCTCAAGATACACAGGAATATTAAAGCGGAAAATCTTAAAGGGAAATTAAGACCTATTGTTGTGGAATTTAAGAGAAGTTCAATTATTTGAGTATAGAGAGGCCAGGACTCAGGAATGATTTTGAGAAGGAAAAATGGTTTATTGACGGCCGGCTGGACTCGGGAGCTTTCTGTTTGAATCCCGAGCCCGGAACAAGATTTTCAAACGTCTTTTATACAGAGAGGAAAGGCCAAATGGTCCCTTTGTTTCAGTTCTCAATAGGCTTAATTAGCATATATCTCTTTCACATCTTAGGTAAGCTTTTAGCAAGGACTCCAGACATTTTAGATAAGCCTTGGTTTTTGCATTTCCCCTAAATACTTAAAGTTTATAGCCCTTGCTTTGTTAAACATTTCCTGGGACTGGAGCCTGCTGGTCCCTAAGAGCAGGACTGCAGCCTCTTACCGTTTCACACCCACAAGTCAAACAACTTAGTTATCTCTGAAGAGACAAAGAGCCTTCCACCCATAGCCCACATCATTCCCCCCCTTTGTCAAAGTTTACTTGCTAAGCTTTGGCATAATTATTGTTGTAGCTATGAGGTGGATGACTGTTTGTTGTTTTGATTGATTATTTATCAGTCTTTAGTACAGCATCCAGGACTGTTTTTAGAAGTTTAGAACTTTTCATTCTGGACAGCAGAATCTTGGGCAGGGGCCTCCCGCAGTTATTCTGCTGCCACTGGCACTCACGTGGATTTCCAGTCAGGTTCCAGATCCATCTATTACTTTTATTTTACTCTTAAAGAGTTTACACCTTTAATTTAAAAGGGGTGCTGAAGGGAGACGATCTCTTTTCTGTAACTGCTTCCTGCTGGCCATGGGCTGTAGTCATTGCCTAATAAGGTGTAAAAACTCTTTAATTTATTCTAACTGGAGGAAGATGGATCTGGCATTCTGTACGAAGTTGGATGAAGTTTTCATATGGTTAATAAGATGTTCACCCTGAAAGAAACAAACAATTAAAAATTTGGAATACCTGTTTTTAAAAGAGGACACATTGGATTACAGAGGTAGACAAGGTTAGGTGCCTATAAAGATGGCATTCCTTAAAAGCTGGTGGGAACAGCATATATGTTCTTTTTTAAGTTATCCATCTTTAGAGAGAAATTGCAACAGACACTTAGCTTTGTCTGAAGACACATTCCAAGCTGTTCAATGATTGACACTCATTCGCTTTGTCAGATGCTCCTGGTGAACTGGCACTCCTTGGGCAACTGGCTTCACTCAGGATTAGAACACTAATTTGGAAATACTCTTAGTCTTCACCTGTGGGAGTGATCAGAACTACAGAATAAAGATTTTTACACCTTGGTTTTCATTGTACAATTTCTAGCAATTTTGACTTGTTCAATAGGTGACTCACCATCAGCAAGCAAGCCTCACTTTTGCTAACTGAGACTGGCTGAGACTGCCACCTTATTCTATAGACATGTTATTAACTGTTTAGAAAATGATTTTACCAGGAATTTAACATGTCTAATATACTTCTGCACTTGATCCAAAATAGAAAAGATAACATTACAATTATTAGGCATATATTTAGTACAGGATAAAAGTACAGCACTTAATATTAACTAATGTATTACTTAATGCATAAGGATTCAGAGTTGCCATTATTAGTTTTGAGTTTCAGGTTTGTAATACTTTACATGTTATCTCTCCATGAGAGCAGGCCATAATGCCAATTGTGTTTAAGTTTTACTTACAGTCTCCTGGTATCATGGCTCCACTCAGCATGTTCTTCAATGCAGTGAGCAAGTTGCAGCATCCTTCATCTTAGAGAGATTTTCCAGTATTCTACTAGCCCGGTGCATAGCGCTCTCTGGCACCATGGAACAGTGCCAGTCTGGAAGCGATATCCACTGTACACTTGGCTGTACCGAGTCATTATTGGCTGCAGGAGCTTGAAACTGCAATATAGTTTCCATCAACTTCAGGAGCAGAACCAGAGACTGATATAGCACATATTTTTAATTGAGGGGTCAGTGACCAGCCTAGCCAATAACTCACATGGAGAGGCCACCTGTAATGTATACAAGGCCTGGTTCGAATGCACAAGAGTTTGACAATGTTAAAGTTTATTCCTTGTTTTATATATATATATATTTTAAACAACGCAATACATATATCAAATGACTATTTACTTACACAATTTTACTATGAAGATAACAGTAGGTACTTTACTTTAGTAATAGAGGAAAAATATTATTTTTCATTGTTAGAATGAAAACAGAATATTTCCAATAGAATCAAGACAACCTTTTATTACCATTTACTTAAATGTGTATTTTGCAGTGGCCTTCAGACAGGTTTATTATCATGAAGTTATTTCTGCTACCAATACCAATCTAAGTTTCTTTAGTTAACAATGACTTCTACAACTAGAACTATTTAAACATTTTCAGTTTGGAAGATGTTTTACAAACTCTTTATAATTGACTATAACCGCATTGACTAGACACCTCATGTTTAAATAAACTTACTAAATTACAATTACCAATAAAAGAAATTTACTCTTTATTTAAGAGAGCATATCTACAATCTTTTCCCTTTAGCCTAATTTCACCAATGTGAACTTACAATTTTCATTACTGTAAAGATTTTGTACATATAATGTTAATTTAGTTTATAAATTAACTATGGGAGATTACACTCAAGTTAAATAAAATTGAAACCATAATAGTTTATGCAAGGAATGTTCTCTTTTTCCCTTACAGGAAGCTAAAAACTTCTTTTCTTTAAGTTATGAAAATTATTAATTTAAAAGCATAACTGACTACCAGGTTTTAAAACACATGCATACTGACTTCCAGGTTTCAAAACACATTACACAATTACTTAATTTTTTTTAAAAATCATAACCTAGGAAAGATCTCCATAGTTTTTATGGACTTTCCTTTACTTACTGAAATTTGTTAATAGAGCCACTAATTACCTTATTTTGTTGGAAAGAAATCTTCTGGAAGAAAATAAGGCTCACCAGATTGTGGAGAAGAAAATACTTTATTCTCAATCTTGCAAGAAGGGGCGCAGAGCCAGATATGGCTGGTGCCCCGAACAAAGAAAAATGACACAATTTATACCCCTAAGCCTAGCATGCAAGCTCTTCCTGTTTTTCCATAGATTGGATACTTCAGAAGTTACAGCTTATCTGAGATTTAACTTTCCCACGCAAAAGTTTGATTTAACTGCTTCTTCTATCACATTCCAACCATTTTAGTTTTTACCTGCTCCCCCCTTTTTCAAATAAGGAATAGAATTTAGTGCTGAAATGGCACCGACTTAGTTAGCTCCTTCTTGGGCATCCTTCCACTGCCCATAGGACTGGCCTAAACTGGTCTCCTCCACTGCTGTCCAACCCGGGAGTGGGAGACTGAGGCAGCAGGCCGCCGGGTTACATCAATATTTTTCTTCTGTGAAAATTAACCTAATCTTTGTTTTGTTTTGTTTTTTTTTTCAATTTATGGCTGACAAAGGTTTAAACTGGGAAATTACCAGGCAAACTGATTCTTAATTCCCTAGCCTAGTAGATAGGTTTAATCTGCCACACCTAGTCTTGCCTTAAAAGCTCTTGCAAAGAGGAGGCCCTTTCCCAATTGTTTCCATAATCAGATTTCTATGACTTTCTCATCCTGCTTAGTTCAATTTGGGCTTTAAGAATATTTATAAATATAACTGCATATTTAACCTCAACAATTTGAGCAAATAGGCAGACATGAATAGTTTGGCACAACAACATGACTTTAGTTACTTTAAACTTTTCAAAGACTTTTGAAACTCTTCTTAATTTGCACTATGACCATGCAGTTTACCACAAGAATTTTCTTTCTTACTTAATGGATTGTAATAACCAAAATGTTCTCAATGCCTTAGCACCATTGTTTTAGAACTTTATATTTTACCTTGAAATTAGCAGAATTTTGGATAAGCAACAAGATTAGTTTTATATATATTTACTGAGGCTATTTGAAGCCTCAGGGAGACAGACTGCTTTCTCTCATGAATTGCCACTCTTAGGAACACTGACCTTCAAGGCAGGAGACTTCTCCCCCTCCACCCCCCTTTTGGTTTTGGAGATAATAAAACTCCAGTGGCCATTTAACCTTATTCTATCAGGCAGCAATTTATTTAGTTTACACTTGAATTCATGAGAGAAAGGGTTACTAATACCAGGAGAGGAGACAGTGATGTCCCAGCTCTTCTCAATTATGAAATAACCATAGGCAAAGGCAAAGGGTGAGGTTAGGCTTGAAGTAACCATAAACAAAGGAAAGGTTAGTGTAGAATTTACACTTAAATAATAGTTTCAGGCTAAATTCACCCAGCTATAATCTCAGTTATTGTCTTTCCACTGTTTTACAATATAAATGCATTTATAAATGATTTTAACTCTTAGTTACAGTTTTTATTAATTTTTTTAAACCTATTAATTTTATAACACCTTTAAATACCTTTCATTCAACTTAGAACATATTAAATGAACTTAACCATTACTTTAATTTTTCCTTTAAAGTGAAAGAATAAATCTCTTGCAGTTAGTTTGAAATAAAAGGCTACTTTTCAGGATTTGATTTCTAGAACATAAATGTTCTTTTAAAAGAGGTAAGACTCTTCTTTAAACACTGAGGAAATGATGAGGTTAAAGCACAAGAAGCTATTGATAAAAGATTTTCTTTATATATTGATCTTACTCAATTTAATCATAAAAATTTCCCTTCCACAAACCTTCTACACTTTCAGTATTCATTCAGGTTCTGTCCCACACTCTACTCTTTCCAATAATCAATCATTTTATCTTAGGACAAAATCATCTTCTGTTGCCTTAACAATAAAAACACACTCCATATATCCCACATACTAAGTTACCAGGCAAACTTCTTACAACATATAATTGCCATTAATACTAAACAAGTTTGTTAAAATAATGAACTTTTCTTCACTTTAAATACTTAGTAGCATGTAATACCAGAAACAGTTTTTTTGGAAGTAAGTTGGCAGGGGAGATTGGCTGCCGAATAAGTTTGTTATAAAATTGCCTTTTATTATTATTATTATCAATTCAGTTTTGTTAAATAATGACTTTCTGCAATTAGCCACTTAAATACCTTAAACAATGCTTTGTAAAACTTTTATATTTATACCCTTAACACAAATTTTACCTTCACAGAACATTCTCTTACTTAAGGTTACTACAATACCTTCTAAGAACCTGAGCAGAATGCAAACGTATTTTGGCTTTGACACCCTAAGGAGGGAACTTTACTGCATTTATTCTGATTCTGCTTTTCACCTCCTTCACTTCCCCCCCTTCCAGGCAGTCGGGTGCACAACAAACAGGAATGCGGCTTATGAATAGAAGGGTGGACTCACCGGAAAGGGGCAAGCCGCTCCCCCCTTTCCAGCTTTCAGCCAAAATGGGCAGACAGAACCTACTCAAATTTGGCAACTCTCCCAGGGACCCAGCCACCCTGACTGGGACATCCCCAACAAACTTGGGTGCTTGGCGCGGACACAGATGGCCTCCAAGCCGGGGCAAAGGGCCAGACCATAGACAAGACACCAGAACATGCACAAACATCTAGACTCCTCAGCTTTTGCCCCAGAATCATTTCACCCCCTTGCCAATGGCAAGGGAGGGCTCCAGCTCAGCTGTAATTCTACTTCATGTAAGGACACAACTCCAACACTAACATTGAGCTGACACAGACAGAAGCACAAAGGTCACTAATCTGACTCACAAGTTTATATATTTATTTTCACCATGGCTGCCCCCACAGCCATCACAAACCTCAGAACACTTAACATTTGGTATAAAGCAAATTCATTCACAAATTAGCACCATAACAAAAGATTTCAGCTAGACTTTTCCACTGTTTAAACTTTACACCCAGACCAAGCTCCACCAGAAAAGCCGATCCATTTTCCTCTAACCAAGTTTTGTTTTCCTTAATCTAGACCAATTTCCAGGATATTAGGACTCGAACCTATAAATACCCTTCCTATTAAAATCGAGACTCCACTCCTTTAGTGGATGTAAGACCAGTACCAGATTCTAACATGCAGTTAGACAAACCCAAAACACCAGGGCTTTTCCCCGGTTTTCCTCCTTTTCCCAAGCCTAGAGAGAACGGCTTCCCCCCAGCCTTCTGGGGCTACTAGGGTTCTCTCGGGAGGTGATCAGCCTCCCCTTCCTAGCAATTAAAGCTAGGGCCTTCCAGACTCTGCTCACCCGGGGAGTCTTACCTTCTTCCCTGTTCGGAGTTCTTTTTCGTTCCCAGAATCTTTCTCTTCAGACCTTCCATTGCCCTCGATTTTGTCGGGAAGATTCTGGTGGAGCCCACATCTTTTCTGGATTAAATTTAATCCAGGGGCGCCCAGATTTGGGGTTCACCCGAGTCCTCCCGGCTTCCTCGGGGATTTGGAAGGGGCAGCAAAATGCTACCGTCTCTGGCCTTCATTTATTGTCCCTTCGTGGTCGCCATTAATGTTGTGGAATTTAAGAGAAGTTCAACTATTTGAGTATAGAGAGGCCAGGACTCAGGAATGATTTTGAGAAGGAAAAATGGTTTATTGATGGCCGGCCGGACTCGGGAGCTTTCTGTTTGAATCCCGAGCCCGGAACAAGATTTTCAAACGTCTTTTATACAGAGAGGAAAGGCCAAATGGTCCCTTTGTTTCAGTTCTCAATAGGCTTCAATTAGCATATATCTCTTTCACATCTTAGGTAAGCTTTTAGCAAGGACTCCAGACATTTTAGATAAGCCTTGGTTTTTGCATTTCCCCTAAATACTTAAAGTTTATAGCCCTTGCTTTGTTAAACATTTCCTGGGACTGGAGCCTGCTGGTCCCTAAGAGCAGGACTGCAGCCTCTTACCGTTTCACACCCACAAGTCAAACAACTTAGTTATCTCTGAAGAGACAAAGAGCCTTCCACCCATAGCCCACATCACTATGAAATGCAATGGTTATAAGTGAATCAACAGTTGGAGTATTTTAGAGCAATACTTGGGACAAACTGTCAGTAATTCATCTTTTAGGGCTTGTGTAATCACTCCAAATAGATTATTCCTGTAATATCAAAAAACTATCATATAAATGGCAACTTTTTAAAAAGTTTTATTTAATTGCCTTTTTTTAAGGCTACCTTGATGACAAAAAATGTTACATTAAAAAATATGAGGTTCCTGCACCCCCCACCCCCACCATACTATGCAAATAAAGGGAGACAGAACGAGGATTAATGGCTGGCTGGGGTTGAGGGGAGTGGGGAAGGTGGAGTAACTCCTTTTGGGTCTAGGAGGTTTCCTTCGGAGTGGATAAAAGTGTTCTGAAATTAGATAAATTTGATGCACAACATAGCAAATGTACTAAACGCCACAGAATGTACTGTTAAAATTGTTAATTTTATGTTATGTCACTTTCACCTAACAAAAAAATATATAGATAATGTGAAGTGGAGGAAAAAGAAACTCTCATAATCATAATGCTCTTTGGTGCTTGAAAAGGAACACTTTCTACTATATCTCTCACCTGCATAGTTCTGAGTTGTCACCTGCTGATGGTAGAGTTCCATGCCATCCCAAAGGAGAAGGTGTGTCTACATTGGAAAGGAGCCACAAAACTCCTGACTGGTTCCTGTTCAAGGAATAGGTTTCTCTAGTTCTAAAACTGGCTAAAAGCTAGGGTATTAAGTTAAACAAGTATCAACACAGACACACTCAAGAGTGAATTAGGAGGAAAATGGAATTTTGCAACTGAGCAAGTCTCTTGCTAGTCTTCATTACTAGAACCAATTAAAGCATTTTTCTTCCCTGCTCTAGTAAAGAACCTGATCAGAGGGTTTTTCTCCTAGCTCACTTAAGCTTCCCCTCGTCTATTAGTGCCTTTGCAGGGTCCTCTCTGACCACATGAACCTTCCCTGCCATTCTTTATGCCGCATTTCTCCCCTCCTCCCTCCAGTTCCTCCTCCCCCTCCTCCCCCTCCTCTTCCTGCCTCTTCTCTCTCTTCTCTCAGGCTTTTCTAAACCACAAGAGGCAGTGGCGTCATTTCCATTGTCATAGAACCCTCAAATTCCAAAGAACTGCAGAATCACTCATCAAAGTTTGCAACTTTTTTCTTTTACTTGTGTAGAGGACATGATCTTTTTTGGTTACTGTTAGCATGGAGTATCTTTTTCAAAGATTTCACTTTTAGGCAGTTTTTGTCCTTGGATCTAAGGTGAGTCTCTTGTAGGCAGCACATGGATGGCTCCTGTTTTTCCATCCATTGTGTCATCCTATATATATATATTTTTTAAGATGTATTTTATTTCTGTCCCCTTCCCCCTCCATTGTCTGCTCTCTGTGTCCATTTTCTGTGCATTCTTCTGCGTCTGCTTGCATTATCTGGTGGCACTGGGAAACTGTCTCTTTTTTTGTTACTTCCTCTTGCTGTGTCAGCTCTCCATGTGCAGCACCACTCCTGGGCGAGCTGCATTTTTTTCACATGGGGCGGCTCTCCTTGTGGGGCACACTCCTTGCATGTGGGGCACCCCTATGCAGTGGCACACCTGCATGGCAGGGCACTCCTTGAGTACGGCAGCACTGCACGTGGGCCAGCTTACCACACAGGCCAAGAGGCCCTGGGGATTGAACCCTGGACCCTCCCTGTGATAGAAGGATGATCTAGCAGGTGAGCCATGTCTGCTTCCCAGCCTATATCTTTTGATTGGGGAGTTTAATCCATTCACATGCAATGATATTACGGTAAATGCATTATTTACTTCTATCACTTTATTCTTTGGTTTTCATATGTCCTGTCTTAATTCTGTCTGTGTTTTTGCTCTTTTGATTATCCTTTTTACTATTCTTTCTTCTATAATCTCCTCCAAGCCTCTGTCTCCATTTTTCTGTCGGGTTGTAAAAATGGAATCATTTTTATGAATCCTCTTAATTTCTGTTTTCTTTGCATTTTAAATGCACCTTCATATTTGAAGGCCAATTTTGCTGGATAAAGAACTCTCAGCTGGCAGTTTTTCTCTTTCAGTATCCTAATTATATCATGCCATTGTCTTCTCTTCTCCATGTTCTGATGAGAAATCCACAATAAATCTTTCTGGGCATCCATTGTATGTGATTGTTTGCTTCTCCATTGCTGCTGTCAGAATTTTCTCTAACTTTGACATTTGGCGATTGGAGTAGTCCTGTTAGACCTACTGTGAATCTGAATAGACCTATTGGAGTAGGTCTATTCACATTTATTCTCATTGGGGAACACTGTGCTTCCTGGACATGCAAGGTCATTACTTTCATGAGGGTTGGGAAATTTTCAGCTCTTATTACCTCAGATACTCTTTCTACTCCTTTCCCTTCTCTTCCCCTTCTGGAACTGACATGACATGCATGTGGTTGTGTTTTCTGTTATCACTCAACTCCCTGACCCTTGCTCAATTTTTCACATTCTTTTCTCTTTCTGTTCTTTTCTCTCTTCCATTTCTGCTGTTCTGTCTTCTGCATCACTTATTGTTTCTTCTATCATTTCAAACTTGCTGTTGTATGCCTCTAATGGTTTTTGTTGTTGTTTTTTGTTGTTTCCTATTTAGGAGGCACTGGCGATTGAACCCAGGACCTTGTGCAGTGTAAGCAGATGCCCAACCACTGAGCTACATCTGCTCCACAGTGAGAGTTCATTTTTTCATTTGTTGTTTTTAGAAGGTGCCAGGGATGGACCTTGTACATGAAAAGTAGATCCTCAACCACGTGAGCTACAACTGCTGCCCTCTAATTTGTTTTTTATCCCACTATTGTGTCTTTCATTCCCATGAGTTCTGTTACTTTTCTATTCAGGTTTTCAGATTCTTCTTTGTGCTCACTTGGTGTCTTCCTGATATCTTTTATCTTTTGATCCATATCATCTTTTAGTTCATTAACTTGATTTTGGAACTTTGCGTGCATCTCCTTGGCTAGTTGTCTGAAATCCTGTGTCTCTTCTGGGGACTTTGATAGATTCCTTTTCTTGGGTCATTTCTTCTCATTTCTCAGAATGACTTGTAACTTTTTCCTGATGTCTAGGCATCTGATTTGGATGGTGAGTTTACTCATACGCTCACTTTCCTTTCATAGGGATTTAGTGGCAGGAGGCTGTGTGTTACTGGTATCCTTGATTCTTGGTTGAACTTGTTCTGGGTCTTTAGAATTGTCCCTGTTAGTTGCTCAGATCTGGGCCCTGAGCAGAGTAATGTGTTGCAGACCTGCTTCCCAGGGCCTTGAGGAGGGAGACTGTAAAGACCAGAAAATGTGTCTCTTGCTTTTCCTTGGCCCACCAGCAGATGGCACTTCTTGTCAGGCCTTCAGCATCATGGATTGGGCCTTGATGTTATTGGCAAAACTCACAGTCTTTCACCACCGAGAATGACGCTAGTTACGTAGTCCTTGTTTTGCTGCCTTGTTTCTTTGTATTTCATTATGAAAAGATATTAGATTGTGTCGAATATTTTATCTGCAGCAAATGGCATGGCCACAGTATTCCTTTTTTTTCCCTTTCCTTCCCCCTCCCCCAACCCTGCTGTTTTTGCTGTGTCCCTTTGCTATATGATTTTCTGTATCTATTTCTCTTTTTGTCTTCTCTTCCCCTTTTTCTCCTCTAGCATTCCCATCCTGGGGACCTCTGCTGTGGAGCAAGTCTCCCTGTTACTTGTGCCACCTAAATTCCTGGTTTCTGTTATGTCTCACCCTGACTCTCTCCTTGTTTCTCTTCTGTTGTGTCATCATCTTGCTTCATGTCTCCCTTACATAGGAACTGGCTTGCTGCCCCGGGACTTGATCCTCCACATGGGCACTCAGCTCAGCACGTGGTCACTTGGCTCGCCGGTGGACACTGGCTTGCCACACAGGCATGCTTTTTTTTTTTTTTAACCTGGAGGCCTCAAGGGATGGAACCCAGGAACTCCCATATGGTAGGTGGAAGCCCAATCACTTGAGCCACATCCACTTCCCCACAGTATTCATTTCTTGTTGAATTAATGTTGCTTGTTACTTTGCATCTTAGTTCCATTTTATTTTTTAAAATATTTTATTAGAGAAGTTTAAGGTTTTCAGAAAAATCATGCTTAAATTACAGAGTTCCATATAACCCTCTCACAGGCAGTTTTCTCTGTTATTAATTCTTTGCTTTAATGCTGTATTTTTGTTATAACTGATGAAACAATATTACTAGAATTATCCTGTTATGTGTAGTCTGTAGTTTGCTTTAGGGTTCTGTTTGTGTTGTACAGTTAGTTCTATGTTTGAAATTTTTATTATGTTAAGATACGTACAACCTAAAATTTCCCATTTATTTATTTTTTAAATATACAATTCAGTGATGTTCATTTGCATACACAGTATTGTTCCTGTCATCCACTACCAGATTTTTCTATCACCCCATAGAAACTGCACTAACGGATTTTTCTATCACCCCATAGAAACTGCACCCATTAGACCAGGACACCAGTTCCCTGCACCCCCCAGTCAAATGCCAGTTCACAGGAGCAGTGATGCTCATGAAAGGAGGCCCAGCTGGAGCCGTGAAGGTGCCCCAAATGTCTGCTCTGGGTCCACCCAACCAGGTCAACATTCGGAGGTCAGGGGCCAGGATCCAGGAGGAGACAGCCTAAGGACTCCTCACCCCAGAGGGAGGTGAGGGTGTGCAGTCCTGCCCATGCAGCCCACATGCCAGCGATCAGGCTTCCCCAGTTCTGTCCCTCCATGTGGGAAGTCTCGGTCATTGTACATTTCCCCCACGTAGTGCTAATGGGCTCCAGAGTCCACCATGAAGACTGCGGGTTCCTAAGTGGAGGTGAAAAGAGACCTCAGCATGAGAAGCAGATTCCCTCTTTCTCCAAACAGAAAGAAGGCACTGCCGTGCATCAGGATGCGGTCCTTGAACACGGGGTTTTTGAGACACCCACTTTTCAGAGGTGGTTGTTGTGCCAGGTGAATGCCCTTCACTCCTCACCCTGGGGGTTCTGATGGGCTGTCTTGCTCCTTGCCCAGTTTGATGGTAGTGAAATGCACATCGCTCTGCTGCAGGGGGACTTCTGTATGTCCTTCAGCACCAGAGAAGGATGGATGACCCTTGAACTTGCCACACGTTAAAAAAGTGATGACCCTCAGACTTGACTGAAGGAGGAAAGAATGAGTCTGTATCTCACTTTAATTAACACAGGAAATGAAGAACCAAACTGCACCTCCAGGCTGTCCTAGAAACAGAAATTTAAGGTAATATTCTGGTCAAGAACTTCCTATTTAAAAAACTCATCATGTCCCTGCCCACGTGGTTAGTATTTCTTTTGACTTTTATACAGAAATCAGTTGCCCTCCCACTTCTTCCCCAAATCCTCCATCCCCACTAGTTCCTGTGTCTTCTCTCCTAAATCCCAGGAAGCAGTGTCCTTGGAACTTATAGGTCCTGAGCTTATCGATAGGTCTGTGCTGGGCCCTGCTCCCTCACTGGAAGAGGGTCTCCCTCTCATCTCTCCAGGGAGGGCTTAGTTTAGAGGAGGCCAAACCCCCTCAGTCTCAAGCTCTTGAGCAGCTGCTGGAGCTGCCTCTGAAATTTGAGGTACCTTCAACCCAGAAGCTGCACCTGGGGCTGGAGCTGGTGGCAGCGGTGGTGCTGCAGGGAAGTCCAGCTCCAGGTCTGGCTGTAGGTCTGGCTCTGGACATGGTGCTGGAGCTGGAAGAGGAGAAACATTCACCCCCATGACGGCCATCCCTCTGCCTTTCAAAGCACAGAACACCCCACAGCCTTGAGCAGCTCAAACACCCCCAGGAACCACCCCAGGCCCCAGCCCCTGGAGGCGTGGTCTGAGCTTCCTCTTCCTTAGCTTCTGGACAACAGCAGCTTCTGGGGCTCTTCCTGGGTCCTAGCCCCCAGTCTCCCCATCACCTGCCCAGCTCCCTGGTGCTGTTATTCTGACAACCATGTGTGGGTGTCCCCACCCACTGATGATAATCTCCCCATAGGTGGGGAGAAAGCCTTGCTCAGCCCTAATGCAGCTGAGTCCCCTGCCTGGATTGGTGAGTGGGCCGCTCACCACACCTCCCTTTTGCGACCATGATCGTGGAGTGGAGAGGACTGGGTGGGCAAACAGAGCTTGGAATGGGCTGTGGGGGGGGGATGGGCTCCCAAGGGCTGGCCCTGAGACCCTTTTCTCCCCTTCTCCCCAGGGGGCCAGGACCCCACCCAGGGCTCTCCTCCCCACCTGTCCTGCAGGGGGAAGGCCCAGAGCCCCACCCTGGAGGGAGGGGTTTTCCCAGCCCTCCTGAGCACATCCCCCAGTGCACCCCAACTTCCTTTCATGCTGTTGTGGAGATTGCTGTGTACGAGGCCTTTACATTTATAAGCTTACTGGTGGCTACTTGATTCTTTTAAGCTGTTATTTTAAGTGGATTTTTCTTTCTTGACTGACACCTCAGACTGCACATTTTTAGTGTACAAAATCTGATTTTTATGTTTTGATCTTCTATCCTGCCACTTTACTAAACTTGTTTACAAGCTCTTAACAGCTTTGATGCAGTTTATTTTTTTTTTCAGCTTTGTACATACAGTATCATGTCATCAGCAAATAGTGAAAGCTTTATTTCTTTTCCAGTCTGGATGAATTTTATTTCTTTTTCTTGGCTAAATACTTGCAAGTACTCCTAATAAAAAATGTTAAATTAGAGCAGTGACAATGGGTGTCCTAGTTTTGTTCCAGATCTTAGAAGAAAAGTCTTTTTCATTTCACCATTGAATATGATGTTAATTGTGGGTTTTTCATATACAGCCTTCATCATGTCTAAGAATTTTCCTTCTATTCCTATAATCCCAAGTGTTTTTTATCCAAAAAGGATGCTGTGCCTTGTCAAATGCCTTTTCTGTGACAATAGAGATGAACATGTCATTTTTTCTATGGATCTGTTACTGTGGTCTATTTGATTAATTTTCTTATCTTAAACCACCCTTCCATACTAGGGATAAATTCAACTTGATCATGGGAAGCAGAAGTGGCTCAAGTGATAGAGTTTCCACCTACTATAAGGGAGGATGTGGGGCAGATCCCTGGGGCCTCCTGGTAAAAAGAAGAGAAAGCATGCCCACGTGGCAAGCCAGTGCCAGAGCAAGTGCCTGCGTGGTGAGCCAGTGCCCACATGAGTGCCCGCAGGAGTGCCCATGTGGTGAGCCAGTGCCCTGCACAAGTGAGTCATGCAGCAAGATGATGATGCATCAAAAGAGAGAGACAAGGGGAGAGTCAAGGAGAAACACAACACAAACCAGGAACTGAGGTGGTGCAATTGGCAGGGAGCCCCTCTACCCATCAGAGGTCTCCAGGATAGAATCCTAGAGGAGAAAGACAAGAAGAAAAGACAACACAGGCAGCAAAAAAACAAACAAAACAAAGAAACAAACAAAAAACCCAGCAGGGTGAGAGAAGGGGAAGGGGGAAAACAAGTAAATAATTAAACCTTTTTAAAAAATCCACTTGCTCATGGTGTGTAGTTTGCTTGATGTGTTGAATAGGATTATTAACGTCTTTCTGAGGATTTTAGTTCTTTAGAGGGATTGATCTGTAGTTGTCTTTCCTTGTGATGTCTTTATGTTGCTTTGGTATTAGAGTAATTTTGGCATCAAAGAATGAGCTAGATAATGTTCCTCCACTTCAAGTTTTGGAAAGGGTTTAAGCAGAATAGGTTTTAGATTTTCCTGGAATGATGGTAGAATTCACCCAGGAAGTCACTGGTGCTGGGCTTTTCTGATTTGGGGTGATTTTTTATGACTAATTCAATTTTGGTGTCTTGATTTCTTCTATTTATTCTTTCATCAGAGTAGGATGCTTGTGTGTTTCTAGAAATTTGTCCATTTCATCTAAATTATCCATCTTATTGGCATACGGTTTTTCAAAGTATCCTCTTTAATGATACTCTTTAATTCTGTGGGATCAGTGGTGATAGTCCCTCTCTTGGTTTTTATTTTATTTGCATCCTTTCTCATTTTTCTTTGGTTCATCTAGAATATCAATTTTATTAATCTTCTCAAAGAACCAGCTTTTGGCTAATTTTTCTAGTGCTGGTTCTTTGTTTTTTTGCTTTTAATTCTCAGTTTCATTTTGTTCTGCTCTAATCTTTGTTATTCCCTAATTTCTTCCTCCTTTGGGATATTTGTTCTTTTTCTAGTTTATGTAACTATTTTAAGATGTAAATATGCAATTGGTTCCTATAAAGGAAAACCTATCACTAAAACAAGAATCCAGAAGCTTTAATGTGGACCAGTTCCCCATGGAATAGTGGCATTGTCTGCAGCTTTAGGCTAACACCTGCGCCTGCAGCACTGTAGGGCTCATACACATCGGTAGACCCAGGGGCACTCGCTGCTTGCTGAGGCAGCTGGTGGTAGTTGTGCACAGCTCCAACTGCTCATATTATTAATGATGTGAGGCTGATAATCATATTGTGCCTACTTTTTAAAATTAATTACTTGATTTTGCATGAATTTTTTTCCTCCATCACATGTCGATAACCATTTTTTTAAACTTTATTAGAGAAGGTGTGTTTTTACAGACCAATCTTGCATGAAATAGAGGATTCCCATATACCACCTTATTGTTAACAGCTTACATTGATATGCAGCATTAGTTATAGCTGATGAAAACATTTATAATTGTACTGGTAACTATAGCCCATGGTTTACCTTAAGCTTCACTTTCTCTGTAGTACAGTTCCATGTTTGTTTTTTTAATTTGTTACCACAGACACAATCTAATAATTCCCCTTTAGCCACATTCAGATATATATACTTCAGTGCTTTTAATTATCATCACAAGGTAGTGCTCCCTCAGCACCATATACTACCAAGTATTTCTACCATTCCATTTAGGAACTCTGTACATTTTTCATCTTGACTTCCCATTCCCTATCACGGCACTATCTGTTATTCTAGATTCTGACTCTATAAGTTTGCTTGTTCTGATTATTTCATATCAGTGAGAACCTACAATATTTGTCCTTTTGTGTCTGGCTATTTCACTCAGCAAGATGTATTCAAGTTTCATCCGTGCTATTGCATGTGACAGAACTTCATTCATTTTTACAATTTAAAACAGTTCCATCATAGAGAAGTGGATGTGGCTCAAGTGATTGGGCTCCCATCTACCATATGGGAGGTCCTGGGTTCAGTTCTCAGGGCCTCCTGGTGAAGGTGAGTTGCCCTGTGTGGTGGAGCTGCCCTGTGTGGAGAGATGACACACAAGATGACACAACAACAGCAAAAAAAGGAGACACAGAGGAAAAGACAATGAGAGACAAAACCAGGAAGCTGGGGTGGCTCAAGCAATTGAAGCAATTGAATGCCTCTCTCCCACATTGGAGGTCCTGGGATTGGTTCCTGGTGCCTCCTACAGAAAAGATGAGAAGAGAGGACAAGCTGAGAAGACAGAAGAATGTGTAGCAAATGGACACAGAGAGCTGACAGCAAGTGCAAGTGGTAAGGGGGGTATAAAAATAATGATAATAAATCTTGAGAAAATATTCCATTGTATGTATGTATTTGTTTATCCATCCATTGATGGGCACTTTGGTTTCTTCCATCTTTTGGCAGTTGGGAATAATGCTGCTATGAATAGCTGTGTGCAGATATCTCTTTGGGTATTTCCTTAGTAGTGAGCAGCACGACCCGTGCAGTGTAATCACAGCTGAACAGGGTCTCCACAGTTGCAAGTTGGGGATGAGAGGATGAAGAAATGAAGGACACAAAATAGTGGGAACCAGGTGGACTGTGAGGAGATTGCAGGAGCTTGCAACTACCTCAGGCACCCAGTTTAATCGGGCACATCATTTTATACCTTGAGTGGCATCAGCACATTCAGCAGTTCTCATGGGAAGCTCTTGTTTCTAGGTCACTACAAATACAATATTTATTCTTCTTTTCAATAGCCCTCTGATAACTGTTCTCCTAGAATTCTTATCCACACACAGTATATTTTGTTCGGCACATAACCTTGCCCAGGGGCACCTCCTTCTTTATCTGCATTCTTCCTGTGAACTTTGGAGGCTGCTTTGCAGGTTTCCGGGGACCCTGCTTTGCAGGGCTCCCCACAAGGGAGATTGAGGGATCGTAAGGTAATTCTACACTTAACTTTATGAGGAACTGTCAAACTGACTCCCACAGAGGCTGCATCATTTTATAATCCCACCAGCATTGAATGAGTATTCCTATTGCTTTGCAACCTCCCAAACATGTGTAATTTTGCTTGTTTATAATAGCAGTCACTCTAATAGGTGTGAGATGATGTATGTCACTGTAGTTTTGATTTGCATTTCCCTATATTTAATGACATTTAGCATCTTTTTATGTGTATTGTAGCCATTTTTCTATGTTCTTTGGAAAGATGTCAATTCTTTTCCCCATTTTATAATTTTGGTGGTGTCCTCTGTTGTTAAGTTAAAGGATTTGTTTATAAATTCTAAATATTAAACTTTATCAAATATGTGTGCTGGAGAAAAATGGTGTTCACTGGGACAGGGAGACTGATTGACCACAGGCAGAAAAAGAATTTATTGAGAAGCTCTCCCAGTGGAGAGGTCTGAAGAAAGACTTCAGTCTCTCCACCAGCATGGTGGGGATGTGAAGAGAGACTTCAGCCACTCCTGGAAGGGGGAACTTGAATTTATACAGAACTTTCCTAGGTGTGGAAGTGATAGTGGCAGGGGTTTGAGGGTCTGAGCAAGGTGCAGGTACCAATAGGGAGCTTTAGAGGTGAAAATTTTCCTGATAATGAGTAGGGAGTTCAGGGTCTCTTGGAATGCTGCAGGAACACATGTTTCTTTTGATCTGTAGGGTTTTAAAGGGCTTCTTTGTTTCCCTCTGATATGTAAACAGTGAAGGTTTTCTGTCTCCCTCTGATATGTGGCTAGAGTAATAAAGATCTCCATCTCCCTCTGACAGGCAGATGGCGAAGGTCTCTATCTCCCTCTACTCCTGACTCTATGGGGTTCCTTTGTTTAACCTGTGGGGAAGTGCCCTCAGACATGGGGGAGGGTGGTGACTTTTTCCCAATGCATGTCAGGCGAAACTGAGCTACAGCCTATTAATATTGCAAACCTCTAACAATGTGGTTTCCAAATATTATTTCCCCATTGTGTAAGTTGTTGTCATTTCATTTCCATGATAAAACCCTTTGAGGGCTAAAAATTTAAACTTTATGAGGTCCCATTTATCTATTTTTTCCTGTGTTGCTTGTGCCTTATGTGTAAAGTCTAAGAAACCATCGCTTAACACAAGGTCTTGAAGATGCTTCTCTACATTTCCTTTCAGGAGTTTGATATATCTGAGTCTTACATTTAGGTCTTTCATCCATTTTGAGTTGATTTTTGTATGAGGTGTGAGGTAGCAGTCATCCTTTTTTTTTTTTTTTTGCAAATGGAGATCCAATTTTTCCCACAACATCTGTTCAAGAAAGTACTCTTTCATAATTGAGTGACTGAGTGGTCTTTGCCCCCTTGTCAAATAGGTTAGCCATAAATGGGAGGGTTTGTTTCTGACTTCTCAACTATAGTCTATTGATTTCTATGCCTGTCTTTGGGAATACCATGCTCTTTTCTGTGTTTTTTTTTTTAAACACATCAATTTTATTGACACATATTAATAAGGCATATAATTCACCCAAAGTGTATAATCAGTGGTATTTGGTATAAGTGCATAGTTATTCATTCATCACCTCAATCATCATTAGAACATTTTCATTATTTCAATGATAACAATAACAAACAAAAAAACCTGACAAAGAAAAAAATTCTTCACCTCTCAATCTCTCTATGCTTCCTCTGCTGTACATAGCTGCTGTTTCTGGCTATTCTTCCATAATTCTTTATTAAGCAGTTTTACAGAGATATATTTATATATCATATGATCTATCCAAAGTGTATAATCAATAACTTTAGTATAATCAGAATGTTGTGTATTCATCACCATAAAATTCTTTAGAAGTGTTTCATTACTCCAAAAAGAAAAACTTCCATTTTTAAAAGAAGGTTGTTGGTGTTGATTGGGAATTTGTTGATTCTATAAATTGCTCTGGGTATGACTGACATCTTAACAGTATTTTGTCTTCCACTACATAAACACAGAATGTGTATCTATTTATTTAGTTCTTCTATGATTTCTTTTTAGCAATGTTTTGTATTTTTCTGTGTACAAGTCCTTTATTCCTTGGTTAGATTCATTCTTAGATATTTCCTCAGTGAGTAAAAGGTTTTCTGTTTGCATCTATCCTGAGGAGGGCGCTTTGCCATGTGTTTTCTGAGAAGATTGTTCTTAGGGAGCACAAACATTTCACTTTCTGCACTGTGCCCCTGGGGTTTATTCTTAACTTTCTCATGGAATGTTTAAGCAAGACTTAAGCAAATTTCCATTCAAGGCATGCTGTAGTTTCTTTTCTGACTGAGGGTTGTTTTCATGTAAAATTCTGATAGGTTCAGAGAGAGTGGGAAAGCATATACAATTGGGACATAAATATACAAAAGGTTGGGATTTTCCAGTTGGTTAAGTTGGGGACAGGCTGGTGCCAGATGAGCCATATTGAAGCCCAAGGAGAAAGGGACCATGGGTGGCCCTGTTTACATGTTTTCTTCAATTTTTAATGTGCAATAATTCCTCCAACATTAATGTAGTGAAAAGTGTTTAAAATTGAGAAATATGTGAACTGAAAATAAAACAATATTTTAAGTATGAAATTTTATATGTAACAAATCCAGGATTTATTTTAATATTTATTTCTTGAATTTAGGAAAATGGACATTTCAAAAGAATTTTCTAATTTTACTATATGTTCATTTCATTTTCTATTGGCATAATTGCTGCATTTAACAATTTTGCATGAACCAGTAATGGTGTTAAATAAGCTTGGTTTTTTGTTTTGTTTTGTTTTTTTTTACTTCTAACACAAATTTATGTATTAATAAGTTTTCATTCATGTTACCTTCTATGATGGTTAGGCTATTGTGTCAACTCAGCCAGGTGTTTGTGCCCAGTTGCTTGGTCAAGCAAGCACTGGGCTGACTTTGGTAAAAGGGCATTTATGGACTTTAGTCACCATTGACTTTACTGCAGCCTTAAATTATAGACAGCTGATTACAATTACATCAGTCAGGGAGATTGCCATCAACAATGAGTGATGCTTAACCCAATCAGTTGAATGACTTAAAGGGGAAGTGATTCCAGCATTGAGAGAGAATTTCCCAGCTTGTCTTTGGACAGCCAGCATCTCCCAGAACTCATCAAGAACCTTCACTGGACTTTCATTGCAGCCCCTGGTTGTAGCCTGCCTGCAGAACCTGGACTTGTGCCTCCCCATGGCTGCATGAGGGACTCATAAAATCACATACTATTGACAGATATCTCTTGCTGATTGTTTCCCTAAAGGACCCTGACTAATACACCTTCCTAAAATGTCTTCCCCAGGTTCCCCTTCTTGAATATATTTCAGCAATGGTTTGTCATTTTCAAGTTACAAATCTTCCACCTCCTTGGTTAAATTTCTTCCAAAGTATTTTGTTCTTTTGATGCTGTTGTTAAATTAATGGCTTTTTAAAATTTCCTTTTCATATTATTTGTTGCTGTGGTATAGAAATACAAGAAAGTTTTGTGCAACTTTGCTGAAAATACTTATTAGCTGTAAAAGTATTTTTGTGAATTCTAGAGGATTTTTTATGTATAAACCATGTCATCTGCAAGTAACAGTAGTTTTACTTCTTCCTTTCCTGTTTGGATGCCTATTCTATTTTTCTTGCCAAATTGCTGTGGCTGTTATATCCAGGACAATGATCAATAGCCGTGATGAAATATTATCTTTGGTTTGTTTCTTATCCCATTGGGAAATCTTTTAGTCTTTCCTAATGATTAGACAGCTAAATATGTATTCCTGATTTTGTTTGCATGTTTGTTTTTAAGCACAAATGCTTATTGGATTTTGCCAAATAGTTTTTGTGTGGCAATAGACATGATCAAATTTTTTGTTTCATTTTCTTTGGATTAATGGTATATGTTATTTTGTATTTTAATAGACTTTAATTATTTTATGAGAAGTTTTTTACAGATAAATCATGCATAAAGTACAGCATCCCCATGTACCTCTCACAGACACACAGATTTCCCTATACTTAACACTTTACATTAATATGGTAATTTTGTTAAAACTGAAACCCTGTGACAAGATTTATATGTTTAATTTTAATTCATAGTTTCTGTTAGGATGCACTGTTTTTGTTGTAGAATTCTATGATATTTTAATCCTTTTCTCCTGGTAGCATATATACAACCTAACATGTTCCATTTTAACCACTTTCCAATATACAATTCAATGCTGTTATTTACATTCACAATATTGTCACTACATCTGCCACCCCAATTTTCCCATCACCCCAAACAGAAAATCTAACCAATTTAGAATTACCCCATTTCCTATACCCACCCTGACACAGGTAACCTGGATTTTAATTTCCTACAATAAAATTCATTCTTCAGAGCACTTTTAGGTCTCTAGGGAAAGTATGCAGAAAGTATAGTTATTTCCTCCCCCCTCTTCATCCTCTGCCCACAGTTGTCTTTTTAATTCACATCTTGCATTAGTGTGGTACATTTTTTACAGTTGATGAATCAATATTGATCCATTTATGCTAAAGAAAGTCCATAGGCTACATTACAGTTTACCCTGGATTGTGTAGTTCTATGGGTTTTGACAAATGTATAAGGTCACGTGTTCATTATAGTACCATAAGGAACAGTTCACTCACCTAAAAATGCCAGTGCTCCACCAACTCACCCTACCCTCCCTCCCCCAGAAACCTTGGCTACCTTGAACTTTTTATTGATTCTATAGTATTGCCTTTTCCAGAATATCATATAGTTGAAATTAGATGGTATGTAGGCTTTTCTAGACTGCCTTCTTTCACATAGTTATAGGCATTCAAGATTTCTCTATGCTTTTTCATGCCTTGATAGCTATTTTGTTTTTGTTGTTGTGTTTAAAGATCTATTTAATCACCCATTGTTTGCACTTGCTGTCTGCCTTCTCTGTCCATTTGCTGTATGTTCTTCTGTGTCTGCTTCTCTTCTCTTTAGGCAGCACTGGGAACTGATCCTGGGACCTTCTGGAGTGGGAGAGAGGTGATCATTCTCTTGCACACCTCAGCTCCCTGGTCTGCTGTGTCTCTGGTCTCTCCTGTGTGTCTCTTTTTATTGTGTCATCTTACTATGCCAGCTCTCCATGCAGGCCAGCACTCCCTGTGGGCCAGCACTCCATACGGGCTCGCACTACTTCATGGGCCAGCACTCCATGTCAGCCAGCACTCTGTGCGGACCAGCACTCCATGCAGGCCAGCACTCCATGTGGGCTAGCACTCCATCAGACCAGCACTCTGCATGGACCAGCACTCTGCCTGGGCTAGCACTACTGCACAGGCCAGCACTCTGCATGGACCAACACTCCACATGGGCTAGCACTACTGCATGGGCCAGCACTCCATGTGGACCAGCACTCCACGTGGGCTACTACTGCATGGGCCAGCACTCCATGTGGGCCAGCACTACTGTATAGACCAGTACTCCATGCAGGCCAGCACTCCACATGGGCCAGCATGCCATGTGGGCAAGTACTCTGTGTGGGCCAGCTTTCCACTTAGGCCAGCATTCCTTCACCAGGAGTCTCTGAGATCAAACCCTGGACCTACTATATGGTGGATGGGAGCCCAATCACTTGAGTCACATCAGCTTCCTGCTAATGTGTTTTGATCACTGGAAAACACTCATCTATGGACATATCATGCATTGTTTATCCATGCACCTATTGAATGGCATATTGATTGCTTTCAATTTTTGGCAATTATGAATATGCTGCTAAAAACAATTAGTGCAGGTTTTTGTGAGGATGTGCATTTTCAAGTAATTTGTATGAATAATTAGCCATATTAATGCTGGATTGTGTGGCAAGCCTATGTTTAGCTTTATAAAAAACTGACAGTGGAGGTGGGGCAAGATGTCATCTGAGTGAGTGCACCTTATAATCTCTCCTGCAAAGAAGTGGCTGAGTAGGGTTGGAGTCCTACTGGACCTGGCTGTTTCAAGTGTTTATAGGGCAGGAGGTGTCTGTACATTGATTTGGTGGGACAGTGACAGAGGAGATTCTCGTAAGAGGTAGAATTTTGGGTCTCTTTCACGGAGGTTGGGGTCGTGCATGGGACCCTTCCCTCTGGGGCTGGTGACCTGGTGGCAGTGATTCCTGGAGGCTTTCCAGTGCTGGGGAGTTCCCAAGCCCTGAGCGGGCTGTTTCAGGAGCCTGCAGGGCGGGAGGTGTCTGGAAGTCAATTTGGTGAGACAGTGATGGAAGAAATTCTTGTGAGAGGTGGAATTTCAGGTTTTTGACTGGGAGGCCAGAGGTTCTGGTTGGAGCCCCTCCCCCTAGGGCTGGTGGCTGGGCCACAGCGATCCCTGGGATTTTTGTCATGTGTGGGGTTCCCATACCCTGAGTGGGCTGTTTCGGGGGCTTGCAGGGCAGGAGGAGTCTAGATGTCAATTTGGTGAGACAGTGACACAAGAGATTCTTGCAGGAGGTGGAAATTTCAGTTTCTGACACAGAGGTCAGAAGTCCTAGGAGAAACCATCCCACCTAGGGCTGGCAGCCTGTCTGCAGCAGTCCATGAACACTTTGTAGTGCAGTGGTGCCACCAACAGGCTGTTTCGGGGGCTTGCAGGGCAGGAGGTGTTTGGGTGTTGAGTTGGTGAGACAGTGACAGAAGAGATTCTTGTGAGACCTGGAATTTTGGGTTTCTGACGCGGAAGTCAGAGTTTGCAGGTGGGATCCCTCCCCTTAGGGCTGGCACCCAGCTATGGGGATCCCTGAAGGCTGTGTTGCATTATGGTGCTCCCAGGCCCCCTGTTAAATGGATGTGTGGTTCCCAGGTCTGTGTCCCCTAAACCCTGGTGGCCCACGCTCCAGAGACTCACACACCTTGAGTCTGCAATATCACAGACTTCCCATCCCTGAATCCACCGTGCCCAGAGGCCCATCTGAGGTCCTTGATTATCCTAGCCCTCAGCGTTTGTGTTTTATTTTTCTTTGTCTTTTTTGCTAATATCGCATTATCTCCTGATCTTTTCTCCCATTTTATCCCCCAAGGTCCTCTTTCATTTATTTTGTGTTTTTTTTCTCCTTTTCTTCCTCTTCCTTGTTTCCCTCCCTTTTCTTTGCCCACCTCCTTTTTTCTCTCTTTTTTTTCTTTTCTCTCTTTTTCTTCTTATTTTTTTTTTATATAATAGATGCTGCAGGGAGCACTTCACATTTGCTGTGTTTCCTCATCCTCCATTTCCTCTTTTCTGTGTGAATTGATTTTGGCCACCTACACTATCCCCTTTCCCCCACATCTTACTATCCTCCATCATCCACTGTCTCTCTTACATTCCACCTCCATTTCTTTGGCCCCCAAATTGTCTGACTCTTTAATTTCTAATACCTTTGTTCTGTTTTCTGTCTTTTATCCACTCTTGATATTATTGTCTTTCTTTTCTCTTTCCCTCTCTCATGAAAACACTGCCTTTTTAATTCATACTATATTCCTCCCCATATTCAGTTGACTGTCTCATTATAGGTACTCTACTTACTGCTATAACTCTACACAACTTACATGAGTCTAATATTCATTCTCCCAGATTGCACATTGTTGCTCTGTTAACATTTATTACCAATACTACTTTACACATTTTCTTTTCTTACTCATTTTGCTTCCCCTGGCCCTAATATTTTCCTTCAAAGTGAACTTAGCCACCAACAAGAAAATAGAGTAAGAAGAACAAAGTGACAAGAGAACAAAGAGAAGACATAACACTTAAACAAGAACAACAACTAATTAATCCCCAAGGCTAGACAAAGAAGCTAAGGAATTGATTAAACTTATCAAGATAAAATGATGACCAGACAGCAACAAAAATCTACAAACCAAACCAATAATCAGGAAAATATGGTCAAATCCAATGAACAAACTAAAAACCAGGAAAGTGAACAGAACATCAAACAAGTAATTAAAGATCACAAAACATATATTAGAGACCAATTTAATGAAGTAAAGGAAGAGATTAACAATATGAAGAAAACACTTGGAGAGGAAATTGCAGACATAAAACAAAAAGATAACAGATATGATGGGGATTAACACCACAGTTCAAGAAATCAAAAATACACTCTCAGCAAATAGCAGCAGATTACAAGAGGCAGAGGAGAGAATTAGCAAAGTGGAAGACAGTACATCTGAAATCAAACAGATACTAGAGCTGATCGATAAAAAAGACAGAAAAAATCCAGCTAGGACTTAGGGACCTGAATGAAAATGCAAAACACACAAACATATGTATTATAGACATCCCAGAAGGAGAAGAGAAGGGAAAGGGGAAAGAAAGGGTGTTGGAGGAAATAACGGCTGAAAACTTCCCAAATCTACTGAGAGAGATGGATGTACATGTCCAGGAAGCACAATGCACCCCAAACATCATAAATCCCAACAGGCCTACCCCAGGACATATATTTGTCAAATTATCCCATGCTCAAGACAAAGAAAATTCTAAAAGCAGCAAGAGAAAAGAAAATCACATACAAGGAAGGCTCCATAAGATTAAGTACTGATTTCTCATCTGGAGCCATGGAGGAAGAAGGCAGTGGTATGATATAGTCAAGATACTAAAAGAAAAAAAATTCCAACCAAGAATACTCTACCCAGCTAAACTAGCATTCAAAAATGATGGAGAGTTCAAAATATTCACAGATAAACATAAATTGAAAGAGTATGCCAAAAAGAACCCTGCCCTTCAAGAAATACTAAAGGGAGTTCTGCAGGAAGAAAGAAAAAAACATAAGAGGCAGAGTTGGAAGAGAGTGTAAGAGCAACAAAAAAGACAAAAGGAAAAGGAAAAAAACAAAATATGACAAACACAAGTTCAGTCAAAATATGGCTAGCAAAGAATTCCTTGAAAATAATAACACTGAATGTCAATGGATTAAATTCACTTATCAAAAGATTCAGACTGGGAGATTGGATAAGGAAATATGACCCATCTATATGCTGTCTACAGGAAACACATTTTAGATGCAGGAATTCATGGAGGTTGAAAGTGAATGGTTGGGAAACAATCTTACAAGCAAACAATAAACAAAAAAAGGCAGGGGTAGCTATATTAATATTTGACAAAATAGACTTTCAATGCAAAACAATTGTGAGAGACAAAGAAGGATACTACATATTAGTGAAAGGGACAATCTCTCAAGAAGAATGAACAATCATAAATATTTATGCTCCTAAAAATGGGTGCCTCCAAATACATGAGGCAAATGCTGGAAAAACTAACTGAAAGAATAGATGCATCTACAATTATAGTGGGAGATTTTAATACACCACTATCAACTCTGGACAGAACATCTCAAAAGAGAATCACTAAAGAAACAAAATATTTGAACAGTATATGAGAGGACCTGGATCTAATAGACATATACAGATCATTACACCCAAACACAGCAGGATATACATTTTTCTCTAGTGCACATGGATCATTCTCCAAGATAGACCATATGCTAGGCCATAAAGAAAGGCTCAATGAATTCAGAAAGATCAAAATCATACAATATAATATCTCTGACCACAGTGGAGTGAAGCTGGAAATCTGCAAGGGCCAGAGGTCCAGATTTCACACCAAGATATGGAAATTAAACAGCACAGTCTTAGAAAAACAGTGGGTCAAAGAGGAAATCTCAAAAGAAATTAATAACTACCTTGAAACTAATGAAAATGATAACACAACATAACAAAACGTATGGGATGCAGCAAAGGCTGTACTGAGAGGGAAATTTATAGCCATTAATTCATACATCAAAAAAGAAGAAAGAGCAAAAATTGAAGAACTAACTGTGCGTTTGGAGGAATTAGTAAAAAAAAAAAAGTAACCCCACAGGAAGAAGAAAGAAAGAAATCACAAAGATAAGAGAAGAACTAAATGAAATAGAAAATAAGAAAGCACTTGAAAAGATAAGCAAAACCAAGAGCTGGTTCTTTGTGAAGATCAATAAAATTAACAAACCCTTAGCGAGACTAACAAAGAAAAAATGAGAGAAGATGCAAATACACAAAATAAGAAATGAGAAAGGAGATATCACCACTGACCCCACAAAATAAAGACTATCATAAGAGTATACTTTGAAAAACTATATTCCAACAAAAATGACAATTCAGGGGAAATGGACAAATTCTTAGAAACACATAAGCAGCCTATATTGATGAAAGAAGAAATTGATGATCTCAACAAACCAATCACAAGTAAAGAGATAGAATCAGTCATTAAAAACCTCCCAACTAAGAAGAGCCCAGGGCCAGATGGCTTCACAGGTGAATTCTACAAAATATTCCGGGAAGAACTAACACCAATCCTGCTCAAACTCTTCCAAAAAATTGAAACAGAAGGAACATTACCTACCTCATTCAATGATGCCAACATTACCCTAGTACCAAGCCAAACAAAGACACTACAAGAAAGGAAAATTACAGACCAATTTCTCTAATGAACCTAGACGCAAAAATCCTCAACAAAATACTTGTTAACCATATTCAACAACACATTAAAGGAATTATACGCCATTACCAAGGGGGATTCATTCCGGGTATGCAAGGATGGTTCAACATAAGAAAATCAATCAATGTAATACACCATATAAACAGACTGAAGGAAAAAATCTCATGATTATATCTACAGATGCAGAAAAAGCATTTGACAAAACACAGCACCCTTTCCATAAAAACAATCCAAAAGATCAGAATACAAGGAAATGTTTTGAACATGATAAAGAGTATATATGAAAAACCCACAGCCAACATTGTTTACAAAGGTGGAACCCTAAAATCCTTCCCTCTAAGATCAGGAACAAGACAAGTATGCCCACTCTCACCTCTTCTATTTAACATTGTCTTACAAATACTTGCTTGAGCACTGAGGCAAGAACCAGATATACAAGTCATTCAAATTGGAAAGGAAGAAGTCAAAATTTCATTATTTGCAGATGACATGATCCTATACATAGAAAACCCTGAGAGGTCTACAACAAAGCTTCTAGAACTCATAAATGAGCTTAGTAAAGTCACAGGTTATAAGATCAATGCACAAAAATCAGTAGCATTTCTGTACACCGATAATGAGCAAACTCAGGAGGAAATCAAGAAACAAATATCATTTACAATAGTAAATTAAAAAAAATGCCTAGGAATAAATTTAACTAAAGATGTAAAAAACTTATACACAGAGAACTACACAAGACTGTTCAAGGAAATCAAAGAAGACCTAAATAAATGGAAGAATATTCCCTGTTCATGGATAGGAAGGCTAAATATTATTAAGATGTCTATCCTACCAAAACTGATCTACACATTCAATGCAATCCCAATAAAAATTGACACAGCATTCTTTAAGGAACTAGAAAAACTAACTATAAAATTTATTTGGAAAGGAAAGAGGCCCCGAATAGCCAAAGACTTATTGAAAAAGAAAAACAAAATTGGAGGAATCACACTACCTGACTTCAAAACATACTACAAAGCTACAGTAGTGAAAAGAGCATGGTATTGGCATAAGGAGAGACACACAGACCAATGGAACCGAATTGAGATTCTGATAGAGATCCTCATATATATAGCCATATAATATTTGATAAAGCCACCAAACCCTCTCAACTGGGAGAGAATGGCCTATTCAACAAATGGTGCCTGGAGAACTGGATATCCATATGTAGAAGAATGAAAGAGGATTACCATCTCACACCTTATACAAAGATCAACTCAAGATGGATCAAAGACCTAAATATAAGAGCCAAGACCATAAAGACTTTGGAAAGCAGTGTAGGGAAGCATATACAAGGCCTTGTAATAGGAAATGGTTTCATGAACTTCACACCAAAAGCACGAGCAGCAAAAGAACAAATAGTTAAATGGGACCTCCTCAAAATGAAAGCCTTCTGCACCTCAAAGGAGTTTGTCAAGAAAGTGAAAAGAGAGCCTACACAATGGGAGAAAATATTTGATAACCATATGTCGGAGATGATACTTATAACCTGCATATATAAAGAACTTCTATATCTTGAAAAGAAAAAGAAAAATAACCCTTTAAAAAATGGAAAAGAGATTTAAACAGATACTTCTCCAAAGAAGAAATACAAATGGCTAAAAAGCACATGAAACAATGCTCCAAATCTCTAGCTATCAGGGAAATGCAAATCAAAACTACAATGAGATACCGTCTTACTCTCGTAAGACTGGCAGCTATGAAAAAAAAACAGAAGACTACAAATGCTGGAGAGGATGTGGAGGAATGGGAACACTCATCCACTGCTGGTGGGAATGCAGAAGGATACAGCCATTCTGGAGAACAGTTTGGTGGTGTCTCAAAAAACTAGCCATAGATTTGCCATATGACCCAGCTATTCCGCTGCTGGGTATATACCCAATAGAACTGAAAACAAGGACACAAACCAATATATGCACACCAATGTTCATAGCAGCATTGTTCACTATTGCCAAAAGTTGGAATCAACCCAAATGCCCATCAACAGATGAATGGATAAATAACATGTGGTATATACATAAAATGGAATACTACTTGGCTTTAAGAACAAATACACTATGAACACATGTGATAACATGGATGAATCTTGAGAACCTTATGTTGAGTGAAGCAACCCAGGCATTGAAGGACAAATACTACATGACCTCAATAATATGAAATAAGTAAACTAAGCTGCCTCAGAGAGCTAGAGACTGGATGATAGGCTTACAGGAAATTGAGGGGTAGAGGAAGGATGTAAAGTGACATCTACATAGGTGAAATCTATGATAAGCTGGAGGTAAGTATGTGTACAAGGAAGGGATAAAATGGGGGCATAGGGTTACCTTTGGGTGGGGCTTTGCGGGCTTGAGGGGGGCTAGGGATGGTAGGATGGGTAATATTCCCCCCAAAATGGGGGGAGGGTGGGGCAACATAGGTACATAGGAGATTGTCAGATATTTGGTCAAGAGTATAATGCTGAGAAAACCTTTTCAAAAATATAATAAGGAAGGTTACCTGTTTAAGATGCTTAAAGGAGATAATCTGACCCAGGACAGGCTCCTAGGGAAATGTGACTGCTCCTTTTGCCATAGTGGATTATATCATTGGATAGAGACCCATATAATGAGAGTGAAGGTATACCCACATCCTGGGGAGGACTGATGCCATCAAATAGAGGGAACTGTATCTCCCATTAGGGCTCCCGTGCATTAGGGCAGTTGACCATGTCAACCCCTCAACACTGTTGCAAGTATCTCTGAACATGGCCCTTCAAACAATGAAGATTGACTGTCACTGTGAGCCCTAAGGGGAGGGGGGAAGAGGTATTAAATAGATGGAACCAATGTAACTGTGTGGGCAATGGAAGTGTTTCACAAGTGTATGCAAGGATGGATATAAGATATGTAAAATTGTAAAATTACACCAAAAATATATAGGGGCTGATAGGCTAAAATGTAAATTATAATGTAAAACATAAGATAACTAAAAATTTAGAAAATTGTATTGTCTAAAATATAAACCACAATGTAAACACAAATGTTACCTTGTTTGAAAGCTATTGTCTCAAACCTATACATCAGTTTCAGTAAATATAGTATGAATATGTAAAAAGATTATTTCTGTGAAATGGAAAAGGTTTTATGTTAGACATGTGGGAGTACTGTACATTGTATATATGAATTACTGTGATCTAAAACTCTTGTGAAGATAAGCTTAATAATTAGAAAAAAGATAAGAAAAAGATAGGACATAGACACTGAGGAAAAGACGGAAGTATTTGCCTTGCCAATTTGCATACAGGGCAACACTTATTGCAGTGATGGAAGGCAAAACATCAAAAACAAAGCTTTTGCATTTTTTTATTTTTTTGATACTCCAATTTATTTTTACCATAATTTTCCCAAATTAATATGTATTCTATATCTAACCTTTAAACTCATCGCTATATTCCATTTTACTATTAAGGGAACCTGGCAATATATTGGGCTTCACTTTTCAGGAAGTTTTGGATCACAGAGAGGTTCAACAGTGGCAGCAGAGGAATACTGGTGTGGGATGTTATTGACAGGGGACACATGGTTGGCAGGGGGTTCTACAGGGCATATATCCAGGGTACATAAAAATGTTTGGATATTTTCATAGTGGTTACAATTAAAAACAACAACTGAGGGAGTGCTGAGTTCCTAGCCAGGGGAGCTATATCACAGTCCCTAAAGGAACAGCAAAAATCCCCCAAGTGCAACGGCAATGACCAAAAAAGAGTGAAGGTCCAACAATGAACCCTTGACACTAATGACTATGCTTGTGAGCCTGTACACCTGAAATAAGAACAAGGTGGAGAGCTGCAGGGTGCCTAAGAGTTACCTCCTGAGAGCTTCCGTGTTGCTCAAATGTGGCCAGTCTTGAAGCCAAACTCAGCATGTAAATGAGTTGCCTTTCCCCCAGCATGGGACATGACTCCCGGGGATGAGCCTACCTGGTGCCAAGGGATTACTACCAAGTACCAGCTGACGATGTAACTAGAAAATGACCTTGAATAAAAGGGTCAACTCAGACCAGCAAAATATCTCAGTCTACATATCATACCAGGAGTTAAAAATGCTTTTTGACTTGAATCAAGGGGGAAATGGAAAGGACAAATGAGTTTATATGGCTATGAGTCTCCAAAAAGAGCCGGGAGGTTATCAGAGGGGTTGTCCTTATGCACACCTCAGAGCAAGGTCCCAGAGACAGATAAAGTAGATACAACTCTGAGTATTGGTTCTTCTGAGGGCTACAGAGACCCACAGGTTCTATGGTCATGGCAGATGGGGTTCACTGCCATGTCAGTTGGCCCTTCTTTGGAGTTTGTGTTTCTGTGTGATGGAGCTGGACTCAGATGTTTTACAAGCCTTTCCTGTTACTTTTACCAGAACTGTAGTTGGTACTGGGGTTTAACATATACCCAGGGGAACTGAATCTCTGGAATGACCATATGATAGCCAGGCCCTGAGCCTCACAGACTTCAGCTCCTACACTCTGGTTTGTTGGACTTACCCCACTCAGCTAACATGGAGTTGAAGAAGGTCAGCCACCACACCATGTAGCCAAGAGTGCCTACAACTGAAAGCAGGAGGATTGCATCCAGCATCCATGTGGAATGTAAGCCCCCTCCTGATATAGATGTGGAGTGGACACAACCATTCCAAGGTTCACAGGATGGAGGAATAGAGTATGGATTAGAGTGGACTTACTGATATTCTATTCATGAACTATTGTGATTAGTAATCAAAGAAAATATGGCACTGGTGTGGAGAAAATGGCCATGGTGGCTGCTCGGTGTGGGGAATGGGAGGAAGAGATAAAATGTGGAGGCATTTTCAGGACTTGGAGTTGTCCTGGATGATGCTGCAGGGACAGTTACCAGACATTGTATGTCCTCCCATGGCTCACTGGATGGAACGTGGGAGATTGTGGGCTATGATGTGGACCATTACCATGAGGTGCAGTGGTGCTCAGAGATGTATTCACCAAATGCAATGAATGTCTCATGATGATGGAGGAGATTGTTGCTATGGGGGAGGAGTGGGGTGAAGGGGGTGGGGGGTATATGGGGACCTATTATTTTTTTAATGTAATATTAACAAAATAAAGACAAAAATATAATGCAAAAAAATTTTTTAAAAATTAAAAACTGGCATTCTCTCTTTAAAAATGACTGTTCTGTTTTGCTTTATCACAAGCATCAGCATTTGCAGTTGTCAGCTTTGGGTTTCTAACCATTAAAATAGTTGTGCAGGGATATCTAACTTTTAAAATTTTGTATTTCTCTAAATACCCACATCCTAAAGATGATGCAAATGCTTTCCCATGCTTCTATGTTATCTGTATTTCCTTTTGGTGAGGTGTTTGTGCAGATCTTTTGTCCATTTTAATTGGGGTTTTTTTTTATTGTTGAGTTTTAAATGTTCCTTGTATATTTTGGATATAAATACTTTATCAGAAATATGGATTGCATATACTTCCTCCCACTCTGTAGTTTATCTTTGCATTTTCTAATAGTGTCTTTTGCAGAATACAGTTTTTAAATTTTTAGAAGCCCAACCTAACATTTTTTCTTTCAATATATTGTGCTGTTAGTATTCTGCATAAAGTCATTGCTAAACCCAATGGCACCTATAATTACTCTTTTAAAAATTGTGTATTTTTGCATTTTATTTTTGAATAATGATGCATTTTGAGTTTGTTTTAGAGCAATTTATATATTATATGTCTATATTCTTTTTGCACTTGGTTGTCCAGTTTTTCCAGCTTAATTTCTTGGAAACTCTGTCCTTACATCTTTGAATTGCCTTTGCTCCTTTGTCATAGATTAGTTGGCTGTTCACTATATATACATGGAGGATTTACTTCTTTTCTCTCTAATCTGTTCCAATTAACTGCCTGTCTATTTTTTATCCATGACCACACTATTTTTTTTAAAAGATTTATTTATTTATTTAATTCCCCCCTCCCGTGGTTGTCTGTTCTCTGTGTCCATCCGCTGCATCTTGTTTCTTTGTCTGCTTCTGTTGTCATCAGTGGCACAGGAAGTGTGGGCAGTGCCATTCCTGGGCAGGCTGCACCTTCTTTCACACTGGGTGGCTCTCCTTATGGGCACACTCCTTGCACGTGGGGCTCCCCTACATGGGGGACACCCCTGCATGGCAGGGCACTCCTTGCACACATCAGCACTGCACATGGGCCAGCTGCACACGGGTCAAGGAGGCCCGGGGTTTGAACCGTGGACCTCCCATGTGGTAGGCGGATGCCCTAACCACTGGGCCAAGTCTGTTTCCCCTGACCACCCTATTTTAATCACAATAGCTTTATAGGTTTGTTTTGTTTTGTTTGGAATGCAGAATTTTTTAAATACAGTAAAAGCCACCTAGCAGTTAACTTCACAAGTTAACAAAGCGTAAGATTTACCAGGTCATATCAACATTCACAGTCTTTTTATTCACATGAGAATTATATGTGGTAGTGTTTACCTGGAATATGTATACATTTATAGAGGCAAGAAACCTTTGGAAATTCAGATTTAAAGGAGCTGAAAACAGGAACTGGATGTCCAAGGGTGGTGTAGCTGTAATTTGGGGAAACTCTACTTCCTCCAAAGTTTGTGCACTTCCCAAAAGTTGAGCCATTAGGAATCCAGCAAGCAGCTCTGGCACTTGTAAGAGCTTGGCTACTAATCTTGCAGGCTTTCCAAAGCTCCAGAAGAGGAATATGAACTCTCTACTCTTGCCAAAGTATGAAACCCTTCATGTGCCCACTGTGGGTGTCAGAAGAAGACTGGCATCTGGATGGAAAAGTCATCTGGGAGGCTCCCTGGCTTAACTGTCTTTGCCATGGAGGGCAGCTGGGGTAGTGAGGGAAGGTGGAAGGGAGAGAGAGGGTGGGAAAGAAGATAAAATGAACACTATGTGCTTACAGAGAGGATCACTCACTGTCAGCATGCTGTTTCCACCCATTTTCCTTACATGAAGAATCTGGGTGGTCCTACAAGGAAGAAAGACTGCACATGGGACACCAGCATGACAGCAAGTTCACATGAGCAAAACCTTCCATCACATTCTCTAGAACTCATGAGGCAGTCCTTGGGCAGGCAGCTTGGCTCAATCTGATACATTGAGACTTGTGTCTCTCAGGAAAATAGCATGAGGTTTGTTTAGTGGTTAGTTACTTTTTTATTATTGAATTATATTGTAAAGGCTTAAGTAGTATGTCTACAATTTGATCCAGACAAAACGATTTGCATTTACATCAAGGACACATTTACTGTAGTGGCATAAAAGAGACAGACAAAAGACCAAGTACGTGTTTTTAAAAATAAAGACTACATATTTTACCTGGTCCCACTTTTACTATTTTTTTTTTTTAATTCTTGTTCTATTTTGTATCATAAAGATCTATCATAATGCCTGGTACATGATAGGTGCTAAGTAAATATTTGTGGGATGAACAAATTCTCCCCTGCCTTTTTGTTTTATTGAGATAAAATTCACATAAGATAAAGTTAACCACTTAAAAGTGTACAATTTGGTGTTTTTTAGTATATTTACAATGACATTTCATATAATGGAATCATACAATATGTGACATTTTGTGTCTGACTTCTCTTAGCATAATGTTTTCAAGATTCATACATGTTGAAGCATGTGCCAGTATTTTATTCCCTTTTATGCCTAAATAACATTCCATTGTAAGGATATACTTTTTGGGGGGGTAGTGGTGGTGATTATCCATTCATTAATTGATGGATATTTGAGTTATTTCCAGTTTTTGACTAATACAAATAATGCTGCTGTGAATATAAGTGTGCAAGTTTTTGTGTGGACATGTTTTCATTTTTGGGGGGCATATATACTTAGGAATGCAATTGCTAGGTCATGTGGTAACTACATTTCACTTTTTGAGGCACTTTTACTATTTTTGACTGTGCTTTTCCTCCTAGAGAACAAACACATTCATGTTAAATTTGATTTATCTTCCCACATTTTAAAAATTAAATACAGCTTCTCACAATTTCTAAGTTATAAACAAAAGGGAAATGGTTTGAAAAAAGTAAATATGCTGTTATCCTACAGTGGAAAGGTTGAGTAAAACATGACCCCTCTGTGGTTCATCTCAAGGAAACACATTTACTCAGAGGCAAGCATTTGTGATCTGGGAGTAAGTTTCCCACTTCCTTTGCAGGACGAGATCTTCAAGTGTTTCTGGTCTCAATTACAAAGTAAGTGAAAATGTCTGCATAACATGTATAAGTCAAAAATCAAAACAGGGCTAGTTAAAGTCAAAATTCTAAGCCAGCCTAAATATATATCTTCAGCTTTTTCCTTTTTTATTGTAGATGGTACTTTAAAATAACTTACATTTTTTAATGTTTTATGAAACTCAAATGAATAAGCTTTAAAATTTTATATTTCACTTGATTCTATTGAAATTTCAATTACCTACTACTTTACTTACCTGACTTATACATGAGGTTAAGTTTCAGTTGAAAAAAAATTCCACCACAAAGATAAAACTAACTGGTTCAAGCACATGCAAAACCATAATGCCCTACTCATGCTCTGAGTTTACAACTTTTACTATCGTGTATCCAAGAAAAATCCAAATGGAGCATAAGAACAGTGTTTAAAGTTTCTAACTTCTAAACACACATTTACCAATCTAAAAAATATTTTGGTACCAAGTTGTACAGAATTAATGTTTTACTGTAAATAAAGAGGACAAATTTCCAATATTGCTTGATAGCCAGCTGTCAGTTTTCTAAAACACTATATTTTTGCAGTAAAATATCCCCGCTAGAAAATCAACTGTATTTAAATAGATCTTAACAGAAGTAAGATGTTCATGGTACTAGAAATCTTTTAAAAAGTGAGTTCAATAGGGCTACAATAACATTGACATGAATAAAAATTACAGGAGAGATTACTGCTGTACTTTTCCCCATAACCACTACCAAACTTTGTTTAAATTGTACAACCCCAAATTATTTGTTTCCTCTTGCTGAATTTCATTATGTTTCACAGAGAAGAAATCCTAAGATCTGTTCTGTAAGAATTCAAGATTTTGAAATGTGTAGGTTTGCATTATACTACCATGTTTTGCCCTTCTTGTTTTCCAAATACACAGAAACAATATTATTTTTCTCAAAAAATGAAATAAGATGTCCATGTGAAAAAAAAATAAGCCTACAAAAAGTTCCAGAGCTAAAAAAGTTTATTCATAAGGCCACAAAGTGACCTCTAGTTTAAAGTCCAAAACATTTAAATGAAGTTCATTTATGTTTTGTTTTCTTTTCAAAGGAATACTGTAAAATAATCACATTATTTTAGTTCTTGAGTCAACAAGTGTACACAAATGTTTTTATACAGTTAAAATTAGGAGACCAAGCTCAGTGTGCCAAAGATATAGCGTTCAGTTGATTGTGCAGAGTTCACAGAAAAAAAATTGAGATTTCTTAGAGAACTGACCTGGTTCCCGGTTCCTACAACAGCGTCAGAATCCACTCCCTATTTCAGAGTTGCTCTGTGACAGCTGGATCATCTTCATCTTCTCACCTGGGTTCATCAGTTTTCTTTGTGGCTTTCCTGGCAAAGGCGGGCCACTCAGTCCCGCAGTGGCTGCCCCAGCCAGGATGGGAAGGGCTCGCCCTGTCGCTGCTGCTGGCGCCAGCTGGAGCACGGCCAGGTGTGCACGGAGGCTGCAGGTGGAGCTCACCTGCACCTGTCTGTGCTGCTCCCTGGGAGGTTCACCCTGGGGCTCAGCTCACTCCTCGACTTCTCTTTCATGGACACCAGGGTGTCCAGTAACCTGGGTCCCCGCAGGAAGCCCCTCTCTCGCAGCCCCGACCCGCAGCTCCCGCTCCTTTTTCTACTGCGCCTGTGCCTTCGGGCTCCTCTGCAAGTCTGCCTCATGTCCCCAGGGGGTGGCAGAGCATCCTGGGGTGGCAGGGCTGAGCGCCCCCAGCCCTGGCAAGCCCGCGACCCCCAACTCGGCCAGCTCCGCCCTGCACTCCAGCCACTGGTGGGCCGAGCTGAGGAGCCCAAGGTGCTATTAGGTGCTTGATCATCCTGTGTGGACCCTGCTGAGTTCCTGAGTGACTCCTGCTCCTCCTGCTCACGACCCTGCAGACAAGCTGCGGGTTTGCTGTGCCAGCAGGTTCAGGAGTTTGCAGAGGAATTCAAGTACCTAGTGGTCTGTAGGGTCCTGTGGAGTCATTGATATCAGGATGATGGTGGCCTCACGCAAGGAATCAGGAAATTCTCTCACCTATATCTATATTTGGAAGAGTTTGAAAACTATTAGTTTTGAATAATTCTGCATGTTTTTAGTATAATTGACCAAGGAAGCCATCTGGTCCTGGACTCTTCTGGGTGGGGAAATTTTTGATGATCGTTCAATCTCTTGTTAGAGCTCTGGTCTTATTTTCTATTTATTCTTCAGTCCGTTTTGGTAGTTTGTATGCTTGTAGGAAGTTGTCTGTTCTACCTAAGTTATCTAGTTCGTTGTACTATTGTTCATGATATTCTTTTACCGACCTTTTATTCCTCTAAAGTCTGTGTCTTGAGTGTAGTTCATAATTTTCACTGAGTTGTGAATTTCCCAGTTTCCTCTCTCTTTGGCAGGAAGTTCAGGTGCAGCGTGCAGCGGCAAGGGAGGCTTGGCTGGGATTGGCTCGGCTTGGCTGGGCTCAGTAAGGTTTGGCTCAGTCGGATTCGGCTAGGTGAGTCTGGCCTCCGCTTGGCTCGGCTCGGCTCGGCTCGGCTCGGCTGGGCCGGGCTCCTCGGGCTGGGCTGGCCTAGGCTCTGCTCGGCCGGGCTTGCCTCCGCTGGGCTCGGCTGGGCTCTGCTGGACTGGGCCCAGCTTGGCTGAATTCGGCAGGACTCAGCTCTGTTGCGCTCATCAGGGCTCCGCTCGGCTGGGCCTGGCTCGGTTGGGCTTCGCTTGGTTGGGCTCGTCTGGCTCCAATCAGCTGGTCCCCACTCAGCTGGACAGGACTCGGCTCGCCTGGGCTGGGCTGGGCTTGCCGGGGCTGGGCTTGCCTGGGGTGGGCTCGCCTGGGCTCCTGTGGGCACAGTGGGCTGGGCTCGGCGGGCCCTCGACTCGCCCTGGCTCGGCTGGGATCAGTTCCGGCTCCCCCGTGCTCGGACCCAAGTGCAGTGGGCGAGGCCCTGGAGCCCAGGTGCCTGAGCCTGGTCCCGCCACCTGGCTGCGGGCTCCGCGGTTCCCGGGCTCCAGCTGGGCCCCCGCAGCTCCGCACGCCCTGACCATGGGCGCGGTGACCGCGAGGAGATCGGCTCCCACGGACCTTCCCCTCCTGCCCACAGCACCCCTCCCCCATTAACCTCATGCAGGTTTTGAAGGATAAACCAAGTTGATGCTCAGAGAGGGCTTTGACCTAAGCTTGGCAAACTGTTGACTTCATTTTCTTACCATCATGTCTTCAGGTCAAGAAGTTCTTTCAAGTCCCAGACGTGAAAATTCTTGTCCCCAGTATGAGAAGTAGGAAGATTCTATTCAATACAATACAAAAGTTCATATAAAAATTGATCAGGGATGTATTACTTTTTTTTTTTTTTAAGATTTATTTATTTAATTCCCCTCCCCTCCCGCAATTGTTTGTTCTCTGTGTCTATTTGCTGCATCTTGTTTCTTTGTCCGCTTCTGTTGTCGTCAGCGGCACCGGAAGTGTGTGTGGCGCCATTCCTGGGCAGGCTGCACTTTCTTTCGCACTGGGCGGCTCTCCTTATGGGGTGCACTCCTTGCACATGGGGCTCCCCTACGCGGGGACACCCCTGTGTGGCAGGGCATTCCTTGTGCGCATCAGCACTGCACATGGGCCAGCTCCACACGGGTCAAGGAGGCCCGGGGTTTGAACCGCAGACCTCCCATGTGGTAGACGGACGCCCTAACCACTGGGCCAAGTCTGCTTCCCGTGGGATGTATTACTTTAAATAGTGATAAAATTTTATGAAACACAGAAATGGCACAATCCTGGAGAGACTGAGAATTGCTGAAAATGTTTAAATTTTATAAAGAATGCCAAAGGTTTGCAAGTTGATTATTACCAGAAAGAAAAATCCTAATAAGAGCAATAGCCTCACATGATAAATTAAGGAATTGCTAATATTTCATTGATAAATTTCAATCTTCAAAAATCTGAATGTCATTAAAATATTTAGAAGATAATTCTCAAAAGAAAAGATGCCATCATTTAAGATAGAAGCTCCACGAAGTGTTTTCATGATCCAGATTTAAAGCATGAAAATAATTTTGATAAAATATAAAAAGGAATACTCAGAATGAATGTAATGGCTCACCAATGAACAGGGGGAAAAATAGAATATATGCCCTTCTGTAGAGAAAATGCCACCTTGATGCGAACTCCCTGTGATTGGTGTTTGATAAGTTCTGTTGGGAGAGCTATTTGACCTGAGTAAAGAAACCTCTCAGTATTCATAGATTTGGACTGTTGTGGTCAGCCTTTCCCTCTCACTGTCCAGTCCTCAGCTGTCTTTGCTCAGTGATCTCTGAAATGGTTTGGCTCAGTCAGCCTGCATGGCTGTGAGTGCAACAGTTTTGACACTGACTCTTTAAGCCAAATCTGCACCCAAGTAACTGCCCAGCATTTCCTGGTTTAACACTGACTCTTTTTTTTTCCCCCAGCACTGACCGCTTTATGACTTCTTCAGCACAGAGCACCCAAAGGGCCTGGGAAGAGATGCCTCCTCGCCAGTCCCCTGAGGAGGTCCACAGCTGAGGTCAGGCTGTTGGACGGCAGCTCCCCACACACAGCTTTGCTTTGGAGAGGCAGGATGCCCAGTGGGAGTGGGCCTTGCCCCTGAGGAGGAAGCAGGTACCACACAACCTCTGTGCAGTTCCCACCCTGAGAAGCAGCTGGGGCTTCTGTTCCCTGTTTGGGTCACAAGGTGTGCTCAGGCTGTTCCACTAGACCTACACCCTCCCAGGTTCTAGAATGGAGACATGAAGCCTCTGCACACCAAGGTGGGGAGGGGAGGCAAGGCTGAGAAATGGCCCGAGCACGTTGCTGACTTGCCCACACAGCTAGAAACTACAACAGCTGTTTAATCTCTCCTTCCCTGGAGTTCATTAACAGTCTCATTCACCATATTATAACTACTTGCTAATTATGGGGGAAAAAGTCTTAAGTCAGTGTATTAGTCAGCCAAAAGGGTGCTGATGTGAAATACCAGAAATTGGTTGGTTTCTATGCAGGGTATTTATTTGGGATAGGAGCTTATAGATACCAGGCCATAAAGCACAAGTTACATCCCTCACCAGTCTATTTTCACGTGTTGGAGCAAGATGGCTGCTGACAGCTGTGAGGATTCAGGCTTCCTGAGTTCCTCCCTTCCAGGGCCTTGCTTCTCTCTGGATTCAAGGTTCCTTTCTTCCCAGGGCTTGCTTCTTCCTGGGCTCCAGGTTCCTCTCTTCCTGGGGCCTCCTTCTCTTTCCTTTGTCAGCTTACTTCCCAGGACTCCAGCTTAAGGCTTCAGCATCAATCTCCAACATCAAAACTCCAACTTCAGACACCCTCAGTTCTGTCCTTCACAATGCCTTTTATCTGTGAGTCCCCACCCACCAAGCGGTGGGGACTGAACACCCTAAGGACGTGACCCAACAAAGCTCTAATCATAACTTAATCATGCCCACATACAGACCAGACAACAAACTTCATCCAATATCAATTTTTGGAATTCATAACCATATCAAACTGCTACAGTCAGTATGTGACTGTTTAAGGTTATTTATAAATCCCCAAAAGGAAAAGATTATGTTTGTAAACTAATCTATTCCTCTGGATATGATACCAACAAAAAAACACCTGCCAATCTCTTTATACTCCCTGGCCACACATAGCTGCTATTCTGTTTATGTCTTTTTTTTTTTAAATTCTACTCAATTTATTCATTTTTTAAAAAATAATACATTAAAAAAAATATGAGGTCCCCATTCACCCCCAACCACCCCCACCCCACCACTCCCCCCACAGTAACACTCTCCCCCATCATCATGACACATCCATTGCATCTGGTGAGTACATCTCTGGGCATCGCTGCACCCCATGGCCTGTGGTCCACACCATAGCCCACACTCTCCCACGTTCCATCCAGTAGGCCATGGGAGGACATAAAATGTCTGGCAATTGTCCCTGCAGTACCACCCAGGACAACTCCAAGTCCCAAAAGTGCCTCCACATCTCATCTCTTCCTCCCATTCCCCACACCCAGCAGCCACCATGGCCACTTTTTCCAAAGGTATGCCACATTTTCTCGATTATTAACCACAATAGTTCATGAATAGAATATCATTAAGTCCACTCTAATCCTTACTGCATTCCTCCTTCCTGTGGACCTTGGCTTGGTTGTGTCCATTCCACATCTATGTCAAGAGGGGGCTTAGATTCCACATGGATACTAGATGCAATCCTCCTGCTTTCAGTTGTAGGCACTCTAGGCTCCATGGTGTGGTGGTTGACATTCTTCAACTCCATGTTATTTTAGTGGGGTAAGTCCAATAAATCAGAGTGTAGGAGCTGAAGTCTGTTGAGGCTCAGGGCCTGGCTATCATATTGTCAGTCCAGAGATACAAATCCCCTAGATATATCTTAAACCCCCGCACCAACTACAATTGCAGTAAAGTAGCATGAAAGGCTTCTGAAGAGATCACATCTGAGTCCAGCTCAATCATGCAGAAACACCAGCTCCAAAGAAGGCCAACTGACGTGACAGTGAACTCCATCTGCCATGACCATAGAACCTGTGGGTCTCTTTAGCTCTCAAAAGAACCAATACCTGGGGTTGTATCTACTTTATCTATCTCTGAGACTCTGCTCAGGTGTGCATAAGGGCAATCCTTCTGACAGCCTCCAGACTCTTTTTTAGAGACTCATAGCCATATGAACTTATTTGTCCTTTCCATTTCCCCCTTACTTTAGGTCAAGCAGCATTTTAAACTCCTGCTATTATATGTAGACAGGGATATTCTGCTGGTCCGAGTTGAACCTTTAATTCAAGGTCATTTTCTAGTTACGTCATCAGCTGGAACTTGGTAGTGATCCCTTGGTGCCAGGGAGGCTCATTCCTGGGTGTCATGTCCCACACTGGGGGGAAGGCAGTGCATTTACATGCTGAGTTTGGCTTCGAGACTGGCCACATTTGAGTAACACGGAGGCTGTCAGGAGGGAACCATTAGGCACAGTGCTGCTCTAGGCCTTGTTCTTATTTCAGGTGTATAGGCTCACAAGCATAGTCATTAGTATCAGGGACTCACTGTTGGACCCTCATTCCTTCCTGGTCCTTGCTGTTGTACCTGGGGGACTGCTGCTGCTCCCCTAGGGACCACAACAGAGCCCCCCCCCCCCAAGCCAGGAATCCAGGACCCCCCCAGCTGTTGTTTTTACTTGTTTTCACTATGAGTATATCCAAACATTTCCATGCACCCTGGACACATGCCCTGTATAACTCCCTGTCAACCATATGTCCCCTGTCAATAACATCCCATACCAGTATTCCTCCGCTGCCATTATTGAACCACTCTGTGATCCAAACTTCCTGAAAAGTGAAGCCCAATATAATATCAGGTTCCCTTAATAGTAAAATGGAATATAGCGATGAGTTTAAAGGTTAGATATAGAATACATACTGATTTGGAAAAATTCTACATCCTATCTTTTTCCCTAATTCTTGAGCTTCTCTTCTCAAGAGCCTTGGATCACAGTAATTCATATATACAATATACAGTACTCCCACATATCCATTATAAAACCTTTTCCCTTCCACAGCAATAATCTTTTAACTTATTCATATCATATTTACTGAAACTGATATACAGATATTGAGACAATAGCTTTCAAACAAGGTAACATTTGTGTTTACATTGTGGTTTATACTTTAGGCTATACAGTTTTCTAAATTTTTTAGTTATCCTATGTTTTACATTATGGCTTACATTATTAGTCTGTCATCCCCTATATGTTTTTGGTCTAATATTACATGTTTAATATCCGTCCTTGTGTACTCTTGTGAAACACTTCTTTTGCCCTCACATTTACTTTGGTTCCATCTATTCAATGTCTATTTCCCCCTCCCCTTGGGGCCCACAGTGAAAGCCAATCTTCATTTCTTGAGGAGCCATGTTCAGCGATACTTGCAACAATGTTGAGGGCTTGACTTGCTCAACTGCCCTAATGTCCTGGGAGCCACCATTTCTCTTGAGAGATACAGTTCCCTCTATTTGATGGCATTAGTCCTCCCCAGGATGTAGGTCTACCTTCACTCTCATTATATGGGTCTCTACCCAACGGTACAACCCACTCTGGCAAAATGAGCATTCAGATATTCCCTAGGAGTCTGTCCTGCATCAGATGATCCCCTTCGAGTATCTTAAACAGGTAACTTTCCTAATTATATTTTGAAAAGGTTTTCTCAGCATTATACTCTCAACCAACACCTGACAATCTCCTATGTTCATATCTTGCCCCACCCTCCCCCCAATTTCTTGGGCAATATTACCCATCCGCCCATCCCTAGTCCCCATCAAACCCGCAAAGTGCCACCCAAAGGTAATCCTATGCCCCCATTTTATCTCTTCCTTGTACACATACTTACCTCCAGCTTATCATAGATTTCACCCATGTAGGTGTCAGCTTACATCATTCCTCTACCCCCTGATTTCCTGTAAGCCTATCTTCCAGTCTCTAGCTCTCTGAGGCAGCTTGCTTATTTCATATCATTGAGGTCATGTAGTATTTCCTTCAATGCCTGGGTTGCTTCACTCAACATAAGGTTCTCAAGATTCATCCATGTTATCATGTGTGTTTGTAGTGTATTTGTTCTTAAAGCCGAGTAGTATTCCATTGTATGTGTATACCACATTTTATTGATCCACTCGTCTGTTGATGGGCATTTGGGTTGATTCCAACTTTTGGTGATAGTGAACAACGCTGCTATGAACATTGGTGTGCATATATCGGTTTGTGTCCTTGTTTTCAGTTCTACTGGGTATATACCCAGCCGTGGTATTGCTGGGTCATATGGCAAATCTGTTTAGTTTTTTGAGAAACCGCCAAACTGTCCTCCAGAATGGTTGGATCCTTCTGCATTCCCACCAGCAGTGGATGAGAGTCCCCATTGCTTCATATCCTCTCCAGCATTTGTATTCTTCTGTTTTTTTCATAGCTGCCAATCTTATGGGAGTAAGATGGTATCTCACTGTAATTTTGATTTGCATTTCCCTGATAGCTAAAGATTTGGAGCATTTTTTCATGTGCTGTTTAGCCATTTGTATTTCTTATTTGGAGAACTGTCTGTTTAAATCTTTTTCCCATTTGTTAAATGGGTTCTTTACCTTTTTATTTTCAAGGTCTAGGAGTTCTTTATATATGCAAGTTATAAGTCTCTTATCGGATATATGGTTGACAAATATTTTCTCCCATTGTGTAGGTTCCCTTTTTACTTTCTTGACAAACTCCTTTGAGGTGCAGAAGGCTTTAATTTGAGGAAGTCCCATTTATCTATTTGTTCTTTTGCTGCTCATGCTTTTGGTGTGATGTTCATGAAACCATTTCCTATTACAAGGTCTTGTAGATGTTTCCCTACACTGCTTTCCAAGGTCTTTATGGTCTTGGCTCTTATATTTAGGTCTTTGATCCATCTTGAGTTGATTTTTGTATAAGGTGTGAGATGGTAATCCTCTTTCATTCTTCTACATATGGATATCCAGTTCTCCAGGCACCATTTGTTGAATAGGCCATTCTCTCCCAGTTAAGATGGTTTGGTGGCTTTATCAAATATTAGATGGCTATATATATGAGGTTCTATATCAGAATTTTCAATTTGATTCCATTGGCCTGTGTGTCTCTCCTTATGCCAATATCATGCTGTTTTCACTACTGTAACTTTGTAGTATGGTTTGAAGTCAGGTAGTGTGATTCATCCAATTTCGTTTTTCTTTTTCAATATGTCTTTGGCTATTCGGGGCCTCTTTCCTTTCCAAATAAATTTCTTTTTTTTAATTTAATTCCCCCCCTCCCCTGGTTGTCTGTTCTTGGTGTCTATTTGCTGCATCTTGTTTCTTTGTCCGCTTCCGTTGTCATCAGCGGCACGGGAAGTGTGGGCGGTGCCATTCCTGGGCAGGCTGCTCTTTCTTTTCACGCTGGGCGGCTTTCCTCACGGGCGCACTCCTTGCGTGTGGGGCTCCCCCACGCGGGGGACACTCTTGCATGGCACGGCACTCCTTGTGCGCATCAGCACTGTGCATGGCCAGCTCCACACGGGTCAAGGAGGCCCGGGGTTTGAACCGCGGACCTCTCATATGGTAGACGGATGCCCTAACCACTGGGCCAAAGTCCGTTTCCCCCAAATAAATTTCATAGTTAGTTTTTCTAGTTCCTTAAAGAAGGCTGTGTTGATTTTTATTGGGATTGCATTGAATGCGTAGACCAGATTTGGTAGGATAGACATCTTAATAATATTTAGTCTTCCTATCCATGAACAGGGTATATTCTTCCATTTATTTAGGTCTTCTTTGATTTCCTCGAACAGTCTTGTATAGTTCTCGGTGTATAAGTTTTTTACCTCTTTAGTTAAATTTATTCCTAAATATTTGATTTTTTAATTTACTATTGTAAATGGTATTTGTTTCTTGATTTCCTCCTGATCTTGCTAATTATTGGTGTACAGAAATGCTACTGATTTTTGCGCATTGATCTTATAACCTGCGACTTACTAAACTCATTTATGAGTTCTCGAAGCTTTATTGTAGACCTCTCAGGGTTTTCTATGTATAGGATCATGTCATCTGCAAATAATGAAATTTTCACTTCTTCCTTTCCAATTTGAATGCCTTTTATATCTGGTTCTTGTCTCAGTGCTCGAGCAAGTACTTCTAAGACAATGTTAAATAGAAGGGGAGAGAGTGGGCATATTTGTCTTGTTCCTGAATTTAGAGGGAAATATTTTAGGATTTCTCCATTGTAAACGATGTTGGCTGTAGGTTTTTCATATATACTCTTTATCATGTTCAAAAAATTTCCTTATATTCCGATCTTTTGGAGTATTTTTATCAAGAAAGGATGCTGTATTTTGTCAAATGCTTTTTCTGCATCTATAGATATAATCATGTGATTTCTTTCCTTCAATCTGTTTATATGATGTATTACATTGATTGATTTTCTTATGTTGAACCATCCTTGCATACCTGGAATGAATCCCACTTGGTCGTGGTGTATAATTCTTTTAATGTGTTGTTAAATATGATTAGCAAGTATTTTGTTAAGTATTTTTGTGTCTAGGTTCATTAGAGAAATTGGTCTGTAATTTTCCTTTCTTGTGGTGTCTTTGTTTGGCATTGGTACTAGGGTAATGTTGGCATCATAGAATGAGTTAGGCAATGTTCCCTCTGTTTCGATTTTTTTGAAGAGTTTTAGCAGGATTGGTGTTAGTTCTTTCCGGAGTGTTTTGTAGAATTCACCTGTGAAGCCGTCTGGCCCTGGGCTCTTCTTAGTTGGGAGGTTTTTAATGAACGATTCTATCTCTTTACTTGTGATTGGTTTGTTGAGATCATCAATTTCTTCTTTCATCAATATAGGCTGCTTATTTGTTTCTAAGAATTTGTCCATTTCCTCTGAATTGTCCTTCTTGTTGGAATATACTTTTTCAAAGTATCCTCTTATGATAGTCTTTATTTCTGTGGGGTCAGTGGTGATATCTCCTTTCTCATTTCTTATTTTGTGTATTTGCATCTTCTCTCATTTTTTCTTTGTTAGTCTTGTTAATGGTTTGTCAATTTTATCGATCTCAAAAAACCAGCTCTTGGTCTTGTTTATCTTTTCAAGTGCTTTCTTATTTTCTATTTCATTTAGTTCTTCTCTTATCTTTGTTATTTCTTTCCTCCTTCTTCCTGTGGGATTACTTTGTAATTTTTTCTCTAATTCCTCCAAATGTGCAGTTAGTTCTTCAATTTTTGCTCTTTCTTCTTTTTTGATGTATGAATTTATGCCTATAAATTTCCCTCTCAGTATTGCTTTTGCTGCATCCCATAAATTTTGGTATGTTGTGTTATCATTATCATTTGTTTCAAGGTAGTTATTGATTTCTTTTGAGATTTCCTCTTTGACCCACTGTTTCTCTAAGAGTGTGCTGTTTAATTTCCATATCTTGGTGTGATATCTGGACCTCTGGCCCTTGCAGATTTCCAGCTTCACTCCACTGTGGTCAGAGATATTATTTTGTATGATTTCTGAATTCATTGAGCCTTTCTTTGTGGCCTAGCATGTGGTCTATCTTGGAGAATGATTCATGTGCACTAGAGAAAAATGTATATCCTGCTGTGTTTGGGTGTAATGATCTGTATATGTCTATTAGATCCAGCTCCTCTAATATACTGTTCGAATATTTTGTTTCTTTAGTGATTCTCTTTTGAGATGTTCTGTCCAGAGTTGATAGTGGTGTACTAAATTCCCCCACTATAATTGTAGATGCATCTATTCTTCCACTTAGTTTTTCCAACGTTTGCCTCATGTATTTAGAGGTGTCCTTGTTAGGAGCATAAATATTTATGATTGTTCATTCTTCTTGAGAGATTGTCCCTTTCACTAATATGTAGTATCCTTCTTTGTCTCTCACAATTGTTTTGCATTGAAAGTCTATTTTGTCCAATATTAATATAGTTACCCCTGCCTTTTTTTGTTTATTGTTTGCTTGTAAGATTGTTTTCCAACCATTCACTTTCAGCCTCCATGAATCTCTGGGTCTAAGATGTGTCTCTTGTAGACAGCATATAGATTGGTCATATTTCCTTATCCAATGTCCCAGTCTGAATCTTTTGATAGGTGAGTTTAATCCATTGACATTCAGTGTTATTACTTTCAAGGAATTATTTATGTTAGCCATATTTTGATTGGACTTGTGTTTGTCATATTTTGTTTGTTTGTTTTTCTTCTCTTTTTGTCTTTTTTGTTGCTCTTGCACTCTCCTCCAACTCTGCCTGTCCTGTTTTTTCCTTTGTTCCTGCCGAACTCCCTTTAGAATTTCTTGAAGGGGGGCTTTCTTGTTAGCATACTCTTTCAATTTCTGTTTATCTGTGAATATTTTGAACTCTCCATCATTTTTTAATGCTAGTTTAGCTGGATAGAGTATTCTTGGTTGGAAATTTTTTTCTTTTAGTACCTTGACTATATCATACCACTGCCTTCTTGCCTCCATGGTTTCAGATGAGAAATCAGCACTTAATCTTATGGAGCCTCCCTTGTATGTGATGGTTTTCTTTTCTCTTGCTGCTTTTAGAATTTTCTCTTTGTCTTGAGCATTGGGTAATTTGACAAGTATATGTATTGTGGTGGGCCTGTTGGGGTTTATGATATTTGGGATGCGTAGTGCTTCTTGGATATGTACATCTGTCTCTCTCAGTAGATTTGGGAAGTTTTCAGCCATTATTTCCTGCAACACTCCTTCTGACCCCTTTTCCTTCTCTTCTCCTTCTGGGATGCCTATAATATGTATGTTTGTGCATTTTGCATTGTCATTTAGGTCCCTACATCCTAGCTGGATTTTTTCTATCTTTTATTGATCAATTCTACTATCTGTTTGATTTCCGATGTACTGTCTTCCACATCGCTAATTCTCTGCTCTGCCTCTTCTAATCTGCAGCTATTTGCTGTGAGTGTATTTTTGATTTCTTGAACTGTGGTGTTCATTCCCATCATATCTGTTATCTTTTTGCATATGTCTGCAATTTCCCCTCCAAGTGTTGTCTTCATATTGTTAACCTCTTCCTTTACTTCATTAAATTTGTCTGTGATGTATGTTCTGAGATCTTTAATTACTTGTGTGAAGTTCTGCTCCCCTTCCTGGTTTTTAGTTTGTTCATTGGATTCAGCCATGTTTTCCTGATTACTGGTTTGGTTTGTAGATTTTTGTTGCTGTCTGGTCATCATATTATCTTGATGGGTTTAATCAGTTCCTTAGGTTCTTTGTCTAGTCTTGGGGATTAATTAGCTGTTGTTTTTGTGTAAGTGTTATATCTTCTCTTTGTCACTTTGTTCTTATTCTAATTTCTTATTGCTGGCTGAGTTCACTTTGAAGGAAACTATTAGGGCCAGGGAAAGGCAATTGTGTAAGAAAGGAAAATGTGTAAAGTAGTATTGGTAATAAATGTTAACAGAGAAACAATATGAGATCTGGGAGAATGGATATTAGATTCATGTCAGTTGTGTAGAGTTTTAGTAGTAAAGAGAGTACCTATAATGAGGTAGTCGACTGAATATGGGTGGAATATGGTATGAATTAAAAAGCTAGTGTTTTTGTGAGAGAGGGAAAGAGAAAAGAAAGGCAATAGTTTCAAGAGTGGATAAAAGACAGAAAACAAAACAAAGGTATTAGAAATTAAGAGTTAGACAATTTGGGGATCCAAGAAAGGGAGGTGGAATATAGGAGAGACAGTAGACGATGGAGGATATCAAGATGTGGGGGAAAGGGGATAGTGTAGGTAGCCAAAATCAATTCACACAGAAATGAGGCAACGGAGGATGAGGAAACCCAGCAAATGTGAGGTGTTCCCTGCAGCACCTATTGTATAATTAAGATAAAATAAAATAAGAAAAACGAGGGACAAGAGAGAAAAAAAAGAGAAGAAACAAAGAAAAAGGGGAGTGGGTAAAGGGAGGCAAACAAGTAAGGAAAAGAAAAAAAGATATAGAACAACAGCAGCAACAACAACAAAAAAAAAACCTAAATAACTGAAAGAAAGAAAGAAAAAAAGACCTTGGGGGATACAATGGGAGAAAAGACTAGGGAGATAATGCAATGTTAATAATCAGGACAATAAAAAATAAAAATTTTTTTAAAAATTTAAAAAGCAAAACAAAACAAAACAAAAAAGAAAAAATGCAAACGTTGAGGGCCAGGATATTCAAGGACCTCAGATGGACCTCAGGGCGTGGTGGATTCAGGGATGGAAATTCTGTGATATTGCAGACTCAAGAGGTGTGAGTCTCTGGGGTGTGGGCCACCAGGGTTTAGGGGACACAGACCTGGCAACCTCAAATCTGGTTAACAGGGAGACTGGGAGCACTGCAGTGCAACACAGCCTTCAGGGATCCCTGCAGCTGGGTGCCAGCACTATAGGGGAGGTCACATCTGCAAACTCTGACCTATGTGTCAGAACCCCGCAATTCACACTCTCACTAGGGTCTCTTCTGTGACTGTATCACCAATTTGACTTCAGGACATCTCCTGCCCTGCAAACCACCGAAACAGCCACCTGGGGGCGCCTCTACACTGCAGCCAATTTAATGACGCTGCAGATCAGCAGCTAGGCCCAGGGGGCGGGGCTCCAGCCGGAAGCGCCAATATCAGTGTCCAAAACCGAAATTCCCATGCCTTGCAAAAGATTCCCCTTATCGGCTTCCAGACGTCTCCCCCCCTGCAGGCCCCTGAAACAGCCTCCTGGTGATGTCTCTTTATTGTGAGTGATTTAAGGCCACTGCAGATAGGCAGCTGGCCTTGGGGGCGGGGCTCTAGCCAGAAGCACTATTATTCATGTCAGAAATCAAAAATTCCCTACCTCGCACAAAACTCCAGTCTGTCTCCCCAAATCAGTCTGCGAAGGCCTCCTGCCCTGTTAGCCCCCCAATAACCCACTCAGGGCTTATGAATTGCCCAGTAGCGCAGAGCCTCCAGGAATCGCCACTGCAGTGCCAGTGCCATGGCTCTGCCCCGTTTACATCTTTCTACTTATTTGTATTTATATTTTGTTAGTTTAAAATATGCAATAACCCCCATATTCATACTTCATATAAGGTTTCACTATGTCATACAGTCCCATGTTACATTTTTTAGCTTTCCTTCTAGTAAACGTGACCTTGGGCTTACCCTTTCAACCACTGTGATACCCATATAATAGCACTGCTCATTACAAACACTGTGATGTGCTTTCACAATTTCTATTCACTTCTAAAGATTTACAACCTTTATACTAATTCTGCACATTTTAACCCTTAACTTTTATTTTCTCTACCTCTTTCTGTTTTCTGGTGACCTATATTCTAATTGTTAACTCCAAGGCTTTACAGTTTATGCAGTTCTTTGTGTATGTGTCTTTTCATTTTTTTTACTTTTTAAAAGATACTTAAGCTACATAAATGTTACAGAGAATATAGGGGATTCTCACATGCCCTGCTCCTCACACCTCCCACATTTTCCCACATTAGCAACATCTTTGATTAGTGTGGTACATTGATTGCAATTGAAAACACATTTTGGAGCATTGCCACTAAGCATGGATTATAGTTTGAATTGTACTTTACAGTTTCTCTCACTCAATTCTGTAGCTTATGGCAATATATATAATGGCCTGTGTCTGTCATTGTAATGTCATGCAGGCTGATTCCCAAGTCTCGAAGATGTTCTCATATTACACCTGTTTTTCCCTCTCCCTACCCTCAGAACCTCCAGTGGCCACTGCCTGCTCATCAATATTTCCTCCATTGCTAGAATTACAGAAAGTTTAGAGTAGAATAGTAGTAAGTCTACTTTAGTCCATAGTTCATTCCCCAATGCTGAGGATTCTGGGATGGTGATGCCCACTCCACATTTATTTGAGGGGGGAGGGGCTTCTATCCCATACAGCCAGTGCATGGAACTCTCTTGCTTGCAGTTGTAGGCACTCTTGATTCCTTGGTATGTTGGTTCTCCTTCATCTCCTCCTTGTTACTTTCCTGGGTCAGTCCAATGAACTGGAGCAGAGATGTTGCAACTCCTTTAAGATTCAGGGCTAGGCTGGCACATAGGCAACCCAGAGATTTATGTTTCTTAGAGGTATACCTACTAACTTCAGTACTAATTATAAGTTCAAACAGAAGGACAGAAGAGCCATTTGTAGGGAAACCACAAGGGAGTCTGACTCTGTCACATTGGAGAGCATAAATCCCAAAGTAGGACCCACTGACAAGGGACCAAACTCCTGAGCTATCTGCCCTGACTATAGTGTCTGGATGTCTCCAGAGCCCTCAGGAGCCCCACTATTTGCGTTGTATCTACTTTGGCAGTCTATGTGATCATGCTGAGATGTGCATAAAGGTTACCTCTGGAGTTCCCTCCCAATTCACTTTGAAGTCTCTTAACCATGTAAACTCATTTGTCTCCACCTTTTTCCCCATTTGGTCAAGGTCTTTTTTTTTTTTCCACTTGCATTGTTTGTTGGTACTTGGTAGCAATCCCTTGCTGCCAGGGAATCTTATCCCTGGGAGTCATTTTCCTTGGGGGAATTTATTGCATTTATATGCTGACTTTTGGCTTAGAAGAGGCCTTATATGAGCAACAAGGAGGCTTCCAGTAGGTAACTTTGGACATCCTGCAATATTACGCCAAGTTTCAATTTCAAGACCAAAGGTCCATAATCATAGTCATCAGTGTCAATGGCCCATCAATGGACCATTCTCCTCCACTAGTCATTGCCCCTGTATTTGGGGCTCCAGGAGAGAATGAGGCAGAAAATCCCAGGATGGGCATTTGATATTCTTTGGTTCCTGTGTGAATCTCAGCCACTGTGGCTATGCCCCATGAACCTTTGAACACATTTATATGCCTTATATTTATGCCCAGTGAACCTCCTCCCATGTATCCCCCATCACTGACACCCTGCCCCACTGATCCTCCCCTGCCACAGTTGTAACCCTTCTGTGATCCACAACTTCTCAAAAGTGAAGCCAATAAGTAGCCAAATACAATTAATAATAAAATGAAATAATATTGATAGTTTTAAACATAAGAAATAACATAAATAAAATTCAGAAAATTTTAAAAAATTAAAAACATAATAAAAAATTGGGATTAAAAATAATGAAAAATATTTAAGAAAAAATTTTTTTGACATTTTGCCTTTCATCACTGTAAGATCTGTTGTCCTTTATGTACACTGACATTTTCTTCCATTTGTTCCCGTAGTGTTTTACTTTTTTTTGTTTTGTCTTCAAAGAAGTTATAGGTCACAGTAAAGTCATGGAAAAAATACAGGGGATCCCATTTACCCAACATCCTGCCCATTTTCCTCCTTCCTATATTAATAACCTTTTTATATGTGGATGATACATTTCTTACAACTGATGAACACAGCTACTAACCATGGTCAATAGTTTACATTATGGTTTACATTTTTGACCATATACTTTTATAAATTTTAATGAAGTTTAACATGGCCTGTATCCATCATTGCAAGATCATTTAGAAAACTTCTATTGCCCCCAAAATATCACCTGTTTCATCTATTCTATTCCTGCCTCTCCCTCCCCTGTGGCACACAGCAACCACCAGGCTTAACTTCTTGAAGGACAAGATTCATAATTGTTTGCAGCAACACTGAGGGCTTGACACACTGGTCCGTCCTCCCCTATTAGGCACCACCCATGCTCTCAAGAGACTCCTGTCCCTCTATTTGAGAACATAGTGGGCCTCCCCATGACGGGAGTCCAACTCCTTCCCACTCTTTATGTGAGTTTCCACCCACTGATATAACACACTATGGCAAAATGATCCCTTGCACACTCCCGACAAGTCTGCTCTGGCCCAAATGCCTCCCCATCAAAGACCCTAAACCAGTAACCGTTTCTTGTCATATTGCCAAAAGAGCTTTCCCCACATTGTGGTTTCAGCTATGTACCCACGAATCCCCATTGTTCACCAGCAACCTCCCCCAACCCTCTCCCCAGTTCCATGGACCATTCAACACATCCCCACCCCCTACCCACCTGTCAAAACTGTACCACCCAACCCATTAGTATCCCTACACCCTTGTCATGCTCCTTCACTGCACAAGTACAAACGTTCACATTATCAAAGATGTTACCCGTATGGGCACTGGCTAACAACCTTCTTCTCCCTTTCTATTTCTTGTAAACATATCTTACAAATCTAGCTCTGTGAGTCTGCTCAATTTGCTTAATTCTTATCAGCAAGGTCCTTCAATACCTCGCTTGCTTCAATTAATATAAGGCAGCCTACTCATTGGGAGAAAATATTTGGTAACCATATATCTGATAGGAGCTAAATATCCTGCATATATAAAGAAATCCTATACCTTGAAAATAAAAAAAACAAACAACCCATTTAAAAAATGGGCAAGTGATTTGTATAGACACTTCTCCAAAGAAGAAATACATATGACTAAAATGCACATAAAAAGATGCTCAACATCACTAGCTATTAGGGAAATGCAAATCAAAACTGCAATGAGATAGTCATCTTTCACCCATTAGACTGGCAGCTATTAACAACAGGGAACTACAAGTGGTGGAGAAGGTGTGGAGGAACAGGAATCCTGGTCCTCCACTGCTGGTGGGAATGTGGAATGATGCAGTGATTATTGAGGACAGTTTAACAGTTCCATTAAAAACTAACTATAGATCTGGCATATAACTCAGCAATTCCACAGTATGGTGTATACCCAGAAAAATTGAAAGCAAGAACATGGACAGAAAAATGCACACCAATGTACATAGTGTCATTGTTCACTATTGTTAAAAGTTGGAATCAACCCAAATGCCCATCAAGAAATAAATGGATATGGGAAGCGGACATGGCTCAACTTATACAGCTCCCACCTACCATATGGAGGGTCCAGAGTTCGATCCCCAGGGCCTCCTGACACATGTGGTAAGCTGGCCCATGCACAGTGCTGCCCCTGTGCAAGGAGTGCACCTCACAAGGAGATCCACTCCACTTGAAAATCTCAGCCCACCCAGGAGTGGCACCACACACATAGAGAGCTGATGTAACAAGATGATGCAACAAAAAAGAGACACGGTTTTCCCAGTGCTGCCTGATAATGCAAGTGGATGCAAAAGAACACACAGCGAATGGGCACAGAGAGCAGATAACAGGAGGGAAGGGGAGAGAAATAAAATAAGTCTTTAAGGTGGCAGACTTGGCCCAGTGGTTAGGGCATCCATCTACCACATGGGAGGTCTGTGGTTCAAACCCCAGGCCTCCTTGACCCGTGTGGAGCTGGCCCATTTGCGGTGCTGATGCACACAAGGAGTGCCCTGTCATGCAGGGGTATCCCCTGCATAGGGGAGCCCCACGTGCAAGGAGTGTGCCCCATAAGGAGAGCTGCCCAGCACGAAAGAAAGTGCAGCCTGCCCAGGAATGGTGCCACACACATGCAGAGCTGACACAGCAAGATGATGCAACCAAAAAGAAACAGATTCCCATGCCACTGACAACAACAGAAGCGGACAAAGAAAGAAGAGGCAGCAAATAGACACAGAGAACAGACAAGCGGGGTTGGGGGAGAAGGGGAGAGAAATAAATAAATAAACAAATATTTTTAAAAATAAAAAAATAAAAAATAAAAGTAAATTGAATGTTATTATATTTACCATTCAGTGGTTAGTACACTTTAAAAAGAGATTAATGGATAAACAAAATGCGGAATAAGCATACAATAGAATATCACTCATTTGTAAGAAGGGATACAGTACTAACACATGGGATAACATGGACGAATCTTCAGGACCTTATATTTAGTTCTTAATAGCACAGTGATACACTCTTTGTCCTTTGTGTCTGGTTTGCTTCACTCAAAATAATATCTTATAGATTCATCCATATTGTCATATGCTTTGTGACCTCATTTTTTCTTATTGCTGCATAACATTCCATTGTGTATATACACCACAGTTTGTTTATCTACTCATCAGTTGATTGACACCTAGATTGTTGCCAACTTTTGGAAATCATGAATAAAGCCACTCTGAACATCAGCAGGTAGATGTCTCTGTGTCACTGCTCTCAGTCTTCTAGGTATGTAGCTAGTAATGATATTGCCAGGTCACATGGCAAGTCTATGTTCAACTTCCTTAGGAACTGACAGGCAGTCCCCCACAGTTGTAGTACCATTCTACATTCCACCAACAGCGAATAAGGTTCCTGTGTCTCCACATCCTCTCCAACACTGAGAGATTTCTGACTTTTTAATAGTATCCATTCTAATAGGTGTGAAATGATACCTCATTGTAGTTTTTTTTAACAAATCTATTTTATTGATACCTATTACTAAAGCATACATCGATCCAAAATATTCAATCAGTGGTACTTGGTAGAAACACATAGCTGTGCATTCATCACTTCAGTCATTTTTAGAACTATTTCATTATTCCAATAATAATAGTAGTAATAATAATAATAATAATAAAATAATCTCAGCACCTCCCAATCTCTCTATGCTTCCCCTGTCATACATAGCTATTCTTTTTCATTTTTTCTAGGTTATTTTTATTTATAATTTGTAAAAACAGTTTTATGTATGCAATATCACCCATATTCGTGTTTTATGTTAGGTTTTACTATGTTACACAGTCCCATGTTACAGTTTTTAGCTTTCCTTCTAGTAATGTACATGACCTCAGACCTTCAACCATTGTCAAACCCATATAATAGCTCTGCTAGTTACAAACACTATGATGTGCTCTCACCATTTCTATTAATTTTCTAAGATTTACAAACAACCTTTTTACCAGTTCTGCACAGATTAACCTTCAGCTTTCCATTCTCTGTCTTCATTCTATTTTCTGGTGGCCTGTATTCTAATTATTAACTCCTTAAGTTTACACAATATATTTAGTTCATAATAGCATAATCATACAGTATTTGTCCTTTTATGTCTGGCATGCTTTGCTCAAAATAATATCCTCCATGTTAATCCATGTTGTCATATGCTTCATGACTTCATATCTTGTTATAGCTGCATAACATTCCACCATGTGCACATACTACAAATGTTAATCCATTCATCAACTGATGGACACATGGGTTGTTTCCAACCTCTGGCAATCGTGAATAATCCTAATATGAACATTGGTGTGCAGACATCTGTATCTCTGCTCTCAGTCCTACTGGGTTTATAGCTAGTAATGATATTGTCAGGTTACATGGCAAGTCTATATACAACCTCCTTAGAAACTGCCAAACAGTCCTCCACAGTAGCTGTACCATTATGCATTCCCACCAACAGTAAATAAGCATCACTCTCTCACATCCCCTCCAACATTTACAACTATTACATCTAATAGTTTTGAAATGATATCTCATTGTGGTTTTAATTTGCATTTCCCTAATTGCTAGTGATGTTGAACATTTATTTATGTGTTTCTTTGCCATTTGTATTTCTTCTTCAGACAGTTATCTTGTCAAGTCACTTGCCCATTTTTAATTGCTTAGTTTGTCTTTTTATAGCACATATTGAGTAACAGTGGTGACAGTAGGCCTACAATCTTGTTCTAGATCTCAGTGGGAAAGTGTTGTCCTTCCCATCGAGTACAAGGGTAGCTGTAAGTTTTTCATATCTATAGTTAACCATATTGAGAAAGCTTCCTTCTATTCCTATCTTTCGAGAGATTTTAACAAGAAAGGTTGTTGTATTTTGTGAAATACCTTTTCTGCATCAATGAATAGGATCATGTGATTATTCTTCTTCAACTTATCAATATGGATTATTACAACAATTGATCTTATTCTATTGAACCACCCTTCCATACCTGGGATAAAACCCACATGCTCCTGGTGTGAAACTCTTTGAATGTGCTTTTGGAATCTATTTGCAAGTATATTGTTGAGGATATTTGCATTTCTATTCATTAGAGATATTGGTGTGGAATTTTAAAACTTTTTTAATATCCTTATCTAGGTTTGGTAATAGGGTGATGTTGGCTTCATGAAAGAGTTTGGTAGTATTCTTTCCTTCTGAAGTGTTTCGGAAGAGCTTGAGCAAGATTTGTATTAGATCATCTTTGAATGGTTGGTAATTTCACCTGTTAAGGCATCTGGTCCCGGGCTTTTCATCCTTTGGAGGTTTTTTTTTTTAAAGGTTTATTTATTTATTTTATTTCTCTCCCCTTCCACCCCCCACCTCCCACCCTGGTTGTCTGTTCTCTGTGTTCATTTGCTGCATGTTCTTGTTGCTTCTGTTGTTGTCAGCAGCACGGGAATCTGTGTTTCTTTTTGTTGAGTCATCTTGTTGTGTCAGCTCTCCATGTGTGCAGCGCCATTCCTGGGCAGGCTGCACTTTCTTTCATGCTGGGCAGCTCTCCTTTTGGGGCACACTCCTTGCTCGTGGGGCTCCCCTAGGCGGGGACACCCCTGCATGGCAGGGCACTCCTTGCGTGCATCAGGACTGCACATGGGCCAGTTCCACACAGGTCAAGGAGGCCCGGGGTTTGAACCACGGACCTCCCATGTGGTAGACGGACACCCTAACCACTGGGCCAAGTCCGCCACCCTTTGGAGGTTTTTGATGACTGTTTCAATCTCTTACAATATGTTGTGCTCTTCCAATTCTTCCAGGGCCAGTGTAGGTGGTTCATGTGTTTCTAGGAAATTATTCATCTCCTCAACATTTTCTGTTTTATTCATGTACAGTTGTTCATAGTATCATCTTATGATCTCTCTTATTTCTGCAGGATCAGTAGTAATGTCCCCTCTCTCATTTCTGATTATATTTATTTGTGTCTTCTCTCTTATTTCTTTGTCAGTCTAGGTAAGGGTTTGTTGATGTTGTTGATCTCAAAAAACCAACTTTTGGTTTTCTTATTTTTCTGTATTGTTTCTTTGTTCTTTTTTTAAAAAATTTATTTATTTGTTTATTTCTCTCCCCTTCCCGCCTGCCCACCCTGGTTGTCTGTTCTCTGTGTCTATTTGCTGCATCTTCTTTGTCTGCTTCTGTTGCTGTCAGTGGCACAGGAATCTGTGTTAGGGAATCTGTGTTTCTTTTTGTTTCTTTCCTTCAGCTTGGTTTGGCATTAGTTTGTTGCTTTTTTTTTCTAGTTCCTCCAAGTGTGCAGTTAGATCTTCAGTTCTGGGTCTTTCCTCTTTTTTAATCTAACACTGCCTTTGCAGTATCCCATAAATTTTGATATGCTGTGTTCTCATTACATTCATCTCAAGATATTTGCTGAATTCTCTTAATTTCTTCTTTAACCCACTGATTATTTAAGAGTGTGTTGTTTAGTCTCCATATGTTTAAGAATTTCCCTTTTTCCATCCATTACTGATTTCCAGCTTCATTCCGTTATTATCAGATAAAGTGTTTTATATAGGTTCAGTCTTTATAAATTTATTGACACTTGTCTTGTGACCTACAAATGGTCTCTCTTGGAGTACGATTGATGAGCACTTGAAAAGTAAAGTACACCCTGCTGTTTGGAGATGCAGTGCTTCATAGATGTTTGTTAGGTCTAGTTCATTTATCATATTATTCACACTCTCTTTCTTTATTTATCCTCTGTCCTAATTTTCTATCCAATACTGAGAGGGGTGTATTGAAGTCTCCAACTATTACTATAGAGGCATCTATTTCTCCCTTCTGTTTTACCAGTGTGTTCCTCATGTATCTTTGGTCACTCAGGTTAGATATATAAATATTTAATACAGCTATTTCTTCTTGGTGAATGGCCTCTTTTAAAATATATAATGACCTTCTTCATCCTTTAGAACAGCTCTTTGCTTGAAATTTGTCCAATACTAATATCATTACTCCAGTCTCTTTTGTTTACTATTTGCATGAAATATCTTTTTCCAACATTTTACATTTAACCCGGTTGTGACCTTATATCTGAAGTGGGTCTTTTGTAGAAAACATATAGATGGCTCATATTTTTAAATTCATTCTATCAGTCTATGTCTTTGGATTGGGGAGTTTAAACCATTAACATTTAATGTTATTATTATAAAGGCATTACTTACATCATCCATTTTGTCCTTTGTTTCCCTCAGAATATCATTCTATTGTCTGCCTTTTTACACTTTAATTTTCACCCTTCCTAATATCTTCATTTCTATACTCTTCTGAAAATCTCACTGTTGCTTTTTCCTTGGAAGCTGCAGCACTCCCTTCAGTATCTCTTGTAATTCTGGTCTTTCAGTAATATATTTCATCAATTTTTATTTGTCTGTGAAAACATTGAAATCACCCTCATTTTTGAAGTACAGTTTTGCCAGATAGAGAATTCTTCTATCCTCCATGGTTTCTGATGAGGGTTCTGCACTTAATCCTTTCAAGTATTTTTTGTATGTGTTGCTTTCCTTTTCTCTTGATGCATTCAGAATTCTCTATCTCTGATATTTGTCATTGTGAATAGTAGGTGTCTCAGGGTAGGTTTATTTGGATTTATTCTTTCTGGGGTGCATTGTCCTTCTTGGATATTGATATATATGTCTTTCAGAAGGGTTGGGAAGTTTTCAATCATTATTTCCACAAATATTCCTTACTCCCCATTTCCAATCTCTTCTCCTTCCAGCGCACTGACAATGTATATAAACATTTCTCATTTCCATTCAATTTTCTGAAACTCGGTTTTATTTTTTCCATTCTCTTCTCTTTCTGTTCTCCTGACCTTTCAATTCAGATATTGTGTCTTTGAAATCACTAATTCTGTCCTAGAGCAATTTAAAATCTGCTCATATATGTCAATATCTTTTTATTCTCATCCATCATGTCTTTCATTCCCATAAGGTATGTTACTTTTCTTTGTAAGCTTTCAAATTGTTCTTTATGCTCACTCAGTATCTTCTTAATATCCTTTATTTCTTTAGTCATATTTTCTTTAAATTCTTTGAATTGATTTAGGAGAGTTGTGTGATTATCACTTATGAATTATCTTAAATCCTGTATCTCTTCAGGTCATTTGGTTTGTTTCTTTGGCTGGACCATCTCTTCCTCTTTCCTAGTATGGCTTGTGATTATTTGCTGATGTCTAGCTATCTGAATCTGTTGGTGAATTTACTCTGATGGCCAAATTCTCTCTTCCATTTTTTTTTTCACAGCTCTTCTTTGTTATTTGTTTCAACTTATTCTATGTTCTTCAAATTACCCCATACTTACCTAGCAGGAGAGATACAAAGATCATGAAGGTGGTTTTTCCCAGGGTGAGGTCTACCCATTGTACTCTGGATGTACAATTTCTCTGAGTATGGGAAAATCTCCTGCCAAATTTGTGATAGTGGGTGACTGCATTTGTGTTCTCCAATTTTTAAAAAAATCACCCAGCTGAGGTTATCAAAATCAGACCAAGGGTTCACCAATGGGGTGTAGATTTTCTCCCAGTGGTTAGGATACATAGGATACAGAGAGAAGTAGAAACTTTTTTTCCCATCCAATTTTCAGACATGTTGGCAGATGGCATTCAACACCACATGTTTCCATGGAAGTGTTTCAGTCTTGGCTTTCCTGTGTCTTGGTCTATCTAGAGCTGAGATTCTTATGGGGCTTTGCTGGCCAAATTCACAAAAAGCCTCCCACCTCCTTGTCCATTTTGCCTTGAATGAGCTCTGCGGTGGCTTGCTCGGTCGGTAGAGGTGGGGTCTGGCTGCGGACGAGGGGTCAGTCCAGCTCAGGATGAGGGGTCGGTCCCGCTTGGGACGAGGGGTCGGTCCGGCAGCAGACGAGGGGTCGGTCTCACAGGGGTTGCGCGGTTCGGCTGATGGGGTCGCCCGGTGAAGCCGGCGACAAGGGGGTTGCCCGGAGAAGCAGGCGACAAACTGGGGACAAGGGAGGCCAGGCCCTTGTCGGGGGCTCTCAGGACTGGAGGGCGCACGGCAGAAGAACTACCGCGGAGACAAGGTAAACACACAAGTCCAACTTTATTGAGGGAGAGGCAACAGTTTTATAGGGGCTGGGGAAGGCTGATTGGCCGAAGTCACGCCCTGTTCTGATTGGTTGCCAGAGAAAGGTCAGTGGGAGGTACTGGATGGGGGAGGGGTGGTGATTAGGGATTGGCTGTTGCTGTTGCTGGGGGAAGTGGCAGGGTTTAGTGATTGGTGGCTGCTGTTGCTGGGGGAAGTGGCAGGGTTTAGGGATTGGTGGCTGCTATTGCTGGGGTGGAGGGCAGACTTGAGTTTCCCGCCCACGCCTGGCTGTTGCTGCTGTCAGGGGGAGGGAAAAGGGCAGACTGGAATTTTCCGCCCTGCGCCTGCACAGGGAGAAAGAAGGCATCGTGTGGCGCTATCTGGGAGGAGGGGCGGCCACGGAAGCATGGCTGCTGAGAAGGGGAGACCCGAGGGCACTCTGCGCCCATGCCGAGCTTCCTTCAGGGGTGGCGGTGGGCCCGACCAACCACCCTATTACAGGGGCAGCAGTTTGGAATAGGCCTACCGCGGCCGCCGCCAGGTCAGCAAACCACACTTCAGCCCGAGGGGCGACCGCAGAGCTCAAAGGGAGGAAGAAATCTGTTTCTGTCTCAGTCAACTGCAGTGAACCAGGGGTTTTACCCTAGCTTAATATCTTTGGGGTGAGGAGGGGAGCCAGCCCAAACACTGCAGGCATTTGGTAACTGGCATTTGTTGTTTTGGATTCTTCCTCTCCCTGTCCCTTACCCTCCTGACACTTGTGTAGCACTGTACTGTTTTGCTGACCCCCATAGCCTTTCCCTCAGATAGCTTTTGACACTTTCTCCATTGTTTTTTGTGAGAGAATTGAGTCTTGCCTGCCTAATCTAATACCATCTTTTCACAATTCTCTCTCAGTGTAGTTTTGACTTCAATTTCCCTAGTTGCTACTGATGTTGAGCAATATTTCATGTGGTTTTTTTTCTTCATTTTTATTTCCTCTTTGGACAATTGTCTTTTCAAATCTTTTGCCGATTTTTAAAATCCAGTAGTTTGTCTTTTTATTGTTGAGCTGTATGATCTCTATATATCATGGATATTATATCCTTATTTGATATGTGATTGCCAAATATTTTCTCCCATATACTTGCCTGCCTTTTCACCTTTTGGACAAAGTCCTTTGAGGTACAAAAGTGTTTAATTTTGAGAGGCCCTATTTATCTATATTTTCCTTTTTTGCTTGTGCTTTGCATGTAAGGTTTAAGAAGCCACCACCCACCACAAGATCTTGAAGCTCTTTCTCTATAACATCTTCTAGTATTTTTTATGGTTGTTGGTTTTATATTTAGGCCCTTGAAACATTTTGAGTTAATTTTTGTATAAGGTGTGAGATATGGGTCACATTTCTTTCTTTTGGATATAGCTATTAGTTTCCCAACACCGTTTATTGAATAGACTCTTCCAGTCCAGCTGGGGTGACTTGATAGCCTCATAAAAAATCCCTTCACTGTAGCTGTGAGGGTCTATTTCTGAGGTCTTTATTCAGTTCCATTGGTCAATCTGCCTGTATTTATGCTGACACATACTTCTTTATATCTCTTGAAGTACTACCTTGTGGATGTTTTCTTAAACATCACAAAATGCCTGAAAATAAAATCTGTAATTCAGCCAATAAAATTCTTGAGCTGCTCTTTTTGCCAAGATTTGTTATAAAAGATGACATTGACATACATGATTTCTACTCCGCATGAGTCAATGACTGGGAGAGTAGATGTCACTAATAATATTGTATAATGAATGAGTATATCATACTTTGATGTTAGAAAAGTAAATTTTTGTGAGCCCAATGTAGGCACTAGTGTTGGACTTGAATAACCAAGAAAATCTTCCAAATTATTAACATCTAGGCAGGAATTGAATGACATTATTACTAGATTTTTTTCTTTTTAAAAGTTTTAATTATTTGTGCTCCACACACTCCATTCATAACATACAATCCATGGCTCTCAGCATAATCACATAACTTTGCATTCATCAACACAATGAATTTAGAACATTTTCATTACTTCAAAAAGAAGGTTACCATACTCTTTATTTCTTCTATTGTGGCCGCCGCTGCGGTACCGTGGGCGGGTCACTGCCGGGGGTCGGGCTGAGCCCACGGCTGGACCGGGGTGGCAGCGGGCGGCTCAAGGCTTGGAGGGGATGCGCGGTTTGGTGGAAGAAACCACAGAGACGAGGTCTATGCGCAGGTCTGGTTTATTGAGGAAGTACATGGGGTTTTATAGCCTCGTGGAGGCGGGGAGGTTGTGGGAGGGGCAGGTCCACAGGGCAGCTGAGGATTGGCTGCAGAGGCAAGGGCGGACCTGCGGTTTAGGCCGTAAGCAGTTGATGGCAGAGGAGGTGGTTTCAGAGGTTGTGCCGGGGCGGATGCGGGATGAGGGCGGTTGGAATGAGGTGGGGAGAACAGCAACAGCTGGGAGGGGGACGATAACAGTGGCTGGGAGGAGGGGCAGAGGGAGGCAGCAGCATAAGCTGCTGCTGAGAAGGGCCATAATACAGAGAGGTTATGAAGAACAGGCGGGTAAAGTATAAGGAAGCGAAAAGCAGGGTGGGAGCGGGGGACAATTGCTCCCTTTTTCGAAAATAAGGGACATTGACGGCTTTAAAGAAAGTGCAGGCTTTGCGGGATTGACATTTTGTGGGGAGGAAAGATGAGGGGGGTGAGAGGAGGGGAAATAGGAGAGAAAGGAACGAGGAGGGGCTACCGGCAGGGGGCGTGGGGGGCACGAGGGGGGCGTGAGCAGAGGGGAGGGCGGCTGAAACGCCCGATTCCCCATGCGGAGGGCAGAGAACCCGTACCCGCAGCTCGAGGCAGCCACGATGGGCCCTATCGATGGCCGCCTCTTGCCACCCTCGTGAGCCACACCTGGGCGTGCCGGGCCTCCTCGGGGAGGGGAGAACTTTGGGAGCTAAACGTGGGAGGTGCAACACTGGGAGGGACGGGGGCGCCGAGTGGCGCGTGGGCGTGGAGGGTTGGGCTCTGAGGTGGCTAAGCATTGGTAGTGGACTTGAACGAAGGAGGAAAAGATGCTGTTAGCTTGGTCTTTAGCAAGGCGAATGATTCGCCGAATGGCCCAGGGACCGATGGTAAGGCCTAGGACGAGGAGTAAGACTGGGGTCAGTAGAGGCAGGAGGTACGGGAGGAGGGGCTGCAGGAAGCCCCAGGAGCCGGCGGCCTGGGCTCGCTCACGTTGGCGTTGGTTAAGGCCTTTCTCGAGTTCTTTTAGGCTGGAGTCTACTAAGCCGGTGTAGTTGGCATAGACGCAGCATTCTTCTCCTAGAGCTGCGCACAGGCCACCTTCTTTGAGGAGGAGGAGGTCAAGGCCTCGACGGTTCTGTAGAACAACTTCAGAAAGGGAATTGAGAGAGTCCTTAAGATACTTGACTGCATCTCGGAGGTAGATGATGTCAGTATCGACTGCCTGTCTGAGGTTTTGGAGGGCGGAGGTTTGAGTGGCGAGGGCCGCGACACCAGTGGCTGCTCCAGCTGCAGCTAAGAGGGAAGTGACAGTGAGCACAGCAGTGATAGGTTCGCGTTTGTGAAGATAGATAGCTTCTTGGGTGTGATCGAAGGCTTCAAAGAAATGTCTTGGGGTGTGATAGATGACTCGGGGCGTAAGGAGAATGAGGACACACATTTCGTTGGTCGTATTGAGGGTAGCGACAGATAGGCATGGGGTGAGTCCAGTAGAGGAGCAGAGCCACTGGGTGGTGTTTAGGGGGACTAAGTATTTGGTGGAAGCATTGGGGAAGGTGTAGTTGGAGCAAACGGGAAGATTAGGAGTGGGGGTTGAGCGGGAGTGGACGCATAGGCCTTTGGAAGAGATGTGTGTGAGAGTAAGCGGGACATGGGTGGACTTATTCCAATTGCAGGAAGAAGGGGCATCGTCGTCAGAGGAATTGAAGAGTGGTGAGGGGATTGCAAGTGGATCGTAAAGGGGGAGGCTGGGGGAAAGACACAACCAGCAGGAGCGGGTGAGGTTAGGGTGGGAGGCATTGAGGGAGGAATAGGAGGCATTTAGGAGTTTGAAGTAGGGGCTGGAGTGGAGGAGAGGGTGCGGCTGCATACGGGGAGCGGGGGCGGGGGATTAAGGCCTGTAGAGGGTATGGCAGTAACCAAGGTGGAAGAGGTATTGGGAGGAGCGGACGGGGACGGAAGATGGACAGTGGGCGTGGGGGGAGGGTTAAGAATTTGGTTGGGACCAATAGCTGAGGGTGGGGCGGAGACGGGGCGCTTTTGGATTTCAAACAGAGCTCCGTAATCGTAGTTGTCCATATACAACCGGAGCCCATAGGGGCGGGCGGACAGCCAGGTATCGTCGTGTGGGTTTTTAACAGTCAGCCAGATGAGGTCCCACCGGGTGCTATTGGTGACTCGGAAGGAAAGATTTGGGTCTCTGTTAGGGGCACCAGACCAACCATAGGCCATGGTTTCACATTCCCAGGAGGGGCAGTAGAAGTGCGATGGATCATGACAGCCTCGAGCGCTGGCAGGGCAGATGTAAAAGCCAGTGATGGCGTTATTGTAGGGCCCTGAAAGACCATCAGTTTGTCGGTCGTTGGCAGCGCCGGAACAGCGTAGGGCGATAACGCCACAAGTGGGGGCGCCCGGAGAGCCAGTGTTCGAGAATCCGGGCTGCTTGCACCGATAGTAGTAGGTGAGACCTGCAAGGGGGCAAATGTGTGAGAAAAAGGAGGGGGCAACACTGGTAACATTATAAGCAAGAATGCGTTTTTCTGGGAATGTTTGGAGGGTCCAGTTGAATGGCTGGTGGGAAGTGGAGCTCTGAGCAGAGGAGGCTAGAGACAGCATGAGGATAAGGAGATGAATGAGGTGGGGGAGGGTGGGGGGACAGGGGGTGTGGGCAGCGCGGGCTCGACGAAGGAGCTGGAGAACTTGCTGTTCAACGGGGTCATCATCTTCAAGGGAGAGGCGGCTCAGGTGATGGGCAAGGAAGCGGCGCCGACGCCGCTCGCAGCGAGAGAGAGCTGGCGTGGTCCCTACGGGTGATGGCGCAGGAGGGGCAGACTCAGGCGGGCTCGACTGGGCAACTGGAGGCGTCATCTGCAATGACAAGAGGAGAAAAACTTCACGGGGGGGTGAGGTGCGGAGAGGGGCCATCATTACGGCAGGGGGGAGTTATCAGGGGGAAGGGGGTCGGAAGGTGGAAGGTCGGTAGGGCCGTGTGGGGTGAAGGGCTTAACAAGACGAGCAGGGATCCAGACAGGCTGGGGTGCGGATTCCGGGAAGACGCAGGCAAATCCTCGCCCTTGGGTGAGAAGGGGCGCTGGTCCGGTCCACTTGCTAGTGAGCGGGTCACGCCAGAGGATGAGAGGGGCTGGAGTGGGCCAGTAAGAGGGCCCCCAGTGCTTGTGGATGGGCGAAAGCCCCTCAGAGTCAAAGGTCGTCAGGTTGTGCTGGATGAGCACCTGTGTGACTGTTTCATGCGGGGTGAGATGGGGTTGAGTCTCTCTAGTCTTCTGGACGAGGGTCTTGAGGGTTTGGTGAATTCTTTCAACAAGTCCTTGGCCTTGTGGGTTGTATGGGATGCCTAAGTGGTGGGTGATGTTGTAGAGCTTCACAAACTCGGCAAAGGCGGCGCTGCGATAGGCGGGGCCATTATCAGTCTTTATGTCCCAGGGGACTCCCATAAAGAGGATGGCCTCCCGGAGTGCTTGAGTGGCATACTTGGCAGACTCTCCCGGGAGGGCGACGGCATAGCAGAGGTGTGAAAACGTATCGATGGCAACATGAAGGAACTTCCATCAGCCAAAGGAAGCGACATGAGTGACATCTAATTGCCATCTAGAGTTGGGCCGCAATCCACGCGGGTTGACACCCTGGGGCTGGAGTGGCCCCAGGGGCAGCAAAGGTGCGCAGGAGCGGCATGCACGCACCAGATGTTTACATGTCTCGATGGGAAGTTCTGGGAGGAGTCAATGGAGGGCGGGCGCACCAAGATGGAAGCGCGCATGCAAGGTCTTTGCCTGGTTGATAATGTCTCCTACGGCAGCTGCGGGGCTGAGGGCATTGATGGAAGCACCTTGGGCGGCCTGGTCAGCGAGATAGTTGCCGTGAGCCAAGGGGCCTGGGAGGCCTGAGTGGCTCCTAACATGGGCAATGAACCAGGGTTGTCGCCGCCTCTCTAAGAGGAGTTGAAGGTCAGCTAAGGCCAGGTTGATGTCCCGGTTGCCGATGCTAGCAGGCGGCAGGAAGGCCGCAAAGGCAAGGATACGAGAGACCTGCAGGCAGTAGAGACTGTCCGTGAAGATATTTACTGGCTGGTCCTGGAGGTATTGGAGAGCCAGAGTGACGGCTTTCAATTCGGCCACTTGGACAGAGCTGCTATGTTGGCGGGTGTGGCAGAGGGGTTGTGTGGAGTTGGGCTTGTAGAGGACTATAGCAAGGGAGTGTTTGGAGGCATCGGTGAAGGTGATGGCGGCGTTGGGGAGCGGCTTGGAGGACGGGAACAGGAAATGGTCAGGAGCTGCGACGGGGAGCGTGCTGAGGCCTTGTATGAGGCGGTGCTGGGGGAAGTGATTATCGAATGGGCCAGGGAATAGGAGGAACAGTGCCTGCATATCTATGGAGTCCTTTAGCAAGTGAGTGACCTGCTGAGTTGTAAGGGGCCAAATGATGACATCTGGATGACGCCCGTAATGGTGGGTGGAGCACTCAACAAGGGCGATGGCGAGCTGCGCGAACAGGATGGATTGGGGGGTGATTTTGCGAAGCTTGCTTTTGGCTAAATGGACCCACAGGAGTGGACCGTCCTGCCAGATGAGGCCAGTGGGGGTTCCACGGGTGGGAAGGACGAGTCCTGCAAATGGCTTGTCTGGGTCTATTCGTTGGAGCAAACAGTCCATTAGGGCAGAGTTGACACAGCCCAGGGCGCATTCTGCTTCATACGACAGGGTGACCCTCTTTGTGGGTGCCTGTGATGGTGGGCCAGTGGTCTGAAGGAGCTGAAACAGAGGCTGCAGCTGATGTGTGGTGACTGGCAGCGACGGGCGCAGCCAGTTGAGCTGGCCACACAGTTGTTGGAGATCATGGAGCGTCATGGTTTTGGGGACGTTTATAAGCGGTGCCATGGGCGTGACTGTTTTCGAGATTTCAAAGCCCAAGAATTGAAACGGTGGGTGGAAAACGGCTTTCTCTATGTTGATTTGAAGACCGATATCTTCCAGATTGGAGAGAAGACTGGCAACTATAGCTTGTAGTTTTGGCTCGCTCGGATGGGCTACAAGGATGTCATCCATGTAATGCACGATAGTGGCCTCGGGGGTTAAGGGCTCAATAGCAGTAGCCACAAACAGCTGGCAGATGGCAGGGCTGTTCTTCATGCCTTGGGGGAGGACTTTCCACTGATACCGTTTGGCAGGCCGGTGGTGGTTGGGCTGGGGAACAGTAAAGGCGAACCGTGGGCGGTCATCCGGATGCAGGGGGATAGAGAAGAAGCAGTCCTTGATGTCGAGGACTGCCACATACCAATCTCGCGGGAAGGCTGACGGGTGAGGCATGCCGGGCTGAGGAGAGCCCATGGGTTTGATGTGCTTGTTGACCTCTCGCAGATCGTGGAGGAGGCGTGGCTTGCCAGATTTTTTGATGATGAAGAAAATGGGAGTATTGTATGGACTGGTGGAGGGCTCAACATGCCCAGCACGGAGCTGCTCTTCCACGAGGTCTTGAAGAATAGCTAGTTTTGGGGCAGTCATAGGCCATTGCTCCACCCAAATGGGTTCCTCTGTGTCCCATTGCAGAGGAACGGGTGCTGGAGGTTGAACGCGAGCAATGGCCAAAACTATTGGGGGGGGCAGCGATGGCTGCGAAGTAAAAAGAACGGCACCTGACTGGTGAAGAATGTCACGCCCCCAAAGGACTTGCTTGATATCCCTGAGAACCAGGGGACGGAAGAACCCTGACCGTCCATCGGTGTCATGCCAGGCAAGATCTTCAGTCACCTGTTGCGAGGAGGACTGGCCTGTGGCGCCTATGACGACGGGTCCGGCTGTGAGTGGGAAGTCACGAGCTTGGGAGAGTGGGATGCAGGAGATTTCGGCGCCGGTGTCAAGAAGGCCGTCCATCCACTTTCCATTGACTTTGATGGTGAGGCGCGGCTGTGAAGCAGGTGACATGGGAACGGACCAGTGGATGCCTACGGGCGGGGTTGGCACGGGGCGACTGGAGCCTCTTGGTGGCGGGGCTGAGGCTTGCCCCGCTGCCCGTTTAAAGGCTGTCTCGGGACGCGGCAGTCGCGGGCCCAATGATACCCTTTTCCACAGCGCGGGCAGGGGGTGGAGGGCGGCCGGGTGGCAGGAACAGGGCGCGGTGGTGGCACCATAGGCGGGACTATGGGTTGCGGCGGAGCCGGAAGGTTGGGGCACTCACGAGCGAAGTGGCCCAATTCGCCGCAGCGGAAGCAGGTGTTGGTTGTTTGGACTGCCGCGACGATAGCCGCTGCAAGCGCAGATGCTTGCCCAGAAACCCCGGAGCATGCGAGGACCCAGTCTTGGAGCGGCTTGTCATGAAGGGGACGAATGATGGCTTTGCAAGCTGGGTTAGCCCCCTCCTGCAGGATGTCCTTAACGAAGGACTCGCGGGCTGCGTTGCCGACAACTCGCCTCTCTGCAGCGGCCTGCACACGAGCTACGAACTCGTTAAACGGCTCCTCGGCTTTTTGGAAAAGCTTCACGAGGGGCTCTGGGGCGGCCGCGGCGCACGAACGGAAGGCTCGGAAAACACAGTCACGGAGCTGGAGGAAAAACCCAGGCGGGGTGGCAGTGTAGGCGCTGGGATGGCCGTAAGGGCCGAACCCGAGAAATGCGTTTGCAGGGTAATGCACACCCTGACGCGCGTTGTCAGCAATCTGATTGTCGATTAGGACACCAATCTGATTGTCGATTAGGACACCGAGATGGGCTCGCCAGTCAATGAATTGCCCGGGGGAGAGAATCGCTCGGGCTAGGGAGATCCAGTTGTAAGGGATGCAGCGAGGGATGGCCATACGCTCGAGAATGTCTTGAGCATGAGGGCTGGCAAGGCCATCCTCTTTTATCGCGTTGCGGAGCATTTGGATGTCTTTGGGGGAAAAGGGGATCCACACTTGTGGGCTTTGCGGAGTGCGAGCAGGATTGAGGGGGAACATCTGAGCCAGAGGCGGAGTGGGAGGGGTGAGAAAGGCGGTGTTGTATGCTGGCGGAGGGGGATTCACGACGCTCCCGCTATTGCTGGGGCAGGCAGGAGGTGAAGCGGGCCATGGAGGCATTGGCGGTACCACCGGGCGCCGGCCAGGAGGGCGTGGCGGCAACTGTGTTTTTGACTGGCCAAGATGGCGGCACGGAGACGTCACGCCTGACATCACTTCCGGACTCGGGCCAAGATGGCGGAGTGGCCGCGTCACTTCCGGGCGCAGGCCAAGATGGTGCCGGAGGCCCTTCCGGTTTAGCGGGAAATGGCAGCCGGCAGGCATCCGGGGCGGGACCGGATGGTGACGAAACAGGAAGAGGCAGGTAAAGGCGGGAAGAGGGCGCAGAGGAAGAAGAAGGAGGAAGTGCGCCATGTTGGCATTGTTTGCAGGACGTAGTCGGGGAGGAAGAAGGCGGAAGGTCGCCATCTTGGTTGGGGTCCGGATCGGAGGCTGTGGGGGGATTCAGTTCGAGCGCAGCCTCGAGCTGGGTGGACAGAGAACAAATATCGTTGTCTCCATCAGGATCGCAGGTGAGAGGGTGGCTAGGCTCACAGGCGAGAGCAGAGGCAGGGGAGGGCATACCTTGGAGACAGGCGCGGATAGCAACGAGGGCCGGGATAAGGCCAGGGGGAAACTGCTTGCGCTCATGCTCCATAGCGGACATCACCCGCTGAATTAAACGTTCATAAGTCTCTGGGCTCCAGAGAGCACAGGTGATGAGCCAAGGGTTAAAGGGTAGGAGAAGGTCCCAGTACCGCTGTAGCTGACGGAGAGAGACTTTGACGTGGTGAGTTTCTAAAAGGGCAGCGAGCAGGCGGACTTGAGGAACCTGACGGGATGAGAGGGAGGCCCCCATCGCGGCAGGGGGCTCAGGAGGGGGGTGAAGGGAGCAACGCCGGAGAGTCCCTACCTTGAGCGGCGGCACGGGAGGACAGCGATGGGTCCCGTGCGAGGGGTCAGCAGCGGACTGGCCAAACGAGGGGCCGAAACTGGGGTCCCTGTCCGGGCGCCAGCTGTGGCTGCCACTGCGGTACCACAGGCGGGTCACTGCTGGGGGTCGGGCCGAGCCCACGGCCGGACCGGGGCGGCAGTGGGCGGCTCAAGGCTTGGAGGGGACGCGCGGTTTGGTGGAAGAAACCACGGAGACGAGGTCTATGCGCAGGTCTGGTTTATTGAGGAAGTACATGGGGTTTTATAGCCTCGTGGAAGTGGGGAGGTTGTGGGAGGGGCAGGTCCACGGGGCAGCTGAGGATTGGCTGCAGAGGCAAGGGCGGACCTGCGGTTTAGGCCGTAAGCAGTTGATGGCAGAGGAGGTGGTTTCAGAGGTTGTGCCGGGGCGGATGCGGGATGAGGGCGGTTGGAATGAGGCGGGGAGAACAGCAACAGCTGGGAGGGGGATGATAACAGTGGCTGGGAGAAGGGGCAGAGGGAGGCAGCAGCATAAGCTGCTGCTGAGAAGGGCCATAATACAGAGAGGTTACAAAGAACAGGCGGGTAAAGTATAAGGAAGCGAAAAGCAGGGTGGGAGCGGGGGACATTCTATTAATGCTCTTTAGCATTGTTAAGGTGCATTTGTTACAGTTGATGAAAATATTACAACATTACTGTTAACTATAGTCAGAATTTGCATTATCATATTGTTCCCCTATAACACCCTATTATTAGCATCTTGTATGAGTGGCATACATTTATTATAGTTCATTAAAGAGCATTCTTATATTTGTATTATTGACTACATTCATCAACCACAACTGAATTCATTATGTTATATAGTTCCAAGTTCATTGTCTAGTTTCCTTCTACTGACATAAACAACCATAAACTTCCCCTTTCAACCACAATCATGCCCATATAGAACACTCACAATAATTTGTTACCATGATGTGTATCCATTTAAAAACCTTTACAGTCAACCTTATTAAAAAGTCTGCACTCATTAAGTATCAGTTCCCCATTATCTATCCTCATTGTCTCTCCTGGTAACTTATGCTCTAGATCTTAGCTCCATGAGTTTACTTATTAGTTTGTATTACTGAGGCCATAAAAGATTTGTCTTTTGCATGTGACTTATTTCATTCAACATGATGTCCTCAAGATTCATCTATGATGTTGCATACATCGGGACTTCATTGTTTCACCAGTGTCCCTCCCAGTCCTCTGGAAAACACCCATTTCAATCCTTCCAGTTTCTGCCCTTTTATATACACTTTCCCTAAATCATTTTGGTTGTCCCACTTGGGATTTCAAGAATTATCTCTCCCTCAAGCTTGACTTTTAGATATTTCTCCTGTACATTTGGATATCATTCATGCAAATTAAAATCTATTTCATGATGGAATTAATAAGTTAAAAATGTATTCATTTGGAGCGACCAATGTCACCCATCCTCCAAGTCCAGCTCTGAAAATACCATTTATTAGAAATTAGCAGAAATACATAGATTATAATATTGTGCCTAGAGACACAATCCTTGTAGGGCAAAGAGGCTCAGAAAATATAGGATGGATGGGTGTTTGCCCATTTGATCTTTTAAGAAAATGCTTGCTGAAATCCTGTCCTATATTTATCAATATTGCTGCAACATCCTTCTATTTATATATAAATATACATAAGTGTAAAAACATTAATTGTTTATGAACTGTAAATTCTTCCCTTAAAACTTTGTTAATAATGAGCTGCATTCAAAGGACAAAAATGTTAATGTCGTAAATGATGTAAACACCCATTTTTACCTCAAGTCTAGAAAAAGAAAAATATTTACAATAGCTTCCTTTAATTTATTGTCACAGTAATCCTGTTGATTGTTTTTCTTAAACAATTTAACAAAGGCTGTGATGAGAAGTTCACCAAACTTTAATAACATGATCAAATTACATGCCTAGAAGATTACACAGCTAGAATTTGAATGCTGCTCAGCCTGTGTGCCAAGCTTATATTCCTGGCATGTTATTCACCACACTTAGACTTTACCTGGACTGTCCCATCTCACATTGCTCATCAGAGGCCACACCCTGTGGTCATGACCACTTCCCTTTTGGCTTGTTCACAGGAATCTCTTCATGCCTTCATGCCTCTCACCAAACATCAGCCTGTGACCTAACTTTCTCCTGATTTTCACTGTCTAGTTTAATCCAATTATACATTTCAACATTACAAGTTCAACATTTAATTTCTTATGTCCCTCGTACTAACTGCTACCTCTAGTGATCAAGACCCAAATACCTGCATTTTTGCATGATTGCCTCTGACACATCATGAGATTAGGATATTGTTCCTGGTATAAACACAAACTCACTACTCTAGTGACATTCAAATATATCTGGCAAATCTAGTGTCTTGATAATTGAATTATTGCTTTGTTCTCAATAAATACATGAAGTCTTCTCCATGACTTTTGATCATGCTTATTCTAACCTAATGCCTCATTTTTAATAGTAGAATAACCTCCTAATAAACAGATGGATCATCAATTTTCAAATTACCCTTTCATATCATAAATTCTTCAAATATTCCTTGCAATCACAAATATTGTCTACACTTTCTCTCCTATTAAATTAAGAAGTCATGTTACCTCTGGCTGAGACCAATGTCTCCACTGAACTGTTCCTCTCCTGATTTTTTTGCTAACTATAGAATTGAGGGGAAAGGAGGAATAGAAGATGGAACAGGGGGTATTTGGGGGGCAATGGAAGTGTTCTAATTGATCTTGCAATGATAGATACAGGCCATGTTAAATTTCACCAAATTTTGTAAAAATGTATGATTAAAAATATAAACCATAATGTAAACTATTGACCATGGTTAGTATCTACGTTCATCAATTGTAAGAAATGTATCACCCACATGTAAAAAGATTAATATGGGAAGGGGGACACAGGGAGGATGTGGGGTAAATGGGGTCCACTGTATTTTTTATGTGACTTTACTGTGACCTAAAACTTCTTTGAAGACAAAATGAAAAAAAGTAAGACACTATGGGAACAAATGGAAGAAAATGTCAGTGTACATATAGGATGACAGATCTTACAGTGATGAAAGGCAAAATGTCAAAAAAATTTTTTTCTTAGGTATTTTTCATTATATTTTAAATCCCAATTTTTAACTTTATTTTTTTTTTAAATTTCCTGAATTTTATTTCTTATGTTTAAAACCATTATGGGAAGCAGACATGGCTTAGTTGATAGAGTGTCCACCTACCATATGGGAGGTCCAGGGTTCGAACCCAGGGTCTCCTGACCCATGTGGTGCCCTGGCCCACACATAGCACTGCCATGCACAAGGAGTGCTGTGCCACACAAGGGTGTCCCCCGTGTAGGGGATCCCCATGCACAAGGAGTGCTCCTCACATTGAAATGCCCTGCACCTAACAGTGCAGCCTGCCCAGGAGTGGTGCCACACAGAGAGCTGATGCAGCAAGATGATGCAACAAAAAGAGATGCAGATCTGGTGCTGCCAAGAATGCAAGATGACATAGAAGAACACACAGTGAATGGACACAGAATGCAGACACAGGGGGTGGGTGGGGGGGGAGAAAGGCAGAGAAAAAAAAAATAAATAAATAAATAAAAATTATTATCTCATTTTCTTATTAATTTTATTTGGCTCCAGACATCGATGGCTGACCCATTACATGTGTCCCTTAAAGTTTTGGGGGGCAGTACAATAGAGACTGCTGCACAAGGCTTTCAGCTTCTGGTCAATGTTAAATGTATTACTTAGGCCAAAATTGGTAAGCATGATATTCTCAGCAGCGTCCAAAACCAGATTTTCTCTTTTTAAGTCCCTGTGGGCAATAAACTTAGGTGGCAATTCTGCATAGCAGATACTACTTGGTGAATATTCCTTGGGCTTCTTGTTCTAACAGAGGGCCTTGGGCTATGAGGTAGTCAAAGAGTTCTCCTCTTCTGGTGTACTTCACTCCATGATGTTCTCAGTACCTTCAGACAACTGGATGATGTTTGGAGGTTTCAAGGCCTTCAATGTGCTCACCTCTCATGAGAGCATGCAGAGGCTGGTGGAGTTTTCAGTTTTCTGGATGATTTTCATGGCTGTCTTGTGACCAGTGAGAAGGTGCCATGCTAATTTCACCATGGAAAAGCCACACTTTCCAACAGTTCTGAGGAACCGATAGTTCCCAGTGAGGGTCTTCTCCTCAGCACACATGGGTAAATAGAAAAATATAAAAATAAAAATATTTATATAAATATAAAAACATTGCTAAAAGAAATTAAAAGCCTAAATAAATGAAACTGCATTCTGTGTTCATAGATTAGAAGACTAAATATTAAGATATGAAGTCTTCCCAAATTGATTTACAGATTCAGTGCAATCCCAATCAAAATCCCAACAGCCTACTTGGCAGAAATGGAAAAGAAATTATAAAATTTATTTCAAAGGGTAAGGGGTCCTAAATAGCCAAAAAAACTTCATTAAGAAGAACAAAGCTAGTGGACTCACTTCCTGACTCTAAAGCATATTACAAAGCAACGGTGGTAAAAACAACATGGTACTGGCATAAAGACAGATGGATTGACCAATAGAATAAAATCGAGCATTCAGAAATAGACCGTCACATCTATGGTCAATTAATTTTTGACAAGGCTGCCAATGCCATCAAACTGGGTCAGAGCAGTCTCTTCAACAGATGGTGTTGGGAGAGCTGGGTATCCATATCCAAAAGAATCAAGGAGTACCTCTACCTCACACCTTATTTAAAAACTAACTAAAAATGGATCAAAGACCTAAATATAAAAGGAAAAACCATAAAGATCCTAGAAGACAATGTTGGAAAACCTCTTCAAGACCTGGTGGTAGGTGGTGCATTCTTAAACCTTACACTGCAAACATGAGCAATGAAAGAAAATATGGATAAATGTGATCATCTCAAACTTAAAACACTTTTGTGATTCAAAGGACTTTGTCAAGAAGGAGAAAAGAAAGCCCACTCAATGGGAGAAAATATTTGAACCATATATCTGATAAGTGTTTGATTTTCATTCTATACAAAGAGATCACACAACTCATTAAAAGAGCAAGCAATCCAATTTAAAAATGGGCAAAAGATTTAAATAGACATTTCTACAAAAGGAAGTACAATTGGACAAAAACATACGAAAAAAGCTCCATATCACTAGCTACTAGGGAAATGCAAATCAAAATAACAATGAGATATCATCTCACATCACATACAATTGCCATTACTAAAAAACAGAAAACAATAAGTGCTGGAGAGGATGTGGAGAATAAGGAACACTCCTTCACTGTTGATGGGATTGTAAAATGGTGCAGCCTCTGTCGAAGACAGTTTAGCAGTTCCTCAGAAAGCTAAATAGAGAACTGCCACATGATTCAGCAATTCCTCTACTGGGAATATACCCAGAAGAACTAAAAACTGACATGAGCAGACATTAGCACAGAGATGTTCATAGTGACATTATTCACAATTGCCAAAAGATGGAAACAACCCAATTATCCATCAAGCAATGAATGAGTAAGCAAAATGTCATATTATATATACATATGATGGAATACTCTACTTCAGTAAGGAGAAATGAAATTGGGACACATATGATAACATAGATGAATCTGGAAGACATTATGCTAAGTGAAGCAAGCCAGAACAAAAGGATAACTATTGCATATTCTGATTAACATGAACTAAATACCAAGAATAAACTCATGGATTTAAAACCTAGGGGATAGGTCATTAGGAGATAAGAAGGGGTAAGAGGAGGGCTGACGTACAGAGAAGTTTTAATTAGCAAAAATGTAAAAGTGCAGAAATGGATAGAGTTTGAGTAGCAGGTGGTTTATAAATGGGATTGTGGCTGAAAAGGGTAGTCTAGGGTGTAAATGTCAATTGAAAGAAAGCAAGAGAATAATCTAGGAACTGACTAACAGTGAAGTCTGAGATGGATGAGCATTGTAGTTGATGGTTCAGATGGAAGAGTGTGCTTCTGTGAACTAGAGCAGATGAACATCAATAGTGCAGGGCAGCAGGAATGTGGAGAAGCATGGGAAAAATACAGCTGGTGTGACCTATGGAAGGTGGTTAACAGCAATTCTATAATATTCTTGCATCAATGCCAAAGGTGTACTGTGTTGATAATGGGAGGGTGGGGTGTGGACATGGGAAGAGTGTGCCAAATGCATGCTGTGGACCATGGTTCATGGTAATAGTCTGATGGTATTACCTCATAATCTGTAACAAATATTCCACTACAGTGTGGTGTGTTGGTGAAGGTGTGTTAGTACGGGAATTATACAAATGTGCATGATTGTTTTATAAGTTCACAATCTCTGTACTAAAAATATACTGTAAAAATAATAAGGTGCATTGTGGGAAAAATACACCAAACGTAAGATATGGACTAGTTAGTAATATTTTGCATAGTTTGTGTCAAATGTTTCACAACAATGCAAGGTGTTGGTGGTGGGATGATGTATGGTACCCCTGTATGATGTAAGTTCACAACTTTTACTACATACTTAATGTCTATGTATATCCATGTGTGAATTATATGCTTCAATAAAAGAAAAATAAATATATACATAAAATTCATCCCCAAGTTAGCAGCTTCAAACAATAAAGCTTTATTATCTCACAAGTTTCTGTAGGCCAGGAATCCAGAAGTGGTCTTGTTGGTTGACTGGGGCTCAGGGTCTCTCAGGAAGCTGCAGTCAAGACCTCGGTTATGCAGCCTCACCTGAAGGCTTGACTGAGGCTGGAGAATCCCCGGGCAAAATCACTCACTGTCAGGGCTGTGGGCAGAAAGTTCCAGGTCCTTACTGCCTGTGGGAAGAGGCCTCAGTTCCTTGATACATGGGTCTCCTCATAGGGCTGCCTGAGTGTCCTCATGCCATGGCAGCTGGATTCCCCCAGAGTGAGTAACCTGGAAGAGCACAATGAGGAAGCTGCAATGCCTTTTATGACTTAGCACTGGCAGGATGCACCATCACTTCTGCCACATTCTATTCATTAGAAGTGAGCCACCAGGGCAGCCTGTGCTCAAAAGGGGAGGAATTAAGATTCACCTCTTGAAGGCAGGAGCATAACATAATTGGTGGACATAATTTTTAAACTAATATATCCATGAATTCACCGCCGCATTAAGACATTGAATATATCCATCATTCAACAAAGTTTTCTCATGCTCCTTTGTAACTGGCAATGTGAAGAGGAATGAGCCTTGAAAACATTATGTTGAGTGAAATTAGCAGACACAAAAGTAACTATATTGGGGGGGTGGGAAGTGGGGTAAGGGAAACTCTTATGTTTTTAATGTAACATTTTTGCATCATCTATTAACTTTTTAAAGAGATAATTAAAAGATTTAAAAAATTTGATTAACAGTTAAAAATAAATAAATGAATGTAAACAATGGAAGCAAACAAAAACAAAAATGTACCTATATTGTATGATCTCACTGATATGAAATAAATAGAATAAGCAGACTCAGAGTCAGAATCTAGAATAAAGTTACCAGGGGACAGGGTAGGGTTGGGGAATAGGAAGTCCAGGATTAAACTCTACAGAGCCTCTGTTTTGGGTGATTGTAAAGTTTTGGTAATAGATGGTGGTGAGAGGAGCACAATATTGTGAATGTAATTAACAGCACTGAAATATTATCTGAATGAGGTTAGAAAAGGAAATGTTAGGTTGCATAGATGGTAGTAAAATAAAGAGTTTCAGAAGATCCATGGCACTGCACTACATAAGCATGAACCCTAAGTCAAGCCATTGCCTGTAGTCAAGAGTACACTTATAAAATGTGCCATCATCAATTGTGAGAAATATTCTGAACCAAGGCAAGGTGTCAATACCAGCATGGTAGATGGGAATCCTGTATTTTATGCTAGATTGTTCTGTAAACCAAGCACTTCTTTAATAAAGAAAAGGAAAAGGGAGTAAGATCACACATAGGAAGATATTTCCTGTTTATTTTTTTCAAGTTTCACTTGGGTAAAGTCCATCAAGTAGCCTGCATCAGATTGTATCTTGTGTGGTTCTTTGTTTTGGTTTGGTTTTGGCTTTTTGCCACACAGCAAGTTACCACAAATGCAATGGCTTTAAATAGCAGCCATTTATTACCCAGCACCTTCTGTGGGTCAGAAGTCTGGGTGAGCTCAGCTGGGTCCTGTGCTGAGGATCTTACCAGACAGGAATCCAGGGTGCAAAGGGCTGTTTTTCCTGGAGGTTCTAGGGAAAGTCCACTTCTAAGGCCATTCAGGAGGTTGGCAAATTCTGTTCCTCGAGCTCTCCACATCTCCCTTCATCTTCAGGGCAGCAGTGGCACCTGGGGTCATTCTTGTGCTTCCAAGCTCCCTGGCTTCCTCTTCTTCCTGCTTCCCTGCATTAGGAGGCTCAGGTGATTACACTGGCCCTTGCCTCCTCTTTAGAGTTTTAGGGCACACAAAGCCCCATCAGCCTGCAGCAGTTTAACTGACAACTGCCCCTTCCCAGTTGCCTGTCCTGCCTCCTGCCTTCCAGTCCACAGCACCCTGTGTCTATGATCTCTGTCTGGGCCCCACCATGACCTGTACCCCCACTTTTGTCCTTGGCAATCCCCAACAATCTACTTGCTGCCAAATCCAGGGTCAAATCTGGCCCAGTTCTTCTAATCTAGAGGCACCTGGCACCCCCTGTCACACTTCCCAAGGCTGAGGCTTTCCTGGGAAAGGATCCACTTCCAAGGTCACTCGTATTATTGGCAGGATTCAGTTTCTACTGAGGGCCTGTGTCCCTTTCTGTTTTCAGGCACTGCCTCTGTTTTATTCTATGTGGGCCTCTGCACAAGGCAGCCCATAACACTGCAGCTTGTTTCCCAGAAGAGGGATAGAGGGAGGGAGGGAGAGTAAGAGAAAGATAGAGACAGAAGGATTGATAGGTATAGACACATACATCCATAGAGAAAGAACAAAAGAGAACTAGCAGGACAGTCATCACAGATGGCTTATTAATGGATCTTGGAAGTGACACATCATCTTTTTGTTCATATTATTTGATTAGAAGAGTCACTAATTCCAAACAAAATTGTGTAAACCAGGAGGCAGAGATCCTTAGAAGCCATTTACAGGCTGCTCACCACATAAACTAAAATGAGCACTTAATCCAATTCTAACTATAATGGGTAGCCATGAACATGTTATAAGCCAGAGGATGCTATCACATTCCAGAGTAATTAGGGCAAAGGAAAAAATAGTAAAGATCAGAGCAGTAATAAATGAAATCGAGAACAAAAAAAAAAAAATACAGAGAAATAACAAAACCAAAAGTTGTTTTTTTAAGAAGATGAACAAAATCAACAAATCCTTAGCTTAGACTGACAAAGAAATAAGAGAAGACACAAATAAATATAATCAGAAATGAGAGAGGGGACATTACTACTGATCCTGCAGAAATAAGAGATCATAAGATGATACTATGAACAACTGTATATGAAAGAACCAGACAATGTTGAGGAGATGGATAATTTCCTAGAAACACATGAACCACCTATACTGACCCTGGAAGAAGTAGAAAAGCACAACATATTGTAAGAGATTGAAACAGTCATCAAAATCATCAAAAGGATGAAAAGCCCAGGACCAGATGCTTTCACAGGTGAAATCTACCAATCATTCAAAGATGATCTAAAACCAATCTTGCTCAAGCTCTTCCCAAACACTTGAGAAGGGAAGAATACTACCAGACTCATTCCATGAAACCCACATCGCCCTAACAGCAAAACTAGATAAAGATACTAAAAAATTTTTTAAATTCCAGACCAATTTCTCTAATGAATAGAAATGCAAATAAATAAATAAATAAATAAAAAACCTCAACAAAATACTTGCAAACAGAGTCCAAAAAGTACATTCAAAGAATTATGACCCTCAGTCAAGTAGGTTTTATCCCAGGTATGGAGGGTGGTTCAACAGAATAAAATCAATTGGTGTAATAAGCCATATTGATAAGTTGAAGAAGAAAAATCACAAGAACTTCTTGATTGATTCAGAAAAGGTATTTCATAAAGTACAGTACCTTTTCTTGATAAAAACACTCCAAAGATAGGAAAAAGGAAACTTTCTCAATACAGTAATGTGTATATATGAAAAACCTGCAGCTACCATTGAATTCAATGGGAAGGACAAAGCTTCCCCACTGAGATCTAGAACAAGACTAGGAGGCCTACTGTCACCACTGTTATTCAATATATGCTACAAAGAAAACCAAATTAAACAATTAAAAAATGGGCAAGTGACTTGAAAAGATCACTGTTTGAAGAAGAAATACAAATGGCAAAGAAACACATGAATAAATGTTCAACATTACTAGCAATTAGGGAAATGCAAATTAAAACTTAAATGAGGTATCATTTCACACTTACTAGATTGGCCATCATAAAAAGTAAAAAAAAAACTGTAAATGTTGGAGAAGATGTGGAGAGACAGTGATGCTTTTTCACTGTTGGTGTGAATGTAGAATGGTACAGCCACTGCAGAGGACTGTTTGGCAGTTCCTAGGGAAGAGAATACAGACTTGCCATGTGACCTGACAACATCATTGCTAGCTGTATACCCAGAAGAACTGAGGGAAGAGACACAGACTTCTGCACACCAATGTTCACATTGGGATTATTCATGAATGCCAGAAGTAGGAAACAACCCATGTGTCCATCAACTGATGAATGGATAAACAATTGTGGCATGTGCACATGAAGGAATGTTATGCAGCTGTAAGAAGAAATGAAGTTGTGATGCATATGACAACATGGATGAACGTGGAGGATATTATTTTGAGTAAAGCATGCCAGCCATAAAAGGAAAAATACTGTGATTATGCTAATATGAACAAAATATATTGTGTAAACTCAAGGAGTTAATAATTGGAAAACAGGTCACAAGAAAATAGAATGAAGATAGAGAATGGAAAGCTGAGGGTTAATCGCTGCAGAACTAGTAAAAAGGTTATTTGTAGATCTTAGGAAATAAATAGAAACAGTGAGAGTACATCATAGTGTTGGTAACTAGCAGAGCTATTATATGGCTTTGACAGTGGTTGAAAAGGGTAAATCCAAGGTCATGTACATTACAAGAAGGAAAGCTAAAAACTGTAATCTGGGGCTGTGTAAGATAGTAAAACCTCATGTAAAACACAAATATGGGTGATACTGCATATATAAAACTGTTTTTACAAAATATAAATAAAAATAACCTAGAACAAATGAAAAAGAATAGGAGCTACATACAGCAGGGGAAGCATAGAGTGATTGAGAGATGCTGAGATTTTTTGTTTTCTTTTCATTATTATTATTACTATTATTATTAGAATAATGAAACTGTTCTAAAAATGACTGAAGTGATGAATACACCACTATGTGTTTTTACCAAGTACCACTGATGAATACTTTGGTTGATTTATGCTTTAGTAATATGTATCAATAAAATTGATTTGTTAAAAAAACTACAATGAGATATCATTTCACACCTATTAGAATGGATACTATTAAAAAGTCAGAAATCTCTAAGTGTTGGAGAGGATGTGGAGAGACAGGAACCTTATTCACTGTTGGTGGAATGTAGAATGGTACTACAACTGTGGGGGAACTGTCAGTTCCTAAGGAAGTTGAACATAGACTTGCCTTGTGACCTGGCAATACCATTACTAGCTATATACACAGAAGGCTGAGAGTGACACATAGGCATCTACCTGCTGATGTTTTTAGTAGCTTTATTCATGATTGCCAAAAGTTGGAAACAATCTAAATGTCAATCAACTGAATGGACAAATTGTGGTATATATACACGATGGAATATTTTACAGCAGTAAGAAAAAATGAAGTCATGAAGCATATGACAACATGGATGAACCTATAAGACAATACATTTTTTTTAAGATTTAATTTTTTATTTCTCTCCCCTCCCCCCAGTTGTCTGTTCTCTGTGTATAAGACATTACTTTGAGTGAAGCAAGCCAGACACAAAAGGACAAATAGTGTATGATTGCACTATTAAGAACTAAATATAAGGTCCTCAAGATTCATCTATGTTATCCCATGTGTTAGCACTGTATTCCTTCTTACAAATGAGTGATATTCCATTGTATGCATATTGAAGAATTTGTTTATCCATTCATCTGTTTGTGGGTATTTGGGTTGATTCCAGGTTTGGTGATAGTGAACAATGCTGCTATGTACATTGATGTGCATTTATCTGTTTGTGTCCTTACTTTCAATTCTTCTGGGTATATACCCACTGTGGAATTGCTGGATCATATTCGAGATCTATAGTTAGTTTTTCAAGCAAATGCCAAACTGTCCTCCACAATTACTGCACCATTCTACATTCCTACCAGCAGTGCCCCAGGTTTCCCATTCTTCCCCACCTACTCTACCGCTGGTAGTCTCCTGTTTTTTAATAGCTTCCAGTCTAATGGGTGTAAGATGATATCTCATTGCAGTGTTGATTTGCACTTTCCTAATAGCTAGTGATGTTGAGTATCTTTTTATGTGCTTTTTAGACATTTGTATTTCTTCTTTGGAGAAGTGTCTATACAAATCACTTGCCCATTTATTAAATGGGTTGTTTGTCATTTTATTTTCAAGGTGTAGGACTTCTTTACATATGCTTGATATTAGACTCCTTTCAGATATATGGTTACCAAATATTTTCTCCCATTGGGTAGGCTGCCTATGTTGATTGAAGCAAGCCAGGTATTGAAGGAGTTCACTGATAAGAATTAAGCAAATTGAGCAACTTACAGAGCTAGAGTTTGTAAGATAGTTTTACCAGAAATAGAAAAGGAGAAGGTTGTTAGCCAATGCCCATAAAGGTAAAACCTATAAGATGGAAATGTGTACTTGTGCAGTGAAGGGATGTGACAGGTGTGGAGTGATACTAATGGGTTGGATGGTGCAGGTTTGACAGGGGGTAGGGTGGGGTGGGTGTGTTGAATGGTCCATGGAACTGGGGAGAGGGTTGGGGGAGGGAGCAGGTGAACACTGGGGGTCTGTGGGTACCTAGTTGAAACTGCCATGTTGGGAAAGCTCTTCTGGCAATATGGCAAGGAAGGGTTACTGGTTTAGGGTCTTCAATGGGGAGGCATTTGGGTCAGGGTGTACCTGGGGCAGGCTTCTAGGGAGTGTATGAGTGGTCATTTTGCCATAGTGTTTTATATAAGTGGGTGGAAACTCACATAAAGAGCAGGAAGGAGTTGGACTCGCATCCTAGGGAGGCCCATTATGTTCTCAAGTAGAGGGACAGGAGTATCTCAAGAGCATGGGAAATATCTAATAGGGAAGGACAGACAGTGTGTCAAGACCTCAGTGTTGCTGCAAACAATTATGAATCTTGTCCTTCAAGGAGTGAAGCCTGGTGGTTGCTGTGTGCCACAGGGAAGGGGAAGGCAGGAATAGAATAGATGAAACAGGTGATATTTTGAGGGCAATAGAAGTTTTCTAAATGATCTTGCAATGATGGATACAGGCTATGTAAAACTTCATCAAAATTTATAAAAGTGTACACTCAAAAATGTAAACCATAATGTAAACTATTGACCATGGTTAGTAGCTATGTACATCAGTTGTAAGAAATGTATCATCCACATATAAAAAGGTTATTTATATGGGAAGGGGGAAAAAGGGCAAGACGTTGGGTAAATGGGATCCCCTGTATTTTTTGTGTGACTTTACTGTGACCTAAACTTCTTTGAAGACAAAATGAAAAAAAGTAAGACACCATGGGAAGAAATGGAAGAAAATGTCATTGTACATATAGGACAACAGATCTTACAGTGAAGAAAGGCAAAATACGTCAAAAATTTTTTTCTTAAATATTTTTCATTTTTTAAATCCCAAAATTTATTATGTTTTTAATTTTTAAAACATTTTCTGAATTTTACTATGTTTAAAACTATCATTATTATTTCATTTTCTTATTAATTGTATTTGGCTACATTATTGGGTTCATTTTGGAGAAGCTGTGGATCACAGAAGGGTTACAACTGTGGCAGGGGAGGATCAGTGGGGCAGGGTGTCAGTAATGGGGGATACATGGGAGGAGGTTCACTGGGCATAAATATAAGGCATATAAATGTGTTCAAAGGTTCATGGGGCATGGCCGCAGTGGCTGGAGATTCACATGATAACCAAACAAATATCAAATGCCCATCCTGGGGTTCTCTGCCACATTCTCTCCTGGAGCCCCAAATACAGAGGCAATGACTAGTGGAGGAGAATGGTCTATTGATGGGCCATTGACACTGATGACTATGATTATGGACCTTTGGTCTTGAAATTGAAACTTGGCATAATATTGCAGGATGTCCAAAGTTACCTACTGGAAGCCTCCTTGTTGCTCATATAAGGCCTCTTCTAAGCCAAAAGTCAGCATATAAATGCAATAAATTCCCCCAAGGAAAATGACTCCCAGGGATAAGATTCCCTGGCAGCAAGGGATTGCTACCAAGTACCAACAAACAATGCAAGTGGAAAAAAAAAAAAGGCCTTGACCAAATGGGGAAAAAGGTGGAGACAAATGAGTTTACATGGTTAAGAGACTTCAAAGTGAATTGGGAGGGAACTCCAGAGGTAACCTTTATGCACATCTCAGCATGATCACATAGACTGCCAAAGTAGATACAACGCAAATAGTGGGGCTCCTGAGGGCTCTGGAGACATCCAGACACTATAGTCAGGGCAGATAGCTCAGGAGTTTGGTCCCTTGTCAGTGGGTCCTACTTTGGGATTTATGCTCTCCAATGTGACAGAGTCAGACTCCCTTGTGGTTTCCCTACAAATGGCTCTTCTGTCCTTCTGTTTGAACTTATAATTAGTACTGAAGTTAGTAGGTATACCTCTAAGAAACATAAATCTCTGGGTTGCCTATGTGCCAACCTAGCCCTGAATCTTAAAGGAGTTGCAACATCTCTGCTCCAGTTCATTGGACTGACCCAGGAAAGTAACAAGGAGATGAAGGAGAACCAACATACCAAGGAATCAAGAGTGCCTACAACTGCAAGCAAGAGAGTTCCATGCACTGGCTGTATGGGATAGAAGCCCCTCCCCCCTCAAATAAATGTGGAGTGGGCATCACCATCCCAGAATCCTCAGGATTGGGGAATGTACTATGGACTACAGTACACTTACTAGTATTCTTCTCTAGAACTTTTGTAATTCTAGCAATGGAGGAAATAGTGATGTCAGGCAGTGGCCACTGGAGGCTCTGAGGGTAGGAAGAGGGAGAAAGAGGTGTAATATGAGGGCATCTTCGAGACTTGGGAATCAGCCTGAATGACGTAGCAACAGACATAGGTCATTATATATCTTGCCATAAGTTACAGAATTGAGTGCAAGAAAGTGTAAACTGCAATTCAATCTATACACCATAATGAGTGGCAATGCTCCAAAATGTGTTTTCAATGCAATGAATGTACCACACTAATCAAAGATGTTGCTAATGTGGGAAAATGTGGGAGGTGTGGGGAGCAGGGCATATGAGAATCCCCTATATATTCTCTGTGATATTTATGTAGTCCAAGTATCTTTTAAAAAGTAAAAGAAAAGAAAAGAAAAGACACATACAAAAAAGAACTGGATAAATTTTGTAAAGTCTTGGAGTGAACAATTAGAATATAGGTCACCAGAAAATAGAAAGAGGGTAGAGGAAATGAAAGTTAAGGGTTAAACTGTGCAGAATTGGTACAAAGGTTGTAAATCTTTAGAAGTGAATAGAAATTGTGAAAGCACATCATAGGGTTCATAAGTAGCAGAGCTAGGCGGTAAGTATGTGCACAAGGAAGAGATAAAATGGGGGCATAGGGTTACCTTTGGGTGGGGCTTTGCGGGTTTGAGGGGGGCTAGGAATGGGCGGATGGGTAATATTGCCCAAGAAATTGGGGGGAGGGAGGGGCAACATACGAACATAGGAGATTGTCAGGTGTTGGTTGAAAGTAAAATGCTGAGAAAACCTTTTCAAAATATAATTAGGAAAGTTACCTGTTTAAGATACTCAAAGGGGATAATCTGATGCAGGACAGACTCCTAGGGAAAATCTGAATGCTCATTTTGCCAGAGTGGGTTGTACCATTGGGTAGAGACCCATATAATGAGAGTGAAGGTAGATCTACATCCTGGGGAGGACTAATGCCATCAAATAGAGGGAACTGTATCTCTCAAGAGAAATGGTGGCTCCCAGGGCATTAGGGCAGTTGAGCAAGTCAAGCCCTCAACACTGTTGCAAGTATCGCTGAACATGGCTCCTCAAGAAATGAAGATTGACTGTCACTGTGGGGCCTAAGGGGAGGGGGAAATAGATATTGAATAGATGGAACCAAAGTAAATGTGAGGGCAAAAAAGTGTTTCACAAGAGTACACAAGGACGGATATGAAACATGTAATATTAGACCAAAAACATATAGGGGTTGACAGACTAATAATGTAAACCATAATGTAAAACATAGGATAACTAAAAAATTTAGAAAACTGTATAGCCTAAAGTATAAACCACAATGTAAACACAAATGTTACCTTGTTTGAAAGCTATTGTCTCAATATCTGTACATCAGTTTCAGTAAATATGATATGAATAAGTTAAAAGATTATTGCTGTGGAAGGGAAAAGGTTTTATAATGGATATGTGGGAGTACTGTATATTGTATATATGAATTACTGTGATCCAAGGCTCTTGAGAAGAGAAGCTCAAGAATTAGGGAATAAAGAAAAGAAAAAGATAGGATGTAGAATTTTTCCAAATCAATATATACTCTATATCTAACCTTTAAACTCATCACTATATTCCATTTTACTATCAAGGGAACCTGACATTATATTGGACTTCACTTTTCAGGAAGTTTTGGATCACAGAGTGGTTCAATAATGGCAGCGGAGGAATACTGGTATGGGATGTTATTGACAGGCAATATATGGTTGACAGGGAGTTATACAGGGCATGTGCCCAGGGTGCATGGAAATGTTTGGATATCCTCATAGTGGAAACAATTAAAAACAACAGCTGGGGGAGTACCGGGTTCCTGGCCGGGGGGGGGCTCTGTCATGGTCCCTAGGGGAGCAGCGGCAGTCCCCCAGGGGCAATGGTAAGGACCAGGAAGGAATGAGGGTCCAACAGTGAGCCCCTGATACTAACGACTATGCTTGTGAGCATATACACCTGAAATAAGAACAAGGCCTAGAGCAGCACTGTACCTAAGAGTTCCCTCCTGACAGCCTCCCTGTTACTCAAATGTGGCCAGTCTTGAAGCCAAACTCAGCATGTAAATGCAATACCTTCCCCCCAGCGTGGGACATGACACCCAGGAATGAGCCTCCCTGGCACCAAGGGATCACTACCAAGTACCAGCTGATGACGTAACTAGAAAATGACCTTGAATTAAAGGTTCAACTCGGACCAGCAGAATATCCCTGTCTACATATAATAGCAGGAGTTTAAAATGCTGCTTGACCTAAAGTAAGGGGGAAATGGAAAGGACAAATAAGTTCATATGGCTATGAGTCTCTAAAAAAGAGTCTGGAGGTTGTCAGAGGATTGCCCTTATGCACACATGAGCAGAGTCTCAGAGATAGATAAAGTAGATACAATCCCAGGTATTGGTTGTTTTGAGGGCTAAAGAGACCCACAGGTTATGGTCATGGCAGATGGGGTTCACTGCCATGTCAGTTGGCCCTTCTTTGGAGCTGGTGTTTAGGCATGATGGAGCTGGACTCAGATGGGATCTCTTTTCACAAGCGTTTCATGCTACTTTACTGGAATTGTAGTTGGTGCGGGGGTTTAAGATATATCTAGGGGACTTGAATCTCTGGACTGACAATATGATAGCCAGGCCCTGAGCCTCAACAGACTTCAGCTCCTACACTCTGATTTATTGGACTTACGCCACTCAACTAACATGGAGTTGAAGAATGTCAACCACCACACCATGGAGCCTAGAGTGCCTACAGCTGAAAGCAGAAGGATTGCATCTAGTATCCATGTGGAATCTAAGCCCCCTCTTGACATAGATGTGGAATGGACACAACCAAGCAAAGGTCCACAGGAAAGAGGAATACAGTAAGGATTAGAGTGGACTTAATGATATCCTATTCATGAACTATTGTGGTTAATAACTGAGAAAATATGGCATTGGGGTAGAAAAAGTGGCCATGGTGGCTGCTGGGTGCGGGGAATGGAAGAGATGAGATGTGGAGGCATTTTCGGGACTTGGAGTTGTCCTGGGTGGTGGTCCAGGGACAATTGCCGAACATTGTATGTCCTCCCATGGCCCACTGGATGGAACGTGGGAGAGTGTGGGCTATGGTGTGGACCACAGGACATGGGGTGCAGCAATGCCCAGAGAAGTACTCACCAGATGCAATGGATGTGTCATGATGATGGGGGAGAGTGTTACTGTGGGGGGAGTGGTGGGGTGGGGGTGGTGGGAGTGAATGGGGACCTCATATTTTTTGAATGTAATATTTTTTAAAAAATGAATAAATTGAGGGAAACGGACTTGGGCCCAGTGGTTAGGGCGTCCGTCTACCACATGGGAGGTCCGCGGTTCAAGCCCCGGGCCTCCTTGACCTGTGTGGAGCTGGCCCATGCGCAGTGCTGATGCACGCAAGGAGTGCTGTGCCGCACAGGGGTGTCCCCCGCGTAGGGGAGCCCCACGCGCAAGGAGTGCACCCATAAGGAGAGCCGCCCAGCGCGAAGGAGGGAGCAGCCTGCCGAGGAATGGTGCCGCCCACACTTCCCGTGCCGCTGACGACAACAGAAGCGGACAAAGAAACAAGACGCAGCAAAAAGACACAGAAAACAGACAACCGGGGGAGGGGAGGGGAAGTAAATAAATAAAAATAAATCTTTAAAAAAAAAATGAATAAATTGAGTAGAATTTGGGGGAAAAAAATAAGTAGCAGAGCTCTTATATAGATATCACACTGGTTGAAAGGATAAGTCCAAGGTCATGTATATTACTAGAAGGAAAGCTAAAAATGTAACATAGGACTGTATAACACAGTGAAACCTTATGTGAAATATGAAAATGGGGGATATTGCATATTTTAAACTAACAGAATATAAATACAAATAATTAGAGAGATGTAAACAGAATAGCAGCTATGTGTGTTCAGGGAAGTATAGAGATTGGGAGGTGTTTTTCTGTTTATTTTTTGGGTTATTATTGGAGTAATGAAAATGCTCTTTAATGATTGAAGTGATAAATGGACAACTATGTGATTACCCTGACTACCACTGATAATAAACTTTGAATGGATTTATGCTTTATTATTATCAATAAAATTGATTTGTTAAAAAAAAAAACTCTAATCTTATCCAATAATTTAATCAAAAGACATCTCAGCTGAATTGAAGAAAATCAAAAGGTATAACATCCAGCAGAATAGATTAGTTTACAAATATAATCTTTCCCTTTTGGGGATTTATAAATAACCTTAAACAGCCACATACTGACTGCAACAGTTTGATATGGTTATGAATTCCAAAAATAGATATTGGATTATGTTTGTAGTCTGGTCTGAACAAGGGCATGATTAAGTTATGATTAGGCATTTTATTGGGCTATGTCATTAGGGCACTAAGTCCCCACCACCTGGTGGGTGGGGACTCACAGATAAAAGGCATGGCAAAGGACAGAGTTGAGGGTTTCTGAAGTTGGAGTTTTGATGTTGGAGTTTGATGCTGAAGACTTAAACTGGAGCCCTGTGAAGTCAGCTCACAGAGGAAACAGAAGCAAGGCCCAGGAAGAGAGGAACCCTGACCCCAGGAAGAAGCAAGACCCTGGAAGGAAGGAACCCAGGAAGCCTGAATCCTCACAGCTGTCAGCAGCCATCTTGCTTGAACATGTGAAAATAGACTGGTGAGGGATGTAGCTTATGCTTTATGACCTAGTATCTGTAAGCTCCTACCCCAAATAAATTCCCTGTATAGAAACAAAGCAATTTCTTGTATTTTGCATCAGCACCACTTTGGCTGAAAATTCACTGACTTAAGAATTTTCTTTCCCATAATTAGCAAGGTCATTATAATATGGTGAATGAGACTGTTAATGAATTCCAGGGAAGAAGAGGTTAAACAGCTGTTTTAGTATCTAGCTGTGCCGGCAAGTCAGCAACATCATCGCGGGCCATTTCTCAGCTTTGCCTCCCCTCCTCACCCTGGTGTGCAGAGGCTTCATGTCTCCATTCTAGAACCCTGGGAGGGTGTAGGTCTAATGGAACAGCCTGAGCACACCTTGTGACCCAAACATGGAACAGAGGCCCCAGCTGCTTCTCAAGGTGGGAACTGCACAGAGGTTGTGTGGTACCTGCTTCCTCCTCAGGGGAAGGCCCGCTCCCCACTGGATGTCCTGCCTCTCCAAAGCAAAGCTGTGTGGGGGAGCTGCCGTCCAACAGCCTGACCTGAGCTGTGGACCTCCTCAGGGCACTGGCGAGGAGGGCATCTCTTCCTGGGCCCTTTGGGTGCTCTGTGCTGAAGAAGTCATAAAGCAGTCTGTGCTGGAAAAAAATAAGAGTCAGTGTTAAACCAGACAATGCTGGGCAGTTACTGGGGTGCAGATTTGGCTTAAAGAGTCAGTTTCAAAGCAGACGCACTCAGAGCCATCCAGGCTGACTGAGCCAAACCATTTCAAAGATCACTGAGCAAAGACTGCTGAGGACTGGACAGTGAGAGGGAAAGGCTGACCACAACAGTCCAAATCTGTGAATACTGAGAGGTTTCTTTTCTCAGGTCACATAGCTCTCTCAACAGAACTTAACAAACACCAATCACAGGGAGTTCTTATCAAGAGGGCATTTGCTCTAGAGAAATATATTCTATCTTTTTTTCCATGCTCATTCATGGGCCATTACATTAATTTTGAGTATTCCTTTTTACATTTTATCAAAATTATTTTTATGCTTTAAATCTAAATCATGAAAACACTTCGCGGAGCATCTATCTTAAAGGATGGCATCTATTCTTTTGAGAATTATCTTCTAAATATTTTAATCGCATTCAGATTTTTGAAGATTCAAATTTATCAGTTAGCTATTAGTAATTCCTTAATTTATCTTGTTAGGCTATTGCTCTTAATTGCTCTTATTAGGATTTTTCTTTCTGGTAATAATTGACTTGCAAAACTTTGGCTCTCTGTATAAAATTTAAATATTTTCAGTCTTTCCAGGATTGTGCCATTATCTATGTTTTGTAAAATTTTATCACTATTTAAAGTAATACATCCCTGATCAATTTTTATATGGACTTTTCTACTGTATCAAATCTTCCTATTTCTCATGCTGGGGGCAAGAATTTTCACACCCAGGACTTAGAAAGAACTTCTTGACCTGAAGACAATATAGTAATAAAATGAAATCAACTCAGTTTGCCAAGCTTAGTTCAAAGCCCTCTCTAAGCATCAACTTGGTTTATCCTTCAAAACCTGCATGAGGTTAACGAGGGAGGGGTGCTGTGGGCGGGAGGGGAAGGTCCGTGGGAGCCGATCCCGTCGCGGTCGCAGCCTCCCTGGTCGGGGCACTGGGAAACGCCTGGGGCCCAGCCAGGTGGTGGGACGAGGCTCTCCCGTCCAGGCTCCAGAGTCCCGCCCACTGCGCCTGGGGCCGGGTGCGGGGGAGCCGGAAGCGAGCCCAGCTGAACTGAGCTGAGGCGAGCCCAGCTGAGCAGAGTCCTGCCGAATCCAGCTGAGTCGAGTCCAGTCCAGTTGAGCCCAGCCAAGTCGGTATCAGTAGGGCCGAGACCAATAGGGCAGAGCCCAGCCCAGTAGAGCCTACTCCAGCCCCGCCGAGCAAAGCCAAGGCCAGCCCAGCCTGAGGAGCCTGGCCCACCCAAGCCGAGCACAGACAAGACGAGCCGAGGCCATCTGAGCCTAGCCGAACCCTACTGAGCCCAGCCCAGCCCCAGCCCAGCCCAACCGATCCAGCCGAGGCGAGCCTGGTCGAGTCTAGCACCACCGAGTCCAGCCCACTGAGCCCGGCTGAGCCCAGCCCAGGTGAGCCCAGCCCCGCCGAGCCGAGACCAGCTCAATCGAGCCAGACGAGTTCAATGGAGCCGAGCACACACGAGCCCGGCTGAGTGCAAACGAGCCGTGGCCAGCCCAGCCCAGCCCAGCCCAACCGAGCCAAGTCATGCTGAGCCGAGCCCAACCGAGCCAAGTCGAGCCCAGCGGAGCCCAACCGAGCTAGGTCCAGCTCAGTGGATCCGAGTGCAGCCGAGCTGAGTCCTACCAAATCCAGCCCAGCCGAGTCCAGTGGAGATGAGCCCAGCGGAGAAGATACCAATAGGGCCAAGACCAATAGGGCAGAGCCCATTAGAGCCCAGCGCAGTCCAGCCCAGCCCAGCTGAGCAGAGCCAAGCCCAGCCCAACCCAACCCGAAGAGCCTGGCCCACCCAAGCCGAGCCAGAGCTGAGCCAAGACTCGCCAAGTTGACGCCAGCCGAGCTAAGCAGAGCTCGACTGAGCGGAACCCAACTGAGCCGAGCCGAGCCGAGCCAAGCAGAGCCCCCCAGGGCGCACACACCGAGCTCGGACTTCGTACCGAAGAAAGGGACCCTGGAAAATTCACAGCTAAGTGAAAAATATGAACTACACTCAAGATACAGACTTTAGAGGAATAAAAGGTCAGTAAAAGAATACATGACCAATAGTACAACAAAGTAGATAACTTTGGTAGAACAGACAACTTCCTACAAGCATACAAACTACCAAAACGGACCGAAGAATAAATAGAAAATAAGATCAGAGCTCTAACAAGAGATGGAACAATCATCAAAAATTTCCCCACCCAGAAGAGTCCAGGACCAGATGGCTTCCTTGGTCACTTTTACTAAAAATATACAGAATAACTACCACTAATAGTTTTCAAGGTCTTCCAAATATAAAAAGAGGTGAGAAATTTCCTAGATTGTTGCATGAGGCATCAGCATTCTGATATTGAAGATTCCACGGGACCCTACAGGCCAGTAGGTACTTGAATTCCTCTGCAAACTCCTGAACGGGCTGGCACAGCAACCCCCACAGCTTGTCTGCAGGGTCCTGAGCAGGAGGAGCAGAGTCACCCAGGAACTCAGCAGGGTCCGCACAGGAACATCAAGCACTGAACAGCTCCTTGGGCTCCTCAGCTCGGCCCACCAGTGGCTGGGGTGCCTGACGGAGCTGGCCAAGTCGGGGGTTACGGGCCTGCCAGGGCTGGGGGTACTCAGCCCTGCCACCCCAGGAGGCTCTGCCGCCCCAGGATGCTCTGCCGCCCCCTGGGAACATGAGGCAGGACCTGCAGAGGAGCCTGAGGAGCCCGGCGGCGCAGGCGCAAGGTGCGGGAGCTGCGGGTGGGCTGCGAGAGAGGGGCTTCCTGCAGGGACCCGGGTTACTGGAGACCCTAGTACCCATGAAAGAGAAGTCAAGGAGTGAGCTGAGCCCCAAGGTGAACCTCCCGGGGAGCAGCACAGACAGGTGCAGGTGAGCTCCACATGCAGCCTCCATGCACACCTGGCCGTGCTCCAGCTGGCGCCAGCAGCAGCAACAGGGCGAGCCCTTCCTGGCCCGGCTGGGGCAGCCACTGCCGGACTAAGCAGACCTACCTTGCCAGGAAAGCCACAAAGAAAACTCATGAACCTAGGTGAGAAGATGAAGATGATCCAGCTGTCACAGAGCAACTCTGAAATATGGAGTGGATCCTGCCGCTGTTGTAGGAACAACCCGGAACTTGGTCACTTCTCTAAGAAATCTCTAAATTTCTTTCCGTGAACTCTGCAAAATCAGCTGAACGCTATATCTTTGGCACACTGAACTTGGTCTCCTAATTTTAACTGTATAAAAACATTTGTGTACACTTGTTGACTCAAGAACTAAAATAATGTGATTATTTTATAGTATTCCTTTGAAAAGAAAACAAAACTTAAATGGACTTCATTTAAATGTTTTGGACTTTAAACTAGAGGTCACTTTGTGGCCATATGAATAAACTTTTTTAGCTTGGGAACTTATTGTAGGTTTATTTGTTTTCACGTGGACATCTTATTTCATTTTTTGAGAAAAACTATAGTGTTTCTGTGTATTCAGGAAACAAGAAGGCAAAACGTAGTATAATGCCAACCTATGCATTTCAAAATCTTGAATTCTTACAGAACAGATCTTAGGACTCCTCTGTGAAACATAATGAAATTCTGCAAGAGGAAACATGAATAAGTTGGGGCTGCACAATTTAAACAAAGTTTGGTAGTGGTTATGGGGAAAAGTACAGCAGTAATCTCTCCTGTAATTTTTATTCAAGTCAGTGTTATTGTAGCCCTATTGAATTAGTATCATGAACATCTTACTTCTGCTAAGATCTGTTTAAATACAGTTGATTTCTAGCAGGGATATTTTACTGCAAAATATAGTGTTTTAGAAAACTGACAGCTGCCTTTCAAGCAATATTGGAAATGTCTTTATTTACAGTAAAACATTAATTCCATACAATTTGGCACCAAAATATTTTTTAGATAGATAAGTGTGTGTTTAGAAGTTAGAAACTTTAAATACTGTTCTTAGGTTCCATTTGGATTTTTCTTGGCTACACAATAGTAAAAGTTGTAAACTCAGAGCATGAGTAGGGCATTATGATTTTGCATATGCTTGAACCAGTTAGTTTTATCTTTGTGGTGGAATTTCTTTTTTAGCTGAAACTTACCTCATGTATAAGTTGGTTAAGTAAAGTAGTAGGTAATTGAAATTTCAATAGAATCAAGTGAAATATAAAATTTTAAACTTATTCATTTGAGTTTCAAACAGCATAATACACTAAAAAATGTAAGTTATTATTAAGTACCATCTGCAATAAAAAAGGAAAAAGCTGAAGATATATATTTAGACTGGCATAGAATTTTGATTTTAATTAGCCCTGTTCTGATTTTTTACTTATACATGTTTTGCAGACATTTTCACTTACTTTGCAATTGAGACCGGAAACACTTGAAGATCTGGTCCTGCAAAGGAAGTGGGAAACTTACTCCCAGATCACAAATTCTTGCCCCTGAGTAAATGTGTTCCCTTGAGATGAGCCACAGAGGGGCAATGTTTTACCCAACCTTTCCACTGTAGGATAACAGCAGATTTACTTTGTTTTTAAACCATTTCCCTTTTGTTTATAACTTAGAAATTGTGAGAAGCTGTATTTAATTTTTAAAATGTTGGAAGATAAATCAGATTTAACATGAATGTGTTAGTTCTCTATGAAGAAAAGTGCAGTCCAAAATAGCAAAAATGGGACCAGGTAAAACATGTAGTCTTTATTTTTAAAAACACATACTTGGTCTTTTGTCTGTGTCTCTTTTATGCCACTACAGTAAATGTGTCCTTGATGTAAATGCAAAACTTTGTCTTGATTAAATTATAGACATACTACTGAAGCCTTTACAATATAATTCAATAATAAAAAAGTAACCACTAAACAAACCTCATGCTCATTTCCTGAGGGACATGAATTTCAATATGTCAAAATGAGCCAAGTTGCCTGCCCAAGGACTGCCTCATGAGTTCTAGAGAATGTGATGGGAGGTTTTGCTCATGTGAACTTGCTGTCATGCTGGTGTCCCATGTGCAGTCTTTCTTCCTTGTAGGACCACCCAGATTCTTTATGTAAGGAAAATGGGTGGAAACAGCATGCTGACAGTGAGTGATCCTCTCTGTAAGCACATAGTGTTCATTTTATCTTCTTTCCCACCCTCTCTCTCCCTTCCACCTCCCCTCACTACCCCAGCTGCCCTCCTTTGCAAAGACATTTAAGCCAGGGAACCTCCCAGATGACTTTTCCATTCAGATGCCAGTCTTCTGACACCCACAGTGGGCACATGAAGGGTTTCATACTTTGGCAAGAGTAGAGAGTTCATATTCCTCTTCTGGAGCTTCGGAAAGCCTGCAAGATTAGTAGCCAAGCTCTTACAAGTGCCAGAGCTGCTTGCTGAATTCCTAATGGCTCAACTTTCAGGAAGTGCACAAACTTTGGAGGAAGTAGAGTTTCCCCAAATTACAGCTACACCACCCTTGGGCAAATGCAGTTCCTGTTTTCAGCTTCATAAATCTGAATTTCCAAAGGTTTCTTGCCTCTATAAATGTATACACTTTCCAGGTAAACACTATCACATATAGCTTTCAAGAAGGTAAAAAGACTGTGAATGTTGATATGACCTGGTAAATCTTAAGCTCTGTTAACTTGTCAAGTTAACTGCCAGGTGGCTTTCACTGTGTTTAAAAATATACTGCATTCCAAACAAAACAACAGTGTAGTCATGGTGAAACAATAGACAGGCAGATAATTGGAACAGAATAGAGAGAAAAGAGGTATATCCTCCACATATATATAGTGAACAGTCAACTAATCTATGACAAAAGAACAAAGGTAATTTGAAGATGTAAGAACAGAGTTTCCAAGAAATGGTGCTGGAAAAACTGGACAACCAAATGCAAAAATAATATAGATGTATACTACATAAATTTCTCTAAAACAAACTCAAAATGCATCATTAATCAAAGAATGCAAAAATATGCAATTTTTAAAAGAGTAATTATATGTGGCATTGAGTTTAGCAATGACTTTTTATGCAGAATCCTAAAAGCATTATACATTGAAAGAAAAAATGTTAGGTTGGACTTCATTAAAAAATTTAAAACCTGTATTCTGCAAAAGACACTATTAAGAAAACAAAAAGATAAACTACAGAGTGGGAGGAAGTATATACAACCCACATGTCTGATAAAGTATTTATATCCAAAATATATACAAGGAACACTTAAAACTCAACAATAAAAAAACAACCCAATTAAAATGGACAAAGATCTGCACAAACACCTCACCAAAAAAGGTATACAGATGGCAGAGAAGCATATGAAAGGATTTGCATCGTCTTTAGGATGTGGGTATTTAGGGAAATACAAAATTTTAAAAGTTAGATACCACTACACAACTATTTGAATGGTTAGAAGCCCAAAAGCTGACAAGTGCAAATGCTGGTGAGGGTGTGGAGCAACAGCAATTCTCATTCATCGCTCGTGATAAAGCAAAACAGAGCAGTCATGTTCAAAGAGAGTCTGCCAGTTTTGTAAAAAGCTAACATAGGCTTGCCACACAATCCAGCACTAATATTGCTAACTATTGATACAAATTACTTGAAAATGTACATCCACACAAAAACCTGCACAAATTTTTTATAGCAGTGTATTCATAATTGCCAAAAATTGGACATAATCAATGTGCCATTCAATAGGTACATGGATAAATAATGTGTGACACATCCATAGAATGAGTATTTTCCAGTGTTCAAAACAAATTAGCAGGAAGCTGATGTGGCTCAAATGATTGGGCTCCCTTCTTCCATATAGGAGGTCCAGGGTTTGATCTCAGAGACTCCTGGTGAAGGGATGTTGGCCTGAGTGGAAAGCTGGCCCATTCAGAGTACTAGTCCACATGGCATGCTGGCCTATGTGGAGTGCTGGCCTGCATGGAGTCCTGGCCTGTACAGTAGTGCTGGCCCATGCAGAGTGCTGACCCTTGTGGAGTGCTGGCCTGTGCAGTAGTGCTAGCCCATGTGGAGTGCTGGTCCACATGGAGTGCTGGCCCACATAGAGTGCTGGCCCACATGGAGTACTAGACTACATCAAGTGCTGGCCCATGCAATAGTGCTGGTCCACACAGAGTGCTGGCCCACATGGAGTGCTGGACAACATCGAGTGCTGGCCCGTGCAATAGTGCTGGTCCACAGAGTGCTGGCCCACATGGAATGCTGGCACAGCAAGATGAAAAAATAAAAAGAGACACACAGGAGAGACAATAAGAGACACAGAAGACCAGGGAGCTGAGGTATGCAAGAGAGTGATCACCTTTCTCCCACTCCAGAAGGTCCCAGGATCAGTTCCCAGTGCTGCCTAAAGAGAAGAGAAGCAGAAACAGAAGAACACTCAGCAAATGGTCAGAGAAGGCAGACAGTGTGTGGAAACAATGGGGTGATTAAATAGATCTTTAAAAACAACAATGACAAAAAAATAGCTATCAAGGCATGAAAAAGCATAAAGAAATCTTGAATGCAAATGACTGTGTGAAAGAAGCCAGTCTAGAAAAGTCTACATACCATCTAATTCCAACTATATGATATTCTGGAAAAGGCAATACTATAGGATCAATAAAATGTTCAAGGTAGCCAGGGTTTCTGGGGGAGGGAGCAAAGGGTGTTGGTGGAGCACTGGCATTTTTAGGTGAGTGAACTGTTACTTATGGTACTAAAATGAACACATGACCTTACACATCTGTCAAAACCCATAGAACTACTCAATACAGAGTCAACTCTAATGTAACCTATGGACTTTCTTTGACAAAAATGGATCAATATTGATTCATCAACTGTAAAAAATGTACCACACTAATGCAAGATGTGAATAAAAAAGACAACTGTGGGCAGAGGATGAAGAGGGGGGTGTTAGAAGTAACTATACTTTCTGCATACTTTTTCCAGAGACCGAAAAGTGCTCTGAAAAATGAATTTTATTGTAGGAAATTAAAATCCAGGTTACTTGTGTCATGGTGGGTATAGGGATTGGGGTCATTCTAAAGTGGTATAAATTTTCTGTTTGGGGTGATGGGAAAATTGGGGTGGCAAATGTAGTGACAATACTGTGAATGTAAATAACAGCATTGAATTGTATATTGGAAAGTGGTTAAAATGGAAGAGGTTAGGTTGTATATATGCTACCAGGAGAAAATGATTAAAAAACCATAGAACTGTACACAAAAACAGTGAATCCTAACATAAACTATGAATTACAATTAAACATATAAATCTTGTCACAGGGTTTCATCAATTTTAACTAAATTACCACATTAATGCAGTGTTAAGTATAGGGAAATCTATGTGTCTGTGAGAGGGACATAGGAATTCTGTACTTTATGCATGATTTCTCTGTAAAAAACTTCTCACAAAATAATTGAATTCTATTAAAATACAAAATAACACATACCATTAATTCAAAGAAAACAAAACAAAAAATTTGATCATATCTATTTCCACAGAAAAACCATTTGACAAAATCCAATATGCATTCATGCTTAAAAATGAACAAATAAGCAAACAAAATCAGGAATACATATTTAGCTGTCTAGTCATTGGGAAAGACTAAAAGGTTTCCCAATGGAATAAGAAACAAACCAAAGATGATATTTGCATTACTGCGATTGATCATTGTCCTGGATATAACAGCTACAGCAATTTGACAAGAAAAATAGAATAGGCATCCAAACAGGAAAGGAAGAAGTAAAACTACTGCTACTTGCAGACGACATGTTTTATACATAAAAAATCCTCTAGAATTCACAAAAATACTTTTACAGCTAATAAGTATTTTCAGCAAAGTTGCACAAAATTTTCTTGTATTTCTATACCACAGCAACAAATAGTATGAAAAGGAAATTTAAAAAGCCATTAATTTAACAACAGCATCAAAAGAACAAAATACTTAGGAAGAAATTTAACCAAGGAGGTGTAAGATTTGTAACTTGAAAATGACAAACCATTGCTGAAATATATTAAAGAAGGAGAAGCTGGGGAAGACATTTTGGGAAGGTGTATTAGTCAGGGTTCTTTAGGGAAACAGAATCAGCAAGAGATATCTGTCAATACTGTGTGATTTTATGAGTCTCTCATGCAGCCATGGGGAGGCACAAGTCCAGGTTCCACAGGCAGGCTACAACCAGGGGCTGCAATGAAAGTCCAGGGAAGGTTCTTGATGAGTTCTGGGAGAGGTTGGCTGTCCAAAGAGAAGCTGGGAAATTCTCTGTCAATGCTGGTATCACTTCCCCTTTAAGGCATTCAACTGATTGGCTTAAGTGTCACTCATTGCTGATGGCAATCTCCATGATTGATATAATTATAACCAGCTCTCGGTAACTTACCACTGCAGTAAAGTCAATGGTGACTAAAGTCCATAAATGCCCTTTTACCAAAGTCAGCCCAGTGCTTGCTTGACCAAGCAACTGGGCACAAACACCTGGCTGAGTTGACACAATAGCCTAACCATCATAGAAGGTAACATGAATGAAAACTTATTAATACATAAATTTGTGTTAGAAGTAAAAAAAACAAAACAAAACAAAAAACCAAGCTTATTTAACACCATTACTGGTTCATGCAAAATTGTTAAATGCAGCAATTATGCCAATAGAAAATGAAATGAACATATAGTAAAATTAGAAAATTCTTTTGAAATGTCCATTTTCCTAAATTCAAGAAATAAATATTAAAATAAATCCTGGATTTGTTACATATAAAATTTCATACTTAAAATATTGTTTTATTTTCAGTTCACATATTTCTCAATTTTAAACACTTTTCACTACATTAATGTTGGAGGACAGTAGTAAGGCCCTACTCCACCTCGCTCCATAACTTGCCGGCCCCTCCCTGCCCATGAACCCTGCTCTTCTTTCCCTTTTCCCCGTCTTTCTCCTTCTCCCGATCACCCTCCTTGCCGTCCTCGCCATATTACACCACTATTGCCCCTCACTTTCGCGCTCGACCGCTCCGACCGCCGTCTTTCTCTGCCTCCTTACCTCCCTTCTCATTGCCTTTGTCATTGCCATTTTCCTTTACCGCTGAGTAGGGTGCCTCCTGCTCGCCGCCCTGTCCAAGACCCCTGGTGGCCGCCGCTACCCGATCGCCGTGCTCGCTAGGTAGGGCCCCAACCCTTCCGGCTTCCTAGGCCTAAAATGGGTGGTAGGCTGTCATCTCGCCAAGCGCCCCAAGTCCGTGCCCTTGCCGGACTCTTAGACACCCACAAGTGCAAAGTTTCAGTTCGCCGACTGCAAGTTTATTGGGACCTTCTCCTTCCTTTTAACCCTTGGCTCACGACTTGCCACCTTTGGGACCCCGGTACTTATGAACGCCTTATCGACCGGGTCACCAATGCCATGGAGCATGAAGGGAAGCGTTTCCCCCCCCGCCTTGTGCCTACGCTGATTACCATCCACTCCTGCCTCCAGGGCTCTCACCCCCCCACGTCGCAGGTTCTGTCCTCTCAGTTGCACGATAAGGAGGGAAAGGCATCTCCCTCTTGCCCCGGGTCTGGCTCCGACTTGGACCAGGACTCCGAAGCGGAGTCTCTTGTCAAGCAGCTTAACAACGCGCTCGACCTAACCCGCCCAAGCAAGCCAACCTTAAGCCCCGCCAAGATGGCGAACTTCCTCCTTCTTCCCCCGCCAGAAAGGAGGAAGTCATTTGAGGAGGAACCAGACCCACCCTATAGGGCGATGACCTCCCTCTACCCACCCCTCCCTGTTGAGGGCGGAAGAGCAGGCTGGCCCTCTGACGCTACCAACGCACATGTGTCAGGTCGGCCATTTTATGAGCCCAAGCAGCCATTTTGTGACGCCTTCGGTGCGCGCGCGCCTGGTCAGCCATCTTGTGAGTCTGAGCGGTCATTTTGTGCCCCGGCTGGCCCTGCGCCTGCATCCGCTTGGGCGCCCCCCCCCCCGCAGACCCCTGGGCTGGTCCTCCGCCCAACCCCTGGGCGCCAATGACGGCCTTCCCTCAGTGCCCCGCTACCATGAGCACCAGCCCTTTCACTCCCGCCCCAGCACAGGCGCCCCCGCTGGCCGGTGGCTCTCCCCCGAGCACCCTACCCCCTCCCATCTCCTGCTTCCCCATGAATGTCACTCCCTCCCTGCAGCGCCCACTCCCCTGGTATCCCCACGACCCAGAGGACATTAGACGCCTTAGAAAGGCAGTCAAGGAAGACGGGTTGGGGAGCCCATATGCCATGCAGATGTTGGAAGAGATTTCCACAAACCTCTGCATCCCTTATGACTGGACCGCCTTGGCTCGGGGTATCCTCACCCCTGGCCAGTTTATAGATTGGAGAGCCCACTTTCATGCTGAGGCAGAAAAACAAATTGCAACCAACGCCGCAACCGGCGTACAGATTCCGGCAGACGCCTTCACCGGCTCTGGCCAATTCGGCAACCATGTAGTCTACCAGCGCGCCCCGGCCGGCTTCTGGCTTCAGCTGCGCGATATTGCCCTCTGAGCATTTCGCTCATGTTCCGCTATTAAAGCTGACAATTTCACCAAGGTCACACAAGGCAAGGACGAGGACTTCTCCGCCTTCGTCTCCCGCGTCCTCCAAGCCTGTGAGCGCAAAGTTGCAGACCCTCAAGCCCAGACAGCCCTTGCCCGAGAGCTCATCTTGCAAGGCGCCAACCCCATCTGTAAGCAGGCCATTGTTTCCGTCAGAGAGAAGGCAATTCATGACTGGGTTCTAGCCTGCAGTGGCCTAGGTATGCATACTGCCGCGCTCACACAGGCCTTTTCGGCCGCCATGGCGCTGAATGCAGGCTGCTTTAAATGCGGCAATACTGGGCACTTTGCCAGAGAGTGCCCTGAGGCGCCCAGGCTGCCTGCTCCCGTGGCCACTCCCCCCCCCCCCCCCCCCCCCGCCACTTCCACCTCAGCGGCCACCCCGCCGGGGGCCTCCCACACCCTGCCCCCGTTGCGGCAAGGGTTATCATTGGGCCCGAGACTGCCGCTCTAACAGCGCACCGCGCCGCAGCCTTTAAACTCCACCAGGGCAGGCCTCAGCCCCGCGCCCAAGAGGCACGCCCCCAGCTGATGCCCGGCCCCAAACCATAATGTGGACCGTGCCCGTCTCCCTCGAGAAGCCTCTCCGAAGCTTTAAAATTAACAACCGCTGGTACCAAGGCACGCTCGATTCCGGGGCTGAGGTATCCTGTTTCCCTGCCCACTATGCCACCAATGGGCAGTCCAAGACGGGCCTTCGGTGGTCCGGGCCACTGGCACGTCCCCCTCTCTCCGAGCCTCTCTCCCTATAGAATGGGAAGATTCCGAGGGACGCCGCGGTACCTTTAAACCACTATTCCTGACCACCATTGACCAAATACTATGGGGCTGAGATGTCCTAGAGGCCTGCGGAGCTGTCATCACCATGCAGCCCCCCCAATAACTTGCGCCACTGCTCGTTTAACACCTCCTGCACCCACTCCTCTGCAATGGGATACTGAGGAGCCTATCTGGGTGGAGCAGTGGCCTTTACCTTCCCATAAACTTGCCGCCCTCAGAGCGCTCGTAAGTGAGCAACTCAAGGCTGGTCACATTGAACCTTCCACAAGTCTGTACAACTCGCCAGTTTTTGTTATTCAGAAAAAATCCACTGGCAAGTACCGGCTCCTCCACGACCTCCGCAAAATTAACAAGCATATCTTGCCTATGGGGTTGCCCCAACCTGGCCTCCCACACCCCGTAGCCGTTCCGTGCCATTTCCACGTGGCCACCATTGACATTAAGGACTGCTTTTTCTCTATCCCACTCCATCCGCAGGACTGCCAGCGCTTCGCCTTCACGGTACCCCTCCCTAACCACTCAGGTGCCTCTGATAGATACCAGTGGAGGGTACTCCCTCAAGGCATGCGCAACAGCCCTGCCATTTGTCAGCGCTATGTTGATTGTGCTGTCGCGCCACTACGGCCTTGGGCGCGCATTATTCACTATATGGATGATATCCTCGTAGCACACGAGGAGGCAGAGAAGCTCCAAATAGTTCTCGGCATGCTGCGAACTAACCTTGCTGACATAGGTCTTACCATCCAGCCTGAAAAGGTCCGGGTTGAACCGCCATTCACATTTCTGGGCTTCCAAATTGACAGGTACGTCACACCAGCAGTTCCGCAGCTCGCTGTCCCAGAGCGCCTCTCCCTCACTGAACTGCAACAACTCTGTGGTAATATTAATTGGGTTCGCTCCACTCTGCCTATCACCACGGCCCAGCTCCAGCCACTCTTTGCCCTTTTGCAATCAGACTCGGGCCCAGCCTCCGCCCTAACACAGCATATCAGGCTCACCCCAGAGGCCAGGGCCGCAATTCAGGCTGTTAACAAGGCATTAGACAAGTGCTGCCTGCACAGGTTCGATCCCAACCTGCCTTTGCTGGCTTTGATCCTGCCCACTCGAGGTACACCCACTGGAGTCCTCTGGCAGACTGGCCCGCTGCTCTGGCTCCATCCAGCCAAGAGCAGGCTGCGTAAGATCTGCCCTGCTGTCAGGTTATGGATCAGCTTAGCCTCGGACTTAATCACCCCAGCTATCCATACCTTTGAGGTCAAACCTGCCACCATCATCTGGCCGCTAGACGCCAAGCAAACCGACCTCCTCATACGAGACAATGAAGACATGCAGGTCCTACTAGAAGGGTTCTTGGGTAACTTTGACAATCACTACCCCAGCCATAAGTTACTTCAAGGAATCACCAAGCTCCCCTTTCAGAGCCCCTTCCACCCCTTCCCTACTTCCAATCCTATCTCGTTTGTCACCACTGTGTTCACAGACGCTTCCACCACCAAATTCGCCATGGTTGTTTACCAACCTGCCATGTTAGAGCCCAAGGTTTTCACCCACATCAACCCGCATTCTGTGCAGGTGGGAGAATTACTGGCTGTATGCCTTGCCCTGCATACCTTCCAGGCTCAGCCAGTCAACATCTTCACTGACAGTCTATATACCGTCCAAGTCTGTCGGGTCTAGCACTCTCCACCTTCTTCCCGGGCTCTACGCCCATCGACGAAGCCCTTGCCAGCCTGCAATGTCTCCTTGAACACCGCCAGGCTCCCTGGTACATTGCACTTATCAGGAGTCACTCTGGCCTGCCCGGCCCCCTCACTTCGGGGAACGAGACAGCCGATCGGGCAGTTTCCATATCTACTGCCCAGCCCACTGGAGATACAGTCAACCAGGCCAAAACGCTGCATGCCAGGTTTCACTTCTCGGCAACCTCACTTCATCACCTATTGGGCCTGCCCATTGAAACCTGCAAACACTTGGTGCACAGCTGTAAAACCTGTGCCCCCTTTCTGCCCCTTGGGCCACTACAGCCATAGGGGGTTAATCCCCACGGGCTCAAGCCCAATTCGAGATGGCAATTGGATGTCACACATGTCCCATCCTTCGGGCGCCTCAAATATATGCATGTAGCCATTGACACCTTCTCTGGCATGTGTTACGCAGTACCCCTTGTGGGAGAGACTGCCAAGCATTGCATTAAGGCATTGCTCCAGGCTATTCTCTTCATGGGAGTTCCATGGGACCTAAAAACTGACAACGGGCCAGCCTATCGCAGCACCTCCTTTAACGGCCTTCCTGCGACTTTACAATATTACTCATCACTTTGGGATCCCCTATAACCCGCAAGGACAGGCTATAGTTGAGAGCGTTCATTGCCGGCTCAAAATACAAATTCAAAAAGAGAAAGAAATGCTTCCCCAAGCGCAACCAAGTGACCTAGTCACTGCATCCTTAATATTCCTCAATATACTCACCTTTGACAAAGAGGGACTATCCGCCCTCCATAGGCACTGGGGGCCCTCCTACCGGCCCACACAAGCCCCCTTTGTTTATTGGAAAGACCCAGAAAGCAATACTTGGAGGCAATACTTGGAGGAAAGCAATACTCACCCAAGGGAGAGGGTTTGCTTGTGTTTTCCCAGATGATGCCCCCCAACCCATCTGGATCCCGGGACACAGCATCCGCCCTGCACCTGCAGACCCAGCACCTGACAAGGAGGGAACGCCGACGACTGAGGCACCTAATCCACCAGATGACACACTTCGTTCTGGACGACCCAATTCCTCCAACAGAAGAACAACTGCTCCTCAATCTCTATCGCCGAGTCCGAGCACACACTCCCCTCCCGCCTGACCAGCCCATCAACCTTGTAGCCCTACTAATCCTCCTTCTCTCCGCAGCCACCGCCCTGCCCACTTCATGACCCGTGTGGGCTGCAGTCCATCACCCTCCTGGCTTTCTTTTCCTCACCCCCGAAGGCCCTACCTACCCCAAGATTTATCATACTAACTGTTCTCTGCAGCTACCGTGCAACCCGAAGGAAGCGCTCCGATCTGTTACATTCAATGTTTCACTTACCCCCCCTCCAGATGCTCTCCTATTCACCTTTTTCCCTAACACCACAGGGTCTAATACAACTACCAGTAGCACCGGAGATCCGGTCCCCGACCTCTATCAAAATGCCCTTATATTCACCCCCTCCACCAGGGGAGACCTTTTCCCAACCGCAGTTGGCGCCGACAACACCTCAGGCACCTTTCTGCTTAAATTGGCTAGTTTATTCTCCCCGTCTTCCCTCATCGCATATGGGTCTATTGGACTCCTTTGTATTCTTCTTTTCCTCGTCTTCTATGGTGTGCGCCGCATTCTGCTGTCTCTCCAAGATACCCAAAATCAGCAGAAACTAATAGCTGCAGCCACATTGGCCATAAACAAAAAGAGAGGGGGAGATGAGGTGAGGCAGGCTGAAGTCTGGCTGGCAAGCATAGCCGCGCCCAGTGGGGGATATGCGCAGCCCACCACTCGGGTGTAGGGCGGCTGGAATGGGTGAACTGCCCTCAGCCATGGAACGGGCGCACTGCCCTCGGCCCCGTCCAGGCAACCGACACCGGCTTGCTGATAGCCAGCAGAAGCTGCCTACGCTCACATCCCCCCTCCCGCACTGTCAAGCCGCAGCACAAGCCGCACCATAAAAGGCAAGGAACTAGTCCCTACCAATCACTCCCAGCCCCGTTCCCCTCTCCCGCCAGTGCCGCCCCTTCACCAACCTAGAATCTGCCTCTTCCCCCCACCAACTGCTCGCCACCGCCAATCCAATTCCCCTTTGGCCACAGCCAATCAGTCCCCTGCTCACTCCCCCATAACCCTATATAAACACATGTACTTCCCTTAATAAATTAGACCTGCGTGCTCACCTCGTCTCCGTGGTGGTTTCTCCGCCGCGCGCCCTCCACGCCTGCGAGCCCCTGCAGGAGCCTAGGCCTCTCCTGCCCAGTCATCCACCGGACAGGACGTACCAACCGCAGTTATGTATTAGAAGACAAAATACTGTTAAGATGTCAGTTATACCCAGAGCAATTTGTAGAATCAACAATCCCAATCAACACCCACAACCTTCTTTTAAAACTGGGAAGTTTTTCTTTTTGGAATAATGAAACACTTCTAAAGATTTTTGTGGTATGAATACACAACCTTCTGATTATACTAAAAGTCATTGAATATACACTTTGGATAGGTCATATGATATATGAATATATCTCTGTAAAACTGCTTAGTGAAGAATCGTGCAAGAATAGCCAGAAACAGCAGGTATGTATAGCAGAGGAAGCATAGAGAGATCGAGAGATAAAGAATTTTCTTCTTTGTCTGGTTTTTCTTTGTTATTATTATCATTGAAATAATGAAAATGTTCTAATGATGATTGAGGTGATGAATGAACAACTATGCACTTATACCAAATACCATTGATTATACACTTTCAGTGAATTATATGCTTTATTAAGATGTGTCAATAAAATTGATTTGTTTAGGAAAAAACAACAAGCAGAAAAGAGCATGGTATTCCCAAAGACTGACATACAGATCAAAAGACTCAAATTGAGATGTCAGAAACAAACCCTCCCAATTATGGCCAACCTATTTGACAAGAGGGCAAAGACCACTCAATGACTCAATTATGAAAGAATAGTTTCTTCATCAGATGGTGCAGGGAAAATTGGATCTCCATTTGCAAAAAAAATAGGATGACTGCTCCTCACACCTTATAAAAAATCAACTCAAAATGAATGAAAGACTCAAATATATCAAACTCCTGCAAGGAAATGTAGAGAAGCATCTTCAAGACCTTGTGTTAAGTGATAGTTTCTTAGACTTTACAGGTAAAGCACAAGCAACAAAGGAAAAGATAGATAAATGGGGTCTCATAAAAATTTAAATTTTTAGCCCTTAAAGGGTTTTATCATGGAAATGAAATGACAACAACTTACACAATGGGGAAATAATATTTGAAAAACCACATTGTTAGAGGTTTGCAATATGAAGCTGTAGCTCAGTTTCGCCTGACATGCATTGGGAAAAAGGCAACCCCCTCCCCCGTGTCTGAGGGCACTTCCCCACAGGTTAAACAAAGGAACCCCATAGAGTCAGGAGTAGAGGGAGATAGAGACCTTCGCCATCTGCCTGTCAGGGGGCGATGGAGATCTTCACTACTCTACCTGCATGTCAGAGGGAGATGAAAACCTTCACTGTTAACATATCAGAGGGAAACAAAGAAGCCCTTTAAACCCTACAGATCAAAAGAAACATGTGCTCCTGCAGCATTCCAAGAGACCCTGAACTCCCTACTCATTATCAGGAAAATTTTCACCTCTAAAGCTCCCTATTGGCCCCTGTACCTTGCTCAGACCTTCAACCCCCTCCCACTAACTATCACTTCCCCACCTAGGAAAGTTCTGTATAAATTCAAGTCCCCCCTTCCAGGAGTGGCTGAAGTCTCTCTTCACATCCGCACTATGCTGGTGGGGGGACTGAGTCTTTCTTCAGACCCCTCCCTTGGGAGAGCCTCTCAATAAATTCTTTTTCTGCCTGTGGTCAATCATTCTCCATGTCCCTGTGAATGCCATCTTTCTCCAACATGCATATTTGATAAAGTTTAATATTTAGAATTTATAAACAAACCTTTGACTTAACAACAAAGGACACCAACAAAATTATAAAACAGGGAAAAGAATGGACATCTTTCTAAAGAACATATAAAAATGGTTACAATGCACATGAAAAGATGCTCAACGTCATTAAATATAGGGAAATGCAAATCAAAACTACAGTGACATACATCATCACACACCTGTTAGAGTGACTGCTATTAAAAACAAAATTACCCATGTTTGGGAGGTTGCAGAACATTAGGAATACTCATTCAATGCTGATGGGATTATAAAATGGTTCAGCCACTGTGGGAGACAGTTTGACAGTTCCTCATAAAGTTAAATATAGAATTACCATATGACCCCTCATTCTCCCTTGTGGGGAGCCCTGCAAAGCAGGCTCCAAAGTTCACAGGAAGGGTGAAGACAAAGAAGGAGGTGCCCCTGGCAAGATTATGTGCTGAACAAAATATGCTGCATGTGGATAAGAATTCTAGAACAGTTATCAGAGGGCTATTGAGAAGAAGAATAACTGTTGTATTTGTAGTGACCTAGAAACAAGAGCTTCCCATGAGAACTAGTGAATGTGCCCATGTCACTGAAGGTATAAAATAGCATGCCTGATTGAACTCGGTGCCTGAGGTAGCTCTAAGCTCCTGCAATCTCCTCACAGTCCACCTGGTCCCTGCTACTTTGTGTCTTTCATTTCTTCACCCTCTCATCCCCTCCTCGCAACTGCACAGACCCTGTTCAGCTATGATTGTACTGCGCAGGTCATGGCACTCACTAAGGAAATACCCGAAATATTTGAAAGTATGGACCCAAAGAGGTATTTACACACTGTTATTCATAACAGCATTATTCCCAATTGCCAAAAGTGCCCATCAACTGATGAATGAATGGAAAAACAAAATATATACATACAATGGAATATTTTTTCAAGATTTAATATCGTTATTTTTATACCTCCCCTTACCACTTGCACTTGCTGTCAGCTCTCTGTGTCCATTTGCCACATGTTCTTCTATGTCTGTCTTCTCAGCTTGTCCTCTCTTCTCATCTTTTCTTCAGAAGGTACCAGGAACCAATCCCAGGACCTCTGATGTGGGAGAGAGGCATTCAATTGCTTGAGCCACCCCAGCTTCTTGGTTTTGTCTCTCATTGTCTTTTCCTCTGTGTCTCCTTTTTTTGCTGTTGTTGTTGTTGTGTCATCTTTCCACGTGGGCCAGCTTCACCATGCAGGGCAACTCACCTTCACCAGGAGGCCCTGAGAACTGAACCCAGGACCTCCCATATGGTAGATGGGAGCCCAATCACTTGAGCCACATCAACTTCCCTACGATGGAATAGATTTAAGTTGTAAGAATAAATGAAGTTCTGACACATGCAATCGCATGGATGAAACTTGAACACATCTTGTTAAGTGAAATAGCCAGACACAAACGGACAAATATTGTAGGTTCTCATTGATATGGAATAATCAGAACAAGCAAACTTATAGAGTCAGAATCTAGAATAGCAGAAAGGGCCGTGATAGGGAATGGGAAGTCAAGATGAAAAATGTACAGAGTTCCTAATTGGAATGGTAGAAATATTTGGTAAGATATGGTGCTGATGGGAGCACTACCTTGTGGTCATAATTAAAAGGACTGAAGTATATATATCTAAATGTGGCTAAAGGGGAATTGTTAGATTGTGTCTGTGGTAACAAATTTAAAAAACAAACATGGAACTGCACTACACAGAAGTGAAGCTTAAGGTAAACCATGGACTATAGTTAACAGTACAGTTATAAATTTGTTTTCATCAGCTATAACAAATGCTGCATATCAATGCAAGCTATTAACAATAGGGTGGTACAAGGGAATCCTCTATTTCATGCAAGATTGGTCTGTAAACACACACTTTCTCTAATAAAGTAAAAAATGGTATTGATATATGGTAGAAGAAAGAAAATTCATGCAAAATCAAGTAATTAATTTCTTTTAGATTTATTTTTATTTATTTATTTCTCTCCCCTTCCCCCCTTCTCCAGTTGTCTGTTCTGTGTCCATTTGCTATGTGTTCTTTTTGTCCATTTCTGTTGTCAGTGACACAGAAATCTGTGTTTCTTTTCATTGCATCATCTTGTTGTGTCAGTTCTCCGTGTGTGTGGCACCATTCCTGGGCAGGCTGCACTTTCTTTCATGCTGGGTGGCTCTCCTTGCATGTGGGGCTCCCCTACACAGGGGACACCTGTGTGGCACGGCTCTCCTTGCATGCATCAGCACTGCACATGGACCAGCTCCACACGGGTCAAGGAGGCCTAGGGTTTGAACCACGGACCTTCCATGTGGTAGACGGATGCCCTAACCACTGGTCCAAGTCTGCTTTCCAAGTAATTAATTTTAAAAAGTAGCCACAATATGATAATCAGCCTTACATCATTAATAATATGAGCAATTGCAGCTGTGCACAACTGCCACAAGCTGCCTCAGCAAGCAGCGAGAGCCCCCTCTGGTTACGATGTGCATGAGTCTGTACAGTGTTCCAGGCGCAGATGTTGTCCTACCGCATGCAGACAATGTCGCTGTTTTGCTGGGAACTGGTCCACATTAAAGCTTCTGGATTCTTGTTTTAGTGATAGGTTTTCCTTTATAGGAACCAATTGCATATTTACGTCTTAAAATATTTATATGAACTAGGAAAAGCACAAACTTATCCCAAAGGAAGAAGAAAGTAGGAAATAACAAAAATTAGAGCAGGACAAAATGAAATTGAGAATTAATAGCAAAAAGAAAAAACCACTAGGAAAATTAGCCAAAGCTGGTTCTTTTAGAAGATTAATAAAATTGATCTTCTAGATGAACCAAAGAAAAATGAGAGGGGATACAAATAAAATAAAAACCAAGAGAGGGACTACCACCACTGAACCCACCAATGAAACAGTATCATTAAAGAGGATATTTTGAAAACCTGTATGCCAATAAGATGGATAACTTAGATGAAATGGATAAATTTCTAGAAACACATAAGCATCCTACACTAATGAAAGAATAAATAGAAGAAATGAAGAGGCCAAAACTGAATTAGTCATAAAAAATCACCCCAAATCAGAAAAGTTCAGCACCAGTGACATTATGGGTGAATTCTACCATTATTCCAGGAAAATCTAAAACCTATTCTGCTTAAACCCCTCCCAAAACTTGAAGTGGAGTTACATTACCTAGCTTGTTCTTTGATGCCAAAATCACCCTAATACCAAAGCAACATAAAGACACCACAAGGGAAGACAACTACAGATCAATCCCTCTAAAGAACTAAAATCCTCAGAAAGACGTTAATAATCCTATTTGACAACACATCAAGCAAACTACACACCATGGTCAAGTGGATTTTTAAAAAAGATTTATTTATTTACTTATTTTCCCCCTTACCCTCCTCTCGCCCTGCTGGAGTTTTTTGTTGTTGTTGTTGTTGTTTGTTTTGTTTTGTTTCTTTCTTTCTTTTTTTTTTTTTTGCTGTCTCTGTTGTCTTCTCATCTTTCTCCTCTAGAATTCTATCTTGGAGACCTCTGATGGGTAGAGGGGTTCCCTGTCAATTGCACCACCTCAGTTCCTGGTTTGTGTTGCATTTCTCCCTGACTCTCCCTTTGTCTCTCTTTTGATGCATCATCATCTTGCTGCATGACTCACCTGTGCAGGGCACTGGCTCACCATGCGGGCACTCCTGCGGGCACTCATGTGGGCACTGGCTCACCACACAGGCACTTGCTCTGGCACTGGCTTGCCATGAGAGCATGCTTTCTCTTCTTCTTTTTCACCAGGAGGCCCCAGGGATCTACCTCAGGCCCTCCCATATAGTATGTGGAAGCTCTATCACTTGAGCCACATCCACTTCCCATGATCAAGTTGAATTTATCCCTAGTATGCAAGGGTGATTTAATGTAAGAAAATTAATCAAATTAATAGGCCACTAAGAACAGATCTATAGAAAACACTATGTGATCATCTCTACTGTCACAGAAAAAGCATTTGACAAGATACAGCATCCTTTTTGGATAAAAAACACTTGGAATTATAGGAATAGAAGGAAACTTCTTAGACATGATGGAGGCTGTATATGAAAAACCCACAATTAACATCATACTCAAAGGTGAAATGAAAAATACTTTTCCTCTAAGATCTGGAACAAAACTGGGACACCCACTGTCACTGTTCTAATTTAACATTTTTATTAGAAGTACTTGCAAGCATTTGGCCTAGAAAAAGAAATAAAAGTCATTCAAATTGGAAAAGAAATAAAGCTTTCACTATTTGCTGATGACATGATACTGCATGTAGAAAGCTGAAAAAGTAAACTGCAACAAAGCTATTAAGAGCTTGTAAACAAGTTTACAAAAGTGGCAGGATAGAAGATCGAAACATAAAAATCAGTAGATTTTGTACACTAAAAATGTGCAATCTGAGGTACCAGTCAAGAAAGAAAAATCCACTTACCATAGCAACTTAAAAGAATCAAGTAGCCACCAGTAAGCTTATAAATGTAAAGGCCTCGTACACAGCAATCTCCACAACAGCATGAAAGGAAGTTGGGGTGCACTGGGGGATGTGCTCAGGAGGGCTGGGAAAACCCCTCCCTTCAGGGTGGGGCTCTGGACCCTCCCCCTGCAGGACAGGTGGGGAGGAGAGCCCTGGGTGGGGCCCTGGCACCCTGGGGAGAAGGGGAGAAGGGGGTTTCAGGGCCAGCCTTTGAGAGCCCATCCCCTCCACAGCCCATTCCCAGCTCTGTTTGCCCACCCAGTCCTCTCCACCCCACGATCATGGTCGCAAAAGGGAGGTGTGGTGAGCATCCCACTCACCAATCCAGGTAGGGAACTCAGCTGCATTAGGGCTGAGCAAGGCTTTCTCCCCACCTATGGGGAGATTATCATCAGTGGGTGGGGACACCCACACATGGTTGTCAGAATAACAGCACCAGGGAGCTGGGCAGGTGATGGGGAGACTGGGGGCTAGGACCCAGGAAGAGCCCCAGAAGCTGCTGTTGTCCAGAAGCTAAGGAAGAGGAAGCTCAGACCACGCCTCCAGGGGCTGGGGCCTGGGGTGGTTCCTGGGGGTGTTTGAGCTGCTCAAGGCTGTGGGGTGTTCTGTGCTTTGAAAGGCAGAGGGATGGCCGTCATGGGGGTGAATGTTTCTCCTCTTCCAGCTCCAGCACCATGTCCAGAGCCAGACCTACAGCCAGACCTGGAGCTGGACTTCCCTGCAGCACCACCGCTGCCACCAGCTCCAGCCCCAGGTGCAGCTTCTGGGTTGAAGGTACCTCAAATTTCAGAGGCAGCTCCAGCAGCTGCTCAAGAGCTTGAGACTGAGGGGGTTTGGCCTCCTCTAAACCAAGCCCTCCCTGGAGAGATGAGAGGGAGACCCTCTTCCAGTGAGGGAGCAGGGCCCAGCACAGACCTATCGATAAGCTCAGGACCTACAAGTTCCTAGGACACTGCTTCCTGGGATTTAGGAGAGAAGACACAGGAACTAGTGGGGATGGAGGATTTGGGGAAGAAGTGGGAGGGCAACTGATTTCTGTATAAAAGTCAAAAGAAATACTAACCACGTGGGCAGGGACATGATGAGTTTTTTAAATAGGAAGTTCTTGACCAGAATATTACCTTAAATTTCTGTTTCTAGGACAGCCTGGAGGTGCAGTTTGGTTCTTCATTTCCTGTGTTAATTAAAGTGAGATACAGACTCATTCTTTCCTCCTTCAATCAAGTCTGAGAGTCATCACTTTTTTAACATGTGGCAAGTTCAAGGGCATCCATCCTTCTCTGGTGCTGAAGGGCACACACGAGTCTCCCTGCAGCAGAGCGATGTGCATTTCACTACCATCAAACTGGGCAAGGAGCAAGACAGCCCATCAGTACCCCCAGGGTGAGGAGTGAAGGGCATTCACCTGGCACAACAACCACCTCTGAAAAGTGGGTGTCTCAAAAACCCCGTGTTCAAGGACCGCATCCTGATGCACGGCAGTGCCTTCTTTCTGTTTGGAGAAAGAGGGAATCTGCTTCTCATGCTGAGGTTTCTTTTCACCTCCACTTAGGAACCCGCAGTCTTCATGGTGGACTCTGGAGGCCATTAGCACTACATGGGGGAAATGTACAATGACCGAGACTTCCCACGTGGAGGGACAGAACTGGGGAAGCCTGATTGCTGGCACGTGGGCTGCGTGGGCAGGACTGCACACCCTCAGCTCCCTCTGGCGTGAGGAGTCCTTAGGCTGCCTCCTCCTGGATCCTGGCCCCTGGCCTCCAAATGTTGACCTGGTTGGGTGGACCCAGAGCAGACATTTGGGGCACCTTCACGGCTCCAGCTGGGCCTCCTTTCATGAGCATCACTGCTCCTGTGAACTGGCATTTGACTGGGGGGTGCAGGGAATGCATGTCCTGGTCTAATGGGTGCAGTTTCTATGGGGTGATAGAAAAATCTGGTAGTGGATGACAGGGACAATACTGTGTATGCAAATGATCATCACTGAATTGCATATTTGAAAAAAAAATGGGAAATTTTAGGTTGTATGTATCTTACCACAATAAAAATTTCAAACATAGAACTGTACAACACAAACAGAACCCTAAAGCAAACCATGGACTACACGTAACAGTATAGTTCTAGTAACATTGTTCCATCAGTTATAACAAAAACACAGCATTAAAGCAAAGAATAATACAGAAAACTGCCTGTGAGAAGGTTATACGGAACTCTGTAATTCAGTGTGATTTTCCTGAAAACCTTAAACTTCTCTAAGAAAATATTTTTAAAAATAAATGGAATTAAGATACAAAGTAATAAGCAACATTAATTCAACAAGCAATGAATACTGTGGGGAAGTGGCTGTGGCTCAAGTGATTGGGCTTCCACCTACCATACGGGTGGGCCTGGGTTCCATCCCTGGGGCCTCCAGGTCAAAGAAAAAATGCATGCCTGTGCAGCAAGCCAGTGTCCATGTGGTGAGCCAAGTAACCACTCACTGAGCTGAGTGCCCATGTGGCAAATCAAGTCCCCAGGCAGCAAGCCAATTCCTATGCAAGGAAGACATGAAGCAAGATGATGACACAATAAAATAGAAACAAGGGGAGAGGCAAGGCAAGATTCAACAAAAACCAGGAACTGAGGTCATGCAAGTGACAGGGAACGTCTCTCCACAGCAGAGGTCCCCAGGATGGGAATCCTAGAGGAGAAAAAAGAGAAGAGAAGACAAAAAGAGAAATAGATACAGAAGATCACACAGCAAAGGGACACAGCAAAAACAGCAGGGTTAGGGGAGGGGGAAGGAAAATTTAAAAAAAGAATACTGTGGCCATGCCATTTGCTGAGATAAATCATTTGACACAATCCAAAACCTTTTCATAATGAAATACAAAGAAACAAGGCAGCAAAATGAGGGCTACATAACTAGCGTCATTCTCGATGGTGAAAGACTGAGTTTTGCTAATAACCTCAAGGCCCAGTCCATGATGCTGCTTTTGGCACTGCTATTCCTTGCTGCCCAGGATGTTGTAGCCAGAGCACTAGGCAAGAAAAAGGAGGTAAAGGCATCCAAATTGGAAAGGAAGAACAAAACTATCTCTGTTTAGAAAGGACAGGATTTATATATAAAAATCCCTCTAGGAATCACAAAATAGCGTTACAGCTAATAATGCCAGAAAGTTGCACAAAAGTCTGTTGTATTTCTATAACATAGAAGCAAACAATCTGAAAAGGAAGTTATAACACAATTTCTTTTACAACAGTATCAGAAAGAATAAAATACTTAGGAAGAAATTTAACCAAGGAGGTGCAAGATTTGTTACCTGAAAACTACAAACCATTGATGAGACACATTCAATGAGGGGGACCTGGGAAGCCATTTTAGGAATTAACATGAATGAAAACTTATGGATGAGGCTTTTGACTCACTATGGACAGGGCAAGAGTTGTCCCATGGCCACTGGAGCTTCCCAGGACAGTCCTGCAGAATGAAGCACTTGTCCACATGGGACAGGGCAACCAGGTCTCAGGGCCCACAGGGAGGCCTTCTCCACTGGGTCTGAGGTTTAGTCGGGTCAAAATGACGGCTCAGTTGTCCTAAATGGTATTGCAGGGACAGATGCTGGAAATTGTATATCCTGCCATAACCCACTAAATGGACTGGGGAGGGTGTAAACTACAATGTAAACCATGATCCATGTGGTACAGGAGTGCTCCAAACTGTATTCACCAAATGCAATGAGTGTGTCACAATGATGAAAGAGGTTGTCGAGGTGGGAGGAGTGGGGTGAGGGGGGATGGGGGTATAGGGGAACCTCATATTTTTTGAACATAACTTTTTTATGATCTAAGTATCTTCAAAAAACAATTAAAAAATTGGTGGGATCGGGGAGTGGGGAGTGGGGTATATGGGAACCTCTTATTTATTTTTTTTTAAAGATTTTTTATTTTATTTTATTTAATTCCCCCCTCCCCCTGTTGTCTGTTCTCTGTGTCTATTTGCTGGGTCTTGTTTCTTTGTCTGCTTCTGTTGTCGTCAGTGGCATGGGAAGTGTGGGCAGTGCCATTCCTGGGCAGGCTGCACTTTCTTTCGTGCTGGGCGGCTCTCCTTACGGGGTGCACTCCTTGCGTGTGGGGCTCCCCTATGCGGGGGACACCCCTGCGTGGCAGGGCACTCCTTGCACGCATCAGCACTGTGCATGGGCCAGCTGCACACGGGTCAAGGAGGCCCAGGGTTTGAACTGCGGGCCTCCCATGTGGACACCCTAACCACTGGGCCAAGTCCGTTTCCCTCTTATGTTTTTTAATGTAATGGTTTGTGTGGTCTCTTAACTTTAAAATAAGATAATTTTTAAAAATGATCCTCAGGCACCTCTCCTGGCAGCCAGGGTGCAGGAAAGGAACAGCTTGAGCTCACTGTTCAGCTGTGCACATGCGCCCCCTTCAGGCTACCAAAAGAATCACAGATATTAAATTTTTATATTATTCACTGCTATAAATTTGGAAGAAGGAAATGGAGCTAAGTATCCAGTGCCTTGATGAGACTGCATGGAGATAAGAAGAAGCAAAGTACAAGGTAAGTATACAAAAATCAATTGATTTCTCCTTCCCAGCAGTGAAAAATGAAATAAAAAACAAATGCATTTATAGTTGTAAAAACACATAATAAATTCCTTTGCTCAAACCTAAGAAAATAAGTACGTATTTTTCTCTCATAACCTATGAAAAACTTGCAAGCAGTAAAAAGTTAAATAAATAGAGAAATATTCCTGTTTCATGGTGGGTAGAGTCAATATTTTTAAGATCTTAGAGAAAATCATAGAAAGATATTTTGTATATATTTATGAACCTTTTCTACTCCTAGAAGAGCATGCAAAATGCTTAAGAAGGACAAAACTGAGCAGCCCATTCTGCCTGGTTCCAATTCTTATTATAAATCTACAATAATTGATAGAGGGAAACGGACTTTGGCCCAGTGGTTAGGGCGTCCGTCTACCATATGGGAGGTCCGCGGTTCAAACCCCGGGCCTCCTTGACCCGTGTGGAGCTGGCCATGTGCAGTGCTGATACGCGCAAGGAGTGCCGTGCCACGCAAGGGTGTCCCCCGCGTGGGGGAGCCCCACGTGCAAGGAGTGCGCCCATGAGGAAAGCTGCCCAGCGTGAAAAGAAAGAGCAGCCTGCCCAGGAATGGTGCCGCCCACACTTCCCGTGCCGCTGAGGACAACAGAAGCAGACAAAGAAACAAGACGCAGCAAATAGACACCGAGAACAGACAACGGGGGGGGGGGGGGGGGTTTAAATAAATAAATAAATAAATCTTTAAAAAAAAATAATTGATAGAGTTTGACTTTGGTACACAGAAAAATGGGGAAAAAATAGAGTTCATATATAGACCCATTAAAATATGTTCAAGTGAACGTAATCTTTTCAAAATATGGAAATGGAACAACTGGATGGCCATATTGAAAATAAATAAAGACATGAACTTTACAGCTTACACACAAATTCACCTAAACTAGTTTATATGTGAATGTCTAAGAAACAAAATGATAAAAAAAAAAAAAAAAAGTGAGGTTCCAACAGAAGAATTACCTTGTGCTTGCTGGTGAGTTTTTAAATGCAACACCTAAAGAGTCATGAAAAGAAAAAATGGTAGTGGGACTTCATTTGAAAAATTGAAAGTTCTACTATGTAGAAGACACTGTCAATTGAATGAAAGACCTCAATCCTGCACTAGGAGAAAGTTTTGTAAGACACATATACTTTGTACCAAAATATACAAAAGGCTATAGAGTTCAATAAAAAGAAAACAAACCACACAACTAAGAAATTAGAAAATGACTGAACAGACCCCTCACTAAATTAGTTATACAATTGACAAATATGCACAGATAAAGACACTTATCATTTGTCATTATTGAAAAGTAACTTAAAACAACAATGAGAGATACTACCCACCCACTGGAATTGCTAACTTCCAAAGAACAGACAATTCAACTGCTAGCAATGATGTGGGACAACAGGAACTCTCATTCCTTGCCGGAGGGAATGCAAATGGTACAGCCACTTTGGAAGACACTTTAGCATGGCTTACTAAGGTAAACATATCTCAGCATGTGACTCATTAATCACACTCCTAGGCATGTACCCAAGATTGTTTGACAACTAGTGTCCACACACACAAAAAATCCAGCACCAATATATTTATACCAACTTTTATTTATAATAACCACAAGCTAGGAGAAACCAAGATGTCCTTCACTAGGTGAATGGATAACCAAACTGTGGTACAACTATGCCAATATAGTTACTCAGCAATAAAAAGGAAAGTGTTATCCTGCCACAGAAAGACATGGATGCATCACAAATTCATATTGTTAAGAGAAAGAGGCTGCTCAGTTAGGGCTACATAATGCATGATAAGGTCACGTCTGCTTGTTGATGGGGTATGATGTTAGTGACCTCTTTGCACACAACAAAACTATGTGCTCCAAAACCTGTCAAATTAAGAAATTCAGATATCTGTTGAACTGTCATTTTGTCTTCCTTTAAGATCTGAATTGCAGTGGGGAAAAGGGATGATATTAAGTAGTTATTCTCAATTACTAATCACAATAGTTCATGAATAGAATATCAGTAAGTCCACTCTAATCCATACTCTATTCCTCCATCCTGTAACAAGAGGGAGCTTAGATTCCACATGGATGCTGGGTGCAATCCTCCTGCTTTCAGTTGTAGGCACTCTTGGCTCCATGGTGTGGTGGTTGACCTTTTTCAGCTCCATGTTAGCTGAGTGGGGTAAGTCCAATAAACCAGAGTGTAGGAGTTGAAGTCTGTTGAGGCTCCAGGCCTGGCTATCACATGGTCAGTCCAGAGATTCAGGTTCCCTGGGTATACATTAAACCCCAGCACCAACTACAGTTCCAGTAAAAGTAACAGAGGCTTGTGAACAAAGATCACATCTGAGTCCAGCTCCATCACACAGAAACACAAACTCCAAAGTAGGGCCAACTGACATGGCACTGAACTCCATCTGCCATGACCATAGAACCTGTGGGTCTCTGTAGCCCTCAGAAGAACCAATACCCAGAGTTGCATCTGCTTTATCTGTCTAGAAAATGTGGCATTGGTGTGGAGAAAGTGGCCATGGTGGCTACTGGGGTGGGAATGGGAGGAAGAGATGAGATGTGAAGGCATTTTTGGGAGTTGGAGTTGTCCTGGGTGATGCTGTAGGGACAGTTACCAGACATTGTATGTCCTCCCATGGCCCACTGGGTGGAATATGGTAGAGTGTGGACTATGATGTGGACCATTGACCATGAGGTGCAGTGGTGCTCTAAGATGTATTCACCAAATGCAATGAATGTCTCATGATGATGGAGGAGATTGTTGTTATGGGGGGGAGTGGGGTGAGGGCGGTGGGGGGTATATGGGGACCTCATATTTTTTTAATGTAATATTAAAAAAATAAATAAAGACAAAAAAAGTAATTACTCTCAAATCTCAGCATCACAAAAATGAGTTAGGCACTGGCCCAGCTGCTAGAGAGGTAAATAGACAGTTGAAAAAACAGAAATATTCTTGCCATCTTGTCTCTTACATTATTGCAAGATAAAGGAATACAAAAACACCATGGCAACTATTTTGAGTTTCTTCAAGTTTCCAGAGTTAGAACAATTTCAGGACTCTGGCTGGGCCTTTCTTAGTTGAGAAACGTGGGTCCATAGTTTACATCCTCTACTTTAGTTATAGTACGAGAAGTTAGGTGAACTTGGTAGGGAGTCTTTTTATTAATGAGGGTCTGTCACCTTGATGGAGCACCATAACTTGCCAAAATGTTTCCATCATTCCAAATAGGAATGCTGTAGATTTTAAGCCTTTGCTTCTCATTCTGTATACAGACCACAGGAAATGAATACCCTACATTCTGATGCTATGAGATTATTTATTCTATATATTTAAAAAAAAGTGATACTACAATACTTGTCCTTTGTGTTTGGTTTATTTCACTCAATAGGATGTCTTCCAAGTTCATCCATATTGTCACATGTATTATGAATTCATTCCTTTGTACAGCTGAATAATATTCCATTGTATGTCTATACTGTTATACATTTTATTTATCCATTCATCTATTGAGGGAAACTTGTGTTGCTTCCAAATATCTTTTTGAGATGCTGCTTTCAATTCTTTGGGCTATATACCTAGCAGTCCAGTTGCTGGATCATATGATAATTCTATACTTTGCTTTCGGAGGAGCCATCAATCTGTTGTCCATGGTGGCTATGCCACTTTGCATTGCTACCAGCAATGAATGAGGTTTCCTTTTCTTCCACATCCCTCCAACACTTGTACTTTCCATGTGGTTTAATAAAATAAGAGGTGGCCAATTCAGCTGTAAGAAGGACGCTCCCTGGAGGCTCCCTTCTGACAGCAGACCCGGGAAGCAAGTGCTGAGAGGGCAGGGCCACATGGGGAAGGAGACTCGGTCATCAGTCACCTCAGGAGAGACCCCCATCCAGGAAGACTTGGATTAAAGGGGGACCAGTGTCTCCACAGAAAATCCATGAAAATTTCAGACACTGCCAGTCCCAACAGATTTCTCCCAAGATCCTCTGACTGTCATGCAAGTCAATTTGGTGAGATGCTGCAGAAGTCCAGTGCCCCTGCTTGACTTGAGGAAAGGGGAACCCATGGCGGGGAGGTTTCCTGTGATGCCTGTGGCAGGATCCTGCTTCCCAAGGGCAGAAAGAAACACTTAGGAGAATGAACCCACCAGGCTGTGGGTACAGGAGCCCTCTATTGGCATGACGCCCATCATTGTGCCCTGACATGCTCTGTGCAGGGGAGGGGTGAGGTCAGGGCACCACTTGATCCTCTGGGCTTGCTGTAGGCCCAGGTGGGGCTCAGAGAGGCCAGAGCACAGGGGCTGGTCTCCTTTGCCTGACATCAGCCACATCCCTTTCATTAATGCACAGGACAATTAGCATTTTCTATTTATACAAAGAGCAAAGCTAGAGAGCCCTGTTGTATAGAGCCTTGCTGGTCTCCCCCACAACAGCCCAATGACAGTCTTCCCTGGTGACATCAGGACAGCTTCCCTGAAGACCTCAATACAGCCTCCTCTGGCTGTCCTTTCAGAGCTAAGCTCCTTAGAAACAGTCCCATGCAGTCCCTCTCCAGACCTATTCATTTCTATTTCAGCCCTCTGTTTTTGAACTTGCTGAACCCTAGCCAACCACTCCAGTGGAACAACTCTCCTATGGGTATTCCAATTACATTCAAATTCTCACATGCAAATGCCACTGTCTTTATCATTCTTGAACTTTACTTCCTGAGTTTTCAGCAGTTTTACAGATTTGATTATGTTCTTCCCCTTCTGCTATCTTGGCTTCACCATATTTCCCTCTTGGGGCTCCCTGCTAATTTTCTTTCATACATCTCAGTGTCCTCTTCCTCTGTTAACCATTTACATGTTGATGTTCCACAAGGTTCAATCTTCTCACTTTCCTTCTCATTCACCATAGTCTATTTCAGTGACCACATCCAAACCTATTGTTTCAAGCAGGATGCCAAGGACTCTTAACTTTTCATATCTAGCCCATGTCTCTCTCCTGAGTCCCACATGTGAATTTCTCACTTGTCTTTCATAAATCCCTCAAACTAAGGCTGTTACCCCACAGTTCTACACCATTTTCTTTTTCCGTATGAATGTCACCACCTTCTGCCCAATTCTCTAAGCCAGAAACCAGATGATTTCCATTATATTTCCCACTCTATCATTCCGAAATAAAATTAGTCTGAAGATGTGTCAATACTACTTCCTAAATATATCTTCTCAATTCCACACCATCTCCCCATTTCTCACTGTAGACTTATTCCATTATTTCATCACTGATAGCCTGGATTATTGTCACAAGCTTCCAAATATTTTCTCCACTTCTGGTCCAGCCTCTTTCAAATTTATCTTCTACACTGCAGCTAGGACAGGTATAAAATTCAAAATATTTCTTATCTAAAGTCATTCAATTATTTATATATTTTGCATAATAAAATTGAAATCCTTCCAGCATTTTAGAACAGAAATCTCCAAACTGGCCATGATCCACCTCTATGACTCATCTGTGAATCCCCCAACAGAATTATCTTACACTGAAGGTCAACATATTCTAAACAGTGTTCCAAGGAACACTTCTTTCAGATATTAATAAAATTCTGGTCTAATAAGTTTGTGAACGTGTGGAAATGAACTTAAACACAGTGATGGGCAGAGAGTGTAAACTATAATGTAAACTGTGATATGCTTTAGTGGCAATATACCAAAATGTGTTCATCAATTGTAATAAATATACCACACTAATGGAGGATGTTGTTAATGTGGGAAAATGTGGAAAGGGTTGGGAGTGGGACATATCAGAATTCCCTCTATATTTTTTGTAACATTTATGTAGTCTAAGTATCTTTTTTTAAAATTTAAAAGTACATTACCAAAAATAAACACAGTAATGGTCATTGAGGATATCCAAGTAAGGAACAGAGAAGATAAAGTTTGAGTACTGAACTCCTGTTTTTCACTGAAGAGCTACTAACATCTGAAGTCATTCAGTTTGGGAAATGTTACTGAAAGCACTTGGGAAAACCTAAAGTTCCGATAATATGCTCTACTCTCCTATTTCTTCACCTCTGCCTGGTGAGTCATCCATTCATTCAGTCATTCATTTGTTCATACACTCCAAAATAATCATTGGATATCAACTAGTATATGCGTTACATTCAGGGGGAGAACATGCTCTTGGTGAGCCAAACTTTGTAAACATATGATTAAAACAGTCAGGATAAGTGCTCTGAATTTTGGAGCATAGTTTAAGGATCTGAGTTTTGCAGATCATTCGACAGCAAGCTTTCCCCCTCCTCCTTGACAGGGATATCCCTCAGATAGGAGTCAATTTTTTTTAACTTTAGGTATTAAATTGAATCTTAGGTGTTAAATGAGCATATATTTACAGATGTCATATCTTTCCCTTAGGTTGATCCTTTTATTGTTATGAAATCTCCCTCTCTGTTTGTAGAGGTATAGGTAAAGTATATGTACATGTCATGAAAGTTAAGTTGGTATCAAATGAAATATGATTTTATATATTCAGGATGTTGCATTTTAACCCCATGGAAAACACAGGAAAAGGAAATAATAATATATCCATATAGGAAAAGGAAGGCAATCAATATGGTACAAATCAAAACATCCAATACATATAATAGTAGGAAAAAAGGGTTGTGTTTAAAATGAATTGTTACCTTAGGACAAACTTTCTGGATAGAGTTAAGAAATTCATAATAATAATAATTTGAAAGAGTGGTAGAATAAATTAGGCTGATGGAACAGAAGTGATTGTGAGATTATTCTAGATAGATATTTTTCATTATGTTCATGTACCTAATCAAGAAAACGAATATATTTTAAATAAAATGCAGATTTCTGGTTCTCCACACGAAATCACAGATAAAAATATCTGGGTATAAGGTATAGAAAATAGTATTTTAAATATGTTTCCTACAAGATGTTCATGTACAATAAAGATCGAACCTTTCTGTTGGGAGACTGTAATGAATTCAATAATTGAAAGGTTCAGAATCCCTGACATAACTCATATATAATGGCTTCTTCATTTTCCACTGACCACTAAAATATTACATACCTGGACCACAGTTTAACCTCCTGCCACAATTCTTTATCAAGTGATACTTTATAATTATAGTTTTGTTTTTTATTTACTAAGAAAGGGTTCTTATTTGCTTTAAAAATTATCTTTTTTTATTATTGTTCTTTTTCATTCATTGTCTCTAATAATAGTTATATGTTACTTAATTATCCCTGTAAAAGCTATCACTTTCAGCATTCTTGCATCAGGAAAACTTTTTCTTAAGAATGGTATGTTTTCTTCTCTGTGAAAAATAAATATGTAATTGCTTTTTAGCCTGAGAAACTATTTAACAAAAACGATAAAAGCAGGGCTGCCCTGATGGAAGGGGCTGAGGGTCAGAACTGTGTACTCTCAGTTTCCTCCATGACTCCTGCATTAATTTCCTTACTGCTGTAATGGATTCCATATAATGGGTTGGCTTACCAACAGGGATTTACAGACTCAAGGTTTGAGAGACTAGAGGGCTTGCTTCCTCCCAGAGTCAGTACTTAGAACTCACCAGCCATGTTGGTGCTCCTTGGCTTTTCTGTCATGTGCTGATGCATATGGCTGCATCTTCTCCTTTCTCTTCTGGGTTCTGTTGACTTCCAGCTTTGGCTGCTCCCAGATCTTCCTTTCCACATCCATTTGCTTTGCTTATAAGGACTTCAGAGACACTGGATTAAGGCCCATATAGTCAAAGGTCCTATTTACAAAAGTGTTCCCACCCACAGACCAGGGGTTGGAACCTGAACATACCTTTTGTGGGGGACATTATGCAATCCGCAACACCAGTGATTCCCTCTGACAACTCACCTTTCCAATGGGACCCAGAAAGCAATCAAAAAATCATTAAATGAAAAATCACTTTGGAAATCAGTATTTCAAATGTCCACAATTATCACTTTGCTCTGAACACTAAGAAATTCAGTCAAATTTGACACAATTTGTATTAACTCTCTTTGTGAGAATGTTTACTTTTGCTTTCTTTATGGCTTTAACTTCTTTAGTGCTTTAGTTTCAAGAGAATTTCATAATTATTTATATAAATATGTATTTGTGCATATACTAAAAACCCATTATGGAAAGATGGGGTACAAATAGTCTGAATACATATTCATTATTATTATCTTTATTGAAATCTTGTGAACTCAAATGGCTTCCATTACTTTACAATGATTCTTCTGGGAAGATGGCAGATTAGCAAGACAGAGAACTCTCTTCTCTTCCAGAAAAATAGCTAGAGGACAGGCAGAAATGGCCTGGAAAGAAACTTCTAGGGTTCAGGACCCCAGGGGAAGGCTGGACACCACCCAGCAGAGAGAGGGGCAATGGAAAAGAACCATGGTGGCAAAACTGTGAGTACAGGCTGCAGCTGCCAGTATCCACCCCCATAATATAGACACTTTGAATTCTCAGGCCTCAGGGCCACTGGCTACAAAGGGGGACCCACCTCCCAGAAGTGAGAAGAGAGCAACACAGCCTAAGGCTGGCTGCTTTTGACCCACAACTTGGGTCTGCTGTGCCCTTGAGTTCCTGCAGGCTGGGTGGAGCCCTGCTATTTTTTGCCTGGTAGCCAGCAGGGGAGTAATTGCCCTCTCTATTGACCAGGACTGACTGTTAGAATTAGGTGGCTCTTAGCCTCCAGGCAGTATCCTCTATCACAGTGATCCAGTCTGGTGGATGCAAACACACTCTGACCAGGCTTGGAATTGAGAAGGCTGACAAAGAGTGTCATCTGCTGGACCAAGGAAAAGCATATAAGGAACACAAATAAGCAAGAGAGGCATTTTCTGGTCTTTACAGTCTCCCTCCCCAAGGGCCTAGGAAGCAGGTCTGCAACACATTACTCTGCTCAGGGCCCAGATCTGAGCAACTAACAGGGACAATCCTAAGACCCAGAGCAAGTTGAACCAAGAATCAAGGACACCAGTAACACACAGCCTCCTGCCACTAAATCCCTATGAAAGGAAAGTGAGCATCTGAGTAAACTCACCATTCAAATCAGATGCCTAGACATCAGGAAAAGCTACAAGTCATTCTGAGAAAAGAGAAGAAATGACCCAAGAAAAGGAATCTATCAAAGTCCCCAGAAGAGACACAGGATTTCAGACAACTAACCAAGGAGATGCACACAAACTTCCAAAATCAAATTAATGAATTGAAAGATGATATGGCTAAAAATATAAAAGATATCAAGAAGACAACAAGTGAGCACAAAGACTTTGGAAGCCTGAATAGAAAGGTAACAGAACTCGTGGGAATGAAAGACACAATAGTGGGATAAAAAACAAATTAGAGGGCAGCAGTTGTAGCTCACGTGGTTGAGGATCTACTTTTCATGTACAAGGTCTCAGGTTTGATCCCTGGCACCTTCTAAAAACAACAAATGAAAAAATGAACTCTCACTGCAGAGCAGATGTAGCTCAGTGGTTGGGCATCTGCTTACAATGCACAAGGTCCTGGGTTCAATTGTCAGTACCTCCTAAAGAGGAAACAAACAAAACAACAACAAAAAACATTAGTGGCATACAACAGCAAGTTTGAAATGACAGAAGAAACAGTAAGTGATGCAGAAGACAGAACAGCAGAAATGGAAGAGAGAAAAGAACAGAAAGAGAAAAGAGTGTGAAAAATTGAGCAAGGGCTCAGGGAGTTGAGTGATAACAGAAAACACAACCACATGCATGTCATGTCAGTTCCAGAAGGGGAAGAGAAGGGAAAAGGGGCAGAAAGAGTATCTGGGGTAATAAGAGCTGAAAATTTCCCAACCCTCATGAAAGTAATGACCTTGCATGTCCAGGGAGCACAGTGTACCCCAATCAGAATAAATGTGAATAGACCTACTCCAATGGGTCTATTCAGATTCACAGTAGGTCTAATAGGACTACTCCAACTGCCAAATGTCAAAGATAAAGAGAAAATTCTGACAGCAGCAATGTAGAAGCAAACTATCACATACAATGGATGCCCAGAAAGATTTTTTGTGAATTTCTCATCAGAACTTGGAGAAGAGAAGACAATGGCATGATGTAATTAGGATACTAAAAGAGAAAAACTTCCAGCTGAGAAATCTTTATCCAGCAAAATTGGCCTTCAAATATGAAGGTGCATTTAAAATACAAAGAAAACAGAAATTAAGAGAATTCATAAAAATGATTCCATTTTGTAGGAAATATTAAAGGAGGCCTTACCACCTGACAGAAAAAGACAGGAGACAGAGGTTTGGAAGAGATTATAGAAGAAAGAATAGCAGAAAGGATAATCAAGAGAACAAAAATACGGACAGAAATAAGACATGGCATATGAAAACTGCGGTCACCCCTCGGGCTGAAGTGTGGTTTGCTGGCCTGGCAGGGGAGCGGCCGCGGTAGGCCTAATTCCGCTGCCCCCATAATAGGGTGGTTGGTCGGGCCCACCGCCACCCCTGAAGGAAGCTCGGCATGGGCGCAGAGTGCCCTCGGGTCTCCCCTTCTCGGCAGCCATGCTTCCGCGGCCGCCCCTCCTCCCAGATGGCGCCACCCGATGCCTTGTGGGGCGGCACCCTTCTTCTTCCTTCTCCCTGCGCAGGCGCAGGGCGGAAAATTCCAGTCTGCCCTTTTCCCCTCCCCCGACAGCAGCAACAGCCAGGCGTGGGCGGAGAAATCCAGCCCGCCCTTTTCCCCTCCCCCGACAGCAGCAACAGCCAGGTGTGGGCGGAAAAATCCAGCCCGCCCTTTTCCCTTCCCCCGACAGCAGCAATAGCCAGGCGTGGGCGGGAAGCTCAAGTCTGTCCTCCACCCCAGCAACAGCAGCCACCAATCCCTGGACCCTGCCCCTTCCCCCAGCAACAGTGACAGCCAATCCCTAACCACCACCCCTCCCCCATCCAGTACCGCCCACTGACCTTTCGCCGGCAACCAATCAGAACAGGGCGTGGCTTCGACCAATCAGCCTTCCCCAGCCCCTATAAAACTGTTGCCTCTCCCTCAGTAAAGTGGACTTGCGTGTTTACCTTGTCTCCGCGGTAGTTCTTCTGCCGTGCGCCCTCCAGTCCTGAGAGCCCCCGACAAGGGCCTGGCCTCCCTTGTCCCCAGTTCGTCGCCGGCTTCTCTGGGCGACCCCTTCGTCGCCGGCTTCGCCGGGCGACCCCTTCGTCGCCGGCTTCGCCAGGCGACCCCGTCAGCCGAACCGCGCAACCCCTTGTGAGACCGATCCCTCGTCTGCTGCCAGACCGATCCCTCGTCCCAGGTGGGACCGACCCCTCATCCCAAGCGGGACCGACCCCTCATCCAGAGCTGGACCGACCCCTCATCTGCAGCCAGACCCCACCTCTACCGACTGAGCAAGCCGCCGCAGTTGGCGCCCAATGTGGGGCAAGGCAACCCCACCACAGCCTCACTCCATAACCTGGCGGCCCCCCCCTCCTCTCTTCTCACCGTGGGACTTCTCTCATGCAACATTGCTGCTACCTGAGCCTTGGCTACCTCCACAGCGGTCTGGGAGAATCGCTGGATGGCTTTCTCCTTCCATGTCGGGGGCTTATACCGACCCGCTATGATTAAGAGGAGCCTTGGATTTCTCGGGAGCGTGCGCTTGCACGTCTGAAGTAATCCTACCACAGCCCTACCCCCTCCTCTCTTCTCACCTTGGGACTTCTCTCGTGCAACATTGCTGCTACCTGAGCCTTGGCTACCTCATATGATCCACAGCGGTCTGGGAGAATCACTGGATGGCTTTCTCCTTCCATGTCGGGGGCTTATACCGACCCGCTATGATTAAGAGGCACCAATAAAACTCTCAGGAGCGTGTGCCTGAGCACCTCCACCCCTGCCTTCACCTCTGCCTCCTCCCCTCCACTCTTGCTCCCCTTTGCCTTGCTCCACTGCTCGTCGTCCCGCCCTCCCCTTGTCGGGGCCTTCTCTTGGCCCGCGACCACCGTCGGAGCCCCACCGGCTCCGACCCCTCGTCTCACCGTGCACCTCGGCTCCCATCGCCGCGCTCTCAAGGTAAGGGCCCCTTTTCTTATCAGCTCCAAAAGGCCATTAGCAATGGGTAACATCCTATCTGCTAAGCAAGCCCCACAAGTTCGGGCTCTTGCCGGTCTCCTAGACACTCACCGGTGTAAGATCTCTTTGAAACAGCTTCAAGTGTACTGGGACCTTCTTCTCCCCTTTAATCCGTGGCTAACCACGTGTCAGCTTTGGGACCCGGACACCTATACTCGCCTTATAGATAGGGTCACTTCTGCTGTGGAGCAGGAAGGTAAAAGATTCCCTCCTGGCTTATTACCGGCGCTTTTTACCATCCGCTCCTGCCTTCAAGGCTCCCCTACCATCGACTCCCCCCGGCCGAGCCACCGCCGCTGCCGTGATTGTCAGGATGGCGACTTTAACAGGGACCCTAATTGGAATTCTGATACCGACTCCGATTCCGACTCTGAGTTGCTTGTTGAGCGCCTTAATAACGCGCTCAAAAATTGTCCCCCTAAACAATGTAATCTAGCAGTGCCGAGCGCTGGTGAAGATGGCGAACTTCTGCCTTCTTCCTCGCTCGTAAAGGGGAGGTCCCTTTGCCCCTCCCTCCCCCCAACGACTTCCTGCCTGGGTGGGCTGGAAGCTCCCTCCCCACCATTTTGTAGCACCGCTGGGGATGGCCCACAGACATTTTGTAACACCGCATGGGCAACGGCTCCTCTCGCGCCCTCCGCGCCAGTGGCCCCCCCCGGCTCCGCCTCCCCCTGGCAGCCCCCTCCATCCGATCCGTGGCAAGCTGCTGCATGCGCGGCCCCCTCTAGCCTATTTTTGGACCCGTATTCCTCCCCCGTCGGGGCACCTCCGCCTACCTCCCTGCCGCCTCCTACCACCTGCTTTCCCCTTAACGTAACTCCCACCCCTCAGCGCCCCTTTCCATGGTACCCACATGATGCGGAAAGTGTTAAACAGCTCCGCAAGGCTGTTAAGGAGGACGGGTTAGGCAGCCCTTATGCTCAGCATTTGTTAGAGGACATGTCCACCCTTCTGTGCATCCCCCTCGATTGGCTCCAACTGGCCCGTGCCATCCTCACGCCTGGCCAGTTTATAAATTGGCATGCCCATTTTCATGCCGAGGCTGAAAAGCAGGTTGCGGCCAACGTCGCAAGGGGTGTTAATCACCCACCAGAAGCCTTCACCGGCACCGGTCAGTTTAGCCAGGCTGCGGCCTACTACCGTGCTCCGGCTGGCTTCTGGCTTCAGATTCGCGAGGTCGCCCTACGGGCCTTTCGCGCCTGCACTGCCAGTAGTGCTGACAAGTTCACTAAGCTCACACAGACCAAGGATGAGGACTTTTCTACCTATGTTTCCAGAGTCCTCCGGGCATGTGAGCGCAGGGTCCACGATGAACAGGCTCAGTGCGCCCTCGCCCGTGAAATTATCCTTGAAGGGGCAAGCCCCATTTGTCGACAGGCGATCGCTCCCGTGAGAGAAAAGTCGATAGATGATTGGGTAATTGCCTGTAACGGCCTTGACCAACAGGCTGCTTCTTTCGCCAAGGCTGTCACGACAGCCATGGCACTTAACTCCTCTTGTTTTAGATGTGGCGAGCCAGGACATTTCGCCCGTGAATGCCCGGCAGTCTCTGCACCGCCAGGCCCTCCTGTTCCTCCCCCCCCACCACCCCGATGGGGCCCTTCTACCCCCTGCCCCCGCTGTGGCCGGGGGTACCATTGGGCTCGCGACTGCCGTATGCAGCCTCCCCTGCAGCGGCAACAGCCATCTTTAAACTCCAGGAGGGGCAGGCCTCAGCCCCACCCCAAAGAGGCTCCCCGTCCCAACCTTCCAAAGCCCTGATGTGGACAGTCCCCATCACGTCCACCAAGCCTACCATGAGGTTTAAGATTCACCACCGCTGGTATTCTGGGACCCTCGACTCGGGTGCAGAGGTCTCTTGTTTCCCTGCTCATTTCGCCGCCCAGTGGTCTGTTCAAGAAGGCCCTTCCGTCCAAGGGGCCACTGGCTCCTCTACCTCCCATCGTGCCAGTCACCCTATTGCCTGGGAGGACGGTGAGGGACATGTGGGCACATTCCGGCCCCTCTTCCTTAGCACCCTTGATACTATACTTTGGGGGCGAGATGTCCTGGAGGAGTGTGGTGTTCAGTTAACCACTCAGCCCCCCCAATAGTTTGCGCCACTGCTCAATTAACACCTCCCACACCCACTCCTCTGCGGTGGGATACAGAGGAGCCTATTTGGGTGGAGCAGTGGCCCTTGCCATCCCACAAACTCCAAGCTCTTCATGAGTTGGTTCGAGAGCAGCTTGAAGCTGGACATATAGAACCGTCCACAAGTCCCTACAATTCGCCCGTTTTTATTATTAAAAAGAAGGCCACTGGCAAATACCGCCTCCTACATGATTTGAGGGAGATTAATAAGCATATCCTCCCCATGGGAACTCCCCAACCGGGACTCCCTCACCCAGTGGCCATTCCTAAACACTTTTTTGTGGCTACTCTAGATATTAAGGACTGCTTTTTTTCCATTCCACTTCACCAAAAGGACCGCCCGCACTTTGCCTTTACTGTTCCTGTCCCCAACCACCGAGGGGCAGCCAATAGGTATCAGTGGAAAGTCCTTCCACAAGGCATGCGCAATAGCCCAGCCATCTGCCAGCTGTATGTGAACGCGGCAGTTGCCCCCTTGCGAGATCTGGGCTACCTCATTCACTATATGGATGATGTCCTGGTCGCATGTGAGACCCATGAGAAGCTGCAGTATGTCCTTTCTCAACTTCGGCATAATCTGTCCGCCATTGGCTTAACAATCCAGAATGACAAGGTCAAATTTGAACCCCCGTTAACCTTCCTGGGGTTCCATATCTCCCAGCATGTAACCCCAATGGCTGTGCGACTAAATGTGCCAGACCGAGTCACCCTCACAGAGCTCCACCAGCTCTGTGGGAATATCAATTGGGTCCGTCCGGCTCTGTCTGTTACCACGGCACAGCTCCAGCCATTATTTGCTCTCTTACAAACCAGTCATAAACCCCCCTCTGCCGTGTCCGCAAAGATAGCCATCACACCTGAAGCTCGAGCCGCCATTGCCGCTGTAGATAAGGCCCTTAATAACTGCTGCCTCCAGCGGTTCAATCCCCAGCGGCCTCTCCAGGCGTTGGTCCTCCCCACCAAGGGAACGCCCACTGGAGTTCTTTGGCAGGACGGGCCCCTCCTCTGGCTCCATCCTTCTAAAAGCAAGATGCAAAAGATCTGCTCCGCAGTAAGACTATGGATCGCTCTCGCAGCCGATTTAGTGCAGCTGTCCGTCCATACGTTTGAAACTCAGCCTGCCGTAATTGTTTGGCCGCTTAATGCGAAAGAAACCACCTCCCTCATTAGGGATAATGAGCAAATGCAGGTGCTGTTTGAGGGATTTGCAGGCGATTTCAATTGCCATTTCCCTAGTCACCGCCTACTCCAAGGCGTGTCCAAATTTCCCTTCCGAAGTCCTTTTTTCCCCTTCCCGTCTTCCTCCCCCTTTCCGAGGTCCGTCACTATTTTCACGGATGCGTCTAGAACTAAGTACTCCATGGTTGTATACCTGGATGGAGTCGCAGAGCCGAAAGTCTTTACACATCTTAACCTACACTCCGTCCAGATGGGAGAGCTTTTGGCTATTGTAGAAGTGCTTCGCACCTTCCCCTGTGAACCTGTTAACATATTTACAGATAGCCTCTATTCTCTGCAAGTCTGCAGGGTCTTGGCATTAGCTACATTCTTCCCGACCTCCTCTCCTATTGATGAGGCACTGGATGCCCTTAAGACTCTTCTTGAAAAACGCATGGCACCCTGGTATATTGCTCATATCCGGAGCCACTCCGGGTTGCCTGGCCCCCTAGCAGCAGGCAACGACACCGCGGATCAGACGGTCTCCGCCCTTGCCCTTGATTCGGTCGGAGATGCTATCAATCAGGCTAAGTCCTTACATTCGAGGTTTCACTTTTCTGCCGCCTCACTCCACCACCTTTTGCCTGAGTTGCCAATTGAGACTTGTAAGCACCTAGTGCGGACATGCAAAACCTGTGCCCCCTTCCTGCCTCTGGGGCCTCTGCAACCGCAGGGGGTGAATCCCCGTGGCCTTAGGCCTAATTCCAGGTGGCAGATGGATGTCACGCATGTCCCGTCCTTTGGACGCCTTAAGTTCTTGCACGTTATAATTGACACCTTCTCCCACATGTGCTATGCAGTCCCTTTGCCTGGGGAGACTGCTAAGCACTGCATTAAGGCCCTTCGGCAAGGGATTCTCTTCATGGGGGTCCCCTGGGACCTAAAGATGGATAACAGCCCTGCTTATCGCAGTGAATCCTTTGCGAGGTTCCTTCAGCTCTACCAAATCGCCCACCATTTTGGTATCCCATATAACCCACAAGGACAGGCCATTGTGGAGAGCTCCCATCGCCGTCTGAAACAAGAAATTGAAAAACAGAGGGAAATCCTCCCTCACGCTCCTCCCGGAGACATCATCACCGCTGTCCTAATCCATCTAAATCTCTTGACCTTTGATAAGGATGGTCTCTCGGCAGTCCATAGGCATTGGGGCCCCTCGTATTGCCCCACACAGGCCCCCCTGGTCCTTTGGAAGGACCCTCAAACAGGTCAGTGGCGTGGCCCGTGCCCCCTTCTTACCCAGGGCCGAGGTTTCGCTTGTGTCTTCCCGCAGGATGCCGCTCAGCCAATCTGGGTCCCCGGGAGATACGTCAAACCCGCCACCTCAGCAGCGGATGTCCCACAGGGCACGGCGCCAGATGCGAGTGATCCAGCACCAACTGAGCCAGCTCACCCTCCACCCCGAGAGGCAACCATCCAACCCTGAAGTCCGTTCACTGCTCACACTCTACCGTCAGTGCAGACGCCGCAACCCTCGCCATGCTGCCGAGCCAATTAGCATAGTCTCTCTCCTTCTCCTTATGCTCTCCCTCACCACCTCTGGCCAAGCTAACCCCTCTCACCAGCCCCGCTAAACGGCCCGCAACCCGCTTTCCCCGGCCCGCAGCTTGCGGAGCTTCCTCCTGTCTCGACCTCACTCCTCTTCTCAGCCATCCAAAGCGTCCTTTCTCGTCCCCCGCCCCCCTCCTTTTTTCGCTTGAACCCCTACTGCGTTGCAGATTGGGCCGCCCCATGTCGGCCCGCCCCATTAACATCGGCCTCTCTCGCGCCTGTGAAGACTTTGGCCTTCTTATTGTCCTCGCCTACGTCTCCACCACTCCCGACGCTGCCGCCACCACCGTCGCTGGTGCCCTGACACGACTTGTCCTCACCACTGCGATCCTCCAGACCATCACACAGTCTGCCTCTACCGCTCTTCGCCACCAAGAAGAGATCAACTACCTGTAACGCACTGTCATCCTGGACTTTTAACAAGCAGATGGACCTTATAGCCACCGAGATCAACAAGAATTGGACATTGGCCACCCTTGCTTGCAACGGCAAGATACTGCCCCCCAAATTGTACATTTGTATCCCCGTCATACTCACCTCCCTCTTCAGCCCCGCTTCCCTCATTGCTTACTGCCTCTTGGGCCTCGGCTACTTGTTGCTGCTGCCATCCTGGCCCTTATTTGAAAAGAAGGGGGAAATGCGGTCACCCCTCGGGCTGAAGTGTGGTTTGCTGGCCTGGCAGGGGAGCGGCCACGGTAGGCCTAATTCCGCTGCCCCCATAATAGGGTGGTTGGTCGGGCCCACCGCCACCCCTGAAGGAAGCTCGGCATGGGCGCAGAGTGCCCTCGGGTCTCCCCTTCTCGGCAGCCATGCTTCCGCGGCCGCCCCTCCTCCCAGATGGCCACCCGATGCCTTGTGGGGCGGCACCCTTCTTCTTCCTTCTCCCTGTGCAGGCGCAGGGGGGAAAATTCCAGTCTGCCCTTTTCCCCTCCCCCGACAGCAGCAACAGCCAGGCATGGGCGGAGAAATCCAGCCCGCCCTTTTCCCCTCCCCCGACAGCAGCAACAGCCAGGTGTGGGCGGAAAAATCCAGCCCGCCCTTTTCCCTTCCCCCGACAGCAGCAATAGCCAGGCGTGGGCGGGAAGCTCAAGTCTGTCCTCCACCCCAGCAACAGCAGCCACCAATCCCTGGACCCTGCCCCTTCCCCCAGCAACAGCGACAGCCAATCCCTAACCACCACCCCTCCCCCATCCAGTACCGCCCACTGACCTTTCGCCGGCAACCAATCAGAACAGGGCGTGGCTTCGACCAATCAGCCTTCCCCAGCCCCTATAAAACTGTTGCCTCTCCCTCAGTAAAGTGGACTTGCGTGTTTACCTTGTCTCCGCGGTAGTTCTTCTGCCGTGCGCCCTCCAGTCCTGAGAGCCCCCGACAAGGGCCTGGCCTCCCTTGTCCCCAGTTCGTCGCCGGCTTCGCCGGGCGACCCCTTCATCGCCGGCTTCGCCGTCAGCCGAACCGCGCAACCCCTTGTGAGACCGACCCCTTGTCTGCTGCCAGACCGATCCCTCATCCCAAGCGGGACCGACCCCTCGTCCAGAGCTGGACCGACCCCTTGTCTGCAGCCAGACCCCACCTCTACCGACCGAGCAAGCCGTCGCAGAAAACCAAAGAAAATGATAGAAGTAAATAATGCATTTACTGTAATATCATTGAATGCGAATGGATTAAATTCCCCAATCAAAAGATATAGGCTGGGAAGCAGACATGGCTCACCTGCTAGAGAATCCATCTGCCACATGGAGGGTCCAGGGTTCAATCCCCAGGGCCTCCTGACCTGTGTGGTAAGCTGGCCCACATGCAGTGTTGCTGCACTCAAGGAGTGCCCTGTCATGCAGGGGTGTCCCTGCATAGCGGTGCCTTACATGTAAGGAGTGCACCCCACAAGGAGAGCTGCCCCATGTGAAAAAAAAGTGCAGTTCGCCCAGGAGTGGCACTGCACATGGAGAGATGACACAGCAAGATGATGCAACAAAAAAAAGAGACAGTTTCCAAGTGCTGCCAGATAATGCAAGCAGACATAGAAGAACACACAGCAAATGGACACAGAGAGCAGACAATGGAGGGGGAAGGAGATAGGAATAAATAAAATAAATCTTTAAAAAAAAGATACAGGCTAACAGAATGGATAGAAAATCATGAGCCATTCATGTGCTGCCTACAAGAGACTCACCTTAGATCCAGGGATAAAAGCTGCCTGAAAGTGAAATCTTTGAAAAAGATACTCCATGCTAACAGTAACCAAAAAAGATCATGTCCTCTACACAAGTAAAAGAAAAAACTTGCAAACTTTGATGAGTGATTCTGCAGTTCTTTCGGATTTGAGGGTTCTATGACAATGGAAATGAGGCCACTGCCTCCTGTGGTTTAGAAAAGCCTGAGATAAGAGAGAGAAGAGGCAGGAGGAGGAGGGGGAGGAGAAGGAGGAGGAACTGGAGGAAGGAGGGGAGAAATGGGACATAAAGAATGGCAGGGAAGGTTCATGTGGTCAGAGAGGACCCTGCAAAGGCACTAATAGAAGAGGGGAAGCTTAAGTGAGCTAGGAGAAAAACCCTCTGACCAGGTTCTGTACTAAAGCAGAAAAGAAAAATGCTTTAATTGGTACTAGTAAAGAAGTCTAGCAAGAGACTTGCTCAATTGCAAAATTCCTTTTTCCTCCTAATTCATCTTGAGTATGTCTGTGTTGATAATACTTGTTTAACTTAATACCCTAGCTTTTAGCCAGTTTTAGAACTAGAGAAACCTATTCCTTGAACAGGAACCAGTCAGGATTTTTTGGCTCCTTTGCAATGTAGGCTCACCTTGTCCTTTTGGATGGCACGGAACTCTACCATCAGCAGGTGACAACTCAGAACTGTGCAGGTGAGAGATATAGTAGAAAGAAAGTGTTCCTTTCAAGCACCAAAGAGCATTATGATTATGAGAGTTTCTTTTTCCTCCACTTCACATTATCTGTATATTTTTTGTTAGGTGAAAGCGACATAACATAAAATTAACAATTTTAACAGTACATTCTGTGGCATTTAGTATATTCACTATGTTGTGCATCAAATTTATCTATTTTCAGAACACTTTTATCCACTCTGAAGGAAACCTCCTAGACCCAAAAGGAGTTACTCCAATTTCCCCACTCCCCTCAACCTCTGCCAGCCATTAATCCTCGTTCTGTTTCTCTTTATTTTCATAGTATAGTGGGGGGTTGGGGGGCGGGGGGGGCTGGGAACCTCATATTTTTTAATGTAACATTTTTTGTGCTCAAGGTAGCTTAAAAAAGGCAATTAAATAAAAAAATTTTTAAAAGTTTCCATTTATATGATAGTTTTTTGACATTACAGGAATAATCTATTTGGAGTGATTACATAAGTCCTAAAAGATGAATTACTGATAGTTTGTCCCAAGTATTGCTCCAAAATATTCCAAGTGTTGATTCACTTATAACCATAGCATTTCATAGGTCTTAATTTCCCTTGAAGATTTTCCACTCTAAAATCCTGTGTATCTTGGGAAACTACAATAATTCTGTTCATTTTATCATCTTGACTCCTAGAATCATGACCTGTTAGTTGAAAAGGGGCCAGTAACCATCTGTTTACAATGAGACTCCCCGCTGCCCCCCACCCAGCACACCTCCAGCTGCCCTTTATTGCGCTGCACCCTGAGCTTCAGTCTTCTACGACTTAGAAGAATATTTATCTCACAAGGGGGGGCCAGCAGCTCCTCCCAGGAGGCGTCCCCATTCCTGGCCAGGGGGATCTGCGTGGCTGCCAGGCGCGGGCCGGATCTCGGGGGTGGGGAGACGCTCCTCCCGGAGGATGCAGGTAGGGGCCCCGAAGTCTAGTGGGACGGGAGCGCGCAGGAGCCCTAAGTGCGCGGGAGCCCCTCGGGCCGCGGCGGGGGTGGGGCTCCTGGCAAGGGCGTGGAGGGCGCTCAGCCCCGCCGCTGGCCGCGCAGCCGCTTTCCCCACCGCTCAGCCCCGCCCCCTGAGGCCCCGCCCAGCACGCGGCGCGGCGGCTGCAGCTTTCGGACCCTCGGGTGTTCGGGTCCCGGCGGTGTCCTGGTGCTCGGGCTGGGCATAGGCGTTGCGCCGGGCAGCGAGCACCGGCCCGGAACCCTCAGGCGGAGCGCACGGTCCCTTCTCAGATGCCGGCCTGCTCCTGGCCCGGAGCCCGGTACGTGTGCGGACCCCACCAGGGGGCGCGGGGCTGCGGGGGCCGCCGGCAGCGCGGAAAAGCGGGCGAGCGGCCGTCCCCGCGCTGCGCTGATGTCGCGCCCGGCCCGCGCGGCTGCCAAAGCTCCCCTCGCTGGACGGTTGTGCACGGCGGCCCCGCCGGTCCTGCCCTCTCTGTGCCGTTTGGGGCTGGGAGGTTGGGGGCTGCCTTCGCGGGGGCCCGTGGGCGGCGGGGAACCCGGGGCCTGCTTCAGTCTTTGGCATTTTTCCAGACACAGATAACTTGTTTATCTGTGAAAGTTAGTTGGATGAAATTACCTCGTTAGAACTGCAGAGCTATTTACTGATGTACCACCTTCTCTTATCCAAGCCCCGGGTGATAGGCATTTGTATTTTTTTCCCCAGTTTTGGTGGCCATGAGTTTGCTGTGGGAATCATGGTACAGCAATTTGTCTTGGATAGATATCTCGGTGTGGAAACAATGATGTAAGTTTATATTTTTAAGAAACTGACAAAATGTTTCCCAAAGTGGTAGCACCTTTTGGCATTCTCACTAGAAATGTATGAGGGCTCCAAGTTTTCCACATCTTCTTAAACAGTTGGTATTATCTTTCTTGATTTTAGCCATTTTACTATGTTTATATGATAAGTCATAGCAGATTTTAATTTGTACTTCCCTAGTGATGAAAAGAATTGAATGTTTCTTCTCTGGTGAAAGTGCTATTTACATAGTTTCCCATTTTTAAGTGCTGTTTGTCATTTTTTTAAACAAATCATTTTTATCGATATGTATCAACAAAGCATACAGTTCACCGCACAATCAGTGGTGTTTGGCAGCATCACATAGTCGTGCATTCATCACCTCCATCATTTTACTAGAGCATTTTCTTAATTTGAATAATAATTTAAAAAGTAAATCCATCACTTCTCCATCTGTGCTTCCCCTACTGTTCACAGCTCCCCTTTTTGGCTATTCTTGCCCAGATACTTTTATTTCCCCTCTATAAATTGATTTACATTTACATTTTATGTAAATGGAATCATACAATATATTTAGTTTATAGCGATCCTGTATTTATTGTATTTGTCCTTTTGTGTCTGGTTTGCTTCACTCAACATAATGTCCTCCAGGTTCATTGATGTTGTCAAATGTTTTAGGACTTCTTTTCTTTTTTTTAAGATTTATTTTTTATTTATTACTCTTCCCTTCCACACCCCACCCCCAGTTGTCTGCTCTCTGTGTCCATTTGCTGTGTGTTCTTCTTGTGTCCACTGGTACTCTTGGCAGTGACACCCGGAATCTATGTCTCATTTTGTTGCATCATCTTGTTCTGTCAGCTCTCCGTGTGTGTGGCACCACTCCTGGGCAGGCTGCACTTTCTTTTGTGCTGGGCGGCTCTCCATATGGGGCGCACTCCTTGCACATGGGTCTCCCCTATGTGGGGGACACCCCTGCGTGCCACAGCACTCCTTGGGAAAATCAGCACTGTGCGTGGGCCAGCTCATTACATGGATCAGGAGACCCTGGGTTTGAACCTTGGACCTCCCATGTGGTAGGCAGATGCCCTATCTGTCTGGCCAAATCTGCTTGCCCATTTCTTCTTAAGTACTGCATAATATTCCATTGTGGGAATATACCACTGTTTGTTTATCCATTTGTCAGTTGATGGACACCTGGGTTCTTTCCAGCTTTTGACATTGTGACAAGCACTGGTATGAACATGAGTGTACAGGTGTGTATTTGTATCACTGCTTTCAATTCTGGGTGTAGACCCAATAGTGATAGTGCTGGGGTACTGGCAAGTCTATATTCAACTTCTTTTTTTAAAAAAGATTTATTTATTTATTTATTTCTCTCCCCTCATCCCTGCCCTGCCCCAGTTGTCTGCTCTCTCTGTCTATTTGCTGCATCTTCTTTGTCCGCTTCTGTTGTTGTCAGTGACATGGGAATCTGTGTTTCTTTTTGTTGTGTCATCTTGTTGTGTCAGCTCTCCATGTGTGCAGCACCATTCTTAGGCAGGCTGCACTTTCTTTTGCACTGGGCAGCTCTCCTTCCGGGGCGCACTCCTTGCACATGGGGCTCCCCTATGGGGGGACACCCCTGCGTGGCATGGCACTCCTTGTGCACATCAGCACTGTGCGTGGGCCAGCTCCATACGGGTCGAGGAGGCCCGGAGTTTGAACCACAGACCTCCCATGTGGTAGACAGATGCCCTAACCACTGGGCCAAGTCTGCTTCCCTATATTCAACTTCTTTAGGAACTGCCCAACAGTCCTTCACAGTGGCTGTACCATTCCGCATTCCCACCAATTGTGAGTAAGAGTTCCTATCTCTCCACATCCTCTCCAACATTTGTAGTTCTCTGACTTTTTAATTGTGGCCATTCTGATAGGCGTGAAAAGATATCTCTTAGTTTTGATTTGCATTTCTCTAATCATTACTCATATTAAACATTTTTTCATGTGTTTTCTCGCCATTTGTATTTCTTCTTTGGACAAATGTCTAGTCGTGTCTTTTGCCCATTTTTTAATTGAGTCTTTTTTTATTTTTGAGTTGTAACATCTCTTTACATATCATGGATATTAATCCCTTATTGGACATGTGATTTCCAAGTATTTCCTTCTGCTGAGGCAGCTGCCTTTTCACCCCTTTAACAAAGTCCTGTGAGGTGTACACATGTTTAATTTTAAGGAGGTCCCATTTATCTATTTTTTCTTTTGTTTTGTGTGCTTTGGGTGTAAGGTCCAAGAAACCACCATGTAGCACAAGGTCTTTAAGATGTTTCCCTACATTTTCTTCAAGCAGTTTTATTGTCCTTTTATATCTAGGTCTCTGATCCATTTTGAGTTGATTCTTGTATGGGATGTAAGATAGGGGTTCCATTCCATTCTTTTGGTTATAGATATCCAGGTCTCCCAGCACCATTTATTGACTTTTTCCCCATTAACATGGACTTGGTGGGTGTCTGAAAAACTAGTTGACCATGGAGGTGAGAGTTTATTTCTGGACTCTAAATTCTATTATACTGATCGATGAGTCTCTCTTTATGCCAGTGCCATGCTGTTTTGACCACTGTAGCTTTGTAATATGTTTCAAGGTCTAGCAGTGAAATTCCTCCCATGTTGCTCTTCTTTTTTAGAATGCTTTTGGTTACCTGGGTGCATTTTCCCTTCCAAATGAATTTGGTAATTGCCTTTTCTATTTCTGTCAAGTAGGCTGTTGGAATTTTGATTGGTATTACATTGAGTCTATAAATCAGTTTAGGTTGGATTGACATCTTCATGATATTTAGTCTTAGAGTACATGAACACGGAGTGTCATTCCATTTGTTTAGGTCATTTTAAATTTCTTTTACCACTGTTTTGTAGTTTTCTGCATCTAAGTCCTGTACTTCTTTGACTAAGTTGATGCCTACATATTGAGTCTTTTTGTTGCTATTGTAAATGGAATTTTCCCCTGATTTCTCCTCAGATTGTGCAGTGCTACTGTACAAGAACACTGATTTCTGCATGTGGATCTTGTATTCTGCTGCTTTGCTGAACTCATTTCTTATCTCAGGTAGCTTTGTTGTAGACATTTCAGAATTTTCTAAATATAGAATCATGTCATCTGCTGATAGTGCAAGTTTTATGTTCCCTTTTCCTATTTGAATGCCTTTAATTTTTTTTCTTCTCTAATTGCTCTAGCTAGAACTTGTAGTACAGTGTTGAATAGCAATGGTTATAGTGGGCATCTTTGTCTTGTTCCTGATCTTAGATGGAAAGCTTTCCACCTTTCCCCACTGAGTACAATGTTGGCTGTGGATTTTTCATATATGCCTTTTATCATATTGTGGCATTTTCCTTCTATTCATACCTTTTGAAGTGTTTTTTACCAAGAAAGAATGCTGGATTCTGTCAAATGCCTTTTCTGTGTCTATTGTAATCATCATGTGTTTTTTCCCTTCAATTTTTTTTAATGTGGTGTATTATGTTGATGGGTTTTTTTATGTTGAGCTAACCTTGCAAACAGGAACAAATCCCCCTTGGTCGTGATGTGTAAGTCTTCGATAATGCTGCTGGATTCAGTTTGTCAATATTTTTTGAGAATTTTTACATCTCTGTGTTCATTGAAGAGATGGGTCTGTACTTTTCTTTCCATGTAGTGTCTTTATCTGGCTTTGGTGTTAGGGAGATATTGGCTTCATAAAAAGAGTGGGGTAATTTTCCCTCTTCTTCATCATGTTGGAAGAGTTTAAACAGGATTGTTATTAATTCTTTTTGAAATGTTTGGTCAAATTTATCTCTGAAGTCATCTGGCCCTGAGCTTTTCCTTGTTGGGAGGTGTTTGATGATGGATTCAGTCTCTTTAAATGTGGTTGGTTTATTAATTGTATTCCTTGTAGTGTCAGTGTAGGTTGGTTGTGCCTTTCTAGGAATTTCCCCATTTCTAGGTTGTCATTGTTGGCATACAGTTTCTCATAATATCTTCTTTTGATTCTTTTTATTTCTGTGGGGTCAGTCATTACTTCCCTCCTTTCATTTCTGATTGTATTTATTTGCCTATTTTTCTCCTTTGTTAATCTTGATAGTGATTTGTCAATTTTACTGATCTTCTCAAAGGACCAGCTTTTGGTTTTGATTTTATCTATTTGTTGCTGCTGTTGTTCTCAATTTCATTTATTTCTGCTCTAATCTTTATTATTTCTTTCCTTCTGCTTGCTTTGAGGATTGGTTTGCTGTTCTTTTTCCAATTTCTCTAGATGTTCAGTTAAGTCTTTGAGTTTAGCTCTTTCTTCTTTTTTAATATAGGTGTTTAGGGCTATAAATTTCCCTCTCCAGACTGGCTTTGCTGTATCCCTTAAGTTTTGGTAATTTGTGTTCTCATTTTCATTTGTCTATACATTTACTGATTTCACTTGCAATTTCTTTTTTGATCTACTGATCATTTAAGAGTGTGTTGTTTAGACTCCTCACAGTTGCAAAGTTACCTTTTTCCTGTCTATTCCTGTTTTCCAGTTTTGTTCCATTTTGATCTAAGAAGGTGCTTTGTATAATTTCAGTCTTTTCATATGTATTGAGACCTGCAGTGCCCTACATGTGGTGTATCCTGGTGAAGGGTCCATGGGCACGTGAGAAGAATGTATAACCTGCTGCATTTGGATGCAGCATTCTGTGTGTCTTTTAGGTCTAACTCATTTATTGTTCTTTAAGTTCTCTGTTTTCCTTGTTGACCTTCTGTCCAGTTGTTCTGTCTCATAATGCAAGTGGTATATTAGAGTCTCCAGTGATTATTGTACAGATGCCTGTTTCTCCCTTCAGTTTTGACCGAGGTTTTCTTATGTATTTTGGGGTACCCTGGTTAGGTGCATAAATATATCTTCCTGGTGGGTTGTCCTTTTAATTAATATATAATGGCCTTCTCTGACTCATAACTTTTTTTCACTTCAAGTCTGTTTTGGCCAATAATAGTATAGCTGTCCCTGCTCTTTTTTGGTTACTATTTGCATGGAGTATCTTTTTCCAACTTTTTACTTACAGCTGGTTTGTATCTGTGAGTCTAAGTTGGGTCTCTTGTAAGTAGCATATGGATGGCTCATGTGTTTATTATCCATCCTGTCAATCTATATCTTTTGTTTGGTGTGTTTAATCCATTCACAATCAATGATAGGACTGTAAATGCATTGTTTACTTCCTACATTTTATTCTTTGGTTTTCATGTGTCATGTCATATTTTGGTCTGTCTTTTTTCTCTTGGTTATCCTTTCTGCTCTTCTTTTTTCTCTACTCTCCCCCAGGCCTTTCTCTTCTTTTTCTTTCAGGCTCTATGGCTTCCTTATTATTTCCTGCAATTTGGATTCTTTTTTACACACTCTCTTAGTTTCTGTTTGTGGATATTTTATACTCACCTTCATGTTTGGAGGACAATTTTGCTGGGTGCAGAATTCTTGGCTGGCAGTTTTTCTCTTTCAGTCTCCTTATTGCATCATACCACTGTCTTCTCACCTCCATGGTTTCTGATGAGAAATCCACGCTATTACTGGGCATCCTTTGTATGTGATGATTTGCTTCCCTTATTGCTCTCAGAATTTTCTCTTTATCTTTGACATTTGACATTCTGAATAATATATGTTTTGGAGTATGTCTATTTGGATTTATTCTGATTAGGATAAGGTGAGCTTCTTAGACATGCGGGGTCATTCCTTTTGTGAGTGTTGGGAAATTTTAACTATTCCCTTGAATACTCTTTCTAACCCTTTCCCTTCTCTTCTCCTTCTGGAACTCCCATGACATGTATGTTGTTGTGTTTTCTGTTGTCATTCATCTCCCTGAGCCTCTGCTCAATTTTTTTTCCCATTTTTTTCCTCCCTCTGTTCTTTTCTCTCTTCAGTTTCAGCTGGTCTGTCTTTGGTATCACTTATACTTTCTTCTCTCCTTTCAAGTCTGCCTGAAATTGTTGTAGACCTTTAATGTGTTTTTGATGTCACCTATTGTGTCTTTCATTCCCATGAGCTCTGTTGCTTTTCTGTTCCACATTTCAAATTCTGTTTTTTGCTTGCTCAATGTCTTCTTGATGTCATTCATCCCTTTAGCCATATTGTCTTTCAACTCATGAATTTAATTTTGGAAATTGGTATGCATCTCGTTAATTAGTTATCTCAAATCCTGCATCTCTTCTGGGACTGTGATATATTCCTTTTCCTGGGCTATGTCTTCCATTTTCTTCTTCTGGCTCATAAATTTTTGCTGATTCTAAGCACCTGATTAGTATGTAGTTTACTCAGATGCTCAATTTCTTTGTCTTTTGTTGGGATTCAGTGGCAGGAGGCTGTGTGTTACTGTTGCTCTTTGATTCTTGATTCAAACTGGATCATTAGGGTTGTCCCTGTTAGTTGCTCAAAGGTGTGCTCTGCACCCAGTAATGGGTTGCAGACCTACTTCCTAGGGCCTTGGGAGGAAAGCTATAAAGGTCAGAAAATGCCTCATTTATGTTTTATTTTCTCATATGTACTACCTAGTTCTGCCAGCAGATGGCACTCTTTGGCAGTCCTCTCAGTTCAATGCATGTCTAGAGTGTTTTTGCTGTAACACAGCCTGGATCAATCTGAAAGGGTCCTGCCTGGAGCCTAAGAGGCTTGTAATTTGAACTTTCTTATAAAAAATTCTCTAGCCTTCTCTGGCAGACCCCTCCCATTTTCTGGGTAAGAAATAATTCCACTCCCTTCTGCATCTTCAACAGTCAGTCCCCGTTCATAGAGGAGATTGAGAGGGTCAGATTTCTTTACTCTCTTGCAGCCTCCTAAGGCAAACAATGGCAAGGCCTCCCTGGCCTGGAAAGGCCCGTGGGACACAACAGACCAAATTTGTGGGTGAAAACCCGAGTCAGCCTTAGATCTTGTCCCTCTCTTCCCTGTTTTCTGGGAAGGTTTCATCCTCAACAGTCAGTGCCAGCTATAAGAGAGGGAGATTGAGAATGTTGGGTTTCTCCAGTCCTGTTTAGTGTCCCAAGGTAGACAACAGTGTGGTCCCACTCAGCCTGGAAGGGCTGGTGGGACACAGCAGACCAGAACTGTGGGTCAGAAGCTATCAGCCTTAGGCAGTGCCCCTCTCTCTCCCCTTTCTGGGGATGGTAAATCCATGGATATCCCTTCGTAGTCAGCTCAGAGCCTTTGTGTCCTTTTTAAATTTATTTTTAAAAGACCCTTAGATTACATAAAATGTTACATTAAAAAATATGAGAGATTCCCATATGCCCTACTCCCTACACCTCCCACTGTTCCCAACATTACCAACTTCTTGCACTAGTGTGCTACATTCATTACAATTGATGAACAGATTTTGAAGCATTGCAACTAAGCATGGATTATAGTTTACATTGTAATTTACACTCTCTCGCACTCAATTCTGTAGGTTATGGCAGAGTATATAATGTCCTGTGTATTAATCAGGCAAAGGGGTACTGATGTAAAATACCAGAAATGGGTTGTTTTTTAACAGTATTTATTTGGGGTAGGAGCTTACAGATAGACCATAAAGCATAAGTTACTTCCCTCACCAAAGTCTATTTTCACATGTTGGAGCAAGATGGCTGCTGACATCTGCAAGGGTTCAGGCTTCCTGTGTTTCTTCCCTTCCAGGGTATTGCTTCTCTCTGGGTTCAGGGTTCCTTGCTTCCCAGGGCTCCAGCTTCAGCATCAAACTCCAACATCAAAACTACAACATTAAGAACCCTTAACTCTGTCCTTTGCCTTGCCTTTTATCTGTGTGTCCCTGCTCATCAAAGGGTGGGGACTAAATGCCCTTCTGGCACAAGTGATTAACATAATTACCTAATCAAGTAAACCTATGAATCCAACATAATTTAATATGCCCCCCCAAAAAGATCAGTTTAGATACATAATCCGATATTTCCTTTTGTAATTAATCCATAATATCAAAACGCTACAGCCTGTGTCTGTCATTGCAATGTCATTCAGGTCTATTCCAAGTCCTGAAAATGTTCCCATATTATACCTCTTTTTCCCTCTCCCTGACTTCAGCACCACCAGTGGCCATTGTCTCCACATTGATGAATAGTTTTTCCATTGATAGAACCACAGTAAGTCTATAGTAGAACACCAGTAAGTCCACACTAATCTATATTTTATTTCCCAATCCTGAGGATTCTAAAATGGTGATGCCTACTCTACCTGAGAGGTGACTTTGAACTCATTTGGCTAATAGATGAGACTTTCTTGCTTGCAGTTGTTGACTTTCTCAGTTCCTTGGTATGGTGGTTGTCCATCCTCACCTCCTTGTTAGTTGTCCTGGATGAGGCCAATGAACTGGAGAGTAGGTGTTACACCTCCACTGAGGCTCAGGGCCCAGATGATAGATGAACCATCCAGAAAGTCAAGTCTTTTGGATGTACACTTACCAATTCCAGCATCAACTATAGGTTCAAATAAAAGAGATAGAAGAGGCATGTGTAGAGAAGTCACATTTGAGTCCAACTCTGTCACTCGGGAGCACAAACTCCAAAGGAGGACCCAGTGGCCATGCATCAATCTCTGGAGCTATCTTCCCTGACCACATGAACTGGGTGTCTCTGGATCCCTCAGGTGTCCCAGTATTTGTGGTAGCATCTGCTTTGGCAGTCTATGACATCCTGCAGAGACATTTAGAAGTGTAACTCTCTGATGGCCTCCCGGCTTACTTTGAAATCCCTTAGCCATATCAACTCATGTATCTTTACCTTTTCCCCCTTTAGTTCAATGTCCTTTTCCATTTGCATCATCAGCTGGTGCTTGATAGTAATCCCTCAGTGTCAGGGAGGCTCATTCCTGGGAATCATGTCCCACATTGGGGGAGAAAGTAATGCATTTATATGCTGAGTTTGGCTTAGGGAGAGGCCACATTTGAGTAACATGGAGGCTGTCAGGAAGAAACTCTTAGGTATCCTACATCACTAGGCTAAATTGCAAATTTAAGAGCAAAAAGCACATAAGCATTGTCATCAATCTCAAGGGTATATCAATGGACCATCCTTTTTCACTAGTCATTGCTTCTCGGGGGATTGTTGCTATAGCATTAGAGAATGTGGCAGAGCTCCCAAGGATAGGACTTCAATATTCTTTCAGTTATTGTGTGAATCTCTACCCACTGTGGCAATGCCTCATGAACATTTGAACATATTTATATACCTTGTACATATCCCCAGGTGAACTTCCTCCCGTGTATCCCCCATCATGGACACCCCACACCAATGGTCCTCCCCTACCATAGTTGTAACCCTTTTGTGATCTAAAACTTCTTCAAAAATGAAGCCAAGAATATTTTCAAATTCACTTGATAGGAAAATGAAGTCATAACGAAAGGTTTAAACATCAGAAATAAAATACATAATAATTTAAGAAAACTAAAACTAAAATAAGGTTAAAAAAGGGTATTTAAAAAATGAAAAATAGTTTAAAAATTGTTTGTTTTACCTTTTATCACTGTAATATATGTTGTCCTACTATATATGTACAGTTACATTTTCTTCCATTACTTCTCCAGTATTTTACCTTTTTCATTTTGTCTTCAAAGAAGTTTTAGGTCACAGTAAAGTCACATATAGAATATATGGGACTCCCATATATACCCAACACCCCCCCCTTTTCCCCTTTCCTTAAGAACCTTTTTTACATGTGGATGGTACATTTGTTAACAACTGATGTACAAATATTAAAACATAGCTGCAAACTATGGTCAGTTGTTTCTATTATGGTTTACACTTTAGACCAGATACTTGTATACATTTCTGATGAAATTTAACATGGCCTGTATCCATCATTGCAAGATCATACCGAACACTTCCTTTGCCCCCTAAATACCTACTCTTCCATTGATCCCTTTCCTCCCTCTCCCTCCCCTCAGGACCCACTGTAACCACCAGGCTTCACTCCTTGAAGGACAAGATTCGTAATTCTTGCAACAATGCTGATGGCTTGACACAGTAGTCTGTCCACCCATACTCTCCAGAGACACCCTCCCCTGTGTTTGAGAACATATCAAGACTCCCCTGTATGGGAGTTTAACTCCTTTCCACTCATTATGTGGGTCTCCCTCCACTGATCCAACACACTGTGACACAATCATCACTTGCACCTTCTCTAGAAGACTGCCCAGGTGTGCCCTGTCCCAAATGTACCTCCATCCAATACCCTAAACCAGTAGCCCTTCCTTGTCATATTGCCAAAATAATTTTCTCAGCATTGTAGTTTCAACCACATACCTGCCAATCCCCAGTGTTCACCTGCTACCTTCCCCAACCCTTCCCCTATTTCCATGGCCCACCCAACCCATCCTCCCTACCCTAGCTCCCTGTCAAGCTTGCACCACCCAACCCAATAGTATCCCTACACCCCTGTCATATCCCTTTACTGCACAACTACTCACACCTTATAGATTTCACCCCTATGGGCATTGGGTCACAACCTTCTATCCCTTTCTATTTCCTATAAACCTATCTTCCAGACTCTAGCTCCCTGAGTTGGCTCACTTAACTTAATTCTTATCAAAGAGGTCATGTAATATTTGTCCTTCAATGCCTGGCTTGCTTCATTCAACATAAGGCCCTTCAGATTCATTCATGTTATCCCATGTGTTGTACTGTATTCCTTCTTACAGTTGAATAATATTCCATGGTATGTAGAGACTACATTTAGATTATCGATTCATCTCTTAATGGGCATTTGGGTTGATTCCAGTTTTGGCAATAGTGAATAATGCTGCTATGAACATTGTACATAATCAGTTCTTGTCTTTTGTTTTCAGTTCTTCTGGATATATACCCAGCAGTCGAATTGTTGGGTCTTATGACAGAACTACAGTTCGTTTTTTGAGGAAATTCCAAACTGTCATCCACAATGGCTGGGCCATTCTACATTCCCACCAGCAGTAGACGAGGGCATCCATTACTCTGCATCTTCTCCAACACCTTAGTCCTCTGATTTCTCTAATGTCCACCAGTCTGATGGAAGTAAGATGGTGTCTCATTGTAGTTTTGATTTGCATTTCCCTAATAGCTAGTGATGTTGAGCATCTTTTCATATGCTTTTTAGCCTTTTGTATTACTTCTTTGGAGAAGTGTCTGTTCAAATCACTTGTCCATTTTTTAAATGGTTTGTTTGTCTTTTTATTTTTGAGGTACAGGATTTCTTTACATATGCTGGATATTAGGCTCCTATCAGATATTTGGTTACCAAATACTTTCTACCATTGTTGAGGTTGTTTTTTCAGTTTCATCACAAACTCCTGTCCGGTGCAAATGGTTTTAATTTTGAGGAGTTCCCATTTATCTATTTTTTTCTTTTGCTTCTCATGCTTTGGGTTTGAAGTTCATGAAGACATTTCCTATTACAAGGTCTTATAGCGGCTTCCCTACTTACTTCCAAGGTCTTTATGGTCTTGGCTCTTATAATTAGATCTTTGATCCATCTTTAGTTATTGTATAAGGTGTGAGATGAATATTCTTTTGGATATTCATATCCAGTGTCCACACACCATTTGTTGAAGAGGCCATTCTCTCCCAGTTGAGTGGGCTTGGTGGCTTTGCTGAGGATCAAATGACTGTACATGCCATGATCTATATCAGAACTCTCAGTTCAGTTCCATTAGTTATTAAGTCTGTTCTTGTGCCAGTACCATGCAGTTTTGACCACTGTAGCTTTGTAGTATGCTTTAAAATCAGGTAGTGTGATTCCTCCAATTTCATTGTACTTTGTCAATATGTCTGAATATTCAGGGACTCTTGTCCTTCCAAATAAATTTCATAGTAAGTCTCTCCAATTCATTAAAAAATGCTGTGTTGATTTTTATTGGAATTGCATTAAATCTGTAGATTAGTTTGGGTAGGACAGACATCTCAATGATATTTAGTCTTCTTATCCATGAGCAGGGAATATTCTTCCATTTATTTAAGTCTTCTTTGATTTTCTTTAACAGTTCTTTGTAGTTGTCTGCGTATAAGTCATTTACTTCTTTAGTTAAATTATTTCTAGATATTTGATTTTTTTAAGTTTCTATTGTAAATGGTATTTTTTTTCTTGATTTCCTCATCAGATTGCTCATTATTGGTGTAGAGGAATGCTACTTAGTTTTTTGCATTGTTCTTATAACCTTTGAGTTTACTGAACTCATTTATAAGTTCTAGAAGCTTTGTTTCTGAGGGCTTTCTATGTATAGGATCATGTCATCTGTACATAGTGAAACTTTTTTTTTTTCATAGTGAAACTTTTACTTTAAAAAAATATTTATTTATTTATTTCTCTCCCCTTCCCCTACCCCCGACCCCAGTTGTCTGTTCTGTGTGTCTATTTGCTGCATCGTCTTCTTTGTCCACTTCTGTTGTTGTCAGCATCATGGGAATCTGTGTTTCTTTTTGTTGTGTCAGCTCTCCATGTGTGTGACCCCATTCCTGGGCAGGCTGCACATTCTTTCACGCTGGGCGGCTCTCCTTATGGGGCATACTCCTTGTGTGTGGGGCTTCCCTACACCGGGACACCCCTGCGTGGCAGGGCACTCCTTGCGTGCATCAGCACAGCGCATGGGCCAGCTCCACACGGGTCAAGGAAGCCCGGGGTTTGAACCGTGGACCTCCCATGTGGTAGACAGATGCCCTAACCACTGGGCCAAGTCTGCTGCCCCTTTTTACTTCTTCCTTTCCAATTTTGATGCCTTTTAAATCTTTTTCTGGCCTCAGTGCTCATGCAAGTACTTGTAACACAATGTTAAATAAGAGCAGTGACAGTGGACATCCTTCTCTTGTATCCAATCTTAGATGGAAACCTTTTAGGAGTTCACGATTGTCTATGATGTAGCTGTGGGTTTTTCATAAATACCTTATATTATGTGGAGGAAGTTTCCTTATACTCCTATCTTTTGGAGTGTTTTAATCAGGAAAGGGTGTGTTTTGTCAAGTGCTTTTCCTGCATCTGTAGAGATGATCATGTGTTTTTTTTCCTTTGATCTCTTTAGGTGGTGCATTTTATTGATTGATTTTCTTATGTTTAATGCTCATTGCATACCCAGGACAAAACCCATTTAGTCATGGTGTGTAATTTGCTTGATGTGTTGTTCAATATGATTAGCAAGTATTTTGTTGAGGATTTTAGCATCTGGTTCATTAGAGATTGGTCTGTACTTTTCCTTTCTTGTAGCATCTTTGGGTTTGGTATTAGGGTAATGTTGGCATCCTAGACTGAGGTAGGCGATGTTCCTTCTACTTCTGTTTTTTGGAAGAGTTTAAGCAGGATTGGTGTTAGTTCTTTCTGGAATGTTTCGTAGAATTAACATGTGAAACTGTCTGCTCCTGGGCTCTTCTTAGTTGGGAGGTTTTTGATGACTGATTCTATTTCTTTACCTGTGATTGGTCTATTGAGTTCATTTTTCTTCTTTCACCAGTGTAGGCTACTTGTGTGTTTCTAGGAATTTGCTCATTTCCTCTAAATTATTCTTTTTGGCATATAATTTTTCAAAGTATTCTCTTATGATACACTTTATTTCTGTGGGGTCAGTGGTGATTTCCCTTTCCTCATTTCTTATTTTATGTATTTGCATCTTCCTTTTTTTTCTTTGTTAGTGTAGCTAAGGGTTTGTCAATTTTATTGATCTCTAAGAACCAGCTTTTGGTTTTATTTTTTCTAGTCTTTTCTAATTTTCACTTTCATTTAGTTCTGCACTAATCTTTGTTATTTCCTCCATTGTACTTCCTTTGGGGTTAGCTTGTTGTTCTTTTTCTAGTTCCTCCAGGTGTGCAGTTAGGTCTTTGATTTTAGCACTTTCTTCTTTTTAATATCAGCATTTATGGCTGTGAATTTTCCTCTCAGTACAGCTTTGCTGCATCCCATATGTAGTGCTACGTTGTGTTATTTTTTCATTCATTTCAAGGTAGTTACTGATTTCTTTGCAAATTTCTCTTTGACCCACTGATTGTCTAAGAGTATATTGTTTAACTTCTGTATCTTTGTGCCTAATCTGCTTCTCTGCCCCTTGCTGATTTCCAGCTTTAGTCCTTTGTGGTCAGATAAGTTATTTTGTGTAATTTCAGTCTTTCCAAATTCATTGAGAGCTGTTCTGTGGCCTAGCATATGGTCTATCCTGGAGAATGATCCATGTGCTCTCAGAAAGATTGTATATTGCACAGTATTTGAGTGTATTGTTATGTGTATGTCAATTAGGTCCAGGTCCTCTAATGTATTATTTAGGATCTTTGCTTCTTTATTGATTCTCATTGAGATATTCTGCCTAATGGTGATAATGGTGTATTAAAATTCCCCAGAGTAATTATAGAGGCATGTATATTCCCACTTAGTTATTTCCCTTGTTTGTCTCATGTATTTTGAGATTCCCTGGTTTGGTGCATAAATATTTATGATTGTTCTTTCTTCTCGATAGATTTCTCCTTTTTTAATATATACTGTCATTTTTTCTCTTATAATAGGTTTGCACTTAAAGTGTATTTTGTGTGTTTTTAGCATAGCTACTCTCACCCTCTTCTGATTATTGTTTGTGTGTAAAATTGCTTTCCATCCTTTCACTTTCTGTCTCCTTGCATCCCTGGGTCCTTGGTGAGTTTATTGTAGGCAGCATATGGATGGTTCATATTTCCTTATCCATTCTGCCAATCTGTGTGTCTTGACTGAAGAGTTTAAGCCTGTAACATTCAATGTTATTACTGTCAGGGAATTACTTATATTAGCCATATTTTTTTAGACTTATATATGCCATATGTTGTTTTTATTTCACTTCTTATCTTTTTATTCTTACATTCTCCTCCACCTCTCTCCTTTTTTTCCCTTTCATCCTAGAGAACTCCCTTTAGTATTTCTTTTTTTTAAGATTTATTTTTTATTTTCTTTCTCTCCCCTTTCCCCCCAAACCCCCATTGTCTGCTCTCTGTGTCCATTTGCTGCGTGTTCTTCTTTGTCCACTTCTGTTGTTGTCAGCGGCATGGGAATCTGTGTTTCTTTTCATTGCATCTTCTTGTGTCAGCTCTCCATGTGTGCGGCACCATTCTTGGGCGGGCTGCACTTTCTTTTGCACTGGGTGGCTCTCCTTATAGGTGCACTCCTTGTGCCTGGGGCTCCCCTATGCAGGGGACACCCGTGTGTGGCACAGCACTCCTTGTGCTCATCATCACTGCATGTGGGTCAGCTCCACACAGGTCAAGGAGACCCGGGGTTTGAACCATGGACCTCCCATGTGGTAGACGGATGCCTTATACTCTGGGCCAAGTCCACTTCCCTCCATTTAGTATTTCTTGAATGGCAGGTTTCTTATTGACAAATGCTGTTAATTTCTCATTATCTGTTAATATATTGAAGTTTTCTTTATTTTTTGAATGCCAGATTTTCTGGATAGAGAATTTTTGGCAGGAAGTTTTTTTCTTTTAGCACCTTAACTCTGTCATACCACTGCCTTCTTGCCTGTATGGTTTCAGATGGGAAATTAGCACTTAATCTTTTTGAGCTTCCCCTGTATGTGATGGATCTCTTTTCTCTTGCTACTTTCATTATTCCCTCTGTCTTGAGCATTGGACAATTTGACAAGTATATGTCTTGGGTAGAGGTGTTGGGATTTATACTTTTTGGGTCATGCTGTACTTCCTGGAAATGTACATCCCTTTCCCTCAGTAGAGTTGGGAAGTTTTCAGCCATGATTTCCTCCAGCATTCCTTCTGTCCCCTTTTCCTTCTCTTTTCCCTATGGGATGCCTACAGTGCATATGTTTCTGTGATTCAAATCCTGAAGTTCCTGCTGGGTTTTTTCTGTCTTTTCATCCTTCTGTTTTGCTATCTGATTTCAGATGTACTGCCTTCCTCATCATTGATTCTTTCCTCTGTTCACATCTGTTTTGTGCTTTCAGTGTATTTTTTATTTCCTGCATTGTGCCATTAATCACCATCATATCCATTATCTTTTTATGTATGTATGTTTTCAATTTCTTCAGTATGTTCTCCCAGTGTCTTTTTTTAAGATTTATTTTTTATTTAGTTTTCTCCCCTTCCTTGCCTTTCCCCAGTTGTCTCCTCTCTGTGTCCATTTGCTGTGTGTTCTTCTGTGTCCACTTGTATTCTTGTCAGTGGCACCAGCAATCAGTGTCTTTTTGTTGCATCATCTTGCTGCATCACCTCTCCATGTGTGCGGTGCCATCCTGGGCATGCTGCACTTTTTCACACTGGGCAACTCTCCTTATGGGGTGCACTCCTTGTGCATGGGGCTCCCCTACACAGGGGACACCCCTGCTTGACATGGCACTCATTGCACACATCAGCACTGCACATGGGCCAGCTCATCCCATGGGTCAGGAGGCCCTGGGTTTAATTTGGACCTCCCATGTGGTAGGCAGATGCTGTATCTGTTGAGCCAAATCTGCTTCCCCCTGTTTCTTTTTAATATCCTCAATCTCTTCCTTCACTTCATTAAGTTGACTCATGATATTTGGACATCTTTGATTAGTTCCATGTTCTGTATTTCCTCCTTTTTTTCAATTTGTTCATTAGACTGGTCCATGTCTTCCTGTTTCTAACTATGGGTCATAATTTTTTGTTAGTGTCTAGGCATCTGTTTATCTTATTCAGTTGGTTAGCTTCTCTTTCTGCTCTAGTGTTTTATTTTGTTATTGTTTTTGCATGTTGTAAGTTTTCACTTTGCCACTTCATTCCTCTTATTGTATTTCCTTGTCTGTGTTGTCTTGAAAAAAATATGACCAGAGGAAAGGGAAGAGATAAGAAGAGGAAAAGAATAATAATAGCAGTAATAATAATAAAAGGTAGAATAGGGGTCATACAAGACCTAGGAAAATAAATATTCCACATGAGTAAAAAATCTTAAGAAGGACAATGGAATAAGTTTTAAAAAGTGGAATAAAAAAAAGTGAAATGAGAAAAAATAGAGAAAAATAATGAGTTAAAAGCCTGGAATGATGAGTAGAGAGGTGAAAAGGAAAGCGAAATGTAAAAAAAAATAAGGAAAGATAATGGAAAAACAGCGTGGAAAAGTAATAAAAAATTTTTTAAAAACTGAAGACTAAGCAAAATAGGCAAGGTGCATGAAAAAGAACAGAAAACAGAAGATAGATAAATGAAGGAAAGAAAAGAAATTAGGTAGAAAAAAAATCAGTAAAAGTATAAAATTGGGGGGACAAAGAGAGGGGAACATCACAAAAGAAACAAAACAGTGGCAGCAACAACAACAAAACAACTGAGGAAAGACAGCCTTCTCTTTAGGCCCCTAAGGAGCTTCTTAGGCTGCTGGTGTTCATCATTCACCCTGCAACCTACCTTCTGCAGGCAGTGATGTACCCAGTTTTGGTGATTAAAATTTAAAAAGTTAAGATGAAGAAGGGGGGCTTCTTTAAAGCAAAGAAATAACAGGTCCAAGAGCACTTAAATAAAAAAGAGGGCCAGTACATTCCTTGTCATAAACTACTAGCTGATGCCTGATAACCAGTTGGGTCACACCTTAGACCAGGGGCCTCATACATGCAAGGCAGGACTCCCTCCACTGAGCTAAATTGTCTCCTTAGGCTCTTTAGAGAGCTAGGTGCCACCTTCCCCAGGTGTTTGTAGACTTCTGTACTTGCTAGAGTCCTGCTGATAGGCGGTTGTGCCCAGCCCCTCTCTAGTCTAATGGCTTTCTCTCCTCAGGGGGGCACCTTGGTGTGACAACCTGCCTGAGGGGATCCCGCCTCTCCTCTCTCAGGCAGGTCTGAGTTTCTTCCAAGATTCCAAGGGGCCTGAGCTGGCCAAACTCACCACAAAGAAACCACTGTGCAGCATCTGCCAGACCCCTCTTCCTCCCAGGGAATACCCCTTCCCATTCCCTTGGCAGCAGCAAGCCAGGGGCCATGTGGCTACTTGCCATGATTGTGGGGTACATGTGCGATTTCCAGCCACAGGGGTGAGCAACTCCTTGTTTTCTTCTTTATCTTTCCAGTACCTTCGAGATGACTCAGGGCACCTTCCTGTTCTATAAATATCCAGAGCCCCTTCTTTAGAGTCTCTACCTACCTTCTTCATCCCTTTTCCTGGCAGTCTTCAAGGTGATTTTTTGGGGGGAAGTGGGCTTGGCCCAATGAATAGGGCATCCACCTACCACATAGGAGGTCTACTGTTCAAACCCCAGGCCTCCATGCCCCATGTGGATCTGGCCCATGCACAGTGCTGATGCACGCAGGGAGTGCTGTGAATGCAGGGGTGTTCCCTAATTAGGGGAGCCTCACGTGGAGGGAGTGCACCCCATAAGGAGAGCCACCCAGCACGAAAGAAAGTGCAGCCTGCCCAAGAATGGTGCTGAACACACGGAGAGCTGACACAACAAGATGATGCAATAAAAAAGAAACAGATTCTTGGTGCTGCTGCTAGAATAGAAGAGGTCACAGAAGAACACACAGCAAATGGACACAGCAGACAAATGGGGCAGGGAGGGGAGAGAAATAAATAAATCTTTTTTTTAAAAAGTTGTTTTTTGATGTTCGGTACTCTAGAATATCCTCCCAGTTGTCTCTATTCCCTTGGGGAAAAAATGCTAGACCCATAGGAAAGGAAAGAGCTAAGAATAATAGTAATAATAATGCAAAAAATATAAAGAGGAACTGCATAAGAGCTAGGATACTAAGGAATATAAGTAAAAAACCATAAAAATACAAAGGAATAAGAATAAAGAGTTGGAATAGAAAAAATTAAAGAAGAATGAAAATAGAAAAAAAAAATAGAATGAATTAAAATGCCAAGCACACCAGAAGACCATAGAAGGAAAGAGAGAAAATGAAAAAATGGAGACCAAAGAAGAACTGGTAGAATAAAAGAAAAGCAACGGAAGTCAGAAGGCAGAAAAACAAAAGGAAGAGAAATAAAATAGGTTGAAAAATAAGTTTAGAAAAAGGAACAAAGAAAACAAAAGAGTAACAAAGAAGCCACCCTGGAAGAGCAGCCTTCCTTCTTAGGCCCCCAGAGACCTCATAGGCTGCTGGTGCTCATCAGTCACCTACAGCCTGCCTTCCACTGGTGATGCATCCAGTTTTACCAAGGAAAATAAAGGAAAAAAGAAAAAAATCCAAGAAACCCTTAAAAAAACAATAGAATCTCAGCCTTATGTCCCTATCATGAGGTGCTCACTGTGTTCCTACTCTCTCTCGATCCCATCACTCAGGAGGTACCAGGGCCCAACCAGGCACCTACATGCAAGGCAGTCACTTCCCTCTTGTGCTGCAGCAGCTCTACTAGCTAAACAGGCTTTTGGAAGCCTGTCTGGCTCTTCCTGGCCCTGTTTCCCTTAAGAGTTGGACTTTCTAACAGCTTTCAGGGGCTGGGCTAGTTCGGTGCCCATCCCTGCCCCTCCTTGATCAAGTTCCTCTCTCCCAGGGTGGCTGGGTGTGACAGCCTGCCTGAGCAGATTCCCCCTCCACTCTCCCCAGGGCCACCCCAGTGCTGGCTGGTGTCCTCCCTGAGATTCAAAGGGGGCTGAGGTTTCCAAACCCACAGAAGGGAAACCACTCCCCACCCTGCAGCAGACCTGCTTCTTCCCAGGGAATGCTCCCTCCCCCTCAGCTGGCCTTTGAGGGCCAGGGGGTCCATGGAGGCTATTTGCCTTGAGGGTAGGGCTTGCCCACCACCTTTTCCAACCACAGGGGTGAGCACCTCGTGGTTTTCCCTTGGGCTCTTTATCTCTTTGTCCAGCTCCCTCCTGAATGATGCCTGCTGCCTCCTGCTCCTCAGATTCCCAAAACAGCTCACTCAAGTTATACCCCTGCCCCCTCTCTGCCATTTTTTTTCCAAAAGAGACGAGCAGTCCCCACTTCCATTGACACCATTTTCCAGATTAGTGCATCTACAAATTTTTAATCTGCTCAGTGAGTGAAAGGAAAACATGAGAATGATGTCTCCCCAAGTAGAGAATATCAATAAAAGGCTAGAAAGTATAAATTTAGTGGAAATAGAAATTCTGGAGTTGAAAAGTAGAATGATATGAGAACTTCTCTAGAGGTGGTCAACAGATGTTTCCCTGACTAAAAAACTAAATAACTCCCTCAGTAGCCTGGAGTGTGCACCTTCCTATTTCAGTCCTTCCTCTCCCAGATCATGTGCACTCCAGAAGATGTAGCAGTGAGACCTTCTAGTTTTCTTATTAATTTTACTGGTCACTAGTGATGTTGAGTGAATTTTCATACCCTTCCTCATGCTTATCTCACTGCAGATCCTTTGATTTAGGGTATAAAGAGGAGGGGACTTGGTCAATTATTGTGTTTTCAGAGACCTCTACTTCCTTCTGAGAATGAAAAACTTCACCCAGCCTGAATGAAAATATGCCAATAGAGACACAGCTCTGTACTCAGAGATATTCCACATCCTGGCCTCTGAGTCCCCATGAGATTTACAGGAAAGTATTGCCCTCCATTAACAGGGAGAATTAGGACTCAAATTTCTTTGAACCCCATTATCCCTCAGAGAATCCCACATATTCTTACCCAAGTCAACCAGATCTCAATGAAAGCCCTCCTCATATTACATAAATTAGTCTATCCCAGTCTCACAAGGGAGAAAGGTGGTTGTTTTCTCTATTAAAGATGCTTATTGAAGCCATTTAAATTGGAGAATTGGTTTTTCCATTTCTGTAAACAAAAATGGCTGCTGGGATTTTTGTAACTATTGTATTGAACCTGTAGTTCCCTCTGGGTAGTATTGATATTAGAACAATACAGTCTTATCATCATTGAACAATGGATGTCTTGCCATATGTTTAGGTCTTCTTTAGTTTCATTCAGTTGTTTGCTAGTGTTCATGTGTTTTATCCTTTCATTAAATTCATTTTAGCTATTTTATTTGTTAGCAGCTAATTGAATGGACTTTTTTTTTTTGCTGTGCTATTTAAATGAAAATGACTTTTTTGCATTTATCTCCTACTATGCAAGTTTGCTTAATGCCTTTATTGTTGCATTAATATTGTTGTGGCTTCTTTGGAATTATGTATTTAAAGGAGTATGTCATCTATAGGGATAGCTTTCCTTCTTCCATTCCAATATGGATGACTTTATTTCTCTTTCTTACCCAATTGCTCTGGCTAGAACTTCTAGTACAATGTTGAAAAGCAGTGATGAAAGTGTGTTAATTTATCTTGTTCATGAACTCTTGGGAAAGATCTTCAGTATTTCACTATTGAGTGTAATGTTAGCTGTGGATTTTTAAAATGCAGCTGTGAACAGAGTAGAACGACTTCCACAAATGACCATCCACGTAGTGAGCAGCAGAAAGTCTCCAGATTATAGGCATCCTGTGAGTGCATTTCTGAAATCCTGGAATGTGAGTTAGTTGTAGGATACCTACATTTTTGTGGTTTTGAAGAACTTAATTCTCGCTAATGTCCATATGTTCAAGGTTTAATAATATCATGATAGACTATGCCTGAAATATCTTGATGTGTTCTTAAATTTTAAAAATTCAATAAACCCTATTAAATGAATTTTTCTTTCCTCAGGTTATTTATAAAATAGTATTTTAATTGGAGTAAGAACAAGTATTAGCCAGAATCCTCGAGGACCATGTGTGTGTCTGTTGATAGGCATCCAGGCCATATGGTGGTAATATTGTAGTCCAGATATAAATGATGCTGAACGTATTTGATTATGAATCTAAAGCAATAAATAATTTTCAGAATTTGCTGAATATGAACCATGATTGCTAACACCAAATGTGTATGAAAATAGATTCATTTAAAACTAAATAGAAAATAACTGTAGTCATAAAGTATAAGAAACTAAAATCTAATGATTGTAGGAATACAATACATTAAATATACAAAAACAAGACTAATTCAGAAATGAAATACAGTATAACTTATTGAAATAACATATACATATTGCTTTTGAATATATATAGATTTTTATAGATCATTGATTTTGAAAATCTATAGATGTATAGAAAATGACTAGATTTTGGCAACATGGTAATGTTTCTCAAGAGAGGAGTACATGTAAAAGGAACATTCATTAGTCCGGTGGAGAAAGAAAATAGACAAGAAAAGGTGCAGTAGAGGTAATGAACTGAATGAAGACCCTTCTTGGAAGAGTGGTGGAAGTATAGAATCTGAAAATATCAGATAGAAAGCTTCCATATTTTAAAATATTTCATAAAACATTTAGAAGGAGAAAGAGCTGTATTGTTAGAAAGCTATTTTCAGTTTCACTTCTGTCTATAAAATTTTTTTAATCATATGAAAACCAAGAGAAAAAACATTGTAATTTTCCAGTATCAAAGTAATATAGGGAGAAAAGGAGTAGGTGCAGAGTAATCCACAACAAATGAATGAAAGCTCTTTGTGTACTGAAGTATACTTTCTGAAAAGTAGAGAACAGGCATTAAGAAAATGAAATAATACATGAAAGGATATCATAAATTTTTAAAAAACTCAAAAAGTGAATGAGAAGAAATAAGAAAAAGGAAATACAGCTCAAAATTGAAGTATAATCTCTAAGAAATAGGGTGACAAGATAATGCTTAAGTAGATAGAAAAAGTGAAAAGCTAAAAGGGCTGAAAAATTAAATGGAGAATGTTAAAGATTAAAGAAAAACACTCAGAAGTTGAGGAATGGTTCCAGTGATCCACTAGCTGAACCCTGGGTGCCTGAAGCAGGAAGTGGGTGGGGCCATCCCCAGTCTGGAGGCCTTGGGTGGGCCCTGAGGTCTGGGTGGGGCCTGCATGTGGGCAGTGCTGGAAGCTGCCCCACCCCTCCCTCCCATGATGCTCAGCTCCAGGCTGCAGGCCTTGGCAGGTGGTGTCCAGGCTCCTTCAGCCCGGCCTTTGGTGATGGCTGTGGCTCCTCAGGTGCTACACCACCTTGAGCTCTGTACCCTGAGGTGTTTGTGGGAGGTGTTACTCCTGTGCACTGGGGAGGGTGCAGACCTGTGCTGAGCCTCATCCTTTAATACTGGACCTCCTGCTGCTGGAGCGGGAGGTGGTGCATTAGTCTGGGTGGACCTGGGGGACTCCAGATCACTGATTTGTCAATTAAAGAAAGTCCATGAACTGGGTTTCCACAGAGCCATTAAACAGATGGATGAGCTCCAGGATGACTGTGTGCTCCCCCTTGTCTAGGGCAGTCCTGGTTTATGTCCTTTGTCCTGCCTTTTTATGTCATCCCCTCTCACTAAGAGTATCCTGATATGACTTTATGTTACATGGCAGGCTATTAGGTCTATTTTGGACATTTCTTTAAGAAAGGTTGACTTAATGACTGAATGATTTAAGTTAAAAAAAACTTGTAAAACATAGGGTGTGCAATGAGACACAGGCATATATACTTGTGTCTGGATGGCTTATCCAGCAAGGAGGTGTGTGAAATTGGTAAGTGGGTGTCTGGGCAGAGGTAGAATGGAGGGAACGGGCTGGATGAGAGGGAGGCTTATCTTTCATTGTGTAGCTTTTTCAAAATTTGATTTTTATTAAAATGAGTGTTTTTCCTACAAAATACACAATAATAAGGTTCTGGGAAGGGATCATTACAGGCATTTGTAATATGTTCTGATATGTGAATTTTCCTTCTAGGAGACCCCTAGTCAGCGGGACAATCCCAGGCAATGGGACAAAATTTTGTTTTTATATTCATGAGAAATATTTGTATGTGGTTTTCCATTCTTTTAATATCTTTTTCTGGTTTTGCCATTGGGGTAATGTTGGCCTCATCTCATGAGTTAGGAAATGTTCCCTTTGCATTGTTTCTGAAAGAGATTGTGGGGAATTGGTTTCATTTTTCCTTAAATGTTTGGTAGAATTTGCTATTGAACTGTCTGAACCAGGTCCTTTGTTTTTTGGAATGTTATTAATTATTGATTCAAATTTTTAATGGCTATAGGGCTATTCTGATGACCTATTCTTGTGTGAGTTTTGATAATTTGCATGTCAAGAACTTTTGAGTCATTACATCTAAGTTATCAAATTATTGGACATAAGGATGTTCATAGTCTTGTTTGATTATCCTTTTAATGTCTGTGGAAGCAGTAGTGATGACCCCTCTTCCATTCCTGGCATTGGTAATTTTTATCTTCTCTATTTTATGTTTGGTTAGCCTAGCTAGAGATTTATCTGTTTGATTAGATCATTTCAAACAACAAACTAAGGCTTTAGTTTGGGCATATGTTTTGATTTCTTTGTGATTAATGTGCAGGAGCGCACTTGTTGGGCCGTATGATAAGTTTATGTTTAGTTTTATAAGAAACTGCTAACTAGTTTTCAGAGTGACTGTACCATTTTACATTCCCTTTTGCAATGTATGAGTGATTCAGTTTTTCTGCATTCTCACAGCATTTGGTATTGTCACCTTATGTTTTAGTTGTTTTACTAGTGTGTAGTTACATATCATAATGGTATAGTTTGCATTTCCCTAATGGCTAATTATATCCAGCATCTCTTCCTGTACTTATTTCCCATCCATTCATCTATTACAGTGAAATGTTTGTGCATACATAGTGCCCATTTTCTAATTGGATTTTTTTTTTTAATTTTTAAATTTCCCCTCCACCCTTGTGGCTTGCTGTGCCCATTCTCTGAACACTCTTCTGTGTTTTTTTTTGCTTGTCTCCCTCCTTTTTTGCGTGACCTGGTTGAGTCGGGTTCTCCACAGTGCCTGTGGGCTGGGCAGTGATCCGCAGCCTGTGGGTGAGCCTGCCTTCACAAGGAGGCCCTGGGTTCAGGGCCTCCCATGTGGTAGACGGGAGCCCAAGTGATTGAGCCACAGCCACTTCCCAGGATTGTCTTTTCATGGTTGAATTTTGAGAATTTTGGAAATTCTTTTCATTTATTCTAGATATCTATGTGTGTTTTTATGGGTGGTTTTTTTTTTTTTTTTTTTTTTTGTATTAGGCCCAGGGGTTGAACCCAGGACCTCATTAGTGGGAAGCCAGTCCTCTACCACCAAGCCACATGGGCTCCCCTGAAATTTTGTTTGCTTGTTTTTTGTTTTTGTTTATTTTAGCAAGTACTTGGATCTGAACCCAGAACCTCTTGTGGGAAGCAGGCGCTCTACTGCTTGAGCCACATCCACTCCCAATATTGTAGATAATATTGTAGATAGCTGTTCCAGATATCAGTTTCAGATAGTCTAGGTATGTGTTCTTTCTTTGTCATAGTTAAGTTTGCAAATATTATTCCCTGTCTGTAGTTTGCCTTTATAGTTTCTTTTTTTCAGATCTGTAGTTTTAAAATTTGGTGAAGAGCTGTGTATCATTTTTATTTTTTATGGATCTCATTCAATGCACTCTCTCTTCAGAATCTGTTTCCATGTTTTCAAATAGCAACTAGTTTTGATGATACCCCAGTCTTTTTCTTGCCTAACATCACAACTCCGTTGATACTTCTGCTTCAATGTCACAATTTAAAAAAAACATTTTGTTTTCATTATTTTTAAAGGAGCTTTAGTTGCCATAGATATTCCATCAACAATAGAGGGGGTTCCCATATACCCTACTCCCTCCCCCTAACACAGTTTTCCCCATGAACATCATTCTTCATTAGTGTGGTCCATTTGTTTCATGGGATGAGCACATATTGAAGCATTGCTGTTAAGCATGGTCTATAGTTTGTATGATGTTTCACACTTTGCACAGCACATTTTTATAAGTTTTGAGAAAATGTATAATGACATATATCTGTTATTGTAGTATCATGCAAAATTATTCCAGTGTTTGAAAAATGCCCCATGTAATGCCTATTCTTCCCTCTCCTTCCCCTCAGAACCTCTTGTGTCCACTGTCTTTATATCAGTGTTACATGTTCTTCCATTATTAGAATAATAATAGTCTACTTAATCCATAGTTGCATTCTTCCTGTTTGTTCATTCCTCTATCTTTTGGAGTTGGGATTGTGTTACTTTCTTACCCCACAGTAATCCAGCAACAGCTACTTCAAATAAATGTAGAACCCGACCACCTGGTTCCCCTAACTGCTGCTGCTCTGTCTAATCCACCATATCACTTGCCTGGACTACTGTGGTAGCTCCCTAACTGGTCTGCCTTTGACCTGCTTGCCACTGTGGTCCATTCTTACCTAGCAGCCAGAATGATCCTGTTAAAACCTCAGGCAAGTCTTGGCCCTTGTTTTTCTTTACTGAAACCCTCACACCTTCCCAGCTTACAGTAAAATGCAAGGCTATTACACTGGACTACAAGAACCTCCACAATGTGTGCCCCAAGTTTTAAAAGCACTTTTATTGAGATATAGTTACATACTATATGATCTATCCTAAGTGTACTTTAGTATAATTACAGATGTGTGCATTCCTCACCACAATCAAGTTTAGGACATTTTTTTCCCAAATTCTACTCAATTTATTCATTTTTTAAAAAGATATTACATAAAAAAATATGAGGTCCCCATTTTCCCCCACTGCCCCCACGCCACCACTCCCCCCCAATAACACTCTCCCCCATCATCATGTCACATCCATTGCATCTAGTGAGTACATCTCCGGGCATCGCTGCACCCCACGTCCTGTGTTCCACACCACAGCCCACACTTTCCCACGTTCCATCCAGTGGGCCATGGGAGGACATACAACATCCGGCAATTGTCCCTGGGGCACCACCCAGGACAACTCCAAGTCCCGAGAATGCCTCCACATCTCTTCTCTTCATCCCCTTCCCCGCACCCAGCAGCCACCATGGCCACTTTTTCCACATCAATGTCACATTTTCTCAATTATTAACCACATTAGTTCATGAATAGAATATCATTAAGTCCTCTCTGATCCTTACTGTATTCCTCCTTCCTGTGGACCTTGGCTTGGTTGTGTCAAGTTTAGGACATTTTCATCTCTCCTAGAAGGAAAGCCCTATACTCCTTAGAAGGCTGCGGCGGCTTGCTTGGTCAGTAGAGGTGGGGTCTGGCTGCGGACGAGGGGTCGGTCCAGCTCTGGATGAGGGGTCGGTCCCACTTGGGACGAGGGGTCGGTCCCACCTGGGATGAGGGGTCGGTCCGGCAGCAGACGAGGGATCGGTCTCACAAGGGGTTGCGCGGTTCGGCTGACGGGGTCGCCCGGCAAAGCCAGCGACGAAGGGGTCGCCCGGAGAAGCAGGCGACGAACTGGGGACAAGGGAGGCCAGGCCCTTGTCGGGGGCTCTCAGGACTGGAGGGCGCACGGCAGAAGAACTACCGCGGAGACAAGGTAAACACGCAAGTCCACTTTATTGAGGGAGAGGCAACAGTTTTATAGGGGCTGGGGAAGGCTGATTGGTCGAAGCCACGCCCTGTTCTGATTGTTTGCCGGCGAAATGTCAGTGGGCGGTACTGGATGGGGGAGGGGTGGTGGTTAGGGATTGGCTGTCGCTGTTGCTGGGGGAAGGGGCAGGGTTTAGGGATTGGTGGCTGCTGTTGCTGGGGTGGAGGGCAGACTGGAGTTTCCCGCCCACGCCTGGCTGTTGCTGCTGTCGGGGGAAGGGAAAAGGGCAGACTGGATTTTTCCGCCCACACCTGGCTGTTGCTGCTGTCGGGGGAAGGGAAAAGGGCAGACTGGATTTTTCCGCCCACGCCTGGCTGTTGCTGCTGTCGGGGGAGGGGAAAAGGGCAGACTGGAATTTTCCGCCCTGCGCCTGCGCAGGGAGAAAGAAGAAGAAGGGTGCCGCCCCACAGGCATCGGGTGGCGCCATCCAGGAGGAGGGGCGGCCACGGAAGCATGGCTGCCGAGAAGGGGAGACCCGAGGGCACTCTGTGCCCATGCCGAGCTCCCTTCAGGGGTGGCGGTGAGTCCGACCAGCCACCCTATTATGGGGGCAGCAGCTTGGCCTGCCGCGGCTGCTCCCCCGCCAGGCCAGCAAACCACACTTCAGCCCGAGGGGTGACCGCAGAAGGCACCTCTCAATCCATCATTCCCCAGCCCTACATAACCACTAGAAATTTCATCTCTATAAATTTATCTTTCCATTTTATATTAATGAAATCATAGAATATATGGTACTTTGCATCTAGTTTCTTTCACTTAGCATAATGCTTTCTTAAATTATATATTTTTTTAAATGGGGGAAGTTGTATGTTTCCAGAAAATTCATGGAAAAAATACAATGTTCCCATGTATCCCTCTATTGTTGACTCTTTGCATTAGTGTGTCAGCTTTGTGAGGCTTGATGAAAGAATATAAGATATTACTGATAACTATAATCCTTAGTTTACATTAGGTGTATTTTTTCCATTTACCTTCCTATTATTAACAATGTGTAATAGTGTCATCCATTTGTTATAATTCACGAAAGAGCAATCTTATATTTGGTTTTTTTAAAATTTATTTTTAAAAATTACATTAAAAAAATATGAGGTCCCAATCAACCCCACTGCCCCCACCCCCCACTCCCCCCACAGCAACACTCTCTCCCATCATCGTGACACATCCATTGCCCCTGGTAAGTACATCTCTGAGCATCACTGCACCCCATAGTCAATGGTCCACATCATAGCCCACACTCTCCCACGTTCCATCCAGTGGGCCCTGGGGGGATCTACAATGTCCCGTAATTGTCCGTGAAGCACCACCCAGGACAACTCCACGTCCAGAAAACGCCTCCACATCTCATCTCTTCCTCCCATTCCCCAAATCCAGCAGCCACCATGGCTACCCTTCCCACACCCATTCCACATTATATTTGTTAACATCAGCCCATCACCCATCACAGATTCACTTAGTTAAACAATCCCATCTTTAGGCTTCTAGCTTTCCTTCTAGTAATGTACATGACCTTAAACAAATTCTCTCAACCACATTCACAAACTTAATTCACAGTAAGGTCCTGCCATCACCGTTATCCATTCCCAAACATTTTACAATCAACTTAAATAGAGATTCTGCACAATTTAAGTATCAGTTTTCCTTTCTCTAACCCATTGTATCCCTTGGTAGCTTATATTCTAGATTCTAAATCTGTGAGTTTGCTTCTTATCCTTAGTTCATATCAGTGAGATCATACAATATTTGTCTTTTTGTGTCTGTCTTATTTTACCGAATGTAATGCCCTGATGGGTCATCCATGTTGACGCATGCATCAGGACTTCATTCTTTCTTAGAGCTGAATAATATTCCATTGTATGTATTCACCACATTTTGTTTATCCATTCATCTGCTGGTAGTTATTTGGCTTCTACCTTTTCTTTATTGTGCCCTGAACATTGACATACAAATACCTGTCTAAATCCTTGCTTTCAATTCTTTTGGATATATATGCAAAAGTGGGATTGCCAGTTCATTTGGTAATTTTAGTTTAACTTTTTGAGTTACTGCCAAGCTGTTTTCCACAGCCAATGCACTATTTTATATTCCTACCAACAGTGTATGAGGTTTCCTATTTATATGCATCCTTACCAGCACTTGCTATTTTCCAGTTTAAAAAATAATAGCCTTTTGAATGGGTGTAAAGGATAGCTCATGATGCTTTTGATGTGCCTTTCCCTGATGGCTAATGGACTTGAGCACATTTTCATATGCTTATTTACCATTTGTATATCTTCTTTGTAGAAATGTCTATTTAAATACTTTGCACATTTTTAATGTTTTTTTTTTTTTTTTTTTTTGGTCATACCCAACGCCCTTGGAGGTAATTGAGCGATCAAGCTCTTTCTTCCTTCATTTGTCACTGGCTATATCCTTGATGTGGAAATAGCCCCTCACCATTTGCCTGCTTCCTCCTCCTCCTTTGATCCCCAGCTCCAGTCTTGTCTTCTCTGACTTAGGTAACCTTTTTATTTTTTATTTTTTTTTTGAGGTACCAGGACTGGGCATTGAACCTGGGACCTTGTATGTGGGAAGCTGCCACTGAACCACTGAGCCACATAGGCTCCCTTGAGTTGGTTTATTCATTTGTTTGCTTGTTTGTTTTTAGGAGGCACCAGGAACCAAACCTGGGACATCCTATGTGGGCAGCAGGTTGAACTTCATCCACTCCCAGCATCTTTCTTACCTGCTCTGTTATCCTACCACTGACCCCTCTTCTTCAAGTTGTATTTGCTGATTCCTTATCTCTTGCTTACTGGATTGTAAGTCACTCCCATAAGGTTTACATTCATCTCTCCCTGCCCTGTGCCTAGGACAGGGTCACCTAAACTGTCACCATGCACTCACTTTATTTAATAGAGTGTAAAGGGTGGAGACGGTGGCTCTTTCCACCATCTCTATGATGACCCTCCTGGCTGGGTAGGTGGTTTCAGACCATCATATTTGCAGCCCTTGAATGTAGTTGAGGCTCACCATGGGCTTTGAGGGAGGCCCAACTTGGATGGAATTGTGACTCTTGTGAAGTCATTTCCACAGTGGTTTACCTTAAGTCAGACTTCCCTGTACTTAGATCCTGACATGTACTTGGTAGGTCACTTCAGGAAAAGTACTTTGAGATCTTTGTACCTATTCCTCGTCTGTAAAATGTTGATAAAAAAATATCTAATTTTTCGACTTTGTTTTATAATTGAATCTAATTTTAGCTTGCCTGACTCCCCAGATAGTCTCCTTCCAATCCTATTTCCCAGAAATTTTTTAAATTTATTAAAGTATACCACTCATACATAAGCATATATAAACATTAAGTGTATAATAATAGTTGTGAATTTATAAAACATATATAACATCATACAGGACTCTCATACCTCACCCTATCACCAGTACCTTGAATTGTTAAACATTTTTAACTAATGATTAAAGAGCATTGTCACAATATTACTACTAACCAAAGTATTTTCCCCCAACCCACCCTATTATTATCTTTATATCATATGTATATGATCATTCATAAATATTAGGTATGGTAAAAATTGTGAAGTTAGAGAGCAAACATGTATACCATCATGCAGGGATCCCATACATCAACCCTCTACCAACACCTTGCATTTTCATGAGATGTTTCTTACAAATTATGAAAGATTTTTGTCAAAATCTTTTTGTCCTTATCTTACATTTGGTGTATTTTCCCCCCAACCTACCCTATTACTATTTTTTAAGTATATTTTTATGGTAGAAGTTGTAAACTTATAAAACCATCATGCACATGTACAGAATTCCCAAACAACACCCCTCTATCAGAACATTTGTTACAGATAAGAAAATATCATCTGATTGTTACCATGACCATAGTGTACATTTGGCACACATTTTCCATACTGCCCCATTATCAACACAGTACATCTTTGGCATAGATGCAACAATATTATATTATTACTGCTAACCAGAATCCATAGGTCACTCCAGTTGTATTTTTCCCATACTTCTCCACATTCCCACCATCTTACAGTAGTGATGTACATTTGCTTTAGCTAACAAAGAACACTCTTGCATCTGTACCATCAAACACAATTCTCATCTACTTCTTGGTTTACTGTACTATTCAGTTCCTAGGTTATTTAGCATTCTGTCAATTGGCATTTCATATCTAGATTACCATTTTCAACCACATCCCCATTTATAAACTAGCTTTTACTCATTATGTGTTACCATCTGCTCTATATATTTACACACTTTCACAGCAAAGCTAATTAAAACTTTTATGTACATTAACCATCAGTAGTCCATCACAGTCCTCCTCTTATCTCCTTTAAGAATCCACCATGTACCACCACGTCTTGAAGATAATTTCCTACCATTTCTTCTAGAAGTTTTATGGTTCTTGCTTTTATTTTTAGGTTTTCGGTCCATTTTGAGTTAATTTTTGGATAAGGTGTGAGATAGGGGTCCTCTTTCCTTCTTTTGGCTATGGATATCAAGTTCTTTCAGCACCATTTTTTGAGTGGACTATTCTGCCTGAGCTGTGTGGGATTGACAGGCTAGTCAAAAATGGCTTGACCATACCTGTGAGGGTCTGTTTCTGAACCATCAAATTGATTCCATTGGTCTATGTGTCTGTCTTTATGGCAGTACCATGCTTTTTGTAAACCACTATAGCTATGAAATAAGATTTAAAGTCTGGAGGTAAGAGTTCGCTTTTCCTTTTTAAGATGTTTCTGGCTATTCAGGATCCCTTACCCTTCCAAATAAATTTGATAGTTGTGTTTTCAATTTAAAAAAATTCTGGTGGAATTTTCATCAGGCTTGCATTGAATCTGTATATCAATTTGAGTAGAATTGACATCTGAATGATATTTAGTCTTCCAATTCATGAGCATAGAATATTCTTCCAGTTATTTAGAACTTTTTTGATTTTTTTTAAACATTGAGTTGCAGTTTTATGAATACAAGTGCCTTACATCATTAGTTAAGTTTTTTTCTTGACTTTTTGAGTTTTATCTGCCATATTTTATTTTCACCCTTCTTTTCCTCTTTTAATTACTTTTATTGATATAATCTTCATTTCTAGACTCTCTTCCGGGCCTCTCTTCCTGTCTTTTCTTGTTAGGGTCTAGCATAACATTTAGTATGTCTTGAAAATCTTGTCTCTTGGTTAGAAATTCTCTCAGTTTCTGTTTATCTGTAAATATTCTAATCTCACCCTCAGTTTTGAAAGACAGTCTTGCTGGATATAAGATCCTTGGCTGGAAATTTTTCTCTTGTAGTATCTTAAATATATCAGGCCACTTTTTTATTGCCTCCCTGGTTTCTGAAGAGAAATCAGCTCTTAATCTTATTGGGTATCCCTAATGTCATGCTTTGCTTTTCTCTTGTTGGTCTCAGAATTCTCTTTATCTTTGACATCAGATATTTTGGTTAGTATATGTCTCAGAGTTGGTTGATTTGGATTTTTTTTGGATGCAAGTACATTGTGCTGCTTGGACATGGATATCTATGTCCTTCAATAGGGTTGGGAAATTTTCTACCATTGTTTCTTCAAATATTCCTTCTGCTCCTTTTCCCTTTTCTTCTTCTCTGGGTCACCCATGACATGTATGTTTGTACATCTTCTGCTGTCATTTATTTCCCTGTTTCCTTGTTCAATTTTTTCCAATCCTCATTTTTCTTTTGTATGTTCACTTTCAGAGGCCATTTCTTTCAGCTTACCAATCCTTTTTGCTGCCTCCTCAAACCTGCTTTGTATGATTTCAATGTTTTTAAATTTCATTTATTGCACCTTTCATTCTGAGATCTGCTAATTTGCTATATATGCTTTCAAATTCTTTGTGCTCCTCCAATGTCTTAATATCCTTAATCTCTTTAGCCATCTCATTGAATTTATTAAGGAGATTTGTTTGAACTTCTATGATTAGTCATCTCCTGTCCTTTCTGTTATTTGGAATGTTATCTTGTTCCTTTAACTGGGCCATATCTTCCTGTTCCTTGGTATGAATTATAATTTTTTGTTGTCTTGGCATCTGGTATAGTAGAGTATTTACTCTGGGTGTAGCTTTTCTCTTTTGTTTATGGCTTTCTGCCCTTTCTCCTTTGCTGGTTGTGCAGTAGGATCCAAGGATGTAGTTGGTGCTCTAAGCTGTGGAGGCTTAAGCTGCCCTCATTACCCAGGGACCTATGAAGCTTCTCTCAACTTTCTCCTTTGCCAGGGGTAGGGACAGAATCACAGCTGTGTGGAATAATTCGAGTCATGCAGGCCTAGACTGTGGCTGCCCAGTGAGACTGATGAAGCTTCATGCCCCTTTCACCGTGTTGGGGGCAGTAAAAATGAGCACACACTGAATTTAGCAGAGCCAGCAGCACGGCCGCTGGAGTGGAGCCAACTTTCCTATTTGAGTAAGCTATAATTAGTTCACCACAACATGGCGGGTCCCACATCATGGCAGAACTCAAATCTGCCCTGTTACTTCCTCATTCTTCTTCCCCCTCAGTTCTTTGTTCTCTGCCTTCCCGCCACTGCCCAGGCTGATAAGATAGTGCACAGGCGCAAGGCGCGAAACTAAGGTCTGCCTCCCACCCCGGCGACAGCAACAACCAATCCTTATCCTATACTACCTCACTCCCTGCTCCTCCCCCACCCGAGGGTATATGTACTTTGCCCCCTTTAATAAAGTTGCAGTTTGATCAGAACCCTGTCTTGCTGTCATTCTTTGTGTCTCTTGTCCCACCATTCTTTCTCGGCAGGTTTCAGGTCTCCGTTGCCGTCCCACGGGCTGGGACAGTTTGGTGCCCAACGTGGGGCCCGACGATTCCCTGTAATCGAGAAAAGAATGTCGCTTCACCCAGGAAGGGAGTACTCCCAGCACATCAGCTGACGAAAGGCTCCCAGCGGCAGAAAGGGAACAGCTCTGCACCAACCCGTAAATCCTTCAATCATTGGCGGTGGCCAAGCGGGTAAGCGAAATACTCTATTTCGCTTCATTTCTTTGTAATCATGGGACAATCAGAATCCTCACACTCATTATTTCTTTGCCAAGTAAAGGAGGCACTCAAGACACGAGGAGTTAAGGTTAAAAAGAAAAGTTTAACTGAGTTCTTTAAGTTTGTTATCAAAACCTGTCCATGGTTTCCCGAGGAGGGCACAATAGATGAAAAATGTTGGAACAGAGTAGGCAATTGTTTAACTGATTATTACAAAACCTTTGGACCTCAGAGAGTCCCCGTCACTGCATTCAATTACTGGCAACTAATACAGGGTATACTTGGAATTACACCCCAACCCCCTGATATAAAGAATCTAGTCTCAGAAGGGGAGACTGCCTTAAAGTTGAGCTCTCGGCCCCCTTCGGGTTGCGATAAAAGGTCTGAAATGCACTCGCAGCCCCACCCCTCACGTCCGGGTTCACTCCTTAGCCTAATCTCCCGCGACGATGCAGATACCAAGCCCCTTCACCCTGCCACACCTTCCGCCCCCTCTCCCGAGGATGGAAATGGGAGGACAATCCAAAGACCCCTGATAAGAACATGGAATGTAACCTTGAGCCGCTCTCACACCCACCCTTTAAACCCCCCCCATATGGAACTTCTTCCAATCTAAATCCTCCATTTTTATATCCTTTGGCTTTAATGCCTTCCCTTGCAAACCTTCAGCAACCTCCCACTCTTTCAGGTCCTTCTGAGTTTAGCGAGCTTCACGCTGAAATTCGCAGTATTCAGGAGCTCACTCAAACTCTTATAAGCATCTCACTTCCCGATACCAAAAGCAAGGACCCTTCACTCGCCTTCCCCATTCTCCGGAGTGGGCGGTCCACTTCTGCTAAACTCTGCCCTCCCTTTCCCGACAGAGAACTAGCCCTCTCTGACAATAGTACCGAAGAGTCCGGGGAGGATAAACCTCAAACCCACACTAGGAAGAAGCAAACCCGTGAGCCAGAGCCCAGTCCATCTAGCAGGCCAGAGCCCGGTCCATCTAGCAGGCCAGAGCCCGGGGAAAATGAACTTGAACCCCGGTCTACCAGACCAGAACCCACCCCACTCAGGGCAAGAACCCATGCACGGCAGCGCAGCCCCTCCCCCAATGTATATCTTCCTTTAACTTTCAAATCCATTGAAAAATTTAAAAAGGCAGTTCATTCATATGGGCCCACTGCTCCATTCACCCTTGCCCTAATAGAGGCACTGGGCGATAAGGAATTAACACCTAATGATTGGTTCCAGCTAGCTAAAGCTGTGCTCTCCGGGGGAGATTTCATTACTTGGCGCTCACATTATGAGGAAGCGGCCAGAGAATATGCTATACGCAATGAGGAAAGGGAAGAAACAAAAGGCTGGACAGTAAGAAAATTCATGGGCCAAGGCTCCGCCCAGTCCAGTGCAGCCCAGGCCCGGTTCAGCGCAGGGCTCATTTCTCAAATTCAGAGGGCGGCCCTTAAGGCCTGGAAAAAATTGCCAATAAAAAATCACCCAACAACTTCTCTGGCAAAATTAACTCAGGGGCCAGAAGAACCATTTGCTGACTTCCTTAGTCGGCTGCAAGCCACAGCCGAACATCTGTTTGGTGACACGGAAACCGGGTGTGATTTTATTAAGCAACTTGCTTTTGAAAATGCAAATGAGCCTTGCCAACAGGCCATCCGCCCATTTCGTAACACTGATCTTTCTAATTGGGTGCACCTATGTGCAAATGTTACACCTGCCAAAACCATGGGCATGGCCAATGGTGCAGCACTTCAAAGCTTTAAAAAAGACCTAAAGAAAACTTTAGCCAACTCATCTTCTTGCTTTAATTGTGAGCAACCTGGGCACTTTGCGAAGGATTGCCCTATGAAGGCTCCTGCAACGCCTCAGCCCGTTATCCCTGGTGCTAGGCCACGCCCCTCCACTGTTTGCCCAAGGTGCAAAAAGGGGTATCACTGGGCTTCAGAGTGCCGCTCTCATACAGATATTAATAACCTACCACTCAAACCCCGGTGGCAGGGAAACTCCCAGCGGGGCCAGCCCCAGGCCCCACCCCAAACAAACCCCGGGGCTACACGGTTTGTTCAACCCACAGCACCAGCCCTCCCAACCATTCACCTTGCTGCTACATCGCAGATCTATGGAGAGCAACAGCAGGGAGCGCAGGATTGGACCTCTGTGCCGCCTCCGAGTCAGTATTAACCCCAGACTCCAGCCCTGTCCTTATTCCAACAGGAGTGTACGGGCCATTGCCCCCCAATACATTCAGCCTTATATTGGGGAGAGCCAGCACCTCCTTAAAAGGAGTTCAAGTCCTCCCAGGAGTATTAGTGATTTCATAGGCAAAATAAAAATAATTGCAGCCACCTCGTATAACATAGTCCCAGTACCCACTGGCACTCGTATAGCACAGCTTGTCATCCTCCCCTTATATCAGGCTAATTCCAATTTCAAAAAGTTGCAGCGCACCAACGAAAGTCCCGGCTCCTCTGATACTTTCTGGGTCCAAGCCATAAGTCATAACCGACCCACTTTAAAACTAAAACTGAATGGCAAATCTTTTGAGGGAATATTAGACACAGGAGCCGATGCTACCATTATTTCCTCTAATCACTGGCCTAAATCTTGGCCCCTTACTGTAGCAGCCACTCATTTACAAGGGATAGGGGAAAGCACCAACCCCCTCCAAAGCTCACAAACCCTGAACTGGGAGGATAACAAAGGCAATAAGGGCACAGTTACTCCTTTCATACTGCCCAATCTTCCCATTAACTTATGGGGCAGAGATATCCTCTCTCAAATGAAAGTCTTTATGTGCAGCCCTAATAACACCGTTGCTGCCCAAATGCTTAACATGGACTTTCTGCCTGGCAAGGGCTTAGGCAAAGACAGTCAAGGCATTAAACAGCCTATCTCAGTAAAACCTAATGCAAGTAAAGCGGGACTTGGGTTCCCGCAGGATTTAACATAATGGCCGTTGACATTCCTGTACCCCATGCTGAAAAAATTTCTTGGAAAAATACACAGCCAGTGTGGGTTGATCAATGGCCACTAACCTTAGAGAAAACCTTAGCAGCTATAGAGTTAGTACAGGAACAACTTGCTGCGGGACATATTGAGCCCACACAGTCTCCCTGGAACACCCCTATTTTCATCATAAAAAAGAAATCTGGCAAATGGAGACTATTACAAGATTTACGGGCCGTTAGCAAAGCAATGATCCCTTGGGGGCTTTGCAGCCTGGCCTTCCTTCACCAGTCGCAATCCCTTCAAGCTTTCATAAAATCGTTATAGACTTGAAGGATTGTTTTTTCTCAATACCTCTTCATCCTGAGGATGGACAGCATTTTGCCTTCAGTGTCCCCCAAATTAACTTTCAGGGCCCTATGCCTAGATTTCAGTGGAAAGTCTTACCGCAAGGAATGGCAAACAGCCCCACCTTGTGCCAGAAATATGTTGCCACAACCATTAATCCGGTTAGGCAGGCCTGGCCACAAATCTATATTCTCCATTATATGGATGATATCCTGCTGGCAGGGTCATGCCCTACTGAACTTCATTTCTGCTACCAAAGCCTTCTCAAACACCTAACAGCAAGAGGTCTCTCAACAGCCCCTAATAAAGTACAAACTTCTAATCCCTTTTCATACCTTGGGTTCGAACTCTGGGATCAGCAGGTCCTAACCCCTCGCATTAAGTTACAAACCTCCCATTTGCTAACACTGCACGATTTCCAAAAGCTCCTGGGGGACATTCAGTGGCTTCGCCCCTATCTCAGAGTACCTACCGAAGTGCTCCTTCCGCTCAATGAAATGTTAAAGGGAGACACCAACCCCTCCTCTCATAGGAGTTTAACCATAGAGGCGGTACAAGCACTCGAGGTGATAAATCAGGCCATCCAAACGCAAACTTGCTATCAAATAGACTATCACCATCCTTTAACATTTATAGTGCTGGCTACAACTCACACACCAACAGGCGTTTTTTGGCAGTCCCCTCATGACCAGCAAGACAAGCAGGGTCGCCCATTGCTTTGGATTCATCTTTCAGCTACCCCTCCCCGGGTGCTCTCGCCATATCTTTCTCTTATTGCTACACTCATAACCAAGGCCAAACAAACCAGCCGCCAACTCTTTGGCAAAGACCTGGATTCCCTTATTGTCCCATACACACAAGAGCAGGTCAATTGGCTTTTTCAAACTGATGATGAGTGGGCCATAGCATGCTCCTCCTTTGTAGGCAACATTGACAATCATTACCCAGCTAACCCATTAATTCAGTTTGCAAAAACTCACCCGTTCACCTTTCCAAAAATCACAAAACAAAAACCCATTAACCCAGCTCTCCTGGTTTTCACTGACGGCTCAGCAAACGGAACCTCCGCCTACGTTATCCAAGACCAGGTTTTCTCTGTGCCCTCCCCTTACACCTCAGCTCAACTTGTTGAACTCTATGCGGTTTTGCAGGTCTTTTCTCACCTCCCAAGTCAGTCATTTAACTTGTACACTGACAGCACATACATAGCTCACTCACTGCCTTTGTTAGAAACAACCCCCTTTATTAAGCCATCAAGCAATGCAGTACCACTATTCTCTGACATTCAGAAAGCCATTTTTGCAAGACAACACCCATTTTTCATAGGACATCTTCGCGCCCACCAGAACCTCCCAGGACCTTTAGCCAAAGGAAATGCATTGGCAGACGCTGCCACCCGGCTAACATGCATTGCCCTCTCTACTCCTTTAACCTTGGCCACACAAGCCCACGCTCAACACCACCTGAATGCAAACACACTCCGTCAAAAGTTCAATATCACTAGGGAACAAGCTAGGGAAATTGTTAAAACCTGTAAAAATTGTGTAACCCAGTTACCAGTCCCCCACTTAGGAGTTAGCCCCAGGGGACTTATCCCAAATGAAGTCTGGCAAATGGATGTTACTCACCTCACTAGTTTTGGGCAACTAAAGTACATCCATGTCTGTATAGACACTTACAGTGGCTTCATCCTGGCTAGCTTGCAATCCGGGGAAGCCTCAAAACATGTTATATCCCATTTACTACACTGTTTCTCCATTTTAGGGCAACCCAAAGTTATTAAAACAGACAATGGACCGGGATATACCGGAAAGAACTTTCAAACCTTCTGCCAACAGCTACAGATTAATCTTATTACAGGCTTACCATATAACCCCCAAGGCTAAGGTATTATAGAGCGTGCCCATCGCACTCTAAAGAATGCTCTAAGCCACCTGGCTGAGAGCTCACTCGGCCTCTCCAAACAGCGGCCCCGAGACCTCCTGCACCACGCTCTCTTTGTTCTCAATTTCCTTACTTTGGATATAAATGGGCAATCTGCCACCGATAGACACTGGAACTCTGCTTCTCAAACGCAGCAGGCCACAGTCATGTGGCATGACCCTTTAACATCACAGTGGAACGGGCCCGACCCCGTGATCATTTGGGGACGAGGCTCTGCCTGCATATACGATCAAAAAGGGAACGGCCCTTGCTGGCTACCAAAAAGACTAATAAAACAAGTCAACCCCCGTCTTCCCAACCACAAACTAATTCTTCCAGGGAAATAATTTCCCCCTTGCGGCGGCTTGCTCGGTCAGTAGAGGTGGGGTCTGGCTGCAGACGAGGGGTCAGTCCAGCTCTGGACGAGGGGTCGGTCCCGCTTGGGACGAGGGGTCGGTCCCACTTGGGATGAGGGGTCGGTCCGGCAGCAGACGAGGGATCGGTCTCACAAGGGGTTGCGCGGTTCGGCTGACGGGGTCGCCCGGCGAAGCCGGCGATGAAGGGGTCGCCCGGCGAAGCAGGCGACGAAGGGGTCGCCCGGAGAAGCAGGCGACGAACTGGGGACAAGGGAGGCCAGGCCCTTGTCGAGGGCTCTCAGGACTGGAGGGCGCACGGCAGAAGAACTACCGCGGAGACAAGGTAAACACACAAGTCCACTTTATTGAGGGAGAGGCAACAGTTTTATAGGGGCTGGGGAAGGCTGATTGGTCGAAGCCATGCCCTGTTCTGATTGGTTGCCGGCGAAAGGTCAGTGGGCGGTACTGGATGGGGGAGGGGTGGTGGTTAGGGATTGGCTGTCGCTGTTGCTGGGGGAAGGGGCAGGGTTTAGGGATTGGTGGCTGCTGTTGCTGGGGTGGAGGGCAGACTGGAGTTTCCCGCCCACGCCTGGCTGTTGCTGCTGTCGGGGGAAGGGAAAAGGGCGGGCTGGATTTTTCCGCCCTGCGCCTGCGCAGGGAGAAGGAAGAAGAAGGGTGCCGCCCCACAGGCATCGTGTGGCGCCATCCGGGAGGAGGGGCGGCCGCGGAAGCATGGCTGCCGAGAAGGGGAGACCCGAGGGCACTCTGCGCCCATGCCGAGCTTCCTTCAGGGGTGGCGGTGAGTCCGACCAGCCACCCTATTATGGGGGCAGTGGCTTGGCCTACCGCGGCCGCTCCCCCGCCAGGCCAGCAAACCACGCTTCAGCCCGAGGGGTGACCGCACCCCCTGAGAAAAAACTTTCTCTTTTCTTTTATAGCTCGCTTAAGAATCGCAAGAAGCCCCTGTCATTGCAACAGCCTGCAATAAGAGAACACGCCGCCTCAACCAGATGTGCCTGATCCGGTCCTCACAAACCCACCTCGGAGAAGCCTCCTACCTCAATCAATGACCGGGTGATCTCCAATCAAAGCGCAAATGCTTCTCTCACTCCCTTCACAACCATTTCTGTTCTATTTCTTTCTCATAACCTTTGTCTTTTTAACAGTATTTTCTGCCATCTGCCTAGCCTTTACTGCCCCGAAGGACTGGAACCTCGGCCAATGAATTCTCCTTGCTGTCGCCTTTCTGCTTCTCATCTCCATCTTCATCTCCCTTGTTGTCTTCCTCCCATAATGGGTTCCGTGAGCCTTTCACTGTTTAAAACTATCTCTCTTTTCTTCCTTTGTCTCCCTATTACATTCACCAACCCTGACCACCAACCTTTTAATTGGACATTGAGCCTCTGGCAACAGGAGAAATTACTTCAATACAAGGTCACCTCCACCTCCCCTATCTTCTCTATTCACCTTTGCTGCCTTACAGGCCAAAGTCCCGATTGTTACCCGGGATGCCAGGGACAGGGCTGCTATGGCGGTGGGGGAGGTGCTGTCCCAGGCCCTGGGGGACCTCCAATTTCAGGCTATTATATCTGTCCTTCAGCAGGCTCCTCCTCCTGTTCCTGCCATGACCCTGCACACTATTATTGCCCCTCCTGGGGGTGCAAATCCATGGCAGTCGGATGGCAGGGAGCCCCGAATAATGACCCCAACCTTAAGTTACTCAGTCGTCAACTCTCCCCGCAGCAAACCAACGCCACTCTACAAGTAAAAAATCCCAGTGACGTCCAATGGCTTGCTGGCCGCACATGGGGAATACGACTCTACATGAATGGGCATGATGCTGGTGCCTTCTTCCTTATAAGAAAAATCCCAGCCATCTCCTCACCATCCCCCATTCCAGTCAGCCCTAATTCAGTTCCCAACCCATTGCCTCATTATACTCACCCTAACATTTCTCGTTCTAGCATCTCCTCTAATGTCTCCTCTGACGTACCTTCACTGAGTCTGCATAACCCACTCATTGCCCTCCTTAATGCCACATTCCTCTCTCTAAACTCTTCCAACCCCAATCTCACAAAAAATTGTTGGTTGTGCTTCTCCTCCGCAGCACCATACTATGAGGCTATAGCCACCAATGCCTCTTACCAAACCTCCACAAGTAGCAATCCTGCTTGCCTCCTGTAGCTGGAATCAAACGAGAATAAGGCTGACAATTCAGTCAGTCTCTCAGAGCGGGCTTTGCATCACTAAGATCGGGGGTACTATCGTTTCTTCCATGAAAACTCTTTGAAATTTCACCGCTACCCCTGAAGCAACTGCCCACTTCCTAATACCCCATAATAACACAAAATGGCTGTGTTCCTCTACCAGCCTCACCCCATGCCTCAGTATCCGAACTCTTAATCATACCAAAGAAACTTGCATACTTACCATTATACTTCCCCGCATTTACTTTCATAATGATAACCAATTCTTTGATTCCTGGCAACACTATTTCTCGCCAGTCTATGTACAGAAAAGAGAAATTATCACTGCTATTACAATTGCTTCCCTTTTAGGTCTTGCTGGAGCCGGGACAGGGATCGCAGCCCTTACCTCACAGCAAACTTCCCCCTCCTCTATCCGGAGAGCCGTCGACGAAGACATAACTCGTCTGGAAAGCTCCATTTCCCACTTAGAAAAATCCCTAAACTCTCTGTCCAAAGTAGTGCTCCAAAATCGCAGAGGTTTAGGCCTCCTCTTCCTTAAAGAGGGAGGGCTCTGCGCAGCCTTAGGGGAAGAGCGTTGTTTTTATGTTAATCATTCCGGCCTCATTAGAGATAACATGGCCCAAGTGAGGGAGGGGCTAGCAAAACGTAAAAGAGGAAGAGAAACCCAAGGAAATTTCTCCTGGGGGTTTAATGGAATCCTCCCTTATATTCTTCCCATATTGGGCCCACTAATAACTATACTCCTCATATTATCTTTTGGACCTTGGGCCATAAAAAGAATTATTCAGTTAGTTAAGGACCAAATTGACTCCGCTCTTGGTAAGCCTATCCAGGTGCATTACCACCGGCTCCACCCCGCTGACCAGGGTGTGTCTATGGACCATCCAGACTGCCTCCCCTCCTGGATGAACTCTCCCCACCAGTAAGCTGCTGAGTGCAAGGCACAGCACTGCAGGAGTCAGTTAGAGGTAAGCACAACCTAACTGATCTCTGAGAAGTATGCCTCATTGTTACAGGGGTGCGCTCTGTTTGCCAAGGCCACTAGGCAGGGTGCTTCGACCACATTCAGCCTGCATAGACAGGCGGGATGCATCGATAGCATTCTGACTGCTCAGGGAGCTGGGATGGCTAGCCAATGACGGGCAACTGAACCAACCTAACAGTCAACCTAAGACAGGGACATGGCCTTTTGTTGCCATGCCTCCCCATGACGGGTAAGACTGGTCACGTGTGTGAGTGAGCTGAAATGGCCCACCGGGTGCGGTTCTGACCCAAATCAGGCACAGCCCCCCCTCATTCCATCTGCCTTTACTGCATATTCAATAACACCCCTTCCTGAAAAATCAGAGCCATCCACATCAGGGAAGTGAGGCCTCTACTTCCCTCAGCTAGCCATATGAGAAATACTGTGCTAATAAAAGAAAAAGGGAGGAGATGTTGGGGGCAGTAAAAATGAGCACACACCGAATTTAGCAGAGCCAGCAGCATGGCCACCGGAGTGGAGCCAACTTTCCTATTTGAGTAAGCTATAATTAGTTCACCACAACATGGTGGGTCCCACATCATGGCAGAACTCAAATCTGCCCTGTTACTTCCTCATTCTTCTTCCCCCTCAGTTCTTTGTCCTCTGCCTTCCTGCCACTGCCCAGGCTGATAAGATAGTGCACAGGCGCAAGGCGCGAAACTAAGGTCTGCCTCCCACCCCGGCGACAGCAACAACCAATCCTTATCCTCTACTACCTCACTCCCCGCTCCTCCCCCACCCGAGGGTATATGTACTTTGCCCCCTTTAATAAAGTTGCAGTTTGATCAGAACCCTGTCTTGCTGTCATTCTTTGTGTCTCTTGTCCCACCATTCTTTCTCGGCAGGTTTCGGGTCTCCGTTGCCATCCCGCAGGCTGGGACATCACTGCTGCCTGGGGCAGAGATGGAGCTGCAGGCATGGGCAGCAGTCTATGCATTGCAGGTCCAAGATGACCACAGTTGTCCTGGTAGACTTCCAATTATTCAGTCCATGTCAGCTAAAGGTTCCTGCAGTTACCTGGATAGGCTGGTGCCGGGCCCACTAGGTTCCTCCCTGCCAGAGGTGGGGCTGAAGCCTAGGATAGGACTGCAGGCTGATCTGGGTGAAAGAAACTGGTCCCTATGTTCACCATGATTTTCTGCCAGCCTGGCTTCCCCTCCTGCTGGGGGTGGAGTTAAAATGGTGGCCACCAGCCTCTTTCTGACTTGGACAGGTTCATCCTTTAGCTGTTCTTAGGGTTAGACTCTAGCAAACTGAATTTACTAATCAGTAGCCAACTCTCTTCCTCCCCTGTTTTTGGTAAAAAGGAGCTTCCATTTCTATCCAGAGGATAGCTCTTGGGGCAGCTTGGGCTGCTATAGTAGGATATTCACTGACATCTCAACTTGGCTGGTAATTTCCCAAAAAGGCTAATGCAGGTCCCCCAGCTTCCTCCCTGCTGGAGGTGAGGCTGGGTCCTATGCTAGAGCTGCAATCTGATCTGGATGGAAAGGTGCTGGTCCCTACCAGCACTGGGATTTTTATTCTGTCCTGCTTCCCCTTGTGCCCAGCATGGAGTTAAGATGGCAACTCCCAGCCTCTTTCTGACTTGGTTAGGTTCAAACTTTAACTGTTCTTAGGATTATATACTGTAGCCCTCTCAATTTACTCATCAGTAGCTGAAGTTGGTGCCCAACTACCTTTTCCTTCCCCATTTTTGGGAAGTGGAGCTTCCTATTCCAGCTGCAGAATAGCTCCCAAGGTGGCTTGTGCCTCCACTGGAGGATGGGCACCAGCTTCCAGGGCATGGGGTGCTCTCCTTCTGAATCTTCTCTGCAGATGGGCAGTCTCCTTCCTTCCATTCTTTCAAGGATGTTGCAGGATGCTCTTCTGGCTTCCTGGAGTCCCCAAACTGGTGCTTTAGATAGCACCATGTGATTACTAACTGCCCTGTAGCAGGAGCTGACTCTAGGAGCTCCTTACTTTACCACCATCTTGTTAGTTGTCCTTGAATTTTGGATATTTTACATATAGGTCTAAAGTTTCCTTTTACATTTTTGTTGTTTATGTTTCTTTGTTGAGAACTATCTTTTCTTTCATTGCAAGAGGATTTACCTTTCTCATTGAGCAGAGACTGCTTTGATGCATAATTCCTTCTCTGGTTCATTTGGGACTGTATTGGCTGATCGTTTTTTCCCCTGGAGAATAGATGAGATTTTTCTAGTTCTTTTTATGTTATGTTGTATAATTTGGGATGATATCTTTGTTGTGTGTGCTTATTATATAGTTAGAGACTTCTGAAAGATTGTTTTGGCTAGTTGATGCCTTGGTATTCCATATGAATTTGAGGATCACCTTTTTCCATTCCTAAAAAAAGGTTGCAGAGATTTTGGTAGGTATTGCATTTATTTTTTTATTTTTTATTTTTTTTGGTCTTTTTAAATTTTTTAATGTTACATTAAAAAAATATGAGGTCCCTATATACCCCCATCCCCCTCACCCCACTTTCCCCCTCATAACAACCTCCTCCACCATCATGAGACATTCGTTGGACTTGGTGAATACATCTCTGAGCACAGCTGCACCTCATGGTCAATGGCCCACACCATAGCCTACACTCTCCCACAGTCCACCCAGTGGGCCATGAGAGGACATACAATGACTGGCAACTGTCCCTGCAGCACCACCCAGGACAACTCCAACCCCTGAAAATGCCCCCACATCACATCTCTTCCTCCCACTCCCTGCCCCCAGCAGCCACCATGGCCACTTTCTCCACATCAATGCCACATTTTCTTCAATTACTAATCGCTATAGTTCATGAATAGAACACCAGTAACTCCACTCTAATCTATACTCTATTCCTCCATCCTGTGGACCTTAGAATGGTTGTGCCCAGTCTACATCTATATCAAGAGGGGGCTTAGATTCCACATGGATGCAGGCTGCGCTTCTGCTTTCACTTGTAGGCACTCTTGGCTCCCTGGTGTGGTTGTTGACCTTCTTCACCTCCATGTTAGCTGAGTGGGGTAAGCCCAATAAACCAGAATGTAGGAGTTGCAAGTCTGTTGAGGCTCAGGGCCTGGCTATCATATGGTCAGTCCAGAGATTCAGGTCCCCTGCGTATACACTAAACCCAAGCACCAACTACAGATCCAGTAAAAGTAACAGGGAAGGCTTGTGGACAAAGATCAGATCTGAGTCCAGCTCCATCCCACAGAAACACAAACTCCAAAGTAGGGCCAACTGACATGGCACTGAACTCCATCTGCCATGACCATAGAACCGGTTGGTCCCTGTAGCCCTCAGAAGAACCAATACCTGGGGTTGTGTCTACTTTATCTGTCTCTGGGACTCAGGTGTGCATAAGGGCGACCACTCTGATGACCTCCTGGCTCTTTTTGGAGACTCATAGTCACATAAACTCATTTGTCCTTTCCATTTCCCCCTTTTATTCAAGGTCAAAAAGCACTTTTAACTCCTGGTATTATATGTAGACAGATATTCTGCTGGTCTGAGTTGACCCTTTTATTCAAGGTCATTTTCTAGTTACATCATCAGCTGGTACTTGGTAGTAATCCCTTGGCGGAAGAAGTTGCCTTGCCAGTTTGCATACAGGGCAACACTTATTGCAGTGATGGAAGGCAAAACATCAAAAATAAAGCTTTTGCATTTTTAAATTTTTGATACCCCAATTTATTTTTACCTTAATTTTTCTAAATTAATGTGTATTCTATATCTAACTTTTAAACTCATTGTTATATTTCATTTTACTACTAACGGTACCCCCTTATAGGGCTGGCACCCAGCTGCGGGGATCCCTGAAGGCAGTGTTGCACTGTGGTGCTCCCAGGCTCCCTGTTAACCAGATTTGAGGTTGCCAGGTCTATGTCCCCTAAACCCTGGTGGCCCACATCCCAGACTCTCACACCTCTTGGGTGAAATATCACAGACTTCCCATCCCTGAACCCACCACGCCCTGAGGTCCATCTGAGGTCCTTGATTGTCCTAGCCATTGACGGTTGCAGTTAGTTTTTGTCTTTTTGTTTTCTCTTTCCTTTTTCTTTTTTTTTTCTTTTCTTTTCTTTTGTATTGTCCTGGTTGCAATATTGTATTATCTCCTAGTCTTTTCTCCCATTGTATCCCCCAAGGTCTTTTTTGATTTATTTAGGGTTTTTTTTTCTCTTTCTCTTCTTTTCTTTTCCTTGCTTGTTTCCCTCCCTTCTCTTTGCCCACCCCCCACTTTTTTTTTCTTTTCCCTCTTTTTCTTCTTATTTTATTTTATCTTAATTATACAATAGGTGCTACAGGGAACACCTCACATTTGCTGGGTTTTCTCATCCTCCATTGCCTCATTTCTGTGTGAATTGATTTTGGCCACATACACTATCCCTTTTCCCCCACATCTTAATATCCTAATCATCTACAGTCTCTCCTATATACCACCTCCCTTTCTTTGGTCCCCAAATTGTCTAACTTTTAATTTCTAATACCTTTGTTTTGTTTTCTGTCTTTTATCCACTCTTGATACTATTGTCTTCCTTTTCTTTTTCCCTCCCTCATGAAAACACTGGCTTTTTAATTCATACTGTATTCCTTCCATATTCAGTCGACTCCCTCATTATAGGTACTCTACTTATTGCTATAACTTTACACAACTTACATGGGTCTAAAACCTATCCTCCCAGATCTCATATTGTTGCTCTGGTAACATTTATTACCAATACTACTTTACACATTTTCCTTTTTTACACAACTGCCTATCCCTGGTCCTAATATTTTCCTTCAAAGTGAACTCAGCAAGCAACAAGAAATTAGAATAAGAAGAACAAAGTGACAAAGAGAAGATATAACACTTACGCAAGAACAACAGCTAATTAATCCCCAAGACTAGACAAAGGAACTAAGGAACTGATTAAACCCATCAAGATAAAATGATGACCAGACAGCAACAAAAAACTACAAACCAAACCAGTAATCAGGAAAACATGGCTGAATCCAATGAACAAACTGAAAACCAGGAAGGGGAGCAGAACTTCGGACAAGTAATTAAAGATCTCAGAACATATATCAGAGACATACTTAATGAAGTAAAGGAAGAGATTAACAATATGAAGTAAACACTTGGAGAGGAAATTGCAGACATACACAAAAAGATAACAGATATAATGGGAATGAACATCACAGTTCAAGAAATAAAAAATACACTTGCAGCAAATAGCAGCAGATTACAAGAGGCAGAGGAGAGAATTAGCAATGTGGAAGACAGTACATCGGAAATCAAACAGATAGTAGAATTGATCAATAAAACGATAGAAAAAATCCAGATAGGACTTAGAGACCTGAATGACAATGCAAAATGCACAAACATACGTATTATAGGCATCCCAGAAGGAGAAGAGAAGGGAAAGGGGTCAGTAGGGGTGTTGCAGGAAATAATGGCTGAAAACTTCCCAAATCTACTGAGAGAGACAGATGTACATATCCAAGAAGCACAATGCACCCCAAACATCATAAACCCCAAAAGGCCCACCCCAAGACATATACTTGTCAAATTATCCAATGTTCAAGACAAGGAGAAAATTCTAAAAGCAGCAAGAGAAAAGAAAACCATCACATACAAGGGAGGCTCCATAAGATTAAGTGCTGATTTCTCATCTGAAACCATGGAGGCAAGAAGGCAGTGGTATGACATAGTCAAGGTACTAAAAGAAAAAAATTTCCAACCAAGAATACTCTACCAGCTAAACTAGCATTCAAAAATGATGGAGAGTTCAAAATATTCACAGATAAACAGAAATTGAAAGAGTATACCAACAAGAAACCTCCCCTTCAAGAAATACTAAAGGGAGTTCTGCAGGAAGAAAGAAAAAAACAGGACAGGCAGAGTTGGAGGAGAGTGTAAGTGCAATAAAAAAGAAAAATAAAAAGAGAAGAAAAAAACAAAATATGACAAACACAAGTCCAAACAAAATATGGCTAACCCAAATAATTCCTTGAAATTAATAACACTGAATGTCAACAGTTAAATTCACCTATCAAAAGATTCAGACTGGGACATTGGATAAGGAAATATGACCCATCTATATGCTGTCTACAAGAGACACATCTTAGACCCAGAGATTCATGGAGGCTGAAAGCGAATGGTTGGAAAACAATCTTACAAGCTGACAATAACCAAAAAAAGGCAGGAGTACCTATATTAATATCAGACAAAATAGACTTTAAATGCAAAACAATTGTGAGAGACAAAGAAGGATACTACATATTAGTGAAAGGGACAATCTCTCAAGAAGAACGAATGATCATAAATATTTATGCACCTAACAAGGGTGCCTCTAAATACATGAGGCAAACACTGGAAAAACTAAGTGAAAGAATAGATGCATCTACAATTATAGTGCAAGATTTTAATATACCACTATCAACTCTGGACAGAACATCTCAAAAGAGAATCACTAAATAAACAAAATATTTGAACAGTATATTAGAGGAGCTGGATCTAATAGACATATACAGATCATTACACCTGAATACAGCAGGGTATACATTTTTTCTCAAGTGCACATGGATCATTCTCCAAGATAGACCATATGCTAGGCCACAAAGAAAGGCTCAATGAGTTCAGAAAGATCAAAATCATACAAAATAATATCTCTGACCACAGTGGAGTGAAGCTGGAAATCTGCAAGGGCCAGAGGCCCAGATTTCACACCAAGATATGGAAATTAAACAGCACACTCCTAGAAAAACAGTGGGTCAAAGAGGAAATCTCAAAAGAAATCTATAACTACCTTGAAACAAATGATAATGATAATGCAACATACCAAAACTTATGGGATGCAGCAAAAGCAGTACTGAGAGGGAAATTTATAGGCATAAATTCATACATCAAAAAAGAAGAAAGAGGAAAAATTGAAGAACAAACTGCACATTTGGAGGAATTAGTAAAAAAAACAACAAAGTAACCCCACAGGAAGAAGAAAGAAATAAATAAAAAAGATAAGAGCAGAACTAAATGAAATAGAAAATAAGAAAGCACTGGAAAAAATAAACAAGACCAAGAGCTGGTTTTTTGAGAAGATTAATAAAATCGACAAACCCTTAGTGAGACTAACAAAGAAAAAAAGAGAGAAGATGCAAATACACAAAATAAGAAATGAGAAAGGAGATATCACCACTGACCCCACAAAAATAAAGACTATCATAACAGGATACTTTGAAAAACTATATTCCAACACAAACGACAATTCAGAGGAAATGGACAAATTCCTAGAAACACATAAGCAGCCTCTATTGATGAAAGAAGAAATGGATGATCTCAACAAACCAATCACAAGTAAAGAGATAGAATCAGTCATAAAAAACCTTCCAACTATGAAGAGCCTAGGGCCAGACGGCTTCACAGGTGAATTCTACAAAACATTCCAGAAAGAACTAACACCAATCCTGCTGAAGCTCTTCCAAAAAATTGAAACAGAATGAACATTGCCTAACTCATTGTATGATGCCAACATTACCCTAGTACCAAAGCCAAACAAAGACACCACAAGAAAGGAAAATTACAGACCAATTTCTCTAATGAACCTAGATGCAAAAATACTAAACAAAATACTTGCTAATCATATTCAACAACACATTAAATGAATTATACACCACGACCAAGTGGGATTCATTCCAGGTATGCAAGGATGGTTCAACATAAGAAAATCAATCAATGTAATACACCATATAAACAGATTGAAGGAAAAAAATCACATGATTCTATCTATAGATGCAGAAAAAGCATTTGACAAAATACAGCACCCTTTCTTGATAAAAACACTCCAAAAGATTGGAATACAAGGAAGTTTTTTGAACATGATAAAGAGTACATATAAAAAACCCACGGCCAACATCGTTTACAATGGAAAAATCCTAAAATCCTTCCCTCTAAGATCAGGAACAAGACAAGGGTGCCCACTGTCTCCCCTTCTATTTAACATTGTCTTAGAAGTACTTGCTTGAACACTGAGGCAAGAACCAGATATAAAAGGCATTCAAATTGGAAAGGAAGAAGTCAAAATTTCATTATTTTCAGATGACATGATCCTATACGTAGAAAACCCTGAGGGGTCTACAACAAAGCTTCTAGAACTCATAAATGAGTTTAGTAAAGTGGCAGGTTATAGGATCAATGCACAAAAATCAATAGCATTTCTGTACACCAATAATTAGCAAGATCAGGAGGAAATCAAGAAACAAATACCATTCACAATAGTAAATGAAAAATCAGATATTTAGGACTAAATTTAACTAAAGATGTAAAAAACTTATACACCAAGAACTACACAAGACTGTTCAAGGAAATCAAAGAAGACCTAAATAAATAGAAGAATATTCCCTGTTCATGGATAGGAAGACTAAATATTATTAAGATATCTATCCTACCAAAAACTGATCTACACATTCAATGCAGTCCCAATAAAAATCTACACAGTCTACTTTAAGGAACTAGAAAAACTATGAAATTTATTTGGAAAGGAAAGAGGCCCCAAATAGCCAAAGACGTATTGAAAAAGAAAAATGAAATTGGAAGAATCACACTACCTGACTTCAAAACATACTACAAAGCTACAGCAGTGAAAACAGCATGGTATTGGCATAAGGAGAGACACACAGATGAATGTAATTGAATTGAAAGTTCTGATATAGAACCTCATATATATAGCCATATAATATTTGATAAAGCCACCAAACCCTTTCAACTGGGAGAGAATGGCCTATTCAACAAATGGTGCCTGGAGAATTGGATATCTATATGTAGAAGAATGAATGAGGATTAACATCTCACACCTTATACAAAGATCAACTCAAGATGGATCAAAGACCTAAATATAAGAGGCAAGACCGTAAAGACTTTGGAAAGCAGTGTAGGGAAACATTTACAAGACCTTGTAATAGGAAATGGCTTCATGAATATCACACCAAAAGCACGAGCAGCAAAAGAACAAATAGATAGATGGGACTTCCTCAAAATTAAAGCCTTCTGCACCTCAAAGGAGTTTGTCAAGAAAGTAAAAAGGGAGAAAATATTTGTCAACCATATATCCGATAAGAGACTTATAACTTGCATATATAAAGAACTTCTATATCTTGAAAATAAAAAGATAAACAACCCATTTAAAAAATGGGAAAAAGATTTAAACAGACACTTCTCTAAAGAAGAAATACAAATGGCTAAAAAACACATGAAAAAATGCTCCAAATCTTTAGTTATCAGGGAAATGCAAATCAAAACTACAATGAGATACCATCTTACTCCCATAAGATTGGCAGCTATGAAAAAAACAGAATACAAATGCTGGAGAGGATGTGAAGAAATGGGAACACTCATCCACTGCTGGTGGGAATGCAGAAGGATCCAACCATTCTGGAGGACAGTTTGGCAGTTTCTCAAAAAACTAACCATAGATTTGCTATGTGACCCAACAATTCCACTGCTGGGTATATACCCAGCAGAACTAAAAACAAGGACACAAACCGATATATGCACACCAATGTTCATAGCAGCATTGTTCACTATCGCCAAAAGTTGGAATCAACCCAAATGCCCATCAACAGATGAGTGGATCAATAAAATGTGGTATATACATACAATGGAATACTACTCAGCTTTAAGAACAAATACACTACAAACACATATGATAACATGGATGAATCTTGAGAACCTTATGTTGAGTGAAACAACCCAGGCATTGAAGGACAAATACTATATGACCTCAATGATATGAAATAAGTAAACCAAGCTGCCGCAGAAGCTAGTGACTGGAAGATAGGCTTACAGGAAATCAGGGGGTAGAGGAAGGATGTAAGCTGACATTTCATGGGTGAAATCTGTAAGCTGGAGGTAAGTATATGTACAAGGAAGGGATAAAATGGGGGCATAGGGTTACCTTTGGGTGGGGCTTTGCGGGATTGAGGGGGGCTAGGGATGGGCAGATGGGTAATATTGCCCAAGAAATTGGGGGAGGATGGGGCAACATATGAACATAGGAGATTGTTAGGTGTTGGTTGAGAGTATAATGCTGAGAAAACCTTTTCAAAATATAATTAGGAAAATTACCTGTTTAAGATACTTAAAGGGGATAATCTGATGTAGGACAGACACCTAGGGAATTAGAGAATGCTCATTTTGCCAGAATGGGTTATACCATTGGGTAGAGACCCATATAATGAGAGTGAAGGTAGACCCACATCCTGGGGAGGTCTAATGCCATCAAATAGAGGGAACTGTATCTCTCAAGAGAAATGGTGGCTCCCAGGGCATTAGGGCAGTTGAGCAAGTCAAGCCTTCAACACTGTTGCAAGTATCTCTGAACATGGCTCCTCAAGAAATGAAGATTGACTGTCACTGTGGGGCCCAAGGGGAGGGGGAAATAGATATTGAATAGCTGGAACCAATGTAACTGTGAGGGCAATAGAAGGATATCACAAGAGTACACAAGGATGGATATAAATCATGTAATATTACTCCAAAAACATATAGGGGACGACAGACTAATAATGTAAACCATGATGTAAAACATAGGATAACTAAAAATTTAGAAAATTGTATAGCCTAAAGTATAAACCACAATGTAAACACAAATGTTACCTTGTTTAAAAGCTATTGTCTGAGTAAGTATCTGTACATCAGTTTCAATAAACATGGTATGAATAAGTTAAAAGATTATCGCTGTGGAAGGGAAAAGGTTTTATATTGGATATGTGGGAGTACTGTATATTGTATATATGAATTACTGTGATCTACAGCTCTTGTGAAGAGAAGCTCAATAAGGAAAAAAGAAAAGAAAAAGATAGGATGTAGAATTTTTCCAAATCAATATGTATTTTATATCTAACCTTTAAACTCATCGCTATATTTACTATTAAGGGAACCTGGCATTATATTGGGCTTCACTTTTCAGGAAGGTTTGGATCACAGAGTGGTTCAATAATGGCAGTGGAGGAATACTGGTATGGGATGTTATTGACAAGGGACATATGGTTGACAGGGAGTTATACAGAGCATGTGTCCAGGGTGCATAGAAATGTTTGGATATACTCATAGTGGAAACAAAAATAACAGCTAGGGGAGTGCTGGCTTCCTCACTGGGGGGGCTCTGCTGTGGTCTCTAGGGGAGCAGCAGCCATCCCCTGGGTGCAATGGCAAGGACCAGGAAGGAATGAGGGTCCAACAGTGAGCCCCTGATACTAATGACTATGCTTGTGAGCCTGTATGCCTGAAATAAGAACAAGGCCTAGAGCAGCACTGTGCCTAGGAGTTCCCTCCTGACAGCCTCTGTGTTACTCAAATGTGGCCAGTCTCGAAGCCAAACTCAGCATGTAAATGCACTGCCTTCCCCCCAGTGTGGGACATGACACCCGGGGATGAGCCTCCCTGGCACCAAGGGTCACTACCAAGTACCAGCTGATGATGTAACTAGAAAATGACCTTGAATTAAAGGTTCAATGCAGACCAGCAGAATATCCCTGTATACATATAATAACAGAAGTTAAAAATGCTTTTTGACCTAAATTAAGGGGGAAATGGAAAGGACAAATGAGCTTATATGGCTATGAGTCTCTAAAAGAGAGTCTGGAGGTTGTCAGAAGGATTGCCCTTATGCACACCTGAGCAGAGTCTCAGAGACAGATAAAGTAGATACAACCCCAGGTATTGGTTCTTTTGATGGCTAAAGAGACCCACAGGATTTATGGCCACAGCAGATGGAGCTCACTGCCATGTCAGTTGGCCCTTCTTTGGAGTTGGTTTTTCTGCGTGATGGAGCTGGACTCAGATGTGAGCTCTTTCCACAAGCCTTTCCTGTTACTTTACTGAAATTGTAGTTGGTGCTGGGGTTTAAGATATATCTAGGGGATCTGAATCTCTGGACTGACAATATGATAGCCAGGCCCTGAATCTCAACAGACTTCAGCTCCTACACTCTGGTTTATTGGACTTACCCCACTCAGCTAACATTGAATTGAAGAATTCAACCACCACACCATGGAGCCTAGAGTGCCTACAACTGAAAGCAGGAGGATTGCATCCAGTATCCATGTGGAATCTAAGCCCCCTCTTGACATAGATGTGGAATGGGCACAGCCAATGCAAGGTCCACAGGAAGGAGGAATACAGTAAGGGTTAGAGTGAACTTACTGATATTCTATTCATGAACTATTGTGGTTAGTAATCGAGAAAATGTGGCATTGGTGTGGAAAAAGTGGCCATGGTGGCTGCTGGGTGTGGGGAATGGGAGGAGGAGATCAGATGTGGAGGCTTTTTGGGACTTGGTGTTGTCCTGGGTAGTGCTGCAGGGATAATTACCGGATATTGTAGATCCTCCCATGGCCCACTGGATGGAACGTGGGAGAGTATGGGCTATGATGTGGACCATTGACCATGAGGTGCAGCAATGCCCAGAGATGTACTTATCAAATGCAATGGATGTGTCATGATGATGGGGGAGAGTGTTGCTGTGGGGGGAGTGGTGGGGTGGGGGCGGTGGGGGTGAATGGGCACCTTGTATTTTTTGAATGTAATATTTTTTAAAAATGAATAAAAAATAAATAAATTCAAGGTGGTAGCTAATATATAAAAACTCAAGAATGTGGGCTGCTTAGAAAATTTCTTGCTCCTACTTGCTTTGTGAATCATGCTACCTTACAAACTGGGTCCCCTATCTAATGTCTGCTGTGACCTAAATAAAATAGGCAGCAGCAGAGTCTTTTTAAAAAATCCAAATTTTATAAAGAACCAATTAGAAAGTCCTTTGTGCACCAAAAATACATTTTCAACTGCCTTTTGAAGGCTTAGAAGGAGGACTGCTTGATCCCCAAGTCTGAATTTGTAAACAATGTTTGGATAAGGAGCCAATATACAATAGGATATCTGAGTCATGGTATCTCTATTTACCAACCCACTAGCCATACCAGAAATAAACATGCCCTAGATATGAAGTAGCTGGGCTAGGGTTAACCATAAGACTATCAGCTCCCTGTGGAAGGTTTGCCCATCATGAGGCAACCTAACAGCCACAGTAGAAGAACATGTCAATATCACTGATGAAATTCTCAAAACAATTTGAGTTTCTATAGACACAGCAAATGTCATGAATAATGAGATGGCCCTAGATCATCTTCTGGCAGAACAAAGAGGAATATGTGCAGTAGCCAATATCTCCTGCTGCACGTGGGTAAATACATCAGTGCAGCTAGGGCTAAACACCCAAGCCATTTAGCTTCATAACATTACCAATCCTCCTGCATAATCAATATGAGAATCCATAAAAAACTCTGTGCCTAAATTATCATCGTTCTTACCCATAATAAGTCCCCTAATAACTGGTATCATGCTCTTAAAATGTGTTCCCTGCCTTCTTAACTGCTTGGTGTACTTCATGAGTAAAAGTTTAGAAGCTATTAAACTGCAAATGATCATAGCCAGGGCTATGAACGATTCTGTTGTCAGTGTGCTGACAGTCAAGTATACCTTAACATAGCTAGGGCAAAATTCTGCTCCTCCACTGGAACCTGTCACAACATCCACACTCAGCAGGAAGCAGCTCCAGAAGCTAAATCTCCTCAAGAGTAAGGAGAGGGTATAAACAGAGGGGGACTGCTACAAGGATGGAGTGCCCCCTGGATGATTACACACGGAAAATTTCACCTGTCCTTTTGTTTGAGCTATGCTTATTTTCAGGAACTAAGGGTAGGTTGCCAGTAACCACAAGAGCAGCCCACCTAGGGCTGCCAGAGATGGCAAATGGGCTCCCTGTGCAAAAAGTATTATAAAAAGTGCCATGTGCAAGAAGAGACCATCTGCATATAACAGAGTAGAGTTAACAATAATGTAATATTTGCAGCAATGGCAAAGATATTATATCAATTCTAAGGGGCAAAAAAAGGGGGTATAAGGGGATATGGGAGTTTTCCTTCTCGAGTAATGAAAATGTTCTAAAATTGACTGCGGTGATGATAGCACAACTTTGCAATGGATGTGAGAGCCACTGACTATACACTTTGAGTGGATTGTACAAAACAGGAGACTGTATAACCCAATGAATCCTGTGATAGAAGATGGACTGTGGCTAACAGAATATGAAAATGTTCTCTCATGAACTATAATAAGTACATAATTCTAATTCAGGGTGTCATTAACTGGGTGAGTTGGGGGAAAAGTACACCAAATGTAAGATATTGGCTATATTTAGTAGTAATATTTTTACACTGCTTTTTCATAGTTTGTAACTATTGTTCCATAACAGTGCAAGGTACTGCTGTTGGGGTAATATATAGGAGCCCTGTATGATGATATTCATGTTTGTTTTGTAAGTTCACAACTTATACTATACACTTATTATTTATGGAAATTCACATATGAATGATAATCTTCAATAAAAATTTAAGAAACAAAATAAAATGTTGTAAAACTAAAGATAGGAGGTAGCATGATTGTAAAATAAACATAATTTCAAAAGTGACACTTATTCTCTATAAGAAAGGATGATAACATAAATATACAGCACAGGTGATACAGAAAGTTTGCCTTCTAAGCAAGACACTCAGTTAAGGAAAATCTTTTATAGCTTCTTATTAAGAACAGACAAATAGTACAAAAAAACTTTGAACAGAGAGAAAACCATTGTATGAAGTGATTTTGTATGAAGCACTATATGAAGATATTGTCTGATGGGAAAACTTAAAAATCTTATAAACCTATCAAATCTTAGTCACCCTGTGCCATGACAAATAAAATCCATTTTCTGCAAACCTTCAACTCTCTATATCAATTTATGATTGTCATACATATTCCTGTTTCTTTCTTTCTAAAACAACCAGTTATTTTACTTTAAACTTTAAGACAAATCTTTATTTTCCTTTAACAAAACATATCTTGCAAATGTATTTAAATGATCAAAAAGATCTTGGAAACTCTCTTCAAGTTAGCAATCTTGAAAACATAATTTTTCTTTCAATATAATCATGGAGGTGAAGAAGGTCAACCACCACACCAGGGAACCAAGAGTGCCTACAACTGAAAGCAGGAGGATTGCATCCAGCATCCATGTGGAATCTAAGCCCCCTCTTGATATAGATGTGGAGTGGACACAACCATTCTAAGGTCCACAGGATGGAGGAATGGAGTATGGATTAGAGTGGACTTACTGATATTCTATTCATGAACTATTGTGATTAGTAATTGAAGAAAGCATGGCATTGGTGTGGAGAAAGTGGTCATGGTGGCTGCTGGGAGTAGGGAGTGGGAGGAAGAGATGAGATGTGGGGGCATTTTTGGGACTTGGAGTTGTCCTGTGTGGTGCTTCAGGGACAGTTACTGGACATTGTATGTCCTCCCATGGCCCACTGGGTGGACTGTGGGAGAGTGTGGGCTATGATGTGCACCATTGGCTGTGAGGTGCAGCAGTGCTTAGAGATATATTTGCCAAATGGCAATGAATGTCTCATGATGATGGAGGAGATTGTTGTTATGGGGGGAGGCGTGGGGAGAGGGGGATTGGGGGAATATGGGGACCTCATATTTTTTTAATGTAATATTTTTTAAAAAGACAAAAAATAATAAAAATAATTAAAATCAACTTAAGCTCTAATAGATATAGTTCTAGTTTATTTGATCAGTAATTACATAGAGTTGGGAAGAACACAACCGTGTAGAATGAAATTATATGCTTATACTGTACTTTTTTTTTAAAGATTTATTTATTTCTCTCCCCTCCCCCCCATCGTCTGTTCTCTGTGTCTATTCACTGTGTGTTCTTCTGTGACTGCTTCTATCCTTATCAGTGGCACTGGGAATCTGTGTCTCTTTGTTGAGTCATCTTGCTGTGTCAGCTCTCCATGTGTGTGGTGCCATTCCTGGGCAGGCTGCACTTTCTTTTGCACTGGGTGGCTCTCCTTATGGGGCACACTCTTGCGCATGGGGCTCCCTGATGCGAGGGACACCCCTGCGTGGCAGGGCACTCCCTGTGCACATCAGCACTGTTCATGGGCCAGCTCCACATGGGTCAAGGAGGCCCGGGATTTAAACCACAGACCTCCCATGTGGTAGATGGATGCCCTAACCACTGGGCCAAGTCCGCTTCCCTTATATTGTACTTAAATTGATATTACCAAAGACATGCCCATGATTATTTGACTAATAATACTAAATTAGCAATGTTTGCCAAAGGTTTATCTGAATTATGTTAACTTTATCTTCAAAACATTTTGATTTAGTTCTATGACACTGTTTCCCATTGGAAATATCAGACATTTGGTTTTCTTGATTTCTGTAACATTAGGAATTTATTTTATATGTAAATGCTTACTTATCTCTAAGTCAATTTGAATAGAGCTCTTTGCAGGAGTTTTTTTTTATTTTTTATTTTTTTTTAATTAAAATTATTTTTACGAATTACATTCAAAAAACACGAGGTCCCAATCAACCCCACCGCCCCCACCCCCCACTCCCCCCACAGCAACACCCCCTCCCATCATTGTGAGACATCCACTGCACCCAGTAAGCACATCCCTGAACATCACTGCACCCCATAGTCAATGGTCCACATCATAGCCCACACTCTCCCCCGCTCCATCCAGTGGGCCCTGGGGGGGTCCACAATGTCCCGCAATTGTCCATGAAGCACCGCCCAGGACAACTCCACGCCCCGAAAACGCCTCCACATCTCATCTCTTCCTCCCATTCCCCAAACCCAGCAGCCACCATGGCTACCCTTCCCACACCCATTCCACATTTTCTCTGTGGACATTGGATTGGTTGTGTCCATTGCACATCTATGTCAAGTGGGGGCTTAGATTCCACATGGATACTGGATGCACTCCTCCTGCTTTCAGTTGTAGACACTCTAGGCTCCATGGTGTGGTGGTTGACCTTCTTCAACTCCATGTTAGCTGAGTGGGGTCAGTCCAATAAATCAAAGTGTAGGAGCTTAAGTCTGTTGAGGCTCTTGGCCTGGGTGTCTTATTATCAGTCCAGAGATTCAAATCCCCTAAATATATCTTAAACCCCAGTACCAACTACAATTCCAATAAAGTAGCATGCAAGTCTTGTGGGAAGAGATCCCCTCCGAGTTCAATTCCATCATGTAGAAACACCAGCTCCAAAGAAGGGCCATCTGCCATTGCAGTGAACCCCATCTGCCATGACCATAGAACCCGTGGGTCTCTTTATCCCTCAGAAGAACCAATACCTGGGGTTGTATCTACTTTATCTGTCTCTTAGACTCTGCTCCGTTGTGCATAAGGGCATTCCTTCTGACAACCTCCAGACTCTTTTTTAGAGACTCATAGCCTTATAATCTCATTTCTCCTTTCCATTTCCCCCTTATATTAGGTCAAACAGCATTTTGAAGTCATGTTAGTATATGTAGACAGAGATATTCTGCTGATCCGTATTGAACCTTTAATTCAAGGTCATTTTCTACTTGCATCTTCAGCTGGTATGTGGTAGTGATCCCTCGGTGCCTAGCAGGAGTTTTATAAGCTAATTTGGAAATAATATTCAGAGGTAGGAAAATATTATGCATCAAACATACAGATAGACACACAGAGTTTATACTTTCAATTTAAGCTACTAATCAAACATAAAAAACAAATACAGAAAACATAGACACCTCATGAGCTTTTAATTTCTCATTTGCCTTTTTCAAAGAATCATTTAATTAAACTTTTAAAATATTGCTAACACACTCTGAGCATTCATTGAAATAGGCATCTCATTTGACTGTTTGGGATATCACATTTGGGAGCACATCTCTGAGATGAGTAATGTTGTCTACTTGGAACGTTTCTCATAATTAACATTAAAATTCTAGGTTGTCTTTGTTAGATACTGCCAATTTGTTCAATATGTACAGCTTCCAACTCCATAATATTTGAATATATATAATATGCCAGTGTGCCATAGGATAGAGAATTAAAATTTTAAGAGAATGAAGATCCATCCTTATCATTTTGTTTCTTAACTTGTGCACAGGTCAAAGAAACCAGCCATAACAAACATGAAACTGTGGATTGAACCATAAGGTTAAAGACACAGGGTCAAAACTTGAACTTTCTCATTAAAAAGATTGACCCACTGACCTTTAGACTGAAAGCTAGTGAGACTGGAGAGCACAGACACAAATGAGTGGAGCTCAGATCCAAGAGGGACTCACTCATGAACCTTAGAGATGGTGGAGAGGAGAGCATGCTCAGAGGTTTCAGCAGGAACCTTCTTCTGTCTTCTTATCTCCAGAGCCCTTAACAGTGGCATTCAGATTCTGTTCTCATCACTGAACTTGTGCAAAAAAATACCCAGGTAAATAACATTTTGGATTTCACACCTTTATTAAGTGATTCATGAATTAGGCAGCATTCAACCCAAGAGCAAGACTCATATAGGCAAGGTAGTCTTAAAGAAAATACAGTCGGGAAGTGGACTTGGCCCAGGGGTTAGGGCATCCGTCTACCACATGGGAGATCTGCGGTTCAAACCCTGGGCCTCCTTGACCCATATGGAGCTGACTCACACACAGTGCTGATCCACACAAGGATGCCTTGCCACACAGGGGTGTCCCCCGCATAGGGGAGCCCCATGTGCAAGGAGTGCACCCTGTAAGGAGAGCCGCCCAGCACGAAGGAAAGTGCAGCCTGCCCAGGAATGGTGCCACACACACGGAGAACTGACATAAGATGACGCAACAAAAAGAAACACGGATTCCCTTGCCACTGACAATGACAGAAGTGGACAAAGAAGATGCAGCAAATAGAGAACAGACAACCCGAGTGGGGGGGGGGAGGGGAGAGAGAGAAATAAATCTTTAAAAAAAGAAAAGAAAATACAGTCTTACAGAGTGCCTTACTTGGCTTAGCCTTGACTTAGAGGAACTAGGCTACAGAAAAAAAAAGGGAGCTGGTGAGTTATGATTGGTTGCTCCGCAATTTCAGGTTCGGGGAGAAGGACCCTTTACAAGAGACAGGAACTTAATTAGGCTTTGGTTTCTGATGTGGACTTAGCATGAAAGTCTCCGTATCAGGCCTAGTAAACTTACTTATCATCTGTTGTGCTTGTGTCTCCTATTTATTTTGACAAGGGCAGTTCTTATACTTTCTCAAAAAAAGTAGAATGAATTTCACAATTTTTCAACAAATGTATAAATGAAAGCACAACATCCTAAAAAATGAAAATTTATAAGGGGCTTATGGACCTGCATTTAAATGATTCATAAAATAAGATGGAGAGAAACTGCAAAATTTGAAAGATATAACAGCATTCCCTATCACGGAGTCCCCAGGACCTGGGGGCACAGGGACCCCCAGGGGGAGATCATGGCCACTGCACCTAGAGAGCCCCAAACTGGAGGGGGGTGCATGCAGGGCACAAAGAGGAAGTCCTCAGTAACACAAAGCAAGGGAGCTATGCAGCCCCAAAGAACAGGATCTGTGCAAGCCGGCACCCCAGGTTTCCACAGGAAACAGTTGCTGGCAGCTACAAAACATTTACAGCTTCTTCTCTGAAAGAAAAAAAAATGTAATTAATTGAAATTTAATAGCCAAATGTGGCTAGGGCTTACACTAGTGAACACCAAAGACCTGGGATCTTGGATGAGGCAATTGAAAGCAATGAAATTTTTCTTTCATGTAAAAGTTGCATGTTTGAAATGTCTGCAGGTGGATCCCACTATTGGATGGATTAGTTGGTGAATATGTATTACAAAATAAGATCAGGGAGGATGTGGGGCAGCTGGAGAGGGAGATGCTTCCCAGAACTGGGGTTCAGTTCAGACATGGCCCATGCCTGCCCCTTCCCTGGCTTCACCCACACCTGCCAGGTAAGGGCTGACTGTGTAAAGGGAAACAAATCATCTTGATAGTGCCTGTCTGTAGAGGGTGATTTTCATGATCTCCCCATCCCAGGCACCCAAGAATCAAACCACAGCCAGTGCTGCAGCACTGAGCAATGGAATGTGGCAACTCCTAGAGCCAAGAGGTGTCTTTTAAAGAACCACAGGTGGGTAATCTCCTCAGCCATCAGTTAAAGAACAGACACTGCTCCTCACTCACCATCCTCCTGCAGTGAGTCACCACAATGGCTGGCCTCCTGCCCCATCTGGGGACTGCTCTGCTGGCACTGGGCACTTCTGCTCAGACCACCACAAGCTCCTGGGATGGGGGGCCCAGCAGGCCAGGTGCTCCGGTGCTCTGTGGGGGGCACATGGGCTGTCCTGAACTAAGGAAAGGTCTGCAGCCTCCCCTACTGCTCCCTCCAGCTTATGGCTGATGATGACCTGTGGACAGACCTGATGACAGATTTGAACCTGCCTGCTTTACAGATGTGAGTGGGCTATCTTTTGGAAGTTAAAGGCAGCATTAGTATTTGCCTGTGCTACAGAGAGGACACCTAGGGCTTCTCAGAAACAGAGAGAAACTTAGTTTGCACAAATCTAGGGTCCTGTGTAACAGTGGCACTTTGCAAACATGCACATGCAGGCAAATGCATGCACAGTGGCATTCAGCAGAGGGGGGCAAAGATGGGAGGCAGGATGGGAAGGAAGAGAAAAAGCCTAAAATGAAGGAAATCACAAAAAAGCAATGAAATAAACTAACACCCCCCAGAGACAATACTGTGAGTAAACCAGCAACTCCACACACACTCTTTAATAAAGTGACACATTCTGGTCCATAGCTGGCAGGATGCACCAGAGGGGCATTCATCTGACATTTCACAGGTCCCCTCCCCTCCATATACAGTAAAAACAAAAGAGCATGGGAAGGGGCCCACATTTTCTCCTTGATAAAACCTGGTTGAAAACCCATAATGGACTCAGAGTCACAAGGTTGTCTCTTTTTAAAAAAATCAAAATAACATTCATTGCTTTCTACTTTTCTTCTGTTTAAACTGAGCTAAAACCAATGTGGATCCTGGGTAGGTGCCTGACCAAGTCCCAAACCCAGGAGATCTGAAAATTCCATGCCTAAAGGGCTGGGGTGGGGTGGGGTGGGGTGGAACAGGGAGCAGTACGAAGTCCAGTGCCCCTGGATTCCCACCAGCCTGCCAGTTGGAACAGCAGACGGGGCAGGGGAGGTCTAGCTGGGCATTAGCCCAGGGTTCCCACCTGTGTCTTGGGATTCCACTAGTGAAACATGTCTTGGATTGTCAGTCTCAGCAGGGAGTGATTTTTAATAACCAGAATAGAAAGAGCATCTGCTGTTGAAGATGCTTCCCTAGAGGAGAAAGAAACCCTGTGGAGCAGGAGGAGAGCCACAGCCTGCCCCCCAGGAGGTGCCTCTGCCCTCTGCACCCCAAGGACTTCTGGGGGGGGGCCTCCAGGGATGCTCCTGCCTGAGGGGAGCTGGCAGCACTGGCACAAAGCCTGATGAGCCAGAGGAGGAGCTGACCTGGTCTCACCAGGTGGGGCAAAGCGGGAGGGAGGCCCCAAGCCTGGAGGGAACAGCAGTGGCCTTTCAGGCACCCAGCGAGCAGCAGGAGCAGCAGAGGGAGCTGCCAACCCCACCCAGGACAGGAAGCGCCTCCACTCTCCTCTCTCTGAATTAACACACCCAAAAGCTACTTATCCCAGCTCAGGAAAGTTAAGACTCCCTTCCTCCGTCCTCCTCAGGGCACACAGGCAGGAGAAGGGACACAAATGGAGCCCTGTAGGAAGGCCTCCCTGACCAGAGGCAGGTGCTGCCTCAACCCACAGCTGACAGGGGGCTGGGAAGGAGGCGGAGGTGTGTACCAGGTCTGGAGAGCTGCAAAGGGAGCCCTAGAAATCAACAGCCCCAGGGAGTGCTTCCTACTGTCAGTGAGCCTCAGGATGGCTGGTGTGGGTCAGGAGCAGAGCTCTGCACCCTGAGAGGTGCTGGAGGGAGAGTGATGATGACAACCAGGATGTCAGACCTGCTGGGTGTCACACCACAGAGTGGGGGAATCTGACACATTGGGGTGCACAGAGCAGTTTTAAGTAGGATGTCAGAGAGGTCTAATGGGGAAGGGGACCTGTGTACAGAAGTGGGAAGGAGGTGGGGGTTCTGAGTAGCAGCCTGTTTGGGGTGCAACAGGAGAGAAGAGGCCTGAGGACCAACTCGGGGGACTTGTAGGGAGGGAAGTGAGGAACCAGGTGCAGCCACGTGTCCAGGCCCAATGGCTGCCACATAACCCCTGCACTCCACCCCAAGGTTTTTACCTGAGAGAAATGAGATCAAATGTGCTGCCACCACTAATGTGTCCCTGGGTCATAGCAGCTTTATCTGCAAAGGCCCAAAGTTGGAGCCAACTCAGAGGCCTGACAGGGTATAGCATGAGCCACATGTGGCCTGTCCACACCATGGAATCCTACTTAGCAGTAAGGATACACACCCCATGATGGATCTCCAAATAATTATGCTGGGTTAATGAAGGCAGACCAAGAGGGCAGGGAGAGAAGAGAGAGAGAGCAGTGCTGTGCAAATCCCCCCCCCCCCATGTGATTCTAGAAGGTGCAGGGGACTCTGTTGTGAAAGGAAGCACAGCAGTGATCCCTGGATAGGGGGCAGGGAAGGAGGGTGGAGAACGGGCAAGTGGGGACTCCAGGGGTGGACATGTTCCTTATGTTAGTCTTGGCTACATAGGTGGACACATGTCAACACAAACCATAACAACTGTAGCCTCTAGACTTGCAGTTTAAGTAGGTCAATATGCCCCCAAAGGAGGAGGGGTTTTTTTTGTCTTTATTTTTTTAATGTTACATTAAGAAAATGAGGTCCCATATCCCCCCACCCCCATTACCCCACTCCTCCCCCCATAACAACAACCTCCTCCATCATCATGAGACATTGCATTTGCCGAATACATCTCTGAGCACTGCTGCACCTCATGGTCAGTGGTCCACACCATAGCCCACACTCTCCCACAGTCCACCCAGTGGGCCATGGGAGGACATACAAAGTCTGGTAACTGTCCTTGCAGCACCACCCAGGACAATTCCAAGTCCCGAAAATGCCCCCATACCACATCTTTTCCTCCCACTCCCTACCCCCAGCAGCCACCATGGCCACTTTCTCCACACCAATGCCACATTTTCTTTGATTAGTAATCACAGTAGTTCATGAATAGAATATCACTAACTCCACTCTAATCCATACTCTATTCCTACATCCTGTGGACCTTGGAATGGTTGTGTCCACTCCACATCTATATCAAGAGGGGGCTTATATTCCACATGGATGCTGGATGCAATTTTCCTTTCAGTTGTAGGCACTCTTGGTTCCCTGGTGTGGTGGTTGACCTTCTTCACTTCCATGTTAGCTGAGTGGGTTAAGTCCAATAAACCAGAATGTAGGAGTTGCAAGTCTGTTGAGGCTCAGGGCCTGGCTATCACATGGTCAGTCCAGAGATTCAGGTCCCCTGGGTATACATTAAGCCCCAGCACCAACTACAGTTCTGGTAAAAGTAACAGGAGAGGCTTGTGGACAAAGATCAGAAATGAGTCCAGCTCCATCCCACAGAAACACAAACTCCAAAGTAGGGCCAACTGACATGGCACTGAACTCCATCTGCCATGACCATAGAACCTGTGGGTCTCTGTAGCCCTCAGAAGAACCAATACCTGGGGTTGTATCTACTTTCTCTGTCTCTGGGACTCTGCTCAGGTGTGCATAAAGGCAACCCCTCTGATAACCTCCTGTCTCTTTTTGGATACTCAAAGCCCATATAAACTCATTTGTCCTTTCCATTTCCCCCTTTTATTCATGTCAAAATGCATTTTTTAAAAAGATTTATTTATTTATTTAAATCCCCCCCTCCCCTGGTTGTCTGTTCTTGGTGTCTATTTGCTGCGTCTTGTTTCTTTGTCCGCTTCTGTTGTCGTCAGCGGCACAGGAAGTGTGGGCGGTGCCATTCCTGCGCAGGCTGCTCTTTCTTTTCACACTGGGCGGCTTTCCTCACGGGCGCACTCCTTGTGCGTGGGGCTCTCACGCGGGGGACACCCTTGCGTGGCAAGGCACTCCTTGCGCACATCAGCACTGCGCATGGCCAGCTCCACACGGGTCAAGGAGGCCGGGGTTTTGAACCGCGGACCTCCCATATGGTAGACGGGCGCCCTAACCACTGGGCCAAAGTCCATTTCCCTCAAACTGCATTTTTAACTCCTGGTATTATATGTAGGCTGAGATATTCTGCTGGTCTGAGTTGACCCTTTTATTCAAGGTCATTTTCTAGTTACATCATTGGCTGGTACTTGGTAGTAATCCCTTGGCACCAGGAAGGCTCATCCCCGGGAGTCATGTCCCACACTGGGGGGAAGGCAACACATTTACACTCTGAGTTTGGCTTCAAGACTGACCACATTTGAGCAACAGAGAGGCTCTCAGGAGGTAACTCTTAGGCACACTGCAGCTCTAGGCCTTGTTCTTATTTCAGGTGCACAGGCTCACAAGCATAGTCATTAGTATCAAGGGCTCATTGTTGGATCTTCCTTCTTTTTTGGTCTTTGCCGTTGCCCTGGGGGATTGTTACTGTTCCTTTAGGGACTGTGATAGAGCTCCCCTGGCTAGGAACTCAGCACTCCCTCAGTTGTTTTTGATTGTAGCAACTATGAAAATATCCAAACATTTTTATGTACCCTGGATATATGCCCTGTAGAACTCCCTGCCAACCATGTGTCCCCTGTCAATAACATCCCATACCAGTATTCAAAGGAGAGTTTTTAACAGAAAGAAACAAGGCCATCAGGTCAGAGTGGGGAGAGGAAGCTAGGGGCTCTGAGGAGCAAGAGAAGGTAAGGGTGGGTGCAGAGCACATGCAGGAATTGTCCACGGGACATGGGGCCCAGAGAGGCTGATGGGGACAGGTGAGGCGAGTGCAGGCCACAGCGTCCTTCTGGTCCCACAAATGGTTGCTCTTATCAAGAGCTTGTGATTCGGGGCCCACCCTCTCCCTCTCATGTCTCATCATCATGCCCTCCCAGGGCAGTGCCCAGCAGTAGGGTCTTTGGCTCCACATTAGGGAGACCCTGCTCCTGGGGGACGTGGTCCTGCTGGCACCTGATGTGACTACTAGATGTGGTGTCCACTGTGGTTTGGGAGATGGGACATGGTCCCCAGCAGATCCCCTTGGCACTCTCAGCCCTCAGTGCCCTCTCCTCTGTCTCTCCTGTCTCCTGCCATGAACACCAGCCCTGGGATCTTTGGTTATCTCCTCTCCATTTCCTACAGCATCAACAACAAACTGTCACCTGGAATGTGAAGACCCTCCAGAGCCTTTCAAACTACAAATGGGAATGTAAAATAAGGAGGTCATCCTGCTTAGGAACCCTGGGAGCAATTTATCTGGTGTAAAGAAAATGCCAGATAGAGGCTTCGGGGGTTCAGGGTGATCGCAGGGAAGAGAAGACTCTTGAGCTTAGTTCCCAATTCTGGTTCAGACATAGGAGAATGTATTGTATCTATTCCTTCCAAGAGAAAGTCAAGCACACAGCCATGAACCCACAACTGAGAGGTGAGGTGTGAGGTGAGCAGCAGGTGGGGGATGTCCACAGTTCTGTAGACTCAGGAAGAAAGTGGAAGGGCCATGGCCAATGGGCATCTGAGATGGAGCTTCAGGACAGGGCAGGGGACAGGGTGGGGCAAGAGCGGGGTAACTCGCTTTTGTGGTTTGGAGATACATTCACCAGAAAAGCATGTTCTTAAACCTAATCCATCATGTGGGTCTACTCTTGAGGTTACACCAGCTGAGGCCTGGCCCAGCTAAAGCAGGATGGGTCTCAATCCTGTTACTGAAGGTCTTATAGGGAAGATCATGTGGAAAGAGAAAGCCAGAAGGAGCAGCCAAAGGTGCAAGTCAATGAAACCTGAAATAATAGAAGCCAGCAGAGGCTGCCATGTGCACTGGGATATGACAGAAGAGCTAGGACTAAAGGTCCCTGGCTGCCAGCTCCAGGGTGCTTCAGTTTCTGGGAGAAAGCATCAGTCTTATGACACTCTTGATTTTGGTGTTCTCCTTGAAAAAACTATGAGTAAATAAATTCCCACTGTTCAAGCCAATCCACTGTTTGGCAGCCAGGAAACAGCCATTGTCCAAGGGTCCTTATTTATCTCAGCGCTTGGGCAGTCAGCAGGAATACCCGGGCAGGGAATTCTACAAACCTGGCAAAAATAATATTGAAAGAACAAGAAAGCAAGTGGTTTACCAGTGAAATCCCTCCTCACATTTGCTGGTCCCTGGCAGGTGGTAACAGGTGAGGCCAGATGGCCCTGGAGGGGGAAGTAGAGAGGCAGCAGCTCTTTCCTTTCATTTTAGTTCTTTCTACACAGTCTTACTTTTTAGCAATGTGCATAATTTTCTGTCCAAAATAAACTAAAATTTATTGGTAATAACTGTGGGAAGAGTGTCTGTTTCAGTGGCACAGGTTCTGGGTCTAATCAGATGACAATGGGGGAAAGTAAACATCCTGGCCCTTCCATCCTTCTGCCCCCTCAACAAAGAGGTGAGGAGGCCATGGCATCTGGTATAGAACTAATCATCCTGTCGAGAGGAGACTCACCTGTAGGGCTGGGATTGTCCAAGGCAATGATGGACACAGCTGCTTTGGCATCCAGATCGATCCAGATGGGGCATCATGAATTCCAGCTCCTGAGTGGGAACCAGCTGCCCACTTCCATGGATGACACCAGGACATAAGCCATGATCCTGATGTGGCCAGTGTGGGTCCACCAGGTTGCTGCCAGCTGCCAGTGGGCAGAGGCCAGGCCCAGGCCAGGCAGGGGTACAGGAGGCAGCATGGAGGCCAGAACCCTCCACCAACATATTGGTGCCCTGAAGAGACTTGAAGGACAAGCAAACACCACCCCTCAGTGGGCAGAGGCTCCTGCAGGCAGGGGCCTGGGAAGGGACTCCAGTGACCTTGGGAATCTGGGTTCCCATCTGGACTCATCCCTGACCACCTGTGGGACCCACACAGGAGTCACACTGGGATACCCTGTCCTCCTGCACCTGTGAGATGAGGGGGCTAGAGGCTGGACATGAGGGGCTGGTCCCAGGGACACCTAATTGCAACTCATTAGCAGTTGTGTTTACAGTGGCTGCAATGGAGCACGGGTACAAGACTGAAAACTGAAAAGGCTGAGCAAGGGCCTCAGAGTGGAGCATGGCTTCCCACATCAAATAATGGCTCATTAAAGGAACACCAGGCAGCAGTAACTAGTAATTTACAAATTAATATTCATCATACTTTCACTGTCTCTCAGACTGAGCTCTGAGCCTCTGATTAACCCCAGATAATCTCTGCAGCAACTCAACATGAAAGTTCTATCACTAGCCCCACTTCACAGATGGGAAAACTGAGGCACAGAGAGGTCAGGAGAACATGCCCAGGGTCACACAGCAAGGTGGGGCCAGGCCTGGAAGTGAGCCAGCTGGGAGCCATGAGAGATTCGATGTCAGATCATTTAAAGGACAAGGAGGGACAGATGTGCTCAGGGTCAAGGGCAGGCCAGGATGGGCCTTGGCCCTGGCTTGGGCCCCAGCCCTGCCCCAACCAGTCACATGGGCACCAGCAGCATCCTTACAGCTCCAGGGGCTGTGAACTCTTGAGAGGAGGAGCAGAGTGGCAGGGGCAGTGCTTAGAACAACACCTGGGGCAGAGGAGGGACTCAGAAGGGGTTGGTTTAAGCAACACCATGACATTTGAAAACTCAAAATACTACAAAGAGATGAAGGCAACAGCAGCACATTATACTTCTAAGTCTGCCTCTCCTGCTGCCAGAAGGAAGCTGCCCCCACCTGTGGCCATGGGGGCTCCTTCCATCCTGGGACAGCTGTCTCTGCTCTCAGCCTCCAAGGACCACCCTCTCCAAGCCCCACTCTTTTGCCCTGAGAGCAGAGCTGGGGCTAAACTGCTGATTGGTCACATTAGCCATGGGGATGACAGGACCTGGGCTCCAGTGGCTTTGAAAGGTTCTCATCTCCAGGAAATTCCAGGACCAGGGCCAGTGGTTCCTACAGTCCTTGAGTGGCCTCTGGGGACCAGAGGGTCAGTTCCTTGGCTTCCTGCTGAAAGCAAGGCAGAGTCAGAAGGAGAGGAGACTAGAAGCTCTACAGCCCTGCCTCTTTTCCTTGGCAGAGTTAGGTCTTCTGAGCAAGGAAGAGCATCCACTGGTTGGAAGAGGGCGTTGCCACTGCTTCAATCCACTGTCCTTTACTGCTTGGTCTCTCTTCAGTCTTAACCAACAACCAGAATTATGAATCCTGGACACCCTGAAAGTAGGACACATGGTTCACCAGCTCCCTCCCTCTGACCACATGATGGCCCTTTCTCCACCTGACTCCCAGGCCTAGCTGCACATTAACCTCTAAACACAGAGTGGCTGCCACAGCCCCACCTGGCCAATACTTGGCCACATAGGAGCCTCAAAGCCCAATCTCTTGCCAGCCTCAGCTGCATCATTCTCATTCCCTGATAACAAACTGACCCCACAACACCTAAGGGTGAGCTCTAGCCACCAGGAGAAGCTCTGAACCTGCAAATGGCACACTGCCCCTGCCTAACCAGAAGGACACAGGTGAATGTGAAGCTTGCTGGAGGCCAGCAGCCACCCCAAACCATGAGGAGTCTGGGCCCTCACACCACTCACCTGACAGCACAGGCCTGTCCCCAAACTGGGCATGAGCTTGGGTGCTGCCTGATGGCCCTGGCAGGCCTTGCATGGAACTCAGGAGGAGAGACCTTCAGCACCCCTGGAAGCTGGCACAACAGTTGTAGACGTTTGACTGCCCAGCTCATCTCCAATGCCACGTGCTCCTGCCCAGGACAACAAGTCCCCCAGTCAGTCCAAGCCCACCCTCATCTCTCCAAGGGCAGTCATGGATTATTCTGTGGTTAAGGTTTCAAATTTTGCTCATGACAGAGGCAGAGTAGTGCCAAGTTGCTCTAGCAAGTACATCAAACACAATTGGTTTCCACACAGGGAATTAATTAGCTCTAAGGACATGATTTTCTAGGGTCTAAAAATTCTCAAACTACCATGCCGCATAGTCCAACTATTAGACATAAATCCCAAAGAATGAAATTGCACAATGATATTCATAGCAGCATTATGCAAAATTGCAAAAAGTTGGAAGTAACCCAAGTGTCCATCAACTGGTGAATGGAAAAAAATGTGGTATATTCATACAATGGAATATTATTCAGTCATAAAAAGAAATGCAGATTTGATACATGCATTGTAAAGATTTGAAGCTGTATATACCTCAGAAAAAGAAGCTCTTAAAAGAAATCCATTCCAATGGATGCATACCCACAATAAGTAGTGCCTTTTAATGAGGTTCATTCAGTTACGGTGTGACCCATGTCAATCAGGGTGGAACTTACTCCTATTTCTGCAGTCCTTTCTAAACAGAACACATTATGGAGAGAAAAAAAGCCATGGTAGGAAGAAGCTGGAGTCACGAAACCTAGAAGAAAAAGAAGAGACCAGGAGAGGCCACCATATGCCTTGCCATGGGCAGAGGAGCCAAGAATCACTGTAGTAGTTTTAAAGAAGAAATCATAGCCTTGATGGATTACATGAGTTGAACATATTCCTGTACTATAACCATGAACAAATAAATTCCCATTGTTTAAGCCAAACGCATTTCATGATATTTGCTCTAAGCAGTCTAGGAAAATAAAACAGATTTTTGTACCAGGATAGTGGAGTGCTGCTATTGGAAGCTCTAAAAATGTGGAAATGGCATTGGAATTGAGTAATGGTTAGAGGCTCATACAACTGTGCAGCACTTGCTAGAAAAAGTTTAAAGATTACTTTCTAGTGTCTGTTTCTAGAAATATGGACACTAAATATACTTCCATTGAGGCCTTAGATGGAAATTTGAAAATGTTATTAGAAACTGGAGTTAAAGTGATCCTTGTTCAAAATGGCAAAGAACTTGGCAAAACTAAGTTCTGATGTTGGTGGAAGGCAGAAATTGAAAGTAATGAACTGGGATATTTAGCTGAAGAGTTTTCCAAGGTGACTATAGAAAGGGCAGTTTGCCCTTCATTGCAGCTTATAGTAAAATATAAGAGGAAAGGGAAAAGCTGATAACTGAATTCCTGAGCATAAAGAAACCAGAAATTGATGGCTTGGAAAATTCTGGGCTTCCATAAAGCAAGTCCCTAGAGAACAGTGTCCATGTGAGGGTTTAACTGAACATGAATTCAATTAGACAGACATTCCAGGGCAAGTCAGGACTTGCAGTGTAGTTACTCAGGAAAAAACTGTGAAAAGTCTTGTTTGATGGATTCAACCCTGTTTACTACATGCAGACCAACAAGATTTTTTGCAAGATCTGTAAAAGTGGAGCCACTGCCAGCCTGGATTAAAAGGGAGACATTGAAGACTAAAATCACTTCAAGGGCAGAACCATGGAAGCTGTGTTCTGGACCAAACACAATTCAGGCCAAGAGTGTGGACACACCATGTGTGCAGAAAATGTGCATCTGCCACAGCATTGGAGAGGGCAGGCCTTCCAGCCCACTGTTCAGGAAAAGTGTTATCGCCCCAGTGTTCTAGGAAGTTGGACCCTATGTCCCAAGATTGCTGACAGCCTAGATGCCATCTCAGTGGTGGAGAGGGTGGTGTCTTCACCACTAGTACTTGGGTAGAGCATTTTCACTGCACACACACTTGGAAGGGTTGTCCTCCACTCCATCAGGCCCGTAGAACAAGACATCTTTCCATTGAGGACTCTCAGAGTGTGCCCTTCAGGGTTTCATAATTGCTTGGAAACTCTAATCCCTATTTTCCTTCCAACTTCTCCCCGTGGGAATGGGAATGTTTATCCTATGCCTGTCTCTGAATTGTACATTGGAAGCAGATAACTTTTTAATTAGGATTCCCAGGTCAACTGAAGGAGGGGAACTGTGCCACAGGACAGACCACACCCATAACCAATTTTGATGAGACTTTGTAATAAGCATTGCTTCTGAAATGATTTAAAGTCTTTGGGATATTGGGATGGAATAAACGTATTTTGCATATGAGGAGAACATGTCTTTAGCAGATCCAGAGGATGGGCTGTGGTGGTGCAATGCTGTATGTGCCCCTGAAAAACACATTCTTAAATCTAATTCACTCCTGTGGGTGTGAGCCCACTGTAAGTAGGGATTTTTGTTAAGGTTACTTCATTTAGGTTGTCACCAACATCAGTCAGGATGGGTATTAATAAACAGAATGAATACAGAGAGAGAGAGAAAGCCATGGAAGCAAAAAGCTGAAATCAACAAAACTGGAAGAGAAGGGAGAGACCAGCAGATGCCACCATGTGCCATGTGGTAGAGGAGTCAATGATTGCCAGAAGCTGCTCTTCAGGAAGAAAGCATCACCTTGATGATGCCTTGATTCAGACATTTTTCTGAACTCTAACCATGAGTGAATAAGTTCCCATTGTTTAAGTGAACTCATTTCATGGTATTTGTTTTGAGCAGTCTAGGGAACTAAAACATGAGACAGTGTGGATGAAGCTTGGAGACATGTAAAATGAAATAAACCAGACAGAAAAAGACAAATGTTGTATGATTTCATGGACATGAAACTAGAATAAGTAAACTTACAGAGTCAGAATCTAGAATATAGGACACCAGAGGATGAGGTGTGGAGAGGGAATGGGAAATTGCCACACCATGGAGCCTAGAGTGCCTACAACTGAGAGCAGGGGGATTGCATCCAGTATCCATGTGGAATCTGAGCCTCCTCTTGACAGGGAGGTGCAACGGACACAGCCAATCCAAGGTCCACAGAGAAAAGGTGGCTTTGGAGTGGGAAAAGTGGACATGGTGGCTGAGGGGTGTGGGGAGTGGCAGGAGGAGATGAGATGTGGGGGCACCTTTGGGACTTGGGGTGCCCTGGATGGTGCTTCAGGGGCAATCACTGGATGTTGTGAGTCCTCCCAGGGCCCACTGGATGGAGTGGGGGAGAGTGTGGGACTTGATGTGGACCATTGACCATGGGGTGCAGAGATTCCCAGAGATGTACTTACCAGGTGCAATGGATGTGTCATGATGATGGGAGTGAGTGTTGCTGGGGGGGGGGGGGGTCGTGGGGTGGGGGTGGTGGGGTTGAATGGGACCTCATATATTTTTTTAATGTAATATTTTTACAAAATCAATTAAAAAAAGAAAAAAATAAAACTTTTTTGAAGATTAAATTAAAAAATAAAAAAATAAAAAATAAAATAAAATGTACACGGCTCTTATTTGGAAATGATGTAACTGTTTTGGTGGTGGATGGTGGTGATGGTGGCACAACATTGTGAAGGTAATTAAGAACCCTGAAATAGCCATCTGAATGTGGTTAGAAGAAGAAATGTAAAGTTCTATATATGGTAAAAAAAATAAAACTTTTACAAAACTCCAGGGAACTGCACTACTTGAGCCACAAACCCGACCTTAAACCATAGACTATAGTTCGTAGTACAATTATAAAAATGTGCTCTTATCAATTGTAATATATTTTCCACACCAATGCTCAGTGTTACTATTTGGGTGGTATATGGGAATCTTGTATATCATGTATGATTGCTCTGTAAACCTACTTCTCTCAGAAAGAAAAAAATGGTATTGACATCTGATAAAAGAAAAATTTGTAATAAAAATATTAATTAATTTAAAAAGTAGCCCCAATAGGATGATCATGTCTTATTTATATAATTTTTAGATTAAATTGTCTATTTTTTAAAGATACATAGATCACAGAAAATGTTACATTAAAAAAATGTAAGAGCTTCCCATAACCCCCCCCACACACACTCCTCCCACACCAACAACCTCTTCCATCATTGTGGCACATCCATTGAATTGGGTGCATACACTTTGGAGCATTGCTGCACCACATGAATAGTGGTTTACATTGTAGTTCATACTCTCCCCCAGTACTTTCAGTGGGTTATGGCCCATGGGTTCCTGGCTTCCTCCTTCAAGATAGTCCCTCTCCCACTTCCTGCCTCAGCCCCTGTCTCCAAAATGTTTGCAGACTCAAGCTGGAACTACCTTGCATGCTCTTCTCTGTCTTCCTCCCTTGATGATGTCATGGGGTCCAGAACAGGTCACTGCACCCACTTGTAAATAAGCCAGCCTAAGGGACAATGGGGCAGGGGAGTGGAGGTAGGGGTGGTAAGGGTGTGGGGGACAGCTTTTTGCTGCATCCCATGACATGAGCAGCCCCATGAAGCTTTTGTGTAGGTCTTTTATGTGGTGCAGTAAACTCACTAGGGCCCAAACAGGCTCCCAGGACTGATGGTTTTGGAAGTTTTGCAGATAAAAGGCAAAACACGATAGTGATGCTTTTTAGCATGATTTGCAGGCTTCAGAGACTATCTTTCAGTTTTCCCCAAAGCAAGAGTTCTTTACAGATATATGTGCACACTTTCTCCTCCTATCAGGGAAAAGTCCAAGGAGTTTTCACCCTCTCTTTGGACCTCAGTGTTGAGCTCCACCAACACTGTGCACCCCCAGAACTACTCCTTGCTGCAGGTGAGCAGAGGATTGCCACCACATAAATACAGGGGTGGGCAGATGCAGCCTCATGGCCTCAAGGACAAGCTTCAGGCAATGCTCTGAATTGCTGGACTACTGAGATTAAGCATGTTTAGGGAGCCCAAGGGTGATACTTAAACTCAACCATGTGTTATGGAGAAGAGAGGAAACGATTTGTCACTGTGGCCATGTATGTGTATGAGAGAGAAACAGTGACAGAAGTGGGTGTAATGGAGTCACAGGTCACAGATTCCCTTCAGCACAGTGTGTGGGCCACTGCCCTGGCTTTGGAAGGCACCACACATCAAGGGGTAGATGGGTTACATGACAAGGACACAGGAGTCTAAGAGGTGGATCTAGGGCTGTTTTCTCCATGATCTCTTCAATTTTTCTGTGTTTGAAATTTTCCATAATGAAATAATGGGGGAATACCTGTGTGTGGAAAACAGATGGGTAGTAAAGACAGTGTATGTGAATGTGAGCACCTGAATTTTAAGGCATGGGGTGTGACCAGGTGCCCCACAGAGGGACAAATGAGAAGGGCCCCAGGTGGAACCCCAGGCAGGGTGATGGTTAGGGTAGGAGAAGCAGATGACAGTAGAGACCTGGGGAGAGGACAGCAGACAGTTACCTCAGGCCTAAGGTCCCATGGGAGACCCAGGCCTAGGTGCTCCCTCTGAAGTGATCTCTTGGCCAGGCTGAGGCTGCAGATCTTGAGCAAGATTCCCTTCAGGCACTGGGGCCTGGGTGTAGCTTCTCCAGCAACAGATCTGAATTCTTCTGAGTCATGAAATCATGTATCTCTTTATTGTGGACCTGTTTTAATTTCCCTTAATAAAGTATTACATTTTTTTACCTTCGATCTTGCATGCCTTTGGTTAGATTAATCTGTTTGTGTCATTAGGATACAGAAAAACATAATTTTCTATATTATTCTTTCATTCAACTACCTTGTATTCTCATACTTTTCCTGTAGATTTTTTCATGGTTCTATGTAAATTGACAAATAATATACAAGCAATTTTATTTTTTCCTTTCTAAATCTTATGCCCTTGAATTCTTTTTCTAATCTTTTTTGCTCTAAGGACTGCCAGTATAATGATAACTAGAAGTATTAGTAAATATTCTATCCTCATCCTTGTCCCACATTTTAAAGAGAATATGTTCAATGTTTCAGGAAGATGTTTCCATAGGTATGGCTTTGGGGAGAGCATGACCATCAGCCAGTGTTCTGACAGCACTGATCCTGTGCTCTGGGATTGCAGTGTTTGGCCATGACCATGATGCTTCAAGTGTGTAGCCTCCTCCCCAGTGTTTGGGGAGAGCATGGGAAAGGGTGGGACTGCTGCTCCATTAGGCCCAGAGGCCAAACATCATTCCATAGAAGACCCTCAGACCTTGACATCTGATGAAGGAGTCCCTGCTGTGTCTCAGAATTGTTTGGGACCCATGAACCCTGTGTTTCCTTCCAGTTTCTCCCTGCGGGAATAGGAATGCATATCCTATGCCTGTCCTTCCATTGTGTGCTGGAAGCAGATACCTTGTTCTCAGTTTCACAGGTCCACAGACAGAGAATTATGCCCCAGGACAGAACACACCTATAACTGATTTTTTTAAACAAGGCAATTTTATGGATACATATTAATAAAGCAACAATTCATCCAGTGTACAAGCAATGGTATTTGATATAATCACAGGTGTGCATTCATCACCTCAATCATCATTAGAGCATTTTCATTCTTTTGATAATGATAGTAAACAAAAGACAAACTAACAAATTCTTCACCCCTTTATCTCTCTATGCTTCCCCTGTTGTGTACATAGCTGCTATTTCTGGCTATTCTTGCACAATTAATTATTTATTAAGCAGCTATAACCAATTTTGATGAGACTTTGTACTTAATGCTGACACTGAAATGACTTAAGGCTTTGGGGATATTTTGATGGAATGGATGTATTTTGCATATGGAAAGTAACATCTTTGGGGGTCCTAAGGGTGGGGTGTCGTGTTTTGAAGTTGTATGTACCCCCAGAGAAACATGTTCTTTAATCTGTGCCATTGATATGGAGGTAAACCCATTGTAAGTAGGATCTTTTGAGGTGACTGCTTTAATTAAGACATTCATTCAGGATCAGGCTTAATCCTATTATTAGAGCCCTTTATAAGAGAATGAAATTCAGACAAAGAGAGAAAGGCATGGAAAGAAGAAGCTGAAATCAGTGAAACCTAGAAAAGAAGGGAGAGACCAGCAGATGCACCATGGGCCTTGCCAAGTGGCAGAGGAGCCAAAGATTGCTGGCAGCAGGTCTTCAGAGGAAAGCATCACTTTGAGATACTTGGATTTGAATATTGTCTCAGGCTCAAAACTGTAAGCTAATAAATCCCCATTGATGAAGTCTAACCATTTCATGGTATAAGCTTTAAGTAGCTTAGGAACCTAAAACAATGTTCTTTTCTACTACAATCATATTGTTATAATGTTTAGGTTGCAAAGTATATTATGCTTGAAGGTTCATTTGTAAATGTTTTGGGGAAAGGAACTCATTTTCATAGCAGATCATTTGCTTTTGGCAGTTTTTAATTCCAAAGATGGATTGCTTTTCCAGCAGGTCACTGTCCCTTTGTCTTTTTTACGAACATATTTCAAATCAATTATTTTTGACTGTGGACTATGAATTTAGAATTGCTTTGCTTTGATTCTATAGGATGTTGTATCTTGGAAATAATTCAGTTCTGTAGGCTGAAGGGAATTCTTTCATGAGAAAGTCTCAAAGAGAATGATCTATAATGTCTTAAGGCCAGTAGAAATGAGTGGTTTAAAAAGCAGTAGCTCCCTCTTAAATTTGCATTTATTCCTTGAATCCAATTCTGTTAAGGTACAAATGTCTATCCCTTCAAATCTGTCAGTATTTGCTTTACATATTATGGGGCTCTGCCATTAGATGCATATATGTATGATTATGTCTCTTTGTTGATTATGCCTCCTTGGTTTTTTTTTTTTTTAATTTTTTTATTTATTTTTTTATTATTTTTTAAAATATTACATTCAAAAAATATGAGGTCCCATTCAACCCCACCGCCCCCACCCCCCACTCCCCCCACAGCAACACTCTCTCCCATCATCATGACACATCCATTGCACCTGGTAAGTACATCTCTGAGCATCACTGCACCCCATAGTCAATGGTCCACATCATAGCCCACACTCTCCCACGTTCCATCCAGTGGGCCCTGGGGGGATCTACAATGTTATCAGTATATAATGACTGTCTTTGTCCCTCTTAACAGTTGTTCATTTTAAGTCTATTTTACAGGCAATTAGTTTGACAACTCCAGCTGTCTCTTGGTTACTATGAGATCTAGGAGAACTTTTAGGAAAGTAAACATCCATGAAGCCATTTTAAGTTCATGTTCCAAACTTTAACGTGATATGTCATGTGAGGTGGTGGTCTGTAGTAGGATGCATGAAATCAGTATTGGGGAGAGACTGTAGCTACCAATGAGAGGATTTGAGAGAGGATCATGCAATGCATGGCTGCAGAGTGTGGAGACAAGATCACAGGAGGAGAAGAGTAAAGAATTGAAAGGACAGTGTATTGGCCAGTTGAGATGTGAGGAGTATTGGAGAGAGTAACAGAGTGTCAGTACTGGAAACTCAGAAATCAGGGGGAAGCAGATTTAGCTCAACTGATAGAGCATCTGCCTACCACTTGGGAGGTCCAGGGTTCAAACCCAGGGCCTCCTGGCCTGTGTGATGAGCTGGTCCACGTGCAGTGCTGATGCATGCAAAGAGTACTGTGCCAAGCAGGGGTGTCCCCCACATAGGGAAGCACCATGCACAAAGAGTGTGCCCCTCAAGGAGAGCTGCCCCATGCAAAAAAGGCAAAGCCTGCCCAGGAATGCCACACACACCAAGGGCTGATGCAGCAAGATGATGCAATAAAAAGTGACATGGATTCCTGGTGCCACTGACAAGAATGTAAGCAGACAAAGAAGAACACACAGTGAATGGACACAGAGAGCAGACAATGGGGGGAGGTAGGGGGAAATGGGGAAAGAAATAAAAAATGAGGGACCTACAGTCAACAGCAAGTGAGGGCAGTGGGTGATATCATCTGGTGACATGAGATTCAAACATTGGTCTGTGCCTCTGTTTAGGAAATAGGAAAGAATAATTATCTGAAAAGAGCAAGGTGGATAACCCCCCCCCCACTCTAGGCCAGAGGTAAGGGGTGTATGCAGAAACAGCAGCCATCCTTGTGGTGGATGCTTGGACCATAGGGAGAGTTGGGTTTCCCCTACAGCAGGCTTTTTCACTCTCAGCACTGTTGGCACCCTGGACTAGAAAATTCCTGATTGTGGGGCATGTGCAGAGTGCTTTAGGGTGTTTACTGGCATCCCTGACCTCTGTCTACTCACTAGATGCCAGTAGTATCTCCTCCCACCAGCCCAGCATTATGTCAACTAAAAGTGCCTCCACAAATGGCTAAATGGCCCCTGGTGGGGCAAAAATTGTTGAGAACCACTACCTTAGAACACTACGGTGATGGAACGTTCAAAGGAGCAGTTGAAGATAAAGTATATTTTGCTGTTGATGCACCACAAATCCAGAGGGCTCCAATCTGTGCCATGATATGAACAGTGTTGGGAAACACTAGATTAAGACTGCAGCCACTGAGAGAATGAGAAAGACAGAGCAAAACCCAGGAAGTGAGGAACAAAGGAATTGAGAATAAAGGAATATCAGGATACTAAGCTTATGTGGTTCTGACCTGCAGATTGCTGCCATTCCTTCATTATCAAAAAGTCTGGGCCAAGAGCCTGGCAGAGGTCAGACTACAGTTACAGGCCAAGTACAAGCAGGTTTCCAAATAAAGAAAAGAACTGATCAGAACATTACATCAAGAGAAATATATGTCATTGCAAGCAGAAGGAGTTAACTCTGACCTGAAAATGTCTGTTTTTATTTACAGCATTTGAAAGCAAACAATTTGGTCAAAATTCTCTGATTTCAGAGAACTGCCTATACAATTCCTGTTAATGAGATATTGACTAAGGGAGACAAATTTAATGTAATCAGGGCAAGTACACTGAAAGGTCATTTGCACCAAACAGAGAAGTGAGAAAGAGCACAATTTGAAATAGAGGTAGATGAAAAATATAGCAGTTTTAGAGTGAAAATTGATTGTAATCATAAAATGTATATGTGTTATGAACTCTTGAGTGACCAAAATAATGGGGAAAGAACCACAGATTACCCAATTTAATCATAACAGATTAATGCAATATATACTTAAATTCTGCACAAAATTTAACTCAAAGGATCATTGAGCTAAACATGAAACAAACATAAAATGCAAGAAAATATACGAAATAACTAGGTGAAACATGATTGGAAATATGCATTTTTTGGCTTTTTATTAATTTAAAATTTTAATTAGATAAGTAGGTTGTCAGAAAAATCATGTAACAAATACAGTGTTCCCTTATACCCCCTCTATTATTAGCATATTGCATTAGTGTGGTACTTTGTTACGATTGATAGAAGAGTATTATAACTGTAGGATTAACAATAGTCCATATTTTATATTAGAGTGTATTTTTTTCCAGTATATCACCCTCTTATTAACACCTTGCATTTGGGTGTATATGTATATGCTGCATTTTGTTTATCCATACATTGGTTGATGGACAATTGGTTGACAGCATCTTCTGGCAATTGTGAACACCCTAGTGTGAAGATATCGGTTTGAGTCCCTGCTTTCAATACTGTTGCATATATGCCTATTGGAGGGATTGCTGGGTCATATTGTAATTCTATACTTAAAAACTGATAAGGAACAGACATTAAGAGATTCATTTGTTCCACCCCCCACCCCGACACCCTCCACTGGGCTCAGTTAAAGTAGATGCTTTTTGTGAGCTATCTCAGTAAGTATTCTATTGATTGGTGAACTCTGTTTTAAAGGATATAAATTGTAGGTCATTTGTAAATGGCATGTCTAGGTAACAATTACAGTGTCCATTTATCCACTATAGTTTTAGGTAGTGTAGCACTTTGATATTGTTTATGAATTCCAAAAATAGATATTGGATTATGTTTGTGAACTGGTCTTTTTCTCGGGGCATATTAGATTGGATTGGATTCAGAGGTTTTACCGTTACTTGATTAAGTAATAATTAAGGCTTTGATTGTCAGTACAACATTGAGTCCCACCCTCTTGGTGGGTAGGGAGTCACAGAGAAAATGACATGGCAGAAGAGAAAGTTGGAGTTTTGAGTTGGAGCCTGGGAAGTAAGCACAGAGTAGAGCAGCTGAGCCCAGAGAGAAATGAGCCCAGGAAGAGAGGAACCCAGGAAGCCTGAACCCTGGCAGACATCAGCAGCCTTCTTGCTCCAACATGTGGGAATAGACTTTGGTGAAGGTAGTAACTTATGCTGACAATTCCTAAAATTCTCAGTCAGTATCACCTATATTCTCCCATTGAGGAAGCTGACACAACAGGATGAAGAGGTTTCAGAATCAGTAGAACTAACATCTGAATCCTAAAATTATCTCCTATTACTTGGCTTAATGTTGTAGAAATTCCTGAACAAATGCAATGTCAGAAGGTCCAGGAAGACATGCAAGGATGGGATCTTAAGCACCAGGGCTCCCTGAAGGGCCCTTTCCAATCTGAAATGCTGATTCTTCTCCCAGCATTTATTTTTAGGCCAGTTAAAAGAATTTATTAGGAGATTGGGGGAAAGAACAGAACTTGCTGAGAAATGGGAGAGAAGGACGGAAACAAATCAAGCTTTGGTGTGGGCTCCTCTAGGAAGAGAGCCTCCTGGACTTTTGAGGACACCTGCCCTCTCCTTCTCCATGGGGCTGAGTAGCTGCACACCAAGGAGCACTGCACACCCATGAAGAAATGGAAGCCCTTGTAATCCTGTCACTTCAGCATGTGAAAACTCATCCATATGTGCACCTGGCTGCCTGCCCAGAGAGCACAGAAACATCCTTGGGCTCAGGGTCTCCTGTACCACTATGAGGAGCAACTCAAAGTGATGCATTCAGGAGGCACTGAGGAGCAAACTGAAACCTGACTGCCTGGACTCAAGTCCCAGCTCCTACACCCACTAGCCATGTGACCTTGAATGACTTACAACTCCTGTGCCTCAATTTCCTCAACCACAATGTGACAAGAGTAGAGTAAGCACACACTAAATGATGGATAGCTACTATTGTTGCTGTTGTTCAGAAAGTTTTGTCCAATCCAGGGCACTTCTCCTTCTCACAGTGTCCTTACATTGCAGTCTATATGAGAGTATTCTCCTCCTTCCATCCAATTATAAAACTATGCTTTCAACCAAGCTCATAAAAATAAAAATAAGAAACTGGACTTCTCAAACCAAAGTACTTACATTAACTATTTCCTACCATGATGATGGGAGCAAAAAACCAATAAGCTCTCACAGAATTCACACTCATGAATAGGAGGAAGCTAATTTAAATAAGTTTAAATGAACTCATTTCCACACACAAAAAAATGTATTCTTATTCTTTGACATAAGCATGGTAAACATTCTCCCAACTATGAGATAAGCATGGGTTTCACTTTTTAAAGATATAATTTATGCAATTCCACTGATTAGTTTCATAATATTTCAGATTAGTTTTACTGTCAAAAAACATCCCATTTAAAATATCAATTCAACTTTTAAATCATTAGGGAGCAAAGTACTGATTTAAATATACATTCATGATTGGGGATTTTCACCAAATTTCTTTAGAGACAGAGAATATTAGCAATAGGGAGAGCTAATATTTATTACACACCAATTAAGTATTTAAGAAGCTAGATGCTGTTTTTATATGCTAGCTCATCCTTTTCATCCTTTGATGGAGGTTGTTAGAGAAAAAATAGTGCTCACGGAGACATGGAGACTGAAAGGATTGCAGGCAGGAAGTTGATTGGGAAGTTCTCCCAGTGGAGGCAACTGGAGAGAGACTTCAGTCCGCATTTGGCAGAGGGGGTCATGAATCTCTGCAGTACATCTATAGGCAGGAACATGCTTAGCCAGTGGCAGGGGTGGGGTTTGGGTAAGACCGAGGGCCAATAGGGATGGCCGGGGGGGTGGTCTGCTAGTGGTAGTGAATTCTAGGAGTGTGGGAGGGGTTGGTGGTGTCACGTGGCTCCTTTGTCTATTCTGGTGGGTAAATGAACTGTATCTGAACATGTAGGCTCTGGATGGGGGCTGTTCTAGGTCACAGGAATTCAAGTCACTGTTAACCATTGTAAACAGTGTGATCAGTTCATTATTAAACACCTTGTAAGGGAGAAACCTCTAACAGAGGTTCAGGCCCCTTTTATACAAAAATCTCAGCCTTGAGGTGGATTGTTAAATGCTTCTGAGGGCTGATGGATAGCACCCATGTGAGATTTTTAGCACAAAAACATAGAGGACTGTACTTCTCAAATTTTAATAGGCATGTGAATCATGTAGGGGTCCCTGAAGTAATGTGCGGGGCTCAAGCCACGTTGTGAGGGAGGATCAATGTGTGCAGAGAGGTGGGTGTGGTCAAACATGTCTGTACCTGCAAGTAAGCAGAAAGGAACTGATGTTCTGACAAGAAGGAACTCTAAGAACATCCTCCTCAAAGAACTTCGTGCCTGATAGCCCCTGCTCTGAGAACAATGACCTAGTTAACTGCTTTATTATTTTTTAAAGATTTATTTTATTTTATTTCTCTCCCTTTCCTCCCCCACCCCAGTTGTCTGTTCTCTGTGTCTATTTGCCTCATGTTCTTCTTTGTCTGCTGCTGTTGTCAGCAGCACAGGAATCCGTGTTTCTTTTTATTGTGTCATCTTGTTGTGTCAGCTCTCCGTGTGTGCAGTGCAATTCCTGGGCAGACTGAACTTTCTTTCACACTGGGCAGCTCTCCTTACAGGGTGAACTCCTTGCATGTGGGGCTCCCCTATGCGGGGACACCCCTGCATGCCAGGGCACTCCTTGTGCGCATCACCACTGCACGTGGGCCAGCTCCACATGGGTCAAGGAGGCCCAGGGTTTGAACCATGGACCTCACATGTGGTAGACAGATGCCCTAACCACTGGGCCAAGCCTGCTTCTCTTAACTGCTTTAAATAAAACTCATGGTGCCAGCTCGGGGCCTTGGCTTTGCCATCAGCTAGCCCTGGCCCACGTGATCCCCTCTAATCTTGTCTTTGTCTCTATGTATCTTTCTTCAGCTCCTGCCACCTCCCCTTAGGTTCTCAGTTCACCAGCGCAGGTTGCAGCAAATCACCTGGGGAAACTTCCTATTATGATTCAAAAGTCTGGGGTAAGGTGTTTCTACAATCTCTCAGAACTTGGTGAGGCTTCTGGTCTATGGAACACATTTTGAACAAGGATCAACTGATTGTAATAGGCCACAAGTTATATGTGCAAAAAATCTTTTTAAAAATTCAAATTTTAAATATTAAGAGTTTTCTAAAAAAATCACAGGCTTAGAATGAGAAATATTCATATTTCTTGTTGGGATTCTGAAATATATAACACCATAGAACTATTTTATAGCAACTTCTTGTTTTCTTTTCCAGTTTAAATTTAGAATCCAATTTCTTGCTGTTTTCCTGTGGGTGGGGGTGGGGTATCCCCTAAAGCCCCTGATTTTTATCAAGGCTGAAAGGACAAGTACATGGAAAAACTGTTGCATGCTGCCATACCCTCACACAGGTCCCTTCTCTTCTCTCACCCATGCATAACAGCTCACTTTTAAAGTTTTAGAGATTAGACAACTGGCAGAGTCAGGCTTGTATCTAAGGAGCTGGGCCTAGAAGTTCTCCCAGATGAAAGGCAAGCTCTACAACAAAACAGTACCTTCCCAAAAGGCAAGAATAAAACCACTGGCTTCCATCCCTGACCTTAGGTGACACACTCCCAGCAATAAGATGATAACATTTGTTTGTACAATATTTTGCATGATAGTTTGGTTCAACTTTGCCAGTGCCAGGTTCAATTTACTTTTAAAAGGCCACTGACTAAACAAAGCAAGTTTACTAAAGGACGTGTGGTCCACCTGGGCCCCTCATCCCCATTCTTTTTGCTAACAGCAACACCTAACTACCAAACCAATACATAGTTGAGAGCATTTCAACTTATTGTAAAGGGTCATTTAAAAATTTATACCTGCCCTTTTGTCTTTCCTCAGAGTCCTTCAAAACTACTCTCCAGTCACCAGCAGAACAAGTCTTTCACCCAGGAAAGAGATAAAACAGTCTCTGATTCTGCAAGCTACAACTCCTGAGATCTTTATTTAAAAGATGTTGGTGCATTACATTATTCCCAAGGATTGTTCATTTGTGCACTCACATCAGCTGTTGATGGCCTACCTGTGAGTTGGAACATAGGGGTGCTTTTTTTTTTAAAGGTTAAGATAGGTATTCATCACAATTCATTTGAAGATTCCTCTTTAGATGTGGCAAAATGGAATCAGGCTGGCCCTTGAGCCACAAGACTGGAGTCCTTACAAGCAAAGGAAACTCAGACACAGAAAATCAGTAGAAGCCCCAAATCAGGGAAGCCAGAAGTCACAAAAGAGAAAAGGTGGAACCATGTGATAGAGGCAGATATTCCAGATAAGGAACCCCACGTACTGCAGCAAGCGGCAGCAGAATATTGCAATGTCAGGGAGAAGGTGTGTTCTGTTGAGATCTTTATTTTGGAATTCTAGCTTCCAAACCTGAGGCAGTAAGTTTCCAATTCTTAAAACAACCAGCTTTGAAGTATTTATAGTATCAGCCTTGGCATATTTGATACCAGAAAGTGCTGTGCCTTTGTTACAGATACCTAAAACTGTGGAAGTTATTTAGGAATTCAGTAAGTGATAGATCCTGAATTTTTCACAAGTTGTGGGCTTATAGAACCATCATGAATAAAATAAAGGATTCCCCATTCTGTGTTCCCTTATTCTAATTATTTCATATTAGTGAGATCATATAAGATTTGTCCACCTGTTTCTGGCTTAATTCTCTCAACATGCTGTCTTCAAGGTTCTCTCTGCTGTCACATGAATCAGGACTTCTTTTTCTTTTTATGATGGAATAATAGTCCATTTGATGTTTTCTTTTTTTTTTTTTAATTTGTTTCTCTCTCCTTCCCCCCACTCCAGTTGTCTGTTCTCTGTGTCTATTTGCTGCATATTCTTCTTTGTCTGCTTCTGTTGTTGTCAGTGGCATGGGAATCTGTGTCTCTTTTTGTTGCGTCATCTTGCTGCATCAGTTCTCCATGCGTGTATGGTGCCATTTCTGAGCAGGCTGCACTTTCTTTAATGCTGGGCAGCTCTCCTTACAGGGCACACTCCTTGCACATGGGGGGGAACCCCTGCATGGCAGGGCACTCCTTGCACGCATCAGCACTGCATGTGGACCAGCTCCACACAGGTCAAGGAGGCCCAGGGTTTGAACTGCTGACCTTCCATGGGGTAGGCGGACACCCTATCCATTGGGCCAAGTCTGCTTCCCTATGTTCAACTTCTTTAGGAACTGCCAAGCAGTCCTCCACAGTGACTGTACCACTCTGTATTCCCACTGATGAATAAGTGTTCCTATCTCCACATCCTCTCCATGACATTAGTTCTCTGTCTTTTTAATACCAGCCATTCTGATAGGTGTGAAATGATACCTTATTGTAGTTTTGAGTTGCATTTTCCTAATTATTAGTGATATTGAGCATTTTTTCATGTGTGGTTTTTTTTTTTTTTTTTTTGCGCCATTTGTATTTCTTCTTTGGACACATGTCAATTCAAATCTTTTGCCTATTTTTTAATTGGGTCATTTGTCTTTTAATTGTTGACTTGTAACCTCTCTTTATATATCCTGGAGATTAAATGCTTATCAGACACATGATTTCCAAATATTTTCTCCCATTAAGTCAGCTACCTTTTCACCCTTTTGACAAAGTTCTTTGAGGTGCAAAAGTGTTTAATGTTGAGGAGGTCCTACTTATCTATGATTTCTTTAGTTGTGTGTGCTTTGGATGTAAGGTCCAAGAAACTACCACTGATCACTAGGTCTTGAAGATGTTTCCTTACATTTTCTTTTAGTAGTTTTATTGCCTGTCTTTTATATTTAGGTCTTTACTCCATTTTGAGTTGATTCTTGTATAGGGAATGAGATAGGGGTCCTCTTTCATTCTTTTGATTATAGATTTCCAGTTTTCCCAGCACCATTTGTTGCTGAGACTGTTTTGTTTCATTAACATGGATTTGGTAGGTTTGTCAAAAACCATTTGGCCATAGAGATGATGGCTTATTTCTCGACTTTCAATTCTTTTCCACTGATTGATGTGTCTACCTTTATGCCAGTATCATGCTGTTTGACAACTGTAACTTTGTAATGTTTCAAGGTCAGGCAGAGTAATTCCTCCCTGACTCTCTTCTTTTTTAGAATGCTTGTGGTTTCTCACATATACTTTCCCTTCCAATTGAATTAGGTAATTGCCTTTTCTAGTTCTGTAAAGTAGGCTGTTGGAATTTTGATTGGTATTGAATGAACAACAGACTAAAATAGACTCATTATTATTCTACTAAGACTTATTATTCTACAATTGAAGAGCTCTTTTCATTGATGTAAAGGCAGTGGCCACCAAAGGTTCTGGAGATGGGAGAGGGAAGAATAGGTGGAATTTGGGGGCATTTTTTGGGACATTGATATTGTCCTACATGGCATTGCAGTAATGAATACAGGCCATTGTATATTTTGTCATAACCTACAAAATTATGCAGGATGAAGTGTAAACTATATTGTAAACTTTAGCAAATGATTAGCAGCAATTCTTCAGTATGGGTTCATCGACTTTAACAAATGTACCACACTAGTGAAGGATGCTGTTAGTGTGGGAAAATATGGGAGGTGAACAGAGTGGGGCATATTGGAATTCCTTATATTTTTATGTAACATTTATGTAATCTAAAGCTTCTTTAAAAATTATTTAAAAATTATAAAAAAATAGTCCCTGTGCATAAAAAATGTTTCAGATTTCTGTGGAATTAGGGACATCTCACTAACAGAATAATTGAATAATGTTGACGATGACCTGAACTGAGTCTGAAAACACTGCTACAATATACTGAACACGGCTGTGTTCTGTCATGTGACAATGAATATGGGGAAGTAGGTCAAAACTTCTTCTCCTTTCTTCTCTGTTCACATAGTCATTTTACCATGTAACACTCTTTATCCAAAATCTATGCTAACCAGCCCTGCTTCTGAAACACAGGTGGTTCCCTCTGAGTCAGGGCTTCAGTATGGCTTATGGCTCCTTGGCTTTAAGGCCGCACATGTGGCAATCTGAGGCAGTCAGTAAACAGGGAATTGATAGCGGATCTGGGACCTGGCAGAAAGCCGCCACCATTAAACACGTGTCCTTCGGTGACCCCAAAATGGCTGCTGGAAGACCCTGGCTAGAAACTCCCATTCAGAATGAGATTTCCTCTGGAAGCCAGGAGAAGCCGCAGATATTCACCTCTTTGGCTGACTAATACAGCGGGTATGTGCATGCTTAAAGAAAGTACCAAGAAGGACTGCGGGCAGTGATGTGAACAGACATCTGCACACCTATATTCATAGAGGCATTATCCAAACTTGCCAAAAGTTGGAAACAAACCCAGTATCTATCTACCTATGAATGGATAAAGAAACTGTGGTATATACACACGATGGAATATTATGCAGCTGCAAGGAGAAATGAAGTTATAAAATATTTGACAACATGGAGAAACCTGGAGAACATGTTGAGTGTAGCATGCCAGACACAAAAGGACAAATAAGTATGATTGCATTACTATGAACCAAATACATCGTGTAACATATTATATGATTCAAAAAAAATTTATATGTATTAAGTACATTTGAGAAATGTATGCTTTTATTCAACTGTAGTTTCTTTTAATTATTTATTGTTTATATTTTCAATTATTAAATGTACAAAATAAAGGTAAAAAGATATTTTATGGTTCCATTGATATAAAATGTAAATATAAATAAATTTATAAAGATGACCTTTGATTAGTGGTTATGGACAGCTAGGGAAGGCATGCTAAGGGGTGTGGAGTAATGAAATAATTCTAAAAGTTTTTGTGATGATGAATGCACAACATTGGGATTATACTAAAAGCCACTGACTCTACACTTATGATAGATGTTATGGTATGTATGTCTGAATAAAACGACTAAATAAATAAGTAATTGTGCTAGAATGGCCAGAAATAGCAGCTCTGTAAGGCAGGGGAACAGAGAGAGTGAGGGATGAAGAAGTCTGTTTTCTGCTTATTCTTATTATTGAAATAATGATAACGCACTCCTAATGATGAAGTGATGCCCGCACAACTCCGATATACCAAATACCGTTGCTTGTATTCTTTGGATGTATTGTATGATTTATTAACATGTACGAATAAAATAAATTTGGGAAATAAATTCTCCCCAGAACGCAGGCCAGGGGCCAGCACTCCTCAGGCTCCTCAGAGGAGCCAGCCCCCAGCTCCGGGAGAAAGGAGCAGGGACGACAGCCTCGCTCGGGGGCAGGCTCGGCTGCGCCGGGCCAGAGGCACCTCACACCGCGCTTCCAGCAGCTCCAAGCAGCCGGCCTCGGTGACCCACGCCCGGGCCCAGGCCGCCTCTGGTGCGCTGTGGGTGGGGACACCCCCACTTGCGGGGATCCCCTGCCCACCAGTCAGGAGCCGCCCTCACGGCGTAGGGAGAGATCGCCCTCCTTAGCGCCAGCCGGACCGCGCGATGACTGGCTGCTGGGCGCTGTCCGTCAGGGAGGTGGCCACGCCCCTTCGGGGGCGGAGTCGGGGAACCGGTCCAGACCTGATTGGCCCTCGGGCTCTCAGGCCCTCGAGTCCCGCCCGCCCCCGTGCGGCGGCCCCTTTAACAGCTGGCGGCGGTTGGGCGCGCGCCCCGCGGACCTGCTGCGCGCTCCCGCGGCACCCCTGCGAGCCCGAGGGCAGGAGGGAGGCGGCGTCGGGGCGCACGGGGGGGGGCGGGGGGTGGCTGCGGGGAGCGCTCGCCCGCCCTCGGGACCCCCCTGTCCCGCCCGCGCAGCGGTAAGTCTGGGCCCCACGTGGCGTCGGGCGGGCGCAGGCGAGGCCCGTAGGCGCAGACGAGGGCGAGCGAGCCCCCCTTGCCGCGTGAGGGGCGCCCGTCCCGCGCCCACGGAGGTCCTGCTGCCTCGCCTGCGGGGGGCGGGGTCCTGCGGGGCGGGGGGGACCAGGCAGGGCGGGCCGTGTGGCGGCTGCTTCCACGGGCGGCGCGGGCCGGGCGGGGGCCTTTCAGGGGTCCAGGCCAGCGCGGCGGGACTGTGGGGGTGCCCGAGTCAGAATAAGGGAGGGCGGCCCACACTCCCCACGGTCCCTCCTCGCCCACTTTCCCTACCCCCACGGTCCCTCCCCCCCACTATCCTTCCCCAAGGGACTCTCTGCCCACCATGGTCTCTCCCCCCCTCCCACTATTCCTCCCCCCAGGGGCCCTCTACCCAGGTCCCTCCATCCCCCAAACGGACCTGTCCCCACTCTTGGTCCCTTCCCACCCCCCACTATCCCCCCAACACGTTCCTCCTCCCCTTCACAATTTACTCCCCCACACTGTCCCTCCTCCCCCATCCTTCACCCCATGGCCCCTCCCCCCACAGTCCCTCCTTCCCTCAGTGGACCCTCCCCCATGGCCCCTCCCCCTCAGTCCCTCCTCCTCCTCCTGGCCCTTCCTTCCCCTTGCTATCCCTTTCCTCCCCATCCCTCTTCCCCCCATGGCCCCTCCACTGCCCACAGCCCCCCTCCCTCCCCACATGCCCCCTGTTTCCCCGTGGTCCAACCTGCAGCCCTGCCTCCTGCCCTCCCTGCCTACCCTCCCAGGTTCCTGGGGGCCTCCCCTTTCAGCTCTCCCTTCCCAGACCCTCCACTTCACATTTGCCTCCAGGCCCAGGCTGCTTCTCTTTCTTTTCCTCTGGATAGGGCCAGCTGGTGCCTGCCCACAGCGTGACTTTTACAGGGGAACTGATCTGCTCCCTGGGGAGGGGCCCTGGGAAGGCCCCGTGGGGGGAGCAGAGCTGACACCAGGTGTGTGCCCTCAGGGAGCACATGAATGGGGCCCTCTCCTGGGAGGGGCCTGGGGGCAGGTTTCTGCCCAGCCCAGGAGTTTTGCAGGGACCTCAACAGTTTACAACTAAAAGTGTGTATCCAATACACAGGTCTGCGGGTGGCGCTCTTCCTCCTCGTGGGCATTTGCATTCTTTGGATCCAAGCCCTGGTGAGCCACTTGAGACTTTCATTTTCTCTCTTCCTCCCGTTTTACTTTTTTCTGCTTTCCGGGAGTACACGCGGCAGGCGAGGTCTGTGGTCTAGGAGCCGGCTCCCACCGCACCCCTCCTGGCTGTGCTGCCCTGGACGCCCTGGGACAGCCTGAGCCTGGGCCTTCCTCAGAGCTCCCCATGGCCCCAGGGAGGCTTTACCTTTTGGTAGTGGTTAAAGCTTTTCTTAAAACTTTGATTTGTTGGGGTCATGCTGGGTGGAAATGGTTTGTGTGTCTTGCTAAGATGCTAGCTTGCGCGGGCCGGAGGAGGTTGGCTGGCCAACAGAGGCCACCGGATTTGGGTGCCTGCTAGGGTGCACTGCACAGAGAGGGAAAGGGCACCTACTAGGGGATGCTGAGGGAGCCCAGGGCTGTGCTGAGCATTTCAGGAGCTCCAGGGCACTTCTGCTTGGCAGAGGGGGTGAACCAGGTGCCTTGGGGACACCATTCTAGCCCTGCTGTGTCTGCCAAGAGCCGTCACCCGGCTGACCTTAAAGGAGCCGGCTGCAGAGGAAGCCTCTGCGCTTACTGTTCTCAGCCTCTTAGAAGAGCTGGTCCCATTCCAGGGAAGCAGTTCAGAGCTGTGGAGCAGCTGCTCTAGTTAAGACAGATGTGCTGGACCTCCTCACCCCCACCCCCTTCTTTTGACCCTTGCGCTTCCCCCTGAATTTCTGAAGGTGGTTTTCACACGATTGCCACCCCGGAAGGGGGAAAGCCAGGCAGAGCTGCTGGGCACAGATGACTGTGCCATTCTCCTAACGCACTGTCACTCAGCCGATCCTACGTGTGATGAGGAGGAATACAATGTTGCTCAGTGGAAAAATCTGGGGAGGTTTTATACTAAAACCTTAACAATGAAATCTTTGGATGAGGATTAGAAGTGTTATTCTTTAAAAAAAAACTAATTAATTTTATTGATACATGCTTATATGTTTTTAACAAATCAACTTTATTGGTATACATTAATAAAACAACAATTCATTTAAAGTGTACAACCAAAAAAACAGTGGTACAACCAGTGGTATTTGGTATAATCACATAGTTGTGTATTCATTACCTCAACCATCATTAGAACATTTTCATTATTTGAATAATAATAAATAAAAATAAATAAGGAGATTCCTCACCCCTTGATCTTTGTTTCCCCTGCTGAACTGCTGCTATTTTTTTTTGCTGTTCTTACACAATTATCTACTTATTAAGTTTTACTGAGATATATTCATATACCATACAATCTATCTGAAGTGTATAATCAATGGCTTTTAGTATTATCACAATATTATGCATTCCTCACCATCAAAAATTTTAGAACATTTTCAGTACTCTAGAAAAAAAGCACACCCTTAGCAGTCCTCCCCAGCCCTATATAACTACTAATTGAACTTCAACTTTATAAACTGATTTACATTTACCTTTTATATAAATGGGATCACACAATATGTAGTACTTTGTGTCAGGCTTCTTCACTTAGTGTAAGTAATATTATGTTATCATCTTTTGTTAACATACATTTGTTCAATTTCAAAGAAAACAGGCATATATGCAACTTTATCCATATTCATATATTTCACACACGGTTGTATTATGCTAAAAAAAGCTTGGTTTCTGTATCTCTTTTTTTGGTATTTATTTTTCTTGAGTAAAGAATCACATTTTAAAGTCTCTGATTTTCAACTCTTCAATATAACCTCACTTTTTAAAAAACTTTATTTTGTACTTTTAATAAATGAATATGTAAACAATAATTTAAAAAGAAAAAGAAAACACTGTTGGATAAAGATACCATTTCTCAAATAAATGTACTGGATACATATAAATTTTTTTGAATCAAACAATATGTTACACAATATATTTGGTTCATAGTCACACAATCATACAGTATTTGTCCTTTTGTGTCTGGCTTGCTTCACTCAACATAATGTCCTCTAAATTAATGCTTGTCATATGCTTTACAACTTCACTTACAGCTGTGTAATATTCCATTATGTGAATATACCACAATTTATTTACCCATTCATCAGTTGATGGACGCTTGGTTTTTTTCCAACTTTTGGAATCGTGAATACTGCTGTAGTGAACTTTGGTGTGCAGATGTCTGTTGGTGTTAGTGCTCTTCGTTTTTCTGGATATATACCTAGTAGTGACATTGCAGGGTCATGTAGCAAGTTTATATTCAACTTCTTTAGGAACTGCCAAATGGTCCTCCATAGGGGCTGTATCATTCTGCATTCCTACCAACAGTGAATAACTAACTTCATTTCTCTCTACATCCTGTCCAGCAGTTGTGGTTTTCTATCTGTGGCAGGGGGTGATCATTTGTATGGGGTGTCAGTGATGGAGAATAAATAGGAGGAAGCTCACCTGGGCATATGTAAAAGGCATATAAATGTGTTCAGATATTCATGGGACATTGCCATGGTGGGTGGAGACTCATATACTAACTGAAGGAATATCCAAGTCCCATCCTGGGGAGCACTGCCACATTCTCTAATAGGTCAGCAAGAATCCCCCAAATACAGGGTTAATGACTAGTGAAGGAGGATGGTCTACTTATGGGTCTTTGATATTGATGACTATAAGAACCTTTACTCTTTTTATTTTTTTTAAAAAGATTTATTTATTTATTTTTCTTCCCTCCCCCCCACCCCAGTTGTCTCTTTTTTGTGTCTGTTTACTGCATCTTGTTTCTTTGTCCACTTCTGTTGTTGTCAGTGGCACGGGAATCTGTGTCTGTTTTTGCTGTGTCAGCTCTCTGTGTAGGTGGTGCCATTCTTAGGCAGACTGCACTTTCTTTCATGCTGGGCGGCTCTCCTGACTATGCGGGGGACACCCCTGCGTGGCACAGCACTCCTTGCGTGCATCAGCACTGCTCATGGGCCAGCTCCATGCGGGTTAAGGAGGCCCAGGGTTTGAACCGTGGACCTCCCATGTGGTAGATGGATGCCCTAACCACTGGGCCAAGTCTGTTTCCCAGAACCTTTACTCTTGAAATTGAAACCTAGCCTAGTATTATAGCGTGCTAAGAGTTGCCTTCTCGGAGCTTCCTTTTTGCTCAAATGTGGCCTCTCTCTAAGCCAAACTCAGCGTATAAATACATTATTTTCCCCCAGTGTAGGACATGAATCCTGGGGATGAGCCTGTCTGGCACCAAGGGATTATAACCAAGCACCAACTAGCAATGCAGGTGGAAAAAGCCCTTGACCAAAAGGCGGGAAAGGTCTTTTTTTTTTTTTTTTTTTAAATGGAAATATAATAAATCAATAAAATAAGATATAACTGTTGAAATGTATGACAGATTAACACTCACCATGTGATGAAACACTCTAACATAGACCAAAATGTGTTTACAAGTACCGATGCCTCTGATGACCTAATATCATCAGGTGGGACAGTCGATTATTTTTTTTGTATTTTCTTTAATTCTTAAATTTTTATTTAATTGTAAAAATATTTGATTTTGAGGAGATCTCATTTATCTTTTTTTCTTTGGGCACAAAGATTCTTGGTGGGCCCTCCCCTTTCTAGCACTGTAGTAAGGACTAGAAGGTTCATAACCTGTAGGGTCCTTAAATCAGATCCTGCCCATCATTCTAGGCTGTCACTCTGTGACCTGGCTGGCTCAGAGCGCTGCAAAGATCAGAAGAGTGGTGAGCGGCTAAAGGAAGCAGGAAACATTAACACGTCTCTGCACACCCTGGGCCGCTGTATAGCCGTGCTGCGACAAAATCAGCAGAACCGGTGAGCTCTTGACTGTAAGCTGTGGGCTGGGATAGCCTGGAGCTCTACAATTTGCTAAGAGACTTCCTGTTCACAACTGGGGACAATGATAGGATATCCAAAAGGCTGGTGTTCTGCTCACAGCTCTGTTCTCTCTGATTTTTCTGCCAGGTCAAAGCAGAACCTGGTTCCCTTTCGTGACAGCAAGTTGACTCGAGTGTTCCAAGCCTTCTTCACAGGCCGTGGCCGCTCCTGTATGATTGTCAATGTGAATCCCTGTGCATCTACCTATGATGAAACCCTTCATGTGGCCAAGTTCTCAGCCATTGCCAGCCAGGTGAGAAGCTGGAGATGTGATGGTTGTGCTCACTTTGGGCACAACAAATGAGTTTATAAAGCTAAGAAACTTCAAAGTGAGTTTCTGCACATCTTACTGACTGCCAAAGTAGGTACTATCCCAAATTTCAGGGCTCCTGAGAGTTCTGGAGATATCCAGACACTATAGTCATCACTGGAGCGTTTTCATTATCTCAGTGATAATAATAAAAAAAACAAAAAAATCCACCACCCCTCAATCTTTCTGTGCTTTCTTTGTTGTCCACAGCTCCCCTTTCTGGCTTATTTTGCACAAATACTTTTTTCTTTCATCTACAAATTGATTTCTATTTACATTTTATATAAGTGGAATCATACATTATATTACACAATACATTCGGTTCATTGTAATGCAATTTTCCTGTATTTGTCCTTTTCTGTCTGGCTTGCTTCACTCAACGTACTGTCCTCCAGGTTCATCAATGTTGTCAATGTTATGACTTCATTTCATCTTACAGATGCATAATGTTCCATTGTGTGAATATACCACAGTTCTATTACCCATTTATTAGTTGATGGACACCTTGGTTATTTCCAGCTTCTGGCAATTGTGAATAATGCCACTATGAACATAGATGTGCAGATGTCTCTTCATGTCACTGCTCTTACAGCTCTCAGTTCTTCTGTGTATATACCCTATAGTAGTATTGCAAGGTCATGTGGGAAATCTATATTCAACTTCTTTAGGAACTGATGAACTCCACAGTGGCTCTACATTCTGCATTACCAACCACAGTGAATAAGTGTTCCTATCCACATTCCAACATTTAGTTCTCTGACATTGAATATTTTTCATATGTTTTTTGCCATTTGTATTTCTTCTTTGGGCAAATGTCTATTCATGTATTTGGCCCATTTTTAATTGGGTCTTTTGTCTTTATATTGTTTTAATTGTAACATCTCTTTATATATCATGGATATTAAACCCTTATCAGATATGTGATTTCTGATTATTTTCTCCCATTGAGTTGGCTGCCTTTTCACCCTTTTGGCAAAGTCTTGTGAGAAGCAAAAGTATTTAATTTTGAGGAGTTCCGGATTATCTGTTTTTTCTTTCGTTGTGTGTACTTTGGGTGTAAGGTCCAAGAAATCACCATGTACCATGAAGTCTTTAAGATATTTCCCTACATTTTCTTCTAGTAGTTTTATGGTCCTGCCTTTTATATTTAGGTCTTTGATCCATTTTGAGTTGATTCTTGTATAGGGAATGAGATAGAGGTCCCCTTTCATTCTTTTGGTTATAGATATGCAGCTCTCTCTGTACAATTTGTTGAAGAAACTGTCTTTTCCTGTTAACATGGACTTGGTAGATATGTAAAAAACTAGTTGACCATAGAGGTAAGGGTTTATTTCTAGACTTTCAATTCTATTCCACTGTTCAATGTGTCTCTTTTTATGCCAGTACCATGTTGTTTTGACCCCTGAAGCTTTGTAATATGTTTGAAGATCAGACAGTGAAATTTCTCCTATATTATGCTATAGTATAGTATACTATGCTTTTTTAGAATACTTTTCGCTATTCAGGGGTACTTTCCCTTCCAAGTGAATTTGGTAATTGCCTTTTCTATTAATGTGAAGTAAGCTGTTGGAATTTTGATTGGTATTGTGTTGGATCTTTAAATCAGTTGGGTTAGGATTGACATCTTCACAATAGTCTTCCAGTTCATGGACATGGAATATCTTTCCATTTGTTTAAATCTTTCTAACATTTCTTTTAGGGTTGTTTTTGTAGTTTTCTGCTTATATATAGGTCCTGTACATCTTTGGTTAAATTGATTCCTAGGTGTTTTAGTCATTTTGTTGCTATTGTTAGTGGAATTTCCCCCCGATTTCCTCTTCAGATTATGCAGTACTAATGTACAAAAACATTATGGATTTCTGCATATTGATTTTGTATCCTGCCACTTTGCTGAACTCATTTATTAGCTCAAGTAGCTTTGTTTTGCAGATATTTCTGAATTTTCTAAAAATAGGATCATGTTATCCACAAATGGAGTTTCCTTCCTCTTTATCCTATTTGGATGCCTTTGCTGTTTTCTTTTTCTTGCTCTAACTAGAGCTAGTACAATGTTAAATAAAAAGATTGCTAGTGGGCGTCCTTGTCTTGTTCCTGATCTTAGAGGGAAAGCTTTCAACCCTTCCCCACTAACTAAGATGTTGGTTGTGTGGTTTTCATATATACTTTTTATCATATTGAGGAATTTTCCTCCTATTCATATCTTTTGAAATGTTTTTATCAAGAAAGGATGCCGGATTTTGTCAGATGCTTTTTCTGATTTTTTTGATTGAGATGATGTGTTTTGTTTTTTTTTCAGTTTGGTAATGTGGTTGATTTTCTTATATTGAATGAGCCTTGCCTACCAGGAATAAATCCCACTTGGTCGTAATGTACAAGTCTATTGAGATGCTTCTGCATTTAATTTACAAACACTTTGTTGAGAATTCTTGCATCTGTGTTTAACAGAGAAACTGGTCTATAATTTTCTTTCCTTGTGGTGTCTTTATTTGGCTTTGATTTTACAGTGGTATTGGTTTCATAAAAAGTGCTGGGTAATTTTCCCTCTTCAATTTTTTGAAAGAATGAACAGGATTGGTGTTCATTCTTTTTGAAATGTTTGGTAGAATTCACCTGTAAAGCCATTTGGTTCTAGCCTTTTTTTTTGATGGGAAGTTTTTGATGATGGATTCAATGTCTTTAAGAGTGAGTGGTTTGTTAAGTTCTTGCATTTCTTATAGTGTCAGTGTAAGTTGTTTGTGCATTTCTAGGAATTTGCCCATTTCATCTAGGTTGTCTAGTTTGTTGACATACAGTTTCTCATAATATCCTCTTAGGATCCTTTTTATTTCTGTGGGGTCAGTCATTGTTCTTCCCTTTTTTTCAGATTGTATTTATTTGCCTCTTTTTTTTCTCTGTTAATCTCAGTAGGGGTTTGTAAATTTTACCTCTCTTCTCAAAGAACCAGCTTTTGATTTTGATTTTCTCTAAAGTTCTTTTTTCTTTTCAATTTCATTTATTTCTACTTCAATATTTGTTATTTCTTCTGCTTGCTTTGAGGATTGGTTTGTTCTTTTTCTAGTTTCTCTTGTTGCTCAGTTAAGTCTTTGCATTTAGCTCTTTTTTCTCTTTTAATATAAGTGTTTAGGGTTATAAATTTCCCTCTCAAGACTGCCTTTGCTGTATCTCATAAGTTTTTTTTTGTGTGTGACATGGATCACAATGTTTATTGCAGACTTATTGGCAGTGATCAGAAACAGAAACAAGGCAAATGTCCATCAACAGAAGACTTGATACACAAAGTATGCTATAATTGTACAGCAGAATGTATGAAAGCAAAATAAACAAAATACAGCTCTAGCAACAACTCAGATTTAAAGTTCCAAAATAGGCAAAACTACATGACACAGTGCTGTATATTTTAATTATTTGAAGTCAACCTAGTGATTATTGATATGGGGAGAGAGATTATTAGACACAAGAGTCATTGGATGTGAGGGTACTCTTTGGAAAATCGCTTTTTTTTTTCTTTTGGTGAAACATATGCTTGACTTTAGCTTATTTTTTTTTAATATTTACTTAATTTTTTCTCTTTTTAATCTTACATTCAAAAAATATGAGGTCCCCATATACCCTCATCCCCCTCACCTGACTCCTCGCCCCATAACAACAACCTCCTCCATCATCATGAGACATTCATTGCACTTGGTGAATACATCTCTGAGCAACGCTGCACCTCATGGTCAGTGGTCCACACCATGGCCCACACTCTCCCACAGTCCACCCAGTGGGCCACGGGAGGACATACAATGTCCAGTAACTGTCCCACTGCACCTCATGGTCAGTGGTCCACACCATAGCCCATGCTCTCCCACAGTCCAGCCAGTGGGCCACAGGAGGACATACAATGTCCAGTAACTGTCCCAGCAGCACCACCCAGGACAACTCCAAGTCCCCAAAATGCCCCATATCACATCTCTTCCTCACACTCCCTACCCCCAGCAGGCACCATGGCCACTTTTTCCACACCAATGCCACATTTTCTTTGATTATTAATAACAATAGTTCATGAGTAGAATATCAGTAAGTCCACTCTAATCCATACTCTATTCCTCCATCCTGTGGGCCCTGGAATGGTTATGTCCTCTCTCCCTCTACTTTGAGAAAGGGCTTAAATTCCACATGAATGATGGATGCAATTCTCCTGCATGTAGTTGTAGGCACTCTTGGCTCCCTGGTGTGGTGGTTGACCTTCTTCACCTCCTTGTTAGCTGAGTGGGGTAAGTCCAATAAACCAGAGTGTAGGAATTGCAAGTCTGTTGAGGCTCAGGGCCTGGCTGTCACATGTGTAGTCCAGAGATTCAGGTCCCCTGAGTACAACTAAACCCCAGTGCCAACCACAGGTCCAGTAAAAGTAATAGGAGAAGCTTGTGAACCAAGATCATATCTCAGTCCAGCTCCATCGCACAGGAACACAAATTCCAAAGTAGGGCTAACTGACATGGCACTGAGCTCCATCTGCCATGACCATAGAACCTGTGGGTCTCTGTTGCCCTCTGAAGAACCAATACCTCAGGTTATATCTACTTTATCTGTCTCTGGGTCTATGCTGAGGTGTGTGTAAGTGTGACCCCACTGATAACCTCCTGGCTCTTTTTTGGAGACCCATAGCCATATAAGCTCATTTGTCCTTTCCATTTCCCCCTTTTATTCAAGGTCAAAAAGCATTTTTAACTCCTGGTATTATATGTAGGCTGAGATATTCTGCTGGTCTGAGTTGGCCCATTTATTCAAGGATCAATTTCTAGTTAAATCATCAGCCAGTACTTGGTAGTAATCCTTCAGTGACAGGGAGGCTTATCCCTGGGAGGCATGTCCCATGATGGGGGAAAGGAAATGCATTTACATGCTGAGTTTGGCTTCGAAACTGGCCACATTTGAGCAACACAGGCTCTCAGGAGGTAACTCTTAGGCACCCTGCAGCTCTAGGTCTAGTTCTTATTTCAGGTGCACAGGCTCACAAGCATAGTCATTAGTATTAAGGACTCATTGTTGGACCATCCTTCTTTTTTGGTCTTTGTGGTTGCAATTGGGGGATTGTTGCTGTTCCATTGGGGAATGTGATAGAGCTCCCCTGGCTAGGAACTCCGCACTCCCTCAGTTGTCATTTTTAAATGTAACTACTATGAAAATATCCAAACATTTTTATGTACCCTGGATATATGCCCTGTAGAACTCACTGCCAACCATGTGTCCCCTGTCAATAACATTACACAAGTATTCCTGCCCTGCCATGGTTGAACCTCTCTGTGATCCAAAACTTCTTCAAAAATGAAGCCTAATATATTGCCACATTCCATTAATAGTAAAATGGAATATAGTGATGAGTTTAAAGTTTAGATATAGAATACATATTAATTTAGAAATATTAAGGTAAAAATAAATTGGGGTATCAAAAAATTTAAAAATGCAAAAGCTTTGTTTTTGATGTTTTGCCTTCCATCACTGCAGTAAGTGTTGCCCTGTATGCAAATTGGCAAGGCAGCTTCTTCCATCTTTTCCTCACTGTCTATGTCCTTTCTTTTTCTTTTTTCCCCTAATTATTTTTTTTATTTTTTAATTACATTCAGAAAATATGAGGTCCCCATATACCCCCCACCCCCTCACCCCAATCCTCCCCCCCATAGCAACAGTCTTCTCCATCATCATGAGACATTCATTGCATTTGGTGAGTACATCTCTGAGCACCACTGCACCTCATGGTCAATGGTTCACATCATAGCCCACACTCTCCCAGGTTTCATCCAGTGGGCCATGGGAGGACATACAGTGTCTGGTAATTTTCCCTACAGCACCACCCAGGACAACTTCAAGTCCTGAAAATGCCTCCATATCTCATCTCTTCCTCCATTACCCACACCCAGCAGCCACCATGGCCACTTTCTCCACATCAATGCCACATTTTCTTCAATTACGAATCACAATAGTTCATGAATAGAATATCAGTAAGTCCACTTTAATCCATATTCTATTCCTCCATCCTGTGGACCTTGGATTGGTTGTGTCCACTCCACATCTATATCAAGAGGGGGCTTAGATTCCACATGGATGCTGGATGCAATCCTCCTGCTTTCAGTTGTAGGCACTCTTGGCTCCATGGTGTGGTGGTTGACCTTCTTCAACTCCATTTTGACTGAGCGGGGTAAGTCCAATAAACCAGAGTATAGAAGTGGAAGTCTGTTGAGGCTTAGGCCCTGGCTATCCTATGGTCAGTCCAGAGATTCAGATCCTCTGGGTATACATTAAGCCCCAGCACCAGCTACAGTTCTGGTAAACGTAACAGGAAAGACTTATGAAAAAAGATCATATCTGAGTCCAGCTCCATCACACAGAAACACAAACTCCAAAGAAGGGCCAACTGACATGGCACTGAACTCCATCTGCCATGACCATAGAACCTGTGCATCTCTGTAGCCCTCAGAATGAACCAATACCTCAGGTTGTATCTACTTTATCTGTCTCTGGGACTCTGCTGAGGTGTGCATAAGAGCAACTCCTCTGATAACCTCCTGGCTCTTTTTTGGGGACTCATAGCCATATAAACTCATTTGTCCTTTTCATTTCCCCCTTGATTCAGGTCAAAAAGCATTTTTAACTCCTGGTATTACATGTAGACTGAGATATTCTGCTGATCCAAGTTGACCCTTGTATTCAGAGTCATTTTCTAGTTACATCATCACCTGGTAGTTGGTAGTAATCCCTTGGTACCAGGGAGGCTCATCCCTGGGAGTCATGTCCCACACACTGAGGAGAAGGCAATGTATTTACATGCTGAGTTTGGCTTCGAGACTGGCCACATTTGAACAACACAGAGGCTCTCAGGAGGTAACCCTTAGGCACCCTGCAGCTCTAGGTCTAGTTCTTATTTCAGGTGCACATGCTCATAAGCATATTCATTAGTATCAAGGGCTAATTGTTGGACCTTCCTTCTTTTTTGTTCTTTGCCATTCACTTGGGGGATTGTTGCTGTTCCTTTAGGGACAGTGATAGAGCTCCCCTGGCTAGGAACTCAACACTCCCTCAGTTGTTTTTAATTGTATCCACTATGAAAATATCCAGACATTTTTGTGTACCCTGGATATATGCCCTCTAGAACTCCCTGCCAGCTATGTGTCCCTTGTCAATAACATCCCACACCAGTATTCCTCCACTGCCATTGTTGAACCTCTCTGTGATCCAAAACTTCCTGAAAAGTGAAGCCCAATATATTGCCTGGTTCCCTTATAAGTAAAATGGAATATAATGATGAGTTTAAAGGTTAGATATAGAATACATATTAATTTAGAAAAATTAAGGTAAAAATAAATTGGGGTATCAAAAAATTAAAAAATGCAAAAGCTTTGTTTTTGATGTTTTGCCTTCCATCACTGCAATAAGTGTTGCCCTGTATGCAACTTGGCAAGGTATCTACTTCCGTCTTTTCCTCAGTGTCTATGTCCTATCTTTTTCTTTTCTGTTTTCTAATTATTAAGCTTATCGTCACAAAAGTTTTAGATCACAGTAATTCATATATACCATATACAGTACTCCCACATATCCAACATAAAACCTTTTCCCTTCCACAGCAATAATCTTTTTACATATTCATACTTTATATACTTAAACTGTTGTACAAATATTGAGACAATAGCTTTCAAAGAAGGTAACTCTTGTGTTTACATTGTGGTTTATATTTTATTCTATACAGTTCTCTAAATTTTTAGTTATCTTATGTTTTACATTATTATTTACATTTTAGCCTATGAGCCCTTATACATTTTTGGTGTAATTTTACATGTCTTGTATCCATCCTTGAGTACTCTTGTGAAGCACTTCTATTGCCCACACCATTACATTGGTTCCATCTATTCAATACCTCTTTCCCCCTCCCCTTAAGGGCCACAGTGACAGACAATCTTCATTGCTTGAAGGGCCATGTTCAGAGATACTTGCAACACTGTTGAGGGCTTGACATGCTCAACTGCCCTAACCCTGGGAGCCACCATTTCTCTTGAGAGATGGCATCAGTCCTCCCCAGGATGTGGGTATACCTTCACTCTCATTATATGAGTCTCTATCCAATGATATAACCCACTATAGCAAAAAAGAGCATTCACATATTCCCTAGGAGCCTGTCCTGCATCAGATTATCTCCTTTAAGCAACTTAAACAGGTAACTTTCCTTATTATATTTTTGAAAAGGTTTTTTCAGCATTATACTCTCAACCAAATACCTGACAATCTCCTATGTTCGTATGTTGCCAGACCCTCCCCCCAATTCATTGGGCAATATTACCCATCCTCCAATCCCTAGCCCCCCTTAAACCTGCAAAGCCCCACCCAAAGGTAACCCTATGCCCCCATTTTATCCCTCCCTAGTACAAATACTTACCTCCAGCTTATCATAGAGTTCACCCATGTAGGTGTCAGCTTATATCCTTCCTCTACCCCCCAATTTCCTGTAAGCCTATCATCCAGTCTCTAGGTCTCTGAGGCAGCTTGGTTTACTTATTTCATATCATTGAGGTCATATAGTATTTGTCCTTCAATGCCTGGGTTGCTTCACTCAACATAAGGTTCTCAAGATTCATCCATGTTATCACGTGTGTTTGTAGTGTATTTGTTCGTAAAGCTGAGTAGTATGCCATTGTATGTATGTACCACATTTTATTTATCCATTCATCTCTTGATGTAATTCCAACTGTGGCGATAGTGAACAATGCTGCTATGAATATTGGTGTGCATATATCAGTTTGTGTCCTTGTTTTCAGTTCTACTGGATATATACCCAGCAGTGGAATTGCTGGGTTATATGGCAAATCTATGGTTAGTTTTTTGAGAAACCACCAAACTGTCCTCCAGAATGACTGGATCCTTCTGCATTCCCACCAGCAATGGATGAGTGTTCCCATTCCTCCACATCCTCTCCAGCATTTGTAGTCTTCTGTTTTTTTCATAGCTGCCAATCTTAAGGGAGTTAGATGGTATCTCATTGTAGTTTTGATTTGCATTTCCCTGATAGCTAGACATTTGGAGCATTTTTTCATGTGCTTTTTAGCCATTTATATTTCTTCTTTGGAAAAGTGTCTGTTTAAATCTTTTTCAGATTTTTTAAAAGTGTTGTTTATCTTTTTATTTTCAAGATACAGGAGTTCTTTATATATACAAGTCAGGGAGGTATTAATTGAGATAAGACACCTGAAAATAAGTCATAAACCAGAAATATATCATCTCCCCTCATGACCTACAGTCAAGAAATTCTGGAGACATTAACCTGGGGTATCCATCCCCTAGTCCTCTGTATTTGAATGGTGCAAAACAGTCAAATGTGTCTCCAAGAGGAAGCCACTCACATGAGAAAGCAGGAAAGAGCTTCAGCATCAGGGCTTAGGTGAATATGCCTCTGGGCCAGGGACTTGAAGCACTGCTAACATCAGAAGTTCTGGTAAACACTCTTGTGCTTACAGGAGTCATCCTTGGACTGGGTGGAGGGAGGACCTCTCTCCATGGAGGCCCCCTGTGGCCTGAAGAAAGCATTCCCTGGAGGAATACTGGGGGCCAACTGGGCAGCTGGTGGTGGAGCTTGAGGAGGAAGGCCTGGGGTCCAGCCTCCCTCAGCAGACTGGGTGCACCTCACAGCTGAGGCTGGGATCAAGGGCTCCATAGCAGAGGCCCTCAAGATCCAAGGAGGGGCAGGCTGAGCACCCCCACAGAGGACCCTTGGGTCACTTGAAATGTGGGGCATCTGAGGAAGGACAAAGGGCTGAGTAGGAGGGGGCTCTGCTGGTCCCCCTAGTTTTCTGATTTGAATAATGATCTTCTCACCTCCAGTCCCACTGGGGACAAGACCCCCCTTTCCTGTCACCAACCGTGGCCTGGGGAATGCAGGCAGCAGCAGAGAGCTGCCAGGAAGGAAAGATGGGGATAGGTGCTGCCCCCAGGGAGGTGGGGATGGTGGGCCAGGAATGGGTGAAGGGATTGGCAGGGCAGTGCCAGGATACAGGGAGACTCCAGAGTTCATGGTCTTTTCTGGTCCCAGCACTGGAGATGCTGTAGAGACAAGGAAATGGGTGGATTTAGAGGCCACAAAGCCAACACTCTTGAGGCTCTCAGGAGCTGTCCTTTACTCATTAGGAAATTGAGAGCTGGAAAAAGTGCTTATTAAAAATTTCTTTACCTATGCAGCTCTGGATCTACCCAGGCATAACTAAGATAGTTTTCTCTTAATCCAATCTTAATAGTTACTCTTTCTTCTTAGCTCCCAAAAGGACATCAACCAGCCCTTCCCAGTTCTGCTTACAGGAATAAGAAGAATAAAATATCAACTGAAGGCAAAACCAGAGACTAGCATCAGAAGCACCAATATCTGCATCTAAACTGTCACTGATAAATCCCTGAAACTGGGACAACAGTTATGAGTTTAACATGCTTGAGATGACACGGGACTGGAAAATTGCAGGTACCCTCCTCACAAGACCCCTGGAAGGTCTAAAGTCATCACTTGTTTCTTTTGGACTTGCTTTTCTTTTCATCTCTCCCCTAGGTTTTTCCCTGTACAAATTCAAGTTCCCATTTTCACTTTGAACTGGTTTTGGGAATATTCTCCCAGTTCCTTGCTTGTGCATTTGCAATAAATCACCTTCTCACTGAGAGACATGTTTCTCCTTTGTGGTGCTGGAACAGGCATGCCGTTCTGTTGGAATGGCCATGCATACGTCAAGGGAATCAGAGCTATGAATTTCAAAACGTGTGCAGGGACATAGGTGGAAGAAATTCAGAATAGCTCCTGTCCCTCTAGTGATTTTAGGTTTTAGAACTCCAGATCAGGGTTTTCCCATAAGAGAACTTGCTCCCAGACCTCTGAGTGCTAAGGAGAAAGAAGCACGTTCTATCAGGACAGCTCCTCTCTGAGGAAATCACTACCAGAAATTCAGCCAGACTCAATATTTAGTGAAGGCATTCAGTCAGCCTCTTGACCAAAGAGCTGGTGTCAAGGAATTCTTTGGAAAAAATACCCCTCAGCATGCTCACGAGCAGATAAGGGATGTTCTTTTGGGTAAGTTCTAGGCAGCACAAAGGCGTCATGAAGGTGGTAAATTCTTAAGATTATGTTCTGCATCGTCTCTTCAGACTGTTACCAATACTACTATTACTGCTAGTACTATTAGTGATAGAGTAACACATACTTAATTGTATCTCTTCTCCTTCCCCTCTTCAGAAAGAAGCCACCCTTCATTGAGTGTTTTACTGAAAACAAATAGCAGCCACTTTCTATTCCATGACCATGAAGTATTCATGGACTATGAGCAATATCTTCACCTCATCTTTAAAGTGAAGAGCTGAGGGTTCATCGTGAGGAATTAGAGAAGATGGATTGGTTGAACATCTGAGTTTACACAGTTAAAGGAAAAGTCATAAAATCCAGGTAAACCCAATCTCTAAAACAGACTGAAGTTACCACAAGTGCCCTGGAAACATTGAATCAAAGAAAACATTTGCCAGGAGTGAAAGCAAAAGGCCTCTGGGCTGGGACCGTTAAAGTAACTTCCAGGCTGCCTCACAGACTGTATATTTCACTGCTGACTTTGCCACGATGAACTCTACCGAAAAGTGTTTTTACGTTAGACCATTGATTCTAACTGTCCCCAAAGGATCTCATTTACTCCAGGTCATATTCTTCCAGTAAAACCATAAGTTGCCAGGTGCCTGAAGTAATGACAAAGGGTGGAGACAAACCTCTCTACACTACCACACGACGTAACCCTGCTTTGAACACCAACGTTCATAGCAGCGTTATTCGCTATTGTCAAAAGATGGAAGCATCCCAAGTGCACATGAATAGAAGGATGGATAAGCAAACAGTGGTGTGTACATACCATGGAACATTACTGAGGTATAAGAAGCAATGCAGTATTAACACACAGGATAACCTGGATGAATCATGAAGACCTCATGTTAAGTGAAGTTGACCAGGCACTGAAGGACAAATATTGCATGACCTCACTGATTTGAATTAAGCAGTTTGAGCAGTCTCATGGAGCTAGTGTCTCCAGGGGACACAGGGGGAATATGGGTTGTGAGCCTATGCCCATATGGGCAGTAACTAGGATAAGGTGGAAGGGTGTCGTTGTGCAGTGCAGGAGGATGACAGTGGTGTGGTGATGATATTGAGATCAGTAGTGCTGGTCTGTGAGTCAGGTAGAGTGGGGGTTTGGACTATCCATGGGTTGGGAGGAGGATCGAGGGAAGAAACAGATGAACCCTGGGGATTTGCAGATCTGTGCTTAAAACTACAATGTTGGGATTATTCTTTTAGCAAATATGGCAGGGGAAGATTACTGGTGTAGGTATTGGATGGGAGTGGCATACAGGAGAGGTTGTACCTGGGGCAGGTTTCTCTGGAATATGTAAGTGCTCATCTTGTCATTATGTGTTATCTCAGTGGGTAGAGACCCACACAATAAACAAAATATTAAATCTCAATCCAGGGGAGTCATGCTATCTTCTCAAATAGAGGGGCAAGAGTCTCTTGAGAGCATAGGCAGTGTCTAATGAAAGAAAAGAGACAATTATGCCAAGTACTCAATATTATTGCAAGTAATTATGAGTCATACTCCTCAGAAAGTGAAACAGTGGGTACCATAGGTGCTGGGGGTGGGGGAACACAGGACAGTTTTAGGGCATTAGAATTGTTTTGCCTGATCTTTTATAAGGGGAGACTCTGGAAATTTAGGGTACTACATAGTAGAAGACTTTAGAAAACAGAAAAGTATTTATTATTGTGTTTTGAATTTGATTCATGATACAAAGAACATTGAATGAATTTGAGTACGTTTTGGTCAAAATATGCCAAAACCCAGAGGCTAAATCACAGAAATAGCCCATACAATGAAATGTCCTCATACTAAACTACTTTTTATGCATCCAAAGGATTTTGGTTGATTGATGCTTTAACAGACAGACTTACTCCCTCATTGATTCTCATAATTCAGTGGGAGATTCCGGAGGGTTTCTTTGGCTATATGATGTTTGAGCACTTGATTTCCAAGCTTTAAAACACATTTCTTTTTTTAACTTTTTAATTGCACTTGTAAAGACCTGTATTGGACTGTTGAATAGAAATGGTAATGACTGCTCTTCTTTGTCTTTTCCCTAATGTTAGGGATATGGTGCCAGCATTCAGCTGGTACTTGTAATGTTTGCTGTAATTTCTGTTGGATGTATTTCTTTTAGGTTGTGGAAGGTCTACTGATAATAAGTGGAAACTGTTACCACAGGCTATTTTCATCTGTTTATGTTTTATAACCGTTTTGTTTTTGATTAAAGTATACTTAAGGATAATGTTTTTAAAACTTCATCAAAAGTATAAGGGATTTGCCTATAATCCAGCCCTCCCCCTCCCAAAAGTTTCCCTCTGAGTAGCATCTTACAATTATGTGGTACATTTATTACAATTGATGAATAAAACATTAAAGCATTACTACTAACCAAGGTCAATAGTTTACACTGCAGTTTACACTTAATTCCAATGCCTTAAAAATGCCCTATTTTCTACCTAGGATTCCCAGCCCCTCCCCTCAAAACCTCTGCTAAGCTCTATCTTTGCATCAATGTTACATGTTCTTCCATTGTTACAATATTAACGTTTACTTTGTCCATGGTTACTGACCACCTTAAGTTGGTTCTTTCCTAAACAGTACATTTTTTGGGGTTTTGATGCCCACTCTGTCTAAGATTCAGAGACGGATTAGATCTTATGGGGCAGATGTAAGGGCTGTTTTGCTTGCACTTGTAAATACTCTGTTTCAGATGATAGTTGTCCTTCATCATCATTTTGTCTGGTGTCTTTGGCAGACCCTATAGGTGAAACACAACACTGACCTTAGGATTTTGCAGCAAAACCCTGCCATCCTCTGCAGATAACTACTCCCCTTTTGAGAAACAGCTTTTGGCCTGCTGCTGGGTCTTAGTAGAGACTGAATGCTTAACTATGGCCATCAAGTTACCATGAGACCTGAGTTGCCTATCATGAGCTGGGTATTGTCTGACCCACCAAACCATAAAGTCGGGAGGGCATAGTAGCACTCCATAGTAAAGTGCAAGTGGTATATATGAGAAGGGCTTGAGTGTGTCTTGAAGGCATGAGAAAGTTACATGGGGAAGTAGCCCAAATGGCCATGATCACCACTGCTGTCATGTGACTTTCTCCTTCCCAGCCCACAGCTTTGGCCTCTTGGGGAGTCCCTTACAATCATTTGACTGAGGAAGAGAAAACTCAGGCTTGGTTTACAGATGGTTCTTCACGATATGTAGGTACCACCCAAAAGTGGACAGCTACAGCATTGCAGCCCCTTTCTGAGACATCGCTGAAGGACAGTGGTGAGGTAAATCCTCCCAGTGGGCAGAACTTTGAGCAGTGCACCTGGTTGTTCATTTTGCTTGAAAGGAAAAATGGCCAGAGGTGAATTTGTACACTGATTCATGAACTGTTGCCAATGGCTTGGTTAGATGGTCAGGGACTTGGAAGAAACATGATTGCAAATTTGGTGAGAAGGAGGTCTGGGGTAGAATTAATGTGAATTGACCTTTTTCAGTTGGCAAAACATGTGAAAATTTTTTGTCCCATAGGAATGCTACCAGAGGGTGCCTTCAGCAGAGGAAGATTTTAATCAAGTGAAAAAGATGACCCAGTCTGTGGCTAATGCTCAGCCTCTTTCCCCAGCCACTCCTGTCATCGCCCAGTGGGCTCATGAACAAAGTGGCCGTGGAGGTAGGGATGGAGGTTATGCACGGGCTCAGCAACATGCACTTCCTCTTACCAAGGCTGACTTGGCTACATCCACTGCTGAGTGCCCAATCTGCCAGCAGCAGAGACCCACACTCAGCCCCCAATAGGGCAACATTCCTTGAGGTGACCAGCCTGATACCTCGTGGCAGGTTGACTCTATTAGACTACTTCCACCATGCAAGGGGCATCGATTTGTTTTAACTGGAATAGACACATACTCTGTATATGAGTTTGCATTTCCTACATGCAATGGCTCTTCGCAAACTAGCATCCGTGGACTTACCAAATGCCTTATCTCCCACCATGGCATTCCACACAGCATTGTTTCTGCTCAAGGAACTAATTTCCCAGCAAATGATGTGCGGGAATGGGCACATGCCTATGGAATTCCCTGGTCTTGCCATGTTCCCCATCAGCCAAAGCAGCTGGATTGATAGAATGGTGGAATGGCCTGTCAAAGACTCATTAACAGTGCCAACTAGCTGGCAATACCTTGCACAGCTGGGGCAATGTTCTCCAGGAGGCTGTGTATGCTTCAAATCAGCATCCACTTTATGGTCCATGGTCCAGGAGTCAAGGGGTGGAAATAGGAGTGGCACCAATCACTCTTAACCCTTAGTGACCCACTAGGACAATTTTTGCTTGTAATCTTTTTGCTTCCATAGTCTTAGTAGTGATGTTCCCATCCTTACTCCTGGTTTTGGTAATTTAGTCCTCTTTTACTTCAGTTGAGCTCAAGATTTGACTATTTTATTGATCTTTTCAACATAATATTGCTTTTTATTGGTGTTCTGGTATTTCATTGGTTTCCTTTCTGATGTTTATTATTTCCTTTATTCTCTTTGCTTTGGACTTAGTTTGCTTTTTTCTAATATCTTAAGATGAAGTTTAACTTACCGATTTGAGGTGCTTGTTTTCTGATTTGAGCATTTAAGCAATAATGTTCCCTCTGAGCATTCCTATAATGTGTTACATGTGTTACTCTCAACCCTATTCATTTCCACTCTATTACAATTAACCAAATTATATCACTCCATGCATCAGTCATCAGCTCCCATTCTCAACCCTCATTCCATTTCTTAGTAACCTATACTCCAGAGTTTATTTCCATGAGTTTACTCATCTCCGGGAGTCATAAAGCATGCTGGGGGAAGTTATTGCATTTATATGCTGAGTTGGCTTACAGAGAGGCCACCTTTGAGCACAGGGTGGTTCCCACTTGCTAACTCTTAGGCACCCTACAATAGTAGGCTAAGTTTCAATTTCAAGAGTGAAGGCTTACAAGCAGAGTCATCAATATCAAGGGCCCATCAATGGACCATCCTCCTTCACTAGTCATTGCCTCTGTACTTGGGGCATTCTTGCTGTTCCATTAGAGAAAGTGGCAGAGCTCCCCACAATGAGAATTTGATATTCTTTAGTTATTGTGTGAATCACCACTAACTGTAAAGATGCTCCATGAACACTAAAATACATTTTATGCTTTATGTGTATGCCCAGGTGAGCTTCCTCCCATATATCCCCCACCACCCCACACCAATGCTCCTCCCCTACCATAGTTGAAACCCTTCTGTGACCCAAAACTTCCTTAAAAATGAAGCCAAGAATATCACCAAGTATAATTAACAGGAAAATGAAATAATGATAGGTTTAAGTGTAAGAAATAAAATACATTATTTAGAGAAACTAAAATTAAAATTTTTAAATAAGGATATTAAAAATACAATGAAAAATATTTTTTTAAAACTTTTGTATGTTTTTCCTTTCATCACTGTAATATATATCATCTTGCATGTACAGTGATCTTATTTTCTTCCATTCCTCCAGTGTCTTTCTTTCTTTATTTTGTCTTCCAAGAAGTTTTAGGTCACAGTAAAGTCACATACAGAATACAGGTGTATTAGTCAGCAAAAGGGGTGCTGATGCACAATACTGGAAATCTGCTGGGCATTATAACAAGTATTTATTTGGGGTAGGAGCTTACAGATACCAGACCATAAAGCATAAGTTACTTCCCTCACTAAATTCTGTTGGAGCAAGATGTCTCACAATGTCTGCGAGGGTTTTGGCTTCCAGGTTTCCTATGTTCCTGGGGCTTGCTTTTTTCTGGGTTCAAGGTTCCCTCCTGGTGCTGGCTTCCCTTTCCCCTGGGTGCTGACTTCCGAGGTCTTCAACATCAAACTCTAACATCAGAAATCCCGAACTCTGTTCTTCATGCCTTTTATCTGTGAGTCTCCACCCACCAAAGGGTAGGGATTCAATGCCCTAATCATAATTCAATCATGCCCATGTACAGATCAGATTCCAAGCATAATCCAATATTTCTTTTGGGAATCCATCAATTGTATCAAACTACTACAACAGGGGACTCCCATATAACCATCATCTTTCCCCCTTTACTCCCTCCCATATTAATAACATTTTTATATGTGGATGGTACATTTTTTACACCTGAGGTACCAATATTGAAATATAGCTACTAAGAGAGGTCCGTGGTTTACATTATGGTTTACATTTTGGACCATACATTTTATAAATATTTGATGAAATAAAAATGGCATGTATCCATCATTGCAATATCATGTAGAACACTTAAGTTGCTCCCAAATTGACCCCAGTTTCTTCTATTCTTCCCTCCCCCTCCCCTTCAGGCCCATGGTGAACACCAAGCTTTATTTCGTGGAGGACAAGATTCATAGTTACTTTCAATAACACTGAGGGTTTGACACACTGGTCTGTCCTTCCCTATAAGGCACCACCCATACTCTCAAGGGACTCCCACCCATCTGTTTGAGAACATAGCAGGCCTCTCCGGGATGGGAATCCAACATCCTTTGGATCTTTTCCCATTGATAGAACACACTATGGCAAAATGACCTCTTGAACACTCCTGAAAAGCCTGTCCCAGGTATGCCTTGCCCCAAATGCCCTTCCATCCAACACACTAAATTAGCAACTCTTCCTTGTAAAATTGACAAAAGAGCTTTCCAACATTGTACTTTTAATCATATCCCTGCCAGTCCCCAGTGTTTACCTGCTACCTTCTTCAGCCATCCCCCAGTTCCAAGGTAGTCCCATCCTACCCCCTGTCAGATCTGCACCAAGCCCAATAGTATCACTACACCCCTGCCATGTCATTTCACTGCACAGCTACACATTTCCACCTCGTCAGAGATTTCACCCATATAGGTTTTGGCTGAAAATTTTCTTATCCATTTCTATTTCCTGTACATCTATCTTCCAGATGCTTGCTCTGTGAGTCAGCTCAAATTACTTAATTTATATAAGTAAAGTCATGAAATATTTGTCCTTCAAACCCTGACTTACTTCACTCAACATAAGATCCTCAAGATTTACCCATGTTGTATTATCCATTGTGTTAGTGCTATATTCTTTCTTCCAGCTGAGCAATATTCCAATGTATGTATGTTCCACATTGTTATTATCCACTTATCTCTTGATGGGCATCTGGGTTGATTTCAACTTTTGGCAATAGTAAATAATGCCACAGTGAACATTGGTGTTTATGTATCCGATGTGTCCTTGCTTTCAATTCTTCTGGGTATGTATTCAGCAGTGGATTTGCTGTATCATGGGGCAGACCTCTAGTTAGTTTTTTGAGAAACTGTTGAACTATCATCCAAATGACTGCACCATTCTACATTCCCACCAGTAGTGGATGAGGGTTCCCATTCCCCCACATCCTCCCCAATACTTGTAGTCTTCTGGTTTTTTTTATATGGTTGCAAGTCTCATGGGTGTAAGATGACATCTTGTTGTAGTTTTGATATTCATTTCCCTAATAACTAGTGATGTTGAGCATCTTTTCATGTGCTTTCCAGTCATTTGTATTTGTTTTTTTGGAGAAATATCTATCCAAAGCACTTGCCCATTTTTGGAGTGGGTTTTTTGCCTTTTCATTTTCAAAGTGTAGGATTTCTTGATCTATGCTGGATATTAGGCTCCTATCAGATAGATGGTTTCTGAATTTTATTCTCCCAAAGGTAGGTTGCCTTTTCACTTTCTTGACAAACTCCTTTGAAGTGCAAAATTTTAGTTTTGAAGAGGGCCCATTTATCTATTTTTTCTTCCTTGCTTGTACTTTGGGTGTGAAGGTCATAAAACCATTTCCTAATACAAGCTCCTTTAGAGGCTTCCCTACATTATCTTCCAAGGTCTTTATGGTGCTGGCTCTTATATTTGGATCTTTGATCGATCTTGTCTTGATTTTTGTATAATATGTGAGATGGTGTTCCAGTCTCATTCTTCTGAATATGGAAACCCAGTTCTCCAAGTACCATTTGTGGAAGAGGCTATTCTCTCCCAGTTGAGTGGGCTTGGTGACCTTGTTGAAGATCAGATGAGTGTGTATGAAAGGATCTATATTAGAACTCTCAATTTGGTTACATTGATCAGTGCGTCTTTGTGCCAATACCATGCAGTTTTGGCCACTGTAGATTCGTAGTATATTTTAAAGCCAGGTAGGGTGAGAATTCGGATTTCAGTTCTCTTTTCCATACATTGCTGGTTATTCAGGGCCTCTTGCACTTTGAAATAAATTTTTGTAGTTTTTCCAATTCAGCAAAAAAAAAAAAAATGCTGTGGTGATGTTTATTGGGATTGTGGTAATTCTGTAGATCAGTGTGGGTAGGATAGACATCTTAATGATGTTTACTCTTCCTATCCATGAACAGGGAATATTCTTCCATTAATTTAAGCATACTTTGATTTCCTTTACAGTGTTGTGTAGTTTTCTGCATAAAAGTCATTTACATCTTTAGTTAAATTTATTCCTGTGTGTTCGATTCTTTTAGTTGCTATTTTAAATGGTATTTTTTTCTTGATTTTCTCCTCAGATTGCTCATTTGGTGTGCAGAAATGTTACTGAATTTTGCACATTAATCTTCTAACCTGTGGCATTACTGAACTCATTTATAAGCTCTAGAGGCTTTGTTGTCAATTTCTCAGGGCCTTCTCTATATAGGATCATGTCATCTGCAAATAGTGAAATTTTTACTTCTTCTTTCCTAATTTGGATGCCTTTTATAGGTTTTTCTTCCCCAAGTGCTTGAACAGGTACTTGTGAAACAGTGTTAAATAGGAACAGTGATAGTGGGGGTCCTAGTCTTGTTCCTTATCTTAGAGGAAAAGCATTTTATATTAGGATAGTTGTGGGTTTTTCATATATACCCTTTATCATGTTGAGATAGTTTCTTTCTATTTCTATCCTTTATAGAGTTTTTATCAGGAAAGGGTGCTGTATCTTGTCAAATGCTTTTTCTGCATCTGTAGAGATGATGATGTGATTTTTTTCCTTTTGATCTGTTTATATGGTGTAAAACTGCCCCGGCCCGCGGGACGGCAACAGAGACCCGAAACCTGCCGAGAAAGAATGGTGGGACAAGAGACACAAAGAATGACAGCAAGACAGGGTTCTGATCAAACTGCAACTTTATTAAAGGGGGCAAAGTATATATGCCCTCGGGTGGGGGAGGAGTAGGGAGTGAGGTAGTAGAGGCTAAGGATTGGTTGTTGCTGTCGCCGCCTGGGTGGGAGGCAGACCTTAGTTTCCTGCCTTGCACCTGCGCACTATCTTATCAGTCTGGGCAGTGGCGGGAAACGGAGAACAAAGGAGCAGGGAGGGAGAAGAACAAGGAAGTGGGCTCTGCTCTGGTGGCCATGTTGCCAGCATTGCTGAACTCAGTGTATACTCGTATTGACCGCTCCCAACATCTCCTCCCTTTTTCTTTTATTAGCACAGTATTTTTCGTACGGCTAGCTGAGGGAAGTAGAGGCCTCATTTCCCTGATGTAGATGGCTCTGATTTTTCGGGAAGGGGTGTTATTGAATATGCAGTAAAGGCAGATGGAATGAGGGGGGGCTGTGCCTGATTTGGGTCAGAACCGCACCCAGTGGGCTGTTTCAGCTCACTCACACAAGTGACCAGTCTTACCTGTCATGGGGAGGCATGGCAACAAAAGGCCATGTCCCTGTCTTAGGTTGACTGTTAGGTCGGTTCAGTTGCCCGTCATTGGCTAGCCAGCCCAGCTCCCTGAGCAGTCAGAATGCTATCAATGCATCCCGCCTGTCTATGCAGGCTGAATGTGGTCGAAGCACCCTGCCTAGTGGCCTTGGCAAACAGAGCGCACCCCTGTAACAATGAGGCATACTTCTCAGAGATCAGTTAGGTTGTGCTTACCTCTAACTGACTCCTGCAGTGCTGTGCCTTGCACTCAGCAGCTTACTGGTGGGGAGAGTTCATCCAGGAGGGGAGGCAGTCTGGATGGTCCATAGACACACCCTGGTCAGCGGGGTGGAGCCGGTGGTAATGCACCTGGATAGGCTTACCAAGAGCGGAGTCAATTTGGTCCTTAACTAACTGAATAATTCTTTTTATGGCCCAAGGTCCAAAAGATAATATGAGGAGTATAGTTATTAGTGGGCCCAATATGGGAAGAATATAAGGGAGGATTCCATTAAACCCCCAGGAGAAATTTCCTTGGGTTTCTCTTCCTCTTTTACGTTTTGCTAGCCCCTCCCTCACTTGGGCCATGTTATCTCTAATGAGGCCAGAATGATTAACATAAAAACAACACTCTTCCCCTAAGGCTGCGCAGAGCCCTCCCTCTTTAAGGAAGAGGAGGTCTAAACCTCTGCGATTTTGGAGCACTACTTCCGACAGAGAGTTTAGGGATTTTTCTAAGTGGGAAATGGAGCTTTCCAGATGAGTTATGTCTTCGTCGACGGCTCTCCGGATAGAGGAGAGGGAAGTTTGTTGTGAGGTAAGGGCTGCGATCCCTGTCCCGGCTCCAGCAAGACCTAAAAGGGAAGCAATTGTAATAGCAGTGATAATTTCTCTTTTCTGTACATAGACTGGCGAGAAATAGTGTTGCCAGGAATCAAAGAATTGGTTATCATTATGAAAGTAAATGCGGGGAAATATAATGGTAAGTACGCAAGTTTCTTTGGTATGATTAAGAGTTTGGATACTGAGGCATGGGGTGAGGCCGGTAGAGGAACACAGCCATTTTGTGTTATTATAGGGTATTAGGAACTGGGCAGTTGCTTCAGGGGTAGCGGTGAAATTTCAAAGAGTTTTCATGGAAGAAACGATAGTACCCCCGATCTTAGTGACGCAAAGCCCGCTCTGAGAGACTGACTGAATTGTCAGCCTTATTCTCGTTTGATTCCAGCTACAGGAGGCAAGCAGGATTGCTACTTGTGGAGGTTTGGTAAGAGTCATTGGTGGCTATAGCCTCATAGTATGGTGCTGCGGAGGAGAAGCACAACCAACAATTTTTTGTGAGATTGGGGTTGGAAGAGTTTAGAGAGAGGAATGTGGCATTAAGGAGGGCAATGAGTGGGTTATGCAGACTCAGTGAAGGTACGTCAGAGGAGACATTAGAGGAGATGCTAGAACGAGAAATGTTAGGGTGAGTATAATGAGGCAATGGGTTGGGAACTGAATTAGGGCTGACTGGAATGGGGGATGGTGAGGAGATGGCTGGGCTTTTTCTTATAAGGAAGAAGGCACCAGCATCATGCCCATTCATGTAGAGTCGTATTCCCCATGTGCGGCCAGCAAGCCATTGGACGTCACTGGGATTTTTTACTTGTAGAGTGGCGTTGGTTTGCTGCGGGGAGAGTTGACGACTGAGTAACTTAAGGTTGGGGTCGTTATTCGGGGCTCCCTGCCATCCGACTGCCATGGATTTGCACCCCCAGGAGGGGCAATAATAGTGTGCAGGGTTATGGCAGGAATGGGAGGAGGAGCCTGCTGAAGGACAGATATAATAGCCTGAAATTGGAGGTCCCCCAGGGCCTGGGACAGCACCTCCCCCGCCGCCATAGCAGCCCTGTCCCTGGCATCCCGGGTAACAATCGGGACTTTGGCCTGTAAGGCAGCAAAGGTGAATAGAGAAGATAGGGGAGGTGGAGGTGACCTTGTATTGAAGTAATTTCTCCTGTTGCCAGAGGCTCAATGTCCAATTAAAAGGTTGGTGGTCAGGGTTGGTGAATGTAATAGGGAGACAAAGGAAGAAAAGAGAGATAGTTTTAAACAGTGAAAGGCTCATGGAACCCATTATGGGAGGAAGACAACAAGGGAGATGAAGATGGAGATGAGAAGCAGAAAGGCGACAGCAAGGAGAATTTGTTGGCTGAGGTTCCAGTCCTTCGGGGCGGTAAAGGCTAGGCAGATGGCAGAAAATACTGTTAAAAAGACAAGGGTTATGAGAAAGAAATAGAACAGAAATGGTTGCGAAGGGAGTGAGAGAAGCATTTGCGCTTTGATTGATGATCACCCGGTCGTTGATTGAGGTGGGAGGCTTCTCTGAGGTGGGTTTGTGAGGACTGAATCAGGCACGTCTGGTTGAGGCGGCGTGTTCTCTTATTGCAGGCTGTTGCAATGACAGGGGCTTCTTGCGATTCTTAAATGAGCTGTAAAAGAGAAGAGGAAGTTTTTTCTCAGGGGGAAATTATCTCCCTGGAAGAATTAGTTTGTGGTTGGGAAGACTGGGGGTTGACTTGTTTTATTAGTCTTTCTGGTAGCCAGCGAGGGCCATTCCCTTTTTGATCGTATATGCAGGCAGAGCCTCGTCCCCAAATGATCACGGGGTCGGGCCCGTTCCACTGTGATGTCAAAGGGTCACGCCACATGACTGTGTCCTGCTGCGTTTGAGAAGCAGGGTGCCAATGTCTATCGGCGGCAGATTGCCCATTTATATCCAAAGTAAGGAAATTGAGAACAAAGAGAGCGTGGTGCAGGAGGTCTCGGGGCCGCTGTTTGGAGAGGCCGAGTGAGCTCTCAGCCAGGCGGCTTAGAGCATTCTTTAGAGTGCGATGGGCACGCTCTATAATACCTTGGCCTTGGGGGTTATATGGTATGCCTGTAATATGATTAATCTGTAGCTGTTGGCAGAAGGTTTGAAAGTTCTTTCCGGTATATCCCGGTCCATTGTCTGTTTTAATAACTTTAGGTTGCCCTAAAATGGAGAAACAGTGTAGTAAATGAGATATAACATGTTTTGAGGCTTCCCCGGATTGCAAGCTAGCCAGGATGAAGCAGCTATAAGTGTCTATGCAGACATGGATGTACTTTAGTTGCCCAAAACTAGTGAGGTGAGTAACATCCATTTGCCAGACTTCATTTGGGATAAGTCCCCTGGGGCTAACTCCTAAGTGGGGGACTGGTAACTGGGTTACACAATTTTTACAGGTTTTAACAATTTCCCTAGCTTGTTCCCTAGTGATATTGAACTTTTGACGGAGTGTGTTTGCATTCAGGTGGTGTTGAGCGTGGGCTTGTGTGGCCAAGGTTAAAGGAGTAGAGAGGGCAATGCATGTTAGCCGGGTGGCAGCGTCTGCCAATGCATTTCCTTTGGCTAAAGGTCCTGGGAGGTTCTGGTGGGCGCGAAGATGTCCTATGAAAAATGGGTGTTGTCTTGCAAAAATGGCTTTCTGAATGTCAGAGAATAGTGGTACTGCATTGCTTGATGGCTTAATAAAGGGGGTTGTTTCTAACAAAGGCAGTGAGTGAGCTATGTATGCGCTGTCAGTGTACAAGTTAAATGACTGACTTGGGAGGTGAGAAAAGACCTGCAAAACCACATAGAGTTCAACAAGTTGAGCTGAGGTGTAAGGGGAGGGCACAGAGAAAACCTGGTCTTGGATAACGTAGGCGGAGGTTCCGTTTGCTGAGCCGTCAGTGAAAACCAGGAGAGCTGGGTTAATGGGTTTTTGTTTTGTGATTTTTGGAAAGGTGAACGGGTGAGTTTTTGCAAACTGAATTAATGGGTTAGCTGGGTAATGATTGTCAATGTTGCCTACAAAGGAGGAGCATGCTATGGCACACTCATCGTCAGTTTGAAAAAGCCAATTGACCTGCTCTTGTGTGTATGGGACAATAAGGGAATCCAGGTCTTTGCCAAAGAGTTGGCGGCTGGTTTGTCTGGCCTTGGTTATGAGTGTAGCAATAAAAGAAAGATATGGCGAGAGCACCCGGGGAGGGGTAGCTGAAAGATGAATCCAAAGCAATGGGCGACCCTGCTTGTCTTGCTGGTCATGAGGGGACTGCCAAAAAACGCCTGTTGGTGTGTGAGTTGTAGCCAGCACTATAAATGTTAAAGGATGGCGATAGTCTATTTGATAGCAAGTTTGCGTTTGGATGGCCTGATTTATGACCTCGAGCGCTTGTACCGCCTCTATGGTTAAACTCCTTTGAGAGGAGGGGTTGGTGTCTCCCTTTAAAATTTCATTGAGCGGAAGGAGCACTTCGGTAGGTACTCTGAGATAGGGGCGAAGCCACTGAATGTCCCCCAGGAGCTTTTGGAAATCGTGCAGCGTTAGCAAATGGGAGGTTTGTAACTTAATGCGAGGGGTTAGGACCTGCTGATCCCAGAGTTCGAACCCAAGGTATGAAAAGGGATTAGAAGTTTGTACTTTATTAGGGGCTGTTGAGAGACCTCTTGCTGTTAGGTGTTTGAGAAGGCTTTGGTAGCAGGAATGAAGTTCAGTAGGGCATGACCCTGCCAGCAGGATATCATCCATATAATGGAGAATATAGATTTGTGGCCAGGCCTGCCTAACCGGATTAATGGTTGTGGCAACATATTTCTGGCACAAGGTGGGGCTGTTTGCCATTCCTTGTGGTAAGACTTTCCACTGAAATCTAGGCATAGGGCCCTGAAAGTTAATTTGGGGGACACTGAAGGCAAAATGCTGTCCATCCTCAGGATGAAGAGGTATTGAGAAAAAACAATCCTTCAAGTCTATAATGATTTTATGAAAGCTTGAAGGGATTGCGACTGGTGAAGGAAGGCCAGGCTGCAAAGCCCCCAAGGGATCATTGCTTTGCTAACGGCCCGTAAATCTTGTAATAGTCTCCATTTGCCAGATTTCTTTTTTATGATGAAAATAGGGGTGTTCCAGGGAGACTGTGTGGGCTCAATATGTCCCGCAGCAAGTTGTTCCTGTACTAACTCTATAGCTGCTAAGGTTTTCTCTAAGGTTAGTGGCCATTGATCAACCCACACTGGCTGTGTATTTTTCCAAGAAATTTTTTCAGCATGGGGTACAGGAATGTCAACGGCCATTATGTTAAATCCTGCGGGAACCCAAGTCCCGCTTTACTTGCATTAGGTTTTACTGAGATAGGCTGTTTAATGCCTTGACTGTCTTTGCCTAAGCCCTTGCCAGGCAGAAAGTCCATGTTAAGCATTTGGGCAGCAACGGTGTTATTAGGGCTGCACATAAAGACTTTCATTTGAGAGAGGATATCTCTGCCCCATAAGTTAACGGGAAGATCGGGCAGTATGAAAGGAGTAACTGTGCCCTTATTGCCTTTGTTATCCTCCCAGTTCAGGGTTTGTGAGCTTTGGAGGGGGTTGGTGCTTTCCCCTATCCCTTGTAAATGAGTGGCTGCTACAGTAAGGGGCCAAGATTTAGGCCAGTGATTAGAGGAAATAACGGTAGCATCGGCTCCTGTGTCTAATATTCCCTCAAAAGATTTGCCATTCAGTTTTAGTTTTAAAGTGGGTCGGTTATGACTTATGGCTTGGACCCAGAAAGTATCAGAGGAGCCGGGACTTTCGTTGGTGCGCTGCAACTTTTTGAAATTGGAATTAGCCTGATATAAGGGGAGGATGACAAGCTGTGCTATACGAGTGCCAGTGGGTACTGGGACTATGTTATACGAGGTGGCTGCAATTATTTTTATTTTGCCTATGAAATCACTAATACTCCTGGGAGGACTTGAACTCCTTTTAAGGAGGTGCTGGCTCTCCCCAATATAAGGCTGAATGTATTGGGGGGCAATGGCCCATACACTCCTGTTGGAATAAGGACAGGGCTGGAGTCTGGGGTTAATACTGATTCGGAGGCCGCACAGAGGTCCAATCCTGCGCTCCCTGCTGTTGCTCTCCATAGATCTGCGATGTAGCAGCAAGGTGAATGGTTGGGAGGGCTGGTGCTGTGGGTTGAACAAACCGTGTAGCCCCGGGGTTTGTTTGGGGTGGGGCCTGGGGCTGGCCCCGCTGGGAGTTTCCCTGCCACCGGGGTTTGAGTGGTAGGTTATTAATATCTGTATGAGAGCGGCACTCTGAAGCCCAGTGATACCCCTTTTTGCACCTTGGGCAAACAGTGGAGGGGCGTGGCCTAGCACCAGGGATAACGGGCTGAGGCGTTGCAGGAGCCTTCATAGGGCAATCCTTTACAAAGTGCCCAGGTTGCTCACAATTAAAGCAAGAAGATGAGTTGACTAAAGTTTTCTTTAGGTCTTTTTTAAAACTTTGAAGTGCTGCACCAATGGCCATGCCCATGGTTTTGGCAGGTGTAACATTTGCACATAGGTGCACCCAATTAGAAAGATCAGTGTTACGATATGGGCGGATGGCCTGTTGGCAAGGCTCATTTGCATTTTCAAAAGCAAGTTGCTTAATAAAATCACACCCGGTTTCCGTGTCACCAAACAGATGTTCGGCTGTGGCTTGCAGCCGACTAAGGAAGTCAGCAAATGGTTCTTCTGGCCCCTGAGTTAATTTTGCCAGAGAAGAAGTTGGGTGATTTTTTATTGGCAATTTTTTCCAGGCCTTAAGGGCCGCCCTCTGAATTTGAGAAATGAGCCCTGCACTGAACCGGGCCTGGGCTGCACTGGACTGGGCGGAGCCTTGGCCCATGAATTTTCTTACTGTCCAGCCTTTTGTTTCTTCCCTTTTCTCATTGCGTATAGCATATTCTCTGGCCGCTTCCTCATAATGTGAGCGCCAAGTAATGAAATCTCCCCCGGAGAGCACAGCTTTAGCTACCTGGAACCAATCGTTAGGTGTTAATTCCTTATCGCCCAGTGCCTCTATTAGGGCAAGGGTGAATGGAGCAGTGGGCCCATATGAATGAACTGCCTTTTTAAATTTTTCAATGGATTTGAAACTTAAAGGAAGATATACGTTGGGGGAGGGGCTGCGCTGCTGTGCATGGGTTCTCGCCCTGAGTGGGGTGGGTTCTGGTCTGGTAGACCGGGGTTCAAGTTCATTTTCACCGGGCTCTGGCCTGCTAGATGGACTGGGCTCTGGCTCACGGGTTTGCTTCTTCCTAGTGTGGGTTTGAGGTTTATCCTCCCCGGACTCATCGGTACTATTGTCAGAGAGGGCTAGGTGTCTGTCGGGAATGGGAGGGTGGAGTTTAGCAGAAGTGGACCGCCCACTCCGGAGAATGGGGAAGGCGAGTGAAGGGTCCTTGCTTTTGGTATCGGGAAGTGAGATGCTTATAAGAGTTTGAGTGAGCTCCCGAATACTGCGAATTTCAGCGCGAAGCTCACTAATCTCAGAAGGACCTGAAAGAGTGGGAGGTTGCTGAAGGTTTGCAAGGGAAGGCATTAAAGCCAAAGGATATAAAAATGGAGGATTTAGATTGGAAGAAGTTCCATATGGGGGGGGTTTAAAGGGCGGGAGTGAGAGCGGCTCAAGGTTACATTCCATGTTCTTATCAGGGGTCTTTGGATTGTCCTCCCATTTCCATCCTCGGGAGAGGGGGCGGAAGGCGTGGCAGGGTGAAGGGGCTTGGTATCTGCATCGTTGAGGGAGATTAGGCTAAGGGGTGAACCCGGACGTGAGGGGTGGGGCTGCGAATGCAGTTCAGACCTTTTATCGCAACCCAAAGGGGGCCGAGAGCTCAACTTTAAGGCAGTCTTCCCTTCTGAGACTAGATTCTTTATATCAGGGGGTTGGGGTGTAATTCCAAGTATACCCTGTATTAGTTGCCAGTAATTGAATGCAGTGACGGGGACTCTCTGAGGTCCAAAGGTTTTGTAATAACCAGTTAAACAATTGCCTACTCTGTTCCAACATTTTTCATCTATTGTGCCCTCCTCGGGAAACCATGGACAGGTTTTGATAACAAACTTAAAGAACTCAGTTAAACTTTTCTTTTTAACCTTAACTCCTCATGTCTTGAGTGCCTCCTTTACTTGGCAAAGAAATAATGAGTGTGCGGATTCTGCTTGTCCCATGATTACAAAGAAATGAAGCAAAATAGAGTATTTCGCTTACCCGCTTGGCCACCGCCAATGACTGAAGGAGTTACAGGTTGGTGCAGAGCTGTTCCCTTTCTGCCACTGGGAGCCTTTCGTTGGCTGATGTGCTGGGAGTACTCCCTTCCTGGGTGAAGCGACGTTCTATTCTCGATTACAGGGAATCGTCAGGCCCCATGTTGGGCGCCAAACTGCCCCGGCCCGCGGGACGGCAACAGAGACCCGAAACCTGCCGAGAAAGAATGGTGGGACAAGAGACACAAAGAATGACAGCAAGACAGGGTTCTGATCAAACTGCAACTTTATTAAAGGGGGCAAAGTATATATGCCCTCGGGTGGGGGAGGAGCGGGGAGTGAGGTAGTAGAGGCTAAGGATTGGTTGTTGCTGTCGCCGGGGTGGGAGGCAGACCTTAGTTTCGCGCCTTGCACCTGCGCACTATCTTATCAGTCTGGGCAGTGGCGGGAAACGGAGAACAAAGGAGCAGGGAGGGAGAAGAACAAGGAAGTGGGCTCTGCTCTGGTGGCCATGTTGCCGGCATTGCTGAACTCAGTGTATACTCGTATTGACCGCTCCCAACATAAAACAGTTGATTTTCTTACGTTGAGCCATCCTTGCATTCCATGGATGACGCTCACATGGTTATGGGGTCTAATTCATTTGATGTGTTGTTGAATATGATTAGCATGTATTTTGTTAAGGAATTTAGCATGTAGGTTCATTACAGAGATTGGTGTGTAGTTTTCCTTTCTTGTGGCATCTTTGTTTGGCTTTGGTATTCAGGTGATGTTGGCATCACTGAATATAGGCAATATTCCTTTTGCTTCTATTTTTTCAAAGCAGGATTAGTGTTCTTTCCAGCATGTTTGGTAGAATCTACCTATGAAGGCATCTATTTCTGGGCTCTTCTTAATTAGTAATTGTTCGATGACTGATGCTATCTCATTGCTTGTGATTTGTCCGTTGAGTTCATCAATTTCTTTATTTATCAATGTAGGCTGCTTGTGTGTTTCTAAGAATTTGTCCATTTCCTCAAATTATCCATCTTTTTGGCATACAATTTTTCAAATTTTCCTCGTATGGTACTCTCTCTCTGTGGGATCAGTGTTGATATCCCCTTCCTTATTTCTTGTTTTGCATATTTGCATCTTCCCTTTTATTTTTCCTGGTCTATTTAAGGGCTTGGTCTTCTTGAAGAACCAGATTTTGTTTTGTTTTGTTTTTTTCTACTGCTTTTTAAATTTTGATTTTATTTAGAGCTGTTCTAATCTTTGTTATTTCCTTCTTTATATTTCCTTTGGAGTTAGTTTGTTGTTCTTTTCCTAATTCTTTCTGGTGTTCAGGTAGGTCTTTAATTTTAGCCCTTTCTTCTTTTTTGAAATATGCATTTATGGCTCTGAATTTCCCTCTCAGCACAGCTATTGCTGCATCTCATAGGTTTTGATATGTAGTGTTGTCATTTTCATTCATTCCAAGGTAGTTCCTGATTTCTTTTGAGATTCCCTGCCTAATCCACTGTATGTCTAAGAGTGCGTTGTTTAACTTCCATATCTTTGTGCCTAATCTGGTTCTCTGGTCCCTACTGATTTCCAGCTTCATTTCATTGTGGTCAGAGAGATTACTTTGTGAAGCGCTGTCCTGGTCTGCTGTACCCCAATGCAGGTCAGCAAGGCAGCCTTGATTCCCTCTCGGTTGTTACAGTGAGAGCTAAGTTTTATCTGCCTAGCTCATTGGCCATGTTCATATCATCCTCTTGTTCTTCTTTTTAAATTTTTTTTTTTGGTCTATTCATGCCCTCTTACCCTTCCAAGTTAGCTAGATGTTCTAGCACAATATTGAATAACAGTGGTGACAAGGAGCATTCTTGTCTTGCTCCCGATCTCAGCAGGAAATGTCTCAGTATTTCACTGTTCAGTACAGTGCTGGTTTTGAGGTTCTCATGTTGGAACTTTACCATATTGAGAAAGATTCCTTCTATTCGTATGTTTTGAAGATTTTTTTTTAATCAAGAAAGGGTGCTGTTCTATGTTAAATGCTTTTTTACAGCAATCAGGAGGATCATATGAATTTTCTTCCTCAAATTGTTTTGTGGTATATAAAGGGAATTGATTTTCTTGTGTTAAAACACCCTTTAATCCCTGGAATAAAACCCACTTGATTGTGGTGTATAATTCTTTTTTTTCCTTTTTTTTTTTTTACTCTTTGTATTGAAGTTCATCATTCATACATGAACATCCATATACAAAAAGTGTGTAGTATAAGTTGTGAACTACAAAAAATATGCATATCATCATACAGGGCTCCCATACATTACCAACGCCTTGCATTTTTGTAAAAGAATCATTACAAACTATGAAAGAGCATTATCAAAATATTGCTAGTAACTATAGCCTATATCTTACATTTGGTGTATTTTCCTCCAACCTATCTGGTAAATTGCAACCTGTATTAGCATTATATACTTGTCATAGATCATGAGAGAATGTTCTTCTTTTTTTAAAGAAACATAGATTACACAACATGTTACATTAATAAATATAAGAGGTTCTCATTTACCCCAGTCACCGCACCCCCTCCCACTCCTCCCACATCAAAAACCTTTCATCAGTGTGGCACATTCATTGCATTAGATGAATACATTTTGTAGCACTGCTACACAGCATGAATTATAGTTTACATTGTAGAGTACACTCTCTCCCAGTCCATTCAGTGCATTTTGGCAGGATATTTAATGTCCTGCATGCCCTTGCAATATCATTCAGGACAACTTCAAGTTCAAAATATACCCCCATATCACTCCTTTTCTGCCCTCTCCCTTCCCTCAGCAACTCCTGTGGCCACTGTCTCCACATCAGTGATACAGTTTCTTCCATAGCTAGGGTCACAACAATTGTATACTAGAATACCGGTAAGTCCACTGTAATCCATAATTTATTCCTCCGTCCTGAAGTTCCTGGGATGGTGATGTCCACTCCACCTCAAAATCGAGAAGTGTTTCAATCCCACATGACTAGTAGGTGGGATTCTCCCACTTGCCATTGTAGACTCTCTCGTTTCCATGGTGTGGTGGTTGACCATCCTCACCTCCCTGCCAGCTGACCGGCATAAGTCCAACAAACTGGAGAGTAGGTGTTGAAACTCTGCTGAAGCTCAGGTCCCAGCAGGCACATGCACAGTCCTGAGATTCAAGTCTCCTGAGAATACACTAACCCCAGCACGATCCTCACGTTCAGGAAAAGTGACATAAGAGGCATGCACAGAGAAGTCACATCTGAGTCCAACTCCATCAGACTCAGGATTATAAGTTCCACAGTAGGGCCCACTGACAAGGCACTGAAGTCCCAAGTCATCTGTCATGACTGCAGGTCCTGGGTGTCCTCCTAATTGGGCCCTTTTTAAAATTGGGTTGCTTTTCCTTACATCGATGAATTGTATGATCTCTTTATATCACATGGATATCAAACCCTTGTTGGATATGGGATTTTCAATATTTTTCAATATTTTCTCCCATTGAGTAGGCTGCCTGTGTATAACTTTTTTTGTGTGTGTATAATTTTTAATGTGCTTTTGGATTCTGTTTGGAAGTATTTTTGGAACTTTGCTACATATATATTCATTATAAGTATTGGTCTGTAATTTTATTTTTTGTAACATCTTTATCTGGTTCTGATATTAGTGTGATGTTGGCTTCATAGAATGTGTCTTGTTCTCTCCTGTTTGATTTTTTGGAACATCTTGAGGAAGATTGGTATTAGATCATCTTTGAATGATTGCTTGTTCTATCACAATACCTCTTTGAATATTGGTTCACCTCATTCTGAGGCTTTTAAATTGCCAACGTTATGTAACCAAAACCAGGCCAGGGATACACTAATGGGGTACAGATTTTTTTTTCCCCAGGGTTTTGGGGAAAAAAGTGACCTAAAAGCAATTTTTCTCATTGCTGTTATCCAACTCACTAGCAGATGGCATTCACTGGCAAACACTTCCAAGGAAGTGCCACAATCCCCAGCCTACCCTTGCTTCTTGTCTGGCTCTGCTGGTCAGATTCACAGAAGAGAAACCACTCTGTCATGTGCCATATCCTCCCTCTTTTCTCTCAGTCAGCTGCACTTAGCCGTGGGTTTTATCAGGCTTCATGCCTTGAAAATGGGCACTGGGAGCCCTTTCCTCCTGCCAGGGGTGTTTAGAACCTCACAGTTGACATTTCAGGCTCTTTGGCTCTCTGTCCCTTGCCCTCCTGGGCCTTGGGCAGTATTGTCCGGGTTAGTTATCCCCCAACACAAGTCCCTCTGACATCTCCTTGTGCTTCTCCATTGCTTTTGTGAGCGTTGAGCCCTGCTTGTGTACTCTGATGCCATCTTCCCCATAGTCTGTAAGGTTTGCTCTTTGATGCATCCCATAGGTTGTGATATGGTATGTTATTTTTTAGATCAGATTAAGGTATTTAGCCATTTCCCTGTAATGTCTTAAGTGACCCATGGGTTATTCCAATGGTCATTAATGAACTTCCAAATATCGGGAGGTTTTCCGGACTCCTTTCAGTTGTTGATTCTAATTTCATTCCATTGCAATTGGAGAAAAGACTTTGCATTCTTTTAAAGTTATACAGACCTTAGGTTTTTGCTTTGTTGTTTTTTCCATTTGAACAGCAGGGTTTCTATTCTGGAGAACATTTCCTGTGAACTTGAAAAGAGTGTGTATACTGCTGCCAATGGATGGAATGTCTTGTTCATGTCAATCAGGTAGAGTTGGTTGATAATGTTGCACAAATCTTCTATACCTTGCTGAATTCATGTCTAGTAGTTCTATCAATTATTGGGAGTGGGTATGGAAAACTAAGACTATGACTGTTCAATGATCTCTTTCTCCTTTCAAATCTCTCAGGTTATTTCTTCAGGCATTTGAAGTGTCTGTTGTTAGGCATGAACATATTTTACAATTGCCATGTCTTTAAGATGTAATAACATTTTAATCATTATGAAATATTTCTCTTTGTCTTTATAACATTTATTGCCTTAAAGCATACTGTCTTAGTTTGCTAAATCTGCCAATGCAAAGTTACCAGGAATGTGTTAGTTTTTACAAAGGGACTTGAAATGTCCAAATCAAGGCACCAGCAGAGATGTTTCCTCAACAAATGTCATCTGCTGGCAGATCCTGGAGTCTTGCCACGTGGCAAGGCAAGATGGCAGCTTATCACTGCCATTCCTGAAGTCTTCTCTCTCAGATGGCATGGTCAAAGTGGAGGCTCTCTTTCTGAGTAGCTCTTCTTTCAGTTCTCAGTTTAAATAAGACCCAACAAATGGGTCGAGACCCAACCTGGGTCACAGTGCACTGATGTAGCCCAATCAAATGTACACACAGTCATGGGAATGGATGAGTTCAAGAACATAACCTTTCACTTACCAAATGCACTGGATGTGTCATGATGATGGGAGTGAGTGTTGCTGGGGGGGGAGGGGTGCGGTGGGGGTGGTGGGGTCGAATGGGACCTCTTATTTTTTTAATGTAATATTTTTACAAAATCAATAAAAAAAAAGAACATAACCTTTCCTAGCCTTCACAATATTTAAACATTTGCACTTAGTATATCGGAAAGCAAGAGACACTCCACCTCTTTTATGATTGCTGTCACATGATAATCCTTTTTCATCCTTTTACTTTCCACCTTTTTCTTCCTTTGAATCTAACGTATGCCTTTGCAGATTACACTTTTTAAGGATCTGGCCACTTTATCGAATGTATCAATCAGACCAATGCCTATTCAAATAGACACAGCTCTCCATTTATTCTGAATATGAATTTTTTTCCCTGAAAACATCAACCGTGACAAAACTACCATCTGTGGACTTACAGAACATCTTATCCTTCATCTTGATATTCCACACAGCTTTGCTTCTGTTCATGGAACCCGCTTCATGGCTAATGAAATGCAGTACTGGGCATATGCTAATGGAATTCCCTCATCTTCCATTTTCAACTGGAGCAGCTGAATTGACACATCAGTGGAATGACCTTTGGAAGATTCAGTTATGGGGTTAACTGGGTGGCCATACCTTGCAGGTCTAGATAAATGTCCTCCAGGAAGCTGTATATACACTAAATTATAGTCTAATATATGGTTCTGCTTCTCCCAAAGCTGTGATTTGTGAGTCCAGAAATCAAGGGATGGCAATAGAGAAAAGTCACTAGTGATCCTCTACCAAGTGTTTTGCTTCTTATCACCAAAACTTATGCTTTTCCTCCAGAAAAGAGAAAAAATGATTTCATTGAACTGGAAGTCAAAATTGCTGTGGACCACTTTGGTTTCCTCATGCCTCTGAATCAAAAGCAAAGACAGGATTGAATGTACTAGCTGAGGTTATGATCCTGATTACCTAGGGGAAATTAGACTGCTACTTCAAAATGGAAGTAAGGAAGAGAATTCCAGAATACAGGATATTCCTCAGGGTATCTACTTGTATTTCCATTCCCTGCGATTAAAGTCTAAGGAGAGCTCTAACAATCAATTTGCACAGGACTACTAAAAGCCCATACCATTCATTAAAATGGTATGGGTTACTGCATGAGGGAAAGAACCATAACCAGCTACTTTGTTTGTTGAGGGGAAATGAATTATGCATGTGTAATAGAAGTAGGTGGTTGCAATTACCAGTTATGATCATGTGACCATTTGCCGCAAGGAGGACTATAATTGCTATTAATATTTATTTTGTTAGAAGCATTTTTGCATATGAATATGTTTGTGTATAAAGTAAATGTCTTTCTTTTCATCCCTCTCCTAACCCCGTATAAGATTAGTTGTATTAACTTACGTCATAGTATTTATGTTACAGGATAGCAAGGGTAAGAGTGAATATTGGTCACCCAAGTGCTTGCATCCTATTTTGAGGAAACATTAGTGAACTTTCAGTAGTACACAGGATAGTTGTATCATGTCAGATGGAAATGTGGTTTTGTTACTGTCTTTATTTGGAGATAAAGTATAGTTTATCTGAGATGTCAGTGGGTGTCAAATTGGCAATGGATAGACCATTATGATTAGTTTTATGTGTCAACATGTCTAATTTGTGTGTTCAGCTGTTTGTCAAAAGCTGCCCTAGTTGTCCCTACAAAGTTACTTCATAGATGGGATTAGTGACTAAAATGATTTGACTCTAAGCAAAAAAGTTACAATGGACAACGTGATTTGGACTAATGCAAACAGTGAGAGGTCTCAGAAGGGAGAAGTGGGTATTCCATGTATCATAGGGAGTATTTCCACAAGACTACACCTTCCACTGCCTCCTCTAGTTCCAGCATAAGGAGTACAGACAGAAGATTTCAACTACCCTTATACTGGAATTTCCAGGCTTTGCACGTTCCTTCAATCAAAGGAATCAATTCCTTAAAAGGAATCTCTTCCTGTATATATATTTCTGTTACTGGTGACCCCTGATTGATCCTGATTCTCTATAGAGCTTCCAAAGAACAGAATGGGACTGTGGAACTCTCTTTATTTTTCCATTTTTAAAACAATTTATTGAAGTATATCATTCCTACATAAACATACATAAACAATAAGTGTATAGTAAATTTGTGGACTTAAAAAACAAATATGCATAACATGACACAGGACTCCCATAAGTCATGTATCACAAGCACATTGCATTGATGTGAAATGTAATAAATTATATGAGTGTGGTCTAAGTAAAACTATACTAAGTATAATTATAGTAAGTATAATTTGGAAGATTTTCAGTGGTATAATATCTGAAGGAAGAGAAGATATTTGAAGAGGGTTGAACTAGTTTTGGGAAGAGATCCAAGTTGTGGTCACATATTTGAAAAATACTGCAATTTTAGTTTCCCAGCTACTAAGAAAATATCATTCAATGGAATGGCTTCAACAATGGAAACTTACTGGATCATGGATCTCAGGCTAGAAGTCAAAAATTGAGATGATAGCAAGGTGATGCTCTCCCTTAAAGACTTTTGCCTTCTGAGGCAGGCTGCCAGGGACCCTTGGTCATTGGCTTATCTGTCACATGACAATGCAAAGCACATCACCTTCCCTTTTGTTTTCTGAGTTCAACTGACTTGCAGCTTCTGGCTGTTGACCATGGCTACTTCTTCTATGTCCATTTTCCTTTGCTTGTAAGGACTTCAGCTATTTTGGAATAAGTCCCACCCACATTCACTTTGTATTCCATTTGGGCATACCTTTATTCATACCATCTTCAAATATCTTAATTACAATAGGGTCCACACCCATGGGACCAGGGGTTTGGACCTGAAGTTGCCATTTGTGGGGCACATGATTCAGTCCCCAATACCTTCCTTGAGAAGGAAGTGTCCACCCCATATGGACAAGAATTCTATGGGAACCTGTGATAAGCAGAATTTTAGGATATCCCCAGGACTTCCCACCCTCTCGTGTCTAGTGTGTGCATAAGTCCAAGCTCTGTGGATGAGATGAACTTCACTCCCTTGAATATGCAGTAGATCAGGACAAGAACCACAGACTCAAGGCTCCTGGAGGAATTGCTGCACCCCTATGCAGTCAGCTTGTAGCTTTATATCTGCTCCATAATGACATGCATAATGCAAGCGCTCTTTGGTAGAATGCAACCTGCTATAAAATCTGCCCATTCTGAACTTGTGGTAGTTTAATCAGTAGGACAGAGAATCTTGTGGAGGTATTTTCCTGGGATCCTATGACCATCAATACCTACCTGTGTTCTGAGATGGTTGAGCTAATCATGGAGATATGAAGAGATGCAAAGAGGACACTTGTGTCATTGCCAATGACTTTGCCTATCCTTTTGTAATTGCCAGTGGCTTTGCAGCTTTTGTCAGACTTCATGGTGAAGAGGCTGTGAAAGGGATATTGTAACACCGATTGCAAGCTGACTCCACCACAAAAGAGTTATATTCAAAAAGCCAGTGGCAGGGACCTTGCATGTTTCCTTTAACAGGTTTATTCTCTTACCAGAGCTGCCCCAGGCCCACCAATCCCCAATGCACAGCAGGTCGTCAGAGTGACCAACACCATGGCTTTCCTTGAAAACTGATGGGGCACTCTGACTTCAAGATCCACCTTCAGAGTCCTGAATACTAACAAATAAAAAAATGTAAAACTTTTATTTTCAATTTACTGGGTGCATTCTACACTTCAGCCTTCCTTCCTAAGTATGTGATAAACTACATATATAACATGAAGTATATTATATATATAATATTATATTATATATAATATAATAATATATATATTCCTTAAAAAGTATGCTGAATATTTTGAAACAATTCTCGCTTTATATTATTTAACCATTTGGTTGGGCCACATTGGTGTTATGTGGTTAGTTTGTATTTCCTTTTGACTTAAAATATAGCTCTCATGTTTAATGTAGAGCATTGGTGGTCAGCTGTGTTTTCCTTGCTCTTTTCCCAAAACACACATGTCAATCCCATCTATACCATTGATTGATAGTTGTAGTGATTCATTTAGAAATTGAGGACACTGTCCCACAGAAGGAAATGCACAATTGCTGGGTATTTGACTCCTCCTCTTTGGAGAATATGCTCTCTGTCTTCCCACCTCCTGAGAATTATTGATGTGAAATACTAAAACATAGCTGAGGAAACAGTGTTTTAGTCTGCTAAGCTACCACAATGCAACATACCAGAAATGGACTAGATCTTACAATGAAAATTTATTATCTTACAAGCTTAGAGATTTGAGACTGAGAAAAATGTCCAAATCAATGTGCCATCAGCTGAGAGAATGTCCCTAAAGACCAGCTGCCAATGATCTTGCTTCCTTTGTCACATAGCAAGGCAATGGTGGTATGTGCTGGGCTTTCCTTTTTCTCTGGTTTTCATTGCTTCAGCTTCTTGCCTCTGTCTTTCTCTCTTAGCTTCTTGGTCTTTCTCTTTATTTCTCTCAGTGTATTCACCCCATTTATAAAGGACTCCATTAAGAGGATTAAGAAACAGCCTGGGTCATACCTTAACTGAAGTAACATAATCAAAAGGGCCCACCCTCTGTAAGGTCACACCCACAGGAATGGACAGCTTTAAGAACATGATTTTCTGGGGTACATGCAGACTCAAACGACCACAAACAGTTTGTTAGCTTTAGACTTTTTTCTGATACTGTGAATGCATTCTCTGTTGGCAATAGATGACTTGGATGTAAAAGAAAAAAAATTTTAAGATTTATTTTATTTATTTCTCTCCCCTTGCCCCCCACCCCAAGTGTCTGTTCTCTGTTTTCTGTGTCCATTTGCTGCGTGTTCTTATCTCCCCTTTTGTTGTTGTCAGTGGCACAGGAATCTGTGTTTCTTATTTGTTGTTGTTGTTGTTGTGTCGTCTTGCTGTGTCAGCTCTCCATATCTGCGGCACCATTCCTGAGCAGGCTGAACTTTCTTTTGCACTTGGCGGCTCTACTAATGGGATATACTCCTTGTGCATGGGGCTCCCCTATACAGGGGACAACTCTGTGTGGCAAGGCACTCCTTGAGGGCATAAGCACTCTGCATGGGCCAGCATGCAGATGTCTAGGAGAAGTGTTAAGTTACTCCTTCCTTCAGCAGAAGGGAAAAGTAAGTGCAAAGTGCATGATATTGGAAAAGAAACTATTAGATCAGTGATATGCTTGTACAACTATCCTGCCTCCTGTTGTTTGCTAATATTTATTCCTTAGTTTAAATTCTGCCTTTTAAAAAAATACTGAATAGCCAAACTCGCACTTTTTTGTATGACAGCCTTCAGAATATTTGAACTTGCTCACTTATCTTAAGTTTAAACGTTCTCTACTTCATCACTCTGCATGCGCTCAACAAATATGGTTTCTTTTTTTAAAGTTTTTTTGAAGATAGACAGATCACACAAAATGTTACATTAAAAAATAGGTTCCCATATACCCCATTCCCCACAACCCCCACTCATCCCACATTGACAACTTCTTTCATTAATGTGGTACACTCATTGCAGTTGGTGAGTACATTTTGGAGCACTGCTACACAGCATGGATTATAGTTTATGTTATAGTTTACACTCTCTCCCAGTCCATTCATTGGGTTTTGACAGGTTATATAATTTCCTGCATCTGTCCCTGCAAAATCATCAAGGACAGCTCCAAGTCCCCAAAATGCCCCAGTATCACACCTCTTTTTCCCTCTCCCTGCATTCAGCAACTCCCATGGCCACTGTCTCCACATCAATGATATAATTTCCATTGCTAGAGTCACAATAATTCTGTAGTAGAATATAGTAGAATACCTCTCTGTTATGAATTAAGCAAATCAAACTGTCTCAGAGAGTTAGAGACTGGAAGACAGGCTTACAGAAAATAGTTGGTGAGAGAATGGTTGTGAGTTGACACCCACATGGGGGAAACCTATGATAAATTAGAGGTAAGTAATTGTGCATGAAGGGATACAACAGTGGCATAGGGACACTACCGGGTCTGGCTTTGGATGCTTGAGGTGAGGATGGGTCAGATGGTCCAAGGAATTGGGGGGAGGTTTGGGCGGAGCAGGAGAACAGAAGAGATTGTCAGGTAGTGGTTGAAACTGTAATCATGAGAAACCTCTTTAGAAAATATAATAAGGAAGGGTTACTGGTTTAAGGTGTTTGATGCATCTTCTGGCACAGGGCGCACCTGGGTCAGGCTTCTAGGGAATGTGTAAGTGCTCATCATGTCATAGTGCGTTATATAAGTGAGTGTAGACCCATACAATGAGTGGGAAGGTATTGTGACTGCATACTGGGGAGACCTGATATTCTCCCACAGAGGGGAGAGTGTCTCTCAAGAGCATAGTTGGCTCCCAGTGAGGGGGAACAGACCAGTGTGTTAAGCCCTCAGCATTCTTGCAAGTATCTACAAATCTTGTCCTTCAAGAAGTGAAGCTTGGGTGTCAGTGTGGGCCCTGAGGGCATGGGGAGTGAGGAATAGAGTAATTGGGAGAGGGGATCACTTGGGGGCAAGGGAAGTGTTCTGCATGATCCTGAAATGATGGATACAGGCCATGTTAGATGTCACCAAAAATTTATAAAGGGTTTATAGCCTAAAATGTAAACCATAATGTAAACCATAATGGAACCATGGCTGGTACCTATCTTTCAACATATGTAATTGGATTCTTAAAAAAAAAAAAAAAAAAAGGAGCACACTATTGATGTATGCAATAGTTTGGATGTAACTTAAGGGCTTTATCCTGAGTGAAAAAAAATTGAGTTCTATACCTGAATATTTACATACAACTCTGGAGTAAACAATTGCAAGCGTTGTTTACTATGAAATATAAACCCTGGGGAGAACATTGATAGTGTACAGTGAGGTGGCTGTGGACAGTGGAATGTGTGTGTGTGAAGATGTGTGGTTGGAGTGTGTGTGAATTTGTAAACGTCAAGCAGACATGAGGGCAGCAAATTGGACTTCTCCAAAGGCTTCCTCCATTGCTGGCCATCTTGGGAGAATATTCAACACTTCAAGTCACAAACTCTGCCCTTCTGTATGTTCCCAAAGAAGAGATAGAAACCAGGAGAAGAAGTAACAATTCAGTGGAATGAAAGCCTAGTATGTGCCAACTCTTCTGGTGGGCTTTGGCACATGGTTGTCAGATGGTGGTCAATGAGGAAGTTAAGGCAGGATGACCCTTCAGGCAGTTCTCACTCAGGGACACATTTTAGGGATTGGGCACGGAACAGTGTTTGGACAACACCAGAATTTCCCACCTACTGTCAACTGTTCAACCAAAACAAGGATGGGAGATGGAGATGACACCCAGGTATGTGAAAACATGAGAGCAAAGCCAAAAAGCCCTGGACTAAATGTGATGATGAATTCTGTCCCTGACGGAGAAGAGAGACCACAGGAGAGTTAAACTAGTTTCTTACAAGCAGGATTCATTTACTACTTCAAACATCCTGAGCTGAACTATGTTACATCCATTTTCCAATAAAGAACTTGGAGTGGAAAGGACTTGGTGACTTTCCCAAAGTCATACAGCAGTGAATGGTGGAGCAAGGGCTCTTTTGTTCCCTCAATATATTATCAATTAATGACCGATGTGGTCACTGATTTAAACACCAGGAAGAAGCAGTATGGGAACACATGATGAGGATGCTCTATCCAAGTGGAGCCTGCATGACATGGTGCTTAGGAATCTTCTAGATATTTGTTGCTTGGTGCCCAGCCCTTATCATACTGCCTCTGTGACATACAGCCTATGAGTCCCACATCACTTTGGTGAGGTCCAGCTTGGAACAGAGAGAGGGCATCATCTGGGGAAAGCATGGCCAAGTATAAAATTCCATTACAGAAAGGACAGTAGAGGGCAGACAGCCCCTGGATGCTGCTCTCTTTGGAAAAAGAAGTAGAGGTGAAGGAGAAATTGTGGGCAGAATTGTGGGTAATATGTGAAGATGACAAGAGGAGAGGGTTCTGATATGTGACTGTTTCTATCCCAAGCTCTTTGCCAGCAGCAAGCATGGGTGTCAGGGACCCTTGGCAAAAGGGCAACCTTATCACCATTTTGCCTATGTGATGGGACACCACCCTGCAATGTAACCCCAGCTGTGTGTGCTGAGCTGTCCCAGAGGATACACTCTGGGAGTCATGGATTGCCTGAAACCACAAAGTCAATGGGGGGAGGAATCAGAACTAGAACTTAGAGAAGGCAGCACTGGCCAAGAACAAGGGTGTGTGTCAGGGAATCTCAGAGTCTGTCAGGGCTGACAGGATGAGTCAAGAGACTGGACCATGGACACCTCAATTTGAGAGGTTAATTAGAGATTGGAGGGTGACAAAAAAACTTTCAGTACAGAGAGGTGTGCACCGTATCTCCTTGATCTCAGGTTTTGTTTCCTGATTGTATCCTCATAGGACACTTACCACTTAATTCAGGTCCAGAACATGTCCACCCACTGCTCAACTAAACTCTCCACACCCCCAGAATCAAATCCTAGCCACTAAATCCCACATCCCCAGGCTGCCTAAATGCTCTAACCATGGGCCCGGACAAGAGCCCAGGTAGGGGGGTGATTGAGTGCCTCAGCCCTTCTCCACCTTCCTCCCAGCTTAAATATACCCTGGACATGCAGGGCAGCCCAAGACATGCTAAACAAATCAAACCATTTATTTTTCTGTTTCTTTTTTTACAATGAAGTTGGTTTGACTTTCATCGGAAAGAAACAATTTTAGACATGACTGTAATTTTCTGTGTTCCATATAAAAATTTCAGTCATTATTTGGGGAGGAGAGGGAGCAGTGCTTGTGGAGTGATTGTTAGAAGAGCCCAAAGGTTCCTGATGTCAGTCCTCTTGGCCACAAAATGAATCTCTCCCCAGCTACTTGGACAAGACTCATTCTTGCACCAAAATACACAAAGTGGCTTCATATCCTCTGTCCCTATATCATATTGCATACAAATACATTTTGAGGGACTTGTGAATCTTCTTTTACCCCACATTCTTTTTCTGTCCTTATTAACATTAAGAAATAGGCCAATTCAAATAACACATTCAGTAATCCTGAGTCTTAATGTGCTCTTTCCTCTATAGAGGTGGATATACACAGATTCATGCCCCTGGGAAGCAGGCTTGGGGATGTCTACTCAAACCAACCACACAACACATGTCCTGCATGTGCTGAGGACCATGGAAGCGCCAATGTCTACATCCTTTAGGTAAGGAAAGCACAAGAACGCTTGGGGAAGGTATTGACTCACATATCAATTATAGAAAATTAGCTGATATTCCAGAAGCCGAAAAGGTAGAAGAGCTACTTTCCATGAGGAAAGTATTAGGAGATATAGATAATATACTGATGGCCGTCCACTGATGACCACCTACAATGGAGCCAGGGCTTGTGAGAAGGCATAAGGAAAGACCAATGGGGACTTGTCACTAAACAGGAAGACCATGAAATTTCTCTTTTCCCAGGAGCAGGCTCAAAGAATATAGACTGAAGCAGGAGGGCAGAACTAGGTCAGTCACCTGTGGATCCACTGAGACTGCAGTCATCCATATTCCTCCACCTTCAACATCCCACCATCCCTGAAACAGCAATGTTGGACATATACAATACTGCAGAAGTGAGGGCATTTTAAATAAAAACTAACTTTATATAAAATTTCTATAAAACTCCCAAAACTCCCACTCCTCCTCCCCTACCAAGGGTATCATAGTCATATTGGAAAGTCTTTGAAGGCCCTCACTGTCCTTCCCACAGTCTCTAGAAATGCCAAGGAATAACAGTAGGACCAGAAAGCAGCATGTAGAGTCATTTGGTTAAAGCAAGAGGAAATCTACTGTGGGGGTCTGCAATGGAAGGTATGTTATGTGGAGAGTTTGGCCCCCTGCACCCTACTCTCCACATCGGGGCTTCTTCTTTCTAGGATCCAAAAGTTGGTCACGCCTTCTCTTTTGAGAGTGAGAGGATTGACTGGCACCCAGCACCAACATTTGCCTCCCAGAAGCTCCAAGGCCGGCTATGAGGTAGGATTTTCTTCCAGCAGAAGATGAACCTTCAGCTAAAGTTGTGTTTGGAGACTTGGCATCAGGATGAGGAGTTTGATTGTGACCTCTTTTCAGAGAAGATACAGACAGGGATTCTCCATATGCTCTCTTGATTCCAGAGGTGTGATGGCCTGAGTGAGCAAGGGGACTCTTGACAAGTCCCCATGGCAGCAGTTGATATGGCGGTTTCAAGAAGAATGCAAGGCTGGGGAGCTCCTCATCCTCCTCTTCATTGAACCCATCTGTGGGCTTGGATTTGGTACTTACAGGAAAGGTTTCTTGCAGAGCCACCTCATCTCTGCTTCCGAATCTAAGGAAAGACAGTCTTTGGTGTTGGTGATGATAAGAGATTTGTTTCTTTATGATTCGTGGATCGTCTTGACTCCTTGGAGAGACAGCAATGTCTTTAGGGAGGTACAGGCTGTTGTCTGCTCTGTCATCCCAGTGTAGGGCATCAGTACTGACTTGAGTCCCTAGAAGTTGGCCATGGTCAGCTTTACTCTCTGCACCATTGCTGGACTTGAGCATGTGGAAGGAACTGTGTCCAATTCAGGTACATCATAATTTGGAGGTGCTTCCATACCCTCTACATCTTTCAAGGACAGCAGATGCTTCTCAACCAGCTGTTGTCAAGGAAATAGACAATTAATGACTGCAGATGTTTCTCACATGAGGTGCCTGAATGTGAAGATGACTGCTCTCGGGCAGAAGGCAGGTAGGTTTTGTAGACATATGTTATAGCTTATTCTGCCCATCTTCCTATGCTGGATTCCCAAACTTTCAGTCCTACCCACACCCAACCCATACCTCTCCATAATTTCCTCCCTACTTGTTCTTCATTTGCCCCCACACCTTCCGCTATTTTTCTCCAGAAGCCATGCCCCCCAAGACAAAGTAGGTTAGAAAAGGTCATGTGGATTACATGTTGTGAGGCCCTCCCACCCTCAGTTTACCTGGGTGAGCGTGAGTCCTTCCTCTTGCTGCAGCTCCTCTGTTAGGGACAAGAAGTCTACATGTGCTCCTGGGGAAAGCAATTCTGCTAGGAATCGAGGGTGAATGACAGCCTCCACCTGGGAACAGTAATAAAAGGGGACTGTGCACACTTGAGAAAGAGCCACCTGTCGGTTTTGGAAGCAGGAGGGAAAGCACTGACACTGCACCTCAATCTGCAATCTGTGGATGTTTGGGATCATGACCTCCAGCAGCTACACTAATAGACACTCACACATGCACACAACCACAAAGACTCATAAACACATACATGTACCCACTGCCCACTGCTCAGGACATAAGGAATAGACCCAAGTTTCAACAGACTGGGAAAGAAGCACAGACCTGAACATGCTAACAGTGCTAAAACCAAGGACTCTGCTAGAAACCTCACCTAAAATCCACCCACCTTGGTGATGAAGTCTTCCTCTGCCCACAGCTGGTGGATGTAGTTGAGGAGATCCGGGTCTGCATAGATTCCATCACATTCCTGCTGTCTATGTTCTTCCTCTTCCCATTCTCCATCTTCCCCCTCAGAGGCTGAGTGCAAAGACCCCACCAGCCCACACATGAGGTCAATGTACTCTTTTACAGCTTCGGGTGGGATCTCCTTGGGGGCCTTTGTCTTCAGAGCCCGCTGCTGTCTGTGTTCCCTCTGGCTGGAAACCTTGGCCTTGGGCCCTGACTTTTTTGGATTGGACACTAATGGTAGGGACAGAGGTCAAGAAGTAAAAGTGGAACGAATCTCCAGCTTTTACTTTACAACCATATATCAGTTAGAGTAATATATGAGGGATACAAAATTCTTCCACCTGGTTCAGGCTAATCTGAAACTACATGAACATTTATAGGATAAAATTTAAAAGATGAATGATCTTAGAGAAAGTTTCTGTTCAAGAAAAAGAGAAACTTGTGATACTGAAAGCTCTCCCTTCCTCCATCCCCTCATCATCAGGAATGTTATATAAATGTGTCCCTTTTGACAGTCAAGATGGGAGTCCTGTTATGACAGCTGACAAAATTGACCTAGCCCATGACAAAGGGTAACTGAGAAACTAGGTTCTCAATGGGTTTCTCCTTTGGAAATACAGAAGGCAAATCTTGAAAGGAATGTAGCTCATGAGTCCTATTGCCTTCTCTCAGTCCCCTTTGCACCTAGTCCTCTGTTGTAATGTGATGAGCCATACCTGGCTTCTGGCCTTCCATATTGCTTGGGGGCACCTGTGGATGAAGATTTGGAGGGGCTGGAGGTGGAGGGCACTGGAAACCATTCCTCTCCTCCAACATCTGAATCTGCCTCTCTTCTTCAATTTCAAACTCCTTGAACCTAGCATGGGAGGAAGGCACAGGCAGTGTTGACAAGATGGCCTGGCCCACTGTGATGCCTACAAAAAGAGATCAGCACCAAGAATAGGAGAAACTGTCTTGGGAGGGATATCAGGGTCTTGGATAAGTGCTTTTCCAAGAGGGATTTTACTGCTGGCAGTACAACCACAGTTTGGGGGTATTTCATGAGGTCCCCACATCATCCATTCACCTACAGCAAAACTCATCATCACTTAAGGGGAATATTAAAAAAATGAATCAATTTGGTACTTGGCAGATTTTCAAAATTGGGTCTACAAGTTGTAATTGCTTGACTATACACTCTTTTAACTAGGATTGATTTAGGTTCTTGAGTTAGGTTCTTGAGTTAAATTTGTCAGTGTGGTACATGACAGGATCACAAAGGTGGCCATCATCCCCAAGTCAAGGATATCATAGCAAAAACTATGCCGATGACCTGACAGTAATCACATGCTGGGATCTGGGATGTTAATATTATAAATAAAGGAGGGATCAGTGCCCAGGTCTAAGAATCCTAGAGCCTTGGAGCAGTAAACTGAATGAAGACATGGGGTGAAGAAATGCTTGGAAAGAAAGTAGAAGGAAACATTATGGAGGGGATTCAATTTCCAATGCTGTCCTTTTTATTTTATTTTATTTTTTCATAGCTTTGTGTTTTTGTCAAGAGTTTAACATGCAGTTGAACAAATTGTTCACAGGATATCTGAGATCCTGGCTTCCCCTAACCAACCTCATCCAACTCTAACTCATCTGGAATGACAGGGAGCCATTTGGACATTATCTCGTGAGGAGAGGTGGGCCTAAAGTTCTATGCCAATAGGCTCCAGCTGCCCAGACACCCAGATCAGCAGAAACATGACTTGTAAAGCATGTCACCCCTGCAAAGTACCAACAACCTAGAGGCTTAAAGCCATCAGGATCTGTAGGAATTACCCTCATCCCCATCCCAAGACCTTCAATTTCATGACATCTGCAGACCCAGTGTCAGAGAAGTGTTGAGCATCCTATGAAAGAAAGGTGCAAAACTGTCCAGTACTAAAGGTGAAAGTGGCTGCACAGAGGCGTTGGTCCTTCAATATCCAGGGAATAGTGACCTAGTTGACACCCCCTCTCTAAGTATCCCTTCTATTGACCAGCAACAAAGCAAGACTCCTGCCTGGCTTCATCCTCCCCAATCACACACAGCCACAAAATCTCGCAAATTAATGAGGATCCTTGGACTCACTTTGCTGCCATCTGGTAGTAGATCATCCGATCAAAGTTGCTTGTGTGCCGCCACTCCCGCACGGCCCTCTGCAGTCCCTCGTCCAGGGTCATGGTAGGCTTCTGACGGTCCAGTGATCGAAGCACTGGGCCAAAATTCCCCGTATCAGTAATATTCTACATGCACCTTCTCCTACCCCTTCCTGATATTACCCAGTCAACATCACCTGAACCCCATCCCATCTATTCCACCATCTGCCCCTTCATGACCTCCTTTCTATGTGTACGCTGTGATTTTAAGTGCATCTGCCTTGTACGATCCCTGACCGAATAGTGAATATCAATACAAGGATTCATTTCTGAAAGTCCAGCTCAATGAAATGATTGTTTTGGAATCTCTGACTTCCCTTTGTATCTTCAATGGCACTGTGTAGTGAATGAACTGGGAGAGCACTTTACAAGGAGATTCCGGGCCTATTCCCAGGGCTCAAAAGCTAAGTAAACAACTTCCCAGTTGACTATTAGGTGATTAGTGCTTTGGAAAACAGAGCATCAGAATATGAAGAGGAGTTAGTATGCAAAGCCAAGGGTTGTTAAAGCCCATGTCCATGGACAGCCACGGGCTGCCTCAAGATACAGAAGATCATGCTGCTGCCTGCATTGGAGAGTTTGCTCCAAGAGTGTTCAAGAATATGGGGGAATCTTTAAGACTCTTAAGCTGGAAATTTGGGGGACTTCCTTGAATTCTTCCCTGGGGCAGGAGATATTTTTGGGAGGTCAAAAATTGAAAAGCATTGTGTAAATAAAAATTAAGGGTCTTGTTATTTGATATAGGCTCTATTGCGGTTGACACATAATTTTACTGGGGGCAGTGCAGAGCAGAGACAGATGGCAGTTCAGGGTGTGAAAAGAGGAAAATATTATCATCACGGTTTCTGTCTCACAGTCACAACAGCCCATGGTCTTGGGTCACATTGCTAATCATTCATTCACACTCTTTAGTTAGGATAATTTTGCCTTTTGTGAGCTCTTTTGCTCTTCTTGTCCTTTCAATAATATAAAAATTTTAAAAAGTAAGAATTACAATAAAAAGGAAAAAATTAGTTATCATGTAATGTAGGAAACCATGAGAAATTGTGTCTATGAAATACTTTGTCTATTAGCTCGTGTAAATGTCTCAGCAACACTCTGAAATAAATGGAATAAACCCTTACAGGTAAGGTTACCAAGGGAGGTAACCTCTCCAGGATTACAAATCGAGTTGGAGCCAAGTACTTCACAACTCTACAGTTTTTACCACCTCCCAGTTCTAACTGGAATTCTCCAGAACAATGTGTATGGGAGCAAAACTAGAGTTATTTGCCTGATCTCTGTGGATTTTGCTTTCTCGGGACAACACATGCTCAAATCTTGTGCTGGAAGGTAGAGTGCAAGGGGAAGAGTGTGGTGTTTGTAGTCACACCTCAATTCAAATCATGGCTCCTCACTCAATGACAGGGCACCTCTCGGATTGTTAGTTTTTATATAAATGGTTACTAGGATAATGATACCAAAGTAGAGAATGGCTGGACCCCCAATAGAGGGAGGTATCAATTGAGATAAGACACCTGAAACTCAGTCATAAGCCAGAAATATCTCTGTCCTAATGACCTACTGTCAAGAAATTCTGGAGACATTATCCTGGGGTATCCATCCCCTAGTCCTCTGTATCTGAATGGTGCAAAACAGTCAAATATGTCTCCAAGAGGAAGCCACTCAACAGGAGAAAGCAGGAAAGAGCTTCAGCATCAGGGCTTGGGCAAATGTGCCTCTGGGCCAGGGACTTGAAGCACTGCCAACATCGGAAGTTCTGGTAATCACTCTTGGGCTTACAGGAGTCATCCTTGGACTGGGTGGAGGGAGGACCTCTCTCCATGGAGGCCCCCTGTGGCCTGAAGAAAGCATTCCCTGGAGGAATACTGGGGGCCAACAGGGCAGGTCGTGGTGGAGCTTGAGGAGGAAGGCCTGGGATCCAGCCTCCCTCTGCAGACTGGGTGCACCTCACAGCTGAGGCTGGGATCAAGGGCTCCAGAGCAGAGGCCCTCAAGATCCCAGGAGGGGCATGCTGAGCACCCCCACAGAGGATCCTTGGGTCACTTGAAATGTGGGGCATCTGAGGAAGGACAAAGGGCTCAGTAGGAGGGGGCTTTGCTGGTCCCCCTAGTTTTCTGATTTGAACAATGATCTTCTCACCTCCAGTCCCAGTGGGGACAAGGCCCCCCTTTCCTGTCACCAACTGTGGTCTGGGGAAAGCAGGCAGCAGCAGAGAGCTGCCAGGAAGGAAAGATGGGGGGGTAGATGCTGCCCCTAGGGAGGTGGGGGTGGTGGGCCAGGAATGGGTGAAGGGATTGACAGGGCAGTGCCAGGATACAGGGAGACTCCAGAGTTCATGGTCTTTTCTGGTCCCAGCACTGGAGATGCTGTAGAGACAAGGAAATGGGTGGATTTAGAGGCCACAAAGGCAACACTCTTGAGGCTCTCAGGAGCTGTCCTTTACTCATTAGGAAATTGAGAGCTGGAAAAAAGTGCTTATTAAAAATTTCTTCACCTACGCAGCTCTGGATCTACCCAGGCATAACTAAGATAGTTTTCTCTTAATCCAATCTTAATAGTTACTCTTTCTTCTTAGCTCCCAAAAGGACATCAACCAGATCTTCCCAGTTCTGGTTACAGGAACAAGAAGAATGAAATATCAACTGAAGGCAAAACCAGAGACTAGCATCAGAAGCACCAATATCTGAATCTAAACTGTCACTGATAAATCCCTGAAACTGAGTGATTATGAGTTTAACGTGCTTGAGATGACACGGGACTGGAAAATTACAGGTACCATCCTCACAAGACCCCTGGAAGGTCTAAAGTCATCACTTGTTTCTTGTTTTGGACTTGCTTTTCTTTTCATCTCTCCCCTAGTTTTTTCCCTATACAAATTCAAGTTCCCATTCTCACTTTGAACTGGTTTTGGGAAGATTCTCCCAGTTCCTTGCTTGTGCATTTGCAATAAATCACCTTCTCACTGAGAGACGTGTTTCTCCTTTGTGGTGCTGGAACAGGCATGCCGTTCTGTTGGAATGGCCATGCATACGTCAAGGGAATCAGAGCTATGAATTTCAAAACGTGTGCAGGGACATAGGTGGAGGAAATTCAGAATAGCTCCTGTCCCTCTAGTGATTTTAGGTTCTAGAACTCCAGATCAGGGTTTTCCCATAAGAGAACTTGCTCCCATTCAGTGAGGCTCCCAGACCTCTGAGTGCTAAGGAGAAAGAAGCACGTGCTATCAGGACAGCCCCTCTCTGAGGAAATCGCTACCAGAAATTCAGCCAGACTCAATATTTCATGAAAGCATTCAGTCAGCCTCTTGACCAAAGAACTGGTGTCAAGGAATTCTTTGGAAAAAATACCCCTCAGCATGCTTACGAGCAGGTAAGGGATATTCTTTTGGGTAAGTTCTAGGCAGCACAAGGGAGTTATGAAGGTGGAAAATTCTTAAGATTATGTTCTGCATCATCTCTTCAGACTGTTACCAATACTACTATTACTTCTAGTACTATTAGTGATAGAGTAACATACACCTAATTGTATCTCTTCTCCTTCCCCTCTTCAGAAAGAAACCACCCGTCATTGAGGGTTTTACTGAAAACAAATAGCAGTCACTATCTATTCCATGAATGTGAAGTATTCATGGACTATGAGCAACATCTTCACCTCAACTTTAAAATGAAGAGCTGAGGGTTCACCATGAGGAATTAGAGAAGATGAATTGGTTGAACACCTGAGTTTACACAGTTAAAGAAAAAGTCATAAAAGCCAGGTAAACCCAATCTCTAAAACTAGCTGAAGTTACCACAAGTGACCTGGAAACATTGAATGAAAGAAAACATTCACCAGGAGTGAAAGCAAAAGGCCTCTGGGCTGGTAGGAGCTTAGAGGCTCTGGGCTGGGACAGTTAGAGTAACTTTCAGGCTGCTTCACAGACAGGATATTTCTTTGCTGACTTCACCACAATAAACTCTACTGAAAAGTTTTTTTATGTTAGACCATTGATTCTAACTGTCCCCATAGGATCTCATTTACTCCAGGTCATATTCCTCCAGTAAAATCATAAGTTCCCAGGTCCTGAAGTAATGACAAAGGGTGGAGACAAGCCTCTCTACACTACCACACAACGTAAACCCGTTACCATTTAATACACTTGTTATGTGGCTTTTTTCTAGAGAGAAACTCTTCCTGCAACCAAACTTTCTCATACCTATTGTAGCCCTCTCACATATCTAAGGAGACCCCTTCCTCAACTCTAAGTCTTGGCTTTCCAACCAACCCCACCAATTTCCATGTGAGAGGTTCTTGGTGGAGTCCAGTGATTTCTCCTTCCTCGAGATTCATCTCAAATCTTGTTCCAAGAAGATGGGCCAAATTTGAATTTCTATGGATTTGAAGGATATCAGGGACCCTGATAACACACCACCTTATCCTAAGTGCTTACCTTTTGAAGTCACCTCGGTACACTTGGACACTGACCACCGCTATCTGACAACCTCTAGCAAAGATTCAATTCTATGCCCTTAGAGTGAACTGCTGTCAACAGATTCTCAGGAATCCACAGAAAGGGTGGAGAAGTTTGAATCTCAACAGGACTAGAACGGAGCACTCAGACATTCTACAGGGGGGGAGGGGCAGAGGGCAGGTGGGCTTGAAGTGGGGGAGGGTAGAACTTCATCCAGGACTCTGACAGGGGAAATTGCAGGTGGTCCTTCAAAGTATAATGGGACAGCACAATTATTATGGACTTTGTTAGAGGAATTTATTGGTTTGTGGTAAAATTCAGGTAAAAGGAAGAGGTTGATTTTATTTTAAAGAGCAGAACCAATTATATTATTTCCATAAGAAACCCACTTTACATTTCTAAACATTTCTAAAAGCAGAAATTTGGAATGACTGTGTTAACATTAGAAAAATCATATTTTGGAGCAAAGAAAATTACAAGGGATAAAGAGCAACATTTCAATATAAAAAAAAGTTCAATTCATCAAGACTATATATTGTTTAATTCAAACCATGAAAAACTGATGCTACTAATGAATGGAAAAACAGAAAAGTCAACAATTTTATTTGGCTATTTCAAAACCCACCCTAAAAAATAATAGAATGTAAGCAGAAAGTAATTAAAAATATAGAGAAGACTTGACCTATCTAATCAACAGCATAACCAAAAGATATTTATAAAACACTCTACCAAAGAACTGCAGAATAAAATGTCTGCATGTGTGTATGAAATATTTGAAGAGAGTATATTCTGAGTCATAAGACAAATTTCAAAAATTATAAGTGATTGAAATCATGCAAAATATATTATATTAACCTACAGAAATAAACAAGAAAACTATATGGACCTACTTCATAGTGGCAGGAAGCTCAGATCATAGACAGTGGTTTCATTTCATTCTTGTACTTCTTGATATCTTGTATACCAGTAGTATGTGGCAGCAGGGTCACTTTAGAACAATTAAAATGGGCAGCACTCCCTCATTTATCATGTGAAACTCTACCCACTATGTCAATACCCAACAAACATCCAAACATATGTTTATAACTTATATGCATGCCCTGGAAAACTCCCTCCCACCTATGCATCCTCCTTAAATGACATCCTACATCAGTGCTCCTCCTCTGCCATAGTTGAACCCCTCTGTGATTCAAAACTTTTTTTACTTTTTGCCTTTCATCACTGTATTAGGTGTTGCCCTGCATGTACAGTGGTAAGGCAATCTTTCCCATTTTTTCCTGTGTCTGCATCCTTTTTAAAAATGTTTTCAAAAAAGCTTTAAATCACAGAAAAGTCACATTTAGAATATACAGGACTCCCATATACACATCAAACCCTTTTTCTCCTTCCCTAGCACTGATCTTTTCACACATGGATGTCATATTTGCTGCAACTGATGTAGAAATATTGATAAATAGCTACTAACCATGCTTTCATTATGGCTTACATTTTAGCTTATACACTTTTATAAATTTTTGGCAAAATTTAACATGGCCTGTATCCATCATTGCAGGATCATGCAGAACACATCCATTGCCACCAGTTAACCCATCTTCCATCCATTCTATTCCACTCTCCCTTTCCACTGGGGCCCACAGTGACAACCAAGCTTCACTGCCTGAAAGACAAGATTCATAGATATTGCACCAATGCTGAGAGCTTGACACACTAGTCTGTCCTCCCCCATTGGGATCCACCCATGCTCTCAAGAGACACCCTCCCCTCTGAGAATATCAGGTCTACCCAGGATGGGGGTATAACACCTTCTCACTCATTGTACTGGTCTCCACCCACTGATATAACACAGTATGGCAAAATAAGCACTCACATACTCCCTAGAAGCCTGCCCCAGGTGAACCCTGTGCTAGTTGCCCCTATCAAGCATATAAAAAGAAATCCTGTATCTTGAAAATAAAAAGACAACCCATTTTAAAAATGGGCAAGAGATTTGAACAGACACTTCTCCAAAGAAGAAATATAAATGGCTAAAAAGCAAATGAAAAGGTGCTCAACATCACTAGCTGTTAGGGAAATGCAAATCAAAAGTACAATGAGGTACCATCTTGCACTCATTAGACCGGCAGCTGTTAAAAAACAGAAGACTATAAGTGCAGGAGAGGATGTGGAGGAATGGAAATCCTCATCCACTGCTGGTAGGAATGTAGAAGGATCCAGCCATTCTGGAGGACAGTTTGGTAGTTACTCCAAAAACCAGCTATAGGTTTGCCATATGACCCAGTAATTCCACTGCTGGGTATATACCTAGAACTGAAAGCAAGGACACGAACTGATGCATGCACACCAGTGTTCATAGTGGCATTATTCACTATTTGCCAAAAGTTTGAATCAACCCAAATGCCCATCAACAGATGAATGGATAAACAAAATGTGGTATATACATACAATGGAATACTACTCAGCTGTAAGGATGAATACAGTACTAACACATGGGATAACATGGATGAACCCTGAGGACCTTATGTTAAGTGAAGCAAACCAGGCACTGAAGGACAAATACTACATGATGTCCCTGATAAGAATTAAGCAAATCAAGCTGTCTCAGAGAGCTAGAGACTGGAAGATAGGCTTACAGAAAATATGGGGGGAGAGAAAGGTTGTGAGCCAATGCCCACACAGGCAAAATCTATGATAAAGTGGAGGTACATAGCTGTGCAATGAAGGAATAAGACAGGGGCATAGGGATACTACTGGGTTGGGCTTTGCAGGCTTCAGGGGGCTAAGGTTGGGAAGATGGGTCAGATGATCCATGGAATTGCAGGAAGGATTAAGGGGTATCATGTGAACACAGGAGCTTGTTGGGTATGTGGTTGAAACTATAATGTTGAGAAAAGTCTTTAAAAATATAATAAGGAAGTGTTACTGGTTTAAAGTATGTCCTATCTCTATTTTAACATCTCCTGGGAGCTCATCAAAGACCTTCACTGGAACCCCTGGTTTGCTGCCTGCCCTGAAGAATTTGGACTTATGCATTGCCATGGTTGCATGAGGCAATTTTATGAAACCTCAAACTATTTACAGATATCCTCTGTTGGTTTTGTTTCCCTAGAGAATCTGACTAATACGGGCCTCTATACAATTTTCATTTTTGGAAACTTTATTTGATCATGGGGACTTCATAATCTAAATCTCTTCTTTTCTCTCCTGAAAAATCCTCTAATATCTCTTTTCTTACTGTGGTACCAGTTCATATTTGTTTCTGAATACATGGGTGAATCTCACCAAGGGTGACTTGAATTTGCCATGGTTACTTGGGGAAATGTTTGAATTAACCAAGGACAACCATTTGAGGTGTGCACTTGAAAAAGAAACTCCTGGTCTTCAACAAATTAGGGAGTGCATCTTTTGATTGATATTCAGAAATTCTAAAAGGCTTAGTGATTCAAAAATAGCATTTTTAAAAGATTCCTTATAGTGTGCTCCTAGATGTTCATGGTAGAAAAAAATAAGTTTTAACCTAGCGAAATTTGATTTCAACAGTACTTGAGTTTTGTATAAATTGCCAACTTTAGGATAGAGCCTAAGATCTGTTGATACCTTAAAACCTTAGGGTTATGCTAAATTGAGCTTGCATGGTGCAGAAGTTTGATTTAATTGATGAATTAAAAAAAGAAATATTGGATTATGCTTGTAATCTGATCTGTACCTGGGCATGATTGAGTGATGATTAGGGCTTTGATTGGACCACATCATTAGGGCATTGGGTCTCCATCCCTTGGTGGGTGGGGATTCACAGATAAAAGACATGGCAAAGGACAGAGTTGGAGTTTTGATATGAGGGTTTTTACGTTAGAGTTTGATGCTGAAGCCTTAAGCTGGCACCCTGTGAAGTAAGCTCACAGAAGAGAAGCCAGCACAGGGAAGAGAGGAATGCTGAGCCCAGGAAGAAGCAAGCCCTTGGAAGAAAGGAACCTTGAACCCAGAGAGAAGCAAGACCCTGAAAGGGAGGCACCCAGGAAGCCTGAACCCTCGCAGCCATCAGCAGCCATCTTGCTCCAAATAGACTTTGGTGAGGCAAGTAACTTATGCTTATGGCCTGGTATATGCAAGCTCCTACCCCAAATAAATACCTTTTATAAAAGCCAACCAATTTCTGACATTTTGCATCAGCACTCCTTTGGTTGACTAATACACATGGTATGCAGGATATGGTTTTGTAGAGAAAATAGAATAGTTTCTTCTTAAAGCAAAATCATTGGCTATTGTGAAATTTTAAAAAGAGAAGAATGAAGGATAAAAACTGAAAGCATAGGAAAGTTGCAAATGGTTTACAGAAAAATAATTTTGTTTTTCATGGTTATTGCTGGATAAGACATAATGGATTTTCCGATAAGGTTTTTATAAACAGCATATACATGCAAATTCGAGATTTGGTTTTTCCCCTGTTAAAACGACAGCATTTTCTGGGATTATTGTTCTGCCTTTAGTAGGTGATTGAAAGAAGTTTTATTTGCCTTATGAGTAATTGGCCTAGAAGGCATTTATTATGTTTCTTATCACAACAATTCACTGCCCAGCATGTAGTCTTTAATATGAATGCAATTCTTAAAAGAATCAAGTCATATTACTTTTTTAAAAAGTATTTATTTACTCCTCTTCCTCTCCCCCCACTCTGCTATTTTTGCTGTGTATGTCCATTCGCTGTGTGATCTTCTGCATCTATTTCTCTTTTGGTCTTTTCTTCATTTTTTTCTCCTCTAGGACTCAACAGTACTTGATCCTGGGGACCACTGATGTGGAGAGAGGTTTGATGTCAATTGTGCCACCTCAGTTCCTGGTCTCTGCTGTGCTACACTTTGACTCTCCCCTTCATCTCTCTTTTGTTGCATCATCATCTTGCTGTGGTACTCACTTGCATGGGCACTGGCACACTCTGCAGACACTGACTTACCATGTGGGCACTGGCTGATCATGTGGGGCATGCTTCTTCTTCTTCTTTTTCAACAGGAGGTCCCAGGGATCAAACCCAGGTCCTACTATATGGTAGGTGGAAACCCTATCACTTGAGGCACATTGCTTCCCCTCATCTCCCTTTTAAAATACCTATTTTTGTAAAGAATCATACTACCTCCAGAATATTGTTTTTTATTATTTATTCAATTAAAAAAAATATTACATTAAAAAAAATGAGGTCCCCATTTACCCCCACCGCCCCCACCCCACCAATCCCCCCACAGTAACACTCTCCCCCATCATCATGACACATTCATTGCATCTGGTGAGTACCTCTCTGGGCATGGCTGCACCCCATGGCCAATGGTCAACACCATAGCCCACACTCTCCCACGTTCCATCCAGTGGACCATGGGAGGACATACAATGTCTGGCAATTGTCCCTGAAGCACCACCCAGGACAACTCCAAGTCCCGAAAATGCCTCCACATCTCATCTCTTCCTCCCATTCCCCTCACCCAGTAGGCACCATGGCCACTTTTTCCACACCAGTGCCACATTTTCTCGATTATTAACCACAACAGTTCATGAATAGAATATCATTAAGTCCACTCTAATCCCTACTGTATTCCTCCTTCCTGTGGACCTTGGCTTGGTTGTGTCCATTCCACATTATTGAGCTTCTCTTCACAAGAGCCCTAGATCACAGTAATTCATATATACAATATTCAGTACTCCCACATATCCATTATAAAACCTTTTCCCTTCCACAGCAATAATCTTTTAACTTATTTATATCATATTTACTGATATTGTTGTACAGATATTGAGACAATAGCTTTCAAACAAGGTAAGATTTGTGTTTACATTGTGGTTTATACTTTAGGCTATACAGTTTTCTAAATTGTTTAGTTATCCTATGTTTTACATTATGGCTTACATTATTAGTCTGTCATCCCCTATATGTTTTTGGTGAAATATTTCATGTTTTATATCCATACTTGTGTACTCTTGTGAAACACTTCTTTTGCCCTCACAGTTACTTTGGTTCCATCTATTCAATATCTATTTCCCCCTTCCCTTGGGGCCCACAGTGACAGTCAATCTTCATTTCTTGAGGAGCCATGTTCAGAGATTCTTGCAACAGTGTTGAGGGCTTGACATGCTCAACTGCCTTAATGCCCTGGGAGCCACCATTTCTCTTGAGAGATACAGTTCCCTCTATTTGATGGCATTAGTCATCCCCAGGATGTGGGTCTACCTTCACTCTCATTATATGGGTCTCTACCCAGTGGTATAACCCACTCTGGCAAAATGAGCATTCAGATATTCCCTAGGAGTCTGTCCTGCATCAGATTATCCCCTTTGAGTTTCTTAAACAGGTAACTTTCCTAATTATATTTTGAAAAGGTTTTCTCAGCATTATACTCTCAACCAACACCTGACAATCTCCTATGTTCGTATGTTGCCCCAACCTCCCCCCAATTTCTTGGGCAATATTACCCATCTGCCCATCCCTAGCCCCGCTCAAACATGCAAAGCCCCACCCAAAGGTAACCCTATGCCCCCATTTTATCCCTTCCTTGTACACATACTTACCTCCAGATTATCATAGATTTCACCCACGTAGATATCAGCTTACATCCTTCCTCTACCCCCGATTTCCTCTAAGCCTATCTTCCAGTCTCTAGCTCTCTGAGGCAGCTTGCTTATTTCATATCATTAAGGTCATGTAGTAATTGTCCTTCAATGCCTGGGTTGCTTCACTCAACATAAGTTTCTCAAGATTCATCCATGTTATCACATGTGTTTGTAGTGTATTTGTTCTTAAAGCCGAGTAGTATTCCATTGTATGTATACGCCACATTTTATTGATCCACTCATCTGTTGATAGGCATTTGGGTTGATTCCAACTTTTGGCGATAGTGAACAATGCTGCTATGAATACTGGTGTGCATATATCGGTTTGTGTTCTTGTTTTCAGTTCTGCTGGGTATATACCCAGCCATGGTATTGCTGGGTCATATGGCAAAACTATGTTTAGTTTTTTGAGAAACCACCATTCTGTCCACCAGAATGGTTGGATCCTTCTGCATTCCAACCAGCAGTGGATGAGTGTTCCCATTTTTTCACATCCTCTCCAGCATTGATATTCTTCTGTTTTTTTCATACCTGCCAATCTTATGGGAGTAATATGGTATCTCATTGTAGTTTTGATTTGCATTTCCCTGATAGGTAAAGATTTGGAGCATTTTTTCATGTGCTTTCTAGCCATTTGTATTTCTTCTTTGGAGAAGTGTCTGTTTAAATCTTTTTCCCATTTTTTAAATGGGTTGTTTATCTTTTTATTTCCAAGATACAGGAGTTCTTTATGTATGCAAGTTATAAGTCTCTTATCAGATATATGGTTGCCAAATATTTTTGCCCATTGTGTAGGTTCCCTTTTACTGTCTTGACAAACTCCTTTGAGGTGCAGAAGGCTTTAATTTTGAGGAAGTTCCATTTACCTATTTGTTCTTTTGCTGCTCGTGCTTTTGGTGTGATGTTCATGAATCCATTCTTGTAGATGTCTCCCTACACTGCTTTCCAAGGTCTTTATGGTCTTGGCTCTTATATATAGGCCTTTGATCCATCTTCAGTTGATCTTTGTATAAGGTGTGAGATGGTAATCCTCTTTCATTCTTCTACATATGGATATCCAGTTCTCCAGGCACCATTTGTTGAATAGGCCTTTCTCTCCCAGTTGAGAGGGTTTGATGGCTTTATTGAATATTATATGGTTATATATATGAGGTTCTATATCAGAACTTTCAATTCAATACCATTGGTCTGTGTGTCTCTCCTTATGCCAATACCATGCTGTTTTCACTACTGTAGCTTTGTACTATGTTTTGAAGTCAGGTAGTGTGATTCCTCCAATTTCGTTTTTCTTTTTCAATATGTCTTTGGCTATTCGGGGCCTCTTTCCTTTCCAAATAAATTTCATAGTTAGTTTTTCTAATTCCTTAAAGAAGGCTGTGTTGATTTTTATTGGGATTACATTGAATGTGTAGATCAGCTTTGGTAAGATAGACATCTTAATAATATTTAGTCTTCCTATCCATGAACAGGGAATATTTTCCCATTTATTTAAGTCTTCTCTGATTTCCTTGAACAGTCTTGTATAGTTCTTGCTGTATAAGTTTTTTTACATCTTTAGTTAAATTTATTCCTAAATATTTGATTTTTTTATTTACTATTGTGAATGGTATTTGTTTCTTGATTTCCTCCTGATCTTGCTCATTATTGGTTTACAGAAATGCTACTGATTTTTGCGCATTGATCTTATAACCTGTGACTTTACTAAACTCATTTATGAGTTCTAGAAGCTTTGTTGTAGACCTCTCAGGGTTTTCTACGTATAGGAGCATGTCATCTGCAAATAATGAAATTTTGACTTCTTCCTTTCCAATTTGAATGCCTTTTATATCTGGTTCTTGCCTCAGTGTTCAAGCAAGTACTTCTAAGACAATGTTAAATAGAAGGGGAGACAGTAGGCACCCTTGTCTTGTTCCTGACTTTAGAGGGAAGGATTTTAGGATTTCTCCATTGTAAACGATGTTGGCCGTGGGTTTTTTATATGTACTCTTTATCATGTTCAAAAAACTTCCTTGTATTCCAATCTTTTGGAGTGTTTTTATCAAGAAAGGGTGCTGTATTTTGTCAAATGCTTTTTCTGCATCTATAGATAGAATCATGTGATTTTTTTCCTTCAATCTGTTTATATGGTGTATTACATTGATTGATTTTCTTATGTTGAACCATCCTTGCATACCTGGAATGAATCCCACTTGGTCGTGGTGTATAATTCATTTAATGTGTTGTTGAATATGATTAGCAAGTATTTTGTTTAGTATTTTTGCATCTAGGTTCATTAGAGAAATTGGTCTGTAATTTTCCTTTCTTGTGGTGTCTTTGTTTGGCTTTGGTACTAGGGTAATGTTGGCATCATATAATGAGTTAGGCAATGTTCCTTCTGTTTCAATTTTTTGGAAGAGTTTCAGCAGGATTGGTGTTCTCCCTGGAATGTTTTGTAGAATTCACCTGTGTAGCCAACTGGCCCAGGGCTCCTCTTAGTTGGGAGGTTTTTAATGACTGATTCTATCTCTTTCCTTGTGATTGGTTTGTTGAGATCATCAATTTCTTCTTTCATCAATATAGGTTGCTTATGTATTTCTAGGAATTTGTCCATTTCCTCTGAATTGTCCTTCTTGTTGGAATATAGTTTTTCAAAGTATCCTCTTATGATAGTCTTTATTTCTGTGGGGTCAGTGGTGATATCTCCTTTTCCATTTCTTATTTTGTGGATTTGCATCTTCTCTCTTTTTTTCTTTGTTAGTCTCACTAAAGATTTGTCAATTTTATTGATCTTCTCAAAGAAACCAGCTCTTGGTCTTGTTTATCTTTTCAAGTGCTTTCTTATTTTCTATTTCATTTAGTTCTGCTCTTATCTTTGTTATTTCCTTCCTTCTTCTTCCTGTTAGATTATTTTGTTGTTTTTTTTCTAATTCCTCCAAATGTGCAGTTAGTTGTTCAATTTTTGCTCTTTCTTCTTTTTTGATGTATGAATTTATGGCTATAAATTTCCCTCTCAGTACTGCTTTTGCTGCATCCCATAAATTTTGGTATGTTGTGTTATTATTATCATTTGTTTCAAGGTAGTCATTGATTTCTTTTGAGATTTCCTCTTTAACCCACTGTTTTTCTAAGAGTGTGCTCTTTAATTTCCATATCTTGGTTTGAAATCTGGGCCTCTGGCCCTTGCAGATTTCCAGCTTCACTCCACTGTGATCAGAGATATTATTTTGTATGATGTAGATCTTTCTGAATTCATTGAGCCTTTCTTTGTGACGTAGCATATGATCTATCTTGGAGAATGATCCATGTGCACTTGAGAAAAATGTATATCCTGCTGTGTTTGGTTGTAATGATCTGTATATGTCTATTAGATCCAGCTCCTCTAATATACTGTTCAAATATTTTGTTTCTTTAGTGATTCTCTTTTGAGATGGTCTGTCCAGAGTTGATAGTGGTATATTAAAATCCCCCACTATAATTGTAGATGCATCTATTCTTTCACTTAGTTTTTCCAGCATTTGCCTCATGTATTTAAATGCACCCTTGTTAGGAGCATAAATATTTATGATTGTTCCTTCTTCTTGACAGATTGTCCCTTTCACTAATATGTAGTATCCTTCTTTGTCTCTCACAATTGCTTCGCATTTAAAGTCTAATTTGTCTGATATTAATATTGCTACTCCTGCCTTTTTTTGGTTATTGAATGCTTGTAAGATTGTTTTCCAACCATTCACTTTCAGCCTGCATGAATCTCTGGGTCTAAGATGTGTCTCTTGTAGACAGCATATGGGTGGGTCATATTTCCTTATCCATTGTCCCAGGCTGAATCTTTTGATAGGTGAGTTTAATCCATTGACATTCAGTGTTATTACTTTCAAGGAATTATTTATGTTAGCCATATTTTGATTGGACTTGTGTTTTTCATATTTTGTTTGTTTTTCTTCTCTTTTTATTCCCTAAATAAATGAAAAAAAAAAAAGACCTTGGGGGATACAGTGGGAGAAAAGATCTAGGAGATAATACCATATTAGCAACCAGGACAATAAAAAATAAAAATTAAAATTAAAAAAACTCAAATGTTGAGGGCTAGGACAATCAAGGACCTCCGATGGGCCTCAGGTTGTGGTGGATTCAGGGATGGAAAGTCTGTGATATTGCACTCAAGAGGTGTGAGTCTCCGGGGTGTGGGCCACCAGGGTTTAGGGGACACAGACCTGGCAACCTCAAATCTGGTTAACAGGGAGCCTGGGAGCACCACAGGGCAACACAGCCTTCAGGGATCCCCACAGCTGGGTGCCAGCCCTATGGGGGAGGTCACATCCACAAACTCTCACCTATGTGTCAGGAATCCGCAATTTCCCCTCTCACTAGGGTCTCTTCTGTGGCTGTATCACCAACTGAACTTCAGGACACCTCCCACCCTACGAGCCCCCAAAACAGCCAGCTGGGGGTGCCTCTACACTGCAGCCAATTTAAGGACACTGCAGATCAGCAGCCAGGCCCAGGGGATGGGGCTCCAGCCAGAAGTGCTGATATCAGTGTCAGAAACCAAAAATCCCATGCCTCGCAAAAGATTCCCCTAATTGGCTTCCAGAAGCCTCCCACCTTGCAAGCCCCTGAAACAGCCTCCTGGTGACGTCTCTTCACTGCAAGCAATCCAAGGCTACTGCAGATTCGTGTCAGAAATCATAAATTCCCTGCCTCACAAAATACTCTATCTGCCTCACCAAATCAGTTCCCGAAGGCCTCCTGCCCTGCAAGCCCCTGAATAGCCTGCTCAGGGCTTATGAATTCCCCAGCACCACAGAGCCTCCAGGAATTGCTGCTGCAGTGCTGGTGCCACAGTGCCACCCGCCCCAAGGGGGAGCATCCTGCACGCAGCCCCTAATTCCATGTAAGAGAACATCAATTTTATCTTTTACAGAAATCTTCTCTTACCTTTCCACCAAATTGATGTCCAGACACCTCCTACCCTGCAAAATCCTGAAACAGCCTGGTCCTGAAGAATTTCTAATGCTGCCCAGCTGCTTCTTTTCAGGAGAGACTATAAGGTCCACTCACTCAGCCACCATCTTCCCCCACCTCTCCAGAATATTGTTTTAATCTTTCATTGTCACTTTGGTTAAATAAGGAGCTGAGTCTTGTTCATGGTGACCTATGACCTTATTTCATATACATTACAAACCTCCTGGCAATTTGGACATTTGCATTCCCTCAACCAAATCCTAAGTATGTCTCCTTGATCAAAGATTTCTGCTGGGGCCCAAGAAAATAAAAAATCATTAATTTTTTACCTTATAAAAAGAAATTTTAAAAATTGTTAGGATTATTTGATATGTTGGGACTTGCATGGGATATGTTGTCAAATTAAGAATTTTCTAATTTTCTGTTGGTTAAATCTGAGTGGGCAAAAAAAGTTCATATAAACATTTCAGAAATTATATGAAGTTCTTAGAGAGTTGTCAAGATCTTTACTGTTCATGATATGCACTGGTGCAGATTTGTAAGGTATTAGACAAGAGTGCAGTATTATTTTTAATCATTCAAGTTATTCTTTATAAAATGCTCCATTCCACAAAATAACCAAGTTTCCTGGTCAGTTACATTGTATTCTTCTGGTGCATTTTTTTATCTTCAGCAAAATAAATAAATAAATAAACTTTAAATGAGAAGTAAGGTTAGCATATTAACCTTGCTCCATCTGTCAATTTCACAACACTTGTAAAACTGAAAGTTCAAGAGGTGTCAAAAACCTTGCAAAAAGGACCCTTTAAACATTTTTAATTGGACTTTATACAATCTCTATCACCTCCAACTTTAATCTTATACCCAATTACAATTAAACTTATCATTTCAAGTTTATGAAAATCAAAATATAACTATTAAAAGCCATCACTAGAGATATGGGGAGTGTTGGAGATTTGGGCCTGAAGGGTATTGGGAATGAAAGAAAGAGAAAAATAAGAAAGAAAGAAAGAGGAAGAAAGAGAGAGAGCTGGGATCAGGGGGTTTGTGAATAGAGACTCATCAGACAACTTTATTGTTTACAAGGGGTGCTATATATACCCCAGTCTATGTGAGAACAAGCAGCAACATGCAGTTAACTATCAGCATTACTCATAATCTAAGGAATTCAAAAAATCTTATCTCAAGGTACAAAGTCTAAGTGTTCTATTTACTACAAAAGGTATGTGCACAAAAGGTATGTGCTCATCTTTTCTTTCAACCTTTAACAGCTTCATCCTGTTTGCCTGGAACTCTTATTAACCTCTTAGGTCACAAGCATGGCCATGGAGACAGCATGTCTCTTCCTTGTGAGACCACTGTGCCTCAGTTTCCAAAATTCCCCCTTTTTGTTTTAGTTGAGGTGACCATGCCTGTTTTAGGTTGCCCTCCTCTCGAGAGTCTTACCCATCATTGACTACCAGCCAAGCTCTTCAACTTGGGGAAATTATTGAAGTGCTTTGGCTAGCACCAGATTATTCGCATGTCCCATGGCTGTTACACTTTGCAATTTTCTTTGAAAGTACTGTCCAGCACAGGCAAGAATCATGAGCAACAGAACAAATATGTTTAGCCCTATTCTTAAAGCTGACAGGAAATGCTGTGATTTCTACCAATTAACTGGGCTAAATTTTGTAATGTGTGAAATCATATCTGAGAAAATATCCTTATCATTTGCTACATAAATTTGATGAGACATCTCTAATATTTTCTAATATTTTCAGAGAGATATTACTTTTATGGCCTAATAAATGATTCTTCATTTTTTTCATACTATATCTGATGAATTACATGCAAGCAGTTAAACAGAAATTATTTTCATTCCAATCACACCTCAACCCCCTTAACAAATTCAAATTATACAATTGATTTCTTTTTTTTTTTCACTTAATATGGTTTACTGAATTTTAAAATTTAAGAATACATAAAAGACATTTCAGACATATTCTACCATGACCTTATTATGAAAGTTGGACACTTGTACATTAGTAAGAATTACGTTCTTCAAAACCATAAAAATGTAGGTCTCCTACAATTAACTCACATTCCAGGATGTCTGAAGTGCACTCACAGCCTTCCTATAAACTGGGGACTTTCTGCTGCTCACTGAGTGGAGGGTCATTTGTGGAAGTTATTCCATTTTCTGCACAGTTGCGTCTATATAATCCACTGTGAACATTATATTCAATTGTGAAATACTGAACGTGTTTGTCATGACAACAAGATAAATGTGCTCACTTTCATCACTGCTATGCAGCATTGTACTGGAAGTTCTAGCCAGAGGAATTGGGCAAGAAAAACGGAACTGAAGAAGGAAGCTATCCTAATACACAGATGACATAATCTTTAAATAGATATTCCCAAAGAACCCACAAAAATACTACTGGAACAAATACAGACATTAAGAAAACTTGCATTGTATGAGATATACACACAAATGTCAGTTCTGTTTATATAGTATGGTAAAAAAAGTCTGAGATGGAATTTTTTTTAAAAAATCCATTCAATTACCCTCTAACAAATAAAATATCTAGGAATGAATTTATTGAAAGTGTAAAGCACTTGAACAAGAGCAGTCATACCTGAATGAAACTGAAGAAGACTTAAAACAAAAGGCAAGACATCCATTGTTCATGGGTGGTAAGACTAAATATTGTTCTAATACCAATACTACCCACATGTATTATAAACATCCCAACCGACTTTTTTTTTTTTTATTACAGAAATGGAAAAACAGATGCTCCAATTTATATGGCATCAGCAAGTGGCTAGACCATGCAAAACAACTTTGTCTATGGTGAGATTGGGATTGATTAATTTATAGAACAGGAGGAGGGCTTTGTTATGATCTGGCTGCTTTCAATAACAATTGATTTCTAATATGTAACACAGCTGATTTCAAATCATTAACTCAATTACTTAACTGCCCATCTATATGCTCTTGACTATGTCACAGATCACTAGCATTTTTATGCCAATTATGTACATATTGTTGTTTGTACTTTCATGTAAAGCTATTGCAGCAGGAGCAGCAACTGTAATGATACCAATCAGTCCCAAAATGCTTATAATAAGCAGTCCAATAAAGCATCTAGTCCACTTCAAGAAATCTTGTGCCATATGTAGCAATAACTGACTTTCAGGAGATGACTGCCAAATTCCACGTCATTCTCACAGGTATCCAAATGCCTTTTCTTCTTCTGGCCATCACTATTGTTGCTTCATTGATGTTCACCTTTTCAGTGGAGCCGCTTTTGCCTTTTCTCAGGTTTCAGTGGTAGGGCTCTGGATCTTCACAAAGGCATCCATGCCAACAGTCCTAAAAGGGATGTTAGTGGAGTGGGCAAGGACATGACAGTCACCTGTTACTACTAGCAGGTATCCCAGATGTCTCTTCATAATCTGAGGGTGATTTACAATAGTCCATCATTTCTGTCTTGCTTTTAGCATTTTCAATCCATCCCAGGATAGAGATGGCAGTCTTTAGAGTGACCAGACACTATTGGGTTAAATCTTTCACTTTTAGCAGGACCTCCCATGCTGCACACAACTGCTTTTTTATATTGTATTGTTGGCCCCTTTCCAGAATTGTGATTAAAATCCAAGGGATACTTCTTTAGAAGTTTGCTTTTGCCACAAACTCCACCCAAAGCCAATATTGGTGCTTGCCACATCCAATTCATAGGCTAAGTTAATGTCCACAATTTATCTTCTTTTTATTATTATTTAAAGTGCTTGCTGGAGGTTTTCCTACTTACACAAAGGACTTTTCCCAATTAATACATGCAATGGTTTTAATATTTGAGCTAAGGAAGGGATGAAAGATTTTCAGTATTCCAGCCATATTACAAACTACATTAATGTAAGAAAACATTGTACTTTATCAATTACAGCAGAGGTTATAGTTTTGTTTTACCCAGCTAAACAACATTGAGCAACAGGGACCTCACAGTCCATCCCAACTGTCTGCCCACCCCAGGCTCTCAAGATAAGATACCATTGTTTCTGCTGTTTCTTTTAATTTTGAAAAAAAAGATTATTGATTAACATAATGTCATCAGTAGCGTTTTAGCCACAGATTTCTTCTACTCAGCCAGATTCTTTGCCACAAGGCCAGGGCAGATGGTTGGTCTATACACACAGCTTTGGGGAGGCACTGCAAAAGTCTATTGCTGACTTTTCTACAGGTAGGAGAATGCAGGCTGGCTTGACTTGCCTAAGGAAATACTAAAGAAAGTCTTAGCACAGTTTTAAAACAAAGTGATAATGACACAGCTGGACCTTAACTTCTTGCAACAAACTAGCAATATTTGGTATTGCTACACTATGGTGTTACTTCAATTTATGATAAGAAGTTGTTTCTATGACACACACCTTTTTATATTAATTAAAACCATAATTAATCATATTGTATTTTGTTTAATATTATGTTGAAATATTGATAAATTTATACACTCTTAAGCATTCATATGAACCTTTTACTCATACAACTTTAGTTAACAGAGGGTTAAAAAATCCTGTTAATTTTATAACACTTTCAAACACCTTCCATTCAACTTATAACATATTTAATGAACTCAACTATTGCTTTAATTTTTCTTTCAAGGTAAAAGAACAAATCTCTTGTAATTAGTTTGGAATTAAAAGCTACTCTTCAGGATTTGATTTTGAGAAAGCGGGCTTGAAAATTAATTTCCTTCAAAAGAGATAAGACCTTTTCTTCTTTGAACACTGAGGAAATGATAGGGTTAAAGCACAAGAAGCTATTTTGATAAAACAGACTTTCCTTGTATACTGATTATTCAGGATGAACACTTTTCATAAACTTATACCAAAACAGGCTAATGACTTGAGAGACTTTGAGAAAGAAGAAAATTTTACCTTTGCATTAGTATACTACTTGATACTAAACTTTTTAAAATTTTATAGACAGACCCATCAAATCTTGCTTAACTTTAATGATAAATTTTCTTTTCCATGAACCTTCTACACTTTCAGTATTCATTCAGGTTTTGTTACACATTTTACTCTTTCTTAATAAGAAATCATTTTATCTTAGAAAAAAACCGTCTCCTGTTTCCTTAACAATAAAAACACATTCCATATATCCCAGATACATAAGTTACCAAAACAATTTTGGAAACTGTTTTCCGGCAAACTTTTTCCAAAATATAATTACAATCAACACTAAACAAACTTGTTAAAATAATGAACTTTTCTTCATTTTAAATACTTAGTAGCATGTAATACCAGAAATAGTCTTTTAGAACCAAGTTGGCAGGGGAGGCTGGCTGCCAACAAGTTTTCTTGTTATAAAATTACCTTTTATTATTATTATTATCAATTCCGGTTTTGTTTAATAATGACTTTTTGGAATTATCCATTTAAATACCTTAATTTAAACAATGCTTTGTTAAACTTCTTATAATTATTTATAACCATATAGACTATAATTGTATTATTTTAAGACAAATTTTGCCTTCACAGAACACATTTCCTTACCCAAAGTTACTACAATACCCTTTATAACTTACCACATGCATTCAAGTTCCATTCTGCATATATTCTTTCTGATTTTATGAAGACCAGTTGTCTTATTTTAGGACAAAATACACTTTTTTTAAACAAACATATTAACTTTAGTTAGCACTTCTACAAAATTTTACCTTTCAAAATATTTATTCAAGTTTTACATCCTTTACTTTGTAAGTAAAAATAAACTATTCATTTCAATTTAGGCAAGAACCATTTTTTATGAAAAGACAGTAATTTCATTAAGACTTACAATTTTTATCATTGTAGAGATGCCATTAACATTTAAACTTAAGTATTAATATAAACATTTATTTAATTTTTGGCCATTTGAATAGATCTCTTTTTGAAATTTTTATTTATTAATTTATATCACCATCTGGAGGTATCAAAATATACACTTGACATTGAACAAACAGACAAACACAAAACAATTACAACACATTAACAGAAACATGCAGTTTACAATTGACTCATAATTCTTACTTTCTTACTTTTTTGGTATAGCTGTTTTTAAGTTCTCCATCATATCACATCTTAGATTTTACTGTTTTTAAGATTTTTTTCTGGAATCCATGTTGCCTGTAACATTCAAGCATGTGCTTGGAAACATTTTTATTATCAGCAATCAGTTAAGATAACTTGAGCAGCATAAATGTAATTAAGGTCTTATTTAGCCATTTAGAACACACATTTTTTTGGATTACTACTCTGTAAGACTATACTGGGACTTGAATTTCAGGAGTAAACTATTGATTTAAAACCAAAAATTCCTTTTAACACCTTGATAAAAATTTTGTATTGTTTTATTACTTTGGTTAAATAGGCCCAATCAGAATTAGCATGGAAACAAAACAGAACACCAATGTTGCTATGTTTATCTCCTTTTCCAGCAGTTTAATTCTATTAACTAACACTAGCCCACAATTACATTATTATGTAGGCAGCAGGGGGTTTACAGAGTTGCTGCCAGAATAATTTCCTTATCATAGTTAACACTTTAACAGAGAGTTTTCTTACAAGCCTTATTTCACTAACAAGAACTTTATTTAGTATTTTTACCTGTTTTAAATCTTTCAATAGTTTAAAAGGTTTTGGTTCATGATGGAACTCAGTACCTTCCTGAGGATTATTAGCATCTGATGGAGTTGGTTGTGATATAACCAGAAAAGCTGATAAGAATTGCATGGCCTCCAGATCCCCTTGTTGAGATCCTTGCAATAAACAGCACATCAAGGGAGTTTGAGGAGTGGGGTTGGAAACAACTATCTTTTTAACATAGGGTAAAGCATCTGACATATCTGAAAAGATTCCAGGTGCTGATGTCAGGGCAGTCATAAGTGGTGGCTCAACAGGCACAGTAGGTTGAACTGGATATAAGCTAGGATAAGCATCGATGATATATGGAGATTGGATATTTCATTAGAGCAGACCGTTATTTTCTTATCTGTAAAAGGATTAGTACTAGGATTAGTCATAAAGCCAGGAGACTTTCCTCTGCCTTTTGGTTCAGAATTTAGTTCTTTCAAATTGCCCTCCACTTTCTGTTTGTCTACGGGTTTTGAAAATATAGTAATTTCTTCTCTGTCATCTTCCTCTGATTGTAAAGGATCTAAGGTGGCAGTAATTTGCTGGTACAAAGCTCACACAGATAAAAGGAATGGATTCCCCTCTTTGATATGCTCTCTGTAAAGCTTTCATTACATGTCTCCACTGTTTGAATTTAAAACATTATGCCCCTGAAGCTGAAACCAACCACAATGCTTTTGTATTAAAGCAAACAATTTGATTAACTCACAACTTTTTACAGGCACCCCACTAGCAAAGTTTTTAACACTTGCAAATATTCTTCCATACTTCCCATTTTAACTATTATCCTGATGACTTCATGGAAATGTTACTTACCTAAAAGAAGACTCCAGTCACACTGCTTTGGATGCCATTCATGACCCTTGAAGGAGTCCTTTCCGTGGTTCCCAATACTGTTTTGGAAGACTCACTTCTTCGGGGCCCCACATTGGGTGCCATTTGTTGGAGATTTGGGTCCTGAAGGGTATCAGGAATGAAAGAAAGAGAAAAAGAAGAATGAAAGAAAGAGGAAGAAAGAGCGAGAGCTTGGATCAGACAACTTTATTGTTAACTAGGGGCGCTATATATACCCCAGTCTATGTGAGAACAAGCAGCAACATGCAGTTAACTATCAGCATTACTCATAATCTAAGGAATTCAAAAAATCTTATCTCAAGGTACAAAGTCTAAGTGGTCTATTTACTACAAAAGCTATGTTCTCATCTTTTCTTTCAGCCTTTAACAGCTTCATCCTGTTTGCTGGGAACTCTTAATTACTGCATTCCTTAGGTTGCAAGCATAGCCATGGAAACAGCATGTCTCTCCTTGTGAGACCACTGTGCCTCAGTTTCCAACAGGGAAAAAGCTATGGAATATTCCAGTCTGTAATTGGATGCAGTAGTTACACCATACTCAGCCATGAAAGAATATTAGCTGTGGTTGCAAATTACATGAGGTGTCAGCTGACTTGGGCAGGGGGCATACCTTTCAGTTAATAGAGCTCATGATTTGCTGGTTTCTAATCTCAAGAAAAACCCAGCATATGTCAACTCACAGACTGACCTTTTTTGAAATCATACTGCTCTCTCCTTAAAATATCCAAATCCTCTAATGTGATACTTTAAATCCAGTACTCTGTTGCCCATGCCTGAAAAAGATGATTCTCAAGATTGTGAGCTTCCTGGTTCTCAGTTATTTTTCCCAGGACCAGATTTACCAAAAACAAAGCAAAACAAAACAAAACACACACAAACAAAAACAAAACAAAACAAACAACAACAAAAAATCCTTGATAAACCTGGCTTAGATCATATTTTTAGATGTGTCTTACCATAAAACAGAAACAAATAATTATGAGGCAGACTATGAAGTAACCACTACAGCAGAAGCAATTACTGGTCAGCAAGCCCCTGGCCTCACCATGCCCTAGTGAGCTGTGGTAAAACTTTTAAATAGAGGCTGTCATTTAGCTAAAAGAAAATCACTTAATATTTATACTGACCATAGATATGCGTTTGGAGTAAGTCATGATTTTGGAAGTTTATGAAAACAAATGGACTTCCTGAAGTCATTAGGAACCAAATAAAAAATGGTAAATATCTAAAATAATAGATGTATTTCTATCACCTAAGGAAAAGATAAAACAAAGAAAAAATGCTGTGATAAAAATGGAAGCGCACACTCACAAAACTTAATGAGAAGATAAGAAAAATGTCAACCTCACAGCTCAACAATATGTGGAGACAACAAAACATTTTCCTTGTATAATGTCCTTCATAAGGCCTCTCCAAATGAGTTAGCTCACAGTTAGGAAAATGTTTCTGTATTTGAAAAAGAAAAATAGAGTCAGCAGGGTTACCAATTAAATTCTAGGAATGGAATCTAGGAAGTGCTGGATAGTGCCCTGTTGCCCTAGAGTCCCTAGAAGGAACTACACGTGAGCACTCCATGAAATTACCCATTACAGAATGCAAAAAAATGAAAAAGGACAAGGAAATATATTGGTGGGCAGTTTTGATAAGGTACTTTAAAAAATCTGTAATCAGATTCATACATGACAGGCTCATCATCTAGGCAAAATTTATTAATGTTTATACCTCCATAAACTTAACTGTCACAACTGGACTATTTGAACATCAGCTGAAGGGCTTTACCAGCCAGTTCTTTCAATGGATTATAATTATATATAGTTTATGACTTACAGGTAGTAAGAATGGGTTGAGGCATTCTCTTGTCAAAATAAGAATGCCTTAACTGTAGGGGAAAAAAGGAAAATGGTTTTCCAAAGCAGGGAGTACCCTTTGAACTCTCAAGCAAGCTTCAAACTCACTTCACTGGAAAGATTATAAAAAAAGTGTATCAATGTACATTTATGTAATCTAAGTATCTTTTAAAAATATATATATATATATTTAAAGTTGTGTCAAGTGGTTCCCATCCAGCAAATCACCCATTGCCCATACCACCCGACACCTATGGTAAGGTAGAATAAATCCATGGGATATTTAAATTAAAATTTAAATATTGACTCACTGGTGCTGTCTTGGCCAAAACATTCCCTTTGGTCCTCATGGCCCTGAGGTCTATGCCATCAGGCAAACACCACTGATCCCACAAGAGGTAATTATAGGGCAGCCCATGTATGGGGAACAGTTCACTAGAGAGGATCTATAACAGTTTGATGCTGGATGGATCCCAGAGAATCATGTCCTTAGAGCCAATCCATTCTTGTGGGAGTGAACCTATTGTAAATGGGACTCTTTGATTAGATTACTTCTGTAAGGCATGCCCCAGGATGGGACTTAATCCTCTTACTAGAGTCCATATGGAAAGAGACAGACACAGGTGCTCAGAGTGAAATGCTCAGAAGCTGAGAGAGAAACCAGAAACTGAAAGCAACAGAGTTCAGAGGAGAAAGCAGAGACTGACGGATGCCACCATGTACCTTCCCATATGACAGAGGAGTCCAGGATCACCCACAGCTGATCTTTGAGGAGAGAGCATTGCCAGAGGACGTCTTGATTTGGACTCTTTTCTCAGCCTCACAACAGAAGCTTGCAAGTCAATAAACCCCCTTTGGAAAAGCCAACTCATTTGGGGAAATATTGTTTTCATCAGACTTGGTTAAGTAAAACAGGATCCAATGATAGTGAAGTGAGGTTTTTTCAATATTGTAGGAAATCAATGGAATATCCTCAGGGATTTTTTTTTTTTTTAAGTTACTGAAGATTTACTAACCCTCTACCACATAAAGACAACATTCCACCACCTGCAAACTGATGACATTATATTCTGGAAAAGAAAACAATGAAAAACCAATCTGGCCTACTCAAAATAAACTTATCATGTTTTAATAACTTCACATATAGCTGTCAAATTAGAAGGAAATGAGACTTGGGTACAACACATGCAGCTAAAACTGGTGCCACTTCCAAGGTGGGTATATGAAATGGTATATGATCCAAAATTAAAATTAACCAAAATAATCCAGAAGCAGTTGACACTGTGTGTGTATCTGATGTGGACAGGTACTGCCAAGATCATGGAACAAGAACCCATTCAACCAAGTGTTTTGCAGGTTATGGGGAAGTTTTTTGGGTGATGAAGTACAAACACAGATACCCAGCAAATTGCATGAAATGAGAGGTTCATAACATCGAAGAATCTGGAGGGGGAGAATGGAGAATCTTGGGAGAGTCCCAACTTACCTAGCCTAGGTTCCTGTGAGGGCTCATGGAAGGGCAGGTTGGAGCACATGTTTATTCCAGGCTCTTGTCTTTACTGTGACCCAGATGGGAAGGATCCAATGGACCCTGGGCCTGGCAGTTTCACAATATATGGTACAAAAAGCAGATGTAACTAAGGCCATGTGGAGAAGCTAAGAGCAGCTTCTTATCATCCAAGCCATATGTAAATTGATGCCTTGCAAATAAATTATGCAGCAGGAAAGAGCTGCAGTGGCAAGGGGCAATTGAAAAGAAGTGGCAGAGGCTGATCATAGAAGCTGAGGTTAGCTCTTATCATCCATACCTGTGAAGGTGAAGGTGTTGCTAGTTGTGGTTATACCCAGGGAAGGGTTAACTCAGGTGGTTGCTCAAAATGTGAATTTATGACTAAGTTGGGACAAGGCAAAGATGTATCAAAATAATTTTTTTCATTACACCAAAATTCCCTTGTTTAATTGACACCCTTGTGCTTTTATCTATATTTACAATTTTGCTTTTATGCTTTTGTTATCTTCCTCAAAAACCTATTTTCCATACTTTCTCTAGTCATCAAGATAAACCCTTGTTAAAATAACATTATTAGGAGCAGATGTGACTCAAGTGGTCGAGTGTCCCCTTCTCACATTGGAGATCCTGGATTCAGTTGCCTCATGCCTCCTAAAAATTTAGAAAAACAACAAGAAAAACAAAAGAAAAAATCAATTCAGGGAAGCCTATGTGGCTCAATGTTTGAGCTCCAGCTTCCCACATATGATGTCTCTGGTTCAAACCCTGGCCTTGGTACCTCAAACAGACAACAAAAACAACAACAGAAATCCCAAGAGGACTGTACTTCATCAGTCCAACAGTGGTTTATGTGGACTAATATCCAGGTAACCCTTCCCAGGAGAACAAAAGGCAAGTCAGCAAAGCCTGCATCAGGTGACCAAGGGTATTGGCTCTTCTAGGTTTGAATTTCCTAGTCTGAAAAGGCAGACTGTGGTCAGCACTCATTTTGCTCGAGGACAGCAGGCCTCCGAGCCTGGTGCTCTGCTGCCCCCAGGGAGCCGGCCCACTGGCAGTGGACTTGAGAGGTGCCAGAAGAAAGGTGCAGACCAAGCAGGTGCAGGGCAGGCTCGAGGGCTCTGTTTATGGAGGTGCTGAGTGCCTGTTGAGGGAGCGGGCCCAGACCAAAGAGAGCATGCCCCCATGGAGCATGGCTGTCTGGGAGGATCGCAGGCTTCTTCCCCCACTGCCACCATAAGGCCCTAGCACTGCCCTGCAGAGCAGCAATGACAGACCAGGAGGCCACCCAACCCCAGTGCGGGGCCCGCGGCCCTGGGTACTGTCACTCTGCTCCCTCTGCTGCCACTCTTCCGGGTGCCCAACTGACACATAAGCCCATGCTGTGCGTGCTGCACTGGTACCAAGCTGCCAGTGCCCAGTCAGCCAGGGATCCTGCAACCATCTCCTCCCTCACTTGCAGAGCCCCGCACATGTCGAACCTGCCTTGGATCCACACCCTCCTGCCCTTGTTCCATGACATTGATGTGGGGAGACACTGGCCACAGGATTTGCTGAGGAGAGGGAATGAGAAGAAATGTGTGATGTGGGGGCATTTTCTGGACTTGGAGTTGTCCTGTATGATATTGCCAGGATGGGTGGGGAACATTATATATCCTGCCCTAATCCACTGAAGGGACTAGAGTAGAGTCTAAACTAAAATGGAAAATAATCCATGCGGGATAGCAGGACTCTAAAATGTATTCACCAAGTGCAATGAATGTGCCACAGTGATGAAAGACATCGTTGATGTGGGAGGAGTATGTGGGAGGAGTATGTTGACTGGGATAGAAAAGAACCTCTTATATTTTGTCATGTAAATTTTTTTGTGATCTATTATTGTAGAAGTTGAGAGAGGTTCAATTATTTGCATATAGAAAGGCCAGGACTCAGGAATGATTTTGAGAAGGAAAAAATGATTTATTGATGGCTGGCTGGACTCAGGAGCTTTCTGTTTCAAACCCGAGCCTCGAACAAGATTTTTAAGTTCCTTTTATACAGAGGAAGGGCTAAATCATTCTTTGTTTCAGTTCTCAATAGGTTTGAATTAGCATATATCTTCCACATCCTAGGTAAGCTTTTAGCATGGACTTTATACATTCTAGATAAGCTTTTAGCACATTTGGTTTGCATTTTCCCTGAATATTTAAAGTTTATAGAGTTTGCATTGCTAAACTGTTTCTCCAGGACTGGAGTCATTGCCATGGTCACCAAGGGCAGGACTGCAGTCTCTTACTATCCCACACCCACAAGTCAGGACAGACAGCTTAGGTTATCTCTAAAGAGACAGCCTCTCACCCATAACCCACATCACTATGTATCATGAAAATAAGACAGAAAAATAAAAATGAAAAAGAAAGCAACTCCATTGCAGAAGGTAAGAGCAAAAAGCCAACACTAGGTGCCACTGTTGGATAAGAATTGTTCCTTCCTCACACTTCCTGGAGGGCAGGGGACTGGATTTGAAGGCAGGAGGAGGGGGCAGGGGCCCTTCAAATAGGGGCTGTTGGGCCCCTGGGCCTGATCTGTGACTGCTGTGAGAACCTCTATAGCTGAGTGGTCACTTGGCTCAAGCCAAGAGTTTTGGTTCAGGCAGGCTGTCAGGTAACTCTTAAGAGAGGGAATCCTGGTAAACAAAATTTCCATGACTGCCACGACCTGCACAGTTCGGTCACAGCCGAACATGTTCCATGCAGTCCCCACTAAGGGGAGGTGAGTGGGTCAAAAAATGAAAGACACAAAATAGCAAAGAGCAGGTGGGCTTTGAGGAGACTGCAGCAGTGTGTCAGCTACCTCAGGTACCCAATTTAAGCGAGCACGTTATTTTATACCTTAAGTGACAACAGCACATTCTGCAGTTCTCAGGGGAATCTCTTGTTTCTAGGTCACTACAAATACAATACTTATTCTTCTTTTCAATAGCCCACTGATAACTGTTCTCCTGAAATTCTTATCCACACTTAGCATATTTTCTTCCCACACATAACCTTGCCCAGGGGCACCTCCTTCTTTATCTACATTCTTCCTGTGAATTTTGGAGCCTGCTTTGCAGGTTTCCCCACATATCCCCCTTTCCTCTTATATAATGAGAAAAAGCCTGCTAGCTATGTTTGTGCCTGTCTTGGGTTGGCATCCTCTCAGGTTTTTACCCATCATTGACTACCAGCCAGTGAGGACAGCTTATTTGCCCTAAACAGCTCTTTTTCATGGGTGCTGTTTACATCTTATTATGCCACAAGGCCTTTGGAGTTAAATGTATTTGGGTACTTTCAGTTTGTATGCGGTTTATTTGATGTAGTAAATGTGCCAGCGTTATGGGCAATAAGCACCGGAGAAGTAGCAAAAGGCAGGCCAGGGCTAAGAGATACCAAAAACTGTAATGGAGGAGGTCCCAAGGACTGAAATTTTGCAAATTGCTTAACAGAATATTAGAAATAGCTTCAGGATTTAAGGTAACAAGATGAGTTAATTGGAGGGCCAGGATCTCATCATGTAGGTTCCATAAATCTATACTAATATGTTCACGATTCCAAATCCCTTGTAAATGGAAATGGCCAGCAGTCCAATTCTGTATTGTATCATTGAATAATATGGGGATAACACAAACAAAAGCATATTGAGGATGACACTTTAGGTGCCTCCAATATTATAAAGCATCAAGTTGATTACCCAGGGAGATAACAGTTTCCTCTAAAGCATTTAGCCAAGGGTTGATTAAGTGTGCAGGAGGTATAACAAAAGTAGGCTGATGAACTATCAAAAGATCATCATCCCAATTAGCAGTAGTAACACATTAGTTAAATTACAATGCAAACAGTGTACATAAAAATACCCTTTTACTTTTGTAATTTTCGGCCTCCCCTGCCCCAATACCAGACAGATAACAGATGACCACAAACACCCACCCTGTCCTTGATTCAACAGGATATATTAGTACCTGTGCAATCATAAATGAAACTTGTTGTTTTTACATTAACAGAACTGGTCAGGTAAAAGAAAATCTTAAAGTCCTAAGAAAAGTATAGAAATCCTTCAAAAAACCTGAAATAATAACTATGAAACTCAATCATGGCTATCCTCATTCCTTTTTTATTTTTCTTCACCCATAAAATCAATCCTTTTACCCATTATAACATCATTATTAACAGTATTGCTGCTGATTCTTTTTGGTCCTTGTCTCTTACAGCTTCTTGTCCAATTCATACACCAAATCATACAGTCAATAACCCAGGAATATGTAAATGGTGTCTCTCTGCTACGTGAACAACAATATCAACCCCTACGGGACCTAAAACCACAGCCTACTATACAGGATAGGTGAGAACTTCTTTTCTCTGCCCCTTGACAGCAGGAAGTAGCCAGACAGAACTAATACCCCAAATTCCCTCACCCTCCCATCCTGCCCAGTACCATATACCCCAATACCCAGTTCCCCTACATATATATAAACAAAGAATTAGGAATATTAGAGATTTGCAATAATTAACAAGCTGTAGCTCAATTTCCCCTGATATGCATTGGGAAAAGGCAAACCCCTTCCCCTGGGTCTGAGGGCATAGCATGGCACTTTCCCACAGGTTAAAGAAACTTCAGAGAGAGGAATAAAGGGAGATAGAGATCTTCACCATCTGCATATCAGAGGTAGATGGAGATCTTTACTATCTCTACCTGCATATCAGAGGGAGAAGGAGATGGAAGCCTTCAATATTTACATCTTTTAATCCCTACAGATGAAAAAAAAAATCTGCTCCTGCAGCATTCCAAAAAGCCATAAACTCCCTCAACCCCTTCCACTACCTCACTCAGACCCTCAATCCCCCTCCCACTAACTATCATTTCCCCTCCTAGGAAAGCTCTGTATAAATTCAAGTCCCCCCCTTCCAGGAGTGCACTGAAGCCTCTCTTCAGACCCCCACCATATTGGTGGGGGGGGGGCTGAAGTCTGTTTTTCAGACCTCCTCCTTTGGGAGAGCTTCTCAATAAATTATTTTTCTGCCTGTGGTCAGTCAGTCTCCATGTCCCAGTGCATGCCATTTTTCTCCAACAGTAATATCAACAGTTCCTTCTATAATAACATAAGGAGGCACACAGGCCTGAAGTCCACAAGTAGACTCAAACTGCTAGTTTGCAGTTCCAGGATCTGTAATGTTAATAATATGATATGTGGCAGCTACCAATTACCACAGTTCTCATTGGAGTATTTTAACCTCCAGCCATAACTACATATTTCCCCCTCTTTGTTTTTGCAAAGTACTGAATACAGCTTGGGTGGTTTCTTGTTGTATTATTCCCCAGAGGGTTTGTAGCATGCTTCTGAGGGCTCATTCCTTCCAAGAGCAGGAGGGGACCAATGTCACAGTCATTGAAGTGAGCATGAAGAACACTCATGGATGACGTTTATGAGTTGTTGGTAGGTAACAGGCAGCAGGAACTGCTGGGCTAGGCACCATAAGGTTTGGTACTCATGATGTTTACCTTTTTGGTGGAGCCCCTTTGCCTCTTCTCAGGTTTTTTGCTACCAGGCCAGGACAAATGGTTGAGCTATGCACACAGCCTTGGGGAAGCACTGCAAAAGTCCACTGTTGGCTTTTCTACGGATAGGAGAATGTGGGCTGACTAGATTTCCCTAAGAAGATACTAGTAAGTTTTAAAACAAAGTGATAATAATATAACTGGATATTAATTTCTTGTAACAAACTAACAATATTTGGGACTGTGGCATACAGCAGTGGTATTACTTTAATTTATGATAAGAGGTTGTTTGGTGACACATACTTTTTTAATAATAATTAAAATGATGATTAACCACATTATACTTTAATATTATGGTTAAACACTTAAATTTTCAGGACTTTTATATACTCTTTAAGTATTTACATGAACTTTTCACTCATACTGATGTAGACTATGGGTGGGGGAGTCTGTTCATCTCTTTGTAGATAACCTGTGCTGTATGTGTCTTGAGCTGTGCATTTGGGACAGTGAGAACTGCAGCCCTGCCCTTGGTAACCATGATAACAATTCCAGTCCAGGAAAAACAGTTTAGCAGTGCAAACTCTACAATCTTTAAACATTCAGGGGAAATGCAAACCAAATGTGCTAAAAGCTTACATAGAATGTATGAAGTCCATGCTAAAAGCTTACCTAGGATGTGGAAGATATATGTTAATTCAAGCTTATTGAGCACTGAAACAAAGGACCATTTGGCCCTTCCTCTGTATAAAAAGAACTCAAGAATCTTTTTCAGGGCTCAGATTCTGAATGAGAAGCTTTTTCCTTCCCAAAATTATTCCTGAGTCCTGGTCTTTCTATACACAAATAATTGAACCTCTTGACTTCTACAACATTTTGGAGGGCTCTCCCAGTATTTGCAAATGAAGGCTAGAGAAGGTAGAATTTCACTACCCCTTCTGGATCCCTGAAGAAGTGAGAAGGACTCAGATGAACCCCAATCTGGGCACCCCTGGATTACATTTACTCCAGAAAAGATGTGGGCTCCACTGGAATCTTCCCAATGAAAATCAAGGGTAATGGAAGGTCTGAAAAAAAAATTCTGGGAACAAAAAAGACTCCAAACATGGAAGAAGATAAGACCCCCAAGGAAGCATAGTCAGGAAAACCCTAGCCTTAATTGCTAGGGATGAGCCCAATCACCTCCCAGGAGACCCCATTACCTCCAGGAATTCAGGGGGAAGCCATCTCCTCCAGGTCTGAAAGGAAAGAAAAAAAAAGGAAAAAGTCTGGTGTTTTGGGTTTGTCCAACAGCTTGTTAGGATCTGGTTTCTGGTCTTGTCTCCACTGAGATAGTGAAGGCTTGATTATAATAAGAAAAGATGTTTATAGGTTTGAGTCCTAATGTCCTGGAAATTGGTCTGGATTTTGAAAAACTTGGTTACAGGAAAATGAATTGGCTTTTTAGTGAAGCTTGGTCTGGGTGTAAAGTTAAACAGTGAAAAGGTCTACCTGGAATATTTTATTATGGTGCTGAATTGTGAATGAATTTGCTTTATATCAGATGTTAATCTTAAGTGTTCTCTCTTTCTAAAGTTTGTAATGCTGTGGAGGCAGTCAAACTGAAGAAAATATACATAGAACTTGTAACTCAGATTAATAAGTTTTGTGCTTCTATCTGTGTCAGCTCAATGCTAGTGTTAGAATTGTGTAATTATGTAAAGTGGTAAAATTTGGTTAAGCTGGAACACCCCCTTGCCATTAGCAAAGGAGTGAATTGATTGTAGTTTATAAAGCAAAGCTGTGGCCTGAATGTGTGTGCACATGCTCTGCTGTCTTGCCTCTCTGGGTTGGCCCCATTTGCCAGAAATCAGGGATTGTCCATGTCTGTGTCCACACCATGCACCCAAGTTTGTTGGGGCTGGCCCAGTCAGGGTAACTGGTGGAGCCCGTTACTTGATCATAGCTCTGCCAGGACAAGTGGTCCCCAGAAAGGTGCCAAATTTGAAAAGTTCTTTCAAGCCATTTTAGTAGCCTGGAACTTACTACCACCACCTTATCTCCCCTCCTCCCTTTAAGAGAATGCATAACAAAAGCAGAGAGCTGGGAAGGGAGAGCAACTTTCCCCTTTCAATGAATCCACACCTTCTATTTATAAGCCACATTCTTATCAAATCACTGATCAACTTGGAAGGGGGGGAGATAAGGGAGATCTCTCTCTTTGTAAGTCTGTGTAGAAATGCCTTGAAATGTTTAAAGCTGTAAATTGGTAAAAAAAATACCTTGTCTAAAGGTAAGAGGCTATTGCTTAAAAACAATAAACCTCTAATCACTTGATAGCTCTTTTAATGGTTCAGCTGGGAGCAGTCAGCTGTAAGGGTCATGAGATACTATAGGAAAAAAAAAAAAAAAACAACAGATAAATCTGAAAACCCAGAGACCTCATGTCATGTCCTTTAAAAATTGAAAAAAAAATTAATAAACCTCATCTTCTCAATTTAAACTCATTTGTGCCTATAAAAGTGTAAATAATAATCAAAATGAGATCTCATGTGCTATCAATTTGGTTCAGGGCATTCCTCAAAATGCTAAGGATATGGGATTCTGACTTTAAAATCTGTGTTTGGATTTTGTCAGGTTGCTTGTGCCTAAAAACTCATGGTAAAAGATAACTTAAAATGAATCTTTAAATGCCAATATTGTCTTGCTGGGGAATTAAATGCATAAGCCAAGATGAAATTTGTTTGGTTACTAAAAAAACAGGAAAGCTTCACCAGGTTGTTACTAATAAGGTTCTTGTAACTTAATTAAAGGTATTCAATTCATCTTAAAGTAAAACATACTAAGAACTGTAGCTAAGAATTAGAATCATTGTATAAGTACCCTTAGGTGTGTGTGTGTGTATAAAAGTTGGTAGCTGGGGCTACTGGAACAGAGTAAATGTAGCCTGAATTTCAGCTATTGTGATGATAATTGTAGACTGCATTTACTTGTGATTCCTGGAAATCTGGCCCACCCCTTAACAATTCAACTTAATATTTAAACTTTAAAAACTTATGGCTAAATTAGAAAAAAGGGTTTATGCATATCACTTTTGTGCCATTCTATATATTTTTGGTCATTTCCTCTTTACCCTTTTAAAGGAAAAACTGTCTTTTTCATTGACCATTAAAATAATATAAATTAATTCTGAGTACCCATCTCCACCAGAAATCAGAAATAACTGTTGCCATGTTTTCCAAAACAAACAATTTCTTCCTAGAGTATCAGGCCTTATTAAGCAACCCCCTATTGTTCAGGCCATCTCAGAGAAAAAAAACTGAGTAAAAGCTACCTGGTTTCTTTCCAGCCTAAACAGAAGCCCACATGCTTGCCAAGTTCCCTCCAAACAGCAATTTTGTCAGGCATTGTCACCACCTCCACCCTACTCCCAACCCCACTTGCCTGCATTAGTATCTAGTACATAATAAGCACTCAGTTAATAAATTGATGTGTTTAAAACCTCACAGGGAAATTACTATAAGGCATTTCCTCTAATTTTTGTCTTAACTCATTCATATGTGTGTATGTGTGTATATGTATACCATCTATACTAAGGTAATGTTACCTTTCATATTAGAGGGTTTATGGCTGAGTGCACCAGTGGTCAGAATGTGGATATAAAATGTAATAGCCCTTGATCATATATATATATATATATTTTTTACTCCATCTTTGTAACTTTAATTATAAACAGAGAAGTAAAAAGGGAGGTTTTAAATAACAAATTATTTTTTGTATCAAACTATTCATATCTATTTGCTCAATTTATTAAAATTAAATATGCAGTTATATAAGTAATATATATATTTTTCTAAAACCCAAATTAAACTAATGGTATAAAAGGTCATGTAAAATCTAAATATACATTACTGTTAAAAGATTATGATATCCTCATTAAATTATAATAAAAACAGGTTAAATAATTGCTTTATATTCTAGAGCTTAAAAGTTGGTATGCTTTTGAAATTACTCAGTTTTAAAATTATCAAAAATAAAAGGTTTTATGCCTCTGTAAAAAGGAAAACAATATTCATTATTTAATCAATAACAATTTCAACTTGTTCGGCTTAAGTATTACCCCTTAGGTTTATAAAATACCAGGTTGATAAGTTAACATTGTATGTATTGAATCTTTAGAATAATGGAAACTGTAAACTCTTGTTTCATGAAATTAAGTGTAAACTGCTCTCCTCTCTTAGATGCATAAAGTAAATTCCATTGGTTGCTAATTGTAATCTAAGGTAAATTAGTCAGTCTGTGATTGTGGTCAATTATAAAGAGTTTGTAAAAGCATCTTCCAAACTGAACCATTTAAATGCTTCTAGTTCTAGAAGCCATTGGTTTGATTGGTTTGATGGCAAAGAATAACTTCGTGATAATAAAACCTGTCTGAAGGTCACTGTGAGGTGCATATTTAAGTAAAGGGTAATGAAAAGTTACCTTAATTCTATTGGGAATCTTATGTTTTCATTTTAACACTGAAAAAATAGTTTTTTTCCTTCTACTACTAAGGTAAAATGCCACTAGTATCTTCATGGTAAAAATGTAAAAATAAACAGAGTCACTTGATATATAATGTGTTGCATTAAAAATGTTTAAAAATACATATAAAATCAAGGGATAAACTTTAACATTGTCAAATTCTCTTGTGCATTCAAACCAGGCCTGAATACATTACAGGTTGCCTCTCCATGTGAGTTATTGGCTAGGCTGGTCACTGACTCCTCAAATAAAAAATTTTGCTATGCCTCTGGTTGTGCTCCTGAAGCTGACAGAAACTATGTTGCAGTTTCAAGGTCCTGCAGCAACCAATGATGGCTCGGTATAACCAAGCATACAATGGATATTGCCTCCAGACTGGTACTCTTCCATAGTGCCAGAGAGCACTGTGCACTAGGCCAGTAAAATACTGGAAACTCTCTTTAGGATCAACGATGCTGTGACTTACTCACTGTGTGAAGAACATGCTAAGTGGAGCCATGATTACTAGGATACTGTAAGTAAAATTTAAACACAATTGGCATTATGGCCTGCACCCATGGAGAGATAGATAACATGTAAAGTATTACAAACCTGAAACTTAAAACTATTAATTGCAACTCAGAATCCTTATGCATGAAGTAATGCATTAATTAATATTAAATGCTGTACTTTCATCCTGTTCTAGATATATGCCTAATAATTATATTATCTTTTCTATTCTGGACCAGGTACAAAAGTACATTAGACATGTTAAATTCCTGGTAACTTCATTTTCTAAATAGTTAATAAATATGTCTAAAATAAGGTGGCAGTCTTAACTGAAAACAACTGGGCCAGCAGTGGCTTGCAGGTAGTCAGTTAATTGGTGCCAGGCTCAGCCACCCTACTACTCTACTGTACTCTATTGTGTAGCAAAAATGAGGCTTGCTTGCTAGTGATGGGTCACCTATTGAACAGTCAAAATTACCAGAAATATTCAATTAAAACCAAAATGTAAAAACACTTTATTCTGTAGTTCTGATCACTCCCACACTAAAATTAAGGGAATTTCCAACTTGGTGCACTAATCCTGAATGAAACCAACTGCCCAAAAGGTGCCAGTTCACCAGAAGCACCTGATGAAGCACATGAGTGCCAATCATTAAACAGCCTGGAATGCATCTTTAAAACAAAGCTAATAAGACAGATTCCCATGTGCTGACAACAACAGAAGCGGACAAAGAAGAAGATGCAGCAAATAGACACAGAGAACAGACAACCAGGGTGGGGGGGGGGGCAAGGGGAGAGAAATAAATAAAATAAATAAATCTTTAAAAAAAAAAACTTTATAGATAGACCCATCAAATCTTACTCAACTTTAACCATAAAAATTCCTTTTCCACAAACCTTCTGCACTCTCTGTATTCATTCAGGTTTTGTCCCACATTTTACTCTTTCTTAAAAACCAATCATTTTGTCTTATACATTTTACATAAGTTACCAAAATGATTTTGGAAACTGTCTCCAAGCAAACTTCTTAAAACATACAATTACTTTCAACACTAAACAAACTTGTTAAAATAATGATTCAGTTTGCTTATATGCAAATATAACATTTCTTCACTTTAAATACTTAGTAGCATGCAATAGTGGAAACAGTCTTCTAGAAACAAGTTGGCAGGTAACGCTGATTGCCTACATGTTTTCCTGTTACTCACATTACTTTTTGTTTTATTATTAATTCAGTTTATGTTTAATAATGACTCTTTGGAATTAACTATTTAAACACTGTAATTTAAACAATGCTTCCACAAACTTCTTATAATTATTTTTAACTATGTAGGTTATAATTACTTTAAGAGAAATTTCACCTTCACAGATACATTCCTTTACATAAAGTTACCAAAATAGCGTCACAATTTGCCACACGTTTTCAAGTTCTGTCCTGTATATATTCATTCTGATCTTATGAAAACTAGCCATCTTCTTTTAGGACAAACCCACTTTTTCAAGCAAACTTATTAAATTTTAGTCAGCACTCCCATGAACTTTTTATCTTTTTAAATATTCATTTAAGTTTTATATCTTTTATTTTATCCTGTGAAGAAAAAGAAACTATTCATTTCAATTTAGGCAAGAACTATTATGTATGAAGAGACTTATAGTAATTTCATTAACCAAGACATCATTTTTATCATGGTAGAGATCTCATTAACATGTAACCTTATGTATTAATATAAATGCTTATTTAATTTTTGGTCATTTGAATAGAGCTTTTGTAGAAATTTTTATTTATCAATTCATATTACCATCCAGAGATATTAAAATATATACTGACATTAAACAGATAAACACAAAAACAATTACATACAACACACCAACAGAAACATAAAATTTACAATTTGACTCATAATTCTTTTTTGGTGTAGTTGTTTTTAAGTTTTTCATCATTTCACATCTTAGATTTTACTGCTTTAAGGTTTCTTCTGGAATCTTGTTGTCTGTAACATGCAAGCTTATTCTTGGAAATACTTTTATTATTTATCACCAATGAGTTAAGATAACTTGAGCAGCATAAATGCAGTTAAGCTTTTAGTTGTTAAACAGTTAACACAAATTTTCGGGTTACTACTCTTTTACACTAACTGAAATTTGAAGTTCAGAAGTAAGCTATTGACTCAAAACTGAACATTCTTTTTAACACCTTGATAAAAAATTTGTACTAATTTTATTAATTTGGCTTGTTGCAGAAGCAGAGAGATTCAATAATTGTGTATGGAAGGCCAGGGCGCAGTAATAATTTTGGGAAGAAAAAATTTACTAACAATTGACCAGGCTCAGGAACTCTTGTTGAAAACCCTGAGCCCCAAATAAGATTTTTGGGTTCTTTTTATGCAGAGGAAGAGTCAAATGATGCTTTGTTTGAGTACAAGATAAGCTTGAGTTAACACATATTTCTTACATTCCAGGTAGGCTTGAATTAACATATTTAGTTTGCATCCTTCTTGAATATTCAAAGTTTATAGAGCCTATATCACTTAATTGCTTTTCCAGGACTGGAGTGGTTGGCATGGTTACCAAAGGCAGGGCTGCAGTTCTTATTATCTGATATACACAGCTTCTTATTGTCTGATATAAACAGCTTGGGTTATTTATGAAGAGACACACAGCCCCCACCCATAGCCTATATCAGGCTAAATAGGCCCAAACAGAATCAGCATGGAAAGAAAACAGAACACCAGTGTTGCCATATTTTCCTCCTCTTCCAGGATTTTAACTCTATCAGCCCCCACTAGCCCATGGCTGCATTATCATGTAGGCAGCAGGGGTTTGCACAGTTGCTGCCAGAATATTTTCCTTATCTTAGTTAACACTTTAACAGAGAGTTTTCTTATAAGCATGATTTCACTAACAAGGGCTTTATTTAGCACTTTTGCCCGTGTGGGATGTTGTATTTGTTGCACAGGCTCATAGGCTCCAGTGCCCGTAAGCATGTCCAAGGTAAGAGCCATATTGTGAGCCTGATTATGCTCAGCATGAGCACTGCATTCGTCAAACCAATCACTTTTCCATAAAGGATAATTGCCCCTCCTCAAGCAAGTTTTAGCCAAAACCATCCAATCTTTGGGACAAAGAGGATCTTCCCCTACTGATTCTACCAAGGATAAAGTGAACAGGGCAGTAAGTCCATATGTGCTACAAGCAGATTTCATTCTTTTAACAACTTAAAAGGAATGGGCTCATGCAGATGTAACATATTGACCAGGATTGTTGGGATCAGGGTGTTCTATGGCAGGAAAAAGAGTAAATTGAGAAACATCCTAGCCATGCATCCAGGTGGACTGATTACCAGCCTGTAAGGGAGAGAGAACAGGAGGGACCAAAGCTACAGGAGACACTAGGGAAGGAGAACTCACGATATGGGGAAGGCACTGTTCACCAACAGGGACACCTTTCTGCAACACTTGCTGATCCTCCAAAGACAATTGTGACAGCTGCCATTGGATGGTGGCAGGGGTAGAATCACAATTGTCTGCCACCCAGAAACCAAGGACAAGTCTACTGGAGAAAATCTAAAAATTGTTCTAGCTGTTGGTAGTTACCTTAGAACCTCAGCCAGACAACAGTGCCTTCAACATTTGGGCATACATATCACGTAGAGAAAAAGTGTGATTCCCCAAGATTCACACTTGGTGAACAGACCCAAACTTATGGGCCATGGCCTATGCATCTATCCCTTTCAATGGTCTCACTGCAGCCAACAACATCCAGGATAGGGCCTCCTCACCTGTTGCATCCAGATTGCTTGAAATTACCCAGTGTCACGGGAGCCTGTTCTGGCCACACATGCCATGACACATCGAGGGCAGTAGCAGCCAAACAGCCACTGTGCAGTCCCTAAAAAAAGGAGGTGAGAAAGTGAAGAAATGAAAGACACAAAATAGCAGGGAAAAGGTAGGCTGTGAGGAACCTGCAGGAGGACAGAAGCTACCTAAGGAACCCAGGTTAATCAGGCACATGGATTTAAAAGACATCAACACACTCAGCAGTTTCCAGTGGAAACTCTGGTTCCAAGGTAACTGCAAGTACAATAGATATTCTTCTTTTAAACAGCCCTCGGATAAGAGTTCCCAGGAAATCAAATTCACACCTAGCATATTTTATTCAACAAAAACTTGACTCAGGGTTATCTATTTCTTATACTATATTCTTCCTTGTGAAATTTGGAAACTGCATTCCAGGTGTCAACAGACTCTGTTACAAGGACAGTCACACTGGGGTATTAGAGAACATCTTAAAATTTTGAAAGAAAAGTTTATTGTGATCTCTGTATCATGAAAATAAGAGACAGAAGCAGAAACAAAAGAGAAAGGAGCTTCACTGCGGAAAGTGAGAGCCAAATTACCACCACTAGGTGCAACTGTTGGATAAGAATTGTTTCCTCATCACACTTCCTGGAGGGCAGGGGGCCAGATTTGAAGGCAGGGGGAGGTGCAGGGACCATTGCAGAAAGGGCTGTGGGGGAAGGAACCCCTAGGCCAGATGTGGGGCTGATGGGAGACCCTCTCTCCCTCCGAGAGCTCCCCTGGTCCAGGCCAAGACTCTGGGTTGGGCTAGGCTGTGAGGTCCCTCTTAAGAGGGGGTTTCCTCGTCAAAAAAAGGCCTAAGGCCTCATCAAGCAGGGGCCAACAGAGGGCAGGCATTAGCCTGCAGGTCTATCACACAGCAATAGCAACAGACATGCAGTCACCCATTCCATCACATCCATCTGTATTCATGGAAAATCTGGTCTTTTCCAACAGTGGCCTGAGCGCTCCTGCCTTGGCTCCTTGGCAGGCTGGGAGAGAGGCCTGTCTCCAAGAGAGGAGATGCTGGGGAGCAGATGTGGCTCAGTGGTTGAGCACTGGCTTCCCATACACTTGTTCCAGGTTCAATCTCCAGGTGAACGACCTCCAGAAAAATAAATACATAGATAAAAGAAATAAAAAATGGGGGGCCACAGAGTAGAGGCTCAGAGTCTTCCCTCTTCCTGGTCAATGACCTCTCTTTCTCCGGGTGTCCTTTCTGGGATGAGACGGGCCCCTGAGGGCCTGCAAGACTCTCAGGAATGAACCTGCCCTTTCTCCTCTCGCCCACCGCCCTCCGCCCTCCTTTCCGGTACCCTGCGAATGAGCATTTTTCTTTTCTCCGGATTCGGGGGACCCACAACGAAGCTGCTTACATATTGGGTTGTGAGACTTGTCCGTGGAAATCATTCCCACTCACCTGCTTTGCGGTCAAGTGGGCTTACAGGCCCGTGTTCCGGGCACGAGGTGTGCCAGAAGCAGCCATCGTGACCGTCAAAAGCGGTCGTATGGGTTGTTTCGGATTTGACACGAGTCATAACGATCGGTGTCTGGGAAAAAGGAAAAAAAAGAAGAACTCATCCTCTTAAGCACATTTTGCTCTGCCAGGGCACGCCATGCAAGCAGGTGACTTCCCTATTGATTGTAGTTCCAAGCTCCCATAGCAGGCAATTCAACAGGTCTGCTGTCAAGATTTCCAAACTAAAGCAGATACACCTGCTCGCGGAGGAGGCGCAGCTGCCTAGTCGGTCAAGCCCCCGGCGCTGGTGCTCCTGAGAGCTGCGGGGACGCCCAGGTCTACGCCGATGGCTGGTGGCTCTGGGCTTCGGTGCCCGGCCAGGTCAGTGGGCCCTACTTTGGGATACGTGCTCCTGCATGGGGTGGAGTCAGATTCAGGTGGGCCCTCCCTACACAGGCCTCTTCTGTCCCTTTGGCCGAAGCTGAGTCTGGCACTGGGGTTTTGTGCACGCTCAGGAGACTTGAATCTGGACAGGCCCCGTGCCAGCTGGGACCTGAGCCTCAGCACGGTTACAACACCCACGCTCTGGTCCGTTGGACTTGCCCAGGTCCACTAAGAGGGAGGAGAAGATGGTCCTCCCCACAGCAGGAGGCAGTAGTGCCGACACCTGCCAGCGGGAGACCTGCCCCCCACAGCCCTGTGGGATCGAAGCCCCCTCTGGCTGCACCCGCTGTCTCCGCCCCGCCCACTCTTCTCGGGGCGCCCTGAGGCGGGCGCGGGGGTGCGGCCCGCGCTGTGCGTCTCGTGCCGCCCTACCCCGCTCCCCCCTACCCCGCTCCCCGCTCCCGGCTCCCTGCTGGGTCCCAGGCGCCTGGCGCGCCCGCCCTGGCGCGCAGGCTCCCCTCCCCCGCCCCCGGAAGACTCACCCCGCCTCTTCGCTCTGCAGAAGACAGACGGCAGTGTGGGGGGCCCAGGGGCTCTGGGCGGGGGTGGGGTGGGGGGAGTGCAACACCCACGGTCTGGTCCACTTCACTTGCCCAGGTCAGCTAAGAGGGTGGAGAAGATGGTCCTCCCCATAGCAGGAAATCAATAGTGGCAACACCTGCAAGCAGGAGAATCCTCCATCAGCCATGTGGGTTCTAAGCCCCGTCTTGATTGAGAGGTGGAGTGGACATAAACACCCCAGGGTCCACAGTATGCATGCCTAAAATATGCCTTTGGTTCGTTTCTTCATGGAATTCTACTATATATTGACAGCAATTGCAGTCTGCAAGGGTTTTGCTTCTTGGGTTTTGGCCTCTTGAAGGATGTGGACTGGTTTGTGCTTTTCCCTGCTTCATTGACACCCGGCATGGTACAGCAGGAATTCAAAATAGACAGAAGAGGTTTCCAAGCTGGAGCATCTGGTGGTTGCCACGGTCATCAAGAAGGTCAGAACTTCCACAGACTCGTTGCGGTTATCCAGCCAGTCAGGTTTGCATGCATGCACCAGTGTGGACTTGGCACTGGCCAAGTGACCCACAATGCCCACTTTGAGTCTGGGACAGACAGCCTTACTGTTCTCTCCTGGCTGTTGACAATGGCATCATCAATGGCACTCATCTGTTGGTGGATCTCTGCAGCAGTGGCTCGTGCGCCAGCTCCAGCACCTCACCAATGGAGTAGATGCTGGGCTGGACCAAGCCGAAACCCAGGATGGGGCCCGCCCGAAAGCCAAGGGTGGCCAGCTGTTGCTGGTCGTTCACAGTGCTGGCACCATGCCCAGAGTCCCATGCCTCCCACTGCCCTTCACCGCCGCTGTCTCCTCCACTGCTCCAGCCCCATGACCCCGTGCCTGCAGACCACCAAGCCTGGTGCTCCACTGCCCCCCAGGAACCCAGGCCCTTGGGCAGCAGGCATGCCAGGAACCAGAAGGAAAGCATGGGCTGAGCAGGAGTTGGCCAGGCCTGCAGGCTCACTTCCTGGACAGGCCATGTGCCCAGCGATTGCTCGGTCCCAGGCCCGAGGATAGCATGCCACCCTGGAGCACGGCCGTCCTGGTGGAGGCTCGCGGTGCTCCTTCCCCTGCTTTGGCCACCTTCAGGCCTCAGTACTGCTAGACTGATTAGTCAGGACCACCCTGGTGACTGCAGGCCCAACACCCTCTTTCTTATCCAGCACTTTTGCTCTGCTCCCTCTGCTCCATTGGCTCCCTCTACTCTCTCAGCTCCCTGTCTTTGGGCACCTGGCAGCGCATGTGTCTGCTCCTTCTTTGCTTATCCCCCTACTGCACCATGTCTGCCCCCCCACCAAGCCTTCATGCTCCACCTGCCAATCCCTGGACCGAGTCTCCTGGGCCAGCCACGTGGTGAGTCCTAGCCTTCCTCCTCCCTTGGTCACAGTCCCCCACACATCTAGGACCTGACCTCATCCTATTCCCACCCCACCGCAGGGTTTAATCATTGTTGTGGAGACAGTGGCCATGTCAGTTACTGAGGGCAGGAGTGAGAAGAAAAGTGTTACGTGGGAGCAGTTTCTGGTCTTGGTGTCATCCTGACATATATTGAAGGGACAGATGCAGGACATTTTTTATCCTATAATAAACCACTGGATGGCCTGGGGGAGAGTAGGAACCACAGTGTAAGTTATGGACCGTGGGGCCTGGCAGTGCTCCAGGGTGTATACCCCAAATGCAATGAATGTGCCTTACTGAGGAAAGGGGATATGGATGAGGAAGGAGTGGGGGTGGGGTGGGAAGGGAATGGGGATAGGGTATCTGTGAACTTATGTTTTTTAATATTTTGTGTGATTTCTTTATGTTTTAAGGAAATGATAATTAAAAATTGAAAAAAAAATAGAGGGAAAAAATGGAAAGCCTCAGAGCATGCATCCTGGAACCGGCTTCCAACAGCGCAGCCACCACTGCACAGGACTGGGTCTACAGGGGCCTGCCTGTCTTTTCTTGATCCCCGGAGAGACTCCATGAAATGAGCAAATGTATCCAATCATTCCTCACCCCATCGCCTGCAAGAACCTGCACCTCTGTCTTCAGGGTGTTATCCTGCCCTGTGGGCTGAAACTTGTCTCCTGGGTCCTCAGACCAAACAACTGCTATGAGCTTCCTGGGCACCAGAGACAATGGCATAATGCAGCAGAGGGGCTGTGGACTGACATTGGGGTCTCTCTCTGTCCCATTTCCCTCCCAATCACGAGAAGGCTTGCCCTTGGGGAGGGCCCCTGTAATGCCCCTGCCCCTCCAGGACACCTCTGGATAGCAGTGAATACCCAGGCAGAGCACACCATGTCCATTCCAAGCCCACATGACTGAGAGGAGGCTGGATGACACCCTATGGCCCAGCAGGATGCCCTGGACTCCAGGATGTATAGTCAGCAGGGCCTATAGTACAGCAGGGGTTTACTACAAGTGCCCAGGTGCAGACAAGGCTTAGGTCAATGGTCAATCAGTGACAGCTTAATACAAGCACCACAGTTCCTGGCCACAGGAAGAGTGCAGCCCAGGCAGCTGTGCACCGTGGAAGCCCTGCAGCCTCTCTGCTGTGGGGCAGGGCTGGTCCCATCTTCACATCCATCCAGGATCTGGGCCCTGCTCATGCCTTCAGACAGCATCCTGGGGCAGAACCCATTCTCCCCTCTGGGTCATGGCAGTGGTCCCTCCCTGGCTGTTGTCTCCATGCATCAGCTCAATGTCCACCTTGATGACAAAGTCTTCTATTGTACCAGCTCCGCTCTGACCCTCCAGAGGCTCCATCTCCCTTCTAAGAAAGTCAAGCTTCATCCAGCAGCTACAGATGGGACCCAGCTCCCAACATCTCTCTGACCTACCTGACCCCTGACTACCACTGTTTCAGCTCTGGCTTCCTGTCCTTTCCTTGATATGTCAAGCACATGCCTCCTGGATCCTGGCTCTGGCCACCATCCTGAGCCCTTACAGACATCAAACACATGCTCTTCCTGCCTCTGAATGCAGCTATCTGACCTTTCAAACCACTGGGAAACCTGCTCCAGCATGGCAGGGATGGTTCATGGCATTGCTCAGGTGTTTACTGCCTGAATCACCAAGGGACCCTGGAGTGGCTGCATGCCTTGCTCACCAGGATGCTCACAACCTTGTTGCCACTGTCCTTGGCCAGGATGACCCAGACAATGCAGCAGTCATCCATGCTCTGTTTGAGGTGCAGTCAAGAGTTGTGGCACTTGTGGCTGATCCGCTTGGCACTGGTTTTGATGGAGAAGGAAAAGGAATTTCCCCCCAATGGTGATGTGATTTTTAAAAAGCTCTGTGATAATGAAGAGGTCAACTGCCCCAATGGTGGGGGACAGAAGATCAGCCCAAGGCCTGGATCCTCAGGGCACCCTGTGCTGCTCTATGAGTTCCATTTCACTCTACAGGGACTGTAAGAGTCAACAGTTCTTGACCTCTTGTGGACATGGAGAGCACCCAACAAGCACAGGATGTGGGTGGGGAGAGCAAGGGCTGACAGGGAGCAGAGGTGGGCTCTTCATTTCCTGGACTTCTTGAGGGCACTGGGACATGGTTCTGGTGGATTTCCAGCTATGAGCTTGAGGAGATGGCCACATGCATGTGAGGAGAATGAGCTGCATTCCTGCTGCTGAGCTCAGGGCCACACTAGTGCAGGACACTGGAGTGGGAGGGATACAAAATTAGGGGCAAGAGAGCTGGACAGGTGGTCAGCTTTGATTGGCGGCCTCCCCTGGGATGCATCCAAAACCCTGCCTGCTAACACTGCACACTGCTAAGTTCTTGGCCCATCATAGTACCCAGTTGGCCCTGACTGCCTTAGAGATCATATAGCATCACCCCATTTCACAGAGGAGGAAAAAGGTCCAGGGACGGGGTGACTCTCCCAACCATATGGCTTGTTGGGAGTGGAGCTTGGATCACAGCACTAAACTGCCAAGCTCCCCAAGCCCATGATGAGCCTGAGACTTCCCTGAGCCCCGGACAGCCTGCCCTTGCTGGCCCTGGATGGGGAACTGACTCTCTGCTGAGAGGAATTTGGGTGGAGCCCTGATGTTCTGTCAGGAGGATCTCTGCTTTCCATCCCCCACCTCCCAGTCATGCCCCTGAACTGATGATGATACCTGTTCACCACCCTCTTTTGGCAAAATTGATCATCATTCCCTGGAAGACATAGAGTGTACCTCCATCAAAAGGGGGCCCATAGCCATTGCTTTGTACATGGCCCCTGAGCCCTTTTTGTGTGGCATCACTGAAGGTCAGACCAGGAATAGACTAATGGCAGGCTTGTGGGAGCAAGAAGTGGCAACCACGAGTGAAGCCCCAAAGCACACCCAGCCCAGCCATGGATGACAGTGGAGAGATGCCCCATGGACCACCCTGCACTTAAACTTCTGTGAGAAAGCCATGGTTTCCCAGCTCTCGTGAGACACAGTGAGTGTACCCACTGCTGAGTACTCAGGACATGGGGCAGCCTCTCCTCTCCAAGCCTCAGGGTCCCTTTCCCAGGCTGCCACGGACCCCAGGCTCACTTACATCCAGAAACTCCTTCATAGCAGAGTCCACCATCAAAAATTGAGTGAGGAATGTCATCAGCCATGGAATAGTGCTTTGGAAGCCCTATGGCATTGGGTGGGTGGAGCTGAGCACAGGTACTCAGGTGCCCCCAAGACCCTGCCCTGAATACCCCACCATCTCAAACTCCTATGACCACCCAGTGCAACCTGGGACACACGCAGGCACTCAGCACTAACTCCTAAGTAAACCTCACAGCCTCAAAATCCCCTAAACTCCCTTGCAGTCACCTCCCAGCACCAGCTTTTCTTCAATCTTAAGTTTGCCCTCCACCCCACCCAATCCATCCTGCCTCATCTCTTCCAGACCCTTGCACTGACTTGTTGCCACTAGTCACTGAGGATTCCCAGACTTCATGTCCCTAAAGGTTCCAGGAGTGGACATTTAAGGTAGGCTCCCTAGGGCGAGGCCCAGGAAGGATGAGTTTGAGGATGGCCCCATCCTGAATTGGACCCTCCCTGGCCCTGAGCATTAGCCACATTCAACCTTCCCTGCCATTGCTGCTTCTTCTGGGATCTTTTGGGGTTCATATCCAAGTTGGAAAACTCAGGAGCCCCCTCCTGCCAGGATTGAGCAGATTGAGATCACTGAGGACCTCCACCCTTCCCATTGTCCCTGGGCTCTTGGACACCTGGACAAGTGGGCAGGTGGAAATCTGCTGCCATGAGGACAAAGATCTGGCCCCTTATTGGGAGTCCAGAGTCCACAGTGGTGTAAGCTAGTTGCACAGATGCTCTGGCCATCCTGCTTTCCCACTTGGAGGCAATGGAATGCTCAACCACATTCCTTTTCTCCCTTCTACCCCACCACCTTGCCAAAATTGTGGCAACACTGGATAGTCATGCTACCATTCTGTGGGAAGACACACAGGCCAAAGTAAGGATTCAATTGGGGTGTCAGAGGACAGGCTGCACCCTCTGGGTAGAGGCCTCATCTTCATTGACACCTCCCCAGAGCCCACCACCACTAACCGGAAACTTGTTCTCCCTGCCTCTGAGTGTGCATGTGTGGGGTCTCATGTCATCCCAGCAATGGAGCTTGAGGATGGGGGTGTCCTTGGATGCCTAATTGAGTAGATTCTGCCTGCTCAGCCTACAGGAGTGGACAACCCAAAGGCTGCCAAAGTCCATATCAAAGATGTCCCTTCCCTGGGGTCTACTCAGGATATTCTGTATGCAGATACACCCCAACCTGAGATGTCATGGCTGTGACCACATGTCCCTGAAGGACTGGGCATTCAATTTTTCTTCATCTTTTATGTGGAAGCTTCTACTTTCAGTCAGGACGGACCTACTGTGGTTTCCTGTCTCCCAAACACTTCCCATACCTCTCTTTGACACATATCATTGGTAATGAGGACAGTTCTGAGATGGCCATGTGGATGGAGACTTCTCATCCTGCCAGTTCATCATCTTCTGGAACATTCTAGCCACCTCTATCACATCTGAGAACAATGGCCTTTGACCCTACAACTGCCCCCTCACCTGCCCATGAATGAAACAAGTCCCTCTTCACCTTCATCTATAATAGACCAGACAGGATGTTTGCAAAGAAACTCCCAGGCAAAAACTAACAAGCCCACCTCCTAATCCCTGAACCTCACCAGCTTCCTCTTTGCCTGGATGATCAGTTCACTAACCTGTGAGGAGATATTCTCATTTCAGAAATTCTCAGATGGCATCTGAAATAGGTATAAACTGTCTCTGGGGGAGGGCAAGAAAGGAGGAGAAAGGTGGGGCGTGTGTGAGGTTCTAGGAGCCCACCCACTTTGCTGTGCTGCCTGGGACCAGGACTGCCTGGTGGGTGTTGCTGAAAATGGGCAGCTCTGAGCACTGCAGTGCATCATGGGCTTGGGTGCTGAGCTCTCGCATGGGAACAGCAGAGACCTCTACTCCTATTTCATGAGCAGCTGGTATTAACACATGTAGATTTCAACTGGACAGGGTGTGTTGCTGAAAAACACATTGGACATGCTCCCATTATCTCAACTCTGTGACTGAGCAGGGATCAGTATTGAGGAAGAACAGCTGACCTCAGGTCATGTGGAGAACCTGGAGCACCAGCCCACCCAGCCCCTCCTCTGGAGCCACTGCCTCCCAGGCTCCCTGTGGGGCAGTACCCAGCCTTCCATGGCATCACTGGTACTGCCTGGCATTCTATACAGAGAATAGAAACATCCTCCCATGTCTCCTGGCCAGTTGTGATTTTCAGCAGAGAGGATGGCATAGAATGAGAAGTTCTTGAAGACTAAGCCCTCCCGGAGAGGGAGGAAGAATGAACCATGAGGTATGGTCTGAGTGGCCTCTGCATCATCTTCAGCCCCCTCAGTTGAATTCTCCTCCCTTGGATGAGAGACTCCCAGGGAGTCCCTGTGGTCACACCATGTCCCAGGAGAGGGACCCCATACAAGCTGAGGAGCCTGGATGGGATGTGAGGATATGAAGGGCTGTGCTACAAGTCAGGCAGGGCCTGGAGGTTGAGAGATAACAAGAGCACAGAAGGCCTCTAGTACTCTAGAGGGCCCCTGAGTGCACCCTGGGCATGTCTGTCTAGTGCATCACCACCCTGGCCCTGGCTGTGGCCTTTATTTTGTGGTTCCCAGTGCAGGTGGCAATGACATCCTTGTTACTAGGTTGATCTTGGTGATGATGGCATGGATGGTGGGTGCCATTTGTTCCTTGCCCTTCTTGTCATGGTAGGACCAGATGGAGCCCAGAGAGTGACAGAGCACCACCTTCTCAAATAGCCCCTGGGGATGAGTAGAGTGCAGCCAGCCACACTCATCTATCTCAGATCCCACAGTCCCTCATATCAGAGTTATCATTACAGCAGGGCATGTGGCAGGTACAGCCAGTGTCCTAAATCTACTCTCTAGAGGGGCAAGTGTGTGCTGGGGTTCAATAAACTCGCCCAGGTTACAATGCTGGCAGTGGACCAGGGACTTGGCCCAGATCATAAGGTTCTGAATCAGGGATGGAAAGGCTTGGGTGGCAGATCCTGGAAGGAAAGTCATCCGAGCTCCACCCTGCTGAGCCTGGGCTCACCACATCCATCAGTGTCAACTGCTCTGCCACCGGCTCAGGAGAGAAAGCCAGGAGGTCAGCCATTCCTCAAACAGATCATTCCTGAAATCTCTTGCCAAGGCAGCCTGTCCTGGTGCTAATCTGAGTTCTGTCTGAGGCTATGGTGCTGGTGCCACACTTCCCTCCCTCTTGAGGGCGTTGCACCTGAAGGTGACATGCCTGACTAGCTCCAGAATTGGCACTGCAGTGACCTTTGCAGATGGCACTGAATGTAGCGATGGAACCACCTCCTGCACAGTAAGTGCTGACACCGATGGTGATGTGGCTGTCACCAGGCTCGCAGCAGGTGTTAAAACTAAGGATGGACCTGGGTTTTCCTCCAGAGGGGGCACAGGCACTACCTCCATAGGTAGCAATGGAGGTGGTACTAAGCCATCTTCAAGCTCTAAAGCCAGTGTTTTTGCTGCTGAGGGAGCAGGCTGAACCTCTAGTGGGAGGTCCAGTTACTTGTACCAGCAGCAAGGTAGGCGGAGCTGGACTTGCTTCCAGCCCTGGAATTCGTGCTCCTGATTGTGATGTAGCTGCCTCCAGCTCTTGAACAGTTGCTCCTGCTGATGAGGTAGGATGGTCAAACCTGGGATAGAGGCTGGGCCCTATATCCGTGGCTGGCATTTGTGGTGGTATTAGAGCCACCTTCAGCTCAGGAGCTAGCTCCAGAGCACATAATGTGTGAGACTCTATTTCCAGTGCAGGCTCTGGTGCAGCCTGGCAGCTGGCAGTTCAGGTGGTGATGGCACTGACTCAGGCCATGGAGCTGCCCCTGTTTCTGCCACACACGGTGGAACAGGTGCTATAAGTCACACTGGAGGCATTTACTGCCATGGTGATGAAAAATGAGCTGGACAAATGGCAGTTTCCCCACCATGAATGACTCCAAGTGTCTTCCCAATACAGAGAAATTCCATTACCTCTAGTGGAAGATTCAGCTTATAAACATGTTCCCAGACTATAGGCACCCAGGTCGCATGTCTGGGGCTCTTCTTTGATCCCAGCCCGAGGGCAACCTCTGCTAGTTCTGGCTTTAGTGGTGTAATCCCGACACCTACACACAAGCTTATGTGCCCCCACTCCAAGGCCCCCTCACCCTCTGGGTCTGCCTCAGTGCCCCATCTGTCCAAGCAGAACCACGGCACCGTGTTCCAGAGCAGAGCCAGGCAGATACCTGTGTATGGGCATCAGCAGCTTGATTCAGGGAAAGTATGGAAGCTGCAGGAAATCCTCAGAGTACTAGTTCATCAAGGTGCACAGCTGGGAGCAGAGGGTGCTCAAAGCAGGTGGGAATCACACAGTCAGACCCTGTTCTTTCCCTCCACAATGCACCCTGGGACCCTTCCACTGAACAAAAAGTCCATAAGGACTCACAAAGTTCTGACCGGTTTGTTCATAACCTTGTATGGCACATAGTAGAAGCTTCATCACTATGGGAATAATGAGGTGTCAGGGCCCATCCTTCTGCCCCAGGCCCTCACAGCCCCCACCCAGTAGCCTTGGCTGATGAGCTGCCTGATCATCTGCAGTGTGTCATATGTGTCTCCCCTTCCCTGACACTGGCCTCCCCATGACAGGGATGCAGCCATCCCTGCCGAGGCACACCGGACTGACATCCATGGCAGATTTGAAGTAGGCTGCTCACTACCTCCTTTTGGGGGCCTGCATGAGTACTGTTTGTGGTCCTGGGGCCTTTGAGGGGGCAGAGGTGTGGGAGGGATCTTTCACAAACTGAGCCCCCTGCTGTCCTCTGCAGACAGTGACACAGGACCCTGTACTCAGCTTATTACTCCTTTCCAAGGGGAGGGGGAAATCCTCTGGTTCAGCCTTCCAGGAGTCATAGGATGTGTGGGCCCAGAACCTTCCCAGCCATACCCTGCCACCCACCACCCAATTCCCCACACTGGGGTATGGAGAGGAGAGACCCCCACCCTCACCCGAAGTGTAGTCACCTTTTCATTTAAAGGCATCTGCCAGGCCCACCCCTGCCACAGAAGTCACAGTCATATCTTGGGGAGATTGTGAGGTTGTCACACCTGCTTGCTGAGTGTACCCCCTGCTGAAAATGCTTTGTCCCATTGCCTATGGCCCCCACTCCAAAGCAACCCAGAAGGCAAGGACTGTTGTCTGCTTTGTTAGTGTATGAGGCTACATACCTAAGGAAGTGCATACACCAAGTAGACACTTCTTGTCTACCAGGTGAAGAATGAGCACTAAGCAGCACCTTCTCAGACATGGTGTGGGACTGGACCCCTCTGGTGGGCAATACTGATCCTTGCTCTGACCACACCAAGATCAGAGGTCTGGAAAGGGCTTGCAGACCTCCTTAATAAATGAGAAAACTGGGTCAGTATGGGTGACACCAAGAGCCTCTTCATGGGAAAAGGAAAATCCTGCCCAGGGGCAGCCCTGCCCCTTCAGCTGCCCTGTCCATGAGCCAGGCTTGGGGCAGCCCTTTGATGGATATTCCCAGTGATTCCAATAATCAAACTTGTGGGTTGGTCTTCATTGCTGTCTCAGTCACATGACAATCTCTCTCTCTCTCTCTCTGTCTCAAGTTTCTCCTGTTTTGTGGTCTGAGATCCTTTGCCTATAAGGCCCATCTCATTTCAATTGAACTCATCTAAATAGGATTTTTAAAGACCTTACTCACAAATGAGTCCAAACCTTAAGTATTCAGTAAACCTTCCAAAGGTCCTATTAGTAAATGCAGTCACACCATAGGAATGGTGATTCTTTTGTAGCATTCATGCTCCAATCCAAAACAGACCCTTGCCCCAGGAAAATCCAGTCACAGCAAATGGCTTTCTGGGTGATCATGAAGCCAACAGTCTCACACCTGTCTCTTCCAATTTCCTATCCCCGTGTTAAAAGCACAGATTCCCAGGTTCCACCTCATACTTCTCAGCAGGGCTTGAGCCCTCACACCTATCATTTTAAACTTGGGGCATGTTCTATGTGCAACAGGGACTCTTCAGGAAACCCTGCACAAGGACATACAAGGACTTGTGTCCCTCCAGCCCCAGCTCTATCCTCCAGCCCTGCCAAGGCAGACGGTGGGAAATAACTTACATGTGGTTGTGGGGAAGATGCAGAGGGAGTGATGAAGAGGGAGAGGTGCTCAAGCCACTGAACAGGAGTGAGAAAGAGCTGGTAATGGAGAACTTTGAGTCCATTAACTCAAGGCTGGGGCAATCCCAACCAGAAGAGGCTTGTGTCCATGGCTAGTGAAGAACTGAGGGCAAGCACTGCCACCCTAGTGTCAGTTCAGGAGCCAGAAAGACCTGGCATAGCACTCTCTGAGAGCTTGAATCACAGCAATGAGAGTAGCTGTGTCCAGCCTTGGTTGTGACATGCATGATCTTTGATGCTTCCCTCCACCCATGGGTCTATGGGACATTCCTTGAAGGAAGGATGTCCTGGTTTAGTGCATCCATAATCCAGGCCATGGTCCAGCAGGGAGAGCCTGTTGTCACCTTCACTCTGTGACTAAGACTACAAAAGTTCAAGTTGAAGATGCTGCAGCTAGGAAAGAGGCTGGTCTTAGTTTGGGTCTCCTTATGCATGGGCATGGACACCATGAGGATCCTGGTCCATGATTGTCGATGGACAAAGACTGACTGATCTTTGTTTGCATAACTTCTAATTGGGGTTTCTTTGGCAAAGACAGTGCTCAGCTGGAATTGTCCTCCTTTAGTCAATTTTGCCTTGCCACAGTGGGGGAGTTGGAGCCAGAGAAGAGTTTCCTGTTGCCTTGAGGAATGGAGATATTGTGGTACCATCATTTCATTGTCCATACATTGATTTAGTGCTCATCACTGAAAATGCAGGGATGGTGTGAGCAGTCTGATGCACTCGCCTTCAGTTGAGTGGCTGAGAGTACCAATTTACTCAAAGTGGTGACCCCAATGAGATTGCAGCCCTGGAGTTCATCCTCTCTTTTCAAATAGAGAAGTTTCTGAAGTTCCCTGTTAACTGGAACAGGAGAAAAAGGAAAAAATCCACCTGCCTCTAAGAGAAGCCCTGGCCCAGGAATCTTCCCAGGCTGCACTCCACCAGGGAAGGGAATGAAGCTGCCTTTGGCTCAGGACCCTAGGAGAACACCTGGAAGTTTCTGCCTGTGTAGGAAACCCTATGGGAGTGTGTTGAGCCCTCGCTTGGAGGCCACAATCCTGCCTTACCCTCAGGACTCTCCACCCTGGAACCCTGGGCCAATCCCTCCCTCTCTCCTGGCCTAGTTTCCCAGTACTACACTGACTAGCTGGACATAAACTGTGTAAATGTGCTCTCAGAGAACACATGCCAGGTTGCCTTAGCTGGATGGGGTGTGGCATATGGCTGGGAGAGTACAGGACAGAGCACTCCTCTAGGACGCTGCCCACAGCCTAAGGCTTGGCCACTCTTTCCCTGCCCAGGGCTCTCTTCACAGCTCCCATGTGGTGACCTGGTGGTGGGCTCCAGGCATGCCCCCCCTCCTGCAACCACACCAGATCAGGGCTCATTTCACCAACCCCTACATGGCAGCCTCACCCACAGATGTATCTCCGTGGTCACTGCAGTGCCATGCTGCTGAATGTTCCCACCTTGCTGCCAGGTTCAACTTCTGTTCTGAAAGCTTAGGTAGGAGTGGGTGGGGATAGTCTCTAGCAAGACCAAGTCCCACTCAGGTACCTAAGGTGTGAATGGTGTGTTCCAGATCTCTGCTCCTATGTCAGAAACAGAGAGCCCATGTACTCACAGACCCTCAGTAACTAGGTCGACAAGGGGATTCTGTGAGCAGGAAGTTATGTGCACTGGCCAAAGCAGAGCACACATGGGTGAAGCATCCATGACTCTGCTCACAGGAACAGGCAACCACCACAAGCCACCAGCCTTCCTGTGCCTCCCACCCTCCAAGGATATTGAGGGCACCTATAACCCTGCCAGGTGGGGCCACACTGCTGCTAGACTTGGTGGGTTTGGAGAGCCTGAAGAAGCTGGGGTGAAGACATAGGGAGGGGGTTACTGGATGTCTTATAACATCTCCACTGCCAAAGTCCCCAGATGTCTCCCACAGAGGACAGCCAGGAGCAGGGGACCCAGGGGCAGGCAGGAGAGTGTGGGCAGATGGAAAGGCAGGAGCCCCTCCTCTTTCTCCTCTGCCCCCTGTCCCTGTGTTTACAGACAGGGTCCCTAACTGGGCTGAAAATGCTCCTCATAGCTGGTGTGTGAGTGGCCGTGAGGGAGTCCAGGAAAGTGGGCCACCACCAGGGCTGAGGGAGTGCTGGGGACAATCACTGCTGCTGAGTGGCCCCCAGCAGTAAGTGATGCTTGTCATTTTATAGATGAGCATCCAGCACCAACAGCTCAGAGAGACCAGGAGAGCTAGCAACTATGTTATTTACAGAGAAAATGCATTCAAGACCAGTGTTTCCTTTTAAAATGTTAGACTAGAGTTTTACTTCCCTGATCCCCTAGACTGAAGTGGCCCCTCAGCCCCCAGCTGGGGCAGGCAGGAGGCTGGTGGAGGGTCCTGGGCTCTGTGCTGACCCAGGGGTCCTAAGGGCCTCCATGACCACACAGTGTCTGAGCCCAGCAAGTATTCACACCTTGGCCCGATTTTCCTCCCATCTTCCTGGCCTACAGCTGGCTACAAGGAATCACTGGCTGCAATTCCTGCTTCAACCTCAGGGGGGTGATGACCCAGCTCAGCTTCCCCTGTCCTCAGGCTTCCTGCTCAGCAGGATGGATCCTTCTGCCCTATTTCACCCCTCACAGGTCCCAGTTCCAGTTTGACAGAGGAGGGCTCAGAACCCATTTCTAGAAATGGTGGGGTAAGTATCACTTGCCAGGGTTCAGGGCCTGGAAAGGGGAGCAGGCTACTGACAAGAACACAGCTCCCCTTATTGTGCACAAACCTACCATGTGTGCACATGTGGGTAATTTTCTCTCCTTTGTGATCAGAAGTAGGCCAGGTGCTCAACACCCTGAACTTAGGGCTGTGGGCCAAGAAACCAGTCTCAGGGTTTGTGCTGCTCTTCTGGATTCTCTTCCTTTCCCACTTTCTAGAATACTGTGTTGGCCCCAGAGTCTCCAAAGGGGATAAGGAGGTTTTCTGTATAGTTCACTGTCATAAGGCAGTGTGTGCAGCATATTTGGTGCTGGTGTCCATCAGACATGGTGCTTCTGGAGGGGCAGTCACCCCCTAATGGTGAGAGGATGTCCTTCATGGTGACTCCTCTGCTTGGACTATGCCCATGGACTGAGGTGAAAATCTCTTTCAATGTTACCTCAGTGCTGTTAGCTCTGAGCTTGGTCTCCCAATGCCTGGGTCATGCCCAAGGAAGGGTACACAGGGAGATGGAGCAGACAGGGAGAAGGAGCTGTGGGCACTGAGGCCTACCTTGGGCAACATGGTTGGTGGACAGGGTGTCAGGCCCCCTTGGGCCAGTGGCTTCAGACCTTCATGCTGGGAATATGGTGACCATGCCTAGCCCTCCACCCACCCACTCCCACAATCCTCTGAGATGATTTGCACCAGCTGGCAGTCCATAGGCTGGTCTAAACACAGGTTATGCTCTTTCAGGGCCTTATGTATCATGGACAGAGCCCAATCTTGGTCGGTCACCTGCGGTGGGGCAACAACAACCCTTATCTTGTGGCCCCTGGGGTGGCGATGTACACTCCACCTCTACATGTAGCAGAGCTCCAAAATGTATTCACCAAATACAATAAATGCGCTGTAATGATGAAAGAGGTTATTGATGTGGGAGGACTGAGGAGTTGTGTGGGTTATATGGGACCCTTATATATTTTTCAATGTAACATTTTTTATTATCTATGTACCTTTAAGAAAAAGACAAAAATTAAAAAATTAAAAAAAAATAATTACAAGGTGAAAAATAAGAGCAAAATGATGCCACCAGGAGGCAATGCTGGACAAGAATGGTTCCAATCTCATAATTCCTGAAGTACAGGCAACTGGGAGTTGCTGAGGTCAGAGAGAGAGAGGAAGAGGTGTGATAGGGGCTTTTTTAGGACTTCGAGTTGACCTGAATGATATTGCAGGGGCAGATGCAGGACATTGTTTATCCTGCCATAAGCCACTGAATGGACTGGGGGACAGTGTGAACTACAATGGAAACTAAGGTCCATGGGGGCTGCAGTGCTCCAGGGTGTATTTCCCAAATGCAAAGAATTTGTCTCACTGAGGAAAGGGGATGTTGATGTGGGAGGAGTGGGAGTGGGATGGGTAGGTGGGTGGAGATTGGGGTATCTGGGAACCTCATGTTTTTTATCATAAAGTTTTGTGAGATTTATCTTTTAAAGAAAAGAGAAGAAAAATTTAAAATATAAATAAATAGAGGAAAAAGGAAATGGACAGCCTTCAGGGTATGGGTCCTGGAATCTGCTCCAAACAGCACAGCCACCAGATTCTATGTGGAGACTCCTCAGCTCTAGGCTGCATCTACAGGGGTCTCCCTGTCTTCTCTTGCAACCCTGAGAGACTCCATGAAATGAGGGCACTTTTCCAATCATCCCTAATCCCATTTCCTACAAGAACTTGCACCTCTGTCTTGAGGGTGTTTCCAAGTGAGGGTCCAATCCCCTGCCCTGCAGGCTGAACCATGCCCCTGGGTCCTCAGCCTGGGCAACTGTTATGGGATCCCAGGGCCCTGGGGACAATAGTTGACAACGCAGCAAGAGGGTGGGGACTGTGGACTGATTTTGGGGCCTTTCTCTTTCCCTCTTGTCTCCCAATCACCAAAGATGGTTTGCTCTTGTGAGGGCCCTTGCCCTGCCCCTGCCCCTCCAGGACACCTCTAGGTAATAATGAACACCCAGGCAGAGCCCACAACCTCCAGTCCAATCCCAGATATCTGAGAGGAGGCTAGATGACTATGGCCCTGGACTTCAGGATGTAGCTGTGGTCAGCAAGGTCTAAACCACAACAGCCTTGACCATGAGGGCACAAGTGTGGGCAGGGCTCAGGTCAAGGGTCAATCAGTGACAGCTTAGTACAAGCATCCCAGATCCTGCCAACAAGAGAATTGCAGCACAGACAGCTGTGCATCCTGGCAGCTCTGCAGCCTCTGTGCTGTGGGACAGGTTTGGCTCCAACTGCATATCCACTCAGGATCTGGGCCCTATTCATGCCCTCATGGCCACCATCCTGGGGCAGACCCCACCCTCCCCTCTGGGTCATGGCAGCAGCCCTTACTGTCCATGGTTCATAGAGGGTCCAGGGTTCAATCCCCAGGGTCTCCTGACCCATATCATAAACTTGCTGCATGCAAGGAGTGTCGTGCCATGCAGAGGCACCCTCACATAAGGGAGACCCACACACAAGGTGTGCACCCTGCAAGGAGAGCCACCACACATGAAAAGAAAGGGCAGCCTGCGCAGGAGTGACACTGCACACACTGAGAGCTGATGCAGCAAGATGACATAACAAAAAAGAGACTCAGATTCCCAGTGCCGCCTGATAATGCAGGCAGATGCAGAAGAACACACAATGAATGGACGCAGAGAGTAGACAGGAGAAGGGGAGAGAAATAAATCAAACAAATCTTTAAAAAAGCCAAAAAAGCAAAACTGAGTGAGGAACGTCCCCAGCTTTGGTGGGTGGGGTTGAGCACAGGTACTCAGGTGTCCCCAAGAACCCACCTTGAATACCCAACCATCTCAGACACCTAAGACCTCCCAGCATCGCCCTGGGACAAAATTGGACACTCAGCTGTCATCCCTCTGTAAACTTTCCAGCCTCCAAGTCCCCTAAACTTCCTTGCAGTCACCTCACATCACCAGCTTTTCTTCAATCACAAGATTACCCCCCACCAAACCCAATCCACCCTGCATCATCTCTTCCAGGCTCTTGCTGCCACTAGATCCCAAGGATTCCCAGGGCTCAAGACCCTAAATGTTCCAGGGGAGGGGAGTTTGAAGGAAGGCTTCCCAGGCTCAGAGGCCAAGGAAGGATGGGTTTGAGGAGGGTCCCATCCTGACTTGGAGGCCACCTGGCCTTGGCTCTGGCATTAGACATATTCAGCCACTACTACTATTGCTGCTTCTTTTGGCCTCTTTGGGGTTTGTGACCAAAGTGGAAAACTTGGGGGTCCCCTCTTGTCCAGATTGAGCAGGTTGAGGTCAACGAGGCCCTCCACCCCTCCCATTGTCCCTGGGGTCTTGGACACCTGGACCAAATGGACAGGTGGAAATCTGCTGCCACTACATATCAGAGGTGCCCTGGGGGCCTTGTGCAAGAGGCCTGGACCCCCTGAGTCTCTTTGTACATCTGTGACACGATGACAAAGATCTGACCTCTTACTGGCAGTCCAGAGTCAGTGGTGCAGGCTAGTGGAATGGATGCCTTGGCCCTCCTGGTCTCCCACAGGAGTCAATGGAATGCTCAGCCATGTTCCTTTCCTCACATGAAACCTGCCAACTCTTCATGAGGGTGGCAAAACTGGATGTTCGTGTTTCCATTCTGTGGGAGGACACACAGACCCAAAGTAAGGATTCACTCGGCATCAGAAGACATGCAGCTCCCTCCAGGTGGAAGCCTCCTCTGCACTGACCTTGCCCCACAGCCCATCACCACTAAAGGGTGTCTGTTTCTCCCAGCCTCTGAGTGTATATGTGTGTGGGGCCTTGTGTGGTCCCAGCAATGTAGCTCAGGAATGGGGTGTCCCTGGAGGCTTAGTTGAGCAGATCCTGGCTGCCCCAGCTCACATGTGTGTACAACCCAAAGGCTGCCCAAGGCCATACCAAAGGTGTCCCCTCCCAGGGGTCCACTCAGGATATTCTGCCTGCAGATACACCCAACCCTGAGGTGTCATGGCTGGGACCACATGTCCCTGCAGGACAGTACTTTGAATTTTTCTTCAGCTTTTATGTGAAATCTTCTACTTTTGATCAGGAGGGCCTCACCGTGGTTTTGTGTCTCCCAAATACTTCTCATAGCTCTCTGACACATACTATTGGTAACGAGGTGCAGTTCTGAGACCCCCATATGGATGGAGACCTCAAATCCTGCCATTTCATCATCTCCTGGAAGATCCCAGCCACCTCCACTGCATTTAAGAACCATGGCCTATGGAGCTACATCTGCCCACCAACTGCCAATGAATGAAACACGTCCCTCTTCATCTTCATCCCAAATAGGCCAAACAGAATGTTTGCAATTAAACTGCCAGGGAAAAACAAACCCATTTCCTGAGTCCTAACTACCCAAGCTTGCTCTTTAACTGGATGATCAGTTTGCTGCCCTGTGAGACGTTGTTCCCTTTTGAGGAAATCTGAGATGGTATCTGAAAGAAGTGGAAGATGTCCCTGGGGGAGGGCAAGAAGGAAGGGGAAAGGTAGGGGTGTTTGGAAGTGACTAGGAGCACATCCACTTTCCTTTTGTGGCTTGGGACCAGGATTGCCTGGGTGGGTGGAGGTGAAACTGGGCAGCTCTGAGCCCTGCTGGACATCATGGACTTGGGAGCTGACCTCTAAGCTCAGCACAGCAGAGATCCCCACTCCTATTTCATGAGCTGCTGGTGTTAATATGTGCAGATTTCAACTAGACAGAGTGTGTTGCTGAAAAGCACACAATGGACATGTTCCCATTTTACTCAACTCTGTGGCTGAATGAGCAGGGACCCATGTTGAGGCAGAAGAGCTGACCTGAGGACTTGTGGGGCCCCAGCCTACACAGTCCCTTCTGAGGAGACCCTGCCTCCCAGGCTCCCTGTGGAGTGATGTCCAGCCTCACAAGGGGCCCTTGGTCCTGACTGACTTTCTGTGGAGGGAGACTGGTCAACCTGGAAGCTTTCTTCCACATCTACAGACGGCCAATCATGAGGTTTTCAGAGCACAGAGCATGTCATAGAATGAGAAGTTCTTGAAGATTACATCCTCCTGGAGAGGGAGAAAGAATGAGAAATGAGGTGTGGTCTGAGTGTCCCCTGTTCCAGCTTTAGCACCCTCAGCTGGCATCTCCCCCCTGGATGAGAGGCCCCCAGGGAGTCCCTGAGGGCACACCTTGCACCAAGAGAGGGACCTACATTCAATCTGAGGGAGGAGCCTGTTTGGGATGTTAGGAGATGGAGGGCTGTGATACAGGCTGTGGCAGGGCCTGGAGACTGAGAGAAGACAAGAGCACAGAGCATCCCCAGGACTCCAGAGAGGGCCCCTGAGTTCACCCTAGGCAGGTCAATCCAGTGCACCACCACCTTGGCCCTGGCCATGGCCTTCATGGTGTGGTCCTTGAGGTAACTGACAATGATGCATTTGGTCACAAGTTTGAACTTGGTGATGATGGCGTAGATGGCGGGAGCCATGTTTTCCTTGCCCTTCTTGTCTCACTGGGACCAGATGGAGTCCAGACAGTGATAGAGTACCACTTTCTTGAACAGTTCCTGGGAAGGAGGGGAACATGGCCAGCCACACCCAGCTAACTCAGATCCTGCAGTCCCTCAGGATGCTGGCCAGGGTCATTGTCACAACGGTGCATGGGACAGGTACAGCTACTGCCCTATATCTACTCACTAGAAGGGGAATTGTGGGCTTGGGGTTAATAAACTCGCTCAGGTTACAATGCTCGCAATGGAGCAGGGTCTTGACCCAGATCATAGGATTCTGGGTCAAGGATGGAAAGTCTGGGGAGGCAGAACATGGGAGAAAGATTCTCCCAGCTCCACGCTCCTGAGCTGAGCTGTTCACCGCATCCATCCTTGTTAACTACTCAGACACCAGCTCAGGAGAGAAAGCCAGGTCAGCCTCTCCTCACACAGACCATTCTGAGAGATCTCAGAAGGGCATTAAGGATCTGTGGGGCAACCCACCCTGGTACTGATCTGAGCTCTTTTCTGGCTTTGGTGCTGGTGCCACACTTGCCTCCCTCTCCAGAGCCATTGCTCCGAAGGTGACTTAACTGATTGTAGTTCCAGAATGAGCACTCCAGTGACCTATAAAGATGGCAGTGAAGGTAGCAGTGGGACCACCTCCTACTCAGGAAGTGCTGACCAGTGTCTCCAAGCTGGCAGCAGGTGTTATACCTGAGGATGGAGCCAGGTCTACCTCCAGAAGGGGCATTGTTGCTACCTCCATAGGTGGCAAGAGAGGTTGTACCAAGGCACCTTCAAGTTCTAAAACCAGTGCTTCTCCTGCTGAAGGAGCAGGCTCTAACTCTAGAGAGGGCAGTGCTGTTAAGTGTAGAGGCAGCAAGGCAGGTGAAGGTGGACTTGCTTCCAGCTCTGGAACTTGTTCTCCTGATTGTGATGTAGCTGCCTTCAGCTCCTTAAGAGGTGTTCCAGCTGATGACATAGGACAATCTATCTCCAGGGAGGGCATGGGCCTTATCTCTGTGGGTGGCTGTTGTGGTGGTGTTAAAGACACCTTCAACTCAGGAGCTGGCTCCAGAGCACACAGTGTGTCAAACTCTATTTTCAGAAAAGGAACTGGTACAACATGGAAATGGGCAGTAAAGGCAGTGATGGAACTGACTCAGGACCTGGTACTGCTCTGGTGTCTGCCACACACCTTGGAACTTGTGCTATAGGTTGCACTGGAGGTATTTGCTGCCCTGTGGGATGAGGATGACAAAAGAGCTGGACAAGAGGCAGTTTCCCCACCATGAATGGCTCTGAGTGTCTTTCCAATACAGAGAAGATCCCAATACCTCTAGCAGAAGATCCAGCCCATAAAAGTGTTCCCAGCCTACAAGCACCCAAGTCATATGTCGGGCTCTTCTATGATCCCAGTCTAAGGGCAACCTCTGCTAGTGCCAGCCTCTGTGGTGCAATCCTGGCTCCCACCTCGCAAGCTCATGTGCCCTACCCTGAGACCTCCTCACCCTCTGGGTCTCCCTCAGTGGGCTCTGGGTGGCTCATCTATGAAAGAAGAACCATGGCACAGTGCTCCAGAGCAGAGCCAGTCAGTTACATGGGCATTGGCCACCAGCAGCTTGAGGCACAAAATTCTGAAGGCTGCAGGAAATCTTCACAGTACTGGTCCATCCAGGTGCCCTGCTGGGAGCAGATGGTGCTGAGGGCAGGTGGGGGCTACATAATCAGACTCTGACCTTTCCCTCCACAACACACACAGGGACCCTCCCAGTGAACATAAAGTCCATAAGGACTGGCAAAAATTCCAACTCTTCTGTTCATTGCCTGGTGTTGACACACAGTAGAAGCTTCTGTGTGAGTAATGAGGGGTCAGGGCCTCCTGTGCCAGTCCCTCATGGCCCCCTGCCAGTACACTTGGCCCAAAGAGCTGCCTCATCTTTTGCCATGTGTTGTTTGTGTCTCCCCTTCCCACTGACACCAGTCTTGCCATTACTTGGATGCATCCATCCCTGCCAACCCTGCAGGAGGCAGACAGGACTGAGGTTCACAGCAGATTTGAAGCAGGCTGCTCACCACCTCCTGTTGGGGGTCTGCATGAGGTGGTGTTGGTGGCCTGGGGACTTTGAGGTTCCAAAGGAGGGGGAAGGTTCTCTCATGGACTGAGTCCCCTGATGTCCTCTGCAGACAGTGCCCAGCATCTTTACTCCTCTACAAGGGGAGGGGGATGCCCTCTGGTTTGGCCTTCCAGGGGTCTCAGGATGTGTGGGCCCAGATCCAGCCCAGCTCTACCCTGTCACCCACCACCTGACTCCCCATGATGCTGTCTGGAGAGGAGAGACGCCCACCCTCACCCACAGTGTGCTCACATTTTCATTTCAAAGTATCCACCAGACCCACCCCTTCCATGGAAGTCATGTCCATATCTAGGTGAGACGGTGAGGGTGTCACAACTTCTTCCTGAGTGTACCCTCTGCTGAAGATACTGCATCCTATTGCCTGCAGCCTCCACTCTAAAGGAACCCAGAAGGCAGGGATTGTTGTCTGCTTTGGTCACTGTATGAAGCTACAAGCCTAAGGAAGTGCATGCACCATGTTTACCAGGTAAAGGATGAGCCCTAAATCGCACCTTCTCAGATATGGGGTGGGTCTGGACCCCTCTGGCGGACAACACTAATCCATGCTCTGATCATACCAACGTCTGAGGTCCGGAAAGGGCATGCAGACCTCCTTAAGAAATGAGAAACCTGGTTCAGTAGGGGCTGATGCCAAGAGCCTCCTCACTGGGCAGAGGAAAATCCTGCCCAGGACCAGACCTGTCCCTCCAGCCACCCTGTCCATGAGCCAGGCTCAGGGCAGCCCTTCCTATTGATCCCACCAGTCAGTCCTATATTCAAACTCATGGGTTGGTCCTTGAAGCACCATCTTCCCAAGGAGGAAACTGAGGCCAGGAGTCCAATAGAATTTCTGAGACTCAAGCACATTGGGGCAGATCAGTCCAGGTGATGGGATGGGGTGGGCATTCACTGGTGGAGCACTTGTCCAGTCATGCTCAGTGGAGGTGCATGCTTAGGTGGCAATTGCAACTGAAACAAGAGGAACTCTGTCTCTCCCCATCAGCTGAGTCCCTCAGCCTTGGTGGATGAGCCACATGGTGGTGGCTGTGGGGGTGGTGCTGCAGCCCCACCTTCCCAACAGCCACCGTGTTCACTTGGCACCACTGCCCACCTGCCTCCAAGTCCTACTGTTCCTGCAACCTGCCTCCTCAGGGCACCAAACCTTCAACTCTCCCTCAGACAGGCCTTGTCTCAGGGCCCTGATGCCCAAGCTGCCCTGAGGAGATGGAGGTCAGGGAGGAGCCTGGGGCTAAGGAGTACAATAAGGACAAGGAGAGGTATGGAGGATCCACCCTGTGAGGCAGGAGGCCTGGGGACACACCTTGGGCTGGCCTGCATCTCAGGGTAGATTCTGCAGGAGAAATGGGGGCAGCTCTGTCTCAATCAGCCCTTAAGCACTTGGGGTGGTAGGGCGGCATCACAGTGGCTTCCCATAATTCCCTCTGGCCACAAGACTCACCAGCACCTGCAACCACTGGGCAGTAATCCTCTCTCCCTCTGACACAGCAGTTCTCCCCATCCCTCAGCCCACCAATAGACACCGTGGTTGCGAACTCCCAGCAGGTCAGCGGCTGCATGACCTGTGTTCCTCACTGTTCAGCCCTTCTGCCCCAAGTCCCAGGCCTTCCGATGGGCTCCATCCAAGCTCATACATGCTGTGACTACTTCGGACTGGCTCTTCCCAACAGCCCTAGAACAAGGGAGGCCTGGGCAGATGGAGGGGAAGTAATGAGAAGACGTTGAAGAAGAGTCACTGCCTGCAAAGTCCTGGATGCAGCCCAGGAGGGACTTGCCAACATGGTGCAGGACCACCTGCCCTAGATTTACCCAGCCAGGTGTGTGCTGGAGAGGAGGAATCTCCTCCAAGCCTGGACAGCCTTCTCACCACTTTCTGCAGGGTCTACTGCATCCCAGAGGCCTGAAAAGGTGCAGAGTTTACATGCACCAAGCCCATTCCCCATTCACAGCAGTTTCAAGATCTGAGGAGCTGAAATGAGCCATTTCATGTACTTCTAGAAGGGCACTGATACCACAGCTTTCTGTCAGGAAGAGCTAATGATCAGGAGACCCTCCTAGCTAAGCCTCCCCACCTGCCAAAGGCTGGTGACAGTTCCCGAGGGTACATTGAAAATGTAACACAGGCTAGTGCCAGAAAAGGCCTCCACCTGCATCACCTGTTACCTGTGTCTTGTCCAGGTGACTGGGTCAGGACTTTAACAGCTTCAAAAAGTAATCCACCTAGCAATCCCAGGAATTCCCCACAGGCAAACCTGGATGACTTGCCCTGGTCTCTAGGTCTGTTGGCACCAACATGAGGCACTGACAGGATTTGAAATTTTTCCAAGGTGTTCATAAAACCAAGGAGCAATAACCAGTATCCAAACAAGATCTGTGGTCCATCTTGGGGAAGAACAAACCAGAGTCAAGTGTTTTCCATCAGTCAAAGTGACATTAGAAAATATTCAGTGGCATCATATGCCCTCAGGTGAGGGGCACAGAAAAGGGGTTTGGGTTGCACTCTAATAGGAAATTCCATCTATGGAATGGCTTTAGAATTGTGACAGAAATTTTCTGGAGCCTCATCTGCAGATTGCCAGCTGAATGGATATAAGTCATAGAGAACTTCCCAAAAGGCCAGACCTTCCATCAAAGGGGTCCAGTGTTCCCAGGAGGGGAAGAGCTCTCTGATGAAAAGCACTGTGTGGGAATGCTCCCTCCTGAAAAAGGTATCCAAGCCCTCCCCAGCCACAGGACATGGAGAATCTGCAGCCATGCTCTTCTCCAACAGCCCAGCCACCTCTTCATTTTCTGCTCCCCTTGCACCCTTGACCCTCTTAGGCAAGCTCATGGGGACCACAGAGCAAGAAGGTGGCTCTAACCTTAAATGTATGCCCTAGGTCAGAAAGAGGACCTAATTCCAAAATTTGAACCATGATCTCTACTTAACTACTTTTCTACTATACTACTTTTCCAAAAAGTAAAAAAGAAAACCTGAAAAAGGAAAGAAAATATTTGGAAACTGTGTTTCTGCTAACAGTGTAATACACAGAATATAAAGAGAATTATTATAACTCAATAAAAGGACAATCAGCCCCATTAAGAAATGGGAAAAGGGCTTGAATAGACATATCTGCCAAGAATATATACAAATGCCCAAAAAGCATGTAAACAGATGCTCAACATCATTAGCCATTAGAGAAATGCACATAAGATACCAAAAATAAAAATAAGGTGTGACTACACACATGCTTTAATGCTGGTATTAGAAAAAAAAATGGTTTTGAGGATGTGGAAAAATGGACATCTTGTAAATTATTGGTTTGAAATAAAATAAAGGTCACACAACCCACTTAAAAAATGGTCAAGATATTTGAACTAACACTTTCTCAAAAAAGAATTCCAAATGGCCGAAAAGCACATGAAGGGAAGTGGACTTGGCCCAGTGGCTAGAGCGTCCATCTACCACATGGAAGGTCCATGGTTCAAACCCCAGGCCTCCTTGACCTGTGTGGAGCTGGCCCATGCACAGTGCTGATGCACACAAGGAGTGCCATGCTACCAGGGATGTCCCCCCATAGGGGAGCCCCACACACAAGGAGTGTGTCCCATAAGGAGAGCCACCCAGCATGAAAGAAAGTTCAGCCTGCTCAGGAATGGCACTGCACACACGGAGAGCTGACACAACAAGATGATGCAATAAAAAGAAACAGATTCCCATGCCGCTGACAACAAACAGAAGTGAGCCAAGAAGATGCAGCAAATAGACACAGAGAACAGACAACCGGGGCAGGGGGTAGAAATAAATAAATAAATAAATCTAAAAAAAAAAAAAGCATGTGAAAAGATGCTCAAAATCACCAGCTATTAGGGAAATGCAAATCACAATTTCTAGCAGATACCATGTTACTCCCATCAGACTGGCAGCTATCAAAAATAGAAGACTACACATGTTTGAGGAGATGTGAAGGAATGGGAACATTCATCCAGTGCTATTGGGAGTGCAGTAGAATCCAGCCATTCTGGAGGACAGTTTGGCAGTCCCTCAAAAACTACCTGTAGATTTGCCATATGACCCAGCAATCACACTACTGGGTATATATGCAGAAGAACTGAAAACCAGGAACAAACCTATGCACACTAATGTTCATAGTGCCATTCTTCATTATTGCTAAAATTTGGAATCAACCCAAAACCCATTGACAGATGAATGGATAAACAAAACGTTGTCTGTACATACAATGGAATACTACTCAGCTATAAGAAGAAATACAGTACAAACAAATGGGAAAACATGGATGAATCTTAAGGACCTTATGTACAGTGAAGCAAGCCATGCATTGAAGTACAATTACTACATGACCTTTCTGATATGAAATAATCAAACAAAGCTGTCTCAGTGACTGGATGATAGGCTTACAGGAAATTGGGGGGAGAGGAAGGTTGTGCACTGATGTCTACATGAGTGAAATCTATGATAAAGTGGAGGTTAAGCAGTTGTACAGGGAAGGGATAAGATGGGGGCACAGGGATAATACTGGATGGGTCTTTGCAGGTCTGAGGGGGTCTAGGGTGGGAGGATGGGTCAGATGGCCTAAGGAATCAGGGGGAGGGGTGAGGGAACAATTGAACATGGGAGGGAAGCAGACTTGGCCCAGTGGTTAGGGCGTCTGTCGACCACATGGGAGGTCCGCAGTTCAAACCCCAGGCCTCCTTGACCTGTGTGGAGCTGGCCCATACACAGTGCTGATGCATGCAAGGAGTGCACCGCCACACAGAGGTCACATAGGGGAGCCCCACGTGCAAGGAGTGTGCCCCATAAGTGGAGCTGCCCAGCATGAAAGAAAGTGCAGCCTGCCCAAGAATGGTGCCAAACACACAGAGAATTGATGCAGCAAGATGACGCAACAAAAAGAAACACAGATTACCGTGCCACTGACAACAACAGAAGCAGACAAAATTTAGAAGGACACGTAGCAAATGGGCACAAAGAACAGACAACTGGGGGGGGAGGGGAGAGAAATAAATAAAATAAAATCTTTTAAAAAATTGAACATGGGAGATTGTTGAGCATGTGGTTTAAACTATAATGTTGAGAAAACTCTTTGGAAAATTTAATAAAGAAGGATTACCTGGTTAAGGTCCTTAAGGTGGGGCATCTGGCACAGTGACAGGCTTCTAGGGAGTGTGTGAATGCTCACCCTGTCATAGTGGTATAGTGTGTTATATCATTGGTTGGAGACTCATACAATGAGTGGGAAGGTGTGCCCACATCCTGGGGAGGCCTGATGTTCTGAAATAGATGGAATTATGTCTCTCAAGAGAATTGGTGGCTCCCAATGGGGGAGAACAGTCTAGTGTGTCAAGCCCTCAGCATTGTTGTAAGTATCTGTAAATCTGGTCCTTGAGGCAGTGAAGATTGGTTGTCACTGTGGGTCCTGAGGGGAGGGAGAGAGAGCAATAGAATAGATGGAAGCAGAGTAACTGGGGGTCAATGGAAGTGTTCCACAAGCTCATGCAATGATGGATATAAGACGTGTTAAATTACACCAAAAATGTATAAAAGTCTGTAGGCTAAAATGTATACCATAATGTAAAATATAAGGTAACTAAAAGTTTAGAAAATTTGGGAAGTGGTCTTGGCTCACCTGACAGAGCATCTGTCTACCACATGGGATGTCCAGGGTTCAAATCCAGCACCTTCTGACCCATGTGATGAGATGGCCCACATGCAGCACTGTCCCCCGTGTAGGGGAGCCCCATGCATAAGGAGTGCACCTCGTAAGGAGAGCTGTCCCTCATGAAAGAAAGTGCAGCCTGCTCAGAAGTGGCATGGGCACAGGCATGTGGAGAGGTGATGCAGCAAGACAATGCAACAAAAAGAGACACAGATTCCCGGTGCCACTGCCTGGAATGCAAGCAGACACAGAAGAACACACAGCAAATGGACACAGAGCAGACAACTGGTGGAGAGGGAGAGAAATAAATAAAAATCTTAAAAAACTGAAAATAAAAAATATAAGATTAGAAAAATTGTACAGTCTAAAATATTAACCATAATGCAATCCCAAATGAAACCGTGTTTGATAGTTATGTTTCAATATCTTTACATCAGCTGCAGTAACTATAGCATGAACATGTAAAAAGATCATTGCTGGGGAAGGGGGTAAAGGGTTTGATTTTGGATATATGGGAGTCCCCTATATTTTATATGTGACTTTAACATGATCTAAAACTTTTTTGAAGACAAAATTAAAAGTTAGAAATAAAAAGAAAGGATGTAGACACTGAGGAAGAAATGAAAGAAACTGCCTTGCCACTGTACATACATGGCAACATCTATTAGAGTGATGAAAGTCAAAATGTCAAAACAAAGTTTTATGATATTTTGCACTTCTTAATACCCCAATTTATTTTTACTTTATTTTAGTATTTCTAAATTAGTATGCATTCTATTACTAATCTTTAAACCTATCACTACTACTTCATTTTCATATTAATTGAATTTGGCAATATATTAGGGTTCATTTTTGAAGAAGTTTTGGACCACAGAGTGGTCCAACTATGGCAGGGGAGGAACTCTGGTGTGGGGTGTTATTGATGGGGGACACAAGGTTGGGAAGGAGTTCTCCAGGGCACATATATAGGGTACATAAAATGTTTGGATATATTTTGGGTATATTCATAGTAGTTACAGTTATAAATGACAACTGAGGGAGTGCTAAGTTCCTAGTCAGGGAAGTGTGTCACATTCCCCAATGAAACAGCAACAACCTCCAAGTGCAAGGGCAAAGACCAGTGAAGAAGAATGCTCCAATGATGAGACCTTGATACTTAAGACTATGCTTATGAACCTGTGCACGTGAAATTTGAACCAGGCCCAGAGCTGCAGGGTGCCTGAGTTACCTCCTGAGAACCTACATGTTGCTGAAATGTGGCCCCTCTCTAAGCCAAACTCACACAGGCTCATAAGCATAGTCATCAGTATCAAGGGCTCATTGTTGGACCATCCTTCTTTATTGGTCTTTGCCATTGCACTTGGGGGACTATTCCTGTTCAATTGGGGAATGTGATACAGCAGCCCTGACTAGGAACTCAGCACTCCCTCAGTTGTTTTTAATACTACAGTCATTTTGATCTCACTCTCCCAACTTCTTTGTCTCTCTCAGTGAAGAATAGACTTCTTTGGTGTCAGTGTAAGTGATGGAAAACCCTTAGCAGTTTACCAAATGGGTACCTTGCTTAGTTCCCAAAACTTGACCCTTGCAATTTGGTCATAGCACTAAGTTTTAAGAGTGAGTTCAATATGATTGTAGTTAAGAGCTTACACATAGCAGGCAAAAATCCCATGTACTACCTAAAGGACAATGTCAACACACATCATTTCAATGTGGATGAGGTTCCAGTATCCTGCCTGGTTGCTTTAGAGAGATGTCTCATTGCTGTTAATGAGACCTGTTTACTGCATTCCTATTGAAAGTCAGTCAATTACTTAATTCTCATTCTGGTATCATATATACATAAATTGTGTAAGTGAGGAAAAGCCCATCCTTGGCAAAGAAGTGTGTTTACTGCACCATTCTGAAAGAAACACAAGTTACTCAATTAAAGAACTAAGTTTAAAGAGTATGGTAAGAGTGATTTTGAGTTCCTGTCATGCTAGGGTCATCTGATGATGTAACTAGAAAATGACCTTGAATAAAAGGGTCAACTTGGACCAGCAGAATATCTCAGTCTACATATAATACCAGGAGTTAAAAATGCTTTTTGACCTGAATCAAGGGGGAAATGGAAAGGACAAATGAGTTTATATGGCTATGAGTCTTCAAAAAGAGCCAGGAGGTTATCAGAGGGGTTGCCCTTATGCACACCTGAGCAGTGTCCCATAGACAGATAAAGTAGATACAACCCACGTATTGGTTCTTCTGAGGGCTACAGAGACCCACAGGTTCTATGGTCAGCAGATGGAGTTCAGGGGAGCCATGTCAGTTGGCCCTCCTTTGGAGTTTGTGTTTCTGTGTGATGGAGCTGGACTTAGATGTGATCTTGATCCACAAGTCTATTCTGTTACTTTTACTGGAACTGTAGTTGGTGCTGGGGTTTAATGTATACCCAGGGGACCTGAATCACTGGGCTGACCATGTGACAGTCAGGCCCTGAGCCTCAACAGACTTGCCACTCCTACACTCTGGTTTACTGGACTTACCCCACTCATCTAACATAGAGGTGAAGAAGGCCAACCACCACACCAGGGAGCCAATAGTGCCTACAACTGAAAGCAGGAGAATTGCATCCAGCGTCCATGTGGAATCTAAGCCCCCTCTTGATATAGATGTGGAGTGGACACAACCATTCTAAGGTCCACAGGATGGAGGAATAGATTATGGATTAGAGTGGGTTTAGTGATATTCTATTCATGAACTATTGTGATTAGTAATCGAAGAAAATGTGGCATTGGTGTGGAGAAAGTGGCCATGGTGGCTGCTGGGGGTAGGGAGTGAGGGAAGAGATGTGATGTGGGGGTGTTTTCAGGACCTGGAGTTGTCCTGGGTAGCACTGCAGGGACAGTTACCAGACACTGTATGTCCTTCCATGGCCCATGGTGTGGACTGTGGGAGGGTGTGGGCTATGATGTGGACAATTGACCATGAGGTACAGCGGTGCTCAGAGATGTATTCACTAAATGCAATAAATGTCTCATGATGATTGAGGAGGTTGTTGTTATGGGGGGAGGAGTCGGGTGAGGGGGGTGGGGGGTATATGGGGACCTCATATTTTTTAATGTAACATTAAAAAATAAAGACAAACAAAGATAGCTATGGACGTTGGACAATGGAACAAACATGAGGAAACAAAACGAAGTGGTAATCAGCTTTGAAATGCCAAGAGGCCACTAAATAGGATCCCCTACCTAAAAGGAACATTAACAACCACACAGAAAGGAGGCTGTGTTCCTTTTGGATCATTAGCTCACACGGTTGTGGATGCAGTACAGCTCCTTTAATTAAAAAGAAAAGTACTGGAAATATATTTAAATCACAAGTCATAATTTAACCCCTAGAGAATATTGGTAAGGTACATTTCTGAACAGAAAATCATCTGTTGCCTGAGGCACTTTATAGTCAAATTGCAAATAAGGAAAAATGACAACCATTGAACATCTGACATGACTGGCCCTGCCATGCAGTATTGAAAACAATCCCTTTATATTACTGTGGTAGAGCATAAAAGCAATATGTGACTTCCTGAAATTTCCACTCATATCAAATAAGTAATCCAAGGTTCTTTTATTTTTATTTTTTTAAAGATTTATTTATTTCTACCCACACACACACTGTCTACTCTCTGTGTTCATTTGCTGTGTGTTCTTGTATCTGCTTGTGTTCTCATTAGGCAGCTCTGAGAACTGTTCCTGGGTCCTTCCGGAATGGGACATGGGTGATTATTCTCTTGTGCCACCTCAGCTCCCTGTTCTATGTATTCCCCTTGTCTCCCCTCTGTCTCTTGTTGTGTCATCTTGCTGCACCAGCTCTCTGTGGCAGCTGGCACTCCTGCACAGGGCGGCACCCCTGCAGGGCATGCACTCCCATGGTGGCTGGCACTCCATGTGGGTGAGCTCACCACACGGGCCAGCTTGCCTTCACCAGGAGGCCCTGTTCATCAAACCCTGGACCCATATGGTTAATGGGAGCCCAAATGCTTGAGCCACATCCATTTCCCTTGGTTCTTTTATTTTTAAAAGGATTTTGGCAATAACCATTTTTTATGGATATCTTAGGATTTTACTGAAAAAAAGGCAGTCTAGCTTCATACCTTGCACATAGGTATCCTCAGTAAATACTGAGAATTTTCATTCTATGAAATGAATGTAGCTGTGGCAGAGGAGATGACACCAGAATCTGGAGCCTGGGCTTGCCCCTCCATCTCTACATAGCTCGGTGTGGCTCAGGCTATGCAGAGATGGACGTTTTAGCTGGTTCATCTGCAACATTAGGTGTTCCGTTTCTGTATTGGGTGCCTTATTCTTTCCCAATTTTTTTTTTAAAGACCTTCGGTTTCAGATATCGTTCCTATGGAAATACCAAACCATGCATAAATCTTTCATTCCAGGCTTTATTTCCTTTAACTCATATCAGACCCATAAATAGCCATGTTTTCTAAAAGAAAAATTCCTCCCCCTTTCTTTTAATTTTTAAGTATAGAAGCCATTTATCAAGAAAGTTTCAATTTAGCCCTCTTCAACTTTCAGAATTTAAAATAGGTAGATATAAGAGTTTTTGTTTCATTATGTTTTTTGTCATACTTATTTTCAATTAAAAACTTTAGAAGCATATGAAACTTTAAAATTTCATTTGTAACTGACTCTTCCAGGATATACATTATCCTCTATGTAAGGAAACTGGATCAGCAATTTTGAACAGAAATCACTGCAAGTTTTTAAAACTACAAATTTTCCATGTGTAACCCATGACACACTTAGATTTTTAAAAAATAAACATTACCAGAAAATCTATCTTCCTATTGCATTTGCATTGTGTTTATACTTCACATCTCACTTCTCTTATCTATAAATCATGCCCTTAGAACCACTTAACATCACTACTATCATTTTGTATTTTAAAGTAAAAGGTTTAAAATCTGAACCACTATTAAACTAGAATGGAGATCCAGTTATATATGCAATGTAGATCCAAATAATTATTTTATCTCATTCTCTTAGGCAAGGTAAGATATTTATGGTCACAAAAGTAAAAGATATACCACCAAGCTTGGCTGAGTGTCCTCAATTTTTATTCATACATTTGATCCTCAGGCCAAATTATATTGTTCAATATTATTCAAGATGCACTTACACTCATGGAGGTATCAGGAGTCAAAACATGCAAATAAGAGAACAGAGAAGGCAAGTGATTCTCTTCATTTTAGAAATTTCTATAACATTATTTTCAGTGTGACACTTGGGGTCAGTGTAGGTACCTTTTAGTTACTTTAAAAATCTCATATGGTAAGCATAGATAATAAAAGATCAAACTCTAAACACACTTGGTTCAGATGCAGGAGCAGAGATAATTCAAATACACACATCCCAAAGTTTTGCAAACACCAAAAACCCTAGCAGAAAAGGTAGAGAAAAAATATTTTAAAGTCCTCCCCAATGTTCAAAATATTCAAGATGATTAGAACAATGGGCACATACTTTTCTGACTTCTCCATTTCTCTCACTATATCTATATCAGGCATGCACTTGCATATGCGCTATCTTTGGCTTCATGGAACGGAACGTTTGAGTATAGTCATTGGCTTACTAATGAGCAAACTGAAAGATAACATAGCCACCTACCATTGTCACTGTCCCCTGCAGATGAAACACTGTCGCTAGAGCTGTCCCATGTTTGTGCCTGCATAAGTTTGTTGGAAGAGATAGGAGGAAGAGTGAGGGCTGGGTCTGCAGGAGAGCATGAGAGCCAGTCCACATTGTGTTGCACAAGGACCAGGACAAACCAAAGGGGCAGCAGCATGTCACAAATGGCATAAGGGTTGGATGGAAATGAAGCAGATTTCATTGATATGGAGTTCTTTTCACAAGTGCAATACAGAAGAATGGGAGATGGTGCAAGGAATAAAAAGAATGATAAAAACTGAGTTAGTACTTATCAGTCATTTACTTTGCATGCTGTTAGTATAGTTCATCTCAACAGAAAGCCCAAAGACTTAAAGTTCTAATGAAACATGTCAGCAGGAAGAAAGTACCCATAGGTCATGCAGAAAAAAAGCAAAAGACCTACCAGGTAATTTTTTTGCAAAAGCCTTCCAAATAATTAATGCTCTTAGCAAACATTAGTCACAAAAAATCTGGTTGCACAGGAAAAGCTTAATAGAGGTGTAGATATATCTATTCTTTAGAAACTCAACCATCGATTACAGGATCAGTATTGACCAGCTGTGATTTTTCCCCCCAAAGCAATGTAAAATTTCTTTTTAAGGCAGCTGTAATTCTTACTGGCATGCTTTATTGATAATTAAATCTAGCCAACTCTTTTCTCAATCTCTGACACACTTCTCAATATTGTCTTTGAATATTGGTCAATATAAGAACAATTTTGGACCCTTGTAAAGGTCTCTTTAACAACAAACCCAATTAGCCAATAGAGGTCAATTTCAAGAACTCTTTAGTGGGTCATTAATGAAATGAAGCACTTTCCTCTTTTTTTTCCCATTAAATATCCATATAGCAATATAGCAATCTCATGTGTTTAGGAAATGGCTATATAATTTTTTCATTCAATCGTAAGGCAGGACCAGTAAAATAAATGGACATGGTTCTAGAATGACTGTTTGGGTACATGCACCTATCTTTCTTTGAGGGAAAAAATCAGAAGGCAAAAGAATTTGAAGAAAACTATCAGCTGACTTTAAGAATCTAAGTTCTTATTCCAACTTGCTGATTTGAGCAGTCTGCTTTCTTTTATTTATAACACACAAATCACATAAATTCACATACTTAATTTTAAAATAAAAATTCCTTGGCTTTTTACCCAGAGCTACTCAGTCAAAAGGGTTTCTTTTTTAACCATCTGACTTTCAATTAAGATTACTAGATATATTATTTCCTAGAAAATGTGATAAATAGATACTGTAATATTTTTAAACTAATAAATGAAATGGAAATAAATTCCCAATATGTAATGCTTGTTTTATAAAGTTCAAATGTGCCAGATGTTCCTGAAGATAAATTACTATTATTTACAGCAACCAAAGTCAGAGAACTTTCAAAACCGATTTCCTCATTGACTAGTCAAAATTATAAAAAGGTAGAAACCTTGGAGAGGGGATTACTTTTGTTTCCTCCTACTAAAAATATAAACAATTGATTTAAAAAAAATTTTTTTACCACCACAAAGAATTTGAAATGATTTCACAGTACAAGTGGAGGGTAAGCTCTAACTTTGATAAGGTGAGCATGGATGCCCAAAAAAGGAATTTAAAAAGTCACTAAAAACAACTTGACAGCTAAAGTGCAAAGCTGCACTTTCAAAAGAATACTGTTCTGGGGAGCGGCTGTAGCTTCCCATGTATGAGATTCCAGGTTTGATCCCCAGATCTCCTAAAAACAAAACAAACAAATGAGATAACCAGCTCTCATTGGGGAGCAGATGGAGCCCAGTGGTTGAGCACCTGTTTCCCATGTACAAGGTCCTGGGTTCATCCCTGGTACCTCCTAAAAAAATTTATCTTGATTTGCTCAACATAAAAATATTTTAAAATTGTGCAGAACTGACCGCAAAGCTTAGGATAAAGCTGTTTTTCCCTGGGGTCCTTGGGTGCTTTCCATGCAGGCAGAGCTGAGCCATGCCCTGACTGGCCTCCGTTTTCCCCAGCACAGGTCTGAGCCTGGGAGGATGGGAAGCCCAGGGCCCACGGCTCAGAGGTGGCATATGCTCAGAGCTCCAAACAAGGGCCCAGCGAGGGGCCAGCATTTGAGCCTTATTTCATGTACCATTCTGCTCTCCCTAAAGCACCACTAACCCTTGCCAAGCCCAAGCGTCTTGTCAAAGGGCTTTGCCTCCCGGTCCATCTGAAATGCTGGGAAACCATTACACCCCGCCAGCCTGCTCAGAAATGAAAGGCTCCCCTGTGTAAAAGAATCATCTTTGTTCCTTTTTCCACAGGTGCCCTCCCCACCCTTTTCCCAAAATATGCATATGTAGAACTTAGGCTGTTGCCAAAATGCTTTACTGGAAAACCCAAGAACATCTGAGCTAGTTTTTGCTTAGAAGTGTTTGAGTCATCTATCATTTTCTTAAAAGCAATTGTAGTGAGTGGATGCCAAACACCAAAGAATCAAAAATATGAAAACAAAGAAGGACATGAGAGAAGGTATATGACACCAGACCTTTAGAGAAACAGAGAAATCACAACATTTCTAGCTGTAGCTCTTTTTTAAAAAATCAAATATTTTGCACATTGCTATAATTTACTTCTGTGATATACTAATAGTAAATGAAAGAAAGGAGGTAATATAAGCAGAATGCTTTCAAGAAAGGTTTAAAAAAAAAAAAAAAGATTCCTGGCCATGGAGAGAAATCTTGAAATGACCATCCTATTAGATGAGTAAATACACAGAACCTGCCAGGCTCAGGAAGCAAGTTCAGGCTGTGGAAGAAGGAGCTCCTCCCCTAGAGGCAGCCCTTAATCATGGACTCAGCAGAGCACCAGGCACCCTTGGGGCAACGGAATCACTGACAGATAAGCCCTGGGTATCAAAAACCTCCAAACTTCATTTCTTCTCCACTCTACACATACCCATCACCACTTTACTTTTACTCTGATTTGGAAGGAGGCAAGCCATGCATGACAGAAAATATGGATTTATAAGCCGATTACTTGGAAGCAAAACTCTGAAGTCTGGGCTTCCCAGGTGGTAGGCCAATTTTGAGGTCAGGATTTATTATACTCTCAGGGTTGATAAGGACATTCACACTGACAATGGATCATTTTAAAAGGCTAATGAGAGAAACTGTCTGAGCTTCTGTTTACCTGATGGAGGCTTCAGGCCAAAGGGAGTGGTGCTCTCTGTGGCAGGAGATACTGCAGGTGAGTCCTCTCTCACCTGTGGTGTTAGAAGGAAAGGCAGTTTAAAAAAACAGAAGAGAACTCAGCAGGCATCTCTATGTTCAAGGACGATTATAAAACCACTGGCCTTTTGCATTTGCTGCTGTGAGATGAGGGCCTGGCTAAAATATATAATAATAGATGCATCTTCACATGGCAATTTTAAAAAATGGTACAATCAAAAGAATATTGTTTGGGGGGGAATTCACTCAATTTTTTATTTGTTCTTTACAGAAACATTTTAGTCATGGAAAACTGGCAATCATTTTGTTCCCCAACACATCCAAAATGGGGCATATCAGATGAAGACTCTCATACTGCAGTGAAATGAGGAACCAACACTCACTGAATAGATGTCTACAGGATAAGCACACTGAATCATTTATGGATAACAAGATATGCCAAAGGTGGTTTGATTTGAGCTGGTTTCATTCAGTTTAGAACACAGTCTATAAAGAAGTTCCCCTATTTGGTTTTTCAAATATATTTATGTCTCATAAACAATCTTTAATTACAATTAGGGTGAGGTAAAGCTAAGATAGCTAATGAAAGTGAATCTGCAACACTCAGTTAACTAATTAATCACAGTCTTAGATGACCTCTTTCTGTAACACAGGGGTTCTTAACCTTTTTTGTTCCATAGACCCCTCTGACAGTCAGGTGAAAACCATGGACCCCTTAAAAAGTCCACACTGTATTGTGTATTAGTTAATAAATATTTCATGTCCACTCCAGCACATCCCCACAAGAATAATGTATTTTTGAATTTCACTTCAAGCTCACAGACCCCTGGTTAAGAACGCCTGCTATAGAAGATGCTCCAATTCAGGCTTTATGAAAGGCCTCCAGTTCCATTAACCTTCAGGAAATTCACCTCATTTGGAGAATACTGGCTGCCATTACTCTGCAATGTGAGATCGTTTTGCACCTTAAAGAAGAAGAAAAAGAAAGCATGGTATATTCCACTGGACTGTAAAGTTGCTGCGGTAAGAATGCATCTTTCTTCCTCCTACACTACATTAACTAATGAGTGTTTTAAGTCAGGCATAGACACATTTCCTAAAACCATGAAAGCTGTATTCCTAGAGGAGTACATATGAACTGGAACACAAACTAAGGTGAGGGACCTCCCAGCACAAAGTACCTGTCAACATCAGCTTGTCTGTTTACCTGTGTGGTCACCAGCCATGCTGCCATTGGCTTCTTCCACATGCAGCTCCCACCCCATTTTAATTACAGTCTTCTAGAAAGGGTCCAAGCCAGCAGTTCCCAAATACACAGAATCACATGGGGAGCTGTTAATAAAAACTTTTGCCTAAACCCAAAAGCACCTGGGCAAATCACATGCTGTCAGTTCAACATCAATTTGCCTTGACAATCATGGTTCAAAGAAAGTTTTCAAGAAAAAAACAAGCTCAGTTAAAATGTGCAGAGCTTGGAATTGACCATGGGTGACATTCTGGTTTCCAAGAGGAGTGGCTCAGTGGGTGCTGGTACCCCTGAGACCCACAGAGAAGACACTTGGGAGCAATTCCAGAGGGATGCTGACAACTAAAAGACAACTCCATGAAAAAATGGGCCCAGGATGTGAATGGACATTTCTCCAAAGAATATATACAAATGGCAAAAAAGCAAATGAAAAGATGCTCATCATGACTGGCTATTAGGGAAATGCAAATCAAAACCACGATGAGATACCAAGTCACACCCACCTGAATGGTTACTATTTTTAAAGATGGGAAGGTACAGGTGTTGGAGAGGATGTTGAGAAATACATCCTCGAACGTTGTTGGTGGGAATATAAAATGGTGCAGTCACTGTATAAAGTTTGACTGTTCTGAGAAAGTACAGAATTACCATATGGCCTAGGTATATACCCCAAGAACCTGAAAGTGGGGTGTCGAGCAGATATGCATAGCAATATTCGTACTAGCCACAAGGTGGAAGAAACCCAAGTGTCCCTCAAGAGAAGGAGTGTACAAACAAAATGTGTTACACACAATGGAAGACTACACAGCTGTAGAAAGAATGGAGTTCTGACTCATGCAACGGCATAGATGAACATTTTTGAGTAGAAGAAGCCAAGCATAAAAGAGCAAAGGTGGCAGGATCTCAGTGATAGGAAATAACTAGAATGTGCAAATTCATAGAGGCAGGAGGTAGACTACAAAGTTGGGATAGGATGGGGGTGAGTACAGAGTTTCTGGGTGGTCGAGGAAAACATTTTGGGAATGGATGGTGGTGATGGGGTTGAGAGCACCACACTGTGAATGGGATTAAGGCCAATGAATTGTATGCATGAAAGGGGCTAAAATGGGAAATGTTATGCTGTACATATATGACCACAACACCTGTTTGTTTGTTTTTTAATTAAGGAATTTGATAGCTTCACTTTAGCCATGTAGAGGATGAGAAATGTGAGGCCTGGAGATGAAAAAGGTCAGCAGTCCTTTGGATATATATTTGAATTTTGGGGGGTCAAGATTGGGGCCTGGAGTCATTCTTATTCAAGGGGCACCTGAGCCTGTAGCATACCAGGAAAACCAGGGGAGAGAGATGCACAGAGATGAGGGGCCCCACAGGGCACAACGCTAGCTTATTTCATGATGATCTTTCTTCTTTTTTTGATTTTATTTTTTATATGTCAGGGACTAAACTTGGTACCTCGTACATGCAAAGCAGGCACTCAGCCACTGAGCTACACCACTATGCTCTACTTTCTTTTTTTTTTTTATGATAATCAAGAACCCTGTAGATCCACCCTAATGAAAATGCTGGTAATTGCTAATATAAACATCTTCATATATTCCACCAAGTTCATGCCATTCTCTATTCTTATCTTGAATTCACTGTTGAGTAATGCTATTCTTAAAAATCTTAAAAATCAGGAAGTGGATGTGGCTCAACTGATAGAGCATCCACCTACCATATGGAGAGTCCAGGGTTCAATCCCCAGGGCCCCCTGACCTGTGTGATGAGCTGGCCCATGTACAGTGCTGCCACATGCAAGGAGTGCTGTGCCACACAGGAGCACCTCTGCATAGGGGTGCCCCACATGCAAGGTGTGTGCCCCACAAGGAGAGCCACCCCACATGAAAAAAGCACAGCCCACCCAGGAGTGGTGCCACACACATGGATAGCTGACACAGCAAGATGACTCAACAAAAAAGAGATGCGGTTTCCCAGTGCAACCTAATAATGCAGGTGGATGCGGAAGAACACACAGCAAATGGACACAGAGAGCAGAAAATGGGGGGGGGGGGAGGAGAGAGAAATAAATAAAATAAATATATATATATATAAATTATGTTCTAGCTTTGAGTTTATGTCAAAACCAGAACATATTTTTAGGGGGGAAAATGTCCTCATTTTCCCTATTCAGTTAAGTGGCTTTGTTAGAACTTCCAACAAGGAACTTGACTTCTGGGCTGGTTCTCGTGATAAGCAACACCTTCCCCTCCTATTTCCTGTCATTCCCCCTAACTCTTCAGCTCATTCTCTATTATTTATATACAGAAAGGTCATTTGCAGTTCTCCCTGAATGGATGCCAGGCTACCCAAAATTCCTGTGGAAAGTCATCAAACATGAGTATAAAGTCAGAGAAAGCAGTGCCAATGACAAACTGCCTCATGCTCTTGGCCTCCCCGTATCTAACTGGGTCCCACACCATTACACACAGTGCAGCTTCCTGCACATGTGCTCAACACAGCTTCCAGTTACCAATCCAAGCCCACCCCACCCCACCAGTCTAGTTTGCTCATCTCTCCGTAAACTCCTTATCCCATTCTCAGCCACCAAAGTGCCTACGACAGACTCAGGATGACAACTTTATTGCCTTCATATTCCAGTCTTCTACACCAAAACAAGGTTGAAGCCACTCCAGGTTACCAAGAGATACTGGTTAGTTGACTTAAGAGTATCCTGGAAGGTTTGCTCTCTTCCCAAATGGGATGAAAGAGAGAATGTGAAAATAACCAGATCATAAATGAGAAACATATTTAAGTTCTGCATAGTCATCATTGCCAGCCTTGCCAAGGCACAACTTCCTTTTCTTTTTCCTGCTCTGTGTGACTTCCTTTTCCCACCAGAGCCAGCTAATCCAACCTCCCTTTTTAAAATCGTGAACATGCATCTAGTCAAAGATGGTGAATTGCCCTAGAAGGAAGACAAGGAGTAAGAATTTCTTACTCCAGTAGGAGGACTCCTCATCCAACCAAAAAGGATGGGAAAAAACACCTTGAATTAATTAACATAACACAAAACATTATACATAAGAGATGGACTCAAGGTATTTTTCCAGAGGGTTTGTTTCCCCCAATCTCCTGAATTCAGGTACACAGACATATCTCTTTTTGATACTCTATGAGATGGAAAGTTCAAGGACATTTCAAGCAGGTGCTTAAACAAAGGGGGGAGGGGGTGGTGACCAAACTGACTGAAGGATTGATACATTACTTGGAACTGAAATATCATTCTTTGGGGTGACACTAGGATTCTCCACATAATAAAATGATGGCAAACAGTCAAATTTTGCGAAAATCCCATGAAGCTTTATGGGCAATTGGAAACGTTCCGGATGCGTTTCAATTTAGATAAGCATAAGGAAATGCATTACAAGAATAGAATATAAATTGTGCCTAAATGATGGAGTACCTTCAGCAATCAGTTAAAACCCAGTGGTCTGTCCACTGAATGGGCAGGACATTGAAATTTTCCTTCCCAAAGTCCATTCCTTATCATTGGATCCTCTTTCTCTCCCTTCTGTAAGCCCTCAGGGACTGCTGGCTGTGTGCCAGCCACTGCGCATGACCGTACTCAGAGGGGAACCCCTAAGTGTCTGTGCTTGTGTCAAACAATGGGAGAAAAGCAAAGAACAGGAAAAATAAAGAGATCAATAGAGAGAATAAAATTCCCCTGGGAAAATCTAGAAACAGCTCACCTTTGCTGATGGGAAAATGAGAAGTTCAACATTAAGAGAATCTTGGACAAATATTAAGAGAATGTGACACTGAAATATTCTTTCCTAACCACTGAGATGTCCAACCTTAGTAGAAGTTCTTAATAACTATTGGAATTATTAGTGCTTCACGGCATCAACAAAAAGCACTCAAGTATAGAGCTACTTGGATTAAGTGATGGGATGAAGACTAGATCAAGGCAAAACTTGACCTGGGGTCAGTCAGTACTTAGTCCAGGATATACCCACCCCTGTTCCTTCCATTCCCCATCTGCATTCCTGGTGGGAGGCAAAATGCATCACCATGGACATACATGCTCTCTACCCCTGCTGAGACTAGTTGTTCAGAAAAGGATTGGTCTATTCGGGTCCCACTAGGTTTCTAAATATGACAAGGCTTAGTACATCACCACTAGTCCACATCATGCAGAAGCAATATGATGTAGTGGAAAAGCAGGGACCAGCCATTTACCACCTAAGTCATTCGGGCCAGCATGTGACCTGATGGCAGCTCCAGGTTCTGCACCTGTAGACTGTGCCTCATAACGCCCACCTTTCCCTAATACCTTATCTGGATCCTGAATGCCTGAGGGCAGGACCTTGGCTTAGTTCACTGCTAGTTCTTTGGGTGCCATGGTATGTACTCAGTAAGTATGTGCTGAATGAAAGGAGTAACAATGACCCATGTCAAACACCTCACACCCTGTCTGGATGAAGTAAGGCCTCAATACGTGGCAGGTTTCACGATCAGGAAGACCTTCATTTCAGCAGAAGACACTGGAGATCCTTGGATGATCCTCTAATTGTACACTGAGATGGAGTGGACACACTGTTTCCCCTAGAGGCACTGAGCTCTGCTGGGACTCCTGATGCCATGCTCATTGGTGGACATCTGTCTGGTGAGGTCAAAAGCATGTCTGCAGCAAGACACTACCTTGGTCTGGAAACATCCCCTCATAGACTGATGAGTTGCAAGGGAGGATTGAAAAAGCAGTAATTACCCAGTGGGGAAATCGGGCCACACCTTTGCCAGGTGAAGGAATTACTACCACCAGGGAGGGGTAGATTGGTGTGGCAAGCCTCCAGTTGGGGCACCCCGGGGCAGTTTTCCAACCAAGAGTGCAGAACCCCAATCTAATTATGAATCATCAGGAAACCTCAGATGAATGTAAAATGAGGAACATTCTATTGGAAAGGGGGTGGGGGAGAGCAGGGACTGTGTCCTTCAAAATTTCAAGGTCACAAAAGTTAAAGAAAGTTTGTAGTATGTGCTGATATAGCCTGTGCATAAATTCAAAATTGTTTCCAAGTGTACCTAGTCCCCAAAATGGCCAAATAAGTAATATAGGCCCTACAGTATTTGAACCCTCAGAAAGGATGTAAGACTGAATGTGTATTCAGGGCTGCCTACAGACGGAATGTGGAAGATATGCTAATCCAAGCTGGCTTGGATGTGGAGAATATGTAACTCGCCTGGAGGAAATAACCTATCTGATACTAAGATCAAACACTGAAGAACCTAACTAGAGGTCTGTTTGCATACCATCACAGTTAGTCTCCCTAATCCTATATCCTCTGTATAAAAGGGTCTGAAAAAGGCTATTCGGGACTTGGTTTTTATTAAGACAAGAGTCTGCCAAGCCTGGCCGGTCAAAATAAATCAACTTCCTTCTCGGTACTCTCGTGTCCTGGCCTTCGATACTGCGCACACCCGATTTCTCTACAACATTTCCAGATCAAAGGAGGCTGTAGCTACACCCCCAATAAATGCAACACCAATTCCTAGACTAGATCCAGCACTGGAGGGGGCAAGGCTATGAAGGACCTTCCTTCCTTATGGAAGGAAGATTAGATGAAAGAATTTTATCAATGTAGATGTATGAAGTTAATATTGAAAGGTAGCTCTCTAAGATAAAATGCCTGTTAGTAAAAAACCCACACTGAAATGGTGAGGAGTAAAGGCTATGGTGTAAGAAGCATACCCTCTAATGGTTTAGAAAAAGAACTCTGTGTGTATGTGCTGTGGGGGCTGGAGGGAGGGGAAGAGTAGAGAGGGAAGGGGGAAGTAGAGATGGAGTAAATGGCAGTATAAATGGAGTGCTTGTTAATAATAGGCAAATGTGGGTAAAAGAATAAATGGATGGTAGGGAGTGGGGCATATGGGAATCCTGTACAGTTTTATGTGACAGTTGCATAATCTAAGTATCTTTAAAAAAAAAAAAAGAATATATGAATGTTCCTTGAAATGGCTTTTTTTTGGGGGGGGGGCAATCTTTCATAAGTTTAGAATGATTTCCAAATAAAGTCCTTAAAAAATAAAATGTGCCTGTGCAGAATCAGCAGCAGCAGTGTCTGGAATGGAGAGCTGATGACATGGGCCCAGGGCAGCCTACACACGAAAGGCTTCCTGCTGTTCCAGGATGGGGTGATGCAGCAATGTCTCCGCCAGGAAGGCAGTGGTGCCCAGATTCTGTCTAAGACCACACCCCTAGCAATAAAAGACTAGGAGAAGAATAACAGCTACCATTTATGGCATGTCCTGTGTTGCAAGACCCTTCTTGCATCATCTCATTCCATTTTTATAACAGCTATTATTCTCACTCCAATTAGCAGAAAATGAGGGCAATTAACTGGCCCATGGTAAACCCTTGAGCTGGGAATGACTGATACCCAAAGCAATTGCAAGCAAGTCACTCTGCTCAACTAACCCATACTCTCAGGGGACAAGGCTCTGACATTTATTGTCCCCTTTCCTCCTATTTCTTTAGCACAGAGACTTACCAGTGTGAGACTGCACATGGACTGACACCTCAGGGTATATAAATTGGCTCGTGCACAATCCTGCCTTGACATTGGCCACTCTAAGCCCATTCAACAAGAAGGGACTTAAAGAGTGTTCCTCACTCAAACCTCTCTCCCTATGACCAGGGTAAATTCATCTTTTTAAGCCCCTCTAGGTTCATTCCTACTTCACCTCAAAACTGCCTTCTCCACAGTCACTTAAATTTTCCTTCATGTAACTCTACCCAAACCCCCCTTTCCCTGTTCTCAGATAGTTCTGGTAGTTTCTCTTTGATATATTCTTTTCTTTTAAGTAATAATAAACTTTATTTTCAAAGAAGTTTTAGGCTTACAGAAAAACAACACGAGAAGGACAGGCCATTCCATACGACCCCACCACCACCACCCATGAATCCTCAGGGAACATGGTGGCCAGAATTCCGTGGCAGGCCCTGGCTAGTCTGAGAGCACCCTTACCTCACACCCTGGCGACGTCTCCAGCTGAATCTGACCACTGTAGGAATAAGGGAAGAAAAAAGATAGCAGGGGAATTTAAAGCACAAATGCTTCGATGTAAAAAGGAGGAGTCTGTTTTTGTTACTAAAAACATACTTCAGTGCAGAATCTTGTAATTCTAAGGCTTCTGCTGATTTCATGGGATAAAGGTTTACAACACTTCTCTTGCTAATATCTTCACTTAATCTAAAAGGTATGAGGGGAAAAGATGTAAGCAAATTTATTAAGCATTTATTTGCAATAAATTCTACCACTTTGGGTCATCTTTACTTTCAAAAGTTAGTATCTCTTTAGGATTAGATGATGAAAAGTTTATGATAAAATTTCAAACTACACAGTATTTTCCTACCACATGCCAAAATATAATTTTCCATTTGGTATATCTAAATCTAACTTATTTGCTACCTAACAGAAGTTTCTGAGAAAGCCATCATTTTCATAGGTATCATATACTAAATTTTATTCTAGAATTTTATTAATTTACAGAAGCAAGTTAAGTTGTTGAGAGTACTACATTATGGAATATGCATAAGGGAATTTGGTTTTAATAGGATGAACTCTGATTTACACTAATGCTTTCACTTTAAATATAAGAATTCATAAATAATTGGTCATGCATTTTTATTTTTGAAATTTTCTAATATTTAGAATCTGAATGTTAACCAGTGAGATTTTTTACAAAGAGCTATAAAACCAGAAATCTCAGAAAGTCATATAAAAATCACAAAGCCATTTTAAAGGGTAGAAATGCATTCATGTTATACATGCCTATTGGAAATGCTATCAAACTAATGATCAGAAATCCTTGAGAGAAAAAAACAAGATAAAAGCAAAACAGGACATCAGTGTTCCACTACATGTTTGAATGTTAAGTTTGTATAAAATCTAAATCTTTGAAATGTAATACAATAATCAGTGCTTAACAAAAATAAAATCAAAACAATAATGCCTGACAAAGTTATTCTCAATAAATACTTAATGAATAATTTTTTTTAAACCCACACAAAACACACACACACAATCTGGAATATCCAATGCATATATAAATGTTTTTGATTAATTTTCAGCCCCATGCCACTAGAAATAAACAACTTCCATCTCTTGAAGTGCCTTATCTTTTTAAGAAGCAACAGGTGGGCTGGAAAGTCTCCTTTTTCTATTTTTTTTTTTAAACCAAGCTAGGTTTCCAGAAAAGTGTGGGTGTACTGGGTGGCTTAATGGGATCAGATCTTGAGACAGGATGGTTTGTGTATTTGGGCTAGGGTTTTTCCTAATTGCTGGAGGATAGAATCCTGGCTGGTTTTTCCTAGGAGTCCAAGATTTCCCTTGAAGGTTTGAGTAATTGGATGTGGTCCTTTGAACAGAATTTCAAAAGGTGAATAACCCCAGGACCTGGGGAAGCCTCTGACTCTGAGGAGTGCTAATGGGAGCAGATTTACTCAGGGGAGGCCTTTTTTTTTTTTTTAACAGAACTTGGCTAGGGTGGTTTTGAGAGTTAGGGTTTTACTTGCCCTGAGCTCTGGGGCTTATATGCTGTATGGAGTATTCACTTAATTTGTAACATTTTGCTAGCTCTTGGATGATGGCTGCTATGACAGTCAGGCCATTGTTGCTGCTTATGGATAAGGGTATTCTGTGCCATGAAACTATTTTTCAGAGTGAAGCATTAGTTACTTTTTTGCTTTTTTAGTGCGGTGGGAAAGGCCTTGACCCAGCCTGAGAAGGTGCACATTATTACTAATGAGTACCTATACCCTCGACTTGGTTTTATTTCTGTAAAGTCCATTGCTAAGTTTTTAAAAGGGGCAATTCCTGTGGGTTGGATGCCTGCCAGGCCTGGGGACCTCGGGAGGGGTTGTCCTTAGTGCAGGTTTGGCATTGGCTGCTAACGGTGGTGCAGGGCGAGGCCATCTGGGCACTGTGGTAATATTTTCTGAGCAGGGCTCTTAAAGCAGCTTTGCCCAGGTGCGTGAGCTGGTCTATTGTTGAACAAGGGTGTGGGCGGTCCCCTTTGGGATGAAGACTCAGCCACCCGGGAGTAGCCAGTTTCCCTCGGGTGCTTTTTTGAAATGACAAACTTTAGATACCAAACTTGTTGCTGGCAAATCTGAGCCTATTTCCATCTCTGAGAAAACTGCTGCTGTCTGTGAATAGGGTTTGATTTGGGCAAGAAAGTGGCCTGTCCTGGAGGTCGGGGCACCTGGCATACACTTTTTTTGTTACTTCTGTACAGTCATGTTCAGGAGGTTTTCTTTTGGTCAGCAGGAAAGTGGCAGGATTCAGGAAAATGGGGGGGGGGGGGTTCTGAAGCCCTGTGGGAGTTGAGTCCAAGTTAACTGAAATTTTTTGTTGAGTTTTGGGATTCTCCCATTCAAGAACAAATAGGGATTGGTTCTGGGGAACCACCCACAGGCAGAAAAAAAAGGATTTTTTTTTCTTGTACTTTAACCTTATCATTTCCTTGGTTTTCTTTTTTTTTTTTTTATTGATTTTGTAAAAATATTACATTAAAAAAATATGAGGTCCCATTCGACCCCATCACCCCCACTGCACCCCTCCCCCCCCAGCAACACTCACTCCCATCATCAGTGGCCCCAGGCCATAACTGTCCCATTAAGAGGTACTGGCAGCAGTGGGAGTGTTTCAGCGTGAAGTATTCCTCCCTTTTCAGGGTGGCCTTTTGCGATTGGTTGGGTCTGGATTTTTTAAGGCTGCTGTTAACAGGGAGATTTTGTCTTGATTGACAAATACTGTTTGAGACTTTGAGGAGCTGGGAGTAGTTTATTTCTGTGAACCCATTTAGCTTTCAAAGTTTCCATTTGATGTCTGATGCCTCCTGGGTGATGAGAGATGCACTGACCATTCTCTGGCTTTCCAGGGCTTCTGGGTTGAAGAGAGTGTAGATCCTGAAGGCTTTGCAGATCTCTCAGAGTTTCTTCAGGCTGTTGATTGATGGAGGCCTTTTAGGATATGTTTGTGGGCTGCCTCGCTCCTTCTTGTACCATTCTGAGGAGGGCTTTTTGATATCACTGAAGGGCAGCCTGTCCCTGATTCGTGTTAAAGTTTCAGACTGATTGAGCTTTTGGTGCTGCTTCTGGGGCCCATTCCTCTGGTTTCAGACAGTTGTGGGGGTCTGTTCTCACAACCAGTTTCTGGCTTCCATGAGGATCTGGCGTCTCTGCTCCATGTTGAACAGGGTTAGGAGGAGTTGGAGGCAATCACCCCAAGTGGGGCGGTGGGCTTGGAAAATGGACTCCATGAGGTGGATAAGAGCCTGAGGCTTTTCCACATGTGAAGGGGTGTGGTGCTTCCAGTTTAAGAGATCTGCAGTGGTGAAAGCTTGATGAAACAGGATTGGCCTCCTGGGTTGTTCAGTCCCATCTGCACTGATCTGGGTGGACCCTGTGTTTCCTGGAGGGTCTTCTGAAGCACAGGCTGCACTGACTGATGTCCCCTTGCCAAAGGGGTTTCAGGATCCCCCTCAGGGCTGACAGGCCTGGGGGCCTGAAGGTGGAGTCGTCTCTGGGAGATCTGCCTGTGGAGGCTCCAGGGCAGGGAAATATTCTGGAATGGCTGTACTATACAGCAGGAATAGTGGATTTCCTTCTGGAGATTTTTGTAGAATAAAAGGTTTTCAAAGTCTGTCTGTTTGTGTTACTAGGACCCTACTCTGACCCTTCCTAAGAGAGCAGGGTTTGGGCAATTTCTTTTCTTTTTTTTTTTTTTTTAAGATTTATTTATTTATTTAATTTCCCCCCCTCCCCTGGTTGTCTATTCTTGGTGTCTATTTGCTGCGTCTTGTTTCTTTGTCCACTTCTGTTGTCGTCAGCAGCACGGGAAGTGTGGGCGGCGCCATTCCTGGGCAGGCTGCTCTTTCTTCTCACGCTGGGCGGCTTTCCTCATGGGCGCACTCCTTGCGCGTGGGGCTCCCCCACGCGGGGGACACCCTTGCGTGGCACTGCACTCCTTGCGCGCATCAGCGCTGCGCATGGCCAGCTCCACACGGGTCAAGGAGGCCCGGGGTTTGAACCGCGGACCTCCCATATGGTAGACGGACGCCCTAACCACTGGGCCAAAGTCCGTTTCCCGGTTTGGGCAATTTCTAACCAGGAATTGAAGTAGGGAAACTCATCGGGGTGGCCGGGGGCTTCAGTGACTGTCTGCCAAACTGCATGAACCTTGGCCACCTCTAGGGTTCCCTCTGAGGGCTAATTAACACTAAACTTAGGCCACTCAACTTTGCACAGAATCTGGATAGTTCTGGAGGACATACCATAATTCCTGGAAAAGGCCTTTTTGAAAAATTTTTTTCAATTGACTTTGTAATAATACTACACCAAAAATATATATATATGAGGTCCCATTCAACCCCACCACCCCCACCCCACCTCTCCCCCCCAGCAACACCCACCCCCATCATTATGACACATCCACTGCACCTGGCAAGTACATCTCTGGGCACCTCTGCACCCCATGGTCAATGGTCCACACCATGGCCCATACTCTCCCCCATTCCATCCAGTGGGCCCCGTGAGGATCCACAACGTCCGGTGATTGCCCCTGAAGCACCATCCAGGGCAGCTCCATGTCCCAAAGACGCCTCCACCTCTCATCTCCTCCTGCCTTTCCCCATACCCATCAGCCACCATATCCACTTTTCCCAATCCAATGCCACCTTTTCTATGTGGACATTGGATTGGTTGTGTCCATTGCACCTCTATGTCAAGAGGACATACCATCTAAGATAGTGAGTTTGGATTGTGATGATCCCATCCCTTAGCTGGTGTCACAGGTCAAACAAAGGAGGGGTGTCCCTCACAAGGCCACTCAGATGCCTGCTTGTCCGTGTTTCTCAAGAGAACTTAGCCTCGCCTTAGCTAAGGCATTATGTAGAGTCTGGATTATCCATTATGCCGTATGGCATAGCCGCTGAGTGCAGGTTGGGACCCACTTGGGTTCTGTAGCACAGGCCATGGGCCACAGACTAGATCAGTAGAGGCCTCTGCAGTCCCCAGTCATTTACTCAATCACTCAGAGCTTACACAGTCCCACCCAAGGGAGTGCCCTATCCTGAAATCTTGAATCTCAAGATTTTAGGAGGTGATCAGTCTGCACTTGTATCTGAGATGGGCCTGACTGGGTCTCAGAGCCCTGGGGCCTTACCTTTCCAGCATCTTCTTATGTTGTTCAATCCACCCCTCCACTGAGTCAGGCTGGGTCAGAGGACATGGCCCACAGGGATCCTTTCCCTGAAGGATGCCCCATCAAGGGGACAGGTGGTGCTGCCTCGTTCATGTGGAGATCTCCACCAGCCATGCCTGCCAGTCTCAAACCAGAGGCTCAAAGGGCCAGCATAGTTGGGTTTCCCAGTCAGGGAACCAAATGTTGCTGTAAAGCTGGGAGTTCTGAGTGGCAGAAAAGCCCAAGTGGTACTCAGATTAGCAGAGGAACAGATTTATAACATACAGGCCCAGAGGAGAGTCAGTCTCCAAATTCTGAGCCCTGTTTTTCAGTTTTCATAGGTTTATATAAGATTTTATGTGGGACTAGCATGGCTCTCACTCATTGGCTAATGCATTGCTAGGTGGAATTTTGCAAGTGGGGTTACAGAGGCAGAAGGTAGGTGCAAGGTCATGCTTTTGCAGGCTGATTTACAGAAGCGGAGGCAGGAGTGGTTTGTTAGATTACAGAAGTGGGGGGGGCAGGCAGGAGTGGTTCATTTGATAATCTCCTGCAAGGCCATGTTCTCATGGGCTGATTTACAGAAGCAGGGCACAGGATTGGCTTGTTAGATAATTTTCTGCAAGGTTAGGCTTTTTATTTCATAACAGCCAGGATACAAAGGAAAGAAGTATATGTAAACCAGAAGGTAATGAGATGCAACCCTTTCTTTCTACCAAATTCCACTTTTGGTGGTCAAGATTATCCTACTGAAGCAATGAAGTAGGAAAACCAGCTTTTACCAGTTGGCTGGGCCTGCACAGAAGCCCCTGGCTGTCCTCACTTCAACTTGCTGATTAGCATAGTAAATTTCCCACCCAGAGGTGGAGTTATCTGCCCCTTTCTTGATCACCCAATGTATGTGCAATCATGATTTTCTGAACATACTAATCATGCAATTATATAACCAGCTATGTGTGTTCATCCATAAGCAGAAAAACTGATGCATAATCAAAGAAAATGCTAAGTAGTAACTAGGCATTTAAGCAAGAGAGAAACTGCTGCATGGGGAGCTGGGTCTGAGTCACTTTGGACTGGCCTTGGCTCCTTACCTCTGCAGATGTAATAAATGTAGGTTTGCCTAGCTCTCATGTGAAAGCTTTCTTCATGTCATCTCTGCTTATCCACAGAGGCCCTTCTCTGAGGCCTAACAACTATATATTTCACTATATAGGAAAAAAGAATAACTGAGAAGTATTTAAAATGACTAAATTCATTTACAGAAGCCAAAACATTTGAAGTACAGACTAGATCTCCTATTCGTTCAATCCCCAAATGTAATGTGTTCACACACACCCATTCAAGTAAACCTCATACACCGAATATGTCAATCTATGTAAAAGATACTCCAGGAACTTATTATTTCAATTTAAAAATCCACAAAAAAACATTCATAAAGACTATTTCATTTATTTAAAAAACTGACTGAAAAGGAAGGAAATATAGTTTCTGAACTGATAAGGCCATAATTATTCAATTAATTATCAATGATTAGTAGTAACTCATAAAGTTTAGTTTCAACAAATAAATAGGTTACTAGTTAAAACTTCTTTACTTTCTGACTTGGGGTATTTGTGGGAAGGGCCAGTTATCTATCTTCTTCATGCTTAGCAGTATTGTATACCACTGTAGTTATTTACATTCAACTTCACAGATAAAACCCAAACAGATTAAAAAACAAACAAAACATTGGTATAGTCTCTTGTAATAATATTAGCCACCATTTATGCAATGGCCCCTATGTGTTAGACATATGTAATCTCAGTTTATTCTACAGACAAGAAAAATGGAATTTAGAGAAATGTAGTGATTTCTGAAGGATGCACAGGTATTACATGAAGAAACCGGGATTACAAATCAGGCTTTGTGATTTCAAAGACTCCTGCTTTTAACCACTCATTATGCTTAAAATGTTGCTTACCAAAAAAAAACAAGAGTCAGTCACCAACTGCTTCCACCTCATCAAAACAGATTATTCAAAATTGGACCTGTTCAACATTTATTTAGCACTTAGCATACATCTCACACCCTGCAAGGTTCTGGAGATCTGGCCTCTGTCATTGGGAGGCTCACTGGCTATCTGGAAAGATAGGCAATAGAAATGCTTTGCTTTGTTTAGTGAAGGAAGTAGAAAAAGATGGCATACAAAATAACTTTAATGCATTTTAACAAATAATTTTCAAATCTATTATAATTGGTAGGCTTTATTGTCAGATGTAATGACTGAAATGAGTTTATGAAGTCTTTTGCTCTATACACAGGTTCATGTAGGAATTGTGGATGCAAATATTAAAATAAATGAAGCCAAGAGTTTCAAATGAATTGAGCAAGTGGAGAACCAAGAAAAGAAGAGAATATAAATTTAGGTTACCATGTTTATTATTAAGCTTTAATAGCTTTAATTTAGATGTTTCCCTAAGCATTTATTTAATCTGAATTCCTCAATCGCATTTGTGATAATGATAAAGTAAGTCATATGTTGCTTCCTCAAGGGAGTCATTCTGGATTCCCAGCATGAATAAAGCAACTTTATTTGCACAGCAGGATGTCCCAGAAAACTTTAAAAATCACTGAGGAGAGGTAGGCCTTTTTAACTATGTAAAGTCTCCACCACCAATTAACATTTCCACCCTGAAAGGATCACAAACTAAGAAAGTCTCCTTTAACAAATTCTTTGGTCTTATTTCTCTGACTTCTTGGGGATTTGTAACTAATTTAAAGTTTTAGGATATATTCCTGAATATTCTATAGCAGCCTTCAAATTCTGACTGTGACGTTTATTCATAAAAGAAACTTTCTAATAAGCTCTAATGAGCTTTGTATTACTACAGTGATATGTGTAAATCCACACTTTCCTGAGTTTAGGATGCTGGCTGAAAGTGGAAAGCCGGCTGTTAAATGTCGTGCCCTGGATCCTTGCGTGTGATGTGGAAACCAGGGTCAGCATGTTCTGGAAAAGTACTGAGAGCTGCCAAAAATTGTAGCCTCAAAGAAAATCAAAGTTTGGGTACCTTAACTTCTGGCCAGTTTGCAATAAAATGGTGTCATATTTTCTTTGTTAAAAAGGCCACAGATGCTGTATCCTGGCCTCAGGACTTACTACAACTCAATTTCAGTCAATTATGTGTAATTGGTTGCTTTCATCTGTGGAGCTGATTCCACCTGAGGAAAACACCTCCATTTCCTGGATACCGGATTTGGGGATCCAGCTTCACTTTGTAGGGGGGCCAGTGTGCCCTCTCAGGGCTCACCCCAACCCTCCATGGTGCTCTCCAGCTCCTCATGTGACCAGGCCTGGAACCTGGAGCCTCCCACTCCCAACGTGCCTTCCTCCTCACCCACGGGGCCCACGAGCAGGGGGGAGAAGGTGAAGGTCATGAGGGGGCCTCCACCCGGAGCCACCAGAGGGCGCAGCAGAACCCAAAGACGCACACTGAGCTCTCCAGACCCCGAGGGGGCGCTGCAGGGTGAGGCTGAGCAGAGACCCTCTGGAAGAGCTGAGCAGCTCTGAGGGGCTACACGACCACCTGGGCCACGAGGACCGGCCTCTGTGCAGGACCAGGAGCCCAGGACCGTGTCCTCTGCAGCCAGGAAAGTGGCTGCAGTGCTGCCAGTGGCTGGTGTGGTCCAAGACACGACCACCCCAGGGAGCAGAGGCTTTGGGGACCAGCCCAGGTGCTCCCAGTCACCTGCTGGCAGCCAGGGCTCTCCCACTGCAGAGCAGAGGCTCCTCCCTCAGCTGCCCTGTGCTCCAGGGCAGCTGCTTTCCCTGCACCCTTATCTTCCCACAGGCTCCCCCCACCTGTAACCCTCCCCTCCACGTGCCCCTGAGTCTCTGACCCACCTCTGACTTTTGGAGACATGTACCTCCTAGGAAGGGCCCCACCCCTGCTCTGTCATCCTTGCCTGCTTGTGCTGGACCCCACAGTTCCTGTCCCCCCTTCACTGTGACTTATCACCCTCATGATGTCCTACATACCTTATCTTGTTTCAAATTGGAGGAAAATTTAAACCTTTGCAGAAAAACATGGTTGTTCCTGAAGATAATTTCTAAAGAACAGATACAGAGAAGAGTTACACTCACAAGACAATCATTCATGTCATTACCAAACTACCAATTTAATGCAAACCTAAAGCTGATTCCATGAGCGTCCATCCAAAGTACCATTTTATTCTTAGACTTGTACATAGAACAGTCTCAAATAATGACAAAAGGACTCTGCTTTCCACCATTCTTTCTTCTGTTTGATCAACCATAAATCAAAGCAAAAATACAGCTCCATAAAAATTACAACACTGACCTTCTTTCGGAAATCTTAGTTCTCAGGAAGTGCCAAAAAGTTTTATGTATTTCACTGCATATATTTGTTAGTTCAATACAAATATATAATCTCCCAGACTATACTCAAATGTCCATCTTTCAAAAAGGACCTGGTTTTCTGGATTATTTAGACAATTCACTGCCTTCTTCAGGTAGGGAGTAGAAAAGAGATGACTCCCTTCTGTGCTCCAGGAAAGTTGCCTTCCAGTGGTTTATAAAGGATGGCTATCATAGCCAGCAAAATAGATTCAGTCTGCAACTACAACCTTGTGCACACACCCGTACACACACACACACACAGAAACACACAGTTAACACTCTCATCAACACTTGACAAAGCAGAAAGCCTAAATACATTCAAAATTGAATTCTTAAGGAAAAATGACTTGAATCTAATTTTTAAAAACTTAAGCCTTCAATATTGAATCTACTCCATAAGATCATGTTTCCATTTTAAAAGTAGAAAAGTTAACTCAAACAGAAATGAAACAGAATAATGTGGTGTTTTAGTTTGACATGGAGCTCCCAATGCAAAGTACCAGAAAGGGGTTGGCTTTTACAACCCATTTATTAGGCCAAAATCTGACAGTTCTGTGGTTGTGAAATAGCCAAATCAAGGCACCATCAGAGATGCTTTCTCACCAAATTCAGCTCCTGGTGACCCTGGCGCCCTGCCACGTGGAGGGACAAGCAGCAGCAGATCTCTGCCTGGTCCCTGCATTTGCTCAAGGCTCACCATTTCCCAGTGCTTGGCTGTGGGTGATCAGGCATGTGGCTCATCTCTTCAGCCTTGAGCTGCTCCATGAGCCCAGCCTCTTGGGGGCTTCAAGCTTCAGCTTCAGCTGCTAGTGATCCTTGAGGCCTCTCATACGGCAGGGTCAAAATGGTGATTTCCTTTCTCTAAGTCTCCTCCCTGTGTCTCCATTTATGTAAGGCCCAGGAAGAGGGAGGAAACCAAGCCTGGGTCATGCCTCACTGATGGAGTCCCATCAAAATGAACTGATCACTCAAGTGATTTATTCAGGGTGAGAACAAAATCAAAGGCAATCAAAAGGTCTCACACCATAGCAATGAATTAAAAAACATAAAATTTGGGGAGGAGTCACCAAATTCAAACTCTCACACCTGGACATCACTCTCCTACTAAATAGGTTTACAAAAAACTAGAGAAAGCATATGTAGGGTAAATAAGCCAATAGAAGGAAAAATCCTACATTTACAAGGTTGCTCAGCACACTATTATTTCTAATGAATAGCCCTTGGAAACAATGCACTGTCCAGGACTAGAAGTCTCTCTGTTTGACAGGTGAACTTCCACATAGCCCCTTGTTTTAAGTGGCATTTTACTGCACACAGGGGTGAATGGTCCTTAGTCCAGGGCGTCACTGAATCTGCCTCTGGAAAGTAAACCCCAGTCTTCTGCAGTGGGCAGGAGCTACGGGCTGCTGATCATTCTGTCCAGACTCCCCCTCTCCTGACCTGCCTTTCTCCCCACCTGTTCCACCACAGGGTCCCTGATGTCTGCAGTGTCAAGTCCTGCAGGGATCAGAGCATAAATGAGCAGGCCTGTCCTTCTGCCACTGCTTCTCAGGTTAGGGTTCTCTACTTTTGCCAACAAGTTACTAGTCCTAAGTCCACACTTTACTTTCAATATTTTATTATTCTGTTTTCCTTGTCTCCCTGTTGATCCTTGTGGTTCAGTCCTTTAAATTAATTACTTTATCATTTAAGTTATGTGAGAAACAGAGGTGTCAATGTTCATTTCTCAGTGATTATTGGGAAGTGTTTCATAAAATTCTTACATTAATGTTCATACCCTGTTAAATCTAATGTTCTAGAACCCTTTAGAGGATAATATTGTGTGTATGTGTTGTGTATTGAGGAAAGAACACTGGACTCAGATTCCTAGTGGAGTCTAAATTTTATGCTTATAAAATATTTTGTATCCCATATATAATTTTCCTTATTCTTTTGTCCTTGTATTTAAATTTAGTTAAGGAAGAGATGTGGCTAAGGCAACTAAGCTCCTGCCTACCACATGGGAGATCTGTGATTTGATTTCCAGTGCATCCTAAAGAAGACAGTGAGCTGGTATGATAGGCAGGAACAGCGACCTGATGCAACAAGATGACACAAGAGACTGAGAAGAAAAAACATAATGAGAGACATGACAGGGCAGGGCACGCAGGGGTCTTAAGTGATTACGCATCTCCCTCCCATATCAGCAGTCCTGGGTTCAGTTCCTGGTGTCTCCTAAAAACAGCATGTGGCAAGTGCAAACAATGAGGGAGTAGGGAGAAATAAAATCTTTAAAAACATAAATAAAAATTAAATTTGCTTAACTTTTAAGATCTTTCTTTTGCAAGTAACATTAAATTTTTGTCAAATCAAGTGTACTTTCAAGGAATGAATAGAACCAGCCTTATCTAAACTTAAAAAATTATTTTTCCACATACAATAGAAGTATATCTTCTTTTTGTTAAACATGGTTGTGCCCCACCTGCACACTAGAAGTAAATCTTCAAAACTAAGGAGAATTTTGAAATGTAGATTTTTTTTTACCTTTTGACAGAGGATTATAAAGTTGAATCTAAAATCATTTGTTTTTATCTGACATTTCCTTCTTATAGTACATATACATATCCTCACCTATGTACATTTATGTCTATAATGCAAAACATAGATCCAACAGATATTAAGTGCCAAATGTATTCATATAGTTTTTTATTCCATGCAAAGGTGAATGACAGAAACTCATCATAAACTAACTGTAACCTAAAAGGTAATTAAATTTTTTGAATACCTGGGATTTCTAAGACTTAGTTCACCTCAAAGTACAACTGGATAGAATAGGGATGTCAAATGATATTTTTAGGGTTCTATCATTTCCTCATTCTTTCTCCTTACATATATGTATACATGTATATATGAATTTCTGTGTATGCATATAAGTATATATGGTTATAGTTTATCATATAAATTTGATCATGCTTTTAACAGTATTTTTTTAAAGATTTATTTCTCTCCCCTTCCCCCATCCCAGTTGTCTGTTCTCTGTGTCTATTTGCTGCATCATCTTCTTTATCTGCTTTTTGTCAGCAGCATGGGAATCTGTTTCTTTTTTTGCGTCATCTTGTTGCGTCAGCTCTCCGTGTGTGTGGCACCATTCCTGGGCAGGCTACACTTTCTTTCACCCTGGATGGCTCTCCTTATGGGGCGCACTCCTTCTCCATGGGGCTCCCCTATGCAGGGGACACCCCTGCATGGCAGGGCACTCCTTGTGCGCATCAGCACTGTGCATGGGCCAGCTCCACACGGGTCAAGGAGGCCCGGGGTTTGAACTGTGGGCCTCCCATGTGGTAGACGGACACCCTAACCACTGGGCCAAGTCCGCTGCCCAACAGCATCTTAAAAAAGCATCTAACAAGTGCTTTTTAAAACATAGTTTATCACAGTTCCCTCAGGAGGCTAATTCACAGAATGAAAGAATGGAATACTTTTTATTTTTCTTTCAGAACTTCCTTCTGTTAGTGTAGATTAGAGCCATGAAAGGAAAACACTGTTCATTTTATATTCAAAGGACGTTCACTGCTTCTGCTGATAGACTTCTCCTCCGGGCACTTGTGACATGTCGGCTGCTCAGCCTCTACAAGGCCAGGCAGGTTTGGGATCTCCCAACTTTCTGCCCACAGTGGGAGGCAGAGAATGCCTCACCTAAATGGGGTTGAAAGTGCCAGACACCTGCTTCATGGACTCCTCCCAGTGAGGGGCATTCACAATCAGATGCAGCCACGGAAGCAGAATCGATGAGTCAGACAGCTGGGGACCTGGACCCTTCATTCAGACTGGATCCCCAGAGCAGCTGTGGTGGTGGGTGGGCATGGTGTCTGTCTCCAGAGAGGGGTGTGTTGTGCACAACTAGAGTCTTGTGCTTGGTGGGGTGGGGTGGGGGTACTCACTAGAGGAGTTGCTCTATGGGCTGTGGCATGACTCCTCTCTGAATTTATCTTCTGGTCTTAGCTGGAAACAGAGTCAGGGAGAAGGGGTGGAAAGAAGAGAGTGTGTGACCTTCCTGACCTGGGCGGCAGAGGTGCACCATCAGTCTGGCAGCTCATGAGCAGTGCACACTCCATGCTGCTTCTGTGACAAGGGGCCAGTCAAGTAACCCTGGGTATGGCAATGTTCCCAGTGTCCACCTCCTTCTGCCTTTGTTCCCCCACCACTTTCTATAAGCAGGAATCCCCTTAAAACATATGTAATATTGTGTCAGTTATTGGTGAAAACCCTCTATGCTCCCCGTGGTTTTTCCTCCCACAAAATTCTGATTTGTGGTTTATTTGCTCAGAGAAGCTAGTGCTCGATGGGAAGCTGGACAGAATGGGTCTACATTGTTGGGGTCCTACTGACCCTCACCTCTTGAGTAATGCTGTGCCTTTCTGGACCCTCAGGTCATCACAAAAAGTAGAAGGGAAGTAGGGGTGGCCCAGGAGAGTAGGAGAGGAGGGATAATACTGGCAAGGCCACCTGCACATTCCCAAGGTCTTGACTATCCTCAGAGCCTGAAATGAGACCAGGGGAGGTGGAAAATGATGGGTGGTTGTGGACTCATCATGATTCCATAAATTTATAAATAAACCCTCATAAAAAAACACAGTCCAGGCGAGAGGGGAAGCACTATTGTGTATAGCCCCCTTGCCCAATATCTCAAAGGTTCAATAGAGGGGAGAAATGAATCAGGACGTACTGCCTGCCTCCAGCTAAGTGCCCATAAACACCTGCTCCCAAAATGGCCTTGAGGAGAAGGCTGGAGCCCCATGGTCCTGCCTCTTCCTCAGCCACTGCATGACCTCACTGTCCATGAGGGAAGGCAGGAAGCAGAGGAATGGCTCAGGGAGGTGGGGAGGGGGCAGTCACTGTGACAGGAGCTGCGTAGGAAGAGCAGCAGCAGGTGGGTGCTGTCGGGCAGAGGCTCTCCTGGAGGGTAAAGCCTCAGTGTCCCCTCACCAGGGAGAGGACCCCCGGGGCAGCCTCCTGGTGACTGGGGGCCCAGCAGCCCACAGCCCCTGCTCTCTCCAGGCCTGGGTAAGCCCCTCTTTCCACCTGGAGGGCTGGGGGAAGTGGGAGCACAGGCTCTTTGGAGGACAGGACCTGATAGCAGTTTGGGGAGGAATATGCCTGACTCTGGGGAAGTGGACAGCATTTGGTGTGGGGGGTCACCAGCACCCCTCACCCTCACCTCTGCATCCTAGAGCAGCTGCCAGCCCCTCCTGTTCAGATCTGCACCAGGGCAGGTGCACAGATACCCAGGCATGGGTCCCAGGGTCCTGAGGTGAGGGGCAGGCCATGGGGTGGTTTGCTTGAGGGGAAGGAGGGAGGAGAGGGTAGAAGCCTAAGTGGGCTTTGCAAGGGCTAACAGGGAATCCCGTCACCAGGGCAGGACCCCAGGGATGCAGTGTCCACTTCCTGCTTGGAGCTGGAGAAAAAGGGGACCTCTGAATTTTATTTCTTGTTGTTATGCATATTATTGTCCTTTAGAGGCAGCCCCCTGTGCTGCCTGTTTTGTGAGGGAGCCCTGCTGCATCTTCCCCTCCTCCACTTCCTTGGAGGGGTGGGAGAGGGAATTTCTGGGCAGGGAAAGAACTGAGACCCTAAAGCCTCTGTAAGCATCAGGCCCCGGAGGGGAGGAATTTTGTCAATGACACCCAGCCTCCCTGTGCTCACCCTATGGAAGTCACGCATTCTCCCAAATAAGGACCTACCAGGGGAAGCCAAATGAGTTCCCCAGTCACATAAGCTGCCTCTCAGGTGGCCTCCCCCAGCTTCACTGCCCACCACCGGCATCGGGAGCCCCCCGAGCCTCCTCGCTGCTCACTGTGATGCTTCCCCCTGCTCCTGCCTACCTGGGGGTCCCTCCCAAACTAGAGCTCAAGCTTTGAATAAACAGACTCTGCTCTCATTTGAACTCTTTATTTCTCCAGAACGAACTCCACTCTCCTACAAAGAGGAAAAGATGGAGAAGGCAGGAGAGGGGTGCAGGACCCCAGGGGACACAGGTCAGTCCAGTCTCTGCAGCACCATAGGTGGGGTGAGTGGCCCCCTGGCAGCGAGGCTCTGCAGGCCGTTCCTCTGGACCCCCAGAAGGTTCCCTTCATCTTTGGAAGCTGAAGCCCCTGGATCTTAGGAGCCGATGCTTGGAAGGCCTTGTGGATGAGGATCTCCTTCGCAAGTGGACCCACTGAGACCTGCCCAGCACTGCAGACCTCCATCCTCCACTGCCCTAAGCCCTCCAGCACACGTGGTACTCGTGCCCAGCAGCTGAAACTGTTGTTCAGGTCCAACTACAGCTCCTGTGTCCAGCACCTGCTCATCTCCCCCACTGTCCTTTCAGGCTCCGTGTGGCACATGATCTTGTTCCTCCACACAAAGTCTAGGGAGAGCAGCCTGGACTTTTCCCATGGTTTCCATTTTGGTCCCTGCCTCTGCTTCTCACCACCAGAGGTGGGAGCATCTCCATGTGCTTTTCGCTTTCAGGTTCACAACAGATTTCTTATTTCACTGCCATCTCCCAGACTCACTCGCCAGGACCAGGAACCAAAGACAGCTCAGGCACAGCTGTCAGCAGCCCCTCAGGCTCTCTGGACTGGGCCCCACAGATGCTCAACGGAGAGGCCAAGAACCAGGAACACTGCAGCATGGCCTCGTGGCCTCACCACCCCACAGCTGCAGCACAGATGTAGTCCAAAAACAAAGCATCTTCCCAAGCTAATTCAAAGAGAGCTCTGTCCACATAGGGCAGTTCCCACAGCAAGGCACCTAGGAAAATTTTCCCTGCATTGGGTCCCCAGCCTCTTGTTCTAGCAATAGCCAGGCTAGAACACACCAAAAGGGAACCTGTTCAAGGTTAAATGAAGATATAAGTAGGTCAGGTTTGCCAGGAGGTCATTGAACCTCAGCAAATACCGAGGGGAGAAACCAAGGTCCACTCAGTAGACTTACCATGGAGGATGGAGACCAGGAGCCCCATGGAGCCCACAGAGGAGATACAGGAGACAATCACCAGCATCCATGAGTGGGACCACAACAGCCAAAACATGCTGCTGTGGTGTGTGTCACACAGGGCTGGGGGATGTACACAGGGCAGGATGGGGGTGTACAGAGGCCATGCTGGGCTCACAGTGGGGGTCCACTGAGGAGGATCTCAGCACCTCCATAGCATGCAGAACATTACCAGTAGCTAAGGAGCTTCTGCTTTATTGGGCTCCCAGGAGATGTGGGGTCAAGGGGTAGCCCCTGGGCCTCACCACCAGCCTGGGAGAAGGACAGGAGAAGGGAGCAGGCCCAGCACACAACCAGTGCAGCCTCTGGGGTTCTGCCTGGGGTGTGGGCAGTGGTCACCTGGGCAGCGAGGGTCTGCCCACCTTCCCTGGTCTCCCAGTGGGTGCCTGGGAGTGCTTTAAACCTGAAGCAGCTTTATTAGTCTGGCCACAATGTCTCTAAAGGCCCCAGAGCTCCCAGACACCCTTTTGACATGCACCCTGTGGAGCCCCTGCCATGGCAGCCTGCACACCTCCATCCTCCACTGGAGGAGATACTCCTAGCCTGGCATGCCACACATGCACAGCAGCCCATGGCACCCCTTCAGGGCCCACTCACAGCCAAGTACATCAAGCACCCAGCAGATCTCCCCCATTATTTCGTGTGGCTCCAGGGAGCTCGTGACCTTCATCCTCCACTCTGGGTCCCATGACCAGGGCAGGACCCCCTGAAGGTCCACCTGGTTGTTTCTCCTCTGGTGCTGCTCCTTGCAGGTGCACCCTAGGCACAGGCGATGCTTCAGGAAAGTCCAGAATTGCCTCCAGGTGCTCAGCTGGCCCTGGCTGTTGGTGGGAGGGGAGGCGGGCCTCCCCATGCAGGGAAAGTTCTGCTGCTCACCCCGACTTGGGGTGTTCCCCCAGGGATGGCTTCACCCATGCCAACAGTGGGCAGAAGTGCTTCCTTGAGGTCCTCCATCCCCGCCGCAGATAATGTGGAAGGAGGCAGTGACCACAGGGCCAAGCAGGGGACCCTCCTTATGATGCTCCTTGGGGCAGGGCCTGGTGGCCTGGCTAGGCTTCACCCAGGCCATCTGGGGCTGCTGGTGCACATGAGGCAGGGCCAGGGGCCCTCTGGGTGAAGCCAATGTCTTGGAGGCTCCTGTCTCTGGCATGTGCTGGCTCTCCCAGCCCTCGTCCATGAAGGCCTGGCTAAGCCTGGTCCTCTGCAGGACAGGAGAGCTGTAGGGTGGACTGGGACAGAGGGCAGGCTCTGGTAGGAGGGTCAAGAGGTGGGCTTCTCCTACTCCTGGCCTGGCAGGGGGCTGGGTCTGCAGGGCGCTGGTGGAGGTCCCCTGCTCCCATCTGCTGTGACCCAGCAAGAGATAGATGTTTGCCATCTCTCAAGGACGCCTGTATCTCCTCCTCTTTGTAGCCCATGGTAATCATAGCTGCTATCCGGTGGGGGTCCTGGCAAGCTGGGAGGGGTCCCATATACAGCTTCAATTCTGTATGCTCATAGCCTGTATTGACCCATGGGTCAGTCATTATGTCTGGGAGGCTTGACCTCTTACAGGGATCCACTGTCAGGCACTTTTTGAGGAGATTCCTACAGTCTGCAGACAGGTGGTCTGGGATGCAGAGCTCCCCGCTGAGCACCTGCTCCTGCAGATGCTTGAAGCTCTGTGCAACAAAAGGGACCTTCCCACTGATCATGGTGTACAGAATCACCCCCAGCCTCCAGACATCCACGGATGCCCCATCAAACATGTGCCCCTTAAGTATTTCGGGGGCAGTATAACAGGGAGTGCTGCACAGGGTTTTCAGCTTTTGGTTGATGTCAAATGTGTTACTCAAGCCGAAATCAGCAACTTTCACATTCCCAGCAGCATTCAAAAGGAGGTTGTCTGCTTTCAAGTCTCTGTGCGAAATAAACTTCTGGTGACAGTACTGGACAGCAGATATGACTTGGTGAAATTTCGCTCAGGCTTCCTCTTCTAATAGAGGGCCATGGGCCACCAAGTAGTGAAAGAGATCACCTCCATGGGTGTACTGCATGATGAGGTAGAGCTCCTCGGTGTTGTCAGTGATTTCAAAGAGCCGGGTGATGTTCGGATGGCTCAAGCTCTTCATTACACTCACCTCTCTGGAGCGCATGCAGAGGCTGCTGGGGTCGTCATTCTTGCGTATGATTTTCATGGCTACCTCATGGCCAGTGAGGACGTGCCATGCTAATTTGATGACAGAAAAGGCCCCCTTGCCTATTGTTCTCAGGAACCGGTAGTTCTTGAGGTGGGTTTCCTCCTTAGCCCTCAAGGCTGCGAGAGGCCACAGCATGCTGGGGTTCATGCTGGGCTGGAGACCCGGTGACTCTAGGCAGACTTTCCAATGGGAAAGACTGAATAAGTGATCTAATAAAAAAAAATCAAATGCTAGAAAAAAATGAAAATAAAAAAATACAAAAATAAAAAACAGGAGTAAAAGAAAAAGGAAAAGATAAAAAACAGGAAAAATTAAAAAGCAAAATAATTTTTTTAAAAGGAAAGAATAAAGAAAACAAAATCTGGAAAAAAGAATTAAGACAAAAAGAAAAAATAAGAAACAAAATAAATGAATCCACAAATGAGAAATAAGCCAACGAAGAGCAGTTCTAGTCCACAGGTCATCAAAAACAGCTTCCTGGGTAAGTGGACCCTGAGCCTCAGCTGTAGGGCCTTATATAGAGGTGGCAGGTCCTGCACAGTGGCTCCTTGTGAGGTCATCCAAGCAATGGGCCAGTCCAGGCTGTGGTCATCCTCAGGGGTTTCTCCTCACTTTCTGGTCTCAGAAAACCTCTAAACTTCTCACAAAATTATGGAGGACCCCACAGAACTTTGGGTTTATGTGGGTTCTAGCTCTTCCTAGTTCCTTATCAGAAATTATAACCTAGATTGCCACAGTGGCTTCTACATTTCTAGTTTGAAAACCTTAATGATATCTGGTTTTGAAAGAGCTCAGAATATCTACAAGGGAGATATCCAATTCTTTTTCTATAACTCTACACGATCTGACTCAAAGTGATCCACAGCTCAAGTGATAGTGTGGTTCTCTCTGAAAATGTTCTGTTGCTTAAAGCATAGTAAGGTACATTATGGGCATCTATAATGCTGAGGGAAAGATGGCTTTCATCTTATTTTCATTTTGAAAGAATGAAAGGTTTTACCCAGGTTCTCTGTTGTAGCTATCTCCCTTCCACAAGCCAGAAAACTCACTGGAAGACCTCCTTTTTCCTGTCTTTACAAGTAGGGAATGAAGTTGTGCATGAAGAAAGCAAGTCTTCTACCTTTTCTTCTCCAAGTCAACAATCTGTGCTCTGTCTCCCACTTACTCAGCATGGTGGTGGTGTCTGGGAGGTGCACATGGCACTGACACCTCATGGAAGAGAATGGTAATTCCTACATGATTCTTAAAGACTTCTCTGAAATATAATATAGCTATGCCACTTGGCTTTGCAAGTCTTCAATCTTTTTGATATCTCAATTCTTTCATTATTGCTTACTTTCATACTGATTTATGAAGTGAACCATTTTTAGTCCCTTCTCAATTCTTTCTATGTATATTTTTCAGGTGATTGTTTTGTGGATATAGGGGGCTTAAATTCAACATCCTAACTCAACAATAGTTTGATATGATAACTTAACTGCAACTGTTTATCAGTCAGGGTTTTCTATTCATGTGTCCAAATTCCATAGGGCAGGCACTGTGTTTTGTCTGTGAAGTACAACGGTGTAGTGGAGCCAAAGAGATACACACATTATGCAAGTCTGCCATTATTCTTTGCCATCCCATTAGCAGGTCGCATTCACAACATCCCATGAGCATAAAATTACAATGACTAAGATGGGTGGAAGTTCAGCAAGTCTCTGCTCTAAAAGACCATATTTTTCTTTCAAACTAGAGATACTTCCAAAGCAGAAGGTAGAAAATTGGTCTTCAAAGAAATACAAAACCACCAAGGATTCCTATCAGATCCTTTCTTCCTCCTGTAAGTCAACCTCTTACAGTAAAAATGATGACAAAAGGGAAGGGAGAAAGTGGACTTGGCCCAATGGATAGGTGTCCGTCTACCACATGGGAGGTCCACGGTTCAAACCCCGGGGCCTCCTTGACCCATGCTGATGCACACAAGAAGTACCCTGTCATGCAGGGGTGTCCCCAGCATAGGGGAGGCCCCATGCACAAGGAGCACACCCCATAAGGAGAGTCGCCCATTGTGAAAGTGCAGCTTGCCCAGGAATGGCGCCATGCACACGGAGAGCTCACACAGCAAGATGATACAAGAAAAAAAGAAACATAGATTCCTGGTGCCACTAAGGATAAGAAGTGGTCACAGAAGAACACACAGAGAATGGACACAGAGAGCAGACAATGGGGGGGGTGGCAGGGAAAAGGGAGAGGAATAAATCTTTAAAAAAAAAAAGGGAAGGGAAAGATAGGGCAACTAATAGTTCCTTTCCTTCTAGGCCTTCCTGATTAAGCAAAGGGGGAAGCGTTGGCCAAATGTGTACATATCAAAATGTAAAACAATTTGTGCTTCCAAAGACTTTGTCAAGAAGGTGAAAAGGACTCGGTGACAAACCCTGCGTGAACCAGCTTCTCCTCACTCGCTGCTCGCTTGGCTTCCTCTGCAACCATGTCTGACAAACCTGATATGGCTGAGATTGAGAAATTCGATAAGTTGAAATTGAAGAAGACAGAAATGCAAGAGAAAAATCCACTGCCTTCCAAAGAAACGATCAAATAGGAGAAGCAAGCAGGCAAATCGTAATGAGGTGGGCACCACCAATATGCACTGACCATTCCGCAAGCATTGCCTTCTTATTTTACTTCTTTTAGCTGTTAACTTTGTAAGATGCAAAGAGGTTGGTCAAGTTTAAATGACTGTGCTGCACCTTTTCACATCAAAGAATCAAGAACTACTGACAAGGAAGGCCACGCCTGCCTCTCCCACCTGCCTGTCTGGCTGGCAGGGAAGGAAAAACTTGCATGTTGGTGAAGGATGACAGTGAAATCTAGAGTAAAAGCAAAAGTTGGTCCAAGGTGTCCTACAGGCTGTAAAATACAGTTTAATCAGAGTGTCATTTTTTTTGTTGTTGAAGTGATTTTAATTATTGGAATGCACAATTTTTTAAATATGCAAATAAAAAGTTTTATAACCTAAAAAAAAAAAAAGGTGAAAAGGCAGCCCACTCAATGGCAGAAAATATTTGGAAATCAAATACCCATTAAGGGTTTGATTTCAATGCTTTATAAAAAGACACTACAACTCAAAAATAAAACAGCAAGGAATCCAATTTAAAGATGGACAAAAGACTTAAATGGCCATTACTTGAAAGAGGAAATAAAAATGCAAAAAAAGCACATGAAAAAAATGTTCCATATCACTAGCTATTAGGGAAATGCAAATCAAAACTACGAGATACAATCTCACAGCTCATAGAATGGCCATTACTAAAAGAGGGAGAAAACAATAAGTGCTGGGTGAGGATGTGGAGAAATAGGAACATGCCTTCACTGTTGGTGGGATTGTAAAATGGTGCAGCCTCTGTGGAAGACAGTTTGGCAGTTCCTCAGGCAGCTAAATATGCAACTGCCATATGATCCAGCAATTCCTCTGCTGAGAATATACCCAGAAGAACTGAAAACTGTGATGCAAACAATTGCCCACTGATGTTCATAGCAGCATGATTTGCAATTGCCAAAAGATGGAAACAACCCAAGTGTCCATCAACCAAAGAATGGATAAACGAAATGTCATATATTCATATGATGGAATATTAAGAAGAAATGAACAACCTCTTGAATGGCCTTAGAAGTGGACTTTCCCTAGACCCTCCAGGAAAAACAGCCTTGCACATCCTGGATTTCTACCTCCCATATGGGAGGTCCTGGGTTCAGTTCCCATGACTCCTAAAAGGAAGATGAGAACAAAATAGACATAGCAAGTGCAAACAAGGGGGTGGGGAGAAATAAATAAATAAAAATAAATCTTTAAAAAATAAAATAAAGAGTTGAGGTAGTTTTGTTCAGGTTTCCACTATTCTGGTAAAAACTAAATATATGCACAGTGAAATACAGCTTTGAACCAAGAATTGTGTAATTTTCATGATTCCACATACAAGATAAAGGCTCTTGTATTTGTATTTATAAGTGACACTGCACAATATAAAGAGCAACAGTAGAATTCATGGTAATTAAATTTTAAATTTTTCTTTAGTTAGAATGGTATTAAGTAGTAAGTAAAACATACCATGAAAAGTAGAGATATTGCGGAGAAGGAAAAAAGCCTTATATTTTTTGCTCTTTTAGAACAAGTGTCCTGCTATCACTTTTTACTGGGACCTGCTGATTAAGTAGTTGGTCTTCAGGTGAATTTGTGTTTTCCAATATATATAGATATAGAAATAAATATAGATGTAAACTTACCCATTTACATATATACATACAGATATATACATACACAGTATAAATATTCATATATTCCTTAGCTCTGTCTACTGAAAACTGTAAACAGTGACAACCCAATAGCACTGAGCTCCCTATCACCTAGATCTTGGTATCTAAGTATCAATCTCCACTAAAAGCACACATCCCTTTTTGAAAAATAGCTGGTTCCAGGCTGGGGCAGGGAGAGTACTTCTTGAGCCTTGAAGACTTGGTTTTGTCATAAATTAATGAAGGAATTCTGTCAAGAGGACATAGAAGACAGTTTGAAGTGGATTCTACTGATCAATCTGAAACATTTTGAGTATCAAAATATATAATGATAACCCATTGAATATAATAGGAATATAACAGGAATTCATGAATCCATACCAAAAGAAATAAATGAATGGGTAATTTGAAAGTTAGATGAAGAGAATATTTGCATGGTCTCTGTATTAGTCAGTCAAAGGGGTGCTGATGCAAAATAACAGAAATTGATTGATTTTTATAACAGGTATGTATTTAGGGTAGGAGCTTACAGTTACCAGGCCATAAAGCGTAAGTTACTTCCCTCACCAAAGTCTATTTTCACATGTTGGAGCAAGATGGCGCTGAAGTCTGTGAGGGTTCAGGATTCCTGGGTTCCTCTTGGGCTCAGCTCCTCTGTTAGCTCCACAAGGTCAGCTCTAGATGATGAGGCTCTCTAGGCTTGCCTCTCTCCCTGGGGCTCCAGCTTCATCATCAAACTCCAACATCAAAACTACATTAAAAGTCCTCAACTCTGTCCTTTGCCATGTCTTTTATCTATTGGCACCCTATGAGCACAAGAGGTTTACATGATTATTTAATCAAGGAAATCTATGAATCCAATATAATCTGATATGCCCAGAGGAAAAGATCAGTTTACAAACATAATCCAATATTTCTTTTTGGAATTCATCAATAATATCGAACTGCTACAGTCTTGGGTTGAACTTCCTGCTGCCTCCCTTTCTTTCTTGTAATTCTTCCACCTCTAGGCTCATGTATAGGTCCCTGTGACACCATTCCATAAATTTTAGAGAGACTATTGCATATACCTCTGCCAAACCCCCTAGGGAGTACATGCTACAAGATCCTCAAGGTGCAGATGAGAAGGCAGTTTGATATTATTTATAAATTCCAAAAAGAAATAGAGTATGTTTGTAAACTGGCCTTTTCTACTGGTCATATAACCCTTTGATTATATTATATTAGATTCAGTAGAGATATCTGATTGAATTACATTAAGATTAGGGCTCTGATAGAACCACATAGCCCCCTCGGGCTGATAAAACAGACTTTCACAAGGTAGCAGACACACAGGAGGAGATACACAGAGAATCCAGCAGCCTGGGAAAAGAGATGAGCCTGAGAGTTAGCAGCTGAAGAGAACGGAGCAGCTAAGCCCAGATAGAAATGAGTCAAGGAAGAGAGGCGAGCCCTATGCCATCCTCCAGCTGTGATCAGAAACTGGGGCCATGAGGAGCCTGAAGAGGAAGAGGGAGGCTGAGCCCTCACAGACACCAGCAGCTGCCCTGCTCCAAAAGGGAGCAGCAGGCTTTGGTGAGAGAAGTAACATACTCTTTACAGCCTTGTGACTGTAAGCCTCTACCCCAAATAAATATCCCATAGAATAGGCAGCAGAGTTCTGGGACTTGGCATCAACACCCCTTTGGCTGACTTATAAAGATGAGGAGACTGGGAAGACCTAAGAGGCCCAGTCACTTTCCAGGGCCACACAACTGGGAGGAGGAGGAGTGAGGTCTGATGGAGCTCCACCCCCTCAATAGTGGGGCCTTGAATTTCCCAGGCCTTCCACTGCCTGTAGGGATGACTGAGTTGATGTAAGTGTAAGTCTTTCTGGCCATTTAGCAGGAGACACCCCAAGATAACACAAGGTGATGCAGGGCAGAGCACTGGAGACCAGGTGGCAGTTGTGACCATCTGGGCACCCTCCCAGCAGTTCTCCCTTCTAGCACGTGTATGGCCTGGAGGATATTGGGTGGGCAGGCCCTGGCAGGAGCAGGTTCTCAGTGGGATGGGGTCCTGGTGGGCCTCTATGTCCACACCCAGCACATGGCTGGCAGGGTGGGAAGGGAGTGTTGGGACGGCTTCATCAACAGCTGTCACCTCCTTACTCAAGGGCTGCAGGTCTGTGAAAACAGGATTCTGTTTCTGATCTGGGAAGGTGGACATCATGTGATGGGCAGGCAGGGACCAGATGCCTCCAGGCCTGGCTGCTGGGCACTGTCTTAGCAGAGCTCCCCCAGGAAATGGGTGAGAGGCTGGACAAGACAGTCATCTACACCAGGTCATCATGCAGGGAGCAGGCACAGTACATTGTCCAAAGGGCCAGTGCAGGCAGAGGTGAGAGTGGCTGCACAGCAGTCTCCACACTCAGGGTCAAAGCCAGTAAAGGCTTTAAATCTTTTTTAAAAGAAGAAAGAATAGGTGATTCAGAAGGCAGAAGAGCTGAAATTATAGAGACAAAAGAACACAGAGAGAAAAGAATGGAAGGATTTGAGCAAGAGCTCAAAAAATTGAATAGCATGAAATGCAACAACATACATGCCATGGCTGTTCCAGAAGGAGAATATAAGGGAAAAGGAGCAGAAAGAGTATTTGAGGGAATAAGAGTTGAATATTTCCCAACTCTCATGAAAGAAATGAACTTACATGTCAGAAGCACAGGGTACCCCAATAAGAATAGATGTGAATAGACTTACTCCAAGACACACACTACTCAGAGTGTCAAATGTCCAAGATTAAGAGAAACTTCTGAGGGAAGCAATGGAGAAGCAAACCACATACAAGGTATGCTCAGTAAGTTATATATGCAGAAAACTACACAGCAATGCTAAAAGAAATCAATGAAGACCTAAACAAACAGAAAGACATTTCACGTTCCTGGGTTGGAAGACTGTGATGATGTTAATCCTACCCAACCTGATCTATAGGTTCAATGCAATACCAATCAAAATTCCAACAACCTACTTTTACAGAAATAGAAAAGGCAAATACCAAATTCTTTTGGAAGGGAATAGCCAAAAGCACTCTAAAAAAGAAGAACTACATGGGAGAAATTTCACTGCTTGACACTGAAACTTACTACAAGGCTACAGTCTTCAAAACAGCATGGTATTGGCATTGATCAGTGGACTAGATCAAGAGTTCAGAAATAAACTCTCACCTCTACAGCCAACTGGTTTTCAACAAACCTACAAAAGACATGCTAATGAGACAAAACAGTCTTTACAACAAATGATACTGGGAAAACTTGGATATCCATAACCTGAAGAATGAAAGAAGACTCCTATCTCACTCCCTGTACAAGAATCAACTCAAAATGGATCAAATGCCTAAACATAAAAGCTAGGAACATAAAACTACTAGAAGAAAATGTAGGACAGCATATTAGAGACTTTGTGGTAGGTGCTTTTTCTTGGACCTTGCACCTGAAGCACACACAACAAAAGAAAAAATAGATAAATGGGACCTCCTCAAAATTACTTTTAAACCTCACAGGACTTTGTGGAGAGGGTGAAAGGGAACTATCTCAGTGGAAGAAAATATTTAGCTCTCAAGCATCTGACAAGGGTTTAATATCCATGATATAACTCAACAATAAAAAGACAATGCAATGAAGAAATGGGAAAAAGCTTGAATAAATATTTGTCCAAAGAGGAAATATAAATGGAAAAAGAAAAAAACCACACATGAAAAAATATTCAACAACACTAGCTATTAGGGAAATGAAAATAAAAATTACATATGAGATATCATTTCACACCTACTAGAATGGCCACTATTAAAAAGACAGGAAAACAAGTGGAGAGGATGTGGCGAGTTTGGGACACTTACTTACTCTTGGTGGGAATGTAGAATGGTATAGGTCACTATGGAGGACTGTTTGGCAGTTCCTAAAGCTGAATTTGCCATGTGTCCCAGCAATACCACTACTGGATATGTACCCAGAACAACTGAAAGCAGATATTTGCACACCAATGTTCATAGCAGCATTATTCACAATTGCCAAAAGTAGGAAACAACCCAATGGATAAACTGGTGTATTCACATAATGGAATATAATGCAGCTGTATGAAGAAATTAATTTGGAGGAATTGTGGGAACAGGCCATTGGATTAGGGAGGTAAGACAGAGCTCTCACTAAAACAATGGGAAAAGAGCCAAAAGCTACCTTGAAGACAGCTTTGGGGTACGGTAGACCAGGACACTGCTTCACAACTCCCAGGAAAGTGGGCAACAGAAAGACAAAGAAGCCCAAACAACACACTGTGTTATTAAACCTCCCAGTGGCTGGGAAGGGCTCCCTCCCCCACCCCTGAAATATTAAGCAAGGATAAAACTTCTGGTGAATTGCATCTGAGAGGAGAGCAGACATCTTCCTCCCTGCCAGCTGCTTTGGATATATAGAGAATGGGAAGGTGCTCTGAGTCCTCTAGGAGGGTACTGGAAAGACAAAGAAGCCAAAGGAAAACTGTGATACTCGCCCCTGTGGCTGGGCAAGCAGCCAAGGTGGAGCCAAGCTTCCTGGGAGGAAGAGGGGCCTGGAGTGTGGGGAGTGGTTTCTTGACAGTGAATTTGGCCAGCTGAGTCCACCTTTGAATATTGGAAGGGAAGCCAAATCAACAGGGAGAAGGGAGGGGGATCTCCTCAGGCAGGCTGTCATGCCCAGCCACCCAGGTAAAGAGAGGAATTAGATTAGAGAGGAGGCAGGGACAGACAGGTGCCTCATCAGCAGGACTCTGGCAAACTGCAAGGAAGCAACCCTGCCCAAGGGAAAGGGGACAGACAGCCTTGTGAAAGGCTAACTACCTGAAGGAGACAGGTTAGCTCACTGGAAGCATTCCTTCCTTAAATATATGAGGTCCCTGGTTTGAGACCCCACTGGGTTACCAGGCATCCAGATGAAACTTCATGACAGGGATCCTACAGACATTCCTTTGATATTAGCTTTTCTTGGATCTCTCTCTTTTTAAGTTCCTTTTAAATTTTTCCTTATTTTATTAACTAAAACCTGGTTCAAAACTTGCAGAGGGCAGACTACAGGCTGATTAAATGAACACCAGCAGCCTGAAAAGATTCTTAGAGGTTTAAGAGGGAAGGCTGTTTTTCTGTTAATTTTTGTTTCTTGTTCTTTTTCTTTCTTTCTTTTTTAAAATGTGTTGCTGCTGTGTTATTTCTTGTTTGTTGTGTTTCTCCTTTGTTTCCATTTCTTTTTTGTTTACTGATTTTTTTTAACCTACACTATTTCTTTTCTCTCCTGCATCTTCCTGTCTTCTATTTTCTGTTGTTCTTTCATTCAAATTCTTTTGTTTGGTCTTCAATTTTTCTTGTTTTTATTTCTCCTTTTTCCTGTTTTCTTTTTTCTCTTTTCTCTATTCTTTTCCTCTCTTATCATCCCAGCCTTTGACTTCCTTCTACATATTTTTCTTTATTCTGTTACTCATTTCATTGTTTCTATCCTACTTTTTAATTCTTTTTCCTCTGTACTTTTTACTCATGTTAATTACTCATTTTCCTAGATGTCAAAGTGAAACCTTACAACACACACAAACAACAAAATAATATCCCAGAGTAGAGAGAGAACCTAATCAACTGAATAAACCTATCAAAATAAACAGATGCCTAGATGACAACAAAAAATTACAAGCCATCATAAGAAACAGGAAGACATGGCCCAGTGAAATGAACAAACTAAAATTCAGGAGGAGATGCAGAATATGGAACAACAATCAGACATGTCCAAATAAGTATCATGAGCAGCTTAATGAAGGGAAGGAAGAGATTAAGGATATTAAGAGGACACTGGGAAAACATACTGAAGGAATTCTAAATACACATTAAATAGATAACAGATATGATGGTGATGAATGACACAACCCAAGAAATCAAAAATACAATGGAAGCACATCAGATTTGAACAAGCAGAAGAAATGATCAATGATGTGGAACACAGTACATCTGAAATGAAGCAGATAGTAGAACAGATAGATAAAAAAAAGAAAAAGAAAAATATCCAGCAGGGATGTAGGAATTTGAATGACAACATGTAATGCTCAAAAATATGTATTATAGGCATCCCAGAGAGAGAAGAGAAAGGAAAGGGGACAGAAGGAGTATTGGAGGAAATGAATGGCTGAAAACTTCCCAAACCTATTGAGGGAGATGGATGTACATGTCCAGGAAGTGCAGCACACCCCAACTAGTATAAATCATAACAGTCCTACTCTAAGACATACACTTGTCAAATTGTCCAATGGTAAAGACAGAAAATACCAAAACAGCAAGAAAAAAGAGATCCATCACACACAAGAGAAGCTCAATAAGATTAAGTGCAAATTCTCATCTGAAACCATGGAGGCAAGAAGGCCGTAGTATGGCATAGTTAACATGCTAAAAGAAAAAAGCTGTCAGCCAAAAATACTTTAAACAGCAAAACTGGCATTCAAAAATGAGGGAGAGTTCAAAATATTCACAGATAAACAGAAATTAAGACATTATGGTCACTAAGAAACCTGCCTTTCAAGAAATACTAAAGGGAGTCCTCAGGTTGAAAGGAAAAAAACAGGAGAGAGAGAGAGTTGGAGGAGAGTGCAAGAGCAATAATTTCTCATTTTAAAAAGAGAAATAAAAACAATATGTAGCATATATAAACTTAAAGAAAATATGGATAATGTAAGTAATTCCTCGACAGTAATAAAATTGAACATTAATGGATTAAATTCACCCATCAAGATACACAGACTGGCAGAATAGATAAGGAAATATGACCTCTCAATATGCTGTCTACCAGAAATGCACCTTAGACCCAGGGATGAAAGGAGGCTGAAAGTGAATGGTTGGAAAACAATTGTACAAGCAAATAATAACCAAAAAAACTGGCAATAGCTTTACAAATATCTGACAATTAGACTTGAAATTCAAAGTATCGTAAGAGACAAAGAAGGACACTATATATTAATAAAAGGGACACTCTATCAAGAACAAAGAACAGCCATAAACATTTAGGCATCTAACCAGGGTGCATCAAAATACATGGAAAAACTAAATGGAGATATAGATGTCTTTACAATTATAGTGGGGGATTTTAATACACCATTATCACTATTAGACAGAACATCTTGACAGAGAATCAATAAAGAAACAAAGACTTTGAATTATACACTAGTGGATGTGGACCCAATACACAATTATAGAACATTACACCCAAATACAACAGGATATACATTCTTCTCAAGTACACATGGATCATTCTCTGGGATAGACCACATGCTAGGTCACATAACAACTCTCAATGAATTCAGAAAGATTGAAGTTATACAAAATCATTTCCCTGACCACAATGGAATGAAGGTGGAAATCAGTTAAGGGCAGACAACCAGATTAGGCACAAAGATATATATTTTAAATGACACATTCTTAGACAAGCAGTGGGTCAAGGAGGAAATCACAAAAAAATTAGTAACTACCTTGAAAGAATGAAAATAACAACACAATGTATCAAAACCTATGGTTTTGCAGCAAAAGGTTTACCAAGAGGGAAATTCATAGCCATAAATGCCTATATTAAGAAAGAAGAAATGGTAAGTTGCAAAACAATAGGAAATAGCCCGAGGAGTTCTGAAAACCAGAGAATGGAGTTTGGACTTGATCCAATAAGCATAGATTAAGCTACTAACTAAAGATTTTGGGTTAAAAGGAAAGTCATGAGGAGTAAATGGTCCACACTGAATAGAACTGTTACAGACTGAAGAAGGAAGAAATGGAAAGTGAAAAGATCACTTACTTTTGTTAATATACAGTGGTGATGGTAACACAACATTGTGAATATAATTAACACCACTGTATTATATATCTAAATGTTGATAGAAGGGGAAATTTGGGGTGGTACATACATTGATAGAATAAAAATTAAAAGTAAACAACCATAAGACTACACAATACAGTGAACCATAAAGGAAACTAGGGTCTATAATTAATAGGACAATTATATTATTCACAATTGCTAAAAGATGGAAAAACCTAAGTATCCATCAACCAATGAATTGATAAGCAAAATCTGATATTTTCATACAGTGGAATATTAATCAGAAGTAAGAAAAAATCAATTGGGGGAGCAAAGACAATGTGGGGGAACATTGAAGATATTAGGTTGAGTAAAAGAACCAGACATAAAAGGGCAAATATTTTATGACCTCACTAATAAGATCTAAATACAATGAGTAGACTTATGGAGTTGGGACTATGAAATGAATTTTGGTGGGAGATGGAATGTGGATGAAAGGGGAAGATGATTCTGGGTATGTATAGAATGCTTAATCAGGTAAAATGTAAATATATGGTAATGCTTGAACTTGATGGCAACACATTATAATGAATGTAACAAACACTGATGATTTAGGAATGAGAATGTGGCCAAAAATAGTGTCTAGGAAAATTAACGTTAGTTGGAGGACAGCTGGAAGATAATATTGGGAATGTAGAACAATGATTTTGACAGGAGACTGTGGTTAATAAGATAGAGGAATGGACTTCTACTACATGTTAAGAATGTGCTGATACAATGGAAAAACAAATTATTTGGAACTATAATTAAGAACACCATTGTAATGATTTTCTAGCAAAAGCAAGGTTGATACTACATTAATGCTCAGGGTGAAAAAAAGACAGGAGTTTGGTTTTGTGAAATCTGAATAGGATTAAGCAATTTTTCTCTTCCTTATTTTTTCATTAATATTGCATAATTATGTTATTTAACTAGTCTCTGTATCTTTATGAATACTACAGGAACAACTGAGTTAGAATTTGCAATTAGATGAGATAAAGATGAGAAAGAACTTTTTAGGAGGAATGTATCCATAATTTGTTGAGCTGCATTTTTGTTATTTTTTTTCTGATTTGAAATAAGGTTATAAAAAATAGTACAATGATAATATTTACTCATTGATTGTAACAAAGGTACCACACTAATGTAAAATGTTTAAAATGGGGGCTGGAAATAGGAACATTTTATGCATCTTTCTGGAAATCTACAACCTCTCAAAAAAATCTTGAAGGCAAAAAATAAAGGCCTCTTAATACATGAGGCAATGAAGTGGTACTAAGAATTTTAAAAAGGACAGAATTTGCAGAACACAAGAAAATGCTTACATTTTTCAAGGCAGGGATGAGGTGAAGGATGACATATGAGTTTTCAATCCTAGAAGAGACTTCAAGATCAGTTCCAAAAGGGCAGTTGGTTTCACAGAAAGATAAGAAATTACATTTTAGACACAGTACATCAGACCTGAAGACGGGACATTCATGTAAAAGCTACCAAAGAAAAAAGGTGGATGCTGGATTCAAACAAATTGATGAAAAACTAATGCTTCATTTGCAAATTTGTGGGTAATTGTATAAAAAGCACAAGTAAATGTGGGTAAATAAGAGATCTGCAAAGGGAAAAAGAGTGGAGGGGATAAAAAGCAAAAATAAAAAGGCTTAACTGATAATATGAAACTGAGAATATGAACGAAGTGTAAAGGAGGGAGAAATAAGGTCCCAAGAGGATCTGAACAATGGGGCTACAGAAATGAAGAAAGAGCAACGATTCAGGAAGAATCTATATCATAGTGATGGAAGTGGCTTTTTATGACTTTGGAAGTCTGTGATTTTCTAACCACTTTGAGAAACAATGTGATACAGTAAGAAGAAACACTGGATTTTGAATCACTGTTTTGACTCTTAGTCCATTAGAACTATGGAATATTTTCACCAAAAAAAAAATTATGTAGGTAGATATAGAAAAATGGATGACCACAACTTACAAGTGCATGTAGAAAGATTTACTGGATCATATCAAGGCTCAATATTGTAGCCAAGGGATACTTATTTCTTCTACCACTATTTTTCCAATAGAAAAATTCCAAATCCTCTAAATTCATTCTGAGCATCCAAAAAAAAAACCAACCACAAAAATACATTACTTAGAAAGAATGAGAGAAGTGTGGCCCTTCAACTATAACAAAAGAAGGGTGTCATAATAAAATATTACTAATTCAGAATTAAAAGCATTTATTTGAAGGTATAAAACTATAATTAACATTATACTTTTAAATATATGTCCCAGAGACTTAAATCTTTGGTCTGTTCATGTGCTGGTTGAGCCCTGAGTTTCAGCAGAGTTGAAACACCTACTCACCAGTTCACTGGACTCACCCAGTACAACTAATGAGGAGGTGGTGATGGACAACATGCATCCCAAGGAATAGAGAGTGTGTGCAGCTGCAAGCAAGATGCTTCTATCCATATGCCCCACAGGATCTAATCCCCTCTCAATTAGAAACAAGAGTGGGCATCACCATTCCCAAATCCTCAACATTGGGAGTGAACAGTGGACTAAAGTAGACTTAGTAGTATACAATTAAAGACTTATTGCTATTTTATTCTAGCAATGGAATTTCTTTTATCATTGTAAAGGCAGTGGCCACCAGAGATTCTGAGTGGGAGGGAAAGAGAATAGTTTCAACATGGGTGCATTTTCAGGTCATTGGAATTGTCCTGCATAACACTGCAATGACAATACAGCCCTCTACACATTTTGTCATAACCTATAAAGTTGTGGGGAGCAGAGTGTAAACTATAGTCGATGCTTAGTAGCAATGCTTCAATATGTGTTCAACAATTGGAACCAATGTACCACATTAATGAAAGATTTTCTTAATGGAGGAAAGTGGGGGAGAGTTTCAGACTCTTGCTGCAGCCAATGATGGCTTAAGATGGTGAGATATACAATGATAGCACCTCCAGACTGGCACGGTTTCATGGTGCTGAAGGGCACTATGCACCAGGCTGGTGGAATACTGGAGCCTACCTTCCTGGCTTTTCTCTAGGGTCAATGGTGCTGCAACATGCTGGCTGTATGAAGAGAATACCAAGTGGAGCAATGATTACCAGAGACATGTAAATAGAACTTAAACACAATTGGCACTATAGCCTCCTCCCATGGAGAGATAACATGTTTAGTATTGTAAATCTGGAGCTTAGATCTATTAATTGCCACTCAAAAAGAAACATGCATTAGTTGGTGCATTAATTAGTATTAAGTACAGTACCTATATGCCTAACAATTATAATGAGACATTTCTGTTCTAGATCATATGCAGAGGGATATGGAACATGTCAAAAGGTCCTGGTAAGCTTCATTTTCTAAGTAGTTAATGAAAGGCATGCTTAACCCAGGTCTCTTCCTAGCCCTTATTCCAAAACCTGTCCCACTCATATCCTGGGGCTGACTGGCAAACCCACATGCCCTCCTACCAGGGCTAAGCATTTTCCCACCAGGAAGGAAATGGCAAAGAGGCAGCTACCACAGTGCGGACTCCACAAGGTACAGGTCAAAAGGCTATCTGGGAGCTCCTTTAGAGACACTGCACCCACACTAACAAAATTGCTTCAGCTTTAAAGCAATTTCATGTTCCATCTATTCTTCCCTACTCCTCCTCTCATGACCTTTGGTAACTACTTTTTTATATTGATTTTACAAGTTCTTCAGTTACACATGCTAATAACTACAATAGCAATACATCTAGAGTGGTCCATGGTTGCACTCCCCACTTACGTTTGTTTCCCTCAGTCTTGAGGTAGTGGGGATGACATCCACTCTGCTTAAGGATGAGAGGAGACTTAGATCTTATTTGGCAGAGAGAAGGAATTGTCTTGCTTGAAGTTGTATATACTCTTTGGGTTTTTTTGGATGGGGGTTGTCCATCCAAAATTTGAGATACCAAAATTTTTTTTAAAGATTTATTTATTTAATCCCCCCCCGTTGTCTGTTCTCTGTGTCTATTTGCTGCATCTTGTTTCTTTGTCAGCTTCTGTTGTTGTCAGTGGCACAGGAAGTGTGGGCAGTGCCATTCCTGGGCAGGCTGCATTTTCATTCACACTGGGCGGCTCTCCTTACAGGGCACACTCCTTGCGCGTCGGGCTCCCCTACGCGGGGGACACCTCTGCGTGGCGCGACACTCCTTGCGTGCATCAGCACTGCACATGCGCCAGCTCCACATGGGTCAAGGAGGCCCAGGGTTTGAAACGCGGACCTCCCATGTGGTAGACAGACACCCTAACCACTGGGCCAAGTCCGTTTCCCGAGATCCAAATTTGATAACTGTCATCTGTGTAGAAGTTCCATCACCCAAGTTAAAACTTTTTAAAGTTTCTTAGTGGCAGGACAAAACAACACCTGTATCTGGTTTTATCCATTTCTAATCCTGGAAAGAATTTCTGAACTCTCAGCAGCCCATCCCTACTGAGAAGGCTGCACACTGACAGGTGCTCACTCTGCTCTCCAGCCCTAGCTGCATACTCTGCTGCCTGTTCTGCAGCAGACTGGTGACACTTGCCTCATGGATACACATGAAGCCAGAGAAGGAGGGAAGCTCCCCATCCTGTCTGCCTTTATAACCCAATTTCTCCTATTAGAAGTGGAGGTGTCTTCAAGGATACTGCAAGAGATGGACTATAGATTCCATGTGATGTCACTACATCCCACACCATTTAAGAGCTAACCGGATTCCTTCTTTCCCAATATCCTTTTGATGTATGGAGAGAAACCACTAGCTTTATCTTCCTATCTCCTATTGCCCCACTCAGCTCTAGTTACATTTCACACACTTCTATAATTATATATAATATTTTACAAGCAAAAGCAAAATGTCTGGCTTTCCTACAGGTTGAGAGCTGCTCACAGTCATGCAATAAATATAGGACCAGGTCCTAAATACTACCCCAGCATTCCAAACTTACAATCATGTCTTCCTTTTTGTTTAAGTTTCTCTCCAGTGCTTCTCAAAACAAGTGAGAGGCTTGCTTTTGAATGAGGTAAGTGCTTGCAGAGCTCAGATGAAAATATACCAAAATGAATGCTCTTGAATAATCAGAAATGCAAAGAATCATAAATAGAAATTGAAATATTCAACTGATATTGTATGAAGAGTTACAAATAAACATAAACAACTGATCTATATATCATTCACTGGAAGGAATTTATATATTTTTAAATATTTTATGACCTATGTATGTGGATTTGGGTTCCTTGACACTACATGTCTAACATGAGTAAAAACTAAAATATAAAAAATTAAATGCACATCACTCCTCTAATGATACCAAATGAACCAGGCACATTTGAGATATACACATAAAGAATTACATAGAAAAATCCAATATTAATTGGGTAAAAATAAAAAGATACATGCAGAACTTTAAGAGACTCATATCTAGCCATTTTTTCCAACTAAGTATTTAAAACATTTACTAGAAAATAAGGGGAAATGGACTTGGCCCAGTGGTTAGGGCGTCCGTCTACCACATGGGAGGTCTGTGGTTCAAACCCCAGGCCTCCTTGACCTGTGTGGAGCTGGCCCATGCACAGTGCTGATGCGCGCAGAGTGCCCTGCCATGCAGGGGTGTCCCCTGCGTAGGGGAGCCCCACGCGCAAGGAGTGCACCCCGTAAGGAGAACCGCCCAGCGCGAAAGGAAGTGCAGCCTGCCCAGGAATGGCGCCGCCCACACTTCCCTTGCCACTGATGACAACAGAAGCAGACAAAGAAACAAGATGCAGCAAAAAGACACAGAGAACAGACACCTGGGGGCGGGGGGAATTAAATAAAATAAATAAATCTTAAAAAAAAAGAAAATAAGTTATTTCTTAGTAAATTGTTGTGTTAGTTTGATATAAAAATACGTATTTATAATAGCAGTGAGTATTATATACTAAAAGGTACTTGGTGTCCAAGGAAATTTCCTTATTAAAACTTATTAAAGGCAAAAGATTTATCCCTTTTTTTCCTATGAAACTCTGGTTGGTGTTCCAAGACTACAGGCTAGATTTGTACAAAGTCATTTCAAAATGATACCAAGCAGTGATTTAAATTGCTTGAGGCATTTTCTTGGGTCACACTCCTGACTCACACCTTCCTCCAAAGCCAGAGATATATTTATATATGAGTAAAAGCTATAACATGGAAAATCATCATACAAATAGCTTATAGATACTTGAAAGTGTTAACTGTGACCAAAAATAATTGGACTATTTGTAGTATGCAAAATAAATTCAGTAAAAGATAAATCCACTTAAAAGTATTCACAATTTTTACAAGTTTAGAAGTCAGATCACATGTTACTAGATCTACCATTCTATTTTATTGTGGTAAAAATAGTTATGGTAGGACCATGAAGACTTAAACCTAAGAAGAATCACAGAACTATGAACAAAAGTCACTGTGGCAGATAAGATCAAAGAACATTTCAAAAGTTTCATCCTTAGATATGAAAACTAAACACAGAAATGCCAAAAATAATTCTTTAAAAAATAAGATTTAACATAAATTAGTATATTATAGCTTTAAAATAGTATGCTTAAATAAAAAATATTGATTGGGATAGCATTGATTAGAATGTTTCTTGAATAACTATCTCTGGGATCCTGCTAAGGTGTGTGTAAGTGTGACCCCTCTGATGACCTCCCAACTCATTTTGAAGTCTCTTAGCCATATAAACTCATTTGTCTTTACCATTTCCCTCTTTCATTCAAGGTCTTTTTCTACTCGCATCACCAGCTGCTGCTTGGGAGTAATTCCTCAGTGCAAGGAAGGCTCATCCCCGGGAGGCACGTCCCACACTGAGGGGAAGGTAAAACATTTACATGCTGTGTTTGGCTTAGGGAGAGGCCACATCTGAGCAACATGGAGGCTCTCAGGAGGTAACTCTTACCCACCCTGCAGCTCTAGGCTTAGTTGGAATTTCAAGTGCAGAGGCTCATAAGCATAGTGATCAGTACCAAGGGCCCATCATTGGACCATCCTTCCTCACTGGTCTTTGCCCATGCATGAGGGCAACTGTTGCTGTTCCACTGGGGAATGTGACAGAGCTCCCCTAGTTAGGAACTCCATACTCCCTCAGTTGTTTGGAGAGTTACCTACTATGACAATACCCAATGAATATCCAAACATTTTTATATACCCTATATACATGCCCTGGAGAACTCCCTCCCAACTATCAGTGACACCCCACACCACTGTTCCTCCCCTATAATAGTTGAACCTCACTGTGATTCAAAACTTCTTCAAAAATGAAGCCTAATACATTGCCAAATTTGATTAGTAAGAAAATGAAATAGTAATAATAGGTTTCAAGATTACAAGCAAAATTAATACTAATTGAGAAAAACTGAGATAAAGTAAAAAATAAACAGGTACTAAAAAATGAAAAAATCATAAAACTTTGGTTTTGATGTTTTGCCTTTCATCACTGTAATAGGTGTTGCCCTGTATGTACAGTGGCAAGGTAATCTCTTCCATTCCTTCCTCGGTGCCTACACCCTTTTTTTTTTTAATTTTTAATTTTGTCTTCAAAAAATTTAGATCACAGTAAAGTCACATATGCAATATAGGGGACTCCCATATATTCAACATCAACCCCTTTCCCCCTCTTCCCCAGCAAGATCTTTTCATATCCTCTTAAGTATGGGTCTTCATACTCCTTTTCTCCACTGTGCCTGTCCTTCTCTAGTTTGTTTCTCAATCTGATCATTGATTATTGCTCCTTATTTAAACTCTTATTTTGGAAGCCATCTTGTCCTGCCATCTTGTCCAGGTACTACATTTAAATGTATATATATTTTCAGAATCAATTATCTTTAAAGGTGTTTTCAATTACATGTCTTCAAATGAATTTTATTTCTGAACTTAAACTTATATTTATGAGTATTTTATTCTTACAATTAAATTTTAGTTTCTCATTATATTTTAGTGCTGCCTTTTCAATAATTCTTATCATTCACATGAGGCACTTGATTTCAGTTTTCTTTTTATTTAGTCTTTTAATTTGGTTTTAGTGGTGGCAGTTCTTTTTAGATTTTTTAAAACTTTATTTCTATTGTTATAGATTCCCAATCATATAGGTTCAGAGCCATTTTAATAGGACCTACAATTTTACCAACAATTGGTTTTCCTATTATCAGGCATATAAAAGATCTGCCAAAGTAATTTATGTATATCACATGGCCCAAAAACTCATCAGTAACTTTTGTGCACACTATATTTAAACACTTTATTTTAGAAATAACCTCTAGCAAGAAAGAATAGATATAATTTTGTTTACTGATATTTTAAATTTTTCCATCTACACATAATAATCCTGCCAGCCACAAGACACCTTGATTCTTACTGAGCATCTTGAAAACATTGACATTACTAGGAATTGTGTGGATTGAAAGCATGAAAATGTTGGTCTCCTACTAATGGGGTAACATTCTGGGATTTCAGAATTGCACATTCAGGCTTCCTGTACCCTGGGGACATTCTGCTGCTAAATGGACTGTCATTTGTGGAAGTCACTAAACCCTATTCACAGCTCCATCTGTAACATCTATTGTGGAATCTCTCTTCTTTCTTTCTTTCTTTTTCAGTCAGGCCAGGAAAAAGATTTTATTTAGTAATGGGAGAAAGAAGAGAATTTGCTGAGAAATGGACAGGATGGAAATAAGCACTAATATTGGTGTTGGCTCCCCTAGGCAGAGAAAGTGAGTTCTGGCTTGTGTGGTCACCTTCAAAGCTATTAATTATTCCTCCCCTTACAAATGCTAATGGGTGGGGCCCAAGCTGCTATTGGGTTATCCCACCAATAGTGGGGGCCAAAGTTGAGTAGTCTTTGGAATATGCAGTGCCTCCCCTCAGCCCAGGAGAGAGTCTCAACTGGAACCTGAAAGTCAAGGTCAAGGACTCAGTAGGGTCTCATGGCCACATAGTCTGTTGGCCATGTTGTGGCTCACCTCATTTCCCTGTACTAAACTGTCTGAACTCGCCCTCAAAGAGTTCATGCCATTATTCTTAAAGGGGTGCTGAGGGGTCAAGGTCATTCTTCTGTAGTTGCTTCCTGCTGTTTAGGGCAGTAGTCCCTGTCTCACTATTCTATTGTGTTTGAGGGAAGATGGGTCCACATCCTGGTTGGAACTGGATGAAATCCCCACATGATTAATAAGCCATTGATTCATTAGAAATAAACAATTCAAATTTTGAAAATCCATGGTCCCAATAAAGAGATAAAGAGGATGGTGGCAAACAGACCCAAAAAGGGGTGTAGTCATGACATACTAGACCACAAGAGTGAGAAAGGCCAGGTACCTTCAGAGGCTGCTCCCTCCCAAAGTTGATGGAAACAGCATTCTTCCTTGAATTCTTTTATGCTGCTGGTTAACTCCAGGGAGAGACTGTAGTAGACCTGCTAGGTTTCAGTATGAACTTCAATCTTAGTTCCTACAGCAGTGGTTATGCTTAGGACAGCTAGGAGAGGTGTGCCCTAGACATAAACTCACAGAGACAGTATAGGCAACAAGATAAGCACATGGCAAAGAAAATAAAGATAGTACTTAAGAGAGGCATTCCTTTATCTTAGAGCTACATTCCTGGAATTAGTCATTTAAATGCTTCAGTTTAGAAGATGTTTTTTCAAACTCCATATAATTTACCCTAACCACATGGAATGGATATTTCACATTAAAACAAAGCTTATTAAATTACAATTAGGGAGGTATATGTAGCTCAAGTGACCAAGCTCCCATCTACCATATAGGAGGCCCCAGCTTCAATTCCCAGGGCCTCCTGGTAAAGGCAAACTGGCCTGAGCACCATAGAGAGCTGAAAGTCCACTGACATGGAGAGCTGATAGCCCACATGGCAGAGAGTTGACAGCCCATGCTACACACAGCTGGTGCAGCAAGGTGACACAACAAAGTGAGACATAGAGAAGAGACACTGAGAGATGCAGCAGACTGGAGAGATGAGTCAGTGTGTGAAACTGAATGCCTCTCTCCCACATCAGAGGTCCCGGGATGGGTTCCCAGAGCCAAAGACATGGGGGTGGCAGACTTGGCGCAGTGGTTAGGGCATCCATCTACCATATGGGAGGTCCGTGGTTCAAACCCCGGGCCTCCTTGACCCATGTGGAGCTGGCCCATGCACAGTGCTGATGCGTGCAAGGAGTGCCATGCCACACAGGGGTGTCCCCTGTGTAGGGGAGCCCCAGGCGCAAGGAGTGTGCCCCGTAAGGAGAGCCACCCAGTGTGAAAGAAAGTGCAGCCTGCCCAAGAATGGCACCACACACATGGAGAGCTGACACAGCAACAAAAAGAAACAAAGATTCCCATGCTGCTGACAACAGAAGTAGACAAAGACGATGACACAGTGAATGGACAGAGAGCAGAAAACCGGTGCACGTGGGTGAGCAGGGGAGAGAAGAGAAATAAATAAATAAATCTAAAAAAAAAAGAAAGAAAGAAAAGACACGGGAAGCAGATGCAAGTGCAAAAACCAAAAACTGGGGGAAATAAATAAATCTTTTTAAAAAATTACAATTAGCAACCAATGAAGTTTACTTTATTCATTGAAGAGAGGGCAAATCTACATTTTCTCCTTTTAACTTAATTCCATTAAACATGAATTTACAATATCATTGTCTTAAGGACTTAATATAATATTAATTTATTTAATTGGCATTCTATAAATGTAGGGAGATTACACCTAAGTTAAATAAAATTGAAATCATTATAGTTTATTCTAGGAATGTCTCTTGCCTTCCTTTACATAAGGTTTAAAACTTCTCTTCTTTAATAAAAGTCTAAAACTGTGAATAATTTTAAAAGCATACTGAATGCTAGGTTCTGGAATATATTACAATTGTTTAATTTGTTTTAATTATAATTTAGAAAAGATCTTCCATAGCTTTCAAGGACTTTTCATTTGCTTCCTGAAATTCATTAATAGGATTATTTATTTATTTTGTCTTTATTTTTTTAATGTTACATTAAAAAATGAGGTTCCCATATACCCCCCACCACCCTCACACAACTCCTCTCCCTATAACAACAACTTCCTCTATCATCATGAGACATTCATTGCATTTGGTGAATACATCTTTGAGCACCACTGCACCTCATGGTCAGTGGTCCACATCATAGCCACTCTCCCACAGTCCACCCAGTGGGCCATGGGAGGAAATACAATATCGAGTAACTGTCCCTGCAGCACCACCCAGGCAACTCCAAGTCCTGAAAATGCCCCCACACCACATCTCTTCCTCCCATTCCCTACCCCAAGCCACCACTATGGCCACTTCCTCCACACAAATGCCACATTTTCTTCAATTACTAATCACAATAGTTCATGAACAGACTATCAGTAAGTCCACTTGAATCCATACTCTATTCCTCCATCCTGTGGACCTTAGAATGGTTGTGTACACTCTATATCTATATCAAGAGGGGGCTTAGATTCCACATGGATGCTGGATGCAATGCTCCTGCTTTCAATTGTAGACACTCTTGGCTCCATGGTGTGATGGTTGATTTCTTCACTTCCATGTTAGATTAGTGGGATAAGTCCAATAAATGAGAGTAGAAGTTGCAAGTCTGTTGAGGCTCAGGGCCTGGCTATCACATGGTCAGTCCAGAGATTCAGGTCCCCTGGGTATACATTAAACCACCCAGCACCAACCTCAGCTCTGGTAAAAGTAACAGGGGACACCCAAGAGTACGCTGCTGATGGCAGGTGGCTCCGGGCCTCAGTGCCCTGCCAGTGGGCTCTACTTGGGAATCCGTGCTCTTGCACGGGGTGTGGGTGGGGGGCGTCGGTTGCAGGGGGGCCTCCCTACACATGCCTCTTCTTCTGTCACTTTGGCTGCGGCTGAGCCTGGCACTGGGTGCGTGCATGCTCAGGAGACAGGCTTCTGCATGTCTCTGGACAGGCCCCGTGCCAGCTGGGACCTGAGCCCCAGCGCAGGTGCACCACCTGCGCTCAGGTTCGTTGGACCGGCCCAGGTCAGCTGAGAGGGAGGAGAACATGGTCGTCACCGCGGAGGGAAGCCAAAGTGCCGACACCTGCCAGCGGGAGAGCCGCATCCAACAGCCCTGTGGGATCTAAGCCCCCTCTCGCTCCATCCGCTGCCTCCGCCTCGCCTCACCCCCTCCTTTCGGGGCGCCCAGACAGGCGCCCGGGCTGGGGGTTGGGGAGGGGGAGGGGCAAGCGCTAGGCCTCCCCCGCCACCGTAGACGACCGCTCTCTGACGCCCGCAAAGCCGGGACCAAAGCGCAGGCGCCCCGGCCCGCTGGGACGGCCACGCCCAGCGCCGCCCTGGCGCGCAGGCGCCACTCGCCCCGCCCCCGGCACACTCGCCCCGACCCCGCCCCTCCTGAGAGGTTGCTCTGGAGACGGTGGCCACTGGCGGGAGGTGCCCCAGCCCGGGAGTGGGAAGACAGTTGTGATGGATTGGGGGTGGGGGGTGGGGGGTGGGGAGGCGTTTTCTGCACTCGGGAGTTGTCCCCAGTGGCAGTGCCGGGACAGATGCGGCCAATAGGCATCCTGCCGAAACCCACCCGATGCCCTTCGGGGAGCGCGTCCACTGCCAGGAAAACCTCCAGCGCTGGGGGAAGCGGGGTTCCAAAATGTATACACCGAATGCCAGCAGGAGGCCACGGGGACGCGACGGAAGGGGTCGCCGACGTGGGTGGAGCCTGCTGGGTGGGGACTGGGCTAGGAGAGAAGCTCTGCTATGCTGTCCTGGACAGTTGTTCCCTCCTGTCTGTCTGGTGAAAAGCCAAGAGACAGAAGAAGCCCCAGGAACGAGAGAGAGCGGCTCCGGTGCCCAAAGGCAGAGCCAAAACTTCCACCGCTAGGGGCCACTGTTGGATAGGAATAGTTCCTTCCTCACACTTGCTGGGGGGCAGAGGGCTGAGTTCTAAGGCAGGGGGAGGGGCAGGGCCCCTCGCAGAAGGGGCTGTGGGGGAAGGGACCCCTGGGCCGGATCTGGGGCTGCTGGGAGAGCCCCCTCTCCATGCCATAGCTCACCTGGCCCAGGCCAAGGGTCTGGGTCGGGCCAGGCTGCCAGACCCGTCTGAAGAGGGGGTTTCCTCGCCAACCAAAGTCCCCGAGGCCTCCTCCAGTGGGGGCCTACCTAGGGCCGGCCGGCGTTGCCCTGCAGGTCTCTCCCACGGCAATGGTCACAGACATGCTGTCTCCCATCGCCGTCACCTCCACCTTAGGTCAGGGGAACCCCGGCCTTTCCCACCGGCGGCCTGCGGGCTTCGGCCTGGGCTCCCGGCCAGGCCTGCAGAGGCCTGTCTCCCGGAGAGGACAGGCCCAGAGTCTTCCCTCTCCCTTGTCAACGACCTCTCTTCCCCTGCGTTTCTTTTCTGGGACCAGAGGGGCCCCAGAGCACCCCGACGACTCTGAGCAATGACCCTGCCCTTTCTCCTCTCGCCCTCCTTTTTGGGACCGTACCAACCAACGAGCGTTTCTCTCGGCTCTGGCGCCGCGGGACGCAAAACGAAACCGCTTACCTAGTGGGTGGTGAGACACTTGCGTGGAAATCATTTCTGCTCACCTGAGGCAGGCACTGCGGTCAAGTGGGCTTACAGGTCCAGGTGTTCCATGGACCGGGTAGATTCTAAGCGGCCATCGTGACCGTCCAAAGCGGACGTATGGGTTGTCTGGGCATTGACTCGAGTCGTAACCATGCGTTTTTGGGGGGAAAAAAAGGGAGAACCCATCGTCTTCAGCACATTTCCCTCTGCCACAGCACGCCAGGCGACCAGGGGATTTTCCTATTGATTGCCGTTCCAAGCTACCATAGCGGGCAATGCCGCAGGGATACGGTCCAGATTTCCCAACCAAAGCAGACAGGCCTTCTCGCCGAGGCGCCGCTGCCTGGTCGATCAAGCCCCAGGCCCTGGTGCTCCTGAGAGCTGCGGGGACACCCAGGACTACGCAGCTGATGGCAGGTGGCTCCGGGCCTCAGTGCCCTGCCAGTGGGCTCTACTTGGGAATCCGTGCTCTTGCACGGGGTGTGGGTGGGGGGCGTCGGTTGCAGGGGGGCCTCCCTACACATGCCTCTTCTTCTGTCACTTTGGCTGCGGCTGAGCCTGGCACTGGGTGCGTGCATGCTCAGGAGACAGGCTTCTGCATGTCTCTGGACAGGCCCCGTGCCAGCTGGGACCTGAGCCCCAGCGCAGGTGCACCACCTGCGCTCAGGTTCGTTGGACCGGCCCAGGTCAGCTGAGAGGGAGGAGAACACGGTCGTCACCGCGGAGGGAAGCCAAAGTGCCGACACCTGCCAGCGGGAGAGCCGCATCCAACAGCCCTGTGGGATCTAAGCCCCCTCTCGCTCCATCCGCTGCCTCCGCCTCGCCTCACCCCCTCCTTTCGGGGCGCCCAGACAGGCGCCCGGGCTGGGGGTCGGGGAGGGGGAGGGGCAAGCGCTAGGCCTCCCGCGCCGCCGTAGACGACCGCTCTCTGACGCCCGCAAAGCCGGGACCAAAGCGCAGGCGCCCCGGCCCGCTGGGACGGCCACGCCCAGCGCCGCCCTGGCGCGCAGGCGCCACTCGCCCCGCCCCCGGCACACTCGCCCCGACCCCGCCCCTCCTGAGAGGTTGCTCTGGAGACGGTGGCCACTGGCGGGAGGTGCCCCAGCCCGGGAGTGGGAAGACAGTTGTGATGGATTGGGGGTGGGGGGTGGGGAGGCGTTTTCTGCACTCGGGAGTTGTCCCCAGTGGCAGTGCCGGGACAGATGCGGCCAATAGGCATCCTGCCGAAACCCACCCGATGCCCTTCGGGGAGCGCGTCCACTGCCAGGAAAACCTCCAGCGCTGGGGGAAGCGGGGTTCCAAAATGTATACACCGAATGCCAGCAGGAGGCCACGGGGACGCGACGGAAGGGGTCGCCGACGTGGGTGGAGCCTGCTGGGTGGGGACTGGGCTAGGAGAGAAGCTCTGCTATGCTGTCCTGGACAGTTGTTCCCTCCTGTCTGTCTGGTGAAAAGCCAAGAGACAGAAGAAGCCCCAGGAACGAGAGAGAGCGGCTCCGGTGCCCAAAGGCAGAGCCAAAACTTCCACCGCTAGGGGCCACTGTTGGATAGGAATAGTTCCTTCCTCACACTTGCTGGGGGGCAGAGGGCTGAGTTCTAAGGCAGGGGGAGGGGCAGGGCCCCTCGCAGAAGGGGCTGTGGGGGAAGGGACCCCTGGGCCGGATCTGGGGCTGCTGGGAGAGCCCCCTCTCCATGCCATAGCTCACCTGGCCCAGGCCAAGGGTCTGGGTCGGGCCAGGCTGCCAGACCCGTCTGAAGAGGGGGTTTCCTCGCCAACCAAAGTCCCCGAGGCCTCCTCCAGCGGGGGCCTACCTAGGGCCGGCCGGCGTTGCCCTGCAGGTCTCTCCCACGGCAATGGTCACAGACATGCTGTCTCCCATCGCCGTCACCTCCACCTTAGGTCAGGGGAACCCCGGCCTTTCCCACCGGCGGCCTGCGGGCTTCGGCCTGGGCTCCCGGCCAGGCCTGCAGAGGCCTGTCTCCCGGAGAGGACAGGCCCAGAGTCTTCCCTCTCCCTTGTCAACGACCTCTCTTCCCCTGCGTTTCTTTTCTGGGACCAGAGGGGCCCCAGAGCACCCCGACGACTCTGAGCAATGAGCCTGCCCTTTCTCCTCTCGCCCTCCTTTTTGGGACCGTACCAACCAACGAGCGTTTCTCTCGGCTCTGGCGCCGCGGGACGCAAAACGAAACCGCTTACCTAGTGGGTGGTGAGACACTTGCGTGGAAATCATTTCTGCTCACCTGAGGCAGGCACTGCGGTCAAGTGGGCTTACAGGTCCAGGTGTTCCATGGACCGGGTAGATTCTAAGCGGCCATCGTGACCGTCCAAAGCGGACGTATGGGTTGTCTGGGCATTGACTCGAGTCGTAACCATGCGTTTTTGGGGGGAAAAAAAGGGAGAACCCATCGTCTTCAGCACATTTCCCTCTGCCACAGCACGCCAGGCGACCAGGGGATTTTCCTATTGATTGCCGTTCCAAGCTACCATAGCGGGCAATGCCGCAGGGATACGGTCCAGATTTCCCAACCAAAGCAGACAGGCCTTCTCGCCGAGGCGCCGCTGCCTGGTCGATCAAGCCCCAGGCCCTGGTGCTCCTGAGGGCTGCGGGGACACCCAGGACTACGCTGCTGATGGCAGGTGGCTCCGGGCCTCAGTGCCCTGCCAGTGGGCTCTACTTGGGAATCCGTGCTCTTGCACGGGGTGTGGGTGGGGGGCGTCGGTTGCAGGGGGGCCTCCCTACACATGCCTCTTCTTCTGTCACTTTGGCTGCGGCTGAGCCTGGCACTGGGTGCGTGCATGCTCAGGAGACAGGCTTCTGCATGTCTCTGGACAGGCCCCGTGCCAGCTGGGACCTGAGCCCCAGCGCAGGTGCACCACCTGCGCTCAGGTTCGTTGGACCGGCCCAGGTCAGCTGAGAGGGAGGAGAACACGGTCGTCACCGCGGAGGGAAGCCAAAGTGCCGACACCTGCCAGCGGGAGAGCCGCATCCAACAGCCCTGTGGGATCTAAGCCCCCTCTCGCTCCATCCGCTGCCTCCGCCTCGCCTCACCCCCTCCTTTCGGGGCGCCCAGACAGGCGCCCGGGCTGGGGGTCGGGGAGGGGGAGGGGCAAGCGCTAGGCCTCCCGCGCCGCCGTAGACGACCGCTCTCTGACGCCCGCAAAGCCGGGACCAAAGCGCAGGCGCCCCGGCCCGCTGGGACGGCCACGCCCAGCGCCGCCCTGGCGCGCAGGCGCCACTCGCCCCGCCCCCGGCACACTCGCCCCGACCCCGCCCCTCCTGAGAGGTTGCTCTGGAGACGGTGGCCACTGGCGGGAGGTGCCCCAGCCCGGGAGTGGGAAGACAGTTGTGATGGATTGGGGGTGGGGGGTGGGGAGGCGTTTTCTGCACTCGGGAGTTGTCCCCAGTGGCAGTGCCGGGACAGATGCGGCCAATAGGCATCCTGCCGAAACCCACCCGATGCCCTTCGGGGAGCGCGTCCACTGCCAGGAAAACCTCCAGCGCTGGGGGAAGCGGGGTTCCAAAATGTATACACCGAATGCCAGCAGGAGGCCACGGGGACGCGACGGAAGGGGTCGCCGACGTGGGTGGAGCCTGCTGGGTGGGGACTGGGCTAGGAGAGAAGCTCTGCTATGCTGTCCTGGACAGTTGTTCCCTCCTGTCTGTCTGGTGAAAAGCCAAGAGACAGAAGAAGCCCCAGGAACGAGAGAGAGCGGCTCCGGTGCCCAAAGGCAGAGCCAAAACTTCCACCGCTAGGGGCCACTGTTGGATAGGAATAGTTCCTTCCTCACACTTGCTGGGGGGCAGAGGGCTGAGTTCTAAGGCAGGGGGAGGGGCAGGGCCCCTCGCAGAAGGGGCTGTGGGGGAAGGGACCCCTGGGCCGGATCTGGGGCTGCTGGGAGAGCCCCCTCTCCATGCCATAGCTCACCTGGCCCAGGCCAAGGGTCTGGGTCGGGCCAGGCTGCCAGACCCGTCTGAAGAGGGGGTTTCCTCGCCAACCAAAGTCCCCGAGGCCTCCTCCAGCGGGGGCCTACCTAGGGCCGGCCGGCGTTGCCCTGCAGGTCTCTCCCACGGCAATGGTCACAGACATGCTGTCTCCCATCGCCGTCACCTCCACCTTAGGTCAGGGGAACCCCGGCCTTTCCCACCGGCGGCCTGCGGGCTTCGGCCTGGGCTCCCGGCCAGGCCTGCAGAGGCCTGTCTCCCGGAGAGGACAGGCCCAGAGTCTTCCCTCTCCCTTGTCAACGACCTCTCTTCCCCTGCGTTTCTTTTCTGGGACCAGAGGGGCCCCAGAGCACCCCGACGACTCTGAGCAATGAGCCTGCCCTTTCTCCTCTCGCCCTCCTTTTTGGGACCGTACCAACCAACGAGCGTTTCTCTCGGCTCTGGCGCCGCGGGACGCAAAACGAAACCGCTTACCTAGTGGGTGGTGAGACACTTGCGTGGAAATCATTTCTGCTCACCTGAGGCAGGCACTGCGGTCAAGTGGGCTTACAGGTCCAGGTGTTCCATGGACCGGGTAGATTCTAAGCGGCCATCGTGACCGTCCAAAGCGGACGTATGGGTTGTCTGGGCATTGACTCGAGTCGTAACCATGCGTTTTTGGGGGGAAAAAAAGGGAGAACCCATCGTCTTCAGCACATTTCCCTCTGCCACAGCACGCCAGGCGACCAGGGGATTTTCCTATTGATTGCCGTTCCAAGCTACCATAGCGGGCAATGCCGCAGGGATACGGTCCAGATTTCCCAACCAAAGCAGACAGGCCTTCTTGCCGAGGCGCCGCTGCCTGGTCGATCAAGCCCCAGGCCCTGGTGCTCCTGAGGGCTGCGGGGACACCCAGGACTACGCTGCTGATGGCAGGTGGCTCCGGGCCTCAGTGCCCTGCCAGTGGGCTCTACTTGGGAATCCGTGCTCTTGCACGGGGTGTGGGTGGGGGGCGTCGGTTGCAGGGGGGCCTCCCTACACATGCCTCTTCTTCTGTCACTTTGGCTGCGGCTGAGCCTGGCACTGGGTGCGTGCATGCTCAGGAGACAGGCTTCTGCATGTCTCTGGACAGGCCCCGTGCCAGCTGGGACCTGAGCCCCAGCGCAGGTGCACCACCTGCGCTCAGGTTCGTTGGACCGGCCCAGGTCAGCTGAGAGGGAGGAGAACACGGTCGTCACCGCGGAGGGAAGCCAAAGTGCCGACACCTGCCAGCGGGAGAGCCGCATCCAACAGCCCTGTGGGATCTAAGCCCCCTCTCGCTCCATCCGCTGCCTCCGCCTCGCCTCACCCCCTCCTTTCGGGGCGCCCAGACAGGCGCCCGGGCTGGGGGTCGGGGAGGGGGAGGGGCAAGCGCTAGGCCTCCCGCGCCGCCGTAGACGACCGCTCTCTGACGCCCGCAAAGCCGGGACCAAAGCGCAGGCGCCCCGGCCCGCTGGGACGGCCACGCCCAGCGCCGCCCTGGCGCGCAGGCGCCACTCGCCCCGCCCCCGGCACACTCGCCCTGACCCCGCCCCTCCTGAGAGGTTGCTCTGGAGACGGTGGCCACTGGCGGGAGGTGCCCCAGCCCGGGAGTGGGAAGACAGTTGTGATGGATTGGGGGTGGGGGGTGGGGAGGCGTTTTCTGCACTCGGGAGTTGTCCCCAGTGGCAGTGCCGGGACAGATGCGGCCAATAGGCATCCTGCCGAAACCCACCCGATGCCCTTCGGGGAGCGCGTCCACTGCCAGGAAAACCTCCAGCGCTGGGGGAAGCGGGGTTCCAAAATGTATACACCGAATGCCAGCAGGAGGCCACGGGGACGCGACGGAAGGGGTCGCCGACGTGGGTGGAGCCTGCTGGGTGGGGACTGGGCTAGGAGAGAAGCTCTGCTATGCTGTCCTGGACAGTTGTTCCCTCCTGTCTGTCTGGTGAAAAGCCAAGAGACAGAAGAAGCCCCAGGAACGAGAGAGAGCGGCTCCGGTGCCCAAAGGCAGAGCCAAAACTTCCACCGCTAGGGGCCACTGTTGGATAGGAATAGTTCCTTCCTCACACTTGCTGGGGGGCAGAGGGCTGAGTTCTAAGGCAGGGGGAGGGGCAGGGCCCCTCGCAGAAGGGGCTGTGGGGGAAGGGACCCCTGGGCCGGATCTGGGGCTGCTGGGAGAGCCCCCTCTCCATGCCATAGCTCACCTGGCCCAGGCCAAGGGTCTGGGTCGGGCCAGGCTGCCAGACCCGTCTGAAGAGGGGGTTTCCTCGCCAACCAAAGTCCCCGAGGCCTCCTCCAGCGGGGGCCTACCTAGGGCCGGCCGGCGTTGCCCTGCAGGTCTCTCCCACGGCAATGGTCACAGACATGCTGTCTCCCATCGCCGTCACCTCCACCTTAGGTCAGGGGAACCCCGGCCTTTCCCACCGGCGGCCTGCGGGCTTCGGCCTGGGCTCCCGGCCAGGCCTGCAGAGGCCTGTCTCCCGGAGAGGACAGGCCCAGAGTCTTCCCTCTCCCTTGTCAACGACCTCTCTTCCCCTGCGTTTCTTTTCTGGGACCAGAGGGGCCCCAGAGCACCCCGACGACTCTGAGCAATGAGCCTGCCCTTTCTCCTCTCGCCCTCCTTTTTGGGACCGTACCAACCAACGAGCGTTTCTCTCGGCTCTGGCGCCGCGGGACGCAAAACGAAACCGCTTACCTAGTGGGTGGTGAGACACTTGCGTGGAAATCATTTCTGCTCACCTGAGGCAGGCACTGCGGTCAAGTGGGCTTACAGGTCCAGGTGTTCCATGGACCGGGTAGATTCTAAGCGGCCATCGTGACCGTCCAAAGCGGACGTATGGGTTGTCTGGGCATTGACTCGAGTCGTAACCATGCGTTTTTGGGGGGAAAAAAAGGGAGAACCCATCGTCTTCAGCACATTTCCCTCTGCCACAGCACGCCAGGCGACCAGGGGATTTTCCTATTGATTGCCGTTCCAAGCTACCATAGCGGGCAATGCCGCAGGGATACGGTCCAGATTTCCCAACCAAAGCAGACAGGCCTTCTCGCCGAGGCGCCGCTGCCTGGTCGATCAAGCCCCAGGCCCTGGTGCTCCTGAGGGCTGCGGGGACACCCAGGACTACGCTGCTGATGGCAGGTGGCTCCGGGCCTCAGTGCCCTGCCAGTGGGCTCTACTTGGGAATCCGTGCTCTTGCACGGGGTGTGGGTGGGGGGCGTCGGTTGCAGGGGGGCCTCCCTACACATGCCTCTTCTTCTGTCACTTTGGCTGCGGCTGAGCCTGGCACTGGGTGCGTGCATGCTCAGGAGACAGGCTTCTGCATGTCTCTGGACAGGCCCCGTGCCAGCTGGGACCTGAGCCCCAGCGCAGGTGCACCACCTGCGCTCAGGTTCGTTGGACCGGCCCAGGTCAGCTGAGAGGGAGGAGAACACGGTCGTCACCGCGGAGGGAAGCCAAAGTGCCGACACCTGCCAGCGGGAGAGCCGCATCCAACAGCCCTGTGGGATCTAAGCCCCCTCTCGCTCCATCCGCTGCCTCCGCCTCGCCTCACCCCCTCCTTTCGGGGCGCCCAGACAGGCGCCCGGGCTGGGGGTCGGGGAGGGGGAGGGGCAAGCGCTAGGCCTCCCGCGCCGCCGTAGACGACCGCTCTCTGATGCCCGCAAAGCCGGGACCAAAGCGCAGGCGCCCCGGCCCGCTGGGACGGCCACGCCCAGCGCCGCCCTGGCGCGCAGGCGCCACTCGCCCCGCCCCCGGCACACTCGCCCCGACCCCGCCCCTCCTGAGAGGTTGCTCTGGAGACGGTGGCCACTGGCGGGAGGTGCCCCAGCCCGGGAGTGGGAAGACAGTTGTGATGGATTGGGGGTGGGGGGTGGGGAGGCGTTTTCTGCACTCGGGAGTTGTCCCCAGTGGCAGTGCCGGGACAGATGCGGCCAATAGGCATCCTGCCGAAACCCACCCGATGCCCTTCGGGGAGCGCGTCCACTGCCAGGAAAACCTCCAGCGCTGGGGGAAGCGGGGTTCCAAAATGTATACACCGAATGCCAGCAGGAGGCCACGGGGACGCGACGGAAGGGGTCGCCGACGTGGGTGGAGCCTGCTGGGTGGGGACTGGGCTAGGAGAGAAGCTCTGCTATGCTGTCCTGGACAGTTGTTCCCTCCTGTCTGTCTGGTGAAAAGCCAAGAGACAGAAGAAGCCCCAGGAACGAGAGAGAGCGGCTCCGTTGCCCAAAGGCAGAGCCAAAACTTCCACCGCTAGGGGCCACTGTTGGATAGGAATAGTTCCTTCCTCACACTTGCTGGGGGGCAGAGGGCTGAGTTCTAAGGCAGGGGGAGGGGCAGGGCCCCTCGCAGAAGGGGCTGTGGGGGAAGGGACCCCTGGGCCGGATCTGGGGCTGCTGGGAGAGCCCCCTCTCCATGCCATAGCTCACCTGGCCCAGGCCAAGGGTCTGGGTCGGGCCAGGCTGCCAGACCCGTCTGAAGAGGGGGTTTCCTCGCCAACCAAAGTCCCCGAGGCCTCCTCCAGCGGGGGCCTACCTAGGGCCGGCCGGCGTTGCCCTGCAGGTCTCTCCCACGGCAATGGTCACAGACATGCTGTCTCCCATCGCCGTCACCTCCACCTTAGGTCAGGGGAACCCCGGCCTTTCCCACCGGCGGCCTGCGGGCTTCGGCCTGGGCTCCCGGCCAGGCCTGCAGAGGCCTGTCTCCTGGAGAGGACAGGCCCAGAGTCTTCCCTCTCCCTTGTCAACGACCTCTCTTCCCCTGCGTTTCTTTTCTGGGACCAGAGGGGCCCCAGAGCACCCCGACGACTCTGAGCAATGAGCCTGCCCTTTCTCCTCTCGCCCTCCTTTTTGGGACCGTACCAACCAACGAGCGTTTCTCTCGGCTCTGGCGCCGCGGGACGCAAAACGAAACCGCTTACCTAGTGGGTGGTGAGACACTTGCGTGGAAATCATTTCTGCTCACCTGAGGCAGGCACTGCGGTCAAGTGGGCTTACAGGTCCAGGTGTTCCATGGACCGGGTAGATTCTAAGCGGCCATCGTGACCGTCCAAAGCGGACGTATGGGTTGTCTGGGCATTGACTCGAGTCGTAACCATGCGTTTTTGGGGGGAAAAAAAGGGAGAACCCATCCTCTTCAGCACATTTCCCTCTGCCACAGCACGCCAGGCGACCAGGGGATTTTCCTATTGATTGCCGTTCCAAGCTACCATAGCGGGCAATGCCGCAGGGATACGGTCCAGATTTCCCAACCAAAGCAGACAGGCCTTCTCGCCGAGGCGCCGCTGCCTGGTCGATCAAGCCCCAGGCCCTGGTGCTCCTGAGGGCTGCGGGGACACCCAGGACTACGCTGCTGATGGCAGGTGGCTCCGGGCCTCAGTGCCCTGCCAGTGGGCTCTACTTGGGAATCCGTGCTCTTGCACGGGGTGTGGGTGGGGTGCGTCGGTTGCAGGGGGGCCTCCCTACACATGCCTCTTCTTCTGTCACTTTGGCTGCGGCTGAGCCTGGCACTGGGTGCGTGCATGCTCAGGAGACAGGCTTCTGCATGTCTCTGGACAGGCCCCGTGCCAGCTGGGACCTGAGCCCCAGCGCAGGTGCACCACCTGCGCTCAGGTTCGTTGGACCGGCCCAGGTCAGCTGAGAGGGAGGAGAACACGGTCGTCACCGCGGAGGGAAGCCAAAGTGCCGACACCTGCCAGCGGGAGAGCCGCATCCAACAGCCCTGTGGGATCTAAGCCCCCTCTCGCTCCATCCGCTGCCTCCGCCTCGCCTCACCCCCTCCTTTCGGGGCGCCCAGACAGGCGCCCGGGCTGGGGGTCGGGGAGGGGGAGGGGCAAGCGCTAGGCCTCCCGCGCCGCCGTAGACGACCGCTCTCTGACGCCCGCAAAGCCGGGACCAAAGCGCAGGCGCCCCGGCCCGCTGGGACGGCCACGCCCAGCGCCGCCCTGGCGCGCAGGCGCCACTCGCCCCGCCCCCGGCACACTCGCCCTGACCCCGCCCCTCCTGAGAGGTTGCTCTGGAGACGGTGGCCACTGGCGGGAGGTGCCCCAGCCCGGGAGTGGGAAGACAGTTGTGATGGATTGGGGGTGGGGGGTGGGGAGGCGTTTTCTGCACTCGGGAGTTGTCCCCAGTGGCAGTGCCGGGACAGATGCGGCCAATAGGCATCCTGCCGAAACCCACCCGATGCCCTTCGGGGAGCGCGTCCACTGCCAGGAAAACCTCCAGCGCTGGGGGAAGCGGGGTTCCAAAATGTATACACCGAATGCCAGCAGGAGGCCACGGGGACGCGACGGAAGGGGTCGCCGACGTGGGTGGAGCCTGCTGGGTGGGGACTGGGCTAGGAGAGAAGCTCTGCTATGCTGTCCTGGACAGTTGTTCCCTCCTGTCTGTCTGGTGAAAAGCCAAGAGACAGAAGAAGCCCCAGGAACGAGAGAGAGCGGCTCCGGTGCCCAAAGGCAGAGCCAAAACTTCCACCGCTAGGGGCCACTGTTGGATAGGAATAGTTCCTTCCTCACACTTGCTGGGGGGCAGAGGGCTGAGTTCTAAGGCAGGGGGAGGGGCAGGGCCCCTCGCAGAAGGGGCTGTGGGGGAAGGGACCCCTGGGCCGGATCTGGGGCTGCTGGGAGAGCCCCCTCTCCATGCCATAGCTCACCTGGCCCAGGCCAAGGGTCTGGGTCGGGCCAGGCTGCCAGACCCGTCTGAAGAGGGGGTTTCCTCGCCAACCAAAGTCCCCGAGGCCTCCTCCAGCGGGGGCCTACCTAGGGCCGGCCGGCGTTGCCCTGCAGGTCTCTCCCACGGCAATGGTCACAGACATGCTGTCTCCCATCGCCGTCACCTCCACCTTAGGTCAGGGGAACCCCGGCCTTTCCCACCGGCGGCCTGCGGGCTTCGGCCTGGGCTCCCGGCCAGGCCTGCAGAGGCCTGTCTCCCGGAGAGGACAGGCCCAGAGTCTTCCCTCTCCCTTGTCAACGACCTCTCTTCCCCTGCGTTTCTTTTCTGGGACCAGAGGGGCCCCAGAGCACCCCGACGACTCTGAGCAATGAGCCTGCCCTTTCTCCTCTCGCCCTCCTTTTTGGGACCGTACCAACCAACGAGCGTTTCTCTCGGCTCTGGCGCCGCGGGACGCAAAACGAAACCGCTTACCTAGTGGGTGGTGAGACACTTGCGTGGAAATCATTTCTGCTCACCTGAGGCAGGCACTGCGGTCAAGTGGGCTTACAGGTCCAGGTGTTCCATGGACCGGGTAGATTCTAAGCGGCCATCGTGACCGTCCAAAGCGGACGTATGGGTTGTCTGGGCATTGACTCGAGTCGTAACCATGCGTTTTTGGGGGGAAAAAAAGGGAGAACCCATCGTCTTCAGCACATTTCCCTCTGCCACAGCACGCCAGGCGACCAGGGGATTTTCCTATTGATTGCCGTTCCAAGCTACCATAGCGGGCAATGCCGCAGGGATACGGTCCAGATTTCCCAACCAAAGCAGACAGGCCTTCTCGCCGAGGCGCCGCTGCCTGGTCGATCAAGCCCCAGGCCCTGGTGCTCCTGAGGGCTGCGGGGACACCCAGGACTACGCTGCTGATGGCAGGTGGCTCCGGGCCTCAGTGCCCTGCCAGTGGGCTCTACTTGGGAATCCGTGCTCTTGCACGGGGTGTGGGTGGGGGGCGTCGGTTGCAGGGGGGCCTCCCTACACATGCCTCTTCTTCTGTCACTTTGGCTGCGGCTGAGCCTGGCACTGGGTGCGTGCATGCTCAGGAGACAGGCTTCTGCATGTCTCTGGACAGGCCCCGTGCCAGCTGGGACCTGAGCCCCAGCGCAGGTGCACCACCTGCGCTCAGGTTCGTTGGACCGGCCCAGGTCAGCTGAGAGGGAGGAGAACACGGTCGTCACCGCGGAGGGAAGCCAAAGTGCCGACACCTGCCAGCGGGAGAGCCGCATCCAACAGCCCTGTGGGATCTAAGCCCCCTCTCGCTCCATCCGCTGCCTCCGCCTCGCCTCACCCCCTCCTTTCGGGGCGCCCAGACAGGCGCCCGGGCTGGGGGTCGGGGAGGGGGAGGGGCAAGCGCTAGGCCTCCCGCGCCGCCGTAGACGACCGCTCTCTGACGCCCGCAAAGCCGGGACCAAAGCGCAGGCGCCCCGGCCCGCTGGGACGGCCACGCCCAGCGCCGCCCTGGCGCGCAGGCGCCACTCGCCCCGCCCCCGGCACACTCGCCCTGACCCCGCCCCTCCTGAGAGGTTGCTCTGGAGACGGTGGCCACTGGCGGGAGGTGCCCCAGCCCGGGAGTGGGAAGACAGTTGTGATGGATTGGGGGTGGGGGGTGGGGAGGCGTTTTCTGCACTCGGGAGTTGTCCCCAGTGGCAGTGCCGGGACAGATGCGGCCAATAGGCATCCTGCCGAAACCCACCCGATGCCCTTCGGGGAGCGCGTCCACTGCCAGGAAAACCTCCAGCGCTGGGGGAAGCGGGGTTCCAAAATGTATACACCGAATGCCAGCAGGAGGCCACGGGGACGCGACGGAAGGGGTCGCTGACGTGGGTGGAGCCTGCTGGGTGGGGACTGGGCTAGGAGAGAAGCTCTGCTATGCTGTCCTGGACAGTTGTTCCCTCCTGTCTGTCTGGTGAAAAGCCAAGAGACAGAAGAAGCCCCAGGAACGAGAGAGAGCGGCTCCGGTGCCCAAAGGCAGAGCCAAAGCTTCCACCGCTAGGGGCCACTGTTGGATAGGAATAGTTCCTTCCTCACACTTGCTGGGGGGCAGAGGGCTGAGTTCTAAGGCAGGGGGAGGGGCAGGGCCCCTCGCAGAAGGGGCTGTGGGGGAAGGGACCCCTGGGCCGGATCTGGGGCTGCTGGGAGAGCCCCCTCTCCATGCCATAGCTCACCTGGCCCAGGCCAAGGGTCTGGGTCGGGCCAGGCTGCCAGACCCGTCTGAAGAGGGGGTTTCCTCGCCAACCAAAGTCCCCGAGGCCTCCTCCAGCGGGGGCCTACCTAGGGCCGGCCGGCGTTGCCCTGCAGGTCTCTCCCACGGCAATGGTCACAGACATGCTGTCTCCCATCGCCGTCACCTCCACCTTAGGTCAGGGGAACCCCGGCCTTTCCCACCGGCGGCCTGCGGGCTTCGGCCTGGGCTCCCGGCCAGGCCTGCAGAGGCCTGTCTCCCGGAGAGGACAGGCCCAGAGTCTTCCCTCTCCCTTGTCAACGACCTCTCTTCCCCTGCGTTTCTTTTCTGGGACCAGAGGGGCCCCAGAGCACCCCGACGACTCTGAGCAATGAGCCTGCCCTTTCTCCTCTCGCCCTCCTTTTTGGGACCGTACCAACCAACGAGCGTTTCTCTCGGCTCTGGCGCCGCGGGACGCAAAACGAAACCGCTTACCTAGTGGGTGGTGAGACACTTGCGTGGAAATCATTTCTGCTCACCTGAGGCAGGCACTGCGGTCAAGTGGGCTTACAGGTCCAGGTGTTCCATGGACCGGGTAGATTCTAAGCGGCCATCGTGACCGTCCAAAGCGGACGTATGGGTTGTCTGGGCATTGACTCGAGTCGTAACCATGCGTTTTTGGGGGGAAAAAAAGGGAGAACCCATCGTCTTCAGCACATTTCCCTCTGCCACAGCACGCCAGGCGACCAGGGGATTTTCCTATTGATTGCCGTTCCAAGCTACCATAGCGGGCAATGCCGCAGGGATACGGTCCAGATTTCCCAACCAAAGCAGACAGGCCTTCTCGCCGAGGCGCCGCTGCCTGGTCGATCAAGCCCCAGGCCCTGGTGCTCCTGAGGGCTGCGGGGACACCCAGGACTACGCTGCTGATGGCAGGTGGCTCCGGGCCTCAGTGCCCTGCCAGTGGGCTCTACTTGGGAATCCGTGCTCTTGCACGGGGTGTGGGTGGGGGGCGTCGGTTGCAGGGGGGCCTCCCTACACATGCCTCTTCTTCTGTCACTTTGGCTGCGGCTGAGCCTGGCACTGGGTGCGTGCATGCTCAGGAGACAGGCTTCTGCATGTCTCTGGACAGGCCCCGTGCCAGCTGGGACCTGAGCCCCAGCGCAGGTGCACCACCTGCGCTCAGGTTCGTTGGACCGGCCCAGGTCAGCTGAGAGGGAGGAGAACACGGTCGTCACTGCGGAGGGAAGCCAAAGTGCCGACACCTGCCAGCGGGAGAGCCGCATCCAACAGCCCTGTGGGATCTAAGCGCCCTCTCGCTCCATCCGCTGCCTCCGCCTCGCCTCACCCCCTCCTTTCGGGGCGCCCAGACAGGCGCCCGGGCTGGGGGTCGGCGAGGGGGAGGGCCAAGCGCTAGGCCTCCCGCGCCGCCGTAGACGACCGCTCTCTGACGCCCGCAAAGCCGGGACCAAAGCGCAGGCGCCCCGGCCCGCTGGGATGGCCACGCCCAGCGCCGCCCTGGCGCGCAGTCGCCACTCGCCCCGCCCCCGGCACACTCGCCCCGATCCCGCCCCTCCTGAGAGGTTGCTCTGGAGACGGTGGCCACTGGCGGGAGGTGCCCCAGCCCGGGAGTGGGAAGACAGTTGTGATGGATTGGGGGTGGGGGGTGGGGAGGCGTTTTCTGCACTCGGGAGTTGTCCCCAGTGGCAGTGCCGGGACAGATGCGGCCAATAGGCATCCTGCCGAAACCCACCCGATGCCCTTCGGGGAGCGCGTCCACTGCCAGGAAAACCTCCAGCGCTGGGGGAAGCGGGGTTCCAAAATGTATACACCGAATGCCAGCAGGAGGCCACGGGGACGCGACGGAAGGGGTCGCCGACGTGGGTGGAGCCTGCTGGGTGGGGACTGGGCTAGGAGAGAAGCTCTGCTATGCTGTCCTGGACAGTTGTTCCCTCCTGTCTGTCTGGTGAAAAGCCAAGAGACAGAAGAAGCCCCAGGAACGAGAGAGAGCGGCTCCGTTGCCCAAAGGCAGAGCCAAAACTTCCACCGCTAGGGGCCACTGTTGGATAGGAATAGTTCCTTCCTCACACTTGCTGGGGGGCAGAGGGCTGAGTTCTAAGGCACGGGGAGGGGCAGGGCCCCTCGCAGAAGGGGCTGTGGGGGAAGGGACCCCTGGGCCGGATCTGGGGCTGCTGGGAGAGCCCCCTCTCCATGCCATAGCTCACCTGGCCCAGGCCAAGGGTCTGGGTCGGGCCAGGCTGCCAGACCCGTCTGAAGAGGGGGTTTCCTCGCCAACCAAAGTCCCCGAGGCCTCCTCCAGCGGGGGCCTACCTAGGGCCGGCCGGCGTTGCCCTGCAGGTCTCTCCCACGGCAATGGTCACAGACATGCTGTCTCCCATCGCCGTCACCTCCACCTTAGGTCAGGGGAACCCCGGCCTTTCCCACCGGCGGCCTGCGGGCTTCGGCCTGGGCTCCCGGCCAGGCCTGCAGAGGCCTGTCTCCCGGAGAGGACAGGCCCAGAGTCTTCCCTCTCCCTTGTCAACGACCTCTCTTCCCCTGCGTTTCTTTTCTGGGACCAGAGGGGCCCCAGAGCACCCCGACGACTCTGAGCAATGAGCCTGCCCTTTCTCCTCTCGCCCTCCTTTTTGGGACCGTACCAACCAACGAGCGTTTCTCTCGGCTCTGGCGCCGCGGGACGCAAAACGAAACCGCTTACCTAGTGGGTGGTGAGACACTTGCGTGGAAATCATTTCTGCTCACCTGAGGCAGGCACTGCGGTCAAGTGGGCTTACAGGTCCAGGTGTTCCATGGACCGGGTAGATTCTAAGCGGCCATCGTGACCGTCCAAAGCGGACGTATGGGTTGTCTGGGCATTGACTCGAGTCGTAACCATGCGTTTTTGGGGGGAAAAAAAGGGAGAACCCATCGTCTTCAGCACATTTCCCTCTGCCACAGCACGCCAGGCGACCAGGGGATTTTCCTATTGATTGCCGTTCCAAGCTACCATAGCGGGCAATGCCGCAGGGATACGGTCCAGATTTCCCAACCAAAGCAGACAGGCCTTCTCGCCGAGGCGCCGCTGCCTGGTCGATCAAGCCCCAGGCCCTGGTGCTCCTGAGGGCTGCGGGGACACCCAGGACTACGCTGCTGATGGCAGGTGGCTCCGGGCCTCAGTGCCCTGCCAGTGGGCTCTACTTGGGAATCCGTGCTCTTGCACGGGGTGTGGGTGGGGGGCGTCGGTTGCAGGGGGGCCTCCCTACACATGCCTCTTCTTCTGTCACTTTGGCTGCGGCTGAGCCTGGCACTGGGTGCGTGCATGCTCAGGAGACAGGCTTCTGCATGTCTCTGGACAGGCCCCGTGCCAGCTGGGACCTGAGCCCCAGCGCAGGTGCACCACCTGCGCTCAGGTTCGTTGGACCGGCCCAGGTCAGCTGAGAGGGAGGAGAACACGGTCGTCACCGCGGAGGGAAGCCAAAGTGCCGACACCTGCCAGCGGGAGAGCCGCATCCAACAGCCCTGTGGGATCTAAGCCCCCTCTCGCTCCATCCGCTGCCTCCGCCTCGCCTCACCCCCTCCTTTCGGGGCGCCCAGACAGGCGCCCGGGCTGGGGGTCGGCGAGGGGGAGGGGCAAGCGCTAGGCCTCCCGCGCCGCCGTAGACGACCGCTCTCTGACGCCCGCAAAGCCGGGACCAAAGCGCAGGCGCCCCGGCCCGCTGGGATGGCCACGCCCAGCGCCGCCCTGGCGCGCAGTCGCCACTCGCCCCGCCCCCGGCACACTCGCCCCGACCCCGCCCCTCCTGAGAGGTTGCTCTGGAGACGGTGGCCACTGGCGGGAGGTGCCCCAGCCCGGGAGTGGGAAGACAGTTGTGATGGATTGGGGGTGGGGGGTGGGGAGGCGTTTTCTGCACTCGGGAGTTGTCCCCAGTGGCAGTGCCGGGACAGATGCGGCCAATAGGCATCCTGCCGAAACCCACCCGATGCCCTTCGGGGAGCGCGTCCACTGCCAGGAAAACCTCCAGCGCTGGGGGAAGCGGGGTTCCAAAATGTATACACCGAATGCCAGCAGGAGGCCACGGGGACGCGACGGAAGGGGTCGCCGACGTGGGTGGAGCCTGCTGGGTGGGGACTGGGCTAGGAGAGAAGCTCTGCTATGCTGTCCTGGACAGTTGTTCCCTCCTGTCTGTCTGGTGAAAAGCCAAGAGACAGAAGAAGCCCCAGGAACGAGAGAGAGCGGCTCCGGTGCCCAAAGGCAGAGCCAAAACTTCCACCGCTAGGGGCCACTGTTGGATAGGAATAGTTCCTTCCTCACACTTGCTGGGGGGCAGAGGGCTGAGTTCTAAGGCAGGGGGAGGGGCAGGGCCCCTCGCAGAAGGGGCTGTGGGGGAAGGGACCCCTGGGCCGGATCTGGGGCTGCTGGGAGAGCCCCCTCTCCATGCCATAGCTCACCTGGCCCAGGCCAAGGGTCTGGGTCGGGCCAGGCTGCCAGACCCGTCTGAAGAGGGGGTTTCCTCGCCAACCAAAGTCCCCGAGGCCTCCTCCAGCGGGGGCCTACCTAGGGCCGGCCGGCGTTGCCCTGCAGGTCTCTCCCACGGCAATGGTCACAGACATGCTGTCTCCCATCGCCGTCACCTCCACCTTAGGTCAGGGGAACCCCGGCCTTTCCCACCGGCGGCCTGCGGGCTTCGGCCTGGGCTCCTGGCCAGGCCTGCAGAGGCCTGTCTCCCGGAGAGGACAGGCCCAGAGTCTTCCCTCTCCCTTGTCAACGACCTCTCTTCCCCTGCGTTTCTTTTCTGGGACCAGAGGGGCCCCAGAGCACCCCGACGACTCTGAGCAATGAGCCTGCCCTTTCTCCTCTCGCCCTCCTTTTTGGGACCGTACCAACCAACGAGCGTTTCTCTCGGCTCTGGCGCCGCGGGACGCAAAACGAAACCGCTTACCTAGTGGGTGGTGAGACACTTGCGTGGAAATCATTTCTGCTCACCTGAGGCAGGCACTGCGGTCAAGTGGGCTTACAGGTCCAGGTGTTCCATGGACCGGGTAGATTCTAAGCGGCCATCGTGACCGTCCAAAGCGGACGTATGGGTTGTCTGGGCATTGACTCGAGTCGTAACCATGCGTTTTTGGGGGGAAAAAAAGGGAGAACCCATCGTCTTCAGCACATTTCCCTCTGCCACAGCACGCCAGGCGACCAGGGGATTTTCCTATTGATTGCCGTTCCAAGCTACCATAGCGGGCAATGCCGCAGGGATACGGTCCAGATTTCCCAACCAAAGCAGACAGGCCTTCTCGCCGAGGCGCCGCTGCCTGGTCGATCAAGCCCCAGGCCCTGGTGCTCCTGAGGGCTGCGGGGACACCCAGGACTACGCTGCTGATGGCAGGTGGCTCCGGGCCTCAGTGCCCTGCCAGTGGGCTCTACTTGGGAATCCGTGCTCTTGCACGGGGTGTGGGTGGGGGGCGTCGGTTGCAGGGGGGCCTCCCTACACATGCCTCTTCTTCTGTCACTTTGGCTGCGGCTGAGCCTGGCACTGGGTGCGTGCATGCTCAGGAGACAGGCTTCTGCATGTCTCTGGACAGGCCCCGTGCCAGCTGGGACCTGAGCCCCAGCGCAGGTGCACCACCTGCGCTCAGGTTCGTTGGACCGGCCCAGGTCAGCTGAGAGGGAGGAGAACACGGTCGTCACCGCGGAGGGAAGCCAAAGTGCCGACACCTGCCAGCGGGAGAGCCGCATCCAACAGCCCTGTGGGATCTAAGCCCCCTCTCGCTCCATCCGCTGCCTCCGCCTCGCCTCACCCCCTCCTTTCGGGGCGCCCAGACAGGCGCCCGGGCTGGGGGTCGGGGAGGGGGAGGGGCAAGCGCTAGGCCTCCCGCGCCGCCGTAGACGACCGCTCTCTGACGCCCGCAAAGCCGGGACCAAAGCGCAGGCGCCCCGGCCCGCTGGGACGGCCACGCCCAGCGCCGCCCTGGCGCGCAGGCGCCACTCGCCCCGCCCCCGGCACACTCGCCCCGACCCCGCCCCTCCTGAGAGGTTGCTCTGGAGACGGTGGCCACTGGCGGGAGGTGCCCCAGCCCGGGAGTGGGAAGACAGTTGTGATGGATTGGGGGTGGGGGGTGGGGAGGCGTTTTCTGCACTCGGGAGTTGTCCCCAGTGGCAGTGCCGGGACAGATGCGGCCAATAGGCATCCTGCCGAAACCCACCCGATGCCCTTCGGGGAGCGCGTCCACTGCCAGGAAAACCTCCAGCGCTGGGGGAAGCGGGGTTCCAAAATGTATACACCGAATGCCAGCAGGAGGCCACGGGGACGCGACGGAAGGGGTCGCCGACGTGGGTGGAGCCTGCTGGGTGGGGACTGGGCTAGGAGAGAAGCTCTGCTATGCTGTCCTGGACAGTTGTTCCCTCCTGTCTGTCTGGTGAAAAGCCAAGAGACAGAAGAAGCCCCAGGAACGAGAGAGAGCGGCTCCGGTGCCCAAAGGCAGAGCCAAAACTTCCACCGCTAGGGGCCACTGTTGGATAGGAATAGTTCCTTCCTCACACTTGCTGGGGGGCAGAGGGCTGAGTTCTAAGGCAGGGGGAGGGGCAGGGCCCCTCGCAGAAGGGGCTGTGGGGGAAGGGACCCCTGGGCCGGATCTGGGGCTGCTGGGAGAGCCCCCTCTCCATGCCATAGCTCACCTGGCCCAGGCCAAGGGTCTGGGTCGGGCCAGGCTGCCAGACCCGTCTGAAGAGGGGGTTTCCTCGCCAACCAAAGTCCCCGAGGCCTCCTCCAGCGGGGGCCTACCTAGGGCCGGCCGGCGTTGCCCTGCAGGTCTCTCCCACGGCAATGGTCACAGACATGCTGTCTCCCATCGCCGTCACCTCCACCTTAGGTCAGGGGAACCCCGGCCTTTCCCACCGGCGGCCTGCGGGCTTCGGCCTGGGCTCCCGGCCAGGCCTGCAGAGGCCTGTCTCCCGGAGAGGACAGGCCCAGAGTCTTCCCTCTCCCTTGTCAACGACCTCTCTTCCCCTGCGTTTCTTTTCTGGGACCAGAGGGGCCCCAGAGCACCCCGACGACTCTGAGCAATGAGCCTGCCCTTTCTCCTCTCGCCCTCCTTTCTGGGACCGTACCAACCAACGAGCGTTTCTCTCGGCTCTGGCGCCGCGGGACGCAAAACGAAACCGCTTACCTAGTGGGTGGTGAGACACTTGCGTGGAAATCATTTCTGCTCACCTGAGGCAGGCACTGCGGTCAAGTGGGCTTACAGGTCCAGGTGTTCCATGGACCGGGTAGATTCTAAGCGGCCATCGTGACCGTCCAAAGCGGACGTATGGGTTGTCTGGGCATTGACTCGAGTCGTAACCATGCGTTTTTGGGGGGAAAAAAAGGGAGAACCCATCGTCTTCAGCACATTTCCCTCTGCCACAGCACGCCAGGCGACCAGGGGATTTTCCTATTGATTGCCGTTCCAAGCTACCATAGCGGGCAATGCCGCAGGGATACGGTCCAGATTTCCCAACCAAAGCAGACAGGCCTTCTCGCCGAGGCGCCGCTGCCTGGTCGATCAAGCCCCAGGCCCTGGTGCTCCTGAGGGCTGCGGGGACACCCAGGACTACGCTGCTGATGGCAGGTGGCTCCGGGCCTCAGTGCCCTGCCAGTGGGCTCTACTTGGGAATCCGTGCTCTTGCACGGGGTGTGGGTGGGGGGCGTCGGTTGCAGGGGGGCCTCCCTACACATGCCTCTTCTTCTGTCACTTTGGCTGCGGCTGAGCCTGGCACTGGGTGCGTGCATGCTCAGGAGACAGGCTTCTGCATGTCTCTGGACAGGCCCCGTGCCAGCTGGGACCTGAGCCCCAGCGCAGGTGCACCACCTGCGCTCAGGTTCGTTGGACCGGCCCAGGTCAGCTGAGAGGGAGGAGAACACGGTCGTCACCGCGGAGGGAAGCCAAAGTGCCGACACCTGCCAGCGGGAGAGCCGCATCCAACAGCCCTGTGGGATCTAAGCCCCCTCTCGCTCCATCCGCTGCCTCCGCCTCGCCTCACCCCCTCCTTTCGGGGCGCCCAGACAGGCGCCCGGGCTGGGGGTCGGGGAGGGGGAGGGGCAAGCGCTAGGCCTCCCGCGCCGCCGTAGACGACCGCTCTCTGACGCCCGCAAAGCCGGGACCAAAGCGCAGGCGCCCCGGCCCGCTGGGACGGCCACGCCCAGCGCCGCCCTGGCGCGCAGGCGCCACTCGCCCCGCCCCCGGCACACTCGCCCCGACCCCGCCCCTCCTGAGAGGTTGCTCTGGAGACGGTGGCCACTGGCGGGAGGTGCCCCAGCCCGGGAGTGGGAAGACAGTTGTGATGGATTGGGGGTGGGGGGTGGGGAGGCGTTTTCTGCACTCGGGAGTTGTCCCCAGTGGCAGTGCCGGGACAGATGCGGCCAATAGGCATCCTGCCGAAACCCACCCGATGCCCTTCGGGGAGCGCGTCCACTGCCAGGAAAACCTCCAGCGCTGGGGGAAGCGGGGTTCCAAAATGTATACACCGAATGCCAGCAGGAGGCCACGGGGACGCGACGGAAGGGGTCGCCGACGTGGGTGGAGCCTGCTGGGTGGGGACTGGGCTAGGAGAGAAGCTCTGCTATGCTGTCCTGGACAGTTGTTCCCTCCTGTCTGTCTGGTGAAAAGCCAAGAGACAGAAGAAGCCCCAGGAACGAGAGAGAGCGGCTCCGGTGCCCAAAGGCAGAGCCAAAACTTCCACCGCTAGGGGCCACTGTTGGATAGGAATAGTTCCTTCCTCACACTTGCTGGGGGGCAGAGGGCTGAGTTCTAAGGCAGGGGGAGGGGCAGGGCCCCTCGCAGAAGGGGCTGTGGGGGAAGGGACCCCTGGGCCGGATCTGGGGCTGCTGGGAGAGCCCCCTCTCCATGCCATAGCTCACCTGGCCCAGGCCAAGGGTCTGGGTCGGGCCAGGCTGCCAGACCCGTCTGAAGAGGGGGTTTCCTCGCCAACCAAAGTCCCCGAGGCCTCCTCCAGCGGGGGCCTACCTAGGGCCGGCCGGCGTTGCCCTGCAGGTCTCTCCCACGGCAATGGTCACAGACATGCTGTCTCCCATCGCCGTCACCTCCACCTTAGGTCAGGGGAACCCCGGCCTTTCCCACCGGCGGCCTGCGGGCTTCGGCCTGGGCTCCCGGCCAGGCCTGCAGAGGCCTGTCTCCCGGAGAGGACAGGCCCAGAGTCTTCCCTCTCCCTTGTCAACGACCTCTCTTCCCCTGCGTTTCTTTTCTGGGACCAGAGGGGCCCCAGAGCACCCCGACGACTCTGAGCAATGAGCCTGCCCTTTCTCCTCTCGCCCTCCTTTTTGGGACCGTACCAACCAACGAGCGTTTCTCTCGGCTCTGGCGCCGCGGGACGCAAAACGAAACCGCTTACCTAGTGGGTGGTGAGACACTTGCGTGGAAATCATTTCTGCTCACCTGAGGCAGGCACTGCGGTCAAGTGGGCTTACAGGTCCAGGTGTTCCATGGACCGGGTAGATTCTAAGCGGCCATCGTGACCGTCCAAAGCGGACGTATGGGTTGTCTGGGCATTGACTCGAGTCGTAACCATGCGTTTTTGGGGGGAAAAAAAGGGAGAACCCATCGTCTTCAGCACATTTCCCTCTGCCACAGCACGCCAGGCGACCAGGGGATTTTCCTATTGATTGCCGTTCCAAGCTACCATAGCGGGCAATGCCGCAGGGATACGGTCCAGATTTCCCAACCAAAGCAGACAGGCCTTCTCGCCGAGGCGCCGCTGCCTGGTCGATCAAGCCCCAGGCCCTGGTGCTCCTGAGGGCTGCGGGGACACCCAGGACTACGCTGCTGATGGCAGGTGGCTCCGGGCCTCAGTGCCCTGCCAGTGGGCTCTACTTGGGAATCCGTGCTCTTGCACGGGGTGTGGGTGGGGGGCGTCGGTTGCAGGGGGGCCTCCCTACACATGCCTCTTCTTCTGTCACTTTGGCTGCGGCTGAGCCTGGCACTGGGTGCGTGCATGCTCAGGAGACAGGCTTCTGCATGTCTCTGGACAGGCCCCGTGCCAGCTGGGACATGAGCCCCAGCGCAGGTGCACCACCTGCGCTCAGGTTCGTTGGACCGGCCCAGGTCAGCTGAGAGGGAGGAGAACACGGTCGTCACCGCGGAGGGAAGCCAAAGTGCCGACACCTGCCAGCGGGAGAGCCGCATCCAACAGCCCTGTGGGATCTAAGCCCCCTCTCGCTCCATCCGCTGCCTCCGCCTCGCCTCACCCCCTCCTTTCGGGGCGCCCAGACAGGCGCCCGGGCTGGGGGTCGGGGAGGGGGAGGGGCAAGCGCTAGGCCTCCCGCGCCGCCGTAGACGACCGCTCTCTGACGCCCGCAAAGCCGGGACCAAAGCGCAGGCGCCCCGGCCCGCTGGGACGGCCACGCCCAGCGCCGCCCTGGCGCGCAGGCGCCACTCGCCCCGCCCCCGGCACACTCGCCCCGACCCCGCCCCTCCTGAGAGGTCGCTCTGGAGACGGTGGCCACTGGCGGGAGGTGCCCCAGCCCGGGAGTGGGAAGACAGTTGTGATGGATTGGGGGTGGGGGGTGGGGAGGCGTTTTCTGCACTCGGGAGTTGTCCCCAGTGGCAGTGCCGGGACAGATGCGGCCAATAGGCATCCTGCCGAAACCCACCCGATGCCCTTCGGGGAGCGCGTCCACTGCCAGGAAAACCTCCAGCGCTGGGGGAAGCGGGGTTCCAAAATGTATACACCGAATGCCAGCAGGAGGCCACGGGGACGCGACGGAAGGGGTCGCCGACGTGGGTGGAGCCTGCTGGGTGGGGACTGGGCTAGGAGAGAAGCTCTGCTATGCTGTCCTGGACAGTTGTTCCCTCCTGTCTGTCTGGTGAAAAGCCAAGAGACAGAAGAAGCCCCAGGAACGAGAGAGAGCGGCTCCGGTGCCCAAAGGCAGAGCCAAAACTTCCACCGCTAGGGGCCACTGTTGGATAGGAATAGTTCCTTCCTCACACTTGCTGGGGGGCAGAGGGCTGAGTTCTAAGGCAGGGGGAGGGGCAGGGCCCCTCGCAGAAGGGGCTGTGGGGGAAGGGACCCCTGGGCCGGATCTGGGGCTGCTGGGAGAGCCCCCTCTCCATGCCATAGCTCACCTGGCCCAGGCCAAGGGTCTGGGTCGGGCCAGGCTGCCAGACCCTTCTGAAGAGGGGGTTTCCTCGCCAACCAAAGTCCCCGAGGCCTCCTCCAGCGGGGGCCTACCTAGGGCCGGCCGGCGTTGCCCTGCAGGTCTCTCCCACGGCAATGGTCACAGACATGCTGTCTCCCATCGCCGTCACCTCCACCTTAGGTCAGGGGAACCCCGGCCTTTCCCACCGGCGGCCTGCGGGCTTCGGCCTGGGCTCCCGGCCAGGCCTGCAGAGGCCTGTCTCCCGGAGAGGACAGGCCCAGAGTCTTCCCTCTCCCTTGTCAACGACCTCTCTTCCCCTGCGTTTCTTTTCTGGGACCAGAGGGGCCCCAGAGCACCCCGACGACTCTGAGCAATGAGCCTGCCCTTTCTCCTCTCGCCCTCCTTTTTGGGACCGTACCAACCAACGAGCGTTTCTCTCGGCTCTGGCGCCGCGGGACGCAAAACGAAACCGCTTACCTAGTGGGTGGTGAGACACTTGCGTGGAAATCATTTCTGCTCACCTGAGGCAGGCACTGCGGTCAAGTGGGCTTACAGGTCCAGGTGTTCCATGGACCGGGTAGATTCTAAGCGGCCATCGTGACCGTCCAAAGCGGACGTATGGGTTGTCTGGGCATTGACTCGAGTCGTAACCATGCGTTTTTGGGGGGAAAAAAAGGGAGAACCCATCGTCTTCAGCACATTTCCCTCTGCCACAGCACGCCAGGCGACCAGGGGATTTTCCTATTGATTGCCGTTCCAAGCTACCATAGCGGGCAATGCCGCAGGGATACGGTCCAGATTTCCCAACCAAAGCAGACAGGCCTTCTCGCCGAGGCGCCGCTGCCTGGTCGATCAAGCCCCAGGCCCTGGTGCTCCTGAGGGCTGCGGGGACACCCAGGACTACGCTGCTGATGGCAGGTGGCTCCGGGCCTCAGTGCCCTGCCAGTGGGCTCTACTTGGGAATCCGTGCTCTTGCACGGGGTGTGGGTGGGGGGCGTCGGTTGCAGGGGGGCCTCCCTACACATGCCTCTTCTTCTGTCACTTTGGCTGCGGCTGAGCCTGGCACTGGGTGCGTGCATGCTCAGGAGACAGGCTTCTGCATGTCTCTGGACAGGCCCCGTGCCAGCTGGGACCTGAGCCCCAGCGCAGGTGCACCACCTGCGCTCAGGTTCGTTGGACCGGCCCAGGTCAGCTGAGAGGGAGGAGAACACGGTCGTCACCGCGGAGGGATGCCAGAGTGCCGACACCTGCCAGCGGGAGAGCCGCATCCAACAGCCCTGTGGGATCTAAGCGCCCTCTCGCTCCATCCGCTGCCTCCGCCTCGCCTCACCCCCTCCTTTCGGGGCGCCCAGACAGGCGCCCGGGCTGGGGGTCGGGGAGGGGGAGGGGCAAGCGCTAGGCCTCCCGCGCCGCCGTAGACGACCGCTCTCTGACGCCCGCAAAGCCGGGACCAAAGCGCAGGCGCCCCGGCCCGCTGGGACGGCCACGCCCAGCGCCGCCCTGGCGCGCAGGCGCCACTCGCCCCGCCCCCGGCACACTCGCCCCGACCCCGCCCCTCCTGAGAGGTCGCTCTGGAGACGGTGGCCACTGGCGGGAGGTGCCCCAGCCCGGGAGTGGGAAGACAGTTGTGGTGGATTGGGGGTGGGGGGTGGGGAGGCGTTTTCTGCACTCGGGAGTTGTCCCCAGTGGCAGTGCCGGGACAGATGCGGCCAATAGGCATCCTGCCGAAACCCACCCGATGCCCTTCGGGGAGCGCGTCCACTGCCAGGAAAACCTCCAGCGCTGGGGGAAGCGGGGTTCCAAAATGTATACACCGAATGCCAGCAGGAGGCCACGGGGACGCGACGGAAGGGGTCGCCGACGTGGGTGGAGCCTGCTGGGTGGGGACTGGGCTAGGAGAGAAGCTCTGCTATGCTGTCCTGGACAGTTGTTCCCTCCTGTCTGTCTGGTGAAAAGCCAAGAGACAGAAGAAGCCCCAGGAACGAGAGAGAGCGGCTCCGGTGCCCAAAGGCAGAGCCAAAACTTCCACCGCTAGGGGCCACTGTTGGATAGGAATAGTTCCTTCCTCACACTTGCTGGGGGGCAGAGGGCTGAGTTCTAAGGCACGGGGAGGGGCAGGGCCCCTCGCAGAAGGGGCTGTGGGGGAAGGGACCCCTGGGCCGGATCTGGGGCTGCTGGGAGAGCCCCCTCTCCATGCCATAGCTCACCTGGCCCAGGCCAAGGGTCTGGGTCGGGCCAGGCTGCCAGACCCGTCTGAAGAGGGGGTTTCCTCGCCAACCAAAGTCCCCGAGGCCTCCTCCAGCGGGGGCCTACCTAGGGCCGGCCGGCGTTGCCCTGCAGGTCTCTCCCACGGCAATGGTCACAGACATGCTGTCTCCCATCGCCGTCACCTCCACCTTAGGTCAGGGGAACCCCGGCCTTTCCCACCGGCGGCCTGCGGGCTTCGGCCTGGGCTCCCGGCCAGGCCTGCAGAGGCCTGTCTCCCGGAGAGGACAGGCCCAGAGTCTTCCCTCTCCCTTGTCAACGACCTCTCTTCCCCTGCGTTTCTTTTCTGGGACCAGAGGGGCCCCAGAGCACCCCGACGACTCTGAGCAATGAGCCTGCCCTTTCTCCTCTCGCCCTCCTTTTTGGGACCGTACCAACCAACGAGCGTTTCTCTCGGCTCTGGCGCCGCGGGACGCAAAACGAAACCGCTTACCTAGTGGGTGGTGAGACACTTGCGTGGAAATCATTTCTGCTCACCTGAGGCAGGCACTGCGGTCAAGTGGGCTTACAGGTCCAGGTGTTCCATGGACCGGGTAGATTCTAAGCGGCCATCGTGACCGTCCAAAGCGGACGTATGGGTTGTCTGGGCATTGACTCGAGTCGTAACCATGCGTTTTTGGGGGGAAAAAAAGGGAGAACCCATCGTCTTCAGCACATTTCCCTCTGCCACAGCACGCCAGGCGACCAGGGGATTTTCCTATTGATTGCCGTTCCAAGCTACCATAGCGGGCAATGCCGCAGGGATACGGTCCAGATTTCCCAACCAAAGCAGACAGGCCTTCTCGCCGAGGCGCCGCTGCCTGGTCGATCAAGCCCCAGGCCCTGGTGCTCCTGAGGGCTGCGGGGACACCCAGGACTACGCTGCTGATGGCAGGTGGCTCCGGGCCTCAGTGCCCTGCCAGTGGGCTCTACTTGGGAATCCGTGCTCTTGCACGGGGTGTGGGTGGGGGGCGTCGGTTGCAGGGGGGCCTCCCTACACATGCCTCTTCTTCTGTCACTTTGGCTGCGGCTGAGCCTGGCACTGGGTGCGTGCATGCTCAGGAGACAGGCTTCTGCATGTCTCTGGACAGGCCCCGTGCCAGCTGGGACCTGAGCCCCAGCGCAGGTGCACCACCTGCGCTCAGGTTCGTTGGACCGGCCCAGGTCAGCTGAGAGGGAGGAGAACACGGTCGTCACCGCGGAGGGATGCCAGAGTGCCGACACCTGCCAGCGGGAGAGCCGCATCCAACAGCCCTGTGGGATCTAAGCGCCCTCTCGCTCCATCCGCTGCCTCCGCCTCGCCTCACCCCCTCCTTTCGGGGCGCCCAGACAGGCGCCCGGGCTGGGGGTCGGGGAGGGGGAGGGGCAAGCGCTAGGCCTCCCGCGCCGCCGTAGACGACCGCTCTCTGACGCCCGCAAAGCCGGGACCAAAGCGCAGGCGCCCCGGCCCGCTGGGACGGCCACGCCCAGCGCCGCCCTGGCGCGCAGGCGCCACTCGCCCCGCCCCCGGCACACTCGCCCCGACCCCGCCCCTCCTGAGAGGTCGCTCTGGAGACGGTGGCCACTGGCGGGAGGTGCCCCAGCCCGGGAGTGGGAAGACAGTTGTGATGGATTGGGGGTGGGGGGTGGGGAGGCGTTTTCTGCACTCGGGAGTTGTCCCCAGTGGCAGTGCCGGGACAGATGCGGCCAATAGGCATCCTGCCGAAACCCACCCGATGCCCTTCGGGGAGCGCGTCCACTGCCAGGAAAACCTCCAGCGCTGGGGGAAGCGGGGTTCCAAAATGTATACACCGAATGCCAGCAGGAGGCCACGGGGACGCGACGGAAGGGGTCGCCGACGTGGGTGGAGCCTGCTGGGTGGGGACTGGGCTAGGAGAGAAGCTCTGCTATGCTGTCCTGGACAGTTGTTCCCTCCTGTCTGTCTGGTGAAAAGCCAAGAGACAGAAGAAGCCCCAGGAACGAGAGAGAGCGGCTCCGTTGCCCAAAGGCAGAGCCAAAACTTCCACCGCTAGGGGCCACTGTTGGATAGGAATAGTTCCTTCCTCACACTTGCTGGGGGGCAGAGGGCTGAGTTCTAAGGCAGGGGGAGGGGCAGGGCCCCTCGCAGAAGGGGCTGTGGGGGAAGGGACCCCTGGGCCGGATCTGGGGCTGCTGGGAGAGCCCCCTCTCCATGCCATAGCTCACCTGGCCCAGGCCAAGGGTCTGGGTCGGGCCAGGCTGCCAGACCCTTCTGAAGAGGGGGTTTCCTCGCCAACCAAAGTCCCCGAGGCCTCCTCCAGCGGGGGCCTACCTAGGGCCGGCCGGCGTTGCCCTGCAGGTCTCTCCCACGGCAATGGTCACAGACATGCTGTCTCCCATCGCCGTCACCTCCACCTTAGGTCAGGGGAACCCCGGCCTTTCCCACCGGCGGCCTGCGGGCTTCGGCCTGGGCTCCCGGCCAGGCCTGCAGAGGCCTGTCTCCCGGAGAGGACAGGCCCAGAGTCTTCCCTCTCCCTTGTCAACGACCTCTCTTCCCCTGCGTTTCTTTTCTGGGACCAGAGGGGCCCCAGAGCACCCCGACGACTCTGAGCAATGAGCCTGCCCTTTCTCCTCTCGCCCTCCTTTTTGGGACCGTACCAACCAACGAGCGTTTCTCTCGGCTCTGGCGCCGCGGGACGCAAAACGAAACCGCTTACCTAGTGGGTGGTGAGACACTTGCGTGGAAATCATTTCTGCTCACCTGAGGCAGGCACTGCGGTCAAGTGGGCTTACAGGTCCAGGTGTTCCATGGACCGGGTAGATTCTAAGCGGCCATCGTGACCGTCCAAAGCGGACGTATGGGTTGTCTGGGCATTGACTCGAGTCGTAACCATGCGTTTTTGGGGGGAAAAAAAGGGAGAACCCATCGTCTTCAGCACATTTCCCTCTGCCACAGCACGCCAGGCGACCAGGGGATTTTCCTATTGATTGCCGTTCCAAGCTACCATAGCGGGCAATGCCGCAGGGATACGGTCCAGATTTCCCAACCAAAGCAGACAGGCCTTCTCGCCGAGGCGCCGCTGCCTGGTCGATCAAGCCCCAGGCCCTGGTGCTCCTGAGGGCTGCGGGGACACCCAGGACTACGCTGCTGATGGCAGGTGGCTCCGGGCCTCAGTGCCCTGCCAGTGGGCTCTACTTGGGAATCCGTGCTCTTGCACGGGGTGTGGGTGGGGGGCGTCGGTTGCAGGGGGGCCTCCCTACACATGCCTCTTCTTCTGTCACTTTGGCTGCGGCTGAGCCTGGCACTGGGTGCGTGCATGCTCAGGAGACAGGCTTCTGCATGTCTCTGGACAGGCCCCGTGCCAGCTGGGACCTGAGCCCCAGCGCAGGTGCACCACCTGCGCTCAGGTTCGTTGGACCGGCCCAGGTCAGCTGAGAGGGAGGAGAACACGGTCGTCACCGCGGAGGGATGCCAGAGTGCCGACACCTGCCAGCGGGAGAGCCGCATCCAACAGCCCTGTGGGATCTAAGCGCCCTCTCGCTCCATCCGCTGCCTCCGCCTCGCCTCACCCCCTCCTTTCGGGGCGCCCAGACAGGCGCCCGGGCTGGGGGTCGGGGAGGGGGAGGGGCAAGCGCTAGGCCTCCCGCGCCGCCGTAGACGACCGCTCTCTGACGCCCGCAAAGCCGGGACCAAAGCGCAGGCGCCCCGGCCCGCTGGGACGGCCACGCCCAGCGCCGCCCTGGCGCGCAGGCGCCACTCGCCCCGCCCCCGGCACACTCGCCCCGACCCCGCCCCTCCTGAGAGGTCGCTCTGGAGACGGTGGCCACTGGCGGGAGGTGCCCCAGCCCGGGAGTGGGAAGACAGTTGTGGTGGATTGGGGGTGGGGGGTGGGGAGGCGTTTTCTGCACTCGGGAGTTGTCCCCAGTGGCAGTGCCGGGACAGATGCGGCCAATAGGCATCCTGCCGAAACCCACCCGATGCCCTTCGGGGAGCGCGTCCACTGCCAGGAAAACCTCCAGCGCTGGGGGAAGCGGGGTTCCAAAATGTATACACCGAATGCCAGCAGGAGGCCACGGGGACGCGACGGAAGGGGTCGCCGACGTGGGTGGAGCCTGCTGGGTGGGGACTGGGCTAGGAGAGAAGCTCTGCTATGCTGTCCTGGACAGTTGTTCCCTCCTGTCTGTCTGGTGAAAAGCCAAGAGACAGAAGAAGCCCCAGGAACGAGAGAGAGCGGCTCCGGTGCCCAAAGGCAGAGCCAAAACTTCCACCGCTAGGGGCCACTGTTGGATAGGAATAGTTCCTTCCTCACACTTGCTGGGGGGCAGAGGGCTGAGTTCTAAGGCACGGGGAGGGGCAGGGCCCCTCGCAGAAGGGGCTGTGGGGGAAGGGACCCCTGGGCCGGATCTGGGGCTGCTGGGAGAGCCCCCTCTCCATGCCATAGCTCACCTGGCCCAGGCCAAGGGTCTGGGTCGGGCCAGGCTGCCAGACCCGTCTGAAGAGGGGGTTTCCTCGCCAACCAAAGTCCCCGAGGCCTCCTCCAGCGGGGGCCTACCTAGGGCCGGCCGGCGTTGCCCTGCAGGTCTCTCCCACGGCAATGGTCACAGACATGCTGTCTCCCATCGCCGTCACCTCCACCTTAGGTCAGGGGAACCCCGGCCTTTCCCACCGGCGGCCTGCGGGCTTCGGCCTGGGCTCCCGGCCAGGCCTGCAGAGGCCTGTCTCCCGGAGAGGACAGGCCCAGAGTCTTCCCTCTCCCTTGTCAACGACCTCTCTTCCCCTGCGTTTCTTTTCTGGGACCAGAGGGGCCCCAGAGCACCCCGACGACTCTGAGCAATGAGCCTGCCCTTTCTCCTCTCGCCCTCCTTTTTGGGACCGTACCAACCAACGAGCGTTTCTCTCGGCTCTGGCGCCGCGGGACGCAAAACGAAACCGCTTACCTAGTGGGTGGTGAGACACTTGCGTGGAAATCATTTCTGCTCACCTGAGGCAGGCACTGCGGTCAAGTGGGCTTACAGGTCCAGGTGTTCCATGGACCGGGTAGATTCTAAGCGGCCATCGTGACCGTCCAAAGCGGACGTATGGGTTGTCTGGGCATTGACTCGAGTCGTAACCATGCGTTTTTGGGGGGAAAAAAAGGGAGAACCCATCGTCTTCAGCACATTTCCCTCTGCCACAGCACGCCAGGCGACCAGGGGATTTTCCTATTGATTGCCGTTCCAAGCTACCATAGCGGGCAATGCCGCAGGGATACGGTCCAGATTTCCCAACCAAAGCAGACAGGCCTTCTCGCCGAGGCGCCGCTGCCTGGTCGATCAAGCCCCAGGCCCTGGTGCTCCTGAGGGCTGCGGGGACACCCAGGACTACGCTGCTGATGGCAGGTGGCTCCGGGCCTCAGTGCCCTGCCAGTGGGCTCTACTTGGGAATCCGTGCTCTTGCACGGGGTGTGGGTGGGGGGCGTCGGTTGCAGGGGGGCCTCCCTACACATGCCTCTTCTTCTGTCACTTTGGCTGCGGCTGAGCCTGGCACTGGGTGCGTGCATGCTCAGGAGACAGGCTTCTGCATGTCTCTGGACAGGCCCCGTGCCAGCTGGGACCTGAGCCCCAGCGCAGGTGCACCACCTGCGCTCAGGTTCGTTGGACCGGCCCAGGTCAGCTGAGAGGGAGGAGAACACGGTCGTCACCGCGGAGGGATGCCAGAGTGCCGACACCTGCCAGCGGGAGAGCCGCATCCAACAGCCCTGTGGGATCTAAGCGCCCTCTCGCTCCATCCGCTGCCTCCGCCTCGCCTCACCCCCTCCTTTCGGGGCGCCCAGACAGGCGCCCGGGCTGGGGGTCGGGGAGGGGGAGGGGCAAGCGCTAGGCCTCCCGCGCCGCCGTAGACGACCGCTCTCTGACGCCCGCAAAGCCGGGACCAAAGCGCAGGCGCCCCGGCCCGCTGGGACGGCCACGCCCAGCGCCGCCCTGGCGCGCAGGCGCCACTCGCCCCGCCCCCGGCACACTCGCCCCGACCCCGCCCCTCCTGAGAGGTCGCTCTGGAGACGGTGGCCACTGGCGGGAGGTGCCCCAGCCCGGGAGTGGGAAGACAGTTGTGATGGATTGGGGGTGGGGGGTGGGGAGGCGTTTTCTGCACTCGGGAGTTGTCCCCAGTGGCAGTGCCGGGACAGATGCGGCCAATAGGCATCCTGCCGAAACCCACCCGATGCCCTTCGGGGAGCGCGTCCACTGCCAGGAAAACCTCCAGCGCTGGGGGAAGCGGGGTTCCAAAATGTATACACCGAATGCCAGCAGGAGGCCACGGGGACGCGACGGAAGGGGTCGCCGACGTGGGTGGAGCCTGCTGGGTGGGGACTGGGCTAGGAGAGAAGCTCTGCTATGCTGTCCTGGACAGTTGTTCCCTCCTGTCTGTCTGGTGAAAAGCCAAGAGACAGAAGAAGCCCCAGGAACGAGAGAGAGCGGCTCCGTTGCCCAAAGGCAGAGCCAAAACTTCCACCGCTAGGGGCCACTGTTGGATAGGAATAGTTCCTTCCTCACACTTGCTGGGGGGCAGAGGGCTGAGTTCTAAGGCAGGGGGAGGGGCAGGGCCCCTCGCAGAAGGGGCTGTGGGGGAAGGGACCCCTGGGCCGGATCTGGGGCTGCTGGGAGAGCCCCCTCTCCATGCCATAGCTCACCTGGCCCAGGCCAAGGGTCTGGGTCGGGCCAGGCTGCCAGACCCGTCTGAAGAGGGGGTTTCCTCGCCAACCAAAGTCCCCGAGGCCTCCTCCAGCGGGGGCCTACCTAGGGCCGGCCGGCGTTGCCCTGCAGGTCTCTCCCACGGCAATGGTCACAGACATGCTGTCTCCCATCGCCGTCACCTCCACCTTAGGTCAGGGGAACCCCGGCCTTTCCCACCGGCGGCCTGCGGGCTTCGGCCTGGGCTCCCGGCCAGGCCTGCAGAGGCCTGTCTCCCGGAGAGGACAGGCCCAGAGTCTTCCCTCTCCCTTGTCAACGACCTCTCTTCCCCTGCGTTTCTTTTCTGGGACCAGAGGGGCCCCAGAGCACCCCGACGACTCTGAGCAATGAGCCTGCCCTTTCTCCTCTCGCCCTCCTTTTTGGGACCGTACCAACCAACGAGCGTTTCTCTCGGCTCTGGCGCCGCGGGACGCAAAACGAAACCGCTTACCTAGTGGGTGGTGAGACACTTGCGTGGAAATCATTTCTGCTCACCTGAGGCAGGCACTGCGGTCAAGTGGGCTTACAGGTCCAGGTGTTCCATGGACCGGGTAGATTCTAAGCGGCCATCGTGACCGTCCAAAGCGGACGTATGGGTTGTCTGGGCATTGACTCGAGTCGTAACCATGCGTTTTTGGGGGGAAAAAAAGGGAGAACCCATCGTCTTCAGCACATTTCCCTCTGCCACAGCACGCCAGGCGACCAGGGGATTTTCCTATTGATTGCCGTTCCAAGCTACCATAGCGGGCAATGCCGCAGGGATACGGTCCAGATTTCCCAACCAAAGCAGACAGGCCTTCTCGCCGAGGCGCCGCTGCCTGGTCGATCAAGCCCCAGGCCCTGGTGCTCCTGAGGGCTGCGGGGACACCCAGGACTACGCTGCTGATGGCAGGTGGCTCCGGGCCTCAGTGCCCTGCCAGTGGGCTCTACTTGGGAATCCGTGCTCTTGCACGGGGTGTGGGTGGGGGGCGTCGGTTGCAGGGGGGCCTCCCTACACATGCCTCTTCTTCTGTCACTTTGGCTGCGGCTGAGCCTGGCACTGGGTGCGTGCATGCTCAGGAGACAGGCTTCTGCATGTCTCTGGACAGGCCCCGTGCCAGCTGGGACCTGAGCCCCAGCGCAGGTGCACCACCTGCGCTCAGGTTCGTTGGACCGGCCCAGGTCAGCTGAGAGGGAGGAGAACACGGTCGTCACCGCGGAGGGAAGCCAAAGTGCCGACACCTGCCAGCGGGAGAGCCGCATCCAACAGCCCTGTGGGATCTAAGCCCCCTCTCGCTCCATCCGCTGCCTCCGCCTCGCCTCACCCCCTCCTTTCGGGGCGCCCAGACAGGCGCCCGGGCTGGGGGTCGGGGAGGGGGAGGGGCAAGCGCTAGGCCTCCCGCGCCGCCCTAGACGACCGCTCTCTGACGCCCGCAAAGCCGGGACCAAAGCGCAGGCGCCCCGGCCCGCTGGGACGGCCACGCCCAGCGCCGCCCTGGCGCGCAGGCGCCACTCGCCCCGCCCCCGGCACACTCGCCCCGACCCCGCCCCTCCTGAGAGGTCGCTCTGGAGACGGTGGCCACTGGCGGGAGGTGCCCCAGCCCGGGAGTGGGAAGACAGTTGTGATGGATTGGGGGTGGGGGGTGGGGAGGCGTTTTCTGCACTCGGGAGTTGTCCCCAGTGGCAGTGCCGGGACAGATGCGGCCAATAGGCATCCTGCCGAAACCCACCCGATGCCCTTCGGGGAGCGCGTCCACTGCCAGGAAAACCTCCAGCGCTGGGGGAAGCGGGGTTCCAAAATGTATACACCGAATGCCAGCAGGAGGCCACGGGGACGCGACGGAAGGGGTCGCCGACGTGGGTGGAGCCTGCTGGGTGGGGACTGGGCTAGGAGAGAAGCTCTGCTATGCTGTCCTGGACAGTTGTTCCCTCCTGTCTGTCTGGTGAAAAGCCAAGAGACAGAAGAAGCCCCAGGAACGAGAGAGAGCGGCTCCGGTGCCCAAAGGCAGAGCCAAAACTTCCACCGCTAGGGGCCACTGTTGGATAGGAATAGTTCCTTCCTCACACTTGCTGGGGGGCAGAGGGCTGAGTTCTAAGGCAGGGGGAGGGGCAGGGCCCCTCGCAGAAGGGGCTGTGGGGGAAGGGACCCCTGGGCCGGATCTGGGGCTGCTGGGAGAGCCCCCTCTCCATGCCATAGCTCACCTGGCCCAGGCCAAGGGTCTGGGTCGGGCCAGGCTGCCAGACCCGTCTGAAGAGGGGGTTTCCTCGCCAACCAAAGTCCCCGAGGCCTCCTCCAGCGGGGGCCTACCTAGGGCCGGCCGGCGTTGCCCTGCAGGTCTCTCCCACGGCAATGGTCACAGACATGCTGTCTCCCATCGCCGTCACCTCCACCTTAGGTCAGGGGAACCCCGGCCTTTCCCACCGGCGGCCTGCGGGCTTCGGCCTGGGCTCCCGGCCAGGCCTGCAGAGGCCTGTCTCCCGGAGAGGACAGGCCCAGAGTCTTCCCTCTCCCTTGTCAACGACCTCTCTTCCCCTGCGTTTCTTTTCTGGGACCAGAGGGGCCCCAGAGCACCCCGACGACTCTGAGCAATGAGCCTGCCCTTTCTCCTCTCGCCCTCCTTTTTGGGACCGTACCAACCAACGAGCGTTTCTCTCGGCTCTGGCGCCGCGGGACGCAAAACGAAACCGCTTACCTAGTGGGTGGTGAGACACTTGCGTGGAAATCATTTCTGCTCACCTGAGGCAGGCACTGCGGTCAAGTGGGCTTACAGGTCCAGGTGTTCCATGGACCGGGTAGATTCTAAGCGGCCATCGTGACCGTCCAAAGCGGACGTATGGGTTGTCTGGGCATTGACTCGAGTCGTAACCATGCGTTTTTGGGGGGAAAAAAAGGGAGAACCCATCGTCTTCAGCACATTTCCCTCTGCCACAGCACGCCAGGCGACCAGGGGATTTTCCTATTGATTGCCGTTCCAAGCTACCATAGCGGGCAATGCCGCAGGGATACGGTCCAGATTTCCCAACCAAAGCAGACAGGCCTTCTCGCCGAGGCGCCGCTGCCTGGTCGATCAAGCCCCAGGCCCTGGTGCTCCTGAGGGCTGCGGGGACACCCAGGACTACGCTGCTGATGGCAGGTGGCTCCGGGCCTCAGTGCCCTGCCAGTGGGCTCTACTTGGGAATCCGTGCTCTTGCACGGGGTGTGGGTGGGGGGCGTCGGTTGCAGGGGGGCCTCCCTACACATGCCTCTTCTTCTGTCACTTTGGCTGCGGCTGAGCCTGGCACTGGGTGCGTGCATGCTCAGGAGACAGGCTTCTGCATGTCTCTGGACAGGCCCCGTGCCAGCTGGGACCTGAGCCCCAGCGCAGGTGCACCACCTGCGCTCAGGTTCGTTGGACCGGCCCAGGTCAGCTGAGAGGGAGGAGAACACGGTCGTCACCGCGGAGGGAAGCCAAAGTGCCGACACCTGCCAGCGGGAGAGCCGCATCCAACAGCCCTGTGGGATCTAAGCCCCCTCTCGCTCCATCCGCTGCCTCCGCCTCGCCTCACCCCCTCCTTTCGGGGCGCCCAGACAGGCGCCCGGGCTGGGGGTCGGGGAGGGGGAGGGGCAAGCGCTAGGCCTCCCGCGCCGCCGTAGACGACCGCTCTCTGACGCCCGCAAAGCCGGGACCAAAGCGCAGGCGCCCCGGCCCGCTGGGACGGCCACGCCCAGCGCCGCCCTGGCGCGCAGGCGCCACTCGCCCCGCCCCCGGCACACTCGCCCCGACCCCGCCCCTCCTGAGAGGTCGCTCTGGAGACGGTGGCCACTGGCGGGAGGTGCCCCAGCCCGGGAGTGGGAAGACAGTTGTGATGGATTGGGGGTGGGGGGTGGGGAGGCGTTTTCTGCACTCGGGAGTTGTCCCCAGTGGCAGTGCCGGGACAGATGCGGCCAATAGGCATCCTGCCGAAACCCACCCGATGCCCTTCGGGGAGCGCGTCCACTGCCAGGAAAACCTCCAGCGCTGGGGGAAGCGGGGTTCCAAAATGTATACACCGAATGCCAGCAGGAGGCCACGGGGACGCGACGGAAGGGGTCGCCGACGTGGGTGGAGCCTGCTGGGTGGGGACTGGGCTAGGAGAGAAGCTCTGCTATGCTGTCCTGGACAGTTGTTCCCTCCTGTCTGTCTGGTGAAAAGCCAAGAGACAGAAGAAGCCCCAGGAACGAGAGAGAGCGGCTCCGGTGCCCAAAGTCAGAGCCAAAACTTCCACCGCTAGGGGCCACTGTTGGATAGGAATAGTTCCTTCCTCACACTTGCTGGGGGGCAGAGGGCTGAGTTCTAAGGCAGGGGGAGGGGCAGGGCCCCTCGCAGAAGGGGCTGTGGGGGAAGGGACCCCTGGGCCGGATCTGGGGCTGCTGGGAGAGCCCCCTCTCCATGCCATAGCTCACCTGGCCCAGGCCAAGGGTCTGGGTCGGGCCAGGCTGCCAGACCCGTCTGAAGAGGGGGTTTCCTCGCCAACCAAAGTCCCCGAGGCCTCCTCCAGCGGGGGCCTACCTAGGGCCGGCCGGCGTTGCCCTGCAGGTCTCTCCCACGGCAATGGTCACAGACATGCTGTCTCCCATCGCCGTCACCTCCACCTTAGGTCAGGGGAACCCCGGCCTTTCCCACCGGCGGCCTGCGGGCTTTGGCCTGGGCTCCCGGCCAGGCCTGCAGAGGCCTGTCTCCCGGAGAGGACAGGCCCAGAGTCTTCCCTCTCCCTTGTCAACGACCTCTCTTCCCCTGCGTTTCTTTTCTGGGACCAGAGGGGCCCCAGAGCACCCCGACGACTCTGAGCAATGAGCCTGCCCTTTCTCCTCTCGCCCTCCTTTTTGGGACCGTACCAACCAACGAGCGTTTCTCTCGGCTCTGGCGCCGCGGGACGCAAAACGAAACCGCTTACCTAGTGGGTGGTGAGACACTTGCGTGGAAATCATTTCTGCTCACCTGAGGCAGGCACTGCGGTCAAGTGGGCTTACAGGTCCAGGTGTTCCATGGACCGGGTAGATTCTAAGCGGCCATCGTGACCGTCCAAAGCGGACGTATGGGTTGTCTGGGCATTGACTCGAGTCGTAACCATGCGTTTTTGGGGGGAAAAAAAGGGAGAACCCATCGTCTTCAGCACATTTCCCTCTGCCACAGCACGCCAGGCGACCAGGGGATTTTCCTATTGATTGCCGTTCCAAGCTACCATAGCGGGCAATGCCGCAGGGATACGGTCCAGATTTCCCAACCAAAGCAGACAGGCCTTCTCGCCGAGGCGCCGCTGCCTGGTCGATCAAGCCCCAGGCCCTGGTGCTCCTGAGGGCTGCGGGGACACCCAGGACTACGCTGCTGATGGCAGGTGGCTCCGGGCCTCAGTGCCCTGCCAGTGGGCTCTACTTGGGAATCCGTGCTCTTGCACGGGGTGTGGGTGGGGGGCGTCGGTTGCAGGGGGGCCTCCCTACACATGCCTCTTCTTCTGTCACTTTGGCTGCGGCTGAGCCTGGCACTGGGTGCGTGCATGCTCAGGAGACAGGCTTCTGCATGTCTCTGGACAGGCCCCGTGCCAGCTGGGACCTGAGCCCCAGCGCAGGTGCACCACCTGCGCTCAGGTTCGTTGGACCGGCCCAGGTCAGCTGAGAGGGAGGAGAACACGGTCGTCACCGCGGAGGGAAGCCAAAGTGCCGACACCTGCCAGCGGGAGAGCCGCATCCAACAGCCCTGTGGGATCTAAGCCCCCTCTCGCTCCATCCGCTGCCTCCGCCTCGCCTCACCCCCTCCTTTCGGGGCGCCCAGACAGGCGCCCGGGCTGGGGGTCGGGGAGGGGGAGGGGCAAGCGCTAGGCCTCCCGCGCCGCCGTAGACGACCGCTCTCTGACGCCCGCAAAGCCGGGACCAAAGCGCAGGCGCCCCGGCCCGCTGGGACGGCCACGCCCAGCGCCGCCCTGGCGCGCAGGCGCCACTCGCCCCGCCCCCGGCACACTCGCCCCGACCCCGCCCCTCCTGAGAGGTCGCTCTGGAGACGGTGGCCACTGGCGGGAGGTGCCCCAGCCCGGGAGTGGGAAGACAGTTGTGATGGATTGGGGGTGGGGGGTGGGGAGGCGTTTTCTGCACTCGGGAGTTGTCCCCAGTGGCAGTGCCGGGACAGATGCGGCCAATAGGCATCCTGCCGAAACCCACCCGATGCCCTTCGGGGAGCGCGTCCACTGCCAGGAAAACCTCCAGCGCTGGGGGAAGCGGGGTTCCAAAATGTATACACCGAATGCCAGCAGGAGGCCACGGGGACGCGACGGAAGGGGTCGCCGACGTGGGTGGAGCCTGCTGGGTGGGGACTGGGCTAGGAGAGAAGCTCTGCTATGCTGTCCTGGACAGTTGTTCCCTCCTGTCTGTCTGGTGAAAAGCCAAGAGACAGAAGAAGCCCCAGGAACGAGAGAGAGCGGCTCCGGTGCCCAAAGTCAGAGCCAAAACTTCCACCGCTAGGGGCCACTGTTGGATAGGAATAGTTCCTTCCTCACACTTGCTGGGGGGCAGAGGGCTGAGTTCTAAGGCAGGGGGAGGGGCAGGGCCCCTCGCAGAAGGGGCTGTGGGGGAAGGGACCCCTGGGCCGGATCTGGGGCTGCTGGGAGAGCCCCCTCTCCATGCCATAGCTCACCTGGCCCAGGCCAAGGGTCTGGGTCGGGCCAGGCTGCCAGACCCGTCTGAAGAGGGGGTTTCCTCGCCAACCAAAGTCCCCGAGGCCTCCTCCAGCGGGGGCCTACCTAGGGCCGGCCGGCGTTGCCCTGCAGGTCTCTCCCACGGCAATGGTCACAGACATGCTGTCTCCCATCGCCGTCACCTCCACCTTAGGTCAGGGGAACCCCGGCCTTTCCCACCGGCGGCCTGCGGGCTTTGGCCTGGGCTCCCGGCCAGGCCTGCAGAGGCCTGTCTCCTGGAGAGGACAGGCCCAGAGTCTTCCCTCTCCCTTGTCAACGACCTCTCTTCCCCTGCGTTTCTTTTCTGGGACCAGAGGGGCCCCAGAGCACCCCGACGACTCTGAGCAATGAGCCTGCCCTTTCTCCTCTCGCCCTCCTTTTTGGGACCGTACCAACCAACGAGCGTTTCTCTCGGCTCTGGCGCCGCGGGACGCAAAACGAAACCGCTTACCTAGTGGGTGGTGAGACACTTGCGTGGAAATCATTTCTGCTCACCTGAGGCAGGCACTGCGGTCAAGTGGGCTTACAGGTCCAGGTGTTCCATGGACCGGGTAGATTCTAAGCGGCCATCGTGACCGTCCAAAGCGGACGTATGGGTTGTCTGGGCATTGACTCGAGTCGTAACCATGCGTTTTTGGGGGGAAAAAAAGGGAGAACCCATCGTCTTCAGCACATTTCCCTCTGCCACAGCACGCCAGGCGACCAGGGGATTTTCCTATTGATTGCCGTTCCAAGCTACCATAGCGGGCAATGCCGCAGGGATACGGTCCAGATTTCCCAACCAAAGCAGACAGGCCTTCTCGCCGAGGCGCCGCTGCCTGGTCGATCAAGCCCCAGGCCCTGGTGCTCCTGAGGGCTGCGGGGACACCCAGGACTACGCTGCTGATGGCAGGTGGCTCCGGGCCTCAGTGCCCTGCCAGTGGGCTCTACTTGGGAATCCGTGCTCTTGCACGGGGTGTGGGTGGGGGGCGTCGGTTGCAGGGGGGCCTCCCTACACATGCCTCTTCTTCTGTCACTTTGGCTGCGGCTGAGCCTGGCACTGGGTGCGTGCATGCTCAGGAGACAGGCTTCTGCATGTCTCTGGACAGGCCCCGTGCCAGCTGGGACCTGAGCCCCAGCGCAGGTGCACCACCTGCGCTCAGGTTCGTTGGACCGGCCCAGGTCAGCTGAGAGGGAGGAGAACACGGTCGTCACCGCGGAGGGAAGCCAAAGTGCCGACACCTGCCAGCGGGAGAGCCGCATCCAACAGCCCTGTGGGATCTAAGCCCCCTCTCGCTCCATCCGCTGCCTCCGCCTCGCCTCACCCCCTCCTTTCGGGGCGCCCAGACAGGCGCCCGGGCTGGGGGTCGGGGAGGGGGAGGGGCAAGCGCTAGGCCTCCCGCGCCGCCCTAGAAGACCGCTCTCTGACGCCCGCAAAGCCGGGACCAAAGCGCAGGCGCCCCGGCCCGCTGGGACGGCCACGCCCAGCGCCGCCCTGGCGCGCAGGCGCCACTCGCCCCGCCCCCGGCACACTCGCCCCGACCCCGCCCCTCCTGAGAGGTTGCTCTGGAGACGGTGGCCACTGGCGGGAGGTGCCCCAGCCCGGGAGTGGGAAGACAGTTGTGATGGATTGGGGGTGGGGGGTGGGGAGGCGTTTTCTGCACTCGGGAGTTGTCCCCAGTGGCAGTGCCGGGACAGATGCGGCCAATAGGCATCCTGCCGAAACCCACCCGATGCCCTTCGGGGAGCGCGTCCACTGCCAGGAAAACCTCCAGCGCTGGGGGAAGCGGGGTTCCAAAATGTATACACCGAATGCCAGCAGGAGGCCACGGGGACGCGACGGAAGGGGTCGCCGACGTGGGTGGAGCCTGCTGGGTGGGGACTGGGCTAGGAGAGAAGCTCTGCTATGCTGTCCTGGACAGTTGTTCCCTCCTGTCTGTCTGGTGAAAAGCCAAGAGACAGAAGAAGCCCCAGGAACGAGAGAGAGCGGCTCCGGTGCCCAAAGGCAGAGCCAAAACTTCCACCGCTAGGGGCCACTGTTGGATAGGAATAGTTCCTTCCTCACACTTGCTGGGGGGCAGAGGGCTGAGTTCTAAGGCAGGGGGAGGGGCAGGGCCCCTCGCAGAAGGGGCTGTGGGGGAAGGGACCCCTGGGCCGGATCTGGGGCTGCTGGGAGAGCCCCCTCTCCATGCCATAGCTCACCTGGCCCAGGCCAAGGGTCTGGGTCGGGCCAGGCTGCCAGACCCGTCTGAAGAGGGGGTTTCCTCGCCAACCAAAGTCCCCGAGGCCTCCTCCAGCGGGGGCCTACCTAGGGCCGGCCGGCGTTGCCCTGCAGGTCTCTCCCACGGCAATGGTCACAGACATGCTGTCTCCCATCGCCGTCACCTCCACCTTAGGTCAGGGGAACCCCGGCCTTTCCCACCGGCGGCCTGCGGGCTTCGGCCTGGGCTCCCGGCCAGGCCTGCAGAGGCCTGTCTCCCGGAGAGGACAGGCCCAGAGTCTTCCCTCTCCCTTGTCAACGACCTCTCTTCCCCTGCGTTTCTTTTCTGGGACCAGAGGGGCCCCAGAGCACCCCGACGACTCTGAGCAATGAGCCTGCCCTTTCTCCTCTCGCCCTCCTTTTTGGGACCGTACCAACCAACGAGCGTTTCTCTCGGCTCTGGCGCCGCGGGACGCAAAACGAAACCGCTTACCTAGTGGGTGGTGAGACACTTGCGTGGAAATCATTTCTGCTCACCTGAGGCAGGCACTGCGGTCAAGTGGGCTTACAGGTCCAGGTGTTCCATGGACCGGGTAGATTCTAAGCGGCCATCGTGACCGTCCAAAGCGGACGTATGGGTTGTCTGGGCATTGACTCGAGTCGTAACCATGCGTTTTTGGGGGGAAAAAAAGGGAGAACCCATCGTCTTCAGCACATTTCCCTCTGCCACAGCACGCCAGGCGACCAGGGGATTTTCCTATTGATTGCCGTTCCAAGCTACCATAGCGGGCAATGCCGCAGGGATACGGTCCAGATTTCCCAACCAAAGCAGACAGGCCTTCTCGCCGAGGCGCCGCTGCCTGGTCGATCAAGCCCCAGGCCCTGGTGCTCCTGAGGGCTGCGGGGACACCCAGGACTACGCTGCTGATGGCAGGTGGCTCCGGGCCTCAGTGCCCTGCCAGTGGGCTCTACTTGGGAATCCGTGCTCTTGCACGGGGTGTGGGTGGGGGGCGTCGGTTGCAGGGGGGCCTCCCTACACATGCCTCTTCTTCTGTCACTTTGGCTGCGGCTGAGCCTGGCACTGGGTGCGTGCATGCTCAGGAGACAGGCTTCTGCATGTCTCTGGACAGGCCCCGTGCCAGCTGGGACCTGAGCCCCAGCGCAGGTGCACCACCTGCGCTCAGGTTCGTTGGACCGGCCCAGGTCAGCTGAGAGGGAGGAGAACACGGTCGTCACCGCGGAGGGAAGCCAAAGTGCCGACACCTGCCAGCGGGAGAGCCGCATCCAACAGCCCTGTGGGATCTAAGCCCCCTCTCGCTCCATCCGCTGCCTCCGCCTCGCCTCACCCCCTCCTTTCGGGGCGCCCAGACAGGCGCCCGGGCTGGGGGTCGGGGAGGGGGAGGGGCAAGCGCTAGGCCTCCCGCGCCGCCGTAGACGACCGCTCTCTGACGCCCGCAAAGCCGGGACCAAAGCGCAGGCGCCCCGGCCCGCTGGGACGGCCACGCCCAGCGCCGCCCTGGCGCGCAGGCGCCACTCGCCCCGCCCCCGGCACACTCGCCCCGACCCCGCCCCTCCTGAGAGGTCGCTCTGGAGACGGTGGCCACTGGCGGGAGGTGCCCCAGCCCGGGAGTGGGAAGACAGTTGTGATGGATTGGGGGTGGGGGGTGGGGAGGCGTTTTCTGCACTCGGGAGTTGTCCCCAGTGGCAGTGCCGGGACAGATGCGGCCAATAGGCATCCTGCCGAAACCCACCCGATGCCCTTCGGGGAGCGCGTCCACTGCCAGGAAAACCTCCAGCGCTGGGGGAAGCGGGGTTCCAAAATGTATACACCGAATGCCAGCAGGAGGCCACGGGGACGCGACGGAAGGGGTCGCCGACGTGGGTGGAGCCTGCTGGGTGGGGACTGGGCTAGGAGAGAAGCTCTGCTATGCTGTCCTGGACAGTTGTTCCCTCCTGTCTGTCTGGTGAAAAGCCAAGAGACAGAAGAAGCCCCAGGAACGAGAGAGAGCGGCTCCGGTGCCCAAAGGCAGAGCCAAAACTTCCACCGCTAGGGGCCACTGTTGGATAGGAATAGTTCCTTCCTCACACTTGCTGGGGGGCAGAGGGCTGAGTTCTAAGGCAGGGGGAGGGGCAGGGCCCCTCGCAGAAGGGGCTGTGGGGGAAGGGACCCCTGGGCCGGATCTGGGGCTGCTGGGAGAGCCCCCTCTCCATGCCATAGCTCACCTGGCCCAGGCCAAGGGTCTGGGTCGGGCCAGGCTGCCAGACCCGTCTGAAGAGGGGGTTTCCTCGCCAACCAAAGTCCCCGAGGCCTCCTCCAGCGGGGGCCTACCTAGGGCCGGCCGGCGTTGCCCTGCAGGTCTCTCCCACGGCAATGGTCACAGACATGCTGTCTCCCATCGCCGTCACCTCCACCTTAGGTCAGGGGAACCCCGGCCTTTCCCACCGGCGGCCTGCGGGCTTCGGCCTGGGCTCCCGGCCAGGCCTGCAGAGGCCTGTCTCCCGGAGAGGACAGGCCCAGAGTCTTCCCTCTCCCTTGTCAACGACCTCTCTTCCCCTGCGTTTCTTTTCTGGGACCAGAGGGGCCCCAGAGCACCCCGACGACTCTGAGCAATGAGCCTGCCCTTTCTCCTCTCGCCCTCCTTTTTGGGACCGTACCAACCAACGAGCGTTTCTCTCGGCTCTGGCGCCGCGGGACGCAAAACGAAACCGCTTACCTAGTGGGTGGTGAGACACTTGCGTGGAAATCATTTCTGCTCACCTGAGGCAGGCACTGCGGTCAAGTGGGCTTACAGGTCCAGGTGTTCCATGGACCGGGTAGATTCTAAGCGGCCATCGTGACCGTCCAAAGCGGACGTATGGGTTGTCTGGGCATTGACTCGAGTCGTAACCATGCGTTTTTGGGGGGAAAAAAAGGGAGAACCCATCGTCTTCAGCACATTTCCCTCTGCCACAGCACGCCAGGCGACCAGGGGATTTTCCTATTGATTGCCGTTCCAAGCTACCATAGCGGGCAATGCCACAGGGATACGGTCCAGATTTCCCAACCAAAGCAGACAGGCCTTCTCGCCGAGGCGCCGCTGCCTGGTCGATCAAGCCCCAGGCCCTGGTGCTCCTGAGGGCTGCGGGGACACCCAGGACTACGCTGCTGATGGCAGGTGGCTCCGGGCCTCAGTGCCCTGCCAGTGGGCTCTACTTGGGAATCCGTGCTCTTGCACGGGGTGTGGGTGGGGGGCGTCGGTTGCAGGGGGGCCTCCCTACACATGCCTCTTCTTCTGTCACTTTGGCTGCGGCTGAGCCTGGCACTGGGTGCGTGCATGCTCAGGAGACAGGCTTCTGCATGTCTCTGGACAGGCCCCGTGCCAGCTGGGACCTGAGCCCCAGCGCAGGTGCACCACCTGCGCTCAGGTTCGTTGGACCGGCCCAGGTCAGCTGAGAGGGAGGAGAACACGGTCGTCACCGCGGAGGGAAGCCAAAGTGCCGACACCTGCCAGCGGGAGAGCCGCATCCAACAGCCCTGTGGGATCTAAGCCCCCTCTCGCTCCATCCGCTGCCTCCGCCTCGCCTCACCCCCTCCTTTCGGGGCGCCCAGACAGGCGCCCGGGCTGGGGGTCGGGGAGGGGGAGGGGCAAGCGCTAGGCCTCCCGCGCCGCCGTAGACGACCGCTCTCTGACGCCCGCAAAGCCGGGACCAAAGCGCAGGCGCCCCGGCCCGCTGGGACGGCCACGCCCAGCGCCGCCCTGGCGCGCAGGCGCCACTCGCCCCGCCCCCGGCACACTCGCCCCGACCCCGCCCCTCCTGAGAGGTCGCTCTGGAGACGGTGGCCACTGGCGGGAGGTGCCCCAGCCCGGGAGTGGGAAGACAGTTGTGATGGATTGGGGGTGGGGGGTGGGGAGGCGTTTTCTGCACTCGGGAGTTGTCCCCAGTGGCAGTGCCGGGACAGATGCGGCCAATAGGCATCCTGCCGAAACCCACCCGATGCCCTTCGGGGAGCGCGTCCACTGCCAGGAAAACCTCCAGCGCTGGGGGAAGCGGGGTTCCAAAATGTATACACCGAATGCCAGCAGGAGGCCACGGGGACGCGACGGAAGGGGTCGCCGACGTGGGTGGAGCCTGCTGGGTGGGGACTGGGCTAGGAGAGAAGCTCTGCTATGCTGTCCTGGACAGTTGTTCCCTCCTGTCTGTCTGGTGAAAAGCCAAGAGACAGAAGAAGCCCCAGGAACGAGAGAGAGCGGCTCCGGTGCCCAAAGGCAGAGCCAAAACTTCCACCGCTAGGGGCCACTGTTGGATAGGAATAGTTCCTTCCTCACACTTGCTGGGGGGCAGAGGGCTGAGTTCTAAGGCAGGGGGAGGGGCAGGGCCCCTCGCAGAAGGGGCTGTGGGGGAAGGGACCCCTGGGCCGGATCTGGGGCTGCTGGGAGAGCCCCCTCTCCATGCCATAGCTCACCTGGCCCAGGCCAAGGGTCTGGGTCGGGCCAGGCTGCCAGACCCGTCTGAAGAGGGGGTTTCCTCGCCAACCAAAGTCCCCGAGGCCTCCTCCAGCGGGGGCCTACCTAGGGCCGGCCGGCGTTGCCCTGCAGGTCTCTCCCACGGCAATGGTCACAGACATGCTGTCTCCCATCGCCGTCACCTCCACCTTAGGTCAGGGGAACCCCGGCCTTTCCCACCGGCGGCCTGCGGGCTTTGGCCTGGGCTCCCGGCCAGGCCTGCAGAGGCCTGTCTCCCGGAGAGGACAGGCCCAGAGTCTTCCCTCTCCCTTGTCAACGACCTCTCTTCCCCTGCGTTTCTTTTCTGGGACCAGAGGGGCCCCAGAGCACCCCGACGACTCTGAGCAATGAGCCTGCCCTTTCTCCTCTCGCCCTCCTTTTTGGGACCGTACCAACCAACGAGCGTTTCTCTCGGCTCTGGCGCCGCGGGACGCAAAACGAAACCGCTTACCTAGTGGGTGGTGAGACACTTGCGTGGAAATCATTTCTGCTCACCTGAGGCAGGCACTGCGGTCAAGTGGGCTTACAGGTCCAGGTGTTCCATGGACCGGGTAGATTCTAAGCGGCCATCGTGACCGTCCAAAGCGGACGTATGGGTTGTCTGGGCATTGACTCGAGTCGTAACCATGCGTTTTTGGGGGGAAAAAAAGGGAGAACCCATCGTCTTCAGCACATTTCCCTCTGCCACAGCACGCCAGGCGACCAGGGGATTTTCCTATTGATTGCCGTTCCAAGCTACCATAGCGGGCAATGCCGCAGGGATACGGTCCAGATTTCCCAACCAAAGCAGACAGGCCTTCTCGCCGAGGCGCCGCTGCCTGGTCGATCAAGCCCCAGGCCCTGGTGCTCCTGAGGGCTGCGGGGACACCCAGGACTACGCTGCTGATGGCAGGTGGCTCCGGGCCTCAGTGCCCTGCCAGTGGGCTCTACTTGGGAATCCGTGCTCTTGCACGGGGTGTGGGTGGGGGGCGTCGGTTGCAGGGGGGCCTCCCTACACATGCCTCTTCTTCTGTCACTTTGGCTGCGGCTGAGCCTGGCACTGGGTGCGTGCATGCTCAGGAGACAGGCTTCTGCATGTCTCTGGACAGGCCCCGTGCCAGCTGGGACCTGAGCCCCAGCGCAGGTGCACCACCTGCGCTCAGGTTCGTTGGACCGGCCCAGGTCAGCTGAGAGGGAGGAGAACACGGTCGTCACCGCGGAGGGAAGCCAAAGTGCCGACACCTGCCAGCGGGAGAGCCGCATCCAACAGCCCTGTGGGATCTAAGCCCCCTCTCGCTCCATCCGCTGCCTCCGCCTCGCCTCACCCCCTCCTTTCGGGGCGCCCAGACAGGCGCCCGGGCTGGGGGTCGGGGAGGGGGAGGGGCAAGCGCTAGGCCTCCCGCGCCGCCCTAGAAGACCGCTCTCTGACGCCCGCAAAGCCGGGACCAAAGCGCAGGCGCCCCGGCCCGCTGGGACGGCCACGCCCAGCGCCGCCCTGGCGCGCAGGCGCCACTCGCCCCGCCCCCGGCACACTCGCCCCGACCCCGCCCCTCCTGAGAGGTCGCTCTGGAGACGGTGGCCACTGGCGGGAGGTGCCCCAGCCCGGGAGTGGGAAGACAGTTGTGATGGATTGGGGGTGGGGGGTGGGGAGGCGTTTTCTGCACTCGGGAGTTGTCCCCAGTGGCAGTGCCGGGACAGATGCGGCCAATAGGCATCCTGCCGAAACCCACCCGATGCCCTTCGGGGAGCGCGTCCACTGCCAGGAAAACCTCCAGCGCTGGGGGAAGCGGGGTTCCAAAATGTATACACCGAATGCCAGCAGGAGGCCACGGGGACGCGACGGAAGGGGTCGCCGACGTGGGTGGAGCCTGCTGGGTGGGGACTGGGCTAGGAGAGAAGCTCTGCTATGCTGTCCTGGACAGTTGTTCCCTCCTGTCTGTCTGGTGAAAAGCCAAGAGACAGAAGAAGCCCCAGGAACGAGAGAGAGCGGCTCCGGTGCCCAAAGGCAGAGCCAAAACTTCCACCGCTAGGGGCCACTGTTGGATAGGAATAGTTCCTTCCTCACACTTGCTGGGGGGCAGAGGGCTGAGTTCTAAGGCAGGGGGAGGGGCAGGGCCCCTCGCAGAAGGGGCTGTGGGGGAAGGGACCCCTGGGCCGGATCTGGGGCTGCTGGGAGAGCCCCCTCTCCATGCCATAGCTCACCTGGCCCAGGCCAAGGGTCTGGGTCGGGCCAGGCTGCCAGACCCGTCTGAAGAGGGGGTTTCCTCGCCAACCAAAGTCCCCGAGGCCTCCTCCAGCGGGGGCCTACCTAGGGCCGGCCGGCGTTGCCCTGCAGGTCTCTCCCACGGCAATGGTCACAGACATGCTGTCTCCCATCGCCGTCACCTCCACCTTAGGTCAGGGGAACCCCGGCCTTTCCCACCGGCGGCCTGCGGGCTTCGGCCTGGGCTCCCGGCCAGGCCTGCAGAGGCCTGTCTCCCGGAGAGGACAGGCCCAGAGTCTTCCCTCTCCCTTGTCAACGACCTCTCTTCCCCTGCGTTTCTTTTCTGGGACCAGAGGGGCCCCAGAGCACCCCGACGACTCTGAGCAATGAGCCTGCCCTTTCTCCTCTCGCCCTCCTTTCTGGGACCGTACCAACCAACGAGCGTTTCTCTCGGCTCTGGCGCCGCGGGACGCAAAACGAAACCGCTTACCTAGTGGGTGGTGAGACACTTGCGTGGAAATCATTTCTGCTCACCTGAGGCAGGCACTGCGGTCAAGTGGGCTTACAGGTCCAGGTGTTCCATGGACCGGGTAGATTCTAAGCGGCCATCGTGACCGTCCAAAGCGGACGTATGGGTTGTCTGGGCATTGACTCGAGTCGTAACCATGCGTTTTTGGGGGGAAAAAAAGGGAGAACCCATCGTCTTCAGCACATTTCCCTCTGCCACAGCACGCCAGGCGACCAGGGGATTTTCCTATTGATTGCCGTTCCAAGCTACCATAGCGGGCAATGCCGCAGGGATACGGTCCAGATTTCCCAACCAAAGCAGACAGGCCTTCTCGCCGAGGCGCCGCTGCCTGGTCGATCAAGCCCCAGGCCCTGGTGCTCCTGAGGGCTGCGGGGACACCCAGGACTACGCTGCTGATGGCAGGTGGCTCCGGGCCTCAGTGCCCTGCCAGTGGGCTCTACTTGGGAATCCGTGCTCTTGCACGGGGTGTGGGTGGGGGGCGTCGGTTGCAGGGGGGCCTCCCTACACATGCCTCTTCTTCTGTCACTTTGGCTGCGGCTGAGCCTGGCACTGGGTGCGTGCATGCTCAGGAGACAGGCTTCTGCATGTCTCTGGACAGACCCCGTGCCAGCTGGGACCTGAGCCCCAGCGCAGGTGCACCACCTGCGCTCAGGTTCGTTGGACCGGCCCAGGTCAGCTGAGAGGGAGGAGAACACGGTCGTCACCGCGGAGGGAAGCCAAAGTGCCGACACCTGCCAGCGGGAGAGCCGCATCCAACAGCCCTGTGGGATCTAAGCCCCCTCTCGCTCCATCCGCTGCCTCCGCCTCGCCTCACCCCCTCCTTTCGGGGCGCCCAGACAGGCGCCCGGGCTGGGGGTCGGGGAGGGGGAGGGGCAAGCGCTAGGCCTCCCGCGCCGCCGTAGACGACCGCTCTCTGACGCCCGCAAAGCCGGGACCAAAGCGCAGGCGCCCCGGCCCGCTGGGACGGCCACGCCCAGCGCCGCCCTGGCGCGCAGGCGCCACTCGCCCCGCCCCCGGCACACTCGCCCCGACCCCGCCCCTCCTGAGAGGTCGCTCTGGAGACGGTGGCCACTGGCGGGAGGTGCCCCAGCCCGGGAGTGGGAAGACAGTTGTGATGGATTGGGGGTGGGGGGTGGGGAGGCGTTTTCTGCACTCGGGAGTTGTCCCCAGTGGCAGTGCCGGGACAGATGCGGCCAATAGGCATCCTGCCGAAACCCACCCGATGCCCTTCGGGGAGCGCGTCCACTGCCAGGAAAACCTCCAGCGCTGGGGGAAGCGGGGTTCCAAAATGTATACACCGAATGCCAGCAGGAGGCCACGGGGACGCGACGGAAGGGGTCGCCGACGTGGGTGGAGCCTGCTGGGTGGGGACTGGGCTAGGAGAGAAGCTCTGCTATGCTGTCCTGGACAGTTGTTCCCTCCTGTCTGTCTGGTGAAAAGCCAAGAGACAGAAGAAGCCCCAGGAACGAGAGAGAGCGGCTCCGGTGCCCAAAGGCAGAGCCAAAACTTCCACCGCTAGGGGCCACTGTTGGATAGGAATAGTTCCTTCCTCACACTTGCTGGGGGGCAGAGGGCTGAGTTCTAAGGCAGGGGGAGGGGCAGGGCCCCTCGCAGAAGGGGCTGTGGGGGAAGGGACCCCTGGGCCGGATCTGGGGCTGCTGGGAGAGCCCCCTCTCCATGCCATAGCTCACCTGGCCCAGGCCAAGGGTCTGGGTCGGGCCAGGCTGCCAGACCCGTCTGAAGAGGGGGTTTCCTCGCCAACCAAAGTCCCCGAGGCCTCCTCCAGCGGGGGCCTACCTAGGGCCGGCCGGCGTTGCCCTGCAGGTCTCTCCCACGGCAATGGTCACAGACATGCTGTCTCCCATCGCCGTCACCTCCACCTTAGGTCAGGGGAACCCCGGCCTTTCCCACCGGCGGCCTGCGGGCTTCGGCCTGGGCTCCCGGCCAGGCCTGCAGAGGCCTGTCTCCCGGAGAGGACAGGCCCAGAGTCTTCCCTCTCCCTTGTCAACGACCTCTCTTCCCCTGCGTTTCTTTTCTGGGACCAGAGGGGCCCCAGAGCACCCCGACGACTCTGAGCAATGAGCCTGCCCTTTCTCCTCTCGCCCTCCTTTTTGGGACCGTACCAACCAACGAGCGTTTCTCTCGGCTCTGGCGCCGCGGGACGCAAAACGAAACCGCTTACCTAGTGGGTGGTGAGACACTTGCGTGGAAATCATTTCTGCTCACCTGAGGCAGGCACTGCGGTCAAGTGGGCTTACAGGTCCAGGTGTTCCATGGACCGGGTAGATTCTAAGCGGCCATCGTGACCGTCCAAAGCGGACGTATGGGTTGTCTGGGCATTGACTCGAGTCGTAACCATGCGTTTTTGGGGGGAAAAAAAGGGAGAACCCATCGTCTTCAGCACATTTCCCTCTGCCACAGCACGCCAGGCGACCAGGGGATTTTCCTATTGATTGCCGTTCCAAGCTACCATAGCGGGCAATGCCGCAGGGATACGGTCCAGATTTCCCAACCAAAGCAGACAGGCCTTCTCGCCGAGGCGCCGCTGCCTGGTCGATCAAGCCCCAGGCCCTGGTGCTCCTGAGGGCTGCGGGGACACCCAGGACTACGCTGCTGATGGCAGGTGGCTCCGGGCCTCAGTGCCCTGCCAGTGGGCTCTACTTGGGAATCCGTGCTCTTGCACGGGGTGTGGGTGGGGGGCGTCGGTTGCAGGGGGGCCTCCCTACACATGCCTCTTCTTCTGTCACTTTGGCTGCGGCTGAGCCTGGCACTGGGTGCGTGCATGCTCAGGAGACAGGCTTCTGCATGTCTCTGGACAGACCCCGTGCCAGCTGGGACCTGAGCCCCAGCGCAGGTGCACCACCTGCGCTCAGGTTCGTTGGACCGGCCCAGGTCAGCTGAGAGGGAGGAGAACACGGTCGTCACCGCGGAGGGAAGCCAAAGTGCCGACACCTGCCAGCGGGAGAGCCGCATCCAACAGCCCTGTGGGATCTAAGCCCCCTCTCGCTCCATCCGCTGCCTCCGCCTCGCCTCACCCCCTCCTTTCGGGGCGCCCAGACAGGCGCCCGGGCTGGGGGTCGGGGAGGGGGAGGGGCAAGCGCTAGGCCTCCCGCGCCGCCGTAGACGACCGCTCTCTGACGCCCGCAAAGCCGGGACCAAAGCGCAGGCGCCCCGGCCCGCTGGGACGGCCACGCCCAGCGCCGCCCTGGCGCGCAGGCGCCACTCGCCCCGCCCCCGGCACACTCGCCCCGACCCCGCCCCTCCTGAGAGGTCGCTCTGGAGACGGTGGCCACTGGCGGGAGGTGCCCCAGCCCGGGAGTGGGAAGACAGTTGTGATGGATTGGGGGTGGGGGGTGGGGAGGCGTTTTCTGCACTCGGGAGTTGTCCCCAGTGGCAGTGCCGGGACAGATGCGGCCAATAGGCATCCTGCCGAAACCCACCCGATGCCCTTCGGGGAGCGCGTCCACTGCCAGGAAAACCTCCAGCGCTGGGGGAAGCGGGGTTCCAAAATGTATACACCGAATGCCAGCAGGAGGCCACGGGGACGCGACGGAAGGGGTCGCCGACGTGGGTGGAGCCTGCTGGGTGGGGACTGGGCTAGGAGAGAAGCTCTGCTATGCTGTCCTGGACAGTTGTTCCCTCCTGTCTGTCTGGTGAAAAGCCAAGAGACAGAAGAAGCCCCAGGAACGAGAGAGAGCGGCTCCGGTGCCCAAAGGCAGAGCCAAAACTTCCACCGCTAGGGGCCACTGTTGGATAGGAATAGTTCCTTCCTCACACTTGCTGGGGGGCAGAGGGCTGAGTTCTAAGGCAGGGGGAGGGGCAGGGCCCCTCGCAGAAGGGGCTGTGGGGGAAGGGACCCCTGGGCCGGATCTGGGGCTGCTGGGAGAGCCCCCTCTCCATGCCATAGCTCACCTGGCCCAGGCCAAGGGTCTGGGTCGGGCCAGGCTGCCAGACCCGTCTGAAGAGGGGGTTTCCTCGCCAACCAAAGTCCCCGAGGCCTCCTCCAGCGGGGGCCTACCTAGGGCCGGCCGGCGTTGCCCTGCAGGTCTCTCCCACGGCAATGGTCACAGACATGCTGTCTCCCATCGCCGTCACCTCCACCTTAGGTCAGGGGAACCCCGGCCTTTCCCACCGGCGGCCTGCGGGCTTCGGCCTGGGCTCCCGGCCAGGCCTGCAGAGGCCTGTCTCCCGGAGAGGACAGGCCCAGAGTCTTCCCTCTCCCTTGTCAACGACCTCTCTTCCCCTGCGTTTCTTTTCTGGGACCAGAGGGGCCCCAGAGCACCCCGACGACTCTGAGCAATGAGCCTGCCCTTTCTCCTCTCGCCCTCCTTTTTGGGACCGTACCAACCAACGAGCGTTTCTCTCGGCTCTGGCGCCGCGGGACGCAAAACGAAACCGCTTACCTAGTGGGTGGTGAGACACTTGCGTGGAAATCATTTCTGCTCACCTGAGGCAGGCACTGCGGTCAAGTGGGCTTACAGGTCCAGGTGTTCCATGGACCGGGTAGATTCTAAGCGGCCATCGTGACCGTCCAAAGCGGACGTATGGGTTGTCTGGGCATTGACTCGAGTCGTAACCATGCGTTTTTGGGGGGAAAAAAAGGGAGAACCCATCGTCTTCAGCACATTTCCCTCTGCCACAGCACGCCAGGCGACCAGGGGATTTTCCTATTGATTGCCGTTCCAAGCTACCATAGCGGGCAATGCCACAGGGATACGGTCCAGATTTCCCAACCAAAGCAGACAGGCCTTCTCGCCGAGGCGCCGCTGCCTGGTCGATCAAGCCCCAGGCCCTGGTGCTCCTGAGGGCTGCGGGGACACCCAGGACTACGCTGCTGATGGCAGGTGGCTCCGGGCCTCAGTGCCCTGCCAGTGGGCTCTACTTGGGAATCCGTGCTCTTGCACGGGGTGTGGGTGGGGGGCGTCGGTTGCAGGGGGGCCTCCCTACACATGCCTCTTCTTCTGTCACTTTGGCTGCGGCTGAGCCTGGCACTGGGTGCGTGCATGCTCAGGAGACAGGCTTCTGCATGTCTCTGGACAGGCCCCGTGCCAGCTGGGACCTGAGCCCCAGCGCAGGTGCACCACCTGCGCTCAGGTTCGTTGGACCGGCCCAGGTCAGCTGAGAGGGAGGAGAACACGGTCGTCACCGCGGAGGGAAGCCAAAGTGCCGACACCTGCCAGCGGGAGAGCCGCATCCAACAGCCCTGTGGGATCTAAGCCCCCTCTCGCTCCATCCGCTGCCTCCGCCTCGCCTCACCCCCTCCTTTCGGGGCGCCCAGACAGGCGCCCGGGCTGGGGGTCGGGGAGGGGGAGGGGCAAGCGCTAGGCCTCCCGCGCCGCCGTAGACGACCGCTCTCTGACGCCCGCAAAGCCGGGACCAAAGCGCAGGCGCCCCGGCCCGCTGGGACGGCCACGCCCAGCGCCGCCCTGGCGCGCAGGCGCCACTCGCCCCGCCCCCGGCACACTCGCCCCGACCCCGCCCCTCCTGAGAGGTCGCTCTGGAGACGGTGGCCACTGGCGGGAGGTGCCCCAGCCCGGGAGTGGGAAGACAGTTGTGATGGATTGGGGGGTGGGGGGTGGGGAGGCGTTTTCTGCACTCGGGAGTTGTCCCCAGTGGCAGTGCCGGGACAGATGCGGCCAATAGGCATCCTGCCGAAACCCACCCGATGCCCTTCGGGGAGCGCGTCCACTGCCAGGAAAACCTCCAGCGCTGGGGGAAGCGGGGTTCCAAAATGTATACACCGAATGCCAGCAGGAGGCCACGGGGACGCGACGGAAGGGGTCGCCGACGTGGGTGGAGCCTGCTGGGTGGGGACTGGGCTAGGAGAGAAGCTCTGCTATGCTGTCCTGGACAGTTGTTCCCTCCTGTCTGTCTGGTGAAAAGCCAAGAGACAGAAGAAGCCCCAGGAACGAGAGAGAGCGGCTCCGGTGCCCAAAGGCAGAGCCAAAACTTCCACCGCTAGGGGCCACTGTTGGATAGGAATAGTTCCTTCCTCACACTTGCTGGGGGGCAGAGGGCTGAGTTCTAAGGCAGGGGGAGGGGCAGGGCCCCTCGCAGAAGGGGCTGTGGGGGAAGGGACCCCTGGGCCGGATCTGGGGCTGCTGGGAGAGCCCCCTCTCCATGCCATAGCTCACCTGGCCCAGGCCAAGGGTCTGGGTCGGGCCAGGCTGCCAGACCCGTCTGAAGAGGGGGTTTCCTCGCCAACCAAAGTCCCCGAGGCCTCCTCCAGCGGGGGCCTACCTAGGGCCGGCCGGCGTTGCCCTGCAGGTCTCTCCCACGGCAATGGTCACAGACATGCTGTCTCCCATCGCCGTCACCTCCACCTTAGGTCAGGGGAACCCCGGCCTTTCCCACCGGCGGCCTGCGGGCTTCGGCCTGGGCTCCCGGCCAGGCCTGCAGAGGCCTGTCTCCCGGAGAGGACAGGCCCAGAGTCTTCCCTCTCCCTTGTCAACGACCTCTCTTCCCCTGCGTTTCTTTTCTGGGACCAGAGGGGCCCCAGAGCACCCCGACGACTCTGAGCAATGAGCCTGCCCTTTCTCCTCTCGCCCTCCTTTTTGGGACCGTACCAACCAACGAGCGTTTCTCTCGGCTCTGGCGCCGCGGGACGCAAAACGAAACCGCTTACCTAGTGGGTGGTGAGACACTTGCGTGGAAATCATTTCTGCTCACCTGAGGCAGGCACTGCGGTCAAGTGGGCTTACAGGTCCAGGTGTTCCATGGACCGGGTAGATTCTAAGCGGCCATCGTGACCGTCCAAAGCGGACGTATGGGTTGTCTGGGCATTGACTCGAGTCGTAACCATGCGTTTTTGGGGGGAAAAAAAGGGAGAACCCATCGTCTTCAGCACATTTCCCTCTGCCACAGCACGCCAGGCGACCAGGGGATTTTCCTATTGATTGCCGTTCCAAGCTACCATAGCGGGCAATGCCGCAGGGATACGGTCCAGATTTCCCAACCAAAGCAGACAGGCCTTCTCGCCGAGGCGCCGCTGCCTGGTCGATCAAGCCCCAGGCCCTGGTGCTCCTGAGGGCTGCGGGGACACCCAGGACTACGCTGCTGATGGCAGGTGGCTCCGGGCCTCAGTGCCCTGCCAGTGGGCTCTACTTGGGAATCCGTGCTCTTGCACGGGGTGTGGGTGGGGGGCGTCGGTTGCAGGGGGGCCTCCCTACACATGCCTCTTCTTCTGTCACTTTGGCTGCGGCTGAGCCTGGCACTGGGTGCGTGCATGCTCAGGAGACAGGCTTCTGCATGTCTCTGGACAGGCCCCGTGCCAGCTGGGACCTGAGCCCCAGCGCAGGTGCACCACCTGCGCTCAGGTTCGTTGGACCGGCCCAGGTCAGCTGAGAGGGAGGAGAACACGGTCGTCACCGCGGAGGGAAGCCAAAGTGCCGACACCTGCCAGCGGGAGAGCCGCATCCAACAGCCCTGTGGGATCTAAGCCCCCTCTCGCTCCATCCGCTGCCTCCGCCTCGCCTCACCCCCTCCTTTTGGGGCGCCCAGACAGGCGCCCGGGCTGGGGGTCGGGGAGGGGGAGGGGCAAGCGCTAGGCCTCCCGCGCCGCCGTAGACGACCGCTCTCTGACGCCCGCAAAGCCGGGACCAAAGCGCAGGCGCCCCGGCCCGCTGGGACGGCCACGCCCAGCGCCGCCCTGGCGCGCAGGCGCCACTCGCCCCGCCCCCGGCACACTCGCCCCGACCCCGCCCCTCCTGAGAGGTCGCTCTGGAGACGGTGGCCACTGGCGGGAGGTGCCCCAGCCCGGGAGTGGGAAGACAGTTGTGATGGATTGGGGGTGGGGGGTGGGGAGGCGTTTTCTGCACTCGGGAGTTGTCCCCAGTGGCAGTGCCGGGACAGATGCGGCCAATAGGCATCCTGCCGAAACCCACCCGATGCCCTTCGGGGAGCGCGTCCACTGCCAGGAAAACCTCCAGCGCTGGGGGAAGCGGGGTTCCAAAATGTATACACCGAATGCCAGCAGGAGGCCACGGGGACGCGACGGAAGGGGTCGCCGACGTGGGTGGAGCCTGCTGGGTGGGGACTGGGCTAGGAGAGAAGCTCTGCTATGCTGTCCTGGACAGTTGTTCCCTCCTGTCTGTCTGGTGAAAAGCCAAGAGACAGAAGAAGCCCCAGGAACGAGAGAGAGCGGCTCCGGTGCCCAAAGGCAGAGCCAAAACTTCCACCGCTAGGGGCCACTGTTGGATAGGAATAGTTCCTTCCTCACACTTGCTGGGGGGCAGAGGGCTGAGTTCTAAGGCAGGGGGAGGGGCAGGGCCCCTCGCAGAAGGGGCTGTGGGGGAAGGGACCCCTGGGCCGGATCTGGGGCTGCTGGGAGAGCCCCCTCTCCATGCCATAGCTCACCTGGCCCAGGCCAAGGGTCTGGGTCGGGCCAGGCTGCCAGACCCGTCTGAAGAGGGGGTTTCCTCGCCAACCAAAGTCCCCGAGGCCTCCTCCAGCGGGGGCCTACCTAGGGCCGGCCGGCGTTGCCCTGCAGGTCTCTCCCACGGCAATGGTCACAGACATGCTGTCTCCCATCGCCGTCACCTCCACCTTAGGTCAGGGGAACCCCGGCCTTTCCCACCGGCGGCCTGCGGGCTTCGGCCTGGGCTCCCGGCCAGGCCTGCAGAGGCCTGTCTCCCGGAGAGGACAGGCCCAGAGTCTTCCCTCTCCCTTGTCAACGACCTCTCTTCCCCTGCGTTTCTTTTCTGGGACCAGAGGGGCCCCAGAGCACCCCGACGACTCTGAGCAATGAGCCTGCCCTTTCTCCTCTCGCCCTCCTTTTTGGGACCGTACCAACCAACGAGCGTTTCTCTCGGCTCTGGCGCCGCGGGACGCAAAACGAAACCGCTTACCTAGTGGGTGGTGAGACACTTGCGTGGAAATCATTTCTGCTCACCTGAGGCAGGCACTGCGGTCAAGTGGGCTTACAGGTCCAGGTGTTCCATGGACCGGGTAGATTCTAAGCGGCCATCGTGACCGTCCAAAGCGGACGTATGGGTTGTCTGGGCATTGACTCGAGTCGTAACCATGCGTTTTTGGGGGGAAAAAAAGGGAGAACCCATCGTCTTCAGCACATTTCCCTCTGCCACAGCACGCCAGGCGACCAGGGGATTTTCCTATTGATTGCCGTTCCAAGCTACCATAGCGGGCAATGCCGCAGGGATACGGTCCAGATTTCCCAACCAAAGCAGACAGGCCTTCTCGCCGAGGCGCCGCTGCCTGGTCGATCAAGCCCCAGGCCCTGGTGCTCCTGAGGGCTGCGGGGACACCCAGGACTACGCTGCTGATGGCAGGTGGCTCCGGGCCTCAGTGCCCTGCCAGTGGGCTCTACTTGGGAATCCGTGCTCTTGCACGGGGTGTGGGTGGGGGGCGTCGGTTGCAGGGGGGCCTCCCTACACATGCCTCTTCTTCTGTCACTTTGGCTGCGGCTGAGCCTGGCACTGGGTGCGTGCATGCTCAGGAGACAGGCTTCTGCATGTCTCTGGACAGGCCCCGTGCCAGCTGGGACCTGAGCCCCAGCGCAGGTGCACCACCTGCGCTCAGGTTCGTTGGACCGGCCCAGGTCAGCTGAGAGGGAGGAGAACACGGTCGTCACCGCGGAGGGAAGCCAAAGTGCCGACACCTGCCAGCGGGAGAGCCGCATCCAACAGCCCTGTGGGATCTAAGCCCCCTCTCGCTCCATCCGCTGCCTCCGCCTCGCCTCACCCCCTCCTTTCGGGGCGCCCAGACAGGCGCCCGGGCTGGGGGTCGGGGAGGGGGAGGGGCAAGCGCTAGGCCTCCCGCGCCGCCGTAGACGACCGCTCTCTGACGCCCGCAAAGCCGGGACCAAAGCGCAGGCGCCCCGGCCCGCTGGGACGGCCACGCCCAGCGCCGCCCTGGCGCGCAGGCGCCACTCGCCCCGCCCCCGGCACACTCGCCCCGACCCCGCCCCTCCTGAGAGGTCGCTCTGGAGACGGTGGCCACTGGCGGGAGGTGCCCCAGCCCGGGAGTGGGAAGACAGTTGTGATGGATTGGGGGTGGGGGGTGGGGAGGCGTTTTCTGCACTCGGGAGTTGTCCCCAGTGGCAGTGCCGGGACAGATGCGGCCAATAGGCATCCTGCCGAAACCCACCCGATGCCCTTCGGGGAGCGCGTCCACTGCCAGGAAAACCTCCAGCGCTGGGGGAAGCGGGGTTCCAAAATGTATACACCGAATGCCAGCAGGAGGCCACGGGGACGCGACGGAAGGGGTCGCCGACGTGGGTGGAGCCTGCTGGGTGGGGACTGGGCTAGGAGAGAAGCTCTGCTATGCTGTCCTGGACAGTTGTTCCCTCCTGTCTGTCTGGTGAAAAGCCAAGAGACAGAAGAAGCCCCAGGAACGAGAGAGAGCGGCTCCGGTGCCCAAAGGCAGAGCCAAAACTTCCACCGCTAGGGGCCACTGTTGGATAGGAATAGTTCCTTCCTCACACTTGCTGGGGGGCAGAGGGCTGAGTTCTAAGGCAGGGGGAGGGGCAGGGCCCCTCGCAGAAGGGGCTGTGGGGGAAGGGACCCCTGGGCCGGATCTGGGGCTGCTGGGAGAGCCCCCTCTCCATGCCATAGCTCACCTGGCCCAGGCCAAGGGTCTGGGTCGGGCCAGGCTGCCAGACCCGTCTGAAGAGGGGGTTTCCTCGCCAACCAAAGTCCCCGAGGCCTCCTCCAGCGGGGGCCTACCTAGGGCCGGCCGGCGTTGCCCTGCAGGTCTCTCCCACGGCAATGGTCACAGACATGCTGTCTCCCATCGCCGTCACCTCCACCTTAGGTCAGGGGAACCCCGGCCTTTCCCACCGGCGGCCTGCGGGCTTCGGCCTGGGCTCCCGGCCAGGCCTGCAGAGGCCTGTCTCCCGGAGAGGACAGGCCCAGAGTCTTCCCTCTCCCTTGTCAACGACCTCTCTTCCCCTGCGTTTCTTTTCTGGGACCAGAGGGGCCCCAGAGCACCCCGACGACTCTGAGCAATGAGCCTGCCCTTTCTCCTCTCGCCCTCCTTTTTGGGACCGTACCAACCAACGAGCGTTTCTCTCGGCTCTGGCGCCGCGGGACGCAAAACGAAACCGCTTACCTAGTGGGTGGTGAGACACTTGCGTGGAAATCATTTCTGCTCACCTGAGGCAGGCACTGCGGTCAAGTGGGCTTACAGGTCCAGGTGTTCCATGGACCGGGTAGATTCTAAGCGGCCATCGTGACCGTCCAAAGCGGACGTATGGGTTGTCTGGGCATTGACTCGAGTCGTAACCATGCGTTTTTGGGGGGAAAAAAAGGGAGAACCCATCGTCTTCAGCACATTTCCCTCTGCCACAGCACGCCAGGCGACCAGGGGATTTTCCTATTGATTGCCGTTCCAAGCTACCATAGCGGGCAATGCCGCAGGGATACGGTCCAGATTTCCCAACCAAAGCAGACAGGCCTTCTCGCCGAGGCGCCGCTGCCTGGTCGATCAAGCCCCAGGCCCTGGTGCTCCTGAGGGCTGCGGGGACACCCAGGACTACGCTGCTGATGGCAGGTGGCTCCGGGCCTCAGTGCCCTGCCAGTGGGCTCTACTTGGGAATCCGTGCTCTTGCACGGGGTGTGGGTGGGGGGCGTCGGTTGCAGGGGGGCCTCCCTACACATGCCTCTTCTTCTGTCACTTTGGCTGCGGCTGAGCCTGGCACTGGGTGCGTGCATGCTCAGGAGACAGGCTTCTGCATGTCTCTGGACAGACCCCGTGCCAGCTGGGACCTGAGCCCCAGCGCAGGTGCACCACCTGCGCTCAGGTTCGTTGGACCGGCCCAGGTCAGCTGAGAGGGAGGAGAACACGGTCGTCACCGCGGAGGGAAGCCAAAGTGCCGACACCTGCCAGCGGGAGAGCCGCATCCAACAGCCCTGTGGGATCTAAGCCCCCTCTCGCTCCATCCGCTGCCTCCGCCTCGCCTCACCCCCTCCTTTCGGGGCGCCCAGACAGGCGCCCGGGCTGGGGGTCGGGGAGGGGGAGGGGCAAGCGCTAGGCCTCCCGCGCCGCCGTAGACGACCGCTCTCTGACGCCCGCAAAGCCGGGACCAAAGCGCAGGCGCCCCGGCCCGCTGGGACGGCCACGCCCAGCGCCGCCCTGGCGCGCAGGCGCCACTCGCCCCGCCCCCGGCACACTCGCCCCGACCCCGCCCCTCCTGAGAGGTCGCTCTGGAGACGGTGGCCACTGGCGGGAGGTGCCCCAGCCCGGGAGTGGGAAGACAGTTGTGATGGATTGGGGGTGGGGGGTGGGGAGGCGTTTTCTGCACTCGGGAGTTGTCCCCAGTGGCAGTGCCGGGACAGATGCGGCCAATAGGCATCCTGCCGAAACCCACCCGATGCCCTTCGGGGAGCGCGTCCACTGCCAGGAAAACCTCCAGCGCTGGGGGAAGCGGGGTTCCAAAATGTATACACCGAATGCCAGCAGGAGGCCACGGGGACGCGACGGAAGGGGTCGCCGACGTGGGTGGAGCCTGCTGGGTGGGGACTGGGCTAGGAGAGAAGCTCTGCTATGCTGTCCTGGACAGTTGTTCCCTCCTGTCTGTCTGGTGAAAAGCCAAGAGACAGAAGAAGCCCCAGGAACGAGAGAGAGCGGCTCCGGTGCCCAAAGGCAGAGCCAAAACTTCCACCGCTAGGGGCCACTGTTGGATAGGAATAGTTCCTTCCTCACACTTGCTGGGGGGCAGAGGGCTGAGTTCTAAGGCAGGGGGAGGGGCAGGGCCCCTCGCAGAAGGGGCTGTGGGGGAAGGGACCCCTGGGCCGGATCTGGGGCTGCTGGGAGAGCCCCCTCTCCATGCCATAGCTCACCTGGCCCAGGCCAAGGGTCTGGGTCGGGCCAGGCTGCCAGACCCGTCTGAAGAGGGGGTTTCCTCGCCAACCAAAGTCCCCGAGGCCTCCTCCAGCGGGGGCCTACCTAGGGCCGGCCGGCGTTGCCCTGCAGGTCTCTCCCACGGCAATGGTCACAGACATGCTGTCTCCCATCGCCGTCACCTCCACCTTAGGTCAGGGGAACCCCGGCCTTTCCCACCGGCGGCCTGCGGGCTTCGGCCTGGGCTCCCGGCCAGGCCTGCAGAGGCCTGTCTCCCGGAGAGGACAGGCCCAGAGTCTTCCCTCTCCCTTGTCAACGACCTCTCTTCCCCTGCGTTTCTTTTCTGGGACCAGAGGGGCCCCAGAGCACCCCGACGACTCTGAGCAATGAGCCTGCCCTTTCTCCTCTCGCCCTCCTTTTTGGGACCGTACCAACCAACGAGCGTTTCTCTCGGCTCTGGCGCCGCGGGACGCAAAACGAAACCGCTTACCTAGTGGGTGGTGAGACACTTGCGTGGAAATCATTTCTGCTCACCTGAGGCAGGCACTGCGGTCAAGTGGGCTTACAGGTCCAGGTGTTCCATGGACCGGGTAGATTCTAAGCGGCCATCGTGACCGTCCAAAGCGGACGTATGGGTTGTCTGGGCATTGACTCGAGTCGTAACCATGCGTTTTTGGGGGGAAAAAAAGGGAGAACCCATCGTCTTCAGCACATTTCCCTCTGCCACAGCACGCCAGGCGACCAGGGGATTTTCCTATTGATTGCCGTTCCAAGCTACCATAGCGGGCAATGCCACAGGGATACGGTCCAGATTTCCCAACCAAAGCAGACAGGCCTTCTCGCCGAGGCGCCGCTGCCTGGTCGATCAAGCCCCAGGCCCTGGTGCTCCTGAGGGCTGCGGGGACACCCAGGACTACGCTGCTGATGGCAGGTGGCTCCGGGCCTCAGTGCCCTGCCAGTGGGCTCTACTTGGGAATCCGTGCTCTTGCACGGGGTGTGGGTGGGGGGCGTCGGTTGCAGGGGGGCCTCCCTACACATGCCTCTTCTTCTGTCACTTTGGCTGCGGCTGAGCCTGGCACTGGGTGCGTGCATGCTCAGGAGACAGGCTTCTGCATGTCTCTGGACAGGCCCCGTGCCAGCTGGGACCTGAGCCCCAGCGCAGGTGCACCACCTGCGCTCAGGTTCGTTGGACCGGCCCAGGTCAGCTGAGAGGGAGGAGAACACGGTCGTCACCGCGGAGGGAAGCCAAAGTGCCGACACCTGCCAGCGGGAGAGCCGCATCCAACAGCCCTGTGGGATCTAAGCCCCCTCTCGCTCCATCCGCTGCCTCCGCCTCGCCTCACCCCCTCCTTTCGGGGCGCCCAGACAGGCGCCCGGGCTGGGGGTCGGGGAGGGGGAGGGGCAAGCGCTAGGCCTCCCGCGCCGCCGTAGACGACCGCTCTCTGACGCCCGCAAAGCCGGGACCAAAGCGCAGGCGCCCCGGCCCGCTGGGACGGCCACGCCCAGCGCCGCCCTGGCGCGCAGGCGCCACTCGCCCCGCCCCCGGCACACTCGCCCCGACCCCGCCCCTCCTGAGAGGTCGCTCTGGAGACGGTGGCCACTGGCGGGAGGTGCCCCAGCCCGGGAGTGGGAAGACAGTTGTGATGGATTGGGGGTGGGGGGTGGGGAGGCGTTTTCTGCACTCGGGAGTTGTCCCCAGTGGCAGTGCCGGGACAGATGCGGCCAATAGGCATCCTGCCGAAACCCACCCGATGCCCTTCGGGGAGCGCGTCCACTGCCAGGAAAACCTCCAGCGCTGGGGGAAGCGGGGTTCCAAAATGTATACACCGAATGCCAGCAGGAGGCCACGGGGACGCGACGGAAGGGGTCGCCGACGTGGGTGGAGCCTGCTGGGTGGGGACTGGGCTAGGAGAGAAGCTCTGCTATGCTGTCCTGGACAGTTGTTCCCTCCTGTCTGTCTGGTGAAAAGCCAAGAGACAGAAGAAGCCCCAGGAACGAGAGAGAGCGGCTCCGGTGCCCAAAGGCAGAGCCAAAACTTCCACCGCTAGGGGCCACTGTTGGATAGGAATAGTTCCTTCCTCACACTTGCTGGGGGGCAGAGGGCTGAGTTCTAAGGCAGGGGGAGGGGCAGGGCCCCTCGCAGAAGGGGCTGTGGGGGAAGGGACCCCTGGGCCGGATCTGGGGCTGCTGGGAGAGCCCCCTCTCCATGCCATAGCTCACCTGGCCCAGGCCAAGGGTCTGGGTCGGGCCAGGCTGCCAGACCCGTCTGAAGAGGGGGTTTCCTCGCCAACCAAAGTCCCCGAGGCCTCCTCCAGCGGGGGCCTACCTAGGGCCGGCCGGCGTTGCCCTGCAGGTCTCTCCCACGGCAATGGTCACAGACATGCTGTCTCCCATCGCCGTCACCTCCACCTTAGGTCAGGGGAACCCCGGCCTTTCCCACCGGCGGCCTGCGGGCTTCGGCCTGGGCTCCCGGCCAGGCCTGCAGAGGCCTGTCTCCCGGAGAGGACAGGCCCAGAGTCTTCCCTCTCCCTTGTCAACGACCTCTCTTCCCCTGCGTTTCTTTTCTGGGACCAGAGGGGCCCCAGAGCACCCCGACGACTCTGAGCAATGAGCCTGCCCTTTCTCCTCTCGCCCTCCTTTTTGGGACCGTACCAACCAACGAGCGTTTCTCTCGGCTCTGGCGCCGCGGGACGCAAAACGAAACCGCTTACCTAGTGGGTGGTGAGACACTTGCGTGGAAATCATTTCTGCTCACCTGAGGCAGGCACTGCGGTCAAGTGGGCTTACAGGTCCAGGTGTTCCATGGACCGGGTAGATTCTAAGCGGCCATCGTGACCGTCCAAAGCGGACGTATGGGTTGTCTGGGCATTGACTCGAGTCGTAACCATGCGTTTTTGGGGGGAAAAAAAGGGAGAACCCATCGTCTTCAGCACATTTCCCTCTGCCACAGCACGCCAGGCGACCAGGGGATTTTCCTATTGATTGCCGTTCCAAGCTACCATAGCGGGCAATGCCGCAGGGATACGGTCCAGATTTCCCAACCAAAGCAGACAGGCCTTCTCGCCGAGGCGCCGCTGCCTGGTCGATCAAGCCCCAGGCCCTGGTGCTCCTGAGGGCTGCGGGGACACCCAGGACTACGCTGCTGATGGCAGGTGGCTCCGGGCCTCAGTGCCCTGCCAGTGGGCTCTACTTGGGAATCCGTGCTCTTGCACGGGGTGTGGGTGGGGGGCGTCGGTTGCAGGGGGGCCTCCCTACACATGCCTCTTCTTCTGTCACTTTGGCTGCGGCTGAGCCTGGCACTGGGTGCGTGCATGCTCAGGAGACAGGCTTCTGCATGTCTCTGGACAGGCCCCGTGCCAGCTGGGACCTGAGCCCCAGCGCAGGTGCACCACCTGCGCTCAGGTTCGTTGGACCGGCCCAGGTCAGCTGAGAGGGAGGAGAACACGGTCGTCACCGCGGAGGGAAGCCAAAGTGCCGACACCTGCCAGCGGGAGAGCCGCATCCAACAGCCCTGTGGGATCTAAGCCCCCTCTCGCTCCATCCGCTGCCTCCGCCTCGCCTCACCCCCTCCTTTCGGGGCGCCCAGACAGGCGCCCGGGCTGGGGGTCGGGGAGGGGGAGGGGCAAGCGCTAGGCCTCCCGCGCCGCCGTAGACGACCGCTCTCTGACGCCCGCAAAGCCGGGACCAAAGCGCAGGCGCCCCGGCCCGCTGGGACGGCCACGCCCAGCGCCGCCCTGGCGCGCAGGTGCCACTCGCCCCGCCCCCGGCACACTCGCCCCGACCCCGCCCCTCCTGAGAGGTCGCTCTGGAGACGGTGGCCACTGGCGGGAGGTGCCCCAGCCCGGGAGTGGGAAGACAGTTGTGATGGATTGGGGGTGGGGGGTGGGGAGGCGTTTTCTGCACTCGGGAGTTGTCCCCAGTGGCAGTGCCGGGACAGATGCGGCCAATAGGCATCCTGCCGAAACCCACCCGATGCCCTTCGGGGAGCGCGTCCACTGCCAGGAAAACCTCCAGCGCTGGGGGAAGCGGGGTTCCAAAATGTATACACCGAATGCCAGCAGGAGGCCACGGGGACGCGACGGAAGGGGTCGCCGACGTGGGTGGAGCCTGCTGGGTGGGGACTGGGCTAGGAGAGAAGCTCTGCTATGCTGTCCTGGACAGTTGTTCCCTCCTGTCTGTCTGGTGAAAAGCCAAGAGACAGAAGAAGCCCCAGGAACGAGAGAGAGCGGCTCCGGTGCCCAAAGGCAGAGCCAAAACTTCCACCGCTAGGGGCCACTGTTGGATAGGAATAGTTCCTTCCTCACACTTGCTGGGGGGCAGAGGGCTGAGTTCTAAGGCAGGGGGAGGGGCAGGGCCCCTCGCAGAAGGGGCTGTGGGGGAAGGGACCCCTGGGCCGGATCTGGGGCTGCTGGGAGAGCCCCCTCTCCATGCCATAGCTCACCTGGCCCAGGCCAAGGGTCTGGGTCGGGCCAGGCTGCCAGACCCGTCTGAAGAGGGGGTTTCCTCGCCAACCAAAGTCCCCGAGGCCTCCTCCAGCGGGGGCCTACCTAGGGCCGGCCGGCGTTGCCCTGCAGGTCTCTCCCACGGCAATGGTCACAGACATGCTGTCTCCCATCGCCGTCACCTCCACCTTAGGTCAGGGGAACCCCGGCCTTTCCCACCGGCGGCCTGCGGGCTTCGGCCTGGGCTCCCGGCCAGGCCTGCAGAGGCCTGTCTCCCGGAGAGGACAGGCCCAGAGTCTTCCCTCTCCCTTGTCAACGACCTCTCTTCCCCTGCGTTTCTTTTCTGGGACCAGAGGGGCCCCAGAGCACCCCGACGACTCTGAGCAATGAGCCTGCCCTTTCTCCTCTCGCCCTCCTTTTTGGGACCGTACCAACCAACGAGCGTTTCTCTCGGCTCTGGCGCCGCGGGACGCAAAACGAAACCGCTTACCTAGTGGGTGGTGAGACACTTGCGTGGAAATCATTTCTGCTCACCTGAGGCAGGCACTGCGGTCAAGTGGGCTTACAGGTCCAGGTGTTCCATGGACCGGGTAGATTCTAAGCGGCCATCGTGACCGTCCAAAGCGGACGTATGGGTTGTCTGGGCATTGACTCGAGTCGTAACCATGCGTTTTTGGGGGGAAAAAAAGGGAGAACCCATCGTCTTCAGCACATTTCCCTCTGCCACAGCACGCCAGGCGACCAGGGGATTTTCCTATTGATTGCCGTTCCAAGCTACCATAGCGGGCAATGCCGCAGGGATACGGTCCAGATTTCCCAACCAAAGCAGACAGGCCTTCTCGCCGAGGCGCCGCTGCCTGGTCGATCAAGCCCCAGGCCCTGGTGCTCCTGAGGGCTGCGGGGACACCCAGGACTACGCTGCTGATGGCAGGTGGCTCCGGGCCTCAGTGCCCTGCCAGTGGGCTCTACTTGGGAATCCGTGCTCTTGCACGGGGTGTGGGTGGGGGGCGTCGGTTGCAGGGGGGCCTCCCTACACATGCCTCTTCTTCTGTCACTTTGGCTGCGGCTGAGCCTGGCACTGGGTGCGTGCATGCTCAGGAGACAGGCTTCTGCATGTCTCTGGACAGGCCCCGTGCCAGCTGGGACCTGAGCCCCAGCGCAGGTGCACCACCTGCGCTCAGGTTCGTTGGACCGGCCCAGGTCAGCTGAGAGGGAGGAGAACACGGTCGTCACCGCGGAGGGAAGCCAAAGTGCCGACACCTGCCAGCGGGAGAGCCGCATCCAACAGCCCTGTGGGATCTAAGCCCCCTCTCGCTCCATCCGCTGCCTCCGCCTCGCCTCACCCCCTCCTTTCGGGGCGCCCAGACAGGCGCCCGGGCTGGGGGTCGGGGAGGGGGAGGGGCAAGCGCTAGGCCTCCCGCGCCGCCGTAGACGACCGCTCTCTGACGCCCGCAAAGCCGGGACCAAAGCGCAGGCGCCCCGGCCCGCTGGGACGGCCACGCCCAGCGCCGCCCTGGCGCGCAGGCGCCACTCGCCCCGCCCCCGGCACACTCGCCCCGACCCCGCCCCTCCTGAGAGGTCGCTCTGGAGACGGTGGCCACTGGCGGGAGGTGCCCCAGCCCGGGAGTGGGAAGACAGTTGTGATGGATTGGGGGTGGGGGGTGGGGAGGCGTTTTCTGCACTCGGGAGTTGTCCCCAGTGGCAGTGCCGGGACAGATGCGGCCAATAGGCATCCTGCCGAAACCCACCCGATGCCCTTCGGGGAGCGCGTCCACTGCCAGGAAAACCTCCAGCGCTGGGGGAAGCGGGGTTCCAAAATGTATACACCGAATGCCAGCAGGAGGCCACGGGGACGCGACGGAAGGGGTCGCCGACGTGGGTGGAGCCTGCTGGGTGGGGACTGGGCTAGGAGAGAAGCTCTGCTATGCTGTCCTGGACAGTTGTTCCCTCCTGTCTGTCTGGTGAAAAGCCAAGAGACAGAAGAAGCCCCAGGAACGAGAGAGAGCGGCTCCGGTGCCCAAAGGCAGAGCCAAAACTTCCACCGCTAGGGGCCACTGTTGGATAGGAATAGTTCCTTCCTCACACTTGCTGGGGGGCAGAGGGCTGAGTTCTAAGGCAGGGGGAGGGGCAGGGCCCCTCGCAGAAGGGGCTGTGGGGGAAGGGACCCCTGGGCCGGATCTGGGGCTGCTGGGAGAGCCCCCTCTCCATGCCATAGCTCACCTGGCCCAGGCCAAGGGTCTGGGTCGGGCCAGGCTGCCAGACCCGTCTGAAGAGGGGGTTTCCTCGCCAACCAAAGTCCCCGAGGCCTCCTCCAGCGGGGGCCTACCTAGGGCCGGCCGGCGTTGCCCTGCAGGTCTCTCCCACGGCAATGGTCACAGACATGCTGTCTCCCATCGCCGTCACCTCCACCTTAGGTCAGGGGAACCCCGGCCTTTCCCACCGGCGGCCTGCGGGCTTCGGCCTGGGCTCCCGGCCAGGCCTGCAGAGGCCTGTCTCCCGGAGAGGACAGGCCCAGAGTCTTCCCTCTCCCTTGTCAACGACCTCTCTTCCCCTGCGTTTCTTTTCTGGGACCAGAGGGGCCCCAGAGCACCCCGACGACTCTGAGCAATGAGCCTGCCCTTTCTCCTCTCGCCCTCCTTTTTGGGACCGTACCAACCAACGAGCGTTTCTCTCGGCTCTGGCGCCGCGGGACGCAAAACGAAACCGCTTACCTAGTGGGTGGTGAGACACTTGCGTGGAAATCATTTCTGCTCACCTGAGGCAGGCACTGCGGTCAAGTGGGCTTACAGGTCCAGGTGTTCCATGGACCGGGTAGATTCTAAGCGGCCATCGTGACCGTCCAAAGCGGACGTATGGGTTGTCTGGGCATTGACTCGAGTCGTAACCATGCGTTTTTGGGGGGAAAAAAAGGGAGAACCCATCGTCTTCAGCACATTTCCCTCTGCCACAGCACGCCAGGCGACCAGGGGATTTTCCTATTGATTGCCGTTCCAAGCTACCATAGCGGGCAATGCCGCAGGGATACGGTCCAGATTTCCCAACCAAAGCAGACAGGCCTTCTCGCCGAGGCGCCGCTGCCTGGTCGATCAAGCCCCAGGCCCTGGTGCTCCTGAGGGCTGCGGGGACACCCAGGACTACGCTGCTGATGGCAGGTGGCTCCGGGCCTCAGTGCCCTGCCAGTGGGCTCTACTTGGGAATCCGTGCTCTTGCACGGGGTGTGGGTGGGGGGCGTCGGTTGCAGGGGGGCCTCCCTACACATGCCTCTTCTTCTGTCACTTTGGCTGCGGCTGAGCCTGGCACTGGGTGCGTGCATGCTCAGGAGACAGGCTTCTGCATGTCTCTGGACAGGCCCCGTGCCAGCTGGGACCTGAGCCCCAGCGCAGGTGCACCACCTGCGCTCAGGTTCGTTGGACCGGCCCAGGTCAGCTGAGAGGGAGGAGAACACGGTCGTCACCGCGGAGGGAAGCCAAAGTGCCGACACCTGCCAGCGGGAGAGCCGCATCCAACAGCCCTGTGGGATCTAAGCCCCCTCTCGCTCCATCCGCTGCCTCCGCCTCGCCTCACCCCCTCCTTTCGGGGCGCCCAGACAGGCGCCCGGGCTGGGGGTCGGGGAGGGGGAGGGGCAAGCGCTAGGCCTCCCGCGCCGCCGTAGACGACCGCTCTCTGACGCCCGCAAAGCCGGGACCAAAGCGCAGGCGCCCCGGCCCGCTGGGACGGCCACGCCCAGCGCCGCCCTGGCGCGCAGGCGACACTCGCCCCGCCCCCGGCACACTCGCCCCGACCCCGCCCCTCCTGAGAGGTTGCTCTGGAGACGGTGGCCACTGGCGGGAGGTGCCCCAGCCCGGGAGTGGGAAGACAGTTGTGATGGATTGGGGGTGGGGGGTGGGGAGGCGTTTTCTGCACTCGGGAGTTGTCCCCAGTGGCAGTGCCGGGACAGATGCGGCCAATAGGCATCCTGCCGAAACCCACCCGATGCCCTTCGGGGAGCGCGTCCACTGCCAGGAAAACCTCCAGCGCTGGGGGAAGCGGGGTTCCAAAATGTATACACCGAATGCCAGCAGGAGGCCACGGGGACGCGACGGAAGGGGTCGCCGACGTGGGTGGAGCCTGCTGGGTGGGGACTGGGCTAGGAGAGAAGCTCTGCTATGCTGTCCTGGACAGTTGTTCCCTCCTGTCTGTCTGGTGAAAAGCCAAGAGACAGAAGAAGCCCCAGGAACGAGAGAGAGCGGCTCCGGTGCCCAAAGGCAGAGCCAAAGCTTCCACCGCTAGGGGCCACTGTTGGATAGGAATAGTTCCTTCCTCACACTTGCTGGGGGGCAGAGGGCTGAGTTCTAAGGCAGGGGGAGGGGCAGGGCCCCTCGCAGAAGGGGCTGTGGGGGAAGGGACCCCTGGGCCGGATCTGGGGCTGCTGGGAGAGCCCCCTCTCCATGCCATAGCTCACCTGGCCCAGGCCAAGGGTCTGGGTCGGGCCAGGCTGCCAGACCCGTCTGAAGAGGGGGTTTCCTCGCCAACCAAAGTCCCCGAGGCCTCCTCCAGCGGGGGCCTACCTAGGGCCGGCCGGCGTTGCCCTGCAGGTCTCTCCCACGGCAATGGTCACAGACATGCTGTCTCCCATCGCCGTCACCTCCACCTTAGGTCAGGGGAACCCCGGCCTTTCCCACCGGCGGCCTGCGGGCTTCGGCCTGGGCTCCCGGCCAGGCCTGCAGAGGCCTGTCTCCCGGAGAGGACAGGCCCAGAGTCTTCCCTCTCCCTTGTCAACGACCTCTCTTCCCCTGCGTTTCTTTTCTGGGACCAGAGGGGCCCCAGAGCACCCCGACGACTCTGAGCAATGAGCCTGCCCTTTCTCCTCTCGCCCTCCTTTTTGGGACCGTACCAACCAACGAGCGTTTCTCTCGGCTCTGGCGCCGCGGGACGCAAAACGAAACCGCTTACCTAGTGGGTGGTGAGACACTTGCGTGGAAATCATTTCTGCTCACCTGAGGCAGGCACTGCGGTCAAGTGGGCTTACAGGTCCAGGTGTTCCATGGACCGGGTAGATTCTAAGCGGCCATCGTGACCGTCCAAAGCGGACGTATGGGTTGTCTGGGCATTGACTCGAGTCGTAACCATGCGTTTTTGGGGGGAAAAAAAGGGAGAACCCATCGTCTTCAGCACATTTCCCTCTGCCACAGCACGCCAGGCGACCAGGGGATTTTCCTATTGATTGCCGTTCCAAGCTACCATAGCGGGCAATGCCGCAGGGATACGGTCCAGATTTCCCAACCAAAGCAGACAGGCCTTCTCGCCGAGGCGCCGCTGCCTGGTCGATCAAGCCCCAGGCCCTGGTGCTCCTGAGGGCTGCGGGGACACCCAGGACTACGCTGCTGATGGCAGGTGGCTCCGGGCCTCAGTGCCCTGCCAGTGGGCTCTACTTGGGAATCCGTGCTCTTGCACGGGGTGTGGGTGGGGGGCGTCGGTTGCAGGGGGGCCTCCCTACACATGCCTCTTCTTCTGTCACTTTGGCTGCGGCTGAGCCTGGCACTGGGTGCGTGCATGCTCAGGAGACAGGCTTCTGCATGTCTCTGGACAGGCCCCGTGCCAGCTGGGACCTGAGCCCCAGCGCAGGTGCACCACCTGCGCTCAGGTTCGTTGGACCGGCCCAGGTCAGCTGAGAGGGAGGAGAACACGGTCGTCACCGCGGAGGGAAGCCAAAGTGCCGACACCTGCCAGCGGGAGAGCCGCATCCAACAGCCCTGTGGGATCTAAGCCCCCTCTCGCTCCATCCGCTGCCTCCGCCTCGCCTCACCCCCTCCTTTCGGGGCGCCCAGACAGGCGCCCGGGCTGGGGGTCGGGGAGGGGGAGGGGCAAGCGCTAGGCCTCCCGCGCCGCCGTAGACGACCGCTCTCTGACGCCCGCAAAGCCGGGACCAAAGCGCAGGCGCCCCGGCCCGCTGGGACGGCCACGCCCAGCGCCGCCCTGGCGCGCAGGCGCCACTCGCCCCGCCCCCGGCACACTCGCCCCGACCCCGCCCCTCCTGAGAGGTCGCTCTGGAGACGGTGGCCACTGGCGGGAGGTGCCCCAGCCCGGGAGTGGGAAGACAGTTGTGATGGATTGGGGGTGGGGGGTGGGGAGGCGTTTTCTGCACTCGGGAGTTGTCCCCAGTGGCAGTGCCGGGACAGATGCGGCCAATAGGCATCCTGCCGAAACCCACCCGATGCCCTTCGGGGAGCGCGTCCACTGCCAGGAAAACCTCCAGCGCTGGGGGAAGCGGGGTTCCAAAATGTATACACCGAATGCCAGCAGGAGGCCACGGGGACGCGACGGAAGGGGTCGCCGACGTGGGTGGAGCCTGCTGGGTGGGGACTGGGCTAGGAGAGAAGCTCTGCTATGCTGTCCTGGACAGTTGTTCCCTCCTGTCTGTCTGGTGAAAAGCCAAGAGACAGAAGAAGCCCCAGGAACGAGAGAGAGCGGCTCCGGTGCCCAAAGGCAGAGCCAAAGCTTCCACCGCTAGGGGCCACTGTTGGATAGGAATAGTTCCTTCCTCACACTTGCTGGGGGGCAGAGGGCTGAGTTCTAAGGCAGGGGGAGGGGCAGGGCCCCTCGCAGAAGGGGCTGTGGGGGAAGGGACCCCTGGGCCGGATCTGGGGCTGCTGGGAGAGCCCCCTCTCCATGCCATAGCTCACCTGGCCCAGGCCAAGGGTCTGGGTCGGGCCAGGCTGCCAGACCCGTCTGAAGAGGGGGTTTCCTCGCCAACCAAAGTCCCCGAGGCCTCCTCCAGCGGGGGCCTACCTAGGGCCGGCCGGCGTTGCCCTGCAGGTCTCTCCCACGGCAATGGTCACAGACATGCTGTCTCCCATCGCCGTCACCTCCACCTTAGGTCAGGGGAACCCCGGCCTTTCCCACCGGCGGCCTGCGGGCTTCGGCCTGGGCTCCCGGCCAGGCCTGCAGAGGCCTGTCTCCCGGAGAGGACAGGCCCAGAGTCTTCCCTCTCCCTTGTCAACGACCTCTCTTCCCCTGCGTTTCTTTTCTGGGACCAGAGGGGCCCCAGAGCACCCCGACGACTCTGAGCAATGAGCCTGCCCTTTCTCCTCTCGCCCTCCTTTTTGGGACCGTACCAACCAACGAGCGTTTCTCTCGGCTCTGGCGCCGCGGGACGCAAAACGAAACCGCTTACCTAGTGGGTGGTGAGACACTTGCGTGGAAATCATTTCTGCTCACCTGAGGCAGGCACTGCGGTCAAGTGGGCTTACAGGTCCAGGTGTTCCATGGACCGGGTAGATTCTAAGCGGCCATCGTGACCGTCCAAAGCGGACGTATGGGTTGTCTGGGCATTGACTCGAGTCGTAACCATGCGTTTTTGGGGGGAAAAAAAGGGAGAACCCATCGTCTTCAGCACATTTCCCTCTGCCACAGCACGCCAGGCGACCAGGGGATTTTCCTATTGATTGCCGTTCCAAGCTACCATAGCGGGCAATGCCGCAGGGATACGGTCCAGATTTCCCAACCAAAGCAGACAGGCCTTCTCGCCGAGGCGCCGCTGCCTGGTCGATCAAGCCCCAGGCCCTGGTGCTCCTGAGGGCTGCGGGGACACCCAGGACTACGCTGCTGATGGCAGGTGGCTCCGGGCCTCAGTGCCCTGCCAGTGGGCTCTACTTGGGAATCCGTGCTCTTGCACGGGGTGTGGGTGGGGGGCGTCGGTTGCAGGGGGGCCTCCCTACACATGCCTCTTCTTCTGTCACTTTGGCTGCGGCTGAGCCTGGCACTGGGTGCGTGCATGCTCAGGAGACAGGCTTCTGCATGTCTCTGGACAGGCCCCGTGCCAGCTGGGACCTGAGCCCCAGCGCAGGTGCACCACCTGCGCTCAGGTTCGTTGGACCGGCCCAGGTCAGCTGAGAGGGAGGAGAACACGGTCGTCACCGCGGAGGGAAGCCAAAGTGCCGACACCTGCCAGCGGGAGAGCCGCATCCAACAGCCCTGTGGGATCTAAGCCCCCTCTCGCTCCATCCGCTGCCTCCGCCTCGCCTCACCCCCTCCTTTCGGGGCGCCCAGACAGGCGCCCGGGCTGGGGGTCGGGGAGGGGGAGGGGCAAGCGCTAGGCCTCCCGCGCCGCCGTAGACGACCGCTCTCTGACGCCCGCAAAGCCGGGACCAAAGCGCAGGCGCCCCGGCCCGCTGGGACGGCCACGCCCAGCGCCGCCCTGGCGCGCAGGCGCCACTCGCCCCGCCCCCGGCACACTCGCCCCGACCCCGCCCCTCCTGAGAGGTTGCTCTGGAGACGGTGGCCACTGGCGGGAGGTGCCCCAGCCCGGGAGTGGGAAGACAGTTGTGATGGATTGGGGGTGGGGGGTGGGGAGGCGTTTTCTGCACTCGGGAGTTGTCCCCAGTGGCAGTGCCGGGACAGATGCGGCCAATAGGCATCCTGCCGAAACCCACCCGATGCCCTTCGGGGAGCGCGTCCACTGCCAGGAAAACCTCCAGCGCTGGGGGAAGCGGGGTTCCAAAATGTATACACCGAATGCCAGCAGGAGGCCACGGGGACGCGACGGAAGGGGTCGCCGACGTGGGTGGAGCCTGCTGGGTGGGGACTGGGCTAGGAGAGAAGCTCTGCTATGCTGTCCTGGACAGTTGTTCCCTCCTGTCTGTCTGGTGAAAAGCCAAGAGACAGAAGAAGCCCCAGGAACGAGAGAGAGCGGCTCCGGTGCCCAAAGGCAGAGCCAAAACTTCCACCGCTAGGGGCCACTGTTGGATAGGAATAGTTCCTTCCTCACACTTGCTGGGGGGCAGAGGGCTGAGTTCTAAGGCAGGGGGAGGGGCAGGGCCCCTCGCAGAAGGGGCTGTGGGGGAAGGGACCCCTGGGCCGGATCTGGGGCTGCTGGGAGAGCCCCCTCTCCATGCCATAGCTCACCTGGCCCAGGCCAAGGGTCTGGGTCGGGCCAGGCTGCCAGACCCGTCTGAAGAGGGGGTTTCCTCGCCAACCAAAGTCCCCGAGGCCTCCTCCAGCGGGGGCCTACCTAGGGCCGGCCGGCGTTGCCCTGCAGGTCTCTCCCACGGCAATGGTCACAGACATGCTGTCTCCCATCGCCGTCACCTCCACCTTAGGTCAGGGGAACCCCGGCCTTTCCCACCGGCGGCCTGCGGGCTTCGGCCTGGGCTCCCGGCCAGGCCTGCAGAGGCCTGTCTCCCGGAGAGGACAGGCCCAGAGTCTTCCCTCTCCCTTGTCAACGACCTCTCTTCCCCTGCGTTTCTTTTCTGGGACCAGAGGGGCCCCAGAGCACCCCGACGACTCTGAGCAATGAGCCTGCCCTTTCTCCTCTCGCCCTCCTTTTTGGGACCGTACCAACCAACGAGCGTTTCTCTCGGCTCTGGCGCCGCGGGACGCAAAACGAAACCGCTTACCTAGTGGGTGGTGAGACACTTGCGTGGAAATCATTTCTGCTCACCTGAGGCAGGCACTGCGGTCAAGTGGGCTTACAGGTCCAGGTGTTCCATGGACCGGGTAGATTCTAAGCGGCCATCGTGACCGTCCAAAGCGGACGTATGGGTTGTCTGGGCATTGACTCGAGTCGTAACCATGCGTTTTTGGGGGGAAAAAAAGGGAGAACCCATCGTCTTCAGCACATTTCCCTCTGCCACAGCACGCCAGGCGACCAGGGGATTTTCCTATTGATTGCCGTTCCAAGCTACCATAGCGGGCAATGCCGCAGGGATACGGTCCAGATTTCCCAACCAAAGCAGACAGGCCTTCTCGCCGAGGCGCCGCTGCCTGGTCGATCAAGCCCCAGGCCCTGGTGCTCCTGAGGGCTGCGGGGACACCCAGGACTACGCTGCTGATGGCAGGTGGCTCCGGGCCTCAGTGCCCTGCCAGTGGGCTCTACTTGGGAATCCGTGCTCTTGCACGGGGTGTGGGTGGGGGGCGTCGGTTGCAGGGGGGCCTCCCTACACATGCCTCTTCTTCTGTCACTTTGGCTGCGGCTGAGCCTGGCACTGGGTGCGTGCATGCTCAGGAGACAGGCTTCTGCATGTCTCTGGACAGGCCCCGTGCCAGCTGGGACCTGAGCCCCAGCGCAGGTGCACCACCTGCGCTCAGGTTCGTTGGACCGGCCCAGGTCAGCTGAGAGGGAGGAGAACACGGTCGTCACCGCGGAGGGAAGCCAAAGTGCCGACACCTGCCAGCGGGAGAGCCGCATCCAACAGCCCTGTGGGATCTAAGCCCCCTCTCGCTCCATCCGCTGCCTCCGCCTCGCCTCACCCCCTCCTTTCGGGGCGCCCAGACAGGCGCCCGGGCTGGGGGTCGGGGAGGGGGAGGGGCAAGCGCTAGGCCTCCCGCGCCGCCGTAGACGACCGCTCTCTGACGCCCGCAAAGCCGGGACCAAAGCGCAGGCGCCCCGGCCCGCTGGGACGGCCACGCCCAGCGCCGCCCTGGCGCGCAGGCGCCACTCGCCCCGCCCCCGGCACACTCGCCCCGACCCCGCCCCTCCTGAGAGGTCGCTCTGGAGACGGTGGCCACTGGCGGGAGGTGCCCCAGCCCGGGAGTGGGAAGACAGTTGTGATGGATTGGGGGTGGGGGGTGGGGAGGCGTTTTCTGCACTCGGGAGTTGTCCCCAGTGGCAGTGCCGGGACAGATGCGGCCAATAGGCATCCTGCCGAAACCCACCCGATGCCCTTCGGGGAGCGCGTCCACTGCCAGGAAAACCTCCAGCGCTGGGGGAAGCGGGGTTCCAAAATGTATACACCGAATGCCAGCAGGAGGCCACGGGGACGCGACGGAAGGGGTCGCCGACGTGGGTGGAGCCTGCTGGGTGGGGACTGGGCTAGGAGAGAAGCTCTGCTATGCTGTCCTGGACAGTTGTTCCCTCCTGTCTGTCTGGTGAAAAGCCAAGAGACAGAAGAAGCCCCAGGAACGAGAGAGAGCGGCTCCGGTGCCCAAAGGCAGAGCCAAAACTTCCACCGCTAGGGGCCACTGTTGGATAGGAATAGTTCCTTCCTCACACTTGCTGGGGGGCAGAGGGCTGAGTTCTAAGGCAGGGGGAGGGGCAGGGCCCCTCGCAGAAGGGGCTGTGGGGGAAGGGACCCCTGGGCCGGATCTGGGGCTGCTGGGAGAGCCCCCTCTCCATGCCATAGCTCACCTGGCCCAGGCCAAGGGTCTGGGTCGGGCCAGGCTGCCAGACCCGTCTGAAGAGGGGGTTTCCTCGCCAACCAAAGTCCCCGAGGCCTCCTCCAGCGGGGGCCTACCTAGGGCCGGCCGGCGTTGCCCTGCAGGTCTCTCCCACGGCAATGGTCACAGACATGCTGTCTCCCATCGCCGTCACCTCCACCTTAGGTCAGGGGAACCCCGGCCTTTCCCACCGGCGGCCTGCGGGCTTCGGCCTGGGCTCCCGGCCAGGCCTGCAGAGGCCTGTCTCCCGGAGAGGACAGGCCCAGAGTCTTCCCTCTCCCTTGTCAACGACCTCTCTTCCCCTGCGTTTCTTTTCTGGGACCAGAGGGGCCCCAGAGCACCCCGACGACTCTGAGCAATGAGCCTGCCCTTTCTCCTCTCGCCCTCCTTTTTGGGACCGTACCAACCAACGAGCGTTTCTCTCGGCTCTGGCGCCGCGGGACGCAAAACGAAACCGCTTACCTAGTGGGTGGTGAGACACTTGCGTGGAAATCATTTCTGCTCACCTGAGGCAGGCACTGCGGTCAAGTGGGCTTACAGGTCCAGGTGTTCCATGGACCGGGTAGATTCTAAGCGGCCATCGTGACCGTCCAAAGCGGACGTATGGGTTGTCTGGGCATTGACTCGAGTCGTAACCATGCGTTTTTGGGGGGAAAAAAAGGGAGAACCCATCGTCTTCAGCACATTTCCCTCTGCCACAGCACGCCAGGCGACCAGGGGATTTTCCTATTGATTGCCGTTCCAAGCTACCATAGCGGGCAATGCCGCAGGGATACGGTCCAGATTTCCCAACCAAAGCAGACAGGCCTTCTCGCCGAGGCGCCGCTGCCTGGTCGATCAAGCCCCAGGCCCTGGTGCTCCTGAGGGCTGCGGGGACACCCAGGACTACGCTGCTGATGGCAGGTGGCTCCGGGCCTCAGTGCCCTGCCAGTGGGCTCTACTTGGGAATCCGTGCTCTTGCACGGGGTGTGGGTGGGGGGCGTCGGTTGCAGGGGGGCCTCCCTACACATGCCTCTTCTTCTGTCACTTTGGCTGCGGCTGAGCCTGGCACTGGGTGCGTGCATGCTCAGGAGACAGGCTTCTGCATGTCTCTGGACAGGCCCCGTGCCAGCTGGGACCTGAGCCCCAGCGCAGGTGCACCACCTGCGCTCAGGTTCGTTGGACCGGCCCAGGTCAGCTGAGAGGGAGGAGAACACGGTCGTCACCGCGGAGGGAAGCCAAAGTGCCGACACCTGCCAGCGGGAGAGCCGCATCCAACAGCCCTGTGGGATCTAAGCCCCCTCTCGCTCCATCCGCTGCCTCCGCCTCGCCTCACCCCCTCCTTTCGGGGCGCCCAGACAGGCGCCCGGGCTGGGGGTCGGGGAGGGGGAGGGACAAGCGCTAGGCCTCCCGCGCCGCCGTAGACGACCGCTCTCTGACGCCCGCAAAGCCGGGACCAAAGCGCAGGCGCCCCGGCCCGCTGGGACGGCCACGCCCAGCGCCGCCCTGGCGCGCAGGCGCCACTCGCCCCGCCCCCGGCACACTCGCCCCGACCCCGCCCCTCCTGAGAGGTCGCTCTGGAGACGGTGGCCACTGGCGGGAGGTGCCCCAGCCCGGGAGTGGGAAGACAGTTGTGATGGATTGGGGGTGGGGGGTGGGGAGGCGTTTTCTGCACTCGGGAGTTGTCCCCAGTGGCAGTGCCGGGACAGATGCGGCCAATAGGCATCCTGCCGAAACCCACCCGATGCCCTTCGGGGAGCGCGTCCACTGCCAGGAAAACCTCCAGCGCTGGGGGAAGCGGGGTTCCAAAATGTATACACCGAATGCCAGCAGGAGGCCACGGGGACGCGACGGAAGGGGTCGCCGACGTGGGTGGAGCCTGCTGGGTGGGGACTGGGCTAGGAGAGAAGCTCTGCTATGCTGTCCTGGACAGTTGTTCCCTCCTGTCTGTCTGGTGAAAAGCCAAGAGACAGAAGAAGCCCCAGGAACGAGAGAGAGCGGCTCCGGTGCCCAAAGGCAGAGCCAAAACTTCCACCGCTAGGGGCCACTGTTGGATAGGAATAGTTCCTTCCTCACACTTGCTGGGGGGCAGAGGGCTGAGTTCTAAGGCAGGGGGAGGGGCAGGGCCCCTCGCAGAAGGGGCTGTGGGGGAAGGGACCCCTGGGCCGGATCTGGGGCTGCTGGGAGAGCCCCCTCTCCATGCCATAGCTCACCTGGCCCAGGCCAAGGGTCTGGGTCGGGCCAGGCTGCCAGACCCGTCTGAAGAGGGGGTTTCCTCGCCAACCAAAGTCCCCGAGGCCTCCTCCAGCGGGGGCCTACCTAGGGCCGGCCGGCGTTGCCCTGCAGGTCTCTCCCACGGCAATGGTCACAGACATGCTGTCTCCCATCGCCGTCACCTCCACCTTAGGTCAGGGGAACCCCGGCCTTTCCCACCGGCGGCCTGCGGGCTTCGGCCTGGGCTCCCGGCCAGGCCTGCAGAGGCCTGTCTCCCGGAGAGGACAGGCCCAGAGTCTTCCCTCTCCCTTGTCAACGACCTCTCTTCCCCTGCGTTTCTTTTCTGGGACCAGAGGGGCCCCAGAGCACCCCGACGACTCTGAGCAATGAGCCTGCCCTTTCTCCTCTCGCCCTCCTTTTTGGGACCGTACCAACCAACGAGCGTTTCTCTCGGCTCTGGCGCCGCGGGACGCAAAACGAAACCGCTTACCTAGTGGGTGGTGAGACACTTGCGTGGAAATCATTTCTGCTCACCTGAGGCAGGCACTGCGGTCAAGTGGGCTTACAGGTCCAGGTGTTCCATGGACCGGGTAGATTCTAAGCGGCCATCGTGACCGTCCAAAGCGGACGTATGGGTTGTCTGGGCATTGACTCGAGTCGTAACCATGCGTTTTTGGGGGGAAAAAAAGGGAGAACCCATCGTCTTCAGCACATTTCCCTCTGCCACAGCACGCCAGGCGACCAGGGGATTTTCCTATTGATTGCCGTTCCAAGCTACCATAGCGGGCAATGCCGCAGGGATACGGTCCAGATTTCCCAACCAAAGCAGACAGGCCTTCTCGCCGAGGCGCCGCTGCCTGGTCGATCAAGCCCCAGGCCCTGGTGCTCCTGAGGGCTGCGGGGACACCCAGGACTACGCTGCTGATGGCAGGTGGCTCCGGGCCTCAGTGCCCTGCCAGTGGGCTCTACTTGGGAATCCGTGCTCTTGCACGGGGTGTGGGTGGGGGGCGTCGGTTGCAGGGGGGCCTCCCTACACATGCCTCTTCTTCTGTCACTTTGGCTGCGGCTGAGCCTGGCACTGGGTGCGTGCATGCTCAGGAGACAGGCTTCTGCATGTCTCTGGACAGGCCCCGTGCCAGCTGGGACCTGAGCCCCAGCGCAGGTGCACCACCTGCGCTCAGGTTCGTTGGACCGGCCCAGGTCAGCTGAGAGGGAGGAGAACACGGTCGTCACCGCGGAGGGAAGCCAAAGTGCCGACACCTGCCAGCGGGAGAGCCGCATCCAACAGCCCTGTGGGATCTAAGCCCCCTCTCGCTCCATCCGCTGCCTCCGCCTCGCCTCACCCCCTCCTTTCGGGGCGCCCAGACAGGCGCCCGGGCTGGGGGTCGGGGAGGGGGAGGGGCAAGCCCTAGGCCTCCCGCGCCGCCCTAGACGACCGCTCTCTGACGCCCGCAAAGCCGGGACCAAAGCGCAGGCGCCCCGGCCCGCTGGGACGGCCACGCCCAGCGCCGCCCTGGCGCGCAGGCGCCACTCGCCCCGCCCCCGGCACACTCGCCCCGACCCCGCCCCTCCTGAGAGGTCGCTCTGGAGACGGTGGCCACTGGCGGGAGGTGCCCCAGCCCGGGAGTGGGAAGACAGTTGTGATGGATTGGGGGTGGGGGGTGGGGAGGCGTTTTCTGCACTCGGGAGTTGTCCCCAGTGGCAGTGCCGGGACAGATGCGGCCAATAGGCATCCTGCCGAAACCCACCCGATGCCCTTCGGGGAGCGCGTCCACTGCCAGGAAAACCTCCAGCGCTGGGGGAAGCGGGGTTCCAAAATGTATACACCGAATGCCAGCAGGAGGCCACGGGGACGCGACGGAAGGGGTCGCCGACGTGGGTGGAGCCTGCTGGGTGGGGACTGGGCTAGGAGAGAAGCTCTGCTATGCTGTCCTGGACAGTTGTTCCCTCCTGTCTGTCTGGTGAAAAGCCAAGAGACAGAAGAAGCCCCAGGAACGAGAGAGAGCGGCTCCGTTGCCCAAAGGCAGAGCCAAAACTTCCACCGCTAGGGGCCACTGTTGGATAGGAATAGTTCCTTCCTCACACTTGCTGGGGGGCAGAGGGCTGAGTTCTAAGGCAGGGGGAGGGGCAGGGCCCCTCGCAGAAGGGGCTGTGGGGGAAGGGACCCCTGGGCCGGATCTGGGGCTGCTGGGAGAGCCCCCTCTCCATGCCATAGCTCACCTGGCCCAGGCCAAGGGTCTGGGTCGGGCCAGGCTGCCAGACCCGTCTGAAGAGGGGGTTTCCTCGCCAACCAAAGTCCCCGAGGCCTCCTCCAGCGGGGGCCTACCTAGGGCCGGCCGGCGTTGCCCTGCAGGTCTCTCCCACGGCAATGGTCACAGACATGCTGTCTCCCATCGCCGTCACCTCCACCTTAGGTCAGGGGAACCCCGGCCTTTCCCACCGGCGGCCTGCGGGCTTCGGCCTGGGCTCCCGGCCAGGCCTGCAGAGGCCTGTCTCCCGGAGAGGACAGGCCCAGAGTCTTCCCTCTCCCTTGTCAACGACCTCTCTTCCCCTGCGTTTCTTTTCTGGGACCAGAGGGGCCCCAGAGCACCCCGACGACTCTGAGCAATGAGCCTGCCCTTTCTCCTCTCGCCCTCCTTTTTGGGACCGTACCAACCAACGAGCGTTTCTCTCGGCTCTGGCGCCGCGGGACGCAAAACGAAACCGCTTACCTAGTGGGTGGTGAGACACTTGCGTGGAAATCATTTCTGCTCACCTGAGGCAGGCACTGCGGTCAAGTGGGCTTACAGGTCCAGGTGTTCCATGGACCGGGTAGATTCTAAGCGGCCATCGTGACCGTCCAAAGCGGACGTATGGGTTGTCTGGGCATTGACTCGAGTCGTAACCATGCGTTTTTGGGGGGAAAAAAAGGGAGAACCCATCGTCTTCAGCACATTTCCCTCTGCCACAGCACGCCAGGCGACCAGGGGATTTTCCTATTGATTGCCGTTCCAAGCTACCATAGCGGGCAATGCCGCAGGGATACGGTCCAGATTTCCCAACCAAAGCAGACAGGCCTTCTCGCCGAGGCGCCGCTGCCTGGTCGATCAAGCCCCAGGCCCTGGTGCTCCTGAGGGCTGCGGGGACACCCAGGACTACGCTGCTGATGGCAGGTGGCTCCGGGCCTCAGTGCCCTGCCAGTGGGCTCTACTTGGGAATCCGTGCTCTTGCACGGGGTGTGGGTGGGGGGCGTCGGTTGCAGGGGGGCCTCCCTACACATGCCTCTTCTTCTGTCACTTTGGCTGCGGCTGAGCCTGGCACTGGGTGCGTGCATGCTCAGGAGACAGGCTTCTGCATGTCTCTGGACAGGCCCCGTGCCAGCTGGGACCTGAGCCCCAGCGCAGGTGCACCACCTGCGCTCAGGTTCGTTGGACCGGCCCAGGTCAGCTGAGAGGGAGGAGAACACGGTCGTCACCGCGGAGGGAAGCCAAAGTGCCGACACCTGCCAGCGGGAGAGCCGCATCCAACAGCCCTGTGGGATCTAAGCCCCCTCTCGCTCCATCCGCTGCCTCCGCCTCGCCTCACCCCCTCCTTTCGGGGCGCCCAGACAGGCGCCCGGGCTGGGGGTCGGGGAGGGGGAGGGGCAAGCCCTAGGCCTCCCGCGCCGCCCTAGACGACCGCTCTCTGACGCCCGCAAAGCCGGGACCAAAGCGCAGGCGCCCCGGCCCGCTGGGACGGCCACGCCCAGCGCCGCCCTGGCGCGCAGGCGCCACTCGCCCCGCCCCCGGCACACTCGCCCCGACCCCGCCCCTCCTGAGAGGTCGCTCTGGAGACGGTGGCCACTGGCGGGAGGTGCCCCAGCCCGGGAGTGGGAAGACAGTTGTGATGGATTGGGGGTGGGGGGTGGGGAGGCGTTTTCTGCACTCGGGAGTTGTCCCCAGTGGCAGTGCCGGGACAGATGCGGCCAATAGGCATCCTGCCGAAACCCACCCGATGCCCTTCGGGGAGCGCGTCCACTGCCAGGAAAACCTCCAGCGCTGGGGGAAGCGGGGTTCCAAAATGTATACACCGAATGCCAGCAGGAGGCCACGGGGACGCGACGGAAGGGGTCGCCGACGTGGGTGGAGCCTGCTGGGTGGGGACTGGGCTAGGAGAGAAGCTCTGCTATGCTGTCCTGGACAGTTGTTCCCTCCTGTCTGTCTGGTGAAAAGCCAAGAGACAGAAGAAGCCCCAGGAACGAGAGAGAGCGGCTCCGTTGCCCAAAGGCAGAGCCAAAACTTCCACCGCTAGGGGCCACTGTTGGATAGGAATAGTTCCTTCCTCACACTTGCTGGGGGGCAGAGGGCTGAGTTCTAAGGCAGGGGGAGGGGCAGGGCCCCTCGCAGAAGGGGCTGTGGGGGAAGGGACCCCTGGGCCGGATCTGGGGCTGCTGGGAGAGCCCCCTCTCCATGCCATAGCTCACCTGGCCCAGGCCAAGGGTCTGGGTCGGGCCAGGCTGCCAGACCCGTCTGAAGAGGGGGTTTCCTCGCCAACCAAAGTCCCCGAGGCCTCCTCCAGCGGGGGCCTACCTAGGGCCGGCCGGCGTTGCCCTGCAGGTCTCTCCCACGGCAATGGTCACAGACATGCTGTCTCCCATCGCCGTCACCTCCACCTTAGGTCAGGGGAACCCCGGCCTTTCCCACCGGCGGCCTGCGGGCTTCGGCCTGGGCTCCCGGCCAGGCCTGCAGAGGCCTGTCTCCCGGAGAGGACAGGCCCAGAGTCTTCCCTCTCCCTTGTCAACGACCTCTCTTCCCCTGCGTTTCTTTTCTGGGACCAGAGGGGCCCCAGAGCACCCCGACGACTCTGAGCAATGAGCCTGCCCTTTCTCCTCTCGCCCTCCTTTTTGGGACCGTACCAACCAACGAGCGTTTCTCTCGGCTCTGGCGCCGCGGGACGCAAAACGAAACCGCTTACCTAGTGGGTGGTGAGACACTTGCGTGGAAATCATTTCTGCTCACCTGAGGCAGGCACTGCGGTCAAGTGGGCTTACAGGTCCAGGTGTTCCATGGACCGGGTAGATTCTAAGCGGCCATCGTGACCGTCCAAAGCGGACGTATGGGTTGTCTGGGCATTGACTCGAGTCGTAACCATGCGTTTTTGGGGGGAAAAAAAGGGAGAACCCATCGTCTTCAGCACATTTCCCTCTGCCACAGCACGCCAGGCGACCAGGGGATTTTCCTATTGATTGCCGTTCCAAGCTACCATAGCGGGCAATGCCGCAGGGATACGGTCCAGATTTCCCAACCAAAGCAGACAGGCCTTCTCGCCGAGGCGCCGCTGCCTGGTCGATCAAGCCCCAGGCCCTGGTGCTCCTGAGGGCTGCGGGGACACCCAGGACTACGCTGCTGATGGCAGGTGGCTCCGGGCCTCAGTGCCCTGCCAGTGGGCTCTACTTGGGAATCCGTGCTCTTGCACGGGGTGTGGGTGGGGGGCGTCGGTTGCAGGGGGGCCTCCCTACACATGCCTCTTCTTCTGTCACTTTGGCTGCGGCTGAGCCTGGCACTGGGTGCGTGCATGCTCAGGAGACAGGCTTCTGCATGTCTCTGGACAGGCCCCGTGCCAGCTGGGACCTGAGCCCCAGCGCAGGTGCACCACCTGCGCTCAGGTTCGTTGGACCGGCCCAGGTCAGCTGAGAGGGAGGAGAACACGGTCGTCACCGCGGAGGGAAGCCAAAGTGCCGACACCTGCCAGCGGGAGAGCCGCATCCAACAGCCCTGTGGGATCTAAGCCCCCTCTCGCTCCATCCGCTGCCTCCGCCTCGCCTCACCCCCTCCTTTCGGGGCGCCCAGACAGGCGCCCGGGCTGGGGGTCGGGGAGGGGGAGGGGCAAGCGCTAGGCCTCCCGCGCCGCCGTAGACGACCGCTCTCTGACGCCCGCAAAGCCGGGACCAAAGCGCAGGCGCCCCGGCCCGCTGGGACGGCCACGCCCAGCGCCGCCCTGGCGCGCAGGCGACACTCGCCCCGCCCCCGGCACACTCGCCCCGACCCCGCCCCTCCTGAGAGGTCGCTCTGGAGACGGTGGCCACTGGCGGGAGGTGCCCCAGCCCGGGAGTGGGAAGACAGTTGTGATGGATTGGGGGTGGGGGGTGGGGAGGCGTTTTCTGCACTCGGGAGTTGTCCCCAGTGGCAGTGCCGGGACAGATGCGGCCAATAGGCATCCTGCCGAAACCCACCCGATGCCCTTCGGGGAGCGCGTCCACTGCCAGGAAAACCTCCAGCGCTGGGGGAAGCGGGGTTCCAAAATGTATACACCGAATGCCAGCAGGAGGCCACGGGGACGCGACGGAAGGGGTCGCCGACGTGGGTGGAGCCTGCTGGGTGGGGACTGGGCTAGGAGAGAAGCTCTGCTATGCTGTCCTGGACAGTTGTTCCCTCCTGTCTGTCTGGTGAAAAGCCAAGAGACAGAAGAAGCCCCAGGAACGAGAGAGAGCGGCTCCGTTGCCCAAAGGCAGAGCCAAAACTTCCACCGCTAGGGGCCACTGTTGGATAGGAATAGTTCCTTCCTCACACTTGCTGGGGGGCAGAGGGCTGAGTTCTAAGGCAGGGGGAGGGGCAGGGCCCCTCGCAGAAGGGGCTGTGGGGGAAGGGACCCCTGGGCCGGATCTGGGGCTGCTGGGAGAGCCCCCTCTCCATGCCATAGCTCACCTGGCCCAGGCCAAGGGTCTGGGTCGGGCCAGGCTGCCAGACCCGTCTGAAGAGGGGGTTTCCTCGCCAACCAAAGTCCCCGAGGCCTCCTCCAGCGGGGGCCTACCTAGGGCCGGCCGGCGTTGCCCTGCAGGTCTCTCCCACGGCAATGGTCACAGACATGCTGTCTCCCATCGCCGTCACCTCCACCTTAGGTCAGGGGAACCCCGGCCTTTCCCACCGGCGGCCTGCGGGCTTCGGCCTGGGCTCCCGGCCAGGCCTGCAGAGGCCTGTCTCCCGGAGAGGACAGGCCCAGAGTCTTCCCTCTCCCTTGTCAACGACCTCTCTTCCCCTGCGTTTCTTTTCTGGGACCAGAGGGGCCCCAGAGCACCCCGACGACTCTGAGCAATGAGCCTGCCCTTTCTCCTCTCGCCCTCCTTTTTGGGACCGTACCAACCAACGAGCGTTTCTCTCGGCTCTGGCGCCGCGGGACGCAAAACGAAACCGCTTACCTAGTGGGTGGTGAGACACTTGCGTGGAAATCATTTCTGCTCACCTGAGGCAGGCACTGCGGTCAAGTGGGCTTACAGGTCCAGGTGTTCCATGGACCGGGTAGATTCTAAGCGGCCATCGTGACCGTCCAAAGCGGACGTATGGGTTGTCTGGGCATTGACTCGAGTCGTAACCATGCGTTTTTGGGGGGAAAAAAAGGGAGAACCCATCGTCTTCAGCACATTTCCCTCTGCCACAGCACGCCAGGCGACCAGGGGATTTTCCTATTGATTGCCGTTCCAAGCTACCATAGCGGGCAATGCCGCAGGGATACGGTCCAGATTTCCCAACCAAAGCAGACAGGCCTTCTCGCCGAGGCGCCGCTGCCTGGTCGATCAAGCCCCAGGCCCTGGTGCTCCTGAGGGCTGCGGGGACACCCAGGACTACGCTGCTGATGGCAGGTGGCTCCGGGCCTCAGTGCCCTGCCAGTGGGCTCTACTTGGGAATCCGTGCTCTTGCACGGGGTGTGGGTGGGGGGCGTCAGTTGCAGGGGGGCCTCCCTACACATGCCTCTTCTTCTGTCACTTTGGCTGCGGCTGAGCCTGGCACTGGGTGCGTGCATGCTCAGGAGACAGGCTTCTGCATGTCTCTGGACAGGCCCCGTGCCAGCTGGGACCTGAGCCCCAGCGCAGGTGCACCACCTGCGCTCAGGTTCGTTGGACCGGCCCAGGTCAGCTGAGAGGGAGGAGAACACGGTCGTCACCGCGGAGGGAAGCCAAAGTGCCGACACCTGCCAGCGGGAGAGCCGCATCCAACAGCCCTGTGGGATCTAAGCCCCCTCTCGCTCCATCCGCTGCCTCCGCCTCGCCTCACCCCCTCCTTTCGGGGCGCCCAGACAGGCGCCCGGGCTGGGGGTCGGGGAGGGGGAGGGGCAAGCCCTAGGCCTCCCGCGCCGCCCTAGACGACCGCTCTCTGACGCCCGCAAAGCCGGGACCAAAGCGCAGGCGCCCCGGCCCGCTGGGACGGCCACGCCCAGCGCCGCCCTGGCGCGCAGGCGCCACTCGCCCCGCCCCCGGCACACTCGCCCCGACCCCGCCCCTCCTGAGAGGTCGCTCTGGAGACGGTGGCCACTGGCGGGAGGTGCCCCAGCCCGGGAGTGGGAAGACAGTTGTGATGGATTGGGGGTGGGGGGTGGGGAGGCGTTTTCTGCACTCGGGAGTTGTCCCCAGTGGCAGTGCCGGGACAGATGCGGCCAATAGGCATCCTGCCGAAACCCACCCGATGCCCTTCGGGGAGCGCGTCCACTGCCAGGAAAACCTCCAGCGCTGGGGGAAGCGGGGTTCCAAAATGTATACACCGAATGCCAGCAGGAGGCCACGGGGACGCGACGGAAGGGGTCGCCGACGTGGGTGGAGCCTGCTGGGTGGGGACTGGGCTAGGAGAGAAGCTCTGCTATGCTGTCCTGGACAGTTGTTCCCTCCTGTCTGTCTGGTGAAAAGCCAAGAGACAGAAGAAGCCCCAGGAACGAGAGAGAGCGGCTCCGTTGCCCAAAGGCAGAGCCAAAACTTCCACCGCTAGGGGCCACTGTTGGATAGGAATAGTTCCTTCCTCACACTTGCTGGGGGGCAGAGGGCTGAGTTCTAAGGCAGGGGGAGGGGCAGGGCCCCTCGCAGAAGGGGCTGTGGGGGAAGGGACCCCTGGGCCGGATCTGGGGCTGCTGGGAGAGCCCCCTCTCCATGCCATAGCTCACCTGGCCCAGGCCAAGGGTCTGGGTCGGGCCAGGCTGCCAGACCCGTCTGAAGAGGGGGTTTCCTCGCCAACCAAAGTCCCCGAGGCCTCCTCCAGCGGGGGCCTACCTAGGGCCGGCCGGCGTTGCCCTGCAGGTCTCTCCCACGGCAATGGTCACAGACATGCTGTCTCCCATCGCCGTCACCTCCACCTTAGGTCAGGGGAACCCCGGCCTTTCCCACCGGCGGCCTGCGGGCTTCGGCCTGGGCTCCCGGCCAGGCCTGCAGAGGCCTGTCTCCCGGAGAGGACAGGCCCAGAGTCTTCCCTTTCCCTTGTCAACGACCTCTCTTCCCCTGCGTTTCTTTTCTGGGACCAGAGGGGCCCCAGAGCACCCCGACGACTCTGAGCAATGAGCCTGCCCTTTCTCCTCTCGCCCTCCTTTTTGGGACCGTACCAACCAACGAGCGTTTCTCTCGGCTCTGGCGCCGCGGGACGCAAAACGAAACCGCTTACCTAGTGGGTGGTGAGACACTTGCGTGGAAATCATTTCTGCTCACCTGAGGCAGGCACTGCGGTCAAGTGGGCTTACAGGTCCAGGTGTTCCATGGACCGGGTAGATTCTAAGCGGCCATCGTGACCGTCCAAAGCGGACGTATGGGTTGTCTGGGCATTGACTCGAGTCGTAACCATGCGTTTTTGGGGGGAAAAAAAGGGAGAACCCATCGTCTTCAGCACATTTCCCTCTGCCACAGCACGCCAGGCGACCAGGGGATTTTCCTATTGATTGCCGTTCCAAGCTACCATAGCGGGCAATGCCGCAGGGATACGGTCCAGATTTCCCAACCAAAGCAGACAGGCCTTCTCGCCGAGGCGCCGCTGCCTGGTCGATCAAGCCCCAGGCCCTGGTGCTCCTGAGGGCTGCGGGGACACCCAGGACTACGCTGCTGATGGCAGGTGGCTCCGGGCCTCAGTGCCCTGCCAGTGGGCTCTACTTGGGAATCCGTGCTCTTGCACGGGGTGTGGGTGGGGGGCGTCGGTTGCAGGGGGGCCTCCCTACACATGCCTCTTCTTCTGTCACTTTGGCTGCGGCTGAGCCTGGCACTGGGTGCGTGCATGCTCAGGAGACAGGCTTCTGCATGTCTCTGGACAGGCCCCGTGCCAGCTGGGACCTGAGCCCCAGCGCAGGTGCACCACCTGCGCTCAGGTTCGTTGGACCGGCCCAGGTCAGCTGAGAGGGAGGAGAACACGGTCGTCACCGCGGAGGGAAGCCAAAGTGCCGACACCTGCCAGCGGGAGAGCCGCATCCAACAGCCCTGTGGGATCTAAGCCCCCTCTCGCTCCATCCGCTGCCTCCGCCTCGCCTCACCCCCTCCTTTCGGGGCGCCCAGACAGGCGCCCGGGCTGGGGGTCGGGGAGGGGGAGGGGCAAGCGCTAGGCCTCCCGCGCCGCCCTAGACGACCGCTCTCTGACGCCCGCAAAGCCGGGACCAAAGCGCAGGCGCCCCGGCCCGCTGGGACGGCCACGCCCAGCGCCGCCCTGGCGCGCAGGCGCCACTCGCCCCGCCCCCGGCACACTCGCCCCGACCCCGCCCCTCCTGAGAGGTCGCTCTGGAGACGGTGGCCACTGGCGGGAGGTGCCCCAGCCCGGGAGTGGGAAGACAGTTGTGATGGATTGGGGGTGGGGGGTGGGGAGGCGTTTTCTGCACTCGGGAGTTGTCCCCAGTGGCAGTGCCGGGACAGATGCGGCCAATAGGCATCCTGCCGAAACCCACCCGATGCCCTTCGGGGAGCGCGTCCACTGCCAGGAAAACCTCCAGCGCTGGGGGAAGCGGGGTTCCAAAATGTATACACCGAATGCCAGCAGGAGGCCACGGGGACGCGACGGAAGGGGTCGCCGACGTGGGTGGAGCCTGCTGGGTGGGGACTGGGCTAGGAGAGAAGCTCTGCTATGCTGTCCTGGACAGTTGTTCCCTCCTGTCTGTCTGGTGAAAAGCCAAGAGACAGAAGAAGCCCCAGGAACGAGAGAGAGCGGCTCCGTTGCCCAAAGGCAGAGCCAAAACTTCCACCGCTAGGGGCCACTGTTGGATAGGAATAGTTCCTTCCTCACACTTGCTGGGGGGCAGAGGGCTGAGTTCTAAGGCAGGGGGAGGGGCAGGGCCCCTCGCAGAAGGGGCTGTGGGGGAAGGGACCCCTGGGCCGGATCTGGGGCTGCTGGGAGAGCCCCCTCTCCATGCCATAGCTCACCTGGCCCAGGCCAAGGGTCTGGGTCGGGCCAGGCTGCCAGACCCGTCTGAAGAGGGGGTTTCCTCGCCAACCAAAGTCCCCGAGGCCTCCTCCAGCGGGGGCCTACCTAGGGCCGGCCGGCGTTGCCCTGCAGGTCTCTCCCACGGCAATGGTCACAGACATGCTGTCTCCCATCGCCGTCACCTCCACCTTAGGTCAGGGGAACCCCGGCCTTTCCCACCGGCGGCCTGCGGGCTTCGGCCTGGGCTCCCGGCCAGGCCTGCAGAGGCCTGTCTCCCGGAGAGGACAGGCCCAGAGTCTTCCCTCTCCCTTGTCAACGACCTCTCTTCCCCTGCGTTTCTTTTCTGGGACCAGAGGGGCCCCAGAGCACCCCGACGACTCTGAGCAATGAGCCTGCCCTTTCTCCTCTCGCCCTCCTTTTTGGGACCGTACCAACCAACGAGCGTTTCTCTCGGCTCTGGCGCCGCGGGACGCAAAACGAAACCGCTTACCTAGTGGGTGGTGAGACACTTGCGTGGAAATCATTTCTGCTCACCTGAGGCAGGCACTGCGGTCAAGTGGGCTTACAGGTCCAGGTGTTCCATGGACCGGGTAGATTCTAAGCGGCCATCGTGACCGTCCAAAGCGGACGTATGGGTTGTCTGGGCATTGACTCGAGTCGTAACCATGCGTTTTTGGGGGGAAAAAAAGGGAGAACCCATCGTCTTCAGCACATTTCCCTCTGCCACAGCACGCCAGGCGACCAGGGGATTTTCCTATTGATTGCCGTTCCAAGCTACCATAGCGGGCAATGCCGCAGGGATACGGTCCAGATTTCCCAACCAAAGCAGACAGGCCTTCTCGCCGAGGCGCCGCTGCCTGGTCGATCAAGCCCCAGGCCCTGGTGCTCCTGAGGGCTGCGGGGACACCCAGGACTACGCTGCTGATGGCAGGTGGCTCCGGGCCTCAGTGCCCTGCCAGTGGGCTCTACTTGGGAATCCGTGCTCTTGCACGGGGTGTGGGTGGGGGGCGTCGGTTGCAGGGGGGCCTCCCTACACATGCCTCTTCTTCTGTCACTTTGGCTGCGGCTGAGCCTGGCACTGGGTGCGTGCATGCTCAGGAGACAGGCTTCTGCATGTCTCTGGACAGGCCCCGTGCCAGCTGGGACCTGAGCCCCAGCGCAGGTGCACCACCTGCGCTCAGGTTCGTTGGACCGGCCCAGGTCAGCTGAGAGGGAGGAGAACACGGTCGTCACCGCGGAGGGAAGCCAAAGTGCCGACACCTGCCAGCGGGAGAGCCGCATCCAACAGCCCTGTGGGATCTAAGCCCCCTCTCGCTCCATCCGCTGCCTCCGCCTCGCCTCACCCCCTCCTTTCGGGGCGCCCAGACAGGCGCCCGGGCTGGGGGTCGGGGAGGGGGAGGGGCAAGCGCTAGGCCTCCCGCGCCGCCGTAGACGACCGCTCTCTGACGCCCGCAAAGCCGGGACCAAAGCGCAGGCGCCCCGGCCCGCTGGGACGGCCACGCCCAGCGCCGCCCTGGCGCGCAGGCGCCACTCGCCCCGCCCCCGGCACACTCGCCCCGACCCCGCCCCTCCTGAGAGGTCGCTCTGGAGACGGTGGCCACTGGCGGGAGGTGCCCCAGCCCGGGAGTGGGAAGACAGTTGTGATGGATTGGGGGTGGGGGGTGGGGAGGCGTTTTCTGCACTCGGGAGTTGTCCCCAGTGGCAGTGCCGGGACAGATGCGGCCAATAGGCATCCTGCCGAAACCCACCCGATGCCCTTCGGGGAGCGCGTCCACTGCCAGGAAAACCTCCAGCGCTGGGGGAAGCGGGGTTCCAAAATGTATACACCGAATGCCAGCAGGAGGCCACGGGGACGCGACGGAAGGGGTCGCCGACGTGGGTGGAGCCTGCTGGGTGGGGACTGGGCTAGGAGAGAAGCTCTGCTATGCTGTCCTGGACAGTTGTTCCCTCCTGTCTGTCTGGTGAAAAGCCAAGAGACAGAAGAAGCCCCAGGAACGAGAGAGAGCGGCTCCGGTGCCCAAAGGCAGAGCCAAAACTTCCACCGCTAGGGGCCACTGTTGGATAGGAATAGTTCCTTCCTCACACTTGCTGGGGGGCAGAGGGCTGAGTTCTAAGGCAGGGGGAGGGGCAGGGCCCCTCGCAGAAGGGGCTGTGGGGGAAGGGACCCCTGGGCCGGATCTGGGGCTGCTGGGAGAGCCCCCTCTCCATGCCATAGCTCACCTGGCCCAGGCCAAGGGTCTGGGTCGGGCCAGGCTGCCAGACCCGTCTGAAGAGGGGGTTTCCTCGCCAACCAAAGTCCCCGAGGCCTCCTCCAGCGGGGGCCTACCTAGGGCCGGCCGGCGTTGCCCTGCAGGTCTCTCCCACGGCAATGGTCACAGACATGCTGTCTCCCATCGCCGTCACCTCCACCTTAGGTCAGGGGAACCCCGGCCTTTCCCACCGGCGGCCTGCGGGCTTCGGCCTGGGCTCCCGGCCAGGCCTGCAGAGGCCTGTCTCCCGGAGAGGACAGGCCCAGAGTCTTCCCTCTCCCTTGTCAACGACCTCTCTTCCCCCGCGTTTCTTTTCTGGGACCAGAGGGGCCCCAGAGCACCCCGACGACTCTGAGCAATGAGCCTGCCCTTTCTCCTCTCGCCCTCCTTTTTGGGACCGTACCAACCAACGAGCGTTTCTCTCGGCTCTGGCGCCGCGGGACGCAAAACGAAACCGCTTACCTAGTGGGTGGTGAGACACTTGCGTGGAAATCATTTCTGCTCACCTGAGGCAGGCACTGCGGTCAAGTGGGCTTACAGGTCCAGGTGTTCCATGGACCGGGTAGATTCTAAGCGGCCATCGTGACCGTCCAAAGCGGACGTATGGGTTGTCTGGGCATTGACTCGAGTCGTAACCATGCGTTTTTGGGGGGAAAAAAAGGGAGAACCCATCGTCTTCAGCACATTTCCCTCTGCCACAGCACGCCAGGCGACCAGGGGATTTTCCTATTGATTGCCGTTCCAAGCTACCATAGCGGGCAATGCCGCAGGGATACGGTCCAGATTTCCCAACCAAAGCAGACAGGCCTTCTCGCCGAGGCGCCGCTGCCTGGTCGATCAAGCCCCAGGCCCTGGTGCTCCTGAGGGCTGCGGGGACACCCAGGACTACGCTGCTGATGGCAGGTGGCTCCGGGCCTCAGTGCCCTGCCAGTGGGCTCTACTTGGGAATCCGTGCTCTTGCACGGGGTGTGGGTGGGGGGCGTCGGTTGCAGGGGGGCCTCCCTACACATGCCTCTTCTTCTGTCACTTTGGCTGCGGCTGAGCCTGGCACTGGGTGCGTGCATGCTCAGGAGACAGGCTTCTGCATGTCTCTGGACAGGCCCCGTGCCAGCTGGGACCTGAGCCCCAGCGCAGGTGCACCACCTGCGCTCAGGTTCGTTGGACCGGCCCAGGTCAGCTGAGAGGGAGGAGAACACGGTCGTCACCGCGGAGGGAAGCCAAAGTGCCGACACCTGCCAGCGGGAGAGCCGCATCCAACAGCCCTGTGGGATCTAAGCCCCCTCTCGCTCCATCCGCTGCCTCCGCCTCGCCTCACCCCCTCCTTTCGGGGCGCCCAGACAGGCGCCCGGGCTGGGGGTCGGGGAGGGGGAGGGGCAAGCGCTAGGCCTCCCGCGCCGCCGTAGACGACCGCTCTCTGACGCCCGCAAAGCCGGGACCAAAGCGCAGGCGCCCCGGCCCGCTGGGACGGCCACGCCCAGCGCCGCCCTGGCGCGCAGGCGCCACTCGCCCCGCCCCCGGCACACTCGCCCCGACCCCGCCCCTCCTGAGAGGTTGCTCTGGAGACGGTGGCCACTGGCGGGAGGTGCCCCAGCCCGGGAGTGGGAAGACAGTTGTGATGGATTGGGGGTGGGGGGTGGGGAGGCGTTTTCTGCACTCGGGAGTTGTCCCCAGTGGCAGTGCCGGGACAGATGCGGCCAATAGGCATCCTGCCGAAACCCACCCGATGCCCTTCGGGGAGCGCGTCCACTGCCAGGAAAACCTCCAGCGCTGGGGGAAGCGGGGTTCCAAAATGTATACACCGAATGCCAGCAGGAGGCCACGGGGACGCGACGGAAGGGGTCGCCGACGTGGGTGGAGCCTGCTGGGTGGGGACTGGGCTAGGAGAGAAGCTCTGCTATGCTGTCCTGGACAGTTGTTCCCTCCTGTCTGTCTGGTGAAAAGCCAAGAGACAGAAGAAGCCCCAGGAACGAGAGAGAGCGGCTCCGGTGCCCAAAGGCAGAGCCAAAACTTCCACCGCTAGGGGCCACTGTTGGATAGGAATAGTTCCTTCCTCACACTTGCTGGGGGGCAGAGGGCTGAGTTCTAAGGCAGGGGGAGGGGCAGGGCCCCTCGCAGAAGGGGCTGTGGGGGAAGGGACCCCTGGGCCGGATCTGGGGCTGCTGGGAGAGCCCCCTCTCCATGCCATAGCTCACCTGGCCCAGGCCAAGGGTCTGGGTCGGGCCAGGCTGCCAGACCCGTCTGAAGAGGGGGTTTCCTCGCCAACCAAAGTCCCCGAGGCCTCCTCCAGCGGGGGCCTACCTAGGGCCGGCCGGCGTTGCCCTGCAGGTCTCTCCCACGGCAATGGTCACAGACATGCTGTCTCCCATCGCCGTCACCTCCACCTTAGGTCAGGGGAACCCCGGCCTTTCCCACCGGCGGCCTGCGGGCTTCGGCCTGGGCTCCCGGCCAGGCCTGCAGAGGCCTGTCTCCCGGAGAGGACAGGCCCAGAGTCTTCCCTCTCCCTTGTCAACGACCTCTCTTCCCCTGCGTTTCTTTTCTGGGACCAGAGGGGCCCCAGAGCACCCCGACGACTCTGAGCAATGAGCCTGCCCTTTCTCCTCTCGCCCTCCTTTTTGGGACCGTACCAACCAACGAGCGTTTCTCTCGGCTCTGGCGCCGCGGGACGCAAAACGAAACCGCTTACCTAGTGGGTGGTGAGACACTTGCGTGGAAATCATTTCTGCTCACCTGAGGCAGGCACTGCGGTCAAGTGGGCTTACAGGTCCAGGTGTTCCATGGACCGGGTAGATTCTAAGCGGCCATCGTGACCGTCCAAAGCGGACGTATGGGTTGTCTGGGCATTGACTCGAGTCGTAACCATGCGTTTTTGGGGGGAAAAAAAGGGAGAACCCATCGTCTTCAGCACATTTCCCTCTGCCACAGCACGCCAGGCGACCAGGGGATTTTCCTATTGATTGCCGTTCCAAGCTACCATAGCGGGCAATGCCGCAGGGATACGGTCCAGATTTCCCAACCAAAGCAGACAGGCCTTCTCGCCGAGGCGCCGCTGCCTGGTCGATCAAGCCCCAGGCCCTGGTGCTCCTGAGGGCTGCGGGGACACCCAGGACTACGCTGCTGATGGCAGGTGGCTCCGGGCCTCAGTGCCCTGCCAGTGGGCTCTACTTGGGAATCCGTGCTCTTGCACGGGGTGTGGGTGGGGGGCGTCGGTTGCAGGGGGGCCTCCCTACACATGCCTCTTCTTCTGTCACTTTGGCTGCGGCTGAGCCTGGCACTGGGTGCGTGCATGCTCAGGAGACAGGCTTCTGCATGTCTCTGGACAGGCCCCGTGCCAGCTGGGACCTGAGCCCCAGCGCAGGTGCACCACCTGCGCTCAGGTTCGTTGGACCGGCCCAGGTCAGCTGAGAGGGAGGAGAACACGGTCGTCACCGCGGAGGGAAGCCAAAGTGCCGACACCTGCCAGCGGGAGAGCCGCATCCAACAGCCCTGTGGGATCTAAGCCCCCTCTCGCTCCATCCGCTGCCTCCGCCTCGCCTCACCCCCTCCTTTCGGGGCGCCCAGACAGGCGCCCGGGCTGGGGGTCGGGGAGGGGGAGGGGCAAGCCCTAGGCCTCCCGCGCCGCCCTAGACGACCGCTCTCTGACGCCCGCAAAGCCGGGACCAAAGCGCAGGCGCCCCGGCCCGCTGGGACGGCCACGCCCAGCGCCGCCCTGGCGCGCAGGCGCCACTCGCCCCGCCCCCGGCACACTCGCCCCGACCCCGCCCCTCCTGAGAGGTCGCTCTGGAGACGGTGGCCACTGGCGGGAGGTGCCCCAGCCCGGGAGTGGGAAGACAGTTGTGATGGATTGGGGGTGGGGGGTGGGGAGGCGTTTTCTGCACTCGGGAGTTGTCCCCAGTGGCAGTGCCGGGACAGATGCGGCCAATAGGCATCCTGCCGAAACCCACCCGATGCCCTTCGGGGAGCGCGTCCACTGCCAGGAAAACCTCCAGCGCTGGGGGAAGCGGGGTTCCAAAATGTATACACCGAATGCCAGCAGGAGGCCACGGGGACGCGACGGAAGGGGTCGCCGACGTGGGTGGAGCCTGCTGGGTGGGGACTGGGCTAGGAGAGAAGCTCTGCTATGCTGTCCTGGACAGTTGTTCCCTCCTGTCTGTCTGGTGAAAAGCCAAGAGACAGAAGAAGCCCCAGGAACGAGAGAGAGCGGCTCCGTTGCCCAAAGGCAGAGCCAAAACTTCCACCGCTAGGGGCCACTGTTGGATAGGAATAGTTCCTTCCTCACACTTGCTGGGGGGCAGAGGGCTGAGTTCTAAGGCAGGGGGAGGGGCAGGGCCCCTCGCAGAAGGGGCTGTGGGGGAAGGGACCCCTGGGCCGGATCTGGGGCTGCTGGGAGAGCCCCCTCTCCATGCCATAGCTCACCTGGCCCAGGCCAAGGGTCTGGGTCGGGCCAGGCTGCCAGACCCGTCTGAAGAGGGGGTTTCCTCGCCAACCAAAGTCCCCGAGGCCTCCTCCAGCGGGGGCCTACCTAGGGCCGGCCGGCGTTGCCCTGCAGGTCTCTCCCACGGCAATGGTCACAGACATGCTGTCTCCCATCGCCGTCACCTCCACCTTAGGTCAGGGGAACCCCGGCCTTTCCCACCGGCGGCCTGCGGGCTTCGGCCTGGGCTCCCGGCCAGGCCTGCAGAGGCCTGTCTCCCGGAGAGGACAGGCCCAGAGTCTTCCCTCTCCCTTGTCAACGACCTCTCTTCCCCTGCGTTTCTTTTCTGGGACCAGAGGGGCCCCAGAGCACCCCGACGACTCTGAGCAATGAGCCTGCCCTTTCTCCTCTCGCCCTCCTTTTTGGGACCGTACCAACCAACGAGCGTTTCTCTCGGCTCTGGCGCCGCGGGACGCAAAACGAAACCGCTTACCTAGTGGGTGGTGAGACACTTGCGTGGAAATCATTTCTGCTCACCTGAGGCAGGCACTGCGGTCAAGTGGGCTTACAGGTCCAGGTGTTCCATGGACCGGGTAGATTCTAAGCGGCCATCGTGACCGTCCAAAGCGGACGTATGGGTTGTCTGGGCATTGACTCGAGTCGTAACCATGCGTTTTTGGGGGGAAAAAAAGGGAGAACCCATCGTCTTCAGCACATTTCCCTCTGCCACAGCACGCCAGGCGACCAGGGGATTTTCCTATTGATTGCCGTTCCAAGCTACCATAGCGGGCAATGCCGCAGGGATACGGTCCAGATTTCCCAACCAAAGCAGACAGGCCTTCTCGCCGAGGCGCCGCTGCCTGGTCGATCAAGCCCCAGGCCCTGGTGCTCCTGAGGGCTGCGGGGACACCCAGGACTACGCTGCTGATGGCAGGTGGCTCCGGGCCTCAGTGCCCTGCCAGTGGGCTCTACTTGGGAATCCGTGCTCTTGCACGGGGTGTGGGTGGGGGGCGTCGGTTGCAGGGGGGCCTCCCTACACATGCCTCTTCTTCTGTCACTTTGGCTGCGGCTGAGCCTGGCACTGGGTGCGTGCATGCTCAGGAGACAGGCTTCTGCATGTCTCTGGACAGGCCCCGTGCCAGCTGGGACCTGAGCCCCAGCGCAGGTGCACCACCTGCGCTCAGGTTCGTTGGACCGGCCCAGGTCAGCTGAGAGGGAGGAGAACACGGTCGTCACCGCGGAGGGAAGCCAAAGTGCCGACACCTGCCAGCGGGAGAGCCGCATCCAACAGCCCTGTGGGATCTAAGCCCCCTCTCGCTCCATCCGCTGCCTCCGCCTCGCCTCACCCCCTCCTTTCGGGGCGCCCAGACAGGCGCCCGGGCTGGGGGTCGGGGAGGGGGAGGGGCAAGCGCTAGGCCTCCCGCGCCGCCCTAGACGACCGCTCTCTGATGCCCGCAAAGCCGGGACCAAAGCGCAGGCGCCCCGGCCCGCTGGGACGGCCACGCCCAGCGCCGCCCTGGCGCGCAGGCGCCACTCGCCCCGCCCCCGGCACACTCGCCCCGACCCCGCCCCTCCTGAGAGGTCGCTCTGGAGACGGTGGCCACTGGCGGGAGGTGCCCCAGCCCGGGAGTGGGAAGACAGTTGTGATGGATTGGGGGTGGGGGGTGGGGAGGCGTTTTCTGCACTCGGGAGTTGTCCCCAGTGGCAGTGCCGGGACAGATGCGGCCAATAGGCATCCTGCCGAAACCCACCCGATGCCCTTCGGGGAGCGCGTCCACTGCCAGGAAAACCTCCAGCGCTGGGGGAAGCGGGGTTCCAAAATGTATACACCGAATGCCAGCAGGAGGCCACGGGGACGCGACGGAAGGGGTCGCCGACGTGGGTGGAGCCTGCTGGGTGGGGACTGGGCTAGGAGAGAAGCTCTGCTATGCTGTCCTGGACAGTTGTTCCCTCCTGTCTGTCTGGTGAAAAGCCAAGAGACAGAAGAAGCCCCAGGAACGAGAGAGAGCGGCTCCGTTGCCCAAAGGCAGAGCCAAAACTTCCACCGCTAGGGGCCACTGTTGGATAGGAATAGTTCCTTCCTCACACTTGCTGGGGGGCAGAGGGCTGAGTTCTAAGGCAGGGGGAGGGGCAGGGCCCCTCGCAGAAGGGGCTGTGGGGGAAGGGACCCCTGGGCCGGATCTGGGGCTGCTGGGAGAGCCCCCTCTCCATGCCATAGCTCACCTGGCCCAGGCCAAGGGTCTGGGTCGGGCCAGGCTGCCAGACCCGTCTGAAGAGGGGGTTTCCTCGCCAACCAAAGTCCCCGAGGCCTCCTCCAGCGGGGGCCTACCTAGGGCCGGCCGGCGTTGCCCTGCAGGTCTCTCCCACGGCAATGGTCACAGACATGCTGTCTCCCATCGCCGTCACCTCCACCTTAGGTCAGGGGAACCCCGGCCTTTCCCACCGGCGGCCTGCGGGCTTCGGCCTGGGCTCCCGGCCAGGCCTGCAGAGGCCTGTCTCCCGGAGAGGACAGGCCCAGAGTCTTCCCTCTCCCTTGTCAACGACCTCTCTTCCCCTGCGTTTCTTTTCTGGGACCAGAGGGGCCCCAGAGCACCCCGACGACTCTGAGCAATGAGCCTGCCCTTTCTCCTCTCGCCCTCCTTTTTGGGACCGTACCAACCAACGAGCGTTTCTCTCGGCTCTGGCGCCGCGGGACGCAAAACGAAACCGCTTACCTAGTGGGTGGTGAGACACTTGCGTGGAAATCATTTCTGCTCACCTGAGGCAGGCACTGCGGTCAAGTGGGCTTACAGGTCCAGGTGTTCCATGGACCGGGTAGATTCTAAGCGGCCATCGTGACCGTCCAAAGCGGACGTATGGGTTGTCTGGGCATTGACTCGAGTCGTAACCATGCGTTTTTGGGGGGAAAAAAAGGGAGAACCCATCGTCTTCAGCACATTTCCCTCTGCCACAGCACGCCAGGCGACCAGGGGATTTTCCTATTGATTGCCGTTCCAAGCTACCATAGCGGGCAATGCCGCAGGGATACGGTCCAGATTTCCCAACCAAAGCAGACAGGCCTTCTCGCCGAGGCGCCGCTGCCTGGTCGATCAAGCCCCAGGCCCTGGTGCTCCTGAGGGCTGCGGGGACACCCAGGACTACGCTGCTGATGGCAGGTGGCTCCGGGCCTCAGTGCCCTGCCAGTGGGCTCTACTTGGGAATCCGTGCTCTTGCACGGGGTGTGGGTGGGGGGCGTCGGTTGCAGGGGGGCCTCCCTACACATGCCTCTTCTTCTGTCACTTTGGCTGCGGCTGAGCCTGGCACTGGGTGCGTGCATGCTCAGGAGACAGGCTTCTGCATGTCTCTGGACAGGCCCCGTGCCAGCTGGGACCTGAGCCCCAGCGCAGGTGCACCACCTGCGCTCAGGTTCGTTGGACCGGCCCAGGTCAGCTGAGAGGGAGGAGAACACGGTCGTCACCGCGGAGGGAAGCCAAAGTGCCGACACCTGCCAGCGGGAGAGCCGCATCCAACAGCCCTGTGGGATCTAAGCCCCCTCTCGCTCCATCCGCTGCCTCCGCCTCGCCTCACCCCCTCCTTTCGGGGCGCCCAGACAGGCGCCCGGGCTGGGGGTCGGGGAGGGGGAGGGGCAAGCGCTAGGCCTCCCGCGCCGCCGTAGACGACCGCTCTCTGACGCCCGCAAAGCCGGGACCAAAGCGCAGGCGCCCCGGCCCGCTGGGACGGCCACGCCCAGCGCCGCCCTGGCGCGCAGGCGCCACTCGCCCCGCCCCCGGCACACTCGCCCCGACCCCGCCCCTCCTGAGAGGTCGCTCTGGAGACGGTGGCCACTGGCGGGAGGTGCCCCAGCCCGGGAGTGGGAAGACAGTTGTGATGGATTGGGGGTGGGGGGTGGGGAGGCGTTTTCTGCACTCGGGAGTTGTCCCCAGTGGCAGTGCCGGGACAGATGCGGCCAATAGGCATCCTGCCGAAACCCACCCGATGCCCTTCGGGGAGCGCGTCCACTGCCAGGAAAACCTCCAGCGCTGGGGGAAGCGGGGTTCCAAAATGTATACACCGAATGCCAGCAGGAGGCCACGGGGACGCGACGGAAGGGGTCGCCGACGTGGGTGGAGCCTGCTGGGTGGGGACTGGGCTAGGAGAGAAGCTCTGCTATGCTGTCCTGGACAGTTGTTCCCTCCTGTCTGTCTGGTGAAAAGCCAAGAGACAGAAGAAGCCCCAGGAACGAGAGAGAGCGGCTCCGGTGCCCAAAGGCAGAGCCAAAACTTCCACCGCTAGGGGCCACTGTTGGATAGGAATAGTTCCTTCCTCACACTTGCTGGGGGGCAGAGGGCTGAGTTCTAAGGCAGGGGGAGGGGCAGGGCCCCTCGCAGAAGGGGCTGTGGGGGAAGGGACCCCTGGGCCGGATCTGGGGCTGCTGGGAGAGCCCCCTCTCCATGCCATAGCTCACCTGGCCCAGGCCAAGGGTCTGGGTCGGGCCAGGCTGCCAGACCCGTCTGAAGAGGGGGTTTCCTCGCCAACCAAAGTCCCCGAGGCCTCCTCCAGCGGGGGCCTACCTAGGGCCGGCCGGCGTTGCCCTGCAGGTCTCTCCCACGGCAATGGTCACAGACATGCTGTCTCCCATCGCCGTCACCTCCACCTTAGGTCAGGGGAACCCCGGCCTTTCCCACCGGCGGCCTGCGGGCTTCGGCCTGGGCTCCCGGCCAGGCCTGCAGAGGCCTGTCTCCCGGAGAGGACAGGCCCAGAGTCTTCCCTCTCCCTTGTCAACGACCTCTCTTCCCCCGCGTTTCTTTTCTGGGACCAGAGGGGCCCCAGAGCACCCCGACGACTCTGAGCAATGAGCCTGCCCTTTCTCCTCTCGCCCTCCTTTTTGGGACCGTACCAACCAACGAGCGTTTCTCTCGGCTCTGGCGCCGCGGGACGCAAAACGAAACCGCTTACCTAGTGGGTGGTGAGACACTTGCGTGGAAATCATTTCTGCTCACCTGAGGCAGGCACTGCGGTCAAGTGGGCTTACAGGTCCAGGTGTTCCATGGACCGGGTAGATTCTAAGCGGCCATCGTGACCGTCCAAAGCGGACGTATGGGTTGTCTGGGCATTGACTCGAGTCGTAACCATGCGTTTTTGGGGGGAAAAAAAGGGAGAACCCATCGTCTTCAGCACATTTCCCTCTGCCACAGCACGCCAGGCGACCAGGGGATTTTCCTATTGATTGCCGTTCCAAGCTACCATAGCGGGCAATGCCGCAGGGATACGGTCCAGATTTCCCAACCAAAGCAGACAGGCCTTCTCGCCGAGGCGCCGCTGCCTGGTCGATCAAGCCCCAGGCCCTGGTGCTCCTGAGGGCTGCGGGGACACCCAGGACTACGCTGCTGATGGCAGGTGGCTCCGGGCCTCAGTGCCCTGCCAGTGGGCTCTACTTGGGAATCCGTGCTCTTGCACGGGGTGTGGGTGGGGGGCGTCGGTTGCAGGGGGGCCTCCCTACACATGCCTCTTCTTCTGTCACTTTGGCTGCGGCTGAGCCTGGCACTGGGTGCGTGCATGCTCAGGAGACAGGCTTCTGCATGTCTCTGGACAGGCCCCGTGCCAGCTGGGACCTGAGCCCCAGCGCAGGTGCACCACCTGCGCTCAGGTTCGTTGGACCGGCCCAGGTCAGCTGAGAGGGAGGAGAACACGGTCGTCACCGCGGAGGGAAGCCAAAGTGCCGACACCTGCCAGCGGGAGAGCCGCATCCAACAGCCCTGTGGGATCTAAGCCCCCTCTCGCTCCATCCGCTGCCTCCGCCTCGCCTCACCCCCTCCTTTCGGGGCGCCCAGACAGGCGCCCGGGCTGGGGGTCGGGGAGGGGGAGGGGCAAGCGCTAGGCCTCCCGCGCCGCCGTAGACGACCGCTCTCTGACGCCCGCAAAGCCGGGACCAAAGCGCAGGCGCCCCGGCCCGCTGGGACGGCCACGCCCAGCGCCGCCCTGGCGCGCAGGCGCCACTCGCCCCGCCCCCGGCACACTCGCCCCGACCCCGCCCCTCCTGAGAGGTTGCTCTGGAGACGGTGGCCACTGGCGGGAGGTGCCCCAGCCCGGGAGTGGGAAGACAGTTGTGATGGATTGGGGGTGGGGGGTGGGGAGGCGTTTTCTGCACTCGGGAGTTGTCCCCAGTGGCAGTGCCGGGACAGATGCGGCCAATAGGCATCCTGCCGAAACCCACCCGATGCCCTTCGGGGAGCGCGTCCACTGCCAGGAAAACCTCCAGCGCTGGGGGAAGCGGGGTTCCAAAATGTATACACCGAATGCCAGCAGGAGGCCACGGGGACGCGACGGAAGGGGTCGCCGACGTGGGTGGAGCCTGCTGGGTGGGGACTGGGCTAGGAGAGAAGCTCTGCTATGCTGTCCTGGACAGTTGTTCCCTCCTGTCTGTCTGGTGAAAAGCCAAGAGACAGAAGAAGCCCCAGGAACGAGAGAGAGCGGCTCCGGTGCCCAAAGGCAGAGCCAAAACTTCCACCGCTAGGGGCCACTGTTGGATAGGAATAGTTCCTTCCTCACACTTGCTGGGGGGCAGAGGGCTGAGTTCTAAGGCAGGGGGAGGGGCAGGGCCCCTCGCAGAAGGGGCTGTGGGGGAAGGGACCCCTGGGCCGGATCTGGGGCTGCTGGGAGAGCCCCCTCTCCATGCCATAGCTCACCTGGCCCAGGCCAAGGGTCTGGGTCGGGCCAGGCTGCCAGACCCGTCTGAAGAGGGGGTTTCCTCGCCAACCAAAGTCCCCGAGGCCTCCTCCAGCGGGGGCCTACCTAGGGCCGGCCGGCGTTGCCCTGCAGGTCTCTCCCACGGCAATGGTCACAGACATGCTGTCTCCCATCGCCGTCACCTCCACCTTAGGTCAGGGGAACCCCGGCCTTTCCCACCGGCGGCCTGCGGGCTTCGGCCTGGGCTCCCGGCCAGGCCTGCAGAGGCCTGTCTCCCGGAGAGGACAGGCCCAGAGTCTTCCCTCTCCCTTGTCAACGACCTCTCTTCCCCTGCGTTTCTTTTCTGGGACCAGAGGGGCCCCAGAGCACCCCGACGACTCTGAGCAATGAGCCTGCCCTTTCTCCTCTCGCCCTCCTTTTTGGGACCGTACCAACCAACGAGCGTTTCTCTCGGCTCTGGCGCCGCGGGACGCAAAACGAAACCGCTTACCTAGTGGGTGGTGAGACACTTGCGTGGAAATCATTTCTGCTCACCTGAGGCAGGCACTGCGGTCAAGTGGGCTTACAGGTCCAGGTGTTCCATGGACCGGGTAGATTCTAAGCGGCCATCGTGACCGTCCAAAGCGGACGTATGGGTTGTCTGGGCATTGACTCGAGTCGTAACCATGCGTTTTTGGGGGGAAAAAAAGGGAGAACCCATCGTCTTCAGCACATTTCCCTCTGCCACAGCACGCCAGGCGACCAGGGGATTTTCCTATTGATTGCCGTTCCAAGCTACCATAGCGGGCAATGCCGCAGGGATACGGTCCAGATTTCCCAACCAAAGCAGACAGGCCTTCTCGCCGAGGCGCCGCTGCCTGGTCGATCAAGCCCCAGGCCCTGGTGCTCCTGAGGGCTGCGGGGACACCCAGGACTACGCTGCTGATGGCAGGTGGCTCCGGGCCTCAGTGCCCTGCCAGTGGGCTCTACTTGGGAATCCGTGCTCTTGCACGGGGTGTGGGTGGGGGGCGTCGGTTGCAGGGGGGCCTCCCTACACATGCCTCTTCTTCTGTCACTTTGGCTGCGGCTGAGCCTGGCACTGGGTGCGTGCATGCTCAGGAGACAGGCTTCTGCATGTCTCTGGACAGGCCCCGTGCCAGCTGGGACCTGAGCCCCAGCGCAGGTGCACCACCTGCGCTCAGGTTCGTTGGACCGGCCCAGGTCAGCTGAGAGGGAGGAGAACACGGTCGTCACCGCGGAGGGAAGCCAAAGTGCCGACACCTGCCAGCGGGAGAGCCGCATCCAACAGCCCTGTGGGATCTAAGCCCCCTCTCGCTCCATCCGTTGCCTCCGCCTCGCCTCACCCCCTCCTTTCGGGGCGCCCAGACAGGCGCCCGGGCTGGGGGTCGGGGAGGGGGAGGGGCAAGCGCTAGGCCTCCCGCGCCGCCGTAGACGACCGCTCTCTGACGCCCGCAAAGCCGGGACCAAAGCGCAGGCGCCCCGGCCCGCTGGGACGGCCACGCCCAGCGCCGCCCTGGCGCGCAGGCGCCACTCGCCCCGCCCCCGGCACACTCGCCCCGACCCCGCCCCTCCTGAGAGGTTGCTCTGGAGACGGTGGCCACTGGCGGGAGGTGCCCCAGCCCGGGAGTGGGAAGACAGTTGTGATGGATTGGGGGTGGGGGGTGGGGAGGCGTTTTCTGCACTCGGGAGTTGTCCCCAGTGGCAGTGCCGGGACAGATGCGGCCAATAGGCATCCTGCCGAAACCCACCCGATGCCCTTCGGGGAGCGCGTCCACTGCCAGGAAAACCTCCAGCGCTGGGGGAAGCGGGGTTCCAAAATGTATACACCGAATGCCAGCAGGAGGCCACGGGGACGCGACGGAAGGGGTCGCCGACGTGGGTGGAGCCTGCTGGGTGGGGACTGGGCTAGGAGAGAAGCTCTGCTATGCTGTCCTGGACAGTTGTTCCCTCCTGTCTGTCTGGTGAAAAGCCAAGAGACAGAAGAAGCCCCAGGAACGAGAGAGAGCGGCTCCGTTGCCCAAAGGCAGAGCCAAAGCTTCCACCGCTAGGGGCCACTGTTGGATAGGAATAGTTCCTTCCTCACACTTGCTGGGGGGCAGAGGGCTGAGTTCTAAGGCAGGGGGAGGGGCAGGGCCCCTCGCAGAAGGGGCTGTGGGGGAAGGGACCCCTGGGCCGGATCTGGGGCTGCTGGGAGAGCCCCCTCTCCATGCCATAGCTCACCTGGCCCAGGCCAAGGGTCTGGGTCGGGCCAGGCTGCCAGACCCGTCTGAAGAGGGGGTTTCCTCGCCAACCAAAGTCCCCGAGGCCTCCTCCAGCGGGGGCCTACCTAGGGCCGGCCGGCGTTGCCCTGCAGGTCTCTCCCACGGCAATGGTCACAGACATGCTGTCTCCCATCGCCGTCACCTCCACCTTAGGTCAGGGGAACCCCGGCCTTTCCCACCGGCGGCCTGCGGGCTTCGGCCTGGGCTCCCGGCCAGGCCTGCAGAGGCCTGTCTCCCGGAGAGGACAGGCCCAGAGTCTTCCCTCTCCCTTGTCAACGACCTCTCTTCCCCTGCGTTTCTTTTCTGGGACCAGAGGGGCCCCAGAGCACCCCGACGACTCTGAGCAATGAGCCTGCCCTTTCTCCTCTCGCCCTCCTTTTTGGGACCGTACCAACCAACGAGCGTTTCTCTCGGCTCTGGCGCCGCGGGACGCAAAACGAAACCGCTTACCTAGTGGGTGGTGAGACACTTGCGTGGAAATCATTTCTGCTCACCTGAGGCAGGCACTGCGGTCAAGTGGGCTTACAGGTCCAGGTGTTCCATGGACCGGGTAGATTCTAAGCGGCCATCGTGACCGTCCAAAGCGGACGTATGGGTTGTCTGGGCATTGACTCGAGTCGTAACCATGCGTTTTTGGGGGGAAAAAAAGGGAGAACCCATCGTCTTCAGCACATTTCCCTCTGCCACAGCACGCCAGGCGACCAGGGGATTTTCCTATTGATTGCCGTTCCAAGCTACCATAGCGGGCAATGCCGCAGGGATACGGTCCAGATTTCCCAACCAAAGCAGACAGGCCTTCTCGCCGAGGCGCCGCTGCCTGGTCGATCAAGCCCCAGGCCCTGGTGCTCCTGAGGGCTGCGGGGACACCCAGGACTACGCTGCTGATGGCAGGTGGCTCCGGGCCTCAGTGCCCTGCCAGTGGGCTCTACTTGGGAATCCGTGCTCTTGCACGGGGTGTGGGTGGGGGGCGTCGGTTGCAGGGGGGCCTCCCTACACATGCCTCTTCTTCTGTCACTTTGGCTGCGGCTGAGCCTGGCACTGGGTGCGTGCATGCTCAGGAGACAGGCTTCTGCATGTCTCTGGACAGGCCCCGTGCCAGCTGGGACCTGAGCCCCAGCGCAGGTGCACCACCTGCGCTCAGGTTCGTTGGACCGGCCCAGGTCAGCTGAGAGGGAGGAGAACACGGTCGTCACCGCGGAGGGAAGCCAAAGTGCCGACACCTGCCAGCGGGAGAGCCGCATCCAACAGCCCTGTGGGATCTAAGCCCCCTCTCGCTCCATCCGCTGCCTCCGCCTCGCCTCACCCCCTCCTTTCGGGGCGCCCAGACAGGCGCCCGGGCTGGGGGTCGGGGAGGGGGAGGGGCAAGCGCTAGGCCTCCCGCGCCGCCCTAGACGACCGCTCTCTGACGCCCGCAAAGCCGGGACCAAAGCGCAGGCGCCCCGGCCCGCTGGGACGGCCACGCCCAGCGCCGCCCTGGCGCGCAGGCGCCACTCGCCCCGCCCCCGGCACACTCGCCCCGACCCCGCCCCTCCTGAGAGGTCGCTCTGGAGACGGTGGCCACTGGCGGGAGGTGCCCCAGCCCGGGAGTGGGAAGACAGTTGTGATGGATTGGGGGTGGGGGGTGGGGAGGCGTTTTCTGCACTCGGGAGTTGTCCCCAGTGGCAGTGCCGGGACAGATGCGGCCAATAGGCATCCTGCCGAAACCCACCCGATGCCCTTCGGGGAGCGCGTCCACTGCCAGGAAAACCTCCAGCGCTGGGGGAAGCGGGGTTCCAAAATGTATACACCGAATGCCAGCAGGAGGCCACGGGGACGCGACGGAAGGGGTCGCCGACGTGGGTGGAGCCTGCTGGGTGGGGACTGGGCTAGGAGAGAAGCTCTGCTATGCTGTCCTGGACAGTTGTTCCCTCCTGTCTGTCTGGTGAAAAGCCAAGAGACAGAAGAAGCCCCAGGAACGAGAGAGAGCGGCTCCGTTGCCCAAAGGCAGAGCCAAAACTTCCACCGCTAGGGGCCACTGTTGGATAGGAATAGTTCCTTCCTCACACTTGCTGGGGGGCAGAGGGCTGAGTTCTAAGGCAGGGGGAGGGGCAGGGCCCCTCGCAGAAGGGGCTGTGGGGGAAGGGACCCCTGGGCCGGATCTGGGGCTGCTGGGAGAGCCCCCTCTCCATGCCATAGCTCACCTGGCCCAGGCCAAGGGTCTGGGTCGGGCCAGGCTGCCAGACCCGTCTGAAGAGGGGGTTTCCTCGCCAACCAAAGTCCCCGAGGCCTCCTCCAGCGGGGGCCTACCTAGGGCCGGCCGGCGTTGCCCTGCAGGTCTCTCCCACGGCAATGGTCACAGACATGCTGTCTCCCATCGCCGTCACCTCCACCTTAGGTCAGGGGAACCCCGGCCTTTCCCACCGGCGGCCTGCGGGCTTCGGCCTGGGCTCCCGGCCAGGCCTGCAGAGGCCTGTCTCCCGGAGAGGACAGGCCCAGAGTCTTCCCTCTCCCTTGTCAACGACCTCTCTTCCCCTGCGTTTCTTTTCTGGGACCAGAGGGGCCCCAGAGCACCCCGACGACTCTGAGCAATGAGCCTGCCCTTTCTCCTCTCGCCCTCCTTTTTGGGACCGTACCAACCAACGAGCGTTTCTCTCGGCTCTGGCGCCGCGGGACGCAAAACGAAACCGCTTACCTAGTGGGTGGTGAGACACTTGCGTGGAAATCATTTCTGCTCACCTGAGGCAGGCACTGCGGTCAAGTGGGCTTACAGGTCCAGGTGTTCCATGGACCGGGTAGATTCTAAGCGGCCATCGTGACCGTCCAAAGCGGACGTATGGGTTGTCTGGGCATTGACTCGAGTCGTAACCATGCGTTTTTTGGGGGAAAAAAAGGGAGAACCCATCGTCTTCAGCACATTTCCCTCTGCCACAGCACGCCAGGCGACCAGGGGATTTTCCTATTGATTGCCGTTCCAAGCTACCATAGCGGGCAATGCCGCAGGGATACGGTCCAGATTTCCCAACCAAAGCAGACAGGCCTTCTCGCCGAGGCGCCGCTGCCTGGTCGATCAAGCCCCAGGCCCTGGTGCTCCTGAGGGCTGCGGGGACACCCAGGACTACGCTGCTGATGGCAGGTGGCTCCGGGCCTCAGTGCCCTGCCAGTGGGCTCTACTTGGGAATCCGTGCTCTTGCACGGGGTGTGGGTGGGGGGCGTCGGTTGCAGGGGGGCCTCCCTACACATGCCTCTTCTTCTGTCACTTTGGCTGCGGCTGAGCCTGGCACTGGGTGCGTGCATGCTCAGGAGACAGGCTTCTGCATGTCTCTGGACAGGCCCCGTGCCAGCTGGGACCTGAGCCCCAGCGCAGGTGCACCACCTGCGCTCAGGTTCGTTGGACCGGCCCAGGTCAGCTGAGAGGGAGGAGAACACGGTCGTCACCGCGGAGGGAAGCCAAAGTGCCGACACCTGCCAGCGGGAGAGCCGCATCCAACAGCCCTGTGGGATCTAAGCCCCCTCTCGCTCCATCCGCTGCCTCCGCCTCGCCTCACCCCCTCCTTTCGGGGCGCCCAGACAGGCGCCCGGGCTGGGGGTCGGGGAGGGGGAGGGGCAAGCGCTAGGCCTCCCGCGCCGCCGTAGACGACCGCTCTCTGACGCCCGCAAAGCCGGGACCAAAGCGCAGGCGCCCCGGCCCGCTGGGACGGCCACGCCCAGCGCCGCCCTGGCGCGCAGGCGCCACTCGCCCCGCCCCCGGCACACTCGCCCCGACCCCGCCCCTCCTGAGAGGTCGCTCTGGAGACGGTGGCCACTGGCGGGAGGTGCCCCAGCCCGGGAGTGGGAAGACAGTTGTGATGGATTGGGGGTGGGGGGTGGGGAGGCGTTTTCTGCACTCGGGAGTTGTCCCCAGTGGCAGTGCCGGGACAGATGCGGCCAATAGGCATCCTGCCGAAACCCACCCGATGCCCTTCGGGGAGCGCGTCCACTGCCAGGAAAACCTCCAGCGCTGGGGGAAGCGGGGTTCCAAAATGTATACACCGAATGCCAGCAGGAGGCCACGGGGACGCGACGGAAGGGGTCGCCGACGTGGGTGGAGCCTGCTGGGTGGGGACTGGGCTAGGAGAGAAGCTCTGCTATGCTGTCCTGGACAGTTGTTCCCTCCTGTCTGTCTGGTGAAAAGCCAAGAGACAGAAGAAGCCCCAGGAACGAGAGAGAGCGGCTCCGGTGCCCAAAGGCAGAGCCAAAACTTCCACCGCTAGGGGCCACTGTTGGATAGGAATAGTTCCTTCCTCACACTTGCTGGGGGGCAGAGGGCTGAGTTCTAAGGCAGGGGGAGGGGCAGGGCCCCTCGCAGAAGGGGCTGTGGGGGAAGGGACCCCTGGGCCGGATCTGGGGCTGCTGGGAGAGCCCCCTCTCCATGCCATAGCTCACCTGGCCCAGGCCAAGGGTCTGGGTCGGGCCAGGCTGCCAGACCCGTCTGAAGAGGGGGTTTCCTCGCCAACCAAAGTCCCCGAGGCCTCCTCCAGCGGGGGCCTACCTAGGGCCGGCCGGCGTTGCCCTGCAGGTCTCTCCCACGGCAATGGTCACAGACATGCTGTCTCCCATCGCCGTCACCTCCACCTTAGGTCAGGGGAACCCCGGCCTTTCCCACCGGCGGCCTGCGGGCTTCGGCCTGGGCTCCCGGCCAGGCCTGCAGAGGCCTGTCTCCCGGAGAGGACAGGCCCAGAGTCTTCCCTCTCCCTTGTCAACGACCTCTCTTCCCCCGCGTTTCTTTTCTGGGACCAGAGGGGCCCCAGAGCACCCCGACGACTCTGAGCAATGAGCCTGCCCTTTCTCCTCTCGCCCTCCTTTTTGGGACCGTACCAACCAACGAGCGTTTCTCTCGGCTCTGGCGCCGCGGGACGCAAAACGAAACCGCTTACCTAGTGGGTGGTGAGACACTTGCGTGGAAATCATTTCTGCTCACCTGAGGCAGGCACTGCGGTCAAGTGGGCTTACAGGTCCAGGTGTTCCATGGACCGGGTAGATTCTAAGCGGCCATCGTGACCGTCCAAAGCGGACGTATGGGTTGTCTGGGCATTGACTCGAGTCGTAACCATGCGTTTTTGGGGGGAAAAAAAGGGAGAACCCATCGTCTTCAGCACATTTCCCTCTGCCACAGCACGCCAGGCGACCAGGGGATTTTCCTATTGATTGCCGTTCCAAGCTACCATAGCGGGCAATGCCGCAGGGATACGGTCCAGATTTCCCAACCAAAGCAGACAGGCCTTCTCGCCGAGGCGCCGCTGCCTGGTCGATCAAGCCCCAGGCCCTGGTGCTCCTGAGGGCTGCGGGGACACCCAGGACTACGCTGCTGATGGCAGGTGGCTCCGGGCCTCAGTGCCCTGCCAGTGGGCTCTACTTGGGAATCCGTGCTCTTGCACGGGGTGTGGGTGGGGGGCGTCGGTTGCAGGGGGGCCTCCCTACACATGCCTCTTCTTCTGTCACTTTGGCTGCGGCTGAGCCTGGCACTGGGTGCGTGCATGCTCAGGAGACAGGCTTCTGCATGTCTCTGGACAGGCCCCGTGCCAGCTGGGACCTGAGCCCCAGCGCAGGTGCACCACCTGCGCTCAGGTTCGTTGGACCGGCCCAGGTCAGCTGAGAGGGAGGAGAACACGGTCGTCACCGCGGAGGGAAGCCAAAGTGCCGACACCTGCCAGCGGGAGAGCCGCATCCAACAGCCCTGTGGGATCTAAGCCCCCTCTCGCTCCATCCGCTGCCTCCGCCTCGCCTCACCCCCTCCTTTCGGGGCGCCCAGACAGGCGCCCGGGCTGGGGGTCGGGGAGGGGGAGGGGCAAGCGCTAGGCCTCCCGCGCCGCCGTAGACGACCGCTCTCTGACGCCCGCAAAGCCGGGACCAAAGCGCAGGCGCCCCGGCCCGCTGGGACGGCCACGCCCAGCGCCGCCCTGGCGCGCAGGCGCCACTCGCCCCGCCCCCGGCACACTCGCCCCGACCCCGCCCCTCCTGAGAGGTTGCTCTGGAGACGGTGGCCACTGGCGGGAGGTGCCCCAGCCCGGGAGTGGGAAGACAGTTGTGATGGATTGGGGGTGGGGGGTGGGGAGGCGTTTTCTGCACTCGGGAGTTGTCCCCAGTGGCAGTGCCGGGACAGATGCGGCCAATAGGCATCCTGCCGAAACCCACCCGATGCCCTTCGGGGAGCGCGTCCACTGCCAGGAAAACCTCCAGCGCTGGGGGAAGCGGGGTTCCAAAATGTATACACCGAATGCCAGCAGGAGGCCACGGGGACGCGACGGAAGGGGTCGCCGACGTGGGTGGAGCCTGCTGGGTGGGGACTGGGCTAGGAGAGAAGCTCTGCTATGCTGTCCTGGACAGTTGTTCCCTCCTGTCTGTCTGGTGAAAAGCCAAGAGACAGAAGAAGCCCCAGGAACGAGAGAGAGCGGCTCCGGTGCCCAAAGGCAGAGCCAAAACTTCCACCGCTAGGGGCCACTGTTGGATAGGAATAGTTCCTTCCTCACACTTGCTGGGGGGCAGAGGGCTGAGTTCTAAGGCAGGGGGAGGGGCAGGGCCCCTCGCAGAAGGGGCTGTGGGGGAAGGGACCCCTGGGCCGGATCTGGGGCTGCTGGGAGAGCCCCCTCTCCATGCCATAGCTCACCTGGCCCAGGCCAAGGGTCTGGGTCGGGCCAGGCTGCCAGACCCGTCTGAAGAGGGGGTTTCCTCGCCAACCAAAGTCCCCGAGGCCTCCTCCAGCGGGGGCCTACCTAGGGCCGGCCGGCGTTGCCCTGCAGGTCTCTCCCACGGCAATGGTCACAGACATGCTGTCTCCCATCGCCGTCACCTCCACCTTAGGTCAGGGGAACCCCGGCCTTTCCCACCGGCGGCCTGCGGGCTTCGGCCTGGGCTCCCGGCCAGGCCTGCAGAGGCCTGTCTCCCGGAGAGGACAGGCCCAGAGTCTTCCCTCTCCCTTGTCAACGACCTCTCTTCCCCTGCGTTTCTTTTCTGGGACCAGAGGGGCCCCAGAGCACCCCGACGACTCTGAGCAATGAGCCTGCCCTTTCTCCTCTCGCCCTCCTTTTTGGGACCGTACCAACCAACGAGCGTTTCTCTCGGCTCTGGCGCCGCGGGACGCAAAACGAAACCGCTTACCTAGTGGGTGGTGAGACACTTGCGTGGAAATCATTTCTGCTCACCTGAGGCAGGCACTGCGGTCAAGTGGGCTTACAGGTCCAGGTGTTCCATGGACCGGGTAGATTCTAAGCGGCCATCGTGACCGTCCAAAGCGGACGTATGGGTTGTCTGGGCATTGACTCGAGTCGTAACCATGCGTTTTTGGGGGGAAAAAAAGGGAGAACCCATCGTCTTCAGCACATTTCCCTCTGCCACAGCACGCCAGGCGACCAGGGGATTTTCCTATTGATTGCCGTTCCAAGCTACCATAGCGGGCAATGCCGCAGGGATACGGTCCAGATTTCCCAACCAAAGCAGACAGGCCTTCTCGCCGAGGCGCCGCTGCCTGGTCGATCAAGCCCCAGGCCCTGGTGCTCCTGAGGGCTGCGGGGACACCCAGGACTACGCTGCTGATGGCAGGTGGCTCCGGGCCTCAGTGCCCTGCCAGTGGGCTCTACTTGGGAATCCGTGCTCTTGCACGGGGTGTGGGTGGGGGGCGTCGGTTGCAGGGGGGCCTCCCTACACATGCCTCTTCTTCTGTCACTTTGGCTGCGGCTGAGCCTGGCACTGGGTGCGTGCATGCTCAGGAGACAGGCTTCTGCATGTCTCTGGACAGGCCCCGTGCCAGCTGGGACCTGAGCCCCAGCGCAGGTGCACCACCTGCGCTCAGGTTCGTTGGACCGGCCCAGGTCAGCTGAGAGGGAGGAGAACACGGTCGTCACCGCGGAGGGAAGCCAAAGTGCCGACACCTGCCAGCGGGAGAGCCGCATCCAACAGCCCTGTGGGATCTAAGCCCCCTCTCGCTCCATCCGTTGCCTCCGCCTCGCCTCACCCCCTCCTTTCGGGGCGCCCAGACAGGCGCCCGGGCTGGGGGTCGGGGAGGGGGAGGGGCAAGCGCTAGGCCTCCCGCGCCGCCGTAGACGACCGCTCTCTGACGCCCGCAAAGCCGGGACCAAAGCGCAGGCGCCCCGGCCCGCTGGGACGGCCACGCCCAGCGCCGCCCTGGCGCGCAGGCGCCACTCGCCCCGCCCCCGGCACACTCGCCCCGACCCCGCCCCTCCTGAGAGGTTGCTCTGGAGACGGTGGCCACTGGCGGGAGGTGCCCCAGCCCGGGAGTGGGAAGACAGTTGTGATGGATTGGGGGTGGGGGGTGGGGAGGCGTTTTCTGCACTCGGGAGTTGTCCCCAGTGGCAGTGCCGGGACAGATGCGGCCAATAGGCATCCTGCCGAAACCCACCCGATGCCCTTCGGGGAGCGCGTCCACTGCCAGGAAAACCTCCAGCGCTGGGGGAAGCGGGGTTCCAAAATGTATACACCGAATGCCAGCAGGAGGCCACGGGGACGCGACGGAAGGGGTCGCCGACGTGGGTGGAGCCTGCTGGGTGGGGACTGGGCTAGGAGAGAAGCTCTGCTATGCTGTCCTGGACAGTTGTTCCCTCCTGTCTGTCTGGTGAAAAGCCAAGAGACAGAAGAAGCCCCAGGAACGAGAGAGAGCGGCTCCGGTGCCCAAAGGCAGAGCCAAAGCTTCCACCGCTAGGGGCCACTGTTGGATAGGAATAGTTCCTTCCTCACACTTGCTGGGGGGCAGAGGGCTGAGTTCTAAGGCAGGGGGAGGGGCAGGGCCCCTCGCAGAAGGGGCTGTGGGGGAAGGGACCCCTGGGCCGGATCTGGGGCTGCTGGGAGAGCCCCCTCTCCATGCCATAGCTCACCTGGCCCAGGCCAAGGGTCTGGGTCGGGCCAGGCTGCCAGACCCGTCTGAAGAGGGGGTTTCCTCGCCAACCAAAGTCCCCGAGGCCTCCTCCAGCGGGGGCCTACCTAGGGCCGGCCGGCGTTGCCCTGCAGGTCTCTCCCACGGCAATGGTCACAGACATGCTGTCTCCCATCGCCGTCACCTCCACCTTAGGTCAGGGGAACCCCGGCCTTTCCCACCGGCGGCCTGCGGGCTTCGGCCTGGGCTCCCGGCCAGGCCTGCAGAGGCCTGTCTCCCGGAGAGGACAGGCCCAGAGTCTTCCCTCTCCCTTGTCAACGACCTCTCTTCCCCTGCGTTTCTTTTCTGGGACCAGAGGGGCCCCAGAGCACCCCGACGACTCTGAGCAATGAGCCTGCCCTTTCTCCTCTCGCCCTCCTTTTTGGGACCGTACCAACCAACGAGCGTTTCTCTCGGCTCTGGCGCCGCGGGACGCAAAACGAAACCGCTTACCTAGTGGGTGGTGAGACACTTGCGTGGAAATCATTTCTGCTCACCTGAGGCAGGCACTGCGGTCAAGTGGGCTTACAGGTCCAGGTGTTCCATGGACCGGGTAGATTCTAAGCGGCCATCGTGACCGTCCAAAGCGGACGTATGGGTTGTCTGGGCATTGACTCGAGTCGTAACCATGCGTTTTTGGGGGGAAAAAAAGGGAGAACCCATCGTCTTCAGCACATTTCCCTCTGCCACAGCACGCCAGGCGACCAGGGGATTTTCCTATTGATTGCCGTTCCAAGCTACCATAGCGGGCAATGCCGCAGGGATACGGTCCAGATTTCCCAACCAAAGCAGACAGGCCTTCTCGCCGAGGCGCCGCTGCCTGGTCGATCAAGCCCCAGGCCCTGGTGCTCCTGAGGGCTGCGGGGACACCCAGGACTACGCTGCTGATGGCAGGTGGCTCCGGGCCTCAGTGCCCTGCCAGTGGGCTCTACTTGGGAATCCGTGCTCTTGCACGGGGTGTGGGTGGGGGGCGTCGGTTGCAGGGGGGCCTCCCTACACATGCCTCTTCTTCTGTCACTTTGGCTGCGGCTGAGCCTGGCACTGGGTGCGTGCATGCTCAGGAGACAGGCTTCTGCATGTCTCTGGACAGGCCCCGTGCCAGCTGGGACCTGAGCCCCAGCGCAGGTGCACCACCTGCGCTCAGGTTCGTTGGACCGGCCCAGGTCAGCTGAGAGGGAGGAGAACACGGTCGTCACCGCGGAGGGAAGCCAAAGTGCCGACACCTGCCAGCGGGAGAGCCGCATCCAACAGCCCTGTGGGATCTAAGCCCCCTCTCGCTCCATCCGCTGCCTCCGCCTCGCCTCACCCCCTCCTTTCGGGGCGCCCAGACAGGCGCCCGGGCTGGGGGTCGGGGAGGGGGAGGGGCAAGCGCTAGGCCTCCCGCGCCGCCGTAGACGACCGCTCTCTGACGCCCGCAAAGCCGGGACCAAAGCGCAGGCGCCCCGGCCCGCTGGGACGGCCACGCCCAGCGCCGCCCTGGCGCGCAGGCGCCACTCGCCCCGCCCCCGGCACACTCGCCCCGACCCCGCCCCTCCTGAGAGGTCGCTCTGGAGACGGTGGCCACTGGCGGGAGGTGCCCCAGCCCGGGAGTGGGAAGACAGTTGTGATGGATTGGGGGTGGGGGGTGGGGAGGCGTTTTCTGCACTCGGGAGTTGTCCCCAGTGGCAGTGCCGGGACAGATGCGGCCAATAGGCATCCTGCCGAAACCCACCCGATGCCCTTCGGGGAGCGCGTCCACTGCCAGGAAAACCTCCAGCGCTGGGGGAAGCGGGGTTCCAAAATGTATACACCGAATGCCAGCAGGAGGCCACGGGGACGCGACGGAAGGGGTCGCCGACGTGGGTGGAGCCTGCTGGGTGGGGACTGGGCTAGGAGAGAAGCTCTGCTATGCTGTCCTGGACAGTTGTTCCCTCCTGTCTGTCTGGTGAAAAGCCAAGAGACAGAAGAAGCCCCAGGAACGAGAGAGAGCGGCTCCGGTGCCCAAAGGCAGAGCCAAAACTTCCACCGCTAGGGGCCACTGTTGGATAGGAATAGTTCCTTCCTCACACTTGCTGGGGGGCAGAGGGCTGAGTTCTAAGGCAGGGGGAGGGGCAGGGCCCCTCGCAGAAGGGGCTGTGGGGGAAGGGACCCCTGGGCCGGATCTGGGGCTGCTGGGAGAGCCCCCTCTCCATGCCATAGCTCACCTGGCCCAGGCCAAGGGTCTGGGTCGGGCCAGGCTGCCAGACCCGTCTGAAGAGGGGGTTTCCTCGCCAACCAAAGTCCCCGAGGCCTCCTCCAGCGGGGGCCTACCTAGGGCCGGCCGGCGTTGCCCTGCAGGTCTCTCCCACGGCAATGGTCACAGACATGCTGTCTCCCATCGCCGTCACCTCCACCTTAGGTCAGGGGAACCCCGGCCTTTCCCACCGGCGGCCTGCGGGCTTCGGCCTGGGCTCCCGGCCAGGCCTGCAGAGGCCTGTCTCCCGGAGAGGACAGGCCCAGAGTCTTCCCTCTCCCTTGTCAACGACCTCTCTTCCCCTGCGTTTCTTTTCTGGGACCAGAGGGGCCCCAGAGCACCCCGACGACTCTGAGCAATGAGCCTGCCCTTTCTCCTCTCGCCCTCCTTTTTGGGACCGTACCAACCAACGAGCGTTTCTCTCGGCTCTGGCGCCGCGGGACGCAAAACGAAACCGCTTACCTAGTGGGTGGTGAGACACTTGCGTGGAAATCATTTCTGCTCACCTGAGGCAGGCACTGCGGTCAAGTGGGCTTACAGGTCCAGGTGTTCCATGGACCGGGTAGATTCTAAGCGGCCATCGTGACCGTCCAAAGCGGACGTATGGGTTGTCTGGGCATTGACTCGAGTCGTAACCATGCGTTTTTGGGGGGAAAAAAAGGGAGAACCCATCGTCTTCAGCACATTTCCCTCTGCCACAGCACGCCAGGCGACCAGGGGATTTTCCTATTGATTGCCGTTCCAAGCTACCATAGCGGGCAATGCCGCAGGGATACGGTCCAGATTTCCCAACCAAAGCAGACAGGCCTTCTCGCCGAGGCGCCGCTGCCTGGTCGATCAAGCCCCAGGCCCTGGTGCTCCTGAGGGCTGCGGGGACACCCAGGACTACGCTGCTGATGGCAGGTGGCTCCGGGCCTCAGTGCCCTGCCAGTGGGCTCTACTTGGGAATCCGTGCTCTTGCACGGGGTGTGGGTGGGGGGCGTCGGTTGCAGGGGGGCCTCCCTACACATGCCTCTTCTTCTGTCACTTTGGCTGCGGCTGAGCCTGGCACTGGGTGCGTGCATGCTCAGGAGACAGGCTTCTGCATGTCTCTGGACAGGCCCCGTGCCAGCTGGGACCTGAGCCCCAGCGCAGGTGCACCACCTGCGCTCAGGTTCGTTGGACCGGCCCAGGTCAGCTGAGAGGGAGGAGAACACGGTCGTCACCGCGGAGGGAAGCCAAAGTGCCGACACCTGCCAGCGGGAGAGCCGCATCCAACAGCCCTGTGGGATCTAAGCCCCCTCTCGCTCCATCCGCTGCCTCCGCCTCGCCTCACCCCCTCCTTTCGGGGCGCCCAGACAGGCGCCCGGGCTGGGGGTCGGGGAGGGGGAGGGGCAAGCGCTAGGCCTCCCGCGCCGCCGTAGACGACCGCTCTCTGACGCCCGCAAAGCCGGGACCAAAGCGCAGGCGCCCCGGCCCGCTGGGACGGCCACGCCCAGCGCCGCCCTGGCGCGCAGGCGCCACTCGCCCCGCCCCCGGCACACTCGCCCCGACCCCGCCCCTCCTGAGAGGTCGCTCTGGAGACGGTGGCCACTGGCGGGAGGTGCCCCAGCCCGGGAGTGGGAAGACAGTTGTGATGGATTGGGGGTGGGGGGTGGGGAGGCGTTTTCTGCACTCGGGAGTTGTCCCCAGTGGCAGTGCCGGGACAGATGCGGCCAATAGGCATCCTGCCGAAACCCACCCGATGCCCTTCGGGGAGCGCGTCCACTGCCAGGAAAACCTCCAGCGCTGGGGGAAGCGGGGTTCCAAAATGTATACACCGAATGCCAGCAGGAGGCCACGGGGACGCGACGGAAGGGGTCGCCGACGTGGGTGGAGCCTGCTGGGTGGGGACTGGGCTAGGAGAGAAGCTCTGCTATGCTGTCCTGGACAGTTGTTCCCTCCTGTCTGTCTGGTGAAAAGCCAAGAGACAGAAGAAGCCCCAGGAACGAGAGAGAGCGGCTCCGGTGCCCAAAGGCAGAGCCAAAACTTCCACCGCTAGGGGCCACTGTTGGATAGGAATAGTTCCTTCCTCACACTTGCTGGGGGGCAGAGGGCTGAGTTCTAAGGCAGGGGGAGGGGCAGGGCCCCTCGCAGAAGGGGCTGTGGGGGAAGGGACCCCTGGGCCGGATCTGGGGCTGCTGGGAGAGCCCCCTCTCCATGCCATAGCTCACCTGGCCCAGGCCAAGGGTCTGGGTCGGGCCAGGCTGCCAGACCCGTCTGAAGAGGGGGTTTCCTCGCCAACCAAAGTCCCCGAGGCCTCCTCCAGCGGGGGCCTACCTAGGGCCGGCCGGCGTTGCCCTGCAGGTCTCTCCCACGGCAATGGTCACAGACATGCTGTCTCCCATCGCCGTCACCTCCACCTTAGGTCAGGGGAACCCCGGCCTTTCCCACCGGCGGCCTGCGGGCTTCGGCCTGGGCTCCCGGCCAGGCCTGCAGAGGCCTGTCTCCCGGAGAGGACAGGCCCAGAGTCTTCCCTCTCCCTTGTCAACGACCTCTCTTCCCCTGCGTTTCTTTTCTGGGACCAGAGGGGCCCCAGAGCACCCCGACGACTCTGAGCAATGAGCCTGCCCTTTCTCCTCTCGCCCTCCTTTTTGGGACCGTACCAACCAACGAGCGTTTCTCTCGGCTCTGGCGCCGCGGGACGCAAAACGAAACCGCTTACCTAGTGGGTGGTGAGACACTTGCGTGGAAATCATTTCTGCTCACCTGAGGCAGGCACTGCGGTCAAGTGGGCTTACAGGTCCAGGTGTTCCATGGACCGGGTAGATTCTAAGCGGCCATCGTGACCGTCCAAAGCGGACGTATGGGTTGTCTGGGCATTGACTCGAGTCGTAACCATGCGTTTTTGGGGGGAAAAAAAGGGAGAACCCATCGTCTTCAGCACATTTCCCTCTGCCACAGCACGCCAGGCGACCAGGGGATTTTCCTATTGATTGCCGTTCCAAGCTACCATAGCGGGCAATGCCGCAGGGATACGGTCCAGATTTCCCAACCAAAGCAGACAGGCCTTCTCGCCGAGGCGCCGCTGCCTGGTCGATCAAGCCCCAGGCCCTGGTGCTCCTGAGGGCTGCGGGGACACCCAGGACTACGCTGCTGATGGCAGGTGGCTCCGGGCCTCAGTGCCCTGCCAGTGGGCTCTACTTGGGAATCCGTGCTCTTGCACGGGGTGTGGGTGGGGGGCGTCGGTTGCAGGGGGGCCTCCCTACACATGCCTCTTCTTCTGTCACTTTGGCTGCGGCTGAGCCTGGCACTGGGTGCGTGCATGCTCAGGAGACAGGCTTCTGCATGTCTCTGGACAGGCCCCGTGCCAGCTGGGACCTGAGCCCCAGCGCAGGTGCACCACCTGCGCTCAGGTTCGTTGGACCGGCCCAGGTCAGCTGAGAGGGAGGAGAACACGGTCGTCACCGCGGAGGGAAGCCAAAGTGCCGACACCTGCCAGCGGGAGAGCCGCATCCAACAGCCCTGTGGGATCTAAGCCCCCTCTCGCTCCATCCGCTGCCTCCGCCTCGCCTCACCCCCTCCTTTCGGGGCGCCCAGACAGGCGCCCGGGCTGGGGGTCGGGGAGGGGGAGGGGCAAGCGCTAGGCCTCCCGCGCCGCCCTAGACGACCGCTCTCTGACGCCCGCAAAGCCGGGACCAAAGCGCAGGCGCCCCGGCCCGCTGGGACGGCCACGCCCAGCGCCGCCCTGGCGCGCAGGCGCCACTCGCCCCGCCCCCGGCACACTCGCCCCGACCCCGCCCCTCCTGAGAGGTCGCTCTGGAGACGGTGGCCACTGGCGGGAGGTGCCCCAGCCCGGGAGTGGGAAGACAGTTGTGATGGATTGGGGGTGGGGGGTGGGGAGGCGTTTTCTGCACTCGGGAGTTGTCCCCAGTGGCAGTGCCGGGACAGATGCGGCCAATAGGCATCCTGCCGAAACCCACCCGATGCCCTTCGGGGAGCGCGTCCACTGCCAGGAAAACCTCCAGCGCTGGGGGAAGCGGGGTTCCAAAATGTATACACCGAATGCCAGCAGGAGGCCACGGGGACGCGACGGAAGGGGTCGCCGACGTGGGTGGAGCCTGCTGGGTGGGGACTGGGCTAGGAGAGAAGCTCTGCTATGCTGTCCTGGACAGTTGTTCCCTCCTGTCTGTCTGGTGAAAAGCCAAGAGACAGAAGAAGCCCCAGGAACGAGAGAGAGCGGCTCCGGTGCCCAAAGGCAGAGCCAAAGCTTCCACCGCTAGGGGCCACTGTTGGATAGGAATAGTTCCTTCCTCACACTTGCTGGGGGGCAGAGGGCTGAGTTCTAAGGCAGGGGGAGGGGCAGGGCCCCTCGCAGAAGGGGCTGTGGGGGAAGGGACCCCTGGGCCGGATCTGGGGCTGCTGGGAGAGCCCCCTCTCCATGCCATAGCTCACCTGGCCCAGGCCAAGGGTCTGGGTCGGGCCAGGCTGCCAGACCCGTCTGAAGAGGGGGTTTCCTCGCCAACCAAAGTCCCCGAGGCCTCCTCCAGCGGGGGCCTACCTAGGGCCGGCCGGCGTTGCCCTGCAGGTCTCTCCCACGGCAATGGTCACAGACATGCTGTCTCCCATCGCCGTCACCTCCACCTTAGGTCAGGGGAACCCCGGCCTTTCCCACCGGCGGCCTGCGGGCTTCGGCCTGGGCTCCCGGCCAGGCCTGCAGAGGCCTGTCTCCCGGAGAGGACAGGCCCAGAGTCTTCCCTCTCCCTTGTCAACGACCTCTCTTCCCCTGCGTTTCTTTTCTGGGACCAGAGGGGCCCCAGAGCACCCCGACGACTCTGAGCAATGAGCCTGCCCTTTCTCCTCTCGCCCTCCTTTTTGGGACCGTACCAACCAACGAGCGTTTCTCTCGGCTCTGGCGCCGCGGGACGCAAAACGAAACCGCTTACCTAGTGGGTGGTGAGACACTTGCGTGGAAATCATTTCTGCTCACCTGAGGCAGGCACTGCGGTCAAGTGGGCTTACAGGTCCAGGTGTTCCATGGACCGGGTAGATTCTAAGCGGCCATCGTGACCGTCCAAAGCGGACGTATGGGTTGTCTGGGCATTGACTCGAGTCGTAACCATGCGTTTTTGGGGGGAAAAAAAGGGAGAACCCATCGTCTTCAGCACATTTCCCTCTGCCACAGCACGCCAGGCGACCAGGGGATTTTCCTATTGATTGCCGTTCCAAGCTACCATAGCGGGCAATGCCGCAGGGATACGGTCCAGATTTCCCAACCAAAGCAGACAGGCCTTCTCGCCGAGGCGCCGCTGCCTGGTCGATCAAGCCCCAGGCCCTGGTGCTCCTGAGGGCTGCGGGGACACCCAGGACTACGCTGCTGATGGCAGGTGGCTCCGGGCCTCAGTGCCCTGCCAGTGGGCTCTACTTGGGAATCCGTGCTCTTGCACGGGGTGTGGGTGGGGGGCGTCGGTTGCAGGGGGGCCTCCCTACACATGCCTCTTCTTCTGTCACTTTGGCTGCGGCTGAGCCTGGCACTGGGTGCGTGCATGCTCAGGAGACAGGCTTCTGCATGTCTCTGGACAGGCCCCGTGCCAGCTGGGACCTGAGCCCCAGCGCAGGTGCACCACCTGCGCTCAGGTTCGTTGGACCGGCCCAGGTCAGCTGAGAGGGAGGAGAACACGGTCGTCACCGCGGAGGGAAGCCAAAGTGCCGACACCTGCCAGCGGGAGAGCCGCATCCAACAGCCCTGTGGGATCTAAGCCCCCTCTCGCTCCATCCGCTGCCTCCGCCTCGCCTCACCCCCTCCTTTCGGGGCGCCCAGACAGGCGCCCGGGCTGGCGGTCGGGGAGGGGGAGGGGCAAGCGCTAGGCCTCCCGCGCCGCCCTAGACGACCGCTCTCTGACGCCCGCAAAGCCGGGACCAAAGCGCAGGCGCCCCGGCCCGCTGGGACGGCCACGCCCAGCGCCGCCCTGGCGCGCAGGCGCCACTCGCCCCGCCCCCGGCACACTCGCCCCGACCCCGCCCCTCCTGAGAGGTCGCTCTGGAGACGGTGGCCACTGGCGGGAGGTGCCCCAGCCCGGGAGTGGGAAGACAGTTGTGATGGATTGGGGGTGGGGGGTGGGGAGGCGTTTTCTGCACTCGGGAGTTGTCCCCAGTGGCAGTGCCGGGACAGATGCGGCCAATAGGCATCCTGCCGAAACCCACCCGATGCCCTTCGGGGAGCGCGTCCACTGCCAGGAAAACCTCCAGCGCTGGGGGAAGCGGGGTTCCAAAATGTATACACCGAATGCCAGCAGGAGGCCACGGGGACGCGACGGAAGGGGTCGCCGACGTGGGTGGAGCCTGCTGGGTGGGGACTGGGCTAGGAGAGAAGCTCTGCTATGCTGTCCTGGACAGTTGTTCCCTCCTGTCTGTCTGGTGAAAAGCCAAGAGACAGAAGAAGCCCCAGGAACGAGAGAGAGCGGCTCCGTTGCCCAAAGGCAGAGCCAAAACTTCCACCGCTAGGGGCCACTGTTGGATAGGAATAGTTCCTTCCTCACACTTGCTGGGGGGCAGAGGGCTGAGTTCTAAGGCAGGGGGAGGGGCAGGGCCCCTCGCAGAAGGGGCTGTGGGGGAAGGGACCCCTGGGCCGGATCTGGGGCTGCTGGGAGAGCCCCCTCTCCATGCCATAGCTCACCTGGCCCAGGCCAAGGGTCTGGGTCGGGCCAGGCTGCCAGACCCGTCTGAAGAGGGGGTTTCCTCGCCAACCAAAGTCCCCGAGGCCTCCTCCAGCGGGGGCCTACCTAGGGCCGGCCGGCGTTGCCCTGCAGGTCTCTCCCACTGCAATGGTCACAGACATGCTGTCTCCCATCGCCGTCACCTCCACCTTAGGTCAGGGGAACCCCGGCCTTTCCCACCGGCGGCCTGCGGGCTTCGGCCTGGGCTCCCGGCCAGGCCTGCAGAGGCCTGTCTCCCGGAGAGGACAGGCCCAGAGTCTTCCCTCTCCCTTGTCAACGACCTCTCTTCCCCTGCGTTTCTTTTCTGGGACCAGAGGGGCCCCAGAGCACCCCGACGACTCTGAGCAATGAGCCTGCCCTTTCTCCTCTCGCCCTCCTTTTTGGGACCGTACCAACCAACGAGCGTTTCTCTCGGCTCTGGCGCCGCGGGACGCAAAACGAAACCGCTTACCTAGTGGGTGGTGAGACACTTGCGTGGAAATCATTTCTGCTCACCTGAGGCAGGCACTGCGGTCAAGTGGGCTTACAGGTCCAGGTGTTCCATGGACCGGGTAGATTCTAAGCGGCCATCGTGACCGTCCAAAGCGGACGTATGGGTTGTCTGGGCATTGACTCGAGTCGTAACCATGCGTTTTTGGGGGGAAAAAAAGGGAGAACCCATCGTCTTCAGCACATTTCCCTCTGCCACAGCACGCCAGGCGACCAGGGGATTTTCCTATTGATTGCCGTTCCAAGCTACCATAGCGGGCAATGCCGCAGGGATACGGTCCAGATTTCCCAACCAAAGCAGACAGGCCTTCTCGCCGAGGCGCCGCTGCCTGGTCGATCAAGCCCCAGGCCCTGGTGCTCCTGAGGGCTGCGGGGACACCCAGGACTACGCTGCTGATGGCAGGTGGCTCCGGGCCTCAGTGCCCTGCCAGTGGGCTCTACTTGGGAATCCGTGCTCTTGCACGGGGTGTGGGTGGGGGGCGTCGGTTGCAGGGGGGCCTCCCTACACATGCCTCTTCTTCTGTCACTTTGGCTGCGGCTGAGCCTGGCACTGGGTGCGTGCATGCTCAGGAGACAGGCTTCTGCATGTCTCTGGACAGGCCCCGTGCCAGCTGGGACCTGAGCCCCAGCGCAGGTGCACCACCTGCGCTCAGGTTCGTTGGACCGGCCCAGGTCAGCTGAGAGGGAGGAGAACACGGTCGTCACCGCGGAGGGAAGCCAAAGTGCCGACACCTGCCAGCGGGAGAGCCGCATCCAACAGCCCTGTGGGATCTAAGCCCCCTCTCGCTCCATCCGCTGCCTCCGCCTCGCCTCACCCCCTCCTTTCGGGGCGCCCAGACAGGCGCCCGGGCTGGGGGTCGGGGAGGGGGAGGGGCAAGCGCTAGGCCTCCCGCGCCGCCGTAGACGACCGCTCTCTGACGCCCGCAAAGCCGGGACCAAAGCGCAGGCGCCCCGGCCCGCTGGGACGGCCACGCCCAGCGCCGCCCTGGCGCGCAGGCGCCACTCGCCCCGCCCCCGGCACACTCGCCCCGACCCCGCCCCTCCTGAGAGGTCGCTCTGGAGACGGTGGCCACTGGCGGGAGGTGCCCCAGCCCGGGAGTGGGAAGACAGTTGTGATGGATTGGGGGTGGGGGGTGGGGAGGCGTTTTCTGCACTCGGGAGTTGTCCCCAGTGGCAGTGCCGGGACAGATGCGGCCAATAGGCATCCTGCCGAAACCCACCCGATGCCCTTCGGGGAGCGCGTCCACTGCCAGGAAAACCTCCAGCGCTGGGGGAAGCGGGGTTCCAAAATGTATACACCGAATGCCAGCAGGAGGCCACGGGGACGCGACGGAAGGGGTCGCCGACGTGGGTGGAGCCTGCTGGGTGGGGACTGGGCTAGGAGAGAAGCTCTGCTATGCTGTCCTGGACAGTTGTTCCCTCCTGTCTGTCTGGTGAAAAGCCAAGAGACAGAAGAAGCCCCAGGAACGAGAGAGAGCGGCTCCGGTGCCCAAAGGCAGAGCCAAAACTTCCACCGCTAGGGGCCACTGTTGGATAGGAATAGTTCCTTCCTCACACTTGCTGGGGGGCAGAGGGCTGAGTTCTAAGGCAGGGGGAGGGGCAGGGCCCCTCGCAGAAGGGGCTGTGGGGGAAGGGACCCCTGGGCCGGATCTGGGGCTGCTGGGAGAGCCCCCTCTCCATGCCATAGCTCACCTGGCCCAGGCCAAGGGTCTGGGTCGGGCCAGGCTGCCAGACCCGTCTGAAGAGGGGGTTTCCTCGCCAACCAAAGTCCCCGAGGCCTCCTCCAGCGGGGGCCTACCTAGGGCCGGCCGGCGTTGCCCTGCAGGTCTCTCCCACGGCAATGGTCACAGACATGCTGTCTCCCATCGCCGTCACCTCCACCTTAGGTCAGGGGAACCCCGGCCTTTCCCACCGGCGGCCTGCGGGCTTCGGCCTGGGCTCCCGGCCAGGCCTGCAGAGGCCTGTCTCCCGGAGAGGACAGGCCCAGAGTCTTCCCTCTCCCTTGTCAACGACCTCTCTTCCCCTGCGTTTCTTTTCTGGGACCAGAGGGGCCCCAGAGCACCCCGACGACTCTGAGCAATGAGCCTGCCCTTTCTCCTCTCGCCCTCCTTTTTGGGACCGTACCAACCAACGAGCGTTTCTCTCGGCTCTGGCGCCGCGGGACGCAAAACGAAACCGCTTACCTAGTGGGTGGTGAGACACTTGCGTGGAAATCATTTCTGCTCACCTGAGGCAGGCACTGCGGTCAAGTGGGCTTACAGGTCCAGGTGTTCCATGGACCGGGTAGATTCTAAGCGGCCATCGTGACCGTCCAAAGCGGACGTATGGGTTGTCTGGGCATTGACTCGAGTCGTAACCATGCGTTTTTGGGGGGAAAAAAAGGGAGAACCCATCGTCTTCAGCACATTTCCCTCTGCCACAGCACGCCAGGCGACCAGGGGATTTTCCTATTGATTGCCGTTCCAAGCTACCATAGCGGGCAATGCCGCAGGGATACGGTCCAGATTTCCCAACCAAAGCAGACAGGCCTTCTCGCCGAGGCGCCGCTGCCTGGTCGATCAAGCCCCAGGCCCTGGTGCTCCTGAGGGCTGCGGGGACACCCAGGACTACGCTGCTGATGGCAGGTGGCTCCGGGCCTCAGTGCCCTGCCAGTGGGCTCTACTTGGGAATCCGTGCTCTTGCACGGGGTGTGGGTGGGGGGCGTCGGTTGCAGGGGGGCCTCCCTACACATGCCTCTTCTTCTGTCACTTTGGCTGCGGCTGAGCCTGGCACTGGGTGCGTGCATGCTCAGGAGACAGGCTTCTGCATGTCTCTGGACAGGCCCCGTGCCAGCTGGGACCTGAGCCCCAGCGCAGGTGCACCACCTGCGCTCAGGTTCGTTGGACCGGCCCAGGTCAGCTGAGAGGGAGGAGAACACGGTCGTCACCGCGGAGGGAAGCCAAAGTGCCGACACCTGCCAGCGGGAGAGCCGCATCCAACAGCCCTGTGGGATCTAAGCCCCCTCTCGCTCCATCCGCTGCCTCCGCCTCGCCTCACCCCCTCCTTTCGGGGCGCCCAGACAGGCGCCCGGGCTGGGGGTCGGGGAGGGGGAGGGGCAAGCGCTAGGCCTCCCGCGCCGCCCTAGACGACCGCTCTCTGACGCCCGCAAAGCCGGGACCAAAGCGCAGGCGCCCCGGCCCGCTGGGACGGCCACGCCCAGCGCCGCCCTGGCGCGCAGGCGCCACTCGCCCCGCCCCCGGCACACTCGCCCCGACCCCGCCCCTCCTGAGAGGTCGCTCTGGAGACGGTGGCCACTGGCGGGAGGTGCCCCAGCCCGGGAGTGGGAAGACAGTTGTGATGGATTGGGGGTGGGGGGTGGGGAGGCGTTTTCTGCACTCGGGAGTTGTCCCCAGTGGCAGTGCCGGGACAGATGCGGCCAATAGGCATCCTGCCGAAACCCACCCGATGCCCTTCGGGGAGCGCGTCCACTGCCAGGAAAACCTCCAGCGCTGGGGGAAGCGGGGTTCCAAAATGTATACACCGAATGCCAGCAGGAGGCCACGGGGACGCGACGGAAGGGGTCGCCGACGTGGGTGGAGCCTGCTGGGTGGGGACTGGGCTAGGAGAGAAGCTCTGCTATGCTGTCCTGGACAGTTGTTCCCTCCTGTCTGTCTGGTGAAAAGCCAAGAGACAGAAGAAGCCCCAGGAACGAGAGAGAGCGGCTCCGGTGCCCAAAGGCAGAGCCAAAGCTTCCACCGCTAGGGGCCACTGTTGGATAGGAATAGTTCCTTCCTCACACTTGCTGGGGGGCAGAGGGCTGAGTTCTAAGGCAGGGGGAGGGGCAGGGCCCCTCGCAGAAGGGGCTGTGGGGGAAGGGACCCCTGGGCCGGATCTGGGGCTGCTGGGAGAGCCCCCTCTCCATGCCATAGCTCACCTGGCCCAGGCCAAGGGTCTGGGTCGGGCCAGGCTGCCAGACCCGTCTGAAGAGGGGGTTTCCTCGCCAACCAAAGTCCCCGAGGCCTCCTCCAGCGGGGGCCTACCTAGGGCCGGCCGGCGTTGCCCTGCAGGTCTCTCCCACGGCAATGGTCACAGACATGCTGTCTCCCATCGCCGTCACCTCCACCTTAGGTCAGGGGAACCCCGGCCTTTCCCACCGGCGGCCTGCGGGCTTCGGCCTGGGCTCCCGGCCAGGCCTGCAGAGGCCTGTCTCCCGGAGAGGACAGGCCCAGAGTCTTCCCTCTCCCTTGTCAACGACCTCTCTTCCCCTGCGTTTCTTTTCTGGGACCAGAGGGGCCCCAGAGCACCCCGACGACTCTGAGCAATGAGCCTGCCCTTTCTCCTCTCGCCCTCCTTTTTGGGACCGTACCAACCAACGAGCGTTTCTCTCGGCTCTGGCGCCGCGGGACGCAAAACGAAACCGCTTACCTAGTGGGTGGTGAGACACTTGCGTGGAAATCATTTCTGCTCACCTGAGGCAGGCACTGCGGTCAAGTGGGCTTACAGGTCCAGGTGTTCCATGGACCGGGTAGATTCTAAGCGGCCATCGTGACCGTCCAAAGCGGACGTATGGGTTGTCTGGGCATTGACTCGAGTCGTAACCATGCGTTTTTGGGGGGAAAAAAAGGGAGAACCCATCGTCTTCAGCACATTTCCCTCTGCCACAGCACGCCAGGCGACCAGGGGATTTTCCTATTGATTGCCGTTCCAAGCTACCATAGCGGGCAATGCCGCAGGGATACGGTCCAGATTTCCCAACCAAAGCAGACAGGCCTTCTCGCCGAGGCGCCGCTGCCTGGTCGATCAAGCCCCAGGCCCTGGTGCTCCTGAGGGCTGCGGGGACACCCAGGACTACGCTGCTGATGGCAGGTGGCTCCGGGCCTCAGTGCCCTGCCAGTGGGCTCTACTTGGGAATCCGTGCTCTTGCACGGGGTGTGGGTGGGGGGCGTCGGTTGCAGGGGGGCCTCCCTACACATGCCTCTTCTTCTGTCACTTTGGCTGCGGCTGAGCCTGGCACTGGGTGCGTGCATGCTCAGGAGACAGGCTTCTGCATGTCTCTGGACAGGCCCCGTGCCAGCTGGGACCTGAGCCCCAGCGCAGGTGCACCACCTGCGCTCAGGTTCGTTGGACCGGCCCAGGTCAGCTGAGAGGGAGGAGAACACGGTCGTCACCGCGGAGGGAAGCCAAAGTGCCGACACCTGCCAGCGGGAGAGCCGCATCCAACAGCCCTGTGGGATCTAAGCCCCCTCTCGCTCCATCCGCTGCCTCCGCCTCGCCTCACCCCCTCCTTTCGGGGCGCCCAGACAGGCGCCCGGGCTGGGGGTCGGGGAGGGGGAGGGGCAAGCGCTAGGCCTCCCGCGCCGCCCTAGACGACCGCTCTCTGACGCCCGCAAAGCCGGGACCAAAGCGCAGGCGCCCCGGCCCGCTGGGACGGCCACGCCCAGCGCCGCCCTGGCGCGCAGGCGCCACTCGCCCCGCCCCCGGCACACTCGCCCCGACCCCGCCCCTCCTGAGAGGTCGCTCTGGAGACGGTGGCCACTGGCGGGAGGTGCCCCAGCCCGGGAGTGGGAAGACAGTTGTGATGGATTGGGGGTGGGGGGTGGGGAGGCGTTTTCTGCACTCGGGAGTTGTCCCCAGTGGCAGTGCCGGGACAGATGCGGCCAATAGGCATCCTGCCGAAACCCACCCGATGCCCTTCGGGGAGCGCGTCCACTGCCAGGAAAACCTCCAGCGCTGGGGGAAGCGGGGTTCCAAAATGTATACACCGAATGCCAGCAGGAGGCCACGGGGACGCGACGGAAGGGGTCGCCGACGTGGGTGGAGCCTGCTGGGTGGGGACTGGGCTAGGAGAGAAGCTCTGCTATGCTGTCCTGGACAGTTGTTCCCTCCTGTCTGTCTGGTGAAAAGCCAAGAGACAGAAGAAGCCCCAGGAACGAGAGAGAGCGGCTCCGTTGCCCAAAGGCAGAGCCAAAACTTCCACCGCTAGGGGCCACTGTTGGATAGGAATAGTTCCTTCCTCACACTTGCTGGGGGGCAGAGGGCTGAGTTCTAAGGCAGGGGGAGGGGCAGGGCCCCTCGCAGAAGGGGCTGTGGGGGAAGGGACCCCTGGGCCGGATCTGGGGCTGCTGGGAGAGCCCCCTCTCCATGCCATAGCTCACCTGGCCCAGGCCAAGGGTCTGGGTCGGGCCAGGCTGCCAGACCCGTCTGAAGAGGGGGTTTCCTCGCCAACCAAAGTCCCCGAGGCCTCCTCCAGCGGGGGCCTACCTAGGGCCGGCCGGCGTTGCCCTGCAGGTCTCTCCCACTGCAATGGTCACAGACATGCTGTCTCCCATCGCCGTCACCTCCACCTTAGGTCAGGGGAACCCCGGCCTTTCCCACCGGCGGCCTGCGGGCTTCGGCCTGGGCTCCCGGCCAGGCCTGCAGAGGCCTGTCTCCCGGAGAGGACAGGCCCAGAGTCTTCCCTCTCCCTTGTCAACGACCTCTCTTCCCCTGCGTTTCTTTTCTGGGACCAGAGGGGCCCCAGAGCACCCCGACGACTCTGAGCAATGAGCCTGCCCTTTCTCCTCTCGCCCTCCTTTTTGGGACCGTACCAACCAACGAGCGTTTCTCTCGGCTCTGGCGCCGCGGGACGCAAAACGAAACCGCTTACCTAGTGGGTGGTGAGACACTTGCGTGGAAATCATTTCTGCTCACCTGAGGCAGGCACTGCGGTCAAGTGGGCTTACAGGTCCAGGTGTTCCATGGACCGGGTAGATTCTAAGCGGCCATCGTGACCGTCCAAAGCGGACGTATGGGTTGTCTGGGCATTGACTCGAGTCGTAACCATGCGTTTTTGGGGGGAAAAAAAGGGAGAACCCATCGTCTTCAGCACATTTCCCTCTGCCACAGCACGCCAGGCGACCAGGGGATTTTCCTATTGATTGCCGTTCCAAGCTACCATAGCGGGCAATGCCGCAGGGATACGGTCCAGATTTCCCAACCAAAGCAGACAGGCCTTCTCGCCGAGGCGCCGCTGCCTGGTCGATCAAGCCCCAGGCCCTGGTGCTCCTGAGGGCTGCGGGGACACCCAGGACTACGCTGCTGATGGCAGGTGGCTCCGGGCCTCAGTGCCCTGCCAGTGGGCTCTACTTGGGAATCCGTGCTCTTGCACGGGGTGTGGGTGGGGGGCGTCGGTTGCAGGGGGGCCTCCCTACACATGCCTCTTCTTCTGTCACTTTGGCTGCGGCTGAGCCTGGCACTGGGTGCGTGCATGCTCAGGAGACAGGCTTCTGCATGTCTCTGGACAGGCCCCGTGCCAGCTGGGACCTGAGCCCCAGCGCAGGTGCACCACCTGCGCTCAGGTTCGTTGGACCGGCCCAGGTCAGCTGAGAGGGAGGAGAACACGGTCGTCACCGCGGAGGGAAGCCAAAGTGCCGACACCTGCCAGCGGGAGAGCCGCATCCAACAGCCCTGTGGGATCTAAGCCCCCTCTCGCTCCATCCGCTGCCTCCGCCTCGCCTCACCCCCTCCTTTCGGGGCGCCCAGACAGGCGCCCGGGCTGGGGGTCGGGGAGGGGGAGGGGCAAGCGCTAGGCCTCCCGCGCCGCCCTAGACGACCGCTCTCTGACGCCCGCAAAGCCGGGACCAAAGCGCAGGCGCCCCGGCCCGCTGGGACGGCCACGCCCAGCGCCGCCCTGGCGCGCAGGCGCCACTCGCCCCGCCCCCGGCACACTCGCCCCGACCCCGCCCCTCCTGAGAGGTCGCTCTGGAGACGGTGGCCACTGGCGGGAGGTGCCCCAGCCCGGGAGTGGGAAGACAGTTGTGATGGATTGGGGGTGGGGGGTGGGGAGGCGTTTTCTGCACTCGGGAGTTGTCCCCAGTGGCAGTGCCGGGACAGATGCGGCCAATAGGCATCCTGCCGAAACCCACCCGATGCCCTTCGGGGAGCGCGTCCACTGCCAGGAAAACCTCCAGCGCTGGGGGAAGCGGGGTTCCAAAATGTATACACCGAATGCCAGCAGGAGGCCACGGGGACGCGACGGAAGGGGTCGCCGACGTGGGTGGAGCCTGCTGGGTGGGGACTGGGCTAGGAGAGAAGCTCTGCTATGCTGTCCTGGACAGTTGTTCCCTCCTGTCTGTCTGGTGAAAAGCCAAGAGACAGAAGAAGCCCCAGGAACGAGAGAGAGCGGCTCCGGTGCCCAAAGGCAGAGCCAAAACTTCCACCGCTAGGGGCCACTGTTGGATAGGAATAGTTCCTTCCTCACACTTGCTGGGGGGCAGAGGGCTGAGTTCTAAGGCAGGGGGAGGGGCAGGGCCCCTCGCAGAAGGGGCTGTGGGGGAAGGGACCCCTGGGCCGGATCTGGGGCTGCTGGGAGAGCCCCCTCTCCATGCCATAGCTCACCTGGCCCAGGCCAAGGGTCTGGGTCGGGCCAGGCTGCCAGACCCGTCTGAAGAGGGGGTTTCCTCGCCAACCAAAGTCCCCGAGGCCTCCTCCAGCGGGGGCCTACCTAGGGCCGGCCGGCGTTGCCCTGCAGGTCTCTCCCACGGCAATGGTCACAGACATGCTGTCTCCCATCGCCGTCACCTCCACCTTAGGTCAGGGGAACCCCGGCCTTTCCCACCGGCGGCCTGCGGGCTTCGGCCTGGGCTCCCGGCCAGGCCTGCAGAGGCCTGTCTCCCGGAGAGGACAGGCCCAGAGTCTTCCCTCTCCCTTGTCAACGACCTCTCTTCCCCTGCGTTTCTTTTCTGGGACCAGAGGGGCCCCAGAGCACCCCGACGACTCTGAGCAATGAGCCTGCCCTTTCTCCTCTCGCCCTCCTTTTTGGGACCGTACCAACCAACGAGCGTTTCTCTCGGCTCTGGCGCCGCGGGACGCAAAACGAAACCGCTTACCTAGTGGGTGGTGAGACACTTGCGTGGAAATCATTTCTGCTCACCTGAGGCAGGCACTGCGGTCAAGTGGGCTTACAGGTCCAGGTGTTCCATGGACCGGGTAGATTCTAAGCGGCCATCGTGACCGTCCAAAGCGGACGTATGGGTTGTCTGGGCATTGACTCGAGTCGTAACCATGCGTTTTTGGGGGGAAAAAAAGGGAGAACCCATCGTCTTCAGCACATTTCCCTCTGCCACAGCACGCCAGGCGACCAGGGGATTTTCCTATTGATTGCCGTTCCAAGCTACCATAGCGGGCAATGCCGCAGGGATACGGTCCAGATTTCCCAACCAAAGCAGACAGGCCTTCTCGCCGAGGCGCCGCTGCCTGGTCGATCAAGCCCCAGGCCCTGGTGCTCCTGAGGGCTGCGGGGACACCCAGGACTACGCTGCTGATGGCAGGTGGCTCCGGGCCTCAGTGCCCTGCCAGTGGGCTCTACTTGGGAATCCGTGCTCTTGCACGGGGTGTGGGTGGGGGGCGTCGGTTGCAGGGGGGCCTCCCTACACATGCCTCTTCTTCTGTCACTTTGGCTGCGGCTGAGCCTGGCACTGGGTGCGTGCATGCTCAGGAGACAGGCTTCTGCATGTCTCTGGACAGGCCCCGTGCCAGCTGGGACCTGAGCCCCAGCGCAGGTGCACCACCTGCGCTCAGGTTCGTTGGACCGGCCCAGGTCAGCTGAGAGGGAGGAGAACACGGTCGTCACCGCGGAGGGAAGCCAAAGTGCCGACACCTGCCAGCGGGAGAGCCGCATCCAACAGCCCTGTGGGATCTAAGCCCCCTCTCGCTCCATCCGCTGCCTCCGCCTCGCCTCACCCCCTCCTTTCGGGGCGCCCAGACAGGCGCCCGGGCTGGGGGTCGGGGAGGGGGAGGGGCAAGCGCTAGGCCTCCCGCGCCGCCGTAGACGACCGCTCTCTGACGCCCGCAAAGCCGGGACCAAAGCGCAGGCGCCCCGGCCCGCTGGGACGGCCACGCCCAGCGCCGCCCTGGCGCGCAGGCGCCACTCGCCCCGCCCCCGGCACACTCGCCCCGACCCCGCCCCTCCTGAGAGGTCGCTCTGGAGACGGTGGCCACTGGCGGGAGGTGCCCCAGCCCGGGAGTGGGAAGACAGTTGTGATGGATTGGGGGTGGGGGGTGGGGAGGCGTTTTCTGCACTCGGGAGTTGTCCCCAGTGGCAGTGCCGGGACAGATGCGGCCAATAGGCATCCTGCCGAAACCCACCCGATGCCCTTCGGGGAGCGCGTCCACTGCCAGGAAAACCTCCAGCGCTGGGGGAAGCGGGGTTCCAAAATGTATACACCGAATGCCAGCAGGAGGCCACGGGGACGCGACGGAAGGGGTCGCCGACGTGGGTGGAGCCTGCTGGGTGGGGACTGGGCTAGGAGAGAAGCTCTGCTATGCTGTCCTGGACAGTTGTTCCCTCCTGTCTGTCTGGTGAAAAGCCAAGAGACAGAAGAAGCCCCAGGAACGAGAGAGAGCGGCTCCGGTGCCCAAAGGCAGAGCCAAAACTTCCACCGCTAGGGGCCACTGTTGGATAGGAATAGTTCCTTCCTCACACTTGCTGGGGGGCAGAGGGCTGAGTTCTAAGGCAGGGGGAGGGGCAGGGCCCCTCGCAGAAGGGGCTGTGGGGGAAGGGACCCCTGGGCCGGATCTGGGGCTGCTGGGAGAGCCCCCTCTCCATGCCATAGCTCACCTGGCCCAGGCCAAGGGTCTGGGTCGGGCCAGGCTGCCAGACCCGTCTGAAGAGGGGGTTTCCTCGCCAACCAAAGTCCCCGAGGCCTCCTCCAGCGGGGGCCTACCTAGGGCCGGCCGGCGTTGCCCTGCAGGTCTCTCCCACGGCAATGGTCACAGACATGCTGTCTCCCATCGCCGTCACCTCCACCTTAGGTCAGGGGAACCCCGGCCTTTCCCACCGGCGGCCTGCGGGCTTCGGCCTGGGCTCCCGGCCAGGCCTGCAGAGGCCTGTCTCCCGGAGAGGACAGGCCCAGAGTCTTCCCTCTCCCTTGTCAACGACCTCTCTTCCCCTGCGTTTCTTTTCTGGGACCAGAGGGGCCCCAGAGCACCCCGACGACTCTGAGCAATGAGCCTGCCCTTTCTCCTCTCGCCCTCCTTTTTGGGACCGTACCAACCAACGAGCGTTTCTCTCGGCTCTGGCGCCGCGGGACGCAAAACGAAACCGCTTACCTAGTGGGTGGTGAGACACTTGCGTGGAAATCATTTCTGCTCACCTGAGGCAGGCACTGCGGTCAAGTGGGCTTACAGGTCCAGGTGTTCCATGGACCGGGTAGATTCTAAGCGGCCATCGTGACCGTCCAAAGCGGACGTATGGGTTGTCTGGGCATTGACTCGAGTCGTAACCATGCGTTTTTGGGGGGAAAAAAAGGGAGAACCCATCGTCTTCAGCACATTTCCCTCTGCCACAGCACGCCAGGCGACCAGGGGATTTTCCTATTGATTGCCGTTCCAAGCTACCATAGCGGGCAATGCCGCAGGGATACGGTCCAGATTTCCCAACCAAAGCAGACAGGCCTTCTCGCCGAGGCGCCGCTGCCTGGTCGATCAAGCCCCAGGCCCTGGTGCTCCTGAGGGCTGCGGGGACACCCAGGACTACGCTGCTGATGGCAGGTGGCTCCGGGCCTCAGTGCCCTGCCAGTGGGCTCTACTTGGGAATCCGTGCTCTTGCACGGGGTGTGGGTGGGGGGCGTCGGTTGCAGGGGGGCCTCCCTACACATGCCTCTTCTTCTGTCACTTTGGCTGCGGCTGAGCCTGGCACTGGGTGCGTGCATGCTCAGGAGACAGGCTTCTGCATGTCTCTGGACAGGCCCCGTGCCAGCTGGGACCTGAGCCCCAGCGCAGGTGCACCACCTGCGCTCAGGTTCGTTGGACCGGCCCAGGTCAGCTGAGAGGGAGGAGAACACGGTCGTCACCGCGGAGGGAAGCCAAAGTGCCGACACCTGCCAGCGGGAGAGCCGCATCCAACAGCCCTGTGGGATCTAAGCCCCCTCTCGCTCCATCCGCTGCCTCCGCCTCGCCTCACCCCCTCCTTTCGGGGCGCCCAGACAGGCGCCCGGGCTGGGGGTCGGGGAGGGGGAGGGGCAAGCGCTAGGCCTCCCGCGCCGCCGTAGACGACCGCTCTCTGACGCCCGCAAAGCCGGGACCAAAGCGCAGGCGCCCCGGCCCGCTGGGACGGCCACGCCCAGCGCCGCCCTGGCGCGCAGGCGCCACTCGCCCCGCCCCCGGCACACTCGCCCCGACCCCGCCCCTCCTGAGAGGTCGCTCTGGAGACGGTGGCCACTGGCGGGAGGTGCCCCAGCCCGGGAGTGGGAAGACAGTTGTGATGGATTGGGGGTGGGGGGTGGGGAGGCGTTTTCTGCACTCGGGAGTTGTCCCCAGTGGCAGTGCCGGGACAGATGCGGCCAATAGGCATCCTGCCGAAACCCACCCGATGCCCTTCGGGGAGCGCGTCCACTGCCAGGAAAACCTCCAGCGCTGGGGGAAGCGGGGTTCCAAAATGTATACACCGAATGCCAGCAGGAGGCCACGGGGACGCGACGGAAGGGGTCGCCGACGTGGGTGGAGCCTGCTGGGTGGGGACTGGGCTAGGAGAGAAGCTCTGCTATGCTGTCCTGGACAGTTGTTCCCTCCTGTCTGTCTGGTGAAAAGCCAAGAGACAGAAGAAGCCCCAGGAACGAGAGAGAGCGGCTCCGGTGCCCAAAGGCAGAGCCAAAGCTTCCACCGCTAGGGGCCACTGTTGGATAGGAATAGTTCCTTCCTCACACTTGCTGGGGGGCAGAGGGCTGAGTTCTAAGGCAGGGGGAGGGGCAGGGCCCCTCGCAGAAGGGGCTGTGGGGGAAGGGACCCCTGGGCCGGATCTGGGGCTGCTGGGAGAGCCCCCTCTCCATGCCATAGCTCACCTGGCCCAGGCCAAGGGTCTGGGTCGGGCCAGGCTGCCAGACCCGTCTGAAGAGGGGGTTTCCTCGCCAACCAAAGTCCCCGAGGCCTCCTCCAGCGGGGGCCTACCTAGGGCCGGCCGGCGTTGCCCTGCAGGTCTCTCCCACGGCAATGGTCACAGACATGCTGTCTCCCATCGCCGTCACCTCCACCTTAGGTCAGGGGAACCCCGGCCTTTCCCACCGGCGGCCTGCGGGCTTCGGCCTGGGCTCCCGGCCAGGCCTGCAGAGGCCTGTCTCCCGGAGAGGACAGGCCCAGAGTCTTCCCTCTCCCTTGTCAACGACCTCTCTTCCCCTGCGTTTCTTTTCTGGGACCAGAGGGGCCCCAGAGCACCCCGACGACTCTGAGCAATGAGCCTGCCCTTTCTCCTCTCGCCCTCCTTTTTGGGACCGTACCAACCAACGAGCGTTTCTCTCGGCTCTGGCGCCGCGGGACGCAAAACGAAACCGCTTACCTAGTGGGTGGTGAGACACTTGCGTGGAAATCATTTCTGCTCACCTGAGGCAGGCACTGCGGTCAAGTGGGCTTACAGGTCCAGGTGTTCCATGGACCGGGTAGATTCTAAGCGGCCATCGTGACCGTCCAAAGCGGACGTATGGGTTGTCTGGGCATTGACTCGAGTCGTAACCATGCGTTTTTGGGGGGAAAAAAAGGGAGAACCCATCGTCTTCAGCACATTTCCCTCTGCCACAGCACGCCAGGCGACCAGGGGATTTTCCTATTGATTGCCGTTCCAAGCTACCATAGCGGGCAATGCCGCAGGGATACGGTCCAGATTTCCCAACCAAAGCAGACAGGCCTTCTCGCCGAGGCGCCGCTGCCTGGTCGATCAAGCCCCAGGCCCTGGTGCTCCTGAGTGCTGCGGGGACACCCAGGACTACGCTGCTGATGGCAGGTGGCTCCGGGCCTCAGTGCCCTGCCAGTGGGCTCTACTTGGGAATCCGTGCTCTTGCACGGGGTGTGGGTGGGGGGCGTCGGTTGCAGGGGGGCCTCCCTACACATGCCTCTTCTTCTGTCACTTTGGCTGCGGCTGAGCCTGGCACTGGGTGCGTGCATGCTCAGGAGACAGGCTTCTGCATGTCTCTGGACAGGCCCCGTGCCAGCTGGGACCTGAGCCCCAGCGCAGGTGCACCACCTGCGCTCAGGTTCGTTGGACCGGCCCAGGTCAGCTGAGAGGGAGGAGAACACGGTCGTCACCGCGGAGGGAAGCCAAAGTGCCGACACCTGCCAGCGGGAGAGCCGCATCCAACAGCCCTGTGGGATCTAAGCCCCCTCTCGCTCCATCCGCTGCCTCCGCCTCGCCTCACCCCCTCCTTTCGGGGCGCCCAGACAGGCGCCCGGGCTGGGGGTCGGGGAGGGGGAGGGGCAAGCGCTAGGCCTCCCGCGCCGCCGTAGACGACCGCTCTCTGACGCCCGCAAAGCCGGGACCAAAGCGCAGGCGCCCCGGCCCGCTGGGACGGCCACGCCCAGCGCCGCCCTGGCGCGCAGGCGCCACTCGCCCCGCCCCCGGCACACTCGCCCCGACCCCGCCCCTCCTGAGAGGTCGCTCTGGAGACGGTGGCCACTGGCGGGAGGTGCCCCAGCCCGGGAGTGGGAAGACAGTTGTGATGGATTGGGGGTGGGGGGTGGGGAGGCGTTTTCTGCACTCGGGAGTTGTCCCCAGTGGCAGTGCCGGGACAGATGCGGCCAATAGGCATCCTGCCGAAACCCACCCGATGCCCTTCGGGGAGCGCGTCCACTGCCAGGAAAACCTCCAGCGCTGGGGGAAGCGGGGTTCCAAAATGTATACACCGAATGCCAGCAGGAGGCCACGGGGACGCGACGGAAGGGGTCGCCGACGTGGGTGGAGCCTGCTGGGTGGGGACTGGGCTAGGAGAGAAGCTCTGCTATGCTGTCCTGGACAGTTGTTCCCTCCTGTCTGTCTGGTGAAAAGCCAAGAGACAGAAGAAGCCCCAGGAACGAGAGAGAGCGGCTCCGGTGCCCAAAGGCAGAGCCAAAACTTCCACCGCTAGGGGCCACTGTTGGATAGGAATAGTTCCTTCCTCACACTTGCTGGGGGGCAGAGGGCTGAGTTCTAAGGCAGGGGGAGGGGCAGGGCCCCTCGCAGAAGGGGCTGTGGGGGAAGGGACCCCTGGGCCGGATCTGGGGCTGCTGGGAGAGCCCCCTCTCCATGCCATAGCTCACCTGGCCCAGGCCAAGGGTCTGGGTCGGGCCAGGCTGCCAGACCCGTCTGAAGAGGGGGTTTCCTCGCCAACCAAAGTCCCCGAGGCCTCCTCCAGCGGGGGCCTACCTAGGGCCGGCCGGCGTTGCCCTGCAGGTCTCTCCCACGGCAATGGTCACAGACATGCTGTCTCCCATCGCCGTCACCTCCACCTTAGGTCAGGGGAACCCCGGCCTTTCCCACCGGCGGCCTGCGGGCTTCGGCCTGGGCTCCCGGCCAGGCCTGCAGAGGCCTGTCTCCCGGAGAGGACAGGCCCAGAGTCTTCCCTCTCCCTTGTCAACGACCTCTCTTCCCCTGCGTTTCTTTTCTGGGACCAGAGGGGCCCCAGAGCACCCCGACGACTCTGAGCAATGAGCCTGCCCTTTCTCCTCTCGCCCTCCTTTTTGGGACCGTACCAACCAACGAGCGTTTCTCTCGGCTCTGGCGCCGCGGGACGCAAAACGAAACCGCTTACCTAGTGGGTGGTGAGACACTTGCGTGGAAATCATTTCTGCTCACCTGAGGCAGGCACTGCGGTCAAGTGGGCTTACAGGTCCAGGTGTTCCATGGACCGGGTAGATTCTAAGCGGCCATCGTGACCGTCCAAAGCGGACGTATGGGTTGTCTGGGCATTGACTCGAGTCGTAACCATGCGTTTTTGGGGGGAAAAAAAGGGAGAACCCATCGTCTTCAGCACATTTCCCTCTGCCACAGCACGCCAGGCGACCAGGGGATTTTCCTATTGATTGCCGTTCCAAGCTACCATAGCGGGCAATGCCGCAGGGATACGGTCCAGATTTCCCAACCAAAGCAGACAGGCCTTCTCGCCGAGGCGCCGCTGCCTGGTCGATCAAGCCCCAGGCCCTGGTGCTCCTGAGGGCTGCGGGGACACCCAGGACTACGCTGCTGATGGCAGGTGGCTCCGGGCCTCAGTGCCCTGCCAGTGGGCTCTACTTGGGAATCCGTGCTCTTGCACGGGGTGTGGGTGGGGGGCGTCGGTTGCAGGGGGGCCTCCCTACACATGCCTCTTCTTCTGTCACTTTGGCTGCGGCTGAGCCTGGCACTGGGTGCGTGCATGCTCAGGAGACAGGCTTCTGCATGTCTCTGGACAGGCCCCGTGCCAGCTGGGACCTGAGCCCCAGCGCAGGTGCACCACCTGCGCTCAGGTTCGTTGGACCGGCCCAGGTCAGCTGAGAGGGAGGAGAACACGGTCGTCACCGCGGAGGGAAGCCAAAGTGCCGACACCTGCCAGCGGGAGAGCCGCATCCAACAGCCCTGTGGGATCTAAGCCCCCTCTCGCTCCATCCGCTGCCTCCGCCTCGCCTCACCCCCTCCTTTCGGGGCGCCCAGACAGGCGCCCGGGCTGGGGGTCGGGGAGGGGGAGGGGCAAGCGCTAGGCCTCCCGCGCCGCCGTAGACGACCGCTCTCTGACGCCCGCAAAGCCGGGACCAAAGCGCAGGCGCCCCGGCCCGCTGGGACGGCCACGCCCAGCGCCGCCCTGGCGCGCAGGCGCCACTCGCCCCGCCCCCGGCACACTCGCCCCGACCCCGCCCCTCCTGAGAGGTCGCTCTGGAGACGGTGGCCACTGGCGGGAGGTGCCCCAGCCCGGGAGTGGGAAGACAGTTGTGATGGATTGGGGGTGGGGGGTGGGGAGGCGTTTTCTGCACTCGGGAGTTGTCCCCAGTGGCAGTGCCGGGACAGATGCGGCCAATAGGCATCCTGCCGAAACCCACCCGATGCCCTTCGGGGAGCGCGTCCACTGCCAGGAAAACCTCCAGCGCTGGGGGAAGCGGGGTTCCAAAATGTATACACCGAATGCCAGCAGGAGGCCACGGGGACGCGACGGAAGGGGTCGCCGACGTGGGTGGAGCCTGCTGGGTGGGGACTGGGCTAGGAGAGAAGCTCTGCTATGCTGTCCTGGACAGTTGTTCCCTCCTGTCTGTCTGGTGAAAAGCCAAGAGACAGAAGAAGCCCCAGGAACGAGAGAGAGCGGCTCCGGTGCCCAAAGGCAGAGCCAAAGCTTCCACCGCTAGGGGCCACTGTTGGATAGGAATAGTTCCTTCCTCACACTTGCTGGGGGGCAGAGGGCTGAGTTCTAAGGCAGGGGGAGGGGCAGGGCCCCTCGCAGAAGGGGCTGTGGGGGAAGGGACCCCTGGGCCGGATCTGGGGCTGCTGGGAGAGCCCCCTCTCCATGCCATAGCTCACCTGGCCCAGGCCAAGGGTCTGGGTCGGGCCAGGCTGCCAGACCCGTCTGAAGAGGGGGTTTCCTCGCCAACCAAAGTCCCCGAGGCCTCCTCCAGCGGGGGCCTACCTAGGGCCGGCCGGCGTTGCCCTGCAGGTCTCTCCCACGGCAATGGTCACAGACATGCTGTCTCCCATCGCCGTCACCTCCACCTTAGGTCAGGGGAACCCCGGCCTTTCCCACCGGCGGCCTGCGGGCTTCGGCCTGGGCTCCCGGCCAGGCCTGCAGAGGCCTGTCTCCCGGAGAGGACAGGCCCAGAGTCTTCCCTCTCCCTTGTCAACGACCTCTCTTCCCCTGCGTTTCTTTTCTGGGACCAGAGGGGCCCCAGAGCACCCCGACGACTCTGAGCAATGAGCCTGCCCTTTCTCCTCTCGCCCTCCTTTTTGGGACCGTACCAACCAACGAGCGTTTCTCTCGGCTCTGGCGCCGCGGGACGCAAAACGAAACCGCTTACCTAGTGGGTGGTGAGACACTTGCGTGGAAATCATTTCTGCTCACCTGAGGCAGGCACTGCGGTCAAGTGGGCTTACAGGTCCAGGTGTTCCATGGACCGGGTAGATTCTAAGCGGCCATCGTGACCGTCCAAAGCGGACGTATGGGTTGTCTGGGCATTGACTCGAGTCGTAACCATGCGTTTTTGGGGGGAAAAAAAGGGAGAACCCATCGTCTTCAGCACATTTCCCTCTGCCACAGCACGCCAGGCGACCAGGGGATTTTCCTATTGATTGCCGTTCCAAGCTACCATAGCGGGCAATGCCGCAGGGATACGGTCCAGATTTCCCAACCAAAGCAGACAGGCCTTCTCGCCGAGGCGCCGCTGCCTGGTCGATCAAGCCCCAGGCCCTGGTGCTCCTGAGTGCTGCGGGGACACCCAGGACTACGCTGCTGATGGCAGGTGGCTCCGGGCCTCAGTGCCCTGCCAGTGGGCTCTACTTGGGAATCCGTGCTCTTGCACGGGGTGTGGGTGGGGGGCGTCGGTTGCAGGGGGGCCTCCCTACACATGCCTCTTCTTCTGTCACTTTGGCTGCGGCTGAGCCTGGCACTGGGTGCGTGCATGCTCAGGAGACAGGCTTCTGCATGTCTCTGGACAGGCCCCGTGCCAGCTGGGACCTGAGCCCCAGCGCAGGTGCACCACCTGCGCTCAGGTTCGTTGGACCGGCCCAGGTCAGCTGAGAGGGAGGAGAACACGGTCGTCACCGCGGAGGGAAGCCAAAGTGCCGACACCTGCCAGCGGGAGAGCCGCATCCAACAGCCCTGTGGGATCTAAGCCCCCTCTCGCTCCATCCGCTGCCTCCGCCTCGCCTCACCCCCTCCTTTCGGGGCGCCCAGACAGGCGCCCGGGCTGGGGGTCGGGGAGGGGGAGGGGCAAGCGCTAGGCCTCCCGCGCCGCCGTAGACGACCGCTCTCTGACGCCCGCAAAGCCGGGACCAAAGCGCAGGCGCCCCGGCCCGCTGGGACGGCCACGCCCAGCGCCGCCCTGGCGCGCAGGCGCCACTCGCCCCGCCCCCGGCACACTCGCCCCGACCCCGCCCCTCCTGAGAGGTCGCTCTGGAGACGGTGGCCACTGGCGGGAGGTGCCCCAGCCCGGGAGTGGGAAGACAGTTGTGATGGATTGGGGGTGGGGGGTGGGGAGGCGTTTTCTGCACTCGGGAGTTGTCCCCAGTGGCAGTGCCGGGACAGATGCGGCCAATAGGCATCCTGCCGAAACCCACCCGATGCCCTTCGGGGAGCGCGTCCACTGCCAGGAAAACCTCCAGCGCTGGGGGAAGCGGGGTTCCAAAATGTATACACCGAATGCCAGCAGGAGGCCACGGGGACGCGACGGAAGGGGTCGCCGACGTGGGTGGAGCCTGCTGGGTGGGGACTGGGCTAGGAGAGAAGCTCTGCTATGCTGTCCTGGACAGTTGTTCCCTCCTGTCTGTCTGGTGAAAAGCCAAGAGACAGAAGAAGCCCCAGGAACGAGAGAGAGCGGCTCCGGTGCCCAAAGGCAGAGCCAAAACTTCCACCGCTAGGGGCCACTGTTGGATAGGAATAGTTCCTTCCTCACACTTGCTGGGGGGCAGAGGGCTGAGTTCTAAGGCAGGGGGAGGGGCAGGGCCCCTCGCAGAAGGGGCTGTGGGGGAAGGGACCCCTGGGCCGGATCTGGGGCTGCTGGGAGAGCCCCCTCTCCATGCCATAGCTCACCTGGCCCAGGCCAAGGGTCTGGGTCGGGCCAGGCTGCCAGACCCGTCTGAAGAGGGGGTTTCCTCGCCAACCAAAGTCCCCGAGGCCTCCTCCAGCGGGGGCCTACCTAGGGCCGGCCGGCGTTGCCCTGCAGGTCTCTCCCACGGCAATGGTCACAGACATGCTGTCTCCCATCGCCGTCACCTCCACCTTAGGTCAGGGGAACCCCGGCCTTTCCCACCGGCGGCCTGCGGGCTTCGGCCTGGGCTCCCGGCCAGGCCTGCAGAGGCCTGTCTCCCGGAGAGGACAGGCCCAGAGTCTTCCCTCTCCCTTGTCAACGACCTCTCTTCCCCTGCGTTTCTTTTCTGGGACCAGAGGGGCCCCAGAGCACCCCGACGACTCTGAGCAATGAGCCTGCCCTTTCTCCTCTCGCCCTCCTTTTTGGGACCGTACCAACCAACGAGCGTTTCTCTCGGCTCTGGCGCCGCGGGACGCAAAACGAAACCGCTTACCTAGTGGGTGGTGAGACACTTGCGTGGAAATCATTTCTGCTCACCTGAGGCAGGCACTGCGGTCAAGTGGGCTTACAGGTCCAGGTGTTCCATGGACCGGGTAGATTCTAAGCGGCCATCGTGACCGTCCAAAGCGGACGTATGGGTTGTCTGGGCATTGACTCGAGTCGTAACCATGCGTTTTTGGGGGGAAAAAAAGGGAGAACCCATCGTCTTCAGCACATTTCCCTCTGCCACAGCACGCCAGGCGACCAGGGGATTTTCCTATTGATTGCCGTTCCAAGCTACCATAGCGGGCAATGCCGCAGGGATACGGTCCAGATTTCCCAACCAAAGCAGACAGGCCTTCTCGCCGAGGCGCCGCTGCCTGGTCGATCAAGCCCCAGGCCCTGGTGCTCCTGAGGGCTGCGGGGACACCCAGGACTACGCTGCTGATGGCAGGTGGCTCCGGGCCTCAGTGCCCTGCCAGTGGGCTCTACTTGGGAATCCGTGCTCTTGCACGGGGTGTGGGTGGGGGGCGTCGGTTGCAGGGGGGCCTCCCTACACATGCCTCTTCTTCTGTCACTTTGGCTGCGGCTGAGCCTGGCACTGGGTGCGTGCATGCTCAGGAGACAGGCTTCTGCATGTCTCTGGACAGGCCCCGTGCCAGCTGGGACCTGAGCCCCAGCGCAGGTGCACCACCTGCGCTCAGGTTCGTTGGACCGGCCCAGGTCAGCTGAGAGGGAGGAGAACACGGTCGTCACCGCGGAGGGAAGCCAAAGTGCCGACACCTGCCAGCGGGAGAGCCGCATCCAACAGCCCTGTGGGATCTAAGCCCCCTCTCGCTCCATCCGCTGCCTCCGCCTCGCCTCACCCCCTCCTTTCGGGGCGCCCAGACAGGCGCCCGGGCTGGGGGTCGGGGAGGGGGAGGGGCAAGCGCTAGGCCTCCCGCGCCGCCCTAGACGACCGCTCTCTGACGCCCGCAAAGCCGGGACCAAAGCGCAGGCGCCCCGGCCCGCTGGGACGGCCACGCCCAGCGCCGCCCTGGCGCGCAGGCGCCACTCGCCCCGCCCCCGGCACACTCGCCCCGACCCCGCCCCTCCTGAGAGGTCGCTCTGGAGACGGTGGCCACTGGCGGGAGGTGCCCCAGCCCGGGAGTGGGAAGACAGTTGTGATGGATTGGGGGTGGGGGGTGGGGAGGCGTTTTCTGCACTCGGGAGTTGTCCCCAGTGGCAGTGCCGGGACAGATGCGGCCAATAGGCATCCTGCCGAAACCCACCCGATGCCCTTCGGGGAGCGCGTCCACTGCCAGGAAAACCTCCAGCGCTGGGGGAAGCGGGGTTCCAAAATGTATACACCGAATGCCAGCAGGAGGCCACGGGGACGCGACGGAAGGGGTCGCCGACGTGGGTGGAGCCTGCTGGGTGGGGACTGGGCTAGGAGAGAAGCTCTGCTATGCTGTCCTGGACAGTTGTTCCCTCCTGTCTGTCTGGTGAAAAGCCAAGAGACAGAAGAAGCCCCAGGAACGAGAGAGAGCGGCTCCGGTGCCCAAAGGCAGAGCCAAAACTTCCACCGCTAGGGGCCACTGTTGGATAGGAATAGTTCCTTCCTCACACTTGCTGGGGGGCAGAGGGCTGAGTTCTAAGGCAGGGGGAGGGGCAGGGCCCCTCGCAGAAGGGGCTGTGGGGGAAGGGACCCCTGGGCCGGATCTGGGGCTGCTGGGAGAGCCCCCTCTCCATGCCATAGCTCACCTGGCCCAGGCCAAGGGTCTGGGTCGGGCCAGGCTGCCAGACCCGTCTGAAGAGGGGGTTTCCTCGCCAACCAAAGTCCCCGAGGCCTCCTCCAGCGGGGGCCTACCTAGGGCCGGCCGGCGTTGCCCTGCAGGTCTCTCCCACGGCAATGGTCACAGACATGCTGTCTCCCATCGCCGTCACCTCCACCTTAGGTCAGGGGAACCCCGGCCTTTCCCACCGGCGGCCTGCGGGCTTTGGCCTGGGCTCCCGGCCAGGCCTGCAGAGGCCTGTCTCCCGGAGAGGACAGGCCCAGAGTCTTCCCTCTCCCTTGTCAACGACCTCTCTTCCCCTGCGTTTCTTTTCTGGGACCAGAGGGGCCCCAGAGCACCCCGACGACTCTGAGCAATGAGCCTGCCCTTTCTCCTCTCGCCCTCCTTTTTGGGACCGTACCAACCAACGAGCGTTTCTCTCGGCTCTGGCGCCGCGGGACGCAAAACGAAACCGCTTACCTAGTGGGTGGTGAGACACTTGCGTGGAAATCATTTCTGCTCACCTGAGGCAGGCACTGCGGTCAAGTGGGCTTACAGGTCCAGGTGTTCCATGGACCGGGTAGATTCTAAGCGGCCATCGTGACCGTCCAAAGCGGACGTATGGGTTGTCTGGGCATTGACTCGAGTCGTAACCATGCGTTTTTGGGGGGAAAAAAAGGGAGAACCCATCGTCTTCAGCACATTTCCCTCTGCCACAGCACGCCAGGCGACCAGGGGATTTTCCTATTGATTGCCGTTCCAAGCTACCATAGCGGGCAATGCCGCAGGGATACGGTCCAGATTTCCCAACCAAAGCAGACAGGCCTTCTCGCCGAGGCGCCGCTGCCTGGTCGATCAAGCCCCAGGCCCTGGTGCTCCTGAGGGCTGCGGGGACACCCAGGACTACGCTGCTGATGGCAGGTGGCTCCGGGCCTCAGTGCCCTGCCAGTGGGCTCTACTTGGGAATCCGTGCTCTTGCACGGGGTGTGGGTGGGGGGCGTCGGTTGCAGGGGGGCCTCCCTACACATGCCTCTTCTTCTGTCACTTTGGCTGCGGCTGAGCCTGGCACTGGGTGCGTGCATGCTCAGGAGACAGGCTTCTGCATGTCTCTGGACAGGCCCCGTGCCAGCTGGGACCTGAGCCCCAGCGCAGGTGCACCACCTGCGCTCAGGTTCGTTGGACCGGCCCAGGTCAGCTGAGAGGGAGGAGAACACGGTCGTCACCGCGGAGGGAAGCCAAAGTGCCGACACCTGCCAGCGGGAGAGCCGCATCCAACAGCCCTGTGGGATCTAAGCCCCCTCTCGCTCCATCCGCTGCCTCCGCCTCGCCTCACCCCCTCCTTTCGGGGCGCCCAGACAGGCGCCCGGGCTGGGGGTCGGGGAGGGGGAGGGGCAAGCGCTAGGCCTCCCGCGCCGCCGTAGACGACCGCTCTCTGACGCCCGCAAAGCCGGGACCAAAGCGCAGGCGCCCCGGCCCGCTGGGACGGCCACGCCCAGCGCCGCCCTGGCGCGCAGGCGCCACTCGCCCCGCCCCCGGCACACTCGCCCCGACCCCGCCCCTCCTGAGAGGTCGCTCTGGAGACGGTGGCCACTGGCGGGAGGTGCCCCAGCCCGGGAGTGGGAAGACAGTTGTGATGGATTGGGGGTGGGGGGTGGGGAGGCGTTTTCTGCACTCGGGAGTTGTCCCCAGTGGCAGTGCCGGGACAGATGCGGCCAATAGGCATCCTGCCGAAACCCACCCGATGCCCTTCGGGGAGCGCGTCCACTGCCAGGAAAACCTCCAGCGCTGGGGGAAGCGGGGTTCCAAAATGTATACACCGAATGCCAGCAGGAGGCCACGGGGACGCGACGGAAGGGGGTCGCCGACGTGGGTGGAGCCTGCTGGGTGGGGACTGGGCTAGGAGAGAAGCTCTGCTATGCTGTCCTGGACAGTTGTTCCCTCCTGTCTGTCTGGTGAAAAGCCAAGAGACAGAAGAAGCCCCAGGAACGAGAGAGAGCGGCTCCGGTGCCCAAAGGCAGAGCCAAAACTTCCACCGCTAGGGGCCACTGTTGGATAGGAATAGTTCCTTCCTCACACTTGCTGGGGGGCAGAGGGCTGAGTTCTAAGGCAGGGGGAGGGGCAGGGCCCCTCGCAGAAGGGGCTGTGGGGGAAGGGACCCCTGGGCCGGATCTGGGGCTGCTGGGAGAGCCCCCTCTCCATGCCATAGCTCACCTGGCCCAGGCCAAGGGTCTGGGTCGGGCCAGGCTGCCAGACCCGTCTGAAGAGGGGGTTTCCTCGCCAACCAAAGTCCCCGAGGCCTCCTCCAGCGGGGGCCTACCTAGGGCCGGCCGGCGTTGCCCTGCAGGTCTCTCCCACGGCAATGGTCACAGACATGCTGTCTCCCATCGCCGTCACCTCCACCTTAGGTCAGGGGAACCCCGGCCTTTCCCACCGGCGGCCTGCGGGCTTCGGCCTGGGCTCCCGGCCAGGCCTGCAGAGGCCTGTCTCCCGGAGAGGACAGGCCCAGAGTCTTCCCTCTCCCTTGTCAACGACCTCTCTTCCCCTGCGTTTCTTTTCTGGGACCAGAGGGGCCCCAGAGCACCCCGACGACTCTGAGCAATGAGCCTGCCCTTTCTCCTCTCGCCCTCCTTTTTGGGACCGTACCAACCAACGAGCGTTTCTCTCGGCTCTGGCGCCGCGGGACGCAAAACGAAACCGCTTACCTAGTGGGTGGTGAGACACTTGCGTGGAAATCATTTCTGCTCACCTGAGGCAGGCACTGCGGTCAAGTGGGCTTACAGGTCCAGGTGTTCCATGGACCGGGTAGATTCTAAGCGGCCATCGTGACCGTCCAAAGCGGACGTATGGGTTGTCTGGGCATTGACTCGAGTCGTAACCATGCGTTTTTGGGGGGAAAAAAAGGGAGAACCCATCGTCTTCAGCACATTTCCCTCTGCCACAGCACGCCAGGCGACCAGGGGATTTTCCTATTGATTGCCGTTCCAAGCTACCATAGCGGGCAATGCCGCAGGGATACGGTCCAGATTTCCCAACCAAAGCAGACAGGCCTTCTCGCCGAGGCGCCGCTGCCTGGTCGATCAAGCCCCAGGCCCTGGTGCTCCTGAGGGCTGCGGGGACACCCAGGACTACGCTGCTGATGGCAGGTGGCTCCGGGCCTCAGTGCCCTGCCAGTGGGCTCTACTTGGGAATCCGTGCTCTTGCACGGGGTGTGGGTGGGGGGCGTCGGTTGCAGGGGGGCCTCCCTACACATGCCTCTTCTTCTGTCACTTTGGCTGCGGCTGAGCCTGGCACTGGGTGCGTGCATGCTCAGGAGACAGGCTTCTGCATGTCTCTGGACAGGCCCCGTGCCAGCTGGGACCTGAGCCCCAGCGCAGGTGCACCACCTGCGCTCAGGTTCGTTGGACCGGCCCAGGTCAGCTGAGAGGGAGGAGAACACGGTCGTCACCGCGGAGGGAAGCCAAAGTGCCGACACCTGCCAGCGGGAGAGCCGCATCCAACAGCCCTGTGGGATCTAAGCCCCCTCTCGCTCCATCCGCTGCCTCCGCCTCGCCTCACCCCCTCCTTTCGGGG